>NC_090936.1:253600830-256100830 GCF_040938575.1 Ambystoma mexicanum
GGCTGCCATCGAAAGAGTGGCCGGCATGATCACCCCTAGATTTTTCACCTTAGCCATAGCAACAGGAAGAGAACCAAGAGAAGAAGGCCAGAAGGAAAAGATCCAAAGTGAGTGGTCAGGGGGGGAACCCACCACCAACACCTCCGTTTTGTCCCCATTCAACTTCAGCCAGTTATGGCCCAACTACTCCCCCACGGCCGTCAGGCACTGATGAAGGCACGACGACAACTCAGCCTGATCGAGATCTAAACGGATATGGATCTGAGTCTCATCAGCACAGGAATAGCACCTGACGCTGAAGGAGTGGATGAGACACACTAATGACCAAATGTAAATATATAAGAGAATGGGGGACAAAGCAGAGCCCTGCGGCACACCACAGCTAAGATGGCAGGACCCAGATGAGAAAGGAGAAAGAGAAAGAGTTTGATATCTGTCGGCCAGGTGGAAGAAAATCAGGCAAACACTTGACCGGATATACTGATCTGGGCCAGGCGGGACAGCAGGGTAGGATAGTCCACAGTGTTGAAAGCCTCTGATAGATCAAATAAAACAGGGTGCCGACTCCCGCTGCATCCACCAACCTGGCCATATCATCCTGGATAGACTCCAGGTCAATCTCTGTGCCCTTACCAGACCAAAAGCTTGACTGGGCTGGGTCAAGGAGATCAGATGACTCAAGAAAAGAATACAGAATAGGAGAGACCAACGGTTCCAGGAGTTTCATAAGAAAAAGGCAAGAGAGAAATAGAACGGAAACCCACCCCCTTTCTCTCTCAGCAATAGGAGAGTCTTGTAAGCTATTCTGGGCTTTGCTCCTGCCAATAAAAACCTCAAAAGTGTCCTTTTATATCATGTCTCTGCATCTCTGCCTCTGGGTAACAATGTCTGTAGACCTGCTGTGGTGTTCTCTACCATCTACAGAGAAGACCCTAAATCATTATTTAACATTTCCTTTTGCAAATCTGTACATCCGAAAACATGGACTTCAATTCCCATAATGCACATCCAAAATACCTTGAAAACCCGGCAGCCGATTATGGAGTTGCATGCACATTGTTTTCACTGTGACGGGAAGCACAAATACTCCTTTCAATTGACTGCAACACTCAATATGCCCAGCAATTACTTCTGTTTCTATGCTAAAAATCCTGTTGTCAGCAGTGGATCCTTACCCAAAGTCCATGCCAGAGGTTCCCTTTTACCATACCTGTGATTGTGTGCAGCCCAATCATACAGCTTCACCCTGGATTTCCACCCTTAGCGCTGCTTATAAGCTGCCACACCTTCAAGCTTCCTTGTGCTTGCATTGCATTCTGAACCTCGTGCAGCTCTGACCCATTTGGAATCTCTCTGCATTGCAGACTATTTTGCCTTGTGCTTTTCCTGCGACTCTTCCCTGCTCCAATGCTGCCTTTCTCCATATCTTTACACCTTTCCTTGCAGGCTGAGTCCTGCCCCCTCTCCATGTTCTGCAATGTCCTTGCTTTCAGCTTTTCCTTTCCCCATTAGTCAGTCTCTGGTTATCTTGCCTCTGTTTATATCCTCCTCAGCCACCGTGTTCCAGTATCCTGTCTCTGTTACCTGGTACCAGCTCCTTGCCTCAATTACCTTGTACCAACTCCATGCCTCAGTTTCCAGATACCAGCTCCTTTGCCTCAGTTAACTTGTATCAGCTCCTTGTCTCTGTTACCTAGGACCAGCTCCATGTCTCAGTTACCTTGCACCAGTTCCGTCTATTGCATTCTGCTTTCCTAGTTCCTATTTTCCTGTTCTGATCTCATGTTTCCCTTTTCGGGCTTAGTGTCTGGTAAATGTTGTATGGTGTCCGCACCTGTGCCTCTGTGTATTCCTTTGTACAGAGATTGGCTCCTATACTCTAGGAGGCAATCTCTGCCCCATCCTTTGTCTCGTTTTACCTGTAGTACACAGTGTATTTCATGGAACCGTGTGTTGCATTATGTTCCCTCGGAAAGCATCCACTGTATGTTCTGGCTGGACCCACTCTGGCTTGTCTCATGTAAGTACTCCTGTAAGGAACTCATGGTGGCAACAGTAAAGACAGATACAAATGATCACAGTTCAAGAGTGTTTATTAAACTGTATGCAGGGGTGGGAAAAACACCTAATCTAAACCCAAAGCTAAAATGAGAGCAAGCTACGACCATCAAATAATAATAAGGCAGTCCTAGCAGCGTCTTGTCAAATAAAAGGGCCTATACTAAAACATAACTATTGCCAATTCTTATCACTAAGTTGCAAAACGAGTGTGGAAAATTGTTCACCAGAAAAGAAAGAAGTATTCTCAAAATGATAAGTCAGGATGGTAGGGCTGGGTCTCCCTTACCCACGTTTCAAGCATGGGACAAGTCACAATTCCTGAGCACAGCACACTCCTGGACCTCTCCAGCATTAGGCACACAATTCCGGTTCACTAAGACCAGAACCTTCAGGGGATAAGTTTCTTTCCTCAAAGTCTCTTGCCTTAGAAGGCCTGCTTACTCAAAACAACAAACACACAAAAGTTCCTTCAGTGGTCTTGAACCTTGGGTGATGGCTCCTCACCCCTAGGATCTCCCTCCTCCGGGCTCAGTTCCTTCTTGCAAAATGGGCCTCACTCCGTTGGGTGCACTACTGCCTTTCAAACACAGCTCATAACATTCAGGAGCCTTAATGTCTTTTTCAACAAACACCACTGTGGACAACCCTCAACCGGGTTCACTCTCATCAACACAATGTTCCCGGGTGTATTACTCTTCACCCCACCTCGCAGGCATCCCTCCGCTGGGTTCACATTTGCCAAATATGCAGTTTGCTCTGCTTTATCACAATTCGGGGTTCACTCTCAGTACCTTTCCCCTTGGCATCATTCCTTTGGGTTCACATAGCTATCTTTCACACAGTTCATGATTTGTTCAATTTCATCAGAAAGGGTAAGTTCCCTTTGCCTAGCTTTCTTTTAGCATCCCTTCATCGGGTTCACACTTGCCTTGTTTCACAGGTCACAATCTTTTCAGAAGGCGGGGTTCCCTTCCCCTAGATTTCTCTCAACCATGAGTCAGAGACTTTCGATTGTACAAAGGATTTGACGTGACCTTTGTAGGACCACTCTGATATCTCATTGTCATGATTCCTGCCCCTCATGTTCCCGGCCCTCCATGATGTCAGGCTGGAGCCAGGCCACGATCACCTACATGGCCCTCAAGGGCATCTCCATCCCTACAAAGACCCACTTGGAGTCAGACTTGGCGCTTGTGGCACCAGACTCACTCACTCCCATAGGATAACATTGGGGATGGGACTTGTAGTGCATTGATGGGGACAAGATGGATGCCCCCACATATTTCGGTTCCCAGAACTGCATGTGCGGTCTAGTCCTTTGGATGTGGTTCAGCCCAGAGACACCTGAGATACTCAGACTATTTAAGCCACGTCCAGGCTGAGAAACATGCTTTGTGTTTTCTGCACCATGACACTCACCGTGTTCGGATCGGTCTCCAGTAGGCCTGCATCTTTCTTCTGCGCTCAGCTCCTGCAAGAACAAGAACACCATTAGGAACAGCCTTACCTTGCGGAGCTTCTGCCCATCATTCATCGCTTCTGATGTTCTGCGGGCATCATCGGCGGTGTCATTCCCATCCCGGCACGCCGCTACCCAAGGAAAAGGGAAAAGAACAGAAAAAAGGCATGAGTAAGCATTCAGCAAATCTTCGCTTATTTTTAAAGACTGTACGAGCTTCAAACGCTTACCTGAATCCCAGCCGCTCTGAGGGAACTCTGTCTCCGGAACTTCTCATCCATCTGCAAGAGGGGAAAGACACTCCAGGTTAGCGTGGAAACATCTAGAGGCGCTGCATACCGCGCTTACTCACCGCATTTCTTCTTCATAACTGGCATCCACGCTGAAAACGTCACGGCACCTAAAAGACACAGAAAAAGAACTCAGTTCAATACAAATACGAAAGGGTTGCATCGCGCTTTCACTCACCTTCAGCGCTACTACTCTCAGCAGCACATCGCCATCCCCGGACGCCGGCCATCATCTAAGGAAGGAAAGGAACAAGTTAGAGAACTGTTCAAAAGACTCATTATATTTACCTGTCGGACTCTTGCCAGTGAAGTAACTAGGCAGCAACGAGCCCGCATCAATCAATGTGCCCCTACGTTGAAAGCAGGACGGAGAGCACACTTTCCAAGAAAACAAGGCCCAGTCTCCAGTCGAGTAGACTCCAGGGAAGGGTTCGAAGTCGTAAGAGGTCAGAACAGGCTGAGTGACGTCCCCGTGGATACCAGGTGAGTGTTACACTCCACTGAGGCTCCCCCCCACTCCATTTCACCCAATTCTCTGGCTGTTTTCAATATCTCCTCTTTTCCCCTGTAATAGTGGCCCTTTGCCACTTCTGTACATGTCCCTTCACCTGATCCTACACCCATATGAACTCTATGAAAGCGGATCTCTCTATCATGTGCGCGACGTAACAGTTTAATAATCAATTGTCCCAGCATATGCTCCAATTTCTTGGGAGATTCAGTATCCTTGCTCAGGAGTCCCCATATCAATAGATTATTACTTTTCCCATCAAGTTTTCTTCTGGCTTCTCATCCTTATTTTCCAGTTCTTTAATTATCTCCTCAAAGCCAACTTCTGTGATGTGTGCTGAGCATTGATTTTGTGTTAGTGCTTCCACCCTGTCTTCCACCTTTGAAACCCATTGTTTGATGGTGCCCATGGCAGACTGAACTTTTTCCCTGAAGGCGTTTAGCTCCAACAGAATGTTCTGGACATCCATTTGTAAGTCAGCCCAGCCTCCGGTACCCAGCACTGGACCATCCAGCTTCTCCATTACAGGCACCACAGTTCTGTCTATGCACTATTCCTCATCCTCTATTCAAGTACAGCCATTGGTGCACCATACTCACCACCCCTCACCCCAGCTTCCCCCTCCTCTTTGTTGTGGCTGTTATGAGGAACCTGAGGGCAACCTCCCATTTACTCACCTTAGAACTTCCTCACAGGTGGCCAGGGAAAGGCCATCGCTCTTGGATCCTGACCCTGGGGGTGGAAATACGAGTGAGGATTACCTGAGTGGAGGGACCTTGAGGAGTGGGAAGAGGATGTCTGCCGGTGAGACATGGTATCTAATTTCCCTCATGAGAATGAACCCTCCCCTCCCCCTGCCTTTGTAGGGTATTGTACACATATGTTCCCTTCCATACACACCAACTGTCCCACAATCATATGCCTTTAAGAGTGGGATGAGCAAGAGGCACAAGGAGTAATACACACTTCTACTCAATTTTACCATTTAGATACTGCGACGAGGAAGAGGACTATGGAGGAAAACCATTGCGAGGGTCAGGCATGTCCGCGTAATACTTGTAACTGTGGTTAGGAAAAGGACTTAAACCTGCAACCAATTGAGAGGCCACAGGTGCAAGAATGGAGAGAGCAGCAGAGAGGAAGAGAGAACCTCCCTGTCAAGAACGACACAGCTCTGTGGTGAGGAGCAGGCTGGAGACGGGCCGGTGGAGAGGACACTGTGTATTGCAACGGGTGAGAGCAGTACCGCAAGCTGTCTGGGCTGTGAGGAGGTTGGACCCCTTGCAATCCCCTATTCTCTTTGTCCCCAGCTGGAGCTGGGGAAGACAGAAGACTCAGAAGAGCTGTGGGCCTCTGCAGCGAGGTTCACAGGTGTTGAGCGCTGCTCACTGGAACTACTAACGCGTAACCGGGAAGCAAGTGGATGCCAGAAAACAGGAGGAAGATGCTGCAAGGATTTACCGAGTACCAGTGAGTGTGATAAAGGGAACACTCATACCGGGGTGCTCCCGGGGCAGGAATTAGACATTTGCTATTACCAATTGAATTGAAACTTCTAAAAAGGGGTTTGGAGACTGAATGAAAGAATATTGAATAATGAACAAACTGCCAAGTATTTTCTGAAAAGCAACATTTATTGAATGCTGAACTAAGGAAAAGAGATGGAAATTATATGAAAATAAATATAGCACACGTGAAAAGCGAATATAGTTCAGTTATGAACACAGTAAAACCGTTAAGAAGCATTTATTAACAAAGTGAAAGCCTGTAATGAATGCGTATGAATTAAGTGTCAAACAAGTGTGAAAGGCATGGAGATGAACTTTGTTGGGCAATGTGAAAACAAGGTGATGGAAATGGATGAACACCACAGAATGAATGAAATTCAAGTTGTGGCAAAGCCAAAAGACAGCAAAGGAGAAAACAAAAGCACATTTTGATTACTAGCACAGGTACAGGGAGAAAACCTGTGTTGAACAAGGGAAATCAAGAGCATCATAAAGTGCAGAGGGTTATCGGTTGCGTGGCTTGTAATGGGTGGACCGTATGGTCCGACAACTGCGCTGAGACTAAGTAGCCCATATGTGGGAAAGAATCAAGAAAAACTAAGATACAAGGCTGTGTGATAGAAATGATCTGTGTGAACTATTAAAGGGCTTAAATAATTACCAATATTTACTGTAAGTATCATTGAAAGTCAAAAGACTTGAACTGACTGTAGTTCTGTTGGGAAGGGAACCATGAAACCTGCTTGGAACTATGTTGAACAAGGGGAAGGGGAAGCTGAAACAAGCCAAACCTGGAAGAAGCTCAGAACTTTCTTTGGAACACTGTTTTATTTGGTGTTGACACCCCTACACATTGGGAATCTTTTGTTGTGAGGGCAAGTATAGGTTTTTGACACAGACAGACCTTTGAGTTGAACTTAATGACACAGACTATCCGTTAGTTCTTTAAGTAGGAAAATCCCATCTTAGCTTAGCGCAATGTAGTTCTTACTCCATCCTGACAATTAAATAAATCCCTTTTGTTAAGAAAAGTGAATCTGTTGTCTATATCTTGCTTCATGATGCCTTCATACCGTGCCCTTCCCTACTTTAGTACCTCCTTGAACTTTGCCATCCTTCTCACCAGGCACACAGGGGCTCTCCCCCATTATAGTATAACTTTCAGGGTCTTCTCGGGCCACATTATCTTCCCTCGATTAGAGCACCTTTACCTGCTCAGAATGTCCACCTTTCAACTCCCTCTACTGTCCAGTGCCCGCACTACTATGTAAACAGCATAATCCAGCACTTGGGGCCCAGTGCTAGATACCGATGCGCAGCGCTGGTGAAGGACTCATGTCTCCCCAGCAGGTGCTGTTGAGCGGCTGTCTTTATCATCCTCTTCATTCTCCAGACTTTTCATCAGTCACCAGTTTTACTTTCAGCGCCCGTGCTGAGTGCCAATGTGGGATCACTGTCTCTTCACCTCGCAAACTGTGAAGTCAGTTTCCTGATCCCTAATATTGGACTCATGGAAGGCATCTATGGTTTTCTCATGGTTTGCCCGCCGCACACCTCTCGCCTGCAGTCCCCATTACTTTCTGTACTGCCACTCAGGTCTGTCAGGGTCCTCCCGCCATGCCTTTCCACTGTGCCTCGCACTGTTGGGGAGGCTCCATGCGCCCCGTCTATCTAATTTGCACAGAGATCTTCAGGTGGCGCCACGCTCCACCGCTCTCCTTTTGTGCGGCCCAGCGCTGTTGGTCCCTGTACTCTCTGTCTCCTCTCCTGTCTTTGGGTCTGCTTCCTCGTGACTCATGGTGCGAGGCATCGCTTTCCCAAGCTGCCCCTGTCTCACCCTCCTGGGTTCGAACTACTCTACTGCATTGAATGAGATGCTGGGGCTCTGACCTGCCGTTTTCTTCCCAGCCTAGGTGGACTTGGCTCAGAGTGCGGGGCACTACCGCCTCCAGGTCTCGCCTTCTGTCCGGCCACTGTATATTCGGCCTGCAGGCATGGTATGCGACTGGACTCCCTCTGACCTTGTGTCCCGCTGGTGGGACTCCTCGGATGGCCGCCTGATTCTCTGCTGTCCGTCAGCAGCTTTAAAGCCTTTATACAATGCTTGTCAGGAGTTGAAACGCCTGTTATTCATTTCATGCTTTACTTTCGACAGAATTGTCATGGAAGCACACAATACATCATGAAACAAATCAATGACATTCACAGTACAATAATTACAATACAAAAGTTAAATGTAGCATCAATTGTTAAATAAGAACACACAGATCTAAAAGCATAAAACATATAAATATAAAAATCCATCTTTGTGGGATAAAATGTGTCTATTTATCAGACCTCGTCGGTGCCCCCTTCAATCTTAATCTACATGCTCACACTAAGGTGGTATATGCAGCAGGCAAATCACGAGAGTGAAGACAGCTCGCCATGGCCTCAGTTAGCATTCTGCAACCTCGGGTCAGAAACACTGGCTTTAAAAATCATTTCCTAATTGGAAAGTCGTTTTGCAGAGAAATAAGAAATGAGTCATATCCTCATTTGGGTTGGCACACAAGGGGCATGGTGCAGGTACAATTTATCCTACATGATTTATATCTACATGCTAATGGTAGAGTCCCTAAGTGCGCCTTGATGTACAAGAAGCATTCATGTTCAGGGTTGACATAATCAAGATACTCTTCATACCCCACATTTGTCTAAATACTGCAATATCTTAACAAAGCAACTGATCTTGCAGCCTTCGATTCAATGTGGTGCTCAACCTTACTGAGCGCTCCAGCTTGGTTTTCAGCCTTCAAAGAACTGTATATCGTTCTTGGGTTGGTCCAGAGTAAACCAAGGCATAGAGCACCTAAAAGATCCTTGACGTGTGCTACCCATGCCATGGACAAACCCCCTTCCGGCCTAATTACGTCCAACAAGGCTTCTCTATATTTGGTAAGAGACTCGTTTGACCATAACCGAACCCAGTAGTAAAGTGGACGAAATTGCAAATGTGCTCAATGCCTTGCATACCTGCTTCTAACAGCAATGGTACGTTAGGCATAGAGGATGGTAAACCAAGATACATTTTTGGTGTTTATCACCTTTAGGGCACCTGCTTTTTCATGTCCCCACAGCTCTGCCCCATTGGTACGTTAGGCATAGAGGATGGTAAACCAAGATACATTTTTGGTGTTTATCACCTTTAGGGCACCTGCTTTTTCATGTCCCCACAGCTCTGCCCCATAGATTGCGGCCAGTCTCGCCTGGGCTTTGCAGGCCTTAAGTGAGACATGGACTGCACCATCACCCATTTCAGAAGTAAACCTAGCAAGTGCACGACTTGACAGAGTTGCTCTCGCTTTGGCCAAAATGCATGCACCAGCCACAGGACCCCATCACCCTCACCCCTAGGTAATCATAATGATTAACCTGCTTTATTGAACCTTCGTCCAACAACTAAGTAAGCCCTCACTATTTCTGCCTTGCACTCAAGTGGAATATCATAGATTTCGTTTTTGATACATTCAGGGCCAACCCGTTCTTCTTACAAAAACCTACAAAAGTCTTTAGTTGTGTACGAGTGCCGGTTAGTGTAAGTGATAGCAGCACTGAATCGCCTGCAAACAGAAGGGCTGCAATCTTTTCACCAGTTAGCTGTGGTGCATCAGTCTCGGCCCCCAATAGCTCATCAATTGTGCCATTGATGAAGATGCAAAATAGCTTGGGGGCCAGAAAACAACCCTGGCAAACCCCCTTTTCAATTGTTATGATTCTGGAGGTGCTGCCATCAATCCCCCATCTGGCCACAGCTGCATTGCTAGAGTACAAGTTTGGAATAGTAATTAGGAGACTTGCCGGCATGTTTAGCCCTTTGAGGACTTCCCCCAGTCGACACCTCGGTACTGTTTTTAATGCTGTACGAAAATCAACATATACTGCATAAACACACATCTTCCTTAAAATAGCATATTTGCCACATAGCAAGTGAAGATAGAAGCTTTGGCCCACTGTGCTCAGCCCCCCACAAAAACCTGCTTGACAATGGTTTATAATGTGTTCCTCACTGATCCATGCATCCATGTGCGATAGCAAAGGCCTTGCAGACATTTCCCCCACTGCATCCAAGAGGGAATTTGGGCCATAGTTAACTGGCAGATCTCTGTTACCTTTCTAATGAATTGGAACTATCTGTGCGGTACAACCAGGAAGCTGATGCTATGTTGTTCTTTAGGAGTGCATTAAATAGTTTGGTCAGATATGGAATTCAAATGACTGGCTCATTGGCATACAGATCAATTGGGACACTATCTGGGCCAGGCTCGTTCCCAAGTCTTTGACTGGCTCGTGCACTACCCACTTCTTCGGATGTGGATACCAGTGGCTGTGGAGGAGTGACCTCCCTGCAAAGCTCACAGGTCCCATTCCAACACATATCCCTACTCGACATCCTTTCTTCCCACTAAAGTGCAGAGAAATGCTCAACCAAATATTCTGAGGACGGCAGCCCTGAAATGCTTGTTAAGTTGCTTGTAGGGCTCGGAGCTCCACAATCATGTGGCCACCTTGCTCCGCGCCCCTTTAGTGGTCTCCTCCCCAACCTTTTTTTGACAGTAGTTGGGTTGTTTGTGACTTTTTTATTGGTGAATTCTCAATCAATTTGTGTTATAAAAAGAAGGAGTTCACCACCACCCATGTCCTCGCCCCAATGCATACCTATGATACACCTAAATAATTGCAACAATACAAAGATCACATTCAAACCTATCTAATTCAGTTCTATAGAGTGAAAACCTTTGCATACCCAGAATAGTGAGAGAAGCAACATGTCACTCACATATAGATCTCAGATGTTCGCTTATGGCAAAATGGCGTGACGTCTCCGCTGTTATACATTGCAATTGAAATGGGTTATTTCAAAATGGCATTCTATTTTGTATGGAAAACTCAAGTGGAGAAACCAAGCCACGTATGTGTTTCCTGGGATTCTGGTCCCCTTGTCACAACCTCTCTTTCTGATTGGGTAGGGGTATGATAATCCTTTGGGGATAGGAGCACTCCTCGAATGCATGCCTTCACTTTACTGATGAAGATAGCGCATGTTCGCTTGCATCCTTCTTTGCAGTAAAATGACAGCACAAAGATGACAATTGCGCCAAATGAAACATTTGAAAACAAGCTGGTTTCTGAGCCATGGCTTAGAATCTGCTAGAATAAATAGAAGCAACAGTTGCTAAAATGTTCATTTGAAAATAAAATATAGAGGTATTGCTATAAAACGCACATATGTTGACAATCCTTTCCTTGAGATCCCAGTCGTGTTTTTAGTTATTTGTTTGCTAACATAGTTGAGGAGTAATGTGGAAGTGTAATTCTTAAACACATCCCATTTTAAAACTGCTTCTGCATGCACTGATGCACCTCCTCCCACTCACCATGAAGCAAAACATCCAGGTCACCACTGTGATGGTTCTCTGAGCCTTGACTTCTGTAACTCTAGGTTCTGGGCTCCCTCATACAACTACAACTACAAGTGCTCCAGAATATAGCCGCAAGACATATTGTGCACCTCAAGCCTTTGTATCACATTAGAACTGCCTTTCTCTCCCTGTTTTGACTCCCTGATAGAGTGTGCATTGACTTTAAAAGCCCCTCCCTTATCCATAGGACTTAATGGAGCAAAGGCCCACACTATGTAAGGCAGAAAGTTAAAACAATATGCCTTCCTGCATTGCATTTGAGATGCTCAGTCTCCAAAACCATTGTTATTGCTACATTCATGAAAAAGAAACCTGGGCAGAAGCCTAGGAGAAGTTGCATTTTGCCTTTGGAACAGCTTGCCTGTGGCCCTCACAGAAGTAGATAACCAGCTTCAACTTTTGAAACATTATTTCTCAGCCCTCAGACCAGATATAACCGCCCAGCAACTCCTCCCTGCCCCTGTTCGTATTCACCTATGATCTTAGCTTGCTCGCCCTTCCTCATCTGTTTTGCACTGTGATATCCTGCAAAGTACTGTCCTAAGGATGATGTATACATTAATATTAAACAGGATTTGGGGCAGCAAGACACACAAATGGAGGGGACAAGAGTGAGAGAGGAGGAGAGACAGAGGAAGAGACAGATAAAGAGAACGCGGAAGAGAGGAAGAGGGATAGAGAACAAACGAGAAAAAGAGTGTGGACTAAAGTGGCAGACCATTCAGTTTATCAGCTTATAACTATGTCTGACAACAAAAAAATGCAATATTTTCATATTCAAATGGGACGCTGCATTTCTGAAATGACAATACACATATTTCAAATGGAGTATTCATCGTCATCATACAAACTTTATTTCGGCACTCTGCAATAAATGTTACATAAACATGACAAATAAAATACCACCAATGGGATACACACAATGTGGACAAAGCATTATACAATTTCCATTCCAGATACAATAACACAAAAATCATTAATAATGTTACATTTGCACATAAACATTTATAAATAGGAGCTAATAAAGTTAAAACTGATGCTCAAGGCAACCATGAGGTATTCTTAGATAAAATATGTATTTCATATATCCCACATCCTAGCACTTGCTAAATGAGTTGAAACTGCAAAATTAACAACCACATTGCCTGACTTTTTACACGTCTTCCACAGCAATTAGTTTGTGAATACCTCTGTTCATTATACAACTTTCAAATTACTCCCCCTGATGTCAGAGTAAAATGAACAGACAAAAAGAAAATGCTGTAAGGACTCCTTTTCACTATGGCAAATTAGCACACATATGTAAGTTGTTATTGTCCCACAGAGCTTTAAGCACCGCTAATGGCAGATTGCCCAATCGCATCTCCAGACACAGAGCAACTGGCTTGGATTTTCAATGAGATGCAGATATTCTTCTAAAGCAAAACATTGTTTAAAATGCAAATAATCATACCTCATTGACAAGTGCAAGCATTTAGTTACATATTCTCCCAAGATCCAATCAGTGTAGAGATTAACAACAGTGTTTCTACTACAACCTTTAATGGATTCTGCCCTATCCCAAAAATCTTCTAATTTCGGCATAACCTAACAACCTTATGGAATTCGCCGTTTGATCCATTTTTAAAAAAACCAAAAACAGATCACCAAGAAAGAAGGTAAAGTTGAACATAATGAACACAAAGATACATTATTTTCTTAAAGGTTTTATTCCTTTCCTTTGATTAAGAATGCTACCATTTGTATATTATTTATTTTTGACTATTAAGATGTGGTTATTGGGAGGAGCACATGTGTTTTAGGGCATACTTGTTTGTTTTTCCTGCAGTGATTTCGAGTTATATCCCAGCAGTAAAAAAAGAAAGGAGTGTAGGAGTATGATTCTAATTTCAACATTATAACTCTACATTTAAACAGTTAGACTCATCATTTCAGCATGCACATTTTAGCAAGGGTTTGAACTTCAACTGGGGCCAACGGTGTGAAACTCATTGCTGGACTCAAGAGTATTAGTCTCAGGCAGAATTAAATAGATGCCAATGCACAGAGTACATGCTAGAAATAATCACTTTGCTCCATGATGAAATTTCAATGAAATAAACTACACTAAATATAAAACTAACCTAAATCTAACATACTAATTAACCCAACACCATTTAACATGTAACACATTCCCATAATAACCTTTAGTGCAAATTAGCTCATGAAATAAGCCCGATGCAGACTGATGAAAAGGCATATTTCTCTGACAAGGGGGTACAAAAATTAACTCTAAATGTGCAGTCTGGATCTCTGCTGTTTCGTAGCTGAAAAATGTGAAGATCCATTCTTCAAAAAACACGGCTTTTTTTGGAGCAGGAAGCGCAAAGAGAAAAATGGAAAAATAAAACTCTTCAGCAATGCAAAATCACGTGATATGGGTAGGTCTGGACTAGGGTAGGTGCTCGTGATTGACAGGGGGTGTCGTAAGAAAGGGTTTTGAGGCAGAGTAGGAGGCATTCCTCTATTGGAACTGACAGACGAAGGAGGCAGAAGTCCTGAGTAGACAGAGTTCAGTGCTTGCAAGCTGACTAAAGCTGAAGCTCTCTCTCCTGGGTTGATGATCCTTAGAAAAACTGCAGCCTCGAGAATCCTTATCTGGGTTGACCCTGTGCAAGGCAAGCAGTAAGGCTGGGGAGGATTTCACTGCCAAGCTGAGTCGGGAATATCACCAAAAGATTTAGGTAAATATCACGTTAATTCAGGTGCTGGTGATGTGAATGATACTATGTAGCATAAGTTAAGGAGTTCAGTTCATTTTAGGTGCTGCATTAGAGATTGGAATTTAAATGTACATGTTATTCTGTGTTCATATTTCTCTAAGTCTTGCTGTTGTTTTAAAGGGTATTTATCTTGCTAAATTTTATGAGGCCAAGGTCAATTGGCAGAGCTTTGCACAGATAGAGCGCTGAAAGCCATTGCAAGCATAAAAGAACCTGCACTGTGAAGTACAATGTGGGCATAAGTTTCCCTCTCTTTAACTTGCATAATTTTATTTCATGATAAAGAACGTATTCCATAAAGGTAATTTTGTCTCAATATATTTATTCTGCATTCAGTCCCTTTGATTTGACATGCATAGAGAGATGCAGATGGGCGGTAAGAAATATCTCAAAGCCAAGTTGCTGCAGTAAATAGTTTTATTTAGAGAGGCTGAATTAATGTGTTGTATTTCAATTGCATGCTTTACATTTGTTGAAACTCAGCCAAAAGGGCATAATGTTATATCATACATAAGATACCACGGGAGGGCATGAGCCATCTATTCAGAGTGTATTAAGTCCAGTATTTGCTTGTTGTCAGTGACCCTGGTAAAAATAATTATTAGGCAGTATTCTGAAATCAGTATCAACACTATAAAGAATACCCCAACAAGAGTACCACAATATATTGCCATGGACTATAAAAATACCACCAAGTATCACCATAACAAAAAGAAAATACCACCACAAAGTAACAGATATAACTGCAAAATATATCTAACAGAAACAAGTGCTTGTGGACTTGAACATGACAACCTGAGTAAAATCCTTGTAGCCAAATACTTGAGCAAGCTTTCCATCCCCAAAAAACCCAAGGGGTTGCGTCCGCCCTCTGAAGAAAAGTTATGCTGTCCACCCACATGTGTCCTTTACTTGTGCCCTGAAAAGCAGCCACAATTAGGGGAAAATAACGGTACCAGTGTCCAGGATTGCAAATTCTCTTGCCAAATCATGGCCAAATATTCATCACTTACTTGCCGTCTCATTATGTCCCCTCCTCACCCCCATGTCTGGCTTTCATCAATATTCTGCTTTCCAAAGATAACTTGAAAATTAAACATACCATAGTGTCACTCAAATATATAAATCCTTATAGAACAATGTTAGGCAAAAAGTGTAGAGCTGTGGCAGTATTCCCCCCATCTTGATTGGGAGACTACAAATACCAGAATGCAATTTAGCAAAAGGCAAAACATGGTCTCCGAGTGCAAAACATTCATGGACTTGACAGTAGCACAGTTAAAAAAAATAATGTGGATGTGGTGTGTAATTTGATATTTAAAACTATGAAAACACACAGCATTCAGGTCTATGACTGTCTTCTATCCATGCAGCAGCCGGGACCAACCCTGCATAGGGACCAACCCTGCATAGCTTCAAAGCAAGGAAGGATATGGCTCCATTATCCAAGCCTCCACAAAGAGGTGGCACACGCCTAATGTGTTATACTTCCTTGCATTGGAAAAGCCTGTCATACAGATTTAACACAGACCAACTCCATTGGGGGTAAGCAAGAATGTTTGTATAGTGGATGGGTGTAGCTGAGCAACAAGAGGCAATCAACTAAGGAACAGAAGTACATTAATAATGGCTAAGAGAGGAGCTACATAGCGGGATGCAAGGTCAGTAAATTAAACAATTAATATATAGCTTATTGGATTGGAACTTGAGAGGATTGAATAATCCAAAATACTGTTATGTACCAACAGTACATGCAGATGCCTAAGTATGTACCTCAGGGCCCTTATCAGGCCTTTCCTCCTCCGAACCTCCCTTTTCCTCCCACCGATGCAGGACCCCCACCTATAGAGAATATGTTTCAGACAAGGATGAGGTCATACCAACGTTAACTAATGTATCGGCAGTTTATAACATCTCAAAACGGATGCTTACTACCAACGAAATTTCAGTGCTTGAGAAAGTCTTTTCTTTCATCCCCATGCGTAATCCAAGTCAAATGGATCTTGAATTAGAACTTCGCAGTTTCTTCAGAAAAATTTGGTTAAGAGACCATTTTGGAACAAACGGTAGTAATTTAGAAAACAACAATACTCTGTTCGACTTTCATGCCCACATCACAGACAGTTTCTAGTGAAATGATCAACTTTGAACACGGTGTCCTCCGTGACTTTCATTTTATCTTTCCAGTCCAAGGTGACCCTAATCCGAATCGATGTTACAATTTTTCCAAAAAAGAGTAGTCTTGCCTGCAAGAACTTAAAAGAGACACTTCCATCATTATTAAACAGGCCGATAAAGGCGGATGGGTGGTTGTCTTGGATACTTCATTCTATGACTCGGAAGTATTAAGACAACTGCACAATGGTATTTTCTACTCTAAACTCAAGGGGGACCCTACAGAGACTATACAAAGTGAAATCTTAGCCCTGGCGACACGGGCTAAAGATGCAGAGTTTCTGAGCACAAAATAATTTTTATTCCTTACTGGTAAAGGAACACGCGTTCCCTTGTTCTACATCTTGTTAAAAATTCACAAGAATATACTAAATCCCCCAGGTAGACCGATAGTGTCCCTTTGTGGTTCTATTTTAGAATCTTTAGGAAAATACATTGATTATTTCCTTAAACCCTTGTCAGCTAGCACACCGACTTATTTGGCTGATACCACCGACGCCATTGTGCATTTGGAAGGTTTACCATTTGATTCAGATAAAAACTTGTTCATTACTCTTGGTGTTGAATCATTATACTCGAACATCCCCCAGTCAGAGTCATTGCCCATTATCAAATGTTTCCTGGATCTCAGAGACACTCCTCAACTGGTTTCAAGTGAATTAATTGTGGACCTGCTTAAAATTGCCTTGACTAAGAACTATTTCAGGTTTAAAGAGAGTTTCTACCTACAAGTTAAAGGTATCGCGATGGGTGCAGCATTTGCCCCCAATTACGCAACCCTATTCATGTGGGCTCTCTATTTTTGACATCTCTAATCCCTTTTTGCAATCGATTCTTTTTTTATAAAAGATATATAGACGATGTTATTATCATGTGGGACAAAACTAATGGAGACCATGAACAATTTCTGACTTGGGTCAATTCATTGAATGATCATCTCAAGTTACCATGTCTGCAGATAGTACGTCGATTGCATTTCTGGATCTGAAACTCAAAACTAAGGATGGTGCTATCATTGTGGATCTGTTTCCGCAAGACCACGGATCGAAATACGATTCTCCACTTTGATAGTTTTCATCCACAATCCTTAAGGGAAAGCATTCCCTACGGTCAATTTTTAAGAGCTAGGCGGAACTGCACGGACAAGAAAGATTTTGTGTCTCAATCTAACATTATAGAGAACAGATTATCTCAGCGAGGTTATCCAGCTCGCATATTGCGACAGTCCCGTAAAAGGGCGAGATATCAACACCATGAAGTATTATTGGCCGAAAATACTCGTAATAACCAGAACCAGTCGCGTATGGTTTGTGCCATGACCTACAGCACCCATCATGCCAAAATTAAGAAGGTAATCGCCAAACATTGGCACTTACTTCAAATGAATATGTCCAATTTGGAACATCCAATGTATGCCTTCAAAAAGGGCAGGAATTTGAAGAGTTGGTTATCTCAGGCATATAGACTGCAGACTATTCAAGCACCAAAAACCATTACTAAGATGTGGGGAATGGAAAGGGTTACTGGGAACTACCCATGTGGCAATTGTTGCCAGTGTGGTTCCACTACAGCGACCAATACTGTCACTATCAATCATAGAGTCTGGAAACTCAGGGATCACACCACATGTCATTCTAAAAACGTGGTTTATGTGATCATGTGTCCTTGTGACAAGACATATATAGGGAAAACATCTAGACCAATTAAATTGAGGATCTCCGAGCATAAGTCCAGAATTAGGACTCGTAATTTTTCTTCACCACTTTGTCGAATATCAACACGACTGTGAGAACTTAGGTTGGTGGTGTCTACAAAGAGTCATGGGACCAGACCACTATGCCATAGCCACCAAACTGTCCCAATGGGAAAAATGGTGGATATTCAACACACAAAGTCACACACTATGTTTGAATGCCCAGGAAGAATGGCGCTATTCAATTAGACTTTTTGATGTCACAGAAGCCTTGGGACCTTTGGTTTTTTGGTTTTGTGTTTCTTTGGTGTTTTGGTCTTTTGGTTTTCTGGTCCTCTCTGCTTTATCATCATTATTATGTCCTGGGCACTTTATTGCGTTAGATTCAGGGACAATATGGTGTTCCTGGCCAATGACCGTGGCCATGTAGTTTTCGAACATTGTCCACCACACATTCACAACCAAGTGCTTATTTGTGAGGCCGCTGGTCTTGGTCTAGTTTTGTTGCGGTCTGCATATGTACATCAGTATTGTTAGGCCACCGCCACGTCAACCTTGACACGCTCCCTCATGCCACCGGCCGGGATGCACCATTAGTTTGGGTGCTCCTTCTTTTTTGCCATTTTTGCTTGTGACTGAGCATGTTTCTGGATAAAATATCTTGGCACTATAGTATATGATTGCTGTCCATCTCACCTTTTCAGTAATGTGTCTCCTTACTAGGCCTCAGCCCCTGGTTCAGCTTTACTTTTGTTTTTTGTTATGTTGAACCACGTGCTATGTCATGTGACGTATGTCCATCGGTGCTTTCTAGGCTGCAGTCCTTTACCTAGTTTCATTCACATTGCGCGACGTGTCGCGTTACATCAAATACGCCTTTCGGTGCATCTGACACACTCGGGTCGGGACGCATAAGACGTCAGACTTGATATGCCTTCCAGGTTTCAGTCCTTGGTCTAGCTTTAGTTACATTGCGTGACGCGTTGCGTCACATCAGACACGCTTCCCTGTGCATTTGGCACATCCGGGTCGAGACGCATGAGACGTCAGACTCAACACGCCCCCCATCGTATTTAACTCAAGACGTACGCCTACACAGGAAGTCCGGTGTTCTCCGACTTCCTGTGTTACTGTGTTAACGGCTTGTTTGTGGAGGTAAGCGATCTGTATCAGCTAGTTAGACTTACATTTTCTCTCTTTTCCATCTAATCTGCTTTAGTATATAGTTAGTTCGTTATTGCCTTTTACTTGCTTTAGTGTTGAGGAAATGTAGGGTTGTTTAAAAGGTCATCCTTTGATAAAGAGTGGACACGACAGATACACTTTATTGTGCTTGGACTAGGCTTAACTTGGCGCTTTAAGATCATTTTGACCACGCCATTCTTTTTAACCTTAGATAGTCCAGCAATACAATTTTATGTTCATTGTGGAGGTAAACGATTTGCATTAGCCAGCCGGACCGAACCTCCTTTTCACGACTTTTACACAGTCGGTCTGCTATTGTGCCTTACTCGCTACTGCGTTGAGATTCTGCAGTGTTGTTACAAAGGCTATACGACACGATAAATACACTTACCTGTGCATGGACCTGCCTTAGTTCAGCACCTTATGATCATTATGATTGCGCCATTCGTATTGACCTCAAATGGTTCAGTGATGTTACTTTATGTATATTATATTCTGGGCACAGTAAACGACTTACTAGATTTCTGTGTCTTTCATTACTTTATAGACTTGGTTTAGTCTTGAATGACACCCTGAGGTTTACCTTTTTGGGAACCTACTGAATTCCTGAACCGCTTTTGTACCCGCTTTTGTACCCGAGGCCGTACCACAGATTAAGTAAACATCATTTGATGGCAGATCCTAGTTAGATTGAAGGTGAGCACAATGATGTTCTAAGTGACTTGTGCATGAGTACACCAGGAACATTTCGGCGATTTTGATTTGAAAATTATTGTTTCGTGCACACTTCTCCTTGGGTGCAGGGTCTTTTCCTTACCTTATTTATTTTTCATAATTTTTTTATTTTATTTTACTTTTGGTAAAAAAATCTTTTACCTTGGGTTTTGCACATCTGTCTTAACACAGAGCAGAGTTTGACCCTTCTTTGGGCTCCTTTTATTTCACTCAAGTTCTAGTTCAGAGAATTCAATGACCACATGTGGCCATTAGTTTTCATTATATATTTTTTATTACAGATCGAATTCATTTGAGATCTGTCTCTGGTGTGGCCGGACTGCTGTTTCCGGGACTCCTTGTCAGGCTTCCAGGCCCAGCCCCAAAGGGTTTGAGATCATGGTAATTAGAATTTCTCCCCCAAGTCACTTTGCATGTCCTGATTTAGCGATGTGGGACCGGTTCCCCTTTTGGGGTCCTCAGATTACTTGTTTTTATGTATAAGAATTACATATGAAATGCTGTATTGTTTACATGTGTGTTTTTCTTTTTCTTTTTCTATTTTAGGATTTATTATTATCTCTGTTTAGAGATATTACCTTTCAGTATAAAGTTTTTTTTTTAATGTGTAACATCTGTGTACGTGTACCAAAGACACAGAAGAATTTCCAAGAATGTATGTACGGGAATGCCACATCCTGAAGAAGATGGACATCATCTGCAATTCAGTTAGATGTGTTTTCCATCAAAACTACTTTTCCACGGTGCCATGCTCACTATACTGTTCTTATGTATCTGTGTCAATTTATGCATGCCTCCTCAGTAGTCACGTTTCTAACTAAATAAACAAATTTAATTCCCAAAAACTTTTTTGATTCATGAGCAGTGATCTGAGGTGTTGATTGAGGGACCGTTCCCGACATTGCTGGTGGGATTGTGCTTTTTTGAGTGTACTTGTTTGCACATTCGCTGGCCTGACTTTTGCTCTTTATGTGCTTTTATGTACACATACTTTTAGAGTATTACATAGTTTACATACATTTTATGTTCCCTTTCACGGTCAAGCAAGAATTAGAGGTCCTGAGGAGGGTGGCCTAATCAAAATACTGCTGAAATGTCTAGCTAGCAGATAGGGGGAACATGACCCCACTGCAAGCAATACATTAGAAGAAATCAAATCAACATATTTTTGTAGATGTAGACCCTGTTTTCAAAAGTAAAAGAAGAATATATGTTCACTTGGGTGATTACTGGGATTCACAGCATGAGGTGTAAGCAGAGGAATAGACCATCTGATTGTATGTGTTTTGGTGTTTATATGATTCTATGATTCATGTACGAAATCAGTAAATGTTCATTTTGTCTAGAAAACTCAAAAATCTAAACTTGTTTGTACAGAAATGGGCAATGCTTAATTCATGAGATCACATGTCAAAGGGCAAAAGTTTGTCGAAAAATAACTATTGCAAAATCATAAACATGAAAACCAAAAACGTTTTTGTTAAAAAAATGTATGAATAAATAAGACAAATTGGTCTGTAAAACAGAGTTTCAAGAATTCTATTTCCATTGATTGAAGTAAAAATATTGATTGAAGTAAAAATATATTAAAATTGCTACAAATGTTGCTAAAAGTTGGGCACACATCTGTTTAAAATGTTCGATTGAATATAGCGTACCCAACATTAAGAGTTCCATTTTATGTAAAGCTGTTTACATTACACAGGTGTCTGTACGAGGGATTGCAAAAATTAAAAGAAAGATTCAGTTCAGAGATCTTGAAAGAGAGATTCCATCAGAACCAGGTCTTTTGTCTCTCTTCTCTTCAGATACAATTTGTGATATCATCTTTGATGTCCTGGATGTTAGTCTTAGCAGTGCACAGTTGTGGCTGAGTTATGGTTGCTTAGCTTACTATTACTAGCACATTTCTAGGGGTTTTCGGGGTTTACTTGTAACCAGAACATCCCTTTAGCTAAATGTTTCTGAATTACATGGCCTGCATTAGCTACTCTGTGGTTGTGGTTAAGTTGCTCAATCCATGGGAAGAGCACTTTTTGGGCAGTTTATAACTTTGCCCCACCTGGATGAATTGTCACGAAACATGGTCCTGTAAGATTGACTGTACAAGGTTTGGTGAGGTTTCATCAAGGGGGGGGGCTAATTTATAGGGAGGACCCAAATGGTGTAGTTTTTCCCATAGACGCAATGGAAAAAAGATTTTGCTCACATCTACAGTCCAAACCACTAGACAGAGTTTCACCACATTTGTGGCAGGAACAGGGGCTTGGTCCCGAAACTGTGCTTTATTGAATTTCGTGTCAATCGTCCAGTAGTTTTTTTTGTAAATGACCAAAAATAAGGTAGCAAAAAATTATCTGGGTTCCGTCTCCTGACTCATTTCCCTGTTCGGTCTGTGGACGGGCCTTCGATTGGTCCAGGGGGTTGCATGATGTTGGCGTATTTCGGACGCACCCGCTGATTGGATGGTGAAAAGCATGAGGTGCGTCAGATTTTTGGAAACACCCGCCATGTTGGATATGCGGCAGCCTCTGGTGTCCGCAAACATCACTGTAAAACCATATTAAAAAACACAACAGTGCACTTGTCAAACAAATGAAATAATCTCTGGGGAGGAGAGGGGTGATGAGGATGGGATGGGACATGGCCATAGGAAGCCAAAAAACGGGTGTTGTTTCAACTCTGGCGTCAGCTAACAGTCCGGATGTCCGGGGCAGTCCTGTGATGCACATCTGAGATGTTCGGGGACATCTATGCCTATTTCTGGATTACAGATTTGGTGAAAAGCAGTTTTTGGATGGCTTATAACTTTGGAGCCATTCAAAGAAACTACAAGTCATTCTAGAATTGGACTCTAAACCTGAATCTAAATGGTTCTGCAAAGTGTGGTGCTGTTTTGTTAAGAGGGAACAAAATTAGAGGGGGGGTCCCAAAATATTTTAAAGGCTTATACATGTGGGGCCATTTGACAAATGTACACAAAGGTTTGCAAAATAATTTTAGACCTAGATATGAATGTTTTTGCAAAGTATGGTGGGATTTTGTCAAGAGGAGGCAACATTAGAGGGGGGGCCTCAACATTTTTAGATGGCTCATAACTTTGTTGCCTTTTGACGAATGTGGACAAAAGTTTTCAGAAAGATTTTAAACCCAACCTGGATTTCTATGTAGGTACATTTGGATACTTTTAAAAAAAAAAACACATGCAAAGATTTGCAGCAAACCTGTGTAAAGAGAATTGGCAAGAACCTGAAAGCATGGTTTTGCAAATGTATCTGTGTTTTATCTTTTTTAAAGTGTCATAATGTAGGTACAAAAAATAGCGATCTACCTTTGAGAATGAGGTATTGCATGTGGCCAATCTGGCTTCTGGCCATAACCACAACAGCAATGGGGTTAAAGTGGGTATGGCCACCAGGCACCGGCTATTTGGTAATGTTTTTCAAAATTGGGATAGCTTTGAATGGGAAAAGAAATCTGCTTGTGGGTACAGGTTGAAGTGCTGAATTGGATTGCAGCAACTACGCACAAGGAGGATTAGCAAGAACTTGAAAGCATGGCTTTGCAAATGTGTCCTGGTTTATATTTTTGCAAAGTGTGAACATTTTATTAGACAACACAGTCATATAAAATTGGTGCCTGGGCAGCGGGCCTGGTCGTCAGCAAGGAGAAATGTGTATTGTAATTTTCTTATTGGGGCATGCAGCATGGCCGAAGCAGTAAGTTTGAGTGTGAAAAAATATTCTGCTTGCGGTTACAGCGTGAAGTGGTGGACTAGATTACAACAAACTCGCGCGACAAGCATTAGCAAGTAACTGAAAGTATATTTTTGGAAATAAGTATTGCGTTTCATTTTTCCAAAGTGTAAGAATGTAAGTAGAAAAAAAAGTGCTATACATTTTGTGTCTGGTTATTGGGCCTGGCCCGCGGCAAACACAAATGTGTACTCTGATTTGCTTATTGGGGAATGCGGCATGACCAAAGCCTATGCCCCATGAATTTGGAGACTGACCATGGCTAAAAGCCATGAGCAATGGGTTTTGGTTAAATTATTAGGGTATAGTGGACACTGAGCGGGGGTGCAGGGTAGGTGCAGTGAATAATAAGGGTGGTTTGGTTCGACTGGGGTCATGGTGGAGCCTTATGCCGTAGGCAATTGAATGATGATTTGCATTTCCTGCATGCGCTGCTGACAGACATAAGTATGTGTTGCAAAAAATATTTTTCTTAAAGGAGGTTTATAATTTCATATATATGAAAAGAGGAATTATTAATATCCTATAGACAGTGATATAACACCATGAAACATTTTCACTTATAGAAACCTATTAAATTGACAGAAAAAACATTGTTAAAGGGATGTTACAGTTAAGATGCATCAATTAGTTAGCTAGTGCCATCCCACCTTGGCATCCCTTTGCACTTTCCTCCTGGGTTCTCATGACCATTTGCCCATCCGTACGGTCCCTTCTATTTATCCACTTCTCTCACGGCACAACGTATATGTGCTTTTATAGGAGCACTGTGTACAATTATTTTGTATAATTAAGGGAAATGCAGATGCAAAAGATTTGTAGAAGATTGTTAAGTGGCAGTTGGTGTGTGGAAGCTTAATATGTTGATATGGTTACGTGTGCAGTTGTTGGAAGTGATTGGTGAATGGAGGTGTGACTGTTCGAAAGCAGGCATTGAGCAGACCCTCCACGATTTTGCGGCATGAAATGTCAAATTTTGCGGCATGAAATGGCAAATTTTGCGGCACAAACCTTTATTTATGGCGGCATTTTTGCAGCACAATTTTTATTGACTGGAGGGTGCAAGATTGGTACATTGCAGGAAAGAGACTGTGTGCAAGGCTACAAGAGACCCAGAGTGTCAATATATTATCTTTTATATGAAATAGGAAGAGTCCTAGATGTCTCTGGCTTGGCAGAACAGTGTTTATTTTGGCTACGTTTTTTAGTTTAATGTGCATGCCTATTTAATATTATTAACGTTATTAATCATTATCAGTTGTAATGCTGAAAATATTCCCCTTCTATGTTCCCCAATCCCGCAAACACCCACACACCTCTCTCATCCAACACACGTCAAACGTCTCACCAATTCCTCATCAGACTTGTATTTTTGAAGCTAACGCTCAGTCATATACATACTCACATGCTCTGTCACACTGCCAAGATACAATTTGCACTCTCTAGTCCCTGCCAAACTCCAAATCATACTCCTAACTCACACCGTATCCTCCCCAATTCCTCCCGCAGTATACAGTCCTCCATTCTTGCTACTTCTGCATCTTTTATCCTTTCTCCCATTCTATCACACTCTTCCCTCATCCTTTCTCACAATCTGCAGCCACTACTACCCCTGAGCCCACGTTCCTTACACTTTCTGTACCTATGCTCTCTCTGATTTCTGGCCCACCGCCCCACTGCTTCCACTCTGCTCTCTTGCCCACTGCTTCCTCCTCTGACCCACTGCTCTCCCTCTGATCTACCTTCGCTTTCTTGCCTACCACACCACAGCTCACCCCATCACTTCCCTCTCACTCCTTTCTCTCACATATTGTGACCATTTTTCAATTTTTGAAGTAAACTGTACAGTGTGTCCTAATAAAATGGGGCATCTAAAAATAGAGCAGAAGATGTGCTGTTTTTAGATGAGCCCTTTTTTGGAAATGAGCATGCCACCTTAATCTCAAAGGTGGCCTGCGTATTTCCACGGGGCAGAGCTGTAGCGCAAATAATGCGCTGGCCAGCCATCTTGAATACGTTTGTGTTAGAAACGCTCTCCCGACAATGGTCTACAGGCCCCCCTGTGCATTTCACCGTAACTGGCCCTTAAGGTTCCTGCCACTGTAAAATGCAACCCAAAAAAACAAATGTTTACCCCATTTGGGGAACAAAAATGCAAGTGAGACAGCAGCTGTCAAACTTAAAAATGTTTTTTTTTTTTTAAATAGTGCATGAGTCAGCAGGGTCAGTAAAGACCATGTAAAGCAGTGGAACCCCTCGTGCACGTATTTAAAGTGGGCGCATAGAGTGACCTACAATTTCTGCACATTTAAAAGCGCATCTTGCTTGTCAATTTGGGATGCACTTTTAAATGTGCAGAAACGCCCCCTCATTTGCGCAAAGGGGTGAAAAAGGACATCTGAATGGGTGCATATAAGAAGCGTCCATTCAGATGTCCTTTGTGGATCTTTTTTTTCTTTGTTTTGCTCAAGTGATGAAATGTACTTGCGCATTTCATTTCTTGAGTACAAAAAATAAGAGTTGAGCCCCTTAGAGCCTTGAGTTTAAAAAAAAAAGATTTTCTTTTTCTGCAAAAACGGCTGTTTTTCGCAGCATTTTGCGGGATCGCAAAATCGCTATAAGCTGGAGGGTCTGATTGAGGGAGTGTTACGCATTTAAAATGTAAAAGGGTAGAAGGGCTGCCAAGTGTGATGGTGTGCACATGACACCCAGTTCTTTTAATGATCCATGGCCTGGAAAGGGACTGTGGAGACCGCAGATAGTTTTAAAGGTCCATCGATTGTGGTCCTTATTTATGATAGAGAAAAGTATTTGGGACAGAAAATTGTTTCTGTCGTTTTATATTTTTCTCTAGCATACAATTGTCCATTATTCCCATTAGCATAACACAAAACGCTAATGGAAATGTTGGAGAATCTCTTTCAGTCTATCTACATTACTGAGAACTGTAAAGTAGATGCAGTCTATGAGATTACTTTTTGTAGTTCTATTTTTTAACTGTGAAAGGTGGTAAAGGAACCATTATTTATTATAGGAGAGGTCAGAAAGTAAGGTGGGGAGGGAAATTAGGGAAGCGACACCAACCACAAATATGAGGGACAGTTGGACAGGGGAAGATGTTGCCTGTGTGTTACATCTAAGGTAGAGCACAGTGTTTCTCATGCTTCTTGATTGCAGTTTAAAAAGCACTTTGAAATTGCTTCCCCAGCACAGTGATGTGTTGCAATGGTGCAAATCTCCCCTCTTTCCATCGTCCAAAATGGCCCTTTTAAGGGCCACCTTTTAAGTTACAAAAATAAATAAAATTGAACACAGACGGCAAAAATATATTACAACATCTATTGTAATTTATTTTATGCAGTTTCAGTAATCAAAATCGCTAAATTGTTTGTTTGTAGACACAGTTACACTGTTAACAGGGGCAGCAGTTTAGCTGCAAATAAAAAGCACTGCAGCCCATTGCTCGCCTTAGCTGTGCACGCAAAATCCTACAATTCATTGACTGATGCTGTAGCCACAGCTACAAATAATAATATAAAAAGAATATACATCTCTGTGTCTGTACATACATGCATTTCACATATATATAATATTTATGACATGTCGTACCAAATACCTTTATACATGTACTCTTCTTTCTTCCATATTTCCAACTCTGAAACAAAATGAAATGTTACTCATAACAAAAAATAAAAATACATTTATTTTTTTCATAATGTTACTAAGTGAATACTGATTGTATTCCTAGTACACAACCATTAACAGGTTGTATTTATAAGTCATACTATCGAGGAAATACACCTCTCATGGGAGAGAAAGAAAATCACTCTATTCAGTTATTTTAAATATTGAACAATAATTGTATACATATACGAATTAGACACTATCTCACTTTCTACAAGTATATGTATATAATAACATGTAAAATAAAAATGTTAACAAGTTTATAAAATAAACTTTGTGTAAAAAAACACCCTTTTCAAAATAACACTTTAAAAAACTAAGAGCTTCTGTAGTGCAATATATAAAAGAAATGCAGTATTATCACCTCAACTACACTAAACATTTAGGTAAATACAAAATTCCAACAGCAAATTCTAAAAAGAATTGCCCCAAGTAAAAAATGTGTACACTGATATAGGCATTTCACTACAACGCACATATGTTACAATACCATGCAAACATTATTTAACAATACATGATAACACATTTACAGATTACTTTATGCAACCTTCACAAGGTTGCATTAACGTAACTATGCCTTCATTTTTACAAATAAATAAATGAAGAGATGCCAACAGTGTAACATTAAATACATGTGTCTGTAAACATATTGACACTTAGCAAAAACAACACTAATAATCTAACAAATATCATTTTGCTACTTCTTATACAATCTGTGTGCATTCTTTGTCTGGCCACCTGCACACATGAGAAGTTTATAATGACATTTCATAATGTACACATTTCAAAGGTTTTGAAAGTAGGAATTGTTATTTAATCTTTTATTTGGCACTGATAGTTGTATGCAGTGTACACTTGTTTTACTATATCAATATTCATTCTAAATTATAAAAATTATATCTACTTTGAC
Organism: Ambystoma mexicanum; assembly: GCF_040938575.1. Classification (NCBI taxonomy): domain Eukaryota; kingdom Metazoa; phylum Chordata; class Amphibia; order Caudata; family Ambystomatidae; genus Ambystoma; species Ambystoma mexicanum. The sequence goes on from NC_090936.1 coordinate 253,629,021, forward strand.
ATTCATACCATCTTTCATAATTTGATGTGTGTCCTTTTCCTGGCCACCTACACACCTAAGAAGCTAATGACAATTTTCGTGAAACCTACCGTACCAAATGGAGTAAATTGGACGACTTTTCACACTGCACATAGAACGTATTTATAAACTTAACAAACTAACCCTTTGAGTAAGGTATTTTCATTTTTTATTTCAATTAGAATACTTTTTTTAAAAACATGTGCATACTTATTTTCACCACCTATACACATAAGTAAACACAGTATATCTAAATTCTTCCTTAAAACTCTTATTAATAGTTGCATCACATTTATTTGTCAATCATTGTACATTATGGCTTTTGTATCTACAACCTACCGTTTACTTGTTTCATATGTCATGCCCTTCTACACTCCGTCACACTCAAAATAATGTACATCGAACCACACTTTACATAATAAAATATATAGTGTTCTACAAAATAAACAGAAATAGAAGATTGCAGAATCCTGTGTTCCTTTCTAATTTATATAATCTTCAAAATATTGCCTCTACATTAATTTCATACTGCTTTTAAAGTACATCTTAGTAACAATCCATCTCCTACATTATATAAAACACATATTACCATATTCTTCCATTTCACTTTTATATTCACAAAGAATGTTACACATATATTTTAAAATGTTGTTTTAACTACATTAAGTAAGCATTATTTAAACCCTTTGGCAAACTAGCGTGGTGTGTGAGTATAGAGTCATTACAAACAAACCAATCTACTTCTGTACGCACCCATTTCATGAAATGTCCACATTCATTGGATGCCCACTCATGAAAAATAATTGCACATGTCTTAAAAGTGTTCTTACTAACATAAACTTGACCAAATTTAAAATTCATTATTGACGTATTACTTTTCCCACCATCTACACTGTATCTTTGAAGCATAGTCAATACATACTTACTAAAAACTAGATTTTACAGTGTTGATTGTAAATTGCAACCACAGCCACTGCATTGCATGTCATTGAATGATTTAGCTACAGGATCAGAAACATTTACACTTTGCTGATCAAGGATAGGCACAGACACAAATCTCTCACAAAGATCGGGAGTAGAATAAGCTTTCTTACATTGTGGACACATATGATTCCACTCATAAGTAATTCCTACACACCTATCTACACTAAACGTTTCACTAATAAATCAAAGACAGTCATTACCAATTCTTGATTATCTTCATGTGTATTTTGAGAAAATTGATGATTTCCAATTACAACAGCTACTACATTTCGGATTGACATTGCTGCATGTGAACAGTGTAGTTTTTCATCTACAGATATTTTAAGAAATGAAAATTCCACACATAGCTACTTCTCTGCTGTGAATGTTATTTCTTGCATCAATGCAGTCATTTAAAACAACATACACAAAATTGCATTACAATAACATTCAACTCATGTTTTTTCCTTACAAGGACTGATTTCATTTGAATGCACTTTTCCTCCGACTCCTTCCTGGATGAGTGCTTCGCATGAAACAGGTAACAGGTTCAGTTGAGGAGCATACATTACACACACCTATTATATTCTTCAATGTAAGAAAGGTCAGCTTTTACTGTTCTTTCATCAATGTTTATTAAAATCAACGTTCTATATTTTCACACATGACAAAGCTACATATGACTTTCCTTCTTTAAACTCTGTATGACCAATGTCAATAAGTGCTGCTTCTAAAGTCAACCCTTGTGATTTATGAAGTCATTGCATAAGCAGAACATAATGGAAACTGTGCTCTTTTTACAAAGGTATCCTTAAAAAGCATGAAGCGTGCAGAGGTCCGAGAAATCAAATGAGTTCCTTCTACACGATCAAACTTAACATCAACATGTTCAATATTTGTACTCTGAGGAAAAGTGTGAAATGAAATCACTCTTCCCATCGCTCCGTTGACAAGACCAATTCCTACATTCACATTTCTCTTTAAATTACTGTTGCATTGATGCACAGTTTTAAAACTCCTACCAGACCGGCTGTTTTAGAAATGTAATTCTCTATTTGACCTAATCAAGCTTTTGCTCTCTTATCCAAAGCTAAAGGCATAACATGACCATCTAAAACATCACATGATTTTATCTCCACAATATTTTGCTTCTCTGACAGTAGCATTGTAGAGTTAAACTTGCTACTCTCTGCAAGGGTGCACATCAAAGCAACACAAGAAATGTTTCTTTCCTTAAGAGTCAACATGACATAAAATGGACTGCAAACTGCATCAAACATATTAGAAATCAGTTTTCCCTTTAAGACTGCTTTCACACTTTCCTCAAGAACACCTATACAAATCTCATTAAGCATTTCTACATACTCTAAGTCTGCAGATTGCCTCATATTAATGGTATGTTCCTGGAATTCAAAACAATTCCAAAGGTTTAAATTACCAAAACTTCCTATACTTTTTTTTAGTATCCTTAGATTGCAGCATTTTGAAAACTGGCTGACCTTCCACAGCAGTTAATTGTAACAAGTCTCCAAAAACATGTACATGTTTACCTCCAAATAAAACGTTGTAGTCAGTCTTCAGAACCTCTTGCATTCACAAGTGGATAAAGGCTAGCCTCAAGTTAGACACCATACTTCATCTACAATCAAGGTATTTCATTTTTGAAGAACGTTTCCTACTACTTGTGATGCACTTGATACAAGTTTGCAATATTCTAGTTTGTTGTCATGCTCCACTGGTAACTAACATCAACAGATGATGTAGAGTAACATACATTACATTAAATGCTGCTAAACCTGTTGGAGCAGTTAAAATACATGACAAAGAGTAATCCAACACATTTTGGCTAATAGCTCTTATTGCATGAATTAAAAAAAGATGTACCTGTTCCTGATTGTCCACTAACATACAACAATTCAGGTTTGGTTTCCACACATGAACATTCACGCTTGTCATGCTGTAAACCATGTAAGAACCTATCTTTAATTTTAAAATAAACTTTACATTAAGTTAACTAACTATTTAATCACAATTCACACCTGCTACTTTACTTTGTTGCATTGTACTTTCTACCTCCTCAACGGCAAGCTCAACATCAGTTTGAATAATTGGCTCACCAAGCACATTTTGACTTCCTGCTGCAGATTCTTGACTTCCCTTAGGAGTCTCTTTTGCCAATTTAGCTGGCAAAAGTTATTCTTGACATAGTTCTTTCCCCAGTAACTCCAAGTACTGGTCTCATTGTGGATATGTAATTAGGTTTTTTTTTTATTTTGCAAAAAATGATTATTCAAAGGTTTCAAAACTTTCAAGCAAATCACTCTCAACATGCCACGGGAAGAACAACTGCAAAAGACAAAAATAAAATAATTCTGTTTTCTTTGCAGTTTGGCAAGACAGTTTCATGTGGTTAAAGATACTTGCCTTCTCATGTCTCAGTAGAAAACCAGTACATCCATGAACTTTAAACCGTCCTCTGTCACTGTTTGCTTCAATATTTTGATATGAATAGTGTTGTGCTACTTCCTATAAACAAAGATCCTCCAACACTTCAGGCCGATTTGGATAATATGTATCAATCAAGTTGTTTTTGAGTATCTGAGTACTTTCAGGTACTGCTTCAGCTAACTGCTCAATTTCACTCAACGGATTCAGTACTTGATTTATAGTACTTGCTGCTCCAAGACTTAACTAAAGTACATTAATGCTACATCCATACAGAGGCAAACTACTTAGTCGATATGTGGCTTCGCAGCTACCACAATCTCTATGTAAAAGCATCTTCAGACCAAAGCTTAGAAGTTTATGACTAAGGCTTGTCTGCTGATAATTCCACCCATACTTCAGTTGCATTGCTCTTTTCAGCTTTTGTGATGCATGCTGTAACATAACGAGCAACATCTGTTGTATCATCAGCAATAAACTGTACATCAGTATGTGCATTCCTTAGCTGAGCAATGACAGGATTGTAATCATTAATGAATTGGTGTCCCTTATCGACTTTTTAAAAGATATGTATTTCTCAGTGACTTATCGGTAACATGGTGTCGAACAAATGACATTAAACTATTCACTCAATCAACTGGTGTCACACGCCTTGGAAAGCGAAATCTGCACTGACTGTAGTACTTGTCTTTACCTTTGTATTTTCTCTGTCAGTACTTTCGAGATATGTACACCTTGTTCTCTAGATCAGCATTCACGTGTTGAGCAGGAATGTAGCAAGTAACATATTTTTAAAGAACTCCATCACATAGTCATCACTTTCCTTACCAAACTCAGGAGCATCTTTAATCGACAACAGCATATTTATATGTTGAGCCCCACATGCCTGGTACTCTTGCCTCTAAATGAAATGTCCCAGAGTGCCTAATGGACCATTTTCTTTATTTCATATGAAGTGTACATCGAGTGTTCTATGTCTTTTTTTTGTGGATTCATTTCACAAATTCACTCTGCAAGATCATCCCAACCATACTCAGCCAACATAATGTCACAAAAAGAGTTGTAGGGCACAAGTTTCTAATTATGCATCTAACCGCACAGTTTCTCCAATACCAATATTTCTTGGTTCCTCTCATTGTAGCAATAATATTCGTAAGTTTACCCTCTAAAATTTCATTTTTTCTTTTCACCTGTTGCAGATTCCCAAATGCAGAAGTGTCTGAGCAACAGCATAACATAATGTTGAAAATGGACCGTCACAAAATAAGTGAAAAATATATTCAACATTGGTGTGAAATTGTGAATCTTCACAATCCATTCTTGTACAATGATATTCTGAAGCAGAGATTTGCACCTTTCCAATCATCCAATCCCCCTCCTATACCTGTTGGAAAAAGCATTGGGAAACAACCAGCTTCTAATGTCTTTTCCCATACAATGATTGGTGCACCGTTTGTTGCTTTCAGCTGATAAAATTCTAAAATGTCGCCCCATGACTTCATGTGAGAGCAGAGGATGAATGGTGTAATGTTCATACAAACAATTCCCTTCTGCAACAGATAGACACTGGAACTGACCTTCACTGCTTTTGTTTGTTGACTCAACATCAAGCATAGACAAGTCTGGTACAGTCAGACTGCCTTTGGATAAATAATTGTGCTCCAACAGAAACGCCAATGCGTTTTTCACTTTTCCAATATCTATAAGCTGTTGCCAAATGGTCTTAACTTTACTGGAAACACCATTTACTAAAACAAAGAATCTGCAATGTCACACTTCGGTCCTAAAGTGTTCACATTTTCTTCCAAATTGAGAGGTAAATACACAACTTTGCCTCTCACACCTTACACTAATGATTTCTTAAGCAGGTTTGACATCTTTGTTTGCAATCTAGCAACATGGAAAGGATGAACAGTTTGCAATGGAATAATTTCAAACATTTTACATTTTGAAGCACAGAAGGGGTATCAGGCACTACCATGTAATTCAAAACACTTATTGGAGGATTTCCTCTTTGATTATAAAACCCAACATATTGTCTACAAACATAAAGTGCCTCTCTTGTATCAAATCATTCTTCTACAAACAAATACAGATAAAGTTATTTCCAAACATCTTCTACAGTGTGTTTAATGATCTCCTTAATGAACACTAGTTGCACTTGAGACTTATAAAAAGTGTGTCAACAAGATACGCAAACAATGTCAGATCTTTCACTAGAAGACAGCTCAAACATTGCAATACTGTACACTGTACGTTTTCTTCTTTTTTTTAGAAATCACAACATTTCGGACTTCATAGCTGTCTCCACTCTCATCAATAGCTAGGGGAACATTCTTTCCTTGAATGTAACTCTTCTCATTAAAAAATCGTGTGTGTTTCCACTCTCCACCAAATACGTCACAAAAGTTGTCACTTGAAAGTACATGAACTGTTTCTATATTTTTATAGAATGGTGTAGTCATCTTAAGTAATTTTAAGTTTATTCAATACAAAAATGAACACTTTTCTTTTTATATCAAAAACTTTTTTTAATATTACTTCTTCTTTTTTCTTTTGCAAAAAACACTTTACCACATATCTACATTTTGGTTTCACACTTCTCCAAAGATTTGCAAAAACTCGAGAGTGATACATTTTCCTATATACATATTCTTATTCCTCTGTTTCAAATTGATAGCATATTGGCTACCCTTTCTTCCAAAAATCTTTCTTTTTTTACTAGCTAGTAACACATTTCATACATGTTTTCTTTTCTTACTTTCAAGAAAAACATTTGCGGTTCCATCAATATATTCTGTTGGCACATCTCCTATTTTGAGTTGCAATTTTTCAAAAGTATTATCGATAACAGGTATTGTATTATCTACAGGACTTCGATCTACAGATTTAACAGCACTACTTTTTAAAATATTACATTCTGCAAGTTTACTTCGCTGCAGATCTTTATTATGGCACATTGTTGTTGCTTTCTTGATGGCTGTATAAAAAAATTTGGGGTGGTGAAGGTCACGCATTGTCTTTCTTTACATTTTCGGTATATAATAAAACTTTTACACACAGGCTGATGGGAGGAGACATGGTTTAACATCCCGCCAGTTCGGGCTTTGTAGGGCCAAGCAAAACAAGGGCCTCAGCCAAGGATCTGGGATGTAAAACCCTGTGCCCGCCAGTTACCGCAGGCATAAAAAGGTATTCACAACCTGGGATGGGAGTTGTGAACAAGTGGAAAAAAAAGAAATTGCTGCTGCCTTAAAAATTGTAGGTCCTTTTCTGGATGACAGTGACCATGAAGAACCTGTTCCAAATTAGCTGCTGTGATTCGAAAAGGGACCTTCAAGAAAATCACTGCTACTCAACAAAACATGTCGTCATGTATATAATCCCTCCACTACCTATCCCCACACTCACTACAGTTTGAAGGGTCAAGTGCCCTAGGCAGCCCCATGTAGCTACCCTACCAAACCTAATCAATAATACCGTAAACCCCTTTCTCTATAGAGGTATGCTGCTTGTTAAATGCTACAAATTACAATGCACCCCTATTCATTTTACATCTCCCTATGTCAGTGCATTGAGTAATCACATATGAGATTACATAGTATGCAACCCAAATAGGTTCCTGCCCTTCCAAAGCACACAATTTCCTAGCAAATTATGAAACTGCCAAATATGGTTGCTGATAATTATTCCTAAATTACTACCAACAATTAGATGTGAGTGGAAATACTGCAGCATAAAACAATGCCCATGTAGCTTGGGTAATGTGGGATGCTATTAAGCAGCTCATATAGCGTAAATAAAATGAGAAAAGTAAATTATCATTAGGTGGGCATTACGTTTGTCAGGCTGTGATATATCTCTGGTTGGCACAGTACATTTTTTAAATAATAAGCCTGAGTTGGGGCAGAGTTATCGCAGTGTTCACAGTTAACATGCTGCAGTAACTTTTCATTGCCTCTGAGAGAGGAGGAGCTTATTCAACAGAACGTCCCCCAGACTGCTGAGTGGAGCAGAGTTGGGGTAGAGTTATCACAGTCCACACAGTCAGCACAGTCACAGCAGTGGTGACTCGGCTAGGAGATTAGCCCTGGTACCCTTCTGGGTAAGAGACTGTCGGCTGCTTCTGTTTCTGCTTGTTATTACTGTTTTGCTCCTTCTAATCCTTGGAGGTATCTCTGCCCGTATATTTAGTAGTGCAGTGTGGATCTGTATCGGTGTATGCATGGCTCTGCTTGATTCTGACAAAGTCTACATCTATCACACAAGTGTAGCATTGTGATTTCCAGTCCCTACCAACGACATAGCCTGTTGATATTGATTTGAATGGGCATTGCCTGGCTGACTGCTTTCTATGTTATATTTTGCGGGAGTGTGAATTTGATCCCCTTAGCAATGCCATATCCTGTTTATTTTGTGGACATAGTTGGATTTTTCTCTTATTGGAACTGGAGCTCTCAGAAATTGTGGGCCGGAGTGTGTCGTTGCGAGTCACTCTTTAAAGCAGCGCCATAGCTTGCCTTGTTTTAGTGACTTAAGTTGCATCAAATTGTGTGTGTTGTTGTATCAATTTTTAAATAGCTGGCATCAAATAGTGATTTTCTTGCTTTTTTATCTTGATTTTTTAGGGGATAACCATGAATGTTCTTTGATATTAATGTATGTGTTTTTATATCTTGCTCATTTTATTTTGGGAACCTGTTTATAAAAGTTTTTTCATTTGGTTGCACATTTTTGCACATGTTGCGCATCTCGCATCACTATTTGTACTTAAATGCAGAATGGTTTGAGGAGTCAAATTATGCCCCAATATTCTTCTCCACCCGACTGCCTGCAGCTGCCAGGTACTACCACCCTCACCAAAATTGACCCCAATCTAATTCCTCCATGTGAGAGAGTGTCATTGTCAATTTATAGATAATTGCAATGTCCTCTCCCCTTTTATGTGTTCAATTTTCTGTATCAAATAATTATCAGGCACCAGTGTGTGAAACATTGCTTGACTCCCCTCTGAAAACCATGTTTCTGTTAGAAACAGTAATTCCAGATAATGTTCAAGGATTAGTTCTTTCACCTCTACTGTATGAGCCACAGCTGATCGTGCATTGACCAATGCTACTTTAATCCTTGTGGGTTTCCCCTTACTAACGTGATTCTCCTCTTTTTTTGTGGTTCTCATATCAATCTCCAACGATCTGATTTTATTTAAAGTTATTAGGTCAATCTTACCCCCTCCATTATTAAGCTCCTCCAAATCTGCTCACATTGCATCCTAATTGATTCCTACTTTGGTAAAACTGTAGGAACTAGCACTGAGATAAAATCGATTGTTCCAACCTAAGCCATGGCTTTTATTGATCACTCTATAATGACTAATGGAAATTGTAAGGCTGATTCTAGGGACATTTGTGACTTAACCATCATTGAATGTGTGTATTTAGAGATGGGGGGGCTAGAGGGTATTGGGATGGTGAGTAGCCCTATGAGTGTGATTCAATAGATTTGTGATGCATCTATGCCTAACTCAACAACTGCCTTGACTAATATTATTGAGAAAAACGATCCAATGGTTGAGAATGTTATTCAATCGCTTCTGGTTCATGGTTCAGATTCATTGGGAGATGGGGGGATGCATCATACTTCGAGAGATTTTGATGAAGGAATTTGCCCAATCCATCCAACGGTGTCAGCACTGAAAAAGGTACTGAGCTTGTTTGTCAATGTGTATGATTTTATCTGGTATGAACTCAAAGAACATAGTCTGATATTGATGAACTTAGGCGGCAAAGTTGAGTAGGAAAAATGCTCCTATTCTCTTGAACCCGCACTCTAATATAGAGGTCTATCAAATAATTGTAGTGAAGGAGACAGTTTCTCTCCTTAAGCGGATAGCTAACTTTGAGACTATTTTAATTAGTGATGATTCATTTAAGGCAATTGATCATGCCTCTGTCATATGCATACCGTCTCTGAGTACTGGCAAAGATGGCACCATAAAGGTAAAAGTGCCCTTGGATTCTGAGGTAGTCAAACCATTCTGTAAACCTCTGGAGGTGGCCTCATTTTCTGAAACCCTGAGGAGAAATCAAAAATGGGGGATGTAAGTGGTTTTAGACCCCAAACAATTGATTTGTTTTATTTTAAACCCTTAAACCCAAGCAGCCTACAAAAAGGAAGGTTACAAAAAATAATAAGTCTGCGCTCATTGGCAAACCTTCCCAAATATGGCCTAATTCTGACACTGTAAGTCTGACTCAGGTGGGTAAAAGAAAACTCTGCTCAATATGGTCACCTCCAGGGGTTGAGGAATTGGTTTTGAAGGGGTTGGAAAAAATGTAACTGCTCCAATAATCCAACTCCCAGCTCACTGCCCCCACCCCAAACTGGCCCAAATGGGGGTGATGCATTTAGAAATGTTACCACCCACACTGATTTACAACCTCACGATATGTCCACTGGATTGGCTGTAGTCAGGGGTACTAACCTGATCTTGAGTTTGCCACAAGAAGGAGAAAATCCAGCCCTCTAGAAATTCTACTACTCAAACTGAGCCACTCCTCCCCGGTGATGAGAGTAAAGGGGATCCAGGTGTCCATCCAAATCGAGTACTGTCCTCTAGGTTTAATGAAGGAGACACTGGAACGCGGTTTCACGCAGAAGTGAAGAGGGGAGTGACTTTTAATATTTTGGATCTGTCAAAGAAGGGTAAGATTAAGAAAGTACAGGGAGGCTTATTACCAAACTTCTCCAAATATGACTCTGATACCTTTGGGATTATGGCTACTTCTATCGCCAAAATTTGGATCAATGGATCTAGGCCTTCTGTTCAGACAGAACATAGATTATTATTGTCTGAAACAGACCCTAATTCTGCATAGCAGGGAAAAACCCACCCTTTGCTACCATAGAATGATGAAGGAAGGAGGAGGACTCAGGGGACTCCCAATAGCAACTGGGAGGACTGGAGACAACCAAAACAATAATGTACACAAAATGTACCCCTGAGTCTATACCCGAGATTGCACTCAGGGGTGGTCCAATTATTTAATAAATTATACAGATGCAATCCAGTGAACCATGTCGTAGAGTGTGGCGAGGCTGGGGGGTTACCAAAATCGAACCCTTACAGTGTACTGAAACAGGATAAGGAGGGTGACAGCCAGTGGAGAACTATGGGTACTAAGTAGAAGCAGAATACAATGGCTAGGGTTTTACCTAAAAAATCAGAATGTGATCAACTGACATTGTCCGTGTAACATTTCCCAACCGTGCTGACACAAAACATTGTCATCTATATTTTGGATCAAACCTGGTGAAATAATTGGTACTATCAGAAGCGACCAAATAGAATGAATTGGGCTTGGTCTTACAACCCAAAAGAGTTATGGAGCTGGAGGGAATGGATTTGAAAAGGGTTGGGGCCCTCCAAATCTCATTTAATCCTGCCATTCATGGCTTAAGATCTGCCAAACTGGTCGGAACACAAGAGGATGTGGATGACCACAATTGGGCTATAGTCACATCCACTTTGTGGAAAAGATCAGGCCCTTAGCGGCTAGAAAGTTAAAAATAGTAGTATCCAGCAGTTGGGCTTGAAAGTTGTATCCTGCAACTCCAGAGGCAGCCTAAATCTGTTTAGCAATATTGATGCTATGCAAATCCTGAGACTGGGTAATATAATTCTAATTCAGGAGTCATGGTTTTTGCAATCTCCAATTTTGTTTGGCTATCAGGTGTTTACTCAATTGGCCATGCCCAGAAATGGGGGACGGTCCTTGGGGGCTGCTGATTGCAGTGGGTTCTACCTTAGGAATGAGGGCCTCTCTGATGTCTAATCTTCCATTCTGGGTGATGGCTTTGGCATTAACTTCTCCTGAAGGGTCAATGAATTTGCTGATTATGAATATGTATTTGCATTGTGGAGTGGCAGATCTGCAAGACTTCCTCCAGGTCATATGCGATTGTATTAATACATTGGCTAACTCTTACCCAGATGGAAGAATTCTTGTAGGAGGAGACATAAGTGCATTGTTCCAGAAAAACTAGATGAAAATTGGGATGTGATTGGGGAGAGCTTGCCAAATGAGCCAAAAGTACGAAATGTTTGGATTTGGTGGTCAACCGGTATAACGCCCTTTCATCACCCGAATGTGCTAATCTGATTTTTTAGGGGGCGTGGGAAAGGGCAGATAAATGTTTGGGTGGGTAAGCAATACTAAAAGAAACTAGGGGGGCTTTTTAAAATAAAAAAATAAAATTAAAAAAACAATTTTCAATGGAATGTGCAGGTTAAAATGACAAGGGATGAAATTACAGGCGATGAAATGACATGGAACCGATCAACCATGGAGGCGTTGAGTTTGAGCTTAATTAACTCCATGTCAATGGGGGAGGGAAAAAATATTCCAACGTGGTGATGCAGGGAACAATCCTCAATTTATGGATTATATTTTTGCTGATGCATCCTTTAATAGCTTCTATGTGAGTTTCTTAGTGCAACATTATAACTGGACTGACATCGCAATCCTTACTGCTGCTGAATTCAATTTCTAGACTAAAACACAGTCATGACTGTCTGCAGGGAATTTAGAATCTACCTGTGCAGGGAATACTATTCAGTGGTTAGATCGGAATATTGCTATTATGAATGAAGATACCCAATTAGAATGGAAGTTGAGGGTATTTAACCCTCTGTGTTTTGATAATTTCATGGGGGAACTGAATGAACGAGTAAAACAGAATCATAAATTCTCTGCTAATGTCAGGGGGAAAACTACTATGTTTTTAATACTGACATGATAGAATCAAAGAGTAAACTGAATGGAGACATTAGGGTTCTAAAGCGTGGTAATAAGGGGAACATAAATCTTGAATCCGAATTGAAGAAGTTAAAACTAAAATACAGAGATTTCTGTAAATCAAAAAAAGCAACTATCTTACAGTTGGATGCGGAATGTATGCTCTGCACCTGAATTAAGCATGATTTCCATGAATTCTGGGTTTTAGATAACAATCTGGACCCTTCATTTCAGGCTATTGAACTGAATTCATTTACTGAAACCCAATGGGTGGATTTATTTAGAGATATCTATGGGCATGGGTTAGTAGATACTGAACTAGACCCAGACATCAGTATTTACATCACTAAGTCGCTGTGGTTTATTAAGATTGAGTGTGAGGACATTGGGGACCTAATAACGAGGTGTAAGAAGTCGCATGTCATTGGGCATGATGGTCTTACGAACTACATCTTGAAACTGGACCCTGTAAACTGGCCTAAGGTTTTGCATATACTGCTTGGAAGTATAATGGACTCAGGCATTCTTCCTGTGTCATGGCATACTGCTAACATTGTTCCCATCTTTAAGAGAGGCTCAAGGTCTGACCCAAAAAACTATCGGTCTATTTCATTAATCGAAGCAGATTGTAAAATGATCCCTCCACTTCTTCTAGGCCACGTAGAAGATGGGGCAAAGCTTACTGGTAGACTTAGTCCTTTTCATACGGGATTCCAGAATGACCCTTGACAAATTTAAATGGTTTGATGGTGACGGCCCTTCAAGCCTCGGCATGGAATAAGGCAAATTGATGCACTTACTTGCCATTTATTGACCTTTCAATGGCCTTTGATAAAATTTCTAGGAACAGACTGTGGAGTAAACTTGCTAGTTGGGGTCTCCCTGTGGATTGTTGAGGCTCTTGATGGGCCTCTATGAGGATTACAGCATTTGCATCAGATTGAACAAGGAGTGTGCCCTCTCAGAATGCATTAGAACCTTTACGGGTTTGAGACAGGAATGTAACCTGGCACCATGCTTATTTAACCTTTATGTTTCTGACATAGTAAATTACCTAGTGGGAGCAGGACTGATTGCACCTAGTATAACCTCGATGAGAGTGGAATGGTTGGCATATGCTGATGTTTTTTAGTTATTTGATAACTCTTGGACTGGCCTAAAACATCTTCTGGCCAAATTCTCCATATTTGCTAAAGATAATGGCCTTGTGGTTAATCCTGGTAAAACCAAGATTTTAGACATCACCAGGGGAAATAAATTGAAAGGAAGGGTCTGGTCATTGGACAATAAGGTGATTAGAACAGTGGATTCTCTGGTTTATTTAGGTTTATTTAGGTTTCCAGATTAGTGCTCGGCCAGGATGCCGAAGGATTAGAAGGAACCTATTAAACAAAGGTAAGCTCCTGACTAATCAGGTGCTGAAAACTGATAGGAAATATGGGCGCTTTTCAATCAAATCAGCTCTTATCTTTCACAATGGTAAGATTGTGCCGAAACAAACTTATGGCCTGGAACTGGGATGTACCTATCTTTAAGGTTTTTGACCTTATTGAAGCGAACATTTAGCATACAATATTGAAAGTGTCAAATGCAATACCGCTAGCGGCAATCAGATTTGAGTTATGGATTGTCTCTATGAAGGCACATGTGCAGTGGTAGATACTTGCCTTATATTTTAAGCTAATTGACCCAATTCCTCATTTTCTTTATGAGCTTTTAGGGAATCAACTTTACTATATGAAGAACAATACTGACTTCCTTTCACAGTTGGAAGTAAGGTCCTTAGTGATCCTGGAAACTTTGGCAAATGATAGGGCAACTTTATTGGCTAACCGAAATAGAGTAAAGAAAGCTCTATATGAATATGAATGGGTCTGTACCACTGACTCATTTCACTCTTTCCGATGCCTGCATGACTTGCTATTTGACCATAGAAGGTGGGGGACCCCATCTATGATTTTCTCTCAGTTCCCAAAAAACTACTATAGAATGATTCTATTCTACTGAGACTAAGATGGAATATTTTACTAACTAAAGAGATCATTTTAAGAAAAGGAATAATCTCTGAGCTAGAGACCAACTGCAGATTTTGTAACCAGGGCCCTACTGAAACTGCACAGCATCTGGTCTTAGATTGCAAAGCTTTAGCTACAAGTAGGATTAAATAATTCCCAACTATTTATGATCGGGTCTATAAATCAGGCTCACTGAACTGTGATTATATCTGGAATAGATGCCTTAATATTAACTCTATTAAAGAGGGCTTAGCGGTGACAGGTTGTATTAAGACTGAAAGCTGGCATCCCCACAATAATAGCATAATAACCGAATACAAAATACACTAATGGACCCACCCCAGTAGAGAATGAAACCAGGACCAAGTGCAAGTGAGGTAAAAGAAAATACTTTATATAAAGTTAAAATGGGGCAGCAGAGGACTCTGCTACTCTGAGAGCGTTCTGCCCAAACAACAGAAAATACATGTTATATTACAAAAACACGTCATCTATGACGTGTTCTGTAGGGGATACATTAAGTCGTGGTCATTGGACAAAGGGGACAGGACAGTGTCGATGCTGTAGGGTTGGTGCTCCCAGATTGGTTGGTGCTGAATTGGCAACTTCGTGGACGCGGGTCAGCTGGGCTCTACTGGGAGGGGTGCAGGGTCAGGCGATGTCCAGTTTGCTGTGAGTCATGCTATCTAACATTTGCACTTACGGCCACACACACTTTAGTACTATCATAAATTTAAAGATTTATCACATATATATATAATTTAAGCAGTTGACCTGAGCAATCAAGAGAGAGGGTACATTGGCCCAGCTGCCTTATCGGACACAGTAAAAAAGTTCATTAATCAAACACCTCTTTGAATTGTGATGCAGATCTTTTACTTTTGTTAATACAAGAAGAATATATAGCCACATGGGATTGGTGTTAAGGGGTGAACTGGAGTGGCACATTTGGCAAGGGGCATGCAACTGTTACATCAAATGAAGTGGGAGGTTAGGGGGCTTGTGATCGATATTTCTTTAGAAGGGGTCTGCTGGTGCGGAGGTAGGTTTGTGGAGACATATGTTTTTTTTCGAGGACCAGGCTTTAGCCCAGTCACACAGAGGGCAGTGATGTAAAAGGAAGAAGAGAGATACAGTGTTTAGCTCCTTACAGTTTGGGCCCAATGCTTCTGTGAAAACAGGACAGCTGCAGAGACGAAAGAGGGGGGAAGGTGGGGAGTTGATGCTGGCAGTGCGCAGAGATGGAAGGAGAGAGGTGGCGGGCTGCATTCAGCGTTTACCCACGTCATATTAGAAAAAGGAGTTAGTAGTTAAAAAAATGGAGTCTCATGGCTAATGGACAACGCACATTTATGGGTCATACAATGGTGGCCCCACGCCTTGGCCAGAGGTGTGCTGCCAACCATGGAATCAGCTTATCGTGTGCGTTGTCTTAGGTATGAAGGGGGGGCCTGGAGACCCTTCCTCCTTTACAAGACTATGAACCTGATGAATTGAATTTGATTAATTGAATTGATATCTCTTTTTTTACCTACTGATGAATTGATATCTCTTTTTTTAAATACTGCTCTGTTGAGATGATGAATTTTATGGATTGAACTTGATGAATTGATGTCTTTTAAACATGTGTGATGTTACTGTTGACTTTGTCCCATTGGATGTATACATATCTAGATTGATTTTGTAAAGGTTTTTTTTTCAAATCAAATACAAATAAATAAAATAAATAATAAGCCTAAATAAAAAGTGAGCTAATCTTATACGCCACAGTACCCATTTCTTTCATAAACTAACAATATTAAGAGAAATATGTCATGTCATTTGCAAGCACATACCTATACAGAAAGATGCAAACACTTTTTACACATTACTACATAAAAGCTGAAATGCAAACTACAAGACCCTACTCACTTTGCTTCATAATTTCTCAGAAACCATTTACCTACTGTATTTTGCCTGAAATGCCAAAAGACTTTAATAATACATGGCATACTTTAGCCATAACTTCACAGTTCAATTCCCAAACCACTTTACAAGAGAGAAAAATGTTCACTCCAAACTTTCTAGTTCAAATGAACTTTCCCAGTAAGCTAGCAGAATGCACAGATCTCCAAAAATATGATGTTCACATTGTTAAACATCATAACCAGGTTAGCATTCATCAGATGCACTGCCTCGTAAAACTTCTCAAATTTCAAGGCCCATTGAAATACTTCCACAATTCTAGCACAGTAGAAAATCACCAAAATAGGGTAACAGAAAACACCTTAATATTCACTACAAAGCACATAAACAGATGCAATATTTTTCAAGGGTAGAGTTATGCTGCTTGGTTGACACTACAGTTTCTATTTGTGGTAAGCCGTCCTTTCATCGACACCCATTTTTACAACAGTTGTTTTTCCGCAGAATGTTTGTCGAAAAAACTGTTCACATTTTTTTGGGGGGGCGCATATAAAGGGTTGGGGGTCAAGAATGAAAAAAATGGGTAAATGACACAGTGTTGGGGGGAACCCCGCCAAATATAATGAAAAAAAATTGAAACATTTTTCGGGCAAAAATTCTGCGTAAAAACACCTGTTGTGAAAACGGGTGTTGATGAAATAACAAAGAACCCTTTTTGCACCCCTATTCATATCACATCTTCCAATATCAGTGAGAAACAAACTTGAATTGCAAATATATTTTGTCACACATAACCATGGCATAACATGTGATACTACTTCATTACTCTCCTAAAAACATTGAACTACAATATGGAAAACCCTAATTTCTAAACAATAATTGACTAAATCAGCCACCTAAACATACTTAATTTATCTTAGAAATACCACAATTTATAATATGCATAATATGCATAAAATATAGAAAATCATAGAATCACTCACCTGCAGCTGCTACAAATAATACATAGATCTACACAAAAGCCAAACAAAGAACATGTGCATACTCTGTGTTCTGCAATCAGAATGTCAAAAGTTAACAAAAAGGTCACTTTCCTAGCTTTCAGAAATCAATAGCACAAAAAGAGGACTGTAGAAAGCAAACAAGTAAAATGCCCAACACATTTTTATTACAACCGATAACAGTCAATAAACCCCAACACAACCCTTCCATAGAATGCTTTGTAGAACATGTACAAACACAATTAAATACAACATTTGTTTTCTTAATTTGATAAATTACATAAACGCTCCTATAGACACTGCTACACGTACATTTTTGAAATGCACTGGAAAAAAACACATTGCAAAGGTTTCAAATTTAAATCACACATGCCATGAGGTGAGAACATCCAAACACCCAAACAAAACACATGAACAAATCTATGCTAAAACATCCATGAAATAATATGATCACTGCAACAAAATACAAACACCCATAATTGCGGGAACAGTGAGCAGGTACATGCCCACGGCTACCAAAACCTGCTGCGAAGTATGACATACCCTTGGTGCGTTCATAGCCACGAATTGAATCAACCGCCACTAGTCTCAGCTACCCTTAACATCTTTACACTTTCAAAAAGACATAGTGACATGGTGTACCAATTCAAAATAACATACGGGTAGAAATGAGGGAACAGAATCAGGAACACATGTAAAATTGTGTAGTGTAATATCAATGAACCAACATGATCAGTGCACAGAAATTGGAATTAGCATATCAGCATACCCACAGCTAAGGCGATAGTCATAGACGCGTCTACACCTACCAAAAATGCACAACGTCCCTTTGGCTTAGAGGTACCAAGGGCTATAATCCATCTAACAGAGCATGACAAGGAGTTGCTGCTATCATAAAGGCGGCTATTTAAAAAAAAAAAGCCATCAAAGGTATTTACATTTTCCAATGTACTTAAAAAGTTCTTTGGGTGCTCTTAACAGAGCATTTGCGTTCTTTTAGCAATATATAACCCAAAAATATATTTTCAATCAGAGAAATACTCTTCACCACTATTACAAAAAAACAATCTTGGAACATGTCTCTGTGCTGTTTCTTCAGATGATTAATTAATTTTCTTTTCCCAAACAGAAAAAAACCTGTGCTCCTTTCAGAAATATTTCTCCACAATTGCAGCATAAGCCTCTAATTTCAAACATTCCATCTAAAATAATACTATAGAACCAAAAGCACTTTGCAAGCCAATGCTTTGACAACATTCCACCTTCTCTCCTCATGTACTCTTCCTCCATTGCTAATTATAATATCTGAAGTGACATGCATTATTTCTTTCTACCTCACTAAAATGGAAAACTACATGTAATGGCTGGAGGACACTTATCATAAAGAAGAAAAAATGAAAAAAAAGACGTTGAAGAAAATACTGCGCAAACAGGATTTTGTAAGTACATTCTATTAATTAAAAATTAGACCAACAATTATATATAAAGGAACAAATATGACTCACCAAACACATATAATATATCTACCTACTATCAAACCATCAAATGTTTATACAACCAACACAAATATTTTTAAAGTGGATTATATATTCAATTGTTTCAAAATATTTCAAATATTTTCAAACAGATGAAGAAGTGATTCAAATCTCAAGAAGATTCAAACAGGAACCACCAAAACAAGTACCCATGAATATAATTATGGATTCCTTAACAGAAGTAAAATAACTATGAATTAATATTCAACAAGAAATACAATCAAAGAAAAAGGACATTCATAATTTAAAACAAATCATGGACAGTAAATATTCAGATAATTGGGCAACAGAAGATGTATCATGTGTTCCACCTAATATAATTAAACAAAAACCCACAACCACATCCCCACCCAAATAAACATGTTTTAACAGACTTAGTTTGCATATTTATTTACCTTCTTCAAAGATATACACTTATATGTTTTATTAATGTATTAAAAGTATTTAAAATGTTACAATAACCTTTTAGAAACAGTATACTCAATACATCTTAAATATGTTTTCCACATACATTTTTTTCCTGAAAAGTTGTATAGTCGCGGCTACAAAAACAACCAATGACCCCCCTTGTTTTGTAGCCGCAGCTATCGGAGTGTGTGTGTTTCTTTTAATAAACCAAGTTTAAAATATGAATAACAACACTGACAGTAAAAAGAGTACATAGAAAAGTGTACTTTTTTGTGCATTACAGCTATATCCGTGGGTAGAGTTCATCGAGCCCGTGGCTAGGATCCCCCCCAGTCATTGCTGCAGTTACACACACCTCCAAAATCCAACAGCCCATTGGACAAGGTTATAGCTGCGGTTATTCATCTATGTTTAAGAAAATAATAATATCCTTCTATCTGAAAAAAAAGAAAAGCCAATCAGTTCAAGAAAACACACACAATTTAATACACACATTTTTATGTCCATCGTATTGTGTATACAGTGCATCACATTTGTGCATACAACACTCTGGCTCTTTTTATACATACTTATCATTGGGTCATTGGGAAAACAAATCCATCTTGGATTAAAGAAACCATACAACAATGCCAAAAGTATAAGAGAACACCAATACAAGATACAAACAGGGATATATAAACTGGGTGAGAATAAACAAAGGACATTATATTGTGTGGTTGCAGGACAGATGGTGGGGAAGGTTAAGTAAACTTGGACAAGGTATAGAAAACAATCACACAAATAGAATCACTAGTACTGTCATCTTAAAATATATATACATATAGTTGGCAATATTGAGCCATTGGGCCTCATTACGGGTCCAGCGGTTACCCTGCCGGTGCTAGCAGTGGGTTGCTGCCGGTCCCGTAATAATTGACCACCACCTGACTTCCCAGTGCCACCGGGCTATTACAAGTCCGGCGGCCAGAAAGTCAGGCACTGGTACATTTGTTAATCTCCATTCCACACTGGCACTGTCAGCAACGGTGCTGGTGCTCCCGTGACAAGTCTGCCTACCATGGCCGCTGTGCCTGGCAGGATCAGACCTGTTGGGCACAGCAGTCCGGGCAGGCAGACTTGTAGTTTGCCGGTACAGAAACAAGGGTGCCGATGAGCTTACTGGCACCCTTGTTTCCGGCCGGCAAATTTGCAATGAAGCCCATTGTCTTTTTAGTGCTGTCATTTTTATTGTTTTACATATTTGTCCCCCGTTGAACATTTCAAAATGTCCAACCATGATAGTAACAGCAGTGATGATGATGTCACTTGAGTCCCGAATCCGTCACCACCAAAGTAAAAAAGCAGCTGGAATGATGACCATTGCAGAAGTGAAACAATACTGTTAAAAAAAAGACGCGAAGGACGTAAGAAGGCCATTGTGCAATAAAACTCTACGACGGGGCCCTTTTAATTTTCCATCACAAAGCCTAGGAACATCAATAATGAGAAACCATGCAGTGCGAATCCCCTGCAAAGATGCGGATGATGCCTATCGTAAATCACACGAGCACCACAAAATAAAAATGCATTGGGCTCATACATTACATGCACAAAAATCAGAACCTGCATCCACCAATAGGACATCACCAACACTGAAAGAAGCTTTTACTTCTGCAGCAGTGCCAACTGCACTTTTCCAATTTTATCAATTGATGCCATCTCCAACAGTACCACTATGTTCTGAATATAGGTTGACTTTTCACGGGAGTTAACTGTACAACATCAAGTGAAAGTCCAATGGGATGATGTGATCGAGACAGCTACAATAAAATACACACAAAATAATAACTAAAATGAACTTGCACACCACCATCAATTCAGCTACCTCACAGAACACTCAAAAGACCTAAGAGTACTGCATACCTGAAAGTGCATTAAAATTACAACAAATACAATTAAACAAAACTTCAACCTCACTAACATAAATACAAGAACTAAATGCCTGCATGTAAATGGCAGTAATTGACCAATCTAATTTTATGGATCCATATTAAATACTTGCCACACAATCAAAGCAGATGAAACAAATCATAATGACCAACTGATAACAGTAGTAAATATAACTAACACACACAAGACTGCAAATAAACCTTCACAAATTTAAAAATGTATTAACATTTACTTTCACATCAGCCACACTCCTGCGACCTCCACAGTGAGAGTTCTGGAATCAAAAGGTAAAATTGCAGAAAATTGTGTCTTTTATACTTTCCAAAATCAATACCAAAAAAAGAGAACTATATACTAATAAAACTACTAAAATGGATGACACATTTTCCCCACAACCTATCGCAGACAGCTACAAAAATAGGAAAGTACCAACAACCAATAACAAACAAGAAAACCACAGAAATCTATTTTTCCCCCACCCAGCATCTTTCATAGTCATAGCAATTTAATGCGGCTGCAGATCCTGCTTTGTATCCAGAACAAGCCCAAAAATGAAACTATTCCGGCCTTCAAAACTTCAAATTAAATAAGAGAACACCTAACCAGATCAAATAACAAACACTAATAAAATTCTGTGCTGTATCATCCACATAAGAATATTATAATTGCACAGAATATTTATGTTTTTAGATGCAACTACAAATATAACCGTGTCTATGTGTAAAATCAATGAAATTATGAAAAGCATTGATGGGTCTACACACATGCTTTTCATAGATGCTGTTATACAATAGCCCTTCATGGTGGTCGTTTGTTGATAGCCACAGTGATTCGCACAAAAACTACAGATTTAAAAATGTATATCCACTCCACCAAACAAGTGTCCCCAACATGCCTACAAGCTGCCCCCTGCATTCCCTGTGTTCCTCCTCCACTTCCTTAATCTCTCAAAATACCCGAAAACATGAAATGCATCTATGATGCCAACCCACCCAAAATGTTGCATAGCCGTGGCTACCACACGTCTACAAACACATGACGTGCCAATTGCAACCTTATAGCCGCGACTGCACAGGGTGCTACATCTACCCGCGGGTAGCAGCGCTGCGTACTGAGTGGCTGCTGGATAGCCACAAATAATAACATCAGCACCATCAACCAATTACAAACTGGAAAACACACACATCATACATACCCTGCTCCTGCAAACTACTAGAAATTCAAACTAGAAATCATTTTCCTGGAAACAGATAAAGACTGCAGACATCGTGGCTGAAACTGTGTGGCTGATTGGAGACAGTTGGCTCTTTTGGTTACTGACTTTTTGTGAGGAACTAAATATTAACATGGACCTAGGTTTGAGAGATTTTACCATTAAATAATTTGGATTGCGGGGTATGCGTTGGTTCCACGTTCTTCCAAAATTGTTAACTCTGAGAAGTACTGGGCAGCCAGACATCATACTAATTCATTGTGGAAGCAATGAGGCAATGATTTGGGGGATTTACGAGGTGTCACTCTTACTTTAATGATGAAACAAAACTTGGGAAAACAAATGGAACTGCTTCCTCACACCATCTTTATATTATCCAATCTAACTCAGAAGCAAAAATGGAGATGGGCCACCAGATTTAATGGTAACATTCAGAAAATCCAGGAGAAATGTTAATCAGCATTCATGAGAGACCACCACCAATTATGGATTTCGAACAACAACATACAGTAGTACATATCCAATTTCTATAGACCTCACTGATGAAGGAAATGCAGTGTTCCTTTAAAACATCAAAACAGTAGCAGATGTGCTAAAATACTACACGCAGTGTACCCCAAAACAGTCCTTTTAAGGACTACTTATGACATATAAATACACAAATACAATAAAATAAACAAAACCACGTTTTTTATTATACCCACAGGTACATTTCATTGACTTTTATTATAACCGCCGTTACAAAATAAATTGGTTTTATCCACTAGAACTTAAAAGATCAATACAGTACAACACTACTCATGTACTTTTGAAAAGTAGCTGAATATAAACAAAGCAGAGAATAAAACATAACAATAAACTGGGTAAACAAACATTTAACAGCTAGATAAGATAATACCATAAGTGAGAACACACAGCCTAAAATATATTGTATAGTGCATCTAAAAATAGAATTTGATTGTCCTTTTTATATTAATTTTGTTAAACTATTTTCTTCTCTTTTTCTCCAAAGTCTCACATATACAAAAAGCTGAAAACACACAGCAAAAACAAAAAAGGAGTCCTGAATAACTACCAGGCCAATGACCATAGCCTTTGGACATAGCCAGTGATTTTTCCACCCCAAAAATCACTCTACCTATACAAATAACTTTCAAAAAGAAATGAAACACTGAAGCACCAAAATATATGGCTGTGGGTACTAAACTACACATAACCTCAGCTATCCAAAATCTTTTACATCCTCGAATATAGCCGCGACTATCTGCAAAACAGCCTGAAAATAAAATCCATTCCTACCAGCCCAGACCCTCACCAAGTGCCCCCCTCATCTCTGCCAGCTCCCCCACTCCACGGATGGTCTCCTCACCCCCCTGCCATCTCCCTTGCCCCCCACAACAGACCCTGTTTCCATGACTCAGTTTGTTTTCAGATGTCAACTATTCACAGATATAGCCGAGGCTACTGAAAGCTTTGTGTTGCAAACTCAGTCAATAGACCCCCTCCAACTCCCAAATTTCAATTGGTGCCCTCTAGCCTGCCCCCCGCCTCTAACCACCTGCAAATAGCTTTTTTCCTGTGCTTAATTTTCCCATATCCTCTGCAATAAGAGTGGATATCACTCACATCGAGAGAAAAACACGATGACGGTTGTTTCATTTCTGGAAAACCCTGGTTTTGGGTTAATCCCTTAAATGTCTCTCTATTTTTTGGGAGGTGGCACCCCATTCTCTGTCAAATATTAAAAACTACTGCACGGATTAACCCCAAGCCATGCATGGATCGCAAGTCTATGCGTCATGCCCAAGTTGTTTCAGATCTAGTCCAAATCCATCCAGGGATTTGGGCTGTGCGCTTTGGAAAAAATTGACCTTGTTTGTCTATGGGAAAATGAATAGAAAAAGAATGGGAAGTAGATCGCACTGTTGAATCTTCACGAAACTTTGCTGTCTGCGGGGGGCAAGGAAACTTTACCCAGCAACCCTCAAATCATGCGGGGTTGATTTACTAAGCAAAAAAAAATAGTAAGCCTAAATTACAGCTTGGGCGGTGGCCTGGCAGTAAATCCACTGGAATACTGCCCAAATGAATTATCCTTACCAACACCTGGTGCAGCAGAATTTCCAGTGGAATACAGGTGGTGGTGATGGCGGTGTAACTCCACATTTATATTGAGTTAATTGGAATCACTTGGGCTTTTTTGGCAGAATTCGGCAGAAATCAGCAGAATCGTCAAAATTACAGCAGCGGAAATTCGGCAGCATTAATTTCGCTGATTCTGCTGATTTTTCAGAGGTTAGTTGGAGGAATTACTTCCAGGATTTTCCTGGAGGAAAATCTTCCACTTTAGGCCCAAAATCGTAATTTGGCATATTTTTAAAGATGGCACTAGCGGGGTTACTGCCAACTTTACCACTTACCGCCAAATTCGTAATGAGGCAGACACCTCTCATTCCATCTGACACAAATATGCCTTTTCAATTCAAAAGAATATAGTTTCCTATATGTTTAGCCTTTTCAATGACCAATAATAAGTCACAGGGACCTACGTCCCTTTCGTGGAAGCAATCAGTTGTAATTCTAATATTTAAGAAGGGGGACAGAAGTGACCCTATGAACTACCGACCAATATTGACCTTTAAAATATGCTAGAATGGCATAGGTTCTGCATTGTTTCAAGCAATCAATAGATATCTCATCCAGCTCATATTTTCTATGTGCATATTGAACATTTAGACACCATGTTAAATACAATGATGGTGTTAGAAGGAAACACATGCTACAGATGCGTTGTAAAACAAAGCTTTCTTTCAAATGTCAAAGCACGCTGTCTACTGGGTCCAATGATTTCCACTCAAAGACATATATGATTCAGTCCATGATGTGAAAAGGATATTGTGCATATAAGGGTATATACACATCTGAGAAGAAGGGTATACAACAACTCATACAAAACAAAATGAGTTTATCGCATGACATACTTAACACTACGTATAATGTTTATAAGAACAAGGCAGCAAAATATAAGACAGACCATTGGTCATTTGCTGATATGTAAGATCATGTATGGATATTAGAGATCTATTAGTAATATTTCCAAGTCCAAGGTGAGGGCCATTGGGTCAAGGACGATACCACATTCTACAGTTGTTTGCACAAAAGAAAAACAACTGGAATGGGTATCCTCCTATACATATCTCACCATTTCTTTCAGGTGGCTCTTTGCTTCGTTTTGGCTAGAATGTAGGAAGTACGCATAACAAGGACATCCTGATGGCATGCAGAGCTAAGAGGGTTAAAATGTCCACTTATGGAGTGGCTGTTTCGGGATAAAGTGACATTCATTTGCCACTACTGGGAATGACTGTCTGAATAGGTGTCAGTGGGTGCCTCAGTGTGCCCTGATATTTTCCTTTCATGCTGAACTTGTGGTGTCCTATCTGTAAGATTATATCAGAACAAAACTCATGATGGCGTGGATTAATATGGCAGCCAAACTAACATGGGAGCTGTTGATCATTCTACTTAATAGATTGGCTAAAATGGGTGAACGTTGAGTTTAAGATTATTTGCTTCGAATCATGGTTGGTTGTTTGAACCCAGTTATCAGTGTCTAACTGGAAATGTGTGTTGGAGAAACAGTACTTTGACTCACAATACAAAGATAAAATATAGAATTAAAAAAAACATGGGGATAATTTTTGAGCTCACTGGAAAATGCACGGAGGGATCCCGTTCCATTTACACTTTTACGTAGCAAGGTCCCCTATATGTAATTGTCAACATTTGCATGGTAGAGCGCAAAGGTAAAGTGCACAAAAGAGGTGTACGTGCTTGCAGGCCACTCTTTTGCACTCTGCTGTGCAAATTGAGTAAACGCACCTAACATGTACAAATGGCAGGCAGCATTTTCAATGACTTCCTAGGGAATCTTCCTTCTTTTTACTGTGGAAAAAGCAAGTGGATTCCACTGAATCCATACTTGCTGGTGGAAATGCTGGAGTATTTTTATGACGCAGTGGAAGGGTGAGGAGTATTGTAACTTTGATCCACGCTTCCTTTCCAGCATACACATTATGATTATTGAGCTGTGAGTGTAAATCTCATGTGTAAACGTCTTACACAAGTCTTTTACACAGTAGATTTACTGTGCGGCTCATTGAGAATGAGCCCCCTTGTGTATAGGCTGACTTGGTGTGAATAATGGACATTTTGATACTCTTGCTAATGGTGAGGTTTAAATTGTGTCTGCTTTCCCTCGAAAGTACTGACTTGAAAATGGAAGGGGTAAGCACTCAGTGACATTACATGGTTTTCTAGATTTAACGTGCCGTAAGATGCATGCATTTTATGAAATGTTCCAAAAGTAGAGACCTCAGAAGTTGAACTCATCCATCACTACTTCGGTAGATATATTTTAGAAAGTGAGATCCGGCTTTATGATATGATAGGTTATTTATAACGCGCTTAATACCCAGAGGTTCCTAAGCGCAGACCTGTGTCGTCTTGTTTCCAAGGCAAGCACTTTGCCGCTGAGCTATCCTCCTGAGACTTTTATGATTTTAACCATGTTCAACAATCTGTTACATTGCTATGTAGTAGGACCTTTCTGAGAAAAACGTTTAAAATAAGATTAAACAATTGCAATGCTGCAAATCTATGTTTGAAATGTGAATGTATGATTTTAACGTGAATCTATGATTTTATTCTGATGTATGTCATGCATTTTGGTAATTTATATTTTTGTAAAGCTTTTATGGAAAATATAGATGTTTCGAATATACAGCTGAATGGAACTGCAGAGAGACATTTTCGGGCCGATACATGGAATAAATGTGTACCGAAAAGGTGAGCGAAGGCGTGAAAATCACTGCGCAAGCATGAAAATCACAGCGCACATATGCCAAAGCCACGCAGATCGATTCATGGAATTCAGTGCGCGTGTAAATCCTGGGATGTGCGCTAAAATCATGGGTGGCGCACGCGGGCGCACACGTCAATAAACGGCGTGCGCTACGCGCACAGGGACAGCGCACATAGCGCAGCGTGCACAAGAAAAGTGGGCAGAACACGGGGCGTAACACGCAGAATGGGGAACAACGCATGAAAATGTGGGCATTACGGGGGAAGTACAGCAGGTAAATGCTCCAACGCCCACACACGCACTAACAACACGTATTCATGGAATCAAACAGGGGAAAGGCGTGCACCAAAAAAGACGCACTAATCCGAAACATGTACGCCAGCAGGAAGCAGCTGTAAGTGGCCCCGCGCAGCATAAAAGCGCGTGCAAACATCAAACAAGCTCAGATGCTATGATGAATATACCGTTCCTCACAGCAGTGATCATGGGACACCGCAGGAGGAGGACAGCCAGGCCCTGCATTTTTTTACCCAGGACCAGCCTTTTTGGGATGCCTGATGACCAGGTGTATTGGAGGTACAGGTTTCCACCACACATAATCCTCGACCTGGTGAGTGAGTGGGAGGATGACCTCACATCACCCACCCTGTGCTCGCAAGCACTGAGCCCCTTGGAAAAAGTGCACAATGTACTGCACTTCTTGGCTACTGGTTCATTTCAGTGGACAAGTGCCATAGTGGGGTGTGTGTCACAGGCCACGCAGTCACGCTGCCTACACCAGGTGTTAGCCATCATGACTGCATGGCCCTCAGTCCGCAGGCACATATACATGCCCAGAACACCTGCAGAAAGGCACGCCGTGGTCCAGGACTTTTAAGGGGTGGCACACTTCCCCAAAGTGCTAGGTGCCATTGATTGCACCCATGTAGCTCTACATCTTCCCAGGGCCACTGAGCACATCTATCGAAACCGCAAGCACTGGCATTCAATCAACATGCAGGTAGTATGTGATGCCAAGGGAATCATCACTTCAGTATATGCCCACTATCCAGGGTCAAGCCATGAAAGTTTCATTTTCAGAATGTCACCCCTAAACCGGGACCTGGAAGCTGGGCGGAATGGCGACACATAGCTGATTGGTGAGTATAAATGCCTCTTCACATGCATGCATGTCAGACACTGAGTAATGTGAAAACCCCACTAATGATAGCCATCATCACCTCCCCGGGGGACAGTGCCTACCCTCTGAGCACCTACATGATGATGCCAATTCGTAACCCCACCACACCACCCGAGGTAAGATACTACAGAGCCCATATTGCAACCCGGGGCATAGTGGAGCGCACATTCGGAGTGCTCAAGTCATGCTTTCGCTCCCTTGACCGCTCTGGTGGGCAGCTGCTATATGCGCCCCCAGTAGTGTGCAGGATCATAGTGGTAGCACAACGTTGCAACCTGCCACGGCGTGCTGGTGGACATGGTGGTGCCCCCACATCCCCAACCACATGCACGGCCGCTGCGCATGTGAGGTGAAAGGGCACGTGGTGAGGCAGCCAGTACCCAGCTGGTGGCAAATTACTTCACCTAAAATCCCACCCCTGTGGAGTGCACACAGCCCTGGCACATACCAGCTGACAATTAATGATGATGACAAAAGGGACAGTCAACTGTCACAAGAATACCAGCCTGAGATTGTTCACCTGGAAGTGTTACATTGTGTGCATTCCAACCTACTTAAAGACACCCATTGCTGTGTCACAAAAAGATACACATTCATGCAGCATGAATGACTACTCCCTTGCAAAATACCACATCCACAGTGCCATGTCACCCAACCCCTCCCCATCTCAGCTACCCAACACACCATGGCATGGCATGCAATGTGAAAGCAACCAAATTAATGCACAACACATGACACAAGTGTCATAAAGTGCACTGGCCCTAATGTAAACAGGCCACAGACAATATGCTCTCAGTAATCAATAAGAAACAGCACACATGAACAAAAACTTACCAGCAACACAAAACATCAGCACAGGATAAAACAGTGGCAATATATGACAGGAAAAAATGTAAGTACAGCAAGTGTCACAACCTGACTAAGGGAGCACATCAACCCCTTCCAACTGCAGAGTGTTGCTGTCAGGAAAATGTGTCAGTGTACTGCATACAACATGAACTGCATCTGCAAAGGAGATGGGCTTGTTAATGAAAAAGCTACATGTATATATGGATAAATACATGGTTGCACAAGCAAATATCAATCCACCATGCAGTGGAGAATGGAACAACAATCCCCACTAGGGATGTACACACAGTTTTGACTACAGACTGGCCACACAATTCATGGGAGCCCAATGTCACTGTGTAAATTACTGTCACTTGGTCAGACCCTTTGCAAGCCCATGGAAAGGGAAAGCAGGAGGGGTGTGTGTGTCAGGACAAGCCTGCATGTGCCCAGCTGGAATACACAGTCGATGCCTACGGGAGCCACACAAAGCAACACACTGTAAAAAAAAAAAAGAAAAATGGCCATGTGTGGACCGGGGGTGGGGGGGAGGCCACCCAGGAGGGACGAGGTACAGGGTGCACCCCAACACCCACATGCTTGGATGTTGAGAGAAAAAAAACCTCCATGGGCTCATGGCCTGCACGGCTACGCTACAGTGGGAGAACTGTCATCGCTGTCATCACCCTCTGCTTCTACATCAGGAGGTGGCCATGATATGGGAGGCAGATCACGCAAAGCCCTGGTATGATCCTCCATGGCAGCAAGCATGCGGGTGTGGAAGGTTTGGTTCTGGAGGATAATGGTACGGGGATCCCCATGCAGCAGCTCACGGGTAGCACGCATTTCTGCCTGCCTGCCTGGCCTCGCGAGATGCCCGGATCTCCTGACGGGTTGCCTGGAGCTCAGCTGACAGTGTACATGTCAGCTGCTACAGCTGCTGTTCTGCCCTTGTACTCCGGGACACCTCAAGTTCACCCAGAGTATCTCTGAGGGAGCTGTGTTCTAACCTGAGGGCTGCCCTGTGGGCCTGTGACTCTACAGATATGGCTGTGCGCAGAGTCTCCAGTCCAGCCCACCAGTCCCTGTTGGACGCCAACATGTCCTCCCTGTGTGAGTGGCAAATGGAGTATGTTGCCTGCTGCTGGAGCTCCATCTGCCTTTCAGGGGGAGAATGGAAGTGGCCACCCTATCCATTGCCGGAGCCATCATTTCACACAATGCCCCATGTTGTACTGCTATACTGTACATGGAGTTCTCCCACACAGTATTGCCTGGTGGCGCGCGGCCTCCACGTTGGCGGGCACCACACCTTTTTGGGGCAAGGCGATGTGCACCTTGCTGTGCTGGCACTGCCTGATGCTGCAGGACTGCATTCCTCCTTTGATCTGCTGGCCCAGGAACAGGAGCAAATATTGTGGAGTGTGACCCTGCATCCGTAACCACCACAGGCGGAATTTCCAACACTGAAATCCCCATAGAGGGGTCTACCCCCGGTGCAGGTTGGTTGGACAGAACAGCATCCCTGCCAGAAACACATTCACCTGCACATATGTGTCAATATCCGATTCAGCACCTGATTCATAGAGGTCTCCGGAGGTGTACACAAAGACACCCGTGGACAGCATGGTCTGTAGGACAAATGGGTTTTCACCCACCACCACCCCACGTCCTCCAGTGGTGCCCAGTTGTGGCTGTGATTCCTCCTGGGTCTGCACCATCTCCTCCTCCTCAACAGCATCAAGTGCCTCATCACCTGCAAAAACATGAAAGACAACAAATGGAAACAGGCATGAGCACCATAGCACACACATAGGCCTGACGAGGCAGAGATCCAGTACATAAATTAGACATGTCCCGCATGACAATAACCCTGGCATGCATTTACTGTCAATGAGTTGGAAGGGGAGGCAAAAAGCAGACAATGAGGACTCCAAGATGGAAAAGCAACACATGTGCAGCATGCTGGATAGCACTGGCATCACACATTAGCCTGTGAGTGGCATGTCCAATACACATACATGACACATGCCAGCACACAGATGGAATGTAGCATAGCCCTGGTACATTTGACAAGTACAGCCATATGGTAGGAAATAAGTACTGTCTCCCATTCACGTGAGATGGACATCATGAGATAAAACATGCAAAATAGTGTGACAAAACACGCATGTGCACACGCTGCAACAAATCCAGTGTTCACTGATGCAGTGATGGCAGGCAGACGGATAGAACAATGGTTGGTCACTTCAACATGACACAAGACAACAGTCATGTTCAACATTCAAACAAGGCCCAAAAATGATTGTGTGGAGGCCATTACTCAATCAGCCTGAATGGTTAAATCATTCTCATAACAAGGTAATACATGTGGGCCATTGTGGGGTGTAATCTATGACAGAAGTATGTTACATTTGTGGCAGTACCTCAAAAAAATGTGTGGTAAAAATGGCAAGGATTAAAACAGTCAGGCTGAATGAACAGTAAAACATTTTTACCAATGTTGTTGCAAGATGACAGTTGAAGGGCAACTGCAGTAATCTGGTGCAAATTGGCAACTGTGGTCAGAAGGGATCCTGTCATACCCAAACCCAAGGCCGGGGAATGGTTTGGAGGGACCACATGGGTGACCCATACCAGTCATGACTACACAGCCTCACCTGGCACTCAATCATCACCCAAGCAACATACACATGGATTGCACACACATGCATGGGCACTCACCAGACAATGCTTCAAGATCTGGTATGTCTCCCACGCCTCTGATCTGATCCTCTCTGATGAAGCCTCCAGCGACAGACTCATGTTCAGTGAGTTGGTTGTCCACTGGTGGCGACCCATTGCCAGTCACCAGAGTAGAGGCATGATTGGAAGCCAGCTTGTTCTTTGCTCTGCGTTTCAGGTCATTCCACTGCTTAGAGTAATCAACAGCTGTGCACTTCACGAATCCAAGGGAACTAATGCGGTTTGTGATGGTCTGCCATTGGGCTCTACTTTGAGCAGGCGTAGTCTTGTACCCTGCAGTCACCACCATTTCGCAGCTATGTGCCAACACATAGGCCACAAGTGCATCTAGTTCAGCGTCATTGAAACTAGGCTTTCTTGACATGCCAGATTGTGTAGCCATGTCTGGGGTCCTAGTCTGTACTGCAAGAGCACCCTTCTTCTTCTTGGAAGGTGGTGCGGACCCTGAGTGGCTTACGCCACTCTGGTTGGTAGGGGCAGAAGCGCAGGTGGACTGGGCACTGGAAGTTTCCAAAGGCACAATGACCAAAGGTCTCACTGCAGGCATTGGCTGCAGGGTGATGTTGGCAGGACCAACCTCAGTGTGATAGACTTGGACCGACTCTGTCCTGGCTGGGAGACTCGGAGCTGGGGTGGATTTTGCTGCAGCTGCCCCTGCAGCTTCCTCACCCTGGATACTTTGGCAGCAGATGACATTGCTGCCCCAGATCCACGTGGCCTTGTGACAGCAACTTTCACCGCCACACGTGGCTTAGACTTGGTGACACGGAAGTCAGCCTGGGAGTCATCCTGTGCCGGTTCAGTTGACAATATGGGCTGGTTCAACAAGGGCTGAGCTGGGATGGTGTCAGCTACATTTCCCCCAAACATTGGGGGGGCATAGGTGTCCCCGATTGGTCCTCCACACACTGGCCTCTTGGGCCACCCTGCACATCCTGGCCACGTCCCCTACCGCGTTCACCTCTTTGAGCTTGGCCACCTTTGCCTCCCTTACTGCTTGGTCGCCTCCCAACCATGGCACTGATGTTGTTGTGCATATGGGAGTTGCAGTAAACAATTGTCCTGGGCAATTGTGGTGAAAGGGGTAGGGTACTAGATGCAATTTGTACCCTAGTGCTGTAGCAAGGCTGTCTGTGACCCCTGGGGGAAGATGACAGGTCACGCAATGCACAGGCACCCGAAAACAATATTAAACATGCACGCCACCCCTGGTAGACCACGTGCGTGGAAAAATGAACCCGCACTACGTTGTGGCACCCAGAAACACAAAAATAAGCGTACGCGTGATACACGCCGCCTACAATGACCTCTGAAGGAGTACGTGACACATGGGGGCAACCACAATTGGAAAATACTTGCGCGACTCACCGTCTGCCTGGAAAAAGAACGTGAAAAAGACACGCGTGTGCGCGTTGGCAACACCCTGGCCAAAAGAAGAATTGAACGCTGTCTGCGTAAACAGGGAGTACGAACTGGAACCATTGTGAAGTAATCGCGTGTGAACCGACAAGAAGTACAAGATCACCCGCTAGCTCTCCACAAAAAGCACTTACGAGAAAATGGCAAGATACGCGTGCCTTTTGAGCCAGCTCACATGTGCAACATCACGTACGCGCGTACGCGCTAAGGCCCTTTCCTCCAATTGCACGCAGTGACACACAGACGTGCAGTTATTGCACATGTACAATCAACATGCACCCGTGTTGAGGGTAACGCCCTTGCGCATCACATCACAGCACACTTACACGCTAAAGCATTTCCTCGAATTACACGCTGAGGTGTTGTTTTTTCACGTGCTGATTCACTATGCACCCGTGTTGAGGGAAACACCTGTGCGCGTCACGTCACAGATGCGCTTACGTGGTAAGGGCCTTTCCTCGAATTACACGCTGATGTGCAGTTTTTTCACGTGCCAAATCACTCCGTATGAAGCTGGCCATGCAACAACACGCGGAAGACCACGCTGCTGCCCAAAAGGCCATTTTCTTGCCCCCCAGAGCCCTAAGCATGCTCCCACCTGCCATCTGCTGCTGCCTGACTGCCTGCTGCCCACATGTCCTGCTATTTGGTGCCTGCACGTCAGCCATCTGCAGGAGTCCAGTTAATGTGTCCACCCCTGCTGGAACAGAAGACTCATGACTGGGATACCATCGCTCCACAGCCCAGCCCCAGGACCCAGTTGCCCACCCACACCTGCCTCGGGGGTGGCCATGTCGGGTCAAACACCATCCGAGACCACTGGCGACCCCCAGCCAGAGAGGTAGAGGGGTACCAGCTTCAGCGATAAGGAAGTTGGTACCCTTGTGGAGCAAGTTCTGCGGCATTACTATGCCCTCTTCACACCATTGCGCTCCAACAAGGAAGGACAGGAGAGGATCTGGTAGGACGTAGTGGTTGCCATCAATGCGGAGGGGGTGGCAACCCACGACATCAAGCACGGCCGGAAGCGCTGGGAGGACTTCAGGGCCAGGACCCTCAGCAGGGCTCGGCGCCTCTTGAAAGCAGAGGATGCAGAGGGTTGCCGGGTCAACCTGAACACCATCCAGATGAGGGTCCTGAAACGCATAAGCCCAGCACTCCACGTCCAGATCCTTCAGTGGAAGACCCTTCTGGAGTTGAGCGGTAAGTGGCCATGCATTGCTGTGTATAACAGGGCATGTTACAGTGTGCTGTTAGTCAGCTACTTGCCTTTATGTGTGACAAAGGCCATGTATGGATGTGTGTGTGCAGGGACATCATGGTAATGCATGTGAGGCAAGTCATGCGTGAACCACATGGATGGTGCATGTGTTCCAATGCAACATGGGGAGCAGCATGCAGAATGCACACATGAATGCATGCCTGTCTCTGTTCTTGAACATGGATGGGGTGCGAGAGATGGGTGCTGCTCCCATGTACATGTATGGTGTACATGTCTGTGTGTCTGAGAAGCTTGTGAGACTTCAAAACGCCATGAATGCATGACACATGTCCGTGACGATGTGTTAATTCATTTATGCAGTCTAGTCATCCTTGTATCCACTGTGTCTGTGGTGTACGAGCCCTGATACATGACCCTCCGGTGATGTGTGTGCATTGGATCAGTATGAGCCATGATGCATGTGAGTTTGAAGACAACATTTATGTCAATAGAGGCCCTTGTACATGGATGCTGATATTGATTGCATGCGCTGTGCCTGTTTCTGCATGCGTGTTGCCTGCATTGACCCATGTGTTGTGGAGGGACAGGATGGAAGTGACATTTGACAGTGCCACTCATGTGTTATTGCTTCCTGTATAGGGGACTATTGTACAGTACCCTGATGCTTGTGTTCTATGTCTCCCTATACGCAGCGTCGAGTGAAGAAGAGGGCAGAGACGGCGCTGTAGAGCAAAGCAGCGGGATGCCTCCACCGGGCGGCAACACAAAGCCTAGCCACCCTCCCAGGAATTGCCATCATCCGGGAGCGAGGGGACTGGTGCCGCGTCTACCAATACGGCTGTATGACGTGAGCCCCAAAGGGGCTTGCAATGGTGGAAGATGGTGCGGAGACATCCAGGTTGGTGGTCTCCACAGAGGAGGAGGAGGCCGTTACTGAGCCACACATGGGGCCTAGTGGGGTAGTACCACTGGTACAAGTGGTGCAGTCCAGGGCCAGGAGCAGGAGGCAGCACAGGTCACCACAGAGGGGCCTGTGTATGTCACTGCCCCTGACCCAGTGACTGCAAAACCATGCACCAGCAGGGATGCCCCGTCGAAGGCCCGTCCGCAGGTAGGGGGGAGGCCCATGTCATCTGGCACTCCACTACCTGTGGATGAGGGGTGCCATGACCGTATGGGGTCCGTCCTGATGGGTGTCACGTTGTGCACGCATGTAATTCGTGATGAGGTGCGTGCTTCCTGGGGGGACCACGCACGTCATCACGAAGAGCTGCATGGCAACGTGGCACAGTTGGGAGGGGCCATGTTCGGAGGGTTCCTACATGTGTTGAGCACTCTGGTGGCCCTCTCCTCCTCTGTGGAGACTATGCGCCAGTCGTTCTCCCTGTTGTCTTCTTGCCCAGATTCCACCAGGGCCCCCTTTGGACCTGGCCCGACCAACACAGCCAGCTTGGTGGAGATCCCATCCCTGCCACAGTCAGGAGTCGGAGGTCCAGCAGGGGTGGATACCCCAAAAACTGGAGACCAGCAGATGGAGGATGTGCCAGCATCATCTGCCAGGGCACATGGACAGCAGCAGTAGGCTCAAGGTGGGAGCGATGATGTTTCGGGGCCATCAACATCAGAGGGGCAGGCATCGGCCCGAGGGAGTTTCTTCCATGTGGCTGCGGTTGGGCCAGTGGATAGATGTGGAGCGGCAATGGGCGGAAGAGGCACGGCTCACCATGCTCAGGGCGGAGTTCTCCAGGCGCAGGGCATTGAGGCGGGCTGAGTGCCTCGAGGCAACTCACAGGGAGTTGGAACAGGCCATGACTGCATCCCTGAAAGACCTCGGGGCCAGGGCAGCAGCCCGCCTCCAGGACATCGACATGGAGTTCGATGATGCCCTGGGCCGGGACATCACAGGGTGAGCCGTAGGACTTGCCTGCCGCCACTGTATATAGTTAGTTAGTGTTAGGTTTCCTTTCTGTTTTTATTTCTGTTGGGGCGCTTGGACAATGCCCCACATTTTTGTATATAGTTCTTCATTAGGTAGGGTTTTTGTAGGTTTCATTTCATTGGTTAGGCTCATGGACCCTGGATTTGTACTTTGTAAATAGTTTTACACTGGATTTCACTTCTTATTTTTTTATTTTCCATGGATCAATGGTTTTGTCTTGTTTTTTCACTTTGGATTTGTTTTGCCGGAACACTTTGGACACATGCTTTTGGATTGATTTGGATTCTGCTTTCCTACATTTTTATTTTATATTTTGGACATGGAACTTTTTGATCATTATTTCGTTTCCTGTGTATTTCATTTCATTCCCTTGCTTTTGTGTTTAATACATTTTTATTTCCTACTTCAATGTGTGGTATTCTCTCTTTGGTTTCATGCATGTCACGATGTGTGTTTTCTCAATCACATGCACCTATTGTGTGGGTGTGATGGAAATGTGTTGATGTGCATACTTGCCATTTGGGATGTATCATGTGATGGGGATTTCATTGTGGGGTGGATGTAATACCTGGTTGTGTGTTTGGACTAGGGTTGCGTGGAGTGTGATTTGGGTGGCCATAAAGCCCATGATTGTACCCCGCTCCTCAAGGCCTATCGCGTGTGATTCTCCCTGTGCACTCCTCAGAATACATGTACCCCGCTAGCCCAATCCCTATCACGTGTGATTCTACCCACGCACTCCTCGGAATACACGTTCCCCGCTCTCCAAGGACTATCACGTGTGATTCTCCCCACGCACCCCTCAGAATACATGTACCCCGCTAGCCCAATCCCTATCGCATTGAATTCTCCCTGCGCACCCCTCGGAATACAAGTACCCCATTAGCCCAAAGCCTATCGCATGTGTTATTTCACGCACACCACCGAAATACACGTACCCTGCTCCCCAAGGCCTATCGCGTGTGATTCTCCACGCACACCCCTCGGTATACACATACCCCGCTAACCCAAGACCTATCGCGTGAGTTACTTCATGTGCACCCCTGAAATACACATACCCTGCTCCCCAAGGCCTATCGCGTGTGTTTTTCCATGCGCACCCCTCGGAATACAGCTACCCCGCTCCCCAAGGCCTATTGCATGTGATCATCCCCGCGCACCCCTCAGAATACACGTACCCCACTCCTCAAGGCCTATCGCGTGTGATTCTCCCCGTGCACCCCTCGGAATACACGTACCCCGCTCCCCAAGGCCTATCATGTGTGATTCTCCCCGTGCACCCTTTGAAATACACGTACCCCGCTCGCCCAAGGCCTATCGCGTGTGAAACATCCCGCGTACCCCCCAAATGCACTGTCCCGGCCCTGTGAACCGGTGCAGGGTTAGCGCGGCCCTTTGCTCTGCATTGGGGATTTCAATGCCTTATCCTTGCGCAAGGGGCGTTCCTGGGAACATAACTGGCGCTGCAGGATGTTCTCTGCGCCAGCGCTCAAAATGGCTTTGATATTCCATGAATCCGATAGGCACAAGCCCTATCGGGTGTGATACTTGACGCACACCCCTGAAATACACGTACCCCGCTCACCCAATGCCTATCGCGTGTGAAACTTCCTGTGCACCCCCCAAATGCACTGTCCCGGCCCTGTGAACCGGTGCAGGGTTAGCGCGGCCCTTTGCGCTGCATTGGGGATTTCAATGCCTTATCCTTGCACAAGGGGAGTTCCTGGGGGCGTAACTGGTGCTGCGGGATATTCTCTGCGCCAGCGCTCAAAATGGCTTTGATTGTTAGCCTCTAGAAAGGATTATTTGTTTTCTTAAAGCATCAAACACTTTTAATTTTCTCCCTGTCTCCTTACATTGATTAGTTGCAAACCAGAACAAGTTTACACCGATGGTCATGTAACAGCTGTAAGAAGAAATGGATCTTTCTCAAACATAAATGCAGGAGAATTGCACAGTGGCCAAAAATGTTAGCTTTGAAAAAAAACGTCAAATGAAAATGTGGCGCCTGTGCTTGTGTAACATGTTATTTACAAACATAATGACACCCAATGACATGATGATGAAACATTGAATGGGTGACATCCCCATTGAAATACAAACCTCTGATGTGCAAGAAGGACAAACATTCTACAGCAAGTGGTCAACACACAGAGCTTTCTTAAAGGCAAACAGCATATTGTCACATGTTATCTTGTGCCAGAGCTCTTTGATTTGCAGAGATCTGATCTGTATTGTGCCATTAAGACCACCCTAAAGAATGTTAATGCCCTGTCTGGCACCAATGAAGTAATTACTCACAACACAACTCTCAACCCATTGTTACTAAATAACATGTTCTAACATAATGCCTAACTAGAAACCGGGTAAAATTAACTGCCACAAATTTGCGTATGGGGTCCGTCCTGATTGGTGTGGCGTTGCGCACGCATGTCATTCGTGATGACGTGCATGCTTCCTGGGGGGACCACGCATGCCATCACGAAGAGCTGCGTGGCAACGTGGCACAGTTGGGAGGGGCCATGGTCAGAGGGTTCCTACATGTGTCGAGCACTCTGGTGGCCCTCTCTGTAACGCTCACCTGGCTCCCACGGAGGCGCTGGTCTGGTCTGGGTTGCTGTGGCCTCTTCAAGCGTGATGCGCAGAATTCGGACCACCGATTGAACAGGACCCCCAAATCTTGCTTGTCTGGCCCGTAGGAATATCCTTCTGCAGATGAGAAAGGGGATTAACTATCTGCTGAATAGTGTGCTTGCTCCCCCCTTTCCCCCTTCGTTCTTCTCTGACTTCCTCCAAAACCCCCGGTTTAAGCTCACCTTATGGTTTGGAAGGATAAACTCTCCATCCTGCTTCTGGTGCAGGGGCGTGCGTTCGTCCAGTTACTTCACTGGTTTTCAGAATGGCGCTGGCACATCCACTTGACTTTTCTGAGCGATACGCCGTAAGTATGAAGATGCAAAAGTTCAAGTGTGAGCCTCCTTTTATGTTGTTTTTTCTGTCCTTTATTTCAGGTGCCGAACAAAGGCGATGCGTTGAGGGGTTAAATTGCCGGTGGTAAAATCAGGTGAGTTAGTGATGAGGGCGACCCCTCTAAATGTCTTTATAATTCCCCAGTAATGTCTTTTGTCCTTTCCCCATAGGGGCCGGGGTGCAGTACCTGCCAAAGATGCGGCGCCGACCCGAGATGTGGAATGGTTCACCAAGAAAAGCCGGTAAGTAATATGACTGAAAATTCTGCTTTCCTCTTGTGTTCCCTTGCTCATCTTTTGTCTCTTCTTCTCTCCCCTAGGTGCAGAGATGTGGCGACCGGTGCTGAGAGCCGCGATGGAGCCCGGCGGCGTCTCGGGAACAGGTGACTGAAGCGCGGCGCTGCACCGAGCAACGCGGTGCTTTTAAATGGAAGTCTTCCTTCAGGAATGCTGGCGTGAATATTCCGGATGCAGGTAAGAAGGTAGAATAAGTGCTTGGTTTTCACCTTTCTCTTCTCTTATTCCCTTTCAGGTGTTCCAGGTTCGAGGCGGGCATGGCTGGAGTCCAGGTGCAGGAGCAGACACGGTGAGCGTTCAGCTGCTGGGATGCAGAACAACGCGAAGCACGTGTGGCTGTCCGGGCGTGGCTTAAATAGCTTTGGAAGAAGTTCCAGTTGAGTATTCTTCCACAGCCCCACCCAAGTAACAAAATAGTTCCTTCAGAAAAATAGTCCTTCCTAAGCCTCATTTGGCTTGGTTCTTCATGCAGCATGGTCTGCATCAGGTGAGTGTGCAGCATGGTCTGCTTCAGGTAAGTGCACCAAACACTTCCCCTTATGAGCATTGTTTTCAGAGCGAAATCTCAGACATACTGCTGACCGGCACAACGTACAGATATGGGCCTCGGGTGTCCAAGCCACCGAGGAAAAAGGGAACCCCATGCATTTCCGAAAAGAGGACACCCGTGGGAATCCGCAGAGATATGATTTGCGCACATCGCCCCAGAATTTATTACCCAGACAGCCCTGCAAAGTCCGAAATGTGGGGAAAAAAATGCTTTTTCCGCACATTTTGCTTGACGCACCCATCGAAACACGCCCCAAACAACACATGGCCTACCGTCACACGTTCCCAGAGGTGTCCCGATGAAAACGGTACCTCACATGGTGGGTGCACCTACCTGGCCGCCAAGGGGATAGCCTAAAACACAAGTAACCCCAAGTCTGTTTTCATGGCGAAATCTCAGACATTCTGCCGACCGGCACAACGTACAGATATGGGCCTCGGGTGTCCAAGCCACCGAGGAAAACAGGGAACCCCATGCATTTCCGAAAAGAGTACACCCGTGGGAATACGCAGAGGTATGATTTGCGCACATCGCCCCAGAATTTTTTACCCAGACAGCCCCGCAAATTCTGAAATGTCGGGAAAAAAACACTTTTTCTGCACATTTTGTACGACGCACCCATCAAAACACGCCCCCAACAACACATGGCCTACTGTCACGCGTTCCCACAGGTGTCCCGATGAAAACGATACCTCACATGTGTGGGTGCACCTACCTGGCCGCCAAGGGGAAAGCCTAAAACACAAGTAACCCCAAGTCTGTTTACAGAGCGAAATCTCAGACATTCTGCCGACCGGCACAACGTACAGATATGGGCCTCGGGTGTATAAGCCACCGAGCAAAACAGGGAACCCCATGCATTTCCGAAAAGAGGACACCCGTGGGAATCCGCAGAGGTATGATTTGCGCACATCGCCCCAGAATTTTTTACCCAGACAGCCCCGCAAAGTCCGAAATGTGGGGAAAAAAACACTTTTTCCGCAGATTTCGCTCGATGCACCCATCGAAACACGCCCCCAACAACACATGGCCTACCGTCACGTGTTCCCACAGGAGTCCCGATGAAAACGGTACCTCACATGTGTGGGTGCACCTACCTGGCCGCCAAGGGGAAAGCCTAAAACACAAGTAATCCCAAGTCTGTTTTCAG
Source organism: Ambystoma mexicanum (assembly GCF_040938575.1). Lineage (NCBI taxonomy): Eukaryota > Metazoa > Chordata > Amphibia > Caudata > Ambystomatidae > Ambystoma > Ambystoma mexicanum. Next base: position 253,670,414 of record NC_090936.1, read on the forward strand.
AGCGAAATCTCAGACATTCTGCCAACCGGCACAACGTACAGATATGGGCCACGCGGTGTCCAAGCCACCGAGGAAAACAGGGAGCCCCATGTATTTCTGAAAAGAGGACACCCGTGGGAATCCGCAGAGATATGATTTGCGCACATCGCCCCAGAATTTTTTACCCAGACAGCCCGCAAAGTCCGAAATGTCGGGAAAAAAAACACTTTTTCCGCACATTTTGCTCGACGCACCCATCGAAACACGCCCCCAACAACACATGGCCTACCGTCACACGTTCCCAGAGGTGTCCCGATGAAAACGGTACCTCACATGGTGGTTGCACCTACCTGGCCGCCAAGGGGAAAGCCTAAAACACAAGTAATCCCAAGTCTGTTTTCAGAGCGAAATCTCAGACATTCTGCCGACCGGTACAACATACAGATATGGGCCTCGGGTGTCCAAGCCACCGAGGAAAACAGGGAACCCCATGCATTTTCGAAAAGAGGACACCCGTGGGAATCCGCAGAGATATGATTTGCGCACATCGCGCCACAATTTATTACCCAGACAGCCCTGCAAAGTCCGAAATGTGGGGAAAAAAATGCTTTCTCCGCACATTTTGCTCGACGCACCAATCGAAACACGCCCCCAACAACACATGGCCTACCGTCACACATTCCCAGAGGTGTCCCGATGAAAAAGGTACCTCACATGGTGGGTGCACCTACCTGGCCGCCAAGGGGATAGCCTAAAACACAAGTAACCCCAAGTCTGTTTTCATGGCGAAATCTCAGACATTCTGCCGACCGGCACAACGTACAGATATGGGCCTCGGGTGTCCAAGCCACCGAGGAAAACAGGGAACCCCATGCATTTCCAAAAAGAGGACACCCGTGGGAATACGCAGAGGTATGATTTGCGCACATCAACCCAGAATTTTTTATTTACCCAGACAGCCCCGCAAAGTCTGAAATGTTGGGAAAAAAACACTTTTTCCGCACATTTCGCTCGACGCACCCATCAAAACACATCCCCAATAACACATGGCCTACTGTCACGCGTTCCCACAGGTGTCCAGATGAAAACGGTACCTCACATGTGTGGGTGCACCTACCTGCCGCCAAGGGGAAAGCCTAAAACACAAGTAACCCCAAGTCTGTTTTCAGAGGGAAATCTCAGACATTCTGCCGACCGGCACAATGTACAGATATGGGCCTCGGGTTTCCAAGCCACCGAGGAAAACAGGGAACCCCATGCATTTCCGAAAAGAGGACACCCGTGGGAATCCGCAGAGGTATGATTTGCGCACATCGCCCCAGAATTTTTTACCCAGACAGCCCGCAAAGTCCGAAATGTCGGGAAAAAAACACTTTTTCGCGCACATTTCGCTCGATGCACCCATCAAAACACGCCCCCAACAACACATGGCCTACCGTCATGCATTCCCACGGGTGTCCCGATGAAAACGGTACCTCACATGTGTGGGTACACCTACCTGGCCGCAAGGGGAAAGCCTAAAACACAAGTAACCCCAAGTCTGTTTTCAGAGGGAAATCTCAGACATTCTGCCGACCGGCACAACGTACAGATATGGGCTTCGGGTGTCCAAGCCACCGAGGAAGACAGGGAACCCCATCCATTTCCGTAAAGAGGACACACGTGGGAATCCACAAAGGTATGATTTGCGCACATCGGCCCAGAATTTTTTACCCAGACAGACCCGCAAAGTCTGAAATGTCGGGAAAAAAACACTTTTTCCGCACATTTCGCTCGACGCACCCATCGAAACACATCCCAAACAACACATGGCCTACCGTCACGCGTTCGCACAGGTGTCCCGATGAAAACGGTACCTCACATGTGTGGGTGCACCTACCTGGCCGCCAATGGGAAATCCTAAAACACAAGTAACCCCAAGTCTGTTTTCAGAGCGAAATCTCAGACATTCTGCCGACCGGCACAACGTACAGATATGGCCCTCGGGTGTCCAATCCACGGAGGAAAACAGGGAACCCCATGCATTTCCGAAAAGACGACACCCGTTGGAATACGCAGAGGTATGATTTGCGCATATCGCCCCAGATTTTATTTCCCAGACAGCCCCGCAAAGTCCGAAATGTGGGGAAAAAAATGCTTTTTCCGCACATTTTGCTCGACGCACCCATTAAACACGCCCCCAACAACACATGGCCTACCGTCACACGTTCCCACAGGTGTTCTGATGAAAACGGTACCTCACATGTGTGGGTGTACCTACCTGGCCGCCAAGGGGAAAGCCTAAAACACAAGTAACCCCAAGTCAGTTTTCAGAGCGAAATCTCAGACATTCTGCCGACCGGCACAACGTACAGATATGGCCCTCGGGTGTCCAAGCCACTGAGGAAAACAGGGAACCCCATGCATTTCCGAAAAGAGGACACCCGTGGGAATCCGCAGAGGTATGATTTGCGCACATCGCCCCAGATTTTATTACCCAGACAGCCCCGCAAAATCCGAAATTTGGGGAAAAAAATGCTTTTTCCACACATTTTGCCCGAAGCACCCATTGAAACACGCCCCCAACAACACATGGCCTACTGTCACACGTTCCCACGGGTGTCCCGATGAAAACGGTACCTCACATGTGTGGGTGCACCTACCGGGGCTGCAAAAGGAAAAGGTTAACCCACTGGTCATCCCAAGCCTTTCGCTACTGCCCATTGTGTTCATGTGGGCAACCTACAGATTTGGTGCTAGGGCATGGAAGCCAGCAAGGAAAACAGGGAACCCCATGCATTTTCCAAAAGAGGACACCCCTGGGAATCCACATAGGTCCGCCTTGCGCAAATTGCCCCAGTTTTTATTAGCCACAATCCCCGACAAAGGGTTATATTTGGTGGGGAAAAAAAACACAATGTTCACTTTGTCTGGTGTTCTGGGTAATAAATTCTGGGCCGCTTCGCGCAAGTCAGACCTCTGCGCATTCCCACAGGTGTCCTCTTTTGGGAAATGCATGGGGTTCCCTGTTTTCCTTGCTGGCTTCGACACCCTAGGGCCAAATCTGTAGGTTGCCTACATGAACAAATTGTGCTGTGGCGAAAGGCTTGGGGTTACTAGCGGATTACCCCTTTCCTTTTGTGCCCCCGGTAGGTGCACCCACACATGTGAGGTACCATTTTTGTTGGGACACCTGTGGGAATGCGAGAAGGTACGACATCTGTTGGTGGCGACGTGTTTCGGTGAGTGCACACAGGGAAATGTATCTGAAATTGGCTGGAAATGCAGACAATTCTCAGATATTTCCCTCTGGCCACTCACAGAAACACGACCCCAACAACACATGGCCTACCGTCACATGTTTCCACTGGTGTCCCAATCAAAACGGTACCTCACATGTGTGGGTGCACCTACCTGGCCGCCAAGGGGAAAGCCTAAAACACAAGTAACTCCAAGTCTGTTTTCAGAGCGAAATCTCAGACATTCTGCCGACCGGCACAACGTACAGATATGGGCCTCGGGTGTCCAAGCCACCGAGGAAAACAGGGAACCCCATGCATTTCCGAAAAGAGGACACCTGTGGGAATACGCAGAGGTATGATTTGTGCACATCGCCCCCGAATTTTTTACCCAGACAGCCCTGCAAAGTCCGAAATGTCGGGAAAAAAACACTTTTTCCGCACATTTCGCTCGACGCACCCATCAAAACACGCCCCCAACAACACATGGCCTACCGTCATGCGTTCCCACAGGTGTCCCGATGAAAATGGTACCTTAAATGTGTGGATGCACCTACCTGGCCGCCAAGGGGAAAGCCTAAAACACAACGTATCCCCAAGTCTGTTTTCAGAGCGAAATCTCAGACATTCTGCCGACAGGCACAACGTACAGATATGGCCCTTGGGTGTCCAAGACACCGAGGAAAACAGGGAACCCTATGCATTTCTGAAAAGAGAACACCCGTGGGAATCCGCAGAGGTATGATTTGTGCACATTGCCCCAGATTTTATTACCCAGACAGCCCCGCAAAGTCCAAAATGTCGGGAAAAAAATACTTTTTCCGCACATTTTGCTCGACACACCCATCGAAACACGCCCCCAACAACACAAGGCCTACCTTCACGCGTTCCCACACGTGTCCCAATGAAAACGGTACCTCACATGTGTGGGTGCACCTACCTGGTTGCCAAGGGGAAAGCCTAAAACACAAGTAACCCCAAGTCTGTTTTCAGAGGGAAATCTCAGACATTCTGCCGACAGGCACAACGTACAGATATGGGCCTCGGGTGTCCAAGCCACCAAGGAAAACAGGGACCCCCATGCATTTCCGAAAAGAGGACACCCGTGGAAATCCGCAGAGGCATGATTTGCGCACATCGGCCCAGAATGTATTACCCAGACAGCCCCGCAAAGTCCAAAATGTGGGGAAAAAAACGCTTTTTCCGCACATTTCGCTCTACGCACCCATCGAAACATACCCCCAACAACAAATGGCCTACCGTCACGCGTTCCCACAGGTGTCCTGATGAAAACGGTACCTCACATGTGTGGGTGCACCTACCTGGCCGCCAAGGGGAAAGCCTAAAACACAAGTAACCCCAAGTCTGTTTTCAGAGCGAAATCTCAGACATTCTGCTGACCGGCACAACGTACAGATATGGGCCTCGGGTGTCCAAGCCACCGAGGAAAACAGGGAACCCCGTGCATTTCCGAAAAGAGGACACCCGTGGAAATCCGCAGAGGTATGATTTACGCACATCGCCCCAGATTTTATTACCCAGACAGCCCCGCAAAGTCCGAAATGTGGGGAAAAAATGCCTTTTCCGCACATTTCGCTTGACGCACCCATCGAAACACGCCCCCAACAACACATGGCCTACCGTCACGCATTCCCACAGGTGTCCCTATAAAAACAGTACCTCACATGTGTGGGTGCACCTACCGGCCGCCAAGGGGAAAGCCTAAAACACAAATAACCCCAAGTCTGTTTTCACAGCGAAATCTCAGACATTCTGCCGACCGGCACAACGTACAGATATGGCACTCGGGTGTCCAAGCCACCGAGGAAAACAGGGAACCCCATGCATTTCCAAAAAGAGGACACCCGTGGGAATCTGCAGAGGTATGATTTGTGCACATCCCCCAAGAATTTTTTACCCAGACAGCCCCACAAAGTCTGAAATGTGAGGAAAAAAACTACTTTTTCCGCAGATTTCGCTCGACGCACCCATCGAAACACGCCCCCAACAACACATGGCCTACCGTCACACGTTCCCACAGGTGTCCCGATGAAAATGGTACCTCACATGTGTGGGTGCACCTACCTGGCCGCCAAGGGGAAAGCCTAAAACTCAAGTCACCCCAAGTCTGTTTTCAGAGGGAAATCTCAGACATTCTGCCGACCGGCACAACGTACAGATATGGGCCTCTGGTGTCCAAGCCACCGTGGAAAACAGGGAACCCCATGCATTTCCGAAAAGAGGACACCCGTGGAAATCCACAGAGGTATGATTTGCGCACATCGCCCCAGAATTTTTTACCCAGACAGCCCCGCAAAGTCTGAAATGTCGGGAAAAAACACTTTTTCCGCACATTTCGCTCGACGGACCCATCGAAACACGCCCCCAACAACACATGATCTACTGTCACGCGTTCCCACAGGTGTCCCGATGAAAACGGTACCTCACATGTGTGGGTGCACCTACCTGGCCGCCAAGGGGAAAGCCTAAAACACTGCTATCCCCCCCAAAGGGTTTGGGGAGGCAACCGACAGATATAGGCCTGGGGTGCTTCAGCCACCAAGAAAACAGGAACCCCCCATGCATTTATGAAAAGAAGACACCCTTGGGAATCCTCAGACGTATGATTTGCGCACATCGGCCCAGAATTTATTACCCAGACAGCCCCGCAAAGTCCGAAATGTGGGGAATAAAACGCTTTTTCAGCACATTTTGCTCGACGCACCCATCGAAACACGCCCCCAACAACAAATGGCCTACTGTCACACGTTCCCACAGGTGTCCTGATGAAAACCGTACCTCACATGTGTGGGTGCACCTACCTGGCCGCCAAGGGGAAAGCATAAAACACAAGTAACCCCAAGTCTGTTTTCAGAGCGAAATCTCAGACATTCTGCCGACCGGCACAACCTACAGATATGGGCCTCGGGTGTCCAAGCCACCGAGGAAAACAGGGAACCCCATGCATTTCCGAAAAGAGGACACCCGTGGGAATCCGCAGAGGTATGATTTGCGCACATTGCCCCAGATTTTATTACCCCGACAGACCCGCAAAATCCAAAATGTAGGAAAAAAACGCTTTTTTCGCACATTTCGCTCGAAGCACCCATTTAAACACGCCCCAAACAACACATGGCCTACCGTCACACGTTCCCACAGGTGTCCCGATGAAAACGGTACCTCACATGTGTGGGTGCACCTACCTGGCCGCCAAGGGGAAAGCCTAAAACACAAGTAACCCCAAGTCTGTTTTCAGAGGAAAATCTCAGACATTCTGCCGACCGGCACAACGTACAGATATGGGCCTCGGGTGTCCAAGCCACAGAGGAAAACAGGGAACCCCATGCATTTCCGAAAAGAGGACACCCGTGGGAATCCGCAGAGGTATGATTTGCGCACATCGCCCCAGAATTTTTTACCCAGACAGCCCCGCAAAGTCTGAAATGTCGGGAAAAAAACACTTTTTCCGCACATTTTGCTCGACCCACCCATCGAAACACGCCCCCAACAACACATGACCTACTGTCACGCGTTCCCACAGGTGTCCCGATGAAAACGGTACCTCACATGTGTGGGTGCACCTACCTGGCCGCCAAGGGGAAAGCCTAAAACACTGCTATCCCCCCCAAAGGGTTTGGGGAGACAACCGACAGATATAGGCCTGGGGTGCTTCAGCCACCAAGAAAAACAGGAACCCCCATGCATTTATGAAAAGAAGACACCCGTGGGAATCCTCAGAGGTATGATTTGCGCACATCGCCCCAGAATTTATTACCCAGACAGCCCCGCGAAGTCCGAAATGTGGGGAAAAAACGCTTTTTCCGCACATTTCGCTCGACGCACCCATCGAAACACGCCCCCAACAACAAATGGCCTACCGTCACACGTTCCCACAGGTGACCCGATGAAAACAGTATCTCACATGTGTGGGTGCACCTACCTGGCCGCCAAGGGCAAAGTCTACAAAACAACTAACCCCAAGTCTGTTTTCAGAGGGAAATCTCAGACATTCTGCCGACCGGCACATTGTACAGATATGGGCCTCGTGTGTGCAAGCCACCGAGGAAAACAGGGAACCCCATGCATTTCCGAAAAGAGGACACCCGTGGGAATCCGCAGAGGTATGATTTGAGCACATCGCCCCAGATTTTATTACCCAGACAGCCCCGCAAAGTCCGAAATGTGGGGAAAAAACGCTTTTTCCGCACATTTTGCTCGACGCACCCATTAAACACGCCCCCAACAACACATGGCCTACTGTCACACGTTCCCACAGGTGTCTTGATGAAAACGGTACCTCACAAGTGTGGGTGTACCTACCTGGCCGCCAAGGGGAAAGCCTAAAACACAAGTAACCCTAAGTCAGTTTTCAGAGCGAAATCTCAGACATTCTGCCGACCGGCACAACGTACAGATATGGCCCTCGGGTGTCCAAGCCACTGAGGAAAACAGGGAACCCCATGCATTTCCGAAAAGAGGACACCCGTGGGAATCCACAGAGGTATGATTTGCGCACATCGCCCCAGATTTTATTACCCAGACAGCCCCGCAAAATCCGAAATGTCGGGAAAAAAACGCTTTTTCCACACATTTTGCCCGAAGCACCCATTGAAACACGCCCCCAACAACACATGGCCTACTGTCACGCGTTCCCACAGGTGTCCTGATGAAAACGGTACCTCACATGTGTGGGTGCACCTACCTGGCCGCCAAGGGGAAAGCCTAAAACACAAGTAACCCCAAGTCTGTTTTCAGAGCGAAATCTCAGACATTCTGCTGACCGGCACAACGTACAGATATGGGCCTCGGGTGTCCAAGCCACCGAGGAAAACAGGGAACCCCGTGCATTTCCGAAAAGAGGATACCCGTGGAAATCCGCAGAGGTATGATTTACGCACATCGCCCCAGATTTTATTACACAGACAGCCCCGCAAAGTCCGAAATGTGGGGAAAAAATGCCTTTTCCGCACATTTCTCTTGACGCACCCATCGAAACACGCCCCCAACAACACATGGCCTACCGTCACGCATTCCCACAGGTGTCCCTATGAAAACAGTACCTCACATGTGTGGGTGCACCTACCTGGCCGCCAAGGGGAAAGCCTAAAACACAAGTAACCCCAAGTCTGTTTTCACAGCGAAATCTCAGACATTCTGCCGACCGGCACAACGTACAGATATGGCACTCGGGTGTCCAAGCCACCGAGGAAAACAGGGAACCCCATGCATTTCCAAAAAGAGGACACCCGTGGGAATCTGCAGAGGTATGATTTGTGCACATCCCCCAAGAATTTTTTACCCAGACAGCCCCACAAAGTCTGAAATGTGAGGAAAAAAACTACTTTTTCTGCAGATTTTGCTCGACGCACCCATCGAAACACGCCCCCAACAACACATGGCCTACCGTCACACGTTCCCACAGGTGTCCCGATGAAAATGGTACGTCACATGTGTGGGTGCACCTACCTGGCCGTCAAGGGGAAAGCCTAAAACACAAGTAACCCCAGGTCTGTTTTCAGAGCGAAATCTCAGACATTCTGCTGACCGGCACAACGTACAGATATGGGCCTCGGGTGTCCAAGCCACCGAGGAAAACAGGGTACCCCGTGCATTTCCGAAAAGAGGACACCCGTGGGAATCCGCAGAGGTTTGATTTACGCACATCGCCCCAGATTTTATTACCCAGACAGCCCCGCAAAGTCCGAAATGTGGGGAAAAAATGCCTTTTCCGCACATTTCGCTTGACGCACCCATCGAAACACGCCCCCAACAACACATGGCCTACCGTCACGCATTCCCACAGGTGTCCCTATGAAAACAGTACCTCACATGTGTGGGTGCACCTACCTGGCCGCCAAGGGGAAAGCCTAAAACACAAGTAACCCCAAGTCTGTTTTCACAGCGAAATCTCAGACATTCTGCCGACCGGCACAACGTACAGATATGGCACTCGGGTGTCCAAGCCACTGAGGAAAACAGGGAACCCCATGCATTTCCAAAAAGAGGACACCCGTGGGAATCTGCAGAGGTATGATTTGTGCACATCCCCCAAGACTTTTTTACCCAGACAGCCCCACAAAGTCTGAAATGTGAGGAAAAAAACTACTTTTTCCGCAGATTTCGCTCGACGCACCCATCGAAACACGCCCCCAACAACACATGGCCTACCGTCACACGTTCCCACAGGTGTCCCGATGAAAATGGTACCTCACATGTGTGGGTGCACCTACCTGGCCGCCAAGGGGAAAGCCTAAAACTCAAGTCACCCCAAGTCTGTTTTCAGAGGGAAATCTCAGACATTCTGCCGACCGGCACAACGTACAGATATGGGCCTCTGGTGTCCAAGCCACCGAGGAAAACAGGGAACCCCATGCATTTCCGAAAAGAGGACACTCGTGGAAATCCACAGAGGTATGATTTGCGCACATCGCCCCAGAATTTTTTACCCAGACAGCCCCGCAAAGTCTGAAATGTCGGGAAAAAACACTTTTTCCGCACATTTCGCTCGACGGACCCATCGAAACACGCCCCCAACAACACATGATCTACTGTCACGCGTTCCCACAGGTGTCCCGATGAAAACGGTACCTCACATGTGTGGGTGCACCTACCTGGCCGCCAAGGGGAAAGCCTAAAACACTGCTATCAACCCCAAAGGGTTTGGGGAGGCAACCGACAGATATAGGCCTGGGGTGCTTCAGCCACCAAGAAAACAGGAACCCCCATGCATTTATGAAAAGAAGACACCCTTGGGAATCCTCAGACGTATGATTTGCGCACATCGGCCCAGAATTTATTACCCAGACAGCCCCGCAAAGTCCAAAATGTGGGGAATAAAACGCTTTTTCAGCACATTTCGCTCGACGCACCCATCGAAACACGCCCCCAACAACAAATGGCCTACTGTCACACGTTCCCACAGGTGTCCTGATGAAAACTGTACCTCACATGTGTGGGTGCACCTACCTGGCCGCCAAGGGGAAAGCCTAAAACACAAGTAACCCCAAGTCTGTTTTCAGAGCGAAATCTCAGACATTCTGCCGACCGGCACAACGTACAGATATGGGCCTCGGGTGTCCAAGCCACTGAGGAAAACAGGGAACCCCATGCATTTCCGAAAAGAGGACACCCGTGGGAATCCACAGAGGTATGATTTGCGCACATCGCCCCAGATTTTATTACCCAGACAGCCCCGCAAAATCCGAAATGTCGGGAAAAAAACGCTTTTTCCACACATTTTGCCCGAAGCACCCATTGAAACACGCCCCCAACAACACATGGCCTACTGTCACGCGTTCCCACAGGTGTCCTGATGAAAACGGTACCTCACATGTGTGGGTGCACCTACCTGGCCGCCAAGGGGAAAGCCTAAAACACAAGTAACCCCAAGTCTGTTTTCAGAGCGAAATCTCAGACATTCTGCTGACCGGCACAACGTACAGATATGGGCCTCGGGTGTCCAAGCCACCGAGGAAAACAGGGAACCCCGTGCATTTCCGAAAAGAGGACACCCGTGGAAATCCGCAGAGGTATGATTTACGCACATCGCCCCAGATTTTATTACACAGACAGCCCCGCAAAGTCCGAAATGTGGGGAAAAAATGCCTTTTCCGCACATTTCTCTTGACGCACCCATCGAAACACGCCCCCAACAACACATGGCCTACCGTCACGCATTCCCACAGGTGTCCCTATGAAAACAGTACCTCACATGTGTGGGTGCACCTACCTGGCCGCCAAGGGGAAAGCCTAAAACACAAGTAACCCCAAGTCTGTTTTCACAGCGAAATCTCAGACATTCTGCCGACCGGCACAACGTACAGATATGGCACTCGGGTGTCCAAGCCACCGAGGAAAACAGGGAACCCCATGCATTTCCAAAAAGAGGACACCCGTGGGAATCTGCAGAGGTATGATTTGTGCACATCCCCCAAGAATTTTTTACCCAGACAGCCCCACAAAGTCTGAAATGTGAGGAAAAAAACTACTTTTTCTGCAGATTTTGCTCGACGCACCCATCGAAACACGCCCCCAACAACACATGGCCTACCGTCACACGTTCCCACAGGTGTCCCGATGAAAATGGTACGTCACATGTGTGGGTGCACCTACCTGGCCGTCAAGGGGAAAGCCTAAAACACAAGTAACCCCAGGTCTGTTTTCAGAGCGAAATCTCAGACATTCTGCTGACCGGCACAACGTACAGATATGGGCCTCGGGTGTCCAAGCCACAGAGGAAAACAGGGTACCCCGTGCATTTCCGAAAAGAGGACACCCGTGGGAATCCGCAGAGGTTTGATTTACGCACATCGCCCCAGATTTTATTACCCAGACAGCCCCGCAAAGTCCGAAATGTGGGGAAAAAATGCCTTTTCCGCACATTTCGCTTGACGCACCCATCGAAACACGCCCCCAACAACACATGGCCTACCGTCACGCATTCCCACAGGTGTCCCTATGAAAACAGTACCTCACATGTGTGGGTGCACCTACCTGGCCGCCAAGGGGAAAGCCTAAAACACAAGTAACCCCAAGTCTGTTTTCACAGCGAAATCTCAGACATTCTGCCGACCGGCACAACGTACAGATATGGCACTCGGGTGTCCAAGCCACTGAGGAAAACAGGGAACCCCATGCATTTCCAAAAAGAGGACACCCGTGGGAATCTGCAGAGGTATGATTTGTGCACATCCCCCAAGAATTTTTTACCCAGACAGCCCCACAAAGTCTGAAATGTGAGGAAAAAAACTACTTTTTCCGCAGATTTCGCTCGACGCACCCATCGAAACACGCCCCCAACAACACATGGCCTACCGTCACACGTTCCCACAGGTGTCCCGATGAAAATGGTACCTCACATGTGTGGGTGCACCTACCTGGCCGCCAAGGGGAAAGCCTAAAACTCAAGTCACCCCAAGTCTGTTTTCAGAGGGAAATCTCAGACATTCTGCCGACCGGCACAACGTACAGATATGGGCCTCTGGTGTCCAAGCCACCGAGGAAAACAGGGAACCCCATGCATTTCCGAAAAGAGGACACTCGTGGAAATCCACAGAGGTATGATTTGCGCACATCGCCCCAGAATTTTTTACCCAGACAGCCCCGCAAAGTCTGAAATGTCGGGAAAAAACACTTTTTCCGCACATTTCGCTCGACGGACCCATCGAAACACGCCCCCAACAACACATGATCTACTGTCACGCGTTCCCACAGGTGTCCCGATGAAAACGGTACCTCACATGTGTGGGTGCACCTACCTGGCCGCCAAGGGGAAAGCCTAAAACACTGCTATCCCCCCCAAAGGGTTTGGGGAGGCAACCGACAGATATAGGCCTGGGGTGCTTCAGCCACCAAGAAAACAGGAACCCCCATGCATTTATGAAAAGAAGACACCCTTGGGAATCCTCAGACGTATGATTTGCGCACATCGGCCCAGAATTTATTACCCAGACAGCCCCGCAAAGTCCAAAATGTGGGGAATAAAACGCTTTTTCAGCACATTTCGCTCGACGCACCCATCGAAACACGCCCCCAACAACAAATGGCCTACTGTCACACGTTCCCACAGGTGTCCTGATGAAAACCGTACCTCACATGTGTGGGTGCACCTACCTGGCCGCCAAGGGGAAAGCCTAAAACACAAGTAACCCCAAGTCTGTTTTCAGAGCGAAATCTCAGACATTCTGCCGACCGGCACAACGTACAGATATGGGCCTCGGGTGTCCAAGCCACCGAGGAAAACAGGGAACCCCATGCATTTCCGAAAAGAGGACACCCGTGGGAATCCGCAGAGGTATGATTTGCGCACATTGCCCCAGATTTTATTACCCCGACAGCCCCGCAAAATCCAAAATGTAGGAAAAAAATGCTTTTTTCGCACATTTCGCTCGAAGCACCCATTGAAACACGCCCCAAACAACACATGGCCTACCGTCACACGTTCCCACAGGTGTCCCGATGAAAACGGTACCTCACATGTGTGGGTGCACCTACCTGGCCGCCAAGGGGAAAGCCTAAAACACAAGTAACCCCAAGTCTGTTTTCAGAGGAAAATCTCAGACATTCTGCCGACCGGCACAACGTACAGATATGGGCCTCGGGTGTCTAAGCCACAGAGGAAAACAGGGAACCCCATGCATTTCCGAAAAGAGGACACCCGTGGGAATCCGCAGAGGTATGATTTGCGCACATCGCCCCAGAATTTTTTACCCAGACAGCCCCGCAAAATCTGAAATGTCGGGAAAAAAACACTTTTTCCGCACATTTTGCTCGACGCACCCATCGAAACACGCCCCCAACAACACATGACCTACTGTCACGCGTTCCCACAGGTGTCCCGATGAAAACTTTACCTCACATGTGTGGGTGCACCTACCTGGCCGCCAAGGGGAAAGCCTAAAACACTGCTATCCCCCCCAAAGGGTTTGGGGAGACAACCGACAGATATAGGCCTGGGGTGCTTCAGCCACCAAGAAAAACAGGAACCCCCATGCATTTATGAAAAGAAGACACCCGTGGGAATCCTCAGAGGTATGATTTGCGCACATCGGCCCAGAATTTATTACCCAGACAGCCCCGCGAAGTCCGAAATGTGGGGAAAAAACGCTTTTTCCGCACATTTCGCTCGACGCACCCATCGAAACACGCCCCCAACAACAAATGGCCTACCGTCACGCGTTCCCACAGGTGTCCTAATGAAAACGTTACCTCACATGTGTGGGTGCACCTACCGGGCCGCCAAGGGGAAAGCCTAAAACACAAGTAACCCCAAGTCTGTTTTCAGAGCGAAATCTCAGACATTCTGCCGACCGGCACAACATACAGATATGGGCCTCGGGTGTCCAAGCCACTGAGGAAAACAGGGAACCCCATGCATTTCTGAAAAGAGGACACCCGTAGGAATCCACAGAGGTATGATTTGCGCACATCGCCCCAGAATTTATCACCCAGACAGCCCTGCAAAGTCCGAAATGTGGGGAAAAAAATGCTTTTTCCGCACATTTTGCTTGACGCACCCATCGAAACACGCCCAAACAACACATGGCCTACTGTCACACGTTCCCACAGGTGACCCGATGAAAACAGTATCTCACATGTGTGGGTGCACCTACCTGGCCGCCAAGGGCAAAGTCTACAAAACAACTAACCCCAAGTCTGTTTTCAGAGGGAAATCTCAGACATTCTGCCGACCGGCACATCGTACAGATATGGGCCTCGTGTGTGCAAGCCACCGAGGAAAACAGGGAACCCCATGCATTTCCGAAAAGAGGACACCCGTGGGAATCCGCAGAGGTATGATTTGCGCACATCGCCCCAGATTTTATTACCCAGACAGCCCCGCAATGTCCAAAATGTCAGGAAAAAAACGCTTTTTCTGCACATTTTGCTCGACGCACCCATCGAAACACGCCCCCAACAACACATGGCCTACCGTCACACGTTCCCACACGTGTCCCGATGAAAACGGTACCTCACATGTGTGGGTGCACCTACCTGGCCGCCAAGGGGAAAGCCTAAAACACAAGTAACACCAAGTCTGTTTTCAGAGCGAAATCTCAGACATTCTGCCGACCGGCACAACGTACAGATATGGGCCTCGGGTGTCCAAGCCACCGAGGAAGACAGGGAACCCCATGCATTTCCGTAAAGAGGACACCCGTGGGAATCCACAAAGGTATGATTTGCGCACATCGGCCAACAATATTTACGCAGAGAGCCCCGCAAAGTCCGAAATGTCGGGAAAAAAACACTTTTTCCGCACATTTCGCTCGATGCACCCATCGAAACACATCCCCAACAACACATGGCCTACCGTCACGCGTTCGCACAGGTGTCCCGATGAAAACGGTACCTCACATGTGTGGGTGCACATACCTGGCCGCCAAGGGGAAATCCTAAAACACAAGTAACCCCAAGTCTGTTTTCAGAGCGAAATCTCAGACATTCTGCCGACCGGCACAACGTACAGATATGGCCCTCGGGTGTCCAATCCACCGAGGAAAACAGGGAACCCCATGCATTTCCGAAAAGAGGACACCCGTGGGAATACGCAGAGGTATGATTTGCGCACATCTCCCCAGATTTTATTTCCCAGACAGCCCCGCAAAGTCCGAAATGTGGGGAAAAAACGCTTTTTCCGCACAATTTGCTCGACGCACCCATTAAACACGCCCCCAACAACACATGGCCTACTGTCACACGTTCCCACAGGTGTCCTGATGAAAACAGTACCTCACAAGTGTGGGTGTACCTACCTGGCCGCCAAGGGGAAAGCCTAAAACACAAGTAACCCTAAGTCAGTTTTCAGAGCGAAATCTCAGACATTCTGCCGACTGGCACAACGTACAGATATGGCCCTCGGGTGTCCAAGCCACTGAGGAAAACAGGGAACTCCATGCATTTCCGAAAAGAGGACACCCGTGGGAATCCGCAGAGGTATCATTTGCGCACATCGCCCCAGATTTTATTACCCAGACAGCCCCGCAAAATCCGAAATGTCGGGAAAAAAATGCTTTTTCCGCACATTTTGCTCGAATCACCCATTGAAAAACGCCCCCAACAGCACATGGCCTACCGTCACACGTTCCCACGGGTGTCCCGATGAAAACGGTACCTCACATGTGTGGGTGCACCTACCTGGCCACCAAGGGGAAAGCCTAAAACACAAGTAACCCCAAGTCTGTTTTCAGAGCGAAATCTCAGACATTTTGCCGACCGGCACAATGTACAGATATGGGCCTCGGGTGTTCAAGCCACCGAGGAAAACAGGGAACCCCATGCATTTCCGAAAAGAGGACACCCGTGGGAATCCGCAGAGGTATGATTTGCGCACATCGCCCAGATTTTATTACCCAGACAGCCCCGCAAATTCCAAAATGTGGGGAAAAAAACACTTTTTCCGCACATTTCGCTCGACGCACCCATTGAAACACGCCCCCAACAACACATGGCCTACTGTCACGCGTTCCCACAGGTGTCCCGATGCAAACGGTACCTCACATGTGTGGGTGCACCTACCTGGCCGCCAAGGGGAAAGCCTAATACACAAGTAACCACAAGTCTGTTTTCAGAGCGAAATCTCAGACATTCTGCTGACCGGCACAACGTACAGATATGGGCCTCGGGTGTCCAAGCCACCGAGGAAAACAGGGAACCCCATGCATTTCCGAAAAGAGGACACCCGTGGGAATCCGCAGAGGTATGATTTGCGCACATTGCCCCAGATTTTATTACCCCGACAGCCCTGCAAAGTCCAAAATGTCAGGAAATGACGCTTTTTTCGCACATTTCGCTCGAAGCACCCAGTGAAACACGCCCCAAACAACACATGGCCTACCGTCACACATTCCCACAGGTGTCCCAATGAAAACGGTACCTCACATGTGTGGGTGCACCTACCTGGCCGCCAAGGGGAAAGCCTAAAACACAAGTAACCACAAGTCTGTTTTCAGAGCGAAATCTCAGACATTCTGCTGACCGGCACAACGTACAGATATGGGTCTCGGGTGTCCAAGCCACCGAGGAAAACAGGGAACCCCATGCATTTCCGAAAAGAGGACACCGGTGGAAATCCGCAGAGGCATGATTTGTGCACATCGGCCCAGAATGTATTACCCAGACAGCCCCGCAAAGTCCGAAATGTGGGGAAAAAAACACTTTTTCCGCACATTTCGCTCGACGCACCCATCGAAACACACCCCCAACAACAAATGGCCTACTGTCACGCGTTCCCACAGGTGTTCTGATGAAAACGGTACCTCACATGTGTGGGTGCACCTACCTGGCCGCCAAGGGGAAAGCCTAAAACACAAGTAAACCCATGTCTGTTTTCAGAGCGAAATCTCAGACATTCTGCTGACCAGCACAACGTACAGATATGGGCCTCGGGTGTCCAAGCCACCGAGGAAAACAGGGAACCCCATGCATTTCCGAAAAGAGGACACCCGTGGGAATCCGCAGAGGTATGATTTACGCACATCGCCCCAGATTTTATTACCCAGACAGCCCCGCAAAGTCCGAAATGTGGGGAAAAAATGCCTTTTCCGCACATTTCGCTTGACGCACCCATTGAAACACGCCCCCAACAACACATGGCCTACCGTCACGCATTCCCACAGGTGTCCCTATGAAAACAGTACCTCACATGTGTGGGTGCACCTACCTGGCCGCAAAGGGGAAAGCCTAAAACACAAGTAACCCCAAGTCTGTTTTCACAGCGAAATCTCAGACATTCTGCCGACCGGCACAACGTACAGATATGGCACTCGGGTGTCCAAGCCACCGAGGAAAACAGGGAACCCCATGCATTTACAAAAAGAGGACACCCATGGGAATCCGCAGAGGTATGATTTGTGCACATCGCCCAAGAATTTTTTACCCAGACAGCCCCACAAAGTCTGAAATGTGAGGAAAAAAACTACTTTTTCCGCACATTTTGCTCGAATCACCCATTGAAACACGCCCCCAACAGCACATGGCCTACCGTCACACGTTCCCACGGGTGTCCCGATGAAAACGGTACCTCACATGTGTGGGTGCACCTACCTGGCCACCAAGGGGAAAGCCTAAAACACAAGTAACCCCAAGTCTGTTTTCAGAGCGAAATCTCAGACATTTTGCCGACCGGCACAACGTACAGATATGGGCCTCGGGTGTCCAAGCCACCGAGGAAAACAGGGAACCCCATGCATTTCCGAAAAGAGGACACCCGTGGGAATCCGCAGAGGTATGATTTGCGCACATCGCCCAGATTTTATTACCCAGACAGCCCCGCAAATTCCAAAATGTGGGGGAAAAAACACTTTTTCCGCACATTTAGCTCGACGCACCCATTGAAACACGCACCCAACAACACATGGCCTACCGTCACACGTTCCCACGGGTGTCCCGATGAAAACGGTACCTCACATGTGTGGGTGCACCTACCTGGCCGCCAAGGGGAAAGCCTAATACACAAGTAACCACAAGTCTGTTTTCAGAGCGAAATCTCAGACATTCTGCCGACAGGCACCACGTACAGATAGGGGCCTCAGGTGTCCATGCCACCAAGGAAAACAGGGAACCCCATGCATTTCCAAAAAAAGGAAACCCGTGGGAATCCGCAGAGGTATGATTTGCGCACATTGCCCCAGATCTTATTACCCCGACAGCCCTGCAAAGTCCAAAATGTCAGGAAATGACGCTTTTTTCGCACATTTCGCTCGAAGCACCCAGTGAAACACGCCCCAAACAACACATGGCCTACCGTCACACATCCCCACAGGTGTCCCGATGAAAACGGTACCTCACATGTGTGGGTGCACCTACCTGGCCGCCAAGGGGAAAGCCTAAAACACTGCTATCCCCCCCAAAGGGTTTGGGGAGGCAACCGACAGATATAGGCCTGGGGTGCTTCAGCCACCAAGAAAAACAGGAACCCCCATGCATTTATGAAAAGAAGACACCCTTGGGAATCCTCAGAGGTATGATTTGCGCACATCGGCCCAGAATTTATTATCCAGACAGCCCCGCAAAGTCCGAAATGTGGGGAATAAAACGCTTTTTCCGCACATTTCGCTCAACGCACCCATCGAAACACGCCCCCAACAACAAATGGCCTACCGTCACACGTTCCCACAGGTGTCCTGATGAAAACGGTACCTCACATGTGTGGGTGCACCTACCTGGCCGCCAAGGGGAAAGCCTAAAACACAAGTAACCCAAAGTCTGTTTTCAGAGCGAAATCTCAGACATTCTGCCGACCGGCACAACATACAGATATGGGCCTCGGGTGTCCAAGCCACCGAGGAAAACAGGGAACCCCATGCATTTCCGAAAAGAGGACACCCGTGGGAATCCGCAGAGGTATGATTTGCGCACATCGCCCCAGAATTTTTTACCCAGACAGCCCCGCAAAGTCTGAAATGTCGGGAAAAAAACACTTTTTCCGCACATTTCGCTCGACGCACCCATCGAAACACGCGCCCAACAACACATGACCTACTGTCACGCGTTCCCACAGGTGTCCTGATGAAAACGGTACCTCACATGTGTGGGTGCACCTACCTGGCCGCCAAGGGGAAAGCCTAAAACACTGCTATCCCCCCCAAAGGATTTGGGGAGACAACCGACAGATATAGGCCTGGGATGCTTCAGCCACCAAGAAAAACAGGAACGCCCATGCATTTATGAAAAGAAGACACCCATGGAAATCCTCAGAGGTATGATTTGCGCACATCGGCCCAGAATTTATTACCCAGACAGCCCGGCAAAGTCCGAAATGTGGGGAAAAAGCGCTTTTTCCGCACATTTCGCTCGACGCACCCATCAAAACACGTCCCCAACAACAAATGGCCTACCGTCACGCGTTCCCACAGGTGTCCTAATGAAAACGGTACCTCACATGTGTGGGTGCACCTACCTGGCCGCCAAGGGGAAAGCCTAAAACACAAGTAACCCCAAGTCTGTTTTCAGAGCGAAATCTCAGACATTCTGCCGACCGGCACAACGTACAGATATGGGCCTCGGGTGTCCAAGCCACCGAGGAAAACAGGGAACCCCATGCATTTCAGAAAAGAGGACACCCGTGGGAATCCGCAGAGGTATGATTTACGCACATCGCCCCAGATTTTATTACCCAGAGAGCCCCGCAAAGTCCGAAATGTAGGGAAAAAAATGCCTTTTCCGCACATTTCGCTTGACGCACCCATCGAAACACACCCCCAACAACACATGGCCTACCGTCACGCATTCCCACAAGTGTCCCTATGAAAACAGTACCTCACATGTGTGGGTGCACCTATCTGGCCGCCAAGGGGAAAGCCTAATACACAAGTAACCACAAGTCTGTTTTCAGAGCGAAATCTCAGACATTCTGCCGACCGGCACAACGTACAGATATGGGCCTCGGGTGTCCAAGCCACCGAGGAAAACAGGGAACCCCATGCATTTCCGAAAAGAGGACACCCGTGGGAATCCGCAGAGGTATGATTTGCGCACATTGCCCCAGATTTTATTACCCCGACAGCCCTGCAAAGTCCAAAATGTCAGGAAATAACGCTTTTTTCGCACATTTCGCTCGAAGCACCCAGTGAAACACGCCCCAAACAACACATGGCCTACCGTCACACATTCCCACAGGTGTCCCGATGAAAACGGTACCTCACATGTGTGGGTGCACCTACCTGGCCGCCAAGGGGAAAGCCTAAAACACAAGTAACCCCAAGTCTGTTTTCAGAGGGAAATCTCAGACATTCTGCCGACCGGCACAACGTACAGATATGGGCCTCGGGTGTCCAAGCCACCGAGGAAAACAGGGAACCCCATGCATTTCCGAAAAGAGGACACCCGTGGAAATCCGCAGAGGCATGATTTGCGCACATCGGCCCAGAATGTATTACCCAGACAGCCCCGCAAAGTCCGAAATGTGGGGAAAAAAACGCTTTTTCCGCACATTTCGCTCAACGCACCCATCGAAACACACCCCCAACAACAAATGGCCTACCGTCACGCTTTCCCACAGGTGTCCTGATGAAAACGGTACCTCACATGTGTGGGTGCACCTACCTGGCCGCCAAGGGGAAAGCCTAAAACACAAGTAATCCCATGTCTGTTTTCAGAGCGAAATGTCAGACATTCTGCTGACCGGCACAACGTACAGATATGGGCCTCGGGTGTCCAAGCCACCGAGGAAAACAGGGAACCCCATGCATTTCCGAAAAGAGGACACCCGTGGGAATCCGCAGAGGTATGATTTACGCACATCGCCCCAGATTTTATTACCCAGACAGCCCCGCAAAGTCCGAAATGTGGGGAAAAAATGCCTTTTCCGCTCATTAAGCTTGACGCACCCATCGAAACACGCCCCCAACAACACATGGCCTACCGTCACGCATTCCCACAGGTGTCCCTATGAAAACAGTACCTCACATGTGTGGGTGCACCTACCTGGCCGCCAAGGGGAAAGCCTAAAACACAAGTAACCCCAAGTCTGTTTTCACAGCGAAATCTCAGACATTCTGCCGACCGGCACAACGTACAGATATGGCACTCGGGTGTCCAAGCCACCGAGGAAAACAGGGAACCCCATGCATTTCCAAAAAGAGGACACTCGTGGGAATCCGCAGAGGTATGATTTGTGCACATCGGCCAAGAATTTTTTACCCAGACAGCCCCACAAAGTCTGAAATGTGAGGACAAACACTACTTTTTCCGCAGATTTCGCTCAACGCACCCATCGAAACACGCCCCCAACAACACATGGCCTACCGTCACACGTTCCCACAGGTGTCCCGATGAAAATGGTACCTCACATGTGTGGGTGCACCTACCTAGCCGCCAAGGGGAAAGCCTAAAACTCAAGTCACCCCAAGTCTGTTTTCAGAGGGAAATCTCAGACATTCTGCCGACCGGCACAACGTACAGATATGGGCCTCTGGTGTCCAAGCCACTGAGAAAAACAGGGAACCCCATGCATTTCCGAAAAGAGGACACCCGTAGAAATCCACAGAGGTTTGATTTGCGCACATCGCCCCAGAATTTTTTACCCAGACAGCCCCGCAAAGTCTGAAATGTCGGGAAAAAACACTTTTTCCGCACATTTTGCTCGACGGACCCATCGAAACACACCCCCAACAACACATGATCTACTGTCACTCGTTCCCACAGGTGTCCCGATGAAAACGGTACCTCACATGTGTGGGTGCACCTACCTGGCCGCCAAGGGTAAAGCCTAAAACACTGCTATCCCCCCCAAAGGGTTTGGGGAGGCAACCGACAGATATAGGCCTGGGGTGCTTTAGCCACCAAGAAAAACAGGAACCCCCATGCATTTATGAAAAGAAGACACCCTTGGGAATCCTCAGAGGTATGATTTGCGCACATCGGCCCAGAATTTATTACCCAGACAGCCCCGTAAAGTCCGAAATGTGGGGAATAAAACGCTTTTTCCGCACATTTCGCTCGACGCACCCATCGAAACACGCCCCCAACAACAAATGGCCTACCGTCACACGTTCCCACAGGTGTCCTGATGAAAACGGTACCTCACATGTGTGGGTGCACCTACCTGGCCACCAAGGGGAAATCCTAAAACACAAGTAACCCCAAGTCTGTTTTCAGAGCGAAATCTCAGACATTCTGCCGACCGGCACAACGTACAGATATGGGCCTCGGGTGTCCAAGCCACCGAGGAAACTAGGGAACCCCATGCATTTCCGAAAAGAGGACACCCGTGGGAATCCGCAGAGGTATGATTTGCGCACATCGCACCAGAATTTTTTACCCAGACAGCCCCGCAAAGTCTGAAATGTCGGGAAAAAACACTTTTTCCGCACATTTCGCTCGACGGACCCATCGAAACACGCCCCCAACAACACATGACCTACTGTCACGCGTTCCCAAAGGTGTCCCGATGAAAGCGGTACCTCACATGTGTGGGTGCACCTACCTGGCCGCCAAGGGGAAAGCCTAAAACACTGCTATCCCCCCAAACGGTTTGGGGAGACAACCGACAGATATAGGCCTGGGGTGCTTCAGCCACCAAGAAAAACAGGAACCCCCATGCATTTATGAAAAGAAGACACCCGTGGGAATCCTCAGAGGTATGATTTGCGCACATCGGCCCAGAATTTATTACCCAGACAGCCCCGCAAAGTCCGAAATGTGGGGAAAAACGCTTTTTCCGCACATTTCGCTCGACGCACCCATCAAAACACGCCCCCAACAACAAATGGCCTACCGTCACGTGTTCCCACAGGTGTCCTAATGAAAACGGTACCTCACATGTGTGGGTGCACCTACCAGGCCGCCAAGGGGAAAGCCTAAAACACAAGTAACCCCATGTCTGTTTTCAGAGCGAAATCTCAGACATTCTGCCGACCGGCACAACGTACAGATATGGGCCTCGGGTGTCCAAGCCACCGAGGAAAACAGGGAACCCCATGCATTTCAGAAAAGAGGACACCCGTGGGAATCCGCAGAGGTATGATTTACGCACATCGCCCCAGATTTTATTACCCAGAGAGCCCCGCAAAGTCCGAAATGTCGGGAAAAAAATGCCTTTTCCGCACATTTCGCTTGACGCACCCATCGAAACACACCCCCAACAACACATGGCCTACCGTCACGCATTCCCACAGGTGTCCCTATGAAAACAGTACCTCACATGTGTGGGTGCACCTACCTGGCCGCCAAGGGGAAAGCCTAAAACACAAGTAACCCCAAGTCTGTTTTCACAGCGAAATCTCAGACATTCTGCCGACTGGCACAACATACAGATATGGGCTTCGGGTGTACAAGCCACTGAGGAAAACAGGGAACCCCATGCATTTCTGAAAAGGGGACACCTGTGGGAATCCGCAGAGGTATGATTTGCGCACATCGCCCCAGAGTTTTTAACCCAGACAGCCCTGCAAAGTCCGAAATGTGGGGAAAAAAAACACTTTTTCCGCAGATTTTGCTCGACGCACCCATCGAAACATGCCCCCAACAACACATGGCCTACCGTCACACTTTCCCACAGGTGTCCCGATGAAAACGGTACCTCACATGTGTGGGTGCACCTACCTGGCCGCCAAGGGGAAAGCCTAAAACACAAGTAACCCCAAGTCTGTTTTCACAGCGAAATCTCAGACATTCTGCCGACCGGCACAACGTACAGATATGGGCCTCGGGTGTCCAAGCCACCGAGGAAAACAGGGAACCCCATGCATTTCCGAAAAGAGGATACCCGTGGGAATCCGCAAAGATATGATTTGCGCACATCGCCCCAGAATTTATCACCCAGACAGCCCTGCAAAGTCCGAAATGTGAGGAAAAAATGCTTTTTCCACACATTTTGCTTGAGGCACCCATCGAAACACGCCCAAACAACACATGGCCTACTGTCACGCATTCCCACAGGTGTCCCGATGAAAACAGTACCTCACCTGTGTGGGTGCACCTACCTGGCCGCCAAGGGGAAAGTCTACAAAACAACTAACCCCAAGTCTGTTTTCAGAGGGAAATCTCAGACATTCTGCCGACCGGCACATCGTACAGATATGGGCCTCGTGTGTGCAAGCCACCGAGGAAAACAGGAAACCCCATGCATTTCCGAAAAGAGGACACCCGTGGGAATCCGCAGAGGTATGATTTGCGCACATCGCCCCAGGTTTTATTACCCAGACAGCCCCGCAATATCCGAAATGTCAGGAAAAAAACACTTTTTCTGCACATTTTGCTCGACGCACCCATCGAAACACGCCCCCAACAACACATGGCCTACTGTCACACGTTTCCACACGTGTCCCGATGAAAACGGTACCTCACATGTGTGGGTGCACCTACCTTGCCGCAAGGGGAAAGCCTAAAACACAAGTAACCCCAAGTCTGTTTTCAGAGGGAAATCTCCGACATTCTGCTGACCGGTACAACGTACAGATATGGGCCTCGGGTGTCCAAACCACCAAGGAAGACAGGGAACCACATGCATTTCTGTAAAGAGGACACCCGTGGGAATCCACAAAGGTTTGATTTGCGCAGATCGGCCCAGAATTTTTTACGCAGACAGCCCCGCAAAGTCCGAAATGTCGGGAAAAAAACACTTTTTCCGCACATTTCGCTCGACGCACCCATCGAAACACATCCCCAACAACACATGGCCTACCGTCACGCGTTCGCACAGGTGTCCCGATGAAAACGGTACCTCACATGTGTGGATGCACCTACCTGGCCGCCAAGGGGAAAGCCTAAAACACTGCTATCCCGTCCAAAGGGTTTGGGGAGGCAACCGACAGATATAGGCCTGGGGTGCTTCAGCCACCAAGAAAAACAGGAACCCCCATGCATTTATGAAAAGAAGACACCCTTGGGAATCCTCAGAGGTATTATTTGCGCACATCGGCCCAGAATTTATTACCCAGACAGCCCCGCAAAGTCCGAAATGTGGGGAAAAAAAGGCTTTTTCCGCACATTTCGCTCGACGCACCCATCGAAACACGCCCCCAACAACAAATGGCCTACCGTCACACGTTCCCACAGGTGTCCCGATGAAAATGGTACCTCACATGTGTGGGTGCACCTACCTGGCCGCCAAGGGGAAAGCCTAAAACTCAAGTCACCCCAAGTCTGTTTTCAGAGGGAAATCTCAGACATTCTGCCGACCGGCACAACGTACAGATATGGGCCTCTGGTGTCCAAGCCACCAAGAAAAACAGGAACCCCCATGCATTTATGAAAAGAAGACACCCTTGGGAATCCTCAGAGGTATTATTTGCGCACATCGGCCCAGAATTTATTACCCAGACAGCCCCGCAAAGTCCGAAATGTGGGGAAAAAAAGGCTTTTTCCGCAGATTTTGCTCGACGCACCCATCGAAACACGCCCCCAACAACAAATGGCCTACTGTCACGCGTTCCCACAGGTGTCCCGATGAAAACGGTACCTCACATGTGTGGGTGCACCTACCTGGCCGCCAAGGGGAAAGCCTAAAACACTGCTATCCCCCCCAAAGGGTTTGGGGAGGCAACCGACAGAAATAGGCCTGGGGTGCTTTAGCCACCAAGAAAAACAGGAACCCCCATGCATTTATGAAAAGAAGACACCCTTGGGAATCCTCAGAGGTATGATTTGCGCACATCGGCCCAGAATTTATTACCCAGACAGCCCGGCAAAGTCCGAAATGTGGGGAAAAAACGCTTTTTCCGCACATTTCGCTCGACGCACCCATCAAAACACGTCCCCAACAACAAATGGCCTACCGTCACGCGTTCCCACCGGTGTCCTAATGAAAACGGTACCTCACATGTGTGGGTGCACCTACCTGGCCGCCAAGGGGAAAGCCTAAAACACAAGTAACCCCAAGTCTGTTTTCAGAGCGAAATCTCAGACATTCTGCCGACCGGCACAACGTACAGATATGGGCCTCGGGTGTCCAAGCCACCGAGGAAAACAGGGAACCCCATGCATTTCAGAAAAGAGGACACCCGTGGGAATCCGCAGAGGTATGATTTACGCACATCGCCCCAGATTTTATTACCCAGAGAGCCCCGCAAAGTCCGAAATGTAGGGAAAAAAATGCCTTTTCCGCACATTTCGCTTGACGCACCCATCGAAACACACCCCCAACAACACATGGCCTACCGTCACGCATTCCCACAAGTGTCCCTATGAAAACAGTACCTCACATGTGTGGGTGCACCTATCTGGCCGCCAAGGGGAAAGCCTAATACACAAGTAACCACAAGTCTGTTTTCAGAGCGAAATCTCAGACATTCTGCCGACCGGCACAACGTACAGATATGGGCCTCGGGTGTCCAAGCCACCGAGGAAAACAGGGAACCCCATGCATTTCCGAAAAGAGGACACCCGTGGGAATCCGCAGAGGTATGATTTGCGCACATTGCCCCAGATTTTATTACCCCGACAGCCCTGCAAAGTCCAAAATGTCAGGAAATAACGCTTTTTTCGCACATTTCGCTCGAAGCACCCAGTGAAACACGCCCCAAACAACACATGGCCTACCGTCACACATTCCCACAGGTGTCCCGATGAAAACGGTACCTCACATGTGTGGGTGCACCTACCTGGCCGCCAAGGGGAAAGCCTAAAACACAAGTAACCCCAAGTCTGTTTTCAGAGGGAAATCTCAGACATTCTGCCGACCGGCACAACGTACAGATATGGGCCTCGGGTGTCCAAGCCACCGAGGAAAACAGGGAACCCCATGCATTTCCGAAAAGAGGACACCCGTGGAAATCCGCAGAGGCATGATTTGCGCACATCGGCCCAGAATGTATTACCCAGACAGCCCCGCAAAGTCCGAAATGTGGGGAAAAAAACGTTTTTTCCGCACATTTCGCTCAACGCACCCATCGAAACACACCCCCAACAACAAATGGCCTACCGTCACGCTTTCCCACAGGTGTCCTGATGAAAACGGTACCTCACATGTGTGGGTGCACCTACCTGGCCGCCAAGGGGAAAGCCTAAAACACAAGTAATCCCATGTCTGTTTTCAGAGCGAAATGTCAGACATTCTGCTGACCGGCACAACGTACAGATATGGGCCTCGGGTGTCCAAGCCACCGAGGAAAACAGGGAACCCCATGCATTTCCGAAAAGAGGACACCCGTGGGAATCCGCAGAGGTATGATTTACGCACATCGCCCCAGATTTTATTACCCAGACAGCCCCGCAAAGTCCGAAATGTGGGGAAAAAATGCCTTTTCCGCTCATTAAGCTTGACGCACCCATCGAAACACGCCCCCAACAACACATGGCCTACCGTCACGCATTCCCACAGGTGTCCCTATGAAAACAGTACCTCACATGTGTGGGTGCACCTACCTGGCCGCCAAGGGGAAAGCCTAAAACACAAGTAACCCCAAGTCTGTTTTCACAGCGAAATCTCAGACATTCTGCCGACCGGCACAACGTACAGATATGGCACTCGGGTGTCCAAGCCACCGAGGAAAACAGGGAACCCCATGCATTTCCAAAAAGAGGACACTCGTGGGAATCCGCAGAGGTATGATTTGTGCACATCGGCCAAGAATTTTTTACCCAGACAGCCCCACAAAGTCTGAAATGTGAGGAAAAACACTACTTTTTCCGCAGATTTCGCTCAACGCACCCATCGAAACACGCCCCCAACAACACATGGCCTACCGTCACACGTTCCCACAGGTGTCCCGATGAAAATGGTACCTCACATGTGTGGGTGCACCTACCTGGCCGCCAAGGGGAAAGCCTAAAACTCAAGTCACCCCAAGTCTGTTTTCAGAGGGAAATCTCAGACATTCTGCCGACCGGCACAACGTACAGATATGGGCCTCTGGTGTCCAAGCCACCGAGGAAAACAGGGAACCCCATGCATTTCCGAAAAGAGGACACCCGTAGAAATCCACAGAGGTTTGATTTGCGCACATCGCCCCAGAATTTTTTACCCAGACAGCCCCGCAAAGTCTGAAATGTCGGGAAAAAACACTTTTTCCGCACATTTTGCTCGACGGACCCATCGAAACACACCCCCAACAACACATGATCTACTGTCACTCGTTCCCACAGGTGTCCCGATGAAAACGGTACCTCACATGTGTGGGTGCACCTACCTGGCCGCCAAGGGTAAAGCCTAAAACACTGCTATCCCCCCCAAAGGGTTTGGGGAGGCAACCGACAGATATAGGCCTGGGGTGCTTTAGCCACCAAGAAAAACAGGAACCCCCATGCATTTATGAAAAGAAGACACCCTTGGGAATCCTCAGAGGTATGATTTGCGCACATCGGCCCAGAATTTATTACCCAGACAGCCCCGTAAAGTCCGAAATGTGGGGAATAAAACGCTTTTTCCGCACATTTCGCTCGACGCACCCATCGAAACACGCCCCCAACAACAAATGGCCTACCGTCACACGTTCCCACAGGTGTCCTGATGAAAACGGTACCTCACATGTGTGGGTGCACCTACCTGGCCACCAAGGGGAAATCCTAAAACACAAGTAACCCCAAGTCTGTTTTCAGAGCGAAATCTCAGACATTCTGCCGACCGGCACAACGTACAGATATGGGCCTCGGGTGTCCAAGCCACCGAGGAAACTAGGGAACCCCATGCATTTCCGAAAAGAGGACACCCGTGGGAATCCGCAGAGGTATGATTTGCGCACATCGCCCCAGAATTTTTTACCCAGACAGCCCCGCAAAGTCTGAAATGTCGGGAAAAAACACTTTTTCCGCACATTTCGCTCGACGGACCCATCGAAACACGCCCCCAACAACACATGACCTACTGTCACGCGTTCCCAAAGGTGTCCCGATGAAAACGGTACCTCACATGTGTGGGTGCACCTACCTGGCCGCCAAGGGGAAAGCCTAAAACACTGCTATCCCCCCAAACGGTTTGGGGAGACAACCGACAGATATAGGCCTGGGGTGCTTCAGCCACCAAGAAAAACAGGAACCCCCATGCATTTATGAAAAGAAGACACCCGTGGGAATCCTCAGAGGTATGATTTGCGCACATCGGCCCAGAATTTATTACCCAGACAGCCCCGCAAAGTCCGAAATGTGGGGAAAAACGCTTTTTCCGCACATTTCGCTCGACGCACCCATCAAAACACGCCCCCAACAACAAATGGCCTACCGTCACGTGTTCCCACAGGTGTCCTAATGAAAACGGTACCTCACATGTGTGGGTGCACCTACCAGGCCGCCAAGGGGAAAGCCTAAAACACAAGTAACCCCATGTCTGTTTTCAGAGCGAAATCTCAGACATTCTGCCGACCGGCACAACGTACAGATATGGGCCTCGGGTGTCCAAGCCACCGAGGAAAACAGGGAACCCCATGCATTTCAGAAAAGAGGACACCCGTGGGAATCCGCAGAGGTATGATTTACGCACATCGCCCCAGATTTTATTACCCAGAGAGCCCCGCAAAGTCCGAAATGTCGGGAAAAAAATGCCTTTTCCGCACATTTCGCTTGACGCACCCATCGAAACACACCCCCAACAACACATGGCCTACCGTCACGCATTCCCACAGGTGTCCCTATGAAAACAGTACCTCACATGTGTGGGTGCACCTACCTGGCCGCCAAGGGGAAAGCCTAAAACACAAGTAACCCCAAGTCTGTTTTCACAGCGAAATCTCAGACATTCTGCCGACTGGCACAACATACAGATATGGGCTTCGGGTGTACAAGCCACTGAGGAAAACAGGGAACCCCATGCATTTCTGAAAAGGGGACACCTGTGGGAATCCGCAGAGGTATGATTTGCGCACATCGCCCCAGAGTTTTTAACCCAGACAGCCCTGCAAAGTCCGAAATGTGGGGAAAAAAAACACTTTTTCCGCAGATTTTGCTCGACGCACCCATCGAAACATGCCCCCAACAACACATGGCCTACCGTCACACTTTCCCACAGGTGTCCCGATGAAAACGGTACCTCACATGTGTGGGTGCACCTACCTGGCCGCCAAGGGGAAAGCCTAAAACACAAGTAACCCCAAGTCTGTTTTCACAGCGAAATCTCAGACATTCTGCCGACCGGCACAACGTACAGATATGGGCCTCGGGTGTCCAAGCCACCGAGGAAAACAGGGAACCCCATGCATTTCCGAAAAGAGGATACCCGTGGGAATCCGCAAAGATATGATTTGCGCACATCGCCCCAGAATTTATCACCCAGACAGCCCTGCAAAGTCCGAAATGTGAGGAAAAAATGCTTTTTCCACACATTTTGCTTGAGGCACCCATCGAAACACGCCCAAACAACACATGGCCTACTGTCACGCATTCCCACAGGTGTCCCGATGAAAACAGTACCTCACCTGTGTGGGTGCACCTACCTGGCCGCCAAGGGGAAAGTCTACAAAACAACTAACCCCAAGTCTGTTTTCAGAGGGAAATCTCAGACATTCTGCCGACCGGCACATCGTACAGATATGGGCCTCGTGTGTGCAAGCCACCGAGGAAAACAGGAAACCCCATGCATTTCCGAAAAGAGGACACCCGTGGGAATCCGCAGAGGTATGATTTGCGCACATCGCCCCAGGTTTTATTACCCAGACAGCCCCGCAATATCCGAAATGTCAGGAAAAAAACACTTTTTCTGCACATTTTGCTCGACGCACCCATCGAAACACGCCCCCAACAACACATGGCCTACTGTCACACGTTTCCACACGTGTCCCGATGAAAACGGTACCTCACATGTGTGGGTGCACCTACCTTGCCGCAAGGGGAAAGCCTAAAACACAAGTAACCCCAAGTCTGTTTTCAGAGGGAAATCTCCGACATTCTGCTGACCGGTACAACGTACAGATATGGGCCTCGGGTGTCCAAACCACCAAGGAAGACAGGGAACCACATGCATTTCTGTAAAGAGGACACCCGTGGGAATCCACAAAGGTTTGATTTGCGCAGATCGGCCCAGAATTTTTTACGCAGACAGCCCCGCAAAGTCCGAAATGTCGGGAAAAAAACACTTTTTCCGCACATTTCGCTCGACGCACCCATCGAAACACATCCCCAACAACACATGGCCTACCGTCACGCGTTCGCACAGGTGTCCCGATGAAAACGGTACCTCACATGTGTGGATGCACCTACCTGGCCGCCAAGGGGAAAGCCTAAAACACTGCTATCCCGTCCAAAGGGTTTGGGGAGGCAACCGACAGATATAGGCCTGGGGTGCTTCAGCCACCAAGAAAAACAGGAACCCCCATGCATTTATGAAAAGAAGACACCCTTGGGAATCCTCAGAGGTATTATTTGCGCACATCGGCCCAGAATTTATTACCCAGACAGCCCCGCAAAGTCCGAAATGTGGGGAAAAAAAGGCTTTTTCCGCACATTTCGCTCGACGCACCCATCGAAACACGCCCCCAACAACAAATGGCCTACCGTCACACGTTCCCACAGGTGTCCCGATGAAAATGGTACCTCACATGTGTGGGTGCACCTACCTGGCCGCCAAGGGGAAAGCCTAAAACTCAAGTCACCCCAAGTCTGTTTTCAGAGGGAAATCTCAGACATTCTGCCGACCGGCACAACGTACAGATATGGGCCTCTGGTGTCCAAGCCACCAAGAAAAACAGGAACCCCCATGCATTTATGAAAAGAAGACACCCTTGGGAATCCTCAGAGGTATTATTTGCGCACATCGGCCCAGAATTTATTACCCAGACAGCCCCGCAAAGTCCGAAATGTGGGGAAAAAAAGGCTTTTTCCGCAGATTTTGCTCGACGCACCCATCGAAACACGCCCCCAACAACAAATGGCCTACTGTCACGCGTTCCCACAGGTGTCCCGATGAAAACGGTACCTCACATGTGTGGGTGCACCTACCTGGCCGCCAAGGGGAAAGCCTAAAACACTGCTATCCCCCCCAAAGGGTTTGGGGAGGCAACCGACAGAAATAGGCCTGGGGTGCTTTAGCCACCAAGAAAAACAGGAACCCCCATGCATTTATGAAAAGAAGACACCCTTGGGAATCCTCAGAGGTATGATTTGCGCACATCGGCCCAGAATTTATTACCCAGACAGCCCGGCAAAGTCCGAAATGTGGGGAAAAAACGCTTTTTCCGCACATTTCGCTCGACGCACCCATCAAAACACGTCCCCAACAACAAATGGCCTACCGTCACGCGTTCCCACCGGTGTCCTAATGAAAACGGTACCTCACATGTGTGGGTGCACCTACCTGGCCGCCAAGGGGAAAGCCTAAAACACAAGTAACCCCAAGTCTGTTTTCAGAGCGAAATCTCAGACATTCTGCCGACCGGCACAACGTACAGATATGGGCCTCGGGTGTCAAAGCCACCGAGGAAAACAGGGAACCCCATGCATTTCAGAAAAGAGGACACCCGTGGGAATCCGCAGAGGTATGATTTACGCACATCGCCCCAGATTTTATTACCCAGAGAGCCCCGCAAAGTCCGAAATGTAGGGAAAAAAATGCCTTTTCCGCACATTTCGCTTGACGCACCCATCGAAACACACCCCCAACAACACATGGCCTACCGTCACGCATTCCCACAAGTGTCCCTATGAAAACAGTACCTCACATGTGTGGGTGCACCTATCTGGCCGCCAAGGGGAAAGCCTAATACACAAGTAACCACAAGTCTGTTTTCAGAGCGAAATCTCAGACATTCTGCCGACCGGCACAACGTACAGATATGGGCCTCGGGTGTCCAAGCCACCGAGGAAAACAGGGAACCCCATGCATTTCCGAAAAGAGGACACCCGTGGGAATCCGCAGAGGTATGATTTGCGCACATTGCCCCAGATTTTATTACCCCGACAGCCCTGCAAAGTCCAAAATGTCAGGAAATAACGCTTTTTTCGCACATTTCGCTCGAAGCACCCAGTGAAACACGCCCCAAACAACACATGGCCTACCGTCACACATTCCCACAGGTGTCCCGATGAAAACGGTACCTCACATGTGTGGGTGCACCTACCTGGCCGCCAAGGGGAAAGCCTAAAACACAAGTAACCCCAAGTCTGTTTTCAGAGGGAAATCTCAGACATTCTGCCGACCGGCACAACGTACAGATATGGGCCTCGGGTGTCCAAGCCACCGAGGAAAACAGGGAACCCCATGCATTTCCGAAAAGAGGACACCCGTGGAAATCCGCAGAGGCATGATTTGCGCACATCGGCCCAGAATGTATTACCCAGACAGCCCCGCAAAGTCCGAAATGTGGGGAAAAAAACGCTTTTTCCGCACATTTCGCTCAACGCACCCATCGAAACACACCCCCAACAACAAATGGCCTACCGTCACGCTTTCCCACAGGTGTCCTGATGAAAACGGTACCTCACATGTGTGGGTGCACCTACCTGGCCGCCAAGGGGAAAGCCTAAAACACAAGTAATCCCATGTCTGTTTTCAGAGCGAAATGTCAGACATTCTGCTGACCGGCACAACGTACAGATATGGGCCTCGGGTGTCCAAGCCACCGAGGAAAACAGGGAACCCCATGCATTTCCGAAAAGAGGACACCCGTGGGAATCCGCAGAGGTATGATTTACGCACATCGCCCCAGATTTTATTACCCAGACAGCCCCGCAAAGTCCGAAATGTGGGGAAAAAATGCCTTTTCCGCTCATTAAGCTTGACGCACCCATCGAAACACGCCCCCAACAACACATGGCCTACCGTCACGCATTCCCACAGGTGTCCCTATGAAAACAGTACCTCACATGTGTGGGTGCACCTACCTGGCCGCCAAGGGGAAAGCCTAAAACACAAGTAACCCCAAGTCTGTTTTCACAGCGAAATCTCAGACATTCTGCCGACCGGCACAACGTACAGATATGGCACTCGGGTGTCCAAGCCACCGAGGAAAACAGGGAACCCCATGCATTTCCAAAAAGAGGACACTCGTGGGAATCCGCAGAGGTATGATTTGTGCACATCGGCCAAGAATTTTTTACCCAGACAGCCCCACAAAGTCTGAAATGTGAGGAAAAACACTACTTTTTCCGCAGATTTCGCTCAACGCACCCATCGAAACACGCCCCCAACAACACATGGCCTACCGTCACACGTTCCCACAGGTGTCCCGATGAAAATGGTACCTCACATGTGTGGGTGCACCTACCTGGCCGCCAAGGGGAAAGCCTAAAACTCAAGTCACCCCAAGTCTGTTTTCAGAGGGAAATCTCAGACATTCTGCCGACCGGCACAACGTACAGATATGGGCCTCTGGTGTCCAAGCCACCGAGGAAAACAGGGAACCCCATGCATTTCCGAAAAGAGGACACCCGTAGAAATCCACAGAGGTTTGATTTGCGCACATCGCCCCAGAATTTTTTACCCAGACAGCCCCGCAAAGTCTGAAATGTCGGGAAAAAACACTTTTTCCGCACATTTTGCTCGACGGACCCATCGAAACACACCCCCAACAACACATGATCTACTGTCACTCGTTCCCACAGGTGTCCCGATGAAAACGGTACCTCACATGTGTGGGTGCACCTACCTGGCCGCCAAGGGTAAAGCCTAAAACACTGCTATCCCCCCCAAAGGGTTTGGGGAGGCAACCGACAGATATAGGCCTGGGGTGCTTTAGCCACCAAGAAAAACAGGAACCCCCATGCATTTATGAAAAGAAGACACCCTTGGGAATCCTCAGAGGTATGATTTGCGCACATCGGCCCAGAATTTATTACCCAGACAGCCCCGTAAAGTCCGAAATGTGGGGAATAAAACGCTTTTTCCGCACATTTCGCTCGACGCACCCATCGAAACACGCCCCCAACAACAAATGGCCTACCGTCACACGTTCCCACAGGTGTCCTGATGAAAACGGTACCTCACATGTGTGGGTGCACCTACCTGGCCACCAAGGGGAAATCCTAAAACACAAGTAACCCCAAGTCTGTTTTCAGAGCGAAATCTCAGACATTCTGCCGACCGGCACAACGTACAGATATGGGCCTCGGGTGTCCAAGCCACCGAGGAAACTAGGGAACCCCATGCATTTCCGAAAAGAGGACACCCGTGGGAATCCGCAGAGGTATGATTTGCGCACATCGCCCCAGAATTTTTTACCCAGACAGCCCCGCAAAGTCTGAAATGTCGGGAAAAAACACTTTTTCCGCACATTTCGCTCGACGGACCCATCGAAACACGCCCCCAACAACACATGACCTACTGTCACGCGTTCCCAAAGGTGTCCCGATGAAAACGGTACCTCACATGTGTGGGTGCACCTACCTGGCCGCCAAGGGGAAAGCCTAAAACACTGCTATCCCCCCAAACGGTTTGGGGAGACAACCGACAGATATAGGCCTGGGGTGCTTCAGCCACCAAGAAAAACAGGAACCCCCATGCATTTATGAAAAGAAGACACCCGTGGGAATCCTCAGAGGTATGATTTGCGCACATCGGCCCAGAATTTATTACCCAGACAGCCCCGCAAAGTCCGAAATGTGGGGAAAAACGCTTTTTCCGCACATTTCGCTCGACGCACCCATCAAAACACGCCCCCAACAACAAATGGCCTACCGTCACGTGTTCCCACAGGTGTCCTAATGAAAACGGTACCTCACATGTGTGGGTGCACCTACCAGGCCGCCAAGGGGAAAGCCTAAAACACAAGTAACCCCATGTCTGTTTTCAGAGCGAAATCTCAGACATTCTGCCGACCGGCACAACGTACAGATATGGGCCTCGGGTGTCCAAGCCACCGAGGAAAACAGGGAACCCCATGCATTTCAGAAAAGAGGACACCCGTGGGAATCCGCAGAGGTATGATTTACGCACATCGCCCCAGATTTTATTACCCAGAGAGCCCCGCAAAGTCCGAAATGTCGGGAAAAAAATGCCTTTTCCGCACATTTCGCTTGACGCACCCATCGAAACACACCCACAACAACACATGGCCTACCGTCACGCATTCCCACAGGTGTCCCTATGAAAACAGTACCTCACATGTGTGGGTGCACCTACCTGGCCGCCAAGGGGAAAGCCTAAAACACAAGTAACCCCAAGTCTGTTTTCACAGCGAAATCTCAGACATTCTGCCGACTGGCACAACATACAGATATGGGCTTCGGGTGTACAAGCCACTGAGGAAAACAGGGAACCCCATGCATTTCTGAAAAGGGGACACCTGTGGGAATCCGCAGAGGTATGATTTGCGCACATCGCCCCAGAGTTTTTAACCCAGACAGCCCTGCAAAGTCCGAAATGTGGGGAAAAAAAACACTTTTTCCGCAGATTTTGCTCGACGCACCCATCGAAACATGCCCCCAACAACACATGGCCTACCGTCACACTTTCCCACAGGTGTCCCGATGAAAACGGTACCTCACATGTGTGGGTGCACCTACCTGGCCGCCAAGGGGAAAGCCTAAAACACAAGTAACCCCAAGTCTGTTTTCACAGCGAAATCTCAGACATTCTGCCGACCGGCACAACGTACAGATATGGGCCTCGGGTGTCCAAGCCACCGAGGAAAACAGGGAACCCCATGCATTTCCGAAAAGAGGATACCCGTGGGAATCCGCAAAGATATGATTTGCGCACATCGCCCCAGAATTTATCACCCAGACAGCCCTGCAAAGTCCGAAATGTGAGGAAAAAATGCTTTTTCCACACATTTTGCTTGAGGCACCCATCGAAACACGCCCAAACAACACATGGCCTACTGTCACGCATTCCCACAGGTGTCCCGATGAAAACAGTACCTCACCTGTGTGGGTGCACCTACCTGGCCGCCAAGGGGAAAGTCTACAAAACAACTAACCCCAAGTCTGTTTTCAGAGGGAAATCTCAGACATTCTGCCGACCGGCACATCGTACAGATATGGGCCTCGTGTGTGCAAGCCACCGAGGAAAACAGGAAACCCCATGCATTTCCGAAAAGAGGACACCCGTGGGAATCCGCAGAGGTATGATTTGCGCACATCGCCCCAGGTTTTATTACCCAGACAGCCCCGCAATATCCGAAATGTCAGGAAAAAAACACTTTTTCTGCACATTTTGCTCGACGCACCCATCGAAACACGCCCCCAACAACACATGGCCTACTGTCACACGTTTCCACACGTGTCCCGATGAAAACGGTACCTCACATGTGTGGGTGCACCTACCTTGCCGCAAGGGGAAAGCCTAAAACACAAGTAACCCC
Organism: Ambystoma mexicanum; assembly: GCF_040938575.1. Taxonomy (NCBI): domain Eukaryota; kingdom Metazoa; phylum Chordata; class Amphibia; order Caudata; family Ambystomatidae; genus Ambystoma; species Ambystoma mexicanum. The sequence continues at coordinate 253,707,717 of NC_090936.1, forward strand.
AAGTCTGTTTTCAGAGGGAAATCTCCGACATTCTGCTGACCGGTACAACGTACAGATATGGGCCTCGGGTGTCCAAACCACCAAGGAAGACAGGGAACCACATGCATTTCTGTAAAGAGGACACCCGTGGGAATCCACAAAGGTTTGATTTGCGCAGATCGGCCCAGAATTTTTTACGCAGACAGCCCCGCAAAGTCCGAAATGTCGGGAAAAAAACACTTTTTCCGCACATTTCGCTCGACGCACCCATCGAAACACATCCCCAACAACACATGGCCTACCGTCACGCGTTCGCACAGGTGTCCCGATGAAAACGGTACCTCACATGTGTGGATGCACCTACCTGGCCGCCAAGGGGAAAGCCTAAAACACTGCTATCCCGTCCAAAGGGTTTGGGGAGGCAACCGACAGATATAGGCCTGGGGTGCTTCAGCCACCAAGAAAAACAGGAACCCCCATGCATTTATGAAAAGAAGACACCCTTGGGAATCCTCAGAGGTATTATTTGCGCACATCGGCCCAGAATTTATTACCCAGACAGCCCCGCAAAGTCCGAAATGTGGGGAAAAAAAGGCTTTTTCCGCACATTTCGCTCGACGCACCCATCGAAACACGCCCCCAACAACAAATGGCCTACCGTCACACGTTCCCACAGGTGTCCCGATGAAAATGGTACCTCACATGTGTGGGTGCACCTACCTGGCCGCCAAGGGGAAAGCCTAAAACTCAAGTCACCCCAAGTCTGTTTTCAGAGGGAAATCTCAGACATTCTGCCGACCGGCACAACGTACAGATATGGGCCTCTGGTGTCCAAGCCACCAAGAAAAACAGGAACCCCCATGCATTTATGAAAAGAAGACACCCTTGGGAATCCTCAGAGGTATTATTTGCGCACATCGGCCCAGAATTTATTACCCAGACAGCCCCGCAAAGTCCGAAATGTGGGGAAAAAAAGGCTTTTTCCGCAGATTTTGCTCGACGCACCCATCGAAACACGCCCCCAACAACAAATGGCCTACTGTCACGCGTTCCCACAGGTGTCCCGATGAAAACGGTACCTCACATGTGTGGGTGCACCTACCTGGCCGCCAAGGGGAAAGCCTAAAACACTGCTATCCCCCCCAAAGGGTTTGGGGAGGCAACCGACAGAAATAGGCCTGGGGTGCTTTAGCCACCAAGAAAAACAGGAACCCCCATGCATTTATGAAAAGAAGACACCCTTGGGAATCCTCAGAGGTATGATTTGCGCACATCGGCCCAGAATTTATTACCCAGACAGCCCCGCAAAGTCCGAAATGTGGGCAATAAAACACTTTTTCCGCACATTTCGCTCGACGCACCCATCGAAACACGCCCCCAACAACAAATGGCCTACCGTCACACGTTCCCACAGGTGTCCTGATGAAAACGGTACCTCACATGTGTGGGTGCACCTACCTGGCCGCCAAGGGGAAATCCTAAAACACAAGTAACCCCAAGTCTGTTTTCAGAGCGAAATCTCAGACATTCTGCCGACCGGCACAACGTACAGATATGGGCCTCGGGTGTCCAAGCCACCGAGGAAAACAGGGAACCCCATGCATTTCCGAAAAGAGGACACCCGTGGGAATCCGCAGAGGTATGATTTGCGCACATCGCCCCAGAATTTTTTACCCAGACAGCCCCGCAAAGTCTGAAATGTCGGGAAAAAAACACTTTTTCCGCACATTTCGCTCGACGCACCCATCGAAACACGCCCCCAACAACACATGACCTACTGTCACGCGTTCCCACAGGTGTCCCGATGAAAACGGTACCTCACATGTGTGGGTGCACCTACCTGGCCGCCAAGGGGAAAGCCTAAAACACTGCTAGCCCCCCAAAGGGTTTGGGGAGACAACCGACAGATATAGGCCTGGGGTGCTTCAGCCACCAAGAAAAACAGGAACCCCCATTCATTTATGAAAAGAAGACACCCGTGGGAATCCTCAGAGGTATGATTTGCGCACATCGGCCCAGAATTTATTACCCAGACAGCCCCGCAAAGTCCGAAATGTGGGGAAAAAATGCTTTTTCTGCACATTTCGCTCGACGCACCCATCAAAACACGCCCCCAACAACAAATGGCCTACCGTCACGTGTTTCCACAGGTGTCCTAATGAAAACGGTACCTCACATTTGTGGGTGCACCTACCGGGCCGCCAAGGGGAAAGCCTAAAACACAAGTAACCCCAAGTCTGTTTTCAGAGCGAAATCTCAGACATTCTGCCGACCGGCACAACGTACAGATATGGGCCTCGGGTGTCCAAGCCACCGAGGAAAACAGGGAACCCCATGCATTTCAGAAAAGAGGACACCCGTGGGAATCCGCAGAGGTATGATTTACGCACATCGCCCCAGATTTTATTACCCAGAGAGCCCCGCAAAGTCCGAAATGTGGGGAAAAAAATGCCTTTTCCGCACATTTCACTTGACGCACCCATCGAAACACACCCCCAACAACACATGGCCTACCGTCACGCATTCCCACAGGTGTCCCTATGAAAACAGTACCTCACATGTGTGGGTGCACCTACCTGGCCGCCAAGGGGAAAGCCTAAAACACAAGTAACCCCAAGTCTGTTTTCACAGCGAAATCTCAGACATTCTGCCGACTGGCACAACGTACAGATATGGGCTTCGGGTGTACAAGCCACTGAGGAAAACAGGGAACCCCATGCATTTCTGAAAAGAGGACACCTGTGGGAATCCGCAGAGGTATGATTTGCGCACATCGCCCCAGAGTTTTTAACCCAGACAGCCCTGCAAAGTCCAAAATGTGGGGAAAAAAACACTTTTTCCGCAGATTTCGCTCGACGCACCCATCGAAACATGCCCCCAACAACACATGGCCTACCGTCACGCGTTCCCACAGGTGTCCCAATGAAAACGGTACCTCACATGTGTGGGTGCACCTACCTGGCCGCCAAGGGGAAAGCCTAAAACACAAGTAATCCCAAGTCTGTTTTCAGAGCGAAATCTCAGACATTCTGCCGACCGGCACAACGTACAGATATGGGCCTCGGGTGTCCAAGTCACCGAGGAAAACAGGGAACCCCATGCATTTCCGAAAAGAGGATACCCGTGGGAATCCGCAAAGATATGATTTGCGCACATCGCCCCAGAATTTATCACCCAGACAGCCCTGCAAAGTCCGAAATGTGGGGAAAAAATGCATTTTCCACACATTTTGCTTGACGCACCCATCGAAACACGCCCAAACAACACATGGCCTACTGTCACGCATTCCCACAGGTGTCCCGATGAAAACACCCGTGGGAATCCGCGGAGGTATGATTTGCGCACATCGCCCCAGATTTTATTACCCAGACAGCCCCGCAATATCCGAAATGTCAGGAAAAAAACACAAGTAACCCCAAGTCTGTTTTCAGAGCGAAATCTCAGACATTCTGCCTACCGGCACAACGTACAGATATGGGCCTCGGGTGTCCAAGCCACCGAGGAAAACAGGGAACCCCATGCATTTCCGAAAAGAGGACACCCGTGGGAATCCGCAGAGGTATGATTTGCGCACATTGCCCCAGATTTTATTACCCCGACAGCCCCACAAAGTCCAAAATGTCGGGAAAAAAACCCTTTTTTCGCACATTTCGCTCGAAGCACTCATTGAAACACGCCCCAAACAACACATGGCCTACTGTCACACGTTCCCACAGGTGTCCCGATGAAAACTGTACCTCACATATGTGGGTGCACCTACCAGGCCGCCAAGGGGAAAGCCTAAAAGACAAGTAATCCCAAGTCTGTTTTCAGAGGGAAATCTCAGATATTCTGCCGACAGGCACAACGTACAGATATGGGCCTCGGGTGTCCAAGCCACCGAGGAAAACAGGGAACCCCATGCATTTCAGAAAAGAGGACACCCGTGGGAATCCGCAGAGGTATGATTTACGCACATCGCCCCAGATTTTATTACCCAGAGAGCCCCGCAAAGTCCGAAATGTGGGGAAAAAAATGCCTTTTCCGCACATTTCGCTTGACGCACCCAGCGAAACCCACCCCCAACAACACATGGCCTACCGTCACGCATTCCCACAGGTGTCCCTATGAAAACAGTACCTCACATGTGTGGGTGCACCTACTTGGCCGCCAAGGGGAAAGCCTAAAACACAAGTAACCCCAAGTCTGTTTTCACAGCGAAATCTCAGACATTCTGCCGACTGGCACAACGTACAGATATGGGCTTAGGGTGTACAAGCCACTGAGGAAAACAGGGAACCCCATGCATTTCTGAAAAGAGGACACCTGTGGGAATCCGCAGAGGTATGATTTGCGCACATCGCCCCAGAGTTTTTAACCCAGACAGCCCTGCAAAGTCCGAAATGTGGGGAAAAGAACACTTTTTCCGCAGATTTCGCTCGACGCACCCATCGAAACATGCCCCCAACAACACATGGCCTACCGTCACGCGTTCCCACAGGTGTCCCAATGAAAACGGTACCTCACATGTGTGGGTGCACCTACCTGGCCGCCAAGGGGAAAGCCTAAAACACAAGTAATCCCAAGTCTGTTTTCAGAGCAAAATCTCAGACATTCTGCCGACCGGCACAACGTACAGATATGGGCCTCGGGTGTCCAAGTCACCGAGGAAAACAGGGAACCCCATGCATTTCCGAAAAGAGGATACCCGTGGGAATCCGCAAAGATATGATTTGCGCACATCGCCCCAGAATTTATCACCCAGACAGCCCTGCAAAGTCCGAAATGTGGGGAAAAAATGCTTTTTCCACACATTTTGCTTGACGCACCCATCGAAACACGCCCAAACAACACATGGCCTACTGTCACGCATTCCCACAGGTGTCCCGATGAAAACACCCGTGGGAATCCGCGGAGGTATGATTTGCGCACATCGCCCCAGATTTTATTACCCAGACAGCCCCGCAATATCCGAAATGTCAGGAAAAAAACACAAGTAACCCCAAGTCTGTTTTCAGAGCGAAATCTCAGACATTCTGCCGACCGGCACAATGTACAGATATGGGCCTCGGGTGTCCAAGCCACCGAGGAAAACAGGGAACCCCATGCATTTCAGAAAAGAGGACACCCGTGGGAATCCGCAGAGGTATGATTTGCGCACATTGCCCCAGATTTTATTACCCCGACAGCCCCACAAAGTCCAAAATGTCGGGAAAAAAACGCTTTTTTCGCACATTTCGCTTGAAGCACTCATTGAAACACGCCCCAAACAACACATGGCCTACCGTCACACGTTCCCACAGGTGTCCCGATGAAAACTGTACCTCACATATGTGGGTGCACCTACCAGGCCGCCAAGGGGAAAGCCTAAAATACAAGTAATCCCAAGTCTGTTTTCAGAGGGAAATCTCAGATATTCTGCCGACAGGCACAACGTACAGATATGGGCCTCGGGTGTCCAAGCCACCGAGGAAAACAGGGAACCCCATGCATTTCCGAAAAGAGGACACCCGTGGGAATCCGCAGAGGTATGATTTGCGCACATCGCCCCAGAATCTTTTACCCAGACAGCCCCGCAAAGTCTGAAATGTCGGGAAAAAAACACTTTTTCCGCACATTTCGCTCGACGGACCCATCGAAACACGCCCCCAACAACACATGACCTACTGTCACGCGTTCCCACAGGTGTCCCGATGAAAACGGTACCTCACATGTGTGGGTACACCTACTTGGCCGCCAAGGGGAAAGCCTAAAACACTGCTATCCCCCCCAAAGGGTTTGGGGAGGCAACCGACAGATATAGGCCTGGGGTGCTTCAGCCACCAAGAACAACAGGAACCCCCATGCATTTATGAAAAGAAGACACCCTTGGGAATCGTCAGAGGTATTATTTGCGCACATCGGCCCAGAATTTATTACCCAGACAGCCCCGCAAATTCCGAAATGTGGGGAAAAAAAGGCTTTTTCCGCACATTTCGCTCGACGCACCCATCGAAACAAATCCCCAACAACACATGGCCTACCGTCACGCGTTCGCACAGGTGTCCCGATGAAAACGGTACCTCACATGTGTGGATGCACCTACCTGGCCGCCAAGGGGAAATCCTAAAACACAAGTAACCCCAAGTCTGTTTTCAGAGGAAAATCTCAGACATTCTGCAGACCGGCACAACGTACAGATATGGTCGTCGGGTGTCCAAGCCACCAAGGAAAACAGGGAACCCCATGCATTTCCGAAAAGAGGACACCCGTGGGAATCCGCAGAGGTATGATTTGCGCACATCGCCCCAGAATGTTTTACCCAGACAGCCCCGCAAAGTCTGAAATGTCGGGAAAAAAACACTTTTTCCGCACATTTCGCTCGACGGACCCATCGAAACACGCCCCCAACAACACATGACCTACTGTCACGCGTTCCTACAGGTGTCCCGATGAAAACGGTACCTCACATGTGTGGGTGCACCTACTTGGCCGCCAAGGGGAAAGCCTAAAACACTGCTATCCCCCCCAAAGGGTTTGGGGAGGCAACCGACAGATATAGGCCTGGGGTGCTTCAGCCACCAAGAAAAACAGGAACCCCCATGCATTTATGAAAAGAAGACACCCTTGGGAATCCTCAGAGGTATTATTTGCGCACATCGGCCCAGAATTTATTACCCAGACAGCCCCACAAAGTCCGAAATGTGGGGAAAAAAAGGCTTTTTCCGCACATTTCGCTCGACGCACCCATCGAAACACGCCCCCAACAACAAATGGCCTACCGTCACATGTTCCCACAGGTGTCCTGATGAAAACGGTACCTCACATGTGTGGGTGCACCTACCTGGCCGCCAAGGGGAAAGCCTAAAACACAAGTAACCCCAAGTCTGTTTTCAGAGCGAAATCTCAGACATTCTGCCGACCGGCACAACGTACAGATATGGGCCTCGGGTGTCCAAGCCACAGAGGAAAACAGGGAACCCCATGCATTTCCGAAAAGAGGACACCCGTGGGAATCCGCAGAGGTATGATTTGCGCACATTGCCCCAGATTTTATTACCCCGACAGCCCCACAAAGTCCAAAATGTCGGGAAAAAAACGCTTTTTTCGCACATTTCGCTCGAAGCACTCATTGAAACATGCCCAAACAACACATGGCCTACCGTCACACGTTCCCACAGGTGTCCAGATGAAAACTGTACCTCACATATGTGGGTGCACCTACCAGGCCGCCAAGGGGAAAGCCTAAAATACAAGTAATCCCAAGTCTGTTTTCAGAGGGAAATCTCAGACATTCTTCCGACAGGCACAACGTACAGATATGGGCCTCGGGTGTCCAAGCCACCGAGGAAAACAGGGAACCCCATGCATTTCCGAAAAGAGGACACCCGTGGGAATCCGCAGAGGTATGATTTGCGCACATCGCCCCAGAATCTTTTACCCAGACAGCCCCGCAAAGTCTGAAATGTCGGGAAAAAAACACTTTTTCTGCACATTTCGCTCGACGGACCCATCGAAACACGCCCCCAACAACACATGAACTACTGTCACGCGTTCCCACAGGTGTCCCGATGAAAACGGTACCTCACATGTGTGGGTGCACCTACTTGGCCGCCAAGGGGAAAGCCTAAAACACTGCTATCCCCCCCAAAGGGTTTGGGGAGGCAACCGACAGATATAGGCCTGGGGTGCTTCAGCCACCAAGAAAAACAGGAACCCCCATGCATTTATGAAAAGAAGACACCCTTGGGAATCCTCAGAGGTATTATTTGCGCACATCGGCCCAGAATTTATTACCCAGACAGCCCCGCAAATTCCGAAATGTGGGGAAAAAAAGGCTTTTTCCGCACATTTCGCTCGACGCACACATCGAAACACGCCCCCAACAACAAATGGCCTACCGTCACATGTTCCCACAGGTGTCCTGATGAAAACGGTACCTCACATGTGTGGGTGCACCTACCTGGTCGCCAAGGGGAAAGCCTAAAACACAAGTAACCCCAAGTCTGTTTTCAGAGCGAAATCTCAGACATTCTGCCGACCGGCACAACGTACAGATATGGGCCTCGGGTGTCCAAGCCACCAAGGAAAACAGGGAACCCCATGCATTTCCGAAAAGAGGACACCCGTGGGAATCCGCAGAGGTATGATTTGCGCACATTGCCCCAGATTTTATTACCCCGACAGCCCCACAAAGTCCAAAATGTCTGGAAAAAAACACTTTTTTCACACATTTCACTCGAAGCACTCATTGAAACACGCCCCAAACAACACATGGCCTACCGTCACACGTTCCCACAGGTGTCCCGATGAAAACTGTACCTCACATATGTGGGTGCACCTACCAGGCCGCCAAGGGGAAAGCCTAAAATACAAGTAATCCCAAGTCTGTTTTCAGAGGGAAATCTCAGACATTCTGCCGACAGGCACAACGTACAGATATGGGCCTCGGGTGTCCAAGCCACCGAGGAAAACAGGGAACCCCATGCATTTCCGAAAAGAGGACACCCGTGGGAATACGCAGAGGTATGATTTGCGCACATCGCCCCAGAATCTTTTACCCAGACAGCCCCGCAAAGTCTGAAATGTCGGGAAAAAAACACTTTTTCCGCACATTTCGCTCGACGCACCCATCGAAACACGCCCCCAACAACACATGACCTACTGTCACGCGTTCCCACAGGTGTCCCGATGAAAACGGTACCTCACATGTGTGGGTGCACCTACCTGGCCGCCAAGGGGAAAGCCTAAAACACTGCTATCCCCCCTAAGGGGTTTGGGGAGGGAACTGACAGATATAGGCCTGGGGTGCTTCAGCCACCAAGAAAAACAGGAACCCCCATGCATTTATGAAAAGAAGACACCCGTGGGAATCCTCAGAGTTATGATTTGCGTACATCGGCTCAGAATTTATTACCCAGACAGCCCCGCAAAGTCCGAAATGTGGGGAAAAAACGCTTTTTCCGCACATTTCGCTCGACGCACCCATCGAAACACGCCCCCAACAACAAATGGCCTACCGTCACGCGTTCCCACAGGTGTCCTGATGAAAACGGTACCTCACATGTGTGGGTGCACCTACCGGGCTGCCAAGGGGAAAGCCTAAAACACAAGTAACTCCAAGTCTGTTTTCAGAGCGAAATCTCAGACATTGTGCCGACCGGCACAACGTACAGATATGGGCCTCGGGTGTCCAAGCCACCGAGGAAAACAGGGAACCCCATGCATTTCAGAAAAGAGGACACTCGTGGGAATCCGCAGAGGTATGATTTACGTACATCGCCCCAGATTTTATTACCCAGACAGCCCAGCAAAGTCCGAAATGTGGGGAAAAAATGCCTTTTCCGCACATTTCGCTTGACGCACCCATCGAAACACACCCCCAACAACACATGGCCTACCGTCACGCATTCCCACAGGTGTCCCTATGAAAACAGTACCTCACATGTGTGGGTGCACCTACCTGGCCGCCAAGGGGAAAGCCTAAAACACAAGTAACCCCAAGTCTGTTTTCACAGCCAAATCTCAGACATTCTGCCGACCGGCACAACGTACAGATATGGGCCGCGGGTGTACAAGCCACTGAGGAAAACAGGGAACCCCATGCATTTCTGAAAAGAGGACACCCGTGGGAATCCGCAGAGGTATGATTTGCGCACATCGCCCCAGAATTTTTTACCCAGACAGCCCCGCACAGTCTGAAATGTGTGGAAAAAAACACTTTTTCCGCAGATTTCGCTCGACGCACCCATCGAAACATGCCCCCAATAACACATGGCCTACCGTCAAACGTACCCACAGGTGTCCCGATGATAACGGTACCTCACATGTGTGGGTGCACCTGTCTGGCCACCAAGGGGAAAGCCTAAAACACAAGTAACCCCAAGTCTGTTTTCAGAGCGAAATCTCAGACATTCTGCCGACCGGCACAACAAACAGATATGGGCCTGGGGTGTCCAAGCCACCGAGGAAAACAGGGAACCCCATGCATTTCCGAAAAGAGGACACTTGTGGGAATCCGCAGAGGTATGATTTGTGCACATCGCCCCAGATTTTATTACCCAGACAGCCCCGCAAAGTCCGAAATGTGGGGAAAAAAGGCTTTTTCCGCACATTTAGCATGGCGAACCCATCAAAACACGCCCCCAACAACACATGGCCTACCTTCACGCGTTCCCACACGTGTCCCGATGAAAACAGTACCTCACATGTGTGGGTGCACCTACCTGGCCGCCAAGGGGAAAGCCTAAAACACAAGTAATCCCAAGTCTGTTTTCAGAGGGAAATCTCAGACATTCTGCCGACCGGCACAACTTTCAGATATGGGCCTTGGGTGTCCAAGCCACGGAGGAAAACAGGGAATCCCATGCATTTCCGAAAAGAGGATACCCGTGGGAATCCACAGAGGTATGATTTGCGCGCATCGCCCCAGAATTTTTTACCCAGACAGCCCCGCAAAGTCCGAAATGTCGGGAAAAAAATACTTTTTCCGCACATTTCGCTCGACGCAGCCATCGAAACATGCCCCCAACAACACATGGCCTACCGTCACGCGTTCCCACATGTATCCCGATGAAAACAGTACCTCACATGTGTGGGTGCACCTACCTGGTCGCCAAGGGGAAAGCCTAAAACACATTTAACCCCAAGTCTGTTTTCAGAGCGAAATCTCAGACATTCTGCCGACCGGCACAACGTACAGATATGGCCCTCGGGTGTCCAAGCCACCGAGGAAAACAGGGAACCCCATACATTTCCGAAAAGAGGACACCTGTGGGAATCCGCAGAGGTATGATTTGCGCACATCGCCCCAGAATTTTTTACCCAGACAGCCTCGCAAAGTCTGAAATGTCGGGAAAAAAACACTTTTTCCGCACATTTCGCTCGACGCACCCATCAAAACACGCCCCCAACAACACATGGCCTACCGTCATGCATTTCCACAGGTGTCCCGATGAAAATGGTACCTCACATGTGTGGGTACACCTACCTGGCCGCCAAGGGGAAAGCCTAAAACACAACGTAACCCCAAGTCTGTTTTCAGAGCGAAATCTCAGACATTCTGCCGACCGGCACAACGTACAGATATGGCCCTCGGGTGTCCAAGCCACCGAGGAAAACAGGGAACCCCATGCATTTCCGAAAAGAGGACACCCGTGGGAATCCGCAGAGGTATGACTTGCGCACATCGCCCCAGATTTTATTACCCAGACAGCCCCGCAAAGTCCGAAATGTGGGGAAAAAAACGCTTTTTCCGCACATTTTGCTCGACGCACCCATTGAAACACGCCCCCAACAACACATGGCCTACCGCCACACGTTCCCACAGGTGTCCCGATGAAAACGGTACCTCACATGTGTGGGTGTGGGTGCACCTACCTGGCCGCCAAGGGGAAAGCCTAAAACACAAGTAACCCTAAGTCTGTTTTCAGAGCGAAATCTCAGACATTCTGCCGACCGGCACAACGTACAGATATGGGCCTCGGGTGTCCAAGCCACCGAGGAAAACAGGGACCCCCATGCATTCACGAAAAGAGGACACGCGTTGGAATCCGCAGAGGTATGATTTGCGCACATCGCCCCAGAATTTTTTAGCCAGACAGCCCTGCAAAGTCCGAAATGTCGGGAAGAAAACACTTTTTCCGCACATTTCGCTCGACGCACCCATCGAAACACGCCCCCAACAACACATGACCTACTGTCACTCGTTCCTACAGGTGTCCCGATGAAAACGGTACCTCACATGTGTGGGTGCACCTACCTGGCCGCCAAGGGGAAAGCCTAAAACACTGCTATCCCCCCAAAGGGTTTGGGGAGGCAACCGACATTTATAGGCCTGGGGTGCTTCAGCCACCAAGAAAAAAAGGAACCCCCATGCATTTCTGAAAAGAAGACACGCGTGGGAATCCGCAGAGGTATGATTTACGCACATCGCCCCAGATTTTATTACCCAGACAGCCCGCAAAGTCCGAAATGTGGGGAAAAAAATGTTTTTCCGCACATTCGCTTGACGCACCCATTGAAACACGCCCCCAACAACACATGGCCTACCGTCACGCATTCCCACAGGTGTCCCTATGAAAACGGTACCTCACATGTGTGGGTGCACCTACCTGGCCGCCAAGGGGAAACCTAAAACACAAGTAACCCCAAGTCTGTTTTCACAGCGAAATCTCAGACATTCTGCAGACCGGCACAACGTACAGATATGGCCCTCGGGTGTCCAAGCCACCGAGGAAAACAGGGAACCCCATTCATTTCCAAAAAGAGAACACCAGTGGGAATCCGCAGAGGTATGATTTGTGCACATCGCCCAAGAACATTTTACCCAGACAGCCCCGCAAAGTCCGAAATGTCGGGAAAAAACACTTTTTCCGCACATTTCGCTCGACGCACCCATCGAAACACGCCCCCAAAAAACCAATGGCCTACCGTCACGCGTTCCCACAGGTGTCCCGATGCAAACAATACCTCACATGTGTGGGTGCACCTGTGTGGCCGCCAAGGGGAAAGCCTAAAACACAAGTAACCCCATGTCTGTTTTCAGAGCGAAATCTCAGACATTCTGCTGACCGGCACAATGTACAGATATGGGCCTCGGGTGTCCAAGCCACCGAGGATAACAGGGAATCCCATGCATTTCCGAAAATAGGATACCCGTGGGAATCCACAGAGGTATGATTTGTGCACATCGCCCCAGATTTTATTACCCAGACAGCCCCGCAAAGTCCGAAATGTGGGGAAAAAATGCTTTTTCCGCATATTTAGCTTGACGAACCCATCAAAACACGCCCCCAACAACACATGGCCTACCTTCACGCGTTCCCACAGGTGTCCCGATGAAAACAGTACCTCACATGTGTGGGTGCACCTACCTGGCCGCCAAGGGGAAAGCCTAAAACACAAATAATCCCAAGTCTGTTTTCTGAGGGAAATCTCAGACATTCTGCCGACTGGCACAACTTTCAGATATGGGCCTCGGGTGTCCAAGCCACCGAGGAAAACAGGGAATCCCATGCATTTCCGAAAAGAGGATACCCGTGGGAATCCACAGAGGTATGATTTGCGCACATCGCCCAAGAATTTTTTACCCAGACAGCCCCGCAAAGTCTGAAATGTCGGGAAAAAAATACTTTTTCCGCACATTTCGCTCGACGCAGCCATCGAAACATACCCCCAACAACACATGGCCTACTGTCACGCGTTCCCACATGTATCCCGATGAAAACAGTACCTCACATGTGTGGGTGCACCTACCTGGTCGCCAAGGGGAAAGCCTAAAACACATTTAACCCCAAGTCTGTTTTCAGAGCGAAATCTCAGACATTCTGCCAACCGGCACAACGTACAGATATGGCCCTCGGGTGTCCAAGCCACCGAGGAAAAGAGGGAACCCCATGCATTTCCGAAAAGAGGACACCTGTGGGAATCCGCAGAGGTATGATTTGCGCACATCGCCCCAGAATTTTTTACCCAGACAGCCCCGCAAAGTCCGAAATGTCGGGAAAAAAACTCTTTTTCCGCACATTTCGCTCAACGCACCCATCAAAACACGGCCCCAACAACACATGGCCTACCGTCATGCATTTCCACAAGTGTCCCGATGAAAATGGTACCTCACATGTGTGGGTACACCTACCTGACCGCCAAGGGGAAAGCCTAAAACACAACGTAACCCCAAGTCTGTTTTCAGAGCGAAATCTCAGACATTCTGCCGACCGGCACAATGTACAGATATGGCCTTTGGGTGTCCAAGCCACCGAGGAAAACAGGGAACCCCATGCATTTCCGAAAAGAGGACACCCGTGGGAATCCGCAGAGGTATGACTTGCGCACATCGCCCCAGATTTTATTACCCAGACAGCCCCGCAAAGTCCGAAATGTAGGGAAAAAAACGCTTTTTCCGCACATTTCGCTCGACGCACCCATTGAAACACGCCCCCAACAACACATGGCCTACCGCCACACGTTCCCACAGGTGTCCCGATGAAAACGGTACCTCACATGTGTGGGTGTGGGTGTACCTACCTGGCCGTCAAGGGGAAAGCCTAAAAACACAAGTAACCCCAAGTCTGTTTTCAGAGCGAAATCTCAGACATTCTGCCGACCGGCACAACGTACAGATATGGGCCTTGGATGTCCAAGCCACTGAGGAAAACAGGGAACCCCATGCATTCACGAAAAGAGGACACCCGTTGGAATCCGCAGTGGTACGATTTGCGCACATCGCCCCAGAATTTTTTACCCTGACAGCCCCGCAAAGTCCGAAATGTCGGGAAAAAAACACTTTTTCCGCACATTTCGCTCGACGCACCCATCGAAACACGCCCCCAACAACACATGACCTACTGTCACGCGTTCCTACAGGTGTCCCGATGAAAACGGTACCTCACATGTGTGGGTGCACCTACCTGGCCGCCAAGGGGAAAGCCTAAAACACTGCTATCCCCCCCAAAGGGTTTGGGGAGGCAACCAACATTTATAGGCCTGGGGTGCTTCAGCCACCAAGAAAAACAGGAACCCCCATGCATTTCTGAAAAGAAGACAGGCGTGGGAATCCGCAGAGGTATGATTTACGCACATCGCCCCAGATTTTATTACCCAGACAGCCCCGCAAAGTCCGAAATGTGGGGAAAAAAATGCTTTTTCCGCACATTCGCTTGACGCACCCATCGAAACACGCCCCCAACAACACATGGCCTACCGTCACGCATTCCCACAGGTGTCCATATGAAAACGGTACCTCACATGTGTGGGTGCACCTACCTGGCCGCCAAGGGGAAACCTATAACACAAGTAACCCCAAGTCTGTTTTCACAGCCAAATCTCAGACATTCTGCAGACCGGCACAACGTACAGATATGGCCCTCGGGTGTCCAAGCCACCGAGGAAAACAGGGAACCCCATGCATTTCCAAAAAGAGAACACCAGTGGGAATCCGCAGAGGTATGATTTGTGCACATCGCCCAAGAACTTTTTACCCAGACAGCCCCGCAAAGTCCGAAATGTCGGGAAAAAAACACTTTTTCCGCACATTTCTCTTGACGCACCCATCGAAACACGCCCCCAAAAAACCAATGGCCTACCGTCACGTGTTCCCACAGGTGTCCCGATGAAAACAATACCTCACATGTGTGGGTGCACCTGTCTGGCCGCCAAGGGGAAAGCCTAAAACACAAGTAACCCCATGTCTGTTTTCAGAGCGAAATCTCAGACATTCTGCTGACCGGCACAACGTACAGATATGGGCCTCGGGTGTCCAAGCCACCGAGGAAAACAGGGAATCCCATGTATTTCCGAAAAGAGGATACCCGTGGCAATCCACAGAGGTATGATTTGTGCACATCGCCCCAGATTTTATTACCCAGACAGCCCCGCAAAGTCCGAAATGTGGGGAAAAAATGCTTTTTCCGCATATTTAGCTTGACGAACCCATCAAAACACGCCCCCAACAACACATGGCCTACCTTCACGCGTTCCCACAGGTGTCCCGATGAAAACAGTACCTCACATGTGTGGGTGCACCTACCTGGCCGCCAAGGGGAAAGCCTAAAACACAAGTAATCCCAAGTCTGTTTTCAGAGGGAAATCTCAGACATTCTGCCGACCGGCACAACTTTCAGATATGGGCCTTGGGTGTCCAAGCCACAGAGGAAAACAGGGAATCCCATGCATTTCCGAAAAGAGGATACCCGTGAGAATCCACAGAGGTATGATTTGCGCACATCGCCCCAGAATTTTTTACCCAGACAGCCCCGCAAAGTCCGAAATGTTGGGAAAAAAACACTTTTTCCGCACATTTCGCTCGACGCACCCATCAAAACACGGCCCCAACAACACATGGCCTACCGTCATGCATTTCCACAAGTGTCCCGATGAAAATGGTACCTCACATGTGTGGGTACACCTACCTGGCCGCCAAGGGGAAAGCCTAAAACACAACATAACCCCAAGTCTGTTTTCAGAGCGAAATCTCAGACATTCTGCCGACCGGCACAATGTACAGATATGGCCTTTGGGTGTCCAAGCCACCGAGGAAAACAGGGAACCCCATGCATTTCCGAAAAGAGGACACCCGTGGGAATCCGCAGAGGTATGACTTGTGCACATCGCCCCAGATTTTATTACCCAGACAGCCCCGCAAAGTCCGAAATGTAGGGAAAAAAACGCTTTTTCCGCACATTTCGCTCGACGCACCCATTGAAACACGCCCCCAACAACACATGGCCTACCGCCACACGTTCCCACAGGTGTCCCGATGAAAACGGTACCTCACATGTGTGGGTGTGGGTGTACCTACCTGGCCGTCAAGGGGAAAGCCTAAAAACACAAGTAACCCCAAGTCTGTTTTCAGAGCGAAATCTCAGACATTCTGCCGACCGGCACAACGTACAGATATGGGCCTTGGATGTCCAAGCCACCGAGGAAAACAGGGAACCCCATGCATTCACGAAAAGAGGACACCCGTTGGAATCCGCAGTGGTACGATTTGCGCACATCGCCCCAGAATTTTTTACCCTGACAGCCCCGCAAAGTCCGAAATGTCGGGAAAAAAACACTTTTTCCGCACATTTTGCTCGACGCACCCATCGAAACATGCCCCCAACAACACATGACCTACTGTCACGCGTTCCTACAGGTGTCCCGATGAAAACGGTACCTCACATGTGTGGGTGCACCTACCTGGCCGCCAAGGGGAAAGCCTAAAACACTGCTATCCCCCCCAAAGGGTTTGGGGAGGCAACCAACATTTATAGGCCTGGGGTGCTTCAGCCACCAAGAAAAACAGGAACCCCCATGCATTTCTGAAAAGAAGACAGGCGTGGGAATCCGCAGAGGTATGATTTACGCACATCGCCCCAGATTTTATTACCCAGACAGCCCCGCAAAGTCTGAAATGTGGGGAAAAAAATGCTTTTTCCGCACATTCGCTTGACGCACCCATCGAAACACGCCCCCAACAACACATGGCCTACCGTCACGCATTCCCACAGGTGTCCATATGAAAACGGTACCTCACATGTGTGGGTGCACCTACCTGGCCGCCAAGGGGAAACCTATAACACAAGTAACCCCAAGTCTGTTTTCACAGCCAAATCTCAGACATTCTGCAGACCGGCACAACGTACAGATATGGCCCTCGGGTGTCCAAGCCACCGAGGAAAACAGGGAACCCCATGCATTTCCAAAAAGAGAACACCAGTGGGAATCCGCAGAGGTATGATTTGTGCACATCGCCCAAGAACTTTTTACCCAGACAGCCCCGCAAAGTCCGAAATGTCGGGAAAAAAACACTTTTTCCGCACATTTCTCTTGACGCACCCATCGAAACACGCCCCCAAAAAACCAATGGCCTACCGTCACGTGTTCCCACAGGTGTCCCGATGAAAACAATACCTCACATGTGTGGGTGCACCTGTCTGGCCGCCAAGGGGAAAGCCTAAAACACAAGTAACCCCATGTCTGTTTTCAGAGCGAAATCTCAGACATTCTGCTGACCGGCACAACGTACAGATATGGGCCTCGGGTGTCCAAGCCACCGAGGAAAACAGGGAATCCCATGTATTTCCGAAAAGAGGATACCCGTGGCAATCCACAGAGGTATGATTTGTGCACATCGCCCCAGATTTTATTACCCAGACAGCCCCGCAAAGTCCGAAATGTGGGGAAAAAATGCTTTTTCCGCATATTTAGCTTGACGAACCCATCAAAACACGCCCCCAACAACACATGGCCTACCTTCACGCGTTCCCACAGGTGTCCCGATGAAAACAGTACCTCACATGTGTGGGTGCACCTACCTGGCCGCCAAGGGAAAAGCCTAAAACACAAGTAATCCCAAGTCTGTTTTCAGAGGGAAATCTCAGACATTCTGCCGACCGGCACAACTTTCAGATATGGGCCTTGGGTGTCCAAGCCACCGAGGAAAACAGGGAATCCCATGCATTTCCGAAAAGAGGATACCCGTGGGAATCCACAGAGGTATGATTTGCGCACATCGCCCCAGAATTTTTTACCCAGACAGCCCCGCAAAGTCCAAAATGTCAGGAAAATAATACTTTTTCCGCACATTTCGCTCGACGCAGCCATCGAAACATGCCCCCAACAACATATGGCCTACCGTCACGCGTTTCCACATGTATCCCGATGAAAACAGTACCTCACATGTGTGGGTGCACCTACCTGGTCGCCAAGGGGAAAGCCTAAAACACATTTAACCCCAAGTCTGTTTTCAGAGCGAAATCTCAGACATTCTGCCGACCGGCACAACGTACAGATATGGCCCTCGGGTGTCCGAGCCACCGAGGAAAACAGGGAACCCCATGCATTTCCGAAAAGAGGACACCTGTGGGAATCTGCAGAGGTATGATTTGTGCACATCGCCCAAGAACTTTTTACCCAGACAGCCCCGCAAAGTCCGAAATGTCGGGAAAAAAACACTTTTTCCGCACATTTCTCTCGACGCACCCATGGAAACACGCCCCCAAAAAACCAATGGCCTACCATCACGCGTTCCCACAGGTGTCCCGATGAAAACAATACCTCACATGTGTGGGTGCACCTGTCTGGCCGCCAAGGGAAATGCCTAAAACACAAGTAACCCCATGTCTGTTTTCAGAGCGAAATCTCAGACATTCTGCTGACCGGCACAACGTACAGATATGGGCCTCGGGTGTCCAAGCCACCGAGGAAAACAGGGAATCCCATGTATTTCCGAAAAGAGGATACCCGTGGCAATCCACAGAGGTATTATTTGTGCACATCGCCCCAGATTTTATTACCCAGACAGCCCCGCAAAGTCCGAAATGTGGGGAAAAAATGCTTTTTCCGCATATTTAGCTTGACGAACCCATCAAAACACGCCCCCAACAATACATGGCCTACCTTCACGCGTTCCCACAGGTGTCCCGATGAAAACAGTACCTCACATGTGTGGGTGCACCTACCGGGCCGCCAAGGGGAAAGCCTAAAACACAAGTAATCCCAAGTCTGTTTTCAGAGGGAAATCTCAGACATTCTGCCGACCGGCACAACTTTCAGATATGGGCCTTGGGTGTCCAAGCCACCGAGGAAAACAGGGAATCCCATGCATTTCCGAAAAGAGGATACCCGTGGGAATCCACAGAGGTATGATTTGCGCACATCGCCCCAGAATTTTTTACCCAGACAGCCCCGCAAAGTCCAAAATGTCGGGAAAATAATACTTTTTCCGCACATTTCGCTCGACGCAGCCATCGAAACATGCCCCCAACAACATATGGCCTACCGTCACGCGTTCCCACATGTATCCCGATGAAAACAGTACCTCACATGTGTGGGTGCACCTACCTGGTCGCCAAGGGGAAAGCCTAAAACACATTTAACCCCAAGTCTGTTTTCAGAGCGAAATCTCAGACATTCTGCCGACCGGCACAACGTACAGATATGGCCCTCGGGTGTCCGAGCCACCGAGGAAAACAGGGAACCCCATGCATTTCCGAAAAGAGGACACCTGTGGGAATCCGCAGAGGTATGATTTGCGCACATCGCCCCAGAATTTTTTACCCAGACAGCCCCGCAAAGTCCGAAATGTCGGGAAAAAAACACTTTTTCCGCACATTTCGCTCGACGCACCCATCAAAACACGTCCCCAACAACACATGGCCTACCGTCATGCGTTTCCACAGGTGTCCTGATGAAAATGGTACCTCACATGTGTGGGTACACCTACCTGGCCACCAAGGGGAAAGCCTAAAACACAACGTAACCCCAAGTCTGTTTTCAGAGCGAAATCTCAGACATTCTGCCGACCGGCACAAGGTACAGATATGGCCCTCGGGTGTCCAAGCCACCGAGGAAAACAGTGAACCCCATGCATTTCCGAAAAGAGGACACCCGTGGGAATCGGCAGAGGTATGACTTGCGCACATCGCCCCAGATTTTATTACCCAGACAGCCCCGCAAAGTCCGAAATGTGGGGAAAAAAACGCCTTTTCCGCACATTTCGCTCGACGCACCCATTGAAACACACCCCCAACAACACATGGCCTACCGCCACACGTTCCCACAGGTGTCCCGATGAAAACGGTACCTCACATGTGTGGGTGCACCTACCTGGCCGCCAAGGGGAAAGCCTAAAACACAAGTAACCCCAAGTCTGTTTTCAGAGCGAAATCTCAGACATTCTGCCGACCAGCACAACGTACAGATATGGGCCTCGGGTGTCCAAGCCACCGAGGAAAACAGGGAACCCCATGCATTCACGAAAAGAGGACACCCGTGGGAATCCGCAGAGGTATGATTTGCGCACATCGCCCCAGAATTTTTTACCCAGACAGCCCCGCAAAGTCCGAAATGTCGGGAAAAAAACACTTTTTCCGCACATTTCGCTCGACGCACCCATCGAAACACGCCCCCAACAACACATGACCTACTGTCACGCGTTCCTACAGGTGTCCCAATGAAAACGGTACCTCACATGTGTGGGTGCACCTACCTGGCCGCCAAGGGGAAAGCCTAAAACACTGCTATCCCCCCAAAGGGTTTGGGGAGGCAACCGACATTTATAGGCCTGGGGTGCTTCAGCCACCAAGAAAAACAGGAACCCCCATGCATTTCTGAAAAGAAGACACGTGTGGGAATCCGCAGAGGTATGATTTGTGCACATCGGCCCAGAATGTATTACCCAGACAGCCCCGCAAAGTCTGAAATGTGCGGAAAAAACGCTTTTTCCGCACATTTCGCTCGATGCACACATTGAAACACGCCCCCAACAACACATGCCCTACTGTCACGCGTTCCCACAGGTGTCCCGATGAAAATGGTACCTCACATGTGTGGGTGCACCTACCGGGACTGCAAAAGGAAAAGGTTAACCCACTGGTCATCCCAAGCCGTTCGCTACTGCCCATTGTGTTCATGTGGGCAACCTACAGATTTGGCGCTAGGGCGTGGAAGCCAGCAAAGAAAACAGGGAACCCCATGCATTTTCCAAAAGAGGACACCCCTGGGAATCCACATAGGTCTGCCTTCCGCAAATTGCCCCAGTTTTTATTAGCCACAATCCCCGACAAAGGGTTATATTTGGTGGGGAAAAAAAAACGCAATGTTCACTTTGTCTGGTGTTCTGGGTTATAAATTCTGGGCCGCTTCGCGCAAGTCAGACCTCTGCGCATTCCCACAGGTGTCCTCTTTTGGGAAATGCATGGGGTTTCCTGTTTTCCTTGCTGGCTTCGACACCCTAGGGCCAAATCTGTAGGTTGCCCACATGAACAAATTGTGCTGTGGCGAAAGGCTTGGGGTTACTAGCGGGTTACCCCTTTCCTTTTGCGCCCCCGGTAGGTGCACCCACACATGTGAGGTACCATTTTCGTCGGGACACCTGTGGGAACGCGAGAAGGTATGACATCTGTTGGTGGAGACGTGTTTCGGTGAGTGCACACAGGGAAATGTATCTGAAATTGGCTGGAAATGCAGACAATTCTCAGATATTTCCCTCTGGCCACTCACCGAAACACACCGCCAGCAACACGTGGCCTACCTTCCCGCATCGCCACACGTGTCCCAATGAGAGGCAGACGTCTTGTGTGCAGGTGTGGTACCTGAGTGACAATGGGTACATCTTTTGTATAGTAACTTCTCTGTAGTGCGCTTAGGAAACAGTAAAGTACTGGTAGTAAGCCATTTCACATGCACCTTTCCTCACACTTCCCATACATACCAGACACAATGCAGTTAGACACGCAAGGTGGGATTTAGCACAAGGAGAAACCTCCTTGTGTAGCACAAGAAGGTTTGTCCTTGTGAGCAGTGATGCCACGACAAGGCACCCACCAGATCACTGCCCATTCGTATCACTTTCGTGTCTGCAGTCAGTTGGCATCCATTTCAGCAGTTGCACTTCTACCAAATCACTAGCACCAGAGCAAGTGTATCTACACATGAGCATATCTACACACTTATACCACGTGGACATGTGTGTACAATGCAACTGTGTCTCTAGCAATATCTTAACTATCATTTGGCATCAATTTTATTTCAACTGTGTCTGCATGCAAACTTTATGTGCCTGCAATCACATGTGGACACTGATAGCAAGTGCATACTGGCTCACTTCGCTACCCTGCCCTACAGGCGCTATCTTCCACACCAGCTTTGAGTATGCCCATAGCAACTATGGGCAAACATTCTTATGTTCAACCGTACCCACACAAAACAGCCCCCCTGCAACATGACAATCATTTCTGCAGTGCTGGAAATGTCCATTCACAGAAATTGCATCTGCATGTTCTTTGTATCTTTACCTAATTCACACACCAATCATATCCAATTCATTCCTACAGAAGACGTGTCACTTACACCACACATAACAATACTCGCAGTAAAACAATAAACAAAGCAGGATCTTATGAGGTACGCAAGACACCGCTGCCATATAGTTGGTGTCCAAGTACCACTTTCATGACACTTAGACCTCAAGGGAGGGAGCCAAAGTGGCGTGTATTATTTTGAAAAGACACCCCTTGAGTGGAGGGAACCTGAATGGTGTTCTGGTCTTCCACAACTCACGGTTTGAGTAGTGGGAGCGGGACTGGCCTTTCTTTGCTTGCCAAACCTTAGGTGGAAGAGGCGGTGGAGTGGCATTCCTTTCCAAGATGCGCCTGCTTTGGAAGAAACAAGCATTGCGTTACTTTGCAAGGCACACCACGCGCAGAGGGAGCTAGACTGCCTTTTCCTTATGAGGCAGACCTGAAGTGAAAGGTACCGGGGGTGATGTCTCTTTCCCAGGCAGGCCTCAAGTGGAGGGGGCAGGACTAGCATTGCTTGCCTAAGCACGCCAAAGGGGAGTAAAGCAGAGTGCTGTCCCCGCCTACTCCAAGGCACACCTCAAGTGGAGGGAGCTAGAGTGGCATTTCTTTCCAAGATGCGCCTGCTTTGGAAGAAACAAGCATTGTGTTATTTTGCAAGGCACACCACGCGCAGAGGGTGCTAGACTGTCTTTTCCTAATGAGGCAGACCTGAAGTGAAAGGTACCGGGGGTGATGTCTCTTTCCCAGGCAGGCCTCAAGTGGAGGGGGCAGGACTAGCATTGCTTGCCAAAGCATGCCAAAGGGGAAAGACCCGCATGGCACAACTCAAGTACAGGGACTCGTAATGATTACTATTTCGCAGGCACGCCTCCAATGGAAGGAGCCTGATTAGCGTTCCTTTGCAAGTCACGCTTTGAGCTGAGGGATCTAGACTGATGTAAATTGTGTTGGCAGGCCTCAAGGGAAAGCTACGGCTGCGGTTGCCTTTCCAAGGCAGGCCTCAAGTGGAGGAAGCAGGACTAGCAATGCTCATGAATGCACGCTAAATCAAGTGAAGTGAGTTGACATCCTGTTGCTTTTTCATTGAAGGTACACCTCCAGGGCAGGGTGCAAGAGTGCCATTCCTTTACAAGACATGCACGATTTCAGTGGCTAAGGGTCCCTTTCAAGGAATGATGGGCATTTTCGGAAATCAGTCAATCTCCCAATAATTTTCCTTTGTATGATACAAAAGGAAACAAGGCTGAAAGTAGAGGGCAGGCTGGGAAGGGCATTGGGGAGAGTACACCCGAGTATCCTTCCTCTTTCCTTGTTTTGTACACACCTTACATTTTCGGTACGGTTGTGCCTTCGTGGCAGTGGGAGCAACATAATCACCAAAGTGCCGCTCTTGCAATCTGGCCACATCTTCGACCTCTGGAAAGGAGGGAATTTGTACATGAACATTAGCCAGAGATTGAACAATTGCTAATTCAAAATCCAAAAAGGAGAGCTTGTTTTCTGGAGTAGCTGCACGGTACACTACATAAGCATTGTACGTTGCCATATGCACAATGTGTGTGGCTAACTTTTTGTACCAGAAACGCGACTTGCGTTCAGCGTGGTATGACTGAAGCACTTGGTCATTTTTGTCTACTCCAACCATGTACTTGTTGTAATCCAGAATGCAATTGGGCTTCAACACTTTCTGAGTCTGCCTGCGCAGAGGGACAGCTGAAGTACTTTCATCATGAATAGTACTTAGCATGTACACATCCCTTTTGTCGCAGAATTTCACTGCTAACAATTCATCCTGCCGCAATGCCATACACTGTCCCTTTGCCAACTTCTTACACACAAGTTGTCTGGGGAAGCCTTTGCAGTTACTGCGGATTGTACCGCATGCCAGTGTCCCACAATGAACAATTCCTTGAACAGTGGAATTCTAGTGCAGAAATTGTCTACATACAAATGATGTCCCTTGTGGAGCCATGGTGTGAGAAGATCCCAAACAATCTTCTCACTTGTCCCTAAATGGGCTGGGCAGCCCGGAGGGTTTAGGGTAGAGTCTTTACCGGCGTAGACTCTCATGCTGCTGACATACCCAGTGGTACTTTCACACAACATGTACATTTTAATCCCATATCGTGATCTCTTGCTAGGAATGTATTGCCTGAATACTAGGCGACCTTTGAATAACACCAACGATTCATCAATGGATATGTTCTGGCTAGGAACATACACCTCTGCAAATCGGTGAGTGAAGTGGTCCAGAAATGGCTTCAGTTTGAACAGCCTATCAAAGTTTGGGTCCGTTCTGGGTAATGCTGCCGAGTTGTCATTGAAGTGCAACATACGGTACAGTGCTTGAAAGCGATTTCTGCTCATTGTAGCTGAAAAAAACAGGCAATAAAGTGGTGCTACAGTAGACCAGTATATCGCGACAGACGGCTTGTGTCCAATTCCCATGAGCAGAATGAGACCCCAAAACTGTCTCATTTGAACATCGTTTGTGGGTACCCATGCTTGTGCTCTGGAGTGGGGTTTCAGAGTGGGACCCCTAGACCTCATGAACTGTGCAGGGTATAAATTGGTTTGCTGAACCACATCTGCAATGAATCCATCATCAACAAAAAGGTTGAAAAAATCAATAGGCTGAAACCCTTCTGTATTTACTGTGCACCCTGATATACCAGTGAAAGAGGGCACAACAGGCTGAGCCATTGCTGGAGGCACCCAGAGCGACTCTTGAGTCATGTCAGGAACTGCCACATTGCGTGGCCGTCTCCCTTACAGGTCCCCTGCGTGTGGGAAGTATGCGAAAAGGTGGACGCTCTCTTCCTTCCTCTTCGTCATCAGATGATGACGATGATGAGTGGGAGGAGGGACTTTCGTCAATGGCCATCTCACTTCCCCAATCACTTCCCTCCTGCCCCTCAGAAGCACTATCTGTTTCAGAATGCATGTACACATCTGTACCTTGCTCTGAGCTAGACTCCATCACTGCAGCTAATGCCTCCGCACCAGACATTGATCGCCGAGAAGCCATGAGTACCTTCGCTATGGAACCCTTCACTGCCCAAAGACCAGATGAAGACTGAAACAATAAGTATGTGTGCTTCTGAAAGTATGGAACGTAGCACAGTAAGTGTTATTCAGTGCCACAAACCTAGTCCACACAAGTACACCAAAAGGTCCAGACTTTGCTCACGAACTGTAGCAGCCCTCTGCAATATGACATACTCCCTGCACGCTACAATAAACAGAGTAGTACTTTGCAAACACTCACCTGAAATGCTAAGGACCAGCTGACTGCTTTCCTACAAGTGGGTAGACAGCTACAACACACCTGCACCTAAAAGAAAGAGAACAAAAAATCTATGGACAATGTACTATTCCGCTAAACTGTACAGAAATATAAGCGTGGGGACGAGGATTTCAGCCACACTACCTATTCAGAAACAGCCAACATGCTTTGCACCATGCCCTCCTCCATGGGATGCTTGTGGATGGTAAATCGAGGTGAGAAGCAACCATGCAACGTATTAGTGATTGGGTGAGTTGAAAAGCCATAGGCAATGAAGAAGCAGAAAGGGAAGATAAATAAAGTACACGGCTGGCCTTTCCGGGCAACTGCTGGCACACTTTTGACAAAAACACCTGCTCATTCACATAGGGGTGT
The DNA here is from genome assembly GCF_040938575.1 of Ambystoma mexicanum. Lineage (NCBI taxonomy): Eukaryota > Metazoa > Chordata > Amphibia > Caudata > Ambystomatidae > Ambystoma > Ambystoma mexicanum. Next base: position 253,733,604 of record NC_090936.1, read on the forward strand.
CTATTGTAAGGGGAACGCTCACAAGGACAAAATTAATGCAAGGCCAAGCAAATTGATGTAGGCTGAAGCAAGTGGTGATGGGTAGCTAAGAAATAAGCAGCACAAACATACTGCATGTTTTGACATGCCCTGAATGCAAACAATTTCTAGGAAGTGGAAGTCTCACTGCCAACATACTTACTACCATTTTAATTCACTTTTCACATCTTCCAGTGCGTGCATCAGTCACTGGGCAAACCCCCTCTAAAATAGCGTCTGTGCAAAATCCATTATGTTTCCAATGAACAGCTACATGCCTGTTTTGGAAAGGTGCACCCCATCTCTGTGAAACATCACAGCACCTTTGATATTGCCATGGTGAATGGTCCGTATTCTGGTGTTGCCCTCTGTCAGTCTAGTGAACTCGCCATTCAGTTTCCACACCGAGCGGTTGATGGCCCTTCTATTCCCTTGAGTTCTCCAATCCATCCTGGGAATCATCTGGGACCAGGCCACCACAGTGTTTGGAAACCTCTGTGCAATCCATTCAAGGTCTGCCATGAGCTGCTCCCGTACCCACTTCCGTCCCACAGACACAAAATCATTTCCTCCCAGGTGCACCACTATAAGGTCAGGGGGGGGCCTCTCCTTTTGCTTGGGCAGCGATGATGGCTCCTCGGAGCTAGTGAAGGCGCATCCACCCCACCCCAAACCAATGCACTGCAAGGCCATCCCTTCCAGACCCAGATGTAGGTGGCCCTCGGAAAAGTCGTGCAGCCCTTTGGATATAAGAGTGGCCGAAAATCCACACAACCCTCATCCTCACTAGGAAATGGAAACAGGAAAACCCCCATGATTATGGCTACAAATACATTGCTGCAATACATGACTCTTGTAACAATCCCAGACACACACTTCACCCATTCTGAAACCACCTCTCATTTGAGATAACAGTAGGTCGACACATAATTGCCACATTATTTTCAGGGGAAAGAGGTTAAGAAGATAGTATGGGCCTCATTCCGAGTCGGGCGGTAAGGGTTAACGGTCACCGGTAACGAGACCGGTGCCGTTAAACCCTTACCGCCCTATTCCGAGTTCCCTTTGCGGGTTGGAACTTAACACCTGCTTTTTGCAGGCGTTAAAAAACCAACCCGCAAAGGGACCTTGGAGCTAATTACGGCACCGTAATTTACTGTGCCGTAATTAGCACCTTCCCCATTCCCATCGAGCCCTATGGGGCAAAAATGGGAATGGGGAAGGGCCCATGGTGAATGGGGAATTACCGACCCCGCCAACCTTGGAATGGGGCGGTAATTCCGCCATTCACCATGGCGGAGTCGGAAAGATAACGGCGTCAACCAAGGCGCTAATAGCGCCTTGGTTAACGCCAGGGTCGGAATGAGGCCCTATGTCACCTTGTGCCAATAACACAGTTGGGCTGGCGCAATTGTAATCAGTAAAAGTTGTCTGCTCCTGTGGCCCACCGCCTGCACAGCACAGTGGTAAGTTGACTTGCACATGCTACATCGTTACACTTTGGCAGGGTGACTAGTCTCACAGAGGATATGAAGTCCACAGGAAGTGTGCTTTGTACGCTCTCTGAATATAGGTAACCTGACAGAATGTGCCACATTTACCACAAATGGATGCACCTTCAGGCACTTTCAATGTGAGTGTTTCGGCCATAGCTCCAGGACCACTGGTGAACTTGGGGGCACTTCACTACCAAGGAAGGGAGGTGGCCAAGGTCACACCCATCACCCACCACCACCCTACATCTCTTCCTGGTCAGCACTACAGCTTTCCCCTCCAGGAAGGGATTGGACCCTGCCAGGGCACCCTGCACCCACTGCTGAATTTGGAGGACAAAATATCCACCTGGGAGACGGACGCCCAAGGCCAATGACACCCCCCCCCTCTCTAGCTACCCTGCGTTACAGTTTTTCCCCCTGCAAAATGATGGGGACCCTGACAGGGCACACTGGGACCACTGCTGGAATTGGACCACAGAAATGGTGAACTTTGCAGTGAAAGAAAGGAGCTCTGCAACAAGTGTGCATAGCATGCTCAGAAAAAATGACCATCTATATAACTACTGGAAAAAAAAATGAAAATTTGCTGCTACTTATGTCGGCCAAACCTTTCCTTCTGCAAAGCAGCCGCCTTCCTCAATGCAAGGCACACCCATCACTGGCTCCCGACCCTCCCCACTACCCTTTCCCACCCTTATCACTGACAATGCAGCCACAATTCCTTCCACCGCAGTAACCCTCCACCCCCACATTACCGAGTAATAAATGTTGTACTTACATAAGTCAGCAATAGCTTTTCAGTAGCCGCAACTGCAAAGGAAACATAAAATAATTAAATTCGATGCTTTGCCTACCAATAACACATCCAAACTGTCTGGCAACTGTCTGTACATTTTTCACTTCCTTCCACCAGTTCCATGACACTTCTCAGTCATCTACCTCCACAGAAGGCTGGACTGCACAGTGATAGCAAACTGGCATAAGACCAATGGGTGTATGGCAACCCCCAGCACACAAATAAAACATTGCACAGATGGCTAAGTGGCAAACTTCCCTCCCAGGGAAACAGCACTGTTCAGCTGCACCTGGGGGCGTTTTGTGCGCTACCCCGGCAAGTGTGTTCCTGGCCACCCCAATACCTCCCCAGAGCACCCACTTCCTTCAAAACACCAATACTACAGGCCCTGTTCACCCCCATCCCAACAGCAATGTGCCCTCCACCCACTATAAAATGTTGGAATAACCAAAATAACCCAATGGCTGGGGGACACACCTCATGCAGGCCTCCCTGGGCCTCCTCCAAACAGCTGCGTGAGGTACACCCCACCTCCATTTGGGGTGAGGGGGAGAGGGCCACCACAAAAGGTGGGGCAGGACCCCCAATAGATGGGGCAGTAGGGTTTGGGCACCCTGGGGGCAGATAGCCACACTTATGTGGCCGTCTGCACCAAGCGAAGTTGGGTAAACAAAAAACAAAATACAAATTCATAGGCTGCTTTTTAGGGGGGGCTGAGGGCCACCCTAAATTGGCAGCGAATGATGTACCGCAACGGGGGGTAGCCCTCAACCCCCCCACCCCAAATGGAGGGCCCCACCTCATGCAACCCTCCCTGGGGGCAGATAGGGGGGGCCCACCTCATGCATCCCTCCCTGGGGTCAGATGCCCCTTCCTAGGAGCAGATATCTGCTCCCAGGGAGGGTTACAAGGTGTGTCCCTTTCTACTTCAGTTGGGGGGGCACCCCCCCTTTCATTCAATAAAAAATCCATGGTGGCTAGTGGCCCCCCACCCCTTCCCCCACCCCCTTTCCACATCATTTCAATTTTTTTTTTCATTCCCCTGGGGCAGATGGTCAGCCATCTGCCCCAGGGTTCTCATGCAGGTGCCCCCATGCTTTGGGGGCTGGGAGGGGGGAGAGGGCTGCTTACTTGAGGCAGCCCCCTCCCCCCCTCACAAACGTATCCATGGTGGTCTAGTGGGTTGCTGGTCACGGATCGAGCGCTCTGCGCTTTGCAGGGATCGCTCAAAACAAGGTGCCGAAAAGGACGAGCTATCTCATCCTTGGCATTGCGTGTGCACTGTCAAGGACGAGATACCTCGCCCTTGGCACTTAAAGGGTTAATAGGGAGAGTCCCTTTCACTCTCAGAGGATGAAATTACCCAACTGGGTCTGTAAGCAGGTGTACTCTTGCTGGTAAGATTCTTGGGCATTCTGTCAGCCGTTCCATGAGCGCCGGAAACCATACTTGTGATTTCCATTTCACTGCTATCAAATTCAGAGTCGCTCCTTCCCTGCGGGCTTTATGCTAACACTATGCTTAGCATCACCATTAGGGGAAAGGCGTAATGCGGGTTCTTGCTCTAGTCTTGTAGGAAGGCGTCTGTTCCTCTCACTGTCAGATCTAACCCCCAGCTGAAGTAGCTGCTCTTCTATGCGTTCAACCTGGAGGCAAATAGGTCTGTGCGGACTGGGCCCCAAAGTTGTTCTATTTGTTAGAATATCTCCACGTTCAGTTTCCAATCGCTGGAATCCGATAGGTGCTGGGAGTTCCAGTCTGCTACCAATTTGAGTGCTCCAGGGAGCTACTCTGCAGTCACTGAGGTCCCTGGCTGGAGGCAGTAGTGGCAGAAGTTTTTGGTTAGTTCTGCTAGAAGTTTGGATTTTGTGCCTCCTAGGTGATTGATATATCTGATTGCTGAGATGTTGTCCATCTTCAACTCAATACATGAATTCACTTTATTCTTTGTGAAGGCTTTGATCGTGAAGGATCCTGCTAACCGCTCTAGGCAATTTATATGGAGCTAGAGTACCTCTGAGCTCCATTTGCCTCCTGACTCCTGTGTTCCGCACTGGGTTCCCCAACCTGCTCTGTTGGCATCTGAACCTATCACTAGATTGAGGCGATCCCCAAATATGCCTTTCCCAATCCAGGCGTCCATATTCTGAAGCCACCTTTCTAGTTCTGTCTTGCCTTATAGATCTAGAGGTACTGCTTGATGGTATTTCAGCCCTTACTGTAAGTGTCTTATCTTTAGTCTCTGTAGGGCCTGATATTGTAAGGGTCCTGGAAATATGGCTTGAATGGATGATGCTAATAGTCCTACTATCATCGCTAGCATCCTCAAGGATACTAACTCTTTGTCAAGACATCCCCTTATCTCTCTCTTGATGTCTCTCACCTTTCAGGGCTGGTCATTCTAGAGTCGCTGTCTTGGTGTCAACTATGATTCCGAGGAAGTCTGTCCTAGTGTCTTACTTCTCTAGATTCACTAGGAATCCTAGCGAGGAGATTCGTTTTTGTACCCATTCTGTCTGATATCGGAGAGTGTCTTTGCTGTCTGCTAGCAGCAAGATGTCATCCAGGTAGATGATCATCTGGATACCTTTATCCCTGATCGCTGCTTCTATCAGTCTCATGAGTTTCGTAAATGTCCATGGCTCTGATGCTAGGCCAAAAGGCATTGTTGTAAATTGCCAGTATTGTTGGTCCAAGGCGAATGCTAGAAAGGGTTAGTACTGTTCTTGAACGGGCACTGTGAAGTACGCGTCTTTGAGATCAATCCTTGTGAGACAGTTGTCTTGTCTTAGAGTGTCCCTCAGCTGTTCAATCCCTTTGATCTTGAAGTGGCGGTAAGTCACCCAGGCGTTCAGGTCTTTCAAGTTTATTACCGGTCTCACTTTCTCTTTCCTGTGAACGAGGAACATATTGCTTACGAACTTTGGTGCTGTTTTGCATGGCTCGATGTCTTTCTTCTAGACTAGGTGTAGTAGCAAGCTTTCTCTCACTGTTTGGGCTATGTGTAAGGGGAGGAGGGTGCTTTTGGTATGGTTCCTGTCTGAAGTCTATGTGCAACCCCCTGGCTGTCTGTAACGCCAAGGCATCGCCAGAAAGCACACACCAGTTTCACCAAAATTGTCGTGTTCTCCCCACACTGGTGGGTATGTCTTGTGACACACCTGCAAGGAAGTTCTGTCCTCTTCCCAGTCCTCGTCCTCTGCGGCCTCTCGGGAATCGCCCTCTGGTATAGAAGAAGGTGTCCTGCTGTTTGCTCTCCCAATACTGGGCTTTGTTATTCTGAGGCCTCCTCGTGCCTTGATAGCGACCTGTCGTTATCGTCGATAGCGATCGTCCCAGCAAAAACCTTGCTAGGGAACATTTTCCTAATCAAACCATGGGCTTTTTCTAGTGAGGTGTATATGCCCACAAACCTCCCCATCTCCTTCCCGAAGGTTTCTCCAAAGAGTAGGCCTTGGGCTGCTTCGCCTGCCTCATAAGAGGCTAGGCCTTCTAGCTTGGAATCTATTTTCTGTAAGAGCTCTCACCTTCTCTCAGAGGAGATGGCGCATTTTGCATTGCCTAGGACGCATACTGCTCTCTGCGCCCAATTTGCCAATGTTTCTGGGTCCACTTCTTCCCTGGTGTCTATGGCTCTCTGATAGATCCATGATGTTGGTTAAAGGCCCTGCGATGTCTAGCACTTGTTCTTGACAGCTCCTGTATGACCTGTCAATTCACTTTTGGGGGACTCTAGACGTTTTGGATATGAAAGCTAGCATTTTTGGACCCAGTTCAGGAGCCTCTGCTACCTTTCCTGATAATTCGGGTCTTGGGCATTCAGCCCTCATGAGCTGTCTCTCTTCTTCATCGAGCACTTTTCTCAATCTTAGTGTCATGTATTTGGTCACCGAAGGGGATGGCTTGCAGTCCGAACACCTGTGGTTCCTTACGTTCTCGGGTTTGAACATGTCCGAGATCTCCTCACTATCTTCCAGGTCATTCTCTTTCTTTAATCTCTTGCTGTCGGTGGATTCGAGGTCCCTTCCCTCTGATCTTTCCTCCTCCTCTTGCGAAGAGTATGGGGTCTCTGGGGACTCTTCTTTCGACTCCATCTCCTCATTTCCCATATTGTTCTCCGGACGTGAGGCTTGGCATTATTGTCTTGTGTAAGAATGGCTCATTGAGTTTATTGAAGGTGTTGTTAACCTCTGGTGCCTTCTTGTCTGACCCATATCGTTGACCTGGGGGGTCAGAAGAGGCCTTCCTCTTCTGGGTCTCAGTACACCCCTGTGGGTCCCGTTGCGGGGTTCTAGTAGATATGCTCTCGTCTGTGCTCTTTTGTTTCTGGCCCAAGAATGTTTCTATTGTGGTGAGCCTGTCTTTCAGGGGTTTTACCCCTTGGGCCATGGCTTCCACCAACAAATTCCCCAGCACCTCTTTACGCTGTGATCCATGTCCTCAGCCTGCTCTTCCTCACTGCACTCAAGCTCTGACATTGCTTTCTGGGTGCTTGTGCCAAATACATGGTCTCAGGCAGTGTGGCACATCCACTGGTGCGCTGTGGAGCTGAGAAGTGGCCAGCACCTTCTTGCTTGCCTCCATCCATCCCTGATATGGGATGAAGGAGATGTCGTACCTCCTCTTGCAGAACATGTCTGCAAGGATAGTCATTAATTGAATCAAATCTTGTCTACACTCATCTTCTGTTATGCTACATGTCAGAATATCATCTCTGTACTGTATCACGGTACTTTTCAAATCAATATTGCCAAGGTCCATCTGCAGGACTCTATTAAAGATCGCCGAAGACTCACAGTACCCTTGAGGCAAACGAGTATGTTTCAGTCAAATTTGGCGAAACATAAAGGACGTTAAGTCTTGTGAATATTTGTGCAACTTAATTGAGAAAAACGCATTTTTCAAGTCAATCACTGTGAAGTATTGCACATCTACTGGGATACCACATAGTATCATCGTGGATGCCAACCTAAATGGATCTCAGCCTCTACAATCTGGTTAATCGGTCTCATGTCTTGTATGAATCTCCACGAACCTCCCTTAAATTTCTTCACAGGGTACACCTCAGTATTACACAATGACTCAGACGGTACCAGAATACCTTGCTTCATTAATGCTGAGATAGTCTAAAAAATGCCCTCCTCTGACTCCCAAGACAGTAGGTATTGTCTCACTCCAGGTAAACTTGCTCCTGGTTTCAGCTTTATCTTACCCTTTCTCACTCCTTTTAATAGGCCTACATCATAAGGGTCTGTTGTCCATAAAACACTTGGCACTTTTTCAAAATCTTCATAAAAAAATGCTAGACGCTGTCACATTATTGCCATGCGCTGTTGGATCTCCCTTTTCTCTATTCTGATCCAATACGTAATGCTCCTAAAGAACACCACTTCATCGTCTGATGGATCATCTCTAAACATATCATCGTCAGTGACGTCAGTCAATCTGTACTCTTCCCCAATGGCAGTTACTGTTCTCCATGGTCTACCTTCATCATCTGTGCCTTCGAGCATTACCAGTTCCACTCATACTAAGGCTGTATCTAATTCTAAGGGGATAGTCTGTCCCCCCTTTTTGTCCATAGTTACCTGTGGTCCAAACAGAAATTCATTACATATCCTCCTAGTCCTTCCCACTGAGCCAGGTAGCCATGTTAACAGAATGCTCCCCCCATAAAGGAAAACATCTGGCTCCATCGGCACCCCTCACAGAGCCATTTTCCCTGTAAATGGCAATATAAACTCACCCACATTCATATAGTGTATCCCAGGAGTGGAGCACACTATGCATTCATCAGTAAAAGAAATCATCATATTACGTTTTGTCATTAAGTCTCTTCCCAGAATATTAACTGGTGTCTGCCATGAATACAATGATGGGACAGACATATCACATTCTCCTATAGAGACTGGTAATTAGTCAGTAAAAGCAACTCGACTTGTAGCTCCAGAGAATCCCTGATCATTCATGGCATTTCCCGACATTGGGTATTTTCCCTCTCGTATACACGAACGACTAGCACTAGTATCAACTAAACATTAAAAGGTTTTGCCACCTATCGTCACACCAACCCTTGGTTCCTCTTGGGGGTCTGGTGTCATGGATACTACTGGATACATCAAGTCGCCCTGTGAGCTGTCCTATTGTGGATACATACATACCCCTGTATCTGTAAAAGGATTCCCTCCTACCACTGTGACACCCCCTATTCTAAGCGTCAATATTTGTCCTGTTTTGCATTCTGCTGTATCTGCATGGGGGCATTCTGCGACTGCCCTTGCAGTGAATTCAATGATGCTTGCTGTGATTGCTGAGGTTGCTGTACCTGTTGCATTTGTGGTGCTTGTGCCTGATACACTGTCTGATCCTGGGCGCTTCCTCCCCTAACCTGTGAGCTATATGCTGGAGGATAAGCTGTCCCCTCTCTTAAATATTGACCATTTCATATATACCCTTGGCTCCCACATGTGCGAGCAATGTGTCCTGTCAATCCACATGTCCAACATATAGAAAGGTTTCATCTAATTTGCCCTCCTTGGTTAAATCCTCCTTGCACATTCTGATTCTCATGCTGCCCATTCTGAAACCCACTTTGAATGTTTGAAATGCGCCACTTCCTCTGTATCCCATGCCTCTACCTCGTGGTATAAACCCACTTCCTCCTTGATTCATCGGGTGCTGTTTATTCGCCTGTGATGTGTCCATTTCTTTCTTTACGTCTAGCCCTTCTCCGCTTGTCAATAATGCTCCTTCTATGGCATATATTGACCGTTTTTTCTGGACTAACTTAGCTTTCTCAATTTTTCTAGCATCGTCTTTCTTTTTATTCTTCTCCTGTAACAACTAACAGTGATGCACAATAGTCAACTTTATCTCAGGCCACGGTTTTGCTTCCATTCGCACTCATTTTAAGCTGTCTTTGTACTGGCTCAGGCAGTCTCTGACACAAAATGTGGTAAAATACTGCCACTGTTATACTCCACAGCTTGCGCATTTCAAGAGACCAGCGCTCTTGAATGTCTTGAATATAATTAAGCAGGTCTTCATCTTCCTTCTTTTTTCGTGTCATAATCACGACCATATCTTATACATCAGGATATTGTACTCTCCAAACATCTGCCCTACAGTTATTAAATGGCGCTGCTCTCATCCAAATGTCCTCTGCTCTTTCCCCAAGAATAGCTGCTAGGAGACCCTTGATATTACCTATTGCCAAGGTATTTCCTACGGCCATTTTCTCTAACTCATAAATCCATTTTACCTTTACCGCACCCGCTGTTAAGCTGGGGAGTTTGCACCTTAAATTATCTTTGTCCATCTGTGGCCTTGGTATATACTGTGGCCTCGACCCTCCCTTTTCCAATAGGGCAAAGTGAATAAATCATAATCCACAATCCGTTACCATCGTCTGCCTATCCACGGTAGGAACCGTCTTCTTCTGAAAGAGACCTTAACTGGTTTACATATGGCAGCGATTCTCCCCTTTCGCTATATGATTCTCCTTTAGGGTGCTATGGACATGTTATAGGATCTGGTGTTCTATCTTTAGGTTGTTCTAAATCAGACCATCTGACTCCCTAATCTTCCTGTAACCCTCCCTCAGGGGAACATAGGCTCCTTCCCTGCCCATTTAAGGAATCTCTCTCTTCATCTGACATGTCTAGTCCCCAACTAGTATGATTTTCCTCTGTTTCACACTTATCTACGGTTAGCCTACTTAAAGACAGGTGTCAAGACTTGCTAGTCGTGAGGATTGAAGAAACCTCTGTCCCCAAGTACCGAACAGAGAAATACAAAAAACTCTCTGTGCAGTCTTTGAGGCCACCGGTGGCAGGTACAGGAACACCAGTGATCCCAAACAGCTGCTGCAAAGGAAACAAGCAATTACATACAGCAATCAGTCATGCAGAATTCAGTAATACAGAACCAGGCAACAAATGGAAGGGAGCGTGACAAAAGAAGGCCTTACCAGAGCGTTTTGGGTAGATAGGTCAAAGAAGCCTGGGGAACAAAATCAAGGATCAGCTTCCCAGTAAGGCATACCCTGCACCCTCAGTGAAAGAGGAGGCAGCAAGAGAAGCCAACGGCAGCCGCCTACAGTAGATGGTCTCAGTCACTGGATGCCCCTGAGATGATGGACAGGTATAAGCAAGCACTGCTCAAGGTTGTACTTAGAGGCTGGTGCTTGAGGGGGTGTCCGGAATCTAGATAACCAGAAAGTAGAAGCCAACAAACATAATCCAAAAACAGTCCATGAAGCAAAGCTGTGGTCGAAGGGTTTCAGCGCTCGCCGAGAAATAGACAAATCCAAAGGAAGAAACAAATGCAATCCAGTAAACGTAATCTATGGTCTGTGATCCGTAGTATCAAAAAGACGTGGTTCGAAGCACAAAACGCCAAACAGTGCAAGAACAACAGCTGTGTAGCACGGAGTGGCGAGAACCTAGTTAATTGAAATGGTTAGCATGGGGACTGCATCACGTGACCGTTGTTTCTGAGTCACATGACCAGCTGGGATGCGTGGAACCATGGTAAAGCAATGCCTCGCCCGGCATTGGCAACAAGCGCCAAGGCAGTTGCCAGTGTAGGAAGGGGCGTAATCTGCGGAAGCAATGCCGGACCTGTTGGGTCTTATCCGGGGACCAGGAGCACAACCTCGCCCGTGATGTAGCCGAGTGGACCTTCTCCTGCTGCCGTGAAAAAGGGTAAGGCGAAAGACAGGGAGGCTTGTTTGTGTGCAAAGCAGGGGCATTCTGGGACTTAGAGTGTTGAGACCGGGAGTGCATGACAACAGGGCTCTATGCTGAGAACCAAACAAGCTTCCCTCTTCACCTCATGATTGGGAACATATAAATCGATCTCCCTTTCCTCTGCATCCCGATTCGCCGCTTTCTCTGGTAGGCTTTATCAATCCTATATCCAATGCTCCCTATATCGAAGTACTCATCGAATGTAACTTAAGATGGCCCTGATGTTTCTCCCTGTAGCAGGAGGAACTCTTCTTGTGTCGCTCCATTGTATCACTGGACTTGAGAACAAGGTGGGTAAAAAAGGAAGATATGGATATGGTGTTGTGAAATAAAAAGATAGCAAATATTAAAACAAGATACACATATGTTATTCAGCGACACAAAGCCTCTATTTTTGCTAAAAATTGGTTTGTCATGAGAGGCATGTTTAGAGGATCAGATTTTCGCAGTTTTGGGGCAAAATATAAAGAATACACTACTAACAAAAGTGGAGGGAAAAAGGAAAGAAACAGGATATCTAACCATGAGTTGAGATCATATATTCAGCAACTGTATGTTAAGGACAGATTATTTGACACGCACGTGACTTGCCAAAAATTCTCTGAGAGCAGCATCTTTTTGGAAAATAATGATGTTGAAAAAATAATCACTAATCTAAAAATTTCAAGTGCACCTGCTCCAGATAGGATACCCATCTTGGTGTAGAAAAAAGATCTGCGATATTGGGCATTTATGCAGGGACATATTTACAGGAATAGTGTCCTAAATGGAATGATACCAGTTAGCTGGAAAGCTTCAATATTATTCTCTATATTGAAAAATGGGTGAGAGATAACCCAGCAAATTATAGACTGTTAGCGATGACGGATGTTTTTGTAAAAATATTGCTATCAGAAAATTAGAAGTGGATAAAAAGTAACAATCTCCTCTCAAATCAACAGGGTGGATTTAGGAAAAACATGGGGTGTTATCTAATCTGTGGTCCCTGGCTTACTTGATGCGAGACTGTTTGAGGAAGAAAAATGGTGGACTGTTTATATGTTTCATAGATTTCAGAGGAGCCTTGGATACCGTGGATCGAAACTTGTTGTGGTTGAAGCAAGAAAAGTGAAACATGGACCCAATGATCCTCAATTTTATTAAATAATTTTACACAAACACTGAAGTTCAAAGTAGGCTGATCCAAGAGGGTCTTTTGAGTGACGAAATAGATACCAATTTTGGCTTAAAGCAGGGCTGCCCACTAGCACTGACCTTATGATATGATAAGGCAGTTATAACGCGCCTATACACAAGTGTTTCAATAATTATATAATTTGTATGTCTCCGATATGGGTCCTCATTTGGATATTGGCCATAAACCCCTTTGCCCCCCAAAGAAAATGAGCAGAAAACTGCCTGGCTGGGTTATGCTGATGATACTTTACTAATAGATAAGACACAAAAAGGCTTAGAGCAGAGCATTAAGCAAGGACTCAATGAGAAATAGTCTGATTATAAATGATATGATAGTTTATTTATATTGCGCGCATACACAAGTGTTTCAGATTGCGACAAGGCAGGGAGAGGTACAAGGGAGGACAAAAACAATGATCTTACTAGGCCCAGTGATATTGAGAATGTGCATGTGCAGAGGAGAGGAGAGGGAAAGGGGGAAACTGCAAGGGGCGGGGGAGGAGTGGAAAGTGCTGAACATGTGATAAAATAACAACAATCAGGTAGTGCGGCCAGCAGGTGCAAGAATTAGGCACAGATGACGGGTGCCAGGTAAGGGCAGGCAAGGGGCCTGTACGGTTGCTGATACAGACCCAAGTGCAAGGGTTTCCAGGAGGCAGTGCAGTATGCAGATGGGTTGGCAGGGTTCTGGGCCCGAATACTGAGGATAGCAAGGAGCACAGAGCGAAAACAAACAGAGATTAGCAGGGGAGACGAAGAGAGAAGGCAGCAGCAAAGAGGGAGGTCTTTAGGTGCTTCCGGAACTGAAGGTGGTTCTCCTCAATTTCAGAGAGGCAGTGAGACTGTTCCAGAGGGAGGCCCCAGCCGAAGAAAGAGATCTACCACCAACTGACCCTGAGGGAGTTGGAGGTATAGGAGCTAAGAGCACGAGTAGGATAGTATTTCAGGAGGGAGAGTTGAAGATTATGGTAATCCAACCAGGGAAAAGGAAAAAGCCTGGATGGACTTGGAAGATGGGGCGAAAATAATATTGAAATTGTGCTATCTTATGTATACTTTGGCTTACAGATCTCAGACTCAATGAATATAAAGGAAATTGAGAAATGTGTAACATTGAAATTAGAAAGAAGATTCATTACAATTTTGAATTTCATCAAAAGCAAAGGCGGGTAATAAATAGAAGGGTTCTTGAAACTCTAAACAACTTGTTTGATCCCAAATATCTGCTATGGCTTGGAAATATATACAATCAAGAAAACTGAATGAATTAAGAGAATTGAAGGGACACTTTGGAGAAGAGTTCTGGGCTTATCTCGAAGTACCTCGATAGAAGCTATAAACTTTCAATTGGGAATGATCTTCCTAACCACAAAATGTAAGATATCTATGGGGATATTTCTTATTAGGCTGATAGGTGATAATGTCTCCAGTGAATCTATACTTACAAATCTTAAAGAGATGCTACAAAACTGCCATGGTTGTAATGTCGTGTGAAAATGGGAAGAGGAAGTGAATGCATTCTTTGAAGAAATAGGTTATGAATTCAAGAATGAGTTGCCCATTTCAGAAAATGGAAATTTGTTAAATAAATCTGTGAATGTGTGGGATAGAGATGCTACACTATCAAAGCTGGGGAAACTAAGGAATTATAAGTGCTATGTTAAACAGGGATTCCAGCCAGACACACCATGTACATATCTTACAAAACATGTAAATCCTAAGGTGAGAAGATTCATCCTTCTGTTGAAGTTGGAGCTATTACCCACATTATCATGTATCAGGGCTTGAATGAACATGAATTATGATGACAGACTGTGTAGATTGTGTGGTGAGGAGATTGAGACATCTAGACACCTTTTTGCAAAATGCACTAAATTACAAGGTGTCCATATAAAAGCTTTCTCAAGTTTAAGATATCCTATTGATAACTACCAGATAGACCAAATATGGAGCCACATGTACTCTGGACAAAGTACTATTCTAAATTGTGCGCTATTCCACATGCGGGAACGATTTGCAAATATGATATTGGATTTATGAGCATTTAATTTAGTAGATAGTATGAATTGTTTTTATTGATTAAATGAAATTGATTGAATCTGGTTTTTATCTGTTAACCGATAGAATAGTGTATAGAATTGTGATTATGTGTTATGTTTGTAATTCACAGTAGAATTTTATTCATAATGCAGATCTTGAATGATTTATTATAGCTATTTCATGTTATGTATTTTAAGGAAAAATGTATGTTGATTGTAAAAATGATGATTTCTATTTTATAAAATTAGAAACTTTGTGCAAATTGTTAAAAGGTTTAATTAACCAACAAAACAAAAAGAAAAAGTTGCTTGGACGTTGCTATCCTTTTTAAAAAAAAGAGCTATGTATCTCAGAAAGGGTGTCTACACTTTGCTTATTTGCACTGAAATGACTTTGCTTGTGATGTTGTTTTTGTCACAATTCGCTTCCTTTGCTCCCGTTCCCACTACTTGGGGGCATGATTTCGGGTTTATTCCCTACTGGACTTTCCTTCTGAACCTTATGCTACAGTGCTGTGATGAATTGGGAGCGCTAAATCCTTATTTTCCAAGTTACTTCCCTTCCGGATCCATTCCAGGTTTTTGGCAGCCAGTATGCTGCTTTAATCAAATGACTATGCTTCCCAGAATGCTTGGTCCACAGCTTTATCTCCACCCTTGCAGGACAAGGTTGGGTGGAGGATGGGCAACACCTGTGGCTGCAGGTGCAGCAAGCAGCACACAATTGTCCTGCTGTTTGTCAGGAATTGCAGTTAGCAGAATATTTACAAGCCACTCCTTTACTAAAGATTTCCAGTGTAGCAGCTCGCCATAACCCTGAGCTTGCACACATGCAAGCTTCCGATTTCCTAACACAATCCACAATGGTGGCATACACAGAATCAGTCACTACAGTAGGCTTAGGCTCTACTCTTGGTCCAGCTGCTGAGACTGAAGTAGATGTTCAAGCTGATCTGTAAAACAATGCTACCTCTGTGTTCTCTCTTCCTTCTGCCAATTTTGGTCACAACGAACAGTCAGAGACAGTACATATTTCATGTTCTGATGGACCCATTCCACAGTATACAGAACCAAAAACCCGGCAGGTGATTCCTGAACTGTTGACTGTTAACCCGCCACTTTCAGTAGCTAAAACAGATGAATGGACAATTGACGAAATCCTGATTAACAGAGACTTTACTATGGTGATTCCTCTGGTTGATTTTGACTTCTACAAAGAAAGAGACTCTGTGTCATCCACTAAGGAGAGGGACTGCAAGGGTAAAGCTCAGTCTTTGGTTACTGGTGGCAATGAGTCTACTGCCCTAAAGGTGCCTTCCATTCCTGTGCCACAAATGTGTCTGTCGACTTCTGAGAATTCAGTCCATCCTCCCACAACCATTGACTCTTCTATGATCCAGTCCACAGCTCTGCAGTCATCTCTGGCACATGTGTCTTCAATCAATGAACCACTGCCATGTCTGCCATTTACTCAAGTGCCTCCACCATGCACATGGTCAGTCCCAAAGACCTTGACATGTTTGTCTTCAGCTACCAAGACGGCCCCAGCTTGCATGCCTTCAGCCTCAAAATTTCCTCCGGCATGCCTGGCTTCAGCTACAGCGACTCATCCATCATACCAATCTTCAGCCATAGAGCCTCTGGCAGTCCATCCTAAGTGCATGTCTTCAGTCCCAGATCCTACCACTTGTCTGCCTTCAATTCATGACACACCTGTATCCTGCTTAGCCTCGCTGCCAATATCATAGGTATACCTGTCTACACCGTCAGATTCTGCTGCATTTTCTTCTGCTCCAGAGATTCCTCCTGAATCCCAATCATTTACTGTTGATGAACGTCCAGCATGCCCTTCTTATGCTTCAGGGGGATCACCAGAATGCCTGCCTATTACACAAGACAATACTCCCAACTACTTGATTTTAGCATCAGAGCCTCCCGAATATGCAGCATCAGAATCTGAGACTTTTGCCAGCATGCCTGCAATTTCCTCACCACTTGCATGTCTGCTCTTGCCAGAAAGGCTAACAGAGCATCTACCATTGTCTAATGCATGCTGCACTAGCCTGCCTTCCTCGTCAAGGACTTATAAGTGTTCACTCCCAGTGACGGAGTTTCCTGGACCTTCCAACTCTGATTCAGATCCTGCAAGTCCTTCATGCCTTTCTTCGACCCATGAGTATCTTCCTCACCAGAAGCCTGCCTATGAACCTCTAGTCTGCAACCTGATACTATGCATTCCAGTCCATCTGCCTTTGCCCACAGGACACTATTTCCATCAGTGCTGCCTCCAAAGAAAATGCACTCCTATCATGGAAAGAAGATGCCTCGTGCGGGTGGCGGGCACCAGAAGACAGCCGTAGGAGGGGGTATACTGTCACGATTCGCTTCCTTCGCTCCCATTACCACCACTTGGGGCATGATTTGGGGTTTATTCCCTACTGGACTTTCCTTCTGAACCTTATGCTACAGTGCTGTGATGAATTGGGAGCGCTACATCCTTATTTTCCAAGTTACTTCCCTTCCGAATCCATTCCAGGTTTTTGGCAGCCAGTATGCTGCTTTAATCAAATGACTATGCTACCCAGAATGCTTGGCCCACAACTTCATCTCCACCCTTGCAGGACAAGGTTGGGTGGAGGATGGGCAACACCTGTTGCTACAGCTGCAGCAAGCAGCACACCTGAGGCGTGTGCTCGTTAAGCAGCTTTAAAAGCCTCAGTTTGCTTCAGTCCAGCGCTGGTCATTGATGCAGTGTTCCTGTTTGTGACTGGTCCCTTGTTCCTGGTTCTTAGCCTTGTGCCTAGTTCCAAGTTTCTATTACTTGTTCCTTATCCTTGGATTTCGAATGTATGTGCTTATTTGATTTCTGCTTCCCAGATTCCCTTTCTGTCTTCCTCTGTTAGAGGGCAGCTTTTCTCAGTGCTTCCCCTTTTGGTGCAGCCCAGTTTGCCTGTGTTCTATATTTCTTTGACTTTGTCCTTTGCTGCTGTAAACCTTGATGCTTTAGTCTTTCCTCTTTATAGACTAGCTTCCTGCCTTCTTCCTTGGATGGGTGGGGGAAGTTTGCCTTTGGAATTCTGTTTTCCCTGTCCTGTTCCTTTACTTTCTCTTGGAATCCATTCCATGTTTTCCCTTGCACCTTTGCATATATTTCTCATTGATTATTAGGTGTGGTGTGCGGTTATAGCTAGCTCCTGTGTGAATACCTATGTTTTCCTCACTATTCTGTAATCACTATTCCTACTTGCCCTTTGTCTTGAGTCTTATGTATTTAGTTATCCTTCCATTGCTGTTACAGCCTTTCTGGGTCCCTTTTTGATCAACAGGGTTCGTGGGCTTGCTGACGTTCAAGTGGTATTTCTCGTCCTCGTGAGTACTGTTTTAAAGTTTCCTTATTTAATACCTTCAAGAGTGTTAGATCACAGATCCTGTCATTGCTTGCCCTCTACGTGGGCTTAGCGCTGTCAGTACCTGTAATAGCAATTGTGGGTAAGGAGCTTGCCGACTTTCCTTGCAGTCATAAGGAGCATCTAAGTGCTTACCCCACATTCCTTTTCATATATTTGTATTATTGTCACACTATGTTTGCACTCCTGGGTTTTAGTATACATGAGTCTTTGTTCATGTGTGCATGTTGATTGTCTCAAAGCTATTCACTGTGTGATTTTGTGCACATTTCCCTTGCCATATTCACTGCCTTTGTCCTTACCTGACAGTTTTATAATAGTATATTTTTATTACGGGCCAATGTGGAAAATCTTAATGTTATGAATTTGTCTTTTGGTGTGTTGCTTAATGGATGTGTTCATCCAAATAAACATAATGATTGATTGATTGAGTATGTTAAAGTCTGTAGCCCACACATCAAACCCCTACATCAGCAGTTTGGTTCAAAATCATTCAGTTCCTAATGCTGCAGTCACCCCCCTTTGATAGTAATCCATGTTAGTAATTCATGTTAGTAATCCATGTATTACACTACAGAGTACATAGCATGCAGTGCACTATTAGTATATGTCAACGTTATTAGCACACAACCTCCATACAGTGCACCTAAGCCTTTTCACCATTTTCTGACAAGTGTTCACTGGTACATTTTTTTGGGAAGGAGGCAATACAGAATGAGAAATGAGCGCTAAGAAAGAACATCCAGGGAGGCGGGGGGAGGGGCATGCACATAATAGAGAGTGTGCGACCACCTTAGTGCATGCATTAGAAGCTATATGATAGATACGGGTGCAAACGCCATCTTGCCAGGTGACAGCCATTTTAGAAGTAGCCCCAGGAGTGGTTAACATAATTTTGTCTGTTAGCATTAGACCCCCTTGCATGAGCATGAACATCACCCCCCAGCCAGGCCAGGTCTCAGTCCACAAAATCTTCCATTGTTCTAAGAAAGTTACAGTGTCTCGCGCCGGGGACAGAAAGCGCCCTGCAAGGACATGAGAAGGGAGGAGAGCGCCTCTTGGCAGTACCATCCCGGATAGTAAAGCCCTCCTGCACCCAACAATCCCCACACGAGAAATACAGCTTTGTCATGCTTGCATCCCATTACTCCCGCATGCCATGGCACCATCCAAACCCAGACCACTAACCATAAAACTTTGACACCCCTCAATCGATCACTAACATCAGAAGGCAAAGCTATTCTGCCTTCAGAAATTGGTCACTTTATTTGTGCAGCCAGGTGCAGGGTAAAACTAAAACTAAGGTGGAGGACCATGGGAGTTGCTGATCTGTCTAGGAAGCGAGTGAGGCATGTGAGTTAGTGTGACCTTGGCTCACCCCCCATCCCATCCCTGTATCTGCCAGGTGTTCGTTACAGTGATAAAATACTATTGTTTGTGTTAGTAGCAAATTCATTGTCAGGCCAACATCACCTCGGATGATGAGCCCAGCAGCACCCACGTGGACAAAGATTAACATGTGAAGATGGACCAATTGTGTGGCATACCATATGGAGCAGGCACTATATGCATATAGCTTGTCTAGTTTGGATCATAGATTTGAACTTTATTTGATGATGTCATTAGTGTTGTTATTTGTGCTTATAATGTGCTGCACGCCCCTATAGAGCTCCGAGTGCTTGGCGGCAGCAGAGTTCTGTGCTGATGCATTTGTATTTTGGAAAAATAAATATTCATTATCATTGCAAGTATGTCTTTGGCCTTTTTCGCTAGCGGGCTGTATTTTTTTCTGGTGAGCATGCCTTCATTTTCTTCACACGTGATGGTGGGGAGTCAATGGTTAAATGCTAGTTTAACTGGTTTGTGCCCTTTCTCTGATAAGAGGTTCTTTTCTGACACCTACAGTTCCAAGGGTGTCAGAATGAGTGTACATACCAATAGCACTGCTTTGTGTCTCCTGAGCACAAGTCGCTGCCTCTATTTTGCCATAGCTTATTCAGTGTATTTCCTGTGAACCCCTGGTGAGCTGGCTCTGTGTATTTTAGAGACCAGGATTTGCACGATCCAATACTAGACTGTTTTCCTGTGCCAAGGAGGGTGAGGTTCTTGGTATGGGCAATATACATCAGGTTTGTGATGGCACAGAAAGCTTGGGGATAATCTGCATATCCCCATTGGGGCCGTCTCATAGAATAGGATGTAGTTTCATCCTTCAGGGACACCCCAGTTATATGAGATGGGTAAACCGAGGAAGAGTTGGAATTTCCTCAAAGGCTCTGTCATGTGTACATTTTGGAGTGACATGAGGGGCTGGAGTGAAGGAGGTGACGTCGGCAGATAGGTGGGTAAGAATGCTCCGAATTTATATGTGCTCTTCTGAGTTCGGGAGGGAGGCTTATAATGGGCTTTCAGCTCAAAGGCAGGGTTTTTAGATGCTGAGTTTTTGACCTGGGATTTTTGGCCTGTCGCATGACTGTTTGCAGGGGACTTTTTGCTGCATGACGCAGCCTGCTCTGGGTTTTGCCTTGCTGAGGCTTTAAATGGGCCAAAATGTAACCAGCCATTATTTCAAGCAAGGGCTGGGGCTGTGGTTTTCAAATTTAATTTTGAAAGAGATTGAGTGAGAGTGCCGGGCTGTTGTTTTTGGCTGTGCTGCTGAAGCATAAAAGCATTGAGTCAGGTTTTGCCGGGGCCTTGAATGAGGACTTTGAATGAAGGGGATATCTGGCTGGCTGGCAGCATGACAGAATTTCAAGCAGTGTACACTCCATAAGAGTCCTGAGCTGGAATGTGGGGGATACAGCCAAGTGAAGCTCAACAGTATCAAGTGAGTTTTACCAGGGACCACATTAACAGGGATCTCCTGCTGGGGTAATTTGGACAGGTCAATCTGACCCAAAAAGGCATAATTCCCTCTATATTCAAGGTACCCGGGGATCAAGGTAGTTGCCTAAATCAAAATTGATTATGGGAATGACTCTGCCATGCAGGAGAGTCAATTACCTCTAACATCATACTAACCCAACCTTAGCTAGAGGGCAAAAGGGTAAATGGGAGTTTAGGCTGTTAGTAAAGTGTTTTTGCTTTTTCCAAAAAAACAACTGAAGTGCTTACATGGGTGTCCCTAATTTTATCCCCAATCTACTAATAGTAAACAAGGGGAAGCGTTTAAGGGTTTCAAGATGTGTTACACACATTGTCAACAAATGTCAATTATGGTTGTTCACTGATGAATTTATGTTTCGCTGGTTAATCTTGGAATTTGTTTAATTTTCTATTTTGAAAATGTTTTGTTTTCTTACCTATAATCAATGCAAACAGAAATGACATCACCTTGTAATGACATCTCCTGCATGTAGAAATATTCATACAAAAGTATGGATTGTGAGCCTGCGTGATAGTCTATTCAATTTACGACACATGGTGTTAAAATCTGGTGTGTACCTAGTGCAGTACTAAGTCTTCTGATGTCTAGCCAAACAGCCCACACTCTAATATAATTGGGATAACTGAAAAGTGGCAGGGAATTTATCTTACACTACACTCACAGTGCAGTGACCCACATGCACCCTCAATTCACTGTGCCTTAGTACCCTGTATGAAGCCGCATGGACCATCTATTTAGTCTGTTAGTTCACATGTTCCCCCTACTCATAGTGTATCGATCCCCATATTCCCCTACTGATGGGCTATGAGGGATGTGAGCAAAGGAACTCAACTGTTATAAATAGAAGAGGACTAGGCACTCATGGGCTATGGGTGTCATTCCGAGTTTGGAGGTAGCCATGGTGTTCCTAGCACCATGGCTGCCTCCAAACCCGGGTCCGGTCTGGCTGAATGGGAATTTACCAGGTCATTCCGACCATGGAGGACCCAGGAAGTCCCCATTCAGTAAACCATTCACCATTCCCATTTGAGCCCCCACAGGGTTCAATGGGAATGGGGAAGGCGCTAATTACGGGCCTGCAAATAGCGGGCCTGTTATCAGTGCCCTGGTCCCTTAGCGGGACCCACAAAGGACATGTGGTCAGACCACACGTCCTTTGCGGGTCCCGCTAAGGGACCTCGGAATAGGGCGGTAAGGGTTTACCGGCACCGGCATCCTTACCGGTGCCTGTAAACCCTTACCGCCCAACTCGGAATGACCCCCTATGAGTCTTGATGTTCCCTTTAATAAGGCTAGGAGTGTCCATGTCCCTCAAATCATAGACCATGAATCCCCATATTGCCTTCATTTTAGCACTTGAAGCCTGTGCTCCTCCCCTTAAAAGTTAGGTGTTCCCATGTTCCATGCACTCATAGTTCATGCATTTCATTGTTCTATCGACTTCCCATAGCTAGCACTTATCAATTCCATAGTTTCTGATCTCTTTACCCCCGCTATCGGGGAACTAGGCTTCAAATGTTATTCATCCACTCCCACTGCATTCTTCACTTTCATAGACTCCTCACTGATGTTAAGCCTCCCCCACCTTATTCTTAACAGGGCCATTTACTATTTATCATTACAATGGTACCGATCTCAGCACTAGTGCATCCATCATGTCATGTCATCAATATTTCTTCTGTTACTTATGCCCATCAACACCCTAGCCACAATAGTGCCTGGGGCAAAGGTTCTGCTACCATCTTGCAAACACTGAATGCCAGTTCATGATATTTCCTCTATCCAGGAGCTGCCTTAACACTAGCTGAGCGGGTGCACTATATAAAAGGGGGGTGGGGGGTGGACCATGTGATTATCAGGACATGGACTCTATGGGCCTCATTATGAGTTTGGAGGTAGCCATGGTGCTATTAGCACCATGGGTGCCTACTAACCGGTCACCATTACCGGGTTCCTGCAATGGGGACTTACCGGGTCAACCTGACATAGGAGGACCCGGTAATTCCTCCTTGCAGGAACCATTCCCCATTCCCATTTGATCAACCATAGGGCTCAATGGGAATGGGGAGGGAGGTAATAACGGGCACATTACAAGTAGCCCGTTATTACCTCCCTCTTCTTCTCGCGGGACCCGGAAAAGACGTCTGGTTTTACCAGACGTCTGATCCGGGTCCCGCATAGGGAACCTCGTAATCGGCGCTCTCGTAATGAAGGGGGCCGGTCCCGTACCAGCCCCCTTCAATACGGGAGCACCAGGGTTATAATGAGGCCCTATGTGTATCTCATCAGGGGCCCAAACTGAGCAAACTCTCTTTCCCTTTGCTGGCTTTCCAGGCTTTGCACCTGCACACAAAAGGCATTTTAGATCATCCAGGAGTTGGTAGGGAAGTTACTGTTTTGCAGCTGCTTCCTTTTGGAAGATTTATTTGACAAAGAACTAGATTCTGTCTGCAGCCCCAAACTGACAAACACCAGCCTTTGACTAAAATAAGTTGCACAGTCAGGCTAAAAGACTTTGGTAGAGCACAAAGGAAAGGCCTGTTTGTGTCAAGGAAAGATTGAAGCCACAACAGTGTATCTCACAAGTGAAGGTTGCACACATGCTGATGAGACACAAAAGAAAGCTAACCAGTGATGAACTTTTAAATGGCTGATAACTGTGAAGCCAGTGATACAGAGTAGCAGAGTGGTCTGGCAAAGGGAAGTAGCTCGCTCGAAAGTCTCAGCAAAATGTGAAATGTTTTGCTATAAAGTGACAAAGTGAACGAACTCTGAAATGCGTAATTGCCAAGATGAACCCTGGCAAAAAGGGAAGTGAAAAGGTGAATGCTTGAAGGGAAGGATTTCTTTGCACTTTGGTGCTTATGGTACTGAACTACCAAGACCAAGAGGCACTGGGCCAAATAACATAAGAGTGTGAGCTGAAGAGAAAGTCAAAGTGGTCCTTTGGAGATCTATGGTAAAGGCCTTGCACATTCAAAAGTCTTTGACATCAGTAAAAGGTCCGAGCCTGACTGAGGGAGACCGGAAGTGTGATAAATTAGGGGAAGGGAACCCCTAACAAATATGAATTAAGCTTGGGGAAGGGAACCCCTGCAAGTCCTGTGATTGATAAACTGCTCTTTGATAAACTGGACGCACTTGGGATCACATACACAAATTACGCTGATGACACTCAGGACCTCCTTCCCCTGATGGGGCATTATCATCAAGACGCCACTACCCTACAGCAAATCTACTCCACCATACAAGTGTGGATGGCTACTAACGGCCTCTGCCTGAACGGGGACAAGACCGAAATCCTCATTTTAGGCCAGAAATCCACACTCTCCAACCTCAACCCGCTGTATTTCAATTTCAACATAGATAACTGTGTCATCCCAGTATTATCTTCAGTCAAAACACTGGGGGTTCACATAGACGCTACCCTATCTATGGACAAACAAGTCAGTGCCATAGTCTCAGCCTCCGCACTGAGTACTAAACTCATCAACGCAATAAAACCATTCCTAACTAAGGATAACTGCCTCTCCATCACTAGAGCAACCATAGGAGCCAAACTAGATTACTGTAATGCGGTCCTAGCCGGCACCTCCAAAAAAAACCTGTCTAGGCTCCAAACAACTCAAAACAACGCTCTTAGAGCAGCCCTCAGCATACTGAAAAGAGATCACATTACACAAGCCAGGAACACAGCTCACTGGCTCCCAGTCAAGGACCGCATCTCCTTCAAAATTCTCACAACCACTCATAAATGCATCAACCTCTCAGCACCCTCATACCTATCTGACACCTTCTGCAGATCTCAATCCACCAGACCGACCAGATTACAATACACCAATCAACTAACGATACCGCGCATCAATAGGACAAAGGCAGGAGGTAAAGGCTTCCCCTTCCTCGCACCTAAGCTTTGGAACTCCCTCCCCACTGACCTCAGAGCTGAAACATCTCTCGTCTCCTTCCGCAAAAAACTCAAAACTGCCCTCTTCAACTAACCTTGCTCTCCTAGTTACCTGCTTCTCAATGTATGTATGTAACAAAAGAATACTATCGTCCAATGTAACACCGACGACTTGAATTGTATGTAACTAAGTATAAGAAACACTGTAACAAGCGCCATGATGCCTTCGGTCTGCTGTGTGCTCAACAAATGTGAATAAATAAATAAATTGCGAGGTCTGAGCCCGGCTGAGGGAGATCTGCATTGAATCAGGCACTTGTTGATTGAGAGGTCCAAGCCTGACTGAGGGAGACCTACGTAAACTTTTTGGCTGAAGCGGGAAAGAACTTTTGGAACGGTGGAATACATGACTTTAATGTGGAAGGCCAGGCAGCCTCGATCCATGTTTTGAACTGCCTTTATTTTGAGAACCTGAGGCAGAGTGTCTCATCCTGTCTATGGGGGCCGCCTTACACCATGCTATCCACGGTGGGGAGGAGAGCTAACTCAGACACTTTGATTCATTATGTTAGGCATTAGGTTTTGTTAGTATTTGCCATGTTGATTTGACAAAGTCTGACTAGCACTGTGTTTACTTTATTATTTGATGGTAGAGACTATTCCCATCATAGCTGTCGGCATTCTGGCCCTCATTACAATTTCCCTGGTGTGCTAAAAGTGCCGGAAAACCTGGTACTGGCACTTTAACTGCACTAGGAAACACAAGTTTGCCGGAGGGGGTGAATGATTTACCTCCAACTAAAAGCTGAAAATAAATTTGGCGCTCACTGGTAACAAAAATGCCATAATTACCAGCACCAGTAATACCAGTGTTGGTTATTGCTGCAATCCCCTCCACGAAGTCCTATAGGACTTCATGGAATGGGACTTTCCTGCTGTTGACAGCACCTGTAATATCCCAGTGATACCAAGATATCAGCAGCAGTAACGGTAGGGCAGTTTCCTGGTATGCCTCCGTTAACACTGGTGGGATACCGGGAATCTTGTAATTAGGGCCTCTATGTGTGCAGGGTACTAGAAGGGTTGTATGTAGCAGTTCCGCACCTTGTCATTCTGTGTGAAATGTGTGAGAACACATTAACTGGTGATTCAATCTGCAGTTTTCTTACTGCATATTGTTGTATATCTGTGCATGGGTTCATTTTGTGCGTGTTGGTGCCTGTGAGGGCATACCTCACCTGCCTTGTACAAATTGGTACACGGACCTACTGTAGATGTAATAATATAAGACTTTCATTAATCCTCAACGTGCGCATGTTTGTGACTCCAGAACTAGTGTAAATGAATCTGCATCCAGCTCATTTTGGTAACTCCAGATCTCCTGAGGGTGAATTTGTCTTTTTTATTTGCAACACGTGTGTATCCATAAGTTCATTCTGCGTATGTCCTTCCTGCGTTGTATTGTCTGCGATATTCAGTGCCTGCAGGTTGTGGTGGGAGATATTTGCTGGTGTTTCTTTCTTTGGGCATGCCTCATCTGCAAAGTCATTTTTGGTGACAATGGACTCAGTGCATATGTAAGAACATATACATGCCCTTTCCTTTAAAAGTGATTATCTTATTTTATGCTTATTTTTTATTTTATTATTTAAAGCACGGACCTTGCCTGAGAGCAGCAGAGCGTACAGAGTGCAGGAGCAAGCATTTGGGCTGCCATCTTTTAACAATAGCGCAGTACTGATTTGAGGTATGTGCATCGGTATGCGTGTCCATTAGAATTATTCCTTGATCAGGTGTTGTTGAAAAAGCCATGTTTTGAGAGATTTACAAAATATCTCAAGTTCCCCTGAATCTTTGCAGTGCCCACCAGTTCAAGGTAAATGCCCGGTGTGTGCAAAGTAGAACATCAATGAAAACCCCAATTCAAAGAACACCTTTTTTCAACATTATAATTTGCATATGTATATGTTAATAATGAAAGGTGGACAGATTTGGCATGGGTATTCAGATGTGGCTTAATCAGTTATCTGCTAAATGTATACACGTCCATGGATGAGGTCATAAATTACAGAGGAAACTATTTCTAATTTGTTCTGCTTAAGGGGCCATTGAAAGCGCCAAAGTAACTATAATGTCTCCACCTCTGCAGCACAATACTTGTCAATGTATTATTTAGTTGAAGTGGGGCTTTGTGAAGGGGCTTTGAGTTGTGTAGATGGCTGCAAAGTGTGTCTAAGTATCTGTAAGGAGAATGTTCTTCTAGATATTAACATTTGAGAGAGACTGCTTATATGATAAGAAATTGAAAAGTGAATAGCCCTTTGCAATAAATCATTAGTATTGTCATTTGAACTGTAAATAAGCATTGCAGATATTGTGTCCGCAATTTATAATGTGCCTTTGAATGAAAGATATATTTGACACATTAAGTTATCTTACATTTGTATTGCCCCTACTGCCATAGGCGATGATGTCAAAGCGCTTTTTGCCTGTCAGAGAAGCAAAGGAGGAGTATGAAAGAACATTTAGTAGTGGTATGGAGGAGCAAAGTCAGGTAGATATTTGGGATGAGGATGAGGGATAGATAAAATGCTCAGGATGGAAAGGTGGAAAAGTTATGTGTACAATTGGACTGTTTTCTATGGGGTGTGGCACTGAAGAGAGAGACCGCTTGAGAAAGGTGTCTGCTGTGCCAGTGGTGTGTCTGGAATGTACTAATCCCATGGTGAGCCAAGGCTGGTTAAAGCCAAATGCAAGACGACGCAGATGGCAACACCCTTCTGCTTACTTCATTCCTCAACAAACATTTGAAAGCAGTAGCATGTCAGAATCTGAATTTGCAAAGTTTGAAAAAAGTTCCCTGAAAAACAAGCAAAACAAAACGACCTTGATTTTCCTTTTTTGGGCTTCCAATGTATTATATGATATATGATATGGCATGTAAAATGCGCCTGTACACAAGGGTTTCTAGGCACAAATGTATGACATGGTTATCAAAAGATTATTTTTAACCAAAGCTCTAGGCTTGTGCTTTTGTGCAAGGTGCTTATGGACA
The DNA here is from genome assembly GCF_040938575.1 of Ambystoma mexicanum. Taxonomy (NCBI): domain Eukaryota; kingdom Metazoa; phylum Chordata; class Amphibia; order Caudata; family Ambystomatidae; genus Ambystoma; species Ambystoma mexicanum. Next base: position 253,761,132 of record NC_090936.1, read on the forward strand.
CAAAGCCTGTCTATTGCTCTGCAGTGAGCAGACGTTGAGCCTTCCACAGTGTCATGGTGAGCAAAGGCATGCAAAAACCATGCTCAAAAACCACAGTGTGGCAAGCCCTTCTGCTTACTCGCCTAAGCACTGAAAGGCCACAAATGGCCGGTTCTATTTATGGGAAAGCTGGACGGAAATATGGGCACATTTACCAGAGGGAGAGATTTCCACCACAGCTTCCCTGGGTGCAGAAGCCTGGGTCCGGCCTTTCTAGAAATTCCCGAGTCCAAATGCATGTAAAAAAAACAGTAGCAGTCAGGTAGATTCTAGTTAGCTTACATCGAGCTTTGGGAAAATAACAAATTAATCCCACCAGAACAAGACATTACACAACATGTTTCTACAGCTTAAAAACATAGCATGGTGTATCATAACATAACACAGGGCAGTGCAGGCACATAGCAGAACATGCCAGTCTTCCATACAAATAATGATGTTATCCAGCAGAAACAGCACCATAAAGTAGGGTGCCCCCAAATATATTAAAGAAACTGCTGTGGTTGCACACACATAACACACACACATACCATGCACAACCATACCCTCTGCTCTAGACTCACTGTTTCTGGATTTGAAGTCTGGGGTTCACATGTCAAATTGGTTAGAATTCCACTTATCCTCCTTACTTGGTGGGAATTAATTCAATACTATTTTGGTATTTTTTACTGTAAACAATGCAATTTCTGCACATTTATATGTTTTCGGGGAGGTCCATTTTTTAAGTTGCCTTTCAAAAATAAAATACATTTTATCCTACTTGCTTTAGATCTGTTCTGGCAGAATTTCAATAGAACAGATTTTATACCCGGATTGAACCCAAACACGTTTCTTAATTATGTATTTCATTATATTTTACTAGCAAAAATAACTCACTTTCAGCTGCATGGCAATCTGAAGAAAAAAACACAGAATGGATAGGTCCCTCTGCCAACTGGTAATTCTGGCTCTCATTGCAAATTTGTCATAGCGGGCCCGGGGCTGGTGAAATCTCAGTGTGTCAGAGGGGTTACTAGCTCAGTTTCTGGTGCGGGGGGCTCAGCTATGCAATGCAAGAGTACCCCCTGTTGAGTGATTGGCAAGAGGGCATTGGCATTAAAGTTGTCGACAGCTGCTCATGAAAATGTCATGTGGAAAAAGTTGCTGTGAAGCAGTCTTTAGAACAAGGTGGCAAATAACAGCCTCATTTACAGAAGTTTGAGATGAGAGATTTAAAGGAATACAATTACTTCAACTCTCTGTTGTAAACAAGAGTTTATACCACCATTTTCCTTTGCAAAAGTAACATTGACTTGAGCTCCTCGATGGGGTTCTGTGGAACAGAGTTTCTTCCAGTCCATACACATTTGTTATACCAGGGAAGATTCTTCTCAAAGGGATTTTGCTTAGTGTTTGGTGTGTACATGTTAGGGAAAGCAGTGAACAGAGAGTGTGTCAGCGGAAACAAAATTCAAGTTAAAGTGGTGACCGGCAATGGGTTGGGGAGAGAGGGGGCCCCCGAAATTCGGAACCACAGATCAGACCATATAAACCAAACAATAATTGAAAAACATGAATATTTTATTTAAATTCCATTTGTTAAAACATACATATTAAATTTTAAATTTTGTTACGAGCTCATCTCTAAATAGCAGCATATTGTTGTAGAATAAAGTGCATAGTGAAACAAAGTGCCAATATAAAACCAGACTGAAAATTCAGTCAGTATTAACTTCATGTTGCCAAGCTGTCTGAACCTCAAGTCGGCTGAAGAGGGTCACCCGGCTGGTGGTCAGAGGCTATGGCCGCATTTAACAATATAGAGAAAACCCCAAAAATATATGGACAAGGCAATAGTAGTTCCTAATTAGAAAAAGGGGTGCCATACGTCGACTACTGTACTGTCATGACCTACTATATACACTAGGTCTGACATATACACAGGAAGTAGTTTCGATGGTGCGGAGCATCTAGGCTGTTTCACGGTTGATGCCCATCTTCTTCAGGACGGCGCACTCCCGTTGGAATATTTGCCACTTAAAGGTTTTAATGTAGCAATAAGGCAATAATACACACAGGAATACAGAATTATGCAAAATGAATCCATAATTTTACCAATATCTCAACTTTGAAACTGGCCACTTGTTCCCGAATGTACATCCTGGGAAATGTGTATGGACCTGTAGGGCAAGTTCTCAGTCAAGTAGAACGTGGGGAGCTGAAAACTAATGTTCCGCCCGGGACGCCCTCCGCTTCGGTGTGGTGGTCCTCCTCTCGCCTGGGCTCGCAGTACTCGGAAGTCCCTCGTAGTCCTCACAAAGTTGAATCCTCAATTATGAGCACCATTTTCCTTTGCAAAAGTAACATTGACTTGAGCTCCTCGATGGGGTTCTGTGGAACAGAGTTTCTTCCAGTCCATACACATTTGTTATACCAGGGAAGATTCTTCTCAAAGGGATTTTGCTTAGTGTTTGGTGTGTACATGTTAGGGAAAGCAACACACGTTGCTGCAAATCTACACTGACCCTTGTTACATAGCAATATTTTTCCCTTAGGAGTAAAATTTGCAAAATTACTGTGTCCTTTATTTGCTCAATAAATATTTAGAAATGGCACTTACTAATGTGCTCTGTCTTTCCACTGAGCCTAGCTCAAAAGATAACGCCTGAACAATATCCCATTTTGACCACATAACAGCTTGCTACTTTCCTTTTGTTTTTAACATTATATTGTCATTCGTGATTGTTAACATACAAAACATAAATATTGTTAATTCCAGGGATCTGTTTAAAACCCCCGGTGAAAAAAAAGCTATCATTTTGATTTTAAGATATCACCACCCTGTGATGGGTATAGGCACATCAAATCGGACCTTAATCGGATATGTCTACTCATCAATATGAATGGCAACAGGAATAAAGCTGAGAAAAACTAGACCAACACATTAACCAGCATGCATGACTGTGTTAATAGCCTCCAACTCTGTCTTCATAAATACCTTCCTACTCGAGCTCTTCACTCCTCCACCTCCAAATCCCTCAGGGTCAGTCGCTTCTCCAAGCAACAAGTTGGTGGTAGATCTCTTTCTTCGGCTGGGGCCTCCCTCTTGAACAGCCTCCCTGCCTCTTTGAAACTCGAGGAGAACCATCTCCGGTTCCGGAAGCACCTCAAGAGCTTCTTCTTTGCTTCTGCCTTCTCTCTTCCTCTCCTCTGCTGATTTCCTGTCTGATACTCTACTGGTCACCTGGCTACACTCTGATTTTGGGCCCAGGTCAGGGAGGATAGCTCAAGGGCAACATACTCACCTTGGAAGCAAGACAACACAGAGCACCACAGGTTTGATCCCCAGTCCCTTGCTTAGAAACCTCTGGGTATTAAGTGCATTATAACTTACCTATCATATCATTTCAGGTCCCTGCCCACCCAGTTGCACACCCGCTCTTCCTCCCGGCAACCCTTGCATTTGGGTCTGTATCTGTAACCCTACAGTTCCGCTATCTACACTTTTGGACACTTGCTGTCTGCACTCACCCTTGTACCTGCCACCTGCTGGCCGCACTTCTTGTTATTGTTTTGACCCCATGTACAGCACTACCCTCTCCCTCCTTCACTGCACTTGCACGATCTCAATGTCACTTGGCCTAGTAAGATCGTTGTCTCTGTCCTCTCTCTGTTTCCCCTTCCTTGCCTCGCCTCGCCTTGAAACACTTGTGTATAGGCACGTTACAAATGCCATATCATCTGCCAAAGAAAGTATCCTTTCACTGGATATCATTTCATAAAGGAGCCCAGACTGTGAAAATACTTCTATTGCTGATTGTACTAATAAAGACCCAGGTCTACAGATGCAGTGCAGTCGTGGTTAAATCACAAACTGAGCATCCTCCACAGCGGTGGTGCCCCACAATTGGTTTCAGTCCCCACACCTCAGTGATAGGACATGGTTTATTCAAAAGGGGGTGGAGATTGAGAGTTCGACCATCGGCTCATGACAGATGCTATTGATTAATGGTGGACAGTACTTAATTAGGTGTTTGCCTTCTCTTGGTTTGCAGAGATATGGAGAACTGTGTAGAATTTAGATGGACCCCACTGTGGAGTAGACATACTCATGGTGTCAGTGTATTGATGAGGTTTTGACCATCCTGAATGTCGAGAGATTACAAGTATGGTCCATGATATTAGGTGTGTTTAGGACTGACACATTTATTGTGACTGTTGGAAATTGCAACCCAGCAGTTGTCTAGTAGTTCTGATCTGTAATCGTGTGCGTATTGGTTTTGTCTTGTAGTGTTTCGTATTAAAGCGTGAATATTGTGATAATTTGTGAATATGTGTCAAGAATTCTGTAGAAGAACCGTTGTCCCCCATATGAGTTTTCCACGTGTATGGGGTTAAGATGTTGAGGAGATACAATTGTGTTTCAGCACCCCGGAAAAATGTCCAGCATAGTGCATTGATGAAAGAAACTTGTTGGGTATAGGTGTGAATATGATCACCTTGTTGTAATATCAAAATCAAAATATCTCTGATGTTGACATTTGTATAGACAGATAGAGGTTAAAAGTCTTATTTTAGATGGTAGGGTCTCCTTTTATGTCTTTGGCTAGCAGTTTGGACACATCTAAATTGTATATCTAAACTTTTGTTATCATGTTGAATACAATTGTGATGATTTGTAAGTGATTTACATTTTTATATTATAGAACACAATTCATTTGTTTGTAATTTTGTTTTACGCGTTGGCACTACTTAATGACAAATTGCCTTTTTGTGTTTATATTGGCTCTCACAGAAGTCCTCACCAAGCTCCACGTCACATGGGCTGATGTACTTCTGATGAACCAGGACTGCAACTCGCTTCACCAAGAACTCAACACCACCCTCACAAACAAATTCAACCACCATGCCCCAGTGACATGGTGCACCCGAAAACCTACATTTTCAGCACCATTATGCACTCCAGAACTGACCTCAACAAAGGAACCATCAGAAAACAAGAAAGGAATTGGTGAAAATCCTGCACTGCATCCAACCTCACCATGCTCAAGGAACTCTGTGCTAACACAAGTGACTGATCAACACTGTCAAGGCCAGCTACTACCAAAACACCATAGCCAAGGCCAACAATGAAAGCAGGACCCGCTTCATAGCCATCAAGCACTGCATCAATCCTCTGCCCAACCCACCCATAGCACAATTTATTCCAAAAATCCCCCTCCATCATCTCTTTCTTCATCAAGAAGATCAACATGATCTGCCAACTCATAGATACCAAGGCCACAACTGACAGCACACTAGACATTGCATCTCGCAAAACCACAACTACCTGGACAAATTTCAAGACACTAACTATGGAAGACCTCACTGACAACTTAGCATCCATCAAGGTCACTTTGTATGCAAATGATATCCTCTCTGCTTCCTTACTTAAGACCCTTCCGACTGAAGCACTCCTCCCTTACCTGACAATCATCAATTGCACCCTAACCCAAAGTAACTTCCCCTCGACGCTCAAGACTGGACAAATCCTCCCACTTCTTAAGAAACCAAGACTGGACACTAACTGTCTCAGCAACTACCGCCCCATTACCTATCATCCCTGTGTAGGCAAGATCCTTGAAAAAGTAGTACCCACACAACTCCTCCAATACATCGAAGCCAACAACCTAATTCAGTCCTACCAATCTGGCTTTGGACCCAGATGTAGGACAGACACAGATACCATCAAGGTGGTCAACAAAGCCCTTAGGATCCTTGATGATGACCACCCTTGCCTCCTAGTTCTCCTTGACCTCTCAGCAGCATTTAACCCAGTAGACCACCAGACACTCACTGACAATCTACATTGTTGCATGGGGGTTAGCAAGATCGCCTCAGATGGCTCAAATCCTACCTTGCAAACCGCCAACATTGGTACAAATGGATTCTTCCATATCACCAGCTCTACCCATCTCCTGTTGAGTCCTGCAAGGATCCATCCTGAACCCCACGATCTTCAATCTTTATATAGAACCGCTCGTAACCCTCCTCTATCCACACAACATCCACATTCACCAATATGCAAATGAAACACAGATCTACTGCAAGTTATCCTCAATCAAAGACATCCACAGGCTCAAGAACTGCCTCTCATTGATCCAGTCCTCCTTTATGTCCAGTGCTTCCCTAAAGCTCAATCCCTCCAAAACTGAATTCCTACTGCTGACCAACAACATTGAACACCCGAACATACAGACCTGGCTATCTGCTATGAACTTCAAGGAATTCACACTCCAGCTGGACTCTTGTGCCAAGTCCCTCGGGTTCAACATCGATAGACACCTCACATCCACCCACATAGCAAGGAAGTCACAAACAGCATGGCACCAACTTTTTCTTCTCTATGGAAAACCAAGTCCTTCATCTCAGAAAACCACTTCAGATCCGCTGTTCAAGCCTTGGTCCTCCCCCACCCGAATGGTGACAATGCCCTTTTGGAAGGCCTTCTGGCGATTACCCTTAGACCTCTGAAATGTGGTCTGCATGTTGCAGCAAGACTCATTAAAGGACTACACAAATTCTACCACATCACCATGACCCTCATTGAACTGCGCTGGCTCCCACTGCAAGCCCCTATCATCTTCAAAACCTTTTGCATCATCCACAAGGCTGTCATCCCGAATTCCCCAAGCAAGCTCACTGAGAAACTAAGCATCCCCAGAGGCCTGCTATCCACCAGAAGTAAGGAAATGTGCAGACTTGATTTACAGCAGTGCAGGAAGGAAAGAACCAGAAGACAGGCTTTCTCCATCTACGCTCCTAGACTCTGGAACCTCCTCCCCATCAACATCAGACTTGCCATATCACTTCTACAGTTCATTAAAGAGCTCAAGACTTTCCTCTTCATGGAATAGCTCTTCCTTAACATGTAGGTCCACACACCCTGCACTCCCCCACCCTACCTGAAACTTGGTGATCTGCTCCCCACTGTACTACCACCAAGTTGACAATTGCCCACTCTCCGGGTTAGCACCCAAATCCTTTTTTTCTCTGTTTCCCTCACCTTGTTCTCCCGCTATGATTGTAAAGCACCCTGTTGCTTCCCAACACGAGGTCCATGCTCAATAGTTACCCTAATAATAATTATAGTAGGTTTCTTAATGTCATTCATGTTTTGGCTCATGTGTGTTGCTTCAGTGCAAAGTGACTGAGCAAAAACGAATGGTGGTACAGAGTTTGGAAAGGAGACAATGACACTGATTGATAGATAGTGTTTTGCATATATGCTCTTTTCTCCACATCCCTTGGCTGCTGATGTGTTGGAGTCATTTGCATATGAATGCCTGACACGGGTTGAACTTTTCATATTGGCTGATTATGGTGTCAACCGTGTTGCAAGGAGTGCACATTTTGTTTCTTGTCACGTTTTCATTGTCAGGGGCATGCTTTGTTACATGAGTTTCATAAGGCTTTTCTTCTAATAATTGCCCTCCCAGTTGCGTGGAATCAGGCAACACAAATACCTTTGAATCGAGCTGACAGCGACCTGGATTCAATTTATTTATTGTTTTTTGTTTTGTTTTTTACTTGTACAAAGAAGACCCAAACCCTCTATTTTTAGAGAAAAGCGCTGCCCTAGAAAGCCAACAAAATACATATTTTATTATTCCTTTAAATAACAACCTATATTACACTCTGACATTTTTGTAAAGCGAATGTCACTTGTACGGAAGGGCTATGCCACATGTCAGGAGCATCTCTGAAATGGTGTAAAAACTAGGGAGGACTGAGTCACATGACAACATGAGTAGGGAAGACTGGAGCACTGCCGTTTACCTTTCAGGGTCATGTCTAAAAGGCTAGCAGGGGTGGGGATGAGACAGTCACATACAGTGTTCACCTCTGAAATCATGGCATGGTGTGCCATAGTCAGGGGCTCCTTAGACACCTCACATTCTCATCGATTCATCTTCAACGCTACTACTTTCGAGGCATACATTACTTGTATTATTTTTTTCAATCGAATTTTATTGATTTTTAATAAGTGTACAATACACTATAGGGCCTTACTTTTCCCTACTTGCAGTTTGTTGGACTCACAAACTAATTGTATTGCAATGTTCTTTCCTTAATTTGAAAGCAACTAGCCGTTGTTGGTTTCTTAAATTACAATAAACAACATATTGCATGTTACTTTTCTGAAGCCAGAAGTACATGCCTTTAGTGTGTGAGGCTGGGTTGGGAGACTCAGAGACTGCACAGATGAAAATAAGTTGTTTGCATAAAAGAGCTCAGTGAAGAAGCACCTATCATGAAATAAACTGTCAATACGAAAAAAAGGCCTGTGGTGTGAGCTTCTATGGGGTGAATGTTGCAGAGCAAGATGTCCCGGTAGGTTTCAGTCCAGTAAACAAAATGTTTGGGCTGTGTAAAGGGAGATAAGTTTTAAAATTCCTCACATCGCCAGGCTAATAATTTAAGAGCAAACTCATCCATGGAGACTGAGTATGGTGCTGGAAATGGACAGTTAAAATGGACGTGGCCTTTGCCTTCCATCAATACCTACTGAGCAATTAATATATTAGGCTAGATCCTGCAAACTCCTTGAGCGCAAGTGTTGAGATGCACAAGCGCATCTCATCACTTGTGCCAGAAAAATGGGCACCCTATTCTCAACGGCCATTTGATTATGTGCATCACAGATGTGCACATTCGGATGCCCTTTTCCATCCTCTTTGTGCATTTGCGCAAATAAGGGAGTTGTTACTGCGCATTTCTATGCACGTAGAATCTGCATGTTCCACCTGATTTTTCTAGAAATATTTTTAACGAAAGACAAGGTATATTATATGCCAATGAAAGGATGAGAAGAACAAGTGCAGGATTATTTTAAAAGGCTTAGTAAAACCTCATGCCACCATCGGTTAAGTCTTGCTGTGCATGACTTTCCTTCCTAAAACCCAACTAGCACTTGCTCATCTATTCAAACACCAAACGCATTTTTCTTGAGTTGCCACATAGACTTAATGTGTGAGAGTTTACACCCTTGAAACTTCATCCAGCCTCTATTTCGTCATTAAAGACATGTTGTACGGGTGCAAGTGGAATTAGCTCAAGGGAATTGCCCCCAATTCAAAAAACATATTCTTTCAATGCATTTTTGTACCAGGCAAAGGAATGGGACTAGGATAAACAGTGAACTGCTGCTCGAATGCTTTGAAATAAATGTGGGCCTGATTCACAGAATGTTTTCCTATGGGATTGCGCCATTATAAAACTCTGCCATGAACCAGGTCCATGGCGCCGTGACAATTTGGCCACTGTGCGAATTGTACTTCCACAGGGTGGACATTTTCTGTAATATCGGTGCTTTGATGTTTGGACATTTCGAGTTGAAAAAAATAAGCACAGCCCCTCAACACATGGGAGGCCATTACGACCCAGGCGGTAAGTACACCAACTTTACCACCATGGTGTAAACTATGTTTACACCATGGTGGATGGCGGATTTACCGCCCCATTCCAAGGTGAGTGGGGCGGTAAATCCCCATTTCCCATTTACCCTTCCTCATTCCCATTTTTGCCCCATAGGGCATAATGGGAGTGGGGAAGGCGCTAATTACGGCACCGTAAATTACGGTGCCGTAATTAGCACCAAGGCGGTTTAGCGCCATGGATTTTAACGCCTGCTAAAAGCAGCCGTTAAAATTGGAATCAGGCGTTAATGGTTAACGACGGCGTTAACCCTTAACGCCTGGGTCGTAATGACCTCCATGGAATTAAAGGGAACATCAAATTATATGCATGAGGCTAAATATAGAGTAATGAACAACACAAAAGGCATGCAATCTGCCCGTTAATATTGTGCTATATGTTTGATCAGTTATGTGTAGCAAGTCCGCATCTTGAATAACTGAATCTTTTTTCATGTATGGGATAAAGACGTTATAAGGATATTGCAAGACACTGAGGAGTTTCATGACCAAATAGAGCAACAAGGTTGAAAGCCCAGTTATTTTATGAGGCCACAGAACTCCAATGTGACTTGCAATATCCCTTTATGAGTGTGGTAGGAGGATTTTATTCCTTAGAAGCAATGGCTGCACCGTTAGCCTTCTAAAACGCGGTCTTCTGATTTCAGTTGTCTCTACATGTAAACAATGTAGAATTTTTTTGAATAAAACAAAATATATGTATGTGTAGTTTGTTATGTGCTGAAACATAATTAAGAAGTTTAATACAATGCATGTAAATGCTGTTCTGCGGTTAAAATAAGGCATCACATGCTGATAGCGTTTTACTCTTATGTAATAAATATCAGCAATACACAAAAGAAACATACTAGCAAACACAGTTCTTTTTCAGTAAATGGTGGCTGTAAAGAGTCACACCAATCTATTTGCAAAAACAGGAATCCTAAAAGTAGTCACAGCTTTAATGAAGTGCTTCAGTGGCAGCTGGATTTCTGCTCTCAGCTGGGCCAGGCAGCAAGCATTGTGATGTCAAAATCAGCCTGTAATAAGTTATTACAGTTGCGGTAGAGTTGTAATTTCCTTATTACAGGTGACTGGTGATGTCACTAGCATAATGTGAAATGAAAATACATATACTACAGGTTGCCATGTGTGAATGTATTTTGTGTACCCCATGTACTTCAGAGAGATAGCCTACATGCCCATCTCCTCCATCCTCTCTTATGCCATGTAAATTGCTGCTAATGGGTGAGGTGGTACCTTTCCTGGCACCAAGAAACCCCCTGTGGGGAACAGCTCCCAAACTGTGCATTTGCTAATGCCTAACAGCACTTCCCTACCCTTAGATGGACAGACCTTAAAATCTGGATGAAAAAAGCATTACTGTTTTCGCCCTGGTCATATGGTTTAGCTAGGCAAATTCCATTCAGACTCTTAGCTAGCAAAGGGTCAGAGAGACTTCACATTTGAGATTACATTTGGCTGTCTTATTGGAAAGATCATCATTTCCCCCAGCCCCAAAAACTCTATTTGTCACTGTCAACATACTGCCCTTCACTACCCTGCAGCTGTCGCACCTCCCCGTCCCCCTTTTAGGCCAAGGTGTTGCACATTTCTTTGAGGTATTCACACTCGACCTGCCATCTTTTCTGCTCCCCGTTTCATTGTGAAGAATCCTCTGTACGGTTGCATCCTCGCTCTAGTACCAAAGGGCTAGTGCCACGCCAAAATCTGGTGAGTTGTGTCTGTTGTTGGAGGTGGAGGAGGGATTTCATTTTGGAACATGTGAGAAGAGTTTGTGGCATGTAGGAGACAGCAGGGTGAAATTAGGTGGAATTCTAGCCCCTGTCTGACCAATGCCTGAGGAACATATGACAAATATCTTGCCTTGCTTTGCCATTGATGCGTAAATGTCCCAGAAAGCCACTGGGTTTAACACCTGAGCATGTTAGAGTGAGGTTTGAGGCATCTCTCAACCTGTTAACAAACAAACTAAGGAAGGTGAAATGGGTGGCAGTGGTCCTCAAATTTCATGCTGCCCTTCCACTGAACCTTAAATTCTTACCTCTCTTAAACCTTGGTAGGTTATGGTCATGTCTGAGTTTTCACACCACTCTGTTCCCTCAAATGCTAAGTCATAGATGCTTGTTTTGTTTGTCAAGGAGTACAATGTATCTATTTGATACAGAGACAGAGAAAGAGAGAGAGTGAGAAATAGAGAAAGGGAGAGAGAGAGAATTGAAATTGAAATCTTGAGAAATACGACCTGCCTACTAATGGCCAGCGGTAGGAATGCAGGGTTGCAGGTTGTTTTACCTTGTGAGGCCTACTCTTATTTTCCTGCGACTAACTGACTCCCCTCTAAGATCTGTTACAACCTTACGCTATGCACAACAAAATCCACAGATGGTGTAAGGAAGGCATGGTATCAAATTAAGACAGACACAAGTGATCACAGTTCAAGGTTGTGTATTAAACTTTAAAAATGGGTGAGATAAACGCCTGATTTAAACCTAAATGTAGGATGGGAGCAAGCTACGACCATCATATAATAATAGTCCAGTCCAAGAAAAGTCTAGTCAAATGAAAAGGGCCTATACTAAAAAAATAAAATTGCCAATCTTTACCCTATGCTACAAAATAATGTGGGATAATGTTCACAAGAAAAGAAAGAAGTGTTCACAAAATGATAATTCAGGATGTTGTAGGGGTCTCCCTTCCCCACATTTTTCGCACTGGAACAAGTGGGACTCTCTGGCAGAAGCTTACAGTTCCATTTCTTCTAATTTGGCCTTCTGTTCCCAAGTCTCTTCTCATGCAACATCTTTTGTTTCAGAGGGCCTGGTATGTCAGAAATAACAAAACATACTGTTCCTTCTTATAGACCTCATGTCGGGTGATTACTCTTTCCCCCCAACCCCGAAGATCACCCTCAAGCTGGCTCCGATCCTGCTCTCAGCGTTAGCCTTCCAAAGCACTTGCCAATTTAAACAGAGACTTCCAATGGGTGATCATGTCTCGCTGGGTCACTCTGTTAGCCTATGGCAAGTGTGTGCTTTATCAAAATCACAGTTCGCACAGAGTTCCCCTCAAATGGGCGCTAGTTTCACAACTCCCTCAGTCGGGTTCACACTTTCCACAGTTCACAATTTCAAAATCTCATCAGATAGCGGGGTTTCACTTCCCCTAGCTTTCTCTCAGCATCCCTCTGTCTGGTTCACATTTGCCACAGCTCACATTTCAACAACACGTAATTCTAGACCCCTTAGTTTCTTCCCTTTACCTAAATCCGGGTCTCAGCCCCCAGTCAGGCTTTCCCTAAAGCCCCCAGTCAGGCTCTCTCTAAAGCCCCACTGAAGAACTTGACCTTTTCTTTCAACATCTCAACAATTGCCATGAGAGAATTACCGTGACCTTAGAAAGAGGTAAACCTAACATACATTTTCTGGATGTCAACATAGAAAAAGTGGGAACTGACCATAACACCAGCATCTATAGAAAACCTACGGACACCAACAGTACACTGCACTTTGGGAGCTTCCACCCAGTGCACCTGAAAGACAACTTGCCTTTCAGCCAAATGCTACGACTTAAAAGAATTATTTCAGACACTACCCGTCTACAAGGAGAATATGAGGACCTGAGACAAAGATTCAAGAAGAAAGGATTCCCAGATGAAATCTTCGACAAAGCAATCACATGGACAGAACCACTCACACGTGCCAATTTACTGGAAGCAAACCCCAAAAAGGTGACAACTAGACTAATTTACACCTTGAAGTTTTGAAGTCAAAGTTACCAAATAAAGAGAGTTATCAATAAGAATTGGGATTTGATAAGATCAGACGCAAACTTGCACACATTATTCCCTGAGCCTCCAATGTTGGCATATAAAAGGGGAAAAAACTTTAAAGACGGCTTGATCAGAGCTGAAAAAAGTAAAAAAAAAACAATCAAACCACTTTGAAAAACAGAAACTTGATACCCATCCATGCCTACATTGCCAACATTGTACAAACATAATCATAGGAGGCCACATCCGATATCCAAGGAGTAGTAAGATGGTATTCCTTTCAGACTATGCATCATGTGACAGCAAAAGCGTGGTTTATGCCCTTGTGGCAAATATTATTTTGGTAAAACGATTTGAAAAGCAAAAGATTGTTGGACGGAACACAAATCGAACATCAGAAAAGAGAACAACAAATCTCCAGTGTTCAGACACTTCAAAGAAAATGGCCACATCACCCAATTAAGATGGGCGATTCTAGAAATAGTACACCCATTCCCCATGGGAGGGGACCTAGCTAAGAGACTAACCCAAAGATAACTCTTTTGGATACATAAATTAGATGCAGTTCCTCCACATGGCCTTAATGAGGACTTCTATTTAGGCCCTTTTCTCTAAATAGATTCCTACCATTGACTATTTAAGTAAGATATGACATCGCAATCCAGGTTTATTTTAATCTTATCCCAAGATTGTTCACTCTACTTTAAGAGACAGACAGGTAACACTGCATTGTGATTTACAATTCTGGTATGTTATATTCCTACAAAATCAATATGTTAACAATGTGAAGTTTATTAAGTAGCACACATTATCGAGTATCAATATGTGTAGATTGTGAACACTTACTTTGGAGACAGAATAAGATGGTTGAATGTTACATATTTATGAGATAATCTCAACTTTAATCTGCTCAAAACTCCACTGTGGATAGATATAGCCAACTACCGCAACTAGGGGTTACTCTGGCATTTAAGAGTCGGTAACATCACTAAGTGGTTATTGACCACTAAGATATTGAGCACAACTAAATTCTATAGACTCCATTTCGGTGCTGGACTGCCCATGTGGGCGGGACAAAGACTGATATGCAAATGGATATTTCCCATCTGTGAAAGGTACAGTGAGCAAAAAGCAGATGGCTGCAAACTCTCAAAGTGGTTAATAACCACTGAACAAGTTATCATGCCGTGTTCTTTCAAGAGAGGGGCGCCAGCTACCTTGTTTTGTATTTTTGGAAGGAACTTGGGGTTGGTCACCCTAAATTACCTGGGGGCAACCAGATGTGGACTCCCTGCTCACTGTACTTAGAGAGGCACAGCTTCACCTCACTGATGAGGCCCAACAAGGCTGAAACACGTGTATGGGGTTGCTGTTGGTACTCTTGTTCAGAAGAGAATTGCCATAGCATTTCGGTGCTGGACTGCTCATGTGGGCGGGACAAAGACTGATATGCAAATGGGAATTTTCCCATCTGTGAGAGATACAGTGAGCAAAAAGAGCAGAGAGGGGCGCCTGCTACCTTGTTTTAGACTCCGGAATAGTACATTAAGGTACACCTCAAATTACAAACATAACATACTTCATAGAATAAGCATGCTCATCATTCTAGGAGCTACATCTAAAATGGTACCCTAAAGGGTACATCTTAGGAGCAACATCACAATGGATGGTCTCTCTTAGTACATTATGTGTTGTCAACACAAATTTAGCCAGAGTTTCTATCAGGCTATTAAAACACTTTATACTACCGCAATTACTTCCTTTTTGAGCCTAATTCATAATGAGACACATAGTTGTAATCTAAAATTGAAAACTTTACTGATCATCCCATTCATTCATTCATTCTCTAAATGCAATAACACATTTAAACTTGGAATTCATTATAACAACAACATAAACCGAAGAAAACTTTTTAATTAAAGACCATCAAATCAGAACATTAAATAATATCAGCCTAAATAACATCTGCCTATCTTTTAATACCAGCGATTAAAATCACGGCAAACGCAATGTTTATATATAGGACGTCATTGCGCTCACTACCTGATGACGTTATACATAAATGACGCATTTAAGCGA
Organism: Ambystoma mexicanum; assembly: GCF_040938575.1. Taxonomy (NCBI): domain Eukaryota; kingdom Metazoa; phylum Chordata; class Amphibia; order Caudata; family Ambystomatidae; genus Ambystoma; species Ambystoma mexicanum. Next base: position 253,776,477 of record NC_090936.1, read on the forward strand.
TCATCTTGTTTTTCGCTCCATCCTCGCAACCAGATTGGAAATGTTGTGCATCTCGCATAGGACCTCAAAGTAAATAGACTTCAGGAAACACTAGGTTTTCCTTATTTATTTTTAACTATTACTTAGTAGTGGAAACCATAACAGTTGTTTCCCACTTTTATTATTATTTTTATGCAGCTGATTGGCTTGAGTTAACACTGGCCAGACCAAATTAAAATATTCATCCGTCTACATACTGAAGTGTTTTCGATGTTTTGCAACCTACAAGTAAGTGCTATGGGCATATAACCCTATTTAAAAACCATTAAAACGTTCATCCACTCGAAATCATCCAACACAAAAATGTTTCATTACTCAGAGTGATGATGATACAACTCCCAATTCGATTTTTGCAAAGGTAGCGGGCGCCCCTCTCTCGAAAGAACAGACTTGATAACCTGTTCAGTGGTTATTAACCATTTGAGAGTTCGCAGCCACTGCTTTTACTCACTGTGCCTTTCACAGATGGGAAATATCCATTTGCATATCAGTCTTTGTCCTGCCCAGGGTCAGTCCAGCACCGAAATGCAATGGCAATTCCAACCTGAATGAGAGTACCACCAGAGAGAGGGGCGCCCGCTACCTTTGTAAACCTATTTTTTAAGGAACCTGGGATTGGTAACCCTAGGTCTCCTGGGGGCAACCAGACGTGGTCTCCCTCTCACTGTGCTTAGAGAGGCATCAGCTTCACCTCACTGATGATCCCCAACAAGGGTGAAACACGTGTATGGGGTTGCTGGTGGTACTCTCGTTCAGATTGGAATTGCCATTGTATTTCGGTGCTGGACTGCCCCTGGGCAGGACAAAGACTGATATGCAAATGGATATTACCCATCTGTGAAAGGCACAGTGAGTAAAAGCAGTGGCTGCAAACTCTCAAGTGGTTAATAACCACTGAACAGGTTATCATGTCTGTTCTTGCGAGAGAGGGGCGCCCGCTACCTTTGTAAACCTATTTTTTAAGGAACCTGGGATTGGTAACCCTAGGTCTCCTGGGGGCAACCAGACGTGGTCTCCCTCTCACTGTGCTTAGAGAGGCATCAGCTTCACCTCACTGATGATCCCCAACAAGGGTGAAACACGTGTATGGGGTTGCTGGTGGTACTCTCGTTCAGATTGGAATTGCCATTGTATTTCGGTGCTGGACTGCCCCTGGGCAGGACAAAGACTGATATGCAAATGGATATTACCCATCTGTGAAAGGCACAGTGAGTAAAAGCAGTGGCTGCGAACTCTCAAGTGGTTAATAACCACTGCACAGGTTATCATGTCTGTTCTTGCGAGAGAGGGGCGCCCGCTACCTTTGTAAACCTATTTTTTAAGGAACCTGGGATTGGTAACCCTAGGTCTCCTGGGGGCAACCAGACGTGGTCTCCCTCTCACTGTGCTTAGAGGGGCATCAGCTTCACCTCACTGATGATCCCCAACAAGGGTGAAACACGTGTATGGGGTTGCTGGTGGTACTCTTGTTCAGATTGGAATTGCCATTGTATTTCGGTGCTGGACTGCCCCTGGGCAGGACAAAGACTGATATGCAAATGGATATTACCCATCTGTGAAAGGCACAGTGAGTAAAAGCAGTGGCTGCGAACTCTCAAGTGGTTAATAACCACTGAACAGGTTATCATGTCTGTTCTTGCGAGAGAGGGGCGCCCGCTACCTTTGTAAACCTATTTTTTAAGGAACCTGGGATTGGTAACCCTAGGTCTCCTGGGGGCAACCAGACGTGGTCTCCCTCTCACTGTGCTTAGAGAGGCATCAGCTTCACCTCACTGATGATCCCCAACAAGGGTGAAACACGTGTATGGGGTTGCTGGTGGTACTCTCGTTCAGATTGGAATTGCCATTGTATTTCGGTGCTGGACTGCCCCTGGGCAGGACAAAGACTGATATGCAAATGGATATTACCCATCTGTGAAAGGCACAGTGAGTAAAAGCAGTGGCTGCGAACTCTCAAGTGGTTAATAACCACTGCACAGGTTATCATGTCTGTTCTTGCGAGAGAGGGGCGCCCGCTACCTTTGTAAACCTATTTTTTAAGGAACCTGGGATTGGTAACCCTAGGTCTCCTGGGGGCAACCAGACGTGGTCTCCCTCTCACTGTGCTTAGAGGGGCATCAGCTTCACCTCACTGATGATCCCCAACAAGGGTGAAACACGTGTATGGGGTTGCTGGTGGTACTCTTGTTCAGATTGGAATTGCCATTGTATTTCGGTGCTGGACTGCCCCTGGGCAGGACAAAGACTGATATGCAAATGGATATTACCCATCTGTGAAAGGCACAGTGAGTAAAAGCAGTGGCTGCGAACTCTCAAGTGGTTAATAACCACTGAACAGGTTATCATGTCTGTTCTTGCGAGAGAGGGGCGCCCGCTACCTTTGTAAACCAACTCCCAATTCGAATACACTCCAATTTGTATGAATCACATCAAAGGATGAGTTTATCCCCTCTAGGACAGCCTCAGATCAGTGGAAATGGTAGGTTTCTTGTTTGATTTATCATAACTATGATTGCTTTACTTACTATTGGAATATAAGCCATTATTACTATTAATCATACAGAAATTGCAGATAAAGCAGACTATATAAAGAAAGCAGCACTTTGGAAGCACCGTACAATGATTTTTTGAGTTGCTTTGACTCTCTTTTATTCATCACCGGAGGGATAGTTTGTTTTAATTTACTAAAGGCATACTCTTGACCTACTAGTGTTGATCTATAATTGTAGAACTTAGTAGGACACTTAGGTTAGAAAGTTAGAATGGCCTTCATGGTTACAATGATTACTTTTGAATAAAAACATCTTTTTCACAAGTTATGACGTTTTGAATAGATTAACAGCCCCTGAAGAAGAGAATCAATCTTGAAACGCGTTGGGCAAACCTACATGGACCAATACATTTATATGTAAAAAATTGTATATCTGTCTTCAAGAACTAATGATCAAGAATTGAATTATGTGTGTATTCTTGGAATAGCATGCAAAATAAGGACTGCCTCCATTACTTTCTATTGAAACATTTATGAGTCATTCAAAATACATTCTAAAATAGTTCTGCTTTTATGGCTATTGATAGTGGGGAGGGGACAGGAGTTCCCAAATAGGGAACTTATTTTGTTTCTACAGTATCTACAACCTATATGCCAAGGTTGTCTTTCTTCTCCCCCACACCTGGAATCACTTATAACTTAAACCAATAACATAAGTTGATTTAAAAATGTGTAGTCAACAGGAGTGCTAGGTGTTTATATTTCTTAGTCTCTCTTAAGCCCCAGTCAGGCTTTCTCTAAAGCCCCCAGTCAGGCTTTGCACAGTTAATTCATCACAATGTTCTCCGGTTTGTTAGGGTGCACCCCAATTTGCAAGCATCCCTCAATAGGGTTCACGTTTGCCTTCACAATGTATCAAAGACTTTCAAGTATACAAGGGGTTTGGTTTGACCCTCATATGAACACCTTGACACCTCTCACTGTCCTCCTCTAAGGCCTCTTACCACTTGTTTCTCTTGGTTCGGCAGAGGGGGCACCAGCCAGAGACCTACAAATGAGCACCCACGTGGTGCCAGACCACTCTATCTCTGGTGCCAGTTTCTCTCGCTTACTTCAATGAATGACGAACAAAGGGGCTTTCCTGATGCCTAATTTGACTTTGTGCTAATCACTGCAAGTTTATCTAAGGTGTGTAAAAACTCTCTTCATTTCTCACTATATGCTTACCAACTGATCAAAGTCATTTTGTCAGCATGGCAGAGTGCAAAGCATCTCTTCCCCCACTGAAGTCAGGAGCCAGCTGAGAAATGCCTGACCCCTCCTCGACACTGCAGTCTTTCAGTACAACCGCAGTAACCTTCGGAGACCTGGGATCCCAGCATCTTTTTGCTTTTTTCTCTCTCCAATCTTTTTTCTCCACTCTCTCTCAGCAGCCAAAAGCCCTTCCTTGCTCCCTCTCCACATTTTTAAACCCTCTTTCTGCCAACCCATTTCTCTTATATCTTTCTACAGAAAGTATATGATCTTCCAGCTCCTGGCAGTGATGTCATTCCATCAAGGCTTCTGGAAACTTTCAGAAGGCCCTGTTATTCTTTTTCACAGTCACTCTTGTACAGACAAAGGGCCCGGAATCAACATGTAACCATTTTATTCTGGCTTCCTGTGCTAGCAAATCAAACAATGGCTGTTTTTGGTAGAATGATTCTTCAAATTCCTCGCACTCACGTCCCGATCGCAAAAGCAGTTTTAATTCATGCATTGTATTGCAAAAAAACATTGCTCTACATCTGCACCCCCCCAGTTTGCACCTTATATTTGAAACCTAGTGTGCACCCTTTCTAATCACTAATTATATTATTGGGTTGGGGGTTAATGATTAGTATGTTAAGGGTTAGTGTTAATGTGTTAGTCTCTTGTACTAAATCTACACTATGCGTATGCTATGCTATGCTCTGTAACCAATTCAAGCTATCCTTTCTTTGGTTTGTATGAATTCTCATCATTGTATCACATCATTGCTAAGGTATATGCCCACGCTGAAGTGCCCTCCAGTGCTAATAGTTCAAAGACACCTACTTTCTACAGGAGTCTGAGTTACTGATGAAATTCCTGGCATAGTTGAAATTTGCACCACTTCTATCTCTTATATATCTCCCCCCTTCTTTCTGGTTTCTGTAAAGACCTGGACAATTATGGGCTATTACAGAAGCACTAATACGTAAGTATAAAGCAGATTTATACCAACCTGGACCTTAAAATATATACGCTCCATTCAACTGACTTTTTCTTTTTTCAACAGTCAACATAGTAAACGTTAGCATGTATATTTTGACCATAAGCACAAACAGCAATATCAAGATGAATACCATGAACACAGCCATAAACACCAACCAATTTCCTGTACATGTTCCCCATGCATCTCCCTCTGTCAAAGCCATATCACTCTTAGTTATGTTATCCCTCTGCCTATTGACTTTAACCTTGTGCACACTTTTATGTTTCAGTAATTATTCAATGTTGGGATCAGTCGGAAACATATCTTTCTGAAATAAATCAATATTCTCTATTTTACCTTCCCACAGCTCCCCATTCATGTGGAACAATGTAAAACCCCCCACTGTCACCACATTGTCTTTTGGGACCGTCATATAAAACAACTTGTATTGCAATGGTTTGATATGAAGTGAACCATGATTAAGGTGAGTCACGTGAAATTTGATGCACATGTACTGAACAACCATCTGTGTTTAACTAATTTGTTATATGCCAACTCATATTTTGTGTTACTTATAGTCACCTCAACCCCTCAGCAATACCATGATTTCCCCTCAACCCATGCATAAATGGTTTCCACAGACATAACCCGTTCTGTTCCTTAAAAATGGAACAAGTGTCTCATTTTGGCGCTAAATACACATCAGGCTCCCATTCTTGAAAAGCCACCACCTTAGGAGTCACACTTTTGATATATTTGTCCCCCGGCCAAGAACCCACACTGTGCCTCATTATAAGTATGGTGATAAGGCAACAACGGTGCCGCCATACTACGAGTTGTGCTTGCGTGTCTCGCTCTGCGCGACACCCGCAAGCACAACTCGTGGATGCACCGGCACCGTTATGAACGGTGCAGGTGCATCCAAGCTCCCCATTCCCATTCAGCCCTATGGGGCCGAATGGGTATGGAGGGTTCTTATTTCCGGCACCCGCGAATGAGCAATTACCGGGTCCACCAAACTCAGCATGACCCGGTAATTGCCCATTCACGGGTGCCGGTAAAATCACGTGTTTGGCAGCAGCCATGCCTTTGTTACAGGCACGGCTACCGCCAAACCTGTAATGAGGCCCATTGTGTACCAATTTAGTTTAAGAAATCAATTCTGGAGTGACATATGGAATACACAAAAGAAAACTTATCTCCATTCTTTCTACATCTATGTACAAGGGAATTGCACTCCCCATTTCAAATGCAATTTACTCTTGGATTGTTTCCACCTCTCTTCTTGCGATCCGTGCCATCATTTGATGGATGATATCAGATGACACAGAGTACAACAGAATGTGCCCTTGTATCAGTTGAGACACCCCATTTTGGACTTGAACTGTGTCAATATGCTTTCTAAAGGATTCACCACATTCAAAATATGCTCTATCATTTTGTAATGTTTTACCACAATGTTTATGCTATATTCCATTATCCTTCGACTGTTCATTCAGCGTCAGAATGGTTTAATTTATATACTGAACCACCTCCTTCTGCTCAAACTGGAGATTGTCTATTATTTGCTTAATAAGCTTCAAATACTGCCCCGGCTCATGGACCTTACCACCCAAAGTAGTAACAGAATTGCGTTTGCCATGGAGACAGTCATCCCCACAATAGCACCAATTATGGTCACGACAATCTCTGAAACAAGAAATCCAGCTATGCTTCGCCCACTTCTTTTCTTATTATAGGATGAGTTTGTAAAGGTTTTCTCTAACTTGAACAATATTTCTATTACTGGCCTTTAGGCACATTCTTTCCAGACCTGCACCCAGTCTCTCACATATTAGAAACTGACAATTTACTGGGTCACCACACCCGATGTTAACAGGAACAGTACACTTTAAAAGTGTTTGAAACACTGAGCACCATGTTTTGAATAACGCTGCCCGAGATGCTGCGTGTTTGGGATAAGTGTTAAGTGTTCTGTACATGATTTGCACTGTCTATTTTTTGCAATCATTTGATTTTCTTGTTTCTTGTAGCTTATCAATAAAATATCAATACACCAGTAATATCAACTCCTTCTTTAAGTTGTTTTGCTAAAATAACATTTTTAAAAACATGTAATATGTGTCCATATATCTGTGAAATATCCATGAGAATATCAACTAGAAATAAAATAAAACCAATGGGCCTCATTACGAGCATGCTGGTCCAGTAACAATGGTGTTGGTAAGCCAACCGGCACTGTTGTTACCAGACTGGCACACTCCGAGTCCGTGGGCAGATGCCATCCCGCCCGCGAGGTCTGACCTGTCGGGCGGGACGGCACCCGCCCGCACACTTTCCAGAAGCAGTGGCTCCATTATTAACGGTGCTGGTGCTTCTGCCATCCCCATTCCCATTGAGTCCTATAGGACTCAATGGGAATGGGGATTTACATTTTTCTGGCGCCTGACTTCCAGGAACACTGGAGTCGTAATCCCCCGGTGTTTCCGTGGAGCCAGGCGCTAGAAAAAATAACACAGCTGGCGCAGCCTGCCGGTTTTACCGGCACCGCTACCGCTGGAGTTGTAATGAGGCCTAATGTCTCTGCTCACATTCAAAATAAATGTTCATCTTTCAATGGTTCATGAGGAAAGGATAGATGGAGGCAAACATGAACCGAAATAGCATAGAATTGTTTGTAAAATGACAACTCCCTTAAACTGGCAGTGGGCAGATCCATCACAAGGTCTGAAAACCTGGTAGCTTTGCGAAGTTCCGGTTTACCAGGGTCCCGTGTTCATGCTACATTTTTCCTGAATGTGGAAGCATGTCTCTGTCCTCTATATGTGGTGTTTCTTTCATGCTCGTGTAAGGAAGGAAGGGTCTTGTTTGACCCCACTCCCCTATATTCCAGTCCACATATGCACACTACACTCACACAGAGGGTGACCATGTGCCCACGGCCAGGGTGCTGGACAGCCTCGGGGCGACCCATACATGTGCAAACTCATATAAGGTAAACACAATCATAACTCCATTTTGTATTAGGCCTAGAAAGACCCATAGAAACACCAGGGTGCAGGCTGCTGCCTCTCCCTATCAGTGTCTGCGCACAGCCAGCAGGCCAACCACCCCCTCCAGCTCCCCTCTGTAGACTCCTTGAATGTCCTGTTCTCACTGAAAATTGGGCGTGGAAGTGTCATGATTCCTGCCCCTCATGTCCCCAGCCCTCCAAGATGTCAGGCTGGAGCCAGGCCACGATCCCCTACATGGCCCTCAAGGGCCTCTTCATCCCTCCAAAGACCCACTTGGAGTCAGACTTGGCGCTTGTGGCACCAGACTCACTCACTCCCATAGGATAACATTGGGGATTGGACTTGTAGTGCATTGATGGGGACAAGATGGTTGCCCCCACATATTTCGGTTCCCAGAACTGCATGTGCAGTCTAGGCTTTTGGGTGTGGTTCAGCCCAGAGACACCTGGGATACCCAGAGACTATTTAAGCCATGCCCAGGCTGAGAAACATGCTTTGTGTTTTCTGCAGCTCCAGCGTGACACTCACTGTGTTCGGATCGGTCTCCAGTAGGCCTGCATCTTTCTTCTGCGCTGAGCTCCTGCAGGAACAAGAACACTGTTAGGAACAGCCTTACCTTGCGGCGCTTCTGCCCATCATTCATCGCTTCTTCTGTTATGCGGCCATCTTTGGCGGTGTCATTCCCATCCCAGCACGCCGCTTCCTAAGGAAAAGGGAAAAGAACTGAAAAAAGGCATTAGTAAGCATTCAGCAAATCTACGCTTATTTTTAAAGACTGTACAAGCTTCAAACGCTTACCTGAATCCCAGCCGCTCTGGGGGAAATCTGTCTCCGGAACTTCTCATCCATCTGCAAGAGGAAAAAGACACTCCAGGTTAGCGTGGAAACATCTAGAGGCACCGCATACCACGCTTACTCACTGCATTTCTTATTCATAACTGGCATCCACGCTGAAAACTTCGCGGCACCTAAAAGACACAGAAAAAGAACTCAGTTCAATACAAATACGAAAGGGTCGCACCGCGCATTGCGCTCTCACTCACCTTCAGCGCTACTCATCTCAGCAGCACGTCGCCATCCAGGGACGCCGGCCATCATCTAAGGATGGAAAGGAACAAAGTTAGAGAACTGTTCAAAAGACTCATTGTACTTACCTGTCGGACTCTTGCCAATGAAGTAACTAGGCAGCAACGAGCCCGCATCAATCAACGCGCCCCTGCGCTGAAAGCAGGATGGAGAGCACACTTTCCAAGAAAACAAGGTGAGCTGTGGATCAAAGGGAAGGGTTGGACTCCAGGGAAGAAGGGATTCAAGCACACAGAGGGAGTTAAACTCTACCAATCCTGTGTTTCAGGCCCAGTCTCCAGTCGAGTAGACTCCAGGGAGGGGTTCGAGGTCATAAGAGGTCAGAACAGGCTGAGTGATGTCCCCGTGGATACCAGGTGAGCGTTACAGGAAGGCTACAAACTAAACACTGTATCTCTCGCCTTCCTCCTTACATCACTGCCCTGTGAGTGACCGGGCCAGAGTCTGGTCCTGGAAAAAAAACATTGATCTCCACAAACCTGCCTCTGTATTCGCAGACCCTCCCCTGAAGACATGCGACTTGCACAACCCCTAACCTCGCACCTTTTATTGATGTAGCAGATGCATGCCCCACAACTGTGTGCTCCCCAGATTCACCCCTGGTACTAATCCCGCGTGTGACCATATATTTTACCTTGTATTGACATATGATAAAGCTGCTTTCACGAGATCTAAAATGATGTTTGATGAATGTGTTAGCTAACTGATTATAGTATATAAGATATTTGGGCCCACGTTCCCTTGTCTCATGATGCAGGCAACTGCCTTCACGTAATATATGCAAATACACAATGTTAGATGTTAGAAGAATCATGTGTCATGATATAAATATGTGTGGCCCACGAGGCAGATGTAACCAGAACAATCTTGTTGCAGACTGAAAGTTATTAGACTTGTGTAATATATATATATATATATATATATATATATATATATATATATATATATATATATATATATATATATATATATATATATATATATATATAATGTACAGTCCTAGTTGTAACCACCCCCCCCACGTGTTCTGTGCAGAAGAGGCCATGCAAAACTTGCTTAAACCCCATTCCATGTTCCTTTAAGTCCATTATTTGAATTAGACCACACTCTGGTAGCTGAAGGGCCTCTTCTTCCGTCAGCAGAGCCGCGCATGACAAGCACATGGGCCCCCACCTTTTTCCTCCTCATGACTTTCCTGCCAAAGGCCCATTTCTCATGGATGTTTCTGTGTAACAAATGTATCCTTTCATGCCACTACTGGGCCCGCATTGGGCGCTAACCCCCCTGAAAGAAAACAACCCTCACACCTTTCACCTGGCAACGATTTACAGTGGACTAATTAAAATGTACTTGCGTGTAGATTAGAGAGTTAGCACCAGCCACCTCACTCAGAACCAACATGACCTTCACCTCGCAGTGACCAGCCCAGCTGATGCAAGTGATGTCCGCCTTCCCACCAGGCAGCCCTTCAATCAAATGGAAGCAGCCACTAAAGAGATATACTGGACATGCGGCTCAACCAATTGAAATGTAACTTTTGTACTATACATGTTTCGTCACGAATGACATGGTAACCCTTTTTAATGTAATGACAGTGTATTGTTTGGCAGAGCGCTCTCGGAGTAAGAAGAGTTCTCTGCATGCCCTATTGTATCTAGATAAACTTTACCTCTTAACTTCACCCACACTTGGTCTTGGTCTCATTCCCTACTGGGGTGCGTCCGTTATTGACTCTCCTTGGGGAGTGTGTGTTGTATTTTGGGGGATTGCATACCTTCACTTGGTGACCCCGACGCGATAGCGTTCAATCCGTTCCTTCTGGCTTGAGAGGTCCCCCGGTCACATTGGACCTAGGTCGTGCCACCTCAAAGCTGCCCACCTACGGCAACCGGTACACTGAGATGTGCGCACGCAGTAGGGTGAGAGGGTGTATGGGTCCCGGCTTTGCAAAAACCCACTGTACCTCTTGCCAGAGCAAGGTGTGGCCATTGAGTGCGGGGCGGCGCTTTGACAGACCGGGTCCAGAGGGTCTCGGATCACGACGGACAGGTGAGTATCAAGTGCAAGAGACATTAAAAGGCAGTAGGTGGGTGAGAAGGTGGGAAAGGGAGTTAGATAAAAGTACCTTTGGGAGTGAACAGACGGAACATAGAGGGGGAAAATGAACAGCATATAAGGGGAACTTTCTTTCTAAATATATTTTTTTTCTTTTGCATATGGCCATTAGAACAGTTAAGGAGATTATAAGGTGAAAAGAGGTACGGGAACCTAGCTCCGCGAGAGCGTGGAATGTAGTGCTGCATTAGTACTATCTCGACTAGTACAGGAAATAAAGAGGAAAAACAAGGGGAAAAGGCAGGAGTCTTACATAGGGGACAAGACTCAAATTAGTATTTAGAAACGCTTCTTTTTCTTTTCTGTAAAGAGACACTCTTAAGTAAGGGAGGGGAGGTCCATAAGGGACCAAGATTAGAGGGACGGGTCTGGGTAACAGGGGGCAAGAGGAGTAGAGGGGTGAAAAAGAGACAGGGAGGTTTTGTGTTAAATCGTGAAATGTGGATTTTCTAAAGGTCCATTGTTGTGTAATATGTATTGCTTAAGTCTGTTGCGCGCTGTTGAGGGTAAAATACACAATTGATGTCAGAAGGTGATATTGCATAAGCATATTGGTATAAGATCTTGCCAAAAATTGTGAAAATACAGTGTGATGAATTGAAGGTATTGTTCTGTTGTAAGTCTGAGTGAAATAAGAAATGGTACCCAATAGCAATAAAAGGATTATGTTTTTGTTGTTGTTATATTGTGATAGTCCATAAGGAAGTACAGGTACAATTGAAGCAAACATGGGTGCAGAGACACCCCTTTCACATATTTGTCAAAACCTGCCAGGTTAGAATTAGAAAGTATCACAACAAGTGGCTCACCGAATTAAAAGGGGAAAGATTGACCCATATTTGGCTCGAGGGGGGGGGTCATTTGATAAAAATATATTGGGCATGATAGCAACTTGTTTGTTCGTGAAATACAAAGGGAAGCAGTTGTAGAACAGAAGGGAAATACTAGATTTATGAAAACATTTTGAGGAAATATCACCAGGCAGAACTCAGGGCGAGGAGGCATCTCCCCTGGCAGCCAATAATGGTGACAAAGAGGGGGTGACGAAGGAAAGGGAGGTTGAGGTAGCAAGAATATACCCACTTCCAACCAAGCCAAGAGGGATACAGTGACCCAGTGTATGTATCTAAGCCAACATCACCCCCGCACCACATGCTACCGCACCAGCACCACCCCCATATGACCAATGAGGAGCAGCGGGACAGGTGAGTACTCCCACGATAGACATAGAACACATTATCCAGGACCTAGAAACACGATTAACAATGACACAAATGGAACTAACCCGGTTAAGAGGCATATGCAAGCAAAATTGCACACCCACACCGAGGACAGAACAGATACAAGTACCCCAGATGCCCAAGAGACCAGCAGAAGAGAGTTGGAAAAAGGGAGACATTTTGTTCAGAATGACTGACACCTCCACAAGGATAGTTGAGATAGATTGAGCAGATGGACAGGTAAGTATGGAAGGGGAAAGCGTCTTGTCCAACAGGGACGAAGAATATTGGTGCCATATAGAAGAGCAAGAAGAAGAGGAAAGAAAGCTAGATGAAGCAACAGGTGGGGAACCATTTGGAGCGGAGGGATCCCCTACAGGGAGGGTATTGGAAGAAGCATGGAGGGGAAGACTAAGGTCAAGAGACGGGAGGATGGCAGTGCTGGGGAACAAGGGAGCGTAGGTGAGTACAGGCAAAATAAGAGGTAAACTACAACTTCCATTAATACACAATAGGGGTGGGAAGGCCTCATTATGTCCTATGGGCCCAAATGGACAATGCAAACTTGCTCAAAATTCTACCCCCGCTGTCAGGAGGGGTGAGTAAATGGATATATATGTGTTTGAGAAAAATAATGCAGGGGTTCCCCTAGCGATGGGAGATGTGAAGCGTGTATTGGTGTCTGCAGTGGGTGATCAAGCTAATAGGGTGTGAGCGGGGTAACACTAGAATGTGACCACCATGATGGGGCATTGTTCAACACGGTAAGGGCCAGGGTATGGGATGCACTGAGGGAGACATTCCCAGACACACCTGACCTGCAATCAGTAATGCAATGTACAATGGGGGAGGAGGAAGATGCAATGGTTCATGTTCTTCAAGTGCAAGAGATGTAGAGAGCGTAGACAGGCACGGCTTGGGATCAATCCACTTCACTGTTTTATTTCATAAACAATAAAGGGCTCCCGAAGGAGGTGCAGAAGGCCTTAGATAAAATAGCTGGGATAGAAGCCAAGGGGTTGCCTGAAATACAGAGCATCATAATACGCCATTGTAAAAGGATCAAACAAAGAGAGATAGAGATAGCTCAGAGAAGGTTGGCAGACGAAGCAAAGTTAATACAGACCAAACTAGTGAAGGTTGCAGCTGCAGTAGCAGCCCTCCCCCAAGATAGAGGAACGGAAGGAGAGGAGGGACCGCCAGCTATACAGGCAAGGATGGCAGCAAATTGGGCAGCAAATGAACAGGAACAATGGAAGGCCGAGGAGCAAAATGGAGGGCCTCCATGACAGGGGAGAAGTGCCCGTGGAGGAAGAGGTGGGTAGAGGGGATCGAGAGGGGCTACGGATATGGAAGAAAAGGACCTAGAGAAGGGGGACAGCAAACATGTTGGAATTGTGGGAGATGGGAGCATTTTGCAAGAGAGTTTTGAAGCTGCTCGATGGTCCCCTATCAGAATGAACAGCAATACGGTCACCCCCAACCTGGTAGCTGATACGGCTTACCTATGGGCGGAAGTAGGAGAGAAGAGCAACCTGACCCAAGGTACACACACGAACAAAGATAGCACTCACAAAGTGTACAGCAACATTTGCAATTTCAGGAAAATATGCCCTTGACGCGCAGAAACCCTTTTGCAACAACAGCAAATGGTGCACCATGCAAGGGGACAGCAATGGTGGGGAACAATGTTTTCAATAACAGTGAGAGCACAGGATACTCAGCATAGGGCAGACCACAGAATGCACTTGCGTGTCCAGTACTGTCAACAACCCTCAATTCAGCAGAGAAACCACTGGTGGGGGCGGAGATTGGAAACAAACAATTCATCTTTATGTAGATTCTGGAGCAGAAAAATCATGCCTGAAGGAAGGCCAGTTTCTGCTGTCGAATCATAAAATGGAGACACAGGGATTTTCTGGGGTAGTGGTGGAGGATCCATACACAGAAGAATTGGATGTAACGGTGGGGTGAAAAACAGTGCGAGCACTCCTATTGTATTATGAAGACTCGGCCATAAACTTACTAGGGAGGGACCTTCTCAGTATGTTCAACATGACCATCTCATTCACAGAAAGGGGGAAATTGTGTTCAACTCCCGGGATATGCACCATGCACGCTATGTTAGTGATACATACACAAGCCACAGCACAGAAGATGCGTGTGATACCAGTGAACTCAGACATGTTCATCCAAGGGTTAAAGGTTTTGGCACATGTCATGCCTGAATTAAAATGCCAAGAGTGGCGAGTACCCTCTGAGTTTGTGATTCATCCCATACACCACCAGAGATAGTAACGGGTTCAGTGGTGTCTATAGACATACACGGGGTGCAGGTGTCGTCACAACTGATAACAGTTATTGGCCTAGACATGCATGGATGTGAATGGAGAACAGTATTGTGCATAAATCCCAACACAGCATTACAAAACCTATCAGACGAAGAACTTTTCACTGTTAACCATGATGGGGAAATAATAATGGAAATAGCAATTCGCTGTGAAATAATGATACAGCACAGACAAATGCTGCTCCCTCTCATGGCCGTCATCAGTGCACCACCAGTATTCTTTAATGAAAATATGCAACAGGTACCATCAGAGTTATGGACAACTGGCCCTCACGATGTAGGGTTGTTACAAGAAGTAACACCTGTGAAAATAAAACTCAAACCTGGGGACGCGCTGCCCCTAGTAAAACAATACCTCCGTCACAAGAGGCACTTGGTCTTGGACTCATTCCCTGCTGGGGTGTGTCCGTTAATGACTCTCTTGGGTGAGTGTGTATTGTATTTTGGGGGATTGCATACCTTCACTTGCCAGTCTCATCTTTTCCTCCTTATTCGGTCCAGCGGGTTTTGGTCCAGTGGACTCATGGTCATCCAGAGAACTCCAAGGCTCCCCTCTTCCAACAACCATCTCCAGGAGCACTGTTGAAGGAAGCAATTCATATCTAAATCAGAAGAGAAATTGACAGATTAAGTATCAAGTAAAATACTTTAGAAAATGGTTTTATTGCCATTACTCCATTTCCCTTAACAACATGGAAGAAATATTGTGTATTATACAATATACAAACACATTATTCAACATCTCATTCTCATTCTTTTTCCTGAAAACAAATGCATGTGTTAAACACCATAAACATAGCTCCCTTTTTGAAGCCAAAATATATACTACCTATCATTAACCTAAAAATACAATATTACAAGCCTAAACCCCCTTTCTTTTTTAATCTATATTAGTTTTTACACCTCACATCCATACTCCCAAGCCCACCTACTCACCTGTTTCCCCCCCTTTTGCCACTTAAATCAACAATTCCATTCACACCTAGTACCTGCTACGGTGCATCTACTTACCTGTTACAGTGAATCCCTCCAAAGTAAGTGCCTCATTCCTTTCCCATTTGATTTTAATGTGACAACTATATCTGTCATCCCCTACTAGTTTCTTCAACTTCTTCTTGCCTTTTCGCCTCATATTGTGGGTGAAATGGCTTTATTTGATTGACGTGGACAAATTGCTCTCCTTCCTTTATCACAATTCTGTAGACCACTGGTGAAACCTTGTCCACAATCTTATGGGCCATGGCATGATGCTAGAAATTCGGCATTATTGTGTTTACCTTTTGCAAAATCAAATTTGAAAACTTGATTACCTACTTCATACTCTCTCACAGACTTCTTTTTATCATAGTATGATTTTGCACTATCAGCAGCTCTTTTCATATTCTGCTGCACAAATGCAAATGCATACTGCAAATGCTTTCTCAGCTCTTCCACAAATTCATGAATTGTGGCTGCATTTACTGGAACCTGTTCGTTGGTCCGGTATACCAAATGTTGTAGCAAAAACATTTTTCTACCTGTCCTAATTTCATGTGCACTGAGGTTTGTGGATATTTTCAGTGTTACATTAGCACCGGAGGGATTCACAAAACTCAACTGGATCCTGCATCTGCTACAAACTTTTTTAAAATATCAAAGATTGATCTATTGCAGCAGTCCACACCACCAAAAGAAGAATTCCGAAAGGAAATGTGCAGTTTCCTTTTCACTCAGAAAATTTGCCACATCTTTATCATCACTGTACTGGTAAAATGACTCCCACTGTCCGATTCTATTCTTTAAGGCAAACCAAACCCAGACAAAATATGATTCACCAGCAATGTGGTTGCTGTTAGTGCACTGCAGTTGGGTGCTGGGATGCACACCAACCATTTGAACATTAAACAGGTAACCGTCAGCATATACCTTTTTCCCTGTGTCGATCTTTGGACAGGCCCAATGAAGTTGATTTGCAACTCTGACTATGGAAGTGTCAGACCTCTTTTGATTAATGGTGCTCTTAGCCTGGGAGAAGCAGGTCGGAACTCTGCACACACCAAACATCCTCTAGTATATAGCTCACCATCTTGGCACATTTGTGGCCAACAAGCATATTCTTTTAACATGTATGTTTTCTGGGACCATCTGTGACCCACAGTTATGGAATCATGGGCACTATGTAGCATCAATCCCCAAAATGACAAAGCTACCACACACTGGATTTGGCTTGACAAGGACTTCCAAATCATCAGCCCATCCTGTTGTCAAATTATGTAACTGTTCTTTTGCAACACCCTCTCTTCTCTCCCTTTATAGTCCCCTCAGTCAGAGGATTTTGCTCTGCATCTAGTGTATGGTTATAGAGTATACCTAAAAGGGAATATTCCTGTTGTGCCTTGAACAAGTCCTGATCAGGGGCATCAAAACTCCACTGTGCTACAGGTTGATCAACTGTTCCCTGACATTTGGAGTGCGTTATTGCATTTACTTGGATTTCACAAGAAGGTGTGCAATAGGAAATAACTCCCCTATCACTGCCACAATCTTGGCTAACTGATCTGCCTTGAAATTCCCATCTTTGTCTTCCCCTGGTGTCTTCAGATGACTCCATATTTTCCTCCAGTGAATGATCATGTCATTTTCTGAAACCAGTTTATCCATGGCTTGAATCATTTTACCATGTTTAAGTGGCTTTTTGTTATATGTGAACATTCTTCTCAATTTCCACCCAGGTAAATATTCCACAAAACTATTTGGCCATAATAATAATCAGTAGCTAAAACTATTTGTTTGAATTTATTTTCTGCCGCTGTGGAAATTGCTTCATAGATGGCAGTCAACTCTGTAACTTGACTGCTTTTGGAACCTAACTTCAGGTTTACACTTGGGATGCCATTGCAGTTGACCCAACAAATTCCCTATTCCTGCCACCAATGCTTTCTCAGAATCCCCCCTCATGTGGTGTGCACATCCAGCTACATACATGGTTGGGAGATCCCTACATGTTTCTTCATTGAATGCCTTGTGTGGAGAATACATGTAAATTTGGTTACATGTGTTTTTAATTCTGTGTCATCAGAGGCACATACAGCTGCACAATCATGTAATTCTGACAGCCACTGAGCAACTGCGCTCTTTTTATACTGTCCAAATCTCACTTCCACTGTGAACCTCTGCAATTTCAATTTCCGTTATTTGATTCTTGACTTAGCTAAATTGCCTAATCTGAGTCTTTTACTCTAAACATTGTAGAGGCTGATAACTAGTTTCAACAATTATCCACTCCCCCTGTATAATGGGCCGGAAATGTTGTAATGCCCAGACAGTGGTCAAAAGTGCCTTTTCACATTTGCTAAATTGTGCTTCTACCTGTGACAATACTTTGCTGGAATATGCAATTGTTTTTTTATTTGCATCATGTTTTTGGTGTAGGTCTGCTGACATACATTGATCTGTGATTGCTATATCTATGAATAAATCTTGGTCATTTATTGGATAAGCTAAACATGGAGCTTTTATTAAACAGTTTCTTTTATTTGGCCACCACCTCACATTGTTCCTTTCCCCATTTCCAGGGTTTACCTTGCTTCAGTAATTTAATCAATCATTGTGTAATTTCTGCATAATATTCAATACATTTTCTATTGTAACTTGTCATTCCTAACACATTCTTTAGACCCTTCAGATTGGTGGTATCGTTTAATTTCTGAAAAGGTTCAATATTTTTCTTTTGTGTTTTTAACCCATGCTTTGTTACTTCATGCCCTAATAGGTTTATCCTCTTGCTACACCACTGTGTTTTCTGTAATGACACCTTTGCCCCAGCCTTTTGTAACTGACTGAGTACATGTTTAATTTTATTTAAATTACTTTTTAAGTCTTCATTCTTGATTAGCACATCATCCACATAAATCACAGTTCCCCTGTCAGATGCATCTGGGATTGCTTTGCTCAGGAATATCCCAAACTCACTCCCACTTTTGATATCCATAAAGGGAGTACATTCCATGGATACTGTAATTGATTAAGCGAGAAGGCAAATAGATTTGGAATATCTTAAGCTAGTGGCACGGCACACACCATTACCCTCCTATAAGATCCAAAGTGGTAAATACCTTTGACCCTTGAACCTGTGCGAGGCATTGATCAATAAATGGAAGTGGCATCTTGAGACGGGTACTCTCTTGTTTAATTCTCTCAAGTCTGCACACAAGCGCCATTGGCCGTTGGGCTTTAGCACACCTAATATGCCAGTATTTGGAATTACTGTGGATAGGCCTAATGATTCCCCTGGGTTCAAAATGTTTAATTATTTCTCCTATGGACTCCAGACAGGCCAAGAGTAGACTATATTGTCACACAAATACTGGCTCTGGACCATATCCTTCTGGCAGTGTAGCAACATGCAAATCGGTAAGCCCACCATCATAGTCATCTTTGCAAATAACTCTTTGAACTCTGTGAATATCTAGCTGCACTGATCTCTTTCATCTTCACTTGTGCAACAAGCAGATTGAATTTGCTCCTCCAACATCGTAGAGAATTCTGTGCTTTCCTCTGGAGATGCCACCCTCAGATATCTTGGCATATTAGCTTCCATTTGAACTTGCTGTATTTAACCTTGCTGTTCTTCTGTTTTCAGATTCGCCCACTTTAAATAGGATGCAATTATCCTGATGACAGCAAATCACATATTTTGATGTGTATGGGTAAAGAGACAGAATCCTCAAAATCCCCTTTGGTTTAGAGCAGTGGTCATCAAACTTTTTTGGCCTGGGCCCCCCTGAGTAACATTTGGGCAGGCTGGGCACCCCCAAAAATGCCAAATGGACAGTATGTATTGTGCACCATCACTGCACCCTACATCCAGTATAGTCCATGGTCTCCTCCACCTGCTCCCATCAGAGTTGCTGGGCTCCCTCATCCCACTCCTTCCCAGTCCCTGGGCTCTCCCCACCCCATCACACACCCTGGGCTCTCCCACCGTGCTCCCACCACTATCCCATGGTTCTCCCCCATCCTGCTCTCACAGTGCCTGGGCTCCCCATCCGGTTCCCAACACAGTGCGAGGGCCAGTGGCGGCTGATGAATTTTTTAAGTGGAGGGGCATAACTATTTCCCCCAAAAATGCCATACAAACAGAATTCAGTGAGGGAGCCTGAAGCAAACAAAGGGTGTTCGGGGGGTTTTCCCCATGAATATGTTTAAAAATAATGGGTTACAATGTTGCATTGTAGAGCATACTTTAAAAAAAATGGGTAAATAGCTAAACAGTTTGCAATTGGTGCTGGGGCACCAGGGGGCAGGCATGACATTTTTGACTAGACATCTATGATAGATGTCCAGTAAAAAGATACCATCCCTGTTCCCTGGGCCCCACTCGTCCTAACACAATCACCATGATTATGTGTATATGCTAGGGTGCCAAGGGGGAAAGCATGGTATTTTTGACTGGACATCTATGATAGAAATCGAGTAAAAAAATACCATCCCTGTCCACTGGGCTCCACAGTGCCTTAGAAGGAGAGCTGATTTTGGCAGGTGGTTAGGGGGATTGTGCAACAAAGGCATTTAAGCATTTTTAAAATGCCTTTGTTGGACAACCCTCCTCTCCCCCTCTATACACCACTTGCCAAAATCATCTAAACGGACCAAAACAAACTAACACACACACATATATAGGCCTTCATACAGCAATCACTCTATGATTCACACGAGCATCCATCACCATACACTCACTCATACCACAAGCATACACGCATCCATACACATGTTTAAATAAAAAGAAAATTAACATAAACATACCTTCTGCATTGGCCTGCGTGTGGGTGCTGAAACGCCCTGCTACAGGCTGCTCTGTCCGTATGTGCAAGGAGACGCAGGAGCTTCCCCTTGCACATACAGACATGCACTGCCCCAGCCAGCATTTCCAGTGAGCTATGCAATGCTGGCGAAGCAAAACACCCCAGCACTTGCATGGCTCAGTGAGCATGTGAGGCTCGGGAACTAAACTAAACTGGCAAAGGGAAATAGTGTTTCCCTTTGACAGTTCAGCCAGCCCAGGAGCACTCCCTCAACTGGGAATAGCAGCGGAGGGAGTGCTCACTGTTTCACTGGGCTGGCTCCTTAGCGCCTCCATAATGGGTGAGGTTGTCACTGGGTGGGCGCCCCCTAGCCATTATGGATGAGCTGCCAGGCTAGGTCTGGCCTACAGGGCAATAGGGTTATGCCTGTACCAAAAATGCAAAATGCTAGTGTGGGCCAGTCAAAATGGGCCACCTTTTTGGCCAATGTGAGTATTTTAACAAAAAACACCCCCTTGGGTAATATTCAAACAGTCTTTGACTAAAGGAATGAATGTACATTTACAACTCTGGGCCACTTTTTCATTGGTCCAGTTCTTCCAATCTAAAAACAAAAAAAACGTTTTTTTGAACATTTCATGCTGGGCTGTCACGGCCCCCCAGGGATGCACGCCCCACAGTTTGAATACCGCTGGTTTAGACTCTAGTGAATCTGGTAATTCACCCTGTGAAGTGGCATAGCTTTCAGGGATGGTCCCAATAATTGGGTTATTTAGATCAGCAATGTAGTGAGATTCCTGCACTGCCATCCCTAATGCTGTATTTTCTTTCAAATGAATGTCTTGGCACCCCTTATTATTCACCAATATTCAAATGGGGTCTCTACTAATGGTATATATTCACATTTGAACCCTTGCTGTCTCATGGATTCATTGCGGCACAAATGCATCTCACCCTTGTATCTGTTGTCCCTTACTGTACTTTAATGCTATAGCAACTAGCCTGGGGAAAGCAGGAATAGTGACATCCTTCTTTACCTGAAGCTCAATTGCATATGGCATAATTCTGGCACAATGAAAAGCTTGCCGTTTGTTCTGAAATTTAGGTGTTGCCCAACCCAGCCCAAACTTTTTAATTCAAGAAATCTACAACCATAAACATTCTGTGCGTGATGTAATTTCCCAAAGAGAATTTATATTTGGTCCCATTTACAATCCATACATTGTGATGAATGCATTTGGAACCAATTGTGAGTCTTAATATGCGTCTTCCCACAATTCTTTGCCCCAATTCAGGGTCATTCAAACCAAATATTTGTTGAGTTTTTATTTTAAAACTTGGTAACACTTCTCTGTCAAGCATCTGTTTAATGAAACTCTTTTCCTGCGCTAGGGCAAACACTGCATCAATCATTTCTGGATGCCAAGTAATCCAGGCCTGACCTTTTATCATGTGTATTTCTGCAATTGTTAAAATATATTTTTCTTGATCTGATTCTGTAACATTATTTGGTTTAGAGTTTTCCTCATTTAGAATTGCAATGTGTTTTCTTCTATCTGTGTCTGCCAGTTTTTCTTGGGGTTCAAATAACTCTCTAAAGATTGCTTTTCGTTTTCTCCTTGAATCTCATCCTTGCACGAGAATGACAGTGGCACTAGGCACAAAGCCATTCTGAAGATATACTTCCACTGCACTTTGTGATCTAGCAATGGTGTGGTATTCATTTGCATTGTTACTCTCACTCAGTACTTTTTTTGGTTTTGGTTTCAGGTTTATTTTTGGCCAATGACCACAACACCCCATTTACCCCTATCTAATTCTATGCTTCCCTATCTTGAAATCAATCTCAGTGACACCTTCCACTGGTATTTCCTCTCCATTGAATGTATGCACTGGCCTTCACTGCCTCACCATCAGTATGTCTAGTGGGTATCTCCTTTCGTTTATGCTTTGATTAATTTCTTTGACATTACGGTTGCCTGCGTACCTGTGTCAATCATTGCAAATGTATTACACCTCTCTTTAACAGTAATGGGGACATAAAAACTATCCTCACATTCTTCAAGTTCACCCAGGAAATGTGACATGTTACTGATTTCAGGGCTTATCTTCCTTAAGCCTGCTGGGCTTTTTGCTAGGTAAAGGGGCATTTGAAATGGCATGTTACCCT
This sequence comes from Ambystoma mexicanum, assembly GCF_040938575.1. Classification (NCBI taxonomy): domain Eukaryota; kingdom Metazoa; phylum Chordata; class Amphibia; order Caudata; family Ambystomatidae; genus Ambystoma; species Ambystoma mexicanum. Next base: position 253,798,960 of record NC_090936.1, read on the forward strand.
GCTTTTTGCCCATCTCTCTTTCAATCTCTTTGTTTATTTTTTTGTCTTGAGAATTAATTGGAAACTTGCCGCTGACGGCCCTTCTGTCTCAGGATCACCAGTGTTCATCTCCCATTTAATAAGTATCATGTGTCAGAATATCAGTTTCTGGTGTGTGACACTGACCCTTTCTTTGTACTGTACCTGCTATTTCAGCCTCATAAAGCATCTGTGGCTTGAAATACTCTTCAGGGGATGGTCTTTGCAATGTTTTATTTTCCGCAGGGAAATGTTCACTATTAGAACAGTCATGCAATGCAACCTCTTTTTTTTATAGTCTCACCTATAATTTCATTTATTTCACATTTCGTGTCCTTTTTAAACTGTATTTTGATTCTTTGATCCTTCGGTTCTTCTTGTGTTTTTCTTTTTTTGTTTCCTCATTTTCACATGCATCAATGGTTTGGTTCAGATCTAGATTAAACCAGACTCCCTTTGTGTGTGTGTTTCCATTTCCTATATCATTGTCATTCGGTGGTTATGTTGGTTTCAAATCACTATGCACTTCAGTTTGTTCATTCAATGGTAACGTATTGTCATTTGTGCTTTTATTTATTGTGTGAAGCCTGGCTAAGTAGTAATTTACTATCACCCTGTACAATGTCACTCTTGTGACATTCTGCACTTTCATTCCGTTGCTGTTTCTGTACTGTGCAGTTTCCCTATCTGCTCAGAGAACAATATCACCTGCGCCTCCAAGCATTGGTGTTATGATCCATTGATCACGCCCCTTTTGGTCCTCCTGGTCCCTGGCACGTCGGGGGTTACTCGCTATAGTACACCCAACATGGCTGTATTCACGGAACGCGATCTATCGACCTTTACGTCCATGAAGCATGTTCCATAAATCAACCACGCCCCTGCGGCTCCGCGCATCTCAACGCTATCATTAGCTTAGGCTAGATGTGCGTCGCAGTTCGTGCTCCTGGAACTGAGTTGCTGCTTGAATTCCCGGATCCATTCCTTCTCCTTCTCCTTCCTTCCCCTTGTACCTGTATCCATCCGCGTTCCGCGCAGACTACCCCCGCGTGCAGCCTTCATTCCTGGTCTTCCTGGAGTTTCCTTGATCCCGGACAAAGAAGCTGAACGAATCCTGGAATCCGACGGCGGCCGAGCGGACTTATACACGACCCGAACAGCACGGAAGAAAACCCCGGTGAAGGATCCCGCAAGGCAGCAAAAACAGGTGAGAAAAAAGGAAACCTGTGACAGATTGAGAAGCCACCTGATTGAATTCGACACAGACATGGAAGCAACCATCCAGGACCTTATGCGTGGCATGCAAGAGCTGACTACCGAAGTGCAAAATTTAAAGGCAGAGAACGCCGCCTTAAAGCAATTGGTGTTGTCCCATGAATCCACCACGAAAGAGAGTGTAATACTGGGTGGCGTTGTTGATAAATATGATGGTTCTGCAAAGAGCCTTCGTGGATTCCTTGACTCATGTTTGGTCCACTTTACTTTCGAGCCTTATTATTTTTCTATGCCCAGGGCTAAGGTGGGCTTTATTATTTTGCATCTTTCTGGCAATGCCTCACCTGGGCCACCCACTGGTTAACTCTGGGGATTCTCTCCTGGATGATTACGATGGCTTCATCACAGGCCCTTAAGACCATGTTTGACCACCCAGAGCAGGTCTACAGTGTCCAGGAACATCTACTCGACTTTCAACAAGGTACCCATGATATGCTTACGTATGTCACGCGCTTCAAACAGTTGGCTAAAGAAGCGGATTGGTCCTCTGAAGCTTGTTTTACCCTATTTCGAAGAGGGCTAAACGAAGACATCAAGGATGAACTAGCCAGAGTGGCGTGCCCAAGTTCTTATCAGGCCCTGATGGATCTTGCCCTGCAGAATGACTTTCGCATCCAGGAGAGAAAGGCAGAGAAAAAGAAAAGCAAGTTACCACTCCAGAAGAACCCCATTGGGATACCCTCGAACCCCAAAGGTATTTCCACTTCGAGTAACGAGCCTGAACCTATGCAGCTAGGGACATTCTGTGGACCCATATCCTCCCAAGAAAGAATGCGTAGGATCCATACCGGGTTGTGTATGTATTGTGCATCAGACAAACATTTAGTGAGAGAGTGCCCAATAGCCCCCCCACGGCGCTCGGGAAACGCCAGCTCCCGATCCTAAATGGAGCACAGGTTTGGGAGAGAGATGCCTGCTCCACATCAATTCCATCCTTGAACTCTCCCGGACAAAATTCTTTGGTGATCTTACAGGCCTTCTTATCACCATCCAAGAAGGAAACATATCCCATCCTGGCACTGGCCGACTGTGGAGCTATGGGGATTTTCATAGACCAAGAATGGGTTCTTAAACACCATATTCCTTACGAATCCCGGACTATCATGCAACCTGTAGAAGCAATTGATGGAAGACGCCTTTCTTCAGGACCCATAACCCTTCAGACCAAGGACGTCGAACTTGCCATAAACCACCATCGAGAAAGGATAAAATTTGACATCATCAAGTCGGCCCATTACCCAATGGTTTTGGGAATGCCCTGGCTTCAAAAACACAATCCGTACATCAATTGGGCAGTGAGTTCCTTGTTCCTGGGCTCAGAATTTGTATGTCCCACTGCATAATGTCAGACCTTGCTCCAACACCATCAGAAGGACCTCCTACGAATCATCAAGGTACAATCTCAGTCTCAAACATTATCCGGGTTCCAGAGATATACCAGGAATATTCTGATGTTTTCTCCTCTGCCATTGTCCAGGCGTTACCTCCCCATAGACCAGAAGACTGTGCTATAGAAACGTAACCTTCCGCTGTGATTCCCTTTGGAAGGATGTTCATCTTATCCGAACCTGAAAAGAAAGCCCTTTGAGAATACTTGGATACTAATCTCCCAAGAAAGACACCAAGGAACTCAGACCGTGTCTGGACTATTGAGGTCTAAATCAATGCACCCTTAAGGATCACTATCCGTTACCCTTAATCTCGGACATTCAGGAGGCAGTAAGGGGCGCAGTTGTTTTCACCAAGTTGGATCTCAGGGGTGCCTACCATCTGATTCGTATTAGGGTAGGAGACGAGTGGAAAACAGCCTTTAGAACACCCTTCGGTCATTATGAATACTTGGTCATGCCCTTTGGACTTGCTAATGCCCCGGCGGTCTTCCAAAGCTTCATGGATAGGGTGTTCTCAGACATGCTATTTCTTTTCGTGATTGTCTATCTGGACGATATCCTAATATTCTCGAAGGACATTTCCAAGCACGAAGAACATGTAAAGGCAGTGTTACAACGACTACGCGAAAACAAGGTCCTGGCAAAGCCCGAGAAATGTATCTTTCATGCTTCTACTATACACTACCTAGGATTTGTCCTTAGTCCAGAAGGCATCGGAATGGATCAATCCAAGGTTAAGGCTATATTATCCTGGCCAAGTCCCACCTCTGTGAAACAAATCCAGTCTTTCCTGGGCTTGGCTAATTTCTACAGGAAATTCATACCTTCCTTTTCCGAGATTGTCCAAACAATCATTGCCCTGTTAAAGAAAGACGTTCCCTTCCTATGGACCACAGCTCAAGAGGAAGCCTTCCAACGGTTGAAGACTGAGTTTACACAAGCCCCTATCCTGGCTCAACCTGATGTCAACCGACCATTCATAGTGGAGACAGATGCCTCCAGTTACGCTATTGGAGCCGTTCTCAAACAGCTATTCGGGGACAGGATGGAGCACCCCATCACTTACCTTTCACGGACATTAACTCCCAGTGAAACCCATTACTCAGTCTTGGAAAAGGAACTGCTAGCCATCCGTTCAGCCTTCACCGAGTGGCGTCATCTACTCCTCAGAGCGAAACATCCTGTCCAGGTCCGCACGGACCATCAAAACCTACAAGTACTGCAGGCCTTGGAATGTAGGAATAGCCGTCAAGCTCGGTGGGCCTTCTTCTTTGCCCAATACCAGTTCCAGATTCACCACATTCCCGGAACAAAAAATCTAATAGCTGACGCCCTCTCTCGACGTCCAGACTACGAACCTCCGGGAGATCGGGCATATCCTAAGATGTTTCCTCATACAATATTTGTAGCTCAAGCAAACAATCTCCTGGAAGACATTCGCATGCAAACTCAGACTTCGGAACTTGGAAGGGTCTTTCGAAAAGGAATCAATGGGATCTGAGAACCAAGGAGGGATACTTGTTTAAAAATAACAACCTGGTCATTCCAACACAGAAACTACAACAAAAGATAATAAACCTCTGCCATGATACCCTTCACTCTGGTCATCGTGGCATTTCCAACACCCTCTGTCTAATACAAAGACAATTCTGGTGGCCCAGAATGAAGGCTGACGTTCAACTGTACGTTCAATCTTGTTCTGTCTGTAATCAAAACAAACATGACAACCAGAAACCAGCAGGACTCTTATTACAGCCTACACCACCAACAAGACCTTGGGAAGTCATCGCTGCAGACCTTATTGTAGAATTACCGCCATCCAGAGGGTACACCACTATCATAGTCACCATTGACTTGTTCACTCATATGGCTCATTTTACACCTCTGTATAAGTTACCATCCTCGTCAGAACTTGCTGGAATCTTCCTGGAACACATCTTACGACTGCATGGACTTCCTTCCAAGATTGTATCGGACAGAGGACCACAGTATATCTCTCAATTCTGGAAACACCTCTGCAGGATACTAGGAATCCAACGAGCCCTCTCCTCAGGATATCATCCCCAAACCAATGGAGTCACAGAGCGAGTGAATCAAACCCTTGAACAATACCTTTGTTGTTTCTCTACTAAGGTCCAGGACGATTGGTCGCTTCTAATACCAGTGGCAGAATTCGCCTACAACAATTCGGACCATGCGGCTGTTAAAACCAGCCCCTTTTTTTTGCAGCCATGGATTCCACCCTGCGGTATTACCTTCAGTCCTTCCGCACCCTACACCAGTTCCAACAGTCGACTCCTGGATTGAAACACTCATCAATGTACAGAGAGAAGCCAACATCTAGAAAGGGCACAGATCCAAACTAAGCACTATGCAGATTCGAGGAGAAGACCAGGGCCTTCTTACGCCTTTGGGGATAAAGTATGGCTATCCTCGAAGCTACTGCCCCAACATCTCAGACCGAATAAATTGGCTCCTCAATATTACGGGCCTTTTCCTATAAAAGAAGTCATTAACCCTGTGGCCTTTCGGCTTAAACTACCAGACTCCTGGAAGAAAATCCATCCAGTTTTCACAAATCTCTACTGAAGCCTTCCATCCAAACCACCTGGACTAATCTTAGACCCAGTCCTGTGATTGTTAATGACCAGCTAGAATTTGAAGTGTCTCGAATATGTGACTCCAGATATAGGCGAGGACAACTTCAATACCTGGTGGAATGGAAGGGCTATCCACCCAGTGAACGTACCTGGGAACCAGTCTCAAACCTAAACTCCCCCAGATTGCTCAGAAAGTTCCATCTAATACATCCAGGCAAACCCGGTGGAGCGAGTTTTAGAAGGGGGCATGCTGTCATGATCCATCAATCATGCCCCTTTTGGTCCTCCTGGTCCCTGGCACATCGGGGGTTACACGCTATAGTGCACCCAACATGGCCGTATTCACGGAACGCGGTCTATCGACCTCTACATCCTTGCAGCATGTTCCATAAATTAACCACACCCCTGCGGCTCCGCGCATCTCAACGCTATCGTTAGCTTAGGCTAGATGTGCGTCGCGGTTCGTGCTCCTGGAACTCAGTTGCTGCTTGAATTCCCGGACCCATTCCTTCTCCTTCTCCTTCCTTCCCCTTGTACCTGTATCCATCCGTGTTCCGTGCAGACCACCCCCATGTACGGCCTTCTTTCCTGGTCTTCCTGGAGTTTCCTTGATCCCGGACGAAGAAGCTGAAAGAATACTGGAATACGACGACGGCCGAGCGGGCTCATACATGACCCGAACAGCACGGAAGAAAACCCCAGCGAAGGATCCCGCAAGGCAGCAAAAACAGGTGAGAAAAAAGGAAACCTGCGACAATTGGAATCTGTCCATATCCTTGTACTCATCCCTCTGTGCTCTATGCCTTTACTGATTGAATTCACCTGCATCAGCCCTATTTGGGTACCTTTCAAGAGACAGACTCCTATTTGTGTTTCCCCTGAATTCCTATGATACAGTGGGCAGAGAGCATGGGGTGACCGTCCTCTGACCATGGCCAACCTGTGGAGAGGACTGAGCATAATGACAAGGTGCATAGATTACATTCTTTCTCTCAATTGGCTGAAATTGTTCCCTCTGTTGGCTTCAATTTCAATAAAACTATCAACATACCTTGGTCTTGCCTGATTGCCATATACCATTGTGGCTGTGTCAAATCTACTCTCGGCCCCGAAGCATGGTATCGTCCATCATACATCCTTATTATTTGTCCCCATAATATCATAGCAAAATCCTACCATTGGCAAAGTACCAGAATACTGAGGACTAATGTATGAGCTTCTGTCACTGGGATCTATGGATTGAAACACAGGTGGTTGGCTTGTTGCTGCCTTCCCTTGCATGGCCACGCCCCTCTGATTATGTCGTATGTCGTTCCTTATTTGAATTTTGGCGGTCTCCAATGACATACCCCTAGATTGTTCCTCTAGAATTGCGGGAGTAGATTCCTTGATTTTCTGTTTGGGTTCCTTGCTCCTAACCTCTCCCTACTCATGAGAGATTATTTCAAAGATTTTAGTTCAATGATTCATTCTAAAGATTTATCTTGATTACATTCACAGGCAAGCTGAGAAATGATGTTAAGCTGCAATACATAAAAATAAGTGGTCTTGAATTGTATTGAATAAGGGCCACATCAAAATGTGAGAATGCTGTTTTCGAATATTTCAAAAATTGGTGTGGCAACTCATTTAATTGAGTCATGCTATACATATGGACATAAGAGCCCCAGATGTACCTTAGGAAATGTGTACCTAAACTCAAAACAAACAAACCCTTTTACAAATAAACGCCAAAAAACGCATTAAACTACATGGAAAATGTATTTCTTGAAATTGACAAGAGCAAGATATCCAGGAAAAAAAAACTTGTTCTACCATGCCTTCTTGGCATCTTTTGTAGAATTATATGGAGAACATTGTTTCCGGATTTCCCTTTCAAAGACCTCCCAAGATAGATTTTTCTGCTCATTCAAAACTTGAATGAATCTAGCAGAAGCAGGATCCATAGTGAAGTGGAAAAACCTACCTTATTGTGTCTTAGCGATCTCAAGCATATGAAAAATCAGTCACGCTCTCGATATGTTCTTCTATGGAAATACCTGAATCTTTTTTAAAGTCTTTAGTGCATTGCACAATGTATCATACGGTGTGTCACTGTGCCTGCTTTTACTCTGCACTGGGTAGGGAGAATCAGTCTTGAGTCCTGGGAGTGGCCTGGTCCTGCCAAGTAAACAGCTGGCACATTTACCAGAACTTGGCTGCATTCAGCCTCAGTGAGAGTAATTCCCTACTGCTCACATGGATTCAAGAACAGCTATGTACTCTTATAACCCCTGACACATGAATGTTGCCATCTTACCTCCCTGCACTGGGTTTGGAGATCCCAAGTTTTACTGTAAAGAGCAGAATTCTCTCTCATCAAGTAAACAATTTCTCCCTGCATTTCAGTAGTTTGCATTTTATAATGATCAATTGCTTGGACTCATTATCATTATCAACCATATGCCTACAAACCTCATCCTCCATTGCCTGTAGTTCTTTGGCTGTTTGACTACCACCCTTATGAGCGCTTGAACTTCTGAAAGTACTCGCTCCCTATCTTTTTGAACTTCATTCAAAACACATTTTAAATGCACAATCTCTTCCTCACGCTCCGAAAATGGTTGCTCTTTCTTCGCCAATCGTGCACTTACATCATCACAATGGGCCTGCAGGCAGAGCTCACTCTGTTTCAATTTCCCTTCCAACTCCAACATTTGCCCCCCCATCCCCATCAAGTCACATTGTAATTCAGCAGTCACATCAGAGTCTTTTGCCTGCCCATTTAAGAAGCTTCTGTAATGAGACTCAAAGTTTAGCACCTAGCTGAATAAGACAGTCAATCTGTTGTTTGCGATCACATGCCTGGAAAAGCTGGGCAAGGCACATCTGTTGAACGCTCCCTTCAGCAAATATCTCAATGAAATGTTCCTTCTCAATTTCAGAATTGAGCCTCTCTTACCAACATGACAATGGGCCTCATTACGGGTCCAGCGGTAACCATGCCAGTAAAACCAGCGGGTTATTGCAAGACCCGAAATAAATGGCGGGAAGTCAGGCGCTGGAAACTTTGTTAGTCTCCATTCCCCTGGAGTCCCATACGACTCCATGGGAATGGGGAAACGTGAGCTTACTGGCAATGTTGTTTCCGGACCGGCACAGTTGTAATGAGGCCCATATATGACCACGTTGCCAAGGCGAATACTTTAGCATGTGCATAATTGCACAGGTCAGCAAATCCAACTTCAGTCTCTGTCATATTTGCACAATAATGACCACACAATGCCATCAAAGCAGTAAAGAGAAATTCAAAGTGTACCCAGTATAATCACTATCACTTTCTCACACTGTCATTTAAACCGAGGAAGAACAAAATGAAATGAGTTTAGAGTGCACCTACACAACACAAAATTACTGTACATTGTAGAGCCATGCTCAGCAGCTTTACATTAAGTCAAAAGCTAGCCTCACATAGGCACCAAAAGTAGGTCCAATATTTTATCTCCAAGGCTCTGCAATCTCATGCACAGTCTTCTGTGTTTCTCTGATTCCTAGCGTGGAGATCAACTCACTGCAAAATGTATCCTTTTTATTCAGGACACAGGCAAAGGACATCACCAGGCTTTGTATTATGCAGCACACTCTAATTCTATCCTGTTTTTGCTGTTAAAATTGTACCAAATACTGCCCTTACACCGTACAAAAAAAACATGCCACACAAAAATAAATCCATCCATGCGCAATCTTCATTATTTTATAAAAACTGTTATAGATTGACTGCAGATCAGAACAAAAGCACACAGAAATAAACACAATGTGCGATCATTTTACCATTGAAAGCAATCTGAAGAGAAAGACATTTAGCTTGCTCTTGCTGGTTTCACAATTGTTTAGAAATGCATTTATGCCCATAGCAACTTCAGAAGCTTTTCCTTGCTTCTTTCACCCCAGTCGAAAGACTCTCCTCCATAAGCAGACAGGCAGGGTTCTAATTCTCTAACTTGACAGAACCCACACATTTTCTTTTTTATATCAACCTTCAGTTGTTACAGCCTCGCAGCACGGTAACTCTCTTCATTTCGCAATCAGCTGGCTTTGCATAGGAAGAAGTATTTGAACTTCAGTGAATGAAGAACAAAGGGGCTTTCCTGATGCCTAATTTCACTTTTTGCTAATCAGTACAAATGTATCTAAGGTGTGCAAAAACTCTCTTCATTTGTTACTTTATGCTTACCAACTGATCAATGTCCTTTTTTCAGCATGGCAGAGCGCAGAGCGTCTCTCCCCCACTGAAGTCAGGACCCAGCTGAGAAATGCCCGACCCCTCCTTGACACTGTAGTCTTTAAGGACATCTGCAGTCATCTCCGGAGGCCTCGGATCCCAGCACTTTGCCGTCCAGATTGCAAAAGCAGTTTTAATTCCTGCATTTTATTTCTAATCAGCATTGCACTAAATGTACACCCCCCAGTTTTCACTTTAAGTTTGCACCCTAAGTTTGCACCCTAACTAATCACTAATTATATTAGTGGGCTAGTAGTTAATGATTAGCATTTCACGGTTAATGTTAATGTGTTAATCTCTTATACTAAGGGCCTCATTACACGGTAGGCGTTATGGATTTAATGTTACCGGTAACAGAATAACAGTAACGTTAAATCCCCATGCGGATTACGACCCGGCTCACCGCTATTAGCGGCACCGCTAAGTACGGTGCCACTAATAGCGGGCAGGCCGCGTGCACGCGACCCTCCATCCCGTAAATTACGCCATGCCGCTATTAGCACAGCATCACAAGGCTAGTGGACATGCCAATAGAGGCATGGTAAAGCCCCCAAACCCCTTACCGCCATGGTGCTAATACCGGCATCGCAAACCACCCGTTAAGAGCACTGAGCAGTGTTCCCACCTGCCACAGGTGGACACAATCAGCACAGGTGGAGGCAATGGAGACTGTGGCAGCTCAAAAGGAGCACACCACACCCCTTCCCACACCCCTTCCCACACCAAGATAGTTCCAATACTGGCAGCATTACATGGCCTGGAGGACCTCATTGCAGCGCAGCTGCAACAACAACAGGCAGCACAAAGGAGACGCAGGAGGAGGCGGAGGAGGGCAAGACAGGCACAGCAAGCACCACCACGGCACTTAATCATACCACAGAGGCACCCACCAATCCCCAGGATCAGAGCCAGTCCATTTAACCTAACCCCTGAGCAGATACACACCCTGTACCGTCTGGACCGGGATACCATCACCAGCATCGTGGACATGATACATGACGACATTGGGAGCCTCATAGACATCAGAACTGCCATCCCCTCGCTACTGAAGGTGGTGAGTGTGCTCCACTTCCTGGCCACAGGCACCTACCAGCATACAGTGGGACAGATGCATGGCATCTCACAACCAGTATTCTCCCGCACGCTGAACCAGGTACTCGATGCCCTCTTGAAACATGCACCTGAACACATAACCATGCCACGGACTGCACAGGAGATTGCAAACACAAAAGTTGGATTCTATTCACTGGCAGGCATACCAAGTTGCATCGGCCATCGACTGTACCCATGTGGAATTGGTGGTCCCACATCACAATGAAGTAGTCTACCGAAACAGGAAGCAATTCCACTCCATCAATGTCCAAATGGTATGTGACGCCAACAAGCTAATCACACATTGCTGTGTCCAATTTCCCGGATCAACCCATGATTCCATGGTCCTGCGGAACTCAACTATCCCACGCTACATGGAGCGACAAAACGCACAGCGTTCGTGGCTACTTGGTGAGTAGCAGGGCAAGCACATGGCAGTGAGATTGGGGGGGGAGAGATACATACTCCAACTGGGTGTGTTTTGGGGGGGATACATACTCCAACTGGGTGTGTTTTGGGGGGATACATACTCCAACTGGGTGTGTTTTGGGGGGAGAGATACATACTCCAACTGGGTGCGTTTTGGGGGGGATACATACTCCAACTGGGTGTGTTTTGGGGGGGAGAGATACATACTCCAACTGGGTGTGTTTCGGGGGGGAGAGATACATACTCCAACTGGGTGTGTTTTGGGGGAGGAGAGATACATACTCCAACTGGGTGTGTTTTGGGGGGGGAGATACATACTCCAACTGGGTGTGTTTTGGGAGGGAGAGATACATACTCCAACTGGGTGTGTTTGTGGGGGGGGGAGATACATACTCCAACTGGGTGTGTTTTGGGGGGGAGAGATACATACTCAAAATGGGTGTAGCTTGTCGTCCGCCAGACAAATGCACATACAGATGTACGCCAATGTCCATCTGTGAAGGCCGCAACGTACTTGAGATGAACCGACATGCAGGTATAAGATACACAACATAGAGAACAATCCAGGTCTAGAAACATTAAACATCCATCCACATACACATTGCACAACATTCCACTCCACAAAATATTACATTTTACACATGCCATCAAGAGAGCCATCCTGAATTAGTCCACCCCAACATCAAATATGCAATGTGCCCCATAATGCATGCTAATGGATCAACCCTAGCCATAGCATTTCACCACGCACCTATACCACCACTGAAGCGATGCCTCTCTGCATGGCAACATCATGTTGGTATGGCAGTACACCAGCAGTGCAGAACTACATCTGCCTGGCCCCAGGGACACCAGAGACCTAGCCTCACCCAGGACATGTCCATTACTGCTGGAGGCATTGATGGGGCATATCCACTTGCAGGGTGTAGCTCCCCCTTGCACATTGCTGTCACACAGATCATCTGCATGCATGCTGTCAATTGTGTACGTGAATCACAATGCAATGCCAATTTGTGTCATTTGAACAGGCCACTCTTGAGGTGAACAGTGACAGGACCCCGTTCCCTCCCCCATACAGGTGATGCGGGCTATCCCCTGAAGAGCTGGCTCCTCACACCTGTACGGAACCCACAGAACAGGCACGAGGAGGAATACAACCGTGCACATACCCGGACCCGCATCGTGATCGAGCAGACCTTTGGCCTTTTGAAGTCACGTTTTAGGTGCATTAGCAGGTCTGGTGGCGCTCTCCTGTATGGACATGAGAAGGTGTCCAAGATCACCATGGCATGTGTCATGTTGCACAATATGTGTATCAGACGGAATGTGCCACTGCCCCCTGACGTTGAAATAGAAGCACCTGATGAGGATGATGATGGTGATGAGGACAGAGGTGAAGGGGATGCAGGTCTTGCAAGAGGGGATGGGCAGGAGGGACGTGCTGTGAGACAGCATCTGATCAACCAAATATTCTGAGGAATATGTTTTCGTACTATCACATGGATATTGTTAGTAATGCACTGGTGTATGTTTGTGAGCACACAATGGACACTGTTGCCAAGAAAGTACACAGACACAATGAGGATGTCCAGGCCTGTGTTTTGAACATAAACCAGTGTATTGAGTAATGAAAAGGTGAAAAAGTGCAAGTCCCCGAACATCCCAACACCCTTCCCCCCACCCCCCACAACACACCCATAACACCTTTCCCCCCACCCCCCACGACACACCCATAACACCCTTCCCCCACCCCCCACAACACACCCATAACACCTTTCCCCCCACCCCCCACAACACACCCATAACACCCTTCCCCCTGACCCCCCAAAACACACCCATAACACCCTCCCCCCCACAACACACCCATAACACCCTTCCCCCCACCCCCCACGACACACCCATAACACCCTCCCCCCCACCCCCCACAACAGTTCCTCATGTGCCTGCCATGTATGCATTTGGCCATGCACGCAGTGGAATTTCCATCAACCCCCTATTTGCCATTGTCTGTGGCAGCATTTTGAGAATGGGCAGACGAGCGCCTGGTGGTGCGTGTTGAGCGCCGGAGGGGGCTTGTCTGTCTTGATCCTGAAGATGATGATGGGGCAGACTGTCCTTGTTGCAAGAAGTGGCAGTCCATGGCGTCAGCCATCCGAGATAGGACCTCCCTGAGCCTTGAAATCTCAGTACACAGCCTGTCAGTGTTTGTGTCCATCCTGTCATTGGAGTGCCTCGCCGTCTCCGCAATGTTTTCCCTGAGATGGGCAGGCGTCAGCCATCCGAGATAGGACCTCCCTGAGCCTTGAAATCTCAGTACACAGCCTGTCAGTGTTTGTGTCCATCCTGTCATTGGAGTGCCTCGCCGTCTCCGCAATGTTTTCCCTGAGATGGGCAACCTCCTCAACATGCTGCCCAACCAGCACAGTGAATTCTTGTTGACGCTCCAGGATGGTGGTCAGTTGGAGGGCAGTGCTTGGTGATTGTGCACTGGATGCAGTGCCCTCAGAAGCATCCACTGCAGCTGGTGAAGCCACCATGGGGGACATAATGGCAGGATTGTTCTCTTCAACAGTCACATCAGACCCTGGGGTCTGGAATGGTGCAGGCTCTGCGGTACTAGGGGGGCTTGGGGTGTGCATCCCCATTGGGTCAACTATGGTGTCCTCAGGATCAGACAGGGGGGCAGTGGCAGCTGCCTCACCAGCGGAGCTTGCCGCAGCTGATGGTGGGCCCTCGGTGGCTGCTAATAGTGCCTGTGGGATCTCCTCCAGTGGTGCGGCTGCAGTTTGTGGTACAGCTACTGCTGCCCTGACAGTGGCACTTCGTCAGTGTTTCATGGTCATCAGGTGTGACCTTCCCCCCTTGCTCCTGGAAGTTGTGGGGGTGTCCTCCGATTCCTGGGCCCTTGGCCTCTTACTAGTCGCTGGTGCCAGGGATGCATCAGCGGCATCCTCGCCATCTGTGTATGAGCCTGTCAGGGACAAGAAGGGGGATGGCATTGGTTGATTTTCAATATACTTAATGCAGTTAACATCAATGATGCAGTTGTGGCCATTGGGACTTAGTGGTTGTGGATGCAGGTGATGTGCCAGGTCAGTGCCTCATCCATGCATGGTTGTATTTGGAACTTGTGACTGGTGATGTGCGCATGTGTGTGTGTTTGGGTCTGACACTGACATGGGGAGGGATGGATGCATGTCTGGATGTGTGTCCATGCATGAGAGGAGTCTGTGCTGACATATGGGTCAAACAGTACATTCACATTGCATTCTGACATGTGTACACTCACCTGCATCCGAAGTGGTACCCACGCCGACCTCCATGCTGCCTACTCCCTCGATGGATTCAACTGCAATGAGGTTCCCACAGGTCTCCTCCCATTCTTTGAGTCGGATGGGTGAACCAGCTCCTCCTTCACTGGCAATCCGGTGGTTCTCCGCAAGGATGCCCCTCACCCACAGCCTGAGGTCGTCCCACCTTTTCCGGCACTCACGCATTGTGCGGGTGCTGGTGCCGACTGCACTGACTTTTACAGCCACTTGTTCCCAGATGGCTTTCTTCTTCAGTATTGTGGGCCGCCGCATGTCATTAGCAAAAACGACATCAGCATTCTCAGCCAGGGTCTGTGTAAGCATATTCAATTCTTCAGGAGTGAATTTCTCCTTGCGCTGCCTGTCAGCGCTTTTTTTGAAGACCTTGGGCATGATGCAGGTGTACAGGATGATTTCCAACTCTGAACAACTCGTAACAGGTCCAGGGGGCAGAGGATGGCAATGGATTGTGTTTTTGAAGATGGCTGCCATGCTATTTCCCTTTCCTGTGCAATGACGCTATTTCATGTTTCGGAAAATAACGGTCACCGCTAATAGCGGTGACCGATATTTCCATGCAGCAGGAGGGCGGAGGTGCAATCAGCACATTGTTCGAGGGCGGTAGGTGACTTTATTGGGTCTTCAACGCCATGGCGGTAGGGGGTTTACCGGCATGGCGCTATGCTTGTGTCCGCGAACTCGTAATGGTACGCTATTGCCGACCCTCTTGTGAGGGCGTACACGTTAATAGCGCCATGCCGGTAAATTCCGTTTTTTACCGTGTACCGTGTAATGAGGCCCTAAATCTACACTATGCTGTGTACTGCGATGTAACCAATTCAAAATGTCCTTTCTTTGGTTTGTATGAATTCTCATCATTGTCTACATCATTGCTAAGGTATATGCCCACTGCCAAAGTACACAGCAGTGCTAATTATGCACTTTGAAATTGGTTATTTATAACACGCGTAATACCCAAAGTTTCTAAGCACGGAACTGGGGATCTAACCTGTGTTGCTCTGCTTCATCTTGCTTCGAAGGCGAGCGTGTTGCCCTTGAGCTTTCCTCCCGCACTGACATTAACTTTCTACAGGAGTCTGAGATATTGATGAAATTCCTGGCCTACTTAAAATTTGCACCACTGGTATCTCTTACGAAATCCATTTCAAAATCTTTATTATCTTTATAAGGATTGGGGTTTGGATAAACTCCTACGAGTTACATGTTCTTTACACAACAAAGTAGGGTTGATCTGCCTAAGACTTTCGATTAACAATTTTAGGATAGACCCAGTGAAATGTGACTGAAATGTTTTCGGCGTTGCCCTATCATAGGTATATATTCTGCACTAGGATCTCTAAAATACAGCACATTCTCAGTGACACAGTGCCTAGGCACTTCTTGTTTCCATGGCAAAAAAAGAGGGAACATCTCACAACAACAAAACAAGTTTCCCTTCTTGTGATTGCCCTAAATTCATGTGGCTGGATGGGTCCAAAGGCAATGTAACCAGATTATCTCTATGATGGGGAAACTGGTTTTAACGGGACCTCTAAAACACAATACAGTCTTGGTGGTGTGGTGCCCAGCTTTTTTAGTTTTGGCTGTTAGGTGACGCTGAAAGTGCTACCTTTAAGCCAAAACTATTGTCATTAAAATAAGAGCTTTAACATAAGAGCTTCAAATATCGGCTTTAGAGGAGGCTTTCAAATAATCTTTAATGCAGATGACATATGAGGATGAATTTGTGTTGCTTGGCTTTGTGTCCACCCATTTTACTCCCATCTCTGTCAAATGTGTATAATTCTCCACCCTTTCTCACCCATCGCCAACCAAAACCACACCTCTTTTGTACTCTTTTCCTGCATTTATATTGTGTGCTGAATTTCTCAGCCATTTTTACTTCCAAAATGGCGGCCACAATATGTAAAGTTATATGACTTGTTTAATGGTTTACAAAATATTTACTCCAACTTTTAAGTTATGTAATTATTTTAAAATGTTTTGTTTAACTGTTATAAGTAAATATTTTAGTAAAATGTCTGTGAAAATGTCCATGTACCTATTTGTAGGTGTTCTTATAGTGTGTTGTGATGTAAGGAGTACCTGATTGGATGTGATGTCGGTATGGTGTGATTGGCTCTCCATTCTGTGTTTGCCGTCCCAAGGCAGCCATTTTCTTTGAGCATTAGAAGAGAGAGGTAAGCATGTCTATTTTGTATTTACTTATAAAGTGTTTACTGCTAATGTGCTCTGTGGTGACTTGGCAGTTATAAAGCTTAAGTAGGCCCTTCGAGACTACTGTCGCCATTTAGAAAGTACAAAGGTGCCGTTCAAACTCTAGTGACTCGGAGAGTAGCATGTCATCTGTAAGTATTACATCAGCCCAGCTTTCCTTTCACATCTCAGCGAGTCTACCCACTGGGTCAAGAGAAAGGAGAAAGAGGAATGTTTCCATACACTGGACGATAACACGCATTCAGCGATGGCTGCTGAAACTTTTGTAGCCCGGGCATTAGCAGTAGGGCATAAGTGGAGTGATGGGGGATGGCGCTGGGAGGGCTGCTCCTTCCTGGCGTGGTGGTTATTCCACAGTGCATCAACTTGTTGCATTTGACTGTGTATCACGCTCACATGGTATTTCGTGAACTGAAGGTACACTGTTTGTCCACGAGGGGAGAGCTTTGGGAGCCTGGTTTATTTCCAGATGGCTGGGGGCAATTTGTTGTGGAAAATGTGGGTAGGAATTGGCCAGCTAAAATGTGCCTTGCCCAGGATCCTCCAACCCTCCCCCCAGACGCCTACACTTTAGCAGGCAGTTCTGTTTTTCTACCACATGGAATGAAACTGAAGTTGTAAATATTTAAATAAAAGAAGCAGCATGTGGTTTAAGTCTGGCCATTATGAATGGTTTCTGTCCTTATCACCTGCGCCGCAGAGTTAAAGATGGGCACAGTGCCAGAGCTGGGACGGCTAAAGTGCTTGTGTAGATTGGAACACACATGCATGTCAGTTTGTTCTTTCCCAGTGCGTTCATTTTCAATTGCGGTGTCCTCTAGCTCCTTCCCAGCAGCCGTGTGTTAGAGCACCTGCCAATGCTCTGCGCTGGAGCTCATTCCATGTGTGGTGTGCTAGAGCACTTTCATTGCTCCTCCTGTGTGCTAGAACTCAGTCTTGCTGCTGTTTGCAAGAGATTTCCTTGCTGATGATAATGGGCTGGGCAGCCGATTAAATGCTACAACTTTCTGCTAGAATACTTTCCTTGCAGCTGTGTCCTGCAGCCTTTCATGAGGGACCACTTTGAAGGAACAACTCATTTTTGGTGGCAGGGGCTCGCAGCATTTGTTAATGGCCTTGATCATTCCTTCATTAGACAGCACGTAACAGCCCAGCAAGCGGGAAGGAACATGTTAATAAACTAATCATTTAGTACCATCCCCTGCATGACCAAACAGAGCTACGGGAACATTGAAAAGATCCATTTGATTGGGGAAGGTATGGGCATTGTTATGTCATATAGTTGTAAAGCACAGAACGGCCAGTGGTGTGGCCTTGTAGAACTGTAGGATGGCTCAGTGTGCAGCACTGCACAGTTCTGAGATTCTTGGACACTGCAGTTTGTTCATATGATTAGAGATACAAGTGTGTCCTATAGTGTGGAAAAGTGCTTCTGAATTTCAGCATTGGATTAAAAGGCTCTTCTGGCATTGTTTCAAGGATAGCCTTAGGTTACCTTGTGATATAGATTGGCAGGTCACAGTAGGAGTGTTAATTTAAATAACAATAATAATAAATCATGTTGTTTGGCTATTTGCCCACCTATTGACTGTCACGGCCATACTAATTCCTATAGCTGTTCCCACCCACCACTGGCCCCATCACACCCACAACATATCCTCCCAGGATCTCTTTGACATAGCTTTTTCCAAGCAGTTGACCTGCCAGTGTTCTTTGTAAACAATCTTCTGAGAACTAATTTGTTAATTGCAGTTGATGTGTTATTGCAATAAGCACGTCTTCAACAAGTGTGCCTTCATCCACTTGATTTCAAAGCAAGACATGTAAAAGCAGTATGCATGTCCTTGCACTGACAACCCGTTAAAAACAAGCATTAGCAAAGCCAACAGTTCAAACTTGTGTATCAGTATTAGACAGGCATTTTTCACGCTCACTTATCATATGCCCAGGTACTCGCACCATTTTCCAGCTGTTGCCATTTTATGGCTAGGTGGTACCATTATGGCTATGTCGGAATAATGCCTCCCCGTTCCCTAAAGAAAAGCCAATACTGTTTGCTTTGCCAATGCTTATTTTGGTTCATAGTCAGACGCATATGGCAACCAGATGCTTATTATCTCAGATTTCAGTCCCAGGTTTACAGCACCGAGTAGCTGATTGCACACATGCTCTCTACACTGGGCTATGGAGTCCAGCTTGCTTTTGTAGTGTACATTGCTATATGGGATATGGTGGCTTCTCACAGTGACTGTTAAACCAAGGCATTAAATAAACAGGTTGGAGCCCAACATGTGCTAAAATATTGGAAGTAAAACTGAAAATGTGTTAAACTGTGCTTATTGTCATGTTATATTGTCTGGAAACTACTTTACATTACTTGGACTGTTGAATTGTGTACAAGAGAACATATTCTCTCTATATATCTGTGGGGTATGATAGTATAATGTGAAATGTTGGTTAGGGTATGTATGATTCAAATCAGTCATCTGCAATGCAGGTCTTATTTTGAGGTCTTTCTTGAACGCAACATAGATCCCTACCAGAGCTCTTTCAGGTACACATTAGGGAGACCTTGGTATCAATACAATTTCCCGTGATTAAGAAAGCATTCATAAGCATTACATTCTTGATTTTACGTGTTAGGCATATTGCACAAGTTACTTTCACTTATCTCCCAAACCCCCATCCTCCCTAATGATCACCCTCCCTCTTACTCCCCTCGATCTTTGCAGCATAGCTGCTGTTGCTTCCAAAGCCTTCAATCCAGCCACAGCCAGGGATTAAAAATATAATTATCAGCCTCACTGGGAAATTACAGAATTGCTTGAACCTTCATTTTAGGATCAGGCCATGGCATAGCCTAACCCGCCACCTTGGTTGTCAAATTCCCAGGGCCCACAGCAAATGAGCCCCTGTTGTACTCTGAATGCAGCCCCCCAATTCCGAAGTAGTTCTGCCTTTTTCGCCCTAATGGAGCTGAGTGACCCAAACATTGCCCCAAAAGAATGGGTAATAGATAGGGACCCTTCCCCGACTTTCACCTCGTATACCCCTCCCTCTTATTCCCTTCCCACGTCTTTCCTGCAGTAATGGGGATAAAAAAGGATGTTTTTTTCTTAGTGCAGCTCCTCTTCCCCAACATGGCAACATTGATTTCCTTGACCTCTATCTAATGAGTCCAAAGGCTTGTTAGACTCTTGAATTCCTGCACTCACGAATCTTGGTGAGTATTTTCCTCAAAGGGATGTGTGAACTCCGTCCCTCACTGAGGCTTTTGGGCAACCTGGGCTCCAGAGGTTTGTAGCGTAGGTTAGGTAGATACTCTAGTGGTGGAAAGATTGTTTTCCGGTTTACTTAGGTCATGCAGATGTGTCTAAATTAATAACCTTTTTGTGTTTTAAGTGAGATCGCCTTTTAGTTTTTTTTATGCAAATGTGCAGATTAGTTGAATCAGACACAAAAGATTTCTCTCTCTACTGCTTCTTTGGATTCCAAAACTGCTCTTCTTAGCTCCAACCATCCTAGTTCCCTCATCTGCTATTCTCATCACTGCTTCACCTCATCTCTCTGCTATGATATGATGTATTTCATTTGTATTGCTCCCATACACAAGTGTTTTAGAGCGCGACGAGACAAGGGAGGGAAACAAGGGAGGACAAATCAACGATCTTACTAGGCCCAGTGACGTTGAGAACGTGCAAGTGCAGGGGAGAGGGAAGGGGGAAAGTGTAAGAGGGAGGGGTGAGTGGAAAGTGCTGAACACGTGATAGAACAATAGGTAGTGCGGCCAACAGGTGGTAAGTGCGAGATAAGATGTAGACAACGGGTGTCTGATAAGTGGTGGAAGGGGACTGTAGGGTTGCAGATACAGAACCAAGTGCTGGGGTTGCCAGGAGGCAGTGCAGGTGTGTGGCTGGGTGGGCAGGGATCTGGGCCCGAAATCAGAGGGTAACCAGGTACCCGGTGCCAAAGCAGGCAGATTAGCAGGGGAGAGGAAGAGCAAAGGCAGATGCAAAGAGGAATGTCTTGAGGTGCTTTCGGAACCAAAGATGGTTCTCCTCAAGTTTCAGAAAGGCAGGGAGGCTGTTCCAGAGGGAGGTCCCAGCCGAGGAAAGGGATCTACCCCCAACTCGATGCTTGAAGTAGCGAGTGACCCTGAGGGAGTTGGAGGTGATGGAGGGAAGAGCTCAGGTAGGAATGTATTTAAGGAGGGAGAGTTGAAGGTATTGTGGACCCCGGCCCCAGAAAGCCTTGTGGGCAATGCAAGGGTCTTGAATTTAATCCTTTCAGTCCGTGGAGCCAATGAAGAGATTTCCGGGCTAAAGAGATACGATCCCAGGGCTTGAGGCCAAGGACAAGTCTTTCAGTCCCGTTCTGGATGAGCTGCAGAGGAAGGAGAGTGGTTGCAGGCAGATTTAGAAGGAGGCTGTTGCAATAGTCCAGCCTAGAGAGAACCAGAGCTCTGGAGACAGTGAGCTTCTGGGGGAAGGAGAGGAAAGGAAGAATACCTCTAAGGAGGAGCAGTTGGTAGTTAGACTTTTTCGAGACGTCAGAGATGTCAGGAGAAAAGGAAACCATGCAGTCAAAGATGACCGGAGGTTCTTAGTCTCGCAAGTGGGAGTAGGGAGAGGGCCAAGGAAGGCTGGCCAGAGAGTGACAGGGAAGGAAGGTGCAGGTGTGCTGATGAGGAAGATCTCTGTCTTACTGGCATTAAGGCAGAGGTCGTTGGCGGCATATTACTCCTGGATTGCAGACAGACAATCTGATAGGAGAGAGGGAGAAGAGGTGGGTAAGCGGTGGCAGGTATTGGTTGAAGAGCCAGGGAAAGAGGTTAGACCCCTGAGGGACACCACAGGTATAAAGTGAGATAGAGGAAAGGAAGGACCCAATTTGGACCTCAGAGGGTCAGGTGGAGAGGAAGGAGGTCAGCCAGGCCAGGGCCTGATCAGTGATATCCAGATTATCACAGAGATGATGGAGCAGGATGACATGTTTGACCATGTCAAAGGCAGAAGAAAGATCGAGTAGGATGAGGACAGATGGGATATTACAATCGAGGTAGGAGAGCAGGTCTTCACAGATGTTCAGGAGAGCAGTTTCCGTGATTCTGGCAGCTCTGAAGTCAGACTGATGCATGGAGACAATCAACAGAATCGGTGAAGATTAAGCTGGGAGATGGCCAGCTTTTCCAGGGGTTTGCCCAGGAGAGGAATGATATAGGTTGGGCGATACTTAGCCGGGCAAGAGGGGTCAGCTGTCGGTTTTTTGAGAAGAAGGTGCACAAGAGAGTGCTTCAGAGGGGAGGGGAAGGCTCCAGAGTTGAAGGAGTGGTTGCAGAAGTCAGCCAGAGCAGGGGCAAGGGTGTCAATGTGGTCCTTGATGGTTTTGGACAAACAGGGAAGAACCTGTTTTGACAAGACTTTCTTAGATTGGACTTGTATGGAAATCTCATCAGGGGAGAACAGAGGAAAAGAAGAGAAAGAGGGAGGAGATGCAGCTGCAGGGGGGCCAGAGGTATCAGAGTGAGAAGGGGGAGGAGGACGAGAGGACAAGAGGGTGGACAGAATGTCCTAAGTTTTTTTAGAGGAAATGAGAAGCAAGGTCTATGCAGAGGGCCTGGGAGCCAACAGGAGAGGTAGAGACTTCAGCAGTGTTGGCCAGCTCCTTGCAGATTTCAAACAGTTTGGCCGAGTTGTCTGATGCCCCAGACATGTGAGCTTGGATATGGGCTCTCTTCTTAGTGCAGACATGGAGCCGGTATTGCCTTTGGAGCAGGCGGCAGGCCAGTTTGTCAGTGGATGCACAAGAAGCCCGTCATTACCTCTCTGTGACCCTACACTTGCGGTTAAGGGTAACTAGGTCAGAGTTGTATCAAGAGCTGCACTTAGCTTTGGGCTTTAAGCGGTTACTCATGAAAGGGGCAAGAACATCAAGAGTATCAGAGATAGAAGAGTAGAGCATGGAAAGGGCTGTATCAGGATGTGAGTCAGCCAGAGGTGAAGGAGGGGGAGAGAAAGTGGTAGCGAAAGCCTCAACTGACACACACTTCATGGGTCGGATGACCGAGAAAGTAGGTGGCAGTGTTGGAGTTGGCTTGGCCTGAGGGGTAGAGAGGGAGAGATGGGAGGAAAGGAGAGACTAATCACTCCAGGAGAAAGGAGTGGTCAGAAGGATAGATAGGGGGAAGTCTGAAGCGATCAGAACATCCAGAGTGTGCTCTGCAGAGTGAGTCGGGCCAGAGGGCAGAAAGAGAAAGAGAGAGTCGCAGAGGTCGTGAAAGATTCCAGAGGAGGGAGGAGGAAGCATCCAGATGGATGTTGAGTGGTCGAGGCCAGGAGGGAAGAGGAGAGGTCTGCCCACTCGGAGAGCAAGGAGGAGATCTGACCAAGTGGCCGATAGATAATAGCCACGGTAAGAGAGTCGCCAGGAGAGAGAGAAAGCCTACAGACAAGGCATTCAAAAGAGGAGTAGGCCTGCATAGGAATGACAGAGGCAGGAATCCACTCCAGGAAGATCAAGGCTACACCACCTCCGGGACGGTTGGGGCTGGGCACGGATAGGATCTTGTAGCCATCAGGGAGGAGAGTGTCAAAGCTAGTGACAGAGCTGGCCGTGAACCATGTCTCGCTAACACCGAGGACATCAAGGTCAAGTTCTTTCAGGAGGCGGCAGATGTCAGAGGAGTGTTTGATAGCTGAGTGAGATCTGGGAGTGGCAATATTGAGAAGGTTGCAATCCCTGAAGGACTTCCGGGGAGGGATACAAATCAGAGGTATGCCCTGTGGAAGTGAAGAGGGAGTCTGTGGAAGGGGGGCAGAAGAGGAAAGAATAGAGGGCAAGGTAGCCAAGGAGGAGGCAGAGGGGGGGAGGCAAGGAAGCCGAAGAAGGGAGGGATGGGACAGTAGGAGAAGAAAGGAAATTGATGAGGTGTGGGAAGCGTCTGTCAAGGACGAGAAGGTTGGCCTGAGGGCGTTGGCCCATGACGGTGCCATTAAAGTAGACATTAATGATTACCTTAGGGGAGTGGAAGGGGTACAGGTGTGCTTCCCACTGGGTGCCACTAATAATGGGTGAGGAAGAGAAGGGAGAGAGCATAGAGACCATATGAGGAGTCCAAAGGTCCGGCGAAGGACCGGCAAAGAGGATGTCGGTGAGGGCCTGTCTGGAGGAGGCCGTGGAGTAGGTGTCAGCGATAGGGAGACTGGGGTTAGAGGCCAAGATAACCTTTTTGAACTTCTTCCTACCAGACTTAGTGAGAAGGGTAGGATAGTCAATGGAGAAACAGTTAGAAAAAATAGCAGAGGCAGAGAGTGCATAGGTGTTATGTCGGAGTTGGGAAGAAAAGAGAGAGCAATGGTGGGAAACTAAATTGTCCCTTACTTCATTTGTATCGCTCTTGCACTCTCCTCCAACTGCTTCGCCACTGTTGTAACATGCACGCTGCCTTCCATGTCTGTCCACCTTTATTTCATGCATGTAATTATTGTTTAAGTGGTTTCAGGTGATGGGCCTGTACGTGTATATGAGGATTGGTTGCTGGAACAACAAACTTTTCAGATTACTTTATTGGGCTTCTGGGCTTCCCCAACAGAGGCTATTTCAGGTCCACCAACCATGTTCATTTTAGGCCTCATACTGCAGTAATAACTGCCCTTTGACAGCAGCAGCTTCCCCCTGGTTTTCAAATTTAATTCACCCTTAGAGTTCTCAAATCTAAAAGGGCCAACAAAGACAAGCGAGAGGATCCTGCAAATATCTAGTGAGCACCACAAAACTTGCATCTATCAACAAATCCACTGTTCTCCTGCATATGGTCTGTTCCATGGACATTGACCAAGATGGTTGCAGGCACCCCAAAAATAACAACAGAAGTCGGAGAGTAGAGTCTTTTGCAAATGGGTAACTCATAGGCCATGACCCTTGCTATCAATAGATTACAAAACAAAGAGCAACTGGCGTTGCCCTGGAAATACCTGAAATAGGTTACAACCATGTCCTTCTCTAAAAACAAGCCTATGAGCCACTGCAAACATCACTTTAGGCAACTTCTGCACAGGTAGCAGGCAGCCCTGTAATACATTGAAGCCATTGCTACAGTCCAATCGCTCAGAAGGACATATGAATGAGATTGAAGTGCAGAACTAAGAGGACAGATTCCCCATCTCCCTTCAAGTTCTTGCCAAAGTCTACCCTTGCATTAATTATTGGCTAAGCATCCTCTCTCATGTCCTTTATGGTGCAAATCAATGAATCCAAAGCTGGCACACAACAAGCCATCTCTGAAATTAAAGCAAGTGGAAGAATTACCTATAGATGCCAAGATGAGTTGGAGATTCATGCAGGGAGTTGGGGTCAGGGTCCGGGGGGCATGCAAAGCTACAAATCTGAGAATAAATAAGCTGGAAACTCAAATCACAGTCTGCATTGCCAATTCACCAACAGATACAAAAATCACCACATATACGGGCTATGACGGAGATTATGCCACTGTTAAAATGTATCTCACAAATGCTAAAACTACAGTTGACATACATCTGACTTCAATTTACATCG
Organism: Ambystoma mexicanum; assembly: GCF_040938575.1. Lineage (NCBI taxonomy): Eukaryota > Metazoa > Chordata > Amphibia > Caudata > Ambystomatidae > Ambystoma > Ambystoma mexicanum. Next base: position 253,824,128 of record NC_090936.1, read on the forward strand.
GGTACATACGCCCAGGGCGCTCATCTTCTAGCTGGTAAGGCACACTCACGTGTTGGACCTCTTTCATCAACACGCAAGCACATGTGTTCATTGAAAATGGCTGGGCACCGTTTTTATCTCATGAATATTAATGAGGGATTCCCTGAACACCTGTCAGGATTCCAGCCCTCAAGGCCTGGAGTTGGAAATGGGCAACCCTGATTCTAGATGACCCAAATGCTCAACTCTTTTACATCAGAAAAAAAGAAAACACCTTTTTGCAAAAAGGCCCGCGTTCAGGGCCCTACATATTGGACATGTGCCTGCTAAAGTTGTGAATCACAATTAATGTAAAGACATCCTATTTCCAGGATCCAGATGAACAGCAGGATCAATGCTCGGCTTCATATGCCCATGTGCAACAATAATGCTGCAAGGGTGGGCATTGAAAAAACAAGGCCAACGTGTCATGACCCTCCTACTTTTCTGTACCAATAGCGAACCAACAATCATAGCAGGTATTTTCACAAAGACTGCTGTTCACTAGCCCACATCTGTGCAAGCATTGCCACTGATGTAATACATTCTGGATATAGTTTACACCCATGACAATTTACTGATATATTTGACGTCAGGCACACTGAGAGGCTAACCACTAAGAAGAAAAAAATCTCAACTGTGAAGTAGTTCAAAGGGCTGCTTGAACCTCACAAAACTAATATGTCTTTCCTCTGACTTTCCTATGGTGTTTGCCAATTTGGGATTGACAAACATTCACTATGGTCATTAACCACCCAACCTTGCTGCGGTGAGGGTCACCGGTCCATATGTGCAGTAAGACAGCGTATATTGCATTAGGTAGGGTGAAGTGGCACCGGCAAGTGCTGTTTAATTGTATGTGTTTCACGCTAACTGTGTATCTCATATCTACCACACCTCTTGAAGTTTACATAAATCACTACATTCCTCAGAGCTCCCATTTTATTGTATGCTTCGTGGATAGCCCATACCAGTGCCTTGTCCACCCAACCACTCCACTATTTTTTTCCAAGATTTGGGCTTTGGGACTTTAGGGAGTGCAAGTTGCTCAGACACTCCTTCTCACTTTTTCCACAAAACAGCAGTGTCAGTCGTCAGGCCATTTGCAGGCTATGAGCAGTATGTCAATAATGATGGCACACACTGTTCATCAATCACGGGGTAGATAACTACGGGAAGTGCAGGGTAGACAGGTATCGCCCAAAGGACTAATTGTTATGGAGTTTCTACATCACATAACTACCTCCTCAAGCATACACAGTTTCACATGCACTTTTACACAGCACTCTTTATTTTTATTTATTTATTTATTTGTATTGCGCTGGTAGCTCATGAGCCTTGGGGCGCAGAAACATGGACACAGGTACAAACATAGATTAGTACAGAATGAGACGAGGCGTACAATTACAGACTCTTGCCTTCAAGGAACTCGCCAATCGTATTGCAGTCTCCATTTCTCCTCTGCCTTCCCTAACGCTCAGCACTGCACTGGCCTCTTAGTTCATTACTAAAACTCAGGACATTCTGTCCTCGCTCTCCTCCACACTACTCCTGTCTCCCTCACCCGCTCTCTGGCCTCCCTTGGCCCGTCTCTTGTTCCCTCCTACTCTCCTCTTTCTCTCCCATATGACTTGACGAGGTCTCAAGACAAGTCCACTCGATGAAAGTGTCATACAAACAGGTGCTCCCCTGCTCCTCTAGAGCTATCAAGGACAAAATTGCCTCCCTTGCTCAAGGTGTGGCTGATTTCTGCAATAATTCCTTTTCTACTGGCTCCTTCCCGCTACTCCTCAAGCACTCCCTTGTGCACCCTCTCAAAAAGCCTTCTGCTGTCCCCTCCTATGTGGCTAACTACTGCCCTATCTCCATTACCCCCTTCCTGGGCAAACTCCTGGAGAAGCTGGCCATTTCGCAGCTTATCCACCACACTGAATCTGTTGGTTGTCTCCACAACCAGTCTGGCATCAGAGAAGCCATAGGCACAGAAACAGCAGTCCTGAACACCTGTGAAGACTTGCTCTCTAATCTCGATTCCAACTCTCCTTCTGTTCTCATCCTTCTTGACCTTTACTTTGCCTTTGACATGGTCAATCAGTCCACCCTTATAAATCGACTCTGTGATACCCTGGGCATCACGGAACTGGTTGACTGTCTTCCTCTCTGACCGAACTTCCCAGGTTCAACTGTGCCCCTTTCTCTCCTCCATCACATGCTCCTACTGTGGTGTCCCTCATGGCTCTCTCTTCTTGCTGTGGCTCTTCAACATCTACCTGGCCCCTCTAGCCCATTTGATCTCCGCCTTCTCTCCTAACATCCAGTCTTATCTGGATGATATGCAGCTCTTCTCCAAGCATCCCTCCACTGCTTCCTGTCTTCCTCTCTCATTCCTGACTGTCTGTCTGCTATTCAGGCATAGTGCACTGTTAACAATCTGTCTCTGCCTTAATGCCAGTAAGACTAAGATCCTTCTCATTGGGACCCCTGCTCCCTCCGTCCCTCCTACTCTCTGGCCACCCACTATGGGCCCCCTCCCCTAACCGTCCTGTGTGGCAAGAGATCTTGGTGTCATCTTTGCCTACTCTCTCTCCTTCTCTCCTCACATCATGGACCTTGCCAATAAGGCCCAGTTTCAGATGCACCTCCTCAGAGGCATTCTCCATTTCTCACCTTCCCCCAGAAACTGAATGTCTCCAGAGCTCTGTTACACTCCAGGCAATAGCCTCTTCCTAAATCTGCCTAATTCCTCCCTTTGCCCCATTCAACTAATCCAGAATAGCACTGCAAGACTTATCCTTGGCCTCAAGCCCAGGGACTGCATCGCTCCATCCCTAAAATCTCTCCACTGGCTCCTGGTTGCAGCGAGGATCAAGTTCAAGAGCCTCTGCATCATCCACATGGTTTTCTGGGGCCTGTGACCCCGCTACATCAAACTCTCTCTCTGTAAATACCTCCCTGCTAGAGCTCTTCAGTCTTCTAGCTCCAACTCTCTGCAGATCTAACACTTTTCCAAGCAGAGAGTGTGGGGATGGGAGGGGGTTAGATCTCTCTCCCACGCAGGTTCCTCCCTCTGGAATGACCTCCCTGCCCCACTCAGACTTGAGCTGGATCTCCTTAAGTTCGGGAAGCTTCTGAAGACCCCCCTTTTCTCTTCCTCCTTCCCTCTCCTCCCCTGCTAACGTCCCCCTCTGCCTCTTTTTGAATGGCTGCCTGGTTCCTTCTGTTTCTTACAGGGCACCAGGCCCTCCTTGACCCGTCTACCCCTGCACTTGGTCTCCCTTGAGCCCCCCACCCCTCTAACTTGCACTTATCCTTCCAGGTTCCCTCTCCCTTCAACAGCCTGGCTGGGCCTGCACACCGTGGAGCCCTTTTAGCCCTGTTCCCTCGAACTTAGCAAGTGGACCTTCTTCCACTTGCACTCTCTGCATTCCCCTGGCACTTGTCCACCTCGCCTCCCCTCAGCATTCACCTAACCCATGGGCCTTTTTTCCACCCTGACCAGCACTCCCCCCTCCCCTTTCCCCTGCACTTCTTGTTACTGCACTTGCACGATCCTAATGACACAAAGCCTAGTAGGACCATGTTTGTTTTTTCTTCATCCCTGCTACCCCCTCTCTTTTGTCTTGTTGTGCCTTAAAACAACGTTTGCAGTACATATAAATAAAATAAATAAATAAATACACACCCTCACATTCTCAGCCATCATCCTGAAGGCTGGGGACCCGAAACCACCTTGTTTTGGTGTATTGTGCAGATGATTGCGCGTTAGGAAGTTGCGGGAGGTCGTTGTGGAAGGGCCACATTACAGGAAAGCCCCTTATGATGGACAGGTGACACCTGCAGCCCACTACAGCCCCATAGATGACTCCAATGTCTTCCCATTACACAGTCTGGTGCCCAATTCACAACAGCAGTAAATACCATAAAGGCGTACCAATCTGCATTAATAGAAATGTTTTGATCAATGGCAATACTACAATATGGGTGGGGCCAGTTGGGGAACCGCAAACTGGTACAAGAGGTCTTGGCGAGAATAACTCAGCATCTTCAAGGTGGAGAGAATGTAACTCAGGGAGAATAGGGTAATATCCATGTGTCATGATGAGAGGCCTCCAAAGTATAACAGCACCCCCATGACATCACCCAGGCAGGTGACCTGGAAAAATAGCGGGGCACTTGTGAGTACATGTAGTCCTATCTCATGGGCTCACAACCCTGCAGTCAGGGAGGGGACAGATTTTGAATGATCATTTGATAACAAAATGTTAGTAATGCAGAAGGGTTGGGATTAGGTAGGTGATTGGATTTGTTGAGTGTTGGCGGTCATCCGAGGTAAAATTGATCTACGGGTTGTGTTTGGGGCGGAACATTATGTTAAGAGAATGAGCAAGATTGGGAATCGATGCTGTAGGTTTAGGAACAAGGGGCCTTCTATGGTGTTTGGATCTCGAATGTTGGTGTTAGGGACAAGCAAGATAATTGGGTGGTTTGATGGACGTTATGAGAATTAGGCAGTGGTAGAATGATGTGATGTACTGAGAAAAGAGACGGAGCAGTATGACTCGTTTGTTGGGTTGGGTCTGCTGTGTGTTGATAAGCGTTCTTTTTCTAATCAGGAATTTAAAGCCATGAAGTCGTCAGTGGCATTTTTTAACATTGATTGTGGACACTGAATGAGAGCTGCGCGGGACTTGGGAATTCCAAAATTGAAGTGCAGACCGTATACCGGACACGGATTGGGGTGAGGTGTAAGTACACCATCATGGCCCTTGGAAATGCAAACTAATAATGTCAGGGATTGCCTGTATTCCAAGGACCGTGTTTGCTGGAGACATATCCGACCTTGATATGTTGCTAATCGTTGTAACACATCTATGAAGAAACTTTCGGTAACTTTGAGAACTGAAGTGTGCTCCGAAGCACCAAAATCATCTACATGAAAAGATTCTTGCCACTGCGGAATTGCTTGCATTCACTGGATAGTTCGATAGCCCTGTATCACTGGGAGGTTGCTGCGATTATTAGCAGGTGCTATTAAATGTCACATTTACTTGTAGTTGTGATGTCAATCTTTTACCGATCAGCTTCGTGTATTCTCTCATCGCTATGTTTAGCACTGCATGCATTGATCCGCATGGCTAAGTCTGCGCTCAACAAAAACCATAAGAAATATCAAATCAAAATCACAACTACTTTCTCGGGTTCAAAAATTCGTATCAGCATCACATTGATTTTTTTTTGTTGCACAGACCGACTCGGTGTCAGAACCAGAGAGAAAAAAGAAAGAGGATACATACTAGGAACACAACGAGAGTTCACGCGCAAACAAATAATAGAGGGAGAATTAAACAGAGAGTAAAAGAAGAGAAGTAGATCAAAAGAAAAAGAAAATGAATGATATGCAAATGACGTACTCACACCAAAGCTGGTAATGTCTTATGTTTTGAACCTATACAGCAGCCATTCCTTTGAAGATAATGAAGTAAGACTTTTGAAGGTTCCATGCTCATAGCAACGCATACCTTATCCAAAACAGTGTGTAGCTCCTCTCAAAACTGAAACATATTGATATAGTCCCCTTTACAATTAAATAACCATTGAAGAACTATGCGAAAGGGAGGCGAAAGCGACTCTTTTATCTAGCACAAAGTCAATAGTTACAATGAATGTGCAGTCCCTAAAGTGACAGACATTCGGGCAAAGAGACTTCCTGGGACATTATCTGTCAATATAATACATCCTCTATTGACATCCAGAAGACATGTCATGCTGCCTTTGATAATTGCGGTCTCGGGAGTTTTAATTATCCTTGCAGAGGAAGCCTGCATTTACATGTAGTTGGTCTCATGGCCCTCTAGGATGTGTCACAATATTTGAGTTATGTGGGGTGACAAATGGTCACTCTTCATTAATGAGATGACAAGCCTCTACTCACAGCAATCTTAAGAAGCATCAACTTCAAGAGCCGCAATCCCCTCTGGGACTTTCTGCAGAGTGCATGCATCAATAGACGACGGGTACACACTGTCACTTGTTTTTAGCCAGAAAAAAACAAAAAAAATGTTTCCAAAGCTTATTTTCATAACTATTTTTGCATTTGGGGGAAATGCGTTTATTGGGTATTACACATTGTGTTGGGACTGTTCTTCCTGCAAGCGTTAATGAGCTATGTGCTCTCCGTTGTGTCTTGAACATGATTATTCCCAATTTTGTGTCATGACAATCATCCTCGTTCTTTATATTGACTCCAGTTTTTGAAGAGAAAAGTTCCAAACATATAATATAATACTATCACCACGTTATGATCTAGCACTGCATGCCCGATTCCTTGCACTTTCAGCACTGCAATATTAGGTGTTCTTTATTACCCACTTGAACGCTACACAATACATCGGCCACAAAAACAAGGTAGTGGGCCCCCCTTTAAAACTGGGCCTGCTTGCAAGGATGACTTTGCGAGTCGTCCTCTGCGTGAATGAAACCACTGACTGCACACACCCACATCTATGACGTTATCCTTCCTATCCTATTAGTTCAAGATATGGTGATGAGTAGCATTGCTGATTTTAGGAATATGGGCTAGGTGAATTAGAATCTTTTCGGTATCCAGTGATTATAACGAACAAATAAATAACGACAGATCTTTTAAACGACACTTACATAACACATTTTAAAGTAAAAGTATATATGGAGGGCGGGTTAAGGTATTAAAAGGTGTGCGGGGAGTAGGGAGGAGATTAAGAAGGCAGTAGAAATGGGGGAATTGGTGGGACCCCCTAATAAAAAAAGAAAAACTTTTGTTGCTATTTTGGTGTCATTTTTAAATCATGTCGTTATTTTGGGTGTCGTTGAAAATACATGGAATCATCTTTTCATGCAAACTGCAGTAATATGATGAGTACCATGTTTCTGATGATGCTTTTAGCTAAAAGGAGGGCGCTTTTGAGGATTATATAGGACCGGGCGAAGGTAAGTGCAGCACATTGGCAAACAGAGCAGGGGGGGGGGCTCTTTGCCTGTAGCTAGGGTCAAGCCTCCTGATTACCACACCTATTAAGACTGACGGCATTTTACTACTGCATGAGCCTTGGACAGAGCAAATCTGCAGCCGCAGCCATGATGCGAGATGGCCCGGCAACTTCAGTCAAATTCAGAGAGGTGGCCCAATGAGGAAGCCCGATTCGCTAGAATGCCCACAAGAAACCATAAGGCTATGCAAATGCGATGTCCGGCAATGCCCAGAGAGCAGGTTATGCCCAGTCTTATCATCGAAGGCGGGCCATGCTTCTTGAGAACTGTAATGAGAGTCTTGTGGGCACTAGGTGCCAGATCAGGCTTTATTACATGCAATGGAAAAGACACATTGGGGGCTGTAGATATATCACATGGGTTGGCTGAGCAGAATTTTATATGGCTTTAAAGCCATGCCCTTCAAGGCCAGAGGATTTACTGTTTGGAAGTCTGTCGGTCCAGGAAGATAGCTCAACGGCAACGCTATTGTCTCAGAAACAAGACACCGGGGAGCAGGAGTTTGAATCCAAGTCCCGCTCTTGGAACCTGGTCTCTACTACAATTTAATGCCACAATGCTTTGGTTTTGCCATGCCTGGTTGAGAGAGTGCTCATAAATAGTAGGAAAAGGCCTAATTGAAAGATCTAAAGGGATTTTGAAGGAGACCTGCCCACAAAGGTTGGTGTATCTCCTTGAGATGCACGAACACCTGTATAATTTAAGTTAACGTAGCTTTGACAGATGTTCTGTGGGTAAAAGTTGCTAAAAGGGGAATGCTGATCAGGGATTGAGGTATAGGAAATGAAAAAGGCCATTGACCATTCAGGGGGGAAAAACAACATAATGCAGGGATAACATATAAACATTTATGGAAAAGATAAGACAGGGACTGAGGGTGGAGCCATCGGGGAGAAGAAGCAGAGGGCAGGAGCTGGTAATAATATCAGTCGAAAGATGACAGATCAGAAAGCAAAATACTGAATTTGGGGAAAAAGTCTAGCAAACAGATAACACATGTAAATAGGGAAGAAGGCAATTAGTTGTGTACAAACCAATCTAAAGAAATGAGTGCCGCAGATTGGGTAATGGGATAGTCCCCCATGCACATAAATCATCAACCACAGCCCTGCAGATAGTTAGGGAAGTGGAGCTCCATGAATTAAGAAGATAGGCTATGACAGTTTCCAAAAGACGGAATGCTTGATCTAATAAAAACTCTTCCATATATAATGCAACTTAGAAGACAAAGGCAAAAAAGATTAAACCACAGAAATGTGAGGTTTTTCTGAAATGGTTTGCAGAGGAAACCAAAAGATTTGAGGAATCAAGAATAAGGTGTTTAGGCGACACAAAAGTGAAGCTCAGAAATAAACTGGACAGAATACAGAAACAGAGAAGGTGATAGAACAGAATAGCAAGGTCTATTTCACCATCGCAGATAACAAAAACATATCCACAATAAACAGTGACAAATAAGACTGGGGAAGAGGAGGAAGTGGAGGAGGAAGATACTGTTGATACATTTGGAAGTGCAGGGTTAAGCCACAAACGTAATTCATCTTTGCAAGCAATACACAGATGCTAGCAAAGAAAGCACAACCCCATATATCCCCGTCAACACATCCCCAAAAGCCAGCAAGTGAAATTGTGCAACATCAAGCTGAAGCACTGGCCACCATATCCACCATAAGCCATAAGCCTATGGAAGACCTGCGCAGGTGTGATTTACAGAGCAGGACCTGTGCAACTCCAAGCCCCACTGGGAGAGTTACCAGGAGCTGATGCTGATGTTGCCGATAGCCTGCTAATGATTCATGCCCCATGGAGACTTGGGGATTTAAGGAAGTTGTTTAAAGAGTTTGTTTGTGTAAGAGATGGGCCAAAGCAGTGTACCAAGGAGTTGAGGACTATGATTCAATGTTATAACCCGTCATGGGCTGATGTGAATCAGCAGTGCAAGTGATTATGTCTCTAGCGGTATATCAGCATTTGTTTCAGGGAAGTGGCTGGCCTACTGAGAAAATAGAACATGGTGTTAAATTAGTTCAGGCTAGAGTTGAATTGATACAGAAGATTGCCATAGTCTGCTAATGGAGGACTGATTGGGCCACAACGAATAACTGGAGTTAAAAGAAAGACAAGGCCCCTTAAGATTTCCTGGCTCATTTGAACGGACAGGAGGTTGTAGTGTCTGTTATTGTTTAGGGACTGTTGTCCAATATACAAACACAGCTCAAAGGCATATCTGTGGGATAGCAAACAAATCCTCTCTTGGAACTGTTTCGTTTGTGAATCACTGTATTTCCCTTTAGGGGCAAAAGAAAGAAAATTATGATAGCAAATTAATGATTCTCAAATTGCAGAATTTTGCAGCAGCAATGGCTGGGCAGGAGTGTTCATTAATGTAGATGGGGGTCCATTGGCAGCAGTAGAAATTGACTGACTATGGGGAAGGGGAATGTGTTGTTGCAGTGGTGCCTCCAATTCACAGGGTAATTTAATTGGTTTTGTGACTAGTATCACAGTGTCACTATTATAAGGAGGAGGGACATTGAAAGTTTGAAAGCTTACCAAGGCCTTAGGTCCAACGAAAGGGAGGATAATTTGAACCTTTAGCACCCAATTTTTGAAACATGAACAGCAATCCTGTTCATATACAACCAGACAGCAAAATAATGGTGAGGAATGCCAAGAAGAAAAAAACTGATGCTGTCATGCAAACCTTGATACCCATTTATCAGGAGGGGCCCATTGTAGATTGTGAAATTCATTGGAAAAGTGTGATATGGGGGAAACTCCTCTGTAGTTAAGAGTAGGGATTTTGAGTAGGGATGTTATGATTTTTCCATTGTCTTCAGAAACGGTGAGAGCTGTAGGGATCTCAAGCAGTCCAGTGATTCAGTCAGTAGCCAGACCCCTCACAGTATCAGATGGGACAATTTCTGAGCAGCACTTTTCCTTGAGCGCATTGTTACAAGTATTTGATCTTTTATTTCGCCCTCAATACCTGAGACCAGTCGCTTAGCACAGAAACGGGATTAGAACCTGTGTTGCTCTGCTCTGCATTGTCTTGTTTCCTAGATGAAGTGGCTGCTGCTGAGCTATTCTTCCAGCCCTAAACTTGCTAAGGTATGACCTATTGGACAAGCTGTGATGTAATATATTTTTCTCTGGCCCTAAGTGTTTTTAGATATTCCAAATTAACAAGCAAACACATTCATGGCTATATTGCAAACAGGACAGGCAGAGTACCGAGAGAAATGTAGAATAATCAAAACAAGGTGATTTATACATTTTGCTGTAAGAAATCACTCGAGAATTGTGTTCACATCATGTGAGCAAACTGGGGTTAGTTTGTCATACAGGACTAGTGAACATTTAGGTAGATAACACAAAGCCATTACTGGTTGCTAAAAACTTGTATTTCTTAGTGCAAAAAAACCCCTCACTGTCCCTATCTTCTAAGAGGGGTTTCCCTGCCTCAAACAAATAATAAAGGATCTCTCAGATTGTCAGTCAAAATCAAACTCCACACTCCTGTGTCACAACCTACTTGTATCCCTTACACTAGAACTGAATAATCCACCAGAAAGTTCCTTATGCAGGAGATTAGGGGGAATGACTCCCTTCCACTGGCATCTCTAGAGTAATATTCAAAGAGCCTCAGTCTCTTCACCAGGATAATGGCTCCCTTTTCCTGGTCTTTGAGAGTTCTTTCTGTATCTTTCAGCTTGACGTTTATTTTGCCACTCTCTCACAGTATTAGAAAAGTCCCAAATCCTTCTCGTGCTTTCAGTTGACCTCTCCCTGCCAATTCAAAGAGAATGCTTTCCTCAGATGCTCAGTTAGCTTATGTAGAGGTCCCAGACCCTTCTCTGGTGGCCAGTGGGCTTATTTCCACAACTGCCATGAGAAAGTTCTCCTCTGATGCTTGGTCCACCCTTCACAATAGTTTGGTTGTTACTACTGGGCCAGTCGAGAGCTGCTCAAGCCTGCCTCTTTTCCACCCATGTGCCCCCCTCTGGGTCCTTTGTATCAGCCATTACCTTCTTTAGGGCGTTGGTACACCACCAGCACTTCCTGGGACTGGGGTCTGTCTCCATGACTCTTCGGGCTTCTTCCCTCGGCTTCCGCAGCAGTGCAACAGCTCTGTGCTCTACGGTACTGTTCAGTTCTCTTTTCCTGCTTCATGCTTGGGTCTGCTTCAGCTGGACCCCCGGAGAACTCCTTCAGTGAATCGCTGGCGTCCTCTGCTCTTTGGGTTCCCGGGTCTGCCACCAGGATTTGAACCTCCCACTATGGATTGTTTCCACATCTGTTGCCTCTCACAGCTGGGCTTGACAAGTTCTTTAGTCCATCATCTCGTATACATTGTTGCCAGTCCCATCCATGTGGATTGTCAAGGTCCTTTGTTTTTTTTGGCAGTTTGACTGTCATGCCTCCTTGGGCCTCGTCCCACCAGTACTAGCGCATTTAATAATCGTCATGCCTTCTATGCTCTTCTTCATCCTAGTGCTTTCTGTATCCCAAGTACTATAGTAATACATTGGTCAAATCTCAAGGAAGTGGCTTGGAATGGAAGGGGTGGGTAGAGACGGTTGGGGTGTAAGACTGTTCAATTGGCTTTACCCTAGGTCATCATCCTTGTCCCCAGAAGTGGAATCCTCCCCATGAGGTCCTCTTGCATCAACCACCCCTTGGCAGACTATTGGGTAGTTGATAGACTGGTGCAAGATTTAAGAGAGGTAAATGCAGTAGTCTTGCAATCCTTTCCTGTAGTACCCAATCTAGCAACCAAATTGTCATGTATAGTGCCCACAGTCACATATTACAAAGTTGTTGATTTATATTCAACCTACTTTTCCTTCCAAATACCCCAAGATAGTCGGTATCTCTTTGCGTTTACAAATTCTGAGTATCAAGCACATGGACCCGTTTATTTCAGGGTTACACAGAAAGCCGCACCATCCTTTCACATGCCCTGAAGAAAGACCTAAATGATATTACGTTTCTACTGTGGTTCAACATTGGCACAGTATGTAGAAAGCCTGTTGGTCGCATTGCCCTCATATGATGTGTGCAAGAAAGACATGTTAGTACTTTTAACAGCTCTGGAGTAGAGACACAGACCTTCCAAGCAAAAGTTACAGTTATACAATAATAAAGTGCATTACTTAGGAATTAATATACCAGCAGGAAGTTGAAGCCTAACAGGTTCTAGAATTACTACGATTTTGAAGGTGCCTTCACTAGTAACAATCAATCAAATGAGATCCTTTGCAGGTAGGACTGGGTACTTCTGCCAGTGGATGTTACGTTCTATAACAATAGTAAAGCCGTTACTAGCGATTTGTGGGATGTATTTACCCATGCATCCGGGCCCTACCTCAAAACTGTGCAGTACTGGCATTGAAAACATCATAATGGCCAGAGCTCCCCAGAAAATGCACAGGAAAATCCCATTTTGCCTATATTGTGAGTTCAGAGATGCAATGCTGATTGCCAAATGCAACCTAGAATGGTGGGGAATTCATTTCTTAAATCTCAAAAATGGGTGCAGTACCAGTACTCACCACTATCCAAAAGCCGGCAGTTTAAAACCACCCTGTGTTTCTCTGAAGGCAGGCTCAAACTGTCTATTTTAAACATTGCAACACATCTAAAAACTCACTGGACACCAGCAGACATTTGGTAGAATGGAGTGTTGTGTGCCTACAAAATCTGGGAAATGAAGAGCCCAAAACAATGCTTATAACAAAACTGCTATGGAGTCAGCAGTTTAAGTTGCACTGGATTTAAAGACACTAAAATCGAAAATGTTTAGATTAAATGAGTGACCTATGTTTGGTGTCACATGCCTTTGTAATTGTTTAAATGTCATAGTTTTAAACTTAGAATCAGCCTTCTAGCTGCATATGTGAACATGTTTAGTTTTATTTGAATGCAGAAACTGGGGAACAGAAATGACAGCTTAAAGAGATTCCAATTTGCCTGGCAACTACCCCCATCAGGAGTGAAACTTGAGTCACAGCTGTGTTCCCAGGCCTAGCTGCCCTTTTGCTGCTCACACTAAGGATATGCCATCTATCTGATAATTGAATTACCTGTGCTCTGCAGGAAAGTGAACAAAGCCCTGTCCTTGCTCAGGCAAAGGTTTTATTGGCAGGAGTCGTAAATGGTCGTAAAAAGTGGCTTCCTCCTGAGGAAAGGGGAGGGGCACTGCCTGTGAGAGCAAGCTGGCTTGGCAGAACTGGAAAAACCAGAAATTCAACCTTGTGCTGAGAGGAAACCACACCCCTTTGGAGCCAGAACATAACTTTAAAAAGATGGATCATTCATAGAGCGGACATGTGAAAATTTTATAAATGATACCATAAATCTTGTGATTTTTCTGCCCACATTTTAAGAGGTTTTTCGACCCGGTGGCGTGTTCAGGGGGGTTTTAGCGGAAAAGTGGATATTACTCTAAATGTATGCATGTTAAAAATCTGAAACTTCATCAGTTAATGTCCATACTCCCTGCACACATGTATGTAAAGTTGGGTCAATGTCAGAAAGTGAAAAATCAGTTAAAAAGTCAATTATGTGCCATTTCTGAATGCAAGCTCTTAGAAACAGCAGATTTGGACAGAGACATGGCTAAATTCAGCCACACCATGTATATGTAACTTCAAGCAACTGTGTAACTGTGAAGTATGTCTTTTATTATCAAATATAGAATGTGTGCAATCTGACAGAGGAGTGTCCTATCTGCAAGCCATAAAATGACATCCCTCTGACTCACAGTTCAGTCACCAATCAAATGAGAAATGGAAGTTTGACCAATTAGAAGCTGAGAGAGAGGTAGGGTCAGTGATGCTAGAACACACCCACATTCTAAACACATAAAAGCAGACAGACAGGACAGATAGGGACCTTCAATTCCATCTGCAGCGGGACGCTCTGCCGGAAAAATCCATATTTACCTCCATCAAACCTCCAGAGAGCCAAACTAGAGACTTCAATCTATCCAGAACTAGAGACCCAGACCAGAGAACCAGAGAGAGCTGACCCAGATCACTGTGAAGTGCAGAGACCAGAGGCGAGTTTAAAACCTGACCAGATCCATGGCGAGGCCCATTTCACTCAAGAATATAGTGTGAGTACCTAGAAAACTGTGCAGAACCAATCTCCTAGTTAAAATAATATAATTCAATCTATTTAATCTAAGTAGAACTGCCTCCTAACTGTCACCTGTCATTTGTAAAGCTGTCACTTGTCCTTTCCTAGTTGCAAGCTGCACTTGTCTTTTTGAACTTTAAAATTTCAAATCTGAAAAACGACCTTCACAAAATCGCTCATATCTCTGCAACCGTTTATGCTAGAGACTTGCAATAACTTTCATCTGAAAGGTTAGAATCGTGGCTTTATAGTTTTACCGCAATCGCGGAACACGGATTCGCGAATTTTACCGCGATTTGCAAATTTCTTCACATGTAAAAACTGCTGCTGCTTGCCTTCCATTTGCCAGAAATTCGTTTAACCTGCTAACTATCCCTGCATCGTTGCTAGTGTGAGCCTGGACTAATATTAACTAGATACCACTCACCCTGAACCTCTGAAAGGGAATTAAAAGCATTTTAGCATATTTTAATTCATTGCCAGCACATATCAAAGCAATTTGGGCCTGTGTTTTCAAAACTCCTATCTGTTTTCTGTAAGCGTGCTTGGGGGGATTGAACTGAATTACATTGATTGCATTTCTGAGAACTGTGTGCTTTCCTCCCATTTCCTTGCATTGCATAAAGAGGGGGGGAGTGAATAGCCAGAGAAAAGTGATTACATTGTTTGGTTGAAATCATATTGAGTATTTTCTGTACTGCATTCATTGAATATTGCATCCACCTGAGCTTACATAAAGCATCCTCTACCACATTATACTTTTGTTCCTATTTACCAGTGTGCTATCTTATCCATTTCATGTCAACTCATTAGTGATTATAAGAAGTGTGCTAGTGCCAGATTCTCCGTTGTTGATCTTTATCATATCAGATTAAGTGTGCTATTCAATTATTAATTTATTATAAGGTGTGATATATACATCTCTTGTTTAAATTATCAAATAAACCTTTTAAACTTGCAAAACAGAACTACTTCTTGGCTCAGTGGGGTCAGGGGGATTCCAAGAGAGGGGTGTTATATAGGGGTAGTCATCCAGAACGCATGAACTGGACATAAAGATATATCAATAAGGGTTTTCATTCAGTATTATAGACTAGGCGTTGACTTAGCTGTAGTGTTGAATTGAATCCTCTTACAGATTACTCATTTAAACACACCCAAACATTACATAGAGACAACAGAGCAGAGAAGGCTTTCACTGAAAGAAAAAAAAAGCATTGGCAAGTTCACCTGCTCTTGACTTGCCTAATAAAAAAATATTTATTCTACATTGGCATGAAAGAGAAGGTTATGCACAAACAGACACATGGGGACAAACATCACCCAATAGTATAATACTGTACAGCTCTAGATATCATGGCATACCCTAGCTACCGCCCTACCTATATCTGTAGATGCTGCTTCACTTGCAGTCCAAAAGCTCTCAAAATATAGTGCTAGGATCAGCCTTAGATGTTTCAGTTCTGCATGCAGTCACAGCATTGCTACACAAAACTAAAACTCAGCATTTGTCAACTTCAAGAATTATAAAACATTAATTAATACTGTTTAATTAAACAAGTATCACCCTCAAATGCTGCCAAGTGTTAAATCCAATCTTATTACTGCCATGTCCGGCAAATGGAAAAGTGCATGAATGTTTGACATCTGCAAGGAACTCACCAATCCAACTGCATTCTCCACTCCTCCCCTGCCATCCATCACCATCTGTACTTCATTGGCCTCCTCTTAACCAAAACTCAGGACATCCTGTCCTCACCCTCCTCTACTGTCCTTCCTCCTCCCTCCCCAGCTCTCATTCCTCCCTTGGTTCCCTCTACTCTTCCCTCTTGGGCCAGGAGGATAGCTCAGGGGCAACCCGCTTGCCTTGGGTGAAAGACGACGTGGAGCAACACAGGTTAGATCCCTGCGTCTGTGCTTAGAAACCTCTTGGTATTAAGCAACACAGGTTCGATCTCCAGGTCAGTGCTTAGAAACTTCTGGGTAATAAGCGCATTATAAATAACCAGTTACAATGACTCTCCTCTTTCTTGCCCATAGCACTGGAGGAGGCCTCTAGACAAGTCTGCTCTATGAAGGTCTCCTCCAAACAGGTGCTTCCCTGCTCCGCCAGAACTATCAAGGACAACATTGCCTCCTGTGCGCCAACCTTGGCTGATTTCTGTAATCAGTCCTTTGCCACTGGCTCCTTCCTGCTACCGCTCAACCACTCCCTTGTGAATTCTCTCCTCAAAAATCCCTCTGCCAACCCCTCCTGCCCATCTAACTAACGCCCTATCTCCATTACTCCTTTCCTGGGCAAATTCCTTGAGAAGCTGGTCATCTACCAATTGATCCAACAAATTGAATCTGTTGGTTGTCTCCACGACCACCAATCTTGCCTCAGAGCAGCCAAAGTCACAGAAACTGCTCTACTGAACACCTGTGATGACTTCCTCTCAAATCTCGACTCCAACTTTCCACCCATACTTATCCTTCTGGATATTTCCTATGCCTTCGACACAGTCAATCATGCCACCCTGACAACACGGCTCTATGACACCATTGGAATTACGGGTCTGGCACTGGACTGGTTGACTTCATTCCTCTCCGACTGACCTTCCTAGGTTGGACTGGGCCCTTTTCTCTCCCCTATCACACTCTCCACCATGGCATCGCTCAAGGCTCTATATCCTCTCACCATGGCTCTTCAAGATCTACATTGCCCCTCTGGCCCTCCTGATCTGTTCTTTCTCTCCTCACTCCCAGTGTTATGCAGATATGCAGCTCTCCTTCAAGCTTCCCTCTACTGCCTCCTCTTCCTCCTCTCTCATCCTTGACTGTCTGTCTGCTATTCAGGCATGGTGTGCTGCCAATGATCTCTGCCTTAATTCCAGTAAGACTGACATCCTTCTCATTGGGACCCCTGCTCCCTCCTTCCCTTCTACCCTCTGGCCACCCCTATGGGTCACTGCACCCTCTTGTGAGGCATAAAACCTTGGTGTCATCTTTGACTCCTCTCTCTCTTTCTCTCCTCACATCACTGATCTTGCCAAGAAGGCCCCCCATCATCTCCACCTGCTCAGAGGCATTCTGCCTTTCCTCAACTTCCCTCAGAAACTCAATGTCTCCAGAGCTCTGGTTCTCTCTAAGCTGGACGACTGCAACAGCCTTTTCCTAAATCTACCTTTATCCTCCCTTCGCCCCGTTCAACTAATCCAGAATAGGACTGTGAGACTTATCCTTTCCCTCAAGCCCAGGGACCGCATCTCTCCAGCCCTAAAATCTCTTCACTGGCTCTCGGTTGTCGTTAGTATCAAGTTCAAGACCCTCTGCATCATCCACAAGGCATTCTGGGGCTAGGCACCCCCAATACATTCAACTCTATCTCCCTAAATACCTCCCTGCCATAGCCCTTCCATCATCTATCTTCAACTCTCTGCAGTTCAGTTTGTTTAAGCATACAGTGGGGGGGTAGATCTATCTCTTCTGCAGGGGCCTCCTTCTGGACTGGAATTGTCTCCCTTCCCCTCTCAGGCTTGAGCGGATCTCCTTAAGTTCCCGGAAGCTCCACAGGACCCTCCCTTTCTCTTCCTCCTTCTCTCTCCCCATCCCCTGCTAACATGCCCGTCTGCCAGAGCGACTGGCCGCTTGGTTCCCTCTTAGTTCTACAGAGCACCAGCCCACGTGCCCAGTCCACCCTCTCCTCGCACTTAACATGGAGACCCCCATCCTCTTCACCCCATGCAATCACTGGCACTTGTCCTCCTGTTCTCCCTTTAGCACTTGCCCTCTCCCCCATCCTTTACCCCTCTTCTACTTGCACTCTCCCCTCTTAAACACAAAAAGGGGTAACCTGCACTATACACCCTGGTCCCTCAGGTTAGTAAACAGCAAATATAAGGGGGTGGACCACTGGATAAGGATGAAAGGATTTACTAACTCAATACATATATATACACATTTTATTCAATCAATACAAAAATATGTTTTAGGCGTTCTAATAATAATACACATCACTAACCTAAAATCAAACATCAATAATTCCATCACAATTGTTCACAATCAAGCCCACAATCAATTTTTTTCCGTCAATCATTCACACACACACTCTTAAATCATAAAATGGCTTTCCATTTTCTAGTGTAAACACAACTTCATAATACACGTTTTTTGGTAACTGCTTTTTCAACATATTTTTGACCCTATCCTTAATACAAGTGTCATTCACAGTTTGTTACAATTCCAAACGGTTTGTGTAGTCAACACGTGTTTCGGTAATAGGACTAACAATCGTGTTCTTTTCTTTTTTCTAGACCTTCATCGGGATGTGAAGCTAAGATCGAATGTCTTGCATATCATGGACTGGAGTGAGCCACGTCATCTCTACAAAAAACATATACATAAAATGAATAAAACCCATCAAGGTCTCTGTTAGGGAGAATTCTCCAGAATGGCTAATTTCCCTTACCTACTGAGTCTCTCAGCAGCTTTGCTGGATTTCTATTTTTTTCACCTGGTAAGAGTGTGAGCCATTTTTTCCCACACTTACATGTGTTTTGCTGTGTGTTTAACATTTTTGTGTTCATAGAGTGTAGAGCTTCACCTACTCCATAGGCATCATCTTTTTTACTGTGTGTTACACAGCAACTTTTAGTGCAGTGACACAGGGTTGTCTTTCGCAGACTTCCCACTTTAAACTTAATTTTCTGCGAGTGACTACTGTCTCCCAGAACATGTAAAGTTTCCATTGGCTTTATTAGTCATTTTAAATTCACAGACCCAGCACAACCTATCTTACATAGAGTACTGAAGAGGGTTAATAGTTATCCCTTTTTGTCCGTCTCTCATGGAACATTATTTCGTTCCCCTTTCTTTAAGAGTTGGCTCGTGGCTGTGGTATCTACCATATCTTTACTACTGTGGTCTATGAAAATAACCTTCGTACTGTTTTAGGCTAAGTTAGTAGCCTCGAACTTTAATCTGCTGGACCCCATTTACTTTTATTTGGTTCCGGCAGAGTTTATTTGCCATTTATTTTTGTAAATGTCTTTCTTGTGTTTTACTCTGTGCGCCAAACCAGCTTTGGTTCCTTTGTTCGCCGTCCTTTGGCAGGCTTCTGAACAGTGAACTTTTTTACAAATGAATGTGTAAATAAATGTATGTTCTTTTACTCGGAAACCTTGAGTTTGTTGGAACCATAGTAATTACTGTCCTTTGTGTAACTTCTTATACTGCACAATTTACTCTTCAGATAAGTCTGGTTGCTCAGCCATCGCTACCACTTTACTGAGTAGTACAGGCTTGTACCAAAGGTGAATTTGTACTTACACCTGTAGTCTTAATTGTGTGTGGTGTTCCCAAAGGGTACTGCATATGATTTTGCCAAACATTGGTGTACAGTGGTGAGGATAAAGTATAGTGATTACACTAAGAGTGCTGCTATTACCTTGGATCAACTAACCACAAGGCTAAACATCACTAAAAAGCACATTTTAATCATGTTGTAAGGTCAAGCAGGGAATATCAAAGCTTAGTACCACCAAAAATTGGATCCACCAGTCACAAAGTCAAAAATGTATTCTGTACAGATTCAAATATCAAAGCAGATAGCTATCTGGCTCCCAACACCTCTCAGTGTGTACCAGAAACCACTGTGAGGGGAGTGAGTAGTGGTCATCACAAAACATGCAGTGTTTATACACAGTCCTGGTCATAGCCCAGCCCATCTCCAAACTAATAGGTTACACATTTGGGTTCGTGCCCAATTCACATAACAAATATACAATATTGGTTTGTACTTTTGACATGTTGTCCCATCCTTGAAGATTCATTGGTGTTGTTGGTTCTCCAGATTAGGTTGATCCTAGTTTCAAGAAGCAAATTCAATAGCTTATGGCTAAGGCACATAGGTATAGTTTATCTACCATTCAGTTCTTATGTTTGAATATGGCTAAGGCTATTGATGCAGACAACACTTTAAATTGAAGTTCACTTTGGCTCCAAGGTTCCTTAAACATACTGACAAACTTTGTTGTAGTCAGTTGTGTGGATCTTTAGTTTTTAGAGTAAGTCCTGTTTCAAGAAATGTACAAAGGATTCCTTCAAAAACACACAGCATTAGTTTGCATGCATTGTATATCACTGTTTGAGGGAGGATGAGTTTTGTAGACATAGATAACACTTTGAATGAGAGTTCATTCTGACTACAAGGTCTGTTTGTACAGGACAAATAGTCTGCTCTGCCAGCCCTAGTGTTGACATAGGCTCAAAGGTTGTTTCTGCTCTGGCAGCTGAAAACATGGTTAATCATCACTGAACAGAGAGCAGAAGTTAGAATCAAGATGGAGGATATTTTCCAAAATGGCGTTTGAAGTCAATTCTAATTAACTGCAGGTTTTAATACAAATGCGAAATGGCTTAGGACAATTTTCATAATCAGACAATATTTATGCAAATATGGTTTAACAAACCCTACTTTTGGTCTAAGCCAAGAGCATACGTCAAACATTCTGACCATACGATGACCATGCGTCATAATCAGGACACTCTGAGTTGTTAGATTCAAAAACATCAATTGCCATTAACTCTTTAATAGTTATTTCCTGCATTACTAAGGGATTGGTTCCTTTTTCAGGCATTTGTATCCTATGTCCTAGTGTACCTACTGCTTGTGTACAACATCCTCCTATCATGGAACATATGACAGGAAGGCATTGTACACAACAACAACAGAACAGGAGCATACCAAGAATCACCATTAAGACTGCAAAGATCTTTCAACCCCATGATCGTAATAAGTCCCAGAACCAAGTACTAAGATTCCAGTTTCCCTTTGGGACATGTACTTCAGTACTCAAGGTATGTAGATTTTGAATTGCCTTGAAAATGGTAGGGGAGGAGTCAGGTACGAAAACACAACAAGCAGATCCCGCCAATTTACATACTCCACCACTCTCAGCCAGGATGACGTCTAACACCATCTGGTTCTGTAGAGCCACTAATCTAATTGCTTTTTGTTCTAAAGTCATGTTGTAGAGTATGTCAGTGGTCCGGTTGATGGTTCTCTTCTGTACTCTTGCCAGTCTCCTAATATCCTCGGAATTCATGATCTGTCCCCAAAATGGTACAAAGGATTTTGCTACATCACCCAAGACTTGTGAAGGAGTATCACCCTTCTCGTCCCGTTTTGGACTAGCCATAGAGATCTCAGTGGTACTAGCTACATATTCCCCTGGTAACAGGATACCCAAATACCAAGTTCCCTGCCAAGTCCTAGATAGCCACGGATAAGTTTCATTACCGCAAACAAAGTAGACAGGTTCGCCTACTTACAAATGTATGTTCTCACTGGTCAAGTTTGCAACATTGGTACAACCCTCGAAATCGCCCATTGAATGGGTACCATTCCTTAGTATCCAGAAAGAGACAGAGTTGGGGCTATAGTTAACAGTATAGGAAGGTGGCGTGGCAACCCTGATGCCTAAAGGAGCCATCTTGAAAGAAATCAGTGATTGGAAAGGTTGGGACAGTCTATCAGTAGGCCTAATAGAAGAAACATTAAGCTTGCTCCCATTTGCAAAAAGTGAGCATCCCAGAGGTGTCAGGACTCGCCTTTGAAACTCATTCAAATTAGTCCCGTCAAAGTTCACTGAGATGCTATCATTCCAACGACCAAAGAATAGTGCCCTTAGAGAGGCATTGCATTCAGTAGTTAAAGGCAAAGGATGAATATACCAGCCCAACCCTCTTTCCCCATGCTGTGGCAAATGCGAACAGATCCAACAATTTGTTCTATTCAAAATCGCATGAGTTGCATTCATTAATAACTCTGTCTGTGTTGAGAGTCCCTAGGAGATAGAGTGTGCAGGTGCACGAAAGGTGTAGACATAGTGGTTCCATGTAATAATGTTGCCACAAAAATCTCGCCATGCAAAAATATCGCCGAAAAATGGCAGTTTTTTGTGGCTACATTATTTGCATGGAACATGCGGGGGACACCCCCGCAAACCTGAAACGTTTTTTTTTTTCCCTGTCCCCATATATATGGTCACCCATATAATATCGCCACACCCTTTTCCCGGCAATATTATTTACGGCGACCATATATATGGGGATAATATTACCTGATACCGACATAGTGGGAACATTCTCAGTAGGCAAAAATGTTTCAAGTGGGTGCACCTCTTCAATATACCAAAATCCAAAAGCAATCAACACTGTAAGACTGGTTAACACAATTATGAGAAAACAGTACGTCCTTAAGGACCATGTATTTGATTGTCCAATGTCTTTGTTGGCCACACAATTAATTGGTTGCTCCGCACAAGTAGAGATAATGACAGGCATTGTTCCTCAAATCTCTTTCCCGAAAAGTTCCTGCGAAAAACTCCATAGTCCGTTTGCTGATGATCTCCTGCACGATTTCTTGATTGAAGACAGTTTTTCCCAGTCCCCAGCCACTTGCTTATACTTCATCGTAAAAAGTGGCAAAGGACAAGCTCAACAGTTGGGCACAGCCATGTCGTAAGTCTAGTGCCGTGGACGCAGATTGTACCTTGAGACTCCTGGTACTGTGTGATCTGCGAACAGTGTGTTGTTGCTTCCTGATGGAAGTGGTGAAATAACAGCAGGATCATGCAAGGGTGCAAGAGGATCCGCAGAAGAGTTCAGAGACAAAGCAACAGTCTCCCCAGGCCCCCTGGGCTCAGGAAGTGTCTCCAAAACACCCTTGATGCTGTTCAAAACTGATTGATCATTGGGAACAGAGCAATTAGGTTTCTTCTTATCTTCTCCTTCGTGTGGTAAAGGAAAAGGTATCCTCTTGACATGCGCAGCGTGGATCCAGTGTCTCTTTCCAGCTACTCGTACGGCAGTCTGTGTGGACAAAAGAACCTGGAAAGGCCCTCTCCAGCGCGGTGCGAGACTGGATGCTCTCTCAAATGACTTTGTGAGCACCCAGTCGCCGGGTCGAATTCTGTGACATGGCCCCTCGTATTTAACTGGGAGGGCTTCTCGCACCTGTTGATAAATCAAATACAAGTTTTGAGTTAACCGATCACAGTTTTCAGAAAGAAGCAAGTGTTCCACATCTCTTAAATATCTAGGCTTGGGGATGTTCCAAATGTTAGCTGGCCGCCCCATAATAATTTCATAAGGGGAGAGCCCAGTCCTAGTCTGTGGGGGTTGTGCGCATTGAAAGGAGAGCTATTGGTAAGGCGTCGGGCCATTTAAAATTGGTGCCGGTGCAAACCATAGCAATTTTATTTCTCATAATACCATTGTGACGTTCTACAAGTCCAGCACTTTGAGCATGTCTAGCCGAATGGAACTGATTATCGATCTGTAATCCCGTGCATACTTGCAGAATAACAGCAGCGATAAAATGTGGACCATTATCCGACCAGATGACCCTCGGCAAACCAAACCTAGGAAAATATTCCTTAAGCATGATTTTCTCCGTTGTTACTGCTGTGGCATCTTTCACAGGGAAGGCTTCAACCCATTTACTAAAAGCACAAATAACTACCAAAACGTATTTTAAATTGTTACAGCATTTCAATGAAATCAAAGTGAATTACATCAAAAGGGACAGAAGGAGGACCAAAACTACCCCTTGGTGTTGATGTACCCTTCCCCACATTACGCTGTAGACAGACCTTACAACTCTGGAAAAAATGCCCAGCAGTTTTTGGGATGTTGACATTTACCCAGACATATTCTAACATTTTGCAGATCTTCCTAGCACATATATGAGTGGGATCATGGGCCATTGAAATCATCATAGTAACATACGCATCGGGCAACATCCATTTCCCTCTGAGTTATGCACCCAACACCCTTCTTCATCCAACCTCGCCAAGCCCTCAGCCCATTTCTTGGTTTCTTCTAGAGTGGCATCTGCTTGGATATTTCTTATGGAATCAATCCCTTCATCTATAGTACAAATGGTTGTGGCTTCCCTTGTAGTATACATATCTGAATAGAGGTCAGGAGCAGTCTGTTTGGCTATCTGTTCATCAAAAGCATTCCCTTTTCCTACATCATCTATGATTTTCTGTTGTGCCGCGCACTTCATAATTGCTAGTTGAGTGGGAAGCGCAAGTGCTGAGAGTAGCCAAACTATAAAGGTACCATGTTGGATTTTAGTTTCGTGTGAGGTCAAGAAACCTCTCTCTGCCCATAGTCTACCGAAGTTGTGAACTACCCCAAAGGCATACTGGCTGTCTGTATATATATTTACTCTAAGCCCTTCGGAAAGTTCACAAGCTCTAGTCAATGCAATAATCTCTGCGGCCTGCGCTGAGTTATGCGAAATTCTCTTGATTTCCACAATAGTGCTTAATGTAATGATGGCATAAGTAGCAGTGGATGTACCATCCGGATGTTTGAAGCAGGAGCCATCGCAAAACAGCTCCCCTTGAGGATCGTTAAAAGGTGTGTCTTTTAAATCAATCCTGATTTTAGTGTCTTGTTCTGTGGTATAAAGGCAGTCATGTGACATTTCGTCACTGCAAGCAATGTCTTGCAGAAGAGGTAACAATTCAGCCGGATTTAATACACAACATCTTTTAATATGGATATGTGGTGCAAACAAGATCAATTCATATCTCCTTAATTGTGCAGAAGTAAGATGTTGTGTTTGCGTTCTGTGTAATAGAACGTCTACAGAGTGAGGTACCAACAAGGTTAAAGCATGGCCTAGGACCATACCCTCGCTCTGTTTTACAGACGCAGCAGCTGCGACAGCTCTCAGACATCTCGGCAAAGCGCATGCAACAGGATCAAGGGTGGAGGAAAAATAACCGCATGGCCTATTCTTCCCCCCATGTTCCTGCGTTAACACAGCCAAAGCACATCCATCATGTTCATGGACATACAATTCGAAGGCCTTTTCATAATTTGGTGTGCCCAAAACTGGAGCTAAACACAGTGCAGTCTTGAGCAGATCAAAAGCTTTCTGGTGTTCCAAGTTCCATGGTAGTGGCAAAGAAATACCCTTCTTTGTCAATTGCAACATTGGTTTGATCACTAGTGAGACATTGGGGATACACTGTCTACAGTAAGAAGCCATGCCTATCAAGGCTCGGACTTCCTTCTGCGTATTTGGGACAGACATGCTAGAAATGATTTTAATTCGTTCAGGTGTCAATCTTCTTCCCTCCTGTGGACAATACTGAAACTTTTTCAGTGAAGCTTTATGTCCATGTTTTGCTAGATGAATAAGCAACAACACAGTGCCTTGCTTGCAAGCACTTTCTGAATCTGCAGCTAAGAGAAGATCATCGCCATATTGTAACAATGTACAAGCAGAAGGCAACTCAAGTGTATTGACCTGCTATTTCAAAGACCTACTATAGATACTTGGACTCTCCATGTACCCTTGTGGTGCACGGGTAAATGTAAACGAGCGTCCCCCGAGGGTAAACACCAACAAATATCTATTATCCTCGTGTATAGGAATGCTAAAGAAGGCATTTTTAAGATCTACAACATTGAAATGAGTAGCAGACGCTGGAATCATCATTAGTATCATTTTTACATCAGGCACAATTGGAAATTGTGGAGCAACAATCTTATTGATAGCGCGTAAATCGATAATGAAACGGAAAGGAATTTATTATCCCCTTTTTTATACGCAGGTGTAAATCGGACTATTGCACAAACTTCCTGCAATTTCCGCAATTACCCCACGATGTTCAAAATCAGAAACTATACCCTTCAAAGCTTGCTCACCATCAACTGAAATCTTATAATGTGGAATTCGTGGCAACTTCACTCCTGTTTTCAAAATGATTCTGACAGGCTCAATTTGTAAAACACCAACATCATTATCATCAATCACCCATAAACACTCCGGAACTTCACTAAATTCCGGTGGCAAAGGTCTAGTCAGAAACTGTGAGGCACAATTCTTTGTCAAAAGAAATGGACAGTGATCCGTAAATGGACCCAGTGAAATCGGTACCGGCAAAGAAACCGGACTAACCACTGGCGTACCAGAAAACCCTACATAAACGTTAGTCTGCCCTGACAGAGGAAGTTCTGGAACCCGTGAATGGTCAATGGGACACTTCTGTGCTCCTGTATCTATCAAAAATAGATGCTTCCTATTCCCCACCATCATTTCAATGTAGGGACCATTCTGATTAATGGGAATATGCGTTGGTTCCAAACCCTGCTTCGGGCTGTTCTAGGAAACAATATATCGTCAAAGGGAATATCTTCAGAAAGATAGGCAGTGGAAGGATTATCAAAAATATTTGTGCTATCCACACTTGGTTGCTGATTGTCTTGTGAAAAAGACTGATAATTTTGAGAAAACTGGCTTCTACCAGGACCCCCTATCCCAGGGCGTCCTCTGGATCATCTACCCATGACACCATATGTGTTATTCAACCTCTGCTGGAGGATCGGTCATTATGCTTGCCAATGTCTGCAATAAGCACACTGGTTCACGTGTACAGGACCCAACGGCACATTACCTGTGGAACACACTGTCCCCGAAACTGTGTACTACCCCCTCTAGGTCGTCTAACTATCTGTTGCAACAATACCTTAGTTTGTTTTCAAATCTCCTTTTTTCTTTTCAATCCTTTCTTTATCTTTATTGACTCTGTTCACATAATGCTGAGCCACATGCAATACTTCGGACTGTGATTTAGCATGCCAAGCACTCTCTGAAGTCACAATTTGTGCTTGGATATCAGGCAACAATCCACGCACAAATTTGACCACAAATAATCTTTTCCTAGACTCGGTGCTTAAACCCTGGCCGCCAAAATCTGAGAATACTTGTTCGAACCGATTAAAGAATTCGGTAGCACCTTCAGATTTTCCTTGCATACAAGTAGTAAGTTTGTCCCAAACAATTCTTCTCTCGGGAATTAAGGTCTTCAATTTTGCTATTATTCTATCAAGCAAAGTCAGTATCATCTGTGGTGGTCTTTCACCAGCTTTCCTTTCTCTATCCTGTCTGACCAAACTATCCCATGTGTCACCTAACCCTGCTGCATCATCTACAGTCCTAATCTGTTTCCATACGTCAGCAGGTAGGAGCACGGGAAACAACAAATCTATATCACCCAAAGTAAAAACTGACGATTGCAACACAGATTCTATTTCTTTATAAAATCCTGTCAGATTCTTCCTAATGTCTGGAATGGACTGTCTAATAGTATTCACTTCCTGTCTTGAGAACAGGAAGTGAGCAAAATGTGATACATAATGTGCTTCAATATCATAGGTGGATACACCCGTTGCGGCATTAGCCGGGACCTCAACTTTAGGAACAAATGTCGGAGGAACCTCTCTCATAGTCAACTGAGAAATAGGCAACTACAAACGTTTAATAAGCAACAGAGATAAATCGAGCACTAGAGTGGTGGACGCACTGTCAGATGAAAAAGCTCTCTTATAGATATTCAATAATTCTGCGGGACAACAAATCTTTCTCTTTATACATTTATCCTGCAGGTATTCTACCATTACCTGTATTACTTTCCTCTGCATTTTTGGAGTATACTGACTATATGTGTCATATACTTCTACGTGAGATATCCATCTGAAATCCATCTAAGTGCATCTCTTGTGCAAATTCACGTTTCTTCACTCATTAACTTACAAAGAGTTAGGAAATGTTTCTGTACATAAAAAGCATCCAAAGTATCACCATCTATTTCATCATTCTGTAACCTTTCTAACTCCCTTCTAAACTCAAAAACCCTCTCGACGTGCTCATTTACTTTCTCCGCAGTATCTCTTGAATAAGCTAAAACATTCAAATTCCTCAACCCTTCTGGGATATCTATGTCCTTCAGTCTATTCCACATTACAGTCAAATGTATTCCTATCCCTTCAATAAAAAAATGTTGCTCGGGAAGACTTTCTAGATTAGAGAGTGTAGCTCAGAAATCAGATTGTTCACCTTTCTCCATACATTATCTAGCCCGTGCATTTAAGTCTCTCTTCCTCTCTTTGGAAACTGTATTACGAGTCACATTTTTTGATTCAGCACTTGCTCTTCTATCAACTACAAGTGGAGCAGAACCGCTTGAAAAAGAAAGTGTAGATAGATCTTGTACAACAGGCAATGGAGATGCTATTACTGGCACCAAAGACAAATCTACTGGGACCACAACAGTCGATAAAACTGGAGGCACAGGCGGAGGAACAGCAATAGGAAGCAGAGAAATGACTGGCGGAGGAGGAGCAATAGGAGGAACAATATGAGGAGCAGAAATTGCTACGGGAGGAGGAACAACAGCAGGAATAGGTACATAAGGTGGTGGTACAGTGGCACCAGGCCTACATTCATTTAAGAGTTTATCAATCAATTCATCTGATGCATGAAAGTCTTTAGACGGATATATTTTCTGTATACCAAGTTGAAAAGCCCTATCCATATTTCTAACAGACTCTGTGTAATGCATCAACCTTGGAAGGTTTGGAACCGATGGAAGTACACCTAACATGGATGCTGGAAGGTTGGTGTTGCGGTCTATGCCACATCCAAGATGGCCACCAGCACGTAATTATGCATAACACACCAGTGCTCTGATGCGTTGTATCAAAGTACTTTCGTATCTTACCAGCTCTGTGTTTCTGAATCTCTTGCTACCTATTATTGCTTCTTGTTGTTTATTCATCTCTCTTCTTCCACTATCTTACACCGAGGGTTACATACTTTTTTTGGGTAGCTTTCCTTTATACGGTTGGATCCCTGTTAATCGCACTTTGAGGTATGTTGTTTAACTCCTCAGTCTCTGTATCTTTCCTTTCCTGCTACGTACCTTGTTTACTTTCGCCTTGCCTCCCAGTTTCATTTCAACTTACTCTGTTTTCTTCCGCCTGGAGTTTCTTCTTTCGAGTGGCAGTCTATCCTTTCTAAGGTCACTAATTACTGGTTTGTCAATTCGCCGTCTTGGCGTTCTTCTACCATCCGGCCATTATCCTTTGCTCCTGGTGTGCCTATTCTACAAATCCATAACATCTACAGTAGCACACCTTCAGTTCCTTCGGCACCACCGGCTACTAGAAACTGCCTTTTGGACAAGATTTCTCAGTTCTCTCTATGTACTCTTACGGTCCTTATCATCTTATCCTTGCTTGTGGAGAGAACTACTGTATGGACATTCAATACCGAAGCGCATACTACACAGAAGAGAAGACTGGACTTGCTTCTACTCTTCTACCCAACCTGAAGAAGACCATTCACACAGGGTTTTTGCAGTTTACAGCTTTTTCCCTGGACTAGCGGGTTGGCTCCTGGGAGGCTTCTGGGATTTGGTTCCTATCCGGTCACGGTGGTCTCCAGGGAGTCACACCAGTATTTGCATCAAAGAAGGAGTAAATAAACCAGAAAGACATGAAGGAAAAAGAAGACGGAACTCCAAGAAGATTCCGCCGGTGATTCAGGGGAGTAGGAGTTGGAAAGAAGGGGAACCAGGGTTGCTAGTTTTGACACTCTGACTGTTTTTGTTGGTCATATAATAATGCTTTTTCGGCGTTTGACATATGTCGACGCGCATGTTTCTCTTTACTTTTAAGCTGCTGCATAGCTTATTTTTTCCAATTTTGTAATATATCAAATGCTGCAGGTCTATCATTTTTCTCTAACAATATAGACTCTAAATACTCTATACCAGAAACCTCAAAGCTACCATTGATTGGCCACTGAAGTTCTGAAGCATGTCTAGTTTGTCTGTGCCAAATATCATTGAATACTATACTACCAATGCCGTACTTACAGTACATAGTACATGCTGGCGATCCCTCCTGTGGTGCCAGACGGCCAAATTCCAAAGATTGTCTGTCTCTGTTGAATAACGCCCTGAAACAGGCAGACAATTTCCCAGGCATGTCAAATTACTGGTGTTACCTGGCAACGGTTGCGCTCGCGAGAACAATACTACAACCAAATATCAGGATACCTAGGAATCGGGGAACATCTCACCTAATTCTAAGGACTAAGGAGGTCCGATTGGATTACAGAGGATCAAAGTGGCTGGCGATTCCAGCAAAAATACCTGCCTCATTATGGGGACCCTCGTCAAGATGTCCTTTGGAACTGCTTGCTCACCGTTCAGGGATCAGGTCATGTAGTACTGTCGAGGTGTCACGTCTCATACAAAAAGAGGTCCCTTTTCTCACGCTCCAATCCCAGTCCGTGTCCTTAATCAGCGAGGTGACATCAATCTTGAGGGTGCCTATTCGGGTGCCATCTTGTAAGATCAAGCAAGGAATATTGAGGCTTAGTACCACCAAAAATTGTATCCGCCAGTCACGAAGTCAAAAATGTATTCTGTACAGATTCAAATATCAAAGCAGATAGCTATCTGGCTCCCAAAACCTTGTAGTGTGTACCAGAAAACACTTTGGGTGGAGTGAGTAGTGGTCATCACAAACCATGCAGTATTTATACAATGTCCTGGTCATAGCCCAGCCCATCTCCAAACTAATAGGTTACACATTTGGGTTTGTGCCCAGTTCACATAACAAATATACAATATTGGTTTGTACTTTTGACATGTTGTCCCATCCTTGATGGTGTTGTTGGTTCTCCAGCTTAGGTTGAACCTAGTTTCAAGAAACAAATTCAATAGCGCATTGCTAAGGCGCATAGTTCTAGTTTATCTACCATTCAGTTCTTATGTTATAATATGGCTGAGGCTATTGATGCAGACACCACTTTAAATTGAAGTTCACTTTGGCTCCAAGGTTCCTTAAACATACTGACAAACTTTGTTGTAGTCAGCTGTGTGGATCTTTAGCTTTTAGAGTAAGTCCTGTTTCAAGAAATGTACAAAGGATTCCTTCAAAAACACACAGCATTAGTTTACATGTATTGTATATCACTGTTTGAGGGAGGATGAGTTTTGTAGACATAGATAACACTTTGAATAAGAGTTCATTCTGACTACAAGGTCTGTTTGCACAGGACAAATAGTCTGCTCTGCCAGCCCTAGTGTTGACATAGGTTCAAAGGTTATTTCTGCTCTGGCAGCTGAAAATATGGTTAATCATTACTGAACAGAGAGCAGAAGTTAGAATCAAGATGGAGGATATTTTCCAAAATGGTGTTTGAAGTCAATTCTAATTAACTGCAGGTTTTAATACAAATGCGAAATGGCTTAGAACAATATTCATAATCAGATGATATTTATGCAAATATCGTTTAAGGTCTGATATGGAAAGCTACAGTCACAAGACGGTCCTTAGTTACACTGTGGATTATCTGAAAAATCTGTGTAGAGAAAGGAATCCCTCTGTTAAAGGCAAAAAGTCAGAATTAATTGAAAGGTTGTTAGAGAAACAACGTCTGGAGAATAGGTCTGAAATACCTGACCCTCCAGCAAATGTGGAAAATGATGAGGATGATAATGTGTCAGTTATTATGGATGAGTTAGATGAGGCAGATGTGTCTCACAATGTAGGCCTTATTGCTCCTGTACCTGCTCAGCAACCTCAACCTTTGTCCACTGGAAACCCATCAAGTCGTACACTCAGTCCTGAATTCATTGCTCTAGAAAAGATGAGGCTTGAATTGGTATTCAAACGTATTAATGCTTAAACTGAACAAAAGCATCAAGAACTTAAGCTCAGAGAAATGGAGTTGAATAATGCACTAGAAATGAATAAATTGCTCTCTCCCAGAATCTTCTAGGTCTTCCAGTCCTAAGAGACCCAGTATGACTACCGGAAATTAGTTGCTTCCTTGGCTCTTCTTGAGGCTACCCACTTTTGCATCTGATGTTGTGATGGAGTTGGGGGAGGTGGATAGGATGGATTATGAGTGTGTGAAGCTAGCTTTAATTGCTAGATTTGGGAAGACCCCTTCCCAGTACATTAAGAGGTTTAGGACCCTCAAAAACCATGATGGTAACCCTTGGGCTACCTGGGTATGTAAATGTTTGAAAAACTTAGATGGTAGGGTTAAGGGTTACAGAGTAAACACTTATGAATGTATGACAAATCTTTTGTTGGAGTCAATTTATGATGCCTTCTCTCCTGAGCTCAGACAGCACTTGGATGATTCTAAGGAGATAGATCCAAAGAAGTTAGCTAAGGCTGCTGACTTGTGGGTTGCCAACAGGGCTGCCCACAAGGATTCTTGGGCAACTCAGAAGAAGGATGAGGGAAAGCAGCCAAAGAAAGACAACAAGGAGAATTTTAATACTTCCAATCCAAAAGAGGGCACCAAATAAAACTATAAGGGTAAGCCACAAGGGAAACCGAATCAGGCTAGTGTACCATCTGGACCCAAAACAGATGGATGTCAGAACAAACCCCCATTCATCAAAACATTTGGGAAATGTTATGTCTGTGGGTCAACTGACCATGTGAAAGGGGATCCCAGATGTAAGGGTAAACCTTCACGGGTCCACACTGTCTCCTTAGCCTTCTCCCCAGAGGAAGAAGTCCCTATGGCAAGTGGAAACTTTCACCTACTGGCTGATGAACCCATGAGAGTCTCAGCTAGTGTTTCTTTAGTGTCCCTGGGTTTGTGGGAACAACAGAATTTAAATGTCTATAATTCCATCCCAGATAATACTAATGAGTACTATAAAGATAGTGTTCTTGTGAATTGCCAGGAGACCCCTGCCA
This sequence comes from Ambystoma mexicanum, assembly GCF_040938575.1. Classification (NCBI taxonomy): domain Eukaryota; kingdom Metazoa; phylum Chordata; class Amphibia; order Caudata; family Ambystomatidae; genus Ambystoma; species Ambystoma mexicanum. Next base: position 253,856,900 of record NC_090936.1, read on the forward strand.
TCAGAGAGACACTGGAGCCAGCATAACTGTGGTTGATGAATCATTTTTTAAGGTAGACAATGTTGCTAAGACCCTAAACACCTAACCAAGATAGCTGGAGGTCCTCTGCAAATGCTTCCCCAGTTACCAGCTTTCATCCAGTGCAATGACATGTCTGCCAAGATAGCTGTTAGTGTGCAGAGTGAAGTGCCTGGGAGAGTCCTATTGGGTAATGACCTGAAAACTCTTGGAGTTGTGTATAGTACCCCCAGGCCTCCAAGTAAAAGGAAACAGGAGCTCACTAGGCCTGCAAGGGAGAGGACCTTGAGAAGCTCTACAGGGGAACTGATAGAGAAAGCTATCACCCCCAGTCCACAGGAATTGCTCACTGCTATTTCAGGAAATAAAGAGGCAAAGGGGAAACCCAAGACCTCCAAGCAGAAAGCAGATAGCACCCCTGTGCTATCAACAACGACATCCCCAAGATTGTCCAAAGTCACACCTGTGACTCCTCCACCTGCTGAGGCTGAGTGTGAGGTACAACCCTGTGTGGTTGAGCCAGCTTCTGAAGAGTCAGATCTCGAAGAAGACATAACTCTAGTTGGATATCTGGATCCTGTTGACCATCCTGAGCTGCAGTCTTTACTGGCAGAAGGTGGACCCAACAGGGCAGACCTCAGCAGAGGACAAAGGGAGTGTCCTACTCTTGAAGCTCTTCAACAACAGGCAGCTTCTCAGCTTGATGGGCTAGAAGCTGGGAAGCATATGTTACACTGGGAAGATGGCCTCTTCTACAGTGAACCGACTGAGTCTATCCCATGGGACTGCAAATGACTTGTAGTGCCCCTAGAAAACAGACCCCAGTTCTTACAGTTGGCCCATGAGATACCTTTGGCTGGTCATTTGAGTTTCAAAAAGACCAAGGAAAGGCTCTCTTTATACTTCTATTGGCCAAAGATTGGGTTCAGAATTTGACAAATTATGTACGAGCTGTCACACTTGCCAAACCTCTGGCAAGAGTGGAGCCAACAATGTGGCACCCTTGGTGCCTCTCTCAGTGGTGGGAGTTCCTTTTGAGAGGGTGGGCATCGACATTGTTGGTCCCCTTGACCCTCCCATGTCTTCCGGAAACAGGTTTATCCTGGTTGTAGTAGACCATGCTACTAGGTACCCGGAAGCAATACCTATGAGGACTGTTATGCCTCAGGCTGTGGCTAAGGCTCTACTTGGTATTTTTACCAGAGTAGGGTTTCCTAAGGAAGTTATATCCGACAGGGGATCCAATTTTATGTCCCACTACATGCGAGCCGTGTGGAAAAATTGTGGTGTCACTTACACGTTCTCCACAGCCTACCATCCACAGACAAATGGACTGGTAGAGAGGTGTAATCGTACTATGAAGAGCATGATAGGTGCTTTAGAGGAACTCCTTAAAATAAAGTAGGACCTTAAACTGCCATTACTTCTCTTTGCTTATAGAGAAGTCCCTCAGAAGGGAGTTGGATAGAGTCCCTTTGAACTTCTCTATGGCGATCTAGTCAGAGATCCGTTGGCACTGATTAAGGAGGGGTTGGAAAGTGCTGCTTCCCCCAAGCCAGTCAGAGTGACTGACTATGTGATAGGTCTCCAGAGGAGAATGCCTCACATGATAGCAGAAGCAAGTGATAACTTGAAAGCAGGGCAGGCACTGGTCAAACATTGGCATGACCAGAAGGCCAACATTGTTGAGTTTACTCAAGACCAGCTTGTACTAGTTAGGTGCCAACAAGGCAGAGGGCCTTGCAGGACAAATGGATAGGACCCTTCAAGGTTGTGGGCAAACTTGGAGAGGTGAACTATCTGGTGGATTTAGGCAGACCTAATGAGGCTCCCCGAGACTTTCACACCAACCGTTTGAAGGCATATGTCTTCGAGACCAGAAGTGGGAGCTTTCCTTCTAGCTTCAGCTCAAGAGGACGAGGAGAGTGAACTTCTACCTGACCTACTCACACACCAACCTTTAGATGAGAAGATAGAAGGAGTTAATCTCTCTTCTAATGTGACATCTGAACAGCAGGATGAGTGCAAGTTTCTGTTAAATCAGTTTGCCTACCTGTTTTCACTTTCACAAGATGACCCCTTGGGGCCAGCATGACATTCTAACTGGTGACTGTTTACTTGTGAAAAGCAGAGGTTACAGAATGTCAGAACATATAAGATCCCACATAAAGGAAGAGGTGAACAAGATGCTTGATCTCTGGGTTATAGAGCCATCTACAAGTCCATGGTCTAGTCCAATTGTTCTAGTACTAAAGGCAGGATCCAAGGAGTTGAGATTCTTTGTGGACTATTTTTTATTTTTTTATTTTGGTTGGCTAATTAATTAACCTTTCAAAACAAACATATCATAGACAAGAAGAATAATTACATAAAACTTTTCTCTAAGACACATCAAACATTAAAGTTTACAGATGGAACTGTCTATTATCTACTTTAAGATACATACTTAAAAACAATATTAGGATCAATGCTAATTGTAAACACTTATGAAGATAATAACATTAAAACTAGTAATGAGTAAATTTGAACATATAAGTGGATATAAGCCACACATTTCTTCAAGTATACATTGCTTTAACCACTAATAATCGATCATTTTACTAGAATCATTTATTCCTCAGAGCCCGTAGTGAGCAATATTGTTATTTAAAAATTGCATTGTCGCTATTCTATGGAAATTTTTGGAGTGGCAAATAGCTCATGTCACAGTTCATCATTTGACCGCTTAATAAGGTGATGTTGTGTTAATTTCTTGATCATCACTTCTCTCTGCATTCTTAATTCATAACATCCAATTAATAAATGCCTTAATGTTTCTTTAGTATTTTGATACTTTATAAAATCGGCATGTTACATTTTCGACTTGTAATAGACCTCTTCTTACTAATATCTGGTTAGTTGGCCACAGGTTCAAACGAAACCGTAATATTTGATTTCTTAATTTGAACGAAGGACATTTTAGTAAATAGTCTGCCGCCTGTCGAAATTTTTTATGACCGAAAAGCGCTCTATCAAAATCTTTTAATTGCAGACATTTTTGTTGGGTGTTATTCCAATCATACTGGTGCAATTTCAATTTCGCTTTGTTAGGGTTATTTAACAGAGTGTCAAGCGAGATGTTAGCGTTACTCATATCTTCAATTACAGCCGCTCTCCATTTCAACGGGAATGCGTTTTCTGATCTTAATAAGTGATTTGCCAATATTGCAAGCACGTTTTTTTCAGCAAAACCTAATACACATTTTCGGAACAGGCAACATCTTTTCCAGGCTACTTGTACGTGTATAGATAAGTTGCCCAACTCAAAACGAAGAAGAGCAGTGGGAGTTGAATTAGGGAGATTCAGTACTCTTTTCCAAAACTGTGCTTCTAAATTATTCCAATAAATTCTGTTTTGCGGCAGCCACGTCTCAGCTCCATAGATGATGATTGGTACCACTTTCTGATGGAAGAACACAAGAATATATGCACAAGAGAATTTCCCAAACTTATATTGGAGAATCCTTGCTTGAGAGGTGAGCACTTTTAGTTTATTATTTATACTGTTTAGCTGAGGTTTATTCACAATCGAGTTGCTGAATAATACTCCAAGGTATTTATATTCATCAACTATAGTAAGCTTTTGTTTTTTCAGGACCCAATTCAAGCAATTTTTTTGTCTTTTATTCTTTTTGCCTAGTATCATAATTTGAGTTTTTCCTAGATTTAGTGTTAAGTTGTTTTTATCAACATACAGATCTAGTTTATGTAACATATTTTGCAGACCACTAGGCGTCTGTGAAATAAGTACAAGGTCATCTGCATACAAAAGCCAGGCGATGGACTGCCCTTCAAGTTTTGGTGCATCATGCATTGCTTTCATAATATCCAATCCTAGATCCAAAATGAATAGATTAAATAGAGTGGACGCTAGTATGCACCCTTGTTTTACGCCTCGCTCAGTCAAAATCACCTCCGACAGAACGCCATCCAAATTCAGTTTTACTTGCATTGAGGTGTTTGAATGCAATAAGTGTATTATCGAGACTAATGCTGAAGGACACCCAAAGCTCACTAGTTTTTGAATTAACAAATGGCGATCTACCGAATCAAAGGCAACTTGGAAGTCTACATATGCCAGATAAAGCAGTTGTTTTTTCGACGGATAGAGCTCCTTGATTACATTTAGAGTTGTAATATTAATTGCTGTGCCAAAGCCTGCGACAAATCCTGTTTGAAACGGATCGCAGCATTTCTCCTTAGTCGTCCAGGCATTAAGATCTCTTAGTACAATTCTACTGAAGATCTTCCCTGGCGCATCCAGCAGAGATATAGGCAGATAGTTGGCCGGGTTTGTCCGCTCTCCTTTCTTATAAATTGGCACTGAAATCGCTTTGCACCAAGACGCTGGCACACTTTGTTTTATCAATGATGTCTGAAAAACAGCATATAGTATGGATGCCCATATTGTCGGGTTCTGTTTCATGACAAAATTTGATATGCCATCCGGCCCAGGAGCTCTCGAAGAGCTCGCCCTTTTAATATAGTATAGCACATCCTCTTGGTCAAATGTAATTGAAAAGGGAGTGTTTTTCCAATTGGCGGTTACTTGTGCAATACTTGTTTCAGGAAGTGCATACATATTGGTGAAATAACTCACCCAATCTTTTTCAGCAACCCCATTTAGTTGCGATTGCATCTGCGGGCGAGTTGAACTCATATTTAGCAACTTCCAAATTTGTGATGAACGTTTGTTCTTAAATACTTCCAACCAGTGTTCACCATCATTTTGGTTCATAGTGGCCTTATGCATACAAATCCAGTTTTTATACTTTGTTTTTATTCTGCGTAGCGCTAATTCACGCTTCTGTTCTGGCAGCAGGAGAATCTGTCTCTTTCTTTTCGGAAAGCCATTTTTCTAATTCTTACAAAATGATCAAATGTATGAGTTTGTGCAGCGCTGCACTTGTTATTATCAGAAGCAAGTGCAAATAGGTGTATTTTATCAGAGTACTCCGGAGGCATCAATCCTCTCTCAGCACAGTATCGAGTTTCCCTTAACAAAATCTTTTACCACTGGAAGCAGTCCAATGCAGTCTATTCCGTTGTGGATTGATGACTAAATTCTTCAACATTTTTTGTTGTGATTGAACTTTTTGGGGCTGCTGTAGCGCAAATTCTGCTTCCAACATCATATGATCACTCGCTGATGTTTATACAACAGAGAATGTAACAGTTTTAGCAAACCTCTGTCCATAAACATATAATCAATAGTTGCCTTTTGTCCTCCGCTTCACCAAGTATGCGAAGAAGGGGAGTCAGACTCTAGTGCTCCATTCAACATAATTAAGTCCCAAGCCTTGACAAATTCAAGCCACTGCATGGCCCGTTCCGAATTCCTTTTTCTCCCTACTGCCACCAAATGAATATTCAAATCCCCAGCTATAATCACATGGTCAATGTTTTTAGTAACCATGATTTGTTCCATCAATAAATTCATATCTTTGAAGAGTTTATCAGCTATAATTGCAATTGGATTCCAATATATGTTAATTATTGCAATTTTTGAGTTTTGTATTTCTATTATGGAACATTGCACAAAGGAATTCGTAGAGGGCCACTCAGCTATATTGTTTGTAGTGGTCATGTTTGATATGGTAGCTAGGCCACACATTGGTCTGCCTTTTTGACCCTTTATCGCTGGCAATAGATGAAAAAAATGGTTATCCCATGACAAAGGTACACTTAGCCAAGTTTCCTGCAACAACACTAAATCACATTTCTTAAGATAGTGATTATCATTATTGAGTAAATGTTTGTGCCCTCTCGTGTTCCAACTCAATATAATTATATTATGATTTGCTGGACATACCTCATTAAATTCTAGTTAGGTTTTATTACAATTACATGTCATTTTTGCCACACTCTCATTTTTCTCCTCTTGCATTCGAGGCTGTTGTGGCGCCTCCTCAAATGAGTTCTCTTTTGTGGTAGGAAATTCAACTTGTTGGATATCTCCTGAGACTATGTCCTCCAAACTGTCTATGTCCGAGAATAGTTGTAGAATGCTCATTCTATTTAAAATATATAGAGGAAAGGAGCCTCCCCGACAACTAATGAACACTGAGTACATTGGAGATGTTTTCGTATTCCTTACTGTCCCCTTGGAACTCCCCTCTTTCATTTTTAATTTACTTTCTTGATGTAAGCCACAATTCTCTTTCTCAAAAGGTAATTTGAATGAGACATTCTTCGACAACACTTTTTCCTCACACCTATTGGTTACTTCAAATTTATTATCAATATCGCTTTCATAGAGGATTTAAGTGTCTTCTGTTCAGCAGTTAAGGCTACTAAGCAGTCTTTGATTGTATTTAGAATATTATTTTGCAGATCATTCTGCATATTCAGAAGAGCAGATTTTTCACTCATTTCCTTCTCCTTTGTTTTAGCTTGGATTCTTGCAGGGGAGCCCATTGAATTTGTTTTAGTTTCTTTCTGCGGGCATATGTTCGAATTCGATTTAATAGTTTGTTTAGCTAAAGGATGGGTCACATTTGACTCAGTATTGACTTTGCTCATGTATTCGTCCACAGATTTTCTGAGCTCTTGTCTATTTGGTATTAAGACGTGCTTCACGACCTTGTCCTTTCTACTAGGCTCAGCATCCAAATTCACCTGGCTATAATTCAGCCCCTCTGCAATCTGTGCCAGCTTATCCAAGGGGGAATGCGATAAATCAACTTGTAGCACATCTTTACCATTCTTTAAAGTCTTGTCTCTTTCCAGAGTTTGATTCAAATATTTTTTGGTGATCGCATTTGCCGCTAATGTGGAACAATTTACTGGTTTGGAGATAGACTTAAAAAACTGCTGTGTTTGTCCACTCCCGTTTACAGTCTTGGCTTTTTGATTTTTTTTTTTCTTCAAGTTGGTTCTAAGATCCGTTTTCTTAGTAGCTGGATTTTTTGCAAATATTGTGTACGCCTCTTTACTGGGTTTGGTAATTTTGTCCTTAAACATGACCACCTCCGGCGGCTTACCGGTTTTACTAGCACCAATTAATTGTACGCCCCCTTGTACTTTTGTTTCAGCATCCAGAGAAGTTTCATATATAATGCCTTCCACATACGGAACTACTGTCTCTACACGTTGTACCTTTGCATCTATAATTTGATTTTCCTCTACACAAGGTGCTACAGTCTTTGAGCATTTTGGTTTGCCCTCTATTGATTGAGTTTCTGATTGTAAATTCAATTGGCCCATAAGTTTTTTATACAATGATGCAATGTCCTCAAAATGTTTCGCCAGTTCTTCCGTTTCTTCCTCATCTGAGACTTGTTTTCGAGCCAATGTATCACTGCAATTTTTTTGCCATATAGCTATATTTTCCACATTAATATGAATACGGTCTACCTTGGAGTTTAGAGCTTCAAACAATCTAGCAAGAGACATTAGAGCTGTATTCATATTTTCCACAGTCATCACAGAAGGTTCTTTAAGTTGTGAACCCATATTTGTAACCGACTCATTCCTAGTCTGTCTCCTAGGGGTTGGAGGAATGTAAGATATTGAGGATTCAGACTCTGATGTATTCCTCTCCTGAAACATAGTCTGTGTTTTTGATAGGTCGGATTCAACTATCCTGGCTATGAAACAGGAATCTGAGGATTCCAATTCTATAACCGCAGCATCCGTCACCACCTCTACATCAGATTTGTTCAACAAGGGTACAGCAGTTCCAGAACGAAAATTCTGCAAAATCATAGTATCCGATAACGAAGTGTTACACAAGTGTTTAGCATCCTTATTCCCATCATTCCCTTCCATATTAGTAGGAGAACTCATTAACAATTGCAGAGCTATAGCTCTTTCTTGATTATTTAAGAGTGGTCGTGCCTCCACAGTCGAGACACTCAAGTTTATTGCTTCTGCTATAGGTTTCTTTAGAGCAGGAGAAGTTATTGTGGCAAACCCAAATTTGCACAAATCACCAATTCCAATGGTAGAATGTGTTCATTTTCGTGAAGGTCGATTGTCCCAGGGCGCACTTTTTACCCGGGGGAGGGCTAATTTTGGTGTAGATACAAGAGTTTCTTTCAAAGTGGGGTGAAATATGGTACGCAGTTTTTCAGGGCTGGGCATGCCTGTGCAGAGTGTAAACATTAATGTTTGTTAACATCCACACAGGCAATCTCTTTGAGTGAACCACCACAATTTCAATATCCTATAAGGCAACGTGCCACTCTGCAAATTTGGAATAGCGTTGTGGTTTATTTCCGCTCTAGCTACCTGCTGCGCTGTAACAGAGCGACACAGCGGGACTTACCTCAGTTACTAGGCCAGGATCAAAGAGCTAATACCTCTGCAGTCTCCTGCCTATTGGTCACGCCTTCAGCGCCAAACAGCCGCACAACAGCCAGTGGCCTTGACCCCAATGGGCTTAACGCCGCAAGGGTGGTTGGCTCAGCGCTTTGAGGATGATGGAAGTCACGTGATACGTCACGTGTCCAGCGCTAGCCCCGCCTCCTCCAGGAAGCACACCAGCACCAGCAAGAGGATGATGGAAGTCACGTGATACGTCACGTGTCCAGCGCTAGCCCCGCCTCCTCCAGGAAGCACACCAGCACCAGCAAGAGCCCCTTCACAGCTCGCAATGCTGGTTTAAATGCCAAAAAACATTCGTTTTTGCAGCACAATGATTTCCAGTCAGTGCAGCACCTTTCACCGCTCGGGCGGTTGGCTCAGTGCTTTGAGGATGATGGAAGTCACGTGATATGTCACGTGCCCAGCGCTAGCCCCGCCTCTTCCAGGAAGCACACTAGCACCAGCAAGAGCCCCTTCACAGCTCGCAATGCTGGTTTAAAAGCCAAAAAACGTTCGTTTTTGAAGCACAATGATTTCCAGTCAGTGCAGCACCTTTTTGTGGACTATAGAGCACTAAATGCAGTCACTCATACTGATGCCCATCCTTTACCAAGGACAGATGAACTGGTGGATAAACTTGGTGCAGCCAAGTACCTCAGTACATTTGATCTAACGTCAGGCTATTGGCAAATAGCCCTGACAGACCATGCCACGGAGAAAACTGCATTTTCAACCCCAGCAGGTCTCTACCGGTTTAAGGTTATGCCTTTTGGTTTAAAGAATGCACCTGCTACATTACAAAGGATGGTCAATCAAGTTCTGAATGGGATGGAGGACTTCTGTATGGCATACTTGGAGGACATTGCAGTGTTCAGCCCTACTTGGAAAGAACATGTTGATCACTTAGGATATGTTTTGCAGGCTCTTGAGCAGGCCCATCTGACCATAAAGGCAAGCACATGCCAAATTGGTCAGAGCAAAGTGGTCCACCTTGGTCATGAGGTAGGAGGAGGTGAAATAAGGCCATTGCCCAGCAAAGTACAAGCTATACAAAACTGGGCCACCCCTACTACTCAAACCCATGTGAGAGCCTTCCTAGGTTTCACTGGGTACTACAGGGATTTCATTGAGAACTATGGGTCCATAGCTTCTCCTTTGAATGTAATCTCCTCTCCAATATTCCCTAAAAAGTTTAGATGGAATGAGGAGTGCACTCAAGCCTTTGAAAACCTCCTGAAGGAAGCCCTTAGTCAAGCTTCAGTCCTGTCAGGAATCAGGACTGGCAAAGACATGGAGTGTTCAAATATGCCTATTAAGGCATAAGAGATGGGAAGGACTTGGAAACTACAGTTCCCAGCATCCTTAGTGCCTTGCTGTAGTTCTGCACGTGCGCGCATTGCCAGCTGTCTTGAATTAAGAACTGCTTATTAGCAGGCAATGGCAGCGTGCTGGTGTGGCTTATTTTGATGCAGCGTTGGAAGTAGGCGGGCCGCGTGCAGAGAGGAGCAATGTAGTCAGGAACTCTTGAACTTTACATGGCCGAGGTTCGGAAGGAGCAGGAGGGCTCGAGATCACAGATAAGAATCAGGGCATTACGCGTTTCGTCTGGGAAGTCCCATGGGGCTCACCAGACCAAAGGCAAGTATTTGGGGAAGCACAGTGTTTAACTGCATATATGGAATGGTGTCGGGAGTGATTTACAGCGGGTCATATTTCGTCTGGGAAGTCTTGAGGGGCTCCCAGACCTAAGATAAGTAGTGGAGCACGCTCATTTAATGCAGTGCTGGGGAAACCCAGTGTGTGTCAAGCTAGCATCTAAGTTACATGCTGAAATAAGAGTTAACCTGCATATGTAGTAATTTTGGGCATCCTGGTATTTGTATTTATGTGCAAAGAAATATCCATGGACAAAAACTCTACATGACACATGGAAATGACGTTAATCTTCACTAGTGAAGTGAACTAGTGGGGGGTATCATTTATGTTTGTATGTTGCTTATGCTGCCCGAAGGGCCATGTGTTTTATCTGCTCATAATGGGAATTTTTCCTGATGTGTGTTTCCATCATATTGGTTGCTTTATGTGTTTCTTGTGAACCAGCGACAGGGAGTAGTACATGCATCAAGGTGTGCTATTTAGGAATCAGGAGGGTATAGTACATGTATTAAGGTGTGCTATTTTAGGAATTGGGCAAAATCAATAGCGCAGGTGGTATTTCTGTTGGTTACATGTTAGACAGAATAGGCTTTTTTCCTGGTGCTTCCCCCGTCCCATCCAAACTAGGAGTATCTTACCCTCTCTCCAGTGTTCCTGAATTCCCCATCCTATCCACCACCTCTCCCTAAACCCTCTGCCCCCCATTGGCTGCCACGTGGCGACCTGTTTTCTATATCAGGCACCTGTGCCAACCATGGTGGGAGGGTCGAGTTCATTCAGCTTCTTTGGTTACTGGGGGAGTGTCGATCTCTCTTCCTTTCCAGTCAAGTGAGATTGTGACAGAATAAGCCACCCCCATATTGGGATACCCACAACCACTCAAGCCAAATGGCCACGACACCTCCACCTTTCGCCGATGTGCTAAAGGCTTTACAAGATATTTAGTTGGAATTAGTGCATGCTCGGCAGGAAGCTACCACACTGAAAGTGCAGGTACAAGGATTGGTAGCACAAGGTACGCCTTTAGAGGGGCCCAGTACATCCAACACTGGGGGTACCTCCACTAGTAGAAATCCTACGGTCATTGTTCAACCTCCTAGTAGTATACCCTTGGCAGCACCAGAACATTTTTCAGGGGATCCTAGAAAATGTATGACCTTTTTTACACAATGTAGACTTCATTTTTTGTCCAAGCCTACAGCATTCGAAACTATCCAAGCCCGAACCGCCTTTGTAATATCATATCTGACAGGCGATGCAGCAGCATGGGCGATGTTATATAACTGGGATAACTACTTAGTAGAATTTGGTAGACTGTTTGATAGACGGGAAGTCTCACTGGAACAGGACAAAGAGTTGTTAGGGTTAAGACAGGGGTCACGAGTTCTGGTAACATATGTGACACAGTTCAATAGTTTAGTGATTGAAATGGAATGGCCAGTGGCAAAACAGACTGTACTGTTTTATCAAGGGTTACGGGAGGAACTGAAAGATGCAATTGCGCAAGTAGTACCGCAACCAAGTACCTGTACAGCCATGATAGATCTAGCCCTTAGGTTGGATCATCGGATGAATGAGAGAAAAGAAGATAAGAAGAAACTGGAAGCTGTCCCGTTTGTGAGATTAGATAGGAGTAGGGGAGGAAGGAGTAGCGAGGTTGAACCAATGCAGATTGGTAGTGTGAGAGGACCATTATCAGAGGCAGAAAAAGAACAGCGGAAGCTTAATAAATTGTGTTTGTACTGTGGACAGGCAGGCCCTTTTATACGCACTTCTTCTAATACTCCGCAGAGAAATATAGGAGGGGAACGGAGCAAGAAGGAGGCGGGAAAAGAGTTGGGCCGACCTTAGGGTGAACTCAGGTGACAGGCCCGAAGGAAGCAAAGTTCCCCAAATTGGTGGCAAATACAGTTGGGAGTAAGACCTCTCATTTGTATATATTGGTGTCATTATCTTGGGCGATGTCCAAGCAGGCAGTACTGGCTGTGGTGGATTCAGGGGCCACAGGTAATTTTGTGGATATTACATTGGCCAATCAATTGGGGCTACCTTTACAAGACAAACAAAGAGTGAAAAGGGTGCAGTCGGTGGATGGATCTCCTTTAGTGTCAGGACCTATAAGAAAACAAACACAAAATGTGCAGATGACATTTGCATCAGGTCACATAGAAGACATTACTTTTGATTTGATAGCTGCACCACAGTTTGATTTAATTTTGGGAACGCCTTGGTTAGTGCAACACAATCCAAGGATCGATTAGGAAAAACAGACAGTAGAGTTTGAAGAGCAGAGGTGTTAAAAACACATGGTACCAGAAGAGGGACCCATGGCTTGGTTGGTTAAACAGGAAATAAGGGATCAAGTGGTGGGAGCCTTGGAATCAGGAATTTTCCTACAATACCAAGAGTTCGCAAAGGTATTTGACAAAGGTGGGGCAGAGCAACTACCGCCCCATCGATCCTACGATTGTGTCATTGAATTGGAGGCTGGGGCGAAGCTGCCTTGCAGTAGAATCTATGCCCTTACAGAAACAGAAAATAAACACTTAAGAGAGTATCTGGATGAAATGTTAGAGAAGGGGTTCATTAGACATTCCTCCTCCCCGGTCTCCTCCCCCTTGTTTTTTGGCCCAAAAAAGGAGGGGACATTACGCACCTGTATTGATTATCGCACTTTAAACAAAGTAACCATTAAGAATAGGTTTCCATTGCCTCTAATTTCAGTGTTACTGGATCAGGTGCGGGTGGCAAAAATGTACACTAAATTGGATTTAAGAGGGGCATACCACTTGATAAGAGTACAAGAGGGGGATGAGTGGAAAACGGCATTCCGGATTAAGTTTTGACTATTTGAATATTTGGTTATGCCGTTTGGATTATGTAATGCTCCTGCGGCATTTCAATTCTTTATGCAAGAAGTTTTGAGGGACTTCATTGATGTGTTTGTTATAGTGTACATTGATGATCTTTTGATGTATTCAGTCTCGCCAGAACAACATGTTCAGCATGTGAGGGCAGTGCTTCAGCAGCTGCAGGAGTATCAGCGTTATGTAAAATTGGAGAAATGTGCTTTTCACAATAGGCAAGTGGAGTTTCTGGGGTTTATGCTCACTCCAGAGGGTGTAGTGATGGATGCCAAGAAAGTCCAAGCTGTGACTGATTGGCCATCTCCACAATGCATCAAGGACATACAATCGTTCTTAGGATTTTCCAATTTCTATCGGCGGTTTATTAGTAACTTCTCGGCAATAGTAACGCCTATTACTCGACTACTCAAAAAAGCAGCACCATTCATTTGGGGGCCTGAAGCAGAAAAGGCCTTTCAGGAATTAAAGGTCGCTTTTACTACCGCACCTGTGTTAAAACACCCAGACACAAGTCAAGCCTTCCAGGTGGAGACTGATGCTAGTAATTTGGCGATAGGGGCTATCTTGTCACAGAAGGATAAGGAAATAGTATGGCACCCAGTGGCATTTTATTCCAGAAAGCTATCAGGGTGTGAACAGAATTATTCCATCACGAACAAGGAGTTGCTAGCTATTCGATCAGCTTTTTTAGAGTGGAGGCATTATCTATTGGGGGCCAAGCATCAGGTGGTGGTGGTAACTGATCACAAGAATCTGAAATACTTTAAGACTGCTCATAAGTTTAGTCCCAGGCAACTCCGCTGGTCTCAATACTTCAATGAATTTGATTTTGTGGTAACATTCAGGCCAGGAAAGAATAATGGCAATGCAGACGCATTGTCTAGGCAGCAAAATTTGGACAGTGTGGTGAGTGAAGTAAGAGCAATTATTCCCCCAGAAAAAGTTATTGGAGCTATTACAAAAAAATTAATTGATGCGGTCTAGACGGCTCTTTCACCACTCCAAATCCATAAGTGGCGGGACAGTCATCCTGCAAGGAAGGTGCGGCAGGGGTTGCCGTATCATCAAGATCGATTGTTTTTACCTACTAAGGAAGTACAGGGATAGGCCCTATACTGGTGTCATAATTCTCCATTAGCTGGACACGCTGGTCAAAGGAAAATGCAAACCATGTTGGAAAAATATTTTTGGTGGCCTACTTTGAGGCAGGATGTGGGCAAATATCTATTACAATGTGAGAGTTGCATGTGGAATAAAGCACATCATGTAAAGAAAAGAGGGTTACTACAACCATTTCCCACTCCTGAGAAAGTATGGACTCAGATATCAATGGATTTTATTGCAGACCTTCCACCTGATAAGCAGTTTAACACCATTTGGGTAGTGGCAGATTTTCTGTCCAAGCAAGCTCATTTCATTCCTTGTGTAGGAATACCTGGAGCAGGCAAGTTAGCAGAGTTGTTCCTTCAACATGTGGTTAGACTACATGGGTTGCCAAAGAGTATTGTCTCAGACAGAGGATCGCAGTTTACTTCAAGGTTTTGGCACGCTTTCTGTTGCATGTTGGGAATCAACTGTGCCCTATCTACCAGTTATCACCCTCAAACTGATGGTCAGACAGAACGGGTAAACCAAACACTCGAACAATACTTGAGGGGCTATTTAGGTGATGGACGAGATTCTTGGGTGCTGGCAATATGGTTGGCTGAATTTACTTATAACAATACGCTGCACACTTCCTTAGGTATGTCGTGCACGTATTTGGAACAGGCTAAGAAAACCTATAAAAAACACGCTGACAAACACAGACAGGAGAGTCCTCGCTATAAGGCAGGAGACAGGGTTTGGTTATCAACCAGAAATCTATCTATAGTGGTCTGTCGTAAATGTATGCCTAGGTTTATTGGACCTTATGAAATTATTACATGTGCGTCATCTACAGCTATGAAACTGTGTAAAACCTCCAGCCATAGTGAAAGACGGGCAAATGGAATATGAAGTAAAGCGCATTGTGGATTCCAAAAGAAAATATAAACAATAATGGTATTTGATTCAATGGGAAGGTTACGGTCCTGAGGATTGTTCTTCGGAACCAGCAAAAGATGTCCATGCTTACTTAAACAATTTCTTTTATGCAATCTGGGTAAACCAGGTCTTGGGAGGAGCCCTGGAAGAGGAGGTAATGTCAGGAATCAGGGCTGGCAAAGACGTGGAGTGTTAAAATATGCCGATTAAGGCATATGAGATGGGAAGGACTTGGAAACTACAGTTCCCAGCAGCCTTACTGCCTTCCTGTAGTTCTGCACGTGCATGCATTGCCAGCTGTTTTGAATTAAGAACAGCTTATTAGCAGGCAATGGCAGCGTGCAGGTGTGGCTTATTTTGATGCAGCGTTGGAAGCAGGCGGGCCGCGTGCGGAGAGGAGCGATGTAGCCAGGAACTCTTGAACTTTACACGGCCGAGGTTCAGAAGGAGCAGGGAGGGCTTGAGGTTGCAGATAAGAATCACAGCACTAGCATTTCGTCTGGGAAGTCCCGTGGGGCTCCCCAGACCAAAGATAAGTACTTGGGGAAGAACGGTGTTTAACTGCATATATGGAATGGTGTCGGGAGTGATTTACAGCGGGTCATATTTCGTGTCAGAAGTCCCGAGGAGCTCCCAGACCTAAGATAAGTAGCAGAGCATGCTCATTTAATGCAGTGCTGGGGAAACCCAGTGTGTGTCAAGCTAACATCTACGTTACATGCTTAAATAAGAGTTAACTTGCATATGCAGTCAATTTGGGCTTCCTGGTATTTGTATTTATGTGCAAAGAAATATCCACGGACAAAAACTGTACATGACACATGGAAATGATGTTAATCTTCACGAGTGCAGTGAACTAGTGTGGGGTATCATTTATGTTTGTATGTTGTTTATGCTGCCCGAAGGGCCATGTGTTCTGTCTGCTCATTATGGGAATTTTTCCTGATGTATGTTTCCATCATATTGCTTGCTTTATGTGTTTCTTGTGAACCAACAGGGAGTAGTACATGTTTCAAGGCGTACTATTTAGTAATCAGCAGGGTGTGGTACATGTATTAAGGTGTGCTATTTTAGGAATCGGGCAAGATCAATAGCGCAGGTGGTATTTCTGTGGGTTACATGTTAGACAGAGTAGGGTACTTCCCTGGTGCTTCCCCCGTCCCATCCAAACTAGGAGTTCCTTACCCTCTCTCTTCCTAAATTCCCCATCCTATCCACAACCTTTCCCTAACCCCTCTTCCCCCCATTGGCTGCCACGTGACAACCTGTTTTCTATTTCAGGTGCCTGTGCCAACCACGGTGGGATGGTCGAGTTCATTCGGCTTCCGTGGTTCGGGGAGAGTGTCGATCTCCCTTCCTTTCCAGTCAAGTGTGATTGTGACAAGTCCTACGAGCTCCTGATCATCACCAACCCTTCATTGTGCAGACACATGCATCCAATATAGGTATAGGTGCAGTCCTTAGTCAACTAGATGAGAAAGGTAAGGAGCACCCCATTTACTTCATCAGTAGAAAACTGAAGGAACCAGAAACAAGGTGGGCAACAATAGAGCATGAGTGTTTTGCCATTGTGCCATCTCTGAAGAAGTTTAGACCATACTTGTATGGATCTACTTTTGTGATTCAGACAGACCACCAACCCTTGAGATGGTTAATGCAAATGAAAGGGGAGAACCCAAAACTTCTAAGAGGGTAAATCTGCCTGCAAGGGTTTGATTTCACCATTGATCACAGGTCAGATTGTCACCACCAAAATTCTGATGGTCTCTTTAGGATGTTTATAACCAACTAGAGTGAAGAGATTCATCCAGGAGTGGATTAAATCCTCCTGTACCTTAGTCTGGGGGGCGGGTTGGCGAGTGTTAGGGAGAATTCCCCAGAATGGCTAATTTTCCTTACCTACTGAGTCCCTAAACAGCTTTGCTGGATTTCTAGGATTTCTTTCTTTCACCTGGTAAGAGTGTGAGCCTTTTTTCCCACTCTTACATGTGTTTTGCTGTGTATTTAACATTTTTGTGTTCATAGACTATGAAGCTTCACCTACTCCATAGGCATAATCTTTTTACTGTGTGTCACACAGCACCTTTAGTCTTTTGCAGACTTCCCACTTTAAACTCAATTTTCTGGGACTGACTACTGTCTCCCAGAACATGTAAAGTTGCCATTGACTTTATTAGTCTTTTTAAATTCACAGACCCAGTACAGCCTATCTTACATAGAGTACTGTAGAGGGTTAATAGTTATCCCTTTTTGTCTGTCTCTCATGCAACATTATTTCGTTCCCCTTTCTTTAAGATTTGGCTGGTGGCAGTGGTATCTACCATATTTTTCCTCCTGCGGTCTATGTAAATAGCCTTGGTACTGTTTTAGGCTAAGTTAGTAGCCTCGAACTTTAATCCGCTGGACCCCATTTACTTTTAAGTGGTTCCGCCTGGGTTTATTCGCCATTTCTTTTTGTAAAGGTCTTTCTCGTGTTTTACTTTGCGCGCCAAACCAGGTTTGGTTCCTTTGTTTGCCGTCCTTTGGTGGGCTTCTGCACAGGCGCCCTCCTTAGGCGCCTGAGAGTCTGGGTAGACAGGATGTGAGCGAGGGGTTTTAGGACCCCTGCACAGGGTTCTCTTGGAAACCCAAGTCGCACTCCTGTTTGATTGGCTAGGTGACTGTGCTGCCAGGACAGCAACCCTGCTGTGTGATTGACAGCCAGGCAGTGTGAATGGGGGAAAACTTCATAAAAAGCAGGTCTCTGGGACTTGGAAGGCAGAGTCGCCACTGGATCGAGAGAACCGAAGAGAAGCTGAAGGAAGAGGACCACTACCACGACTGAACCTCCTGTTGAAGCCCTGCTGCGGGTTTGAATCTCCAAACTTCGACACAGAGAAGATTTGCAAGGAATCTTCTTCCCTTGAGCTGGTGGGACCAACTAGTTCGCCAAGCACCAAGCAAGGCCTCCCTTCACTGGTCGAATTTGCTGTGCAAAGCTGCAGTGAACAGGATAGCCAGGAGGTCCGGACCCTGTTTGGGTTTTAATAAGCGCACCTTTTATTTGTTGCGTTGCTCTGCTTCTGGTTTCTTCCCTGGGCAGTGCAGGACCCTTCAGTCTTCCTTATTTTATTTATTCAGATTTGTAAAGCACACAACAGTCATAGGGCATTGTGGCGCGTGTTAGAGACATAGCCTAGTTACATATAAATGAGCATACATAATATTACAGGAAAGTGATATTTTACAGAGAATTTACAGTGACAGTTAAAAGATAGTAACATTTTACAGGGCAAAGAGTGAGGTTTTGAGTTTTCTTCGAAAGGCAGGGAGTGAGTTTTCTGCTCTGATGTCTGTGGGTAGTGCGTTTCAGGATTTGGCAGCAATATATGGGAAGCCTAGGCCACCGGCTTTGGCTCTATTGATTCATGGAATGTGGAGTTGGTTGGTGTATTGTGTCCTGGTGGGACGTGTGGAGGAGGATTTGGTGATAGACTCAGATAGATATGATGGTGCAGAGAGAGTGAGGCATTTATGTGTGAGGGGGAGGATTTTGTAAGTGACACACTCTTTAACCGGGAGCCACTGAGCTGATTGGCTGGCCTGGGAGATATGCTCCCTTTTTGAGATGCTTAGGGCGGCAGTCATGTCCCTCAGCACCCCCACCCCCCAGCAGTCAGCACCTTCCAGCCGGCCCCCACTCATGTCCCACTCATGTCCCCCAGCACCCCCACCCCCCAGCAGTCAGGGGGACCTGCCAGCAGGCCCCCACTCATGTCCCTCAGCACCCCCACCCCCCAGCAGTCAGGGGCACCTGCCAGCAGGCCCCCACTCATGTCCTACTCATGTCCCTCAGCAACCCCACCACCCAGCAGTCAGGAGCACCTGCCAGCAGGCCCCCACTCATGTTCCACTCATGTCCCCCAGCACCCCCACCCCCCAGCAGTCAGGGGCACCTGCCAGCAGGCCCCCACTCATGCCCCACTCATGTTCCTCAGCACACCCACCACCCAGCAGTCAGGGGCACCTGCCAGCAGGCCCCACACATGTCCCCCTGCCCCCACATCATGACGAGCAGGCCCCACACATGTCCCCCTGCCCCCACATCATGACGATCCTCAATCATAGGCCTAATTGCCAGCCACATCACACCCCACGCCACCTCAGCCCAAAGACCCAACCAAGTATTGCATCCACCCACATAGAAATCCCATTACATGATACAACCTGAATGGCAAGTATGTAAATGAACACATGTCCGTCACACACACACAATGGGTGCAAGTGAATGTGAAAACCCACATCATGACATGCATGAAATCTATGAGAGAATACCACACATCGAAGTATGAAACAAAAATGTATTGAACCCAAAATGAATGTAATGAAAAGAAAACACACAATAATGTGAAGAAGAAATAAAACGCAGTATGTCCAGAAAATAATCAAAAATATGAAATCAGAATCCAAAGAAATCCAAATGAAAATGTGTCCAAAGTCTCAGTCCAACAAAGCAAATCCAAAGGAAAAAATAAGTGAGCCCAATAAATGAAATGAAACCTACAAAAATGACTACCTAATAAAGAACTATATACAAAAATGTGGTGCATTGTCCAATCGCCCCAAAATAAACAAAAACAGAAAGGAAACCTAACACTATCTAACTATTTACAATGGCAGCGGGCTTGTCCGACGGCTCGCTTATTGATGTCCCAGGCCAGGGCATCATCAAACTCCCGCTCAATGTCCTGGAGGTGGTCCTCTTCCATGGCCCCAAGTGTTCGCAG
The DNA here is from genome assembly GCF_040938575.1 of Ambystoma mexicanum. Classification (NCBI taxonomy): domain Eukaryota; kingdom Metazoa; phylum Chordata; class Amphibia; order Caudata; family Ambystomatidae; genus Ambystoma; species Ambystoma mexicanum. Next base: position 253,876,578 of record NC_090936.1, read on the forward strand.
GAACGATGACATGTTCACCTCCAACTCCCTGCGAATTGCCTCGAGGCACTCGGCCTGCCTCAGGGCCCTCCGCATGGAGTTCTCCGCCCTGACCATTGTGAGCCGCTCTGCATCTATGGTGTGGCCCAACCGCTGCCACACGGAAGACACTTGAAATCTGGGGTCCTCCTGCCCTATGGCCGATGCCTGCACCTCCGATGTTGAAAGCCCCGAGCCGTCATTGCTCCCACCATGTTGCTGCTGCTGTGCCTGTGCCTGTGTCTGCGCCCTGACACTTGCTGCCTGCATGTCCTCCTCCGGCTGGGGTGCAGTTGTCGTGGTGGCCACCGCTGCTGGATGTCCGACTACCGACTGTGGCAGGGATGTGTCCTCCACAAGCCTGGCCGCTGGGTCAGGGGCAGCTCCATAGGGTACCCAGTTGACACATGGGTGGGAAGATGGCATGGAGGATGACTGGCGCGTAGGGGGTTCAGGTGAGGAGGGGGTCGCAAAAAGGTCCAGCACACGGAGGAATCCAGCACCGGTGACCCGTCCCAGTAGGTCAACGTGGTCAAAGAGGCATGGGAGACAACGTGCAGTCTCTCCATGAAAATACTGCAGGTCACCTCGCATGCCCCGTTGATGCAACGCTATCCCACTTAGGACAGGCTCAACATGGTCCCGGATAGCCACGTCTGCAGGGAGAGGAAGGCCAGTTGTCGTGCGCTCATCCCCTCCCTGAAAATGGGTCTGGACGTAGGCATTCCTGCTGGTGCCAGATGATGCAGTGACAGGATCAGGGACAGGATTACACACAGGCACCTCCGCGGCGGCCTGTGCTGCCTCCTGTCGCTGCCCCTGCACTGCACCACTAGCAGCAGTGGAATCCCCACCTCCAGACCCTGTGTGTGTCCCTTCCACGGCCTCCTCCTCCACCAAACCCCCCCACCAACCTGGATGACTCCGTGCCATCTTCCTCCATTGGACCCTGTGGGGTCTCAGCTGCCCCTTCTGCTGCCCAGGAGTCCACCTCCGACCTCTGCCTCTTGGACCTAACCTCGGCCGCTGCAGCCTGGGACGCGGCACCAGAATCCTCACTCCCCGACGAGATGACAATCTGGGAGGGGAGCTGGGCCTTGCGTCTCCGGCTGGTGGTGCGATCCCTGCCGCTGTGCCCCACAGCACCCTCTCCACCCTCTTCATCAGTTGACGCTGCAGACAGGGAGAGATAAAACACAGACATAAGGGCACTGTACAATGGACTGATACACACATGACAGTTGCACATGAGTGGCAGTGTCAAACTTCAGACATGGCATCACACTCCACGACACACTTGTCATTTCAACTCACACACATGAGCATTTCCACAGCAATATTGCACCAGGCAGCAACATCCATACACATACAACAGCATGAACAGCCGAAGGTGAGTCTGACATCACATGGAACACAGGGAGTGCAATAGACACGCACACACGCCACCACACTTACATGCATGTCTACATCTCCTCCAACTGTCGCAGTGATGCGATCGCCATACATGTCACATCTGGCATTCAGCCTTCTACATATCAGTGTCACGTGCATCCATGTTGCATCACAGTTGCACACTTGTCAAATACACACACATGCACATGTACACAGTGCAGATACATGCAGCAGGAACCACCATCCATGTGTGACACCACAACCATGCCAACGTACATACACAGAAATTCAAACATGTGTGCTACCACACCTGCATTTGCACAGCATGCTTACCAACACTTACCATCGATGTGTCTCACACCTAAGAGGACTCACATGTGGCAGCCTCACGCCCCTGTGCATACATATCCCTACATGGCCCTACGAAAACACATGTGCAACCTGCACACTACTGGCACACCACCACACGCACAGCGTCCAATCAGTATGCATGTACACTTACCGCTCGACTCCAGACGGGTCTGCCTCTCAAGGACCTGGACATGTAGCATTGGACATATGTGTTCTAGGACCCTCAGCTGGTGGTCGGACAGGTGGCCCTGGCGCCCCTTGGCATCCGCTGCCTTCAAGAGGCGCAGGGCCTTGTTGAGGGTCCTGGACCTGAAGTCCTCCCAGCGCTTCTTGACATGGTGTAAGTCGCGGACTGCCACACCCTCCGCATTGATGGCATCACAATGTCCATCCAGATCCTGGTCTGTCCTTCATTGTCGGCGCGCAAACTTCCAAAGAGGGCATCATACTGCCCCAGGACTTGCTCCACCAGGACACCAACTTCCCTGGCACTGAAGCTGGTGGCCCTCTGCCTCTCTGGCTGGGGGTTGCCAGTGGTGCCAGATGGTGTTGCGCCCGACATGGCAACCCCAGAGGCAGGAGTGGGTGGGCAACTGGGTCCTGGGGCTGGGCTGTGGAGCGATGGTATCCCAGTCGGGCGTCTTCGATTCCAGCAGGAGTGGTCACAGCAACTGCACCCCTGGCTGATGTGCAGGCAGCAAATAGAAGGGCGCGTGGGCACCAGGCAGTCAGGCAGCATCAGATGGCAGATGGAAGCGTGCTCAGGGCTCTGGGGGGCAGTAATTCGGTCTTCTGGGCAGGAGCGTGGTCTTCCATGTGTTGTTGCGTGGCCAGCTTGATACAGAGTGATTTGGCACGTGAAAATCTTGCACGTCAGTGTGTAATTCGAGGAAAGGCCCTTCGTGCGTAAGCGTTTCTGTGACGTGACTCGCAGGGGCATTTCCCTTGTGACATGGGCATAGTGGTTCAGCGCGTGTGGAAAAACTGCACGTCCGCGTGTGGATGCGTTTAATCCGAGGAAAGGGCCTACGTGTGTAAGTGACGTGACACGCGCAGGCGTTTCCATCAACACAGGTGAATGTTCATCGTACATGTTCAAAAACTGCACGTCCGAGTGTCAGCTCGTGTAATTGGAGGAAAGGGCCTTAGCACATACACGCGTAAGTGACGCTGTACGTGTGGGCCGCTTTAAAAGGTACGTGTAGCACCCCATTCCCTTGTACATGCTTTTCTTGGAGAGCGAGTGGGTGAATTCTGTACTTCTTGTCGGTTCACATGCGATTACTTCACAGTGTTTCAAGATCGTTACCTCTGACAGCGTTCTTTATTTTTTTTTGGGCCTCACTTCTTCTTTTGTCCTGTCTCCTCAGACAGCGTACAGTTCTTCTTTTGGTGGGGTTGTTGCCTACGTGCACATGTGCGTTTTTTTCACATTATTGAGTCGCGCATGCATATACCAACTGTGCTTGCCTCGTGTGTCGCGTACACCTTCAGAGGTCATTGTAGGCTGCGTGTAACATGCGTACGCTTGTTTTTGTGTTTCTGGGTGCCACAGCGTAGTGCGGCTTCATTTTTCCACGCACATGGTCTATGAGGGTTTGCGTGCACATTACTTTTTGTTTTTGGGGTGCCTGTGCGTTGCGTGACCCGTCATCTTCCCCCAGGGGTCACAGACAGCCTTGCTAGAGCACTAGGGTACGAATTCCATCTAGTACCCTACCCCTTTCATCCCCAATTGCCCAGGACAATTGTTTACTGCAATTCCCATACACATAACAACATCAGTGCCATGGTTAGGAGGCGACCTAGCGGTAAGGGAGGCAAAGGTGGCCGACCTCCAAAAGGTGGGCGTGGTGGGCGCGGTAGGGGACATGGCCAGGATTTCCAGGGTGCCCCTAGACCCCCATGTGTGGAGGACCAATCAGGGACACCCATGCCCCACCTGTTTGAGGGAAACATGGCTGACACCATCCCAGCTCAGCCGTTGTTGGACCAGCCTATTGTGGCACCTCAGCCGGCACAGGATGACTCCCAGGCTGACTTCCAGGTCAGCAAGTCTAAGCCACGTGTGTCGGTGCAAGTTGGTGTCACCAGGCCACGTGGATCTGGGGCAGCGATGTCATCTGCTGTCCCAAGTAGGCAGGGTGGGGAGGCTGCAGGAGCTGGGACAGTGTTGCTCCTGGTCCATCAAACTGACGTTGCCACTGCCAACATCACACTTCAGCCAATGCTTGCACCAAGACCTATGGTCATTGTGCCTTCGCACACTCCCAGTACCCAGTCCACCTGCGCTTCTGCCCCTACTGACCAGAGTGGCGCAAGCCACTCAGGCTCAGCTCCACCTTTGAATAAGAGGAAGAAGGGTGCTCTGGCACTACAGGCTGAGACCCCAGACACGGCTACACAGTCCGGCACGTCAAGGAAGCATAGCTTTAATGACCCGGAACTTGATGCACTTGTGAGCTATGTGTCGCCACATAGCCACGAAATGTTGGTGACTGCAGGGTGCAAGACCACACCTGGTCAACGTAGGGCACACTGGCAGACCATCGGGGACTGCATAAGTGCCCTTAGATTTGTGAGGCACACAGCTGATTGCTACAAGCGGTGGAATGACCTGAAATGCAGAGAAAAGAAAAAGCTGGCCTCAAATCATGTCGCTACTCTGGTAACTGGCGGTGGGTCTCCACAAGAGGACAACAAACTCACTGAACATGAGTCTGTTGCTGGGACCTTCATCACAGAGGAACAGATCCAAGGTGTGGGAGAACTACCTGATTACGACGCATTGTCCGTTGAGTGCCCATGCGTGTGTGTGTGTAATCCATGTGTATGTTGTTTGGGTGACAGGTTCCGATTGAGTGCCAGGTGAGGGTGTGTACTCCTGAGTGTTATGGGTAACCCATTTGCTTCCTCCCATACAGTCACGTGCCTTGGATTTGGGTATGACTGTATCCCTTCTGCCCACAGTTGCCAATTAAGCCCACATTAGTGCACTTTACCTTGAACTGTTATCTTGCAACTACATTGTTCAGATTTTGTAAGTGTTCATTCAGGCTGATTGTTTCCACTCTCCCATTTTTGCTATGCATTATTCTGCCCTATTGCAACATATGTGATATGCTTCGGTCATTGATTACATCCCACACTGGGCCACTACTTTTACCTGGTTATGTTAATGATTACACCATTCAGGCCGATGGAGTATTGGGCTGCAGACATTTCTTATTAGGGCCTGTTTGCATGTGGAAGATGACAGATGTTTCCTGTAATGTTAAAGTGACCAACCAATTGATCAGCCCACAATGACTGTGTTATTGGACACTGGATGTGTTTCAGTGTGTGGCACAATTCACTGACATATTGCTGTAGTTTTGTAATTTACCGTTCCTATGCTACTTGACATCTCTGTGGTGACATGTGTCATGTATGTGTATTGGACATGCCACTCACAGCCTGATGTGTGATGCCAGTGCTACCCAACATGCTGCAAATGTGTTGCATATCCATCTTGCTCTCCCCAGTGTCTGCCTTTTTAACTCCACTTCAAACTCTTTGACAGTGCATGCATGGCAGGGTTATAGTCATGTGGGACATGTGTAATTCATGTACTGGATCTCTGGCTTGTCATGGCCTATATGTGTGCTGTGGTGCTCATGCCTGTTTCCATGTGTTGTCTTTCATGTTTTTGCAGGTGATGACGCACTTGATGCTGTTGAGGTTGAGGAGATGGTGCAGACCCAGGAGGAATGTCAGGCACGACCGGGCACCAGTGGGGGACGTGTTGTGGTGGTGGGTGAAAACCCAATGTTACTGCAGACCATACTGTCCAGGGGTGCCTCTGGGTGCACCTCCCCAGACCTCTATTCAGGTGATGAGTCGGATGATGAGACTTATGTGCAGTCGCAGGTAAGTGTTTCTGGCAGGGATTCTGTTCTGATCAACCCACCTGGACCAGGGGTAGAACCCTCTATGGGGATGTCAGTGTTTGTAGGTCCGCCTTTGGTGGTTACGGATGCAGGGTCACACTCCACAGCATCTGATCCTGTTCCTGGGCCAGCAGATCAGAGGGGGAATGCAATCCTGCAGCCTCAGGCAGTGCCAGCACAGCAAGGTGCAGATTGCCTTGCCCCAAACAGGTGTGGTGCCTGTCGTCGCGGTGGCCGTGCCCCACCAGGCTATACTGTATGGGAAAACTCCATGTACAGTATGGCAACCCAACAGGCAGCATCAGTAGAAATGATGGCTCAGGCAATGGAGAGGGTGGCCACTTCCATTATCCCCCCTGAAAGGTAGATGGAGCAACAACAGCAGGCAACAGACTCCATTTGCCAATCAAACAGGGAAGACATGTTGGGGTCCAACAGGGACAGACGGGCGGCACTGGAGACTCTGCGCAAATTCATTTCAATAGAGTCCCAGGGCCACAGGGAAGCCCTGAGGGTAGAACTACATAATCTCAGGCAGACTCTGGTTGCACTTGAGGCTTCCAGTAATTTAAGGGCAGAACAGCAGCTGGAGCAGCTCACACGTTCACTCTCAGCTGAGCTGCATGCAACACGTGAGAAGATCTGGGCATCCCGCGAGGCCATGCGTACAGAAATGCAGGCAACACGTGATGTGCTGCATGGGAATCTCCGCACTTTAATCCTCCAGAATCAGACCTTCCAGACCTGCATGCTTGCTGCCATGGAGGACCATACCAGGGCTTTGCGTGGGCTGCCTCCCATAGTGCCACCGCCTCCTGATGCATCAGCAGAGGATGAGGAGAGCAACAGCAGTTCTCCCACAATGGCATAGTCGTGCAGGCCATGAGCCCAAGGAGGTATTTTTTTTTCCTCAACATCTACACAGGTGGGTGTTGGTTTGCACCCTGTACTCAAACCTCCTGGGCGGTCTCCCCCACCCCCCTTGGCCCCCACATGGACATTTTTTATTATTTTTTTTACAGTGTGTTGCCTTGTGTGACTCCCGTGGGCATCCACTGTATTCCGGCTGGGCACATGCAGGCCTGTACTGAGTTTGGGTTAGATGCTTGGGTTCGTGAGACACACACCCCTCCTGCTTCCCATTTCCATGGGCTTGCAAAGGGTGTGACCAAGTGACAGTGAATTACACAGTGACGTTGGGCTCCCATGAGCTGTGTGGGCAGTCTGTAGTCAATACTGTGTAGACATCCCTAGTGGATATTGTTGTTGTATTGTACACTGCATGGTGTATTGATATGTGCTTGTGCATCCATGTCTTCCTCCTAATCTGCAGGTTCCTCCCTCATGTCTTCACAAGGCCGTCTACTTTGCAGATGCAGTTCATGTTGTATGGAGTAAACTGAGACATTTGCGTGGCAGCAACACTCTACAGTTGTAAGGGGTCGATGTGCTGGCATATTCAGGTTGTAAGACTACCACTACTTGAACTTAGTACTGTCATGTTTTTGCATTTTTCCATGGTGTGTTGCAGCATTGTGTTGGTGGTATTTGGTAATGTGTGCCGTTAGTTATACATTACTGGGAGCATATTGTGTGTGGACAGTTTCCACTAGGGACAGTGTACTTTGTGGCACTTGTGTCAGGTCTTGTGCATTGCTTTTTTTGCTTTCCCATTGCATGACATGCCATGGTGTGTTTGGTGGTGGAGCTGGGGAGGGGTTGGGTGACATGGCGCTGTTCTCATGTTGTATTTAGCAAGGGGGTAATGAATTTAGCAGCATAGATGTATGTCTTTTGATGACACAGCATTGGTGGTGTTTGGGTAGGTAGGATGCACACAATGTAACACTTCCAGGTGACCAATCTCAGGCTGGTATAGTTGTGACAGTTGAGTGTCCCTTATGTCATCATCATTGATTGTCATCTGGTATGTGCCAGGGCTGTGTGCACTCCACAGGGGTGTGATTTTATGTGAAGTAATTAGCCACCAGTTGCGTACGGGCTGCCTCACCACGGGCCCTTTCCCCTCCCATGCGCAGTGGGTGTGCATGTGGTTGGGGATGTGGGGGCACCACCATGTCCACCGGCAGGCCCCGGCGTGTTGCAACGTTGTGCAGGACACATGCTGCCACTATGATCCTGCACACTACTAGGGGAGCATATAACAGCGGCCCACCAGAGCGGTCAAGGGAGCGAAGGCATGACTTGAGCACTCCGAATGTGCACTCCACTATGCCCCGGGTTGCAATATGGGCTGTGTTGTATCTTACCTCGGGTGGTGTGGTCGAGTTCCTAATTAGCGTCATCATGTGGGTGCTCAGAGGGTAGGCACTGTCCCCTGGGGAGGTGGTGATGGGTATCATTAGTGGGGTTGTGACATTACTCAGTATCTGACATGCATGCATGTGCAGTGGCATTTATACTCACCAAGCAGCCATGTATCGCCATGCCGCCCAGCTTCTAGGTCCCGATTTAGGGTTAACATTCTGTAAATGAAACTGTCGTGGGTGGACCATGGATAGTTGGCATATACTGAGGTGATGATTCCCTTGGCATCACATACTACCTGCACGTTGATGGAATGCCAGTGCCTGCGGTTTCTATAGATGTGCTCAGATGCCCTGGGGGGACGTAGAGCCACATGGGTGCAATCAATGGCACCTAGCACTTTGGGGAATTGTGCCACCCCATAGAAATCCTGGGCGGCAGCCTGCCTTTCTGCAGGTGTTCTGGGCAGGTATATGTGCCTGCGGACTGATGGGCGTGCAGTCATGATGGCCAACACCTGGTGTAGGCAGCGTGACTGCGTGGCCTGTGACACCCCCCCACTATAGCACTTGTCCGCTGAAATGATCCAGTGGCCAAGAAGTGCAGTACATTGAGGACCTTCTCCAGCGGGCTGAGTGCTTAGGATCACAGGGTGGGTGATGTGAGGTCATTCTCCCGCTCACTCACCAGGTCGAGTATTATGTGAGGTGGAAACCTGTAGCTCCCATACACCTGGTCATCAGGCATCCCAAAAAGGCTGGTTCTGGGTGTAAAAATTCTGGGCTTGACTATCCTTCTCCTCCTCCTGCAGTATCCCACGACCACTGCTGCTAGGAATGGTATATTCATCTTGGCGTCTGAGCTTGTTTGTTGTTTGCGCGCACTTTTATGCTGCGCTGGTTCACGTACGCCTGCTTCCTGCTGGCATACGTGTTTCCGGATTAGCACGTCTTTTTTGGCGCACGTATTATCCCCGTTCGATTCCATGAATACGTGTTGTAGACGCATGTGTGGGCGTTCCACGCATTTGCCTCCTGTACTTCCCCTGTGACGCCCACATTTTCACGCATTGTTCCCCATTCCACATGTTACACCCCCTGTTCCGCCTACTTTTGTTGTGTGCGCTGCGCTATGTGTGCTTTCGCTGTGCGCTTAGTGCACGCTGTTTGGAGACGTGTGCACCAACGTGCGCCACACAGAATTTTAGCGCACATCCAGGGATTTACACGCGCACGGACTTCCATGAATCGCTGTGCGCAGGTTTCGCTGCGATTTTCGCACTTGAACTGCACGCTTGCGCCGAAAATTTCAGCGCACATTAATTCCATGAATCAGACTTATAATCCTTATACTTCCATTTTCCAACCTGGCTGGATAGGTTGGTGGGATTAGTTTGATTGCTGCCAGCACACATTCTGCAATTTGTCAACCTTGGACATCATTTTTAGTGTGATCAAGAGAGCACAGATTTCCAGTTTCGAATCCACCACTTATCTTATCTTCTATACGTGGACTTACCACATATAACTTGCTGGCCAGCTTTGATAGAGCCAGTATCAAAGGCTAAATTCCTGATCCAGTCCTCAATCTCATCCCCTTTTATTTTGCTCATGGCGGCCAGTTCAGCTTCTTGGATTAGCATTATTTTCCCTATTGATTTTTAACAGGTGTTTAGCTGTCCATCTCACTATGCTACCCACATGAATAACTTTAATATCAGTACAGCCACTCTTTTTGTCTCATGGGCTTGAGCATTGACAACCAATGCTAAAATCTTATGGTCACTAAATTTTGTTGATAGCACCTATAGGTATTCTACCAGTAGTAAACCTTCATTATTGCCGAACAGGTAATCCAGGGTGGCCACACTCTTGTTACCTTCCCAGGTATACTGCCCAGGTATATCACCCCTTGTCCTGCCATTCAGCATATGTAGGTCCCATTGATCTAAGTATGATACCCACTGAGCTCCTTTGGTTTTACCCGTACATTGCGTCATGACACTATTCCGAGATACCCTGCGATATTCAGCACATAACTTCATATCTACGCATCAGGCATTTAGGTTGCCTCGCAACATTGTGGGATATGGCCCCATGATGCCCTCTGCGGCCAACAAAATGACATCTATACAGCTAAATATGGATTCAAATCCATCTTTACTAGGTGGTACATACACGATTATAAAGAGTATCTTCCTACGTTGTGTGCTTTCATCCTGGTGGACTTCCACAGCAATCACATTAGGTTCAACAGACATAACACTCACTTGTCGTGACAACATCTTCTGACTAACACCTATGACCAACACAGCATAGGCTCTCACCCTTTGAACCTTATTTGCCCAAGCTTGATATATATGGTATCCATCAACATATATTGGACAGTCTAACCATGTCTACTTTAGCATAAATATATCAAAGTCCTTAAGGAGTTCCATCAAGCCATGTGACTGTAATATATGGCTATTGCCCCGGGTATTCCAACTTTCAATTCGGATTGGTCAATAGGGTTGCAATCTGACCTCTAGTCCTGCCTTCGTGCCCTGTGACAAAGAGCACGGCATTTCTTCATACTGCCTACTCCTAATCTCTTCATTCCACTGGGGTTTGTATTACTTAATACCCACAGTGGTCTATCATCAGCATTTACCCTTGAGGGACTATGCTGATCATGGAATACCGTGAGAGCTCTACAAACCGTTAAGTTAAATCCTATGTTGTACAATAGATTTGCATTTTCCCGCATCAATGATACTACCACTGGTGAAGTAAATCGAATCAAAGCCTAGTTAGAATCACTTCCCCATTTGGGTAGTCTAATCCGAGCTATATCCCCTGATGTAATAGTAGACAACAATGGTATAGTTTCCCATCTCTGAAGGAGGGTGGATCAATTTAAAAAAAGGGCCAGCAGTAGAGGTGCATAGCTCCTCAAGTTTCACAGATGGGCCACATTTTAAGGGGGCCTGCAAATAATCTCCTTGGTTCTGTCTTAGGGTGTTATCTCCTTGATTCTGTCTTAGGGTGTTTGAGTGTGCTTGAGTATCAGCTTTTACCTTGTATTGCCTATAGGAGCCTCAGCGCTGACACTCTGTGGGTGTAAAACTGTGTTCAGAGTCGAGTACTGACAATTCAACCCAATGGCCTTCAAAGCAGTCTTTGGCAAGCATTCTTCCCCAGTTTTACTAAGGTGTATTACCGACCCACGTCTTAACTCTGTTGGGCCAGCTTGCCTAGCGAAATTATGATTGTTTGCCTGTAGTCACGGGGGAACACCCCTGTGGGGAGGCTACCAGCAGTTACTTGGGTAGCCAATGCTTTGTTGGATTAAATGGTCGGGCATGTACCCACTTGCCCAGGGGGCCCTGTAAAGTCACTGTTCTTTTAACCCCATCCTTCAAGGTCCAGGTTACAACAATGGGCACCTTAGCACTCAGGCCTTTATTAGAGCCCCCACACTGTTTTAGTGGACTGGTGGAGTTCCCTCTGTGTCTTCATCCCCCTCAGACACCCAGTGGCTTAGCTCCCTATGAGAGTGTCCAAGTGTACAACCCAAGATCTCCGCTTTCATCAAGGAGATCTCAGTTCATAAGGCATTAGTTGTGTCTTCCTCTTATACCGCTGCTATATTAACAGAATCTTGTGATCTCCATGAGATGTCCGTGTCTTCAAGAACTATTATACTTTCAGGACCTCTCTTGGTTATATCAGGTAATGGGCCCTGGGGCTTAGTATAACAAGCAGAGTCTAGACTCGGTCCCCCATGTTGTAATTTTGGCTCCCTTATAGGGAGCCCCAGCGGCTTATTTAATATTTTGCCAGATAGCTTTGCTGCTTCTTTGTGGCTCAGAAGAGTTCAAATCAGGGCATGTACAACTCGCTGGTCAGCTGCCAAAACTGAACATAACTCAAACAATCTATCCACCTTGGCCACCAATGAGGTCAGTAGGTCCAAAAGCCCAGGGGCCCCGCTGTGTGCCTTGGATCACTTAGTTGATTCTCTGCGCTTAGTTTTCCTCCTGAGTGTCGAATAGCCCCCTTTGGTGATACCAAGGCTTCCAGGTTAGGACTCTCGGATAGGTTGCTAAATTGCATATCCTGGTCTGTGTGTTGCTGTCCTGTTCCCCAAGGAATTTCTTCTTAGGGTCTTACATAAGGCCAGTAGGGAACCATTATTGTCTAAGGAAAAATAAGCAGCATAGAGATGGCCTTCCATTTAAGACTATCTATTTGCTGCCCCATCCTCAGTTGAGTTTAAAGACATATCTATTGCTGATGTTCCATTCTCCACCAGTGCTACACCTTCCGAGGTAGATTTCCTAGTGCCTTTGCCCATAAACAGCCCCAATATGCTAGCTTGAACACATGAGGAAACCAATCCTCCAGCACTCCCTTCTTTCTTTCCCTTTTTCCTTATTGGGCTAACTCGTTTAAGTTTGATAGTTTGCTGGGGGCTGCGAGGCCGTTTTCCTTTCAAAAGTACCTCACTCTGCAACCCCATTTTCTTTGTGGGATTTAGTTTCATATTATGTGCCAGACTTATTTTCACAGCCACCCCTCAATATACAAGGGTCGAGTGGCATCTAACCAGCCACGTGACTGTTATAAATCACTGCAATTCAGTCTGGCCAAAGGGTGGGCTCAGTTGTTAGAAAAATAATGCTCACCGAGCAGTTCACAGTCTTAACTCCCCCTGCAGGCCCGTGGCTGATGTATGAAATACGGTAGAGAAAACACGATGGCAAAGATGGGCGGTGAATTAATGAGCGGTCAAGTTTGCTTCCCTCATCCAAGCATGGAGTCCCCACTCTCCGCGCCCACTGAACACCAAACACTCATTGCACTCTGTGTTGCTCTGCTTTTCAGCTGCTCTTTTAAAGCTACAAACGAGCATTGCAAGTGAGGAAGGACTTCCACTTCCCCTTCGGTGTTCGTGCTTCACTCCGGTATGCAAGTAGCCACATCATAATTCATCATTGCCAATGTCCCACTCTGCAGTGCTGGGATGCTCCCCACATTCGCTCAGCCAGCATTGGCACCCAGATATGTCAATCACGTGGACCTGAATCATAAGGAAAATTGAGTAAGAGGTTTTATGTGTACTGGTTAATGTCTCTCGAACTATCCTTGTCAAGGCATGCACATATTTGTTCCATGCTGCCCTATAACTGTCATTTATTTTTGTTACTAAATCCTCTTCAAACCCCACCAATCCCTCTGCTCAACACTGCACCGTTCTCCATCCCATTTTCCATCATTAAATACAGATACCTATATCATCATTAGTGGCCTTATATGGCACCATGGAATATCATACCCTGATGAATTTCTGCAGTTCTCTGTGCTGTGTGTTGTAAACAGTTGCTCTCCTCTCCATGCACCTTCATCCCTAGCTGTATGTAGTTGTCTGTATATGTATTTTCTCCTTCATCTATCCAGTAAACTGACACTGTCTGTCCCTGAAAAAGGCCTCACGTTTTACACACAGACACTTGTATTATTCACCCCTCCTTCCCCACTGTCACATCCTGAGGCATAAAAAGCTTGGGTGTCCCTGTCACATGTGGGATGAGAGAGCACATATAACAAGTGTCATTAGCCCACACACTGCATATCGGCATACCATATATTGCCGGATGCCGTGACTTGCCCCCCCATGTATCATGAAATAGGTCTGCATTGAATACACTCCTTTTTGCTCTTATATATTTAGCATTGTATTTGGTCGCACTCTGCGACCCTTTATATATCAAAAAACATAAAAAAGAAAGACAGAAGAACACAGAAAAAAGTCAGAACAAACCATAGCACATTATGTTTCTGCTTTCCATTGTCACCAATTTTATTACGAGGCAACTTGGCCTCCCCTACATGGGCCTCATGTAGAAACTAATATCAGAGAAAAAAGTCAATGACAGTTGGTAGATACTTCCCATCAAGTTGTTGTGCTCCTCTCCTCTTCTCTGAGGGAGCTAATGCTGTTTTTTTTTGTAGTCGATGCTGTTGTCTCGGCGGACGTTAGTGATGTGAGCCCATGGCTTCTTTTCATTCACTTTCAATGTGGTGGGTGTTGCAGAAATAATGGTGTGAGGTCCTTCCACTTGCTGATGAAGTTTCTTATGTATATTCAGTCGCCAGGGTAGAGAAATGCAGCTTGTGGGAAATTCCCCTTGCTTATCGGTGGGTGATGTCTCTGTGGCTGGCTGTCTTGGACGTGTATGCACCTGATGAGATATATTGCTTGTTCTGTCAAGTACATGTGGAATTCTTTACCAAAGTTCTGGGCCAAGCTGTTAACGTTCAAAATGGTACATGCAGGAATGAGAGGCGCATTCATTCTCCTGCCAGTATGAATTTTGTGCAGAGTCAAATGATGATCCACACCAGGTGAGTTGCTTAAGGCAAATAAAGCAAACGGTAACCAGTGCAGCCAGTTTTTGCCAAGAGTCACTGTAAGCTTTGCTAAGCGTTCTTTAAGCAAGCCATTTCATCTCTCTACTAAGCCATTGGCTTGTCGGTGGTACACTGATCATAGGCAGTGTTTTATCCCCAGGAGGGCAGTCACCTCCTTGAAGAGATCAATGGCAAAGTGTTGCAAATTGTACAATCTCAATTCATCACATATGCTCCACCTCGGAAATACCTCCCGTACTAAAAATGTAGCCGCCAACTTTTCATCATATTGTGCACAATGTCCTGCCTCAATCCTATATAAATAAACAAAATACAAATACAAATATGTGAAAAAGGAAAAGCAACAACAAGCATGTCCCTATAAGAAGCACACCTGTCTTGCATATCCATATAGTCAATATGCAAGTGCCGGAATGGCCCTTCCGCTGGCCGCAGAATTTCCCTGACAGTTTGTAATGTGTGCCCCGCCAAACATTTCTGACACATTACACAATTGCCTGTAAATTCTGCCTCCGATTCATACAGCTTGGGCATAAATCATCTTTCATGTATGACTGCGGCCACCTGTTCTTTTGACACGTGGGTCGGATAATGGAGCAGCTTTCATCCTTCATTAAGTCATTTTCTGGGCATTACTGGTGTCTCTGTAATATTCTGTCTCCACTCCAAGTCAGTGTGGGGGGGAGTGAACACCCCCTCTGTACCCATAGCTCTTTCCCCTCCTGGGTTGCTTCTCCCAGCAGTTCAATTATCTGGACAATGTATATTGCATTGAAGGGCTCTGCAGTGTCAGCACTCACAGGTCATTTGGGACCTTCTTCAAATCCTGTCGAAGTGTAACTTGCTTGCTTTTTCACTATCTGTGTCAGTTGCGGAACTAACCTTTCTATCACTTGTATTGGACATTAGTTGTGTAGTTGGAAAACTTTCTCCCTCTTCCTCCTCCTCCTCTTCCCTGCATGCAAGAAGCTGTACATCAGTCACATCAGTCAATGTCAATGTGTGGTCAATGCAGAGAACTGTATGTCACTCTTTTTCAACCACATCTGTCCCACATAATATAATCCATGTCTTTTTGTGTAATCACCTCCTCTAGATACAACTGTATCCATTTACCCAGGCTAATATCCTTGTGCCACGCGGACTTGAACAGAAATTCTCTGGATAGGCGGAATGTCTTTCCTTTTATTTCTGGCACCTATCCCAATAGTATTTGTACCCTGAATTTGAACACCTTGGGGTGCATGGGTTGCTCTTGTAAGGTTCTATGGGCATATTAGACCTGTA
This sequence comes from Ambystoma mexicanum, assembly GCF_040938575.1. Taxonomy (NCBI): domain Eukaryota; kingdom Metazoa; phylum Chordata; class Amphibia; order Caudata; family Ambystomatidae; genus Ambystoma; species Ambystoma mexicanum. The sequence continues at coordinate 253,892,239 of NC_090936.1, forward strand.
TGATTGCTGCCACCCTCGCTGGATACATTCCAGGATTTGAGCACCCCGTACCTTTTTCTGTGAACAAGATGGTTGCATTTAGCTTGCTTAACAAATATGTTTAAGGGAGTATCTTTTGAGTACAGTAGAGGAGCTACAAGGTGTTGTGTGCCTATCGTTAGGGGTAAATCCTGTGTAACTGGAACCATAACAATAGCCCAAGAGAAACCCTGTGTGTCCATAACTTTATTTGATAGTGGGAACTCACCCTCCATTGCGCAAGATTTGATGGCCCCTGTATCTATCAAGAGGGATAAATCTTTCTGTCCCATCTTCACTGCTGACTCGGGTTCCTCTTTGGGGTCTTCATTTACTGCAAGGACTGGACAGACATGCACTTTCTGTGGCAACTCCTATTCGGACACCATATTCTGCAGGAATGGGAAGGGATTGCCTCCTAGAACAGTCACTCTTCTCAGGCTCCTCCTTTTTCTCTTCATAGAGCTTCCAAGGCCTCAAAATGTGTTGCCTGCTGTTAAGCTTTGATCCTCTGTACTTTGCTAGCAGGTACAAAACATATTTTCTATTTTTTCGACTATTGAATGTGCACTCACCAGGCCATTCCTGAAGCCACTGAATGTGGTATTTTAATGTTTTATCATGATACTGGGGCAACTTATTACATAGATGATCTAGGGGTGTGTCCATCCTAAAAGTCATCCCCACCCCATCTGTAACCATACTATACTTGTGTCCAAAGCTCCTCCCCCTTCTTTAATTTAACCCCTCCCCAAACCTCAATTCACTCTTTATGTCCCGCACACCTCCCCCAAATCCCCACTTCACACTCTCCCAACTCATGCACTCCCACCTTCTCCTCACATATTCACACTTTCCAGTTCTTCAGCTTGCGCTCTATCTACACTCACTGGTCCTCTCTACAGGCCCACCCACTCACACTGGTCACGCACACTGGCCTTCTACTCAGGCCCGCCCACTTATTCTGTGTTAGTACAATACTGGCCCTCTGCACAGGCCCACCTGTTTCCTATCCTTTCTATGTTTATATGCCAACCACCTGGCCACACCCCTCCTCCGGCCCAGCGTCTGCCACTACTAAGCCAAGCGCAACTATATAAAAGTTACCTCTGGTGTCGACCCTTCCACCTCGGCCAACTCCACATAAAGGGACAAATACTCCAAAAGAAAAAGACTGAAACACAAAAAGTCAGACCAAGAATATACCTAACCAATACTACACTATCGTGTACCCTCCTTCAACACCTCAACAAGTCATAAACACCCCATCCCCAAATATGACTCAACTATACAATTGCCTGCACTATGCGCAAATCCCATCTAATGGGGTCTGCCACCTTCTACGCATCCTTCTGCTCTAACGCAGACATGCCTCCACACACCTGCTCCCTTTCAGAGGGGTGATCCTAAACTATATGAATACTATGGCTGATCATCCTTCCCCTTGTATGATGCATCCTAAACACTGTAAAACAAAATCCCTCCCACCTCTGTCAGCATGCAACCACAGTGTTTTCATGCGAGGGTACATTTGCGTTTTTTAGAGATTCTAGAGTCCTCCCGGCACCGAGCCTTTCCTGTGGCTCATCCCTCCACCTGAGCGCGGGTGGCATTCAGGACTAGACATACCTGTGGGAACCTTGTGTCTGCGCTAGCCTGGCCTATGCCCCCCCAGGAAGGTTGCCGGAACACCCTCTGCTGGGGGAGGGAGCTGAGGATCTCGCTGGGGCTTCCAAATGTATAAGCTGTCGTACGAAAGCAGGTAATGACTGGCACACCAAAGTAATACAAAAATAAGCGTACACCAATCAGGAAGTAACACAGTTTATTACAGATCCAAACACAGCAGGGAGAGCACAATTCAAACAGCACATTTGAACAGAACTGAATGAAGGGAGCTGTCAGTTCTTACATTGGCATAGATTTGCAACAAATGTTAAACCATCCTACGAAGCTTATTGTCATGATCTCTGCTTCCAAAAGGTTAGGGTTTTCCCAACTCCCTTGGAAGCAGATCCATAACCCAGGTTCCGAGTGCCAACCAGTCCCAATTGGGACCTTTTGGGCCCAGTCCTGGCGCCAGTGGCACCAGGCTCATAAATATGCCCAGTCCCAGCGCTGGAAGCGCCGGGCTCATAACGCTTGGGTGGACTTACCTGCAGCAGACCATGCTGCTTACTTGCCTGCCAGTTGAGCCTCTGATCCTCTTCTGTTTGGAACTACTTTTCCTGTTGGGTGGGGCAGGAGCCACTCCCTAGATTCAGAACACTGGAACTCTTCTGGAAAGCAGGAACTCTTTTCTTACCTAGGCGTGGCTGTGGAAGGAGACACCTAAGCACTACAGGAGGCTATTTAAACCACACCCGATGGATGAATCTTGCTTTGCGTTATTCTGCATCCTCTGCAGCAGAACGCTCATCGTGTCTTCTGCATCTGATCCTGGGCCTAAGGAAAAAGGCTTACCATCCTGAATCCAGTCTTCAGCAACACCTATAAAGACAAGAAAGAACAGGTTAGCATTACGGTCTTCAGTGACAGCTCTTCACTTACCTGGTCCATCGGCTGTCACCAACGCCTCGCGCTGCATTCCGGCATCTGAAAGACAAAGGCTTACCTACTCTTCGTGCGCTCCGGAGGTCTTCACACTGCATTCCGGCATCTGAAAGACAAAAGTTTACCAACTCTTCGCACGCTCCGGAGGCCTTCGGCGCTGCATCCCGCATCTGAAAGACAAAACAAGGTGCGTTTAAAGACATTGGGGAACTTTAATACTCACGTGCCATTACTCCTTTCCACATCTAACCCAGTGGGTATTCCGGCACCCTGCAGCCGCTCCGAACTTGTACCTGCAAAAGAAAAAGACAGTTAGAGTGCATCGTGAAGCAGGCAACAAGCGCTTACTTACGTGCTTCCAGGCGCTTCTATTCATCACACGGGCTCCATCTTCAACTCACTTCAGCCCGTCATCCGCCATCGCCGGAACCCTGCAAAACAAGAAACATCATTACTAAAGACTTTAAAGACATTAGAATTACTCGAAACTTACCGTTCGTGCAGTAAACGACGGACAGCAGTACTCTGAAGTCAAGAGGCCTGCTCCCCTTATCCAGTGAAGAAACTGGTTACAGCACCCTGCCCCGAGGCAGATGGAGAGCACGGCGTTCACTTACCTAAGGTGAGAGCGTTAACCTTTGGGGTTCTACAGGAGAAGAGAAAGGGAAGAAGAGAGAGACATTCAATAACCCAGTTCCTTAATCCCATATTTTCTATCTGCAGACATCTTACCCTTCGAGTCAGTCATACAGTGCCCAGAGGTCCAGCCCAAAGAGCCATCCGTGTGTTACACATCACCTTTGAAGATACGGTATACGCCCAGTCAAGACCGGCGCCTCTACGGGAATCAGGTGAGCGTTACAGAACGCAAAGCCTACCACAAAACTCCCATCAGGGCGCTATGGAAACCTCGGATACCGACCAGCTAGCCCAGTTACTTGGGGAACTAAGGGCAGAAGTGCATGCAGCCCGTCAGGAAACAAACGCGCTAAGAAGGGAACTGATTATTTCCAAGGAGCGAACAGATGATCTCGCTAGACAGTTGCTACAGTCACAAGCCGGACAGACCCCGTACCCGCATCTGGGGGAAATCTTCCTTCTACATCCTCTATGAATCCAGTGCAGATCAACCTACCTGGGAATGTACCTCTGGCTCCGCCCGAACGATTTTCTGGTGACCCAAAGAGGTTTGCAGTATTTATCAATCAGTGCCGGTTGCATTTCTTATGCCGGCCAGCAGCCTTTCCAACTGATCAAGCTAAAGTAGCTTTCGTGCTTTCGTACCTTAGTGGCAATGCGGCAGACTGGTCGATCCCTCTAGTAAATCAAGATGATCCGGTCCTCCATGATTTTCAAGCTTTTCAGCTCAGTATGGAAAAACTGTTCGCAAGACATTCACAGGGGCAGGCCTTGGACAATGAGCTTCTTTCGTTGCGACAAGGTAATCAAGACCTTTTGGCTTATATTGCGTCTTTCAACAGACTGATAGTGGAAACTCAATGGCCTGAGGACAAAAGGATTATGCTGTTTTATAGAGATCTACGTGGAGAGGTCAAAGATGTGTTAGCCCAAGTAGTGAATCCCCCACAAGATTGTTCGGACTATATAGACTTAGTCGTTCAAATAGATCACAGACTGCAGAACAGGAAGGCCGATCGTTCCAAGTTTGATGCTCGAGTATTTTCCAAACCGCCAACTCCTTCCAAAGGAGTAGACTCCGGGGAACCCATGCAAATAGGGGGTCTGAAAGGTCCTCTAACACAAAAGGAGCGGGAAAGGAGAAAACAGTTGCAATTATGCCTCTATTGCGGAAACTCAGGGCACTTTCTTCGAGACTGTCCGGTGAAACCTGCCAAGAAGGCAGTAGGAGCTGCAGTTACCAAAGTTACAAACTCTGAACAGGGAAACGACCTCGCACGACAAGAATAGAGGTCCTCTTGCCGAGCGTGAAAGCCAGTTCCGTGACCTCGCATTTCGTGATACCTATGGTCCTCATTAGCCCTGATAATCCGGATCGATTACATGCAATTGAAGCTTACGTCGACAGCGGTGCCATCGGCAATTATGTGGATCATGAAATGGTTTTGAGGATGAATCTAACTCTTTGTCCCAAGGCTGTAAAGGACGTTATTACTACGGTGGATGGTACGGAGATAGCCTCCGGGCCAGTAACGCATACCACTCAAGAGGTGACGCTAGTAAGTCAAGATGGACACCATGAGAAGATCGTGTTCGATGTGATCAAGGCCCCTCAGTTTCAGATTATTCTAGGAATACCTTGGTTAGAGAAACACAATCCTCTGATCGATTGGCGAGCAAGAACGGTCCAGTTTCCAGAATGTGTCTCTACTTGTCACCCTCCACCTGGTGTTGCACTGGCAGCAATTTCTTCAGAGACTCCCCAGTTACCTCCCGAAAACCTAGAATACCAAAATGTTTTCCGGAAGGATCAGGCTAACTCTCTACCTCCTCATAGGTCTTATGACTGCCAGATAGACCTGATACCTGGATCTACTCCTCCTTGTAGTAGAATTTATGCCCTCACCGAGCCTGAGAACCTTCACCTTCGACAATACCTGGATCAATACCTGGCAAATGGGTTTATTCGTCCTTCCAAGTCCCCTGCTTCTTCAGCTTTGTTCTTCGTTCCAAAAAAGGAAGGAGACCTTAGAACTTGTATAGATTATCGCTCCCTGAACCAGATCACCGTTAAGAATAGATATCCGTTACCTTTGATCCCTGAACTCCTGGACCAAGTCAGAAAAGCATGCATATATACAAAGCTGGATCTTAGAGGAGCTTACCACTTGGTACAAGTAAAAGAGGGCGATGAATGGAAGATGGCCTTCCGCACCAAGTATGGGCTATTTGAATATCAGGTCATGCCCTTCGGACTTTGCAATGCCCCGGCCGCCTTTCAATATTTCATGAACGATGTCCTCAGAGAGCTCATAGATGTGTGTGTTGTTGTTTACATTGACGACATCCTCGTTTATTCTTCATCGGAATCTGAACATCGGAAACACGTGAAAATGGTCCTCGAAAGATTGCGTCAACACAAACTTTTCGCTAAGTTGGAAAAATGTGTTTTCAACGTGACTGAAGTTGAATTCTTGGGATTCATATTATCACCTGGCAGAGTGCATATGGATTCAAAGAAGGTCGATGCAGTTCTCAAATGGCCATCACCATCCTCCGTAAAAGGTGTGCAAAGCATGTTAGGCTTCGCTAACTTTTACCGCAGGTTTATCCCCGAATTCTCTCGAATAGTCCAGCCCATCACTGCCTTGTTAAAGAAAAACAAACGTTTTGAATGGTCTACCGAGGCGGAACAAGCTTTCCAGGATTTGAAGACTAAATTTATCTCTGCACCAATCTTAAAACACCCTCGCCCCGAACTCCCCTACATCGTGGAAACTGATGCTTCAAGCCTTGCCATGGGGGCAGTTCTATCACAAAAGGACCCGGTAACCAATCAGTTGCATCCCGTGGCATTTTGGTCCCGCAAATTCTCGCCTCCTGAAATCAATTACACGATTACTGACAAGGAACTTCTGGCTATCAAGTCTGCCTTTAAGGCTTGGCGGCATTATCTGCTGGGGGCCCGACACACCGTTACTGTGATTACGGATCACCGAAACCTGCAATATTTGAAAACCGCAAAAGCCCAATCCTCTAGACAACTCCGTTGGGCATTATTCTTTGCCGAGTTTGACTTCATAATTACCAATCGACCTGGTACAAAGAACGGTAAAGCTGATGCCCTTTCTCGGATGGGAGTGGAAGAACACTTGATCAACCCTAAACCTGTACCAATCATTCCCGAACAAAGAATTCTGGGTGTAATCGCCACAGAATCCATAGAGGAAGTTAAGGATAAAGCCAGGCAACTTGTAACTCCAGGAGACATACAGAATTGGCATCTGCAGGGAAAGGACTTTGCAGTAAAGGACAACTTATTGTATTTCCAAGAACGATTATACCTACCCAGCACAGATTTACAGAAAAAAGTAATCTCTTGTTATCACGATTCTTTAATGGAAGGACATCCCGGTATGGCCAAGACCTCAGAAAAGATCAAGCGCTACTTCTGGTGGCCGTCTTGGAAAAAAGATATCAGAGACTTTATAATGTCCTGTGGAGTATGCGCCCAAAACAAGAGTCAAAAGGAAAGACCAGCAGGCCTCTTACGCCCTATTGACATCCCACCTCGCCCTTGGCATACGCTTTCTATGCACTTCATCACCGATCTACCTCCATACTCCGGATACAATACGATTCTAGTAATCGTGGACTTATTCTCCAAGATGGCGCATTTCATTCCGCTCAAAGGCTTGCCAACAGCAGCAACTCTGGCCCGAGAATTTCTCGAAAACATCGTCCGACTGCACGGTTTTCCTTCGGTTCTAATTTCGGATCGAGGTAGTCAATTTATTTCTCATTTTTGGCGAAGTTGCTGTCGGTCGGCTCAAATTGATGTGAGACTATCGACCAGTCACCACCCTCAGACCGACGGACAAACCGAGAGGACCAATCAAACTCTGGAACAGTATTTACGCTGCATGCTGCAACAAACTGAAAAAACTTGGAAAGACATCCTTTGGATAGCCGAATATGCCTACAATAACTCTGTCCATTCGGGAACTGGGAAAACCCCGTTTTTTCTTTTGTACGGCAGTCACCCTCGAACCTCGGAGTTGGATCCCCTCCAAGATCTTGAAACACCAGCAGTAGACTACCTGCATTCTACAATCACCCAAGCCTTTAAGGAAGCTGTTTCTCACCTTCAAAGGGCTAAAGAACAATACAAGAAAGGAGCAGATCAACATCGGAAGGAAGCCCCTCAATATCAAGTAGGGGATCAAGTCTGGTTATCCACCAAATATCTACCTCTAAAAGGGCCACGCACATTCAACCCAAGATACCTTGGTCCCTATTCCATCACTACCATAGTAAACCCAGTAGCGGTCAAGTTGGACTTGCCCCCGCACATGAAGATACATCCGGTCTTCCACGTCTCTCTATTAAAACCCGTGCAACCTCAAACCCGACTAATTAAATCTCCAAAACCTATCCTAGTTGATGGAGAACTCGAGTTTGAAGTCAAAAGCATTCTGGACTCCAAGATCTCCAAATCTAAACTATTTTACCTAATTGACTGGAAAGGCTACGGCCCCCAAGAGAGATCCTGGGAACCTGCTGAATATGTCCACGCTCCTCGCCTAATCAAAAGATTTCACCGAACATTTCCTGACAAGCCAAAACCCCCGGAGAAGCCCGGTTTGGGAGGGGCCTTGAGGGGGGGTACTGTCATGATCTCTGCTTCCAAAAGGTCAGGGTTTTCCCAACTCCCTTGGAAGCAGATCCATAAACCAGGTTCCGAGTGCCAACCAGTCCCAATTGGGACCTTTTGGACCCAGTCCTGGCGCCACTGGCACCAGGCTCATAAATATGCCCAGTCCCAGCGCTGGAAGCGCCGGGCTCATAATGCTTGGGTGGACTTACCTGCAGCAGACCCTGCTGCTTACTTGCCTGCCAGTTGAGCCTCTGATCCTCTTCTGTTTGGAACTACTTTTCCTGTTGGGTGGGGCAGGAGCCACTCCCTAGATTCAGAACACTGGAACTCTTCTGGAAAGCAGGAACTCTTTTCTTACCTAGGCGTGGCTGTGGAAGGAGACACCTAAGCACTACAGGAGGCTATTTAAACCACACCCGATGGATGAATCTTGCTTTGCGTTATTTTGCATCCTCTGCAGCAGAACGCTCATCGTGTCTTCTGCATCTGATCCTGGGCCTAAGGAAAAAGGCTTACCATCCTGAATCCAGTCTTCAGCAACACCTATAAAGACAAGAAAGAACAGGTTAGCATTACGGTCTTCAGTGACAGCTCTTCACTTACCTGGTCCATCGGCTGTCACCAACGCCTCGCGCTGCATTCCGGCATCTGAAAGACAAAGGCTTACCTACTCTTCGTGTGCTCCGGAGGTCTTCACACTGCATTCCGGCATCTGAAAGACAAAAGCTTACCAACTCTTCGCACGCTCCGGAGGCCTTCGGCGCTGCATCCCGCATCTGAAAGACAAAACAAGGTGCGTTTAAAGACATTGGGGAACTTTAATACTCACGTGCCATTACTCCTTTCCACATCTAACCCAGTGGGTATTCCGGCACCCTGCAGCCGCTCCGAACTTGTACCTGCAAAATAAAAAGACAGTTAGAGCGCATCGTGAAGCAGGCAACAAGCGCTTACTTACGTGCTTCCAGGCGCTTCTATTCATCACACGGACTCCATCTTCAACTCACTTCAGCCCGTCATCCGCCATCGCCGGAACCCTGCAAAACAAGAAACATCATTACTAAAGACTTTAAAGACATTAGAATTACTCGAAACTTACCGTTCGTGCAGTAAACGACGGACAGCAGTCCTCTGAAGTCAAGAGGCCTGCTCCCCTTATCCAGTGAAGAAACTGGTTACAGCACCCTGCCCCGAGGCAGATGGAGAGCACAGCGTTCACTTACCTAAGGTGAGAACGTTAACCTTTGGGGTTCTACAGGAGAAGAGAAAGGGAAGAATAGAGAGACATTCAATAACCCAGTTCCTTAATCCCATATTTTCTATCTGCAGACATCTTACCCTTCGAGTCAGTCATACAGTGCCCAGAGGTCCAGCCCAAAGAGCCAGCCGTGTGTTACACATCACCTTTGAAGATACGGTATACGCCCAGTCAAGACCGGCGCCTCTACGGGAATCAGGTGAGCGTTACACTTATTTCCGGGACTGCATCAGTCCCCTATAGCTACCTATACGGTACCTACCCATGATTGGAGAAGGCCATCTTGACCCCCTCTGTCCAATACAACCCCATGTGACATCATGAACCTTCCACCCCACCTAAAAATGACATTCATTTCATTATGTGATTGTGTTGACCACTTTACTAATCTGCCAGTGGCCAGTTCTCATAAGACACAAAAGACAACCTGAACTTGGCAACAAGGAGACATTCACATGGCATCCAACCAATGAGTTGCCCTGCTGACATCGTCAAGGACACAAAACACTGTTGCACCCGAGGTACACCAAAACTCTCTCCCTGATTGGACCCCTCCCGGCTTGCCCCAAAGCCCTCTTCCCATGCCCATCTGCCAAGTTGCGATTTGAAACTGCTTATTCCACTGTGATTGTACTCCTACTTATCGGGATATATTAGCTGAATCCCTTTATTTCCCTGTGAGTGCCCAGGTGCCTGGCTTGCGGACCTCAAAAGTCTTATCTGAGCCCATTTCCCAGCAGCTACAGTCTCCTGGAAAAGGTCAGTTTGCAACACTTCGCTAGCACACTGCTGTAGCAGAGCGTTCGAAAAATTAATGTCTGCCCCAAGACACAGGGCCTGTGGGTGTGAGAAGCCAAGTGGTTTACTTACCAGCAGCTTATGTCCCAAAATGGCTGTTCTGTGGTTCATATTATGCTGTACTACTCTTTCTACCCTTTGCCCCTGCCCCGGATCCCTATCCCCCCTTGGGTGCCCCAGTCTTCCCCATGGACTTCTCTAGCTTCACCTGCACACATGGCACCTAAATTACACATTTCATCTATGAATGATGTCCCCCCTCCAGTGATTCCCCTTCCCCTTTCCCCATCACAGCCGCATCTGTTAGGTGCACCCCTTTGGCAGCCCTGAATCTGCACCTTTACTGCACCCCTATTATTGTAAAGTGCTCCTTTGCTCCACGAAGCTAAATCCGAGCTCAATATATACCTTAATAAATATTCATATAACATGTGATACAGCCCCCAGACATGCCTCCCAATGTGATCATATAGAGGTTAAAAAAGAAGTTATAAGAAAAACCGTTGGCCTGACTCCACTAATTTGCCTTTAAAAACACATAGATTCAACTGCAAAACCAAACCTTACCTTGATATTAAAATCAGAAAGTATACCATTTAGCAGTGCATCCAGCCCTCTGTCTGATCTTTGATACAGAAAGGTTTCCCAGATAATTGTCTCATCTACACAGTCAAAAGCACTACACAAATCGGTAAAGGTCAAATTTAAGGAGCTGATTTCCACTGTAACTGGCTGCCTTACAGCAGATAAAGGTTTAAACCTTGTGTGCGTGGACCCGCGCAACTCTATAATGGATGTTTCAGAAAATGCCCCTCTCCTTTCCCCACTCTGTAGCCGTCTTGCGAGGGCTGCCAATTGTATTATACAAATCAATCTGCCCTGTCACCCTTATTTGAAACTGAAAACTAAATTACCTTTCTCCAGCTATCTAGCCTCCTTTAGCAATGAACATGAGCAGTTAGTACAGTGTCTAACAAAGAGAGCAAAAGGTCAAGGTTATCTTTGAGAAGCTCTAATAGGATACCATTGGGGCCTGGAACTGTATAGCCAATTCCCTGGCGAAGACAATGCTGCAAAAGGTGATTACATTCCATCACTAGATGGTGAATCACCGCGATTACAGTGGCTTGAGAAGCTCTGAGTAATGTTGGAATTCAGAGGTCCTATTCAAAGTGCACTTTTGATTCTTCTACAACACAGAGATGTCTCCAATGCAATGGTGTAATGCAAGGCACCCCAAGCCCCACGTTCCACTGCTGCCTGTCTCTATGCAGCCTGCCCTGCATTTGTTGGATATCTTCTCTCTCTTGCCCCACAACGTTTAAAGCATGAAGCAGATCGCTGTTAACTTTTGGAGATGAGATTTCAAACCATGCCCGCTTCTGTCATGTGGCATTATTCCCTTTCACAGACAAGATAATGGACACTTTAACTTGGAGTTTTTTGATGCCATGAATACTCATTTCTGGTGCCCAAAAAATCATCAAGGCAGCAATGGATTTGATCCTGGTAGGCCATTCACATTGTTTGCGCAATCTACAGATTGTGTGTTTTCTGTCTTATTTATGCACTGACTCCTGAGGTCTCTGTGCTTCCTGGAGGGACTGCAGGGGGTCACCTCCGTCTAAGTTTCTTTGCATAAGTTCAGCTCTCAGAAGATGCAAGCTATCTGTGTAAACCGTTGAATACAAAAGCTGGCTCTGCCCCACACCCTTCCCAGATTCATTCGTCTTCGGTATCACATCAGCCTGCCATGATTCCAGAGAAATACCTCATCTGCCTGCACCTTGTCTCTGTGACTCGTCCCTTCTGCTGCCTTCATCCAAGTCCTTCTCATCGCACTCCGTTCCTGACTGCCAGCCCAGTGTTTGATAATGTTTAAATAGTGTAATTAACTGTCGATCATCTACCTCACCGAGTCAGAAGTCTGAATGGGCTGTGTACCTGGGGGGATTGGGAGGACACTAAGCATCTTTAAAAAAAAAATGCTTTATTGATATAGCTGAATAAAATCAACTTTTCAATATTACATTGTGTTAAAATTACGAACATTATTGGGTGCTTAATCACAGAGGGTCATACAAAAAGTTAAAATGAAGGTACAGTTAAAATTTGGAATAAGTGATCTTGGCAGAATGATGAAACTTCAATTATGAAAAGATACAGTGTTAGATTTATAGCAAAACTTTTCAATTTGTAAAGTGAAAAATATAGACACGTGCAGACATTGATGCTTATGGTATGATTACAATGAGATTTGTTAAAGTACAAGTCTGTCACATCATGCGTATGTGTAAAAGCTGTAAACCTAGCATCACTGCTTTCAAGATGTATCAAGCACATTTACAGTGTGCCTGTGATGGTCATTCTCTAAATCTTGATCAAGAGATAATGCTTGCAAAAATGTGTCAGAATTGAGAAGTCTAAAGTGTTTTGCAAAGAGTGTTTGTCTTTTTAAAATAAGTTTGTCACATTCTGTGATTAAATGTTGGAGAGTCTCTGGTTCATTAATGTTATTACATTAACGACAAATGTTCTCTTCTCTTTCAATAAGTTTGCGTTTTGCCAATATTTCTTTAGTTGGCTACAGATTAATATTAGTTGAAATATTACAGCTCTAAAGATGGGCGACGGGTGTCTCATGAGGTATGCTTTCCTGGTGTGAACTTTCTGTTCGGCAAAGGGATTGTTTCTGAAGTCCTTGTATAGAAGGCACTGTGCTCGTGTTTCTATCCAATCCATCTAAAATAGTTTCACTTTTGCTCTGTTTGGATTGGTGATCAATGTATCTAATGATATGTCGGCTTGTGCCAAGACTTGGATGACAGTGGACTTCCATTTTTTCACGAAAGTGTTGTCCAATTTAAAATTGTATTTTGAAAGTATCTTGAGCAAGGTGTCTGCATTGGGAGTTAAAATGCATTTTCTGAATAATGCACATTGTCGCAACGATCGAGACCTTTGAGAGACACTAGGCCCCATTCATATCTTAGCCAAGCCCCTGGACAACACTGAGGTAAGTTTCAAACTTATTTCCAATATTTCCCTTCTAATTTTTGGGAAAAGGTTTCTGGAAGACTCTCCCTTGTTTCTATTCCATATAGGAGTACTGGAGTCACTTTTTGGCAGTAGTAAGTCACTGCTGGGCAGGAGAACTTTTCATACTTTGCTAGTATAATTTTCGTCTGGGATATGACAGTTGATAGTTTGTTCTGTACATTTAACAGGTGATTTTTGTCCTGGGACTGGTTAGATATTATCATGCCCAAATATGTATAGAGATGGCCCACCTCTAGCTCGGTATTTTGTAGGGTCCATTTTAGTACTTTTTTAAATTTACTTTTGTGGCTGCCAACCATGACTTTGGTTTTATTTGGGTTCATTGTTAGCTGTTTTTTTCCAGATGTACAAAGCCAGTGAATCAAGCAATCATTGGAGTCTTCGAAAGCAGCACCAAACCATCTGCATATAGCAGTATAGGTACTGAATATGACCCCATCTTCGGAGCATCAGTGATGAGTTGATCAAATGATAGGCCCATGTCAGATATAAAGAAATTAAAGAGGGCCGAGGCAAGAATACAAACTTGCTTCAGCCCTTTATAGGTTTGGATGGGAGCAGAAAGAAGACCATCCGTGTTCAGCCTTATACAAATTGAAGTATTTCAGTGCAATAGATCTATGATTGCACTCAAAGTTGTCGGACAGACTGCTTTGTGTAATTTTGCTATAAGGAGCTCTCGAAACATTGAATCGAAAGCAGCATGGAAATCAACACATGGCAAATAAAGGGCCTGCTTTGTTGTATGGGTTTGATTTCTGGTGGCGTTGATGGTCATTAGTTTTATCGCTGTTCCCATGCTGGCCATGAACCCTGTTTCTGATGGTCTTTTGTCCAATCGTTAAAGTCTCGAAGTACAAATATGGCGAATGATTTCCCAGGAGCGTCTAACAACGCAATTGGTCTGTAATTCGAGGGTAGAGAGAGATCTCCCTTTTTGAATACTGGCACAATCACCAATAGACACCATAATTCTTCTATTAGATTGTTTCTTACCACATGTAAGAATATGTTTCGAAGAATAATGGACCACATCTTTGGATGGGCTTTGAACATTGCATTGCTCAAGCCATCAGGGCCTGGAGGCTTTTTATCCACTTGATTTTTTATTGAAGGACTCCACATCTTCCTCTGTGGTTTCCAATTTCCAATCCTAACATGGGAGGGCCATGCTCTGGAAGGTAGAGGGCACGTGATTCGTGTATAGTGTGAAGAAGTGTGCTAGCCACTGTTATTCAGTGACAACATGAATTTGTATTGGAAGCTGTGTCACAAGGATAGCCTGATTTAGCAGACTCCAAGTTTGCACCGAGTTCTTAGCTACCTGTGTCTTAAGCATAATTTCTCCATTGCGTTGATATAATAACACTTTTCTGCCACGTGTCCAGTTTCTATATTTACACTTTATTTACTTTAGCATCACTGTTCTTTCAGCAGGAGCCAACTGATTAGCTCATTTCTTTAGATGTTGAAGGTCTGCTTTTTTACGTTTTACTTCCAATGTTTGTTTTTACAGTTGGCTTTAGAGGCTGTCGTGGAGTACTGCTTAAAGAAGTTTAATGCTGTTGTATATTGTTTGCTGCTGTTTCGGCTTGGCATCTGATTCAGTGTTTGGTTATTGGTATTAAGTTGTTACAGTTTAGCCTCAGTGCATCGAAATAGAGTTCTGGCATTGTTAACCACTAGTTCCACATTGAACATTTGTCTAGAGATACATGAGCATTTGCCGTCCCAACACCAAAACAATGTAAGCATTTCATTGTCACTTTGGGTTTGCTGAATTATTTCACATTTATTTGCTGACTGGAACAATTGTTCATCAACATATATGTAGTATGTTGTTCCCTCTTGAGATCCTCTACGCCAGGTGCTCTGTGGTGATAAGTCCGCTGGGAGTGCACCATTGACCATTTTATGAAGTCTTTCACTCATAAGCGCGATCCATTTTGTGGCTTGAAAGGGTGGCAGTGCAGATTTAGGTCTCCTACAGCAATAACATTTCTGTGGCAATTGTGTCTAATAGTCTTTCAAGATCTCTAAAAAAATCTACTATCTGAAATGCCAGCTGGATTTCTGTATATGTTAAGAAAGGCAATTTTTCTGTCTCAATGAGAGATCTTGACTAATAATAGGAAATCATTCGGAGCCTCCCAGGGCTGAATTTTTATACCAGAGCTTATCTTGACTGCAATCAGCAGTCCGGAAGAGGGTCTGCCTTTGTGCAGTTGTTTGGCTGGGAGGAAGATAATGTTATGATCATCCCAGGTTGGCATTTCTACAAGCCATGTCTCTTGTAGAGCTAGGATGTCAAAATTGTTTATTTGGTTTGTTGTGGAGTCCATAAGATGTACATGGCCGCGCGTATTCCTGCTAGCTAAACTTATTTCTATGTTGAAGTTTTTCATGGACTGTTACGTCATGGCTCCAGTCCATTGCAGATTCTGTTGCGTACATCTAGAACATGATTGTGATAGATTTTGGATTTCCACTCTTGAGGCTTGAGTTGATTGTGCAGGATTTTAGGTGTCACTCTTGGGGCTCGCACTGAGCGCTACTTCCCCACATCTGTAGTTGAATCTCGGTACTTAATGCACTCCATAGTATTAGGATCTTGGGCGATGATAAAGCAGAGAGCGAAAAGGTCAATTTTGGCCTTCCAAATGGCGTTCAGTAACACACCCAAAGGGATCCACAATATAACAATGCTAAGGTCGCTCTCATCTAGGAATTCCAATTGGTCAACATCCATCAAGGTTAAGTCTTCCAAGATTGGAATGTCTCTAAAAATGCTGAGGATACTCTACCTACAAAGGTCATATGCAGCATGAGTAGACAGGCAACATTTAATTATTAAGTGATGGTTATATGCTTGTTAAGTTTTTTTTAATTGAGGTATGCTCTTGTTTGTCAGCAATTGTGTTTTGTGACACACAAGTCAATTTTTCAGCAACTCTGTTTTCTAATTGGAGAGTACAATCAATTCTGTTATCTCGTTGTGGTAGCTCTGAAAATCGATTCTAAACATCATATAAAGGTATATGTTTTTGAGCTTTGTGATTATTGTGAGATGTAGTAGTTTCACTGAATTGAGTTGCTAAATACAGATCTACTGCCTTTCTAATTTTGGTACGCCTCTGGTCGAGGGACGATAAGTCTGAACAAGAGGATGTAAATTCTTTGTTATCAGAGGCTTCATTTTTTTCTGTCTGTCCTTTTTTAGTGATTGGTGTCTTGTCCGAATCTGAATTTGGCTGTTCTGTTAAGACTGAGATGAGATCATCTAAAGGGGGTCAGGGGTGTTAAAGAAAGTTCATCGTTCTTTGCTATACACTCCTTCCTTTTTTTTGTTAAATTCTTGTATTTTTTTAATACTGCGGAAGTGGCATTGACAATTTGCTTTTGAGAAGCGCTGATGGCTCGAATAAACTGTTTCGAATTATTGTTCATAACAGAACGAATTGATTTTTATGTTTTTGGTGCTTTATTCCGTTTGTCATCTAATTTTGTGTCCTTTCCCTTTTTTTAGGCAAATATGTCATATGATTGTTGAGCCTCTGTCATTGAAGCTTTCAATGATTTTTGATTATCCGCCGTTGGCACTTCATCAGCATCTATAAGAAGCATATCTGATGAATTTTCTTCACAAAGGCCGTATGATTTTAGCAAAAAGAGGTAGGGCCGACTGAGCAAAATTGTTGGTTTGGTTTTCTAACTGTAAAAGATCGCTCTGTTGACTACTCTGGGGCAATTGGGTTTGGCGTATTGGCAGCATGGGCTTGATTTTCTTTTCATTGGTGTACTCAGACATCCACTCCAACATCTGTTGTATTTGTTCAGATTGCAGTGTGATTTCCGTATCCAATGTCTCAAATAACCATGCGAGGCTTGCAATCGTCATGTTAATCATGGATAACGTGATCTCTATCATTGTTATTTGCTGTTTTTTCCTCATGTGGCTTAAGTGACGTGGGTCGTTTGGGAGGGGTAAGATTTGCAAATGAGAGAGAGAGATGATGGACAACTCATGCACAGAATTGCCAAACACTATGGGTAATCGGGCCAAGTTTTGGATCACATCATAACCTTGAAAACTTGCATGCAAATAAAATTTCTGCCACACAGTCATCTCTGCAGTTTCTTGCAGAGTTCAAAGTTATTTTGGTCGGAGCGCAGCACTGTATTTCTGTGTCGATGGTTACTGACTTGCATTGACCTGCTGCCAGCAATCTGGGAGATATGTACGATTGTTCATATAGTTCTGATTGTGCGTCAGAAGTCTGCACATTCGAATTTCCAAGGTTACATTGCACACTTTCATTAGGCACAAAAGTGGGACACGGGATAAGAGAGGGAGTGTTGCAGAAGCCAGTTGTTATCACAGAATCAGGGACATCAGCGTTTTCACTATTAGAGGCAGACATTACGTGTATTAAGCTCAAGTCAAACGTGTCAGTGGTCGGACTTACAGCAACACAGCTTTCGATGGTAGTAATTTCATTGGAGGCTCGAGGTAAAAAGAAACCTCAGATGTCAGCGGCGGGGCGCTTGTTCCTAATCAGCGAAGCCGCTGAAGTCGGACACATTTTTTTAACTGAAGCATCTCGCGGAGTGTGTCTCGCAGGGGATTGGAGTGTGTGGACAAGGATCTTGGGAGTAATGACGGTCAACTGCATGTTTGTTTTAAGTGTATACAATGTTATGGGCATGAAAGCAATGTAAAGAAATTCAGGAGTATAATGTGATACTGAAGAGGGAAAGAGAGCAATGTGAAACTGACCGGAAATTGCTTTCACAGCTAAGAGGCAAAGCAAAACTTACGAACTTACGGGTACTTCCCGTGGTGCGCGTGCAGTGGTGCGCTGCCGGCCTTGAAATAGAAAGTGTAGGCAAGTAGACGGGGCTTAAGCAATAGGTCCACAAAACAGCAAACAAAGTGAATCGTAACACAAGTGAGTCTAGAAGCAAGAGTACAAGCGGCAAAGCGGTACTTCCGGGTACTTACCGTGGTGCACGCATCTCAAAGTACTAATTGCTCCTTATCTCTAAAAATCACAGGGTTCCACTGCTCTACTGCCATCCCAGCTCTTCCTGTCTCCACACTGTATGGAAGAAATCCATTGCGGTCCTGTCCTGCCCATCACAAAAAGGTTCCAGACTGCTTAGATTTCTGAAACATCTTGTTATCTCTTGGGGGGTGTTTAGAAGAAGAGATTGTCAGTGTTGGCACACATCAATTCCTGTGCGGTATCGGTCAGTCAAAGCCTGTCAGTTTGCAAGACCATCCTCCTTTTCCTCACCCAAAGTGATGACACTGTCTGTTGCCTTACTATGTTTAAATAAAATGCAGAAAGTAGGGAAAATGGTACGTCTATGCTCCTCTCTATGTTGTCTGTGGTAGGTGTTCAATATATGATGAGTTTGCAAGCGTCAGTACCCTAACTATGACTGATATTCCCTTGATCAGTCAAGCTAAGGATGCAACTGCTTGATAGTTAGGTGTGCTTCTGTGCCATGGCCAAGAAAATGATAGTCAAAAATCGATATATACAACAAAGTGTTTTTTAAGGGTTAGATCAAAGGATCTGTAGGATCATCCTAGTACATACCTAGGCTTTGTCAAAGTGAGGCAGTGTAAATTGGTGAAATTAGAAACAAAAAAATAAAAAACCTGTTTGGAATAACAGGTGATTGTGGGTTTAGCAGCATTGTGCAAAAAACTTCTTTAGTTGTATCAATAGTTATATCAATATCCAGTTTGTGATTTATACCTTTTCGTAGGATGTTAGCAACCTTGGTTAATCATAGTTAGCATTTGGCAAGCTGTATCCGACATCAGTGACATGCATTTGTTTCGAAATGTTATTAGTTTCCTTTATTGGCAATTTGCATTTTTTCAGAAGTCTTTTTTACATATACATTGGGGCTAATTCCCATTTAGTTACTTTTCCTGTACGTGAAAAGGCAGAGGAGGAGGGTGGAAAGGAATGAAGAGGAGAGTTAGGGAGCATTTTATTTATATATTGTTGCTGTATGATAACAGGCAGATTAGTGTGTAGACCAAGCAATCATTCTATTAGCAAAATGTGACCTGGTGAAGATATCCCAAGTGATCAGTCTCAGTATACATACGTCAATGTAGGTTGGGTGCAAGTTCATTATGGCATAGGTATAAGTGCCCCAGTCCTAGTTTAATTGGTGTTTCACCAGCGTAGTCAGACATTCATGGGGGTTAATTATTCATGGAAGTATGAACTGGTCAGGTGAAAGCAAGTGTGGTGGCGCCCAATTATAGTCATGCTGTGAAACTAAAATAATGTGGGAGTATGGAATATCCTGTTACCTTTTGAGCACAAGTGTGCAGCATAGTACAGGTGGGCTCGGGAGTCCTACGATAATGGTCCGGCTGGCACTTGTGGTTCTTAAATCTGTGGGAGTAGTAGTAGAATAGTAGCATCAGGTTGTGATAAAAACAGAGTTAACGGTGCTGGAGGTAAGCGAAGGACTAAGTGCATAGTTAGGTGAGGTTACCTGGATAGAGTCGTGCAAAAGCCTTATGCTAATTTAAGCGTTCCGGCAGTTGTCCATGAACTTCAATGCTTTATATTAGTATTCTCCTGTAGGGAGAATAGCAGTGGTTAAGGAGCCGGCAAGTTAATGCCTATTGTTTTACTTAAGAGGGATATGTTTGGGATTGCCTAGTGAATTTTTACCTGAGTAGGAGTGCAGTGAGCTCTGGATACTGGATTCTGAAGGCAGGTGCTCTGATGTGAGCAATGCCATCGTGGGGTCGGCATAAATGGCCATCACGCAATCATTTCACGTGTTAGAAACGTGATGACATCATCAGCATCAGAAAAGTGGCCGTGATCGCGTAAAGAGCTGTTTACAGTTCAGTGGCATAAGTAGGCTGAGATTAAAGCCTAGGTTTGATCGACCTGTTTATTGGAGGAGAGGGGTCAAGTTCCCTTAATCATCTGGTAGTCTTATTTGGAATACCAATTTACCAACAATTATATTATAGGAAGTTGATGAGCAAAGGTAATACAATTGTACTTAGGTACTAGATGTGGCCGGTTAGTAATGTCGGGCAAACTGGGGTTAGCTTGCAGGCGATTGAGGTACTAAATGAAGTGTGCAATACAGTGATCGTATCATTGCAGTTCATGACTAGTTGGATGGTGGGCTAAGTGGCATATGGTAAATAAGGTCATAATAAAGTGGGAGGGGTGTGTTCTGATGATCAATGTTAAGATAGCTGAGTTAGGTGGGGGGTTCTATGTGCAGGTCAGAATGCGTTCAAAGGGTTCCTTGTGTGCGCAACATAGTCCAATGAGCTTCCCGTGGTGGTGCTGGGCCGATACATTTTTTGGTCTACACAGTTCTTACCAGTCGTGTAACCCTGTGGAGAGAGATCTTTGAGGGTTTGTATGTATTTTGAGGCCGAATATGTTGCAAGGTATAGTTTTCCCTTGTCATATGTATGTCTGTATAACCTAAAAAAGGAAGAAAAGATGAAGTATGGGACAAGCAGGAAATACAAAATGATGCCTTATAACTGGATAATTATTCTACTGGTAACAAGCAAGCCAGGGGAAAACTATACCTTGCAGCTTATTTTGCCTCAATACACATACAAACCCTCAAAGATCTCTCTCCACAGGGTTACATAAATTGATAAACACTGTGTGGACCAACACAATTTTTTGGCCCGGCACCAGAAGCTGCTTGAACTGGGGACAGACTAGGCACCCACCACAGGGAGCTCAATGGACTATATAGCGCACACAGGGAACACCCTGAACCCATTCTGACCTGCACATATAAACTCCCCCACCTAACTCACCTATCTTAACATAGATCTGCCATCAGACCACACCCAAACTACGGGGAGCCCGCCCACATTATTATGACCTTATTTACCATACTCCACTTAGCCCACCATACAAATAAACATGAACCGCAATGATACGATCACTGTTTTGAAAACTTCATTTAGTACATCAATCACCCTGTAAGAAAGGCATGGTATCAAGCAGTAGACACAGACACAATAGATACATGTTAGGAAAGATTTCGTAATTGTGGGTAATTTTCCTTCCATGTGGCAACCCCTAAACTTTTTGCTGTCGTTTTTCACCTTGTTCTTGACTTTGCCAGAGAAGTGCAGCCTTCTGCAGCACTCCTCTGGGCTTTCGCTCCATTCTTACGGGGAAACTGACATGCCCGTAAGACAGTCAGTACCGGGAAACGCTGTTTTCCGTAGTTTCTTTTATCATGTTGCGGCTTTCGTGCAACATGACACAAGAGGGCACTGTAAGCTAATTTACTGCTCTCTTGGGTCTCTAGCCTTCTACAGGCCCTAGATACTCTTATTGGATTGTAACTGATCGGTGCAAGTGACTCACGGACGGGAATGGTGGCAGCGATCGTTTCTTGTGTTTTGAGCTCCTTTTGGCGTTTTAAGCGCGTTTCTCGCACTTAGCCCAAAATGGTGGCCTGGCTCCCAAAATGGCCAGACCACGAGGCTCCTTTGTCCTGTCCGCTGACCGTCTTGCTCCCTTCACCTTCCCCAGGTCGAACCGACCCGGGGCCTTCCTTATTTGGGCATGTACTTTCCCGCGAAACACGGATGCTTTCGCGGGCTTCTACAGGCCTTGTGTGTGCCTCCAGGATGTGGGCTGGGATGTCTGGTCCCAATACACATCCTGGGTGCCAGAGAGTCTAGGGTGGTGTAAATGCCTGGGACCACCGTGGTCCGTGATAGGTCCACATATGGTGTGTTTATTGATGAGCGGATCTCCCATTGGGTCCCCTCCGTTTTGGCGCGAAGGGAACCGTGGATAAGAGGGGGCTGGAAATGCCACTACCATGTCGATCTCCTGAGTTCTCACGAACGAAGGAATACAGGAGCCAAGTATCCTGCAACCACGAGGCTGAACCGAGGAATCGCTGGTGACCCGCTGAAGGACTGCTCCTCTGCACTGCTGTCGCCTTGTGAAACCCTTTTTACCTCTGATCGAAACAGAAGGCCTGTACTGGTACTTCGACCCTTGGAATAGCGGGAACAGCTATTCTCGGCATCTTCACCATCTCCTGCTCGTAAGCCTTCGGAAGCGTCTCTGGGCCATCCAGCAGACTGACCAGCCTACACAGGAGTCTTGCTCTGTAACCGCCGCCAGGTTGTGTAATATTTCTAGTCCTTGTCACTCTCACACGATTCGTACACTTGGCGTTCCCAGGTCTGAAGTGAGTAGTGTACATTTGGCTCAGATACACACGGCCGCTCCGTTGCCCTGCTGTGGTAACAAACTGTGCGGGTTCACTTCGTTTGGGACATCTTTAACTCAACTCTGCTGCTGCAGAATCAACACGACGACGAGACGTCCCCTGCCTGGGTCTGCTTGCATCGGGGACCGGTGAGTAGCATAGCTAGGAACTGGTCGCCCTCCTGCAAGAGCCCATAGCTTTTCCCCGCTGTGTCAAAACAGCACGCCTTTCCGTACTCGCGCTCTGCTTCTGCCCACAGTGGAGGCTGCGCTTGAGTCGCGGAACTCTGTTCTTCTTCATTTGTGCACTAAACTGAACTGCCTGACTCCCTCGAAGAGACTCCCCCTTTTGCCCATTGGCACCAGCGTGTGCAGGTACTTTTGAGCACAAGGCTCCACTCTTCGTAGGGCTCGGACTTCCTTTTAGTTAGGTGCCTCTGAAGGCGGACTGGGTCTAAGCATTATTTCGCACTGCCTGTTTTCCTTCCCTTTTAGGTGGACTACACATTTCGTGCATCTAACGCTTGAGACTTGTTTGTATTTGTATATATATTGTATTGGTATGGTATGTGTTGGTTTACTAGAGTTGTATTGTGATTTCTCGCTACGGTCATTGTTTTAAAGGCCTTGGAATAAATGTGTATATATTTTTTAATATAACACCTGTTTGGAGTAGTTTGTAAGTGTCCTTGCTTTGTGTGCTCATTGCGGGCTTTCAGTCACCCTCACCCCTCTTGAGACCTAGTCTTGACCGCCGCGATTGCTACCCTGATTGGTCTGGCTTGTCCAGAGGTTACCCTGTTCCAAGTAATTAGGTTGGCCTTCTGAACTTCTGCGCCACCAGGACAGAGTTCAGAAATCCGTCTTAACAAATTGGTGTACAGCGGTGGGATACGACTGAAGGTATCCAGTGTTGCGCACGAACTAAGGCATTTCAAGTTATTCCTACCAGGACACGTAGTGAATTGTTATAGTATAACTTTAAAAAATGCCATAGTCCTATCTAACAGTATGGAAACAAATACCTTGTTAACTTTAAATGCTTCCAAATCAGAAACATTGAAAAAGATGTGTGCGGAGAGAGGTGTTTCCTCTCAAGGCACGAAATTGGATATGATCCAAAGAATCGTGGCATGGCAAGAAGCGCAGCTTGACGCTATAACTTCTGAGTACAGTGCGGAAGGAGGTGGGGCTGCTCTCACTGGTAGAACCGACGGTTCTGCCGCTGTACTGATCCACCGCGACCACGAGGACAGGGAGTCTAACGTTTCCTCTGCCAGTGCTGATGGGGAGGCTATGCTTGAATTCAAGAAGCAAGAGCTGCGGTTTAGGCAGAAGGAGCTTGAATTCAGCATAGCCAAATTGAAAATCGACCAGGCAGAAAAACAGAAAGACAGGGATCACCAGTTGGAACTGGCCAAGCTTCAGGTTGCAAATGGGTCCAAGGGTCCAGACATGGGTCTGGGGCCTCCTCTCATCCACGGTTTCCGAAAGATCTGCTCAGTGTGTATGAGGAAAGGAATGACATTATGGACTGGCTGAATGCGTTTGAGTATGCATGCGAAGTTCAACAAGTTGACAATGCTGATAAGATTGCCTGGTTACTCAGCAGACTGCCCCATTCTGGCTGTAGTGCCATTATGGAAATGTTGAAGGCTGAGCGAGCTGATTTCGCAATGTTAAAGCAAACTCTCATTTTAAAGTTTGGGAAGACTCCGGCTCAATATTTGAAACAATTCCGAGAGTATAAGAAAAAAGAAGGTGGTACTTGGGTATCTTATGTAACTGAATCCTTAAAAAACTTAACTGGCTGGGTCGAAGGTTATAAGGTTTCTACCTTTGAAGGCATGATAAATCTTGTCATGCTGGAACACATTTTTGCATCTTCTTCCCCGGAGCTTAAGCAGCATTTGGCCGATTCGAAGGAGATAGATCCTAAGAAGCTGGCCATTGCAGCAGACTTATGGGTGTCACATCGAGGGTCCCATAAGGACAAAACTCATCCTGGTAAGCAGGAGGAAGGGAAAAAGTCCAAAGATAAGGAGGGTGGAGAATCTGATAAATCTTCTTCTCAAAAGGGCCACAAAAAGAAAAATAAGGGTAAGACACAAGAGAACTCACAGGGTAGTGGAGGTCAGCCTCCGAAACAGAACTCTGGTTACAATAAGCTTCCCTATGTAAACAGACCCAAAGGATCTTGTTTTGCTTGTGGAGCAACTGACCATGTGAAGGGGGATCCCCGGTGTAAGGTTAAACCTTTGGGGGTCCACTCCGCTAATCTGGCCTTCTCCTCCTACGAGGAAGAAGAGATTACAGGAGCATCCTTCTCCTCAGACTCATTTCCCAGCGGGATAGAAGCTGAGGTAGTTTTAGTTTCCCTGGGTTCCTGGGAGCCTAAAGTCGCAGAGGCTTATGCTAGGATTCCAGATAATACCAAGCACTACTTTAAAGACAGTGTGCTGATCAATGGAGTAGATACTCCAGCTCTTAGGGATAGTGGGTGCAGTCGAACTGTAGTGGATTCTACCTTGGTAGACTCAGAGGAAGTTGCCAGAGCTACTCTGATGCCCACTAAATTGGCTGACGCCCCACTCCGTATGTTCCCAGTAATACCTGTAAATCTTACTTTAAATGGTACAGCAGTCAGGATTCCAGTGAGCATTCAGAGAAACGTCCCAGGAAAGTTCTTGTTAGGTAATGATCTCAGAGCTTTAGGGCTCGTAGGAGACACTGCCGAAAGACCCTACACACGGTCTCAAGCACGGGCAGCATTGGCCAAGACCAATACGCCGCCCCAGCCGAAGGGGAAACCCAAGGCGAAAGGAGTAAACAAGTCAAGTCGAGGGAAAGAGAATATTCCCCCGAGCTCGCCTACCACTGCGGTGGAGGAAGTTGGTCAATCGCCCGGGCCTGACGAGGAGGTGGCGATGCCTGAAGTATTTGACCCCAACGACCATCCTGAACTAAAACACTTGTTAGTAAAAGGTGGTCCTGATAGGGACAAATTCAGTAAAGGCCAACGTGAGTGCCCATCTCTGGAAGGCCTAAGGAGACAGGCCTGCTCCCAGCTTGAGGGTGAACCTCCTGGGACGCATCGGATTTATTGGGAAGGTGGACTCCTGTATAGTGAGCCCACAGAGTCTACAGAAGGAGACCATAGGAGGTTGGTGGTTCCCCTTGCTGTAAGACCCTTCCTCCTGCAGTTGGCGCATGAAGTGCCCCTTGCTGGTCACCTTGGTATTAAGAGGACCAAGCAAAGGTTATCCATTCACTTCTACTGGCCCAAGATGGGGGTGCAAGTAGAAAGTCACTGCAGGAGTTGTGCCTCCTGCCAGTTATCTGGTAAGGTTGGCTCGACAATCCAAGCTCCATTGGTACCACTCCCAGTTGTGGGAATACCATTTCAAAGGGTAGGGATCGACATCGTTGGTCCCCTTGACCCGCAAACATCCTCATGCAATAGGTTTATCCTGGTGCTGGTCGACCATGCCTCCAGATATCCTGAGGCCATCCCATTGAAAACTGTAACTGCCAAGTCAGTTGCAAAAGCGTTACTTGGCATATTTACTAGGGTTGGCTTCCCTAAAGAAGTTGTGTCGGATCGTGGCAGCAACTTTATGTCGAAGTATATGCAGGCTATGTGGAAAGAATGTGGGGTCACCTACAAGTTCTCTTCTGCATACCACCCCCAGACCAATGGTCTGGTGGAACGTTTCAACAGAACGTTAAAGAGCATGATTGGGGCTCTGGAAGAACCTCAGAGAAGAAAATGGGATCTTCTTTTACCATGCTTACTGTTTGCCTACCGAGAGGTACCACAGGAGGGTGTTGGCTTCAGCCCCTTTGAACTTCTGTTCGGTCATCCTGTACGGGGACCCTTAGCCATAGTCAAAGAGGGATGGGAGATGCCCACTCCCCCTGTTACTACCAACGTAGTAGATTATGTGCTAGGGCTCAGAAAACGGATGGTACTTCTGATGGGCTTGGCTAGTGATAAATTGAAGGCAGGACAAGCGCTGGTGAAACATTGGTACGACCAGAAAGCTTCCCTCATCAACTTTACACCTGGTCAGCAAGTCCTGATCATGAATCCCATTAGGCCTCGAGCTTTACAGGACAAATGGTCAGGCCCTTACACAGTGGTGGAGCCCTTGGGTGAGGTTAACTATTTAGTGGACCTTGGAGGGCCTGGACAGGTTCCAAAAATGTTTCACGTAAATAGGCTGAAGGCTTTTGTCCCAAGAGTCGAAATCGCAGCACTGCTACAGGCTTAAGATGTTTAGGAAGAGGAGTCTGAACCTCTCCCCGACCTGTTCCAAAGCGGTCCTTCAGATAGCTCCTTTGAGGGTGTCCGAGTGGCCCCTCACCTGACTTCTGATCAGCAGGCTGAGGTGAAAAGTTTGCTTAGGCAGTTTTCCCCCCTGTCTTCACAGTCGCCTGGTTTGACACCTTGGTGCAAACATAACATAGACACAGGAGACAGTGTACCTACCAAAAGTAGGGGATACAGGATGTCAGACAAAGTACGGTCTTATATTAAGACCGAGGTCAACAAGATGTTAGACCTTGGGGTGACTGAACCCTCTAGTAGTCCTTGGTCCAGCCCTGTGGTTTTGGTTCCAAAGGCAGGCACTTCTGAATTGAGATTCTGCGTGGATTACAGGGCTCTGAATGCTGTCACCAAGACAGATGCACACCCCTTGCCTCGAACAGATGAGCTGGTGGATACTTTGGGTGCCTCCAAGTACCTCAGCACGTTTGACCTCACTGCTGGCTATTGGCAAATAGCTTTAGCAGAACATGCCAAGGAGAAGACAGCATTTTCTACTCCAAACGGCTTTACCAATTCCGGGTAATGCCGTTCGGGTTGAAGAATGCACCTGCCACTTTCCAGAGGCTTGTGAATCATGTTTTGAATGGGTTGGACGAATTCTGTCTTACATATCTGGACGATATAGCAGTTTTCAGTGCCACCTGGGAAGACCATGTGAAACACCTCGGGATTGTGCTCCAGGCTCTTCAGAAAGCACACTTGACCATAAAGGCTAGTAAATGCCAGATTGGATAAGGCTCAGTAGTTTACCTTAGACATGAAGTAGGTGGAGGGAGGATACAGCCTCTACCCAGTAAAGTACAAGCCGTACAAGACTGACCTACCCCCACTACACAGACCCAAGTGAGAGCCTTCTTAGGACTCACAGGGTATTACCGAAACTTTGTGGCAGACTATGGCACCATAGCTGCCCCTATGACTGCCCTCACAACTCCGAAGAAACCCAAGACGGTAACTTGGACCGACGAGTGTGAGAAGGCCTTCAATGGTTTAAAAGACTCCTTGTGCCAGGCCCCTGTCCTCAGGGCCCCTGATTATCAAAGACCTTTTATCGTGCAGACGGACGCCTCTAACACTGGGATAGGAGCTGTACTATCGGAAGTAGATGAGAAGGGTAAGGAACACCCTATTGGTTTTATTAGTCGCCAGCTTAAGGACAGAGAGCTCAGATGGTCGACGGTAGAGAAATAGTGTTTCTCTGTTGTGTGGGCCCTAAAGAAACTGAGGCCCTACCTCTATCGGATCCACTTCACTGTGCAAACTGACCATAAGCCCTTAAAGTGGCTAATGAACATGAAGGAGGAGAATCCAAAGTTGCTTAGGTGGTCCATAAATCTACAAGGCTTCGACTTCACTATTGAGCATAGGCCAGGTGTCCAACATAGCAATGCTGATGGGTTGTCCAGAATTTTTAACCGACCTGAACAAGAGACTCATCCAGGGGTGGATTAGTTCCCCCTGTCCATAGTCTGGGAGGGGCGAGTGTTAGGAAAGATTTTGTAATTGTGGGTAATTTTCCTTCCATGTGGCAACCCCTAAACTTTTTGCTGTTGTTTTTCACCTTGTTCTCGACTTTGCCAGAGAAGTGCAGCCTTCTGCCGCACTCCTCTGGGCTTTCGCTCCATTCTTACGGGGAAACTGACATGCCCTTAAGACAGTCAGTACCGGGAAACGCTGTTTTCCGTAGTTTCTTTTATCATGTTGCGGCTTTCGTGCAACATGACACAAGAGGGCACTGTAAGCTAAGTTACTGCTCTCTTGGGTCTCTAGCCTTCTACAGGCCCTAGATACTCTTATTGGATTGTAACTGATCGGTGCAAGTGATTCACGGACGGGAATGGTGGCAGCGATTGTTTCTTGTGTTTTGAGCTCCTTTTGGCGTTTTAAGCGCGTTTCTCGCGCTTAGCCCAAAATGGTGGCCTGGCTCCCAGAATGGCCAGACCACGAGGCTCCTTTGTCCTGTCCGCTGACCGTCTTGCTCCCTTCACCTTCCCCAGGTCGAGCCGACCCAGGGCCTTCCTTATTTGGGCATGTACTTTCCCACGAAGCACGGATGCTTTCGTGGGCTTCTACAGGCCTTGTGTATGCCTCCAGGATGTGGGCTGGGATGTCTGGTCCCAATACACATCCTGGGTGCCAGAGAGTCTAGGGTGGTGTGAATGCCTGGGACCACCGTGGTCCGTGATAGGTCCACGTATGGTGTGAGTGTTGATGAGCGGATCTCCCATTGGGTCCCCTCCGTTTTGGCGCGAAGGGAACCATGGATAAGAGGGGGCTGGAAACGCCACTACCATGTCGATCTCCTGAGTTCTCACGAACGAAGGAATACAGGAGCCAAGTATCCTGCAACCACGAGGCTGAACCGAGGAATCGCTGGTGACCCGCTGAAGGACTGCTCCTCTGCACTGCTGTCGCCTTGTGAAACCCTTTTTTACCTCTGATCGAACCAGAAGGCCTGTACTGGTACTTCGACCCTTGGAATAGCGGGAACAGCTATTCTCGGCATCTTCACCATCTCCTGCTCGTAGCCTTCGGAAGCGTCTCTGGGCCATCCAGCAGACTGACCAGCCTACACAGGAGTCTTGCTCCGTAACCATGCGGAGGTTGTGTAGTAGTACTCGAGCAACCCAGGAACCACCCCCACGACGAAAGACCCATTCCAAGGAACACCAGCGTATCCTCAAAGTTGCCACGCTTCTACTAAAGGACGCCATCGAAGTCGCCTTGGCCAACCAGGTAAACAAGGGTATTTATTCAACTTCCTAGAAAGATCTAACAATGCTCCCAATATTAGATTTGCGCCCTGCAAACAGATGTCAAGCCCCAAATGTTCCACATGACTATGCTACATAAATTGAATTTAGAAGTGTGCCCAAGATCCTCTGTGAAAGTTGCATTTAGAAGTGTGCCCAATAGCCACTCTGTGAAAATTGCATTTAGAAGTGTGCCCAATAGACACTCTGTAAAGCTGCATTCAGAAATGTACCCAATAAACACTCGGGAAAGTTGCATTTAGAAGTGTGCCCAATAACCCCTCTGTGAAATTTAGAGGTGTACCCATTAGCCTCCATGAGAGCTACATCTAGAAGTGTGCCCAATAGCCACTCTGTGAAAATTGCATTTAGAAGTGTGCCCAATAGACATTCTGGAAAGTTGCATTTGAAATGTACCCAATAGACTCCCTGGAAAGTTGCATTTAGAAGTGTGCCCAATAACCCTCTGTGAAATTTAGAGGTGTACCCATTAGCCTCCATGAGAGCTACATCTAGAAGTGTGCCCAATAGCCACTCTGTGAAAATTGCATTTAGAAGTGTGCCCAATAGACATTCTGGAAAGTTGCATTTGAAATGTACCCAATAGACTCCCTGGAAAGTTGCATTTAGAAGTGTGCCCAATAACCCTCTGTGAAATATAGAAGTATACCCATTAGCCTCTGTAAGAGTTACATTTAGAAGTGTTCCCAATAGCCTCGCTGGAAAATTGAATTTAAAAGTATTCCCAATAGCCTCGCTGAAAATGGATCTTAATAGTGCGCCCAGTAGCCTCTCTGTGGAAAACTGAATTTAGATATGGGCCCAATATCCTCTGTGAAAGCCGCATTTGAAGTGTGCCCATTAGCCACGCTGTGAAAGCTGCATTTAGAAGTGCTACCAATAGCATCTGTGAAAGTTGATTATAGAAGTGTATCCAATAGACACTCTGGAAAGTTGCATTTAGAAGTTCGCCCAATAACCTCTCTGGAAAATTGAATTTAAAAATGTGCCCAGTAGACGCCCTGCGAAAATCGCATTTAGAAGTGTACCCAATAACTTCTGCGAGAGTTACACTTAGAAGTGTGCCCAGTAGCCTCGCTGATAAATTGAATTTAGAAATGTTCCCTATAGCCTCTGTATGGAAAATTGTACTTAAAAGTTTGCCTAGTTGCCTCTCTGTGGAAAATAGAACTTAGAAGTTCGCCCAGTACCCTATCTGGGAAAGTTGCATTTAGAAGTTTGCACACTGAAAGAGCATATAACCAGTCATACCACACCCCACGCTTACTCTCTCCTTTACATCACCACTCAACTAGAACACAGAGATACTATGACACCATTCGGTATAACTGTTCTCATACGAACATCCGCCGCTTACTCCACATCATTCTATGTAAACACTGCTGATCTCACACCCTCAGCCAGGCGTTTTCCCCAGGCCTAACGCAGCCACATCCATTCCGGATTAATCCTGCCAGAATGAACACATTCTCCTGATCTCTCAACCACCACACCTACCGATAAGAATCAGCTAATACACGCGTACCGCACGAGCTGCACACATATCCGGTGCACACACGCACCTTTTTGACTCTCCCTACCCTCTCTACTGATCTGAACTTCGGTTCCCAAGGGCGTTCAACCTACCAGCGCCTTCAGACCATACCAATGGTATATAAGGCGCTATATAAGTGCAAAATAACAATAACAATAACAATTTCTAGTCCTTGTCACTCTCACACGATTCGTACACTTGGCGTTCCCAGGTCTGAAGTGATTAGTGTAAATTTGGCTCAGATACAAACGGCCGCTCCGTTGCCCTGCTGTGGTAACAAACTGTGCGGGTTCACTTCGTTTGGGACATCTTTAACTCAACTCTGCTGCTGCAGAATCAACACGACGACGAGACGTCCCCTGCTCTCCTGAACCTGCCAGCGACTGAAACTGACGCGGAGAAGCCTGGGTCTGCTTGCATCGGGGACCGGTGAGTAGAATAGCTAGGAACTGGTCGCCCTCCTGCAAGAGCCCATAGCTTTTCCCCGCTGTGTCAAAACAGCACGCCTTTCCGTACTCGCGCTCTGCTTCTGCCCACAGTGGAGGCTGCGCTTGAGTCACGGAACTCTGTTCTTCTTCATTTGTGCACTAAACTGAACTGCCTGACTCCCTCGAAGAGACTCCCCCTTTTGCCCGTTGGCACCAGCGTGTGCAGGTACTTTTGAGCACAAGGCTCCACTCTTCGTAGGGCTCGGACTTCCTTTTAGTTAGGTGCCTCTGAAGGCGGACTGGGTCTAAGCATTATTTCGCACTGCCTGTTTTCCTTCCCTTTTAGGTGGACTACACATTTCGTGCATCTAACGCTTGAGACTTGTTTGTATTTGTATATATATTGTATTGGTATGGTATGTGTTGGTTTACTAGAGTTGTATTGTGATTTCTCGCTACGGTCATTGTTTTAAAGGCCTTGGAATAAATGTGTATATATTTTTTAATATAACACCTGTTTGGAGTAGTTTGTAAGTGTCCTTGCTTTGTGTGCTCATTGCGGGCTTTCAGTCACCCTCACCCCTCTTGAGACCTAGTCTTGACCGCCGCGATCGCTACCCTGGCTTGTCTGGCTTGTCCAGAGGTTACCCTGTTCCAAGTAATTAGGTTGGCCTTCTGAACTTCTGCGCCACCAGGACAGAGTTCAGAAATCCATCTTAACATGTTTCAAAAACCTTTATTTACAAATGTGCTTGGGATGGTTGAATTCCCAACTGGCCCTAACTCTAAAATGGGAGTAATCTCGGCCACTAAACAATGACAAATACATCCAAGTCATTCTGGTCAAAAATAAAAGGCCTATACTAAGAAAACCTCATCTTGCTTGCCCTCCTTCTCTAGATAAAAAATGTGTTAAGAGAATACAAAAAAGAAAATAGTGTGTTAAAAAGAAATGTCAGAATGGCTTCAGCACCTACTCACATTCCCAGGTTCAACCCCAAGGGGTCTAGAGAGTCTCTTAATAAACAAACGATAGGTAAATGGCACATATCTATCAGTATTGCAGGCTTATTGGTACAGTAAAACAGTTCAGTCTTTAGGCTGTCACTTTCTAGTAGTTCAATCTCTTCTTAAGGCTTCATGCACCTTGTCATCAATACTCAGTTCATATGCTCTCAATTTCTCACAGATCTGCACAGGCTCTCCTCTGCCGGGCTCAAACTTATCTTGTTCTTGATGGGGGTTCCCGTCCCCACATTTTACCTTAGATCTCTTTCACTGTCGAGACTTTCAAAACTGCAAGGAATTTACATAGACCTCTGCATCACCACTTTTACCTCTTTTTCAATCTTTCTTCAATTCACAATCTTCTTTTGCAGCACCAATGCCTCCTGGTACTTTTAGATCTTATATTCTTTCACTTGCCTTCTTGGACTTTTCCAAAGTTCTTCATATTTTACTTTTGCCGCCTTAGCATGGTTTTACTTTTGCCCTCTTGGCAGACTTCACATTTCATATATTTCATTTTACTCTTATATAACTTTCTTTCCTTTGATCTCTGCTTCTAATATCTTTCAAAAGTTCATAACATTTCACAGAGACTTAAAAATGTGCGGCTTCATCTCGCAGGACCACTCTTCTACTCTGTATCCTATTCTTTTAACAATTGCTCTCTTCATTCGCATTTTATCAGCACACGCACAACCGTCAATTTTTACTCAGTCACTTTCCCTTTAACATCAACCAGACTTTTTTGTGCTCGATAACTCACTGGTTGTTTTAAATTAATGTCTTTCATCTTTTCTTCACTGCTTAGGGCCATTAGCAATGCATCCTCTGCTCCTGCCCAACTCCACCATTCACCCGTGATGGTCGTGGGCCATTTCCTGGCACCTTGAAGGTTTTTTCCTCTGCCTGCTCGGCTCTGCCTTTCGAACACTCAAGGCTTCCCGAAAGCTTGGAAATCTTGCCTAGCTTTCTCTCAATCCTCCCACTTGCTGATCCGCCCGTTGGCCTTCCAACGCTCACAGTCTGGTTCGCATCATCCTTTTAAGAGCTGTTCCTTCTCATTTCCAGCCTTGCTCCAACTGTGTCTGCTTGCGCCACCTTTTATTTTCATAGGGAGTCTTAATGAGCGGCAGGTGTACATGATTAGAACTATATGTCTGACTCTGCCTGACCTCATTACAGTGACAGGGGCAATTCAAGTCAGGGGAGGTACTCCTTCTGTCCTCATTCCTCATCTTCCTTGGTGCAGTACTTTTGTCAAGCAAGGTTGGAAGGAATTAGGGGAGTTGTAGTTCCCGACACATCTGGTACCTAAGGACAATTGTATTCCCTTCGCTGATCAACTTCCTTTAATATAATTGTTGGGCAATTGGTATTCCTATTAAGACTACCAGATGATTAAGGGAGAATGACCCCTGTATTCCAATAAAGAGGTCGATCAAACATAGGCTTTCATCTCAGCAAAAGTATCCCACTTAACTATGAACACCTTTTTACCACGATCACAGCCACTTTCTGATGCTGAGGATGTCATCATATTCCTAGCACGTGACGTCACTGCGTGACGCCCATTTATGCCAACCCCAAGATGCCGGTGCTCACTAAACACAGAAGAGCACTGTCACCCAGAATCCAGAATCCAGAGTTCACTACTACACTCATACTGAGATAAGAATTCACTAGGCAAACCCAAACCTTTCTCTCTTAAGTAAAACAAGAGGCTCTAACTTGCCAGCTCCTTAACCACTGCTATTCTCCCTACAGGAGAATATTAATATGAAGCATTGAAGTTCACGGGCAACTGCCGTAATGCTTGAATTAGCATAAGGCTTTTGCAAGACTCTATCCAGGTAATCTCAACTAACTATGCATCTAGTCCTTAGCTTACCTCCAGCACCGTTAACTCTGTTATTATGACCTGATCCTAATATGCTGCTACTACTCCCACAGATTTAAGAATAACAAGTGCCTGCCAGACCATTATCAGTGGACTCCGAGCCCACCTGTACTAAGCTGTACACTTGTGCTCAAAAGCTAGCAGGATATTCACTCATCCAACATTACTTTAGTTTCACACCATGATTACAACTGGGCGGCACCCCACTGACCAGTTCATATGGTAATAAATTATTAGATTTTTCATTATTAACCCCCATGAATGACTGACTACACTGTGGAAACACCAATGAAACTAGGGCTGGGGCAAAACTTTGCACTTATACTTATGCCATAATGAACTTACACCCAACCTACACTGACCCATGTATACTGAGATTGATCAGTTGTGATACCTTTGCCAGGTCATATTTGCCTAAAAGGACGATTACTTGGTGTACACACTAATCTGACTGTTATCATACAGCAACAATATATATAAAATTCTCCCTAACTCTCCTCTTCATTCCTTTCCTCCCTCCTCCTCTGATTTTTCACGTACAGGAAAAGTAACTAACTGGGCATTAGCCCTGATGTATGTGTAAAAAGTCTTCTGCTGAAAAAATGAAAATTGCCAGTACAAGAAACTAATAATGTTGGGAAACAAATGCATGTCACTAATATTGGATCAAGCTTTACAAATGCTAACTATAATGAACCAAGATTGTTAACATCCTAACAAAGAGTGCCACCCACACACTGGATATTGATATAACTATTGATATAACTAAAGAAGTGTTTTGCACAATGCTACTAACTCACAATCACCTGTGATTCTGAGCAGGTTTTTTATTTATTGTTTAGTTTCTAATGTCACCAATTTACACTTCTACACTACACATTTACACTAGACGAAGCCCACAACAGGGTGAAACTTTAGCATGTGCCACCATCTGTTTAATGTTGGCTCAAACAGAAATTCGCACAATTTAGGATTGTACCACCCTACAGATCCTTTGACCTAACCCTTAATAAACACTTTGTTGTATATATTGATTTGTGACAGTATATATTTCTTGGCCATGGTGCAGAACTACACCTAACTATCAAACAGTTGTAGCCTTACTATACTTAACAGCATTTGTCAATTTACATGTAGAAATAACATTGGGCATGCATACATGACTGCCATGTTTGATTCAGTCAAGGCCTGTCAAGAAAAGGTAGATAGGAAACCTAAGAGGGGCATTGTCAGTTCCCCATTTCACTCCATACAAGGATGATGCTGCTTATACATTACCTATACCAGCATATTTCTATGGTGACTGGAACAAGCAACATTTTCTACCAAAACCAGTGTCACCTACATTTTCAAATGAAACTATCTCAGTAACCTGAATGATTAATCCATAATTGGACCCATTGGGTGAATATGGGTGAATATTTAACATAATACATCCAATTGCTTAGTTCAGATGACCCCATTCTTAGGGATTATGCAGGAATTAGTCCATGTTCAAGAAAATGTTTCTTTGTATTCCTCATCTGCGACCAATGGTGTTGAAATGCTGATGCTAAAACAGAGTGCTATGGATGTGCTTGCTTCCATTGCACATTTAAAAAAAACTTGATGTGAAGGTCCAAAGGTCACAACAGGCTCAGATGACTGTTTTCAAACATGAACTCTGGGGCAGCTGGGCCAAGTGTGAGATAACTGAAAGAATGTATCCCTCTCATGTTTTATCTGTTAGCCTGCCATCTTCCACCAAGACCATAGACAAAAAGTCACAGAAGAACGCACACCATTGGATATTGGAACATGCCACAGTCCTCTTCCATAAGAAAAGAATAGGGGTTATCAGGAAGGTGTATGTATGCATTGTGAAAATAAAGGTCACTTCATACAGGTCTACCATTTATCAGGTTCATAGAAACACCAAAGCTCAGAAATAAAGGAGAACTCTTTTTCGAGCATTTCTAACCCTGCATTGTGTTCCTCATGTGCTTCCTCATCTAGTACCACACTATGACATGCATATGCTCCCACTGAGTTTCTCTTTCTCTTAGCAACAGCACAAGTAAAAATTGATAAGTTCATTGAAAATGGAGCCATCTGACTCTGGAATCACTAACTTTTTATGGATCTACAGTTCTCCTGAAAACATGCATTACCAATGTTCTTAAAGCCTAAGGCTGCACCAATATAATATATTCCATAGACATACATCAACTCTCCTCAGGGGACATCTCCCACTTTACCCTTTAGGAATGCACATACAGGATCATCAGGAGCACAATGGCTTTGAACTTGCTGATGCTCCCAACCTACAAGTTATTCTGAAAATGGCTTGTATTCTCTTGCATAATTCAAGCATCGACCAGCATGTGCGAAAGGGGACTTTTTCATCTCCGCACTGTTATGTTGTTGGGATTTATACCATGTACTGCTGCGATTGTCATGGTCTCCAGGCGTTCGGGTGGATTAGAAAAAGAGGGAGGACTGGGCAGGCTTAGTTAGTTGGATAAAGGGGGAAAGTGCTATATTTTTGATTTGCTGTTGGTAACTTCAGTTCATAAAAAACATTCACTGTGTGCTAGGTTTGTTTTTAGTTGGTAAGGGTTATGACAGATCCCGGGGTATCATCACTGCTTCCATGGGGGGAGCTCTTTCCCATGAGGCTACTACCTCATAGTCCCCCTGGGGGTGGTACTCATTGGGTGGATCTCATGGAGAGAGAAGTCCCCCATGGGAACAGTGACTATCACCTTAGGAGAACGTGGTATACCCCTCCCTCACTTCTATTCCCTTCTTCCTTGCACACCACTCAGTACCCTGTGGTCCCCCACACCTCTGTCTGTCTGTGTAGAGTTAAGGAAACAAAGTGCCAGGAGAATACTGAGACGTAGAAGTGTGCTACTGAACTCTGTTATGATCATCAGTTCAGTACTGTGATGATGAGAAAGGATGGAGCAATGCAGACTACATATGGAAACCAACAAAAACAGTCTTCTTGTTGGAGACTGCCTAATGGTTTCCCCAAGTACAGATCAGAAGAAGGTCTATGCCATTGCTCAAGCATGCCCCGCGTAACCGAGAGTGAAGTTTTAACACTGTCGACCAAGAACCATGGAAAGGAACTGCAGATCGGGACGCCGGGAGGGAGAAGTCGCCATCTCTACGGGTGCTGCCAAGGACAGGTAGACCAAGAGAAAGCAAGGAGAAGCCAAGTCCATGGAAGACTTGGAACACCGTCTGGAGGGAAGCCATGCCATGCAGCCTGACTCGCTGAAGCTGAGGCAGCGATGTGGACCACAGCGTGAGCAGAGAGAAAGTACCACAGCTCGCCCAGAGAATCGGAGAAGCCTGAGCAGAACGCCACACAGCAGGAACCTGAAAACAAGGTACGGGTGCTGCCTGGGTCCATGAGAGGTGCTGTACACTGAAAGAGTGGAGCCTAAAGAGGGCCAGGAACCCAATACAAGCTAAAGCTTATGACAATACATTTGTCAAGGACCCTAAGAGAAATATAAGGACACTGACATTTAACGCATCAGTGGACACTTAGCAAGAGAGTAAACAAAGTGCCCTGGAAAGTCAGTATGAAGGGGTCAATGACCCAAGAGACCCACAAAGGCAAAGTCAAATTAAAGGGGTTGGGAGCACGAAAGAAGTACAGTGGGTAAAGGACCCTAAGGGCAATATAATGACACTGGCATAAATATTGCATCAGTGGACACTTGGCAGTAGAGTAGACCAAGTGTCCTGGAAAGCCAATATAAAGTGGTCTCGGACCCAAATGAACTGCAGAGGCAAAGCTAAAGTGCATGGGTCAGGGACCGGAAGGAAACACAGAGACAAGGCTGAAATAAGAGGGTCTGGGACCCAGACAAAAGCAAGAAGAGAGAGAGTGAACCTAACTGTTTAAAATACCCTATGCAGAATAGTAACCTAGCAGGAGAGTATGCCAAGTATGTTCAGTTGGAAGCTGAATGAAATTGGGGTAATTAACCCACAAAAGCAACACATCAGGGTCTGGGACCCATATGAAGCTGGGTGAGTCTCATTAAAGCAAATCACCAGGGTTGGGTACCCATACAAGACAGTAGAAGCCTATAGTCAAGGGGCTGGGGCCCAGAGCAAGTCAGAGAGACCCCAAGAAAGTATAAGGGGGTCTGGGACCCACACAGGAGAGAAAGGTGTTGCGAAACAAGTCAGGGAGATCCCAAAAAATCCCAGTGGACTCTGAGACCCACGTGAAAGAGAAAGAGACATTTTTGGGAAATCTGAGTTTGATAGTTAAGCCTGGCAGGATAGTGCAACAGACATGATGCTACAGTTTTGAGTGTGAAGACGAAAGAAAAAGGAAGAGATGCACCCCTCTCTTCCTCAGCACTGCTTATGGAATGCAGAGGATGAGAAATCTTGTCCTTTTGAGCACTTACCTTTGGGGAGCTGATCCATCACCACTAGAGTTTCACTGATCCTCCCGACCCGCAGGCACGGAAGAGACTTACTCTTCCGTGCCTGCGGGTGCGCTGATGTCATCATGAAATGACTTTTATATGCTGAGGCCAGAATGCTTCAGCATGAAAAGTAGGAGACACAGTTTGCCATGCTGCTCAGCCATTTGTAGGCTGTGTATGGGAGGATAGGTCCAGGAGACCCCCCTCTCCGACATGCCCCACCTATGTGAGGTTTGTGGCTCATCAGGGGCCCCCCTGCCACCAGGGCCCAGGTGATGGGGTGACTACTGATCGACACACAGGACTGATCATGCTGTACTGTAACAGACCATGAACACCATTTTGGAAAGCATCAGGACTCCATTTTAGATAACTGACAACCTAAATCCCAACGAGACAGCCTGCCTGCGAATGCTGCAGCTTGCCCCCCACTCACAGGGAGCCATGCCCTTCCCATGGCGCCTCCGCTCTATGGCAGATCCGCTGAAGGCCCATTCTCACGAGCAACCAGACACAAACAAGTATCAGAACAAACACTGTATCATTTACCTTCCACAGTACATCACTGTCCCCAAAGTGACCTGACTCGTGGTTCAAGTCTGGAAAATAAC
The DNA here is from genome assembly GCF_040938575.1 of Ambystoma mexicanum. NCBI lineage: Eukaryota > Metazoa > Chordata > Amphibia > Caudata > Ambystomatidae > Ambystoma > Ambystoma mexicanum. The sequence goes on from NC_090936.1 coordinate 253,931,515, forward strand.
AGAAAACCATTCTAACAGAACAGGCCTCGACCCTGCATCTAACCCGTAACATGTAAAATATATGATGTCAATACCCTCTTTATATGAACCCTTGTCGATGTCCAACCACACTCCAATGCCTGACGGTTTACAAAGATTGCTATATTAAATATAAACATCCATGTTTAAGAAAGGGATACAAATTCATAAGTATTGGTAAAGCAAGAATGGCCTTAGCTCATACACAATACCATGTGTAGAAGACTTAATGAAAAGAAATTGCTACGGACCGCCTAGGGCTAACTAACAAATGCTGCTAAGTACAAAGGAAGGCATACGAAGCATTACTGCAAGCATGTGTGTGTGTGCATGGAGGGACACGTTTAAATCTAAAAGCCAGAATGAAAATGTATTATCGCCTCTGAATGTATTGCCTCTGTGCCCCTGAGTACGCCACCAAACCTAATACTACCTTATGTGTTATTCAGCTACTACCGTGTGACATTGCTAAAATATAGTCGCCCGATGTTTAATGATGTATGAAACACTGCCAAATGATTGTAGACAACTATAAAATAATATACAAATGTATAGACAGTAGAAATGTCTAAACACTTTAATATTACCAACTTTATTAATCATTTCCTTGTTTTACATAGTGTGCAGCCCAAGCACAGAGAATTGCTCACACACACACACACACACCCAAGGCCATCTCACCTCCCCTCCTACCAAGGCACGCCAGGACAAGCTGGTATGCAAGCAGCACAGTCTCATCTCCCCCCATTCTGCTGGACCCGCTTCAAATATTAGCCTCCCCCCAATGTCCCAGACCGCCATGGTTGGCCAAATGAATTATGTACAACCCGGTCCTAAAACCCCACCGCCCCAAGGAGCCAGAGGTACACCCTCGCTGATCCAGTGGTACTCCGGTTCACCCTAAGTTAATGGGCCTTGGAAAACAGATATTCAACCCTGTACTAACACATCATAAAGTAATTCTTCACTCCATCTAACCAGACCAGAATGACAGTGCAGCTCACCCCATGCCCTCAGACCAGACCCCCTGGTTTATGACACCCGGTCAACAGGTCAGAAGTAACAGTGTCTTGATGTATTTGTGAAGCTTCACATTATATGTATTCCTCCTGTGTCTTATTAACCCTTAGAGTAACCTGTTGTAGGATTTACAGGACAACAGGAATTATCTAAAAGAATGAATGTTGTGTGTGTGGCCACAAGGGCAGAAAGTCAGGGCACCCGTCCATCAATGACACTGACCACGCCTGGCCTGGCAGCCCCACCCCGATGAGCCCAGCTGATCTATCCGCCCCACGTTGGCACCACGCTGATGTCCACCAACCACAGAGCGGCTCGTCACAACTGCACCTATAGTTAGTCGACGCCACCCAAACCCCAACATTATGTTCCCCCTACAGTGTATAGGTTTCTGTGACGAAATTTTGTAATAAATAAGACTGTCTTTGCTATTGTCAGACAGAGCGCTCTCGGAGCTTGTAGAGTCCTTTATATGCCCTATTTGATAGATAAAGAACCTTTTACTTTTACCCGCACTTGGTCTTGGTCTCATTCCCTCTTGGAGTGTGTCCATTATTGCCTCTCATTGCAGCGAGGGTAATGCCTTTTGGGGACGCTTGACTTCAGTGGTGACCCCGAAAGCGTGATTACATTTTAAAATTTCGTCATCGTACCCTCTGGCACGAGAGATTCCGGGCGGCAGTGGAGACGCACGGTGCGCCCGCTCAAGAGAGCTGCCCGTCTAAGGCAACTGGTATGCTTAGACGTGCGCACAGAATAAAACAAAGGGTACGGGATCCCGATCCAAAAAACCCCTTTGAGTAACGCTCGCCGGAGCCGGGGGGCAGCCATTGAGTGTGTGGCAGCGCCGCCTGGACAGACCCAGTCCGGAGAATCTCAATTCAAGACGGGCACATGAGTATTAAGTGCGAGTGATTGTAAAGGAAGAAGGGGAAGGGAGTCAGAGTACACAAGGTCATTTAAAAGGGGTACTTTCAACCATTAATACTATCTTGTATTTACTTTACTTTCTCTGCATATGGCCATTAGGACAGAAAGGTGAAATAAGAGAAGATAAGAGACGGGAACCTAGCTCTGCAAGGGGGTAGAAGGCGGCGCTGCGTAGTGCTATCTTAACTAGCACTGGGAATAAGTCAAAAAGTCGAGAACAAAATAAGTGTCTGGTAAACAAATGTCATGAGCGCTACTCCTGAGGAGCCAAGACTGGCTCAGCGTCCCCGGAAGCAGGCTCATCATCCACACCCCCGGTTCCAGCAGACCCCTACAGGGGCCCTTTGGACCATGTCCTGGCGCCTCTGGCGCCAGGCTCATAATTCTTAAAGTGTGCAGTAGTGATTGGGTGGACTTACCTGTGGCAGACCATACTGCATACTCACCTAGAACAATCCAAGCTGGGTGAAGTCCCAGCCACTGGCTGGGAGGGACCAATCCTCTGTTACAGGAACTCTTTTCTTAACTGGGTGGGGCTGATGCTAATCCTCTGATACTGGAACTCTTTTCTTACCTGGGTGAGGCTGGAGGAAGAATACGCACCAAAGCACTTCTCCACTATTTAAACCACGCCCGATAGAATTCACCGCTTTCCAGGTCCAGACACACCCTCAGCTTCTCGAGCAGCAACTTGTGGATGAAGAAAAGGCACAGGAACATCTACTCACCAGAATTCAGCCACAAGAGTCCAGTCTCCGACAACCTGCAAATAAAGACATAAGGTTAGAAAACGGGCAACACGCTCGCAGCTGCGCTCGCTTACCTTATCCATCCGTGATCACACCGGAGTTCACCTCGGCCTTTGCTTCGGCAGCATCCCAGCACCTGGAAGACAAAATACATTGTTAGTGGTGTCCGAGCCGAAGGGTTCGCAACTCAGTTATACTTACGCGCTTCTTCACGCGCAGCAGCGGCAGCATCGCCCTCAGCATTTCGGCATCTGAAAGAAAGGAAAAGACATTATTAGAGGTGCCCATTTTGAAGGGGCCACAATTCAGTAATACTTACGCGCTTCTTCACGCGCAGCAGCATCGCCCTCAGCATTTCGGCACCTGAAAGGAAGGAAAAGACATTATCAGAGGCGCCCATTTGGAAACGGCCACAATTCAGCTATACTTACGTGCCACCGCATGTGCAACAGCATCGCCCACAGCATCTCGGCACCTGAAAGACAGAAAAGGACATTATAAAAGGGTGCTCCTTCAGAAGCGGCTTCAGATCTTCTATACTCATGAGCCTCTTCTTGCACAGCAGTGGTGGTGTCGCCAACAGCTCCTCAGCACCTGAAGGACTATTACAAGCCACAAAAGGACACTGAGCCTAAACACTGAAATCATCCAGTGACGTAACTGGATTCCACGCGCCCCTGCACCAGAAGCAGGATGTAGAGCTCGGCTTTACTAAACCAAAGTTGAGGGTTCGTGGAGACCAGTCGAGAACCAAGAAGTGGGAAAAGCAGAAGATTGGTGGGAGAACTTATCCAACCAGCTTGTAATTACCCCTTTTTCTTCCACCTGCAGAAAACTCACCTTGCAAGCCAGACAGTCAATATTCGGAGGTCCTGCCCAGAGCGTCTTCCGAGTTCTACGCCTCATCATAGTAATAGAAGCAACTGTAGCAGTCCAGTTTGGGTCAGCGACTCCGTGGGAATCAGGTGAGTGTTACAACAAACCAGTGCCAGCAGAAGATTATAGTGACACCACATATGTACCCCCTGCAGCACCTACAACCACCCCACAACCAACTGCACCACCCCCATACGAGGGCCCCAGACAGCGCGGACAGGTAAGCACCCCTGCAGTAGATATAGAAAAATTGACAGAGGACCTAGATTCCAGGCTCTCCATGACAAGAGATGAGTTATCTAGAATAAGAAATATATTTGAGCAGAATGGAACTAATGTTGTTATAGGTGAGCAAACACCGAGGGCACAGGCACTTGACAAGTCATCTGAAGAGGGATGGAAGAAAGGGGAAATACTGTTCAGAATTCAGGAAGAGCCAACTCAAATAATAGAACTGGGGCAACAGGAGATGGATGAAAATACAGGCGATGAGGGAATGGCTACCGGGGGCATGGAAGAATTGTGGTGCGATATTGAAGACGATGAACAGGAAAGTGGGAGGTTGAGTGTGGCTATGGGAGGAGGGTCCGGTAGAGGAGAAGGAACGTCTCTGGGAAGAACAATGGAAGAGGAATGGACAGGGAGGCTAAGGAATAGAATGGGAAGAATGGCACTGTTAGGAAGGAAAGGATTGAAGGTGAGTACTGGCAAGATGTCAAAGGGCAAACTACAACTCCCATTGATACATAGGGGAGGTGGAAGACTAAATTAAACCCAGCAACATTCATTACAGAGCCATGCACCTTAGAAGACATGCAGGAACACGACTGTGCCACTTACCACTGTGCCTTCTCCCTCCTCTCCTGTGTAAGTGAAAATGCCCTAAATGAAGGAGAGGTTTACTTCATAGATGGGTCAGCATCAATCGACACTGACACAGGGGAAAAGCATGTGGTGGTGGCAGTTGTGAGATTGGAAGAAGGTGAGTACGAAGTGATAGTACAGCATCACCTGCCCTCCCATTACTCAGCCCAAGCAGCTGAGCTTATAGCCCTCATTGAAGCATTACGTGCAGCGAAAGGATGTACAGTGACTATATACACAGATTCAGCATACATGACTACTACGGTACACGGTGGGTTGGCAAGGTGGGGACGGAGAGGGTTTCGCAGAGCAGATGGGTCACCTGTACAACATGCAGAACTCCTGAAAGAACTTATTGAGGCATTGAAAGAGCCCACTATGGTAGCAATAGTTAAATGCCAAGCCCATACGTCCAATACGGACGTTATCTCTTTGGTAAATGCTGCAGCAGACGCCGCAGCCAAGGAAGCTTCCTATTTAGTAAAATAAATAACAGGTGAGTACTTAGTTCAACAACAGGCAGTGGAGGAGCTTCCGGAAGGATACAACACGATGCCCGTGTCACAAATACTAGAGTTACAGGAAGGAGCAATTGAGGAGGAAAAAGTGCTGTGGGAAAAGAGAGGTTGTAGTTAATCAGCAACAGATCTTTTGTGGCGCCAGAATAATACAGGGAAGGTGGTAATTCCCCTGTCAAATGCGCCGACAAGTTCTTATTGAGGGAACTATTCCCGCGCTGGGGAATTTGCGACGTGATTCGCTCAGATAATGGCACTAATTTTGTTAACAAACTGTTCAAGGAACAGTTGCCTTGTTAGGAATAAAACATAAGCTATGTTTGATTTATCATCTGCAAAGCAATGGCGTGGTTGAGAAAATCAACGGCCTCCTAAAAGGCCGGCTGTCAAAATTGTGTTTTTCACTAAAAAAAAACTGGGTCCATTGCCTACCTTTGGCCTTGTTCGAGCTGAGAAATCAGCCAAGCAAGGACCATCATTTGCCACTGCACGAGATCGTGACGGGAAGACGCATGCATACAGCACACTCTCCACTCCGCAGACATTCAGATGCACACAGAAGTGCCACAATACTAGGAGAAGAGTATACTGATTATCTGACAAAACTCACAAGAGCAGCCCACATGATATCAAGGCAGCTCACACCACCATTTACTCGAGAAGAAAGGAACGAGACAGTAACATTTGGCGAGCAAGGCCCACAAGGGCAGTTAATGCCAGGGGACCAGCTTTATGTCAAAAGTGTTGTATGGAGGTGGAATGCTCCAAGATTTCATGGCCCCTATGAAGTGATATTTTGCACACCGACTGTGGTGAAAGTAAAGACCTTGAGATATTGGATACATTTAACTGACGTACGTAAAGCATATGATAGTGTCCAAGAGGAACGAGAAGAGGAAGCACAGACAACAGCAGATAATCAAAAATAAAGAGGAAAGCAAAGCAATGCATATGAAACATGGATAGAGAGTAAAAGATTGAAAATAAGAAAAAGAATGTACAATGCTAAAAAGGTGTTCTTGAGATAAATGAAAGCTAACAATGAAAATACAAATAATGTTGAATTGTAAATATAAAGCTCTCTCTGTCTCTCTCTCACTGTCTGTCTCCCTCTCTCTCTCTCTCTCTTTCTCTCCCTCTCTCTCTCAAGAAATAAAAATGTCAACTGTTTAAGTATGCTTAATGCGCTTTTATGTTTTAACATATAGGAGTGACCATGGCAACGAACGGGCAGACCGCAACGAATAGTATTAGGGGAGTTAGAAATGTAAATAATGTATTTAAGTCGTGTAGATATTCGTATGAATGTGGCCTGTCTGTGTGTGCTGTTTTATTCTTTACAATGATGTTTGGTCTCATTACGTACTGGTTAATTTCATTCATCTCTATCGAGATGAATGAGGGGGAGGGGGAAACAAAACTAACACGAAGAATGCAACCAAAGTGGTCAAAGAGGGTGATTACTTAATATTGGATGGGTTTCAGCTTGTATGGGGCTATGGTACAATCCCACCCAAAGCAAAGCCCTCAAATAATATCCATAGCAGCTCGAGTATAAACCCAACCTCACTCCCAAATGTCTCAGAATAGAATGTGTACAGTTTAAATGACCGCAACCCTTCTGTCATGTGATAGCTATACGATACTACTGCCACACCGCCCTCATTAGAAGCTACTCCCACAACAGACGTTACAGTACCTATAGGAGAAAAGGAAGAGAATGAAGAAATGTCAGAGAAGTTTCTATCTCTATATGATGAATGGGAAAAGGGGGGTGCGGATAAAGGGGGGCCATTATCACACATAGCCCGAGATGCAAGGGGCTACCTCAGAAGCAATAGGAGGAAGAGGGAGGTGGGGAGGAGAAAATATGACGAGTACTATGGTCTGGGTCTAGACGCAATAGAAGACCTGAGACATCCACACCAGTCAAACAAATGGTATGTGGACATGAGTTCCACCGCAAAACAGACAACCAATAAGAGTTGTTATGTCTGTTCCCTGATCCCCCACGCCAGAAGCACACCTAAAGTTCTGTTGCCAAAAGAATTGCCTCTTGCAGATGCCCAATTTCTCCTTCATCACACCTTGTGCAGAATTAAGAACTCCTTTCAGGCACACAAAATATCCTTTGAAATGCTGCAGAATGAGAAAACCTGCTACTCAAGAGTGAAAGGAGTGATATGCGTGAAAGAACCTTTTTTCGTGATCAAAGGGACATTGGTTTTGGACAATAAATGGAAAGACGAAGAAATATAGTGCAAAGCTGAGACACTACGATGCGTGACAGCAGAAAAATTACAGTGGGTCGAAAAAACATGCACACCACTCTGGAAAGAGCACATCACGAAACTGACCTGGGTGACCTCCATAGAAAAGTTGTTCAACTGCAAAAAGAAATATTGTATGATCTATGCTTCCATGGGGAAGGAAAGAACCCAATGGGTGTGAACAAGAACTGTAACCAGACACTCACTATCCCAGACATGAAGAAGGGAACAGCAGCACTTAGGGACACTTACTGGGTCTGTGGCAAACAGGCGTATTTGCATCTCCCACAGTCCGGGAGGGGCACATGTTCGTTGGCCACACTACACTCAGCGTTGATGGTGATTCAGGAGAGCCATATTGTTGGGGGCAAAGGAGTGCCAGATGCCCCTTGTCAACAAAACACCCCGCCAACAGAAGAGCCACAAATGTATGTCCTGTCTTCCGGCAATGTGCAAGAGGTGCTATCGAGGAGGCGACGGTCATCCAACTACATATCAAAAGCCTCCTCAGAATTATTGGCACAGATTCCAGAAAGGTATCGACTGTTCAGCTCTGCAGAAACGTTCTTCGCCTCACTCGTTCCAGGCATCCAGGCGCGGGCAAATGCAAAATGGCTCCAGATCACACATTGGGAGCTGATCCAGCTATCTAACAACACTGAAGAAGGGTTCAACGTGATCAAGGTGGAGCTAAGAGCCCTGTGGTTAATGACGATGCAGAACAGGTATGTCCTAGACCTGTTGACGGCGATGGACAGTGGTGTTTGCCGAAAAATCGGGAGTGCATGTTGCACATTTGTACCTTCTGAAGACGCAGATAAGGGTACATTGTCACATGTCATCGCAGAAGTGCACAACCTGGGGGAATAAATGAAAAACGAAGGACGCCAGCACCTGGTTCGACAACCTCTTCTCTTGGGTACCATCATGGCTTGGATTGACAATCAAAATGCTGATGCCTTTGATTTTTTGCGTGTGCCAGCTGGGTCTTCGATGTTGCACAAATGCAGTGCCTAATGGTGCAATGATGATGGTGACAATGGGCAACACCAGAGGAGTGGCACAGGTTATGCACAAGGCTCAAGTGCAAACAGGTGAGGATCCCGGGCCAAAGTACAGATTGGTACCTATACCTTATGATGGGGACGTAGTAGATAGATTGTATTACACTACCATAAAGGAACCTCAAGAAAGGGAATGGTATACAGAGGTGTGGGTGAACCTGGATGGGGATGGGGATGTATATACATGACTTGCACACCCGATGAGTATGCTAGGAGAGGGGAAAGCCTGAGAAGGGTGTGTAGAGCCTGGATGCCAATAAAAGGTACACCAGCATGGGACGAGGCTGTTGCGGATGAAAAAGAGTGCCAAAGGTTGGGAAAGTTACAGTATTCGTTACTTAAGTAACTTAAGTAACGAAAGGGGGGAAATGTATGGGAGGATATGTCCAGGAGACCCCCCTCCCCGACATGCCCCACCTATGTGAGGTTTGTGGCTCGTCAGGGGCCCCCCTGTCACCAGGGCCAGGTGGTGGGATGACTACTGATCGACACACAGGACTGATCATGCTGTACTGTAACAGACCATGAACACCATTTTGGAAAGCATCAGGTCTCCATTTTAGATAACTGACAACCTGAATCCCAACGAGACAGACTGCCTGCGAATGCTGCAGCTTGGCCCCCACTCACAGAGAGCCATGCCCTTCCCATGGCGCCTCCGCTCCATGGCAAATACGCTGAAGGCCCATTCTCACGAGCAACCAGACACAAACAAGTAGCAGAACAAACACTGTATCATTTACCTTCCACAGTACATCACTGTCCCCAAAGTGACCTGACTCGTGGTTCAAGTCTGGAAAATAACAGAAAACCATCCTAACAGAACAGGCCTCAACCCTGCATCTAACCCGTAACATGTAAAATATATGATGTCAATACCCTCTTTATATGAACCCTTGTCGATGTCCAACCACACTCCAATGCCTGACAGTTTACAAAGATTGCTATATTAAATATAAACATCCATGTTTAAGAAAGGGATAAAAATTCATAAGTATTGGTAAAGCAAGCATGGCCTCAGCTCATACACGATACCATGTGTCTAGAAGACTTAATGAAAAGAAATTGCTACGGACCGCCTAGGGCTAACTAACAAATGCTGCTAAGTACAAAGGAATGCAAACAAATCATTACTGCAAGCATGTGTGTGTATGCATGGAGGGACACGTTTAAATGTACAAGCCTAAATGAAAATGTATTATCGCCTCTGAATGTATTGCCTCTATGCCCCTGAGTACGCCACCAAGCCTAATACTACCTCATGTGTTATTCAGGTACTACCGTGTGACATTGCTAAAATATAGTCGTCCGATGTTTAATGATGTATGAAACACTGCCAAATTATTAGAGACAACTATAAAATAATATACGAATGTATAGACAGTAGAAATGTGTTAACGCTTTAATATTAGCAACTTTATTAATCATTTCCTTGTTTTACATAGCGTGCAGCCCAAGCACAGAGAATTGCTCACACACACACTCCCAAGACCATCTCCCCTCCCCTCCCACCAAGGCACGCCAGGACAAGCTGGTGTGCAAGCAGCACTGCCTCACCTCCCTCCATTCTGCTGGACCCGCTTCAAGTATTCGCCTCCCCCCATGTCCCAGACTGCCATGGTCTGCCAAATGAATTATTTACAACCCGGTCCTAAAACCCCACCGCCCCAAGGGGCCAGAGGTACACCCTCGCTGATCCAGTGGTACTCCGGTTCACCCTAATTTAATGGGCCTTGGAAAACAGATATTCAACCCTGTACTAACACATCATAAAGTAATTCTTCACTACATCTAAAGAGACCAGAATGACAGTGCAGCTCACCCCATGCCCTCAGACCAGACCCCCAGGTTTATGACACCCGGTCAACAGGTCAGAAGTAACAGTGTCTTGATGTATTTGTAAAGCTTTACATTACATGTATTCCTCCTGTGTCTTATTAACCCTTAGAGTAACCCATTGTAGGATTTACAGGACAACCGGAATTATCTAAATAAATGAATGTTGTGTGTGTGGCCACAAGGGCAGAAAGTCAGGGCACCTGTCCATCAACGACACTGACTGCGCCTGGCCTGGCAGCCCCACCCCGATGAGCCCAGCTGACCTATCCGCCCCACGTTGGCACCACGCTGATGTCCACCAACCACAGAGCGGCTCGTCACAACTGCACCTATAGTTAGTCGACGCCACCCAATCCCCAAGATTATGTGCCCCCTATAGTGTATAGGTTTCTGTGACGAAATTTTGTAATAAATAAGACTGTCTTTGCTATTGTCAGACAGAGCGCTCTTGGAGCTTGCAGAGTCCTTTGTATGCCCTATTTGATAGATAAAGAACCTTTTTACTTTTACCCGCACTTGGTCTTGGTCTCATTCCCTCTTGGGGTGTGTCCATTATTGCCTCTCATTGCGGGGAGGGTAATGCCTTTTGGGGACGCTTGCCTTCAGCTGAATCCCTTGTGTGAAGGCTTGTTCATGAGCCCTCACAAAAGGAGATTGCTGGTCGAGGATTGCTTGTTCCTTGAACCAGCAATCCACACTAGCCCACCATGGAAATTATGTTGTGGGTTAGGGGACCCCACAGACAAAACAGTTCCTCACCCCCACCCTAAAATGTGCCTTCTTTGCGGTAAAGTAGTGAGGTTTTCTACTGATTTGCCCCAAGGAAGGCAAAATAATTTACCACTCAATATAGAGTGAACCCTGAACACTCACAAGGCATAGTAGGTTCGTCCTCCCCACCCCATTGCATCTTTTGGTTTGTATTAAATTAAGTATCATTGTTGTCATTACATTGTCTATTATCCCCAGTCCCCCATCCCTGTTGCCATGTGGGTGCTTTAAAAACAGTATTTGCTTCCTGTATAAGCGTCTAACAAGTGACCAATACATAAATAAGTACTTGGGGGCATCAGGAGGCTGGCCCTGCACCTTTGGGTCAGTCCTCTCAGAAATCCCCCCAAAGAGGGGCAGAAACTTGCTGCTTTCCTGGGAGGCAAGAACTGAGGGTCTTCCCCCCCTTTTTCCACCCCTGGGAAGCTGAAAGGTCCACTAAGCCACAATGGGTGCATTTGTTTGGGGGGGATGAGGAGGCAGTTTAGCATGTAAGCGGCCATCTCCCTCTCTGGACTAAAAATGAATGGGGAAGGCAATTTCTCCCTCTCTGGGGGCATATTGGCAGTGTAATCTGCCATTCTGCCCCTTGGCAGGGCAAATTGTGCTTTGAGTATTTTTGTTACTCATGGGAGAGAGGCGTCCAAGGCCGGGGGCACCACTCCTAGATGTCCTGGAGCTCTTGTCAAGCTGCCGTCCAGATTTTCCCTCTGGTAGGACAGGGACCCTGCCGGGCTCCCCAGGACCACCAATGGGCTTGAGGACGGTTGACCCGCATGTGAGACAGGCACCCAAGGCTGAGGGCAGCACTCCTGGCCGTCCTGGAGCTCTGGCAGGCCACATTAGAACTTTTCCCTCTGCAGAGGGATGGGGACCATGCCAGGGCTCCCTGGGATGGCCACTGGGCTTCAGGACGGTCGACCCACATGGGAGACGAGCTCCCAAGACTGGGGGCAGCACCGCCCGCCATTCTGAAGCTCTCGCCAAGCCTTGTTAGGGCTTTTCCCTCCAGGGAATTACGGGAACCCCACTTGTATCCCCAGGACAATTGCTGGGTTTAGGAATGGCAGACCAACATGGTAGACAGGCCCCCCAAGGCCAAGGGGCCGCACCCCTGGCCATTTTGGAGATCTGGTCATGCTGCACTAAAACCTTTCTCTCCAGGGAGGGACAGAGGCAACACTGGGGCTCCCCGGGACTGCTGGTGGACTTGTGGAGGGTCTACCCTTTTTCCTTTCCACCCAGGTTAGCGCACCCATGCATGTGAGGTCTTTGTTTCATCAGGTTCGTCCTCCCCACCCCATTGCATCTTTTGGTTTGTATTAAATTAATTATCATTGTTGTCATTACATTGTCTATTATCCCCAGTCCCCCATCCCTGTTGCCATGTGGGCGCTTTAAAAACAGTATTTGCTTCCTGTACAAGCGTCTAACAAGTGACCAATACATAAATAAGTACTTGGGGGCATCAGGAGGCTGGCCCTACACCTTTGGGTCAGTCCTCTCAGAAATCCCCCCAAAGAGGGGCAGACACTTGCTGCTTTCCTGGGAGGCAAGAACTGAGGGTCTTCCCCCCCTTTTTCCACCCCTGGGAAGCTGAAAGGTCCACTAAGCCACAATGGGTGCATTTGTTTGGGGGGGATGAGGAGGCAGTTTAGCATGTAAGCGGCCATCTCCCTCTCTGGACTAAAAATGAATGGGGAAGGCAATTTCTCCCTCTCTGGGGGCATATTGGCAGTGTAATCTGCCATTCTGCCCCTTGGGAGGGCCAATTGTGCTTTGAGTATTTTTGTTACTCATGGGAGAGAGGCGTCCAAGGCCGGGGGCACCACTCCCAGATGTCCTGGAGCTCTTGTCAAGCTGCCGTCCAGATTTTCCCTCTGGTAGGACAGGGACCCTGCCGGGCTCCCCAGGACCACCAATGGGCTTGGGGACGGTTGACCCGCATGTGAGACAGGCACCCAAGGCTGAGGGCAGCACTCCTGGCCGTCCTGGAGCTCTGGCAGGCCACATTAGAACTTTTCCCTCTGCAGAGGGATGGGGACCATGCCAGGGCTCCCTGGGATGGCCACTGGGCTTCAGGACGGTCGACCCACATGGGAGACGAGCTCCCAAGACTGGGGGCAGCACCGCCCGCCATTCTGAAGCTCTCGCCAAGCCTTGTTAGGGCTTTTCCCTCCAGGGAATTACGGGAACCCCACTTGTATCCCCAGGACAATTGCTGGGTTTAGGAATGGCAGACCAACATGGTAGACAGGCCCCCCAAGGCCAAGGGGCCGCACCCCTGGCCATCTTGGAGCTCTGGTCATGCTGCACTAAAACCTTTCCCTCCAGGGAGGGACAGAGGCAACACTGGGGCTCCCCGGGACTGCTGGTGGACTTGTGGAGGGTCTACCCTTTTTCCTTTCCACCAAGGTTAGCGCACCCATGCATGTGAGGTCTTTGTTTCATCAGGACATCTGTGTGAACGTGGGAAGGTAGGTCATGTGGTATTTTGTGAGTGTTTTGGATGTTTCCCAGTGGGAAATGTGTGAAAATAGTGTCTTTTTGTCACGTTTACAACTTTGCAGTGCCTTATGGGTAAGACATTCTAGTGCAATTCATACAAGCAATACCTCTTTGGTTTACCATGTGTGTCTTCTTTTCAGAAATGAGGAGGGTTCCCTGGGTTCTTTGATGGCTGTGACCCCTCAGGCCCAAATCTGTGGGGCAGGATGAATCTTGCATTTTTAGAACAGTTAACATACCAATGGTTCACCCTTTTTCTTTTCCACCCAGGTAAGCGTACCCATACATGTGAGGTCTGCTTTTCATCAGGACATCTGTGTGAACGTGGGATGGCGAGATATGTGGTAATTTGCGACTATTTTGGTAATTTGCCATTGGGAAATCTATGAAAATAGTGGGCCTCATTACAAGTTAGCCAGTCTGGATTTAATGGTGCCGGTAAAACCGTACCAGCACCATTTTTCAGACCGGCTAACTATGAGTTCTCTGGCCATGTGGTGTTACAACCGCCAGGTCTGACCTGGCGGGCGTAATGCCACTGGTCGCATTCGGACGCGGAAACACCGGCACCATTACCGCATGGTGCCAGAGTTTCCGCGCCCCCATTCCCATGGAGTCCTGTGGGAAAGTAACGGAACGTATGGGTAGTAACGGAATGCCGGAATTACCAGACCACCAGGGCTGTAATGCCCCGGTAATTCCGGCAAGTCCGGCAGTGGTAAATCCCCAGGAGTCCGGCAGCAGCCTGCCGGTATTACCGGCATGGCTACCGTCGGACTTGTAATGAGGGCCAGTGTCTTTTTTATCACATTTACAACTTTGCAATTCATTCTGGGTAAGAAATACTTGTGTGATTCACAAAAGAGATGCCTACATTTCCATGAATGTTTTCTTTTCAGAAATGCAAATGGTTCCCTGGTCTCCATGGTGGCTGTGACAACCCATGCAAAAATGTGTGGTTTGTCCAGAAGGCAAAATACAGTATGGTGTACCATTGGTTTAGACTTTTGCCTTTACACACAAGTCAGTGTATCCAGATATGTCAGGTATTGTTTTCAATGGGGTACCTGTGGAAATGTGGGCAGGTAAAACATGTTTTCGCCGTCTGTTTCTGTGGTTTGCATAAGGCTACTGCATCAAAATATTGTATTTTTCCAACTTTTCCTACGTGTATTCTGGGTAAATAATTCCTCTGTGATCAACAAAATTATTTACGCACAGGAACGGAAGGAGCACAGCGGCCATCTTTCAAAACCATTCCATTACCATCCTCAGCACACAGGACCCCTAGGACACTGCTGATCGTCAGAAAACATCCTCTTACAAGACCAGAATGCCTAAGGCCCTGAAGAAGGGAGCTGCCCACCTGAGAAAGGAATGATTTAATGAGGACGAGCTCCAGATGCTCGTGGACACATTGCACGAGCATGCAGGCACAGTCTTCTCCAGCAACATAAGGAGAGAGGCAGTGCTACGGGAAAAAGAGATCTGGGCCCTTGTTGCCCAGAAGGTTAGTGCCGTGGGCAACACACCACGCACAGTGAAAGACTGCCGTAAGCGATGGGACGGCCTGCGCCTAAAGGTGCGCAACATACTATCCGTCAATCGCAGCCAGGCCATGGGAACAGGAGGAGGTCCTAGTTTCCCCATAAAGCTCACCTAAAGCTCACCCCGTGGGAGGACACATGCGCAGGCATGATTGGGACGGAATCCATTGAAGGTGCAGGCGAGATGGAGTGTGGCGCCACAACATCGGGCGATGGATGTGAGTGTCCAAAGTAAATACTGCTATGCCAAATCTTATGAAAGTCAACCCCAATGTCAGTCGGAAGAGTCACGCCATGGTCGCCCACATACACATAATCCCCGTAAAGTAGGCCGAAGCATCACAGACACATGCTGATGCCTGGTGCAAGGCAACATCGTACATAACACAAAGCACACTAAGTAGGAAATTCCACAAGGCACACAGCATGAATGACCAAAATAGTATGGATGTCAGACAGCACTGTTCCTGGCCAACACGAGTGAAGCCGACATATGCCGGCCAATCAACCTCCATTCCTCCATGGAACAAGCCAGGGGTCGCCGTGTCGCAGCATCCAAGCCACCGCAGGTACACATTGCACCTGTGCCACCAAGGCCCGTGGAGGGCACAGCACCACCACCACCTCCACCCACTGGTCAGCCTGGAGATACATGTGAGACACCCCATTCGGAGGAGTCTAGTTTGGCTGGGGAGGTGGCAGCCACGGCACCCCTGAATGTGGATGATACCCAGGAGGACATCAGGGGCACCATGGAGGACGATATAATGGATGTGGTCCATACCCCAACCCAACTTGCACCCCCCCCTAAGTATCATCTTACGATACCGGGAACGCCAACACCCCAGAGCAGTCTGGCCACGACCAAACCGAGGGAAATCTCAGTCCAGTTTTCTGTGTTGGGGAGGCTGAGCAGGCTGGGCATGACAGCCACGTTCCCAGCACATTCACAGGTGCACCCACAGGGCCGCAGCGGGCTCACCAGCTCACTGCACTCGTTTGTGAGTTTGTACACGGACAACCATCAGGCCAGAGAGGAGTTGCATCCAGTTAGCTGCACTAGGCCGGTCCATTACAGACAACACTGCCACCCTGGTGAGATCTTTCACGGACAACACCAGTCGCCTCTTCGAGGAGGTCTCGGCCCTCCGACATGTGTTAGGGTGCATCACGGATGCCATGGAGGCAGGGCATGCCGCCACACTACCTCAGCAGCCAGCCACACTGTCGTCCAGCAGTTCCACACAAACGAGCCACCTCCCCAGGTTGGCCCGTACACAGCGCTGACCAGACATGCCACCCCCTGGGTCAGGGAGTGCCAAGTAATACTTATGGCAGCCTCATGTAGGCTTCGGGGACTCCATGGGACTTGTATGGGGGAGTTGTGGGGTGGGGGCTGAGGGTGTGTGGGGGAGTTGTGGGGGAGCGGGAGGGAGGTGAGGGTGTGTGAGGGAGTTGTGGGGGGAGAGAGAGGGGGGAGAGGGTGTGTGAGGCAGTTGTGGGGAGGGTTGAGGGGGGTTAGGGTGGTGGAGGGTTTTGTCATTTATATTGTTACATTCAATACACCGGTTGTGTGCAATAGAAGACCTGAGTGGACATTCATCATTGCGCATGTGTCATTTATTCATTTACAGTGCATAGTGTACATGTACCCCCACATCCAGTGCCCTCTGTCCAACCATCATGTCACCCTCTGCTGCCATGTGTGTCAGAAATATTGTGCAATCACTGACTGGCGCACAGCACGTCCTTCCTGTGCATTAGCACTGTGATGATGTCCTGCCACATCTTCTTCTTCCCCTTCATCATCAGCAGGTGGTAGGAGTTCAGTGTCAGGGGGCAGGAGCACTTTCCGGCGAATGCACATATTGTGCAGCATTACACATGCAATGATGATCTTGGCCACCTTCTCATGCCTGTAGAGGAGTGCCCCACCTGACCGGCTGAGGCAGCAAAATCGTTCAACAGGACAAAGATCTGCTCGATGACCACACGGGTATGGGTATGTGAACGATTGTAGTCCTCCTCGTGCCTGTTCTGTGGGTTTCGGACAGGGGTGAGGAGCCACGGCATCAAGGGATAGCCACTATCACCTGCATGAGAGGTAAATAAAGGTAAATGTTAGGTGATTCATGATGGACAGCTGTACTAGCACACATGCCTGCAGGTTATTGTTGCCCATATGCACATGTCCCCGGATGCATTGATGCCATTTTCAGTCCCTCAGTGTGTCCTGTGCCATGGACTAATGGTGTGGGTTGTACCTTCAAGTTGATACATGGTGTGCACTGACATATTGTTGCACATCCATCGTGTATGCATACAGCTGTGTTAGTGTCAAATTAGTGAGGTGTTGTGTTCTATGAGATTTACTTAGAGGGAGCGTTGGCAGTAGTCTGTGCAATATTGGGCAATCAGCGCTGATCATTCACATAGTGAAATGCAGCACTCCCGTGAGTGTGCCGGCCCTGTGCCAGACAGTGGATTCCCTATTAGGTTCAGTTTCATGCACTCCCAGGGATGCTTGTCCTGTGTGGTGATATGCTGGAGACAGCAACATCGTGCATATGCACTGCATGGTGCAGGATGGCGTTACGGAGGGTAAGGGTCACTGATGAGTGATGCACGTGTTGTGGGATGTGGGGTGGTTTCCTGTTAGTCATGTAGTGATAGGTGTCGACCTTACTTCATTCATATGGGATTTGGGTGTCATGTACGGTTTGTGATGGTTTGGGGCACAGTGTTCGATGATGGGCACATCATGCAGTCACATCAACATTGGCAGCACGGTGGTGTGTGCGTCTCTCTCCCCATTTCAATGCAATAGGCCAGTCCTGCTATTTACCAAGCAGCCAGGCATGTCATCCAGCATGTCGCTCCATGAAGCGTGGTAGTGTGGAGTTACGCGGGACCAAAGAGTCATGAGTTGATCCTGGATATCGGGCACAACAATGTGTGATGATCTTGCTGGCTTCGCATACCATGAGCACATTGATGGAGTGGTATTGCTTGCGGTTGCGGTAGACCACCTCCAAGGCATGCAGGATCACCAACTCCACATGGGTGCAGTCGAGGGCACCTACACAATTTGGCATGCCTGCCAGTGCATGGAAGGCAACTTTTGTATCAAATATCTCCTGGGGAGTCCGTGGTAGGGATATGTAGTCCCTTGTGTGCTTGAGGAGGGCATACAGCACTTGGTTCAGAATCCAGGAAAAAAGGGTTGTGATATGCCATGCATGTGCCCCACTGTGTGCTGGTAGGTGCCTGTGGCAAGGAAGTGGAGCACAGACACTACCTTCAGTAGAGGGGGGGATGATGGTGCGTATTTCAATGAGGCTCACTATGTCGTTGTGTATCAGGTCCACTATGGTGGTGATGGTGTCCCGGTCCAGACGGTACAGGGTGTGGATCTGCTCAGGGGTTAGGTTGAAAGGACTGGCTCTGATGCGAGGGATTGGGGGCTGCTGGCGTGGTAACGGTGGCTGCACTGGTGGGGCATGCTGGGCCTATCTCACCCTCCTTTTCCTCCTGCGTCTCCTCTGTGGTGGCGCCTGTTGTTGTTGTTGATCTTGTGGCAATGCAAGCAAGTCCTTCAGCTCCAGTAATGCTACTACTATTGGAATCATCTTGGTGTGGGAGGGGGTGTGGTGTGGTGTGTGGGTGTGCTCCTTTTGTACTGGGCCTGCTTCCATTACCTCCACCTGTGCTGATTGTGTGCACCTGTGGCAGTTGGGAACACTGATCAGGGCATTTTAGGGTAGGTCGGCAATGCCGGTATTTACGGCATGCCGGTAACCACATTTTCTGCCTTCATGAGGCCGTTATTTGCATGTCTGCTTCACTTGTGATCTACTCCAGTTTACGGCATGCCGCTAATGCCGCATGGAGAGTCACGTGGGCGCGCCCAGACCGCTATTAATGGCATCGTACTTTACGATGCCGCTAATAGCGGTCGGGCTGGTCAGAATATCCCGTAGAGGTAATCGATGCAGGTATTCCTTTACCGGCATCGTTGTTCCCTTACCTCCAAACCCGGAATGAGGGCCAAGGTCTGTGCGGCAAATGCGACATTGCATGCATTAGGCCCAAATTGTGAGATGAGGGAAATCTCCAGCCATGCCCAAGCTCCCATGACGACAGCCCACAGCCCCAACTACCACAACGCCTATTCATTGTTCTAACAGTGTTGCAAAGATGTGGTTTTTACTCAAGAGGAATGTGCCCTACAAGGCCGCCATCAGAGACTGGTGCCTGCTGTCCATGTTATCTCACACTGGCCAAAGCGTGACCCGGCCCATCCCCAGGCGACCTCGAGTTATAGCCAATATAACTGATTGAGCCCTGAGACTGCAGAATTCTATGGCACCAGGTGCCCCCTGACCACCAACCTAAAAGTAACAGGTCCTTAATGTTCAAAGAGTACGGACATTGCTTGTCTTTGAAATTCAATCATGTGATTTGTATTGCGAGTTGCTGGGAGGGATAAATTATAGTTCAAAATGAGGGCGGAGACCTTGGAGCAGGATGGTGCGGAAGGGAGTGAGTGAAATGTGTGTGTGGAGTTCATAGTGCCCCAGACCTCCTTTGAGCCAGCCAGAAAATGTGTCGAGGGCACAGTATAATGACAAAGTAGCATTGTGATAGGCGTGTAGTTCTTTTGTTCTTTGGCTTTAGACATGAGAAGATGATCAGCATAGTACCCACATGATGGAAGGTGAATGGACTGCATTGGAACCAATGATCTGGCATCTCTTATGGAGCAGGCGGATCATGTATAGATGCACGCCAACCAGCTCTGCAGGTTTCTACTGTATATATTGCATCATCAGTGATAATGTTTGTATTTATAAGATTCTGCTTGTATTAATTTTCGGCAGAACGTTCTTGGTAGCAGAGTCCTTTGCTGTTGCGCTCATCTGTGTATGAGATTAAAACAAGATCAAATTACAAGAGCGACTTGGGCCTTTCTTCCCTAGAGGGTTGTATTCTCTCTGGTGTGAGTGTCCAGGGACTTGCCTTCAATTTGTGACCCCAACGTGATCCCAGCGCCCCCCATATTTGCAAAAGCTTCCAGGCCGCTTCTCCAGAAGGAGCTGCAATGACCTACAATGACCGGTCCTGAAAAAACATGTGTTCCATGTGGTTTAGCGGGAGCCATTATAAGAGAAGTCCTCTCTGCTCTTTGAAGTGGGGTGTGGCTCAGAGGAGAGTGCACACCAGTGTTGGAACCCTGTGACGTAGGAGTTCGGGTGAGCAAGCACATGTGAGTAGATTCTAGTATGTGATAACAAGTAGGGGGCAGATGCATGAGGAAGTGTGAGAGGTGTGAGCACATGGAGAGCAAGGTCGTTAATGTGAGATGGTTGTGGTCTGTGTTATTTCTTGTTGGTGTTTGTACTGTGAAGAGATTATTTCGGTAAGGCATTATAAGGTAAGGCAAAGGTAAGGCAGGGGAGGGACGGTGGTATCACAATAAAATATATTATTTAGAGGAGAAATACAGAGATTAAAGTAGTGGTCTCATAAAAGTAATAGTCCTGGAACATGTAGTGGTTGTTATTTTAGCTTGTTATTTCAGTTTATTGTATTTGTGATTCATTGGATGAATAACAGGCCCTAGGGGCGAATTAATTGTGCATGTCGCAGCATGGTGTGTCATTAAATGTGCAAAAAAGGAAAGTGACTCCAGGACTCTGCGCCAATTAGTCTAAAAAATGTGTGCATTTATTCAGGTTCCCTTAATGATAACACGTGTTTCGGCCAAGCTTAGCCTTTCTCAAATCTGGGCTAGTGTTCACGGTTAACTCATCACATTGAAGCTGTAGTAATCACAAAAGCATGAAACATACATCATATTAGCCATGTGAAACGACCCCAATGTCCACAAAAGTTCAACAATTGGAAATATTATATTAGAAACAAATTAAATCATATTGTTAGATATTAATTCGGCATAACAAACAAATTGCAGTTATGGTGACCGAGAATGAGGGTTGCCATTGGGGAGGATTGTATAGGAAATAAGAAAATCTTATTCGAGTCATCAAGTAGGGAGGGAAAAATGGGAAGAACAAGCCAGGGAAAATAATAAAACACAAGAGGAAAGAAAAAGAAATACTGTATTAGAAATTATTCCAACTATCATGTCATTACTAATCTACATGTAGATTGGTCCTCCATAAGGATTGGGTAAACTACCCAATGTAATGTACCGGCTTTTTCACTCATTCAGTTAATGGTAATCTTTTTAAACGGGATTGATCACATAATTCTTTCCTAAAAAATTATAAATTTACAATTGTTCTCATTAATGGCTGTGCTGCCATTCCATAGTTGGTTGCCTGCACGTACTGCTTGTTACAGTCACTGATTAGTGTCAACAATTGTAATTTCTGGTGTCTTGCATTATACGAATCCTCGATATGTGATTTAAGTATGGATACATGGCAATGTGTCATTTAGATTCTATGTGCGTGTGCGTCCCCTCATGGAGACAATATTTGCATGCTGTAAATCCCTCATTACGTGTACTGAAAAGTTTGCATCAAACCATAAGTTTTAATCTTTAAGTTAACTGAGGATTTGCACTACTGGCTAAAGTGGAGTGCATGTACTTAAAGCTGCATCGATATGTTGGTAATGATATATTTATCTGCTTACCGTATTGCAAAAAAATGACTTGCGTCGGCTGCGCTCGAATTTCGAAGTACAGCCTGTGCCATTTTGGGACTCTTTTGTTAAGGGGTTGCCATAGCAACGTGCCACAGTCGTGTGCTTACTACGTACCGTTGCACATCAGATCAAACTGTATGACATCCGCCTAGTGTTATTACTAATGTGTCAATCTATTATTAGTAATGATTCTTGAAAGTATTACAAGGCCCGCTTGTGTGTGGACTTCCTCACAAACAACTATGCGCTCAGCAAAATACATTGACTTGGTTTATGAACGTAGTCATGGTGGCCGCCGCCATTTTGTGGCTATTTGTTGTAGCGTTGTAATGACAACGGGTCGTGGTAATTAGCCTAACTAGCTCATGTATTAGCAGTTGTTGAATGTTAATGGGTGTAAAATCTAAACTTTACCATTTATAGTCCTGAGAATGAACCCCAGCTTGGTTACACAAAACCTCCTTTGTAAACAATAAGGCTTTCGGCTGATTGACTTGCCGTTAATCAGCATACAATATATTCTACCAATTAAGATCTCTTTTTCCGACATTTGTCCAGTTAACAAACAGATACATACTTAGATATGTAAAACCAAATGGTACTACACTCTTGTTTGAATACTAAGGGCCTCATTATGACCCGGGCGGTAAGGGAATACCGGTACCGGTAAGGGCACTGGTGCCAGTAATCCCTTACCGCCCTATTCTGAGGTCCCTTTGCGGGTCCTCCCTTAACGCCTTGATTTATCAGGCGTTAATGACAGGATCCGCAAAGGGACTTTGGAGCTAATAACGGTACCGCAATTAGCGGTACCGTTATTAGCGCCTTCCCCATTCGCATTGAGCCCTATGTGGGCTCAAATGGGAATGGGGAAGGGTCATGGTGAATGGGGAATTACCGCCCCCGCCAACCTTGGAATTGGGCGGTAATTGCTCCATTCACCATGGCGGAATCGGTAAGGTTTTGGAGGCAACCATGGCGCAAATAGCGCAAATAGCGCCATAGTTACCGCCTGGGTCGTAATGAGGCCCTAAGTGTGTAATAGCAGCTTTTTCCAATTTTAAAGTACATTTTTCTCTATAAAAGCCTAAAGTGATGCAGGCGAGTAGTGCTGCAACAAAGTGCTTGTGTATATTATTAATAGCTTGATTCCCCAATATTGTTTAAACATATTTATCCTGCTATAATGTGTTTTTATACAATTAACAAATGGAACTGTATTACAACAATTTATGCATAATGCTAAAAAAAAAGAAAAATAGTTTTTGGATATGTATGACGAGATTGTTGCCCTTGCATCTACAGGAACAATGCCATCTGATTATCGGTATTGAGACCTGTTGCCATTGAGTTTATTTTTATTTTTTTTGTTAATTTAAAATGATATAGTTTATATATAAACTTTTCATTTAAATTGCATAAGACATTTTACATTATTTACAAATTAGAACACTATGCTGCATCCTTAAGAAAAGAAACGAGGGCCAAAAGACACAAGAGTTACTTTAGGCGACTTGTGTAAGCTCCAAGATATTGTCAAGGAATTGTACAACTGTGTATATCAGCTTATTATTTTTGCCTTGAAGGAGTTTTAGCCATCTTGAATCGCCTTGTTCTTGTTGTTCTGAGATCTTGAATAGGTCTCCAAAGAGGATTCTCTTGTCCGCTAGTGCAGGGCATATCATGATTAGATGCATGAGAGACTCTGTTATTTCTTTATTCTTGCAAAAGTGGCAAAAATGTTCCTCCTTTTGTATATTTCGAATTTGGGATAGTCTTTGTCTGGTAGGAATTATATTTAGTCGTAGTTTCATGAAAATTGTTCGAATGACTGGGTCTGGAAAAAGTTCCAAATAATGTGGAAGTTCATTCAGAGCTCGTATGTCAATTGGGCATTGTAAGTTCATAGAGTATGCTGCCTTTTCTGCTATTGTTCTAGACCAATCATTACACTGAAGTTTGATTTTTTGCACGCTGTGGCCGGTTTATCAACATTTCTGTCGTGATTTCTTCTTTTGTCATTTGGTTGAACAGCTCATTCTTCCATGCTTTCAAGCTGCTATTATGCATTGCTTGTGGCGTTATTTTAAGGATTTGCATTGCTGGTACTGTATCTTCATTTATGACTTTACGAAGGAGATCAAACTGCTTCCAGCGTACTATTGAGGCAAGTGATTGTAGGGCTACCTCAAAACGTATTCTGGGCATAGGATAGTTCCTTGGGAGCTGTAAGATTTTACGCCAGAATGATGCCTCTAGCTTTTGCCAGTTTATTCGAGTAGCAATGATCATGGCGTTGCTACCATAAGTGATGATCGGAATTACCTTTTGGCGGTAGAACGCTATGATCGGTTTTGCAGAAAATTTTCCATAGCGTTTATGCAGCATCATGCCTTGACGTGCTAGCAGCTGGATTTTTCCTTCGAGACTGGTCACCCAGGCTTTTTCTTCCTTTTGTTGGTTTAATAACACGCCAAGATATCTGAACGAGGTTACCGTATTCAGCACTTTGTTATCCAGGTTGAAGTTTGGTCTGCTTTGGCAAGACGACTTATGATAATTGGTTAATGCAATGATTTTGGTTTTTTTGATATTTATCTGGAGTTTGTTGTTGGTCATATTTGATTCTGTCATACGTAGATTCTCTGGTAGTCCAGATGGCGTTTTGTCTAGGAGTACAATGTCGTCAGCATACATCAAGTATGGGATCGGAATTGAGTTTATCTTTGGTGGATTGAGATTCGCAGTGTCGATGCTTGTGGAGTAATCAGCAGTATACAGATTATACAGGGTTGCTGCTAAGGGGCATCCCTGTTTTAGGCCATTCCAGGTTCTTATCACCTCTGTCGTTGTACCTTCTTTTGTTAACCTGATCGAAACTGTCGTGTTGGTGTATAATAGTTTGATTGGTTCGCTGATTTCAAGTGGGCAATTCCATTTAGCAAGTTTGTTCCACAGGATGTACCTGTTTATGGCATCGAAGGCCATGTGTAAGTCTATGAACACTGCATAAACGGGGGAGTTGTTGCTTATGGCTTCATGTTTTAACAGGTTTAAATTTCCCAAACGATCTAGCAGGGCAATTGGTTTAAAGTTGGCCGGATTATCTCTGTTGCCCCGTTTATAAATTGGAATCAGTACCGCTTTGGTCCAAGTAGATGGTAATAACTTGACTGTATTTATTAAGGTTAGTATGAGATCCATTAGGTTCGCCCAAGTCTCCGGATCATGCTTCAGGGCAGCATTAGATAACCCATCCGGTCTGGGTGCTCTTGAGGAATTTAGTTTGCCAATCATTTCTGCAAATATGTGCTTCTCCCAGGAGATGGTCCATTGATTTGAGATTGTCGCTATCTCCATATTTTCGTCGCTATTCCGCGATTTGTAGAGATTAGAAAAATGTGCGATCCAATTCTTTTGGGTGACATTAGTTACCATCACTTGTTGTTGCTGGTGATTATTATTTAGCAGATCCCATAGATATGTCAAGTTCTCGTTTCTGAGTGTTTGTAGCATAGCTTCAGCATCCGTTTGCTGCAGGGCCATCACGTTTAATTTGGTCCAGTTTCAGTATGCTTTCTTTGCTTTCTGGATGTTTTCCAGGTTTCCCGGGTTTGGATCTTTTCTCCATTTACCCAGATTTTGGCGCAGCAATTTTCTTTTTTTTAACTATTTCTTGTTTGTAGTAATGTTGGTGGATCGGTTTCTCTGTAGAAGGCTTGTTTTTTTTGGAAGGGGAGAAGGACCCAGTCAATTTATTTTCTGGTCATCTGGCAGAGGTGTTTGTTGGAATACCTGCGGGATGGTGGCCAACAGATCTTTGCTGAGTCTTAATCTGGTGTTACCTCCAACAATTTCTATCCGAGGAGGAGGAGGACAGGGGGCGGGCACGTCCACTCCCGCAACTGCTATCGAGAGGATTGAGTGATCACTCTGATTAGTAGATATTATTTGAAATTCCAATAATATGTTGGTTATGGCTGGCGATACATATATGTAGTCGATGATGCTGGCAGCGTTTTGACCAGTCCAGGTCGGGATCAGCAGGTTCTGAGCATCATGATGTTGCTTTATTAGCTGTAGATTTCTCATCGAGGTCTCTTTAGTCAAGCGTAGGGCTCTGGTTGAAAGGTCATCAGATTGCTTGAGGAGTCCATTGATGTCATACAGATGAATAATTAGGTCTCCACAGATGATGAAGTTTATATCTGGGAATTTGCCACTGATTCTGTCCATTGTTATAAATACGCCATCCAAGAAAAAAATTGTCATTAATTGCAACTGGATTCCAATACACGTTGATGACTGCAATCATTCTGATTGACTTCAATTGTGATTCAGGTAGGCATTCTGGGGTCGTCTCAATCATAATTTTGATGATGGTCAATTGTGCCCATGGATTTATGTTTTCTGTTTCAACAAAGTTTCATTGTGGCGATATCCTCACCAGTGTCAATAGGCCTGCGGCCGCGCGGCCCCTAGAGCTTTTCAGCGCTGGGTTGAGGGCAGTAATAAATCCATCACAAACTGGGAATTTAGTCAACCACGTCTCTTGAAGGCATATAATCTGGCAGGATTCTAGTAGTGAGTCTGGAGAGTCGAAGAGATGGGAAGATCCTCTCGTATTCCACAAGCATAGTTTCCATCTGTCGCTCTTTGTTTCGATTGATGGTTATGAGCAAGGTTCTGGAGGTGTCAAAGGTTGTGATGGATCTTCATCATAATCTCTCCAAAAGGGTTGTTTATTTTGTAGTTTTCTGTTAATATCACACTGGTTGGTTGATGTAGGCGTGTGAATTCTTCCAGAGTATAAATTAGTGCTCATATGTCGTGCTGGTCTATCATCTCGCGTCTTAGTATCAGGTCAGTTCACTTGTTGTTAATGTGAGCGTGTAGCGTCTTCAGCATCACTTGTTTCATCCACAGTTGGCGTTAGTGCAAATCCTAATGAGAGCAGTGGCGTGGCCATGTCTAAGATTCGGTTCATGATCTCCGGGGTGTAAAGTTCAATATGAACCTTGTCTAGATAATATTCATTGTCAAAACTCACTATCTTTATATCTTGTGAGTTAATTAATTTAAGTTGTGGGATTGCATGGAGCAATCTTAGTACATTAGTCCTGTTGAGTATGATGGATGTACTTGATTCATTAATACAGGCTAGTCGTAGAATACATTTCTGCTTTTTCTTCCACGCATCTATAAATTGTGGTAGAATGTAAGTATCTGTCTTGTGAAGATTCCTTATGCCTTTTCTCTGGATGTCTGGAGAGTCAATTGCCGAGGCTGATGTAGACGCTTCAGTCTCAGTAGTTTTATCAGACAGATAACTTATTTCATGCAAATAGTTTGACGGGTCATCTGATATGTTTGTGAGGTCTCCTGTTTGGTGGAGAGAAGCATCTGAGATTGTTTCACAGGACACATTCAATTCCTTTACTGAATCCGGGAGGTCACTTGCATATTCATCTATTATTACGAGTATCGATTCATTGATTTTTGGTAACTGTTCATGTGACTCTTGGTGAGCTGAATACGTGCTGAGGTTGAGGAGATCTTCTGTTTTCGTCTCCAGGGTGTTGGAGGATCCTTGTCTCGGGCTTGTCATGTGGTTACCCTTTGGGTCTAATCTCATTAGATTTCTAGGGGTGCAGTTGTTCTGTTTCTTAAGCTCAGGGCCTCCCGGAATATTCCTTAAGAAGGCTCGGGAGCCTGTTTGTTTATTCCCCTTTGTTCGTTTGGTTTGAGGTTTTGGAATCTATTTCATCTGCTGCATCTCCTTGTAAGTTTTCTTATTTGAAAATATCTGAAAAGTATCTGGAGGTTTCGGTACTCTTAACGTATCTGATGGGTTTGTGTTAGCAGACTGGAGGCCAACGGCTGAAGTTGCCCTAGAGGTTGATAAACATGGTGGCTTTTGCGTAATAACTGGTAGAATTATGCTGTTTGAAGGAGCTGTTAGGGGATCTTGAGGAGCTTTGGGGGTTGACACAGGATGAACCTTCGTCAGGGAAATCATTGTGGCAGATAGCATGGCTTTTTCAGCGCGTTCAGCTGCAGCCATTTCGAAGTCTTGTTTGCCATTGATGGGAAAGTTCCGCTTCTCTGTCTAATCGTTTTTCTACATTGGTGATGAAGGCTTCTAGATGGATTTGCTTCGTGTGGATTAACGCTAAGAGCATAGCTTGATCTTTAGTACTTTCGTTTATTGATTCGTACAACTTGCAGAATGGAATCATGGCTTGTGTGGTGACGGTTGTGAGCATATTTTGTAGATCAAGCATTGTAGTCGGGATCCTCTGAGGAGATTGGTCTTCGAGGGTGGGGGATAATGCTTTGCTGAAAGCGTCCTGTTCTTCTTCATAGTTAAGAGGGGCGTCACTATTCCTCTGTGTGCCTGAACTGAAAGGGAAAGAGGAGTCCATTTCATTGTATTCTTGCTTTAGGTTCTTTATTGGTTGGTCTTTTCGTTTGGAAGGTTTTTTTGGCAAAAAACCTTGGGGTCATCTTCGACTCCACACTCTCCTTCTCTCCTCATATTTCTGACGTCGCCAAGAGGTCACACTACCAGCTGCACCTCCTCAGAGGTATTCTTCCCTTCCTCTCCTTCCCCAAAAGCTCACTGTCTCCAGAGCCCTGGTTCTCTCGAAGCTGGATTACTGTAACAGCCTCTATCTTAATCTGCCTGCCTCCACTCTCCGCCCTCTGCAACTCATCCAGAACAGAACTGCGAGACTTGTCCTTGGCCTCAAGCCCAGGGACCGTATCTCTCCAGGACTGAAATCTCTACACTGGCTCCCAGTGGCTGCGAGGATAAAGTTCAAAACCCTCTGCATTGTCCACAAGGGCTTCTGGGGCCTGGGTCCTAAATACCTTCAACTCTCTGTTCCCAAATATCTTCCTCCCCGAGCCCTTCGCTCATCTGCCTCCAACTCCCTCATGGTCAGCCGCTTCTCGAAGCAACGAGCTGGGGGTAGATCTCTCTCCGCGGCAGGGGCCTCCCTCTGGAACAGCCTTCCTGCCTCCCTGAAACTTGAGGAGAACCACCTCCGGTTCCGGAAGCACCTCAAAACCTTCCTCTTTGCTTCTGCTTTCTCTCTCCCTCTCCCCTGCTGAACAGCTAATTAATTCTTCACTAAACTGCACTGATCCTGCAACTGGACCACTCTAAACTGCCTTCGGTCCTGGTCCCAGTCACTGATCCCCTGGAACCCCTCTGCACTACGGGACTGTCTCTGTATCCCTACAGCCCACCCCCTTCCCCAGCACTTGTTCTGCACTTACCTTGCACTTGCCACTAGCTGGCCCTTTTTTATTTATTACTTACGCCACTTACCTTTACTGCACTTCCCTTGCACTTTTCCCCCCTCCCCCACCCCTGCACTTGCGCGATCTGAATGACACCTGGCCTAGTAGGATCGTTTGTTTTGTCTCCCCTTGTTCCTCCCCTCCCTGCCTCGTCGCGCCTTGAAACACCTGTGTATAGGCGCGTTACAAATACCATATCATATCATATCATATCATCAAGTTCTCTGCCATCAATTTGGTGGGCATGGTTGGAGTTGACGTAGTTGGTAAGTCATTTAGCCGCTTTGCCCGTGTGTCTCTGAAAACTTCTTTCCTCTTTTCGATGTTGGCCAATAGTGATTCAATTTCAGTTATGTCTAAAGACAGGCGGGCTACTTTTGCTGTAGATTGTTGAGCGTCTTTGGAGCTTTCAGTTTTAGAAAGGCTCTTAGCAGTATAAGATTTCAGCCATCTCAATTTGGCTTGCCTGGCTTTTTCTTTTTTTGACGAGTCAAGTATTTCATGATTCTGTATGTGGTCTCGAGGGAGCATAGTTGAAGGTGCTGGGATCGTCTTTGATAGGAGGGCCAGATTTGTCTCAATAGCTTGATCTGTTTTACCAATTCCTTGACTTGCCATGTTAGGTGAGACTGTTAGAGTTTCTCTTCCTTTTAAGCAGGGTTTTTCACACATCAATGGGGTTTGCACCAGGGGTACCGTAGTTAACGGAGATGTGGTAAGAGCTTCCAAATTTGAAACAGTGGTGGCTGTAGTCTCAGTGTCCGGCCACGGAATTTTTTTTTGAGCTCGGACTGGCAGCACTGTTATCCCGAGGAGGAGAAATCAGTATCTGCCCTTCTACGATTTGTTGAGGGAGACGTGCCGCCATTACTTGCAGATTGTCTTCTGGCGATAGCGTGGTTTCTCTCTAAGATGGAGTACGGGAGATTACCTCTAGTTCCTGTGTGTTGACTGCTGTCGAATTGGCGCTGATGGTCTGGGTAGGCTCGCCATGTATGTCTCGATTTGGCACTTGGTAAGTGAATGGGTGCATTATTCCCTTCGCAATTTCTTGCTTAAGTAGGACTACTTTTATTGAAGGTTGTGATGAATCATTCATCATATTGGTCTGGTGTTTCTTGGCACGCTTTCCTCGTAGCCTGGTGTGAGGAACCGATTTCTCTGTTTGGGACTGATCTCCTCCAGCACTAGACGTATTTAATCGGGAAGACATTTCTAAGGTAGTTGCATGCTCAGGCGAGGAAAGATAGTTACTGCAAGTTCTGCAGTGACCTGATTGCAAGAATTTCTGTACTTTGTCTGATGGTATGGCGGAGCAGTAGTTTTATACAGTACCAGACACCAAGGACGGCAAGACAGCTCGAGGTAGCAGGAGCGATACCAGGATCAAAGGGGCGAGCCCCCGCAGTCTCCTCGTAGCTCTGGTCCTCAGAGCTAGCGATCAGACAAAAAGGCGCAGAATATTTGCTAAGAGCAGGTAAGCACTGGAAAGCACTGGCGGCCCACGGTTTCTGGGGCCGGTATCGGGATTAGGATCAAAGGGGCGAGCCCCCGCAGTCTCCTGATAATTCTAACCCTCAGGGTTAATGGTCGATGATAGATGTCAAAATA
Organism: Ambystoma mexicanum; assembly: GCF_040938575.1. Lineage (NCBI taxonomy): Eukaryota > Metazoa > Chordata > Amphibia > Caudata > Ambystomatidae > Ambystoma > Ambystoma mexicanum. The sequence continues at coordinate 253,962,083 of NC_090936.1, forward strand.
TAGGCAGTTTGAAAGGATCACCTACCGCAAGTTCCTCTGGTGGTGGCAGGTGCGGCAACATGTCGGGGATCGTGAATGGAAGTGATGCTTCTGTTCTAGTTATCCCTCACAGCCGTGAGGTAAGGTCCAACCGTGAGGGGATCAGCAGGTATACCGCCGACCCAAGAACCCAAAGGACCCAAAGACCAAAAGACTCAGTGTCTCGACTCCGCGGCCCGCTCCGTGGTCTGGGTGTGTTTTTGAATCAAAAGACAGAGAAAGTGGACTGGAATTCCTCGTTGCTCGTAGCTCGCCGAACAGTATCCTGCAGGTTGAGTTTATAAAACAAATAAGTCTTGCTTCTGCCTGTCGCAATGCTTTAGTTCTGTCCCCGCCCCTTTTGAACAAGGTCACATGTTGTAGGCCAATGAACTTGATCCGAGATTTGTCATCCATTTGATGGGCATTTTGCCAATGTAAAGCCAATGGCAAATGACGGGTCTTGACTCCCAATTTTCGTCATATGTTTGTGAATCCTTGTCCTAAGCTCCCTTTTTTGTGCTGCGCATATAGACTTTGTGACATACACAGAGAATGCCGTACACAACATACTTAGTTTTACAGTTGATTCTTTGTTTAATCTTGATAGTTTTGCCATTCATGTCCCTGAATTCATTTGTTCCTTCGATAGCATATTTGCACATGGAGAAATATCACATTTTCAGAAACCAATATCTTCTGGTGTTAGCCATGTAAGCCGCTTGGTTTCCTTAATGTCAGGTACTAATGATGGGCTGATTAATAACTTGATGGATTAGCTCTTTTGTAGATCATTGAGGGTTTCTCTCCGACAAATTTAGTAATGTGTTCATCAAGTTTGAGTAAATACCAATGTTTTTGTAATGCTTTTTTGATTCTATAATGATCTTTGTTGAATTGGGTTATGAACATTACTTCCATTGGTTTGTCATCTGATGTTTTTGTCTTCTTTTGCAAAGTATCTGACTGTTTCAAATGTTTCTTTTTCTCAAATGCCTTTTGTACAGAACTCATGGGTACCATCTGTTCTTGAAATGGTTTTTCAAAAGTTTGCACTCCTGTTCACATTTATCTTGCTCTTGACAGTTCCACCTTGCTCGGATATACTTTCCTAATGGTACATTCTGAATAGTCGTGCAGTGGTGACAACTTTTAGCATGTAATATTGAATTGACCTCAGTTTTCTTCCAAAATGTCAAAGTTTCTAAGTGATCATTTACAGCACTGATAGTCAAGTCCAGAAAGTTAATTTGGTTAGCTTTGCATTCCCCAGTAAATTCAATCTCGAAGGGCTCTGATAGAAAAAGTTCTTCTGTTCATTCCCAAATAAGGAGAATATCATCTATATATCTTTTCCATAATTGTATTCTGGTGCCGTAGTCTGGATCTTGATATATTATTCCCTCTTCTAGCAAGAGGTTTGCCAAGACAGGGGCAGATTTAGTCCCCATTGCTACCACTTAATTTGTTGGTATGTACAGTTATTAAAGGTAATGTTAGATTCCAGTGTTCGTTGTAACATCTCCTTTAACATCTGTATCTGTTATAAGCATGAGGCAGAATTGTTCCTGAAAGTGAAGTCAATTGATGCTATTGGCCATTTGTGTTGAATTGATATATAACGCTTTTACGTCTAGGGTGGCCAGGGTGAAAGAGTCTTGCCATTTAAATGAACGTAACGTGAATGACGCTCGTGGAATCCTGTAAGTATGATTATTTTATAAGGCTTGCTCTTGGTTTAAGTATGCCATCCAAATACTCAGAAAGATTCTCTGTCACCCACCCGATACCGATCAGGGCAACCCTCAGGTATAGTATCAAAGTGTTTATGGATCCTGGGTAAAAAGTACTTTGTCGGTGTCACCGGATCCTTGCTCAATAAATATGTTCTTTCTTCATCGGTAAGTATACCTTTCCTGTGCCAATTCATGATGGATTCTTCAATTAGTGCAAGAATGTCTTGTTTGTCAGTTGCATTCAAATTTCTGTAACACATATAACAAGGTGCAACATATGGTGATTACAATTGGAATACTGTGATTCTCGTGATATATTTGTGATTAACAGTCGCCCAGGAGACCAGCTGTGCAAAAAGCCAAACTTCCTTATTGTGTCATTAAATGATTGCATGAAATAGTGTGTGTGCATGGGGGAGGGGAACATAAAAGGGTGCAGGTTGATTTTCCTTTTTTCTTGTTACAAGCAGCAGCAGTGTATGCCGCATCATGCAGGGCATGTTAGCGGGGCTTTGCTGGATTAGTAAGACAAAAGACAGCACTGGCATGGGAGGAGGAACACCACTAGAGTGTATGTATCAGGCCCTGCCACTGTATCCTGACAGGCTGGTGAAATATCATAAGCAGTGGATCGCAAAAAAGGTAGGAGGGGGGATGCCCTCCGCGTGGCCAGAGCCAGGCCCCCACAATAAGCGAATCCTGAAACATGTGTCCACATTTTTGTAGCTACAGAAGAGAAAATAAATGTTGGACCTCTGGCATATGTTTGAGAACACAGAGCATCAATGGAATGGAAGAGGGGCACAAAGACAGAGAGATGAAAAGTGCAGTAAGGGAGAAGAAGAGGGCAGGGAGCCAGCGGAGAGCACAGGATTATATCCCTTGACAGCGTGTCCTGCAGAGTGGTACAAAAATCCAATCTATGTACCGGCTGTGATAGGCAACTCCAGGTATGCACCTCGGATGCATTTCGGATCACTTACCCTCCTCTTTAGTTGCTCCCTTGACTGACTTTACCCCTCGCTCTTTGTTACACCATTGTTCACAAGGGATAAGTTCCGCTCGGTCTGATCTTACATTGAAGTCGGACTACCTTGAAGTCATTTCGCCTGCACCTACGGGTTCCTTATCGACTCCGGAAATCTATAGCCACAGGTATGTGTAGTGTGTTTTCTGTGGTCGTATTTCAGCCTGTTCACCAATGGGGTGTTTGTAGGTGGATTCTTCATGATTTTTTATGACTTTATGACTTTAGTGGTTCACTTTGGAAATCAGTGTTACTCGGTGTATTTTAAATATTTTCAATATTTCCTTTCTCTGTTACCTCACCACAGGGCTACTTTTCTATCTGCTCCTAGGAATATGGACAATTTATTGGGTGATTCCGCTACGTTAGCCTTCTCTGCTCCTTTTACACCTAGCTGGACGGGCTGTTTCGGGACATTGCGGGCATCCTTTTTCTTTATTGACTCCCATCTGGATTTTCCTTCCTCCTGGATATACCTTCCTACAATGAGTTATTTGTTGAGTGATTTTCTCTCTAAGAGTGCCATCTTTTCTGACCTGTGTCCGTGGCCTCTGCCACTGGCTCTCTTTGCAGGTTCCCACCCGGGTTCCCGGGTTGGTCAGTGGTATATTACTGCTGCTATTTTTTGTGAAGAATTCCACCTTCTGGCGTCATTACTGTGTGGCTACTAGCTCTCTACCTATTTAGACAAGTGAGCGTCATACCCTCAACTCTATCTGTGGCTCAATTGTCTACTAGTATCTTGGCCCTTTGGGGTGGTCTGCAGATTATTTGTGTGTGTTGTGAGCACAGATATTGCTTTGTTTAAAAGCTCATTTAGATGCTTTTTCTCATTTATATTTTCTGTAGGACTGATGTTGTCTCCTACCCCTACTCATCCTTTGAAGTAGAAAGCCCCCACGAGCACCAGATAAGGCAATTTATCCCTTTCCTTAGTCCTCTAGTTCATTTATTTGAACTTTTTTGAAGTATCTAAGCTACCCACCAGCTGATCTTCTGTTTTTATATGTTTTTACTTCTACAGGTACTATGAAACTTACTTTGATCAAATCTACGATTCAATAGGAACTAGGTATTTTCGTTGTAACTACCCCCTCCTGATGAATGTTTGTTATTGATGTTTTAAGAACAGAAACATGACGAGACAAGCTCTCTGGATTAAAAACAGAGACATGAAAATATGATTTACTAACCCAAATGGAGTTGGTACATCACTATTTGTCTTACTTGTACCCTGTGTTTTCTTTTGAACTTGTTTTAGCTAGCATTTTGTGCTTGTTATGTATTCCCTGTTTTATATTGGATGTGAAGTTTTGTATTGTGGACCTGTGAATTTAATGATTTGTTTTAACCTTGATTTGTTATTAAAAATGATGCTTATCTTTTAGAAGTTTTTGGTCCGTCCCCTCCTTTTTAGAGGTTCAAACTCTATCCCCTGTTCCACTAGCTTTGTCTCCCACTATATATTGATCTTGATCCACACGGATATAGACAAAGTAGACACTGCCAACCAGTTTGATTCGTGCTCTACCGGGGTTCCTCCTTTGATAATACTGCACCCCCACCCCATATGAAAACCCGCCTGAAATGTCAGCATCTGCGGGTGTCAGGTGAAGACAGGTTGTCAGCGTTGTTAGCAGAACTGAACAGGATACAAGCATCCTCAAGAGAGATGGGGGATTTAGGGGCATCAGAAAACAGATCAGGGGAATGAAGATCAGGAGTGCTCAGAATGGATAAGGGAGGAATATGAAATGTATTTGTTGAAAAGGAAGGACACAGGGGTAAGTGGACACTCTTTCGACAAGAGGAGACAGTGGTGGGAAATGTTGAGATGGAGGACGATATTGCCTCATTTGCTGAGGAACACGGTGAAGAAGAAGGAAGGGGTGAGTAGTCAACAGAGAATACCCCCAAAGCAGCAGGCACATAGGGGGGCAGGTGGAGGAGTAGAGCTGGCCAGATGGTGGTAGCAAGAAAAAGGGGAATTGTGAAGAAGGATGTGGGAAATAGGGTAAAGATGCAGATGCCCCAGATACGTAAGTGGGCAAGAAGAACACAGAATGTGCCCTGGCCCCAGATGTATTACAATAATTTAAATAAGGCTCCCCCACAGCTCGAAGCAGGGACGAGCAAGTGGATATATGAGTTTGAGACGCAAACAGCGGAGGTGCCCCTGGCAGTGGGTGATATTAAGAGCTTAATGGTTGCTATAATTGGGGACCAGCCTGGGGATGTGTGGGTCAAATCTTGGTTTCCGGCAATACGCCTAGGGGGTGATGAAACTGATGGAGCATCGCTTAACTGATGAGCACAGGTGGGGGATGCGTTATGGAGGGCCTTCCCGGATACCCCCGATTTACAGTCCCTGATGCAGTTTAGAATGGGTGATGATGAGGATCCTGCTAAATGTATTCTTAAATTACAAGAGATGTGGCAAGCTGAAACAGGAGGACCATGTGATCGTTCAATATCTCTGTTCTATTTTATTGTAAAGAGAGGATTGCCAAAGGAAGTGCAGAAGTTATTAGATAAGATTGTGGGCATTGATGCATAGGGGTGGCCAGAGATACAGAGTATAATAGTACATCATTGCAAAAGGATTAAGTTAAGTTTAGTTTATTTGCTTATATAGCGCACCCAACCCAAGGGTATCTGGGCGCTTTTGCTTGAATGTTACGGCAAGATACAGAATTACAATACACAGTATTGCGGGTACATAAGATGCAGGTGATCAATAGATAATACATACATGATAAATACAGGGTACATTTGTAGGCATCTGACTTGGGTTACAGATCAGCGTCGGGAGAGGCCTAGCAGGACAGTGAAAATACAGTTATATACAATATGCACAATAAAAGAGGGAGTTTGAGGTCTACCGTGTTACAGTGGGTATTGAGCGAATAGCCAGGCTTTCACTCTGGATCTGAATGACCAGAAGGAGGATTCCGTTCTGATGGCTCAGGGGAGTGCATTCCAGCATTTGGCAGCTAACACCAGGAAGCTGGAGCCACCTGCGGTTTTCAGTTTGTATTTTCGGAATATTAAGGTGATTCAGATAGAAGATCTGGTAGGTCTGTCCGAATGGTGCCTTGAGAATGTGTCTGATAAGTAAGTTGGGGCCGTGTTAGAGAGGCATTTATGTGTGATGACTAGGGTCCATAGCATAATTCTGTCATGCACTGGTAGCCAATGTATGTCCCATCTGATGGCTGAAATATGAATAGAGCGTTGTATATTCAAGACCAATCTAAGGGCCTTGTTCTGCACAACTTGTAATCTGTTAAGGTTCAGAGCTGAAGTACCTAAGAAAATGGTATTACTGTAGTCCTGCTTTGATAGGATCAGTGCTCTGGCAAGCGTAATGCAGCTGTTGGTTGGTAAGTAGTATATGCTGTGGAAGAAGCTGTAGCACTAACTTGTTTTTTGAGAGAAATAGTAGAATCTAGATAAACCCCTAGCATTTTAACCTTGTTGGCAACTTTGATGATGTTCTCATCAATGTTAAAGGTTTTGTAGCAAGAGTCCAGACTGTTTAGACTAACTTGAGACCCAATGATCAGGAGTTCAGTCTTGTCGTCGTTTAGACAAAGGCTATGGGCATCCATCCCGGCCTGGATCTCAAGGTAGATGTAATTTATCATTTTGGAATCTTTAGCATAGCAGCTAGAGAGTGTGATGAGGACCTGGGTGTCATCAGCATAATTTGTGTAGGTGACACCCAGGTTGGCAAGGTGATCAAAGAGGAGCTTAGTAAATATGTTATATAGCATAGGCGATATGCAAGATCCGTGCGGGACTCCGCAGTGGATAGGAACTGGAGGAGCAGACGCTGAGGGTCCAAAGACCCTAGTTATTCTGTTTGAAAGAAAAGATTGGATCCAGCTTGCAGCGTTTGAGGAAAAAGCTGCGGCGGAAGATAAGATAGATGTTTGGTCAGGATCTGATAGTCGACAAGATCAAATGCTGCTGAAAGGTCCAGCAGTAGGAGTATGGCCAGCTTACCCTTGTCTTTGGTTTCATCCATCTGGATTTTTAAGTCCAATAGAGCGGTTTCAGTGCCATGTCTTGGCCTGAAGCTGGACTGATGAAGTCCTAGCATGTTGTTGTCTTCCAAATGTTTTTGTATTTGGAGAAAGGCAGCTCTATCTGGTATTTTTAAGAGAAATGGTACTGTTGTTATGGGTCTGTAGTAGTTTGGTGTATTTGGGTCAAGGTTGGGTTTTGTGAGGAGCAGCATAACTCTAGCCTCCTTCAGATTGTGCAGTTTTTGAAGGAAGTAACTGGAACACGAGAGGGAAACATCTCAAAGGCATCAGGCGCGGCAAGCGAAATTGGTAGAAAAGAAATTGGCAAATGTCGAAGTTCAGGTACCTTTGTCAATGCCTGTACAGGAGGAGGGGACAGAGAGTACCCAACAAGTTGTGAGCACCACCATTGCTGCGCTCTGGGCAGAAGAGTGACAAGGACAGTGGGGTGGGGGGCAGCGTTACCCCAGCCCACAGTGACAGCAGGGAAGACTGCAGCGAGGAAGAGGCGGCTTCCGAGGCGCACGAGGAGGCGAATTTGGACGCAGGCAAGGTTAATTTGGACCATAACAATGTTGGAATTGTTTAAGTTAGGGGCCTTTCGCAAGGGAGTGCAGGAGTATGCCTGCAATGGGGTACAATTACAGTTCACAGCAAGAGGGCCTGGCGCCCCAAGAGCCCCAAGGGCTGGGGTGTCCACAACATGGTCAAGGGTATCAGAACCAAGAGTATCCACAGGGGCAACACCAAACATATAATCAACAGCCTCAAACATCTGATATACAGGTGTAGCACCTGCCACAGCAGCAGCAGGGCTGTGCTACACTCTGTACCCAGTCAATAGGGTACAGAGTGGGTCTACTGCTCCCTTCAGGGAAGCAACAGTAATGGGGATTAAACCCTTTTCATTCCCTGAAATGAACATATACCCTGATTAGGACTGCCCACAGAGAGCACTAGCGTATTCGGCCTTGTTAACGACCATCCACCCTAAAGAGGAACCCTTAGTGGGGACGGAGATAGGATACAAGCGGTTCATATTTATGGTGGACTCCAGTGCAATGGAATCATGCATCATGGAAAGGAATTTTCCATTATCTGACAAATATCTTGACATGCAGGGATTTTCTGGAGCTATTTCCAAGGTTCCATACACTGAGGAGCTGGATGTAAAAGTTGGAGGGAGGATTGTGCATGCTCCCTTGCTATATTCCGAAGGTTCCCCTGTCAATTTGCTTGGCAGAGACCTGCTCAGAAAAATAAACATGACAATATCATTTACAGATCATGGTATAGTTCGCTTCACACCTGGGATGTGCCCAAGAAGGGCAATGCTGAAAATACACACAATGACAAGGGAGGTGGTGGTTTGCAGGATTCCCGTGGACCCGGACTGGCTCATTTATGGTATTACTGTGCTTGTGGAGGTAGTACCTCACATTGCCAACCAGTGTTTGTGAGTGCCCACAGATTTTATTTTTTACCCAGTTGTGTCACCTGAGGTAGTGGTGGGAACAATATTGTCTCTGGATTTGACATGTGATGGATGACAAGCTGTTTGAGAACAATGACAAAGATGGGGAAATAATATTAGAGATTTGTATCCCCTGTGACATAATGGTACACCACCGAAGGGTGCAGTGTCATCTGATGGCATTACTAACCCCACCTCTAAGACTTACAACATGTGCCTCTGCATTTGTGGATGACAAATTCACACAATGTGGAACTACTGAAAGACGTGACCCCTGTGCCTATAATATTGAAGCCAGGTGCAGTGCTGCCCAGGGTAGAACAATATTCATTATCAAGATTGGCAGAGGAGGGTATTAGAAAGACAATACAGACCCTACCTGACCAGGGGATCATTGTACCATTGACATTTCTGTGTAACAGTAAGGACATATATATTTTACCAAAATGTAATGGCATTTTTTTATTGCAAAATGTAGTGGCATTTTGTTGGCAGCAGTAATACGGCATATATGTATGTATGTATATATATATATATATATATATATATATATATATATATATATATATATATATATATATATATTTTTTTTTTTTTTTTGCCAGTATGACATGTAAAGGTGTTGTTGGTGGCATGCAAAGTACAGAATTACAACACAGCCAAGCCCAACTTGAAACTGCAGAGAATGAAATGCACACATAGAAAAACTTAGTGCTGCCAGGCTAAATATTGAAGTGCACCATTTATTTGACTACCTTATACATGGAGACTACATTAAATTATATAACTGACTAATATAATTAACATTTCTAAATACTAATTCTAACTTCCCTAACATTATAATGTAGTCTCATGTGCAAAATGAGGTGAAAATCCATGTTTTACTGGCACTACTGAAATTCATTTTAAATACAGACTGGCGTTTACTTTAGCTGGTGGAGAGCAGAAAGAATGCTGCAGCAGGAAATCAAAATGAAAAAATAATTCTGTTCTGAAGCTCTCATTGTTCTGAACATGAGGGTTGTTACAGAGCACATCCTTGTTAACTTGATTGGGGGAAATTATAGGCAGGCATGTCTCATCAAAATGGAAAGGATCTGAGCTTTCCTGATGGCAAAAATTGCGGAGAGGAGTTAGTTCGTGATGGGCTGTGAAGACTGATAGAGTTCAAAAATGGTCAGAGCGCTGGCTGTGAGAATGATCTCGCCGATGCTCCCCACCCAAGATTTCAGAATCATTTTGTGCTGACACTGTGCCTGCATTTTGCGAAAATAGCAAGGTCACGTTGGGAGCTTCAAAGAAATACTAATCTTGGTAAAATATGTAAGTGCCAAGTGAGGACTATGGGAAATGCCGTATGAGTGGCTAAAGTTTATCACAGGGCAGGGAAGTCAGGAAGTCATTGCATGTTTATTTTTTGCCATTTTCAGAATGTGGGAACATTCATCTATGTTTCGAATAGACCTGCTTGTTCTGTTTTGCTTTCTTTTGTTTTCCAGAGGCTGCTGTAAATAACCATGGTAAGACTTGACGGCATGTACATGTAAATCAATATAATAAGTACCCATGAAAACAAATGGGAGTTTGTGTCATTCATGCATCTGTCAATTATTTTCTATAGATGATATCTAAAGGGGAGGTTTGTTTCTGTTCAGTAGTGCATTTGTCAATTTACTACTGCAGGTAAAATAACAACCCAGAAGAAGCTAATAATGTTCAGTGATAAAGCAGGTTTGTGTGTGTGTGTGCCTTCCTTCCTTGCATGCTGATGGGAAGGAATCTGATATGATATATAGATTACTGGACGTCTATGAGTCAGTAATGCCTGAGGGCACATAGATTACTGGATATAGATAAGCCAGTGATACCAGCCACAAACTGTAGGTGGCGCTCTGAATATAATTATTGGGTTCTAACAGTGCATAAGTCTGGGGCTCTCTACAGACAACTAAGAGGTATTCTAATAGAAAGGAAAGTTTTGTTCTATGATGGGGTTATAGTATAAAGAAGAAAAGCATGCTCACCACTATACCACAGGAATAATTACTGCAAAACAAAATGCCACTAAAATTCCCGCCAATATAAGCTAGCAAGGTATAGTCACTAAAATAAGGTGATGCCAAACCCAATCTAAGTGCAAGACAAATTTACCACCAATATTTTTACAGTAAGAAAATACCGCCAAATCCCAAAATTACCCCAATAGAACAAAATCTCTTACAAATAATGGTGCGTTGGCCGGGAAAGTGACTGTAGAGCACCTACAGGGCATGGCAAGTGTGTCTAACACTGCCATATGTGTATTGATGGGAACCCATTTTATGTGAGCAGCGTTACACAGGAAGTGAATTTCAGAATGTCTCAAATGGAGGCCACATTCCCAGAGTTAGTGCAATATCTGGAGCAAAGTTATACGCACATGGAACTTGGTCATAAAATAACAGAGTAGCATGACCGTATCTATGGTGAAGTGCAGAAAGAACCATTGGACTGCATTTTTGCAGAAGGTAGCATAATCCAGGTCTGTCTTTTGAGATTATTAAATGTTGCTGATAAACATGCAGAGAAAGATTTTCTGATACGGCTATAAATAGGTCTCTGCGGATGCAAGAAAATTATGCCAAGCTGATTAGCAGATTAAAAGTTGAACTGGATGGAGCTAATGAACAAGAGGAAAATTTAAGAGCAGAACTGGAGATATGTCAAAAGGACATCCAGTCAAAATGTAAAGACCTTGACACTCAATTGTCCCAAAGAAAGAAACAGTTTGAGGATAGTGAGCAAGTATTAAAACACTTGAAAGAGTTAGTAGATCATATTAGACAAGATAAAGATGAGGTTATTTTGGAAATGCAGATTTTACAAAATGAACATTTTGAGAAAGAAAGTGATCTTCAAAATGCTGAACAAGAGATAGTTAAAATGTTTCAAGAAAGAGATAAGAGAGACAAAGAATTCAATGAATGCCAAATGCAAATGAGCTATATGCAAAATGTGATTAATAAGGTGAGTGGTGAAAACAATTACTTGCGTACGGAGGCAGATAAACTCCTTCAAAAGTGCAAGGATTTGGAACAGCAGATATGCATTTCCATGTCCCAGGACAAACAGCAGGGCACCACATTCAATGGAGTTGAGGTGAATTCTATTTCTACATGGAGATATAGTGCCCCAGTGGCTGTGCCGGTGTCTGAACTTGGTTGTAGCGCTCTTGGGGGATTTGACACACCCATTGGGGGCCGCCACTAATCCCATACGCCTGAAACAAGGGTTGAATCACAAAGTAGTGCAACCCGAAGTATAGCAATAAGTAACCCTATCAAAATAATGAAATCAATCAAGGCCCTAATCATACCATTCAAAAAAGGAGGCGAGTGCTGCGTATAAGACCACTTAGAAGCGGTGCATGATATATTCAAAGCCCTCCAGATACCTAAAGAAAAATACAGACAATACTTTCATTTGACTCTGGAGGCCCCCATAGCCAGTATCATTAGAGGATTAAATGAACAGCAGAACATGACATGGGCAGAGTTTGAAAAAGAGCTTAGACGTAATTTTTCTCCATTCCAGTCATTACAGGAGTCAAAGAAAGTGGCATACACGATTACGGCTGGGCCAAATACATCCCTCGCCAATTTTTGCAAGACTTAAAAAGAGCTTTTTCTCGCTTTGATGTATCTTTTGACCCCAATTCCAATGAATTTTAAACTGCCTATTTCTATGGGTTGCAGAAAGACATCATATCACAGTTAGTCCATGAATTTCACTGTGACAAGTCCCTTGAGTGGATTGTGCACCAAAGTATAAAACTATATGAAGTGCTATTTTGTCAGGGTAGAGAGAGTGATTAAATGAAAGACACTAGACCAAAATCTTAAGAATCCTCAGCAACAGTGATGGAGATCAGGTCAGCTAAAATATCACTTGAGTCCGCTCAAAGTCCAGGTAAAAATAATGTGATACCCAAACAAAGGGGTAATCAACAAAGGTTGCCGCTCTCTGCACCGATGTTTCAATCACATGATCCTAGTAATAGGGAGAGATACATAGGAGACAGGCTCCGGGCAGGATATCGGCCTGACATGTCAGGTATGAACAATAATCGGAGACAAAGCCAGGATCAAAGAAATAATGGTCCCTACCAGGCATTGGGGGCACAGAGCAGATTTGACCCCAACACCATGATCTATGGTAATCAGGACAGACCCCGGTATTTAGATCGATTTACTGAAAATGGGAATCAGCATAAGGGACAATACTCACAAAATGAGAGACAGGACATGAGGCATAGTATGAATTATGCCCCACGTCAATACAATCAATCACTGCCACCGGAGGACCATAACCAAAGGATAGGTGCACCCCGCTCCCCGTCCCACATGAATCAAGAGTTCAGAAACAACTCCAATAGAAAACATTCTCCTGAGAGATATCAGAATAGATTAAATCAGGGGGAAAATAACCAATATCGACCTAGGACACAGAGAGAAGATTCTAGAGAGATGGAAAGATTCCAGTATCTCGAGGCCCAAGTGAAAATTTTGGCTGAACAAATAGGAAAACTATGTATGGTTCAAAAAGAGTCATCAAAGGAGGGGGCAGAAGGCCATAGCAATGACCGGGTGGTTTCCGATAATAAGTGACTAAATATTCATGATATCTGCAATGCTAAAAAGACAGATTGCCCTGATCTGGTTTTGCATAATGACTCTGAGATGCTTAATGGTTTAAAAATGAAAATACCGGCAAATGAACGTGTGACAGAAATTGCAAATACATCTAAAAAGGAAGTTCAGTTTAAACTGGGGTTAAATCAAACATTGGAGATTTGCACAAATGAAAAAGGAAAACATGAAATTCTAAAAGAACAAAGAGACAGTTTTAAGAAAGACAACTCATGCATGGGTAATACAATTGATCTGGGAGTAAGTGGGGATGTTAGAACGTTCTCTCTAGACAATCAAAACACTAACAAAACACAGGCAAGAAGAATAAGTACTCAAAAGGAGGGTACAAATCAATCACCTGAAGAGTTCTTCGAGCCAGAGATTTTTGAGGAACTTAAAAAGATTGGCATCATGTCAAATACCCACAAATGCCGGGAATTAGAAAGTGAAAGATGATCAAGTAATGTTTCTACGCATATTCAGTTGGAGAATTGTAGTGTGAACTCTGATGATCCCCGGATGGAAGGACGAACAGTGGCCAGACTCCAAAGGACCTCTGAATATGGGGAAATGAGAAAGGTTTCTCAAACGGAAATGGACAAAAAGGAGGGAAAAATGTCCTTACATTTACCAATGTGCTTAGCCAAAAGTGAAAAAGGTCTGAGAAAAGTGAATCCTGAAATTAGTAAGAATTCACACTTTTTGTGTGTGTTAGAGGAAGTTGAGGACAGATATTATGCTCCCATTACTGTGGAAGTAATATGCAATACATTTGCCATGATTGACACAAGCGCACAGGCCACAATTATGTCCAAAGAATTGTTAAAAAGTATCAATGAAGGGAGATCTCTACAGAATAAGATCACAGTGAGACAGAGTGAAGGCCCAGTGCCTAACTTTAACGGTGAGGAGGTGCCTATCGTGGGTGTTACCGAGGTTGACATAAAGATAGGAAAACACAGAATGAAACAGGAAGTGTTGATCACATCTATCTGTGAAATTCCATTCATAATGGGAACAGATTGCCTGAAAAGATTGTCTCCTCTCATAGATGGAGTAAATGGAGTACTGTGGTCCTTAACCAAAAAAACCATTAAGACCTAAGAAAATAAAGTACCAAAACAACAATATAAGTGAATGCCATACTGTTGCCAAAACGAATGATGCAGTGGAGGTATACCTACAGAATAGCTGTTTGCCTAGTGTCACTGTAATTTTGATGTGTCAGGATAAAACGCAAAGTGAAAAAGAAAAACAATCTGTGCAGATTTATTTGGATCCTAGGAAGAAATGGCAAACTGAAATAGATGAACACACATTGCGTTTCTATTTAAAAGAGAAAAAATGCAAACAGAACACTACTTCTATAGCAGACACAGAAAAAACCATCACCACCCTTGCTGAAATACATATGGAAGATGAATAGCCATGGATTCACATTGGTATAAAACACCATTCTAAAGTGATACAAGCTACTTTGGTGCTTGAACAGGAAAGGAGTTGTATTAATGAGAAATTACTGCAGAGAATAATGGAAAGGGAGGAAATCCCAAATTTTAGAATTAAACCAATATGTCTCTGGTTTGGACAATCCAGATTTTGAAAATCGAATTGCAGGAAGATTAACATTGGACAAAAAACCATCTACCACAATGTGTGGAACACAAAATGATTTTTATATGGGCAATGATATCAAGCACAGAATGTGTATGGTGCTAGATTTCCTTAATCAAAAAGTATGGTCCCTGTTAGGCGGGCCTGCACCTGAATTTGCAGATAAGAGAAAGGCTTATCATTGTGCACAATTGGTATCATATGCAATTGAATTAGAGGTGAAGAAGGGTATTACTATTCCTGCATTCACCAAGCAGGTTGCTATAACACTAAAGTGCAGGAATGGACATCAAATGAAAGATTCTATTGCATTTGTGTGCTTGAATGAATCCATGAAATAGCAAGACCTGGATTATGAATACACCCCATTGATAGATGTTGGGAAAGGGTCTGTCAAAATTATGGTGAATAATAAAGGATGTCAGGATATTAATTTAGAAGAGAATTCTTTATTAGGAATGGCTATACAAAAATCACATTATACTGCAGATTTCAATAACATGGTGATTGGAAATATCCCTGAGAGATATGCAGATGCACAGGGTGTGCTGCCAGAGTACCTGGATTCTAAACCCAAGGGGATATTCAAAATTCAATCTGTGTACCCTTATGATTCCAATGAGACAGTGTGCTGTCACCAGGAGAATTGCACAGTATTTAAGTTGAATGAAAATGAAACAGAAAATCAGCGCATTGAAATGGAAGCTGATATGCCAAAATATTTAAAAGTGGAAAGTTTGCAACGAGATACAGCCACACAGTTAGAAGAGAGCACAGAGATTCCTCCACTGGAGGATTTCCCTGAATTTTCAAAAATGGTAGAGGAGCAGATTCTGGTAGCAGATGCATGTGATAGCGAAGAGGATAAGAATTAATTGAAAAAAATATTTATGGAATTTAAAAACGTTTTTGCCAAAGATGCGGCCTAACTAATTTACATGTTGCCACATTACCGGAGGGGTGTGGTAGAAATGCAGTATGTGTGTGTCAATATCGATTGCCACTGGCATGCTTAGAGTCATTGGCAGAGATAATTAAAAACTTGGAGTCTCGGGGAATTATCAGGCCCATTCATAGTACCTCCAACACTCCTATTTTGGGTGTGTTAAAGCCAAATGGTCAATGGCGTGTGTGTGTGTGTGTGTAGACTTGAGAGACTTAAATAAAAGAGTACCAGTGTCTAGATGGCCACTGCCATTCATTGATCCATTCATTGATCAAGGCCTTGCTCAAGTGCATGGGTCAAAGGTGTTTACCACATTAGATCTCACATCTGGATATTGGTGTGTGCCACTGGCAGAGGATATTCAGAATTTATTTTCATTTTCATTTGATAAAACACAATACGCATGGGCTAGAACACCATTCGGGTATGTCAATAGTGGGAGCGAATTTGGCAATTTGGCATATTTTTGAGAAAGGCTATGCCTTTCTCAAGAGGAACCATAGTTTATGTGGATGATGTCCTGATAAAAAATGAAAACCTGAAAAGCCATTTTGATGAAATTAGACATGTACTTGGCCATTTGCAAAAGGCGGGTGCCAACGTATCTTTGCAGAAAGCCCAATGGTGCAAGAAAAGGGTGCATTTCCTAGGCCATAGGTAACTGAACATGGGCTAAATCCACAAAAGAAAAAGGTGGAGGCCATACAGAAATTGAAAGATCCTAGAAATGTGAAAGATTTAAAAAGTTTATTAGGAATGACAGGATATAACAGGACATTTATTGAAAATGATGCTGAAATTACTCAACCATTGACTAAACTATTGAAGCTGAATACACCCTGGAAATGGAAAAAGGAGCAATCTGAGGCAGTTGCTAAATTGAAGGAATGCCTCATAAAGGCACAGTGTTTAGCGTATCCCATAAAAAACAGAGATTTCTTTATAGAAATAGGGTTCACTGAACATTGTATGTCAGCAGTGTTATCTCAAAAACATGTTTTGAACCACAAAACCATTGCTTATGCAAGTAAGGCATTTTCCCAAGTTGAGATCAATTTCAGGAAATGGGAAAATGCCCTTTGACTACTGTGTGGTCATTGCAGCATTTCCACCCCATTGTTCAAAGAGAAAAGGTAATAATTGAGACAAATCATCAACCATTGCAGTTTTTACAGAGTAAAAGGATTAGGTCAGGCAATCTAGCTCAGTCCAGAATAATTCATGGACATTGGCATTGCAAGGCTTTCCTGTAGAAGTGAGGTATGGTCAGAATAAAAAGAGCCCAGTTGCTCAAGGATTAGCAGATTTTTATTTTTTTTTATTTTTATACTTTCTTTAACCTAAAAGGTTTTTAAAAGGTTTTGTGTTCAAACTCTTCGTTCCTGGATTGTTTTACAGTTTACAGTTTACTCTACACATCTTCTTTGTTTGCAGTCGCGAGTATTTTGTCCAAGATTTTGGCGGTTGCAGTAACCCATGTAGTACGCCCACCTCCGATTAACCTTGCCCACCAAATCTCTTCGTCAAAGATATGTGCCGCTGCTAACGTCGTCTTCAGGTAAGAATTTCTTATAGACTCTACGCCTGGACAAGTTAGGAGTAGGTGTCTAGTGGTTTCTACCACCACTGGGTCTAAGCAGAATCTGCATTTGTTTGTTGTTGCTAGACCTCTTATCTTGAGAATTTCGTTAGTGTGGAGTAAGTTGAGACGAGCTCTTAAAAAAGTGTTCCTCAATTTACGATCAGGATATCTTTTCACAAAGGGTTGGAGTTCATGTAATTTAAAAGTCATGAATGGTAAATCGGCCACCAGTTTGTAAGAACCTGCTTGTTCCAAGGTGTTGACCCAATCAAGCTCGTTTAGTTTCTTTTGAATTTTCGTTGGGTTTTCCACCAGGTCTTTTTTTGAGCAATTGATTTCATCCAATTTCGCTTCTTGATCCTTGTACCACTGGGTCAGGACAGCGGAGCAACCACTTTCAGCTTCTACATCTATCGCTTCTAGTAGTTTCGAGCGTTTTTCAAGCAGTAATTTTCTGAAAAGCATCATGGTGTTCCTTTCTACTACTGCAGTCAACGAGAGCTGACTCATTTCGCGTCTTATTAATACCAGAGGTGTGGAACTCGGTAGAATTAAAACTTCTCGCCAATATTGGCTTTCTAACATGGGCCAGATTTTTTTTGGAAGGCCAGGCATGGCTTCAACTCCATACACAAGTGTGGGTGTGACCTTGGTTTTGTAAAATTCTATAACTGGTATAAGAGAAAAACGGCCAAATTTCTTGTCTATTGCTTTTGATATTAGACTCTTTGTTTTTCTTAAGAGTTGTTTTTGCATGGCGTTTTCCTTTGGCGTATTATCCACCATGATACCCAGATATTTAAATTCTGTCACCTTTTCGATGGGTTCTCCTTCCAAAGTCCATGTAAAAAGATCACTTTTTGTTTTTCCTTTGCCAAAGAACAGAATCTTAGTCTTTGGCTTATTTATCTCCAAGCCATTTGCGGCGATATATATAGCAAGGTTTGTCAGTTGTCTTTGCAACCCTATTGCTGTCTGATCTACTATAATAATGTTGTCCGCATATAAAATTCTTGAGATTTTCGTGTTTCCAATTTGTGGAGGGAAGGAACGAACCATGTGCTCCGTTTCTTTATAGTCCCCTATAAAGGTCAAAAAGAGCGCCGGGGCCAACGGGCAACCTTGCTTGACTCCTCGGTTTGTAGGGATTTCATCAGAGAGTGTTCCTTGGTGGTCAAGCCTCACTTGGATTCTGGTGGCCGTATGGAGGGCTATGAGTGGTTGTAGTATGCTTGCTGGACACTTCCAGACCCTTAGCTTTTCCCAAAGCCTCGATCTATTTACCTGGTCGAACGCTTGGCTAAGGTCGACGAAAGCCATGTAAGTTCGTGGGCCGCCAGCAAGAGACTTGCTTTTTAAGATGTTAACCGTGAGAATGTTGATGGTTGTTCCCACGTTCTTTTTGAACCCAGATTGAAACGGGTCGTTGCATGGCGCGTTCTCTGCCCATTTTTGGAATTGTTTAAGGAGTAGAGATCCATAAACCTTGCCGATCACATTTAGCAAAGCGATTGGTCGAAAATTTCTGGGGACATCTCTCGCCCCCTTCTTGAAAATAGGGACAATCACCGCATTTGTCCAGAATTTTGGTAGAGCTTTCGCTGTGGTCACTCTTCGAATAACTGCACTTATAAACTTTGACCAGACCTCCGGATGTTCTTTTAAGTGGACGTTGGTCAGGCCATCGGGCCCAGGGGCTCTTGAGTTTTTCAACTTTTTCAAGATGTATAAGATATCTTCTGCATCGTGGAGCTCCACCCACGGAGATTGGTTTTGTTCCTGGATAATGATGTTGTTAGCAGCGACGTCGAAGAAGAGATTTTCAAAATGGATTTTCCACTTTGTTTCCGAAATACCATTGATCAGGGCATCTGAGTTGATTTGATCAGTCGCATTTATCAGAGCCCAGAAATCTCGAGGATTTTTGAAGGACACGCACCGTAGCATGTCTTCTGAGTCCTTTTGATACATGATGTGTCGGCGCTCTATCAGCCAGGACTTGTAGGCCCTTAATTCACAGGTCCAGTCTTGTTTATCGATGTTTGAACCGGATTTCATGTATCTTCTCTTTAGCTTTCTAAGTTTTCGTCTTCTGATGACCAAAATTTGGTCATACGTGTGTATTGACTTGTTTGTAGGTGTACTGTTTTTAATTTTTGGTTTCATGAAAACATTTAGCAGGTCGCTATAGTCCGGTTGTGCAAAGGCGCCTTCCAACAGATCTCGCTTTATGTAGTTGGTTGTTAAGGAGATGACATTTTTTTGACTCAAAGCGAGCCAATTTCCTTTAGGGTTCGTTTTAAGCTTTGGAGCGCACATTGTTTTTTCAGTTGCAGTGACTGGCCAAGTTAGGCATAGCAGATTGTGATCACTCGCCTTAGTTTTCTGAATATCAAGCGATGCAATGATCGGCAAGAGTGTGGATGAAACGTAGATGTAATCAATTGTGGCCATAACATTTCTACCTTCCCATGTTGGAGGCAGATTTGTCGTTTGAAATGACGTGGCCACATTTTCAAGATTTTTTAATTTCATCAAAGCTGACCATTTTTCACCTCTCAGTTCGGCCTTTGTTCTCGCCTTGCCTGAAAATTTCTTAGCACATACGGCGTTTAAATAAGTAATGATGACGTCAGGATGTTTAACAGTTCCATTCCTTTTCCATTTCTGATTGCGATTAACAACCCTGAGGAGGGTCTCCCCTTTGATCCCTTTTTTGCTGTTTCAAAGGCTATATCATATCCGTCTAGGGTGGGCTTTGTAGTTAGCCAAGTCTCCTGTAAACACAGGATATCAAAAGAAGACAAGTCACCATCACTCTGCACTGTAAGGTGCTGAAATCCACGGGTGTTCCACGAGCCTAGTTTGGCTCGTTTGATGTTTGTTCCTCGTGTAGAGTCGTCGTAGAGCTTTGTGGAAACGAGTTGCTATTTCTTTTGTGTGGTCAAGGCTTTGGGAAGCCAGGCCCAGAGATTTTGCAAAGGATTTGATTTTTCTTTGTCTTTTCCATCTTTTTGCGATGTTTTCACATTCTGCGTACATGTTCTTTTAATTTGTATTGATGGACCTCTTGGATTTCTTTCATATTTTGTTATTGACTCGTTCAGTCTTCCTTTGTCGTTGGTTTTAGGTATTCGAGATGTTTCCTGTTTTCTTGCAGCTTCTGGTCGAGGACTTCTCTTTTCCACACTAAATGTCTTCTCTGTGTCTAGTGATAGGGGTTTTATGTTGTTTTTCTACCCCAATACTTGTTTTTGAATCTTCTTTTCACAGAATCTAGAGTCTTTAGAGGAGTCTGTTCTTTTCCTTAAATTACGGTAGGAAGAGCTGGCTTTCCAGCGTCCAGGTTTTTGTGTATCTCTGGCTGCTTCGGTTTCACTTAGGTCATATTCTAATTTCATTAACTGTTTTAAGGAATCACGTAATTTCTGTTTCACTGATGTTGATGAGATGAATAAGTATGCAGTTGCTTGACGACCTTCGTGTATTGGTTCCACTAATAACAAGTCTTTTGATTCCACCGATCTCATTTTAGGGATACTAAGAAGCAGTTCCATTACCGTTCTTCTGTTGAGGATTACATACTCTCGACAGTTTCCAATTTGTTCCAATTTAAAGGCGGGAACACCCCTCCTCGGGTCAGGTTTTGTTTTGGAAGTGACCCCACTATCCTCATGATCTCTTTCCTTTCTATTTGATCTTACGTTTTCATGACTGTCTTCCCGTCTATCCTTCTTTCTATATTTGTCACTTGTTTGCTTACTTTTTTCCATTTCCTTGTGTACGGGATTTGCCCCAGTGCCACTATCTAGTTTTGACACTTTTCTGTGGCTTGACTGTTGCAATCTTTGATTTTTGTTTTTTTCGTCCTTATCAGGCGATTTATCTAGGCCCCAGTTTGCCTTTCGGGCCAACTTCTTGCAACGATCTTCTAATGAAACAAATGGAAAGTGGTCTCTTATGACTAATTGACCTTGGTCCAAAAACATTTTTGATTGATGTTCACGTGATGTTTCTCTTTTCGTTTGACACTCCACGAGATCAGAGGCAGGTTTTTCGCAAGGATGGTTTAAGTTTTCGAGGACCTCTTCGATCAAAAGATCTTCTGTAGATTTAGAGGTGTTTGAGGTCCCTGACATCTCTATTAGATCAATGCACACTGGGGTCTGGGCCTCCTGGTTTGTTGGAGTTGAGCAGTTTAAGTTTGGTTCTAAACTTGTTCCACCTTTCTGAGGCTTCGTTCTATCATTAAAGCTTTTTTCCTCCACCGGTAGGCAGAAAACCAGTTGCCTCTCGCTGTTTTTTTCTTGAACGTTTGTCGTTCTGCAGTCCTTGAAGATAGGAAAGTCTTTGTTTATCGTAGAATTAAAAGTCTTTGTTGGATGAATCTCTTGATCAGGGCCCGTTGTATGATCTTTTTTCTCGTTTAGATTGGCTTGGAGATCCTTTTGTCCCTGGCGAGTTCCAGTAGTGCTTTTTTTTTTCAATGTCGCTCTGCGACAAGTAGAAGGGATTGGCCTTATTTATCGGAAGTCGAACATTCGTGTTTATCGTTGTTTTCGGCCTTTCGGTGATCTTAATTTCGGTCAATGATAAGAGAGTCTTGCTAGACGCAATATGCAGAGTTTGTGACCCTCTTTCGGTGGTTCCATTTGCACAAGGTTTTATGTTTTCCTCTGGCGATGTTGGTCGGTGCTGGATGGTGCAGGCCTTTGTTTTATCTTTTTCTGCTGCAGTGACATAGCCCTCCAAAAACATGAACTTTGCATGCATAGTTGTCAGTAGGGAGCTATGGTCCTTTAAGGAATCATTTATGGCCTCGTACAATTTTGTGAAGGGCGCCATGGCCACTGCAACTGCACACATCAGCGTTACCATGTCCGGTTTGTTTTCTGATGTTTCCTCTGGCATAGAATTTTGGCAGGGGCTTCCAACCCTTTCTTTTGCAGGAATTATAGTTTTAGGTGTATATCTATCTTCAGCCATTGAGATATCCACTTCAGGTATCAAACTTGCCACAATAATGTCGTCATTTGTCACAAGGCTCTCGTTGTTTATCTCCTCTTTGTCTTTTTCGTTTTGCGTTTCGTTTGTTATAAGTATGTGTGCTTCGATACTGTCCATCAAAACCTCGTTTTCTGGGTTTACTAAAGGAGTTTCATCCGGTCGGTATTCCGTCCCAGATTTGTTTAAGAATTCTTGTTCTTCGATTTTGTCCATTTGATCGGAGGTTAGATTACTTTTAGCCTCTAGGCTAGACCCCCGTACGACTGGAATTGTGCTAGGTGTCTCAAGCGGCAGATCATCTGAACTATAGACAATTTCCAGCATGTGGCTGTCACTTATTTCACAAATGTTCTCAAATTTTCTCTTGCGGTGTTTCCCAAAAAATTCCACTAAATTTTGTGATGAGAAGATGTTATTTTCTGGTGTGCACTTTTTGTCTATAGTTTTCAGAGATCGCTTTATGGTCCGTTTTGCTCTCTGTTTGTCAGTGTTGTTCGCGTCAGCTCCTTTGAACCTTCGTAACCGGGCTGATTTTACAGTTTTACTTGGGGGGGTGACCGCTGGTAAGTTTTTTTCCGTATTGTTTTGGGCTGTTTTCAATTTTTTCAGGAGTGGACCGGCTTCTATTGGGGCTATCGATGGTTTTAAAAACGGCTGTTGGCTTGAGTCGTCCCTGGCTTTATTTTGGCATTCTTCATTAGAGCAAGATGTTTCGCCTGGTGTCTCGAGAGGCAGGAGGAGGATTTCCACATCCACCTCCACCGGTATGTTTCTCGTTTTGTCCCCAAAATCAGAGGCGTCATCCAAATCCCTCGGCAATTTACGAGCCTCGCAATCCCCACGCGGCTCACCCCTTGGGTGGCCCTCCTGGGCGTCCACCCCAGGGAAATCGGCAGCACTCTCCAACATCTTCGGCCCATGGGTCTCCACCAGAGGGCGCACGGCTACCTCTCGGTCCCAAGCAGTCGCTTGGCTCTCGCCTTTTCTCGCTCGCTCCCGCAAGTCCGCCCCTCCCGTCTCCCCCGGAACCGATACCGACCGTCCTCCGACGGGCGGCAAAGGGTCCGCGGTGGACCGGGGGCCGCTCTGCGTGTGAGAGGCGACACCCGCGCCATTTCCCACCGGCGAGTCGATGTCTCTCATGCGGGAAGAGCACTCAGCGCCCTTTGACGCCACTACAGCTTCACTCAGCCGACCAGAGGCCTGCGCGTCGGAAGGGTCATAGATATCCTCCAGCACAGGAAAGTTGTAATTTCTGCGCTCCGTCTTACGATGAGCGGCCAGCGTGACCATAATTATCTCGCCCCTTGAGTCCTCGCCTCTAGCGCTAATAGTGTTTGTCTCGGTGCCCTGAGCGGGTGGAGGCGTATTTTCTGACGTCGGCACCTGTTCCTTGACCCAAGTAGTTTTCGGACACGAGCCTCCAGGGCTCCCAGTGCCTACAATTTGGTCATCGTGGACAAGGCAAAGTGTGTCCTCAGTGGTGCATTTCTTTGCCAGTATTTCCTTGGTGTTAGTCGAGCTTGTATGTTTTGTATGAGTTATCACTTTCCCAGTACTCAGAGGCAGAAGTTTGCCCTCTTCAGCTCGAGTACGGGAACGGGAGCTCCGTTGGTGCAAGCCTTTACCGCACACCGGCGGGTGAAGCATGGGGGACAGAGTGGCGTCCATGACTGCCCAAAGACTGCTACTCTGCCGCTTCTCCGCGGCCGCTCCGCGGAGTCAAGAGGTTTTTGACTGGACTGGTCTGGTCCGGTTCACACTGTAGCCACTGTAGACAGACTGGAAAGAAAGGAGCAGCCTACAGTCACCGCCCGAGACTGTCACTCTGCCGCCACTCCGCTTCTTCGATGGTAAAGCGTCTTCCTTCTGGTCAGGGGGCCCTCCGTCAATCGAATCACGAGAGCCTGCACCGAAGACAAATCTTGCTCTGCTGCTGATCACAGATTAGCAGATTTATATGACTGTGCAGCTGAATGTGTATCAGACGAAGTAGAGGTGGAATCTAGCTTGCAGGAGTTTGAACAATCACCACACAAAGCTTTTGATGAAAATACATGTAAGAAATGACCAACTCTATATATTGGCGGTTGTACTTTCACATTGAAAATGACAGCAATAAACAGTTGGTATCATGGATAGGAAATGTCTGGTTGAAATGTGAGGACATTCCTAGTATAGGGATGAGAATAAGGGCTAGGAGTAGTCGGTAGCAGAATTG
Source organism: Ambystoma mexicanum (assembly GCF_040938575.1). Taxonomy (NCBI): domain Eukaryota; kingdom Metazoa; phylum Chordata; class Amphibia; order Caudata; family Ambystomatidae; genus Ambystoma; species Ambystoma mexicanum. The sequence goes on from NC_090936.1 coordinate 253,986,409, forward strand.
GCAGCCATTTATAAAGCAATTACTACTGCACTTGAGAATAAATGCAGTCAAATTGTCCTGGTGACTGATTCTGATTATGCATAAAATAGATTTGTAGAGTATGTTCCTGGCTGGAAAACAAAAGGCATGCTTACATATCATTAAAAAAAAACTCAAACATGGAAAAATTAAACAGGCAATAGACAAATTAGTGTCAGAAAATGATTTAACAGTATACTGGAGGAAACTTTGTGGGCATTTGAAAAGTCCAGGAAAAGTGAAAGGAGGGAAATGATAAAGCAGATCAATCAGATCAATTAGCCAGGATTGGGGCTGTTATGGGAGAGTTATTACCCATTGAACACTTAATTGGTGAAATACAGATAGATGCAGTTACACGCTCTAAGGCTCCAAAAGAGGTAGAACAACTAGTAGTGCAATGGAGTTATGATACACCAGATCAAGATCTCATTAAAGCACAAAAAGATGATCCAATATTGGGGATATATTATAATCATTTGATGGACCCCAAACAAAATCCTTTAACTGAAAATGATTGTATAGGAAAAGAACAGTTGAGGGTGTTGCTAAAGAATAAAAAACGAATTAGAAACAGGACAGATACAATGGATGGTACCCCTTTAATTCAGAGGGCTAATGCTACACCATTCACATGATGCAATTACTGCAGGACACAGAGGTTCACAAAGACTTTAGAAATACGGAAAGATTATGCTTACTGGCCACATATGTCCCAAGATGTGGAATTATAAACTAGGGGGTGTCTAGTATGTGCCCAATTTAAACCCACTTCACCAATGCATAGAGCTCCACTGATGAAAAGAGGCTTAACCCTTGCATGGTCAGATTTGCAAATTGACTATGTAGGGCCTGTAAAAAGGTTGAGTAGGGGGAACCGTTATCTTTTGACCGTGGTTTGTTTGATGTCGAAATGGGTAGAGTGTATTCCTGCACCAGATTGTAGTGCACAAACAGCAGCTACATTACTCGTAAATCATATATTTTCAAGATTTGGATTACTACAAAGAATAGAGTCAGATAGAGGAAGTCATTTCACAAGCACCTTGATGAGTAAGGTGTGGCAGATATTGGGGTTGAAAAGGAAACTGCATATTGCGTACCGACCCGCCTCTTATGGGAATGTTGAGCGTTGCAACAGGTCTGTTGTGGAGATATTAAAGAAGTTTGTAGCAGAGGCAGGTTTCAGCTGGGATTTATGATTACCTCTGGTTTTCATGGCAATCAGATCAACTCCGGCCAAAGCAACAGGTATCAGCCCTCATGAGGTGTTGACAGGTAGGAAGATAGTACTGCCACACCATTTATTATACAGGACCCATGAGCAGACACTTGTGAGTGTGTCTACAGTTCATGAATATGTGGAAGAATTGAGGAAGCATTTACAACATGCATTTGCATTTGTGCAGCGAAATTTGGAGGGAGTGAAAGAATATAATGTCAGGGATCAGGTATATAAATTTCATTTTGGAAAAGGTAAACATAAAAATTCTAAATTTCTTGCGGTCTGGCAAGGGACATTTGAAATTGTGACTAAGGTGTCCCCAGTAATTTACAAAATATTGAAGACAGAGGGTGAAACGGTGACAGAGCAATTTGTTCATGTTAACCAAATTAAGCCCTGTCATCCCAAACATGAAATCAGGAGGCTTGAGCAAGTAGAGACAGCTTAAGTGCCCTGAATACATGGAAAGAAAAACACAGTAGCTGTCTTCATGGTATCTCACACAATAGAAATGTAAATCGATGCACACGGAAAGTACATGAAGGTACTGTTGGCTGTGAGAGAACGCTGGTGGTATTGACTGTATTACGGACCTTCGCGCTCTCCCTTCAAGAATATGCTCGCTCGTGTTTCTGTTTAGCTCAACTGAGCGGACGTCTTTAAAAGACACACAGAAGCTGCCTGACTCGTTATCAGAGAACATCTTTTTGATTGGGCTAATGACTCCTTCTCCCTCCCTTGATCCCGCCCACTTAACCTCAAAAATAGCGTGCATGGCGCACTCGCGCGCACACGGAATGTACATGAAAGTACTGTTGGCTGTTTGCTGCTTTGCTGTTTATGTTTTTGCATTTTAAATTGAATTATGTACCATGATTCATGGGAAGACTCTGAATAAGTCTATTAGTGGAATACTGCATGGTGAGTCCAGTCTTTTATATTGAGCCTTGTTGTTATTACTACTGTCATTTCTGAGTTTTGGTGGGAAAGCTTACTAACAAAGCGAGAGATAAATAAGCGGTGACTGCGGCTACTTCTTCTTCCAAAAAGAAGGGAAAATATATTCTGTAGACCTACCAAAATGGTGCTAACGTTAAAAACAGGAATGCCGCCCCAAGACAAAATAAAAGCTTGTGTGGCAGCGGCTTTCCAAATGCCAAAATCCTCTACGCGCTCCATTCAGCTAGTACGCGCATGTAAATCTGCCTCAAATATTTCATCTTGTACTCCCTTAGCTGATATATGCAAATTTTGCGAATTGGGTGCCAAAATGGGGTGGGGGCTGAAAAGTCTCAATTTCCCCATTCAACCAAAGGGGCTTGCGTTACACCTGCTGATAAACAAGAAGCAAAAGGGGGGTGGTTGAATTGATAAATACACCCCCTGATTACCTAATAGCCTGAGAGTCCGCTGGCCATTATTAAAGAACAACTGGGTATAAGAAGGGGGGTGAATGAAGTCAGACATGTGGCAAATCCCGCAAAACCACCAATGGACCTTGTATCTAATGATCAGGTTGAATTTGTGGTAGAAACTGATTCCCCTGATTTAGCATTGGAAAAGGTAACGCCAAGCAAGGAAAACTCTACCATTGATAATGATGAGTGTGTTGTGAGTTCTTCTAGCCACAGAAAGGTGGTTAATTTAGAGACTGAAACTGGAGAGAGTGTTCATGATCTATCCAAATCCCCAATGATGTTCTCCCCCTCACCAAATGAGTCTTCTGTATTGTCTTGCTCCTTTACAAACCCCACTCCACGGCGCAATCAATACGCTCTGGCTCTATTAATCAACCCTCTCAAGGAAAGTTCATCATAGGTGTTGAGACATCTCTTCAGACGATGAACGAAGCGCTATTCTCACTACACGACTGTATGATTCCTTAGATTCAAAAATGGATGAACAACATGTGTTATTAACCAATGTACTATCAAATGTAGAATGTAATGTAATGTAGAATCAAAAAAAAACCAAGCTTTTATCCGTTTGTTGTAATAATCAATTTAACAGTGATTCAAATGTGGAAAAAATTAGTGAAGAGAAACAGGGGAAAATACATGCTAATAACTTTGAAAAACCTGATGTCTTTTTAATTGATTGCTCACAGAATCAACAGCTGGTGTTACAGCATCAGGCAGGAAAAGAGAAAATACCTGTGCAAATGAATGACACTGTTAAAAAGGCAGGAGAGAAAGTGCTAGAAACTAAGAAGGGTGGGATTCCTCCCATTTCTGTACCTGAAATTGGTGTGAAGGATAAATGTGTTACTGGACAGCAATGTTCCAAAAAAACAAAGGCAAAAATGTAGAACATTGAAACCACGACTCCCTTTTCTAGTGGGAGTGTCCAACAAAACAAGGACGTTGCAATTGCAAAAGATTCTGTCTCAGAAAGCAAAGGGACTACTGGGACTAGACAGTTCATACAGATGCTATCAAAACCTCAGCAACTACAATGGCACGGAAAGCTATTGCCAATAAATATCGCAATGTGTTATTGTTTAAAGCTAATCAAACCAAATTGGCCAAAATAGCGTCTCTGGTGTATGAACCTCTAGATAGCCTGGTTTTATTGAGTAATCAGAACAATGCAAGCGCCTCTAAGCAGAGACTCTTGGGTCCAGCTCTGTTAGGGAATGATATGGTTTCTGTGGAGCCTGCTTCTGTAAATATAGTGAAGCCTACAGATTTGAAATCCTCTGACGAACTTTTGCCAGTAGAGCCTGCAAAATTGCCGGGTGTGGACACATTAATAATGAAAGAATGGAAAGAACAAATAGAGAAATAGGTTCAAAGAATTGTCTCTATGGCAAATAACTTGAATACTGTGGACTCTTTGGAAAGGAATATTTCAAACAAATCTAGTCCTTTCGCTTATCCTAACAAAATGTTGCACCAAAGAGATCTAAACTCGAATATTGTCCCAAAAGGGGCTCAGCAAACCCCTTTGAACCCTCTGTTAATACACCATTTAATTCTGCAGTGCCACTCGCATCCGTTCCGTGCTTTTGATCTCACCAGACAGTCAGTCATGAACATCCTTGCGGATATACCAGCTCTGGAAGGGTTATGTTCAGCTGACATTGACCAGATAGAGTTCTTGCATCAAACTGACTTATCTGTTGTAAAGTTGTGGATAAAATCGGGCTTTGTTAAAAATGCATTATGGCAAGCAAGAATGGATTTATACAAACTAGGGTTTCAACTGTTAAATAATACCATGACAGATCCTCCACAAATGTCTATTTTGAGAAATCAATATCACCCCAAATCTCTCAGAAATGCACAATATCAGTCTATAAACCGACAATCAGAGTCATCAATTGAAAGTGAAAGAGGTTACAATGACAGAGAAGAGAGATCAGGTAGAAATTAACTATCCCAGCATCTAATCTCTCTTTCTCTATCCTCTTGGAACATCAGAGGATTTAAACATCTGACAAAAAGCAAGGATTGTATGTTGGGAAAATTTGACATCTTGGTTTTTCAAGAGATATGCCTAGCATCTGTTCCAGTCTGGGATAATCATATTGTAGCTTTAGTTCCAGCGATTATGCCTGCTAAGGGTAGACCTATGGCTGGACTTATGGTAGCCATTAAAATATCTCCTAATATTCAATTAGAGCCGTGGTTCTCCCCAAATAGCTTTTTGCAGATGGTGAGGATAATTGATTCCAAGACCATAGGATTATTAAATATCTACTGGAACCACTCAGCTATTTCAGATCAGGATTTCTTTACTTCCTTAGAGAACCTTCTGAATGTGATCTTCTAGATCCAACCTGTGATCATATAATCATTACAGGGGATCTGAATTTAACTTGTCATGCGCGAGGAGGCAAATGTCTATCTACAGCTGCTCGGAGATGGAATTCAATAATGGAAGAGCGTCATCTATTTAAACTTAACGGTGCCGTATTGGGGGATATTCCACAACATGACACCTGGCATCATGGTGCTCAATCTGCCATGATCGATTATACTTTTGTAGATGAGCAATTGTTTAGTTGTATAACAAAATGTTCTATTCTCCCCCACCTTATAAGTGATAATGATACTCAATCCATGAACTGGTCATGGTCTGTTCAGGAGAAACAGTATGAAAAATCGCTGGTAACAAATATGTCCTTGAATAATGCGTTAAACAGATTTAAATGGTGTCCAAAATCTCTACACATGCTAAATGGTTACGAGTGAGACGAAGAGAATAAAGGGCTGCCTAACTGTTGCACCTTCCTATGTTTAAGAAATGCAAATTTTTGCTGTGAAAAGGAACAACACAAAAACAAATGGCAATAAGATCTTGCACACATATGATCAGGAAGTCTCAGTGCGGAAAGCACAATATAGAAAAGATAAAAGACAGGTGATGTATTTGAACCATTGTGAAAGGGGTCCTAAACTCAGAGTGCTAAAGTGTAATTATAAGAACTGGCTGAAATCGAAACATGCTATATTGTATCAGCAGGATGCAGAAAATATGTTAGACAAATTGAAGTCAAAGAACTCAGCTAAGATTTGGTCCCTGTTGAACTTCAGACAATCCAAATATCAAATTATCCACCAGTTGAATCCCATATACCAAGAAATATGGGCCTTTTTCTACAAGTCCCTGTATGCAGATATTAATTTAAAAGAGGACTCTACTCATAATAGACAAGTCAAGTACCTCTGCTTTGATATGGATGATATACTGTTTCAAATTTCAAAACTGTCTACTTCTCGTGCACCAGGGCCTGATGGCTTATCTAATTACATGATAAAACAACATCCTATGGCCCGGGAGAAAATCTTCCTAAGTATCTTTTTGAAAATAGTGAGAACCCGTTTTATACCAAGCTCTTGAAAGAAAGCGATAACCATACCCATCTATAAAAAAAGGAGACCATGAGAATCCTGCCAACTATAGGCCAATTTCATTATTAGACATACCAAGCAAAATTTTTGCGAGATTGTTGTTAAGAGACCTGAATGTATGGCTGAATGTTGCGAAATTGAGAGACCTAAATCAAACTGGGTTCATGCCGGGAATGGGGATGGCAATTAATCTGCACATTCTAGAAGTCATTAAAAAACAAGAACAGCTAAAAGGTCAAATAATATACTTGGACTTTATTGATTTCCAGGCAGCGTTTGACTCTGTGTGCAGGAAATTGTTGATAAACAAACTCTGGGAGGCAAATTGTCCAGAATATTTAGTATTCTGGATAAAAGCACTGCACTCGGACACAACTGTGCAAATCAGACTAGCCTCGGATGGAACACTATCAAATCCAATTCCGACATTTAGAGGCCTTAAGCAGGGGTGCATCCTGGCCAGTACTCTCTTCAATTTTTTTCATGGCTGCTGTGCGTCATGACTTTCTGAATTGTAGAGCACATGCCCCACGAATTGGAGGTAGTCCTGTACCATGGTTGTTCTATGCGGACAACCTGGTGTTATTGGCCAAAACTCCTGTGGGTTTGCACAACCTGTTGGCTGCACTGAGTAAGTATGCAGATGCAAACTTTTTGACAATAAACCAAGCGAAATGCAAAATCATGATATTGAGTCCTAAGAGAAAAAGTCCTCAGGTTAACTACCGTTGGTTTATACAAGATGTAGAAATTGAAGTAGTAGCAGAGTATAAATATCTAGGTCTCCAATTTAGTAATGATACAGCTGATAAACCATTTTACAAAGCATTGAAACAGAAAGTTGCAACTGGGATAAATCAAACAAAAATAATACAGGCTAAATATGGCAAGTTTACTCTGATGCCAGCGGTGATATTTTATAAACAAAAGGTTGTCCCTATACTGACCTATGCTTCTGAAACAAGAGAAATCATGAGGAAGTATATATGGGTCAAAATGGAAGGTGAATTTTGGAAGTCTATATGTGGCCTTCCTATGTCAGTTTCGGTATGTCTATTAAGACATGAATTGGGCTTGGTATCCCTATATGCGGTCTATCTTTGGAAAGTGCGGAGTCTATATCGCAGGTATTTGATGGTTTCTGAAGATGACGGTGTGATGTGTATGATGGGAAAATTCATGTTGAATACAGACAACAATAACTCTGCTAAGTGGCGAAAGTGGATTCAATCAGTTATGATAGAGGCTGGTATCGATGACAAGCTCCTAACAAATAACCCAGAAAGAGCTAAAAAGAAGCTATGGATGTCTGATGGGATTAAGACTAGGGATGCATGTGCAAAATTAAAGGTTTTTAAATGCCAATCCTTTGCCATTAAGGTAGTACATAAAATAGAGCAATACCTTATCCAATTTCCTAGTTCAAAAAGCAGATTTAACTATCTGAGAGTACGATTGAATATCTGTCTCACTAATGAAGTGTGTTTCATGCGTAGATTGACGACAAATGGGGACTGTAGATTTTGTAAGGAGCCGCAACAGTCTGAAACCTTAAAACATTTAATTGCTGTCTGTCCTACATTGATTGAAAAGAGATGCACATGTTTTAAACATTTGTTTGAGAATCAGGTTGTCACTGATCACGATGTTTTATGGCATAAATTGTACGATAGCCAACTGGCTAAAATGAATTTAGCTATACTTATGTTTGTGGAGACACTAAAACTGAAAGAATGTAATGACAAATGCATACTGGAGAATATGTAATATCTGGGAAGTGGGATCTAAAGTATATCGTTGGGTAGCTAAAGAATTGAATAAACTCAACCAAGAAACTGTAAAGGCAGTGGCGAAATGTTGATGAACAAACTCTTGATTTTAGTGCTAAATGTGATAACCACATGAGGTGTGCAAATTATTTGGTTTAAAAATAACTCATTTTAGCATTTAATACTTTTTAATATGAAACCTATGGAGATAAATCTAGTTTCCTTTCAAATTTTATTCAAGAATGTAAAATGTATATGCAATGATTGGATTGTTTAATTTGTTTTAATTTGTGTAATGTTATTTTATTTTGTTTGATATCTTTTTGAAAGGTTGTTTTTACAGCTAAATCAAATAAAAAAATAGATGTGGTTGTTACTGTAGTGATAAATATAAATGAAAATAGCACAGGTGACATAAGGGGCTGAAGCAGGTTGAATTATATGGTACAATATAGAAATATATTTTTGATGTATAATGGTGTCTTATGTATATTTTTGTTTTCTCTCGATCATGTGCTTAGTTTCAGAAATCAAGCGGAATGTTGTGGACTACGTATTTTTTGGTAGAAAGGGTAAAATTGGTATTATGATATGTACTTAATCTGTCTCTATTCTATTTAATTTAGACAATTTAATTGATCTTTGGTTGAGGTCGGAGGTCGCAGGGCCAGAAGACACGAAAGATGACGGAGCCCTGGAGTCTGCAGGATGAAGCTCAAGTAAAGCCTCCTGACCGAAGTATGGAGGCGAAGACAAAGTGACTGGGACGCCCAAAGAGATTAATTCTATGGAAAAGCATCCAAGAGTGCAAGGATGAAAGAATTTCACAGAATGAACCAGATGACGAAAAATTGATGATTAGAACATCGTAGAGGTGCAATCATAAAAATGATTAACGTTTTTGGAAGAACAGTGGTGAATTGAACTTAATTGTACAGCGTTCCTGTTGAAGCATAGTATATTTCTATGGGACTGAAAAGGAGTATGGTGGAGAATCACATGTTTGTCATTTTAATTATTTGTTTTAGTTAGTTAAATTAGTCATCAATTTTATTTATTTATTTATTTTATTTTATTGTTTTATTAACATACATGAAAATGAAATGTTGATGGCGGACACTTGGGTTGAAAAGAAAGTTATACATGGACATGCACATTATGAGGACATATGGAACCATTTGGGATAAATTTTACTGTTATTATGATTAAGCAGTGAATTATTATGAAATATTTCAATGTTTATTTTATTAAGTTGCTATTGTTTCAATTGTGAATCATATGATGGAAAGAAAGAAGAACAATTTGGCTTTCCTCCAATTGAGGATGTAGGTAGCCAGAATTGTCAGAAAAGGAAGGTATGTAAGGATATATATATTTTACCAAAATGTAATGGCATTTTTTTTTATTGCAAAATGTAGTGGCATTTTCTTGCCAGCAGTAATATGGCGCATATATAATTAATTTATTTGCCAGTATGACATGTAAAGGTGTTGTTGGTGGCATGAAAAGTACAGAATTTACAACACAACCAAGCCCAACTTGAAACTGCAGAGAATGAAATGCATGCATAGAAAAACTTAGTGCTGCCAGGCCAAATATTGAAGTGCACCATTTATTTGTATACCTTATACATGGAGACTACATTAAATTATGTAACTAATATAATTAATATTGCTCAATACTAATTCTAACTTCCCTAACATTATAATGTAGTCACATGTGCAAAATGAAGTGAAAATCCATGTTTTACTGGCACTTCTGAAATTCATTTTAAATACAGACTGGCGTTTACTTTAGCTGGTGGAGAGCAGAAAGAATGCTGCAGTAGGAAATCAAAATGAAACAATAATTCTTCTCTGAAGCTCTCATTGTTCTGAACATGAGGGTTGTTACAGAACACATCCTTGTTAACCTGATTGGGAGAAATTATAGGCAGACCTGCCATGCCAACATGGGAAGGATCCAAGCTTTCCTGATGGCAAAAATTGCGGAGAAGAGTTAGTTTGTGCTGGGCTGTGAAGACTGACAGAGTTCAAAATGGGTCAGAACGCTGGCGGTGATAAATATCTCGCCAGTGCTCCCAACCCAAGATTACAGAATCATTTTGTGCTGACACTGGGCCTTCATTTGCGAAAATAGCAAGGTCACGCTGGGAGCTTCAAAGAAATATTAATCTTGGTAAGATATGTACGTGCCAAGTCAGAACCATGGGAATGCTGTATGAGTGGCTGAAGTTTATCACGGGGAAGGGAAGTCAGGAAGTCATTGTATGTTTATTTTTGTCATTTTCAGAATGTGGGAATATTAATTTATGTTTCAAATAGACTTGATGGTTCTTTTTGCTTTCTTTTGTATTTCAGAGGCTGCTGTAAATAATCATGGTAAGACTTGACGACATATACATGTAAATCAATATAATAAGTACCTATGAAAACACATGGGAGTTTGTGTCATTCATGTCTAAAGGGGAGGTTCATTTCTGTTCAGTAGTGCATTTGTCAATGTACTACTGCAGGTAAAATAACCCAGAAGAAGCTAATAATATTCAGTGATAAAGCAGGTCTTTGTGTGTGGGTGCCTTCCTTGCATGCTGATGGGAAGGAATCTGATATGATGTACAGATTACTGGATGTCTATGAGCCAGTAATGCCTAAGGGCACAGAGGTTACTGTATGTAGATAAGCCAGTGATACCGGCCAAAAACTGTAGGTTGCGCTCTGAATATAATTATTGGGTTCTAACAGTGCATAAGTCTGGGGCTCTCTACAGACAACTAAGAGGTATTCTAATAGAAAGGAAAGTTTTGTTTTATGATGGGGTTATAGTATAAAAAAGAAAACCATGCTCACCACTATACCACAGGAATAACTACTGCAAAACAAAATACCACTAACCCCAAATATAAGCTAACAAGGTATGGTCACTAAAATAAGGTGATGCCAAACCCAATCTAAGTGCTAGACTAATTTGCCACCAAATTACCACCAATATTGTTACGGTAAGAAAATACCGCCAAATCCCAAAATTACCCCAATAGAACAACATCTCTTACAGTAACACAGCGATATACCCTGTTAGAAAATCTCCGACAATTGCTTGCCTACAGGGGGTACAAGGTTGCTATGGCTAAGTAGCAATACTGCCAACAGGAGGTGCTCTATGTAGGGCAGTTCATATCAGTGAATGGTAAAAGGATACAAACAAAGAATCATAAGTTACAGTGGACTGCAGACATGATCAAACAGTTGGACAATTTAAAATAAGTCATTAATTCGGCACACATACTGGCCACACCAAACTAAACACATGAATTTTACTTATTCTCACATTTAGATGATCAACTCATGACAGTGGTATTGACACAGAAGAGCACTATTGGCCATGAGCCATTGGCCTATTACAGGGACACTCTAAATTCAGTGATGCAAGGACAGTTCATGTGCAAACAAGCTTTAGCAGCTGCAGCTTTTGCAATATGGAAAAGTTCTACAATTGTAATGGGGTGCTTAGTTACATTGTATGTGGAACACTCTGTGTTGCTATTCTGGATAGGTCAAAATCTACCCTGACTACACAAAGGTCTTCTGGATATGAGATTATTATTTCTAAACCCCATTTTCATATGGTTAAATGCAAAACAGTGAATGCTGCCACCTTATTAATAGACATGACTACTACAGAGGATTTAACTGTGCACGACTACGCCACATACGAGGTGGAGGACGATGACATCCCCAATGCGAAAGACTGCGTTTTTTGGAGGGTGAGATATTCCTCGTTGATGGGTCATACATAATTGACCAGGAGAGGGAACAAAGACATAAAGGGGCAGCAGTGGTACGACTTGAGGAAGGGGAGTACAAGACCGTGGTCATGAAAAGATTGCCCATGCATTATTCAGCACAGGCTGCAGAAATCATAGCGCTCATTGAAGCTTTGAGGGAGTCCCAAGGGTGCCATGTCACAATATATTCAGATTCGGCATATGTTACAACAACGGTACACTCCGGTCTATCCAGCTGAAAGAGGAGGGGGTTTCGGAGGGTCAATGGATCCCGGGTGCAGCATGCAGTACTGCTAGAAATACTGCTAGAAGCATTATCCCAGCCATCTGTTGTGGCAGTCGTCAAGTGAACAGACAACACTCACTGAACAAACAAAATATCAATGGGTAACGCAGCCGCTGACACAGCAGCCAACATATCAGTGTATCTGCCAAATGAAATGCCTACTGAGTACATTGTGACCACCTCACCAGCAAACGAACATCCAATACCTTATACAGCATTGCCCATAACCCTGATGATCGAGTTACAAGGAAGGAAGAAAGAATTATGGCTACGAAGGGCTTGCAAGCAATCCCTAACAGATCCGTTATGGAGATGAGAGAGCTCTGGGAATACAGCAAGGCCCCAGGAGCTGCTAGCAGTAGCATTCAAACAGTTACACTACCCATCTCACAGTTCGAAGCAGCACATCGCAGCTGATATACAGGGCGAATGGCGTATACCAACCATCCAGGAAAGTATTACAAAGATGCTCGTACTTTGCGCCACATGTCAAAGTTTCAGTACAGGGATGACACTACGGACATTATAGGGCACATTGCCCAATCCTACTGGGCTATTCCGTGAATTACACATAGACTATGCTGATATGGGTGAGCGTTGCAATGTACCTCACAGTAGTGGTTTGCCCTCGCTCAAGGTGGGTGGAGATGGGCCATGTGCACATCGGGATGCCAAATGTGCTGCTAGATTTATGGTACATGAGATTTTTCCCAATGGAGTGTGTGCAAGGTTTTAATGTCAGAAAATGGCACACATTTTTGGAATACACTGTTTCAGCATGTCATAGCACTACTTAAGCACCGTATGTGTTCAATTTATAACTCACAGGCCAAGGACATTGTGGAGAGGTTCAATGGACTCCTCAACAGCAAAGTGTCCAAACTGTGTACCATGTTGAAGAAGAATTGGGTGCACTGTTTGCCCCTGGCCCTCTTCAGTCACCTCATTTGGCACCTCACAAAGTGGTCACGGGTCGCATATGCACACCCCCATAACCCCTGTAAAACGAGCTTCAGAGGCACATAGGGCAGCAGCGGTGTTAGGTGATGAGCTCAAGAATTATTTGACCACAATAACTAGGGCAATTAAATTCATCTCCCCGACAGATTGCACCTCCCAGGATTGAGACAACAGAGACATCCAAGGTAGAATCCACGACAGCAACAGATCCCAAGCACATAACCACACAACCGTTGCTGTCTGGTGATTTTCTTTCTTTCTCTTTCTTTCTTTCTTTCTTTCTTTCTTTCTTTCTTTCTTTCTTTCTTTCTTTCTTTCTTTCTTTCTTTCTTTCTTTCTTTCTTGTTGCATTGTTACCTGTTAGGACCCTCTGGACAACCCCCCTGGCTACATGACCTTCCTCGAATTTCAGACAAAAGTCAAAAATCTTTGTCGGTTTATGTCATGGTGAAGTGTTGTTCCTCATACATTTCCACACCGTTGCACCAATCTGCACCAGACTTTGAATAGTCACCTATTAGGACCCTCCAGACACTACTGGCTACATGATATTTGGACACCCCACCCAATTCCCTGCATTTCAGCAAGAATGTGTGGGTTTGTGGCTGGGTTTGTGGCTTGGCAAAGCGTTGTACCTTATACAATTCCACACTGTTTCACCAGTCTGCAGCACATTTCGCATAGTTACCTGTAAGGACCCTCTGGACAATACTGACTACATAACATGTGGACACCCCACCCTGTTCCCAGACTTGAGCACCTTCACACATGACATGGTTGCCTGAAATCAGCAAAAGCATCAATGTGGCCGTTAAGGGACTGGTCCTGACACGAGGAACAAAACTCAAGGTCCGGGCCCTAGGATGCACGTTTTCAAGATATTTGTAATGCAATGCACTGCAACGAACTGCACCATTCTGGGGTCAGACGACAGATGGGGAGAGAGAACAGAAGGTCCCAGTATGCAGCAGCACACCAATTTGCGCCTCCCCACAGTGTCTGCTCTGGGCTATGTCAGCCAGCCGCACATGCCCATTCTAAGTGCAGTTTACTTCAGGGTGCAAAGTGCATCAAGAGATAAGCGAATCGGAACAGGGACCTACAGGATCAGTGTTTGCATGTCTGTCTATAGAACCCATTCAGAGAACGGATACCTCTGCTATTATTAAATGAAAGGCAAAACAGAGATAGTGTTAATACCTGGTTGTGAAGATAAAAATCAGCATTCTTCATATAATCCATCAACAGACAGAAGGAATGAGCATAAAGTAAATTGAGCAATTGTGTGCTTTGTTAAAGAAACTATATGTCAGCATCTTGTGCTGTCAAAAAACAGTATGATAAAATGCAGACAGCCATTGTGAAATAGAGCATAACGTTGACAATGAAAAGTTAATTCTGGGTAAGGTTGCTCGCATGGACAAAAATGTGGTACGTTCAGGTAATCTAGAGCAGTCCAGAATTACTTCATGGACGCTGGCATTACAAGGTTTTCCTGTAGAAGTGAGATATGGACAAAATAAAAAGAGCCCAATTGCTCAAGGGTTAGCTGACTTACATGACTGTGCAGCTGAGAAAGTATCAAACGAAATGGAAGTGGAACCTAGTTTGCAGGAATTTGAACAATCACCACACAAAGCTTTTGATGAAAAAACATGCAAGGATTTGCCAACTGTATATGTGGATGGTTGTGCTTTTCACATTGAAAATGACAGTAATAAACAATTAGTGTCAGGAATAGGGAACGTCTGGTTGAAATGTGAAGGCGTCCCCAGTGTAGGGATGAGGATTGGAGCTAGAAGCAGTCAAGTGGCGGAATTGGCGGCCATTTATAAAGCAATTGCTACTGCAGTTGATAATAAATTCAGTGAAATTGTCCTGGTGACTGATTCTGACTATGCACGAAATAGCTTTGTGGAGTATTTACCAGGCTGGAAAGCGAGAGGCATGATTACATACAACAAAAAGCCACTTAAACATGGAAAAATGATACAAGCCATAGACAAATTGGTGTCAGAAAATGATTTGACAATATACTGGAGAAAAATTCGTGGGCATTTAAAAACTCCAGGGGAGGATAAAGAGGGGAATGATAAGGCAGACCACCTGGCTAAAATTGGGGCTGTGATGGGAGAATTGCTACCTATTGAACATTTACTGGGTGAAATACAAATTGATGCAGTAACACGTTCTAAAGCACCAAAGGAGGTAGATCAACCAGTGGTACATTGGGGTCATGATACGCCAGACCAAGATTTGATTGAGGCACAAAAGAATGATCGAATTTTGGGAATCTATTATAATCATTTGATAGATCCTGAACAAAACCCTGTAACGGAAAATGATTGTATGGGAAAAGAAGAGTTGAGGGTGCTATTAAAGAATAAAAAACGAATTATATTACAGGATGGACTCATGATTAGAGAGTCCATAACAGGACAGATACAGTAGGTGGTACCCTTTTCATTCAGAGGGCTAATGCTACAACATGCACATGATGCAATAACTGCAGGCCACAGAGGTTCACAAAAAACATTGGAAATACTAAAAGATCATGCTTACTGGCCACACATGTCCCAAGATGTGGAATTATATACTAGAGGATGTCTAGTATGCGCCCAATTTAAACCTGCTCCACCAATGCATAGATCCCCATTAATGAAAAGAGGCCTAACTCTTCCATGGTCAGATTTGCAAATAGACTATCTGGTCGATTCATGGAATTAGTGTGCGCCGAAAATTCCTGCACAGAGGTGCCAAAAAGTGCAATTCGCAGTAAAAGTGTGAAAATCGCAGTGCAACTGCGAAAATCGCTGGAAAAGTGCCGGCGCACAGGTCATCCAACGGCGTGCGCCACGGCCACTGCGAAATCGCACATAGCGCGGCACACATCACAAAAGTAAGCGGAACACAGGGCGTAACACTTGGAATGGAGAACAACGCGTGAAAATATGGGCGTCACGGGGGAAGTACAGGAGGCAAGTGCGCGGAACGACCACAGCTCGCCTACAACCCGTATTCATGGAATCGAATAGCGCAAACCAGGCACGGTGAAAGACGCGCACAGGGCCAAACAAGTACGCCACAAGAAAGCAGGCGGTAGCGTCCCTACGCCTGAAATAAATGTGCACCAAAAAGTGCGCTAACAAAAAGCACCCATATACAGCCATGATGAATGGTCCATACAGTGGCCCTCTAGGACAAATGAGGTGCAAAGGGGTACCGACAAACACAGACACCCGCTGTGTGAAAATTAGCGTGTGCGTGTATTACGGGGTTTGCGGGAACTTCCACACGCGATTGGCCTGGGCATGTGTATTCTAGGATTCGCGGCAAGTTCTACGCGCGATTGCCCTGGGTCCGTGTATTTCGGGGTGCGCGGGAAGTTTCACACGCGAATCAGCAGGGTACGTGTATTTCGGTGTGTGGGGGAAATTTCACACACAAATTAGCAGGGTACGTGTATTTCGGTGTGCGCATGAAGTTCCACACGCAATTTCAGCAGGGTACGTGCACTCCGGGTGCGCAGCAAATTCCACACGCAAATCCAGCAGCCTAAGTGTATTTCTGGGGTGCCGGGGAGTCCCACACGTGAATTGGCCGTGTGGGTCCTCCCAGCTGTTCTGTCTACACCCTCCACGGCCCCTGCAGGTGGCCCACACCACAGGGGACTACCCTGCACACCATGGCCATGCCCCCCAGCCAACCCACGTGTCACCTTGAACTATTGCCCACCAACGCATGTCTCCCAGCACCCCCACCCCCCTGCATCCAGGGGCACCCTCTACCAGTCCCCCACTCATGTCTCCCAGCACCCCCACCCCCCACCAGTCAGGGGCACCCTCCACCAGGCCCCCACTCATGTCTCCCAGCACCCCCACCCCCCTGCATTCAGGGGCACCCTCCACCAGGCCCCCACTCATGTCTCACTGCACCCCCACCCCCCTGCATCCAGGGGCACCCTCCACCAGGCCCCCACTCATGTCCAATTCATGTCTCCTTGCACCCCTACCCCCCAGAATCCAGGGGCACCCTCCTCCAGGCCCCCACTCATGTCTCCCAGCACCCCCACCCCCCACCAGTCAGGGGCACCCTCCACCAGGCCCCCACACATGTCTCCCAGCACCCCCACCCCCCAGCACTGTGGGGCACCCTCCAAAAGGCCCCCACTCATGTCTCCCAGCACCCCCACCCCCTGCATCCAGGGGCACCCTCCACCAGGCCCTCACTCATGTCTCCCTGCACCCCCACCCCCCTGCATCCAGGGGCACCCTCCACCAGGCCCCCACTCATGTCCACCTCATGTCTCCTTGCACCCCCACCCCCCAGCATCCAGGGGCACCCTCCACCAGGCCCCCACTCATGTCCCCCAGCACCCCCACCCCCCACCAGTCAGGGGCACCCTCCACCAGGCCCCCACTCATGTCTCCCAGCACCCCCACCCCCTGCATCCAGGGGCACCCTCCACCAGGCCCCCACTCATGTCTCCCTGCACCCCCACCCCTCTGCATCGAGGGGCACCCTCCACCAGGCCCCCACTCATGTCCAGCTCATGTCTCCTTGCACCCCCACCCCCTAGCATCCAGGGGCACCCTCCACCAGACCCCCACTCATGTCTCCCAGCACCCCTACCCCCCACCAGTCAGGGGCACCCTCCACCAGGCCCCCAATCATGCTTCCCCGCACCCGCACCCCCCAGCACTGTGGGGCACCCTCCACCAGGCCCACACTCATGTCTCCCAGCACCCCCACCCCCCTGCATCCAGGGGCACCCTCCACCAGGCCCCCACTCATGTCTCCCTGCACCCCCAGCCCCCTGCATCCAGGGGCACCCTCCACCAGGCCCCCACTCATGTCCAACTCATGTCTCACTGCACCCCCACCCCCCTGCATCCAGGGGCACCCTCCACCAGGCCCACACTCATGTCTCCCAGCACCCCCACCCCCCACCAGTCAGGGGCACCCTCCACCAGGTCCACACTCAGGTCTCCCTGCATCCCCACCCCCCTGCATCCAGGGGCACCCTCCACCAGGCCCCCACTCCTTCCTACCACCCCCCCACCCCCCAGCAGTGCAAATCGCCTGTGTACGTGTATATCAGGGTTGCGCGTGTAGTCTGACACGCGATATCAGCAGGGTACGCGTATTACGGGGTTCGAGGGAAGTTCCACACGCGATATCAGCAGGGTACGTGTATTTCGGGGTGTGCGGGAAGTTTCACATGCGAATTTGCAGGGTACATGTATTTCGGTGTGTACGCGTGAAGTTACACATGCGACTGTGCCTGTGAGAGTGGGGTACGTGTATTCCAGGGGTGGGCGGGATTATTTACTTGCGACTGGGCCTGGAAGAGCGTGTTATGTGTATTCCTGGGGTAGCCGGGAAGATTTACACGCTCGCCTACAACGCGCCAAAAAATAAAAGGCCCAATCCTGAAACACGTACGCCAGCATGAAGCAGGCGCACGTCCCGCGCAGCATAAAAGAGTGCGCAAACAGCAAACAAACTCAGACGCCAGGATGAATATACCGTTCCTAGCAGCAGTGGCCATGGGATACCGCAGGAGGAGGAGAAGGATAGTCAGGGCCAGAATCTTCACACCCAGAACCAGCCTATTTGGTATGCCAGATGATCAGGTGTATGGGAGGTACAGGTTTCCACCACACATAATACTCAACCTGGTCAGTGAGTCGGAGGATGACCTCACATCACCCACCCTGTGCTCCCAAGCACTCAGCCCCCTGGAGAAGGTCCTCAATGTACTGCACTTCTTGGCTACCTGATCATTTCAGCAGACAAGTGCCATAGTGGGGGGGGGTGTCACAGGCCACGCAGTCACAGTGCCTACACCAGGTGTTGGCCATCATCACTGCACGCCCATCAGTCTGTAGGCACATATACCTGCCCAGAACACCTGCAGAAAGGCAGGCTGTCAGCCAGGATTTCTACAGGGTGGCACAATTCCCCAAAGTGCTTGGTGCCATTGATTGCACGCATGTTGCTCTACGTCCCCCCAGGGCATCTGAGCACATCTATAGAAACCGCAAGCACTGGCATTTCATCAACGTCCAGGTAGTATGTGATGCCAAGGAATCATCACCTCAGTATATGCCAACTATCCAGGGTCCACCCACCACAGCTTCATTTGCAGGATGTCAACCCTAAACCGGGACATGGAAACTGGGTGGCATGGCGATGCATGGCTGCTTGGTGAGTAGAAATGCCACAGCACACGCATGCATGACAAATACAGAGTAATGCCAATACCCCACTAATGATCCCCATCACCACCTCCCCAGGGGACAGTGCCTACCCTCTGAGCACACACATGATGACACCAATTCGGAACCCCCTCCCGAGGTAAGATACAACACAGCCCATATTGCAACACGGGGCATAGTGGAGCGCGCATTCGGAGTGCTCAAGTCACGCTTTCGCTCCCTTGACCGTTCTGGCGGGCAGCTGTTATACGCTCCCCCAGTAGTGTGCAGGATCATAGTGGCAGCATGTGTCCTGCACAATGTTGCAATACGCCGGGGCCTGGCTGTGGACATGGTGGTGCCCCCACATCCCCAACCACATGCACGCCCGCTGTGCATGGGAGGGGAAAGGGCACGGGGTGAGGCAGCCCGTACGCAGCAGGTGGCTAATTACTTCACATAGAAAGCACACCCCTGTTGAGTGCACACAGCCCTGGCACATACCATCTGACAATCAATGATGACTCAATCTGACAATTATGATGAACAAAGGGACAGTCAACTGTCAGAACCATAGCAGCCTGAGATTGTTCATCTGGAAGTGTCACAATGTGTGCATCCCTACCTACACAAACACCACCAATGCAGTGTCATCAAAAGGCACTCTTCCATGCAGCAAAAATGAATACCCACTTGCAAAATACAACATGAGAACAGTGCCATGTCACCGAACCCCTCCCCGGCACGGCCGCACAACACACCATGGCATGTCATGCAATGTGAGAGCAAACAAATTAATCCCCACAACATGCCCCAAGTGTCACCAACTACAGTGTCCCTAATGGAAACTGGCCACACATGAAATGCTCACAGTAATGCAGGACCAACAACACACATTACCAAATACTTACCAAGAATACCAATCACCTACACAACCTCCAACCTACCATAAACATGACAGTACAGACTTAAAAAATTGGTAGCCTCACTACCTGATAATGCCAGCACTTCGAAAACTTCCAGGTATACAGTGTTAGCACCACGCAAGAGTGTAGGTGCACTGCTTACAACATGGACTCCAGTCCCAAAGTAGACCGCCTTGTGAAGACATGAGAAATGGACCTGCAAATTAGGAGGATGAGATGGATGCAGAGGCACATATCAATACACCATGCAGTGTACAATACTACAATATGCACTAGGAATGTATACACAGTATTGACTACAGACTGCCCACACATCAAATGGGAGTCCAACGTCACCGTGTATGTCAATGTCACTTGGGCACACCCTTTGCAAGCCCATGGAAACGGGAAGCAGGAGGAGTGTGTGTCACACAAACCCAATCATCTGACCCAAATTCAGGACAAGCCTGCATGTGCCCAGGCACAATACAGCGTATGCCCACGGGAGCCATACAAGGCAACACACTGTCCAAAAAATCAAAAATAAAAAAAAATAAAATAAATAAAAATCAAAAATGCCCATTAATTGGCCGGGGGGGTGGGGGAGGCCACCCAGGAGGTCCGAGGACAGGGTGCACACCAAAACCCACCTGTGTGGATCTTGCGGAAAAAAAACACCTCCATGGGCTCATGGCCTGCACAGCTACCCTATTATGATAGATACGCTGCTGTCGCTCTCCTCACCCTCTGCAGCTGCATCAGGAGGTGGTGGCACTATGGGAGGCAGCCCATGCAAAGCCCTAGTCTGGTCCTCCATGGCAGCAAGCATGCGGGTGTGGAGGTCTGGTTCTGCAGGATAATTGTGCGGAGGTCCCCATGCAACAACTCACGAAATGCCCGGACCTCCGCCCTAGTTGCCTGCATCTCAGCTGAGAGCGTACGTGTGAGCCACTCCAGCTGCTGTTCTGTCCTCATGTTAGCTGAAGCCTCAAGCTCAACCAGAGTTGCCCTGAGCTGATGGAGTTTCACCCTCAGGGCTTCCCTGTGGCCCTGGGACTCAATGGAAATGGCTTCCTGCAGAGTCTCCAGTGCGCCCGCCTGTCCCTGTTGGACGCCAACATGTCCTCCCTGTGTGACTGGCTAATGGAGTCTGTTGCCTGCTGTAGTTGTTCAATTAGCCTTTCTTGGGGACAATGGAAGTGGCCACACTATCCATGGCCTGAGCCATCATCTCAGTTGATGCTGCCTGTTGGTTTGCCATACTGTATATGTATTTCTCCCATGCGGTATTGCCTGGTGGCATACGGCCACCGCGTCGGCGGGCACCACACCTGTCTGGCCCAGGAACAGGATCAGATGTAGCGGAGTGTGACCCTGCATCCGTAACCAACATTGACATCCCCATTGAGGGTTCGACCCCTGGTGCAGGTGGGTTGGACAGTACAGAATCCCTCCCAGAGACACTTACCTGCGACGGCACATAGGTCTCATCATCCGAATCGACACCTGAATAGAGCTCGGGTGAGGTGCACCCAGAGAAACCCCTTGAGATGACGGCCTGCAGCAAGTGTGGGTTCTCACCCACCACCACACCACGTCCCTCACTGGTGCCCGGTCAGGCCTGAGACCCCTCCTGGGTCTGCACCATCTCCACAACCCCAGCAGTATCAAGTGTGTCATCCCCTGCAAAGACATGAAAGAAAAGAAATGGGAACAGGCATTAGCAACATGGAACACAATTAGGGCTGAGAAGCAACAGAAACAGTACTTCATTGACACATGTCCCACATGACTATAACCCTCCCATGCATGCACTGTCACTGCGTATGAAGGGGAGGCAAATGGCACACATTGATGACACCAAGATGGAAGACCAACAAATTTGTTGCAGTGCCATCACACATTGGCCTGTGATTGGCATGTCCAATACACATACATGACACATGCCATCACACAGATGGCATGTACCCTAGCCATGTCACACATGTGACAATAGGACTGAGAAATGGCTAGTGAAAGTGGTGGAATGCAGACAATCAGCCTGAATGAACACAGAATAACATGCAACTATGTTCTGGCAAGATGACAATTCAAGGGCAACTGGCGTGAGGTTTGGCTGAATGTCTACTGTTGCCAGAAGGGATACTGCAACACCCAAATCCTGGTGCGCCGAATGTTTTGGATGAAGCACATGGGTGACCCAAACCACTCAGGCACACACCCCCTCACCTGGCACTCAATCAGAAGCACTCACACACACGCCATGCACATGGATGACACACACATGCATGTGCACTCACCGGACAATGCCTCGTAATCTGGCAGGTCTCCCACGCCTTGGATTTGTTCCTCCGTGACGTAGGTCCCAGCAACATACTCATGTGGAGTGAGTTCTATGTCCTCTGCCGGAGACCCACCTCCAGTCACTAGAGTTGCGGCATGACTTGAGGCCAGCTTTTTCTTTGCCCTGCGCTTAAGGTCATTCCAGTGCTTGTAGCAATCATTAGCTGTGTGCCTCACGAATCCAAGGGCACTTATGAGTTCCGCAATGGTCTGCCAGTGTGCCTGACGTTGTGCAGGTGTGGTCTTGCATCCTGCAGTAATCACTATTTCGGTGTCATGTGCGGACACATACTCCACAAGTGCATCAAGTTCGACCCGATTGAAGCAGGGCTTCCTTGGTGGGCCGGACTGTGTAGCCGTGTCTGGGGCATCAGCCTGTACTGGACGAGCACTCTTCCTCTTCCGCTTGGAAGGTGGTGGTGGCACTGAGTGTCCTACGCCACTCTGGACACTAGTGGCAGGAGCCCCGGTGTACTGTGGACTAGGAGTGTGGGAATGAACACTCACCATGGGAGTTGGTGCAGGCATTAGCTGAAGTGTGATGTGGTCAGGGGGAACGCCAGCAGGATGGACTAGGACTGACACTGTCCTGGCTGGGACACTCGGAGCTGGGGTGGATGGAGCCGCAGCTGCCCCTGCAGCCTCCCCACCCTGCCTACTCGGGGCAGCAGATGACATAGCTGCCCCTGATCCATGTGGGCTGGTGACACCAACATGCACCGCCACACGTGGCCTAGACCTGCTGACCTGGAAGTCAGCCATGGAGTCATCCAGTGCCAGATCTGGTGCCACAATGGGCTGGTCCAACAAGGGCTGAGTAGGGATGGTGTCAGCCACATTACCCTCAACCAGGGGGGGGGGCTGGGTGTCCCTGACTGTTCACCCACACATGGGGGGCTAGGGGCACCCTGCAAGTCCTGGCCACGTCCCCTACCGTATCCACCACGGCCACCTCTTGTGGCTCGCCCACCTTTGCCACCCTTACCGCATGCTCGTCTCCCAACCATGGCACTGATGTTGTTGTGCGTATGGGAGTTGCAGTAAACTATTGTCCTGAGCAATTGGGGGTCAAAGGGGTAGGGTACCAGATGGAATTCGTACCCTAGTGCTCTAGCAAGGCTGTATGTGACCCCAGGGGAAGATGACAGGTCACGCAACGCACAGGCACCCCGAAAAAGGTAGATAATATGCACGCAACCCCTCCTAGACCATGTGCGTGGAAAAAAAACCTGCACTACGCTGTGGCACCCAGAAACACAAAAATGAACGTATGCGTGTCACACGCAGCCTAGACTGACCTCTGAAGGGCTAGGCAACACACGGGGCAAGCACAGATGTCAAATACGTGCGCAACTCACCGTCTGCCAGGAAAAATCGCGTGTAAAATACGCGCGTGTGCGCGTTGGCAACACCCCTGCCAAAAGAAGAATTGTACGCTGTCTGAGGAGACAGGACAACAGGAGAAGTGAACGCTGTTTGAGGAAATAGGCCCAGGAAAAAGACAAGAAGAGAAAAATCTGTCAGAGGTAACAGGGAGTACGAACTTGGAACGCCGTGAAGTAAATCGCGTGTGAACCGACAAGAAGTACAGATTTCACCCACTCGCTCTCCACGAAAAGCACGTACAAGGAAATGGCGTTCTATACGTAGCTTTTAAACATGCCCACATGTCCAGCGTCAGTTCCGCGTGTACGCGCTAAGACCCCATCCTCCAATTACATGCGCTGATACTCTGACGTGCAGTCATTGGACGTGTAAAATACACCCGAGTACAGGGAAACGCCTGCGCACGCACGTCACAGACGCGCATACACGCTGTTGGCCTTTGGGTCAATGAATTCGCGTACGTGTGCTGACGTGCTTACGCGCTAAGGCCCTTTTCTCGAATTACACGCAGACGTGCTGGATTTTCACGTGCCAAATCACTCCGTAACAAGCTGGCCACGCGTAAGCACACGGAAGACCACGCTCCTACCCAGAAGGCCGAATTACTGCCCCCCAGAACCCCGAGCACGCTCCCACCTGCCATCTGCTGCTGACTGATTGCCTGCTGCCCACGTGCCCTGCCATTTGCTGCCTGCACATCAGCCAGGGGTGCTGTTGCTGTGACTACCCCTGCTGGAACCGAAGACTCCCGACTGGGATTCCATCGCTCCACAGCCCAGCCCCAGGACCCAGTTGCCCACCCACTCCTGCCTCTGGGGTTGTCATGTCGGGCACTGCAACATCTGGCACCACTGACAACCCCCGGCCAGAGAAGCAGAGGGGCACCAGCTTCACTGCCACCGAAGTTGGTGTCCTGGTGGAGCAAGTTCTGGGGCAGTATGATGCCCTCTTCGGAAGTTCCCGCGCCGACAAGGAAGGACGGACTCGGATCTGGACGGACATCGTGACTGCCATCAACGCGGAGGGGGTGGCAGTCCGTGACTTCCAACATGTCAAGAAGCGCTGGGAGGACTTCAGGTCCAGGACCCTCAACAAGGCCCGGCGCCTCTTGAAAGCAGCAGATGCTAAGGGGCCACTTGTCGGAAAGTCAGATGAGGGTCCTGGAACGCATATCCCCAGCGCTCCACATCCAGGTCCTTGAGAGGCAGACCCGTCTGGAGTCGAGTGGTAAGTGTACATGCATCATGATTGTAAGCTGTGCGTGTGGTGATGTGCCAGTAGTGTGCAGGTTGCACATCTGTTTGTATGGGGCCGAGTATGGGTGGGGGTGTACAGGGCCGTGAGGCTAACACATGGGAGGGCTGTCATGTGTGAGACATGGATGGTGCTTGTGTGTGTAGGCTTGCATGCCAAATGCAGTTGTGTGGGCACACATGTTTGGATGAATGTGTATGTAAGTAGGCATGTTCGTGATGTCACGCATGTATGTTGTTTTCAGCTGCATGTATCAGCACCATGTGCATGTGTGTGTATTTGACAAGAGTGCAACAGTGATGCAACATGGATGCATGTGACAGCGGGATGTGGAAGCCTGATTGGCAGATGTGACATGGATGCCCATCTGAACACTGTGACAGTTGGCAGAGGTGTACACATGCATGCAAGTGTGGTGGTGTGTGTGCATGTGTAGTGCACTCCCTGTGTTGCATGTGATGTCTGGCTCACCTTTGCCTGCTCATGCTGTTGTATGTGTATGGATCGTGCTGGCAGTTGCGATATGGCTGTGGTATGGCTCATGTGTGCAAGTTGAAATGACATGTGTGTTGGCGATTGTGATGCCATGTCTGAGGTTTGCCAATGCCACTCATGTACAACTGTCATGTGTGTATGTGTCCATTGTACAATGCCCTGATGCCTGTGTTTTATTTCTCCCTGTCTGCAGCGTCAAGTGATGAAGAGGGCGGAGAAGGTGCTGTGGAGCACAGCGGCGGGGATCGCACCGCCAGCCGGAGACGCAAGGCCCGGCTCCCCTCCCAGGTTGTGATCTCGTCGGGGAGTGAGGAGTCTGGTGCCGCATCCCAGGCCGCAGCTGCCGGGGGGAGGTCCAAGAGGTGGAGGTTGGAGTTGGACTCCTCGGCAGCAGAAGGGGCAGCTGGGACCCCACAGGGCCCAACGGCGGAAGATGGCACGGAGTCATCCAGGTTGGTGGGGGGTTTGGTGGAGGAGGAGGCCGTGCAAGCAACAGAGACGGGGTCTGGAGGTGGGGATCCCACTGGTGCTAGTGGTGCAGTGCAGGACCAGGGACAGTAGGCAGCACAGGCCGCCGCAGAGGTGCCTGTGTGCAATCCTGTCCCTAATCCTGTCACTGAATCATCTTGCACCAGCAGGGATGCCTACGTCCAGACCCGTTTTCAGGCAGGGGATGAGCTCACAACAATTGGCCTTCCTCTGCCTGCGGACGTGGCTATCCAGGTCCGGGTTGAGCCTGTCCTGACTGGTGTGGCGTTGCGTCAACGGGCCATGTGAGGTGACCTGCAGTCTTTTCATGAGGAGACTGCACGTCATCTCGAATGGCTCGTTGACCGCGTCGGCCTACTGGGACAGGTCACCCAGGCCGGATTCCTCCGTTTGATGGGGTTTGCTCAGACCCCCTCCTCAACTGAACCCCCTATGCGCCAGTCGTCCTCTGTGCCATCTTCCCACCCATTAGTCACCTGGGTGCTCTGTGGAGCTTCCTCTGACGGTGCGGCCAGGCTGGTGGAGGAGGCATCCCTGCCACATTCGGGAGTCGGACGTCCAGCAGGGGTGGCCACATCAACGACTGCACCCCAGCCAGTGGAGGATGTGTAGGCAGCAGGAGGCAGTGCATGGGCAGAGGCACAGCAGCAGCAGCACTGAGGTGGGAGCCATGATGGCTCGGGCCTTCGACATCGGAGGGGCAGGCATCGGCCGGAGGGCAGGAGGACCCAGGATGGGAAGTGTCTTCCATGTGGCAGCAGTTGGGCCCGCCATAGATGCGGTGCGGCAGCGGGCGGAAGAGGCACGGCTCACGATGGTCAGGGCGGAGAACTCCATGCGGAGGGCCCTGAGGCGGGCCGAGTGCCTCGAGGCAATCCGCAGGGAGTTGGAGGTGAACATGTCGAAGGCCCTGCAGACCCTCGGGGCCATGGAGGAGGACCGCCTCTGGGACATTGAGCAGGAGTTTGATGATGCCCTGGCCCAGAGCATCCCGAAGTGAGCCGTCGGACTAGCCTGCTGCCCTTGTAAATAGTTCTGTAGTTAGTGTTAGGTTTCCTTTGGTTTTGCATTTTTTTTGGACCTTTTGGACAATGGGCCACATTTTTGTATATAGTTTTTTTTATTAGGTAGTGTTATTAGATAGGTTTCATTTCTTCTGTTGGGATCATGGACCCTGGATTGTTTATCCGTATATAGTTGACTGTTGGATTTTCATTTTTTTTAATGATTTACCCATGGAGCAATGGTTTTCGATTTTAATTTTCCATTGGATTTACTTTTGTGGACTGTGACTTTGGACACCTTTCCTTTGGATTATGATTTGTGGTTTTGCATTATTTCACGGACATGCTGTTTTTTTTTTTTTAAATTCCCATTTTTGTTTGTTTATTTTTGATTCAATTTATGTTGCTTTTAATACATATTTTTTCTTCAACCTTCAATGTGTAGTATCCTCTCATTGGTTTCATGCATATCATGATATGGGTTTTGACATTCACTGACACCCATTGGGTGTATGTGATGGACATGTGTTCATTTCCAAACTTGCAATTGGGGTTCTATCATGTTATTGCCATTTCTAAGTGGGTGGATGCAATACTCGGGTGGGTGTTTGGCATTTGGAGGCTGACCATAAGGGCCAGGGATCTAGATTGTGATGACATGTTGGCTGAGGGACATGTGTGGGGGCCTGGTGGAGGGTGTCCGAGACTGGTGGGGGGTGGGAGTGCAGGGAGACATGAGTGGGGGCCTGGTGGAGGGTGCCCCTGGATGCTGGAGGGTGGGGTGCAGGGAGACATGAGTGGGGGCCTGGTGGAGGGTGCCCCTGGATGCAGAGGGGTGGGGGTGCAGGGAGGCATGAGTGGGGGCCTGGTGGAGGTTGCCCCTGGATGCTGGGGGGTGGGGGTGCTGGGAGACATGAGTGGGGGCCTGGTGGAGGGTGACCCACAGTGCTGGGGGGTGGGGGTGCTGGGAGACATGAGTTTAGGCCTGGGGGAGGGTGCCCCACAGTGCTGGGGGGTGGGGGTGCTGGGAGACATGAGTGGGGGCCTGGTGGAGGGTGCCCCTGGATGCAGGGGGTCGGGGTGCTGGGAGACATGAGTTGGACATGAGAGGGGGCCTGGTGGAGGGTGCCCCTGACTGGTGGGGGGTGGGGGTGCAGGCAGACATGAGTGGGGGCCTGGTGGAGGGTGCCCCTGGATGCTGGGGGGTGGGGGTGCAGGGGGACATGAGTGGGGGCCTGGTGGAGGGTGCCCCTGGATGCAGGGGGTGGGGGTGCTCGGAGACATGAGTTGGACATGAGTGGGGGCCTGGTGGAGGGTGCCCCTGACTGGTGAGGGGTGGGGGTGCAGGGAGGCATGAGTGGGGGCCTGGTGGAGGGTGCCCCTGGATGCTGGGGGGTGGGGGTGCTGGGAGACATGAGTGGGGGCCTGGTGGAGGGTGCCCCACAGTGCTGGGGGGTGGGGGTGCTGGGAGACATGAGTTGGACATGAGTGGTTGCCTGGTGGAGGGTGCCCCTGACTGGTGAGGGGTGAGGGTGCAGGGAGGCATGAGTGGGGGCCTGGTGGAGGTTGCCCCTGGATGCTGGGGGGTGGGGGTGCTGGGAGACATGAGTGGGGGCCTGGTGGAGGGTGCCCCACAGTGCTGGGGTTGGGGGTGCTGGGAGACATGAGTGGGGGCCTGGTGGAGGGTGCCCCACAGTGCTGGGGGGTGGGGGTGCTGGGAGACATAAGTGGGGGCCTGGTGGAGGGTGCCCCTGGATGCAGGGGGTGGGGGTGCTGGGAGACATGAGTTGGACATGAGAGGGGGCCTGGTGGAGGGTGCCCCTGACTGGTGGGGGGTGGGGGTGCAGGCAGACATGAGTGGGGGCCTGGTGGAGGGTGCCCCTGGATGCTGGGGGGTGGGGGTGCAGGGGGACATGAGTGGGGGCCTGGTGGAGGGTGCCCCTGGATGCAGAGGGGTGGGGGTGCTGGGAGACATGAGTTGGACATGAGTGGGGGCCTGGTGGAGGGTGCCCCTGACTGGTGTGGGGTGGGGGTGCAGGGAGGCATGAGTGGGGGCCTGGTGGAGGGTGCCCCTGGATGCTGGGGGGTGGGGGTGCTGGGAGACATGAGTGGGGGCCTGGTGGAGTGTGCCCCACAGTGCTGGGGGGTGGGGGTGCTGGGAGACATGCGTTGGTGGACAGTAGTGCAAGGTGACATGTGGGTTGGCTGGGGGGCATGGTGGATGGCTGCCTGCTGGGCATGTGCAGGGTAGTCCCCTGTGGTGTGGGCTGTCTGCAGGGGCCATGGAGGGTGTAGAGGGAACACCTGGGAGGACCCACATGGGAAATTCACGTATAGTGCTCCCCGCGCACCCCTGAAATACACGTGCCCTGATGGAATCGTGTGTGATACTTCCCGCGCACCCCTGAAATGCACGTACCCTGCTGATTTTGCATGCGATACTTCCCGTGCACCACTGAAATACACGTACCCTGATGGAATTGCGTGTGATACTTCCCGCGCACCCCTGAAATGCACATACCCTGCTGATTTTGCGTGTGATACTTCCCGCGCACCCCTGGAATACACGTACCCTGATGGAATTGCGTGTGATACTTCCCGCGCACCCCTGAAATGCACGTACCCTGCTGATTTTGCGTGTGATACTTCCCGCGCACTACTGAAATACACGTACCCAGATGGAATCCCGTGTGAACCTTCCAGCGTACCCCTGAAATACACGTACCCTGCTGCTTTTGCGTGTGATACTTCCCGTGCACCCCTGGAATACACGTACCCTGATGGAATTGCGTGTGATACTTCCTGCGCACCCCTGAAATGCACATACCCTGCTGTTTTTGCGTGTGATACTTCCCGCGCACCCCTGGAATACACGTGCCCTGATGGAATTGCGTGTGTTACTTCCCGTGCACCCCTGATGTACACGTACCCAGGACAATCGCGTGTGAAACTTCCTGCGAACCACTGAAATACACGTACCCCGCTTGGCGTTTGCTGTTTGGCTGCCCTGTGAACTGGTCCAGGGTTAACGCAGCCCTTTGCGATGATTTGGCAATTTTGAAGGCTTGTCCTTGCACAAGGGCGTTCTTGGGGGCGTAACTGGCCCTGCTGCAGGGTCACTGCGTCACTCTGCGCCACGGCTGGTTTTTGAGGCTAAAATCCATGAATACGCTGTGCGATGAAAAGGATTTTATCGCACGCGGCTGGCGCAGTGTATTGCACGGGGACACTGTGCGCCAGCCGCGTACGCCACTTTTGTGTGAAATTCTATGAATTACCCTGTGTGTAGACCCTTTAAAAAGGTCGAGCAGAGGAAACCGTTATATTTTAAGTGTGATATGTTTGATGTCGAAGTGGATTGAATGTATTCCTGCACCAGATTGTAGTGTGAAAACAGCAGCCACATTGCTGGTGAACCATGTGTTCTCAAGGTTTGGGTTGCCACAAAGAATTGAGTCAGACAAAGGAAGTCATTTCACAAGTGCTCTAATGAGTAAGGTATGGCAATTACTGGGTGTGAAAAGGAAACTACATATCGCATATCGGGCAGCGTCTTCAGGTGGAGTTGAATGGAGCAATAGGTCTGTTGTGGACATATTAAAGAAATTTGTGTCAGAAGCAGGTTCCAGCTGGGATTTACGTTTACCGTTGGTTTTAATGGCAATCAGATCAACTCCTGCCAAAGCAACAAGTGTTAGCCCCCCTGAGGTCTTGACAGGTAGGAAAATGGTGTTACCACAACACCTGCTATACAGAACACATGAGCAGACACTTGTGAGTGCATCCACAGTTCATGAGTACATTGATGAATTGAGGAAGCATTTGCAACATGCATTTGCTTTTGTACAGAGAAATCTAGAAAGAGCTGCTGACAGTGCAAAGTCATACTATGATAAAAGAACATCAGTGAGAGAATACAGTATAGGGGATCATGTTTATAAGTTTCATTTTGGAAAAAGTAAACAGAAAAATTCTAAATTTCTAGCAGCATGGCAGGGGCCATTTCGAATTATAGATAAGGTTTCTCCTGTAGGTTATAAAATTTTAAAGACTGAAGGTGAAACAACAATAGAGCAATTTGTGCACATAAATCAGATTAAGCCATGCCATCCCAGACAGATCAGGCAGCTTGAGCATGTAGAAACAGATAAAGTCCCTTGAACATAAAAAGGTGGAGTGAATATGTCTAGTCAGGAGGCAGTGACAGAGAAGTTAAAAAAAAATATGGTTGAAATGGTACATAAACACTGTAATATATGTAAATATATATAAAATATAGATAATATAAAAAATAAATAAATACATTTTAAAAAAATAATGGAAGCTCATGGTTGGTGTGCAGAATGAAAATGCATTAAATATTGAATTTATGTGTGTTGTTCTCTGTAACCTGTGTTTAATTTCAGAAGGCGAAAGAAAAAGGGTGAAATGTTTTACAAAGCATGTTTTATTTTTGGCAAAAGGGTGAAGTTAGTATTGTACTATATACTTAATCTGTTTCTTTTCTATTTGATTTAGAATATTAACATATTTGTACCGGAGGTCACGGGAGACGATGGAGTCCTGGAGTCCCCTGGATGAAGACCAAAAGATGCCTGCCTCCGGGTGGAGATGAAGACAAAATAACCAGAATGCCAAAGAAAAGATGACTTCTATAGAAAAGGATCCAAGAGTACCAAGATGAAAGAGTACCCGAATGAACCAAAAGAGGCAGACACGTGTCCTGGCATATGGAGTTCCACATATTTATTATTTTAATTAATTGTTTTAATCTGTTATGTTAATTATTTGTTTTAGTTAGTTGTTTTATTTTATTGTTTTCAATTGACTTCAAGTATAAAATTGAAACACTGAACTAGGGACACTTCCATTGGGAAGGCAAATGTAGAACATTTTAAAAGAACTGATAGACTCAGATGAATTTTGATATAGGTTGAGCAGTGGTTTTCAACTTTTTCATTTATGCACGTGAATATTCATTTTATGGGAGTGCTACACTTTGAAAAGGGGGGCAAATTGTATTTTTTCCAATTGGCTTGGATCGTAGCCAAGTTAAAACGCGTGTTTTGGTAACACAGAGCAGAGCACCACTGCACAGGATCAATGTATAGCATGGTTTTTTTATACAGCACCACTGCATGGGTTTGGTGCATTGCTATGATGCAATTGTTTCAAGCTATGTGTTGCCAGTGCAACCTATGGACATGTAAATGAAAACAGGCTATGCAGTCAAAAACAATTTCTACATATAAAATGCAAATATTTTTTTTCACAGTTAAAAGCATATATTTTTTTTACCTGAAATTCCTCCTTTGCAGGAGACACATTTGAGGATTAATGAACTAACCTCATTAACAAAAAACTAACATGCTAACTCATTAATAAAATTATGTATTCTCCAGTGCAAAATGGATGGAAAAGACAGGCTCTGAAAGACATTTTAAACGCACATCCAGATTTTATTTTATTTTTTCAGCTCTGTGCTGCTCTGTCCACAGTATTTGCAGGAAGCAAAGACTTGAATTGCAGGAAATCAGTTTTGTCACAGTTGCTTACTGTAAATGATTTCTATTGTGTGCAGGAGGAGGATAGAACATGAGGTATTCTTATTGGACAAGCATCATATTAGAGGCTGTAACCAAGTTTTCTTGTAGAATCTGGGGGAAGGAGAGAGGCAGAAGACTTTTCACACAGCTGGGAGAAAGACCTGGCTGGTGGCTGAGTTCCTGATTGAAAAAGCAGATCCCAGCTGCAGTCCTGCAGAGACTGGGAATCCCAGACAATAACCCTGGTTTGAGTAACGGCAGATGCCTGTTCTCACTGGGGGTGCTTGAAGAGGGAATTGCCACATCCAGAAGGCGACCAGCCAAAGAATTTCACATGCTGAACAGATTAGGTAATTATACATTGCAAAGTATGGGGGCAGTGTGCGTGAATGCAAAACTATTCAGTCAGTGTAGAAGAAAGAATTCCAGTGTCTTATCATCAGGTTTAATGTTGCAACTGTTCTCGTCGCCCTCTTCTCATTTTGTTACAGATAATGTTGACTGTGCTATTTCATTTATTTCTGTAAAAAGAGTGAGATCGTCTTTAAATGCAACTTTTATAATACACAAAAATATCTGAAAGCAGACGGGTAGTGTGTTTTATTTTCTCTTTCCTTTGTGCATTTACCATTACAGTGCTGATGATGTGGGGAGATGTTTAGACAGTGCAATTGTCATTTTTAAGGTAGCTAAAAATAAGACTTGGCTGCAGCTGTGTGCACGATTTCATTCAGTATCAGCAATTATAAATAACTGTGTGTGTTACAGCCTGCTGGAGGTACATGAGTCAGCAGAAAGAGAGGCCCTGGACATAGTTCACCGATGTAGATAAGTTGGTGAGAAATACTGCATGTTAACTCGCTGCCGTAGATAAGACAGCGAGGACAGCCCATGGTGGCACTCCACTTGAAAATGTGGTGTTCCTGAAATGTAAGCCTGAGGCCTCTCTAGTGATCACATGAACAATCTAAACAAAAATAAGGGGTTCTGGATATTGGGGCCACAAATAAAACAAAAGAATTATGCTCACCAAAAATACCACCAACCACGCATACCAACCGCGCATACCAACAAATGTATACCATCTAAATATGTCTGTGTACTGAAATAATGCATATCCACTGTATTATTATTATTATACATAACCCAATCTGAATACAAGGAGTGATTGTTGCTAAATTATTTTTTGGCGGTAAGAAAATACCGCAAGGCCACAAATCTACACAAAATACCCAACAGTATCAACCACACATTCAAGAGACAGGAGCTCATTACTCATTTAGCAAAGCTAAAGGTAGATATTGCTTGTATTCAAGATCCACATTTAGACACCATTAAGCAAAACAATAAATTAGCTAAACAATGTGTTGGTCAAGATTGCTTTTCCCCAGATACTAGCAAAAAAGGAGACGTGGAGATACTTAGTTCAAAAAAATTGAAATGTCAAATATTACCAGATGAAAAAGATAGAGAAGGTTGACTAATCATGATTGAGATACTGATTAATAGTATATCAGTGCCTATTTTGAATCTCTATGGCCCAATCATCACATACCTGACTTTTTGGCTATGACTTAATCCTAGATTGCTTGATTATATCTATGATGGATTAATATACTGTGGGGATTTCAATTAAATTAGGGATGGTACCTTAGACCACCAATCCAAAATTTGTCAACTCTAATACTCATAACTCTTGCATACAATGTATTCAAAATACTTGTTTACAAGATTCAAGGCACCTTTCTAACCCTAACTAGATGGATTGTATTTTCTACTCACATCCACATGCCTCTTTCTCCAGATTGGATTGTTTTTTCCTTATTCCGACACTCACTTCTATTTTAAATTCTCATATTGGTTCCTTTACTATTTCAGATCATGCTCCAGTGCTTACCACTTTAGAATGATCCACTTAACCTAGCAAATCCAATAGATGTAGATTTCATTCAATACCCGTAAAGATGAAAAATGTATGGAAGAAGTTACCCGGATTACTTCTGAGGTTTTTCGATTCAATCATTATACAGACACTTGTATTATTAACAACCGGGATTCTTATAAACATCATTTAGACGATTCATTTTTACTTATGTAGCCCAAGAGAAAAGAACAAATGAAACATACACAGAAAATATGTTGGAAGAAAGTAAAACAACTTTTATTTTCATTCTTGAATGAATAGACTGACTCTTCATTAAAATAATTGCCCAGAAAAGCGCATTCAGTATAATAAAACATGCACAGAAAAAGAATGCAATGCCATCTCTATTATAAAATGTAAATATTATGGAGGCTCCAATACAGCCAGTAAAATGCTAGCCTGATATCTAAAACATAAGAATGAAAATAATTCTATAACGCATATTAAATTAGACGATGGATCTATTTTAACTAACACCCAAAAAATCTGATGCATTTATAAGATTTTTTACTAATTTATACAATGTAAAGTCCTTGATTAAGCTTGATAAAATGGACAATTGTGTATCTACTATTAGTAATCCCAGAATTAATTTGACTACTATATCTGACCTTGATGCCCATATTGATATTTTTGAAATTCAAAAAGCTATTAAATATCTGAAAAAAGGTAAAGTCCCTGGTCCTAATGGCCTACCAATTGAATTTTATGAGGCTTTCTCATGAATTCTTACCCCACATCTCCTTTGGCTATTTTTGCATTTTTTGGAGTTAAGTGGCAGCAAGGGCTCCGAAGCTACAATTGTCTAATTTGCAAAACCTAATAAAGATTGGTATTTAATGAAAATGATCCACCGATATAATTGATTAACACTGATGCTAAAACCTTTGCTAACATTCATTCCTATAGACTTGACAAATGTATGCCTCATTTGATTAATGTAGATCAAACCGGTTTAATAAAGGTCGATAGGTTTCGTCCAACACACGCCTCCTTTTTAATGTCTTAGCATCTCAACCTTCTCTCCTATTTCAGCATGCACTCATGACACTTAAAGGGATAGTCCAGTAAAAAAATGTATTTATAAAATCGATAGGCAACATTAAAAAAAAATACTAGCACTTTTTTTTTAAACTTCCTATGTAAAATTTTGAGCTATTCAAGCTCAAAATTTGCAAAAGCAAGCACATGGGCGCATCCATTTTGTGAAATGGATTCCTGCCTGTGCTGGCTTTTGCTTTTGCGGCACTAATGAAGTAAAAGCAGCCAGCTGTAGTAAACAAAAGCTCACGCTGGGTGGCTTTTCCTTCATTGGTGCTGTACGCGGAGGACGGGGACCGGAGACCAGAGCAGGAAAGCTGCAGCTGAATCTCGGTAAGTGCTATTTATTTAAAAAAAAAATAAGCACTAGCTGCGTTTTTTTTCTAAGTTTTCCGGGCTGGAGGAGCCCGGAAAACTTAGAAATAAAACCGCAGCTTTAAAAACGTTGTATTTATGTTTGCAGTCGCTTTTGAAGCGACCGCAAACATAAATACAACGTTGTGTTTGAAAATGCTGCAGTTTTTCTTTCCAAGTTTCTCAGACTCATCTGGCTCGGAGGAGCCTGAGAAACTCAGAAAGAAAAAACGCAGCGTTTTCAAACACAATCGCGTTGTGTTTCTGCCTGCTGTGGCTATCACTTTGGGTCTACGGTGCTCTCCCAGGTGTTTACATGCCGCAGTGTTTCTGCCTACAGCTGATTTCCCATTTGGGGCTCTCGGGCTCTCCATGGGGGGCCCGAGAGCCCCAAATGGGAAATGCTAAATGCTGCAGTGTTTCTGCCTAAATCTGATTTCCCATTTGGGGCTCTCGGGCTCCCCACGTGGGGCCCGAGAGCCCCAAATGGGAAATGCTAAATGCTGCAGTGTTTCTGCCTAAATCTGCTTTCCCATTTGGGGCTGTCGGGCCCCAAATGGGAAAGCAGATTTAGGCAGAAACACAACCGCGTTGCCTGCTCAAAATCTTACCACAAAGCTTTTGTTTTGAAACAATGCATTTTATGTCTACGCTAATGCTCGGCGCCAGCAACAACTGCCTGAAACAATGTCAGATTATCCAGAATAATGCTGTTAGGTCCATCACTAATAAATCCAAACGTGAACACATCACCAAGGACAGAAAAGATCTTCATTGGTTGGCTGTAAAGGAACGGATCAAGTTTAAATCACTGATCCTAACCCACCGATGCCTATATGGCACGGCACCTGCATACCTTAAGAATAAATTCAGCTGGTACGAGCCGAGCCGTAGCTTGAGATCTGCAAAACAAGGATTGATCAATCCCAGCCCTCCAGGTAAAGCCACTGGTCTCGGCCGAGCCTTTCCGAACCTGGCGACTTTCCACTGGAACAAACTGCCTTGCAGCCTCAGATTGGAAAACAACCTCCAACGCTTTAGGAAACAATTGAAGACCTTTCTCTTCATATAATTAGACAACCTCCACACCGCTTCTAGTTGCCATCGTTCTGCTTCCTCCCTCTCTATGCTCTCTATGTGTTGTCCCGTTCTTCTTCGTCCTTGTGTCCTTGTCGCGCCCTGATGCTTGCGAGCTTCGGCGCGTTACAAATAAATAAATAAATAAATAAATAAAATACATAATGAAGTTATATCTAATGTCTCCCCCACCTGGTGTTATATTGAATTGTATTTGTTATCTCCTTCCAAACATTGCAAGTCCTCAACATGACTGCATGGTCTGGCTCTAAAACCTTTCCCACTTGCGCTTTCTTAAAACTGCTTGGTCAGACCTACACACCATCGGTTTTAGACCGAGACAACGGCCTGTGGTTCAATTAGAACCTAGCTTTCAAAGTGGATTGTAATCTTATTTGCAGATGGTATAATAAAGGCATCTCTTGTGTTCATCATATATTATACTACAATACTGTAATATCCTTCCATATTGAAGCCTGTAAGGCAAGTCCCAAGTCAATAATAAAAATCAGTGCAAAGACCCAAGAAATAATGCATGAGATGTGAGAAAAACAGAACGTTTATTACAACACGGCCTAGGCCAGGGCATTATCAAAAAGACATTAAAAATTCTGACAGAAGATGGCCGTTTTTATATCAAATAACATAGGAAGAAATTCCAACTAATGTTATAGATTATTCACACTTTCTCGGCCTCTGATTGGGCATCGACAATTTGCGCTATAGAAGAACCTTTACACTGTATAGCCCTATTAGCTTATTCTACCCATGTGACCGGAGCAGAAATACCAGTTTATTAAGTAATTAGCATTGAGATCATCTCATTTCCCATGGTCTTAATTGGATGCCACACCTTCTATTTTGTATCACCTAGATTTGATATTTAATTGACTGTTCCAAGAGGAGTGTGTGTGGAGTGAATGAGTGAGTACGTGTCAACCACTCGCTGCATGAACTATGACAGTGTGACAACAAAATTGTAACTTTTACATCCCCTTCCCAAATACCTCATCGGTTGGCACTGTCTTACCGTTCCCATCATTGTGAACTGTTCATCGCCAATTCAACTTTGCAGCTCCTCGTTGGAAACATTACTTGCTTTCCCTTCCTTTCTCCTGATTCCATTTGCCCTGCATCTGACCTTATGATCTGGGGGCTCAGTTGCTTGCAAACGTCATTCTATTACAATGGTTTCAATATATCTATGTAGCTTGCAGTATTATGAAGATGCTCTTCACTAATACTGTGTATGGCCTGAGAGGGTTGTTCATACGTTTCCATAAAAGAATATTGGTAGCTGATTAATTTTGTTCTATGTACAATAGTGTGTTGTATGACTTTTTCCTTAGCAATTGGAGCTCTTTCAATGAGATTCTTCCTACAGAGGGCAGTGTTGCTCCTTGATCATTATATCTTGCTGTGCATACTCTTCACTGCTCATTGTTCAGTTTCTACCAATTTGGGACCTTCATTATGATACTTTTTGATGCATTGACTAGGAACATAAGTTGTTATATGTCCTTTGAACACTGACTTGGGAACTCAGCTAAGCTGATATGTTTTGACCAATCCACGTGCAGTGCTTGTCCTTTAGCTCTAGGGCATGATATTTCTTTGTAACCTTTTCATGACCTCACTACCGCAATTCAGTCCTGGGAACGTGGTTGCCCCCCTTGTCAATCACTGTGCAGCATTCAGTCTTGCTGTGGGAAGTTGCAGCTTGGTATGTGTGCACGGCTATGCACCGGCCTGGCTGATATTCTCGGCTGAGGGGATGAGGATTTTCATGCTTTGGAAATAGCTAACTGGATCTTGAGGCCAATCTGTGTTATTTATTCAAGTAGTGTAAAGGGTCCCTGTAATTTGCTATTATTATGAGTGTCCTAAGGTTTCCCTGTCTACTGTTACATGCTAGTATACCTGTTAAGGATATGTGATTCTATTCAAGGGTAAAGTCTGTGTTTTATGGCTTAATTGCCTCTCAGGGACATGGTTTACTAAATCCTTCCTAATCCAACACTTCAAAGAACATGTCACTTCTTACCTGGTAACGTTCTTTCGATGGGGTGTTCCTC
This sequence comes from Ambystoma mexicanum, assembly GCF_040938575.1. Taxonomy (NCBI): domain Eukaryota; kingdom Metazoa; phylum Chordata; class Amphibia; order Caudata; family Ambystomatidae; genus Ambystoma; species Ambystoma mexicanum. Next base: position 254,025,400 of record NC_090936.1, read on the forward strand.
CGACGTATTCCTTATCGCCCCTCAACCATCCCCGCAGTGATAACTTCCCTTGTGGTTGCAGCTTACGCTCCTTCAAGGTCACTAACCAATTCAGGCATGACTTTTCTCATGCTACAAAACGGAACTGAGCAACGGATGCAACGCGTGGCTATTTATGGGCATGGTGATGTTGGCGCCGATACGGTGGCCGTCGAAGGACATTGACTCGGCGGACGTCGACGCGCAGCGCCCTCTACAGAAGCTGGAAACGTTTATTGTTGGGCCTACATAGGGAAGTTTCTATATGTGGGGCTGCTCTTTTTGTGTTGTATGCCTTTTCACAATACATTTTGAAGCTTGTATTTTCGTGTACGTTTCAGGTGTTGGATGTAATCCCCAAGGTTGTACTTGTCCTGACAATCCTCCAGATACTCCTGTATTCCCTGGCTCTGAGTCTCCTTCTCCCCACAGCCTGCACCACTCTCATCCCCTGTGGAATCTGAGTCAGAGGTTTCTTCTATGCCGTGTCGGTGTGCCAGATAGTCCTTCTCCTTCTTAAGTGGAAAGGTCCTGTCACAGGTAGAAGCCGTGGTGGTGCTGTTATTTTACCACCCCATGGCTCCAGCCCTGGGAACAGGCAGTCTGAAGAGGGGGAAAAAGCCCGCAGGCAGAAAAAAAACCCTAGGTCCTTGAGCGATGTAGGGCACACTTCAGTGTCTAATCCGGATTGAGAATGCACTCCAATGTTAAGTCTTTGCAAGATAGCAGGCAGGCGGAAATAGTTGGATGATGGGTTAAGGCGAAAAATTTACTTATTGTAGCTCACAAACAGAAACGGAGTAAGAATGGAAGGCAAGAGGGCTATGCCGGAGAACGTGCAAACAAAAGGAAAAAATGAATCCTAACCAAGGCACTGCACTGAGAATGAGACTAAAGGAGAAAGGCGGGGGGGGGTGAGGAAAACGAAAGCAAACAAAGGCACAGGAACCAGAGATGGAACCGCTGAACAGAGAAGAGTTGAAACGGCGGGCCGGTAGAAACGGGAAAAATAAGTAAACAAGAAAACAAGGAGAAAGAGATAGACAAAGATGAAGCGCGCGAGGCACCAGGAGAGGAGAAGAGCTAGGGAGACAGCAAGGGCTTTGGTGCGAAGCGGAAAATAAGGGAAATAACACTAGTGTATCAACTTCAAAGAGAAAGAGCAAGCTAACCTGCCGGTTGCAACGCACGGACCACTGGGATTACTGACAATATGTAACTCCCAACGGCGGCCATATTTGTGAAACACTAGAGCGTTGCAAGCCGTTCGGAAGATGCGTGATGGAACAATTAATGGTGGCATAGTCGTATGCGGGGTAACCACCGCCACTTGGACCGAAACATGACAGTATGCCCACTGTTCATTCCTGGGTCTCCGGGTCTGCCGGGGTGTATTCGGTGGAAACACTCCAGCAGTCTGGGGGCATGAACAAAGGGAGCAGGTTCCCAAGAGTCCTCCAGGAGTCATGAAACTTAGATACCTCAGATTCATCTTGTGTTTTTCCCTGCATCTCCTTATGGTAAGATACTGGCTTGCAGTCTTTGTCCGGTATGTATTCTTTCAAAAGAGATGAGTGAAAAACCTGGTGAATGCGACTGAGGTTGGAAGGTAGCTTGAGTTTATAAGTTACGGGATTGATCTTGACAAGAATAGGGAAAGGACCCAAATACCGGGGAGATAATTTAGAGGGGTGAACCCACCAAGGTAAAAATTTGGTAGAAAGCCACACCATGGTACCTTCTGTCCATTCTGGATTCTTACATCGATGACGGTCTGTTTGCATTTTGTATGACCGAAGGCTCCTTTCCAAACTGAGTTTAGCGGTCTTGTGAGCTTTGGTAATATTGGCCAATGTGGACTCCACCGCCGGTGAACTACTAGGAACAGGAAGTATGGGAAGAACAGATCGAGGATGAATCCCATAATTACAGTAGAAGGGGGTAAGCCCTATAGCAGATTGTTTGCAGTTGTTATAGGCAAACTCAGCTGTGGGGAGAATCTGAACCCAATTGTCTTGGGGTTGGTTACTGTAACAACTGAGGTACTGCGTATTGTGTTCAATCTCTCTGTCTGGCCCTTAGTTTGAGGGTGGAACCTAGATGACAAGGCTCGATCTATGCCTAGACGGTTGCAGAGTGCCTTCCAGACTTTTGAAACATACTGGCTGCCACGGTCTGATGTGACCTTATCTGGAAGACCAGGTAGGCGCAAAAACGTCTCTGGCAAATACCTCAGCCATTTTAGCCGCTGTGGGTAAACCAGACAGGGGAGAGAAATGAGCCATCTTGGTAAGGGTATCAACAGTAACCATGGTACAAGTGCATGCATCAGAAACTGGTAGTTCCACTATGAAATCAGTGGATACATGACCCCATGGACGCGTAGGAGTCTCTGCTTGTGTGAGAAGACCCAATGGCATGCCCGTAGGATATTTGGCCATGGCACAAACAGGACAGGATAACAGGTAAGTCTCAACATTCCTTCTAAGGTTGGGCCAATAAAAGGATCTTCCTCTTAGCTCAGTTGTGTTGGACTAGCCTCTGTGACCGCAGTCCTATTGTCATGACACCAACCTATGATCTTCTTGCGCAGAGGGCCAGGAGGTATGGACAATCTGTTCTGGGAAACCAAAGTCCTTCCTTTACTTGATAAGCGACAGGGATGTGCTTGACGGATCTCAAGGTATCAGAACCCATTGCCTCTTTTACATCCTGTAAGAATGTATTGATCTGTGCCAAGATCCGCTTCAGAGAAAACATCAATTCAGGTTGGTGCGCAATGACTTGGGAGTTTAAATCCTTTCGCAAAAGGGCATCAGCCAGAGTATTCTGTGAACCGGGGAGATAAGTGATAGGAAAATTATATTGAGCAAAGAAATGGGCCCAGAGAGCCTTACAGGAATTAGAACATTCCATGGATTGTAGGACCCGAAGATATTTATGGTCCGTACGGTCCAGAAACGGGTGACTAGCCCCTAGGAGAAGATGGTGCCACTCCTCGCAGGCCTGCTTCATGCCCAACAACACCTTTTCAAGGACAGAATAGTTCAACTGGCTAGCGGTAAGGGTGCGGGAGAGATAAGCCACGGGGTGTTCCACACCGCCCTTCTCTTGACGCAGTGTGGCCTCCAATAGCGGCTGAGGAAGCGTCAGTCTCTATAATTAACTGTTTCGTCTGGTCTGGTTGCTGTAGAATGGGCGCAGAACAAAAAGTAGTCTTAAGCTGGTGAAAGCTCTCTTCAGCCCTGGAAGACCATGTGAAAGGACCAGAGTTCTTTTTGAGTAGTGATGTGATGGGTAGTACAATCTCAGAAAACTTGGGGATGAATCTTGGGTAGAAGTTAGCAAGTCCTAGGAATCGTTGTACTTCCTTGATGGTAGAAGGAGATGGCCAATCCATTATGGCTGAAATCTTGCGAGGATCCATGGAAATGCCTTGTTCGGATAGAATAAACCCCAGGTAAGGTATAGAAGACACTCCAAACATACACTTTTCGGGTTTAGCCAGTAATAGTTTTTTCTTGAGTCAGTCCAGAACAGCTAACACATGTTGGTCGTGTTCTTCTTCGTTAGCGGAAAATACCAAGATGTCATCCAAGTAAATTATGACTGACATAAACATGAGATTAGAGAACATATGGTCCATGAAGCGTTGAAGAATTGCAGGGGCATTGACTAGACTGAATGGCATTACCCTATATTCGTACAACCCAAATGGGGTATGAAAAGCTGTCTTCCATTCATCTCCCTTGGTGATACGAAGACGATGGTAAGCATTCCGGAAATCAAGCTTGGCGAATATCTTCATCCCTTGAACTGCCTCGATTATATTAGTAATCAGAGGCATTGGGTACCTGTCTCTGACCGTCACCTTGTTCAATCCTCTATAATCAATGCAGGGTCTTAGTTCATTGGAATCTCTCTTAGAGATGACGAATAATGAAGCTCCCGCAAGGGATTTGGAGTGCTGGATGAGACCATTGTGAAGGTTGGTATCCAGATGAGTGCACAGAGCCCTCTTTTAAGTTTGGGAAAGGGGAAACATCCGGCCAAAAGGAACCAAAGCGTTTGGTTCTAGATCGATAGAACAGTCCTTTGGCCGATGAGGAGGTAGCTCTCCGGGCTTCATCTCAGTGAATACACTTTGGAACCGGGCACAGAACTGCGGCAGAGCATGTACTCCTACGAACTCCTTTGTTTGGGAAGAAGTAGTCTGTACTTTACTATAGGTTGTCTGAGGAAGACACTGCTGCTTGCAGTAGGTTGATTCAAAACTTAGTTGGTTAGCTGCCCAATCAATGTGAGGATTATGTCTTCTGAGCCAAGTGATCCCCCATATCACAGGAAAATGAGCAGCCCTTATGATGTCAAATCTCAGGGTTTCGGTGTGTTGAAAAATCATAACCTGGAGATCTTAAGTGGTATCTGGAATGGGTCCTGAAGAGAGGGGTGTACCATCCATACTCTCGACAGTTTGTCCCTCCTTGCATGCCACTCTTTTAAGACCCACCTTATCCGCCCACAAGTTGTTAACAAGTAGAGCTAGTGTTTCCACTTGTCGGTGATTAATGTCCAACATTATGTTTACCACCATCAGCCGAGAGTCTTTTTGAGCTCCTGTCGTCAATATGGATAGAGAAACATAGGGACTTGACTTGAAGGTTAACCCCCAGACCCCCGTCCCTTTTAGCCCTGGGGTTGTTCGTTTACCGATCGCCGGGTTGGCAATTCCGAACAATCCTTGAGGAGGTGTTTATCAGATCCACAGTACGCGCACAGGCCCCTTTCTCTTCAGCGTCTTCTTTCTTCGGCAGAGAGTCGTGCACGAGTGGTCCCGATCTGCATAGATTCTTCTCTGGATTGAGACCATAAGGTTATAGGAGTAATAGGAATCTCACTTATGTAAAGGTTTCCTCTGTGACGTCTCCGTTCATTACGTCTCTCCTGAAGACAGTACTCGATCTGTAGTACCGCTGACAAAAGGTTGGTGAAGGATGATGGTCGAGGAGATTGAGCCAGTTCGTCCTTTATGTCTTCTTTAAGCCCCCTGCGAAATATAGCATACTGGGCTTGCTCTGGCCAACCAGCTCCTGCGGGTAAGGTCTTGAAGGTAGTGATGTAGGAGAGAAGATCTTAGGTCCCCTGGCGTACATCCAGAAGATCTTTGCATGCCGTGTATGTCAGTTCAGGTCTTTCAAAGGTCTGTTTAAGATGGGTCTAAAAAACCCCAAAGTCTTGCAGAATGGGATTGGCACTGGTTACTAATGGGGTCGCCCAAGCAAGGGCATTACCCGTCATGTTAGAGATGAGGAACCCGACCTTGGACTGATCTGTGGAAAATGTCTGAGGTCTGAATGTGAAATACACTGTACTAGCTTCAAGAAATTCCTTCACCCTCTTAGGTGAATCATCAAATTTGCCTGAGGACAGGGCTATAGGACGCAATTCTGGAGGTTGTTGTTCACGATTTGCCATTAATTGCTTTAGTACAGCATTTTCTGCTTTTACATTTTGTAACTCCTGAGACAGTCCTTGTACTGATGTCCAAAGCTCCTGCACTTGCTCTGGAGTGGCCATGTTGCTTTCTGGCGTTGCAATCTGTCCGACGATCCTCCGGATACTCCAGTATCCCCTGGCCCTGAGTCTCCTCCTCCTCCTCACACCCTGCACCACTCTCCTCACCTGTGGCATCTGAGTTGAAGGTTTCTTCTATGCCGTGTTGGTGTGCCAGATAGTCCTTCTCCTTCTTAAGTGGAAAGGTCCTGTCACAGGTAGAAGCCGTGATGGAGATGTTATCTTACCATGCCATGGCTCCAGCCCCAGGAACAGGCAGTCTAAAGAGAGGGTGGGGGGCCAGAAGGCAGAAAAAAAAAACTAGGTTCTTGAGCGATTTAGGGCACACTTCAGTGTCTGATCTGGATTGAGAATGCACTCCAATCGTAAGTCTTCGCAAGATAGCAGGCAGGCGGAAATACTTGGATGATGGGTTAAGGTGAACAATATACTTATTGTAGCTCACAAACAGAAACAAGAGAGCTATGCCGGAGTTCCATGCAGACAAAAGGAAAAAATGAATCCTAACCAAGGCACTGCACTGAGTACAAGACCAAAGGAGAAAGGCGGGGGTGTGAGGAAAACGAAAGCAAATGAAGGCACGGGAACCAGAGATGGAACCGCTGAACAGAGAAGAGTTGAACCGGCGAGCCGGTAGAAACGGCAAACATAAGTAAACAAGAAAACAAGGAGAAAGAGGTAGACAAAGACGAAGCACGCAAGGCGCGAGGAGATCAGAAGAGCAAGAGAGACAGCAAGGGCTTCGGTGCGAAGTGTAAAATAAGGGAAATAACACTAGCTTATCAACCGCAAAGAGAAAGAGCAAGATAACCTGATGGTTGCAACGCACCGACCGCTGGGATTACTGACAATATGTAATTCCCAGCAGAGGCCATATTGGTGAAAACTAGAGCATTGCAAGCCGTTCGGATGATGCGTGATGGAACAATTAATGGCAGCATAGTTTTATGCGGGGTAACCACCGCCACTTAGACCGGAACATGATAGTACTCCCCAACAAGCCTATATCTTTAACCTGGATTTTTCAAACCTTACTGTGTATAACAAAATTGCTAAAGTTATTATCTTATCATTACCACATCTTTCACAGTGAACCCCTTCAAGAAAACTTGAGAATCTTCTTGCACATGTTTCCACTAAGGCTAATGTGATCTATATATTTTCTTATCTCGTATTCCAACGTGACACTCACTGATTACCATGTCAAAATGGATGGCTTAATGACCTTTCTGACCAATATACTGCTATTTCGTGGGAAAAGGTTAGACTGCAAGTCTTTATGATATCTAGAGGCAGAAATCACACTCAGACTGCATTTTTTTATTTTAAATAGGTCCTACTTGACTCCTAAACGTGTCTTAAGATTTGCTCCTAACTTAACAAAACAATGCTGGTCTCGCAAAGAATGTTCTGCTTATGTTAAACACTACATGTTTTACTGTAAACTCATATTTTCATTTTGGGAACAGATTTGGGTAACATTACAAAAATGTTTTCATTTTCCCACTAAACTCAATCTCGACAATCTAATTGTTGGATCACATGGTTACTCTGATTTAACCAATATTCCATCTACCAAGTTATTCCACTTACTTGTCTATATTGGTTTCCATGTAATATCCATTAACTGGAAATGATTTGACCATTTATCATATGCTACATGGTGGATGTATATATACTACATTAATAGAATGAGAAATGGCTGTGGCACTTCTCTAATTGATGTGTATAAATATAATCAAAAGAGGAATCCACTAATCGAATATCTTAATACCTCCAAAGCTAACTCTTTTTAATGTATTGTCTCAGTTACAGTTTTGTTTGATTTCCCCCATTCCTGGTGTGTCATGTAATGTCTATATTGTTACTTTCTTTTATGTTTCGAGAGTCCTTTCTAGGTTTATATGTCTTACCAATTTCTTCAATTAATTATGTTCATAGCTTTTTTCGCAAATTATGTTTTAGCAACTGTATGAATTCGATGTTTTTTTTCGCAGTTATTGTAACCTTGATACACTACTTTAATGCTTTTTAACTGTTAACTCAATTGATATTTTTATCTTGGATTATTTGATAGACATTTCTTATAATTGTTTTAATTGCTGAATATGTTATTCTGTATGTATTCATTATAAATATCTAATACAAATTATTTAACTAAAAAACAATAAGACATTATTTAATGAATCTTCTCCTTTTTTAGGGTATGTGTTTTAGTTTAAGATTAACTTTTAAATCATTCAGAGAAGAAACAATAAAAGTAATATAAATCTAATTTCATGTTTACAAGTAAATATTTACATTTCTTTTCCAGATATTTGCAGATTTGTAGTAATAATAATTTTTAATTTGCACCTGTAACCACTGATACTGATGAATGTCTTTAATCTTCTTTTAGTGAAAGTGATTTTAATTGTTTTTATTTAGGAAATGCGATTTTTACTTTGTGAATGTAAATGCAAAAGTTTGTTCATGATTGAAAATAAACTAAAAGCATTAATAATAAAAAAATAAAAAATAAAAAGTGATAATTTATTCATAGTACCCATGTTTAGAACTCTTAAAATATATCCCATTACGTACATGTTCTATGTTTTATAACAGTTCTCATCTCATTTAAAAAACAACATGTGTACAGACGACTGTTATAATAAGCACAACCGAACATTTAAATCTGTACATTTAAGATGTACCAAACAAACAGGTTTAAACATATTTCTATTTCTTTTTATTTATATTAATCTATTTATTTTTATGTATATTAATATGTTTAACTACTGTATATACATATTATATTATGTTACAAATATATTACATATACTTGCCACAATCTGAGAGAATCTATGCATTGTACAATTTTAATTGATTGCTGTGCAATGAAAGTAAAGCCATTTATAATATATTAGCTATTTACATTTTAAATGTCATCTTTTAATTTCAAATACTAAAGATGAAAGTTTCACAAGTACTGATATCAAGCATGTGTAGCCATTTAATATGTTATACAATATACACATTTTTATTAAGTATACTGAAATCACATATGTACCACTATATATGTCTTTCGGCCACAATAGCCAGGGCCTTTGGCCTTGGCCCATGTTAGGCAGAATTACTTTGGGAACATCACACACAATTAAGACTACAAGTGACAGTACAAATTCACCTTTGGTACAAGTCTGTACTACACAGTAAAAGTGGTAGCGATTGCTGAGCAGCCAGACTTATCTCAAGTGAGCAGTATCAATAGTTACACAAAGGACAGCAATTAATATGATTCAAACAAACACTGACTCAAGGTTTCTGAGTAAAAGAATATACTTTTATTTACACATCAGTTGTATAACATCTCACTAAAGTAAAGCAGTTGAAAAATCACACTCTTAATACACCACACCACTCCCAGTAGATTCTGGACAAGTTAAGTTAAAAAATGAAGTGTGAGCTAAATGGCATTCCAACAATTTGAAAGGGAGGGAAAGACAGAGTTAGACAAAGTTAGATACAAATTCAGCAGCACCAACAGGTAAGTAAGCATGGCAATCTAGAAAGAGGAACTACAGTGATGGAATCAAATTAAAAAGGCTTAGGGCCGAAGTCAAAAGGACAAAAGTCTTTTTGCTCAAGATCACTCAGTTCAGGGAACTTCGCAGTTAAGTCTTTACAAAGAGTTCCGGACGAAGTTGGTCGGCAGAAAAGTTAGTTTAAAGAGTAGAGAAGGACAAGCCCTCGAATTGGCAAAAGGTTTCACACACCTTCACTGCAGCTGGACGAAACGAACAACCGGATTTACACAGTACCTTCAGATGGAGAAAAAGCTGTAGCTGAGGAGGACGTTCCTGGCAGGTCCTGCAGGCTCAGGGTTCCTAAAGAGACTGTCAGACTGACACGAAGTAGGAAGACTGGAGGGTCCTGCACTGCCCTGGGAAGAAACCAGCAGCAGAGCAAAGCAACAAATAAAAGGTGCGCCCCTAAAACCCAAGCAGGGTCCGACCTTCCTGGCTATCCGTTCACTGTAGCTCTGTACAGCAAATTCGACCGGAGGAGATGGTCCTGGCTTGCAGTTTGGGCAAACTGGTTGGTCCCACCAGCTCAGGGGAAGAAGATTCCTGGTAGATCTTCTCTGTCGTTGGAGTCTGAAGATTCGGACCTGCAGCAGGGCTTCACCGGGCGGCTCAGTCGTTGTAGGGGTCCTCTTCTGTCAACTCCTCGTCAGTTCTTTCGTTCCAGTGGCGACTCTGCCTTTCCAGACCAAGAGACCTGCTTTTTATGCAGTTTTCCCCCAATCACACAGCCTGGCTGTCAATTACACAGCAGGGTGTGGCTGTCCTGGCGGGACAGTCACCTAGCCAATCAAACAGGAGTGCGACTTGGGTTACCAAGGGAACCCATGGCAGGCGTCCTAAAACCCCTCCCTCACATCCTGCCTACCCAGGCTTTCAGATGCCTAAGGAGGGCTTCTGCGGAGAACCCCGCGAAAAGACGGTGAACAAATGAACCAAACCTGGTTTGGCGTGCAGAGTAAAACACGAGAAAGACATTATAAATATGAAATCCAAATCAACCCAGCCGAAACCGTATAAAAACATATATGGTGCAGCAGGTTTAAGTTTGAGGCTACCAAGATAGCCTAAAACAATACCAAGGTTATTTAAGATAACCGCGGTAGGAAGAATAGGGTAGTTACCACTGCCACCAGCCAAGTCTTGATGAAAAGGGAGCGAAACAATGCTCCAAGAGAAACAGACAAAAAGGGATACGTATTAACCTTTTCCAGTACTCTATGTAAGATAGGTTGTACTGGTCCGTGGATTTTTAAAGAGACTAATAAAGTCAATGGCAACTTTACATGTTCTGGGAGACAGTAGTCAGTCCCAGAAAATTGAGTCTGAGTTGGCAAGTCTAAAAGACAACCCTGTGTCACTGCACTGAAGGTGCTGTGTAACACATAGTAAAAAGGTAATGCATATGGATTAGGTGAGTCTCCACAGTCTATGAACACAAAAAATGTTAAAATGTTAAACACACACAGCAAAACACATGTACGAGTGGGAAAAAAAGGTTCACACTCTTACCAGGTGGAAAAAATAAATCCTAGAAATCCAGCAAAGCTGCTGAGGGACTCAGTAGGTAAGGGAAATTAGCCATTCTGGAGAATTCTCCCTAACAGCCCATGAGCCCAACCTTTGGCCAAGCCCACTGTATTTTTTAAAACACTGCCTTTGGCTTTGGCCAGTGGCCACAGCCTTCTGCCGTGTTCACTGTACATGTTCCCCCAATATGTTTCTTTTGGACCCACTAGGTGACTTCGACCCTGACCAGTATACATGTTTTTCAGGGCCACTAGCCAGGGCCTTCGGCCGTGTCCACTGTACATGTTCCCCAAATATGTTTTAATTGGACCACTAGGTAGCTGCCCTTCAGGCGTATCCACTATACGTGTCTTTCAGCTCCACCGTTTTCTTTCAGTGAAATTCAAGGATTTTAAATACCATAGTTTTTAACAGGCCACTAGCGATGGCCTTTGGCCATGGCCAGTGGACCGTGTCCTCTGTTCATGTTCCCCCAATACATTTCTTTTGGACCCACTAAGTAGCCACGGCCTTTGGCTCTGACCTCTATGCATGTATTTCAGGCCCACTGGTCAGGTCTTTCACACCTGGCCTTTGACCGTGCCCATTGTATACTATAAGACATGCCCAGACTACTAGCCTTTGGCAAAAGGCCACTATTCATGTTCCCATGATATGTTTCTTTTGGACCCACTAGGTGGCCACGAAACACACATACATTGGCATTGAACTACCCATGTCTGTGGGATTTCCCCGGTATTCCCCCCGATCATGCTTGAAAATTCAAAATTCTTCCCTGTCCTCACATGCAGTCACAGAGTGCCACCCTTCTCTTTTAATGGTCCCCCCCACTCCCCTCCATTGCTTATTTCCTTCCTGGCCCTCTCCTAGTCATTACCCCCTATCACTGTTTGGTTTGTATGATGCATTTTTGTTCTCGAGGTAGAAGTCTGATATATTTAAACGTTTTAAGGAACGGGGGGCACCCCATGTCTCTCTCGAATATTTAAAAAACTACTGGATGGAATGCCCCCAAACCAGTCAGGGCAATTGAGTCAATGCATTTTTCCCACATTTTTTCTTATTTGGTCCAAATCTGTCCAGCGGTTTTCGTGTAATGGCTGTTCAAAAACTGCACTCTTTATTAAGGGAAAGTTAATGCGAGGAGGTTGAAAACAGCATTTGTATTGTTCCCAAACTTTCCTGTTTGGGGGGCGAGTGACAAAACTTTGGTTTAGAAATGTCATCCAAATCCATCCAGATGGTCAAAGGTTTATAGCCTCTTTCAACCTCTCTGCTGCAAAGCACCAAGACTGATATAAATGTTTTATGGTGCAAGGGAGGCCCTGTTCTTTATCAACTAGTTTCAAAACTACTGGATGGATTTACCCCAAACCAGTCAAGGAAATTAAGGCAGCGCGTTGTACCCAAATTGCTTCATATTTGGTACATATCTTGCAAGCGGTTTTCAAGCTACAACCAGTGACATCTTTATGGGAGGGCAAATAGGGCTCGTGCCCCAGGCCCTCATCCTTAGATCCTTGGAGGGGGGGCCCCCACCTATCCATCACTTTGGAGGGGGATTATGGGTGTTCTATATTTATAATTATCACTTCACTGGTGGTTGTGCACACAGAACATTTGCTTGAGCCAAGGAGGTGAGATACAGTGCCGGCCTCCAGGATGCAGCCTGCGGCTCCGCTCCGGATGAAGAAAAAAAAGCTTCAGTAACCTGATTGATCTCAAATCTGATGCCGTCAGTTAAGTAATTAGTTTTGCTTCATGCTCCCCCACTGGCCTAACAATCACATCTCTGGTTTTGCAGGCCACATGATCTTTCCTAGTGCAAGTGTGTCTGGCTAGAGCCTGGGCTGGAACAATTTTGACAAGAACAAAACAATTTTGATTCATGAGCCTCATGTGTTGTCTTTGCTCTGCCCCTACAACACATCAACCATGTGCTGTCCTTGCTCTGCCCCTACAACACATCAAACAATCAGGAACCAAAAAGCTGTTGCAACGCAGCTTCTGTTAGCCAATGGCATCCAGTCAGTCTCTGACTTGTTCTTGGCATTCCATTGAGACTCTTTTCTTCCTTTGCTTACAGAAGAGTCAAGCTCAGCATGAGGCCACATGTGCTTAGCTCTTTTTCTTAAGGGTAGACCTATTCCCTGATACCACCCTGGCCTGGCGACTGCCAGACTGCCAGTGCCATCATTTAGCCAGGTGAGTGACGTGACAAGTGTCTCAGTTAATATTTTATTATGCAAGGCACTCACATTCCTTTTAGTTGAAAACACCTCCTCTCTTTAACAAGCCCAGCTGCTCCTCGATGATGAATTGAGTGCGCACGCGTTCTTTCACATGTCATCTGCGGGTGATTCTATAATCATCCAGTTTAGTGCTGCTGGCAATGTTGTGTCAACGTCCCTGCCCAGTACATTTCACCCTGCACAAGAGAAAAACAGACATTGGCAAGAAAGGAAAGCGCACTTATGTTTGAGTCCCCCCTTGCTTTGTAATTGCGGTACATGGATCTTACTGTTGTAGAGTGCAGAGGCTAGTAGGATGCAGGGTATTACACAAGAGAGGGACGCTGCAGACATATACACCTCTTCTCTATACATATGAATTATACCCCGATGCGTCCAGGTATAGATACTCCCCTGTCTAAAGGCTTACCCCAAATTAAGTGACACTAAGTGATGTGTTCTGTCCGGTGCCTACTGACATCCCTTCCCCAACTTCGCAGAATTAAGACCAGTCCAGAGGTATGTATTGCCCAGCGCCCTAAATTACAGCATATCCAGTGACAACAAGGTCTTCCAGAGCCTGGGTGTAGGGGCTGGCAGTGTATGCACTCTTCTACTAGGACCCCTGAAAATACACTCCCAACTTCTCTGTTTCTCCAGTGTCCAGTAGAGACACTGCAGCTCGGTGCTGCCGCCAGGCAGAGCATGCTTCTAGGCGCTACGGGTGCAGAACTCTGCTTGTCGGTGCCCTTTGTATGCACACCCTCCTGTTTGGCTCCTATGAGCACAGAGTATGCAGACCATGTGCTCATAGTCACAAATGCTGCACACACTCTACTTATGGGTGCATTTTGTACGCATATCCTGCTGTCAGGCAGCTATGAGCACTCAGTAGGTGGACCCTGCGTGTAAGCACACTGGGTGTACACTGCATAGTGGGATAAAAGGCCCTCGATGGTGTTGCATGGCAAAGCAACCATGAACTGCATGTCGTGTGGGGGGGGGAGAGAGTGAGAGAGAGAGAGAGACAGAGAGAGAGCGAGGGAGAGAGCGAGGGAGAGAGAGAGAGAGAGATTGGCGCACCATCCCATGAGTCAGTATTGCAGGCCTGGGTAGTAATGCCATGTGCACACAATGCGGCATGCATTTCAATGCATACAGTATTACAAAAAGTGGGCCTGTTTCTACAACTGAAAAGAATGGTCGAGCATTTCTGCATTTTACACCAGATTTTCAGTATGGATTTGCATCTTAATCCTCACATTCACGTGGAATGCAAAATATGGTGCCAAGGGCTCGCATTGGCTGCTGTCTTGGCGCTACATGTCTCCCCCTTAGAAGTCCCAATGCTTCAGCAGAATGGACATGTGCAGCAGTTGCCAAGGACCTTGTTTGATAGTGTATGTAATTTCGGTACCAACATTGCAGCACATATGCAGGGATTGGACCGACTCTGTTTCTGGGTGTCCTTTGTGTGCATACACTGCTTTTAGGCTTCTGTGAGCACACAATATGCAGAATCTGCTTCTTTTTGATGACAGTGTGTATATACCCTGTTTTCCGTGTTCCCAGTATTCTTACCCTGCTTCTAGACGCTCCTAGAATATAGACACTCCATGTAAGCGTCTCAGTACACAGCTCCTACTTCTAGGAGCTGACAGTGTACATGTCACCCGGAAGTGGACTGCAAGTGGCTGTTGGGCTGTGCCACGAATCTTCCTCCTGGCCCCTGTGAGTCGGCAAGAGGAAGCGCCGTGTTCTACTGCTGCTCGCAACTCGGATTGTTGCAACATGCTAACTTCCTCATTGAATTGGGACACTCCTCCCTGCACTAGCTCCCCCCACCTCACCACAGTGAGGCTCTCGGCCCGTCTACTAATACTATCGGGCCTGCGCACCCGCACGTGCACCCGGAAGTGGACTGCAAGTGGCTGTTGGGCTGTGCCACAAATCTTCCTCCTGGCCCATGTGAGTCTGCAAGAGGAAGAGCTGTGTTCTACTGCTGCTCGCAACTCGGATTGTTGCAACAGGGTGACTTGGGCTATAAACGCAACGCGCTTGGAACTTTATGGACAGCTGTGTCTTTCACTGCATCTCCTCTGCTGCTGGGACGTACTGCTGGGACTCATTGCGGGATTGTGTTGCTTCTTGCAACCTGGTAAATGTTCTATTCTTCTCCCACAGCTAACTTCCTCATTGAATTGGGACATGCCTCCCTGCACTAGCTCCACCCACCTCACCACAGTGAGGCTCTCGGCCCGTCTACTAATACTATTGGGCCCGCGAACCGCACACGGAAGTGGACTGCAAGTGGCTGTTGGGCTGTTAGGGTGGGAGGGCTGAAGTGCTGCTGATGCGGATTGCAAGGGATACTAGCTAAGATTGTAAGAAATATGCCTTCACAAGATGCTTTGTGTAAACTGCATAAGGTTATGGTTGAAAGTCTGTTAGTCCATTCATTCTCAAATGGTCTACTCCCTACGCAGTGGTCGGTTGCCTCGCGCTT
Organism: Ambystoma mexicanum; assembly: GCF_040938575.1. Classification (NCBI taxonomy): domain Eukaryota; kingdom Metazoa; phylum Chordata; class Amphibia; order Caudata; family Ambystomatidae; genus Ambystoma; species Ambystoma mexicanum. The sequence continues at coordinate 254,040,822 of NC_090936.1, forward strand.
TAGTGGTTAAAAGTGCCCGCTCTAAAAAAATTGAACAAAGTTGTAAGTGCACTGCTGCCCTTTATTGTTGAAAGTCCCACCATGGCACATTTAGGCGGGGACCTAAGCCCACTGCCTAGTTCAAATGCAGTATCCTCTAATGATCTAATTTGCCACAAAATGGCATTTGCCTATGCTCGTGCGCAGGGCGAGCCAATGTTGCCCGCCTTGCCCACCCCTGCCGTCCTCCTGCCTATAGCAGGACTTGCTCTCACGGCCTCTGCTCGTAAAAGTTTTCTTAGCTTGAGGATGGACAAGCCCTGTCTAGCGGGGGATAGCAACAGTGAGGGCCTCAGCTCGTCCCCTTCTGATAACTCCATTCTGGCTCCGGTGGTTCTTGAAGCCGTAGAGAGACGTGTACGTCATTCTGCCGGTCCATCTACCCCGGTCACATTGCCCAGTAATAGGCTGGCTTATGTGCACTTGCACTGCAAAGAGAATGATACGTACAAAAACTCTAGCAAATCACCTGTTCTTGCAGCTTTCAAAAAACAGCTACTAGCCTCGCCGCCTGCCAATCTATCCCTGACTGCACTTCCAACTACTGGAAAGGATTTCATGGCCCCGACTTCAGGCGTTGCTTCCCCTCCAAATATAAAGGCCCAAGTTCCCCCTTTAGGGTTCAACCTCCTTGATCCTTCCAACGACATGCAGTCTCTGGAGGCCTCATACCCTGTATTATCATGAATTCTTAATTTGTTGGACAGAGGCCACAACTATACACATTATTAATTAAGGGACTGCAAGTCTTGGTTGAATCAAATCTTATTCAAAATTAACAAATTGGAAGGATTCATCTGTGCTGGCACCCTTCGATGTGAGGGTGTTGGTCATCCGTTATGGAAGGGCGCTCCTGTGGACTCCGCCAGTGCTGCTACGCAAACTGAGGTCACAGAAGAGGGGGGAGTCCACAGGCTCGCAGCGTGAGATTCCACCTATTCCTTACTCCTTTGCACAATCGTTTGCCCAAACAGTTGCTGCCCCACAGGCGGTCTCGCTGAATCAGATATTTACTCATGCACAACTCTGTCAAAAGGTCACCAGTAATACCGAAAAGATAGAGCAATTACTATTCTTTATTCAGGACAATCCAAATGAGGTAGCTGGGGAGAATTTCGATCTAGATGTGGATATGGAGGCTGGTGAAATATTCCATCCGGACAGCCCGTCGGCTCTTACGAATCTTTTTGAAATAGAGACTCAAAGCATGATAGTTTCCCTGGAAGGGAAAGTTGATGCCAAGGGGGGTTACTCCGCTAGTGCTGTCCAACTTCTCACCTCTCGGAAAGAGAAACGTCTGTTTTTCAGAGCCTTAAAAAGAAAAGCCAACAGACAAGCAGCCCTGGCTTCCTCAAACCTAGCAGTGCCAAAACCCAAAAACAAAAACAAAAATGAAAAAAAACAAAAAAATGTGCATAAGCCGCCCGCATGGGAATTAAGACCAGTTGGGGCAGGCTTGCACAGAGAGTGAACAAGGTTTCTCCCTTGAGGAACTATCTGAAGAGAGTAAAAAAGCTCTGCAGCACTCCAGCACAGCAGAAGGCGCTAGTAGTGCTTCGCATGGTAAGAAGGAGACAAAATCAGTGGCACGGGTGGGTAAAATCACTGTAGGCTCTTCTACTAATGCTCAGCTCCTTTCAGGCGATAAAATCCCAATCACTGTGCAAACACATCTATCAGCCTTCTACAAGCCTGTGGAGAACAAAGTGGTACAAGCAGGGAAAGGCCTGCGTGAGGCTCCATATGATGGGGGGCCCGTGCAAGAAGACAAAACAATCGATAGTGGTCCTCCAACAGGATGTCCTCACTTAAACCCACATTCTGAACATCATTCCAGTTTAACTATTGAGGAAATTGTCAAATCCCCCGGATCCTCAAATAGGGCAGGTCTGCCATCTGCATGCTCATTAGGAGTCTCACCTGCCAACCCTGCTCCTAATGTCATGTCTGCAGTAACATCCTCCACTATCATGGGATGGGAGACCGACCCTGTCATTTATGAGGCCAAACGCCTGAATCGCTCTGCTCTTCTGAAGGCATTCAAGCAAATTCCTGCATTCCTTGCATTCGGATGACATAGAATGGGTTACCCTTTCTCACATTCACAATCATCGGATGGTGTGTAAAGTCCAATCCAACATCATCACAGATTTAGTGTGGCAGTATAAACGTGAATTACAATTGATTGGGTTGTCTCCTGTAATTTTTGATTCTCTTAACACGATGCAATCCGCTTCAATGAAACACCTCTACCTCTTCCCAGCCAACCTCCACCATTAAATTCCAGTTTAAACGCACAGGGCGAGTTGAAATCTGCAGTAATAGCATAGCTGGTCTCTCTGCTAATATCAGTAAAGATGCTCCAGGTTGACATCATTGGCTCCTACCTTAAATCCCGCCATGGATAGTGTGCCCATGCAATAAATTCAATTCCTTGATGATTATCTCTTGGAATTCATGCAGATTTAACAATCTACACACGTGGTTCAATAAAATCGACTTATGCGGCTAAATGCGACATACTTCTATGCCAAGAAACAATGGCTATAAAAGAGCTATGTTGCCTGGCTTCACTGTACACCAAGTGGTGACTGAACGTGGATTGAGGGTGCGCCCGTATGGCGGAGTGGCTATTTGTGTAAACACAAATTTGAATATTAGCACTCAGGTTGCCCATAAATCTACAGCATTCCTAGCTGTGTTAAAGTCTTTTAATGAGTCCCTCCTTAACTATTACCTCTGCATCTCTGTTTATCATAACCCTGTTCAAGCAAAGATGGATAATACATTTGAGATACTCAATGAGCTATTTGACGAAGTACTATCCAAATATCCGGCTTGCCGAATGCTTGGAATTGTATGATCACAATTTAGCTGCTGACTCCCTTTCTCCGACATAACTCGGAGGCCACTTATGGCAGGAACACTTAGCATTATGGGACATAACTTTTGTGCCATTCCATTCGGCGGGGCCTGGGTATACATGGAGGAGGGGTCCGATGCTATTGTGTATTGATCATTATGCCATCTCTGCTAACCTTCAGACTCGGTGCAGAAAAATTGAGACGCTGGAGCCCGGCCTGGGGGACCACCTTATTATCCAACTGAGTATTGATGTTACTACTACCAGATTGAATCACGATTCAAACCAACTATTTCTGGAACGTGATCGCCCTGGACCGTCCATCAGATGTCAGATGGAGTAATAGGCTCTGTGACAAAATTAATGCCTCAATCCATGCCCGGCTTGGCTGTCACGATGATCCTTGCAAGCTTTACTTATCTGTTAAAATGGAAGCAAAGTGGTACTGAAATTTGATAGCAAGTGTGATGGGCACCATCCGTAAAACAGCCTGTGGAATATGAACACAGACCCCGACTGTATGGAAATCCAAATTGCCAAACGCATCAAAAATGCTGCATTGCGTAAACTCAAAAACATATGCTGCCCAATAGAAGAGTAGTTGAAGCAGAAAAAGAGGATTTGTAATGTGTACTGCAACAAATGCACGAATTTCAAACGTCACTTACACAATCTGTCCAATCAGAAGATGCTTGCATCATTATGTCGCAATGACAGGCATACAACCTGGGCCATGCTCAGGGCTGATTCTCATACCTTGAACACGAACCAGACCTCCATGATAGCCGCAGACACCTGGTCGGAGTTCTTAAAGCGCAAATTTGCCCTCCCCTCGATGTTTCACAATATTAACGCAAAAAAATTGAAAAATCCAAAACTACCCATACCGGTATGGACCATTTAGGATATGGAATGTGCAATTCACGCCCTGAAATATTCCAAAGCTGCAGGCCCTGATTGCATCCCCACTTGCGTGGTTAAGCGTAATCCTGTGCTGTGGGCAAGAATATTGAAGTGTCAATTGATAATATCGTAGCCACGCTTGTCATTCCCCTTTCATGTTTATGCTCAATAATTGTCCCGATACACAAAAACGGACCAAGAGAAAACCCAGCTAACTTTCGGCCCATTGCCCTTATAGACGCTGCGGCCAAAGTATTTGCAATCTTATTGCTTCGTGATCTCCACGCCCATCTGAAGCAATAGAACATTCTTTCACGCTTCAAAATTGGGTTTCGGGCCCAGATGGGGACTACATTAAATGCAACAATAATGGCCCACTTGCTCGCCAAAGCAAAGGTAGCCGACTCTGGGCCACTATATATGGCATCCATAGACCTGACAGCAGCTTTCTATTGCATGGTTCGGGGGCTGCTTTGGCAAAAAAATGTATTGATGGGTATTCCATTTCACATTATCTTTCTAATTGCAAAATTGCATGAAAACACTGCCTATTATGTCAGGGTAAATCAGACAGGTGCCACCACCAATGCCATCCCAATTGGGGTGGGGGTCAATTAGGGCTGTAACCTGGCAGCCACCTTATTTAATTTGTACTTATGTGGCATTAACGCAATTTGGGCACAACAAGTCAGCTATCCCGCAAGGTTAGCCCACCTGAAAATACACTGGCTCGCCTTTGCCGATGATATTGTGATCTTCGATCGAACACCTTCTGGCTTGCAAACAAAATTGTCCCTGTTTGCTGAGTACTACTGCACTCATAATTTACTATTCAATGCAGAAAAATCCCACATATTTATGTTTAAAAATATCAAGAGACGTCTGTGTACTTGAAAGTGGTCAATCGGAAGCCTTCCCATTCCAAAAGCCTCCACAATTAGATATTTAGGCTACTCAATATCCGACTCCATTGCAGTTAAAATGTGGAATGACGTTCTAAATGCAAAGTCTAAAATTCTTGCCACCCAAATGCGCATGTTTTAATACAAATATTGTACATTTTCATGACTTCCTCTCTTTGAATTGTATACCCTCAAACTTGAGTCAATCCTATTGGACCAGCTTCAAGGAGGCCTATGGAAGGGCTTGTTGCGTTTGGCCAAGTCCTTGCCCAATGTGATATTAAGACAAGAGTTGGGACTGACTTCTCTGTCCGCCCGATACAATAGGCGTCAATTGTCAAATTTAGGAAAGATGTTATTTCCTACTAAAAACTCTTTATACGAAGACTTGGGCTTAATGATAGATGCTGCCAATCCACCATCAATTGGAAAATATTACAATAAAATGGTAGCACTCCTTGCTGATCTAGCTCTAACTCCTGCTGAATTAGAGTTTCGGCAAGCGCATGTAAAACTCTGCCTATTTGCACATGATTGGTGCAAAACTTTAAATATTGACACATTGAAGAATTATAAAGAAACAGCCACATTCTCCACAGGTAGATTACCGCATAAAGCATACTTAGTGCAATTCCCATGTCACAAAGCAAGAGACTCATATCTGAGGTTCAAATTAAACCAACTGCTAAAATTAGACAGAGTCAAAAACTGGGCCACGTACACCGCACTTAACAGCGGAAATGGGTGTAGATTCTGCAAGGACGACCACCAGTATGAATCTCTAAAGCATTTGACCATCTATTGTACATACTTTGAAAAAGCGTGTCTTGAAGTATTTGGAACCGGCAGTTTGGGAGACCTGGTTGCTACAAGGGAATGGCTCTGGCTCTCATGCATGTGGGGCAATGGTACAAAAGCCATTTTACGGCTCACGAGGTTTTTGCTCTTCCTAAATGTGGAACTGGAAAAAAAAAATTGAACGATGAATGAAGCTGTATTCCCTTAATACCCTAAGATCTTTTACATGAACTCGCTATTTCTGTGATCCTATATATGTTCCAGTCGAACAAATACATCCATGTGTGTACCCAAAGCTAAGGATAACAGTTAACATCTTGCCCGTGGAGTGGATAAATTAGGGTATAGGTTGACTTTACTTGTCTTGTGATTATGTTGTTGTTTTAAATGTGGTTGCTATTAGGTGTAAATATTTCATTTTAATGGAAGGATGATATATGTAATGTGGTTTCCTTGGTGGTTTGTTTTGCTTGTTTTCCTTTTTATGGGCTGAGAATTGCAAATGAAATAAGAAATGTAAATGAAAGTTGTAAAAGTTTGTTGATCAAACTATAAGCAAAGTTTGAAATTTAAAAAATAATAAAAAAAACATGTTGTTTTATGAAACAGGCTTGTATGAGCTCATAGTGAATAGAGGCTACTTTCAGGAGCCCACAGTTTGCTGACGCTGCTTCTAGGCACTCCCAGTCTACAGACCATCTTTCTAGGTGTTCTTGGGTACATGGTCACCTTTAATGTGCTCCCAATACTCCGGGTTTGCTTCTGGGAGCTCGCAGTATACAGGCGTTGCTTCTAGACTCTCCAAGTCTAGAAGCAAGTCAACAGCTTGCAGAAGTGTGCACCGCAGTTACATCGTCCCTTGATGTTCTTATGCATTTCGAGGTATGGATACTGACAGTTCGATCAAGCGAAATCATATGACGTGATTACATCCGCTATACTTCCTTCTTTATTAACGCAAGTACTATGTTTCAGGGAGATGACGGACCTTCTTCTACAAGAACATCACCCCTAGTAGTTGATGCAGATCTCTGGGTGGTGACACTTCCAACGATCGAGCAAATCGAATCATATTTACATATCCATTATTTATTTTAGACAACTGATCATTTGTGCAGGTCTATTTAGATGAGCCGTTGACGCCTGCACAAAGTTTCTGTTCTTTTTATCAAAATAGAAAACCATACTAATGCAATTACTGTGTTTCAGGGAGTTACTGAAGCATCATCTTCAATAATATCATCAATGGAAGTCTATGAGGAGCCTGAGGTATGTATCTTGACAGTTCCATCTAACTAGATCAACTATGCGTGAATAATTGTCGTTTGAATGTTCTACACAAAGCGTTCATTCGTGTTTTGCTATTGAGATGTACGTGGGTATTGGTCCCCAAGTACATTTTGTGTTTTCGATGTTATTATACATACTAATGAAAGTTCTATGTTTCAGGGAGTCGATAGAGCGTCAGTGCGTGATGGATGTGCTTATCATGAAAATATAGTCGTTGCAGCGCAAGAGGAAGTGGAGACATGCACACACGAGTCGGAGCAACAGCGTCCTGATGTTGAAGTTTGAGGCAAGAAAGTTTCAAAGAAAAGAAAGCAAAAGAAGGTTAGTGTCCTGGTCACTATATTATGTTGTTTTTCACTGTTAATAGTTCAATACTGTAAGTTGTGTTTAAACTGAACATCCCTTTTCCAATCTGTCCTCTAGTTGCGGGTGGGTGTACAAACTAGATCTACACAGACAGTGAAACGAACGAGAGATGTTGCTTGTCAAACCTTTTGGCAGGGACTTGAGACTGGAGATGCATCGTGCCAATGGGAAGAATATGAAGTGATTGACAACGGAGCTATACCACCACCAGCCATTGATAGTGAATGTCCTCCTGGTAGTTCGGATGCAGTCGGAGATCAATTTACAGAATCCACACCCGCAAAAACTAAGACCGCGAGAAAGTTGAAGAAATTGTTTTATTCACCCATCGCCGGAGAAGGAACAGATGTTGCAATGGAAGAGAATGAAGTGGACGACAATGAAACACCATCAATATCACTGAACATAGCGGAAGACGATATCAGAGATTCTACCTTTCATGTGAGTGACATGTCCTCAACGTTACAGGCCGAACCAGCTGGGATGCAGAGTGACAGTATAAGGAAAGAGGCCAAATTCATTGTATTCGATAGTTGTTTGATTGATATTATTATTCGGTTGAAATGTGGGCATTCGGTAGGTGGGGAAGTATGTGGGGAGCCATTGATTAATGTGACTCGTGCAATTCGAGGCACTAACCTTAAAATACATGCCACCTGTACAAAATATCATCCTTTCTCATGGTCTGCACAACCCATGCTGGGACAACTGCCAGCAGGCAATCTACTTTGTGCAGCGGCAGCACTTTTTAGTGGTTCAAGTTTTAAAAAATTAGAGTCTTTCTTTCAGTTTGTGGGAATCCATTTCATTGCGAAAACTCAAATACCAAACCGATTATCTATTTCCAGCCATTAGCGAAGCTTGGAGAATGGAAAAAATGTCTATTGATAGTACATTCGCGGGCAAACGGTTCAGGCTAGCCGGTGATGGACAGTGCGACAGCCCAGGATTTTCAGCCAAGTACTGCACCTACCACTTTCAGGACATGGAAAGTAAGAAAATTGTGAGTTCGGTGGTCGTGCAAGTGTCACAAAGTACATCCTCAGTGGCCATGGAGAAAGTTGGCTTTGTAGCATCATTGCAAGAACTACAATTGCGAGGAATGGTGATCGACCTGATAGCCACGGACAGACACGTTTCAATTGCCAAGACAATGAGAGAAGAGTACAAAAATATAAATCACCAATTTGACGTTTGGCATCTTGCAAAAACAATCAATAAAAAAATGTCTGCTGCAGGTAAAAAAAAAGAAATGCAAGGTATTTCACAGTGGTCCAAGTCAATCAGCAACCATCTTTGGTGGAGCTCAAAAACATGTGGAGGGTCGTTGGAAATTCTACTGGAAAAATGGCGGTCAGTAATGCTACACTGTACCAACATTCACCGTTGGAACACAAACCAACATTTCCACAATTGTGAACATGGCCATTTGTCCACAGAGGAGGCACGGAAGAAGAAGTGGTTGATTCCTTCATCACCCACTCACAAAGCCATTGAAAAGATTGTATTTGATAAAACTATAACAAGAGATTTGAGGGGACTCACGGAATTCTGCCACACAGGAGATTTGGAGGTGTTCCACAATATGTGCCTAAAGTACAGGCCAAAACGATTGCATTTTGGCATGGAGGGCATGATAAATCGGACTCTTCTAGCGGTCTTGGCACATAACCATAATGTTGGCCGTCAACAAAGTAGGACGACCGGAACTTTAGGGACGCTTCGCTACAATAAGGCCTTCACTAAAAGAAGTAAACAATGGGTGATCAAACCAGTGTTTGAGGACATGCAATATGAGTTTATTGAGAGACTTATTGTTGACGTCCTAGATAGGCACATGAATGGAGTTGTGAACGAACCTGTGCAGGGGACAACTGCATTGCCACCCAACATTGCCTCTGTCCCATGTCCACCTAAAGAAGAGCTCATTGAGAAATACACATCACGGTTTAAATGATTGTAATTTGATTGTCTGTTCTCTCGAGTCTCCTCCTGTCGCAGGCCCATTGAATATGTGTATCTATGTAATGTGTAAATAAAAGTGATTGCTCAGTGTACATGCAATGTGTCTATCCAACCAAACAGTAATATAAATCATTTTTCAAAAAATATAGAATGTCTCCGTATTTAGGGTTCTCTGGGGCTGCAAAGATGGAAATGCAAAGATGGAGTGTAAATTTCAAGTCCTGTGAGATGGCCTTACACTGAATGTAGCTAACTAGGAATGTGTGCTCGTTCAAAGTGAAGGTCAGCTGCTTTGATTTTTTGCTCGGGTGCCGGAATGGCCCACGACTCAGTATAAGGTTCTATTGTTATTTGACCTTGACAGGCCGGGACCATCCCAAAAGACTTCTTTTTGGGGGTGTGGGGCAATAACGTAAGAAACGATAATGAATATAATTTCAGAAACGAAAGCCATTTCATGTTCGTTCATTAGAAGAAATAACGTCGGCATAGAAGGAGTGGTATTTCGGGGCTGCCCTACGCACAGACACAATGGAAAATGCAAATATAATGTAAGTAACTCTTTAGATGAGTTTATACCGCAATTTAATTACTATACAGTAGCTTTAAAGATGGGTTAAGTTGTACTTGTTCGTTCTATGTGGCATATTGTTTTGTACCGCGCACTATCTTGAGGAGAACCATCTCCTTTTACGGAAGCACCTCAAAACCTTCCTCTTTGCTTCTGCTTTCTCTCTCCCTCTCCCCTGCTACAACTGGTCCACTGTCTGCGACCTCGGTCCTGGGCCCTTCCACTCTCCACCTGCACTGCCTCCCTGTCAACCCCTGCACTGGGGGACTGTCTCAGTATCCTACAGCCCCCCCTTGACGTATAATACCCAGTTGCACTGTCCTAGCTATGAAATAATTTCCCGACCTAATATATAAAATGAATAATTTTAATAAAGATCTGATGGTGAGACTAATTTCATTTTTTATGTTTGTCAAACAGGTACATCATCCATTATTGTCTGTGTCACGAGTACCAGACACCGGCGGATGGGTTTTTCAACCGCCAGTTGCTTCTCCGCGTGAACAACGTTACCACCCTGACCATTTTATGGGACGATCGCCAAGTAGAAGTATGCCCTTACGCGGTACTAACGGCTAGATGCAACATACAGACCGTTGTGATGGCCTAGTGCCTCATTGTTGGAACAGCCATGCGATTATCAGTGCGACCGCTGAATATTCAAATCGCTGAATATTCTCAAAACATTTGATGTCAAATAAATGTACTTTGCCAAATGTACAATCTTGCCGTTTGCTTTTAAACCACAGTTTCATATTCCGAATTGTGGCGCTGTATTTTGAGATGATCTAAGACCCTGTGTACAGCAAAGGAACATCGTGTGCCTCAAAAACGAACTTTTTGGAACGTGAGCAAATAAAAATGCAAATCGCTGAATATTCTCAAAACATTTGATGTCAAATAAATGTACTTTGCCAAATGTACAATCTTGCCGTTTGCTTTTAAACCACAGTTTCATATTCCGAATTGTGGCGCTGTATTGTGAGATGATCTAAGACCCTGTGTACAGCAAAGGAACATCGTGTGCCTCAAAAACGAACTTTTTGGAACGTGAGCAAATAAAAATGCAAATCGCTGAATATTCTCAAAACATTTGATGTCAAATAAATGTACTTTACCAAATTTACAATCTTGCGGTTTAATTTAAAAGTACAGTTTCATATTCCCAATTGTGGCGCGCTGTGTTGTGTGAGCTCATCTGTGTTGATTTCCTGGTTCTGTGTGGAGTCGCGTAGAAGACGCCTGGGCGCGTTTGCCTACGCAGCTCAGTCACGTCACGGATAGAGGCGGGGAATATGAATGTTTTGATCAAGTCTGTTTCAGGGGCGGGGGATTTGATTTAGTGCCGCAAAAGCAGGTGAGCCAGGGCGATGGGGGGAAATGATAGGATTATCAGAAAATGGCGGCTGATTTCGAGTGCGTTAATGGACGAAAAGTCGGGTAAGGTCCATAGGAAAGTTTTCTACGATCTACCGATTTATGCTTAAAAACACATGGCCAAACCGTAGGAACAATAAAAAAAAAGTCCCGGAACTATCCTTTAAGAACTAAAGAAATGATGTAAGTGGGTTCCAGTGCTGCTTACGGGTTGACAATGTTAGCCATTTCTTTTTATTTTCCATTGACAATTAAGACGGAACAATATAGAAACAGGAACACGTGAGCGATGGAAAATATTTTGTATTGTTTTGCACCACATAATCAAGAATTCAGTACATATGATTGTGTGTGTGCTGCACAATGCCTGGTTACACTGCTAGGGCGCCTCACTCACTAAATCTAAAGCTTGATACACTATTTTTGTCCCCACTGAAAACAGACATGGCAGATAGTGAGCATGTATTTCCTTAAGTGAACTGGACTCATACACTAGTACTGCACCTCGAGGGATTGTTACCCTTGAGTCTGAATACCAGGTCCATTCCATGAATGTAATGTCTCAGAGTTTGTCTTCCATTGAGCCTGCAGTATCGTTGATGCTGCAGGCGTCGGTATAAATAGTGATGGGGCGCCACTCTCTACGCCACGATTGTTTCCTTTCTTCTCTGACTTTGGGGTTCGTTTTGAATCCTGGCTCTCGTTGCCACTTGTAGTGTCGGCTTGGTGTGTACAGTGCTTTAGGAAATACGCGTGTAACACTTCACTGAATAAAGATGGAATTCAGGTTTACGTGACAACGTGTTCCTTCTTTATTTGGTATTGGCAATTCAATCAATCATTTTCATTTTCATATGCCGTCCTCGTCACGTGCCCCTTGTCCACCACGTGCACTCATCCCACTCCTCAAGGTTTTTTTGGCAAGCGTGAGTGTGGTGTGTACACATCATCACTACACAAGGGCTGTGGGTCTGGTAAAGGTCCACAGGCTAAATATGGATATCTTGGGAGAGGCCTTGCCTGTGGTTCAAATAGGGCTATTTTGTTTCATTGGAAACAGAATGCGCAGAGATTGTCATCCATGTGCCGTGTAAAAAAACACTGAAAAAAAAGTTTGTTAGGAAACTAGGAAAGGATGGGTATGGGTTTTGGGGCGGGGGGGTGGTATGGATTTTTTTGGGGGTGGGGCATGGGTTCAGAGGTGGTCCTCAAGGCTGTCTGTGCCACTGGCCCCAGATACTGATAAGATGGCTATGGCTGTTTAAAAACTGCACTTTTTATCTATGTGAAAATGAATGCGAGGAGGCTGCAAACAGCGTTTGAATGTTTTCATAATAACTTTTTTCATTTTCTAACGTATTGCTCCCAAATTCTCCAATTTTGTGGGTCGCTTGACAGTCTCTTAATTTGAAAAATATCATCTACATACATCCAGAAAGTCAAAGGTTATTAGCCCAGCTCAACCTCTCTGCTGTAAAAAGCATCAAAGCTGATATAAAGATTGTAAGGAGCAGGGGGCCGCCCCTTTCTCTGTCAAATACGTGTCTGGGGTTGCTGTTGGTACTCTTGTTCAGAGGAGAATTGCCTAGCATTTTGGTACTGGACTGCCCCAGGGCAGGTCAAAGACTGATATGTTTGGGATATTTCTTCTCTGTGAAAAATAGCGAGCTAAAGACTCTAGGTAAGTCTCTCATAACCAGGACTAATGTCTGGCAGAGGGACTCCCAGGACCCCCCTTGTTAATTCCCACTGAAAACAGACATGGCGGATAGTGAGCATATATTTCCTTCAGTGAACTGGACTCATACACTAGTACTGCACCTCGAGGGATTGTTACCCTTGAGTCTGAATACCAGGTCCATTCCATGAATGTAATGTCTCAGAGTTTTTCTTCCATTGAGCCTACAGTATCGTTGATGCTGCAGGCGTCAGCATAAATAGTGATGGGGCGCCACTCTCTACGCCATGATTGTTTCGTCTTGCAATTCCTTTCTTCTCTGACTTTAGGGTTCGTTTTGAATTCTGGCTCTCATTGACACTTGTAGTGTCGGCTTGTTGTGTACAGTGCTTTAGGAAATACGCGTGTAACACTTCACTGAATAAAGATGGAATTCAGGTTTACATGACAACGTGTTCCTTTTTTATTTGGTAATGGCAATTCAATCAATCATTTTCATTTTCATATGCCATCCTCGTCACGTGTCCCTTGTCCACAACGTGCACTCATCCCACCCCTTAAGGTTTTTTTTGCAAGCGTGAGTGTGGTGTGTACACATCATCACTACACAAGGACTGTGGGTCTGGTAAAGATCAATAGGCTAAATATGGGTATCTTGGGAGAGGCCTTGCCTGGGGTTAAAATAGGGCTATTTTGTTTCATTGGAAACAGAATGCGCAGAGATTGTCATCCATGTGCCGTGTAAAAAAACACTGAAAAAAAAGTTTGTTAGGAAAATAGGAAAGGATGGGTATGGGTTTTGGGGCACGGGGGCGGTATGGGTTCAGAGGGGCACCTCAAGGCTGTCTTTGCCACTGGCCCCAGATACTGATAAGATGGCTATGGCTGTTTAAAAACTGCACTTTTTATCTATGTGAAAATTAATGCGAGCAGGCTGCAAACAGCGTTTGAATGTTTTCTTAATAACTTTTTTCATTTTCTAACGTATTGCTCCCAAATTCTCCAATTTAGTGGGTCGCTTGACAGTCTCTTAGTTTGATAAATATCATCTACATACATCCAGCAAGTCAAAGGTTATTAGCCTAACTCAACCTCTCTGCTGTAAAAAGCATCAAAGCTGATATAAAGATTGTAAGGAGCAGGGGGCTGCCCCTTTCTCTGTCAAATATTTTAAGAACTACTGGATGGTTTTACAAACCAGTCAAGAAACTTAAGTCCTCACTTTGTGCCCAAGTTGTTTCTTATTTGATCCAAATCTGGCCAGTGGTTTCAGAGCTACAGGTGTTCAAAAGCTGCACTTTTTCTCTGCGGAAAAATGAATGGGCTGAAAACTGTGAAACTGTGGGGCTTTGTTTTCTTAATAACCTTTTCATTTTATAACTGTTTGGATAAACATTTGGTTTTGAAAATGTCATCCAAAACCAGCCAACAAGTCAAGTGTTATTTGCAATTGAATTGTGGGAGAAAATGGTTGCATTTTCATTTCTGAAATGCCTCTCAGCCTCTCTGATACAAAGCAACACGGGAGATGTAGCTATTTTTCTCAGAGAAGGGGGCAACCCCTTCTCCATCAAATATTTCAAAGCTACTGGACGGAATAACCCCAAACCACAAAAGGATGACAAGTCAATGCCTTGTGCCCAAATTGTTACAAACCTGGTACAAATCAGTCCCCATTCATTTTCCCAAACACATAAAAGGTACATTGTTGCTCTTCTTAATAACTTTTTTATTTTTTAACGGATTGTTCCCAAACTTTCTTACGAACGTGTCGGCAAACTTTCAGCCAAATATATCACATGAGTCAAACGTTATATTACCAATTCATTTTTGGGATTTCCGATGGAACTCTGACTCACTTTAGCTATAGGCAGAGACCAACGCCCTATGGAAAATCTGTTCATTTGTTTGTTTGTTCCTTATACAATTCCATACCATACCATTCCACCAATGTGCACCACATTTTGCATAGTTACCCTTGAGGAACCTCCTGACGTCACTGGCTACATCACACCCATTCCCTGGATTTCAGCCCCTGCACACATGAGATGGTGGCCTGGAAGCAGCGGAACATCAAGGTAGACGTCGTTTTAAGCATCTTGATGTGAGGAACAAAATAATGGAGGTCCCTATGGGACCACAGACACCATGTTACCAGGCTCTAGGAAGCACTGTTTTAGAGATATTTGCACTGCAATGCACAAAATCGGTGAAATATCAACGTGGTCATAGAAGGACCGAACAAAGCTCATTTTAAGGGTCTTGATGGCAGGAAAAAACTCAAAGATCCATCAAAAACCACATTTCAAGGTCCTAGGATCCACCGTTTCCGAGATATTTGCACTGCAAAGCAGAGATTCAGCAAAACATCACAGTGGCCGTAGAAGGAACAGTCAAAGCTAATTTTTAAGCATCTCGTCATCAGGAGCAAAACTCTGAGGTTAATGTGGGACCTTAAAAAACACGTTTCAAGGCCCGAGAATGCACCCTTTCTGAGATATTAGCACCAGAATGCACTGGACCACACCAGCGTGAGGCAACAGGTGGATAGAGCACTTATAGGGCGCATGTATTATGCAGCACGATAATTCTCGCCTCCCCTCCATGTCTGCTCCAGAGTATGTAAGCAAGCCGTGCATGCCCATTCTCAGTGCAGTTTACTTCAGAGTGCAAAGCACATCAAATGATAAGCGACTCGGAACAGGGACCTACGGCATCATTGATTTTCAACAATGAATGACCGTGTTATCATGTTTGGCTACTGGCTACATGACATTTTTACACCCCACGCCTTTCCCTGGATTTCATCACCTCAGCACATGACATGGATGCCTGAAATCAATGAAACATCAATGTGGTCATAGAGTGAATGGCAAAGCTAATTCTAAGCCTCTTGACGCGAGAACCAAAATTCAGAGTTGAAAACCACATTTCAAGGCCATAGGATGCACTGTTTCTGATATATTTGCACTGCAATGCACTGCATCGCACAGCACCCTGCCAGAGTGAAGCGGCAGGTGGGGAAGCGTTTCGACACGAGAAACAAAACTCGAAAACTACATTTCAAGGCCATAGGACTTTCAGTTTCTAAGATATTCGCAACCCAACGCATCACAACACACAGCACCGCACCAGAGTGAGGCTACAGGTAGGGAGAGCGCACAACGCGAAGTGGGTTGAGAGCACAGAAGGTTCCCGGTATGCTGCAACATGCCAACTCTCGAATCCTCTCCACATCTGCTCTGGGTATGTAAGCCAGTCACACACGCTCATTCTCAATGCATTTTACTTCAGAGTGCAAAGCACCACAAGTGAAAAGTGACTCAGAACAACGACCTACAGGATCATTGATGTTCAAAAATTGATGAGTGTTACCATGTCTGTCTACAGAACCTGTGCAGAGTCTGGGTACTTTTTGCTAGTTGATGTATATTCTGAAAACTAGGCAGAGAGACTCCCATGACATACAACATATGATTGTCCTAGCAATTCAATATCAGGTGCTAAGAAAAACTCATGGGTATATTTGCCCTGAGTTTAAGTGAGGATGCAGATCTTAGGAAAAATCGAGCAGAGCACATGCAGAAAAGTATTATCATGTCCCCAGCAAGGACAGTAGTAGTTTTTGTGTCCAATCCTAATGGGGAGAAGATGCTTTGTGTACCCCATTACAGTTAATCAAAGTTACCCATTATTACTACTTGAGGTTTTGATGGATCAATTAAGATCAGCTAACATATTTTAAAATGTGGATCTCATAGAGGACTACAACCTTATTAGGACACAGCAAGGGAACACACTGAAAATACAAGATATGGGCATTTTGAATATCCTAAAATTCCATTTGGGCTGAGTAATGCCCTTGCAATGTTTTCTCACTTTATTCATGTTTTGCAATATAGCAGACACATTTTTATCATGCTGATGAACACTCCACTGCCGAAACAACAACACATTATACCACATGATCCATAAAGCATCAGGAATATGGCACAGAACAGACCCACACAGCTGCACCCAACAGCCGGTCCACCCATGCCCCACCCATGTGCCCATGTGCAGTCACCTGGGACATGCCACAAAGCACCTGCCACATTGCTACAGGATGCATGTATATTTAAAGGCATGCATGTCACCATACACAAAGGCTGCACGGACAGTAGACATTGCATGGGTGTGATGTACACATGCATGCACATGTTGACCAATGCCCGAGACAGTGTAAGCATACCCATGTATGAGACAAGTGACTAATGTCAATGCTCCACTACATGCAGGTGACTCTGGATATCAACAGCTGATGACCTCTGTGCATGATCCATGTACACTGCACGAGAACGCCTACAACCATATCCACAGCCGGACCGATGTACGCATTGAATGCACCTTTGAACTCCTCAAGGCACGATTCCATTGCCTAGATAGCACTGATGGAGCCCAGATGTATGCCCCGGACAAAGTTCGGAAAATAGTCCTGGTGTGTGCAATGCTCCATAACATTTGTATGCAGAGGAAGGTGCCACTACTCCCCGACGCAGACAGGCCACATCCAGAGGAAGAGGCAGAGGAACAGCATGAGGCAAGAGCCAGAGCGAATACTCACAGGGATGACGTGAGGAAAGGGAGGCAGCTCCAGCAGGCACTAATAGACAATTTTCTCTAGAACAATAGCCCCGCCCCAGTCCACTACCAGCACTGTGAATAAACTGCACATGGGCACAATCACAAATGTCCATGCATTTTTGTGGTTCAACTCAGATTTATGTAATATTTTGCTTACACTTATCCCCTTCCCCCATCCACCACCAACACCCAAGCACACAATCCCCCATCTCCCTGCCCACCACCAACACCCCAACACACAATCTCCCTCCCACAGCCCCCAAAGTATCCATGGCATGGCTATCCAGGCCAACAGTCGGCAAGTCAATAACTGTGACCGTGCCCTCTTTCCCTGACTCCCAACAGCCGGTGATATGGTGCGCAGCTGCCGCAGGGATTGGCGCCTAGGGCTACTAACCCGGAAGGGATTGAGCTTTCCCTCTGCAGCTGTTGCTGGAGGAGCTCATTACCCTGAAGGATCTGCTCAGCAAGGTCTGAGATTCCCTCTGTCATCTCCCGCACCCATTGCCGAAACGCTGTCAGTGCTACGGTACATTCAGTAATGACCCTCTGGGTCCTCGCATTGCCCCGCTAAATCCACCTTTTTGCAGCCTCGATTGCATCCCGGATTGACTCCATATGGTCCAAGTGGGTATGGCCAATGCCCTTCATCTCCCATTTCCTCAGTTGCATTTCACCCAGCCTCTGCATTACCATGCCCAATGTGGCTGTATGCTGCGTTGGTGAGGGGGTACATCGCCGGGGTATGCTGGCAACAGGGGAGCCCGTGGAGGGGATGTCCATGTCAGGCCCAGGGATCTGCATGCACCAGCGGTGTCATGGGCTCTGGGGGCTCTGGCTACGATGTCAACCACTTGTTGTGCTCCCCGGTATAGCGGTGGATTGCCTGTGCAGACTGCACCCTGGGGTTGCAGGCACTGCCGAATGGTCACTGTCACTCCTGTTTCCACTTGTTCCTCCAATGTCATGGAGGGTGAAGGTGTATCCTCTGTGGTGGTGTCTAAATCAGCAGAGGTGTTGTTTGCAGCAACTGGTGTGCTCCTGGTGGGCTGGACTGGGGGCGTAGGCATGATCCTGCTGCAATGGGGTGTAGTGAGATGTGTTCTACGCCTATGGGTGGCGTCCCTGCCCCTTTCCAGGTTAGTGGGGTCTGTGTCGTGGGACAGTGTACTCCCAGACATGCAGCCACCTCTTCCTCTTTTGATGCCTCTGGCGTTGGTTGTGTGCCGGTAGGGGACATAGGTGATGCCGCTAGGTCACATACACCCACATGCTTTGGCATGCATGACAATGTATACATGGTGATATTTGGGGCAATGGGTTATTGTTCTAATGCACAGGCCTGGTGTGGGCTATTTGCAAATGGATTGACAATGATGGGAACAGGTGCAGAAAGGGGAGTACAAAAAGGTGGTCTGCATTTGGCCATTGAGGGGATGGATGGAAAGAGGACATTGCTTGACTTGATATTACTAGGCTTGCACAAATCTAACCCCCATGGCCCAACATTGCCAATGCGTATGCTTTGGGAGGGTAGGGTACATGGCACTATCGGGTCCCTAGGGGGCACTGATGTTCTCCCGCCATGGGTGTGTGGTGCACTGGCACATAGATGGTGCAGTGGGTGGCTGATGTGGCACCCACTCACTGCCCCCCATCGCAATGCCCGACTTATGGGTCTGTCCACTTGGGCATATGGTGCTGGGCTGACATGGTTGCATGCACATGATTGGTGGGGGCAGTTGACTCATCTTCTGCCGCCTGGCTGCCGGCTCCCACCTCTGCACCTCTGATGCCGTACATATCATGCACTGAGCTGCACTTCTCCTCCCATGCTGTCATTGCAAGTGGTGGCATTGTCCCTCCTCCGGTGGCCATGGCATCCTGCCCGGTAGTGGGTCAGCAGTCCACAGAACCAGACCCACAGGTCATTCCACCTCTGCAGGCAGTCTTCCCCCGTCACAGGTGACGCGGGCAACTGTAGTGACCTTTTGGCTCACCATATACCAGATGTTGCTGCGGTGCTGGGCAGAGGTTTTATGCTGCTGCCTCAAACTATACAGCTCCTCATGGTAAGCCACAACCTTATCCACCAGCACCAACAGCTCACCCTCTGACCACCAGCTCCCCCTCTGTGAATGTTGGCTTTCTGAGCAGATCATGTGCAGCCTTGCCACTTACCCTCTCCTGGGACATTGTGACTGGTTTGAAAGAGTGGGTGGCTGCTCGGGGCTCTGATATTTGATGTATTGTTATTTTCATAATGGCCACTGCAGTGCTTCTCATTCTGCCGGTGATGCGTTTCCCGCCGGCACTAATAGCACTCTTGCTGTTTGCGCTGCAAGAGGATGGTAGTGCTAATTGGGCTGCATTTGGGAGCAATTAGCGTTACTACCAGGCTCTGATGTGCGTTCTCGAGTACTTGAGATACGGCACTATTTGCGCCACGGGTCCCGGCGTTAACGCTATTTCCGCCAAGCTGAAATTGTGCCCCCTGAGCTCGCAACTTGTGATGAGACCCTAAGTGCATTATGTTACCACTGAGTGTAGGATACTAGAGAATGGTTGTTGTATTTAAAGTTGTAAAGGGGAAACCGTATTTTAAAAAGCATAAGAAGTTAAAATACATGCCCGACTTCAGCATAGTTCCAACATGCCATGTCGACAGCACTAATGAAAGGTAACACTTGACATTTTTAAATCTTGCGTCTTTAAATTCAATAGCCCCATGTTCGATAGTGTTTTGAGAAGAGTTTCAATTTAGGAGAGAGAGCTTTGTTTACTTCATAATGTAAAAGTGAATCTACAGCAAAGTAACTTTCCTGAACATGTTTTTGTTGTCATTATGAAGAGTAATCACCTTGCAAGGGAACAGAGCTTCTTTTCAAATAGATATGGGAAGGCCAGCAGTAAGAATTTAATTCTCGCTTTCATGTACCAAAAATTGACCTTGATTGAATTCTTTCATCCTGCTGTCAATACAATATGGACCATTTATCAAGGTTGAGTGATATTGCAGTGGTGCAAAATCATTAAAATGACAGAAATACAGGATTGTTGTAGCACAATAGCACTGATCTGTTTACCAACGTATTTTCATGTTTGTTGGATCCTTTTATTATTACGTTGCCACGAGTGAGCCGTTTCATTGTATCCAATATTTGAACTTTTCTATTGAGTGGTTTTTTTTGTTTGTTTTGTTTAAAAACCTCTATTAGATCTTTAGTAGGATGAAAGAAAATACAGGAACATATTGAGCGAGATTCAGCAAGGACAGGAGCTTCAATGACAAGTCATAACACTGTTATTGCAATGATAATGGGGAGCAATAGACAGGCATTGAGCCGTGAGAAGTATCCCTACTGAAGTAAATTACATCCAATCCGTGAAGCCACGAATGCAGAAAAAGTCAGTTGCAAAATGGGAGATGGTATTTAAAAAAGCTGACAGCGGAGCCAGGCATTAGTCTTGTATGTGTTCACAAGCCAACGAGACACTCCTCAAAAATGGATCAGCTGGAGCAAACACATCTTTTCATGAAGATGCATACCTACCATGAGAACGGGATGGATTTTTGACACTGGCGAATCCCTGACTAACCCACATTGTCAGATGTCTGAGTCTTGTGCAATGATTAATTGTCCAACCAGGAGCAGTGCAATTCATCACAATGTATGTTTTTTTTTCATTGGTTCTGACACTAATATTTTGTCATGTTTGAGGTAGTTCAGACAATCAGAGGCCTTGAGTTTCCTAAAGGAAGTTCCTCTACTATATAAGGCCAAGTTCGCTTCCTGTACATTTTTGGGTTTTGCTGGATAATGAGGGAAGGTATTGCACAGGACAAGCTCACACTTGGAGGGCGTTTTGCAGGATTCTTGAGCTTTTGAGAGGCATTTGTAGGAGTTTGGTGGAGTTTTACTTGTTTGTTGATGGTCTCGTGTGTGTTTATTAATCAATGTTTGTACCTTTGTCTTTATTTTTGCGTGCTGTGTGATAGTGTGTTGTAATATTATCTTCATTTAAAAAAAGAAAACAAATGCCTTTTCCTCTTCCACCTTTCCACATTTGTGTCCCCTTTTCTTTTAAAATATTTTCTACTCGTATCAGTGTCCACAAAAACTCAAAAAAGAACAGTTTGCCTTTCGTGTGTCTGAAATGTACTGTTTGTACAGTATTGTATTAGTAATCAGCAGTATTTCACTTTATGCTGTAGTGTTTAAGAGTTAGTAGTAGTATTCTGAAGGGTACCTGGTTACTGCCTTGCTCTGCCCAGGTTGGTACAATAATATCAAAAAACGAATGAGCAAGGTCAGGTCAATCTCTGCTGAAGAGTAACCACTGCTACACCCTGAGTGGGTGACCCCTTGTGTGGGTGGTCACAAAACTCTCATGAAACTGTTCTTCTGCACAAAAGGGCTTTATTTTGAAGTGCAGTGGTGTAGTAATACACTGGTATTTTAAAAAAAAACATAGGACATTCACATTTGAGGACATACAAAGTGTAGTACCTAAGTACGAATGATCAAGTAGTCAATATTTGAGACATCTACTTGTACAGTTTGTTCATTCTCTATAGGTTCCTTGGGAAGGAAGCTTAGAGAATTCAGTGGAATCATAAACAGGTGGGGGGCCCATAGAGTGTGGGCACAATCAAGAGTTGAACAACAACATATAATACATGTCAACACAACAGTGTTTCGGCCATTTTGCGTGGAGCTAGGTGAGCTCTAATGGTGAAGGCCTTCATCAGGACAGGAGTGTCTTTACGAGTGGAGGGTCCTATGTGGTCGAATCCGAGGAGCTTAGTGGCTCAGATTAAGAGGTGGAAGGATCCACTTCTTTAGGATGCAGTCGTCATCTTGTCAACAGGTGCGGTCAGTGTGACTACGTAACACTGCTGCTTCAACGATCTTGGCAGCTGAATGCACTGACAATAGACATGACCGCGCCTGTTGACAAGATGACGACTGCATCCTAAAGAAGTGGATCCTTCCACCTCCTAATGATGGGTAAAACGTTGTAAAAGCAAGGAAATATCAAGGCTGAGTACCACAAAAGGAAATAAATACACCAAACACAGGCTATAAAGATTCACAGGTCCACAGATTCACAGATCTTTAATACTGCGCAGTTACAAAGAAACACAGATCTGATAGAGATAGCTATCTGGCTCTCGACACCCTGCAATGAGTACCAGCCTGTCAGAGTGAGGAGGGAGAGTGCTGGACATCTAAACATCTACATTTTTACACATGTCCTACAATATTGTCCAGCCCCTCTACAGGTTAATAATCTGCGGTCTATAGTTTGTGCCGAGTTCACACATAGCTCATACAATAATATGCACACGGATTACATAGGTTTGTGTTTCCAACAAGTTACAATGGCTAAGTGTATTCCTTGATTTAGCAGTGAGCCTTAGTACATAACCCTTCACAATGTAGTTCTGCCAGTGTCCACGCTCGACATTTACATAACATTGTCCTCGATGTGTATTTGTGTATGAAGCTTGTTAGTGCAGACAATCCTGGGACAACAAGTCATGCTTAGGGCAAGGTCTCATTACCTAGTCTAAACAGTCGGCCCTCGGACAGTCTAACCATTAACAAGATTCAAAGATCGGGAAGGCTCGGTTGGAAGTTAAACCACCATTTTAGAACAGAAAATTCACATACAAACAGAAATCAACATGGCAGATGATTCTAAAATGGCGGCAAAGTCAATCCAAAATCGGAACTTTGCAACAAGGTTTTCTTCGCAGAGCGACTAGGCTTAGGCCAATATAAATCAGAAGGAGGCACATGATTTCCCGTTTAACAAACCCTCCTTATGGCCTAAGCCAAGCGCTAAACTACAACTAGTCACTTTATGAGTAACTCCACGTCTAAATGTCCATACAACCTGAATCACAATCATCAGAGATATCAATCGCCATAAGGTCTGTAACAGACATTTCTTTCAACACAAATCCATTGGTCATTCTTTCCGGTGCGCGTACCTTTTGTCCTAATGTTCCCATAGACTCTGCACAACATCCCCCTAACTTTGAACATATGACAGGAGGACATTGTATACAGCAACAGCAAAACAACAGAACATCCAGAATAATTAGTAAGACTGAAAGTAGCTTCCGTCCCCAAGATCGTAAGAAGTCCCAGAACCAAGCGCTAAGATCGCATTTTCCCTCGGGAACGTGCACTTCTGAACTAAGGATGTGCAGATTTTGTATAGCCTCAAAGATGGTTGGGGAGGAATCTGGTGCGAAAACGCAACAAGCGGACCCCACTAATTTGCATACTCCACCACGTTCAGCCAGGATGACGTCTAACGCCATCCGATTCTGTGGTGCCACTAACCTTATTGCTTTCTGTTCTAGAGTCATGTTATAGAGTATGTCAGTGGTCCGGTTGATGGTTCTCTCCAATACTCTCGCTAGTCTCCTAATATCCTCGGAATTTAGTATTTGCCCCCAAAAAGGTACAAAAGATTTTGCTATGTCTCCCAGAACTTGTGACGAAGTATTGCCATTCTCATCCCGCCTTGGACGAGCCCTAGAGATTTCTGTGGTACTAGCTATACATATCCCTGGCAACAGGATCCCTATATAACAGGTTCCCTGCCAATCCCTAGGTAGCCATGGGAAAGCTTCATTACCGCAAACAAAGTAGACAGGTTTGCCTACATACAAAGGTCTGTCCTCACTAGTCAAGTTCGCAACATTGGAGCATCCCTTCAAATCACCCATTGACTGAGTACCATTCCTCTGTATGCAGAAAGAAACTGGGTCAGGGCTGTGGTTAACAGTATAGGAAGGTGGCCTGGCATCCCTATTGCCTATAGAAGCCATCTTGAAAGAGATCAAAGATTGAAAAGGTTGAGGCAATCTATCAGAAGGCCTAATGGAAGCAACATTGAGCTTGCTTCTATTTCCGAAAAGTGAACATCCCAGGGGCATTAGAACTCGTCTCTCAAACTCGTTCAAATTCGTTCCATCAAAGTTCCCTGAGATGCTATCATTCCATCGGCCAAAGAATAGTGCCCTTAGAGAAGCATTACATGCAGTAGTCAGAGGCAAAGGATGAATATACCAGCCCAACCCTTTGTCTCCATGTTGCGGTAAATGAGAGCAAACCCAACAATTAGACATGTTCAAAATGGCATGTGTTGTATTCATTATAAGCAGTAATGTGTTATTGTGGTAACTCTGTCTGTGTTGAGAGTCTCTAGGAGATAGAGTGTGCAGACTCACGAAAGGTGTAGATACAGTAGGTACATTTTCAGTGGGCAAAAACGTTTTGAGCAGACATATTTCTTCCATGTACCAAAATCCTAAAGCAATTACTGTTGTGAAACCGGTTAACATGATTACAAGAAAGCAATACGTTTTAAAAGACCATGTATTCGATTGTCCATTGCCTTTACTGTCCACAGAGTCCCTTATTTGTTCCGTACGGGTAGAGGCGATAGCAGGCATTGTTCCTTTGAAACGAAAAGCGCCGTAGTTCATGTGCTGGTGATCTCCAGATCATGCGTTTTCTTAGTCTTTCCCTACCACAGCCAACAACTTTCCTTTGTATGCAAAATATAGGGCAAAGGACAAGCCCTATGGTGATGTTCCTGGTGGCACAGCTGAACCGTGCAGTAAGTCTAGCTTCAAGGACGCAGATTGTACCTTGTGACTCCTGGTACAGTGTGATCTGCGAACAACATGTTGTTGCTTCCTGATGGAAGTGATGAATTTGCAGCAGAACCAAACAGAGATGCAAAAGGATCTATGGGAGAGTGTGACGATAAAGCAGCTGTTTCCCCAGGCCCCGCGGGCTCAGGGAGTGTCTCCGAAGCACTCTCAATAATGCTCAATGCCGAATGATCATTGGGAGCAGAGCAGGTAGGTTTCTCTGTATCTTATTTATCGTGTGGCAAAGGGAAGGGTATCCTCTTGACATGCGACGCATGTATCCCGTGCCTCTTGCCTTCCACCCGAATTGCCGTCTGCATGGCCAGGAGAACCTGGTGCAGCCCTCTCCACCGTGGTGCGAGACAGGATGCTCGTTCGAATGCTTTGACGAGCACCCACTCCCCAGGTCGGATACTATGACCTGGCCCCTCGTACTTTGCTGGAAGGGCTTCTCGCACCTGTTGGTAAATCAAATACAGATTTTTATTTAACCGGTCACAGTAATCAGAAAGAAGTACATGCTCAATGTCCCTCATGGCCCAGGGTTTTGGGAGGTTCCAAATGTTAGCTGGCCTACCCATGACCACTTCATATGGGGAGAGCCGAGTCTTAGTCTGTGGGGTGGTGCTCATTGACAGTAACACTATCGATAAGGCGTCCGGCCATTTCAATTTGGTGCCGGCACATGTCTTAGCGAGCTTGTTCTTCAAAATTCCATTGTGTCTCTCTACCAATCCAGCACTCTGAGCATGTCTAGCCGAATGGAACTGTTTATCAATCTGTAATCCCGCGCATATCTGCAGAATTACAGCAGCGATGAAATGTGGACCATTGTCCAACCAGATGACCCTTGGCAAACCAAACCTAGGAAAATATTCCTTAAGCATGGTTTTCGCCATTGTCATTGCTGTGGCATCTTTTACAGGAAAGGCTTCAACCCATTTACTAAAGGCGCAAATAACAACCAAATAAATTTGAAATTATTACAACGCTCCATTTCAATAAAGTGAAAGTGGATCACTTCAAAGGGGACGGAAGGTGGACCAAAACTACCCCTTGGTGTCAATGTGCCCTTCCCCATATTGTGCTGTAGACAGATCATGAAACTCTTGAAAAAATGCTCAGCTGTCTTCGAGATGTTATCATTCACCCAGACATTTTCTAACATTTTGCAAACCTTCCTGGCACAGATTTGGGTGGGCCCATGAGCCATTGAGACCATCATAGTAATGTACGCATGTGGTGGCATCCATTTTCACTCTAACTTATCCACCCAACACCCATCATCATCCAACCTCGCCAAACCCTCAGCCCATTGCTTAGTTTCTTCTAAAGTGGCATCAGCTTGAATATTCTTTACAGATTCAATACCTTCCTCTATGGTACAAACATTTGTGGCTTCCCTTGTAGTGTACATATCTGTATAAAGATCACTAGCAGTTTGTTTGGCTATCTGATCAGTGAAAGTGTTCCCATTTCCTACATCATTTATGATTTTCTGATGTGCTGCGCATTTCATGATCGCTAACTGATTGGGAAGTGCAAGCGCTGAAAGTAACCACACTATTAAGGAGCCATATTAAATCTTTGTTCCATGTGAGGTGAAGAACCTTGTTCTGCCCAAAGTCTGCCAAAGTTGTGAACTCCCCAAAAGCATACTGACTATCAGTTATTATGTTTACTCTAAGCCCTTCAGAAAGTTCACAAGCTCGAGTCAATGCAATAATCTCTGCGGCCTGCGCGTAGTTATGCGAAATTCTTTTGGTTTCCACAATCGTGCTTAGTGTGGTGATGGCATAAGCAGCCGTGGATGTACCATCCGGAAGTTTGAAGCAAGAGCCATCGCAAAACAGCTCCCCTTGTGGGTCGTTCAAAGGTGTATCTCTCAGATCGATCCTGCCTTTAGTCTCTTGTTCTGTGGTGTAAAGGTAGTAATGTGACATTTCGTCACTGCAAGCAGTACCTTGCGGGAAAGGTAATAGTTGAGCCGGATTCAATACACAACACCTCTTTATTTTTATATGCGGTGCAAACAAGTTCAATTCATATCTCGTTAATCGTGCTCAGGTGAGGTGTTGTGTTTGTGTTCTGTTTAGTAGAACATCTACAGAGTGAGGTACCAACAAGGTTAAAGCATGGCCTAGGACCATACCCTCGCTCTGTTTTACAGATGCAGCAGCAGCAGCGACAGCTCTCAAACATCTTGGAAAAAGGCATGCGACAGGATCAAGGGCGGAAGAAAAGTAACTGCACGTCCTATTCTTCCCTCCATGTTCCTGCGTTAATACAGCCAAATCACATCCATCATGTTCATGCACATACAACTTGAAGGCCTTTTCATAATTTGGTGTGCCCAAAACTGGTGCGGAACACAGTGCAGTCTTGAGCAGATCAAACGCTTTCTGGTGTTCCAAGTTCCACGGCAATGGCAAAGAAATGCCCTTCTTTGTCAAAGCCAACATTGGTTTAATCACCAGTGAGAAGTTCGGGATCCACTGCCTACAGTAAGACGCCATTCCTATGAAGGCTCTGACTTCCTTCAGTGTATTTGGGACAGACATGCTAGAAATGATTTTAATCCGTTCAGGCTTCACTCTTCTTCCCTCCTTTGACAGGAGATAGCCTAAATAGGCGACCTCCTGTCGACAATATTGAAACTTTTTCAGTGAAGCTTTATGTCCATGCTTTGCTCGGTGAATAAGCAACAACACAGTGCCCTCCTTACAGGCACTTACTGAATCAGCAGCTAAAAGAAGGTCATCTACGTATTGAAGCAATGTACAAGTGGTAGGCAACTCGAGTGTGTCAAGCTGCTCTTTAAAAGCCCTACTATAAATGCTCAGACTTCCCGTGTATCCTTGTGGCGCACGGGTGAATGAAAACGATCGTCCCCCTAAGGTGAATGTGAAGAGGTATCTGCTATCCTTGTGTATAGGAAAATTAAAGAAAGCATTCTTAAGATCTACAACACTAAAATGAGTAGCAGAAGCTGGGATCATAGTTAATATTGTTGTTACATCAGGCACAATACAAAATTGTGGAGCAACAATCTTATTGATAGCGCGTAAATCAATGATAAACCGAAAACGAATTGCATTATCTCCTTTCTGTTAGGCGGAAACCTGTGCAGTTCCCTCTGGGACCACTGCAAAAGATTAGGACTACAGGTGTTTGGCAGTAAACCCACTTGGTAGCAGTCTGTACCACACAGATCCACTTGGTAGCTGTGGCTGAGCAGTCAGACTTCCCTCAAGAAGAGTTAGGCAGTATGTGGAGTATACAAAATAGGGCAATTTACACAGCAGAACAAGCAAACACGGAACAGAGCTTCGGTGTAAAGATGTATAGTTATTTATTTATAAAAACACATCTATGGAAAACACACTGGCACTAATACGGCAAACAACTTCAATCACAATTACTATAAGTAAATCAATCCCCCTAACAATAGTTCGACAAGTCTAGGTTCAACGGCACCACTTATTTGCAGACAGAGGTGAATGCTTTAACCTAGATGGCACTCTAATATTCGTTAGGACGGGAGAGAAAAGGCAGGGTATGAAATCAACTCGGTACCAACCCTGTTACGAGCAAATGCAAGGCAAGTAAGGCAGGGTCTACTGTAGATCGCTAAGTTCAGAGGCTAGGCCCACTCGGAGAGAGGCAAGACGATATGTCCCAAAAAGTATCACAGTGGAAATGCACTTCGAGTCTTTGTCGCAAATTGTTATAGAAAGATTGGACCAGTTCAGAACAGAAAGTTAAGAAGGCTTGGAGGTGACCCAATGGAGAGGCGAGGATTAAGACACTTCACGCTAACCGACACAAGGGAAGCCAGGCGGACACGGTACCGGAGGTGTCGTCGTTGCAGGTCGGCTCAGCTTTACCCTTGTCGGATTCTTAGGTCCTGTGGCGACTTCTGAAGATCCAGTCCCAAAAGCCCTGCTTTTATGCAGAAAACCCCCATTCATTCAGCCTCGCTGTCAATCAAAACACGCTAAGTGGTGAGCTGGGTGGCTCACCACTTGGGTCAATCACACCAGAGTGCGACTTGAGTTGGCAAGGCAACTCAGTCCAGGGTGCCTAAAGCCCCTCCTACACCCCCTGTGGTACCCAGACAGAATGGCACCACTTTGGAGGGCCTCTGTGCAGAAGCCTGCCAAAAGTGGAACAAAGGGCTCAACCTTTGGTTTAGGAGTCACAGAGACGAACACAGACGCCATTTTAAAAACCGAGTTCTGGCAGAAAATACCAACCAATAGATTTATTTAAGATAAATAAACCGGTGGTATGTTAGAGATTAACGAGAAAGAGTATTAACCTCCAACAATGGGAAGAATCCCATAGGGTTATGCTCGGGGTGGAACATAACGAGTAGTTTCCACTGCCACCAGCCAAAACTCGACGAGGGGGGACGGGACAGTGCCCCCTCGAATAACAGACCCAGGAGTAATCGAATTACCCCTACTAGTACATCCACAATAGGATGGTTTGTACTAGTTCTGTTAGTAAATGTAGGTCTAGTAAAGCCAATGGTGACTTTACATGCCCGGGGAGACAGTAGTAAAAGGAATACGTGGCAACTTTACTCCAGGTTTTAAAATGATTTTAACAGGCACAATTTGTAAAACACCGACATCATTGTCATCAATCGCCCATAAACACTCCGGACCATCACTAAATTCTGATGGCAAAGTTCTAGTCAGAAACTGTGAGGCAGAAAGTTGCTTTGGTGAAATCGTCAAACGCACTCCATCCGAAAAACAATGAATTATCGCATTTAATTCCTTCAACAGATTCAACCCCAACAAATTCTCTCCACAGTTTGTTGTCAAGAAAAACAGACAGTGATCCGTGAATGGACCCAGTGTAATCAGTACCGGCAAAGAAACCGGACTAACCACTGGAGTACCAGAAAACCCTATAGAAACATTGGTTTCCCTGACAGTGGAATGTTTGGAACACGTGAATGGTCAATGGAACACTTCTGCGCTCCTGTAACTAGCAAGAATAGATGTTTCCTATTTCCCACTATCATTTCAATGTAGGGACCTTTCTGATTAACGGGAATAGGCATTGGTTCCAAACCCTGCTTCGGGCAATCCTAGCAAAACAATATATCGTCCAAGGGAAGGTCTTCAGAGAGATATGTAGTAGAAGAATGATCAAAAATGTTTCTATTATTCACACTCTGACTGACTGTCTTGTGAAAAAGGCTGTAAATTCTGGGAGGACTGACTTCTAGCAGGACCCCCTGCCCCAGGGCGGCCTCTGGTTCGTCTACACATAGTACCAAATGTGTTATTCGGCCTCTGCTGGAGGATCGGGCATTGTGCTCGTCAATGACCCTCTTGTCTGCAATAAGCACATTGGTCCGCGTGTACAGGACCCAAGGGTGCAGTACCTTGTGGAACATACTGTCCCCTAAACTGTGTAATACCCTCTCTAAGACCTCTAACAATCTGTTGCAACAAAACCTTAGTTTTCAGGTCTCCCTCTCTCTTTTCAATCTCTCTTTTTCATTATTGACTCGGTTTTCATAGTACTGAGCCATATGCAATACTTCAGACTGAGACTTAGCTTGCCAAGCGATCTCAGAAGTCATAATTTACGACTGGATGACAGGTAGCAATGCATGCACAAATTTGTCTACAAATAGTTGTTTTCCAGATTTTGTGCTCAAATCTTGTCCACTGAAATCCAAAAACACTTGTTCAAACCGATTAAAGAATTCGGTAGCACCCTCAGACTTTCCTTGGACACAAGCAGTAAGTTTGTCCCAGACAATCCTTCTCTCAGGAATTAAGGATTTCAGTTTTGTCACTATTCTATCAGGCAAAGTCAGTATTACCTGTGGCGGTCTGTCGCCAGCTGGTCTATCTCTATCTTGTTGAACCATATTATCCCATGTGTCCCCTAACCCTGCTACATCGTCTACAGTCCTAATCTGTTTCCACAAATCAATGGGTAGGAGCACGGGAAATAACCATTCTATATCGATCAGGGTAAATACGGATGGCTGCAAGACAGAGTCTATCTCTTTATAGAACTATGTTGGTTTCTTTCTAATATCTAGGATGGATTGTCTAATAGTGTTCACTTCCTGTCTCGAGAACGGGACGTGCACAAACTGTGATACGTAATGTGCAGGAATGTCGTAAGCAGCAGTACCTGCTGCGGCATTAGCTGGAACCTAGACATTTGGGACAAATGTCGGAGGAACCTCTCTCATAGGCAACTGAGAGATAGGAAACTCTGAAGGCTTACTGAGCAACAGAGCTAAATCGAGCGCTAAAGCAGCTGAAGGAGTGTCAGACGAAAAAGCTCTCTTGTACATATTCAATAATTCAAATCTTTCTTTTTATACATTCACCCTGTAGGCATTCTACCATAACCTGTATCACTTTCCTCTGCATTTCTGGCGTATACTGACTATATGTGTCATATACTTCTACGGGAGATATCGACATTTCTGAAATCCATCTAATTGCATCTTTTGTGCAAATTTGTGTTTCCCACTCATCAACTTACAAAGAGGAAGGAACCGTTTCTGTACAAAAATAGCGCTCAAACTAACACCATCAGTTTCTTCATTCCGTAACCTTTCTAACTCCCTTCTATCCTCAAGAACGCTCTCAACGTGCTCATATACTTTCTCTGCAGTATCTCTTGAATATGCTAAAACATTCAAATCCCTCAACCCTTCTGGGAGATCTACATCATTCAGTCTGTTCCACATTACAGATAAATGAATTCCCAGTCCTTCAATTAAAAGATTTTTCTCTGGAAAACTTTCTAGATTAGAGTGTGTGGCAAAAACATCAGATTGTTCACCCTTCTCCATGCACTGTCTTGCCCATGCAGTCAAATCACGCTTTCTCTCTTTAGACACAGTACTGTGAGTTACGATCTTTGATTCTGCTCCCTTATCAACTACAAGCGGATCAGAACCACTTGGAAGAGAAAGAGTAGAAGAATCTTGTACAATCGGTAACAAAGGTACTATCACTGGTACAGAAGACAAATCTACCAGACCCGTAACAATAGGAAAAGGCGGAAGTACAGGTGGAGGAGTAGTGATAGGAGGAATAACAATAACCGGAGGAAGAGGAGCAATAGGAGGAACGATAGGAGTAGCAGGAATTACTACAGGAGGAAGAACAACAGCAGGAAGAGGTAAAGCAACAGGAATAGGAACATACAGAGGTGGCGCAGTGGCACCAGGCCTTCGTTCAATTAGAAGCTTATCAATAAATTCTGCAGCTCTCGCTTTTTTCTTCAACAATATTGACTCTAAATATTCTATATGAGGAATCTCAAAGCTACCATTGATTGGCCACTGAAGTTTGGATACATGTCTAGTTTGTCTGTGTCAAAAATCATTAAACACTATACTACCAATGCCGTGCTTACAGTACATAGTACACGCCAGCGACCCCTCCTGTGGCGCCGGACGGACACATTTCAAAGATTGTCTGTCTCTGCGGAATAATTTTTCAGGCATATCAGATTCCTAGTGTTACCTGGTCAATAATTGTGCTCGCGAGTACAATATGCCAAATCAAATTATCAGGATACTTAAGAATCGGGTCACGACTCACCTGATCAAAGAACTAAAGGAGGTCCGATCAGATTACTAAGGACAACAAACGACCCTCATGGTTGGTGATTTTGGCAAAACTGCCCGCCTCGATATATGGACCCTCGTCAAGATGCTGTTGCGGACTGCGGGCTTACTGTCCAGGGATCGGGTCATGCAGTACTATTGAGGTATGGCGTCTCATCCATGAAGGGGAGCCCTTTCTCACCGTCTGATCCTGGTCCGATAGCCGCGTCAACACTTCAAGGAGATGGCATCAATGTTGAGGGTCCCTATTTGGGCGCCATCTGTAAATCCAAGGAAATATCGAGGCTGAGTACCACCAAAGGAAATACACCAAACACGGGCTATAAAGATTCACAGATCTTTAATACTGCGCAGTTGCAAAGAAACACAGATCTGATACAGATAGCTATATTGCTCTCGACACCCCGCAATGAGTACCAGCCCGTCAGAGTGAGGAAGGAGAGTGCTAGACATCTAAACATCTACATTTTTATACATTTCCTACAATATTGTCCAGCCCCTCTACAGGTTAATAATCTGCAGTCTAGAGTTTGTGCCGAGTTCACATATAGCTCAAACAATAATATGCACATGGATTACATAGGTTTGTGTTTCCAACAAGTTACAATGGCGAAGTGTATTCCTTGATTTAGCAGTGAGCCTAAGTACATATCCCTTCACAATGTAGTTCTGCCAGTGTCCACGCTCGACATTTACATAACACTGTCCTCGATGTGTATTCGTGGATGAAGCTTGTTAGTGTATAAAATCCTGGGACAACAAGTCATACTTAGGGCAAGGTCTCATTACCTAGTCTAAACAGTCGGCCCTCGGACAGTCTAACCATTAACAAGATTCAAAGATCGGGAAGTCTCGGTTGCAAGTTAAACACAGTCCACCATTTTAGAACAGAGAATTCACATATGAACAGAAATAAAAATGGTGGACGATTCTAAAATGGCAGCAAAGTCGATCCAAAATCGGAACTTTGCAATGTGGTTTTCTTCGCAGAGCGACTAGGCTTAGGCCAATATAAATCAGAAGGAGGCACAATATGATTTCCCATTTAACAACGTGTCCAATCATTCTGGGCTTGCTCAAATGACATTTAGAACTTAGTCAATTAAATATTGGAGGTCTAGTTTATGTTGTCCTCCTAGGATTTCTGTTGTGACTTCAGAACACAGAAGAGTTGAGATGGCCAGGACAGGGAAGTCAGGCTTCTTACAATCTTTAAGAATGTTTATGTGATTAACTTTTTCAATTAGCTTTCTATTCGCTTACCTCACCAATTAATTGAGATTACCAAATACCCTGAAGATCTTGTATGACTCATGCATTTTGTTAAGACTATGTTCTCAGAGGTTCGTAAAGCAAGCACTAGAATGACATTTCTGATGTTAAACATTGGTTGAATTGCCCTCTGGTTGTGTAAGACCTGTTTTTTCTCTTGAACCCTGAAAATAATCAAATAGTCTAGGTGATGCACTCAGCCTCAAAGATCCATTATTCTTGCTTCAAATTTCTTCCTCGAGACTCATGCATACGTCCATTGTAGTCATGCTTACCCTTCTTTCGACTCTACTCAATACAGGTCCCAAGACTTAGACTGCATAATATGATGGTAAACTCCTGAGAATTAGAATCTCGAGAGGCAGAGTGTAGCAGAGTGTTCATTACTGTCACAGATGCTGGTTGTGTGCTTGCTTTGAGACTGTTATTCTTTTCTATCCTGTTGGAGGAGGAACGGCCTCCTTCAAAGACCCCAGCACCATGCAGGGCGGTGCGGAGTGAAGCAGAGTGTTCAGTACTGTCAGAGAGTCTGGTTGTGTGCTTGCTTCGAGTCTGTTCTTTATTTTTATCCTGTTTGAGGAGATGCTGCCTTCTTGAAAGAACCCGGCACCAAGAAGATTGGTGGGGAGTGAAGCAGAGAGTTCAGTGTTCTGTGGCTCATGGCGACAGCAGAACTCTGCTAATAATTACGATATCTGAATCAACCCTGCCACCTGAGAAACAGCTTAGTATCGAAGCACATCTGGGAAAACTAAGTTAGCCCCAGCAGTCAAACCCTGCTATCGTCATCTTGGAAGTACCAGCAGTCAGTTTTTAAGTCTGCTTGGAGCAGTTGGGACGGTTGGTCATGTTAACTTTGCCTGGATTCAGCCTAGTAACCTAAGAGCATTCTTGTGCACTCGTATGAGTCCATTCTACATGTGGTGACTCTTTGATTGAGAAGCAAGGCTCCAGTCTTCTCCTATGCTATGTTGTGGGAACAGAGGAGCAGATTCTGCAAAGTCACAACTTTACCTATTTGAAGGTATCAATTTCTTTGTGTTGTGGTAACTGCGGGGCAAAGACCCTTTGAGCCACAATGCAACTCTACTGTTAAAGGAACCCATTTCTTTGTGTTGTGGTGACTGCGGGGAAAAGGCCCTTGGAGCCACAATGTAATCCAATTGTACAAGGTACCCACTTCTTTGTGTTGTGGTGACTACAGGGCAAAGAACCTTTAAGAAATAACGCAACTCTACTGTTAAAGTTATACATTTCTTTGTGTTGTGGTGACTGCGTAGCAAAGGCCAGTTGAACCACGACATTTCTTTGAAGAGACATTCACCACAACTCATCCTAATAAAGACATTTTCTGAACTTACATCTGGCTGCAGGACTAAGCACCTATGAGGTATTGAGATATTGAAAGCAACACTATCAAGTGCAAGATGGGGAAAACATGGGGGAACAAGAAGTAAAACTTAAGAAGCAATACAAATACCCTGTTATACAAGAAAAAGATCTTAAGAATACAAAGAGAGAGAGCTGGTTTAGAAAGTCAAGGGCAGGGAATAATAACTTTTTCTCACAGGTACAAAAATAATCATGCAGCCAAACTGTGGCAACCAATCACTCTATCTCAGATTCAGCGATGATGAATGTCAGAGAAGATTTAATCATGACCTCAGAGTTCTCGGGACCTGTATTGAGTGAAGTGGAAAGAAGGGTAAGCATGACTACTATGGACGTATGCATGAGTCTCGAGGAAGAAATTTAGAGGAAGAATAATGGATCTTTGAGGCTGAGTGCATCACCTAGACTATTTGATTATTACGCGGAAGAGGGTCACATAAATATAAACGACACCTCCCGGGATGTGGATGCTAGACACTTCATGGAATCAATCCCTTGTTCATTACAACAACAGTCTAGCAACAGAACTAGTTTGCCATCCGCAGCAATATATTATGGAGAAAACAACATCACAGATATAGGGAATAGTCCACTCATTGCTTTAAATGTAGTACTAGAATCTTTTATACGACTCTGTGACACTGTGGTTTTGGAAGTACGCCTAACTCTAGGTGTTTGAATGAGTTAAACAATGTACTAGTGTTTGAAGTCGTTACTGGAAAGAAATTGTAAACAGTACAAGAGATGGGTGTCCAGCATGCTTTTAAGAATACGGGTCACATCACAAAGGATCCAACAACAGACTGCAACATGGACGAAAACACAAAAGATCTGTGTAATGCTGAACAAGCAGATGTGAGTTCAAACATATGTAAAGGAGGGGACTCTGAGGTAAACATGGTTGATATACAACTAAGCTGTACCAACATAAAGAAAACTAAAAACATTCGAGGAGTCAAAACCAACATTTGAAGATCAAGAAAGTTCCTTTGAAGAATTTTGAATTCCTCCAATCTCGACTGTGGGTCTGTTGAATACGACACGCAGCTTATTCCAGAAGTAATCATAATTAATGATACGGTCAAACAGAGGAATCACGCCAAATGTGTAGGAATGCACAATGATGAAATAAGGGTTGAAGTTCCACAACCTGCCAGTGGCACAAATAATATCTAAAATCTGGTAAGAATGCAGGAGGATGAAAGAAGTATTGAGATTTCTCAACCTGCCAGTGCTCAAAAAAGATTGTAAGTCTGGTCATTGAGGTCGGTAGTGTAGACCCTAGTAAGAGTGGGATTAGGAAAAAGTTGGGGCGAAAACAATTCAACCAGTTGCTTTTATGACGGTCATTCCTCTTCAAAAAATCTGAATCAAATTAAGCAGGAAGAAGACAATCATGAGTTCAGGATACTATGCTGGAATACCCAGGGTTCCAGAAGCTTCATGGATGATGAGGTGTGTGAGCTCAGTGATAAGCCTGACTGTATTTGCTTTCAAGAAACTTGGCTGTGTAAGCCGATTGTGATAAATGGCTGTAGCATATTCTAACAGCATGCAATAAAAGGCTCCCTTGGAAGACCTTTTAGCGGGCTACTGACTACGATCAAGGTTGCCCAAAAAGGCTCATCGACCAAATTATCTTCGAAGTCACAATCCATCCTTGTTGTAAAGATAAAATAAATTCGGAAGTACACAGTCAAGGAAATGCTATTGATCAACATATACTTCAACCCCTTGAAAGCTGTGTTAGACACCTTATGTGAAAGTGAGGAAAACCTGATCCAGTGGACAGAGAATTGAAACACCTTCCATCAACCCATGGTCATTGTAGGGGACTTTAACATCTTCTGTCCTAACATTGATTTGGAAGTAAACACTGTGGATGATGGATTATTCACACCCTGTGTGAATGAAAATAGGGTATATGACAAATGGAGTTTGACGGGTAAAACCTGGTCCCACGTCATCGCCAGATGGAGGTTTTCCCAGATGAAATTCTGGTGGTTAGACTCGAATATATTGCCCACTTGGTTTGGCTTAGCCTCTGCTTCACCAATAGACTATGGGCCTCATTAATGGGTTCGGCAGCAACCCTGCTGGTGCTACTGGAGGGTTGCCGCCAGACCACTAAAAAATAACCGGCTCCTGACTTCCCGGTGGCACTGGGCTCTTACCAATCTGGCGGCCGGGAAGTCAGGCGTCGGTAATTTTGTTAATCCCCATTCCCATGGGAGTGGGGAGACGGAAGCACTGGCACCATTGTTCACGGTGCCGGTGCTTCCGTGACGGCTTTGCCTACCGTGACTGACGTGCCCAGTAGGATCAGACCTGTCGGGCATAGTGGCTCAAGCAGGCAAACCCATAGTTTGCCGGTCCGGAAATAAGGATGCCGGGATCTTACCGGCACCCTTATTTCTGGAACGGCAAACTTGACATGAGGCCTTATGTCTTTGATGCTAACATTACTCTGCCTCAGATCAAATGTTTTAAGATTGTAGATACCACCAAGAGCGATCACTCTAAGTTGATTGCCCTATTTCAACATCTGTTTAATGTTCCAGAACTTTTGTAGTTAAAAAATTAACGATTTAATTATAAATGTGTCCGGCAACAAAGTAGCCCAGATTGCCAAAAATCATACAAAAGTGCACAAGTTGGTATTCAACTGGTGGGAGAAGCTGGATGACAGGACTACAAATTCTGTGTGTACTCCCGTCAAGTTTAATAACACACTGGCCACCTTAAAAGATCTTACTCGGGACGCTCTAATTTTGCAACAAAAAGAAGCTGCTAGAAGAGAAAGTCTATGTTTTTGATAGGAAAATTAGCCTTAAAAACAGCGATGAGGGAAGAAATAAGATAGCTCAAGAAAACAAAAGATTCTCAGCACCAAAAGGACAAATTAATTGCCACACTGAAGAATGGGTTCAAGGGTTGGCTCAGAAATCAAAGACTACTGAAACATATTGAAAAAAACCAGGAATAAACGAATGATGTTTTGAATAGTAACACTCAATCGTTGTGATGGAAGCTGAATGCAAGGTGTGAGAATCAGTCAGTTAGAAGGTCATGTTGTGTTTCCGAAGAAGACTGGTTCAAACATCTCTCTTCAGCTTTTTGGGACAAAAGTGTCAAGGACCATGAAGACAAGAATCCAAAAGACTAGTCTGCCCCAATCAGTTGGGATATAACTTTTGACAGAGAGGACATAGTAAACACCATCATGAAATTAAAAAATGATTGTGCCTGTGGCCCAGATGGTCTTGTGAATATGCTAATGAAAGACAACTCAACTTTGTGGGCTGACATTTTATATCAACTATTTAGACAGATAGTAGGTGTTAGCCAACTTAGTATTGAAAGACGTGACCACCTGGGCAGAATCAAATGGGAGACGCTACAGAAAGAGGGTCAGCACTACACTGTGTGGTTTGACATTACTGTCCTGCCTAGCATAAGCTGGAGTTGGCATGGTAAGAACATTATATGTAGCGGTTTTGGTTCTCTCATCATTCTTTGATCATGTGGACAGGTCACTGTTATGGGTAGAACTGTCAAAATGGGGAATGCCAGCAGGCCTCTTAAGAATTCTGCAACTCTTTTACAATAACAACACAGTGTGTGTAAGGTTGAATTCAGAAGGTGATATCTCAAAGAACATCAGGGTAAATAAGGGGGCTAGGCAGGGATGTGTTTTGGCCCCAACCCTGTTCAACCTATAAATGTCAGACTTATGGCAAAATTGCTGAGAAAGTTGGGGCTATCCACCAAAAGTAGCCCAGCTTGGAGTTAGTTGTACAGGCTACACTGATGATCTTATCTTATTAGACTTCGCCAGCAGGCATTCAGCATTCAGCGAGTACTTGAGGTAGTGTTAACCTTTTTAACCAACAATGGCTTAACATTAAATCCAGTAAAGTAAAAATGTATAATATTTACTAACAAAAAGAAGAAGGGAAGTTACTTGTGGCTGATATCTAACACAAAAATAACTCAGGTTAACTCTTGCATTTTTCTGGGTTTTCTCTTTACAAACTCAAAAATGCATGAACAATTGAACTCAAGAATGCATTAAAAAATGAGAATATGCATACCTATGACGATGACGGTCAGGACCACATTTTTTGAATTATCACACAGCCCTTTAATTGAATTTTAAAGGTTAAAGGTTACTCCAATTATTCTGTATGGAATTGAACTGAAGGTTTCAAAAACAGAATGTTACCAGGCACATTTGAAGGCCTTATTTTAAGAGAGGTGCTGGGACTGCTAGAGTTTGTTTCCATTAGTGTCCAATGTTTAGAATTGGGGCCACAATCCTGATGGTCCATGTACCAATACATAAGTATTAGGCTGTAAAATAAAATTACAGAAGTAGAACAGACTGGAATATAATTTTATCTAAAGAGTTTAACGCTATCAAACTCTAATAAGGTCATTACAAATTTGAAGAGATGTATGACGTTTATGAATGTGATGGCCCTGGAACTGGGAATTTGGAGGTCTTGAAAACCTCTATGAAGAAATGGGACAAGATCTGGGACATCCAATACCTGAAAAGATTAGGAAAATATCAAAAATGTCCCCACTTATACAGACCACATAACAAATGCAAACATACCTGACAAAGTTTCCATCCGCCACATACAGCCAGTGGCTTTTAAAATTCAGGTTAAATTGTTTACCCAACCTGGAAAAATTGGGACCCCAATTGAACACTCCAAAGAGGTTTGAAATTGTCAACTGTGCAAGTCACAGTCTTAAGAGACCCTATATCATTTGGTTATAGAATGCAATGCTCTTATGAAAGAAAGGATTCAATCTTTTGAGCCATTTACACATTCAGTAACCGCTATGATTAGTGATTCGTTATGGACCGGATTGATGACTGGGATGCAGGTCTCACGTCTTTTAGCTATGGTAACATTTATAAAGGTTGCATTTGAACATTTCTCTAGTGTAATTCAAGAAGGGAATCTATTAATGGAATTGTGTTTTTAGATTTGTAGTAGCAGTCGGTATAACGAAAACGCTGATAATAAAGGTTTTAACACAAATACAGCGCTAGGCAACATGTGCGTCTCTTAAGGCAATTGTTTTGTTTATCATGTTCTGGTCCCATAGATGGCAGACTTCAGCAAAGACATGTAGAAGAGGGTGCTTTTTATGCTGCTGTATTAGTATATATATATATGTAACAAGACCCAACGTACCAAGGTACAGGAAAGCGGAATCCACTCCCGAGAGCAGCAGCCTGTGACAATGCACAGACAGCAAAAAAGGAAAACCCCAAAACGACACCCATCCAAAAAAAATCAACTTTATTAGGTGTGTGCTGGAAAAATGGAGAGTGCGGGCAGTTAACGCGTTTCGCGGCTATCCAGCCGCTTGATCACTATATTACATGGATGTGGTGTTTCCATAGGAAGAGCATTTTTTGGGTGGCTTATAAATCCGCTCGCTCTGGACTAATCCTCACCAAACTTTGCAGAAAATGTATATGGCTCACTCTGCATTTTATTGCAAAGTTTGGAGAGGTTTGGTCCAGAGGGGGCAAAGTTATAGGGGGGTCCCAAAACTTTTGTTTTTTTTCCCATAGACATAATGGGAAAAAACTTAAACCGCTGGATGGATTTACAACAAATTTGTGGCAGGAGTGGGGGCTTGGTCCCGAAAGCGTGCTTTTGCAAATTTGGTGTAAATCCGTCCAGTAGTTTTTTTTAAAATGACCAAAATGTAAGGCAAAAAAATTTGTGATATCTCCGTTCGCTTCGCAGACGGACTTCCCGGTTCGCTCCGCGGACAGTGCCCTGATTGGCCAGGCGGCTTGTGTGATATCTGCGAACATCCGACGTGTTCGCTGATTGGACGGTGTGGGGCGTGGAGCGCGTCAGATTTTTTGTGGCGCCCGCCATCTTGCATTCGCCGACGACCGCGGTCTGCGCGGTGAAACTTGGATTAAAAATTGTATTTAGTGGAGTGTGTTGGTGTGTAAGAGTGTTTGGGGAGGGTGGGGGAGTATGAGATAGGTTCAATGTTCTGTTTTTTTTATGTGCTAGATGCTTTTGTTGTGTTTGATTTTTCTGTGGACAACACGGCTGTTCTGAAATTTTCGTAAATAAACAGAATGGATTCGGTGTCAAGTTGAAAGTGTTCTAAGAAGACTTGTGGGGTCCTGGAATGTTCGCAGGGGGTGTCCTGAAGACGTTGTCTGTATTGTTCGTTGTCAAGCTGAAAGTGTTCTAAGAACACTCGCGGTGTCCTGAAATGTTCGTACATAAAGAAAATGGGGGTGTTCTGAGGACGTTGTCTGTATTGTTCGCTGGCAAGTTGAATGTGTTCTAAGAACACTCGCGGTGTCCTGAAATGTTCGAAAATAAACAAAATGGGGGTGTTCTGAGGACGTTCTCCGTATTGTGTGCCTGCTTAGCTGTATCCAATGAGGGAATGGCACAGAGAGTGAAGTGGAAATGGTAGAAGGGCTGTCTAAGAGTTACGCAGTCCGCAGACAGGGCATGCTACATCCGGGGTTTTCCAGCAAATCCAGCATGGAAAGAAGACTGTAGGGATCAGCCAATCAGATGTTGAAGTTGTGGATTTGTGTTCAAAGAGACTGTGTGTAGTGAAGATGGCAGAAGTGGAGAAAGTCAGGGTGTTGGTGCTTGGAGATATGTTTGTGCATGGTTTACAACAGTATGCTCAATGCAGGCATGTTGCAAAGAATTTTGATGTTAAAGGAGTGGAGGTGGTGTGGAGCAGTGTGCCTGATTGCAATGTACAGGGAATTGTACAAGTTTGTGAAGATATGGGCAGG
Source organism: Ambystoma mexicanum (assembly GCF_040938575.1). NCBI lineage: Eukaryota > Metazoa > Chordata > Amphibia > Caudata > Ambystomatidae > Ambystoma > Ambystoma mexicanum. Next base: position 254,082,983 of record NC_090936.1, read on the forward strand.
ATGAACAGTCCCCATGTGGTAGTTTTGCACTATGGTGCTTTCCATTTGGGCTATGTCAATGCCCCTACTTTGTTGGCAGATTTGGAACACTTGGTTCAAGCAGTAATGAACATCCTTCCAAATACCAAAGTAATTTTTTCTGGATTAATACCTAGGGCAATATGGGACAAAAGTTCAGTTGTTTGTCCTCAGCAAAACAATGCTAGGTGGGTAATCAACCCAGGCATGTGTGCCTTCATGCTTAGAGCTGGTATGTTCTTCTGTAATAATGAAAATATTGATTCCAGTAATGCTGTTTATTTTGAAGAAGATGGCATTTCCTTATCTTTTATGGGAAATGCCATTCTGTTTTGGAATGTAATGGTTGCTTTGGAGAAGGTTATGTGAAGATTTTAGGAGTAAAGTAAGAAAAATAAAAAAAATACAAAATAACAGGTGTCTGTCAAGCATCTGCAAAAAAACACAAAAAAACGGCTCTTTTCAGAGCCAACCTCAAAGGGGAAATGGGGCACACTATTTAAATTTACATTCACCACGCTCAGATTTTTGAAATGTCCGTGGACATGGTGGTAGTCCGCGGACATCGAAATCACTAGCTAGGGGTACAGTATGTTCTATGTTACATGTATATAAAGACAGGGATATTATGGTTAAGTTGTGCTACTAAAAACATATGAAATTCAGTAAAAAACTTTGTTAAAGGGACGTCATGGTTAAGTTGCGCTAATAAAAACCTATGAAATTCAATGAAAAAACTTTGTTAAAGGGATGTTATGGTTCAAAGTAAAACCGAAAAACCCCCTGAAATCCAGCAGTTATGGTAAGATAAGCAACCATAACTAGCGCCACCGTGCACTGCTAACACTAACACCCAGGACATCAAAGAAGGCATCACAAATGTCATTGATGACATCACTGATGACATCACATGGCTGGCTCTTCCTTTTTTTCCTTTACTGACATATCTAAGCCACATAGTTTTCTTCAGTAACAGTCAGGAAGTAAAAATTGAAAAGGTACTATATTTGTAGACTTAGGGTCAAGTCCTATCATATGAAACATATATATAGCGGAAGACACAGGCTTGAAAGAGAGCAATCCTTTCTGTGCATGAAGATAATCATTAGAGTTATCAGCACTTTCTCATAGTTTTATTTTTATTACTATACCTTCCCTGTATATGCTCATATTTGTATACATTGTACTCACACTCCTTTCCTCAGGGTTCACTGACATCGATACCCATACGTACAGTAAGTAGCAGCTTTGAAACAGAGCAATAATTTATCTGCATAAAGATAATCAGTTAGGTTATGAACTCTTTCTGCTACTACTTCTGCTTTTTTGCTTACTTCTCTGTACCAGTATATACTCATATTTGTATGTGTTGTTGTCTCTTTGTGTTTTGTCTGTAATAATGTAATTATGTATTAAGTGGGTTTTATTAGCTACTTATTACATGTTTCACAGTACGCAAAACTCTAATAAGAAAGCAGTTATCATTTCATTATTCTACATGGCAATATTATGAATATTGCACCTTCATCATGTATACTGCACACACTGCCTAAGTTTCTGCATGAGTTGCTTAGTATACTGGATAGAACTTCATAATAGAATGCTATTTATATCAATGCATTGCTTAATGCACTAATTAGCTCATGATATTTATTCAAATGATCCTGGACACTTTTTGGTCAACATTATAAGAATCCCTCCTACAGAGAAGTAAATGCACATGTGATGTCATCAGTGATGTTATCAATGACATTTGTGATGTCATCTTTGATGTCCTGGGTGTTAGTGTTAGCAGTGCACGGTGGCGCGAGTTATGGTTGTTTATCTTACCATAACTGCCGAATTTCAGGTGTTTTTCGGTTTTACTTTGAACCATAACGTCCCTTTAACAACGTTTTTTTACTGAATTTGATAGGTTTTTAATAGCCCAACTTAACCATAACGTCCCTTTAAACAAAGTTTTTTCATTGAATATATATATATTTATATATATATTTGTTGGTTCTTATCTTGTTTTGTAATTTTTTTGTATAGATGGTGATGTTGTGTATGGTATCATGTATGCTAAAAATGAAATGCAGTTAAACTCATTAAGGGTCTTTTTCTGGTAGGAGATATTATGTCATCCTCATGGCAGAGGTCTCTTTGCTCCAGGTGGCACCTCAACTTCATACCTCATTTGCCTTGCTTCAGGAACTACTTTACTATGTGGGCCTCTCTATTAGCAGCAACTACCATTGTGGATCAGTTATTTCCAGATCCACTGCTGCAGGTTGGTCAGGATATGAACTACCTCCACCCAGGTAACAGGTTCCCTATGCATGCAGAAACCATCTAAGTGCAATACATTGCCCTTCTGCAGAATCCATCTAAGTGCAATACATTGCCCACCTCAGAATCCATCTAAGTGCAATAGATTGCCCACCCCCAAAATCCATCTAAGTGCAATACATAGCCCACCCCTAAATCCATCTAAGTGCAACACATTTCCTGACCCCCAATAAAATAAAGTGTGACCCACTGCCTGCCCTCAAAATGCCTCAAGTACAACACAATGTCTGCCTTCCAAAATCCATCTATCAGGCTATCCATGGAGTGCAGCCGGTAATCTACACAATGTTCTGATTTGAAGATAGTAATGAAGTAGTGGCAAGGTTTTAATTGAGCACAGTAATGGCTGAGCCTACCCCCGAACCACCTTACCTCAGTTGTTGCCATTGGGTGCTATGTTAGATGTCCATGGGCGAACAGGGGCTAAATGCGAGGGGAGCTGTCCAGAAGGGAGCTGCCCTTTGCCTTGGGCACTTAGTCTGCTTCCCTCGGAGGACCTCTGAAATACAACTGTTCTGGTCATGTGAGAGGCCATGGACCAATGTGAACCAAATGGGTGGTCGGGGGAGCGGGAGGGAGGCACAGAGAATGGATGAAGGTGGATGGGAGAAGGGAGAGGGAAAACACTCAGAGGAGGCTGCCAGGACAAAGGCTAAGGGACACCTTACCGCTTTAGCCAGTTACCGAGGATTGGGTGGGGGGAAGAAGAAAGCAAGAAAAAAAACAAGGGACTACAACACAAAGGGCCTCATCACGAGCTGGGCTGTAGCCCTTAAATGCAGTGGTAACGGTATTACCACCACATTTAAGGGCTGGGCCTATCACGATTTTGGTTCTAAATTGGCTGTTTTACCTCCAGCTTTTTTCTGCAGGTGAAAATCCCTGTTTTCGGCGGTATTACAGCTGGCTGTATTAGCCCGCAGTATTAGCACCGAAAATTCCCCATTGGATCTAATGGACCCAATCAGGAATGGGGATTTACTGTTAAGGCCCAACCCGTGATCCGGTGGTAATACCACCTGGCCAGTCGGTGCTAGGGCTATTACATTCGGCGGTATTACAGCCAGGAATACAGCCCAACTCGTGATGAAACCCAAAGTCAGCAAACACTACTTGCAGATCAGATCAAAAACAGCTAGCAAAACATAGTTTTTTAAATTTTAATTTTTGTATTTGGTTAAAAAAAAGCATTTCTTTAGAACCTTTACAATTCTTAATCAAAAAACACAATTAGACATTCCCAGAAGTGGAGAAAAGAAACCAAAGTTAAAAAAAATTAATGACCATTTGCATATAATGACTTCAATAAAATGAATCCATTCTCCCCACTTCTTAAAATCGCTCTGGAGCGATTACTCCCATTTCCTATGACCAAGGCTGACTCTCCAGTCTATGGAGGTGTGTTTTATTTTTCTCCCCTTTACCCACCATACATCAAGGATGTTCTCATACTCTGTTTTCCGTTTTGATGATTCGACCATACCACCCACCCTCCTCTTACCATACTAATGAGTAATTTGCTTCAGATCTAGTTTAGCAAGTTCAATTTTACCAGTATTTCTACCACTGTTGCAGTTAGCTGTACTTCTTGGCCTGCAATCATTCTTTCCCAGAGATGTTCTGATAAAAGACGCTCCTCTAAATCTTCTTAGCTTGGCTAACCTCAGGGCCCAGGTCCCTTCACAGTCCATTAGAATGTGTCGGAGTGACTGAGATCTTGGATTGATACAAATTTTGCACAATTTAATTGTACGTTCTTCCTGTTTTCTTCTCGCCAAGACTTCCCCAGTGGGGAGATTCTCTATCCATATTTTTTACCCTTAGCTCCAACCCTCTCAAGATATTTGACTTTGAACTTTTCAGGTAGGTTCTCATGTCTTCATACAGGGATCCGAACTTGGGAATCATTATCTCCCTATAGAGTGAGACCAATTTCCACTCCGCTCGACACTCCAGAGAGATAAAGCCCAGCTTGAACCGCAAATTCCAGCCCGATGTACTCAGGGGAAGGTTGAGCGAGTCCTTCCAAATTCTACCTTCTACTTTAGCCCAAGTTAAATTCCAAAGTGAAGATTTGGCTTCTAGGCCATATAGAATAACCGGTATTATTTTGGCCACATAATATTTGATCATCGGCAGAATGGTGAATTTACAGTATTTAACTTTGATCTTTTTCATATGGGGGATCAGATCATATGCCTTGGCAAAGAGATCATGCTCCTGGTTTCTCGGGCTGGCATAGATCTTATAGTCGAGGTATATTAGCTCATCCACTCGCTGTATGATCTGTCCCATCAGGGACCAGTTTTCAATGCTAATTTTCTTTCTCTGATGTTTGAACACGAGTATCTTTGATTTTAAGGGGTTTATCACTAACCCGTTTTTCTCTGCATAACCGCCCAATTTTGTCAGCAATCTTTGAAGACCTATAGCAGTTCTGTCCAGTAGAACAAGATCGTCTGCATAGGCCAGCCAAAAGATGTTATTTCCATTAAGGATTGGGCTGGGCAGTGCGGACAGTGCTAATTCTTGCCCCATATCTGACAGGAAGAGGTTGAAGAATAAAGCGCTCCCAAGCACCCCTGCCTTACTCCTCTCTCTACTTTCACTGCGTTTTACAAATGTCCCTTATCATCCATTCTTACCCTTACTGTTGTGTCCCTGTGCAACTCTATTAGCATGGCTAACAGAGGTTCTGGGACTCCATTTAGTTTGAGTTTCGCCCACAACTTGCCTCTACTGATCTGATCGAAGGCCTTTGAGAGAGATATCCAGGCCCCATATAAGGGTAGTTCCCCCTTCCCAGCCAAAGTCTCACTCACCAGGATCAAGATTAACCCATTTAATGCCATAGAGAGCCCCCTTCTAAATCCTGTTTGAAAGCGGGGAAGGGCCCCCACACTGTCCACCCAGTGTGTGAGCTCCTTAACTATCAACCTCATAAAGATCTTGCTTTCAATATCTAATAGCGCAATCGGGTGATAACTAGCGGGGTCAGTCCTGTCCCCGCCTTAAAGAGTGGTATAATCAGCCATGTTTTCCAAGACGGGGGGAAATGTTTTGTAGACAGAATCTCCCCAAATAAGTTCCTCAAAAACCCAGCCCAAAACTCTGGTTCATTTTTAAGAACCTGATACGTCAACCTGCTAGGTCCGGCAGCCTTGGATAACGAGGAGCTCCTGATAATCTCCACAATTTCCTCTTTCTCCAATGCCAGCGACCATTTGGTTTCCAGCTGCTCTATCTCCCCTTCCTTGCTCGGTTTCGCAAAAAATGTTGACAGATTTTCGACCCATTTATTTTCTGGAACCAGATTACACAGGGTACTGTTTTATTGCTGATCAAGTTGACCTATTACTGACCAAAACCCTGTAGTGTTAGTCTCAGCCAAAAGCTTCAGCATCTGTTCCCCATCATTTTGTGATCTTGCCATTCTCTGATTTTATGACCAATGTCTATATTTACTCCTAATCCTGTTTGCTTCCTTTGTAAACCTTTCAACAGCCAAATTCTGTCTTTTAAGGCCTCGTAGTTCACGTCTCATTTCTCTTTTTCTAGTCTTTGATTCCTCATCAAACTCGTGCAGATGAGCTGCTTAGCTCCAATGGATGACATTTTCGGGGGGACAGTTGACCAGATAAAGCTAATGTATTTATCCGGTTGGCAATGATCTATCAGGGAGGATTTTGATATCCTCTTTAGTTCTTTATTTAATTTTCCCCCCCTCGACCATATTTAACTAGTCTGACTGTGCCCCTCGTTCCATCCAATTTTTGCTTATGTAGCCACTGCTGATGACCTTGAATATCTGGGAAGGTCAGCTCCAGCCTGGCATGGTCGCTGCCCCCTCCTGGTTTACTTCCAATATAGATGTTCTAGAAAAAATGCTCGAACTGACAAAGATGTAGTCTAGTATGGAAGTTGAGTCTCCCCGCCTCCATGTCGTGGAGGCTCCTTTTTCCCCCTCTGAGCACCCATTTAACATTTCAAGGTCCCATGAGCTCATAAATGATAACCATTTCTGCCATCTTCTTGAGACTTTTTCCCCCCTTGTTCTCTCCTTCTCATTTGAATACTATACACATATGGAATTGAGATCCCTTGCTACTATGATGTTAGCCATACCCATGTCTGACTTCACCATTAACAAAAGGCCCCCTAGAGTGTCCAAGAATGTTTCAAGTGTGGAAGAGGCTGGGTTCTAGTACACATCTATCACCACCACCCATGGGTTCTGGATTTCAAATGTAAGCTGGATTAAACTAGCCAAAATGAGAGTTTTGTTCTTAAAGATTACCTTGGCATTTTTAACTGAGCTATTTTTGATGCTATCAAGAGCCCACCAGCTGGCTTGCCCAATGGCTTTTGACTTGCCGGTAGACAGTGGATGATAAAGCCCTCTATTTCTATCGCATTCACCATCCAGGTTTCCTGAAATATCACAATATCCATCTTACCCCAGAAGTGCTCTTTAACTTTTTTCACTCTAAAAGTGCTGGAACCCCGCGTGTTCCAACTCACCACATGGAGGGCAGTCTGACTAAAGTTGTCTTGAGACCAGGCCTATGCTCGTCCAACCTTGGGCCAGGATTTCGGGGAGGGCAGCCAACACATTTTCTTCCTTAAAGGATTCTGTCGTGACTGTGGAGCCCTCCTTTCTGCGATCCCCTGTGCTTCTTTCTTGGTTCAGGGAATTTGTCTTAACAGACCCTTGCTGCAAATTTGCCTCATTCAGGTTAAATTCAGAGCCATCTTTGACCACTTTTAGGCCTTTTTCTTCTAGTGCCCCAGCAGCTTTTATGATTGCTTCATAAGCCCTAATCAAGCTCAACCCTAGTTAAACCTTGTGACCATTTTTACAATCAGGAAATTTGACATATTCTATGTTTGCAGAAGCAAATAGGTACAAGCTCTTGATTTTCTTGAACTCCGCTAGAATCTTGTTTCTACTTAGGGATTTGTAGTGATTGTTCTTTCATGTAGATTTTATCCACAATCTTGGAACTTCAAAGCCAGTTCTGTCTTCCTCTTTTTGCACCCTTTGTATCATTTTGCTATCCCGTTGGTGCATGGTCCCACTTTCTTGTTGCAAAATCTCTTTCGATTTTCCAGAACCATTCCATATCCCCTAGATTGTCTGGAACTTCCCTTCTCCCTTTTCAGTTGCCACCACATTAGAGTTGATTGACTCACTGGCGGTAGCTAGGCTCTCTACTTTCTTAGGGGCTGTTAGGAACATCGGTGCAATTTTCAATTTTGCTCCTCTCACATCTGGTCAGCGCTCTTAGGCACCGATCTTCTCTTAGGCCCTTATTTTGCATGAAAATTGGGGAAAACTTCACTTTTGGGATTTGAATGTCTCCCTCTTTTTGCCTCTGGAAGTTTTGGCCTGAGTTGGGATGATACTCTGTCTGCATCCCTATAATCATGCGCAAAATCTCTGGGTCGCTTTCCATTGTTCTCTGTTGTTGTAGCTTTGCCGATGGTTGAGCTTGGCTTGATGTTGTTAAGTTTTTTTCCTGCGGGCCAAGCTCACTTACAGGCTTAGCAATTCCTTTATTATGCATGTCCTCTTTTACAGTGTCCGGTTGCCTTTCCGGATTCGGTGTGCTGATGTTATTCACAAAATTAAGTAACCCTGCATTTTTGATTTTTTGGGTTTTTTGATTTATTTTCCTTGCTCTTTTTTGGAATTCTCTGGGCACTCTTCTGCCCGTTTTTTGCACCTCCCTTTCTTTTTGTTCTTCTCCGCCTCTTTGCGTTTTGGTTACTCGCGGCTGTCCAATCCAGTTCATCGGCGACCCCGGTTTCCCCGGTGTCTTCCTGGACTTCCCTACTTACACTCCTTGTTTACCCGGAATCCTCCGCTTGGACCTCCTCTACTTGTGCCAATCTCATAAATTCTTCCAAAATGGATTCCGACAACTGGATATTTTTGGGCTTTCTGTCGGTACCCCCGCCTCTAGCTCTTGTGGTCCAGGCTGGTGATGCATGGTCTGCAATAGGTCTCGAATTTGGGATTGTAATGTGGCATCCTCCTTTCTGTTTGCCAGAGAAATTCTCTGGATAGAGGAGATGTCTAACCCCTTCTTGGCTACTTCAATTCGAATGTCGTTTATCGTGGGGGTGATAGAGGAGATGATTATATTCTTTAGTCCCACCAGTGAGGAGTGACATTTGGCCACTTCATCCGTTAATTCAAGGAGAATTCCGGCTTGACTTTGAACATCATCTTTCAGCAGTTCAAACACTGACACCAATTAATTTACCACAAAGATCCATGCCTTTAGGGTTGAGTTGTCCACCTGGTGAACTGTCTGTTTCTCCTTCTCTTTTTCAGATTCTGGGGTCCCCGACTCCATTCCCCTATTTTCCTCCGAGAGTTCGCCTTAGGCCTCCAACTCTTCTTCCTCAATTTCTGGGCCCCTTCGTCCTCCCCACTTCTTAACTTTAACTTGGCATGAGCTGGTAGTCCCCTGGCTTGCTTCCTCTCCTCTTGATATTGGAGAACCCCAACTCCCCTCTCTTAAGTCTGCTGCATCATTCGAGCTCTTATGTCTCTTTTTACCAAAGTATTCTTTAATTTTCCTTTGGATATCTTTTGTTGTGACCGTATATTCCAGCCTCCGTCTCCACTGGTTTACAATGTCCACTTGGCCAGTTTGGGTTTTCATATCTTCAGTCTCTTGGGCCGGAGTTCTATGCACCAGTGCTACTGTTACCACCAGCAGTGTATTTGGCATGGTTTTTTGATCTCCTATACAAGGGGTCTCCGTTGAGCTCCCCATGGGAGCTACGTAGGAAACATTCCAATCTGTTCCATTTATTAGTTTAAGGGCCACTGTGCTTCTCAGCTTCATTTTATTGAGAGTGGGGAGGTTATATTAATTAGGCTGGGGTGTGGTCTGCCTAACCCCAACTATTGGAGCTGTCGATTTCCACCCTGCCTCTTTAGCCACTATGTTCGATCCTTGTGGTATAAACAACCCTTGAACCTCGCAGAAAATATTCTCTATGGGCAATGGGAGCCTCTTGTTTTTACTAAGGGGAACTCTACACCTCTGCCCTTGTCTTCCTTTGAGACCCACAGTCCCCCCTTAATTTTTCAAGGGCTCCTCTCCCCCTTTGTTTTACCACACTCCAATATCGATGACCGATTGAACTGACGTTCGACCCAAAGCACTCACACCAGCGAGCAGGATCAAAGGGTGAGCCCCGCAGTCTCCCGCTCACAAACTGGGTGCACCCCCTTGAGTGAATAACCCTGGGGTCTTACTTGTGAGTCTTTGACCTCTCACCTGTTTGCCTCAGCGCGTCACATCCCAAAGCTCCGTCGGGTTTCCTTTTCCTCATCTTCAAGATGTCTTGCTCCTGCTTCCTGAGGCAACGCTGCCAGCCACGGGCCCAATTCCGACTTCCAGTTACTTCCTAGCAATCCGTATTGTATTCCTCCAAGGATCGTTACTAATACCCTCAGCACGGTATGGCAGAGTTTCCTGCAGTTACAGCTTACTGCTAACTGCCAACTGCTTTTGCAGAGTCCACTTATCGCTCCACTTTGCGCAGCCGCTTCGCGGAGAGGAAGCAATTTTATTCTGGTAAAGGGGGCGGGGCTTGTCCACCCACATGGCTTCCCCGGTTGAATTAAAGGCAAACACTCTTTTTAGTTGTAGAAGTTGCCTTCATTTTCCGTCTCTCACTTCAGCCTCAGAAGTGAATAATATCCCAGCAATTACTGTGCAAAAGGTGAGAAAGGTGCTCTGCACACTGCCAACTGCTTTTGCAGAGTCCACTTATCGCTCCACTTGGTGCACCCGCTTCGCGGTGTGGAAGTGATTTTATGTGGGTAAAAGGGGGCGGGGCTTGTCCACCTACATGGCTTCCCCCAGGTGAATTAAAGGGAAAAACTCCTTTTAGTTGTAGAAGTTGCCTTTGTTTTCCGTCTCTCACTTCAGCCTCAGAAGTGAATAATCTCCCAGCAATTACTGTGCAAAAGGTGAGAAACGTGCTTTCCACACTGCCAACTGCTTTTGCGGAGTCCACTTGTCACTCCACTTCGCACAAACATAGTAAAAACACAGAAAAAACCTTCTAGGATCAATCAACAGGGCCATAAAAACTGATTGGAAACATACAAATCGGCCTTCCTAAAGGCACTTTACAAGCCTAAAAACGGATTGTACATCTAAATTAAACATACTCAAATCCACACAAAAGTACCAACAAGCCACTAACACACCTTACCCAGTGATTATTTTGCAAGATCGCTTCAGATTGCAATCAGGAAAAGCAGAGGGAAAGCAGGAGGTTGCCAGGACAAAGGCCCAGGGACACCTGACTACCTTAGCCTATTGCTACGGGAATCGGGGTGGGGATCCAGAAACAAACAAAGGACTACAATGCAAACCCAGGAACCCTATTTGCAGACCAGCTCTAAAAAACAGATTGCCTAACATAGAAAAAACTCAGAAAATCCTCTCCAGAAACAAACTACTAGGCCAAAAAATAGATTGCAAACTCACAACTCATACATCCTAAAGGCACTTTACAAGCCAGGAAACGGATTGGAGACCTAATTTAAACATACTCACATCCATCAAAAATCACCAGCCAGCCACTAACCCCCCTTGCTCATTGGTTCTTTTGCAAGATGGCTACAAATTACAATCAGGAACAGGAACAGCAGAGTGAAAGTACTCATGGGAAGCTGCCAGGACAAAGACACAGGGACACCTGACTGTCATAATCAATTGCCAAGGGGCGATTGTGTGGGGGGTAAGAAAACAGAAACAAACAAAGGACTACATCACAAAGCCAGGGAACCATACTTGCAAATCAGCTAAAAATTGGTTTGCAAAATATAGTAAAAATACAGAACAAAACCTCTATAAACAACCAACCAGGCCATAAGATTGATAGGAAACTCACAAATCATCCCTCTTAAAGGCACCTTACAAGAAAAAAAACAGATTGGAAATATAAGTTAAACAGACTCAAATCCACCAAAAAAGCACCAGCCCGCTCCTAACACCCCTTACCCAGTGGTTTGTATGATCAAGATAGATTCGAATTACAATCAGGAAAGACAGAGTGAAAGCACTCAGAGGAAGCTACCAGAGCAATGGCACAGGGACACCTGACTGTCTTAGGTAATTGCCAATGGGTGGGTAGGGGTGGAAGAATGCCAGAAACAAACAAGGACTACAACACAAAGCCAGGGAGCCCTACCTGCAGATCAGCTCAAAAAACAGGTTGCAAAATGTAGTACAAATGCAGAAAAACCCCTATAGAAATAACCCAACAGACAATAAAATGATTGAAAACTCACAAATCATCCCTCCTAGAGGAACATTACTAGCCAAAAAATGTATTGGAAATCTAAGCTAAGCACACTCAAGCCACCATAAAGTACCAGCCAGCCCCTAACCCCCATTACCCATTGGTTCTTTTGCACAATGTCTACAGATTACAATCAGGAAAGGCAGTGGGAAAGAACTCAGAGGAGGCTGCCAGGACAAAGGCGCATGGACACCAAACTGTATTTATTTATTTGCATTTGTAGAGCGCTCACACAGCCCAGGGGCATTGAGGCGCAGTTACAGGAAGTTGTCTTAGTTGCAGCACATAGGTGGGCGATAGGTTACCATGGCCCACAAACATGTATTATTCACAATATTTTGGTAATTTGCTTGATTACATTTGCAATAGATATGTTAGATAAGTTGAATACAGTAGCCCATCTTAAGTTAGATAAGCTTGGCAGGTTCTCTAATTAAACTGTGAAGGCGGTTTTACAGAATCATCTTTTTAGACAGTCTAGTTTTGACGGCCTTGCGTAAGGCGAGATGTGAAGGCTCACTTCTGATGAAGTGAGGCAGTGAGTTCCAGTGCCTAGAGGCAATGAACGGGAAGCTAGCGCCACCGCCTCTTGTCCGTTTGATTTGTGTAACCGGCAGTAGATTGACATATGGGGTTCAGCCGGAGGCAGGAGGACTCTTTGGGAAAGGTAGGGGGGGTGCATTGTAGTAGATGCATCTATGCAAGATGGGAAGTGTCTTGAACAGGATGCGTTGGCGGACCGGCATCCAGTGTGCTTGTTGGCTGGCTGCCGAAATGTGTTCCCTTTTGGAGATGCCCAATGCTGACCAGAGGGCGGTGTTCTGAATAGTTTGTAGTTTGTCTGTCTCCACCAATTGCCAAGGGGTGAGTGGGGGAGGTATAAAGCCATAAGCAAATAAAGGACTACAACACAAAACCAGGGAACCCTACAAATGGATTGCAAAACATAGTAAAAGCATGGGGAACAACCTCTAGAAACAACCAACCAGGCCAAATAATTGACAGGAAACTCTCAAATCATCCCTCCTAAATGCATCTTACAAGCCAAAAAACAGATTGGAAATCTAAGTTAAATACTCTCAAATCCACCAAAAAGCACCAGTCATCCCCATAACACCCCTTACTCAGTGGTTCCTTTGCAATATGTCTACATACTTTAATCCAGAAAGGCAAAGGGAAAGCACTCAGAGGAGGCTGCAAGGACAAAGGCGCAGGGTCACCCGATTGTTTTAGGTAATTACCAATGGGTGGGTGGGGGAAGAAGAAAGTCGAAACAAACAAAGGACTGCGACAAAAAGACAGAGAACCCTACGTTCAGATCAGTTAAAAAAAAACGGACTACAAAACATAGTAAAAACACAAAAAAACACCTCTAGAAACAACCAACCATGCCAAAAAACGGATTGGAAACTCGCAAATCAACCCTCCTAAAAGCTCTTTACGTGCCAAAAAACCTTTTGGGAAATCTAAGTTAAACACACTGAAATCCACCAAAAACCACCAGCTAGCCCCTAACACCACTTACTGAGTGGTTCATTTTGCAAGATGGCTAAAGTGTACAATCAGGAAAGGCAGAGGGAAAGCACTCAGAGGGGGCTGCCAGGACAAAGGCACAGGGACACCAGATGTCTTAGCCAATTTCAAGGGGGTGGGTGGGGGAGGAAGAAGGCCGGAATTAAATAAAGGACTACAACACAAAGCCAGGGAATCCTAAAAATATATTGCATAGCATAGTAAACGTCCTGGGAATAAAACCTAGAAACAACCAACCAGGCCAAAAAATGGATAGGAAACTCACAAATTGTCCCTCCTAAACGAGAACAGCTTCATGGACAGTGTAAGAACCTGGAACAGCAAATATTTAATCTCAAATCTCAGGAAAAGCGACAGGGTACTACCTTCCCTGGAGCTGAACGGAATCACGGCCCTAGCCAAGGAAATGTACCAGCAGCTGTCCCCTTGGCCAGACCTGGTTATAACCCAATGGTTGAGTCTGAATCACCCACAAATATTCACACACATTCTTGCCCACCAGAGAACAGCAATGAGTGACAAAATGACACATACCAGAATGCACAATGTAGTCATTTAAAAATTATGAAATCTACCAAGACTTTGATAAAACCATTCAAACAGGGAGGTGATTGTTGCATGGAAGACCATTTAGAGTCTGTTCATGATATATTGAAAGCCCTTCAGATTTCTAGGAAACAATATAGAAAGTACTTTCACCTAACTCTAGATGCAGCATCTGCTAGTATCATTCTTGGGTTCAATGACAGGAAAATGGGTCATGGGCAGACTTTGAGAAGGAGATTAGACACCGATGCTCACCTTACCAGTCTATACAAGATGCCAAGAAAACTGCTTATACTATGACGGCAAAGACAAATGAGTCAGTGTGCCAGTTCTTTCAAAATTAAAAAGAGTATTTTAACGCTTTGATGTGACCTTTAACCCTAACTCTGTAGAATTTAAAACTGCATATTTTTATGGGCTCCAAAAGGAAATTGTCTCCCAGTTAATTTGTAAATTTGACAGGGAAAAAGCCCTTGAATGGATAATAGAACAGGGGACCAAACTGTGTGAAGTGATATTTGGTCAGGAAGAGGAGGGGCCTAAGAATAGAGAGGCCAAACCAAAGTATAAGGAAGCCACACCAGTGATCTTGGAGGTAAAATCTGTAAAGATCCCAGTAGAATCATCCGAAACTCAGGCAAAAAAATGACATGACACCTATTCAAAGGGGCGTGCCTCCACAGAGGAAATCACCCCAAACTCCTATGTTCCAATCCATTGATCCAGTGAGATACATTCTTACATTAGTCCTAGATATCTTGGTAGTTCTCCCAGAGTGGGATTTTGCTATGATATGCCAGGCCTACATAACAATCAAAATCAAATGTACAATGGCCCAGACCCGACACTAGGGGTTCAGAGTAGATTTTACCCTAATGCAATGGTATATGGCCACCAAGAAAGACCAAGATATGTGGATAGATTCATTGAAAATGGAAACCAGCATAGGGAACAGTTCTACCAAATAAAAGACAAAATATAAATTATGAACCCGCCAATATAATCAATCACCACCACTGATCGACCATGGTCAAAGGACGGTCACTCCATGTTCTCTACCTCCCATGTCACGATAATTCATAGGTAATGCAAATAGAAGTCAATCTCCTGAAAGATATCAGAACAGGCCTAATCAGGGTGGGTTTAAACATTATCGACCCAGCCCAAGAAGAGACAAATTTAGAGACATGGACAGGTTTCAATGCTTAGAGGCCCAAGTCAAAATGTTGTCTGAACAGATAGGAAAATGATGTGCAGTCCAAAAACAACAGCCAAGCGAAGATGTCGAAGACCATAGGAGTGACCTTGTGCGTAGTGACTAGTTGATAACCTCTGCACTGATGAAAACACAGATGACCATGAATCGCTCTTGAATAAACATACTGAATTGCTTGCTGATTTAAAAATAAAAAAATAAACAAATGAAAGTGAAACAGGGAATTTCAACACACACAAAAAGGGAGCGTGGTACAATTTAGAGTTGAACCAGACAACTCAGGTGTGTGAAGATGAAGAACAAAATGGGGAACATGGACAAGAAAAACCCAAAGAACAGAGATGCAGATTTAAAAAAGAGCATCCAATGTGAAAATAAAACATAAAATGAAGAATTAGGATCAACAGATAGATTATCCTTAATTGATAATCAAAATACTGTTGATACCCACACAGAGGAAACAATTGCCGAAAAGGCAGGTGCAGGTCAGTCACCTTAGGAATATTTGGATCCACGGATGTTCCAAGGGACAGAAATGACAGGCTCTGTACAAAACAAGTGTCACACTCCAGAAACTGACATGCTGTCACGTGACAATTGTGAAAATACCCAGCCGATGGGTTGCAATGTGGAAGTAAGTAAAGAGGACCCCGACAATGGGAAAGGCACAATGAGAGATTGGGGTGTGAACACGAGTATTCCCAAGTCAGAGAAGCAGTCAGTGGTTACACTCCAAATGGGTTCTGAGCCCATGACATATTATCTATGACAATAGATAAAGAAAGTCAAAATCAAGTGGGCAAAAAGGAGGGTAAAATGTCATTTGATATGCCCATTTGCCTAGCAAAAAGTAAAAAGATAAGAAAAGTAAGTCCTCAAATTGTTAAAAATTCAAATAATTTTGTATGCATACTAGAAGAGGTTGACGATATGTACTATGCTCCAGTTACTATTGAAGAAAAATGTAATGCATTTGCAATGATTGACATGGGCGCCCAAGCAACAATAATGTCAAAAGAACTGGTGAAAAGTATCAATGAAGGGAGATCGACACAAAATCATATAACAGTGAGGCAAAATGAAGGCCCTGTGCACAAATTCAATGGGGAAGAGATACCTACCGAAGGTGTCACTGAGGTTCACATGAAGATAGGAAAGAATCGGATGAGACAGGAAGTGTTGATCATACCAATTAATGAAATATCATTTCTAATAGGGACAAATTGCCTGAAGAGAGTAATGGAGTATTGTGGTCCTTAGCTAAAAAACATTGAGACCTAAGAAAATGATGACACAAAACAACAGTGTAAAAGAATGCCACACCGTTGCTAAATCATAAAGTGCAGTGTAAGTATATCTTCAGAATGGCTGTATGCCTAGTGTCACTGTCATTCTCATGTGTCAGGATGAAATGCAAAGAGAAAAAGAGAAGCGTTTTTTGGAGATTTATTTGGACCCTAAGAAAAACTGACAAACAGAAATAGATGAACACACATGCCGTTTTTATCTAAATGAATAAACATGCAAACCATATATTACTCCAGAGTTATATCATGAAAATCACATTTCAATAATCTCAGAAATAGACATGGAAGAAGGGAAGCAATGGATTCCTATCTATGTGAATGGGCATTCTTAGATGATTGAAGTCACTTTGGCGCTTGAGGATGAAAGGAGTTTCTTCAATGAAAAGGTACTCTGGCAAATACTTGACAGAGAGGAGATTCTGAAGTTTAAAATAAAGATCCAACACATCTTTAGCCTAGATGACCCCAAGTTGGGACACAGAAATGTATGAAGATGCATGTTAAACATTACTATTGGCTCTAAAAACATTCATCACACTGCACGGATTGTTAGCGGAACATGAAACACATTTTATTTGGGAAATTACATCATGAATAGAATGTGTATGGTCTTAGACATTCTAAGTCAAAAGGTCTTGTCCATGTTGGGTGGAACCATGCCTGAATTTGAAGATAAAAGACAAGCTTATCATTGTGCCCAGATGAAGCCATATGCAATTGAGCTTTGGGTGAAAAAGGATGTTACTATTCCTGCGTTTACCAGGCAATTTACAGTAGCATTAAAATACAGGAAGGGACAACAGATAAAAGGCTCTGATACATTTGTATGCCTAAATGAATCCATAAGGGTTAAAATGTGAATATACACCACTGATAGAGATTGGGGATGGATTCATTCATATCCTGGTGGACAATAAAGGGTGTCAAGGCATTCATTTGGAAGAGAATTCAGCATTTGGAATGGTAATACAGGAATCTTGCTACATTGCTGATGTCAGTAACCCAGTGATCTGGAACATCCCTGAAAGCTATGTGATTGCACAGGATCAGTGGAGTCTACGCCTAAAGGAATCTTTAAGGTTCAGTCTGTGTACCGTTATGAGCCAAGTGAAATGGTATACTGTCATCAGGATGACTGTATTCTATTCAAATTAGGTGTGTCTAAAAGAGAAAAATAACATATTAAAATGGAGGACAATATTCCGAAATATTTGAGTATAGCGACTCTCCAGAGAGACACTACCACACGGTTAGAGTAAAGTACAGAGGATCCTCCATTGGAGGATTTCCCAGAGATTTCTAAAATGGTAGAGGAGCAGAATCAAGCTGCAGATGATTGCCCAAATGAAGAAGAAAAAGACCAATTGAGAAAAATATTCATGGAGTTCAAACAGGTTTTTGCCAAACATGCCTATGACTGTGGGCTGACCGATTTGCATGTGGCCACCCTACCAGAAGGACATGAGTTTGTGTGACAATAGGTTACCCATGGCATGCTTGGAATCACTAACTGAAATAATCATACATTTAGAATCTAGAGGAATCATTAGGCCTATTCATAGTACATCAAATACTCCTATATTAGGTGTGCTAATACCCAATGGCCAATGGGGCTTGTGTACAGATTTACGAGAATTAAACAAAAAAGTACCTGTTTCAAGGTGGCCTCTTCCATTTATTGATCAGGATCTTGCACAGGTTCATGATTCAAAGGTATTTACCGCCTTAGATCTTACAGGTGGATACTGGTGTGTGCCACTAGCTGAAGACATTCAAAATGTATTTGCATTTTCATTTGACAAGTCACAATATGCATGGTCCTGGACCCCTCCTGGGTAATTCAATAGTGGGAGTGAGTTTGGAATATTCCTGAGCAAGGCACTCCTGGATGCAGCGGAAAGATGGACAATAGTCTATGTGGAT
The DNA here is from genome assembly GCF_040938575.1 of Ambystoma mexicanum. Taxonomy (NCBI): domain Eukaryota; kingdom Metazoa; phylum Chordata; class Amphibia; order Caudata; family Ambystomatidae; genus Ambystoma; species Ambystoma mexicanum. The sequence continues at coordinate 254,101,196 of NC_090936.1, forward strand.
GATGTACTAATCAAAAATGTAGATCTGAAAAGCTACTTCAATGAGATTATACATGATATGATATGATATGATATAGCATTTATAACGTGCCTATACACAAGTGTTTCAAGGAGTGACGAAGCAAGGGAGGGGGTACAAAGGGAAGACAGACAACAATCTTACAGGACAGGTGATGTTGAGATTGCGCAAGTGAAGGGGATGGGGTAGGGACAAGTGAGAGGGGAAAGGGGAGGGGGCAGTGCAGTACATGGGATCACACAGTAGAACAAATAAAACAAATAAATACAAGTAAATGCAAAGGGAGGCCAGCTGGTGGCAAGTGCAAGGGTAAGTGCAGACATCAAGTGTCAAGTGCTGGTATGGAACTGTAGGGATACAGAAACAGCCCCTCAGTACAAGGGTTGCCAGGTTGGGGCAACCAGTGCAGGGGTGACACTGGCTGGGAGGGGACCTGGGTCCGGGATCAGAGGGTACCCAGGTGACCAGTGCAGTTTCAATTTCAACGAGGAGTTCAGCAGGGGAGAGGAAGAGAGAAAGCAGAAGCAAAGAGGAATGTCTTGAGGTGCTTCCGGCACTGGAGATGGTTATCCTCAAGTTTCAGAGAGGCAGGGAGGCTGTTCCGGAGGGAGGCCCCAGCCGAGGAAAGAGTTCTACCACCAACTTGTTGCTTGGTGACTGACCATGAGGGAGTTGGAGGTGGAGGAGTGAAGGGCTTGAGAAGGTAGATATTTACAAAGAGGGAGTTGAAGGTATTGAGGCCCCAGCACCCAGAAGGCCTTGTGGACAATGCAGAGGGTTTTGAACTTAATCCTTGCAGTGAAGAGATTTCAGTCCTAGAGAGATACGATCCCTGGGATTGAGGCCAAGGACAAGTCTCGCAGTGCTGTTTTGGATTAGTTGCAGAGGGCGGAGAGTAGAAGCAGGCAGATTTAGAAAGAGGCTGTTGCAGTAGTCCAGCCTAAAGAGAACCAGAGCTCTGGAGACAGTAAGCTTCTGGGGGAAGGAAAGGAAAGGAAGAATACCTCGGAGGAGGTGCAGTTGGTAGTGACTTCTTGGAGACGTCGGAGATGTGAGGAGAGAAGGAGAGTGTGGAGTCGAAGATGACCCTGAGGTTTTTAGCCTCACAGGTCGGAGCAGGAAGAGGGCCAAGAGAGGCCAGCCCTGGAGTGAAAAGAAATGAGGGAGCAGATGTGCCAATGAGGAGAATCTCAGTCTTACTGGCATTAATGCAGATATCATTGGCAGCACACCACTCCTGCATAGCAGACAGACAGTCAGAAATGAGAGATGGAGAAGAGGTGGCTGAGGGTAGCCTGAAAATGAGCTGAGTGTCATCCACATAGCACTGAAATTTGGGACAGGGAGCAGCAATGCAGTGGCCAAGAAGTGTCAGGTATTGGTTGAACGGCTAAGGAGAGAGGTTAGACCGCTGGGGAACACCACAGGTAGAGATAGATATAGAGGAGAGGAAGGACCCAAGTTGGACCTGGGAGGGTCGATCAGAGAGGAAAAAGGTCAGCAAAGCCAGGGCCTGATCGGTGATACCCAGGTTATCAAAAAAACAGTTGAACAGTATAGCATGGAGGCAACCAGCAGATTCAGTGTGAAGATTAAGCTGTCAGTTGGGCATCTTTTCCAAGAGTTTGCCCAGGAAAGGAGGGTTGGAGATCGGGTGATAGTTAGCCAGGCAGGAGGGGTCGGTTGAGGGGTTCTTAAGAAGAGGGTGCACAAGGGAGTGCTTCAGGGCTGAAGGGAAGATTCCGGTGGTGAAGTACTGGTTGCAGAATTCAGCCAGAGCAGGGCCCAGGGTGTCATTGTAGTCCTTGATGGTTTGGGAGGAACAGGGGAGAACCTGTTTTGATGAGACTTTCATAGATCAGACTTGTCTAGAAACCTCATCTGGGGTTAACAGGGGAAAGACAGAGAAGGAGGGAGGAGGGGTGGCCAAAGAGGGGCCAGAGGAACAGCAGAGAGTAAAGGGAGGAGGGGAGAGGAAAAGAGAAAGGGCAGGATGTCCTGAGTTTTAAAGATGAAATGAGAAGCCAGGGCCATGCAGAGGGCCTGGGAGAGGGCCTGGGAGGCGACAGGAGAGGTAGAGACTGCAGCAGGATTGGCCAGCTCCTTGCAGATTTTAAAAAGTTTGGCCAAGTTATTGGATGCTGCAGAAAAACAAGCTTGGATTTAGGCTCTCTTCTTGGTGTGGACAGAGAGCCGGTATTGCCTTTGGAGCAGGCGACAGGCCAGTTTTTCAGAGGATGTACCAGAAGCCATTTCCTCTAAGCCATCCTGCACTTGTGTTTAAGGGTGACAAGGTCTGAGTAATACCAGGAGTGGCACTTGGCTTTGGGCTTCAAGTGGATCCTCATGACAGGGGCAAGAACATCAAGAGTATCAGAGATAGAAGTGTGGAGCATGGAAAGGGCTGAGTCAAGGTGTGAGTCAGCCAAAGGAGGTGCAGGAGGGAGAAAGTGGCGGCAAAAGCCTCAACTAACACATGCTTCATAGGTCGGATAACTGAGAAGGTAGGTGGCAGTGCTGACGTTGTCTTGGCCTGAGGCATACAGAGGGTGAGATGGGAGGAAAGGAGAAAGTTATCACTCCAGGAGAGAGGAGTGGTGAAAGGGATAGAAAGAGGAAAGTCTGAAGGGATCAGAACATCCAGAGTCTGACCTGCAGAATGAGTCGGGCCAGAGGGGAGGATAGAGAGTGAGAGAGAGTCGCAGAGGTTGAAATAGTTTAGAGGAAGGATAGGAAGCATCCTGGTGGATGTTAAAGTCTCCAATATGGAGCAGTTGAGTGGTCGAGGCCAAAAGGGAGGAGGAGAGGTCTGCCCACTCATAGAGGAAGGAGGAGATCTGACCAGGTGGCCAATAGATGGTAGCCACAGTAAGGGAATGACCAGAAGAGAGAGAGAGAGAGAGAGAGAGACTGCAGAGGAGGCATTTGAAAGAGGAGTAGGCCTGTGTAGAAATGACAGAGGCAGGAATCCACTCCAGGAAGATTAAAGCTACACCCCCTCCGGTACAGTTGTACCTGGCGCAGAGAGGATCTTGTAGTCATCAGGGAGGATAGTTTCAAAGCTTGTGACAGAGCTGGCCATGAACCATGTCTCAGTGAGACCAAGGACATTGAGGTCCAGTTCTTCCAGGAGGTGGCAGATGTCAGAGGAGTGTTTGACAGCTGAGCGAGAGCTGAGAGTGGCAATATGGAGAAGGTTGCCATCCTTGAAAGACTTCCAGGGAGGGGCACAAATCAGAGGTACGCCCTGCAGAGGTGTAGAAGAAGCCTGAGGGGGGGCAGAAGAGGAAGGAGGAGAGGGGAAGTTAGCCAAGTAGGAGACAGTGGTGGGAGGCAAGGAAGCCGTAGAGGGAAGAGAAGGGACAGCAGGAGAAGACAGGAAATTGATGAGGCGCGGGAAGGAGAAAGCACAGAGACCATATGAAGAGTCCGTAGGTCTGGCGAGGGAATAACAAAAAGGATGTCGGTGAAGGTTTGCCTAGAGGAAGCACTTGTATAGGTGTCAGCGATAGGGAGGCCTGGGTTGGAGACCAGGATGTCCTTTTTAAACTTCTTCATACCAGATTTAGTGAGGAGAGCAGGGTAGTTGATAGAGAAGCAGTTAGAAAAGATAGGAGAAACAGAGAGCAGCATAGAGTCGGTAGGGAGAGAAGAGATGAAGAGGGGAGGTTGGAGGGGGCAAGATAATAGGGAAGGACACAGGGAGGCGTGTAAGCAGACGAGACAAAGAAGGACGAGACAATAGTAGACAATTGACCAGTATGACAGGAGCTCAGACAATAGTAGAACAGTTTGCTAAGTGAACGATTTGCTAAAAAACAAAGTAGTAGGCAAATGAGAACCTGGAGGAAGAAAGAGTGCAATGGCACAGCAGTACAATATAGGACAGGGCAGTCAGTGAGATGAATACAAAACCACAAAAAAACAAAACAGGAGAATTAGTGAAAACGTTCCTAGATGAGGGAGGAATATAAAGGAGAACATACAGGCAGTGTAAGCAAAGTACAGTCAGTAAGGGAAAAATCAACAGCAATGGTGCATACTTACCTGCTATCTGAGCAGGGGTTTGGGCCCTTGGTCCTCCTGATCCAAACAGGTCCAAACAGGAATTGCCCTTTTATTCGTCTGTCCTTCACTTCAGACGCTCGGGCGAGAGACGCCGTTAGTCCAAGAGTTAAGAGCATAAAGAAAGAGGCAGGGCTAAGAAGGTGGGTGGGGCTTAGGCCATGTGACCTAGATCCACTTGCACCTGCTACCCAACTGCAAAGGAAAAGAGCCTGGAGGGCTCCTTAAGTTGGGAAAAAGAGCGGCAACCAGGAAGGCACCAGTTGGGCGGGGCTTAGGCAATGTACTCAGTCAGCTACAAAAGGCAGAGGCAAACATATCATTACAGAAAGCACAATGGTGCAGAAAAAGGGTAAACTTCCTAGGTCGTGAAGTGACAGAGCATGGGTTAAAACCATAAAAGAAAAAAAGTTGAAGCAATTCATAAACTAAAGGATCCTGTTAACTTGAAAAGTTTAAAGAGTTTGTTAGGAATGACAAGTAACAACAGAAAATGTATTGAAAATTATTGATAATTACACAGAGATTGCACAACCTTTGACAAGATTACTGAAGCAATGTGTATCCTGGAAATGGGAAAAGGAACAAAGTGAGGCAGTGGCCATGCTTAAAGGGTGACTAATGAAAGCACCATGTTTGGCATATCCAATAAAAAAAAGAATGTATTTGTAGAAATAGGATTCACAGATGAATGCATGTCAGCAGTGTTATATCAAAAACACGATGCAAATAGCAAAACCATTGAATATGCCAGCAAAGCATTTTCACAGGTGGAGACCAAATTTAGTGAATGTGAAAATTTAGTGAATGTGAAAAATGCTTTTGACCATTGTCTGGGCATTACAACATTTCTGCCCCATAATGCAAGGGGAGCGTGCGATTGTTGAAACAAATCACCAGCCTCTGCAATTTTTGTAAAGTAAGAGAATCAAATCAGGGAGTTTGGCCCAGTCAAGAATAACTTCATGGACATTAGCACTTCAGGAATTTCCAGTAGAAATGAGATATGGACAAAATAAAAAGAGCCCAGTTGCTCAATGACTAGCAGAGTTGAATGATTGTGCAGCTGTCCCCATGTAAGGATTTACCAACCGTATATGTAGATGGATGTGCATACCATGTCGAAAATTATACTGAAAAAGAACTCGTAGCAGGACTACGAAATGTATGTTTTAAATGTGATACCATCCCAAGAGTAAGCATGAGTATAGTCCCCAAAAGCAGTCAAGTTGCAGAATTGGCTGCTATTTATAAGGCATTATCTACAGCAGTAGAAAAATAGACTCAAAGAAATAGTTTTAGTCACTGATTCTGGTTATGCGAGTCATAGTTTTGTGGAGTATTTACCTGGCTGGAAGGTGAAAGAGATGCTCTCATATAACAAGAAGCTACTTAACCATGGCAAGATGTTTCAAGGTATAGATAAACTTGTGTCAGAAAATAACCAGATAAAAGCAGACAGACAGGACAGATAGGGACCTTCAAATCCATTTGCAGCGGGACGCTCTGCCGGGAAAATCTATACTTTACCTCCATCAATCTCTAGAGAAAGCTGTGCAGAAAGATCCAGACTTCAAATCCATCAATCTCCAGAATCCAGAGAGAGAGAGAGCTGACCCAGATCACTGTGAAGACCAGAGTCCAGTCTAAAACCTGACCAGATCCGTGGCGAGGCCCATTTCATTCAAGAATATAGTGTGAGTACCTAGCAGAACTGTGCAGAACCAATCTCTTAGTTAAAATAATATAATTCAAGCTATTTTAATCTAAGTAGAACTGCCTCCTAGCTGTCACCTGTCATTTTCTAGTTGCAAGCTGCACTTGTCTTTTGAACTTTAAAATTTCAAATCTGAAAAACGACCTTCACAAAATCGCTCATATCTCCGCGACCGTTTGTCTTAGAGACTTGCAGTAACTTTCATCTGGAAGCTGAGATCCTAGGCTGTCCTAGGACCCCAAAAGGATAGTGATAGTCCTTGTCGTTCCTCTGTAATCGCGCCCGGCGCACCCGCGAATTTTACCGCGATTTGCAAATTTCTTCACGTGTAAAAATCTGCTGCTGCTTGCCTTCCATTTGCCAGAACTTCGTTTAACCTGCTAGTTACTCCTAGATCCTTGCTAAAGTGAGCCTGGGCTAATATTAACTTGATACCACTCACCCTGAACCTCCTAGAGGGAATTAAAAGCATTTTAGCATATTTTTCACTTCATTGCCAGCACATATAAAAGCATTTTGGGCCTGTGTTTCAAACTTCGGTAGTGTAAGCTTGCTGGGGTGAACTGAATCACATTTGATTGCATTACTGAGAACTGTGTGCCTTCCTTCCATTTCCTTGCATTGCATAAAGGGGGGGAGGGGATTGCCAGAGAAAAGTGATTACATTGCTTTGTTGAAATTATATCAAGTTATTTTCTGTACTGCATTTCATTCCACATTGCATCCATTTGAAACCATAAAAGTATTGTTGCTATCTTATCCATCCTATAACCACTCATCATTGATTATAAAGAAGTGTGCTAGTGCCAGACTATCCATTATTGATTACTGATCAGATTAAGTGTGATATTCAATTATTAATTTATTATAAAGTGTGATATATATATATATACATTGTTTAAATTCTCAAATAATCCTTTAACTTGCAAAACAGCACTACTTCTTGGCTCAGTGGGGTCAGGAGGATTCCAAGAGAGGGGTGTTATATAGGCGTAGTCATCCAGAACGCATGAACTGGACATAAAGATATATCAATAAGGGTTTCCATTCAGTATCCCAGACTAGGCATTGACTTAGCTGTAGTGTTGAATTGAATCCCCTTACAATTTCTGCATCATACTTCAAGGGGAGCGGGTGATTGTTGAAACAAATCACCAGCCTCTGCAATTTTTGAAAAGAAAATCAGATCAGGGAATTTGGCCCAGTCAATCATTTCTTCCTGGACATTAGCACTTCAGGGATTTTCTGTAGAAGTAGAGTATGGACGAAATAAAAAGAGCCCAGTTGATCAAGGACTAGCAGAGTTGCATGATTGTGCAGCTGTATGTGCACCTGATGACAATGAGCTAAAAACAAGTTTGAATGAATTTATGCAGTCCCCACACAAAGCATTCAACAAAGAAACATTTGAGGATTTACCAACTGTATGTGTAGATGGGTATGCATACATGTAGAAAATGATATAGAAAAAGAGTTTATAGCCGGATTCGGAAACATATGGTTTAAATGTGACAACATTCCAAGAGTAAGCATGAGTATAGGTCCGAGAAGAAGTCAAGTGGCTGAACTGGCCGCTATTTATAAGGCAATATCTACAGCGGTAGAAAATACACTCAAAGAAATAGTTCTAGTAACTAATTCTGATTATGCGCAAAATTGTTTTGTGGCGTATTTACCTGGCTGGAAAGGGAAAGGCAAGCTCCCCTATAACAAGATGCCACTAAAACATGGCAAGATGATTCAAGCTCTAGACAAGCTTGTGTCAGAAAATGACCTGATAATACATTGGAGGAAAATACGTGGTCATTTGAAAACCCCAGGTGAGGATAAGGAAGGAAATGATAAGGCAGATCAATTAGCCAAAATTGAGCTGTAATGGGGGAGTTACTTTCTATTGAAAACCTGCATGGTGAAATATAGGTGGATGTAATAACACGTTCAAAAACTCTGAAAACAGTTGACCAGCCTGTGGCACAATGGAGCTTTGATGCTCCAGATCAAGACTTGATTAAGGCACAAAAGGAAGATCTTATTCTAGGCACATTTTATAATCATTTGCTAGATGCAGAACAAAATCCTCTGACTGAAGAGGACTGCAATCGGAAAGATTAATTGAGAGTGCAATTAAAAAACAAAAAGAGAATTAGGTTACAAGATGGACTGATCATGAGAGAATCTGTGACGGTCAAAATCCAATGGGCAGTGCCTCTGTCATTTCGGGGATTGATGTTACACCATACCCATGATGCCATAACTGCAGGACACAGAGGTTCACAGAAGACTTTGGAAATTTTAAAAGATTATGCCTATTGGCCACACGTATCAAGATGTTGAGCTCTACACCAGAGGGTGTTTAGTGTGTGCAGAGTTTCAGCCTGAGTCACCAGCTCATAGAGCACCATTAATGAAAAGGGGTTAACACTCCTATGGTCTGATTTACAAGTAGATTATGTAGGGCCCGTGAGGCAATTAGAAAGGGGAAACAGGTAAATGCTGATAGTCATTTGTCTAACATCTAAATGGGTGGAGTGTGTTCCAGCTCCAGACTGCAGTGTGCAAACAGCAGCCACTTTACTAGAAAATCATATTTTTTCAAGATTTGGTTTACCTCAAAGAATAGAATCAGACAGTGGAAGTAATTTCACTAGTGGATTAATGACAGAAATGTGGCAAATATTGTTTGTGAAGAAGAAGCTACACATTTATTACCGGCCCTCCTCTTCAGGGGGAGTGGAACATGTAACAGATCAATAGGTGATATGTTGAAAAGGTTTTTAGCTGAAGCAGGATCTAGTTGGGATTTCCGGCTTCCATTGATACTAATGGCTCTCAGGTCGACACCTTCTAAATCAACACATCTCAGGCCCCATGAAATCTTAACGGGAAGAAAAATGGTTTTGCCACACTTACTGTATAGAACACATGAACAGGTTCTTGTAAATGCATCCACAATTCATGAATATGTGGAAGAATTGAGAAAGCACTTGCAAACACATATTACAATAGAAAAACATCTGTGAAAGAATATGAAAGAGGAGACCAGATATACAAATTTTACTTCAGGAAAAATAAGCATAAAAACTCTAAATTTCTTGCAGCATGGCAAGGGCCATATAGAATCGTAGATAAGGTTTCCCCTGTGGTCTACAGAATTGCTAAAAAGGAGGGTGAATTAACAGTGAAACAGTTTGTCCATGTTAATCAAATTAAGACCTTTCACATGGAACATGAAGTAAAAAGATGAGAGCAAATAGAGACTTGCAGGGAGTGAAAAGTAAAATGCTTACCTATTAAATAGAATTAAAATATCAGATGGATAAGTGTAAATAGTGTTAAGATATCAAAACAAGACTTGAAAAGATAAAAAGGGAAACATATATCAAATTAGTGAACAAAAATATAAATAAGTAACTAAGAGAAAGAAGTATTGTGTTTGAGAATGTTGCCTGAAAAATACCATGTGGTATTATTGTGCTTAATTTATGTTATTTCAAATGGTCGTAAAAAGATGTCCTGGTTGCGTGATGTGTTATTTGGGCAATCTGCATTTGTATACCTAATATAATTTGATTTCAGATATCCCAGTGAGAAGGGGAAAATAAAGGGATTGATGTACTTGATTCTTAAATTGTCTTTTCTTTTTACTCTAGAAAAATAATTGTTTTCCCGGTCAGTGCGCCAGATCCTTAGAGCGCCGATTCCTGGAGGATGCCACTGGAATGGAGTCTCCTGGAAAGCACCTGGACAGAAGAAGGGAGTGAAGATGATGACCCCGAAAGAAGTCCCATCTACAAAGAATCGAAGTTCGTTTCACCAAGAACAGTTTCCTGAACAATTTCCGATCTACATAGAATGCCGGTTCACTTCACCAAGAACGGTTTCATGATGAATCTTTGAATTGACTGTTAAAGACTATTTTTAGTTTTACAAACTGATTTTTACTGATTCTTGCATCAGACTGAGGCCACTGGCAGAGTTCTATGGACTTATGTTTTCTTGAAAGTGACCATGTTTTCCTTTAATATTTTATAATTTAAAAAAGATACTAAAATAATTCTAAAAGAAACAAAAAACAAACTATTAAAAGAAGATAAAATATAAAGGTGATGAAAAGATAAAGAAAAAAATAACGTTTTTTTCTTTTGCTCAAGACTAGAGATATATACATAACATTTAGGGGGTAATTCATAGAATTCAGCGCACAAGTGGCGCATGCGGCTGGCGCACAGTGTGCGCGTACAAATCCCTGCGCCAGCTGCGTGCGCCAAAACCCATTTCCGCGCACAGCGTATTCATGGATTCCAGCTTTTGGACCAGCCGTGGCGCACAGTGGCGCAGCGACCCTGCAGCAGCGCCAGTTACGCTCCCAAGAACGCCTCTCGCGCAGGGAAAAGCCATCAAAATCCCCAATCCAGCGCAAAGGGCTGCGCTAACCCTGGACCAGCACGGCAAGCGGGCTACGTGTATCACTGGGGTCCGCGGGAAGTACCTCACGTCATTTCAGCTGGGTACGTGCATTTCAGGGGTGCGCGGGAAGTTTCACACGTGATTCCATCAGGGTACGTGTATATCAGGGGTGCGCAGGAAGTTCCACACGCGATTTCAGCAGGGTACGTGTATTTCAGGGGTGCGCGGGAAGTTCCACACGCGATTTCATCAGGGTACGTGTATTTCAGGGGTGTGCAGGAATTTTCACACGCGATATCAGCAGGGTACGTGTATGCCAGGGGTGTGCGGGAAGTTTCACACGCGAATGTCCAGGCTATGTGTATTTCGGGGTGCGCGGGAAGTATCACAAGCGATATCAGCAAAGTACGTGTATTCCAGGGGTGCGCGGGAAGTTCCACACGCGAATGTCCTGGCTACATGTATTTCGGGGTGCGCGGGAAGTTCCACACGCGAATCTCCTGGCTAAGTGTATTTCGGGGTGCGCGGGAAGTTACACACGCGATTCATCAGGGTACGTGTATTTCAGGGGTGCGCAGGAATTTTCACACGCGATATCAGCAGGGTACGTGTATTCCAGGGGTGCGCGGGAAGTTCCACACGCGAATGTCCAGGCTACATGTATTTCGGGGTGCGCGGGAAGTTTCACACGCAATATCAGCAGGGTACGTGTATTCCAGGGGTGCGCGGGAAGTTCCACATGCGAATGTCCTGGCTACGTGTTTTTCGGGGTGCGCCGGAAACTCCACACGCGAATCTCCTGGCTACGTGTATTTCGGGGTGCGCGGGAAGTTACACACGCTCATCTTGGCTACGTGTATCTTGGGGTGCGTGGGAAGTCTCACACGCGAAGTCAGCAGGGTACATGTATATCAGGGGTGCGCGGGAAGTTACACACGCGAATCTCCTGGCTATGTGTATCTTGGGGTGCGTGGGAAGTTTCACACGCGATATCAGCAGGGTACGTGCATATCAGGGGTGCGCGGAAAGTATCAGACGCGATTCCATCAGGGTACGTGTATTACAGGGGTGCGCGGGGAGCACCACACGTGAATTGCACGTGTGGGTCCTCCCAGGTGTTCCCTCAACACCCTCCATGGCCCCTGCAGGTGGCTCATACCACAGGGGCCTACCCTGCACATGTCCTGCAGGCACCCCATCCACTGTATTTCAGGGGTGCACAGGAATTTTCACACGCGATATCAGCAGGGTACGTGTATTCCAGGGGTGCGCGGGAAGTTCCACACGCGAATGTCCAGGCTATGTGTATTTCGGGGTACACGGGAAGTTACACACGCGATTCATCAGGGTACGTGCATTTCAGGGGTGCGCAGGAATTTTCACACCCGATATCAGCAGGGTACGTGTATTCCAGGGGTGCGCGGGAAGTTCCACACGCGAATGTCTAGGCTACATGTATTTCGGGGTGCGCGGGAAGTTTCACACGCAATATCAGCAGGGTACGTGTATTCCAGGGGTGCGCGGGAAGTTCCACACGCGAATGTCCTGGCTACGTGTATTTCGGGGTGCGCGGGAAGTTCCCCACGCGAATGTCCTGGCTACGTGTATTTTGGGGTGCGCGGGAATTTCCACACGCAAATCTCCTGGCTACGTGTATTTCGGGGTGTGTGGGAAGTTTCACACGCGATATCAGCAGGGTACGTGCATATCAGGGGTGCGCGGAAAGTATCACACGCGATTCCATCAGGGTACGTGTATTACAGGGGTGCGCGGGGAGCACCACACGTGAATTGCACGTGTGGGTCCTCCCAGGTGTTCCCTCAACACCCTCCACGGCCCTTGCAGGTGGCTCACACCCCAGGGGCCTACCCTGCACATGTCCTGCAGGCACCCCATCCACTGTATTTCAGGGGTGCGCAGGAATTTTCACACGCGATATCAGCAGGGTACGTGTATTCCAGGGGTGCGCGGGAAGTTCCACACGCGAATGTCCAGGCTATGTGTATTTCGGGGTGCACGGGAAGTTTCACACGCGATATCACCAAGGTACGTGCATTCCAGGGGTGCGCGGGAAGTTCCACACGCGAATGTCCTGGCTATGTGTATTTCGGGGTGCGCGGGAAGTTCCACACGCGAATCTCCTGGCTACGTGTATTTCGGGGTGCGCGGGAAGTTACACACGCGATTCATCAGGGTACGTGTATTTCAGGGGTGCGCAGGAATTTTCACACGCGATATCAGCAGGGTACGTGTATTCCAGGGGTGCGCGGGAAGTTCCACACGCGAATGTCCTGGCTACGTGTATTTCGGGGTGCGCGGGAAGTTCCACACGCGAATCTCCTGGCTATGTGTATTTCGGGGTGCGTGGGAAGTCTCACACGCGAAGTCAGCAGGGTACATGTATATCAGGGGTGCGCGGGAAGTTACACACGCGAATCTCCTGGCTACGTGTATCTTGGGGTGCGTGGGAAGTTTCACACGCGAAGTCAGCAGGGTACATGTATATCAGGGGTGCGCGGGAAGTTACACACGCGAATGTCCTGGCTACGTGTATTTCGGGATGTGCGGGAAGTTTCACACGCAATATCAGCAGGGTACGTGCATATCAGGGGTGCGCGGAAAGTATCACACGTGATTCCATCAGGGTACGTGTATTACAGGGGTGCGCGGGGAGCACCACACGTGAATTGCACGTGTGGGTCCTCCCAGGTGTTCCCTCTACACCCTCCACGGCCCCTGCAGGTGGCTCACACCACAGGGGCCTACCCTGCACATGTCCTGAAGGCACCCCATCCACCATGGCCATGCCCCCCAGCCAACCCACATGTCAACTTGCACTACTGCCCACCAACGCATGTCCCCCTGCACCCCCAGCCACCAGGGGCACCCTCCACCAGGCCCCCACCCATGTCTCCCACCACCCCCACCCTCCAGCAGTGCAGGGGTACCCTCCACCAGGCTCCCACCCATGTCCAACTCATGTCCCCACCCCCCCTTCCCCCAGCACTGTGGGGCACCTGCCAGCAGGCCTCCACCCATGTCCAATTCATGCTCCCCACCACCCCACCCCCCAGCACTGTGGGGCACCTGCCAGGAGGCCCCCACCCATGTCCAACTCATGTCCCCACCACCCGCACCCCTCAGCAGTGCAGGGGCACCCTCCACCAGGCCCCCACCCATGTCCAACTCATGTCCCCACCACCCCCACCCCCCAGCACTGTGGGGCACCTGCCAGCAGGCCCCAACCCATGTCCAACTCATGTTCCCCACCACCCCCACCCCCCAGCACTGTGGGGCACCTGCCAGCAGGCCCCCACCCATATCCAACTCATGTCCCTACCACCCCCACCCCCCAGCAGTGCATGGGCAGCCTCCACCAGGCCCCCACCCATGTCCAACTCATGTCCCCACCACCCCCACCCCCCAGCAGTGCAGGGGCAGCCTCCACCAGGCCCCCACCCATGTCTCCCACCACCCCTACCCCCCAGCACTGTGGGGCACCTGCCAGCAGGCCCCCACCCATGTCCAACTCATGTCCCCACCACCCCCACCCCCCTGCAGTGCAGGGGCAGCCTCCACCAGGCCCCCACCCATGTCCAACTCATGTCCCCACCACCCCCACCCCCCAGCATTGCAGGGGCAGCCTCCACCAGGCCCCCACTCATGTCTCCCACCACCCCCACCCCCCAGCACTGTGGGGCACCTGCCAGCAGGCCCCCACCCATGTCCAACTCATGTCCCCACCACCCCCACCCCCCAGCAGTGCAGGGGCACCCTCCACCAGGCCCCCACCCATGTCCAACTCAAGTCCCCACAACCCCCACCCCCCAGCAGTGCAGGGGCAGCCTCCACCAGGCCCCCACCCATGTCCAACTCATGTCCCCACCACCCCCACCCCCCAGCAGTGCAGGGGCAGCCTCCACCAGGCCCCCACCCATGTCTCCCACCACCCCCACCCCCCAGCACTGTGGGGCACCTGCCAGCAGGCCCCCACCCATGTCCAACTCATGTCCCCACCACCCCCACCCCCCAGCACTGTGGGGCACCTGCCAGCAGGCCCCCACCCATGTCCAACTCATGTCCCCACCACCCCCACCCCCCAGCACTGTGGGGCACCTGCCAGCAGGCCCCCACCCATGTCCAACTCATGTCCCCACCACCCCCACCAGTGCAGGGGCAGCCTCCACCAGGCGCCCACCCATGTCTCCCACCACCCCCACCCCCCAGCACTGTGGGGCACCTGCCAGCAGGCCCCCACCCATGTCCAACTCATGTCCCCACCACCCCCACCCCCCAGCACTGTGGGGCACCTGCCAGCAGGCCCCCACCCATGTCCAACTCATGTCCCCATCACCCCCACCCCCCAGCACTGTGGGGCACCCTCCACCAGGCCCCCACCCATGTCTCCCACCAGCCCCACCCCCCAGCACTGTGGGGCACCTGCCAGCAGGCCCCCACCCATGTCCAACTCATGTCCCTACCATCCCCACCCCCCAGCAGTGCAGGGGCAGCCTCCACCAGGCCCCCACCCATGTCCAACTCATGTCCCCATCACCCCCGCCCCCCAGCACTGTGGGGCACCCTCCACCAGGCCCCCACCCATGTCTCCCACCACCCCCACGCCCCAGCACTGTGGGGCACCTGCCAGCAGGCCCCCACCCATGTCCAACGCATGTCCCCACCACCCCCACCCCCCAGCAGTGCAGTGGCACCCTCCACCAGGCCCCCACCCATGTCCAACTCATGTCCCCACCACCCCCACCCCCCAGCAGTGCAGGGGCAGCCTCCACCAGGCCCCCACCCATGTCCAACTCAATGTCCCCATCACCCCCACCCCCCAGCACTGTGGGGCACCTGCCAGCAGGCCCCAACTCATGTTCCCCAGCCAACATGTCATCACAATCTAGATCCATGGTCCCTATGGTCAGCCTCCAAATGCAAAACACCCACCCGAGTATTGCATCCACCCACTCAGAAATGGCAATTACATGACAGAACACCAATTGCAAGTTTCGAAAGAAACACATGTCCCTCACATACAACCAATGGGTGTCAGTGAATCTCAAAACCCATATCATGATATGCATGAAACCAATGAGATGATACTACACATTGAAGTTCGATAAAAAAATATGTATTAAAGGAAACATAAATAGATTCAAAAATAAAGAAACAGAAATGGGAATGTACAAAAAAGAAAAGAAGCATGTCCGTGAAAAAAAGCAAAACCAAAAATCATAATCCAAAGTAATGGTGTCCAAAGTCACTGTCCACAAAAGAAAATCCAATGGGAAATAATAATTGAAAGCCATCGCTCCATGGGTAAATTGTGAAAGTAAAATAAAATCCAACAGTGAACTATGTACAGACGAACAAGCCCGGGTCCATTATCCCAACAAAAGAAATGAAACCTATCTAACAACACTAACTAATAAAATAACCTATATACAAAAATGTGGCCAATGTCCAAAAGGTCCAAAATAAATAAAAAAACAAAGGAAACCTAACACTAACTACATAACTATGTACAAGGGCAGCGGGCTAGTCTGACAGCTCACTTTTGGATGTCCCGGGCCAGGGCATCATCGAACTCCTGCTCAATGTCCCGGAGGCGGTCCTCCTCCATGGCCCCGAGGGTCCGCATGGCCGTGGACGTGTCCACCTCCAACCCCCTGCGGATTGCCTCGAGGCACTCGGCCCGCCTCAGGGCCCCCCGCATGGAGTTCTCCGCCCTGACCATCGTGAGCCGTGCCTCTTCCGCCCGCTGCCGCTCCGCATCTATGGCGTGGCCCAACCACTGCCACACGGAAGACACTCTCTGTCCTGGGTCCTCCTGCCCTCCGGCCGATGCCTGCCCCTCCGATGTTGAAGGCCCCGAGCCTTCATAGCTCCCACCACGTTGCTGCTGCTGCTGTGCCTCTGCCCGTGCACTGCCTCCTGCTGCCTGCACATCCTCCGCCAGCTGGGGTGCAGTCGATGTGGTCACCCCTGCTGGACGTCCGACTCCCGACTGTGGCAGGGATGCCTCCTCCACCAGCCTGGCCGCACTGTCAGAGGCAGCTCCACAGGGCACCCAGGTGACTGATAGGTGGGAAGATGGCACGGAGGACGACTGGCACGTAGGGGGTTCAGTTGAGGAGGGGGTCATAGCAAGCCCCATCAAACGGAGGAATCCGGCCTGGGTGTCCTGTCCCAGTAGGCTGACGTGGTCAACGAGCCATTCGAGATGACGTGCAGTCTCCTCATGAAAAGACTGCAGGTCACCTCGCATGGCCCGTTGACGCAACGCCACACCAGTCAGGACAGGCTCAACCCGGACCCGGATAGCCATGTCCGCAGGCAGAGGAAGGCCAGTTGTCGTTTGCTCATCCCCTGCCTGAAAACGGGTCTGGATGTAGGCATCCCTGCTGGTGCAAGATGATGCAGGGACAGGATCAGGGACAGGATTGCACACAGGCACCTCCGTGGTGGCCTGTGCTGCCTCCTGTCCCTGGTCCTGCAATGCACCACTAGCACCAGTGGGATCCCCACCTCCAGACCCCGTCTCTGTTGCTTGCATGGCCTCCTCCTCCTCCAAACCCCCCACCAACCTGGATGACTCCGTGCCATCTTCCCCCGTTGGGCCCTGTGGGGTCCCAGCTGTCCCTTCTGCTGCCGAGGAGTCCAACTCCAACCTCCGCCTCTTGGACCTCCCCCCGGCAGCTGCGGCCTGGGATGCGGCACCGGACTCCTCACTCCCCGACGAGATGACAACCTGGGAGGGGAGCCGGGCCTTGCGTCTCCGGCTGGCGGTGGGATCCCCGCCGCTGTGCTCCACAGCACCTTTTCCGCCCTCTTCAACAGTTGACGCTGCAGACAGGGAGAAATAAAACACAGGCATCAGGGCACTGTACAATGGACACATACACACATGACAGTTGTACATGAGTGACATTGGCAAACCTCAGACATGCCATCACAATCCCCAACACACATGTCATTTCAACTGGCACACATGAGCCATACCACAGCCATATCGCAACTGCCAGCACCATCCATACACATACAACAGCATGAGCAGGCAAAGCTGAGCCAGACATCACATGCAACACAGGAAGTGCACCACACATGTACACACACCACCACACTTGCATGCATGTGTACACCTCTGCCAAGAGTCGCAGTGTTCAGATGGGAATCCATGTCACATCTGCCAATCAGGCTTCCACATCCCGCTGTCACATGCATCCATGTTGCATCACTGTTGCACCCTTGTCAAATACACACAAATGCACATGTACACAGTGCTGATACATGCAGCTGAAAACAACATACATGCGTGACATCACGGACATGTCTACTTACATACACATTCATCCAAACATGTGTGCCCACACAACTGCATTTGGCATGCAAGCCTACACACACAAGCACCATCCATGTCTCAAACATTACAGCCCTCGCATGTGTTAGCCCCACGGCCCTGTACACCCCCACCCATACTCGACCCCATTCAAACAGATGTGCAACCTGCACACTACTGAAACATCACCACACGCACAGCTCACAATCAGGATGCATGTACACTTACCGCTCGACTCCAGACGGGTCTGCCTCTCAAGGACCTGGACGTGGAGCGCTGGGGATATGCGTTCCAGGACCCTCATTTGATCTTTTGACAAGTGGCCCCGGCGCCCCTTGGCATCCGCTGCCTTCAATAGGCGCCGGGCCTTGTTCAGGGTCCTGGACCTGAATTCCTCCCAGCGCTTCTTGACATGTTGGAAGTCGCGGACTGCCACCCCCTCCGCGTTGATGGCAGTCACGATGTCAGTCCAGATCCGAGTCCGTCCTTCTGTGTCGGCGCGGGAACTTCCGAAGAGGGCATCATATTGCCCCAGGACTTGCTCCACCAGGACACCAACTTCCCTGGCACTGAAGCTGGTGCCCCTCTGCCTCTCCGGCCTGGGGTTGTCAGTGGTGCCAGATGTTGCAGTGCCCGACATGACAACCCCAGAGGCAGGAGTGGGTGGGCAACTGGGTCCTGGGGCTGGGCTGTGGAGCGATGGAATCACAGTCGGGAGTCTTCGGTTCCAGCAGGGGTGGTCACAGCAACAGCACCCCTGGCTGATGTGCAGGCAGCAAATGGCAGGGCACGTGGGCAGCAGGCAGTCAGGCAGCAGCAGATAGCAGGTGGGAGCGTGCTCGGGGCTCTGGGGGGCAATAGTTCGGCCTTCTGGGCAGGAGCGTGGTCTTCCGTGTGCTTACGCGTGGCCAGCTTGATACGGAGTGATTTGGCACGTGAAAATTTGGCACGTCATCGTGTAATTCGAGGAAAGGCCCTTAGCGCGTAAGCGCATCTGCACGCATACGCAATTTCATTGGACAGAAGGCCCCTCAAGCGCAAGCGCCCCTGTGACGTGACGCGCACAGGCATGCATGGCCATTTCAGCGCGCGTGAAAAACTGCACGTCCTCGTGTAATACGGGGAAAGGGCCCATGCGCGTAAGTGACGTGATGCGCACGTGCATTTCCCTCAGCACGGGTTAAAGGTGAGCGGGCCAAGCAGCTCGCTGTATGTGCCTTTCGTGGAGACCGACGTGTGTTGCAGCTTCCAGTTTCGCGCGCCATCACAACTTCACAGCTATCAAGGACGTATCTCTTCTTTTGGCGGGGGTTTTGGGTACGCATGTTTTTCTGCATCGCGCTAGTCAGACGGTGAGTCGCACACGCTCTTTTTCCCGCTGCGGGTGCCCCTGTGTATCGCACCCATTTTCGATATCATAGTAGCCTGCGTGTCCCACGCGTACGCGTTATTCGTGTTACTGGGTGCCACCGCGTACTGCGGGAGGTTGAATCCACGCACGTAGGCTGCAGGGTTGCGTGCACGGTTTTACTGCAGTTTTGGGGTGCCTGAGCATTGCGTGACCCGTCACTACATCACCGGGGTCACATACAGCCTTGCAGGTGCAGGGGGGCTGTTAACATCTTGCTTCCCACCCCCTTCACCCCAATTGCCCAGGTCAATTGTGGTGTACACCTCCCATTGGCACCACTCCATCTGTGCCGGCACTACTACATCTGTGCCATGGTTGGGAGGCCACCGAAGGTGAGAGGCACCTCAGCTGGGCGTCCTCCTCGTGGCGGGCGTGGTTGGGGATGTGGCCGTGGTGACAAGGGAGTAGGGGGACTCCAGGGTGTCCAGGGCGGCCACAGAGGGGGAAGAGGCAGGGGTGCGCCACTTGAGCACAATGTTGTGCCATGTGTCGGTGCAGTCATGCCATACCCCCTGTGGTTCTGGGGGATGCAGCTTCTGCATCTGGCACTGGCGCCCGTGTGACCCGGCTGTCCATTCCATCGACTGCCACGGGCCGAAGGGTAGTGGTAGCTGCAGGTGCAGCTGTGGACACCGCCACCGAGGCTCGGGGTCTGCCAGTGCAGGCTGCGTTTGGCACTTGAAGAGCCCTTGGTAGATCTCCAACAGGCCAGGGGGGAAACCATAGGGGCAGGCCGGGCTGCTCAGACCAAGACACGTGTCCCTGGGGCAGTCATGTCATCTGCAGCCCCGAACAGCCGGGTGTTGGCAAGTGCAGGGGCAGATGCACCCAACAGCACCCCGGTTGTGAGTCTGCCAACCAGGACCGTTGCGGTCAATGACCCTGCCACAGCTGGTGTTGCTGTGCAGGATCCATTAGTGGGCACCCAGCTGCCACTGACACAAGTCAGGCCTTTGGTCATCCCTCCACCTGCCACTCCCTTGGCTCAATCCACCGAACCCACTGGCCATACTGGTCAGGGCGGCATTAGCCAGCCAGGGTCTGCACCACAGTCCAAGAGGAGGAAGGTTGCACCTGCAGCACAGGCTGGGACCCCACACACAGCCACAACCTCCTGCACGTCGAGGAAGAAGCCTTTCTGTAAGCAGGAACTGGACTTCCTCGTGGACTACGTCCGGGGCCACAGCCGTGACATGCTAGTGGGTGCCAATAGTCAGACTACGGCTGCCCAACGTGACACCCACTGGAAGCATGTTGCGGAACATGTCAGTTCATTCGGCCATGAGGTGCGCACGGCACAAGAGTGCAAAAAGCGTTGGAATGACATCAAACGCAGCACTAAGGCTAAGCGTGCCTCTAATTACAACTTGACTCTGGTGACTGGCGGTGGACCTGCACCAGGAGAGGAAGAGCTTACTCCGCATGAGGCACTCGTTGCGGAGTTCATACCACCTGAATTGGTCGAAGGAGTGGGAGAGATGCTGGACTTTGATGCCCAGTCCAGTGAGTGTTGATGCGTGTTTGTTGAGGACGTGTGTTTCACTTGTGGGATGTGTTGTGCATGATTGCTGCTACATGTGACGTGTACATGGTTCTGATGTGTAAGTAATGCAATGCTTCTGTCATGCATGTCTCCTCTGCCTGCATGCGGGGACTCCATGTAGGCATGCTCCCTTGCCCCTGCTCCGCCACTCTGCACCCCAGTTCCACCTTTGCACTGGTGTTCTTCAATCTTGCCAATGTGTACTCATGCTTACTGTGTAGATGCTAACTTCCAGCGTAGAATCTGCCAAACATATGCCGTGTGGTACAGCCTTAGTACTTGATGCAGGGTATCTCACTTGTACTGTGCATAGGTCAGATGTCCCGCAGGGACATGAGTGCCCATTCATGCTCCATGTGCATTGCACGCATGCCCCTATGTGTCCTTGATTGGATGATCACTGTAATACAAGTCCTTAGTTACATACATTGCCTGCCATTACATCAGCCTTCCCATGTCAACTGTGGCTCAGTCCTGCGTTGCACACATGTTTAGGGTCTAACAATCTGTGTGGCTCACAGGCCTCAGCCTGTTCAATGGCCAATGACTCTGTCCAACTGTTGTTGTGTTTTCTTCACACATGGGCGGAATCCAGAGTTTTCATCATGTGTCCTGCTTACTGTCCCTGCATCATTTGCAGTGTTGTCAGTTAAATCACATTCAGCTGTTGATGCCTGTCAATACACAGGTGTATGGTCAGCCTTTTGATACCATGCTAGGCATCCCTGCTTTGGTACTGGGGTGGAGGGGTGCTTGGCTTCTAGATATGGTACACATTGAATGCACAATGCACGTGATGTCTGAATTTGACATTGCACTGCCTTCACATTTCCTGGCACACACCATGGAGTCCTTGTACATGTAGGTAGTGAGTGGCGTACACATTTTCTGCACTGCATAGACCCACTTCCATGGAAACTGCCACCTTTCAACAGGTCTGATCACAGAAGCAATTCAAAGTTGACCCAGCATGCGTGGCAGGTTATATGTTGTGTGTCACATGTCTGCCTGATGCGTTTGCTGTCAGTGTGTGTGTGTTGTGTGCTTCTGACATGTGAAGTGACCTTTTTCTCTCTATTTTTCAGGTGATGACGCAATGGAGGCGGAGGATGGTGTCATGCCAGACACAGGGTTGTTACCACTACATCAACCCGGCACTAGTGGGGTTCGTGGGGTGGTAGGCCACGAAAACCCCCAAGTGCTACAGTCCATCTTGTCTCTGGCTGCCTATGAGTCCAGCCTTGATGACGACTCTGACGTCCATGTTGAGTTGGATGAGCATCAAGTCCATGTGTCAGGGGTGAGTGATTCTGATGTGGACACTCCTCTGTCTGCGACACCTGCACTGAGGGATCATACAGTCTTGGTTCCTCCGCCCGTGGTGGATCGGGACGCAGGGTCACCCTCCACACCAGTCACTGATGTGCCTGGGACATCACGTCGACGGGGGCATGTAGTCGTGCAGCCGCGGGCGGTGCCAACACAGCGAGGACCCCCGGTCCTTGGGTCCCGCAGGGGTCAAGCCCGGCAATGCGGTCGCCGCGCGCAACCGCAGTATACTGAGTGGGAGCAAGACATGACTGCCAATTCAGAACGGCAGGGGGCAGCAATGGAGAACATCGCTGAGAGCATGGAGCGTGTGGCCCGATCTGTGCTCCCCCCTGCTAGGCAGGTGCTTCTCCAGCAGCAGGCGGCACGGTCCACGGCCCGCTCGCTCAGGCTGGGCATGGCGGCCTCAGACAGGGCACGCCAGGCTGAAATGTCGTCTCTGCGTCAAGCAATTGCTGCTCACGCAGAGGCGCGCATGGATGCCCTGAGGGAGGAGTATGCTTCCCTCAGATCCACTCTGGGTGTCCTTATGATGTCCCAGAGGCAGCAGGCAGAGGAGAGGTTTGCACAGCTTGAGCGTACCATCTCGGCTGAGCTACAGGCCTGCCGGGAGGTGCAGCGGTTGTCCAGCCAGGCCTTGCAGGAGGAACTCCGTTTTACACGTGCTACCTTGCAAGAGGAAGCACGTGTATCACGTGAGGTTCTGCATGCAGACCTACATCACATCGCCACACAGAACCAGGCTCACCCGTCCGGCAGACTTGCTGCCGACGAGGGGCAAGCTGCAGCTAGGCGTGGCCAGGCTACTGTGCCACGTCCTCCTTTCCAGGATGAGCCAGACTCGGACAACTATCAATCTCCCACATTGGTCGGGCTGTGCAGGCGTTGAGCCCATGGAGGTTTTTTTTTTTGGCTCAGCATCATCGCATGTGGATGTTGAGCAGCACCCTGTACCTCCCCCCTCCTGAGTGCCTCCCCTCCCCCCCGGGTCGTATGTGGCCATTTTTGATTTTTCTTTTAGTTTAGTTAGTTAAGTTTCTGTTTGATAGTTAGTTTAATTAGGTAATGTAGGTTTTCCATAGTTAGTGTAATTAGTTAATAGTTACTATAGTTTAAAATTGCCCGTCTATTGTGCTTTCATGTGACGGTGCGGTGCTTTGTGGCTTTTGAAGGCATCCACTGTCTGTTCCAGCTGGGCCCTTTAGGCTTGTCTTGTGTATGTGTTTGCTGCTTGGGGTCCTTGACTCACATATGCCACTCCTGCCTCCCTTATCCATGGGCTCGCAAGGATGGTTCGGTGTCACAAACTTTTACACAAGGGCCTTGGACTGTCATATCTGCGGCATGTCTGGTGCTGTGTGACTTGTGTTTACACCACTAGTGGGGATGATTTTGGTGTTATTGTCCACTGTTCAGCTTTTGCTAGATGGGGTGTTTCATGATTAATGTGTACATTCATTGCTATGCATTGTGTAGTATGTTTCTTATTTTTACTGTACACATGCTTGTTGCAATTCATGCTGTAGATAGTGTTATACACTTTGGATGTGAAAGACGGACTGATGGTGTGATTTATGCTGTGACTCTCTGACATGGTCAAGTAATGAGATGCCTGAAGAGACACACACAGATGACTTTGAAGCATTAATCATGTGTTTCATGCCCTTTCTGCAGGGGGATGAGCCTCCAGAGCACCTTAGCCAGCAGACATGGCCCATTGGACGACGGAATTCTGGACACGTTTGTTGGTGCCCACATGCACATGTGTGCACAAGCCGAGGCACAGGCATTGCAGACCTACATCCTAGAACTGCTGACGTGTTCCAAGGAACTCCAGGCAAGGTGAGCAGCACAGGGGGGCCACAACACAGCAAAGCTTGCACCAGGCGAGTTGCACATGCAGGCTTAGTCACAGCACTGAGGGTGAGCTTGGACGAATATTGGTGTTGAAGCACACAATGCAGCTCAGATGTGTTGGTGGACTGATGGCTGTTGATTGTAAGGTTGTCTGGGACACCTGCAGGGGCAGTGGCACATGCCCTCCGGTACACCAAGGTCCATTGAGGCACTTGTATCAACCATGTAGCCTTCCGAGACATGGAAAGGGGCAGCTCACAGGGACATACAGCAAGGGACATACACGGGTGCAGTGCATTTCATTTCCATGTACTTTATGATAAATGCACTGCCAACTTTGTTTCGGTCATGGTGGTACGCAACTTGCTCTGAAGTCATGGCTTGCTATATGGGTCTGTCTGCTTACCCAGGGAACATTGCATGTTGTGTGATTTGTGACACATTGGTGTTCCATTTGCCACGCACCCACCGGCAGCTGACTTACTGCATTGACTGTGTATGACCCGTCACAGGGGTAATGTTATATATGGGTACTAAGCATCTACACCAGATTGTCTGTTTGTATAAGTAGTTCGTTGCTATGGGGCATGTTTGGTGGTGTGTTTTTGTGTAATTGGCACGTACAGGTTGTTGACTGTGGCTCTCTTTGCAGCATTGCAGTGCTCCTGTAACCGGACCTGAGAGTGCGCAGGCAGGAGGCCAGCACTCAAAACCAGAGCTAAGTGTCTTGTTGTTTTTCTTTCAAACTGCTCTGCATAGGCTTGCTGGGGGGTGCACTAATGCATAAATGTATGTGTGATTCAATTTGGTATGTTTTTTCCCCCTAATCACCCGGAATCCTATGCAATTTTGAACCCTGTAACCTCTACCTGGTGTTCCTGCTTCCCGTACCTATCCAAGCAACGTTCCCTAACCCTCTTTCCCCGCTGGGGTTGCGGATGCCTGTGTAAGCCCCGAACTTGCAGGCGCCAAAACCCTAGAGGGGGTGGTTGGTTCGTACCACTCCTAAGCCTGGACTACAGAAGGCCATGACAATGATGTCCAAGTTTGTTTGGATTGTGTATGTGTTCATGCAGGTAGTACATTTTCGTGCATTCCCTGCTTTCATGTGTCATTCCTCCTCCCCTCTCCTGCCACTCATTCCAGTTATCCAGTGTGCCAACACCTGTCCCGACTGCATATCCCTGAACCTGCTTCCCCACCAGGGTCTCAGGGGCCTGTGTGAGTTTGACCTTGCAGGCACCCGGGACACGGTGGGGGTGGTTGTTTTGTGACACTCCCGCGCCTGTACACGGGACCTGTGACAGTACACATCCGTTCATGGTGCATCATCCTATGTTATGTACCACACATGGTTCACATCCTGTTGTGACATTGTTTTACTGTGCTACCTTGGTTGTTGCATCATTGTGGTAGTACTTGGCCTTTGTGAGGTACTGCTACGTCAATTCATCTACTGGAGGGTGTTCGGGTTAGTTTTCATGCCTTGGATTTTGTGATTTTGGAAATGAGTGTGGATTCTGAGGGTGCAGGCACCTTTTTACACACAAGGTGGGAGATGGTGACCAAGGGTAAAGGTGATCCTGTGGCCAGGTGGAATTGAGGGTTGAAGGCTCCATGACCCAGGTGCAGTTGTTCAGTGGGTCATGGTCATTTGTGAGGGGGGGGTTGTTGTTGATAGTTGCCTTGCCCTGCAGTGTGATGGGAACTCTGACATTGTAATGGTGGTATCCTATGTACATGTTGTGTTGTGCTGATCAATGCCTGTTCATGTGTTGTGTTTACCTTTCAGGTGCAAGGGGATAGTTGTGGTTTGACATGCTGGGGTGTACACATGGTGAATGTTCACATGTGATGTGTAGAGAACACTGATGGTCACTTGAGTGCACATCCATATGTTGAGTGCATGTCCTTGCAGACCCACACACTTGCACTCTGATGCACTACATTTACTCCCACCCTTGCATATCCACGTGTACACTGTTTGCCTTCTGGTGGCCACTGTGTCCCTGCAGCACATGTTCTGTGACCAATTATGGATCCTGTACATGCCTAATTTGTTTTTTGATGTGGTCTGTCGCTTAGATGTGATGCTCAGGGTGTGCATCACACACAATGGCTTTTCACTGTGATGTGCGCTGAGCAGTGTGTTGCAGGAGTAGGACACAGCATACAGAAGCTGCAGTGTTGATTTTGCAATGCACAATGTGCATGCAGACAGGCATTCATTGTTATGTTACGTCTACAACTCTTGTAATGCATTTCGAAATGACTTATTTTGGGTGGGAGGTTGTTGGTCAGTCATTTCATCTGATTCCAGGTCAGGCATCATTGTCTGATGCCACTGTACATTTTGGACATGGCAATGTGTACTTTATTGTTATTGAGTTGGTGTATGGGTTTTGCTTGTCATGTCATGTTGTGGTTTGGGAGGGTTTGAGTGACATAACAGTGATGGCCATGGCCTGTTTTGCAGGTGTGTGTGATGCACACCTTGCATGTCAGGGTCATCCGCTTCTCAGAGCAACTAGCTGGGGGTAGATCTCTCTCCGCGGCAGGGCCCTCCCTCTGGAACAGCCTTCCTGCCTCACTTGAACTTGATTCGGGAAGCACCTCAGGACCTTCCTCTTTGCTTCTGCTTTCTCTCTGCCTCTCCCTTGCGGAATTCTTCACTGGAACTGCACTGGATCTGCAACTGGGCCACTCTCACCGACCTCGGTCCCTGGCCCAGCCACTCTCCACTTGCACTGCCTCCCTGGCAACCCCTGCACTGCGGTACTGTCTCTCTATCCCTACAGCCCCCCTTCCCAGAACTTGTCTGCACTTACCTTTGCAGTGGCCACCAGCTGACCTATATATTTGTTTTTTGGTCTACTTCCCCTGTACTGCACTCCCCCCTCCCCTTCCCCTTACACTTTTCCCTTCCGCCTACCCCTGCACTTGCACAATCTAAATGACACCTGGCCTAGTAGTACCGTTGTCTGTCTTCCCTTGTTCCCCCTCCCTGCCTCATCGCACCTTGAAATACTTGTGTATAGGCCATATCATGTCATATGTCATATGTGTGCCTTTTGGTCACACAGGATAGCTTGTGTTTAAGTAGCTAGGGATGCAGAACGATGTGGCACTTCCATGGCAACTATCTCAGGGTGGTAGGGTTGTGACACTTGACTGTCTCTTTGTCATCATCGATTGTCACCTGGTATGTGCCAGGCCTGTGTGCACTCCGCAGGGGTGGGAGTTTAGGTGAAAATGTGGCCACAAGCTGGGTCCGGGCTTCCTCGCCATGTGCCCTGTCCCCTCCCATGGGCAGCGCCTGTGCCTGTGGTTGGGGATGTTGGGGCACCACCATGTCCACCGGGACGCCCTGCCGTGTTGCAACATTGTGTAGGACACATGCTGCCACAATGATCCTGCACACTACTGGTGGTGCATAGAGTAGTTGCCCGCCAGAGCGGTCAAGGGAGCGGAAACGTGACTTGAGCACTCCAAATGTGCGCTCCACTATGGCCCTGGTTGCAATATGGGCGGCGTTGTATCTTACCTGGGGTGGTGTGGTGGGGTTCCGGATTGGCGTCATCATGTGGTTGCTCAGAGGGTAGGCACTGTCCCCTGGGGAGGTGATAATAGTAGAGATTATTAGGGTTTGGGTATTTGTCTGTGTGTGACTTGCATGCATGTGCAAGGGCATTTGTACTCACCTAGGAGCCATGTGTCGCCATGCTGCCCAGCTTCCAGGGCCCGGCTCAGGGCGTACATTCTGTATATGAAACTGTCATGGGTGGAGCCAGGGTAGTTTGCATAGACCCAGGTGATGATTCCCTTTGCATCGCATGCCACCTGTTCATTGATGGAATGCCAGTGCTTGCGGTTTCGGTAGATGTGCTCAGTGGCCCTAGGTGGACGTAGGGCCACATGGGTGCAATCTATGGCACCGAGCACTTTGGGGAAGTGTGCCACCCTGGAAAAATCCAGGACAATGGCCTGCCTTTCTCGGGTGTTCTGGTCATGTATATGTGCCTGCGGACTGAGGGGCGCGCTGTCATGATTGCCAGTACCTGGTGTAGGCAGCGTGACTGCGTGGCCTGTGAGACCCCCCCCACTATGGCAGTAGTCCGCTGAAATGACCCAGTGGCCAAAAAATGCAGGACATTGAGCACCTTCTCCAAGGGGCTCAATGCTTGGGAGCAAAGGGTGGGGGATGTAAGGTCATCTTCCCACTCCCTGACCAGGTCTAGGATGATTTGGGGTGGAAACCTATACCTGCCATAGACCTGGTCGTCAGGCATCCCAAAAAGGCTTGTCCGTAGTGCGAAAATGCGTGCCCTGGCTATTCTCCTCCTCCTGCGGTGTCCCACGATCAGTGCTGCGACAAATGGGGCATTCATCGTAGCTGTATATACGTGTTTGTTGTTTGCGCGCACTTTTGTACTGTGCGTGGGGACGCTTCCGCCTGCCTTCGTGTGGCGGACGCGTTGACGCCTGTGTGCGTCTTTTGCCGTGCGCGGGTTTCCCGTATTCGGATCCATGAATACGGGTTGTTCGCGTGCGTGTGGGCGTTCTGTGTAGTTCCCTGCAGTACTTCCCCAGTTACGCCTTCTTTTTCACGCGTTGTTCCCCATTCCGCGTGTTACGCCCACTGTTCCGCCCACTTTGGTTGTGTGCGCCGCGCTATGTGCGCTTTTGCTGTGCACGTAGCACACGCCATGTATGCCTGTGTGCGCCATGTCTGGATTGGGCGCACGGACAGCGGGAAGCACGCGTGCGCTGCGTTTCTCACGCTTGCGCTCCCTTGCGCCTGCTTGCGCATGGATTTTCAGCACACGTTTGTTCCATGAATCGGCCCCCAATTGTTTATGAATATTACCAATTGCATGTTATTTGTTTCTTGACTATTAAGATCAAGGTAATATGTGTTGAAGCTGGGATTATTGCATATATGTCTTTTTCCTGCTGTGATTTCAGTGGTGTCCCAGCAGAAAAAAAAAGAGGGGGAGTAGGAATGTAAGCTCTGCATTTCAAAGTCCACATTTAAGCAAAGGTTTGAATTTTAACTAGGGCCAATGGTGTGAGACTCATTTATTTGACTCAAGGGTGTGAGACTCAGGCTGAATCTAAATAGAGCCCAATGCGCAGAACACATGCTAGAAAATAGTCACTTTGCTCCACAATGCTATTTTAATGGGCTGAGTTGCACGGAAAAAATAAAACTAACATGAAACTAACACACTATTTACCTTACCCATTGAACATATAACTCCCATAATAACATTTAGTACAAACCAGTCCATGATAAAGTGTATGCAGATTGATGGAAATACATGATGCTCTGGAAATGGAAAAGGAAAATAATTTAAATGTGCAGGCTTGAAACTGTGCTGTGTTTTTAAAGTGTGGAATGTGAGAACCATCTGCTAAAGACATCGCATTGTCTCGGAGCAGGAAACGCCGGAGGGATGTAATAATTTCTCTTCAGCGATGCAGTTTGTATCTCGGGTAAAGGCACAGTGGAAATCACATGCTATTTTAATTTATCTACGGGATGTGCTTTTTTGAGTGACACGTGGGTTTTAGAAAAGGGTTTGAGGAAGAGAGGGCTTAGGCTCTGCCAGCTTTGTTGCAAAGTCAAGGCCAAAAACAGGCAGAGCACTGGCACATTGTCGCAGACAGAGCATTGAAATCCATTGCAGGACAATCTTGTACATGTTTGAAATTACAACGTGGATGCACATGTCATTTTGTGTATCTTGCATATTACTAGTTTCTGATAAAGAATAATAATCCAAACAGATAATTTAGTCTCAGTGTATTTATTCTGCACTCAGTCTCATTGAGTTGGCATGCATAGTGATGTAAAACGTGCAGTAAGAAAAATCTCAAAGCATAGTTAGTCACAGTAAATTTTTGACTCTGAGAGGCTGAATGAATGTTTTGTATTTCATTTGCATGTTAATGTGTTTTGAACCACAGCAAAAAGGGCATACGAGTGATATTGTAAATAAAATATCACAGGAGAGCATGAGCTTATTATTCAGAGTGTACTAATTCCAGTATTTGTTTACCGTTAGTGACACTGGTGAAATAAATATTAGGCAGTGTTCTGAAATTATTCTCATCACTGTAAAAATACTCCAATAAGTTTACCACATATATTGGCAAGAGCTAAGAAAATACCACAATATCAAAATACCACAAGATACTAAATATAACCTTGAAAGATCTCTAACAGTCTGCCAGGACAAAGGCACAGGGACACCAGGTGATCTTAGCCAATTTCAAAGGGGTGGGGAAGCAAGAAAGCCAGAAATAAACAAAGGACTACAACACAAAGTCAAGGAACCTTAAAAATTGATTGCAAAACATAATGAAAACACTGGGAAAAACATAAAAACAAACAACCAGGCCAGAAAATGGATAGGAAACTCACAAACGATCCCTGCTAAGGGCACCTTGCATTTTAGGCAATGGGTGGGAGGCGGAGTGGGGGAGGAAGAAAACAGGAAACAAACAAAGGACGGCAAGACACAGCCATGGAAACCTACTTGCAGATCAGCTCAAAAAACAGATTGCAAAACATAGTAAAACACAAAATGTTTGAAACTCACAAATCTTCTCTCCTAAAGGCACTTTACATGCCAAAAAACGGATTGGAAATCTAAATTAAACACACTGAAATCTAGTTTGTCATCATACATTTTGGCAAACTTGAACAAACTATAAAAAAAAAGCCCCACACGACAGCACATTTCCTTCTTTTTAAATATCCTTGCATCTTGAATATAACAGGCTGTGAACCGGTATACTCCTCACCTGGATATGTACCCTGTACCTCAAAAAAAGATACCTTTAAAAATACAACTAGTAAAAACAGAAACCATAGCAGATCTCACCATGATCCCTTTTAAAAAAAAAACAACATATTGAATAAAAGCACTTACAAGCCATGAAACGGATTGGAAATATAAGCTAAACACACTCAAAGCCACCAAAAAGTATCAGCCATCCCCTAAAACCAATTACCAGTGGTTCATTTGCAAGATGGAAAGGCAGAGGGAAAGCACTCAAAGGAAACTGCCATGACAAAGCCACAAGTACACCTGACTGCCTTAGCCAATTGCCAAGGGGTGGGTTTGGGGGGGGGGAAATCCAGAAACAATCAAAGGACTACAACACAAATCCAGGGAAGCCTACATGTAGATAGGCTCAAAAAACGGATTGCAAAACATAGTAAAAACCCAGAAACACCCTCTAGAAACAACCAATCATGCCAAAAAATGGATTGGAAACTCACAAATCACCCCTCTTAAAGGCACACAACCACCCAAAATACAGATTGGAAATCTAAGTTAAACAAAATGAAATCCACCAAAGACCAGCAACCAGCCCCTAAAACCTCTTACCCAGTGGCTCTTTTGTAAGATGGCTACAGGTACAATCAGGAAAGGCAGAGGGAAAGCATTCAGAGCAGGCTACCAGGACAAAGGCACAGGGACACTTGACTGTCTGAGTTAATTGTCAATGGGTGGGTGGGGGAGAATCATTACCAGAAACAAAGGACTACACCAGAAAGCCAGGGAACCCTACTTACAGATTAGTGCAAACAACAGATTGTACAATTTCGCGAAAACACAGAAAAACCCCTCTAGAAACAACCAACCAGGCCAACAAATCTGTTTGGAAACTCACAAATCATCCCTTCTAAAGGCACATTATAATCCAAAAAACGGATTGGAAATCTCAGTTAATCACACTCAAATCTACCAAAAACCACAAGCCAACCCCTACCAGCCCTTACTCAGTGGTTCCTTTGCAGGATTGCTACGGATTACAATCAGGAAAGGCAGAGGTAAAGCACTCAAAGGAAGCTTCCAAGACAAAGTCACAGGGACACCTGAATGCCTTAGCCAAATGCCAAGGGGTGAGTGGGAGGGAGGAAGAAAACCAGAAACAAAGGACTGCAACACAAAGCCAGGAAGCCCTACTTTCAGAACAGCACAAAAGTCAGATGGAAAAACATAGCAAAAACACAGAAAAACATCTCTAGAGTCAACCAACCAGACAAAAAATCTGTTTGGAGACTCACAAATCATCCCTTCCGAAGGCACATTATAATCCAAAAAACCGGACTGGAAATCTTAGTTAATCACACTCAAATCCATGAAAAAGCACAAGCCAACCCCTACCAGCCCTTACTTAGTAGTTCTATTGCAAGATTGCTACAGATTACAATCAGGAAAGGCAGAGGTAAAGCACTCAAAGGAAGCTTCCAGGACAAAGTCACAGGGACACCTGAATGACTTAGCCAAATGCCAAGGGGTGATGGGAGGGAGGAAGAAAGCCAGAAACAAAGGACTGCAACACAAAGCCATGGAGCCATACTTGCAGAACAGCTCAAAAGTCAGATGGCAAAACATAGCAAAAACACAGAAAAACATCTCTAGAAACAACCAACCAGTCCAAAAAACGGATTGGAAGCTCACAAAAAATCCCCTTTAAAGGCACGTTACAAGCCAAAAATGAATTGGAAATTTAAGTTAAACACACTCAAATCCAGTTTGTCATCAACAATTTGGACAAACTTGAACAAACTAAAAAAATGCCCTGCACCACAGCACGTTTCCTTCTTTTGAAAGATCCTTGCATCCTAGAATACATCTGCATATGTACCCTCTACCTCAAAAAAGAAAACATTTAAAAATACTAGTAAAAACTGAAACCAAAGCAGAACTCACCATGGTCCCTTCAAACAAAGCAAAAAATACAAATGCCGAACCTTCAAATCAAATTGAGACCACATTTTCTGGTCCTTTTAAATTCAACATAACACGAGTAAACTGCAATGCAAACATAGTAATCACTCATTCCAATTGCCACCAATTGTGGACAATGTTTACTTACATGGCTCAGAACAACTATGATTTCAAATCCTCACCCTGCACAGAAATGCCACTAATAGCCCTGACAATATCTGCAGTGTCTCTAGGATAAAACAGGAATTGGACCAAAGTGCAAGAATTGTTACATTTACCATAAACACACAGAAGGGTCTACAAGAGTTTCTAATGTGCTTACAAGAGACAAAGCACAAAGCTATCAATTAAATCTTACAAATGTCATTCATTTTGAAAAATACATACAGTCTCTGCAACCATGTGTCAGACTCTGATAATCCCTCCCAGGTCTCCTCCTCACCTGGTTCATCCACTCAACTGTCTTGAGCCTCAGATTCCTTCTTCTTACGTTGTTTCCTGGGTTCCTATGTCTTATTCTCCTTTTTTTTGATGAAGGTAGGGGCAAGCTTCCTCTGAGGCCAGCGTAGCCTGTGGGTTCCCCCAGGTCCAGGGGGATCTCCAAGGAGCAAGCCCCCAAAACTCAGGGAAAAAGCCTTCCTTGGCACAAAAAACTCCTGGATCATGAAGAGATTGGACGTCTGTGAGTGAATGTTATAGCTCGAAAATAACTGCTCTCTCTCCTCTTTGTCATTCACTCTGGGCTGAGCTATGGACTGGTGGCACCCAGAAGAAATACCGGATACCAGTCGAAGAGATGCAAGGACTTGTGTCTGAAGATATCAAGAAACTATTGTCCAAATATATTGCTGGAACTGGAGTGTTCAGGTAGGCAGAATCTCACAGACAGAAAAGCTGATATTGGGGAAGAAGTAATCAAGCTGGATCTAATGGCAGGAAGAGCAGTAACAGCAAGTAAAAGAGGGCAGGAGTCACCACTGAACAAGTATAGTGCAATGGCAGCGGCGTGTTGAAAGTACAGTAGGAAAGCAGTACGAGAACTGCCAAACGAAAACAGAGAGGATTCGCCAAACAGAATGCGGCCCTAAAGAGGAACAGCAAGTTCCCAAGAGAGCTTGGAACGGCTAAGTAAAGGATAGTCAGAATCCGCACAAAAGTATACACAGAGGAATACTCACAGTACAGAAGAAAGACCGCCCGAGAGGGTAGAAGAACCGCAAGGCGCGGGAAACAGGAACCTGGATCCGACGAAAAATACAAGTCAGAAGGTAGAGAGGTGTTAACAAGGGAACGAACCGACATGGAACCGGACAAGGATGAGAAAGCACGAAAAACAGTGGAGAAAATGCTAGCACTTATGGGGCAAGGTACTTGCAGGGCGAAAACCTAAACGGATACAACGAAGCGAGTGGAGGGCTCCACCCACTGATAAACATGTGGCGGCCATGTTGAGAGAAGGCTAGACCGCACAAGGAGCTTGGGATAGGATCCCAGCTACAACAGCTTCCACTGATGCCAGTTCTTCCAAGGCTGGTGCATGACACCATGCTTCACAAAGGCATGTCCGTAATGAACGATTTGTGCATGTGTTTATACCAAATTGTAATTCAATTTCATTTCAACAACTTCTCCAATATGCAAATCATGGCATAGTATGCACATTTTGCAATTCAGACGATCGTTCAAACATACAAATCGATTTGCATGCCCAATACATAATATTAATGCTTTTAAGATACACTGCATAAGACACAAAAAATAACTGTGAAATCATTAACTTCCCAGCCTGCGGGGGACCAGGGCATGGGGTGTTGCACCCCTGCACCTTTTCTGTGTTGGCCCAGGAGGGCCTCCATTGACTCCAGCATCAGACTGCCAGGCCACGCCCCCAAGGCCTTATAGCCGGTAGCATAGCCTTCCAGGGCCAAAGCCTGCGGGGGACCAAGGGTGCTGATTGTTGCGCTGCAGCACCTTTTCTGTTTTGGCCCAAAAGGGCCTCCATTGACTCCAGTGTCAGGCTGCCAGGCATGCACAACACCTTTTAGCCGGCAGCATAGCCCACCAGGGCCAAAGCCCATGGGGGACCAAGGGCGCAAGGTGCTGTGCTCCCGCAGGGGTGTTCCGCGACAGCTGGGTGAGCAGCGATCTACTCAGAATTAGACATCACACCACATTTCATCTCTTTCCTGAGACTCAAGCACTGGGTATCAGGTACTGCAACTGAGGAACCGTACTGAAAACACATCAAGAGGTGGGACCGGAGAAGGGCTGAGCAGAGATAGAGGGTTATAATGATTGTGGTGACTATTTGATCCAACTCCATACTGTGGGCTATATTGAAAATCCCCCACAGAGTCACTTGGAGTCCCCAACCAAATTCTTACCATGTATCCCTTCCCTCACTTAAGTAGAAAAGACTGCCCAGAGTCTAAACTCAAGATCTTGACTGTGAGGTGAAAACTGTGAACTTAGCCCCCCTCGACATGGTGCGGAGGATGACACTGATACACAGTTTGCAGGAAAAGACTGCAGCCTTACTAAGCTCACAGGAGAGGCTTTCTTGATGAAAGAAAGTCACCAGTACCTCGAGTCTAATCGGGATGCCTTGGGGTGGGCAGCAAATAAAACAGGAGTCCATCCTGGTGGAAAATCCACCAGCAGCCTGCAGTGCTTCACTGGTGCATGTCCTGTAGAAAATCCCATGGTCAGAATCCAAGCCGGCTAGTTAACGAATGATGGCCTGTTGATTACCCTAGGACCTCATACTCGCCTCGACAAAGATATGGGCAAAGACAAGGGCAGTGGAAACGATTCTCAACCGACAACTTTGATTGAACCTCTTTTGCCCTACAAACACTTTGCCATCCTCCCTGTCTCCACTTATGTGACCACTCTCTATTCCACAAGAGAGCCGATTATCCATGAGGCAGTGCCACGACCAGCACCAGTTGTGGGAGATGCCACTTCAGCCATGCTCACAAGCTGTCACCCCTCTTGGTCACAGGGGAGGATGGTATTCCAAGCATGAACATCCAAAGGAGTATTTGCTTGGTCCCCTATATTTTGTCTGTGCCTGGTTTGAGCCAAGCGGTTAATACCCTGCCCATACCTGCAGAGAGTGTTAGCCCTGTGGAACTTATGGATCGAATGGACTTGGAGGCTGATGATGCACTTGAAGACATGCCTTCTCTCACCAGTAGCATTTGGAGTGGGAACACAATGAATTTGTGCTCCGATAATAGTTATTTTCTCTACTTAATCCCACTAAGGGGCCCTAATCAAATGGGCCAATGCACTATGTACAATACTGATCAATCTGCCAAGAAGTTACGCATCACCCAAGGATGTAAGTGCAAGCAAGTGCTCGCTGAACTTGAAGACATAAAAAAAGCTGTTAATGGTCCTGATAGATGCTCAAGGGAGAGGGAATGCTTCATACTGGTCCCGTGGATGCAATAGGGTCCTATAAACCACCGGAGGAGCTACCTGAAGTCCTAGATAAAAATAGCCCCTCGATTACTGAAGATAAGGATGATTCTCACCAATGTATCATCACTAAACAACCCCAGGCCACTACTCATTGCGAGCCCAGTGTGCATAATCTTGTGAAACTGATCCAAGGTGAACAACCTGTCCAGAAGTCCATACTCAGGGAAGTCATGAAGGCCACCATTGTTAACACTACATATGCATCATGGGTGGAGCGGGATGCAAAGGCAGTGAGAAACCACGTCCTTAGTGCCATTGCATATAGAGAATGCAGACCTTGCATAAGGGAATGCAGGACCAGCTACAAAACCCACAGGGGGCCTAGGAGGGGCACAATATTCCTTCATGGGGTTCCTAAACTACCTCTTAATCAAATAGAACCAAGGGATTCACTCTCCAATAAATGCTTACACTTCCTCTGTACCGTGAGGGGTTGTGCTTTTGTGACCAGGGAAGCCATAGCAAGCTGTCATAGTGTTCAACGAGGGTGGCAGCTCCTGTGATTCTGTCAAGCAGGACATTTGGTACCAGAGATTGGCCAATGGTGTTTTGGATAGAATCAAGAGTCATGGCAGGATCATAAAGAGTAAGATTGTAATCAGCCTCAACGCCCACTTTAGCACAACCTACTCCCCCGGAAATATTATACACAATCCTGTTCTACCTACTGCCAATATAACACCAATATAACACCACTGGGGAAAGGAAAAATGGCAGTCATTGTGGCTTCAGACCCGGGAGGCTCAGAACTGTTTTGTAAAGATCAAAAGGGGTTTCTTCATGTTTTGAATTATTGTCCCCATTGCAATCAGCAGGGCTTGGGGGTCATAATTATATACTGTTTTATGTTACGATGTTTTGTTAATTGAATGTATTGCTTTATTATGTTAGGATGCACTTTGACGGCCTGATGGCTGAATAAAGTATTTGATGACCAACTTCACACACGCCCAAGTATCCACAATCACTTCAGGCCACTATACTGTATATGTGATTTGTTTGAATGTAACAATACATCTCTTACACAAAAACAAAGGTTACCAGCAAATCCAACAAATGCCTACTTAATATTCCTTAAACCCAAATGTAGTCATGAAATTATGCTTTGAATTCACATTTACAATATTATACAGTTAAATATGCCATTGGGTATCTAAATACTTTAAACATAAACGAACACACACAATAAATACACCCATACAACACCCATACTACCACTGTAGCCCAGGAGGATAGCTCAGCAGCAAAGTGTGTGCCTTGGAAGCAAGACGACATAAAGCAACACAGGTTCGATCCCTGGGTCACGCTTAGAAACCTCTAGGTGTTTAAGCGCATAAATAAGGTAACTAAGACAAAAAGAAACAATTAGGCAATAATAAAAAAAAAAATTCCTGTAACAGCGCCTCAATGCCCGTGGGCTGTGTGAGTGCTTTAAAAATGCTAAAAATAAATACTGTACTACTTTCTACATGTACACAATGTGTACCCCTTTAATAAAAGTAAGTCTGAAAAAAATGATACAAAATTGAATACAATTTACATTTTATTAACAGTAAATGTAAAAAAAATGTTTTGGATTTTTTCCTCATGACCCAATGATTACAATATGTTAGTACAAAACAGTGTATCACACACACACATGTAGAAAACTTAGTACATACAATGTACTACCTTTGAGGGTCAAATGATGTAAATGTATGTGGAAAACCTTCAGTATGTATATCTTTCATAGCATTGTACAGAAACGCTATGGCATTTATTGACAGCATGTACTGCATCAAGGAAGGAACATATGAATTGTTTTAAATACTATGTAGTCAATTTAGATAGAGTGGATTTAGGCTATGGATGGATATGCTACACAGCAGATATGTCTTGCTAAAGATAGCTGTATTACTTTTTCTTATGGAGACATGTAAACTATGTCAGTAAAAGTACTGGCTGTTTTTTGTATGAACTTTCTGGATGCTATGATCACATGGCCATTGGTCGACTATGCCCGCATAGACTGTCTATTTTATTTTAGCTCAATTATGTGTTTTATGTTATAGGAATACTAAATGTTGTGATTGTGTAGTTAAGAACCTTCCGGCTTTGTATGAGTGATTATCCGACTAATTTTCTTTTATTTTCATCAAGTGAGCTTGTAAATTAATTTTATGCATCTTATTTGATATTGTACATTTTGTATCTTCCATTTTTATTTTGTAAAGGTTAAGTAATAACCAAAATAAATAAATAAATGAGAACACCTAGGACATACAATGTACTATCTATGAGGATCAAACAATATAAATGTAAGTGGAAAACCTTAAGTAGGTATATCTTTCATAGCATGTTTCACAATTATATTTTCTTTTCTTTACAGACAGAGAAACACAGATGCTCCCTTATTACCATGTCCAACAGAGGACACTATTTTATCAATAGCCACTAGCCATATTGTTGCACCCACTCAACCCAAAGTAAACATGCTATGTTTTCCATAGCCAATTACCACATTGTTTAGACCATGCCCTAAGCAATCTAGCCACTGACCATCACCACAACAATATTTATTGTTATTACTGCTACTATACCCAATACTCCATGCAGCCATGCTCCGAACAATATTACCTGATTATCATGTCCAGCTAAGCACACTATTGTACCCAAGGCCAGTAGCCAAATTGATGCAGGCATTTAACCCAAATTGAACATACTATTATGCCCATAGCTAGTAGTCACATTCTTCCAGGCATTCAACCCATTTTTACAAGCATTGAAACTGTGACCGTTGCCAGTAGCCACATTGTTGCACTTATTCAACATAAAGTAAACATGTTATTTTGCCCATGGTCAGTGGCCATATTGTTTGAAGTAAGCATATTGTTGTGGCAGTGGCCAGTGGCCAGATTGTCATGCCCCGAACAATCTGGCCACTGGCCATGGCTACAACAATATGCATTGTTATTACTATTACGACTACAACCTCACAGCCAGTTTTACACACAATAGTGCTTACATTGTTCCTTTCTTCTTTCCCTCACCCTCAACAGACACGTTTTCTTCATCAGAAATCTACATAAATATTAGTCACACTCACTAGTTTCATTACATAATAATAAAACCTAATGTAAGCATTGTTGTAACATACAACATAACTCCACCATCCTCAATGGATGCACGCAAACACCTATCACTGTCTGCATCGTTTGCGGACAGGAAAAATTACTACAGACTCAGCGTCGACCATACTGCCATTTCTACACAAAATAACACATACATTTTTCTGTTTCTTATCTGACCCCACCCTCCCAGACACACTTTCATCCACAAAATAACCCGAAATGTGTTTTTCAGAGCTTTTTTCTTCCGCAATGTCTGCTGACTAAGGGTGCAGTTCGAAAATCAAACATGGCATCCATTTCAAATGTTTTGAAGCACCTCAAATTATTAATTTACCAATCAAAGGTCGCATTTTAGGTCCACAAATGTTATGAGGCACCCCCGATTCGTTCTGAGGCGCCTGCGGACACGGTATCAGTAAATAAAACCACTGATGGGACAAAGATATCACTTATTTTTCGGGACCTACTTTTGGGTCATTTAAAAAAAATCTACTGGATGGATTAACGCCAAATTTCCAAAAGCACGCATTGGATACCAGGCTGCTGCTCCTCACGCAAGTTTGATGCAAATCTATCCAGCAGTTTGGGGTGTAGCCACACCCAAAAAAAATTCCATTCATGACAATCTGGATTTCAAAAGGTTTGGCAACCCCTTTAACTTTGTCTCCTTTGACCACATTGCACAAAACTTCACAAAGTAATTCAGAGTTGGCTGTATACTTTTTTTTGCAAAGTTTCGTGGGGATTCTTTAAATGGCGCCAAAGATATAAGCTGCCCAAAAACTGCTCTTCCTAAGAGTTTAGCAAAGAAACCATAACTACAGGGTCACTACCGCAGACCCTGTTATACACACTGATGGAATAGGCACATTTACAACGACAAGTCATGGAGGGTTAATACTATGAGTTCTTACACGAATATTAAACTTATACTGCACAGTCCTAGAT
This sequence comes from Ambystoma mexicanum, assembly GCF_040938575.1. NCBI lineage: Eukaryota > Metazoa > Chordata > Amphibia > Caudata > Ambystomatidae > Ambystoma > Ambystoma mexicanum. The sequence goes on from NC_090936.1 coordinate 254,141,182, forward strand.
TCCCTCCTCCCCAGGTGATAATGGGAGCATGTTCTCACAAGTTGGTGAACTGCCTGGGCATTACTAACAGGATTATGGGTGATTGGTCAAGTGCTTGATACCGAGGGCTGCATGGCCGCTTAAAATCCATTTCAATTAAAGGGCTAGCTTAGTAGTCAGTTTCCAGGACATGACTCACCCCCAAAAGAATAAGGACAGTAATGTTAAAGAACAAGGCACGTTGTAATGAAGATTAATGGTGTGTGACCAGAGGATTGCAGAAGGACAAAATGAGATATCAAGGGCGTCTGACACTACTAAACGAGTACTCCAATGCAAACGTGTAGTCAAGCGCACCCTTTCATGTGAATACATGAATAGTTCGGCTCAATTAGACAAGGGCAAAAAAAATAGTGAAACATAAAAGTTCAAGTAACATAAAACAGTCTTTCATTTCTTAAAACACATGTGAGGTAGGAAGACGTAATAAGGAGGTGGATGTATGGGGAAAGAGTGCTTTCAGATGGTTCAAGTGCCTTTTGGACGACTGCCAACACAAGCAAAATATTTTGGCTGGTCCAGTCCAGCTGCATGGAGGTTGGGTGTAATACTCGACAGAGCACAGTTAAGGGAACATGTTTAAAAGGGCTCCCGCACAGTGGGCGGTTAGTCATGTTAATGTTAACGGTTTTTGTATCTCGCCCCATCACCAACGGATCTGGTCCACAGGCGCTCAGGCGGATCTGCAAACAATAAGGTGGGTGGCGTTAGTTGGGTGAAGAGGGAGTAGGAAAGTGAGAAGGTGATGTACTGTTGGCAGCTTCAGTTCGGTTTTCACCGTGCAATGAGCTTGGGTGTGAATATCGGATCGATGTGAGTCCTTGTGTGCTGTTGGTGCGACTTATGTGTTGATTGATTGTTGTTGCAGTGTGCAGTGTGGTGAAGTGCGTACAATTTTCTTAGCAAGAAAGTGGTTGTGTGTTTTTTTTGTGTGAGTTAAGTATGCAGAAATTTGAGCTTTGGGTTAGTGGGTTCTGTCTCCCTTCTAGTGGTGGCACTTTAGGCTTTCAAGTGAGCCAGCCATGATACTAGTAAGGATTTATGTAAGATATAGTGTGCAAACCACTTTTCATGAGCTTCGTATGTCTGAGGTCATACTTTTTCAGGGCTGTTGTTTTCTTTTTCCCTTTATATTTCACGTTCCTGAGGAGATTGTGACTTTTTCGGAAGATGGCCAATTAGTGGTTCATTAGTAAAGTGACGCATAGGCTGCTTGTCTTAGCTATTTCCGCATCTCACTGCTTACAAGTATACCAGTTGTCTCTTCCTTGGCACTTAGCAACATGATCACACGAAGAGCATCTAGGGAAGATGCTTGCAAGTTCTGTTCGTGTTCCAGAAATATCTTGCAACGGATTCCGTCTTTCGCGCCATTAACCGATGAGTTGATATGATATATGATATGTCATTTATAACATGCCTGTACACAAGTGTTTTTAGGTTTTAGGCACGACAAGACCAGGGGGGAAGATAGTGGGAGGAGAAAACAACCAATCTTACTAGGCCTTGTGTCATTCAGATCGTGGAAGTACAACAGTACAAAAATGCAGGAGGAATGGAGTTGGGGAAGTATCAGGGAGAGGGAGGGGAAGTGCAATCAGGGCAGCATTGCTCTGAGTGAGTGCAGCCAGTGCAGCACGGTTCTGCGTAAGTGCATGGGGCTAGGGGGCTATTGAGGTTACTGTTAAAGCCCCTAAGTGCACAGCAGGCCTGGAGGCATTGCTGGGGAGGCTAATCATGGAGGAGCCTGGTTCCCAGTGAGACTCTGGTGGTACCCAAGCAACCAGTCAGCGTAGCAAACACGTACATAGGTAGGTAAGCAGGGGAGAGAGAGAAAAAGAAAGCAGAGGAGGAAAGGAAGGTCTTGAGCAACTTCCGGAACTTCAGGTGGTCCGGCTCAAATCTGAGAGGGGCATAGAGGCCATTCCAGGGGGAGGCACTTGCAGAGGAGAGAGATCTACTCCCCACTCTCTGCCTGAAGAAGTGTCTGGACCTCAGAGAGTTGGAGGTAACTGAGCGAAGGGCTTGAGAAAGATGGTATTTTGGAAGAGGGAGTTGGATTTAGTGTTGGCGCTGGCCTCAAAAAACCTTGTCCACGATGCAGAGGGTCTTCAACTTAATCCTTGCAGCCACGGGGAGCTAGTGGAGAGATTTCAGAGCTGGAGAGATACAGTGACTGGGCTCGAGGCCAAGGATACTTCTCACAGTACTGTTCTGGATTAGTTACAGAGGGCAGAGAGTACCAAAAAACAGATTGAGAAAGAGGCTGTTGCAGTAGTCCAGCCTAGAGAGAACCAGGGCTCTGGAGACAGTGAGATTATGGGGGAAAGTCAGAAAAGGAAGAACACCTCTGAGGACATGCAGCTGATAGTGGACCATTTTAGCAAGGTCCATGATATGAGGAGAGAAGGAGAGAGTAGAATTGAAGATGACCCCAAGATTTTTAAACTCACAGGAAGGCGAAGGAAGAGGGCCCAAGGAGAGCGGCCAGAGTGAGAGAGGGAAAGCAGGAGCAGGGGTCCCAATGAGGAGGATCGCGTCTTACTGACGTAAGTCTGAGATTGTTGGAGGTGCCCCAATCATGAATTGTGGATACACAGTCAGGTATGAAAGAGAGAGGAGAGGAGGCTGAGGGGAGCCTGAAAGTGAGCAGAGTGTCAGCCACATAACACTGAAACTTAGAGGAGAAGGTATAGATCAGGTGGGTCAACATGGCCATGTAGATATCAAAGCGCCATGGTGGGAGGCTAGAGCCCTGGGGAACACCACATGTGGAGAGTGAGGTGTTGGAGAGAATGGACCCAAGTTGGACCTGAGAGGGTAGCAGTTAGAGAAGAGGGGATTGATGGAAAGCACCATAGATGGTGCAAGAAGGAAAGTTAGAGGAGGAGGGAGCGAACAAACGTGAGAAGGAGAGACACAGCCCAGCATCGCACAGTGCAGGAAGCACAGAGGGATGCGGGGGTAACACAATAGGGAACGCACAGTAGACATAAAACAGTGCAACGGTACCCCCAGCAGGGTACCGTTGCACTGGGAGAGAGATGAGACACACTTCACAGTACCGCAGTAACTACAATGCAAACTTGGATTCTAACTTTCCTAAAAGAGGGGAAAAGGGCTAGTTATGAACACAGTAGCAGTGCAAAAACACCCAGATTCGACGTTCCTAAATCAGGGGAAAAGAGCTAGTTATGAACCCAGCAGCAATGCAAAAACCACCCAGATTCGACTTTCCTAAATGAGGGAAAAGTCTTAGTTGTGAACACAGCAGCGATGCAAAAACCACCTAGATTTCTATATAGCAACTATCGGGGTTGGAAACAATGGTCATTAATTGGAATCAATCATTAAGGTGGATTGGATCCTTAGGCCCATCAAATAGGTCATGCAAGCCTGGACACTAATTCAGAAATGTTCTTTATTTGTAACCCCGAATTGTATATTCTGATATTTGCTCATGCTTTTTACAAGCACGTATTCTGCATTCTGCGAAGCATTACAAAAATAAAGAAACAGAAACACTGGCCCTGTTATTATTTTCGACCAAGTCATATCTTTCTGCAAGACCAGGTCGATCCAAGCTACACTACTATCATACAGTTATTATAAAGGGACCAGAATATGCACTCACAGCCTCTAGGTTATTTCTAACTAAATCAAGGGTTTGCCTTGCAGAGCATTTTATATATCACTTTGCGCCTTCACATCTGCTGCTCCACAATCAGCACAGGGCCAGCTGCTGAGCTCAGACATACTTCTTAAAATGCATTATGTATTGTACTGCATTATGCCCTATTGTGATGCATCAAAACGAGTCATAAACTGCAAAGAAAGGATCTTTGATTGAAATGGTGGCTATCCAGTCTGATTATTTGAAGGGGGGAAATGCAGCAGCTGCATGGTGTACTGTACTTATCACTACTCTCCCCTCATAAAAATGTGTTTTTGTCCTGTTTATGTGGTAAATGGACCAAAAGAGTAAACACTTCAGAGTCCAGCATGCGGCTTTCTTTTCAATAATTGAATGAGCACAAAAAGGCACAATTTTCCCGCCAAGTTGCCAAATCTACTGGCTGTCTGGAAAGTGCACTATAAATGCATGTCGAGATTTTTTGATTAACTCCATATTTTTCTGCAATCACAATCGCGCCAGTATTGTCTGCCGTTAAATGGGTGCGCTAAGAAAAATATCCCAATGGATGGCGGGACGGCGCTGCTGTCTCTATTACTGGACTAGTTGCAATGCATTTTCAACTGAGTATATAGACATTTCAATTGCATCTTATTATGTTTGATTGTTTCCCCCACATTGATGAAAAAGTAAATTGGCTTAGTACATTCCATGTTCACCTGTTAGGAAGCCCACATTTTAGTGTCTTGAAATCAAACTAGGCAATCTTCATGTGACATCATTGCATTTCTAAGCAGCAGAATTCTTTTGTAAACTTTGGACAATGTTCACAAAACAGGCAGCTTCCAGCATGTTCGGCAGAAAATGCCCCTCATACTCAAAGAGGCCTTGTGTTTCATGATGCAAGGGTTCAAGCAAGAGGCTCTCATAGCCTGCCCCTCAATGCATACGTAAGCATGGACACAGTTTGGCGGGCAGCCAGGGCCAGCAATCGCTACCCCTGTGGTGCTGCTTGATACATACTTGCCAACCCTACAGATTTAGGCAGTAGGCTACTTTCAGTGACATATCCTATTGCTTTTTTATGGTGGCAAGTAATTTATGTGACTCTAAGGCAGGCTCCAGGACATTAATTACTCTGTGCACTTGACTGGTAGGTGATTACTTTGATTGGGCCGAGACCAATCCACTGACCTGACAGCTACTTGACTCTGTCTTGCACTCTTGCCGGGACAAACCTTAGGTGAACCACCAGTGAAGGTAAGTGGCAGAGCGTAACACCATCACACAGCTTCTGTCTATCAGACTGATGGGGTATCAGTCGCCATGTCATTCAGTGTTCAACTTGCAATTATTATATACTGCCTGGGATGCTGCTACAGAGCAGTGGCACATGTTGCCTACCAGCCCTGTGTGATTACCTTCTGTGAAGTTAGGAAATTGAATTTGGTGTTAAGTTACCATTCAGAATTATACATTTTTAACATTTCAACATCTTTTCATGTTGTGCTGTTTGATGGGTTGTGTATTTTAGAATGCTTCAATGGTCCCAACTATGTATGTTTTGTATTTTCCTGTGATGTCATTGTTATGCGAATTATTATTTCTGAAACCTGAAAAATCCTACATCTTTTTGGTCACAGAATGTTGGCAATTATGTTGATACCTGTCTACTACTTTGCAACCCCGGTAATGTAAACACTCCGTCTACTTATTCATTAAATGAAAGAATGCTTTGATATGATGATAGCTTCCGTAGAGTGGTTTGTGATATGATATTTGATATGATATGATATATTGTATTTATATCGCACCTATACACAGGTGTTTCAAGGGGCGACAAGGCGAGGGAGGGGAAGAGGAGGGAACAGGACAGCGAGCTTACTATGCCCAGTGACTTTGAGATCGCACAAGTGCAGGGGAGAAGGAAGGCGAGAAGTGCCAAGGAAAGGGGAGGAGAAGCAAATGCAGGACATAGGATTAAACATTGAAAACAACAAGTGAGGCCAGCAGGTGGCAGTGAAGGTTTACGTGCAGGAAAACAGGTGATAGATAAGTGCAAGTATGGGGGTCGTAGGGTTGCAGATGCAGCCCAAAGTGCAGGGTTGCCAGCAGGGCAGCACAAGTGTGAAACTGGGAGGGCAGGAACGTGGGCCTGTGGTTCAGAGGGTAGCCAGGTAACCAGTGCAGTATCAGTCAGGAGATCAGCAAGGTAGCAGAAGAGAGAAGGCAGAAGCCAAGAGGACAGTCTGGAGCTGCTTCCAGAACTGGAGATGGTTCTGCTCAAATTTCAGAAAGGCAGGGCTGTTGCAGAGGGAGGCACCAGCCGAAGAGAGAAGAGATATGCCCCCAACTCGTTGCTTGGAAAAGTGACTGACCCTCAAGGAGTTGGAGGTGGAGGAGCAAAGTGCTCAAGTAGAAAGATACTTCAGAAGAGAAAGCTGAAGATATTTTGGTCCCAGTCCCCAGTAGGCCTTGAAGTGTTGGAATACTATGTGTACAGAAGTGAATAGGGCTTTAAGCAGATGGTGTATGTGTTTGGGTTGTGGCCACTGGGCAGATTCTTGGGTAGTTTACTGTATTATGATGTATTGGTTGCGCGCAGTTAATAGAGTCTTGGGTGCTGAGGCCATGTATTGAAGAGTGTCCGCATTGGTTGGACGTACTATAATAGTATGTGAACTGAAGTGGGTAGGGCCACAGGTGGCTATGTTATGTTTGTGGGTTGTGGTAACTGTGCAGATGTCTATATGCCCTGGTCACAACCAGCACAACATAATACTGTCATGCATGCAAACATTGTGATACTGGTATATGGATTTGACAAATATGTGTACACAGTGCTTTATGTGGGATTAGAAATCGAGGGGGGCCGTAGTTACGGGGTGTAGCCTAAGGGCATGCCCCCTAACGACAGCCCTCCCTCGATTAAGGGCAGGGGGGTGGCTGGTAAAAGTTGGAGCTGGGCACACTTGCATTATTAACTTTGAAGCGCCCAGCCCCTCCTTTTAAACAAAAGAAGGGGCTGGGCACACCAAAAGGCACATGCAGCAGGCAGCCCTTTCATTCAAGGAGGCCGCTTTAATCACGGGCTCCTTGAAGGAAGGTCTGTAATTGAACCAGGAGGGGGGCTGGAGGGCCCAGTCTCTCATTTTGTTTTCGAGTAACTAGTCATCAGCCAGCATCATGCTGGGTGAAGACTAGTTAGTTACTCAAAACAAAAGGAGAGCTGGGCAGTGCAGCCCTCCTCCTGTTTCGAGTACACAGACATCAGGCAGCCCACACTGCACGGTTACTCCTGCTGCTTAGAGCAGACAGTACTTTGGTTTAGAAAAAAGGAAAGGTAATGCCTTTTCTTTTTGCTGACCTGAAGTGCTGACACCTGCAGACAGCTTGTGTAACCATGCAGCCTCTAGATGGGCTGCCTGAGGTGTCGGCTGCGTGAGGCTAGTTGGGGTTGAGCCCCGGCAGGGTCCCAGCTCCAGAGCCCTTTCTGGAGATTGCCGGGGCCTGGACACGGCTGGCTCCAGCCCACTTAAAGTCCTGTGTGTACAGAGTGCAATTTTATTGTACCGATCGTTTGAGCAAGTCATCATAACCATACGTTGATTGATCGTAAACATTTTTCCTATGCATCTTACCTTAGTTTTCCTCACTTTTACAGATACGAAAAGAAGGTGCTGGATGTGGCCATCATGTGCTAATCTTATGCATGAATCGATCGCCCTAAGTTTTAATGAGGGTGCAGCAATATATCAAAACACCCGCCCCTGAAGCTGACATCAGTTGTGCCAAAGATCTGCTCCAGCTATTTTCATTGTGTTTGTGTCCAGCGTAGACCATAGTACCACGTCATCACCCCTGCCTGCGCAAACAGGAAGATAAACACAAGATAAAACAGACATGCTTACACAGAGCGTACCTTCTCTGTCTTGCCATAAATAGTATTTTGTAAGTGAATATTTCAATAATGCAACAATAGTGTGCAATGTTGCAAGTGCTTTTATTTTTCAAAGAATGTTCACAATAAATTGTAAGCTCCATTAAACAACGATTTTTTAATTTTGCGGGTAACTTGGAGCTGACAATGTTTTTTGTCCTTTTGTGTCCTCGTCTTGTCGAATGGCAAATTAGCAAAACAATTCAATGATGGTCCTTGGTGGTCCGTGTGGGAGAACACAAGTCTTTTTTGCATTTTGAAACGTGAAAGTTCTTGTTTCGACAGCTTCTTACATCATGAATGCTAAAATGTTGCTCCTTATTGCTGGAAAAGCAAATGGACATATAGGGCCATATCGATCATCCCAGATAAGGGTGAGCAAAAAAACACTGCTTATGGTAATCCTGCACTGTTGGTTCCAGAATCCATCTGTTCGCATTTGGAAGCTGTGACATGGACAGTACGGTAGAAAGTATTTGCATAAGTGTTTGAAACCTATTCAAAGGCACATCACAGCCAATTTTTAATACACAAATGAAAACAAGGTGTACTGTTTAGATCACGAGTTGCGTACAGTTTGAGCACTGTGAATTAGGTATATCTCCAAATAGGATGGAGAAGCACATGGAGAAAATGGACAATCATAGCAATCATTCAGCTTGGACCCTGGAGAGATGTCATTGTAACGAAGCGTGCTAGAATTCTTTTTGAAAACCGAGCACAGTGCACCGTCCATTAATAATTATGCATACAGCACTCTATCCTACTCATTTATAATCCCAATACAAATGTTATATAAACTTCAAATTACATAATTTGTGGACATTCCATTGTTAGATTGTTTTCACAGGAAATCGCTCTGTACGACGTATCACACACTGTCAGACTAACCTGGCGGTACATGTCTGCCCTGAATATAGTTCAAGTTATCTTTTTTTTTTGTTCTATTTCACACATTGTATGTCCTTCGAGCAATTGATGCATAGCGGTCGAGACTAAATTACAATAAGCATTTGTCCTGTTCAAAGGTCAGACACGTTAGGTTTCGATTTCCAGAAAGAATGCAGGGGAAAAAAAGGCATTGCAGCAGATCAATGTCAGAATATTATCGTGTATTTCTCAATGTAAGTAGTGTACATACATAGACCTTAGCATTAGCTACATGGAGAGATGATCCTACCTTACACACTTTGCAATGAATAGACGTATGAGCAAAAAAACTATTGTAGAATTACGCCCCCTATGTAATGCTGTTATGTACAGTGGCTTACGAATCAACGGTGCATGTTTGGACACTGTGTGTGACGGACTGTGTTTGTCAGACGGCAGAGCATATGTGGGTGGCAGGGCCATGGTAAGCACTTTTTGGATCCCTAGGCACAGACATTTTTGGGTCTCCCCTCCACCAAACCAAATTAATTACTTTAACACTTTTAAAAAGTGGGACATGGTTTTCAAATAGTGTCTCCATTAGATATTAAAAGAGTAAAGCAGAAGTGTAAAACTTTAAAGAGTAGAGCAGACTTTAAAATATGCTTGCCCGAGTCCTGCACCATGTGGTCCAGTCCATTATGTGTTCTACCTGACGTATTTATACTGTTGATAGTTTGGAAGTTGTTTAGTGTATGTCTGTAGCACTCTATTTATTGAAGTTTGAGTTTGGCAGTTTGAATGCTGCAAGTAATATTGAAGTTTTATGGTTGCAGTTAGCTACCAGTTGGCATATTCTAAGTGTTGACATTTTCTCGTTTTTGCAGGCTAATTTTAGAAGCATGTGCATTCTTGTTTGTACATTTACATTTTTCAATATTGTGAAGTGCAGTTGCAGCACTATGGGTGTACTTAATAATATTTGCATATTTATTGCATTGGTATGGGCATTGTTAGACAGTTGTTGCCTTATTCTAGTAGTTGGTGGTTTCAGAGGTTACTGAGGACAGTTTCAAACCTAATACTCAGTACTTTTCTTTTAACTACAATATAGGAATCAATATTATTGTGTCTTTTCTACACTTACAGTTTTTGGGACTGTAACCATTGGGTCATTGGGGGAAAAATGTTTATAGCAGGCAAACAGATGTATTTGTTGGATAGTTGCTGTATGCTAAATTGGTCATTTTTTGTGCAATTATATATGTACTGGTGGGTGTTCGGGAGTAGGTAATTCTAATTTAGTAGATCAGTGAGTACATTTTTTTTTAAAGAATATTAAGTAGGCATTTTCAAGATGTGCTGGTAACCTCTGCTTTAGAGTAATGGAAGTGTCATTGCATTCAAACCATACACATTGCTTTTTAATGTATGCAGTATAGTGGCCTTCGCTGGTTGTGGCACCTGTGTGGTAGATTATGGCTACTATTGTGAAGTTTTTTGTGCCAAGTGATACTTGTCCGTGTGTGAAGCTAGTAAGCTTGCAGTTGTTATTGGTTCCATCTGCATTGTATCTTAAAAGCATTACTATTACATATAGGCTATGTAATTGAATCTGTGAGGTGGAACGATTATCGGAATTGCAAGTAGTACATAATATGGTATGGTTTGTATTTTGTACAAGTTGCAGAAATTGAATAGATTCACAGTTTGGTATGAATACAAAGACAAAGCACTTGTTAGGGACTTCTTCCTGCATCACTTGGTTGCAGAGAGTGCATATGTTTCCACAAGTATGAAATCTGGAAGATGTAATTTATAGGTATGTTTTTGCTTTCCAGTACTTGTAGTAAGTACATTAGGAAATCCTGTGGATCTTCTTCTGTGTTTCTAGTGAATCTCACCATTCCAGCACAGTAGTCCTATTCCTGTCTTATTCCTGAGACACTGTAAGTGTTCTCAGGATTGTTTGTTGCATTTCTGTGAAGGAGTAGCATTTGTAAACACAACTGGTCTGAGCAGTCCAAGTAAATGTTTTCAACAATTGGGGGAAATTTGAATAGAACATTGATTGCTACATTTAGATAGCAATGTACACTAGTTGTATTGGGACATTTGAAAGGACCAGATAGTTCTGTGTCTAAGTCATTTGATGGAAGTCCACGTGGTTTGTTTGAAGAGGTAGTTCTCTTTGTTTGTGCAGTTGGGTATGCATTTTCCTCTTCAGTACATTTTTCTGTGGTTTTGGTAGTGGATGGAGTATGAGCTGATTTCAATTTCTTTGGTGGTACTGTTTGGAGATCATGGGCCTCATTCCGACCCAGGCGGTAAGTTACTGCCTGGGTCGTACCTTTACCACCATGGCGTAAACTATGTTTACGCCATGGTGGTTAGCGGACTTACCGCCCCATTCCGAGGTTGGCAGGGCGGTAAGTCCCCAATCCCCATTTACCATTCCCCATTCCCATTTTTGCCCCATAGGGCATAATGGGAGTGGGGAAGGCGTTAATTACGCCACCGTAAATTACGGTGGCGTAATTAACATCAAGGTCCCTTAGCGCCATGGATTTTAACACCTGCTAAAAGCAGGTGTTAAATCCTCCATGGCGCTAAGGGACCTCGGAATCAGGCGGTAAGGGTCGGCGCTGTTTACGCTGCCGTAAACCCCTTACCGCCTGGGTCGGAATGAGGCCCCATGTATACATTACGATTGCATTTGTTTTCTTTTGCAAAGTTTGTGTTTTTGAGGAACAGGGTACATTCTGAGATGGGGCGTGTAGAGTGCACGTAGTCTATTGTACTCTACGATGCAAGAAATGTCAATATTGACTTTACTTGCATCAAAATTGACTAGAAATAGTCCTAGAAGTGTACGTAGGCGTGATTGTGCTATGTAATTCATGCCTTCTTTAAAGACTGTGCTGCCAATATCAATCAATGCTTGATCTAAGGTTAGAGCTTGCAATTTATGAATAGTGACTGCGTATTCTAGAGACAGAGATAACTGTTCTCTGCGTAAATACATGTCTTTGAAAAGAATGAATCGGGCTGTTGAGCATCCTATCCTTTTAACTTCTGAAAGTTTGTCAAAGTGGATGTTGACAAACTGAATGCTGTTGACATATGGGTATGTCTGGAAGCCAACAACTGTAAAAGTGCTCCATTAATGAAACCTTGCTCTACATCAAGGTTACGCTTTAGCATTACTCTACTATTTAAACACAATGTTAACATGTTCTCCAAACCAGCTGTGTTAGTTTTCTAAGGTATTTATTTGTGCTGTGGCTTGTTGACACATAGGTATTGTCATGCTGTGTACGTCCAGTTTGACTATGGAGTACATTTGCAATACTGGTTACATTTCTTTTTTCAGCATTGTTTCATTGAATTGTGCACAGCTTGCTAGAGTTGGCATTAAGGACATACAGGTGACATTTTTTGTGCTAATTGATCCATGACATCAGTAGCACATGTGTTATGCTCCTATAGCTCATGGATACATCTGGTATTTAGGATAGACTGAGCTTCCTTAGATAGTACACCAATCCAAATGCTTTTTAAAATATTGGCGTATGTAAGGCCTGTAGACTGACGCATGTTTTCACTTAGTTCTTTGTATGAGAAATGTTGCTAGAGATTTAAATTCCCTATGCTTCCAAAGGTTTTACAGCATAGTTTGTGTCCTAAGCTTTCAAAAATAGGTTCACCTTTCACTGGTGTTAATTGAAGGAGATCTCCGAAAACAATAACACGTTTTCCTCCAAAGAGTTCTCTGTAGTCTGTTTTGAGACCTCTTGCAATCTGAGGTGAATCAAAGCCAACATTAGGTTGGAGACCATGCTCACCTCATCTATTAAGAGCATTTTCATTTGTTTCAAAACTCTGCGTAGCACCATAGCAGCTTCTGTTGAAAGTTTTAAGTAGTCTCATTTGTTTCACTGTTCTACTGGAAGGAGTAGCAATTGGTGTAAAGTGACACCACCTATGTTGCAGGCAGCTAAACCTGTGGGGGAGGTTACACAATTGTTGGAGGAATTTACTGATGATTTTTATTAAGAATGTTTTGCCTGAACCTGCTTCCCCACTTACACACAGCAGTACAGGTTTTTAGTCTTGACTGGTACAAGTTTTATTTTCGTGCTGCATACCATGTTCAATTTCTATAGTTACTTCTAGGAAAATGGTATGCTGCTCATTGTTTGGTTGTGATTTCAGTAGGGCAAAGTCTTCTCCAGATTGCTCATACTGACACATGGTGTTTTCTACTTCAGACTCCCTGGCTCCTGCCCTGGCTGACTTTTGCAACCTCTCCTTCGCCTCTGGAGTCTTCGCATCCCCCCTCAAGCACTCCCTTGTGCACCCTCTTCTTAAGAAACCCTCTGCCGACCCCTCCTGCGTGGCTAACTATCGCCCAATCTCCATCACTCCCTTCCTGGGCAAGCTCCTGGAGAAACTGGCCATCTCCCAGCTTAACCTCCATGCTGAAGCTGTTGGTAGTCTTCATGACCACCAATCCGGCTTCAGAGCAGCCAGAAGCACGGAAACTGCTCTCCTGAACATCCGTGATGACCTGCTCTTGAACCTCGACTCCAACACTCCGTGTGTTCTCATTCTGCTCGATCTCTCTTCTGCCTTTGACACTGTCAACCATGCCATCCTGCTCAACCGTCTCCGCGATAACCTGGGTATCACTGGTCAGGCTCTTGCGTGGCTGACCTCTTTCCTTTCGAATCGACCCTCCCAGGTCCAACTTGGGTCCTTCCTCTCTGACATCTTTTTCTCCACCTGTGGTGTTCCCCAGGGATCTAATATCTCTCCCTGGCTTTTCAACCAGTATCTGGCACTTCTTGCCCACCGCATCGCCGCCCTCTGCCCCAACTTTCAGTGCTATGCGGACGATACCCAGCTCATTTTCAGGCTACCCTCGGCCTCCTCTTCTCCTGCCCTCATCTCTGACTGTCTGTCTGCTATCCAGGAATGGTGTGCTGCCAACGACCTCCGCCTAATGCTAGTAAGACTGAGATACTACTCATCGGCACACCCACTCCCTCCTTCCCTGCAGCTCTCTGGCCAGCCTCTCTTGGGCCTCTTCCTGCTCCTACCTGCAAGGCAAAAAACCTCGGGGTCATCTTTGACTCCACACTCTCCTTCTCTCCTCATATATCTGACGTCTCTAAGAAGTCACACTACCAGCTTCCCTTCCTCTCCTTCCCCCAGAAGCTCACTGTCTCCCGAGCCCTGGTTCTCTCAAAGCTGGACTACTGTAACAGTCTCTATCTTAATCTACCTGCCTCCACTCTCCGCCCTCTGCAACTCATCCAGAACAGAACTGCGAGACTTGTCCTTGGCCTCAAGCCCAGGGACCGTATCTCTCCAGGACTGAAATCTCCACACTGGCTCCCAGTGGCTGCGAGGATTAAGTTCAACACCCTCTGCTTTGTCCACAAGGCCTTCTTGGGCATGGGGCCTAAATACTTGCAACTCTCTCTTCCTAAATATCTTCCTTCCCGAGCCCTTCGCTCATCCGTCTCCAACTCCCTCAGGGTCAGCCGCTTCTCGAAGCAACGAGCTGGGGGTAGATCTCTCTCCGCGGCAGGAGCCTCCCTCTGGAACAGCCTTCCTGCCTCCCTGAAACTTGAGGAGAACCATCTCCGGTTCCGGAAGCACCTCAAAACCTTCCTCTTTGCTTCTGCTTTCTCTCTCCCTCTCCCCGGCTAAATTCTTCACTAAATTCTGCACTGAATCTGAAACTTGGCCACTCTCACCGACCTCGGTCCTGGGCCCAGCCACTCTCCACTTGCACTGCCTCCCTGGCAACCCCTGCACTGCGGGACTGTCTCTGTATCCCTACAGCCCCCCCTTCCCAGCACTTGTCTGCACTTACCTTACACTTGCCACCAGCTGGCCCTATTTATTTATTTATCTATTTATTTCTATTCTACTTACCTTCTACTGCACTTTTCCCTTCCCCCTACCCCTGCACTTGCGCGGTCTGAATGACACCTGGCCTAGTAGGATCGCTGTCTGTCCTCCCCCTGTTCCCCCCTTCCTGCCTCGTCGCGCCTTGAAACACTTGTGTATAGGCGCGTTACAAATGCCATATCATATCATATCATATCAGTCATGGCTAATTCTGCCTCATTTGCAAGTGGTTCTTGGCTTCCTGTCAGAGAAGGTTGACTGCTCTCAGGAGTGTCGATATTTAGTTGTGCTTGAAGTTCTTCTTGTTGCTGGCGCTCATTGTCTAACATGTCTTTGTACTGTGTAAAGTTTATATCTGTTATGTTGTTTTCCCTTGCATTGAAAGCATCTTCGTAGGAGGCATGGGTGTCTAATAAATCTTCTTCTTTTTGCCATGGTTTAAAAAGTTGCAGTAGGGCTATGTACTACAGTCCTTTGTGTTGAGGAATGTTTTATGACCGTTTCAAATGATTAATCAGGCCACATTTTGTAAGTTTCACCAGGCTGCCCTCACAACTTTCGACTATGTATTTACCTTTTTTGTAATCTGGTTTAATGTTATTTTTCTATGAGAAGTTTTGGGATATTTGGTATAGACACAGGGTTTCTAAAGCAGTACTCGTGTTTGGGTAGTATGTATCCAATAAGTTGTTTTTCAAAATGTCCTGGCTGTTGGGATCGTTTTTGGCTATTGTTTCTATGTCTTGGTATGATTTTAGAACTCTTTTTCTGGATGCAGAAGGACCAAGGCTTAGCCAGACTATGTTTTCAGCTTTTCCATATAAGGCGGTGCTGGTTAAATGGTCTGCAGCTTCGTAGCAGCCACATTCTCTATGGAAGAGCATTTTTATGCCAAAGCTGTACAATTTCTGTGACAGTGTTGTGTCTGATGATATTTCATCCCAGAGGTCTTACAGCTCTGCTTTCTCTGTTTTGGTGAAGTAGGCGGTGACATATCATGCAACTGCAGTCAAAATGTCTGCAATGTAGTGCACATCTATATTTGCATTCCATAGGAGTACAGTGATTGCATTGTAATCATTGATGTAATTTGATGCTTCAGTTCTTTTCATGCAGTTTGTTTTCTTAGGAAAGTTGCCGTTCACACTGTGTCTCACCAAAGTCATGAAGCTGTTTATTTGTCCTGTTACTGAAACTGGTCTAGGGAAACCAAAGCAGCATTTGGTGTAGTACTTGCCTTTGTTTTCATATTTGAACCAACAATACTTGCCACACTTATGTCTTTTAAACGGCAAAATGGTGGCATGTAGGTTGCTATGTGTACTTTCTGAAGGGATTTCACAAGTGACATATTTGTGAATGAACTGCAAAACAGTTGGATCACTGTCCTGACCAAATTGAGGAGCATGTTTAATCTACAAAAGCATGAGGATGTGTGGTGCTCCTCTAGCTTGATATTCTCTTCTCCAATAGAAGTGTTCCACTTCTCCGAAGGGAGGAACTGTTTTATTATAAATGAAGTGCAGCATGGCAATAAAGCAATGATGGAAGTACCTTGAAACATTTACAGGATCAAGAGAGCAGATTTCTCCTGGTGTTTTCATGTCTATACCTGTTTTGTTTTTCTTTGCTATATGTAGGAAAGTGTGCAAGTCTTCTCGTGCATGCTCTGCACAACTTAATATGACAACCATGTAGGCGGGCCAAGGTTGCGTAGCATACAACATCCATCTGCGTGCCATCAGAACCAGTATTCTTTCGTACCACGCATGTTTGCTAAGAGATTTGTAATACATAACTGAAAAACTTCGTCTTTCTCTTGCACCTTTTGAAGTAGCTGTGTAGCAGACATGTTTTGAAAATTGCAACCTGTTTCCAATGTTTGTGCAACTCCATAACATAGAGTTACTTTCATAGAGGAGGTGGAATATGTATTCCAAGTTTTGTCTGTATCTAGGGTCTTCAGAAAACATTCATAAAGAGCGGTCTTCTGGTGCTGTTATTTGTGAGCATCTTTCATCGTACCTTCTACTTTTTCCAGGAGGAAAAAGTAGAGTAAAGGCTTGTGCATCTACACTTTTTCCCAAATACTTATCGGTGTCCTTTGGCTTGCCGCATTTGATATGTGTCCAGTGCATTCTCTATGGTGTCTTTGGAGTGCAGTGGGTGAATTGTATGGTGGTCTAAAATATTGTAGGCTGCAGTAGGATCTAGAAGTTCAAATTGGCCAGTTGTTAAGGAGTTCTGAATTATTTTGTTTGTTTCTCTCAGGTTTTCTTCAATGTTTATTTCTTTTTAGTATGCATTATTGTCTTTAAGATAATGAAGGGCTTCTCTAACTTTGTTTAAGACCAGTAGTTGCTGCCATTTTTTTTTCTTTTCTAGGTACACCTTTCACAAGGATAATGAAAGATTGTTCTATTGGCCGTTGCACTCCTAGAGTGTATCCATTTTCTTTGAGATCTAATGACAAATAAACTACTTTGCCACAAATGCCTTTCACTAATTTAGTGGGAGGCAACTTTCCAGTTTTTGGTTGTAGACGTATTACTGCTTGAAATGGGTGTACTGTTTGGATTATAATGGTCTAATACAAATTAAGCTGTTGGAGTGGTTTTGGCAGTGGGAATATTTCCAAATTACTACTGATAGCCCGTGAAGGCATATGGTTATTGTCAGGTTTTTCAGTGCAGTATGTGCACAGTATTGAGGGGTTAGTAATTTCGTATTTGTTTTCTGTTATAAGATAGAGAGCTAATTGGAACCATTGGGATTCCTCATTGTCTTCTATTTTTTACATTATATCTATAGTTTTCGTGCTCTTTGTATAAAAAGTTCTGCAATAACACACATATACTTGGTTTGGTACTTCAGCAGATGTGCTTTTAAAGTTGGTTATTTCTTTTTTGTACATGTGTAACAGAAAGTTGACATCTGCAAGGTTGTCGCTACTGTTTTCTGAAGTTACTGGATTTTGTATGTGCTCTTCATTTCCAAAATATATGCTTTGGATGTGGTCTATTTGTTCAAGCAGTTGTTTGCCTGTACCATGTAGGAGCATATTATTTAAATGCTCCAGTGCTTAAGCAGGACTTTTTGCATAGTACAGTTTGTGAACAAGATTTCTTAAAGTAGAATGGTGTGTTGCTAACATTTTGATATAGTGGAAGGTGCTTTTGCAAGCAGGCCCAGAAATGTAGGCTGATGAATGCCCTCATAGTCCTGTGTATTTGTGCACTGGACAGGAGTCCATAGTTTGTAGTATTTTAATTTTTCCTTTGTGGTTGGCTTTCACATAGTGATTGAGGAACTGTTGCAAAGATTTGATAGAGTTTTGGCATACTTTACATATTGATGTGCATGGCCATTTGTAGATGGGACATATTGGTTCAGTGGAGTGGAGAGTTGATTATAAGTTTGATGGGGACATTTTTGAAAACAGCGTTTCTTCTTCCATTATCGCATTGTTTACCTTTTCATACCCTCGACCACTGCTATGTATGGCAATTTGGTTT
Source organism: Ambystoma mexicanum (assembly GCF_040938575.1). Lineage (NCBI taxonomy): Eukaryota > Metazoa > Chordata > Amphibia > Caudata > Ambystomatidae > Ambystoma > Ambystoma mexicanum. The sequence continues at coordinate 254,159,102 of NC_090936.1, forward strand.
GTTTGCTCTTGTTGGTATGATTCTTTGTTGAAATATGGCTCTCTGGTGGTGAACTCCACTTACATGTACAGATGTTGCCAAACGTATCTATGCTGATATTGCATTTGTTGCAAAGAACCGTTTGTAGTTTACTAATTACTTTTGTTAGTGGTTTCATTCTGTTTAAAATTAATATGAAGAATTTCCTTTTGAGAAGCATTGCACTGTCTACAAGAGCTTCCAGGATCAGTTTTCTGTGGTAAATTTTAAGGGGTGAGCGTGACTTTCCACCTGTATTTATAAGGTTCTGAAAGACTCTGTGGTGGAAATTGTTTTGTAAAATGAATTTTTTGGAATACTTACTTGTGGCTATGTTACCATTTGTAGGTGCTCTGTTAGCATAGTTGCAATCTTTTTAGTACATTTCCTTTTATTTTTACATTTTGAAAGAGGAGTTAAAGTGTGTTTCCTGTTTGTTGCTTCCATGTTTGTCAGTGACTGTATTAGCTATTTTCTTTGAACTTTTTGTACAAATTCTGCTAGAGGCTGATGGCTATTTTGTGTGCTTTTAGGTTGATCTGCACTTTTTCTGCGTTCTTTTCTACGGAGTTGCTTTTTGGTAGGCATTCTGTAGTATCTGTTGAAGAAAAAAAGGAAAGTGAGTGTGGGTATGCAGTTTGTGCAATGTATATGTGTGCACTGTGCATGAGTGTTTGAATATGAGGGTAGGCATACACATAGAGGTGTGTGATTGTGTAATGGGATGTTACTTTAGGTTGGGAAGGCTGTATTGGTATATTTGTGTTACTATAATGGCAGACAGATGAGAATAGGAAGTGGGCACCTGTTGAGGTGCAATGAGTAAGAATGAAGCAAATACTGTTGGGAAGATGGAATTGTGTATCCTACAATACAAGAATACTGCACTGTCTGAGGAAGAGGCAAAACACTACAATGGTATTGCACTTACTTTGTGGGATGTCGAGAGTAGGTTTCTTCTATGTTGTATTTTCCACTTCAGACGCCACTGGCTTTCAGGAGAGAGGTGTTCACTGCAACTGCGAAAGAAGGAAGTAAGAACATAGGTTTGTTAATTGCACAATGATTGCATTTGGAGAATACCTTATTTAAAATAGTGGAGGATGTGTTGGCAGGAAGAGTTAGTGTGTGTGTGTGTGTGTGAAATTGGATAGCTTTGTATATGAATGGGGACTTAGGAGCATCAGCAATTTTGGTAAGGGGGACAGTGGTTTGTTCATAAGTGTGCCATAAGAGGTACACTTTAGCAAGTGTATGTGTTACTGTAGGACTATTCAGTTTGGAATGGATTAGTGCAAGTTGTAGTAGGGTGAGGAAAAGGTTCAGAAAGATGTACAGATTGGAAAGGAGAATGGTTTCATGTATGGAATTCCATTCACTTTTCTTCAGATAGATGCTTGCTACATGAGTGGAGCAATCATTGTAGGTGTTTGATTTATTTATCCACATTTGTAAATGACACTCTTCTCAATGCGCACATCCTTTTTTTTGCTTGTTAAGCAATGGTGCATTCTGTGAACTGTGCAAGGTAAGTGGCAGGCACCCTGTTGACATGCATGCAATCTACGTACGTGCTATGGTTTGGTAAGATACATTCAGTTTTCCTTTTCTGTGTGCATTTTAGGAGTTTTATAGGAGGATTGTTAGTGGGGGTATTGGTTGTAAACATGACAGAAGGAAAGAAGATAACACCAGTTTGAAGATTGCCATGGGTGACATGGGTTAATGAAATATTTCAAAGCACATAGCTTGTAAATGCCACTTGATGATAGGTGATGGGATAAATTACAGTATACTGTGTGAGGAGGTTATGCAGGGTAAGTGGCAGGTACCCTGTTCACATGCATTTATAATAGTGTTGCAAATGTACTGTACACAACTATTCATACCTGTACTTTGTGTTGATGGATGGAGATGTGGGTGAATCCGGAAGCAGAAATTGTGGATAGTTTTACAGTATCTTTTGCTGGAGGTGGTTTGCAATCACAGGAGACCTGTACTCTGAGTGTTTAAAGTAAATCTGGAGTGTTGAACAGAGATGATATAGTTAGATGTAGAGGTTTTGCATGTGATTGGTGGATTGTTGTGTCATGTAACGCTCACCTGGTATCCACAGGGACGTCACTCAGCCTGTTCTGACCTCTTACGACCTAGAACCCTTCCCTGGAGTCTACTCGACTGGAGACTGGACCTGAAACACAGGATTGGTAGAGTTTAACTCCCTATTGTCTCTGTGTGCTTGAACCCCTTCTTCCCCGGGGTCCAACCCTTCCCTTTGATCCACAGCTCGCCTTGTTTTCTTGGAAAGTGTGCTCTCCATCCTGCTTTCAGCGCAGGGGCGCGTTGATTGATGCGGGCTCGCTGCTGCCTAGTTACTTCACTGGCAAGGGTCTGACAGGTAAGTATAATGAGTCTTTAAAACAGTTCATCAACTTCGTTCCTTTCCTTCCTTAGATGATGGCCGGCATCCGGGGATGGCGACGTGCTGCTGAGATGAGTAGCGCTGAAGGTGAGTGAGAGCGTGATGCACGATGCGACCCTTTCATATTTGTATTGAACTGAGTTCTTTTTCTCTGTCTTTTAGGTGCTGCGACGTTTTCAGTGTGGATGCCGGTTATGAAGAAGAAATGCGGTGAGTAAGCGCGGTATGCGGCATCTCTAGATGTTTCCACGGTAACCTGGAGTGTCTTTTCCCGCTTGCAGATGGATGAGAAGTTCCGGAGACAGAGTTCCCCCAGAGCGGCTGGGATTCAGGTAAGCATTTGAAGCTCGTACAGTCTTTAAAAATAAGCAAAGATTTGCTGAATGCTTACTAATGCCTTTTTTCTGTTCTTTTCCATTTTCCTTAGGAAGCGGCGTGCCGGGATGGGAATGACACCGCTGAAGATGCCCGCAAAACAGAAGGAGCGATGAATGATGGGCAGAAGCGCCGCAAGGTAAGGCTGTTCCTAACAGTGTTCTTGTTCTTGCAGGAGCTGAGCGAAGAAGAACGATGCAGGCCCACTGGAGACCGATCCGAACACGGCGAGTGTCACTCTGCAGGTGCAGAAAACGCAAAGCATGTTTCTCAGCCTGGGCGTGGCTTAAATAGTCTCTGGGTATCCCAGGTGTCTCTGGGCTGGACCACACCCAAAAGACTAGACTGCACATGCAGTTCTGGGAACCGAAATATGTGGGGGCATCCCATCTTGTCCCCATCAATGCACTACAAGTCCAATTCCCAATGTTATCCTATGGGAGTGAGTGAGTCTGGTGCCACAAGCGCCAAGTCTGACTCCAAGTGGATCTTTGGAGGGATGGAGAGGCCCTTGAGGGCCATGTAGGTTATCGTGGCCTGGCTCCAGCCTGACATCTTGGGGGGCTGGGGACATGAGGGGCAGGAATCATGACAGGTGACTGCTTACCAGTGGCCAATGACATAGTGCTGTAAAGTGTAAGTGGAAAAGGAAGAAGGGCGTCCCCTGTTTTACGAGCTCCATGGACACTGCAGTAGTCTGCGGAACGCACTTGCTGCATCCCGGGCTAGTTAGCGTCATTTGCATGGAAATGGGAGTGTACTATGGGGACTATCAGATCAGGTGTTCAGGGTGTGCTTAATAGTAAGGGATGGTAATACTTTGTTTCATTGCTGTGCTGGTTGTGCAGTGAAGATATCTGGAGTTATTGTATGATTAGTGTGAGATTCATTTGTATTTTATCTGGAGAGCTATGCAAAGGCAAGAATGTTTTCTGCAGATCCTGGTTTTCCAGGCATGGAGGCTGTATGGTGCAGTGTGTCTGGCTGCAATTTACAGGCACTGTTTGCTGATTGTAGAAACATGGCTACTTTTTGTAATCCTGATGTTTTGGTGGTGCACTGTCGAGGAGAGCATTTGGACTACATCAGTGCCCCATGTTTGGTTCATGTACTGAAGTTGTTCTTGGAAGATATAATTGTTCTTTTCCCTAATGCAAAGGTGTTTTTTCTCAAATAATACCAATAACACAATGGAACAATCCCAATGTCTTCAATCCCCAGCAAAATGTTGCCTTGTTAATAGCGCCATGGATGAGGTTTTGGGAAGTGCTGATATGTCTGTTTTCTCCTATGAGAACATTGATTCCCTTAGTGCGCACTACTTTACTGGAGATGGCGTTTCATTGTACTTCCTTGGAAATGCTTGTTTCTTTGGGAATCCAAGGGATGCTTTGCAGAGGTTGATGTAAGGCAGTAAGGAGGAAAAGAAGAAAAAAAACAGAAAAAACAGAAAACTAAAGGTCTTTCTTCAGTAGCGCCAAAAAAAAGAAAAAAAGGCTCTTTTCAGAGCCAACACTAAGAAAAATCTCCTACCCTGGGTAAAATTTCTCTCCCCACCCCCTTGAATTAGCCAATTTATCCACGAACCCTGCAGTAGGTCGCAGTTCGCATGTGCCACATCCAGGACATTTGAGGATGGCAGGCATGGAAATAGGACTGTGGAGACCTGGGGATTGGTCAATAAGCTTTCATGGGAGTGGTGTGCAAGGAGAGACGGTGGAAGACAGGCTGTTTGCTGAGAGGAGCGCAGATGGCTATGGTTATGGCTGTGTCTTTCAGGAGGCCGAGTGTGCAGATTTTGTGGGACTCCTGGTACACTGGTTGGAAGTGCATGCAGAGAACTGTGGAGTGGCTGCAAGTCTTGGTCCGCAAATGGAGAAACCGAGGCACAATTTTAACAAGGCTGTTTGCACCTTTTTGGGAGATGTTGGCATGTCCTCTTTCCACAATGAAAATATTACGTTACATAGCACGAACATTTTTCTCAGAGATGGAGTCCATCTTACTGATGTTGGCAATCAGCTTTTTCTGTGAAATATCCAAAATGCATTGCAGCCCTTTTTGCAAGTATAGCAGGCATTTTTCCAGTAGGTGTTGGCCACTTCAACACTTCCAAAAACAAACAAACACCAACAAAAGGTTTGTTTCAGAGCCATCACTTTATCCCGGAAAGGAGTGCCACCACCCTTACATTTTTTATAGGTCTGCTGACTACCAACCTATCTGCAGACATCACAGGAAGCGCGACAGCCTGTACCATTTCATTGGAAATTCTATTTTTAAACTGTGAAATGTGGCTACAAAAAAAGCCTTTTTTTTTTTTTGGTTTTTGTTGTTTTGCATTTTTTGTGAGTTTTTTGTTTACATGATACACAAGGAAAGGGAAGGAAAGGAAGGCAGGGTAGAATAGGGGCACCAACCACAGGGATATGAAAGGGCAGGTGGAGAGAGGAAGATGTTGGGTGGGTCTCACTTAGGTAGTTGGCAGTTTCTCATGCTGCCGGACCGTAGCCGTGAAAGCAGTGCGAAATTGCTTACCCCTGTTCCTCCTTGCAAAGTACCACGTCGCAGTACATGCACAATACAGTGACCCTCGAAAGGTAAGGGTTTGCAGGCGTGCTTATGGCCTGCGAGGCTGGTTCAGGGATCTGCTGCCCCACAGGAGTGTTCCTTGTGTTGGCAGGAGCAGATACGGAGGATGCTGCAGAGGAACTCAACCTACTGGCTTGTTTGAAGGGTACGACCCTCCGAACTGCTGCCTTGTGGTTCAACCTCAGGTGTCGCTGCATGGAGGTGGTGCCGTAGCTGTACAAGCCTGGTTTGCCGCGACTGAGCACCATCTCGCACTCAGTGCATTGCACTTTGCTTGCACAAGCTTTGGGCATGCCTCCAATGGTGGTAAATAGCCTCCACACCCAATAGTCACGCTGGCTGCAGGCAATGGGGACTATCTCTACCTCATCCTTGTTCTTTTCTTGATCCCTCTCTACATCACCACACCAGTTCCCCTCCCAGGAAAGGTGGTGGTGGTGGTGAGGGTGAGGGTGAGGGTGGTGCTTAGGCAGAAGCAGTACAGCAGTCATAATTGCCATTACTAAAGCACAGCTCCAAAAGTAGTTGAGCAGAGCAGAATTGAGCAAAAAGCAATTGGAGCAGCAAGGAGCAATCTGGTCCACTGCTCTGTTCTGGACAGACAGAAACAGAATGAGGAGCAGCTCTGGGGTGTGGCCTTGTTTAGGGTTGCTGGGGAGTGCTTCAAACCCCAAAGCAGGCACAAAAAGTTCTGAAAAGTGTATAGGTCACCAGGGGCATAGTCTGGGACCCCTGTAAGGGTGTAGTTTGATAGTAAAACACCTTGGAGTGCCCAAAAAAAACAGTTTTTCCATGTCCGTACTGAGGTCTGATGCTCAGCGTGGGTGCGGTCACATGGTGACATCGTGGACGTTCACGAATGTGTATTAACTGTCTTACTTTCAGACTGCGTTGTGTACCAATGGGGTTACTGTCTTCACTCATTTCGTTATGAGAGGAATTCTCTTCCAGCCATTCTATGGTGCTTGCCATTTTGGAGTAAAATAAAGAAAAATATTTTTTCTACTATTGTACACTAAAACTATGCAATTATAGGAAAAAGTGTACTGCACTTACCACGTCGTAGCGCAGTTCTGCTCTCAGTACTTTGCAGTTCTTCCGCTAACAGTTCCTTGTTACTTTCTATGTAAAGCAGCTCTGAGGTAATATTGTTGGAAGCATACATTATTTTTCTTGTTGGTGCATTCCATTATGGTGCATACCCTGTGCATTTGTTCTGTTCCTTTCATAAGTACAGAGTTTGTAGACCTACTGTATTTTTCATTGTAATTCATGTATGAGGTGTTCTTTATGTTCAGTGGCTTTGCTGCATGGTACAACAATGTAAGAGAGTCCCTGACCTTTTGAGCAGTTCTTATGCTACCCGATGTCCCTGAACAGTCGCATAGTCTGCAGGCCCTGGGGCTATCAGCATGGGGACAGGGAATTAAGTAGGTTGTATGGTATATCTATACAAACTAAGGGTATCCTAGTAAAAACCTATGAAATTCAGTGAAAAAACGTTGTTAAAGGGACATTATGGTTAAGTTGCGCTACAAAAAAAAAGTTCTTGCATGAATTTGATAGGTTTTTAGTAGCGCAACTTAACCATAAAGTCCCTTTAACAACAAGTTTTCCATGAATTTGATAGGATTTTAGAAGCGCAACTTAACGACAACGTCCCATTAACAGTGTTTTTTCATTGAATATACATATATGGCAATCTTTTTTACCTGTTGTGTTTGGGTGTTTTACACTTGTAGCATGCCATGTTAACAATGTTTTTTACCTTAGTCCCAGGACTAATGGTTGAATAAAATACCTACATTTTGCACTTTCTCAAAAAATGTGCGTGCCGGGGCTTTTCTTGCAATAAACACGCATTTCATTTTTGAAATGTAGGATGTGGAGGAGGTCCAGGGACCAAGTTTGCTACACGAAGCTATCTGTAGCCTCGGCCATAGCGACGAAAAGCTGACAACTTAAAGCAAACTGCATAACAGAAACAGTGTCTGTTGTGGAGGACAAGTGAGTGGGTAGGGGAGGTGAGGAGGCCATCTGGGGAGTGGGGGAGCTGGAATAGATGAGGGGAGGACTTGATGAGTGCCTTGCGGTGTAGGAAATGATTATTTTTTTGGCCATTTTGCCAATATTTGCAGCTATTTTCAAGATTATTAAGGACTACAGATATCCCCGGGTAAGAGTAGTTCCGTGCCCGTGGCTATATATTTTGGTGTGTCAGTGTTTTCTTAAGTTACTTTTATAGGTATTTATTTTATTTTTATTTATTTTATTGTTTTTTTATAACACGCTTAATACCCGAGTTTGGTTTCTAAGCGCGGATCCAGGATTCAAACCTCTGTTGCTCTGTGTGGTCTTGCTACCAAGACCACATTGCCCCTGTGCTATCCTCCGTTCATGAACGAAGCTATAGTGACGATGGGGGTGAAAAGTCACTGGCCATGACCAAAGGCCATAGTCAGTGAGCTGTTAGATATGTATGAGTCTTTTTCATTTTGGGTGTGTGTTTTTAGAACATTATTCATGTCGTTTGTATTGATCTTTTAAGTTGTATTGTAGTATAAAACCTGGAGCGAGCCACCTTTTTAACCAATGTATGTAACTGCGGTTATGATAAAAGTCAATGAACTGTAACCACGGGTATGATAAACAAAAATATTTTTTATTTTATTGTATTTGTGTATTTTTATGTGATAAATAGTCCTTACAAGGACTGTTTTGGGGTACACTGTAGTATTTTAGCACATCTGGAGTACTGTTTTGATGTTTTGAAGGAACATTTCCTTCATCAGTTAGGTGTACTCCATCATGTCTATACAAATTGGCCATGTAGAACTGTATGTTGTTGTTCAAAATCGATAATTGGTTGTGGTCTGTCATGAATGCTGAAACTGATTTATTCACATTTCTCTGAGTTTTCTAAATTTAACAATTGAATCTGGTGGTCCATCTCCATTTTTGCCTCTGAGTCAGATTGGAAAAGAGAAAGGTGTTGTGGGGAGATAGTTCCATTAGTTTTTTCAAGTCTTATTCCATAATTAAACTAAGGGACACACCTCATACATTCCACAATGCATTGCCTCCATAATGAATTAGTATTATGTCTGACTGCCCTGTACTTCTCAGACTTAACAATTTTGGAAACACTTGGAACCAATGCATAGTCCAAACCATTTAATTGTAAAATCTCTGAAACCCAGGTCCATGTTAATATTTAGTTTCTCACAAAAAGCCAGCAACCAAAAAAGCCAATTGTCTCCAATCGCCACACAGTTTTCAAACCAGCCATGATATCTGCAGTCTTTCTCTGTTTCCAGTAAAATAACTTTCCTAACAGTTTGTAAGAGCAGGGTGTGCTTGATGTGTGCAAGTTTTCTGATTGGTTGATGATAATGTTGTGCTAATCTGCAGCTATGCAGCAGCCACTCTGTGCACAGCATTGTTACCTGCGGGTAAATGTGACACAGTTTTGTAGTAGCGGCTATATCATGGCAATTGTACATCTTGTATTTATAGCCGCGCCTATTAAAAAGCATGTGTGTGCGTGGGTCCATATTATTCAGCATATTATTAGTTGTGGCCCAAGAACAGGTCAATGGGCCGTGTTTGTACCGGTAGACGTTTCCCAGGCCTCTTAATGAAAATTTTGGGTACTTTGGGTTCTCACCCTAAGTTACCTGGGCAATCCAGACGTGGACCCCTTGCTCGCTGTTCTTAGTGGAGGCACAGCTCCACCTCACTTATGAGGCCCGAGTAGGCCAAAACACGTGTCTGGGGTTGCTGTTGGTACTCTAGTTCAGAGGAGAATTGCCTAGCATTTCAGTGCTGGACTGCTCCAGGGCAGGACAAAGACTGATATACAAGGAAATTTCTCCTCTGTGAAAGGGACAGCGAGCTAAAGACTTGGTAGAGTCTCTCCCAGGGGCTATCCTCCCAAGATCAGGTCAATGGGCTGTGTTTGTGCTGGTAGAGGGACTCCCAGAACCCCCTTGTTTTGCATTTTATAAATGTATTTTTAACTTTCACTAACATGGACCTACAAAATTTGATTCATCAATCAATGGCATTTTTTATGTAGGTATTTAGTTTTTGTATTCATGCTAGTTGAGGTTGAAGGCTTATTTGATTGTATTTGTTGTAATTGTAATGCAGTTTGAGCTATGCAATACTTTTATCTGTTTTGAGTTTTCTCTGAGGTAGTACAATATATGGTGTTTTGTAAATTCATTTTAGTTTTTTTTTTATTTTTGTATTGTGCTTTAGCTGTATCGTTCTCATCATCCCAGTGGATTTGCACCAGATGATGGCCAGTTAACTTCCGTGAAAGGTCAACCTATATTCAAAACATAGTGGTACCGCTGAAGATGGGAGCAGCACATAGTTTATGAAATGCTTCTTTTGGAAGATGTCAAGCATTTCTGATGATTCTTGAAATGGAGTGCTGTGGGTGTTTCAAGTCTCTGGTTGTTGGTGGCAGTGCCTTTAATCTGGGGAGTTTGATTATGCACACCTAGCTTTTTAATGTTTTTTTTTAATCCAAGTTGGATTTATTTTCCCAATGACACACTGATTAGTATGTGCTGTGAGAAACCAGGAGATATCTTATCCACTAGTCCCCGGGGATCTGTCATCAAGGTGGCCAGGACACAGCCATCGCTTTTGGATCCAGTTCCTGGGGGTGGACCAGTGCAGGAGGATCACCTGGGTGAGGGGTCTTGGGGCAGTGGGTGTGGGACACAGGATCATGAGACGTAGTATCCCCTTCCCTGTAACACCTTTACCCCATTGTACTAGGTAGGGTATTTTGGAAACTCTTCCACCACCCCTTTTACAACATGAACACTTTCACACGGACAGCCTGCTATGAGAGAAAACAGACTAACACACTAGCAATATACCTGACGTGTCCCAATACAATGGTCAGGCGAGGTAAGGCAATTACTGACCATAACACACACCTGCCTTCCATTAAGCTTCCCCATGCGTATAAAAGGCGGAGCATGAACGCACACACTGAGTGAGGCAAAGCACTAGAGGAAACAGCAGTTATGAGATGGCAGCTAAACGAGAGAAGAAAGATGGCAAAATAGAAGGGGATCACAAGGAGGAAAATTCCCTTGACCTTTTCGACAAGGAACTGTTATTTTCCAGAACCCTCGTGAATAGAAAGTGTAAAACCAGGAAACAAGGCTGCAGAATCCTGCACTGTGTGTCCGAGATACCCGTGCCCTCCCGCATAAATAATCAAGGCGGGGAGAAGCAGCAGCCGCCGTGGTACCGTCCTTGGCTCCAAGAACAAAGTAGCATCAGTGGGGAGACCAATACAAGACAGGTCTGTGTTGAAGCCAAGGTTGCAAGCAGCAACATTGTATGGCAAGCACTGGAATGAACATTGTTAAAACATGTGTGATAAGAGATTCAAGTAAAGTTGAACTGCTGATGAGTGTCTGAACTTTAAAAGCAAGATACAATACCTTTGAGAGAGTGGTCTGGCACTGTGTGGGTGCTCAATCGAAGGCCTCTGTAAGGTATCCAGCTGAGAAGTGGCAAAAATGAAAGTGAGGAAAAGGTTATATCAAGAAGAGAACGAGTAATTGTGAATCAAAGTGGTCCTGCGATAGAGCAATCAAAATCCTGCTCACAGTCAAAAGTAGTCAATTTTGATGAAGTAAAGAGAGTTTGGAAAAGTAGCTAAATTTGGACTGAGCCTGGCAGAGGGAGACCAATAGAAGATTTTGTGTTAAAGTGAGTCTGAGCCCAGTGGAGGGGGACACTGGGTGAGCAGTAAATCACCTAAGAAGATTTTGTGTTAAGTGGGTCTGAGCCCACTGAAGGGGGCCCCGGGGTGTACAGAAAATCATCCGAGAATTTGTATATGAGAAATACTAATAAGAAAGGAAATGTAATGTTTTTGTGTTGCATCAGGCCCTCTGAAATAAGAGCCTTTGAATGGCAAAGAGACTTTGGCACAGACGGCCCTGATGTTGTGGTTTTGAATTGCATCCCCCTGCTAGAGAAGCCAGAGATTGTGCTTAGCTCGAGTGTGCCACCTTGCCCGTGCTGAAAACGTGGGGAAGGGAAGCCAATGGCTTGAATATACTGACATGCAAAAGAAAATTGTTCAAAAAATGATATAACATTCTATCCCACACTATTTGTATTTGGAAGTAAGGACTGGCAATAGGTTTATTAGTATAGGCCCTTTTATTTTGACAGACTCAACTGAGACTGCATTATTATTATTTGATGGTTGTAGATTGCTCCTATCTTTAGATTTAGGATTAGATAGGCATTTTTCAAACCCAATTCAAGTTCAATAAACACCCTTGAACTGTGATCACTTGCATCTGTCTTACTGTTTGATACCATGCCTTCTTACAGTAGAAGGAAAGCTACTTTGTTGTATGCACAAATGTTGTATCTTATATAGTGCATGTGATGCGCTGCATACAAGATACGAGGGTCATAAAAACTGGTGTATTAAATTGTGTTGCTTAAAGTGTGTGTGTTTTCTAACAGATATTTCCTTTTTTGTCAGATAGAAGGATATATTTTTTTTTTAAACTGTGTACAAAAATATGCTGTTTGTACTCGAAAGAGTCCCTTCTAAAACTGATCTATTATGTATTATATTTCTAAGTCTCATATCTTATGTATATATTTATTAAAATAAGGCAGTAAATCAAAACAGCCAACTGTCTCCAATCAGCTAAACAGTTTTTAAACCAGCCATGATATCTGCAGTATTTCTCAGTTTCTAGGAAAATTATTCCTATTTTGAATTTCTAGTAGTTTGTATGAGCAGTGTATGCATGTGGTGTTTTATTTCGCATTTGTAATTGATTGACAGTACTGCTGTAATCCTCTGCGGCTATCCAGCAGCCACGCAGTGCATGGCCTTGCTACCCACTGGTAGGTGTGGGACCCTGTGCAGCCACGGCTATAATGCAGCAAATTGCATGTCGTGGTTGTTGTAGTGTAGTAGCTACGGCTATCCAACATTTTGGGTGGAGTGGCATCATAGATGCATTGAGTGTTTTGGGAGATTGGGACAGACCAGGGGTGTGCATGAGGACCATGAGAAGTGGATGGGGGCTGATATATGTGATAGGGACACTTTTTTGGAGTTTGGAGGAGTGAAAGTACATTTCTTAAGTCATAGTTCTTATGAATAAGCGCGGCTATCAGTTAAACATTTGTGTATGGGTTTTTCTAAAACAGCATGTAAAGCGTAGGCACCTCAAGTTTTTCATCTTTTTGTTTATTGTGTTCGTAGGTGCGGTTATATTTATAAACTGAGTGGGTTTGAAATTATTCCTGTGCGCTCGTGACCACTCTGAATTTAAAAAAAAAATATTTGGGTTCTTGATCAGCAGCAGGCACACTATTCCCAACAAACCATTGCAATTGATAAACAAAGAATTAGAGATCTGGGAAGGTGACTTGCGCTCAGACTAATAATATTTTCAAAACTGAATGAAAATGCAAATAAATGTAATCATAAAAGATGATTCTACAATAGTATAGGATGTATTCCATGTGTTGACCAGCCAACACGTGTTTCTACCACCTGGTCGTTCTCAAGGCTGTAAATGATCAAATACATTGTATTGATTATAATGTAAAATCAAAATACATTTTTTTTTGCAATCAATAAATATATTGAAACAAAACATACATCATATTCACCACTATAGTTGTAAAATGAAATTTGAAACAATCCAAACATACCCCATTTCAGGTCAGAGGCGGGAAGTGGAATCAGTTTGTCAAGATTGAAGCAAAAATACAAGATTCTGAATGAAAAGAGGATAAGCAAATATACTGTTCACCATAAATATCTACTTTGATTCCATTAGTATGGCTTCATGTCATAACCATATTTAAAGGATTAGTTGTGCATGGTCGTGAAACGTAAAACCAAATGACTTGTCCTCCAATATCAATTATGATGGCTAAGGAAGCAGAGGGCTGAGCTCGCCAAAATAACGTGTGAATTATTGGACTCCAGGAAGGCAAAGCAGGCCAGCACCCGAACAACTATATCGAGGACATGCTCCAGCAAGAAACAGGGGCCGGTTCACTCACCCAGGAGTTCAGAGTGGAGAGGGTGCATAGAGCCCTAACGAGAAGACTGCCGCCCGGCACCCTGCCCCTGCTGATAATTGCAAAGATATTGAATTATAAGACAGGCAGAGAATCCTGGAACATTTTTGAAAAGGAGGTACCATCAGTCGGGCGTCGGCATCTATCACTGCATATCCAGATTGCACTTTTTTGGTACAAAAACAAAGGATGAGCTATGGGAATGTGAAAGAAGGCTACGCACGGCCAACCTCAAGTATATGTTACTGTATTTGGTGAAGATGAAGGTGCTGCAAAAAGATTGTGCTTTGTTCTTTGAGACCCCTGAGGACATGAACAAATGGATGGACTTGCAGAATTTGTCAACTGAGCAGGGTGATGTACATTCCACGGGGGGAGGAGCTGATAGGCGCTGGGGTGAAAGAGACACTCGGACAGTTATGCAACCACAATTTATGTCATATCATTGTTAGAGTAACGCATGAGTAACGTTCGCAGCATGGGAGTGGACGGCGCTAAAAATCAGTCTTATCCCTCAATAGGTTTGTTAGTGGGGCTACTGGTAGCACAGTATCCACCTGCAGCACTCCAAGTACTGGCAGTGGGCCGGGAAAAGAGAGAGAAGCAGGGATGCCTGAGATTCATTTTTGGAGCTAGGCAATTGTTGGGGTTGTCTGGGTTTGGGGGAGCGCGGGAAGTTGGGGGAGTTATTAAACGGTTGGCCTACAGACATGCACTACAAAACAGGGAAAGGAGAGCTGGAGCTGGGAAAGGGGAGAAAAAGATTGTGAATGATGGGTGAACTCAGAATAGCAACCTGGAATGTGAGGGGTCTAAACAGTTATACTAAACAGAATCTGGTTATGACATACTTGAGGTGTCAGAAAATAGACATAGTACTGATGCAAGAAATCCACCTGACTAAAGAAAAACAAGACCCAATCATGCAGAAATGGAAAGCGACAACCTTAGGTGCAACCTACTTGGCGTATGCTCGGTGGGTCTTGATTTGGATAGCACCTCATGTCCCATTGAAGCTCCTGCAGTCCTATATAGATAGGGATGGCAGGATGGTAATGATGGGAGGGTTGGTGGAAAGTAAAGAAATGTGTATCAACAATATGTACGCCCCAAACCAGGACACTGCTCCTTATTTCAGATCTCTATACACAAAGGTCAGTCCTTATATAGATGCGGCGGTCATATGGGGTGGAGACTTTATTTGTACTCTGGACCCGATGATGGACAGGTCAGACAAAAATTTAGCCAATCCGACCCCATCAGCATGCCTTTCAGTTAGTGGATGTGTGGAGGGTGCAACACCCCAAAGACCAGGGGTATTCACATTATTCTGCCCCACAGAACCTGTATTCAAGACTAGACTAAGTTTTCACTGGGATGGTCACGATGAGTGAGGGGACACAGACAGTATACAAAGCTATGGTCCTATCAGATCATGGCCCTCTAGTTGTGACCTGGCGGGTCCTACCTCTCCCACCAAGAATCCCGATGTGGAGACTCGGGGCAGAGACACTAAAGGATACAGGGTGCTGTGAGGACCTCAGGGTGGAGGTGAAGGAGTATTTTGAACATAATATTGGCAGTCTAGATTCAGCCGGGTGGTATGGGAAGCTTTTAAGGTGGTGGTCAGAGTGGCTGCTTTGCCAAGTCTAAGGGGTTGCAAGATGTCATAACGCAAGAGTTACAAACAGCAGAAGAAATATTAGAAATTTGTATGCAAGAGGACATAAGATCCCCAGAGGTAGCCAAATCAGTATCCCGATTGCAACAGGAGTGTAGAGGTCACTGGGAACGGCTAGGTCACTTAAGCTATAAGAACTATATTGAGAGGCAGCATGCTGAGGGAGACAAAGCAGGCAGATTGTTAGCCTGGTTAAATAAAAGTGAGACCTCCCGGCAAACCATCAGGGCAGTTAAGGGGATGGACGGGCAGCTGCTGGAAACCCAAGAGGGAGTGAACAAAGGCTTCTATGAGTATTACATGCAGCTATATGAAAACTCTGCAGAAGGGGAAGTGCGAGATCTACAGGAAGCAATAAGGGAGATCACTCTCCCCAAACTTGATGCAGCAGAGAGAGAGAGAATCTTGAACTCACGATAACGATAGAAGAATTAAAGCATGTGATAACGCAACTGCCTACCAACAAGGCCCCAGGGGCAGATGAACTCCCTAGCAAACTTTATAAAGCATATAGGTCAGAAATACTTCCCCCACTACTAGCAATGTTAAATGAGGCGCTCAGCATAGGCAAACTGCCTTAGTCTCTGCAGGAGGCGATAATTATACCACTCCGCAAGCCCAATATACCGGGATGAGAAGATTCTCACGGCAGTCATGGCAAATAAGTTGAGACTGGTCATAAGTAAACGTAAACACTCAGATCAGACTAGCTATGTTCCACACAGAGTAACCCACAATTTGAGGAGATTACAATATATAATTGATCACACCCAGAAAGGATTGCAGGAAGCAGCAGTAATTTCACTTGATGCAGTGAAAGCGTTCGATTCTGTCAAATGGCCCTGGCTGCTAACAGTCCTGGCGGGATACGGGATTGGGCCCACATACCTGAAATGGGTGCAATTATTGTACAGTGAGCCGGTGGCAAGGGTTAACAGGCTCCAATATTTCCGAACAATGGCAACTGAGTAAGTGTACCAGACAAGGATGCCCATGGTCCCTGATGCTCTTCATTGTAGCGTTGGAGCCATTGGCAGTGTAGCTGAGGAAGGAGTGTGGGGAAGCGGGCTCAGTACCATTGTATGCTGATGATATGCTCCTGTAACTGCAGCACCCGAAAGAGAACCCACAATACATTCTAGATGTAATGCACGATACGCAGTGTTGTCGGGTATAACCATCAATCTGCAGAAGTCAGGCCTATTCCCATTGGGGACTTACATGCGGACGTCCATACACAAACTTCCGGTGCTAGTGATAGACTGGGAATTTGAAAAATTTAGATACCTGGGTAAAGACATATATCATGACCCTGAGTCGGAACATAGACAAAACACAGAAAAGGCGCTGTCCAGAATTGTGAAGAGTATGTCATTTTGGACCAGATTACCATTGTCTATGATGGGGCACGCAGCATTATTGAAGATGGTGGTGCTGCCCAGACTACTACATTATTTTGAAATATTCATCACGCAATACCTATAAGGTTTTTTGTGAAAGTACAGAGTATATGTAGGAGCTTTATCTGCCACAATTCAAGAAGTAGAGTAGCATTATGGAAATTAGAGAACCCATATGAACAGGGAGGCATTAAACTGCCTAATATCGAAGTGTACTACCTTGCTAGTCAGCTCCAATTTGTGGTTAAGTGGCTATCAGAAGAAGAGGCTCCGGAATCTAGGTTGCTGAGTGCTGCGAGTACCCCATACTTCTTAAATTAGATAATATGGCTACCCAAAAAACAAGGAGTCAGAGAGGGCAGGTTGTTTTGCGGCTGGGAAGTGTGATTTGGCGTAGGGCTTGTCAGTTGATAAACAATCCTACCCCATGCTCCCCGAAGATACCATTGGTGGCGCTGGAAGGAGTGGATGTACAGGTCAGGCTGAATATTAGGAGGATATGGGAACCGGTTTGGATAGTGACGGTGGGGATATATTGGTAAATGGAAAGCCCAGGGACTTAGAAGGGTTGGTGGAGGACACAGGATTACACTGGGGACAGTACATCACACACTCTCGACTCTTACAGATCATAAAGAACATGTGGTCCGAGGCTGTATTGACCTTACAGCCGGATATGTTAATAGAAACATTTTATGACATGTCAGAAGGGGGACATGAGGTCTCCCGTACATATGAGCTATTGATGTCTAAGGTGGGTAAAGAGGTAGTCCGTACGAGACATAATTGGGTGGTCGATGTAGGTGAACCAATGTTGGATGGGATGTGGGGCAGAGTGCAAGGGTACCACAAGAAGGTATCGATGAATGTGCAGTTGCAACTATTTCAGTGGCATACATACCCCTGGTTCGATCATGCAGGAACACAGATGTGCCCGAAGTGTGGGGAGGTGAATGTGGTGTTGGTGCATATGTTCTGGTCCTGCAAGGAGATAGTAGATTTTGGGAAGAAGTGTCTTGAATCATGGCTAGAGTGGAGAATTACTTTGATGTAGGATACCACTGCGCATGTCTTTTGTGGGGCTTTCCAAGGCCTCTTAGATCTAAGCATGTGAGTGAGCTTAAGGACCTGGCATACATACTGGCCGAACACAGAATAGAGATGAATTGAAAAGCGTGGATGAGACCATCTGCACAATTATGGTGGCAAGATCCAACGAAATGGGCGAATGCGGAAACAGTGGTGTTGCAAGAGGATAGAGGGAGAAATGAGGATCCAGAGGATGGTGGGCTAGACGCTTGGAGACAATTGGTGGCCGCTCTGTCGATATCGGACCAAGCCGATTGGGATGGAAATTAGTCCATGGGGGCGGGTTGATAGTGCTGATATGGCCTGTAGTGGAAGGAAGCAGATTAGTGCCGTGCAACGTAGGCCGGGATGGGAGGGGGCAGTTATGGGAGGGAGAAAAGAGAAAAAGCATATAACTGTGTATGTAAGTTTGTGGTGATTAACTGTTTATAAAGATGTATGGGTATATGTTGAAAATCAATAAAACATTTTAAAAAAAATGTTTTAGTTGCATGGAGGTTACGGTGAGCAATACATTGTAAAAAAACCTTTGAAATTCAAGGAGAAAATTTTAGTTACACTTCTCTTACAATACACTGTCTTCTAACCCTTGGAACTGTTCACTGGAACTCAAAGACCCTACTTTAATTTTTTCCTGCATCACAAACTGTCAGAACTTTCCTGAACTTTTGAGCATAAGGCCCCAGACAACTTAGGGAAGAACCTTTGAAGTTAGGGTGAATTCTCTGTAGAACTGTAGTACATAAAACTAATCTGCTATTTCGTGTACAGGAGTTTGATATGTTTTGTGCCTTATCTAGTGGCAGTACATATGTAATCAATTATTAGTGTTGTGTGATACTTCTACCTGTTAGTAGTAATTTTTTATAGTAATATTTGGCCATAAATAAATAACTGTATTTTTATACATACTGTCTAAGTGTAATTTGTGATTCCCATTGTGTGTACTCATTGTGGACCCTTTACAAGCTATCCACCTCTTGAGACTTAGCCAAGACTTCTCGTCACTGCGACCTTGAACTGGTTTGACTACAGCTTCCAGAGTTGTCCCAGTCACAATATAGGTTGGCCTTCTATACATCTGTCCACCAGTACAGAGTAACGAAAATCAGTCCTAACAAATATTACAGGGACTTATGGTAAAGTTGCTCAACCCATAGGAAGAGCATTTTTTGGCCAGCTTATAACTTTGCCCCCTGGACAAATCCTAACGAAACTTTGCAAAGAAAGTACCTGGCCCCATCATATTGATCATGCGAGGTTAGTTGAGGTTTCATCAAGGGGGGGCAAAGTTATAGGTGGGGACCCAAAATTAAGGGTTTTTCCCATTTTTCCCATAAACGCAATGAAAAATCAAATGTGCTCAAGCCTACAGCCCAAACCACTTTATGGATTTTCACCAAATTTGCAGAAGGAGCGGCAGCCTGGTCCCGTAAATGTGGTGTAAATCCGTCCTGTATTCTTTTTTAAAATGACCAAAAAGTAGGTAAAAAAATGTGTGATATCTGGGTTCAGTCCGTAGACTCACTTCCATTTTCGGTCCGAGCCCGCGGATTGGTCAATAAAAAAAATAAGGTTTGTCAGATTTTTGGAACC
Organism: Ambystoma mexicanum; assembly: GCF_040938575.1. Taxonomy (NCBI): domain Eukaryota; kingdom Metazoa; phylum Chordata; class Amphibia; order Caudata; family Ambystomatidae; genus Ambystoma; species Ambystoma mexicanum. Next base: position 254,178,381 of record NC_090936.1, read on the forward strand.
GCCCGCCATGTTGGATTCACGGACATCGCGCCAAAGTCATATTAAAAAACACAACATTGAACTTGCTGAAATAATGAATTAATGTCTTCTCTGATGTCCGAGAAAGTCTGGGGCGGTCCAATGATGTCCACAAACATCTGAGATGTTCGGGGCCATCTATGTTTATTTGAGCATTACAGAGTTGGTGAAAATCAGTTTTTGGATGGCTTATAAATTTGGCGCCACTGAATGAAACTGCATGAAATTGTGGAATTGCATTCTAGACCTGATTCTGAATGGTTTTGGAAAGTGTGGTGCTGTTTTGTCAAGAAGAACAAAATGAGAGTGGGGGGTGCCAAAATATTGTAAAGACTTATACATGTGGTGGCATTTGACAAATCTGCACAACAGTTTGCAAAAAGATTTTAGATCTAGATATACATGTGTTTACAAAGTTCGGTGGGATCTTGTTAAGAGGGGGCTGAATTAGAGGGGGGTCTCAACATTTTTAGATGGCTTACAACTTCGTTGCGATTTGACTAATGTGAACAAACGTTTTCAGAAAGATTAGAGACCCAACCTTGAATGTTTGTGCAAAGTCTGAAAGGATGTTGTCAAGTGGGGCTAAGTTATATGACTTTTGTGTGTACGTACATTTTGACATTTTTGAAAAATAAAACATGGCGGATTTCCAGCAAACTTGTGTAAGGAGCATTCACAAGGACCTGAAAGCATGTGTTTGCAAATGGGTGTTTGTTTTATTTTTGGACAAGTGTCATAATATAGGTACCAAAAATAGTGTTATACCTTTGCTGACTGAGGTATAGCCTGTGGCCATGGGCAGTGGCCAGTTTGTCCAGGTCATGGACAGTCTGGCTACTGGTCATGACCACGAGGGACAACCAATGGGGATAAAGTGGCCATGTCCACCTTGGACCGGCTATGTGGCAATGTTTTTCCAAATTGGGATAGGTTTGAAAGGGGAAGAAAATGTGCTTGCGGTCATATGGTCAGATGGGTCAGATGGTTTCTCTCTTTGCCTTCTGCAGGCCGCCATGGAAACGGAAGAGGAGCTCTATACGTTGACGGACACAAAAAACAGTGGAAAAAGTTGCAAAAAGTGTATAGAAGCATTCAAAATGATGCTAGAAGGTGGGAAATGACAGAGTTTTAAGGTGAAACTTTGTAAATTGGACACAAATGTTGCTATATTGGGGTAAGTATGATTACAAAGTTGTAGGAAATTAGCATGCACTGGTAAAAGCCCATTAAATGATCAAAAATGACATTTGTGATGTCATCTTTGATGTCCTGTGTGTTTGTCTTAACAGTGCACGGTGGCAGCATGAGTTATGGGTGCTTAGCTTACCATAACTGGAGAATTTCTGATGTTTTTCGGTTTTACTTGTAACCATAACTTCCCATTAACAATGTTTTTTCATTGGATTTCAAAGTTTTTCCAGTGAATATGTATACATGCAGAGTGGTACTACTTGATCCTCAGCAAGAGTCACCCCCAGTGTGCCCTGGGAGTGGGTAGGCAGCAGAGCCTGCCTCTGCTTTGGAAAACTCCTTCTGCTCTGCAATGGATGAGGGCTTTGGAAAGATCCACTCTCATAAAAGACGTCTGAATGAATTCTTGATTAAGGTATGGCCCAAAAGTGAAACGAATAAAGAGCAGGTGACCACCTCTTTTATAGGCAAAATGCCAGTGGGTTGTTAGGAAAGCAAGCCTGCCTTAAGGGGTAAAATCTCTTTCCTTGTGCCAAGTGCCCTTGCCGTCTGATGTCATACCCAGAGTGTTTTACGGTGCAGGAAGTATGGTTCTACAGGAATGATAGAGAAGCCCACAGAAAATTAATATGGAGGAACCCTTTCTTCCTTGTGCTCTGCTCTCTCCAAAACCAACCCCTTCTCTAAATGTGTACTTTAAAGGCTCTCTGGTGTACAGCCCCCTAGTGTGAGGCAAACTCTTGTTATGTACTTGCCTCTTGAAGCCAAGCTCTATGGGCGTCTCCAGCTGGGAGATCCCAGGACTGGCAAGAATGGTGTTATCCTCCCTCCCAGAGAGTCAAAAGAGGCATGCTTCTTGCCCTGTGTCTCATTCACTAGAATGCAGACAAGCACTTACATGAAATCCTCATAGCCTCTCATAGCTGTGTGAGCTCAAACGGATGACACTAGTATACCAAAAATGAAACATTGATTTGATAATTATATGAACTGCCACCACCATACCAAAATTAGGAATGGCTTACATGTTCAGTTTACCCTGCCACCAGGTGGGTAGCTGTTCCTAGTTATATTGAATTTAGAACAGAGATGTAGACTTACATGCAACCTCCGTACTACAGTGACTTGGCTGACACCCGAAGCTGTCAAGCAGGGCACTTGTGACATCTGAACCTGCCATTGGAGACCAGAGGGTGCCCCTCAGGTTACAGAGGCAGCAGCTATAGTGTACACTATGCTTTTGACATGGAGTTTAATGAAAGGAGGGTCTGGTTAGCAGACCGCCTTTCCTGAGATGATTTAACAGCATCATTTTGTTATTCATAAAAATCAAAAAGGCTAGGGCGTTTACACCCTTGCTAGATAGCAATCCTTCACACTGATGCTGACCGCACTTCTGAAAACAGCTGCTTGGAACGTCAGCAGCAGTTCGGAAGGCTGGAGTCAGGTTCTATTAATGCTTCGATGTGTATATGGTAGGAGGCAATGTACAAAAAAAAGGCATACTGCTAATTACACCTGCATTTGCATCTTTGTTTTGCACTTCGCAGTTTATATGACTAAAATTGTACTGAGGAGACCTGTCCGCATATAAGTGCAAATGTAACAGGTCCCCTCCATGTAATGTATGGGGACTTGCAAAATGAGTCCCTATTTGTGACAGAAATTGAATATAGTGTTTTAAGCATCAAGCACGAGTCCGTGCTCTCTCTTGCAAACGTATGCCTGCCTATGTGTCCTCCGTTGAGCAAACTGGCACTTTGCAGCCAAGGTATACAGAGAGCTGACAAGTCCCCTTCTAGAGAACTACAGACATTGGGACTGATTTACAAACGTGTTTTGCTATAGGAAAGCCCTTTTTCAAAAACGCTTTGTAAATCAGGCCCATTATCTTCACCTTGTCCAACCAGTAGACTGAAAGAAATCTATTGCATAGATAGGGCCTTAGTCACAGAGCGTTTTTCAGAGGGTTTGCACCATGATAAAACACTACTGTGAATCAGGCCCCAGTCTCCTGGGGTACAAATGCTCCTGTGCACCGCTTGGTATGCTTGTGCACATTATGACTAATGGGCAGGAGTGCATCATTTTTTAAATGTATAGCTTCAGAGCAACCGTTTTTCTTAAATCCAAACCAGATGGATTTCAGTCTTTGAGATATTTGTGTCGGTTTGTTTTTGAGTAGATTTAATAATAATAAATAATAATTAGGCTTTTATATAGCGCTACAAACCCTCAGGTATCCGAGCGCTGCTTATTATTACCCACGGTGTGTGGTGCTCATTTATCGACCTCGGAAGGATGAAAGGCTGAGTTTGGCCCCGCCGGGATTCGAACCTGCGTTAACAGGCTCTGCACGGGTGTCAAAGCGAGCGCTCTACTCGCTGTGCCACTTGACCGGCTTACTCTCATTGTTCCTTCTTCTCCCGACAAGGGTCACATCAAAGAACAAGACATGAAAGATGAAAAAATAGATAAGTCATAGAAATTGACATGGGCATGTTGATTTCTTAGGTAGCTGTTTTTGAAGTTGGGCTCCTTCATTTGATACAATGTTTCAATAATTGCAGTACATATTTTACAAAATAACTGACACAAGAGCTTTTGCCATAAGGGGTTGTCAACTACTTTAGCTTAGAGATAAACACTGCATTTATAGCCAAGCAAGACCATCACGAGTGCGTCTTTGTTCGAGGAGGAGGACTTCTGCTTTTGTATTTTATTTTACATTTTCATTTTATTGCTACGAATTTATGAAGGTTTTCAATAACTGTATTTTATCATATCCCTTAGAATTAATTTCTCTGGATCACACAATAAACAATTCACACACAACTCACTGATCAATCTGCATTTCATTGTACAATAAAGAGTTAGTTTGGTCACAGCATTGGTGTCTATGACCAGACATAAGGCTTTGTGCAAAGGACGTTATACACTTATTCACAAAAAATGGTGTTATTATCATAAAGTACAGAGTGTTTCCTCCCTTGTCCCGAGCACATTACACATTACACAAAAAGACACTATTGGCACTAAGAAACAGTAGCCACATGCATTTGACACACTAGCCACCACAAAAGACCATCTCTTACGAGTGGTCAAAGCATCCATTAATAGACTCTATTAATATGTAAATGAGGACGTTTAAGGCAAAATGTTGCATACAATCTAGTGTGACTGCATGTGCATTGTTTTCCACTAGTAAACTGGGTGGTTGTTGATACGTCTGCGAAACCCCTGGGGCCATATTACAGACACTTTTCATTGGTTCAAGTGCAACTAGTGCAAATACCATATTTTTATAATGCTTTTTTTTCACCTGGTCAAATCCTGTACTAGTGCTAGGACTAAGGTATGCACAGTGCTTAATTTGTAAACAAATAAGTGCCAGTGCCCAAAAAATACTGGCCCCATAAAGCCAAGTGCAGCACCACCCTCAGCGTGGGCGCGTCGGCCGCGCCAGTACAGTGCTATACCTACCTAGATCGGCCCACCACCAGTCCATCACACTGCTGCTGCTCCATGTCATATGTTTGGTGCTGTAGCAACTGCTGGCACAGGCTAGTCGTAAATACGCAACTAAGACATGCTCCTCCTGTAACTGCGCCTCGATGCCCGCCGGGCTGTGTGAGCGCTTTAAAAATGCAAATAAATAAAAAAAACATTCTGTTTCAGTCACTGTTGCACTGTATTTGTCTCTACCCCTTCTGCCCTATCTGACAGTCTGTTAAAGTACACCAAGTGTTGTTAATCGGTTACCTCCAGGAAGAGCACCCTCCCCTCAGCCCGTTCTTCAGTCACCTCATCCAGGTGTTTTGTGTAATCAATTTACTCTCAAGCCCTTATCTGTCATCACATCTCATAAATGCATTCCCCTTCACCCTTCCTTCAAGCATGGGCATGGTGTTGTATAACTTGGAAAAAGTCATTTCTGCAAGACATTGTGAAATCAACGGCCTGTGCTACTTCTGCTTTAGGGCCTCTTTCCACCTTAACACATATTAAAAAACTAAATATGTTTTGTCACCCAATATTCAGGAGCCAGAGGAGAAGGCATATTCGGATATCTCCTTCCCACTGACATGTTCTTGACATACTTCACTAAACTGTGGGGTGTAACAGACACCCACCTCCCTATCTGAGGATTCCTATCTGAGGATTGCATGTGCTCTCATTTGGAGCACATGCTCGGAGCGTATTGTACCCAGGTTAAGGGGCCACATCTGGTGTATAAACCACACATCAGGATAGAAAACATGCACTGGAATTATGTAAAATAAATGACAGCAATAGACGGTTGAGAATTATACACAAATACTCAACTAGTGCTTTTATTTATGACGACAGATTAGTGGGCACGTGCACCATGTTTACCCCAGTCTACTTTCCATGTGTGTATCTTTAAGTCTGAAATGGCATTTCAGAAGTTAGTCTTTGCATGGGCTTTTCTCGCAAAGTGCAGCCGGTTCGGTTTCGGCCCAATACGTGCACCGTTCCGGGTCCCCTCGCTGAAGCTTGTTCGTGAACTAATGAGGCTGATAACATTAAAAGGAAGAACGGAAACACCCAGGCAAAAATTCACAGTTCATGTTTCGCTTAGATGAATGCTATCAAGGGTCGGACTGGGGCATACAATTGTCTCGAGTCGGGCTCGGCACCAATGAAAAAGTGGCCAAAATTGCAAACGACAATTCATTCCTTTTGTGACACACACTAGTGGGACCATGTTGCTGCCCGTGCCCCGCCCAGTCCTGGCCTTTGCCCTGCCTTGCCTCAATCACTTAGGCTACCTTCAGTGGGTCCACCACTGCCACGGCCATGCTGATCCTGATGATGACAAAAACAGGTGCGTGGCGCAGCGGCCCCACGGAAAATAAGATTTTAAAAGAAAAAACCTACATTTGGGCGGCTGGGGCCCATCATTTTCGAAGTGATGGGCCACAGCCGCCACTCAAAATAAGTTATTTCTTTTAAAACCTACCTTTGTGGGGCAGGGCCCCGGCCACCGGCCCCACGAAGGTCAGGTTTTCAAAGAAAAAAGTAAAAAACATACTTTTGGGCCCAACTTTTTGCACCCAGTTACCTCTGGGTTTTGCGCACCATACCAAATAAATAAACAAACAAACAAACAAACAAACAAACAAACAATCCACGGGCCCGGCCACCCGCGGCAGAGTCATCTAACTCAGTCTGTGGCAGCCGGCAGCCCCATGTCACAGAAATTGGCCTGGGCCTGGCACTGACTGCAGTCAGCAGCACACTGCACACAGGTCACACAGACAGAAGCCCGGGTGCGGACGGGCCCCTGGTGGGGTCCTGACTCCTGGGCAGTCAGGACACCACCAGGGGACGTGCCGCCACCCGGGCCCCGACCTGGGCCTTCCTTGCCTGATCACTTGACTGTGACAGGCTCAGGCTGCACCGCACGCAACAACAAGTGACTTACCTGCTTTGCCGGCTGGGACTTGGACTCCTGTCGGGCCTCAGGGTGGGCGGGCCGGGTGCGCCCACTGGCACCCGCACAAATGAAAAAGCAGGCAGAGGGGGCCCCAGGAAGCAACTAGGCCTCAAGACCAAGTGCAGCAGGGCAGGCTCTCTCTCTCAAAAGTCAGGACCGACAACGCCACGTCTCGACACCTTCCCTTCACAGTAACTTGTGAAATGAAGGTGGCGTTGCGCTGCCTCCTGTGGCAACAACACGTCACCATGTAATTTCACTTGCTCAGAAGAACAGCCAATGAAAACTGCACATTCTGTGTTACTATACAGAATGTATCAAATACTGCATAGTAACAACAGAATGGTAGTTTTCACTGGCTGTTGTTTGTAACAGTTTGTTGTTCATTGCTATTGCTGGCCCCCAGGTCCAGCCAGCCATGGCCTTTAACCTGCAAGCACGAGAGAGATCGAGATCAGAATGACAAATCCCAATGATTTATAATCGAAGCAAAGCGAAGTGGAAGAACAAATAAAGCAATTGCATGTGCGCTGGCCCCGCATGAGTTCCGGTGCCCAAAAAAGTGTGCCAGTGTTGGGCAACCACCCCGACAAATTAAGCACTGGGTATGCATTGCCCTGGTGTTATTATGTATGATTGGAATACCTTTTTTGCACAAGGGCAATTTTTACTCTAGTGCTAAGTGCATCTTTAGCAGTGCAAAGCTTCTATAACACCACCTCTGGTTAGGAACGAGGATCAATGAATAGAGTGTTTTTTCTAGAAAGACTCAATCCAGAATAAATGATATGGGTTTACCAGTGGTCATAAGAGAAGTGGCTAGGTGAAGAGACAGAAGTAACATGCATTTTATGGGGCAATAGGTAAGCAGTTCAGGAAACACGGTAGTGAAGTACTAGTTCAAGTACTGTGTGGGAGGGTGTAAGAAAGGCATGGTATTGAAGTAAGACAGACACAAGTGACCACAGTTCAAGGGTGTTTATTGAACTTTGACAAGGGGTTGAAAAATCAACAGATGCAAGCAAGCTACGACCATCAAATAATAATAATGCAGTCCTAGTGGTGTCTTGTCAAAATAAAAGGACCTATACTAAAAAAAAAGTATTGGCAATCCTTACCTCTAATTTACATTTAGTGTGGGGTAATGGTCATGAAAAAGAAAGAAGTGTTCACAAAATGATAAATCAGGATGTTTGGGCCGTTGGTCTCCCTGTCCCACATTTTCATCAGGGGACAAGGTGGTTCACTCGAGCCAAGCACACACTCTGGCTTCTCCGACATGAGGATACAGTTCTATTTCCAGCATAAGGGCCTTCTGTGCCAAGTCTCTTTTCCCATCAAAGTCTCTTGATTCAGAGGGCCTGATGTACAAACAAAATAGAAAGTTATTTTCCTCTTACAGTTTTCTGATTTGGGTTTCTCACCCTGGATCCCTCTCTTCCAGGCTCAGATTCCCTTCTTTGCTCGGGTTACTCACGGTTCACCCTGGATACCCCTCAGCCGGGCTCAGGTCCCTTCTTTGTATTCAAATAGTCTCCCTCAGCCGGACAAGGACCAATTGCTGTTCACTTCACACTTATCAAATACTTTCAAATGTGCACAGAGTTTAGCTTGACCCGTCGCAGGAGCAGTTCGATATAAGGTTCCCTTTTCACCATGTAGTTGCCATTCAATTGGATGCCTACCAGAGACCTTAAAATGGGCGCCCACGTGGTGCCGGACCACTCTGTACACAGTATCTTATTTATGGCTTTCAAAGTGCATTCACTCCTGTGGTTTCCACTTGTTCGTGCCGCTCATCACATGCATTTCAAACATGGTTCTTTATGGATTTCTTCATAAAATGTTGCCGCTTGCAACCTTGCAACAAATATAAACCTAAGCAGGTTTTGTATCAGCCTTTCCGACTCGCCAGCTGTGCTGCTTTTACTGGTGCAGCTTTGTTGTAGGAGCCAAGGACAGTACCACAGTGTCAATCGCTCCTCCCTACCTGGGTTATCAACACAGGACCAGCCCAGATACCTCCGAAGCACTGTGAGGTTTGTTCTGCTTAAATTCCCATTCTTAGGTTTTTCATTTTCCAAGGTTCGTGAAAGTAACGGGGTCTAGGGATCAAGGAGACTTCCCATCTTGCAACCCACTCCAGTCTTGCCACCTTTCTTCTTGTGTTACATGCAATCTACTACTTCCGTGTGTGCTTTTCCTTGCTCAGAATGTGCTATCGTTCTCCGCCTTTTATCTGAGTGGGGAAATGTGATGGGAGTCATCTGTGTGTAATTATCAGTAATTGCCTGACTGTGGTGTTGTGACATGTCAGGTATACGGCTTTGGTGTCCGTCCGTTGTCGCTCATGGTGAACTGTCTGTGAGGAAGTGTTTGTGGGGAGGGAGTTGAGCTTCTAAGTATACCTGGTAGGATGGAGAAAAGATGTTACAGGGATTGGGATACCGTGTCTAACCCTTTAGTATCCCACTTCCACTCCCCAAAGACCCCTCATCCAGGTGATCCTCCCTCACTGTTTCACCCCCAGGAACTGGTTCCAAAAGCGATGGCCATGTCCTGGCCACCTGGATGACAGATCCCTGTGGACTAGCGGGTGAGACATCTTCAGATTTCTCAGAATGGAGCAACTTGCACATCTTTGTATTGCAATGAGGTAGATACCGTCCTTTACGCTGCATGATAAACATTGTACACAGTTGAAATTGGAGTTGTCTAAATGGCCTTGATAGGCTGCATGCTTCAACTTTATAAGGGTACGGAAGGAGGGGACTGAAACACAGGGGGCATGCTTGTTGACATAAACCTTTATTTAGGCAAAAATAAAGGGCACACCTATCTCTCCCTAACTCTAAGAGGGGTTTCCGAGCCCCTACTAAGGAACTAAGGAATCAGTCTGAATATCCAAGTAAATAAAAAGAGACTATTGTTGTGTCAAAATGCCTACTTCTGTCCCTCACACTTTTAACTAATATTAAAGAGGTAGTGGATCTTCCTGGTCCATGAGAATGATTCCCTTCTTCTGAACAATGAGCCACACTTCTGATCATAGAGGTGGGAGCTTTGCCTGAGAGAATGACTCCCTTCTCCAGGTTTCTATTCCTTTCCCAGGAAACAATCAAAGTTCCAGCCTATGATGCACTAAAGTTCTCACTTCCAATTCAAAAGGCAAAGTTCCAACTAAACATCCTTCCTTATTGTCCACAGTTTGCTTCACTATTGGGCTCCTGGAGAAAGCATCCCTTCTCCAGGTATTTAGTTCCCAATGCCTCCACAGTACCAGGGGAATGACTCCCTTCCCAGGTCCTTCTTCTCTTTGGCGTCTCGATACACATCTTCACTATTTGGGGTCCTGGAGAATGCCTCCCTTCTCCAGGTATTTAATTGTCAATATTCTCCCAGTGCCAGGGATACCACTCCCTTCACCAGGCGTTCTTGTGTTTGGCTTCATGATATACACCACCAAGGGATGGGGCTTCCTTCCCCTGATCTTTCTTGGCATCACAGGTAATGACACACAGAGGTATTGCTTCCTTCTCGTGATGTCACTTTGCTTCACGGTTCACAAAGGCTGGGGAATGACTCCCACTCCCCTCAAGCCCTTCACCGACTTTAGAATGCAGTTCACACTTCCAGCGAGAATGCCTGCCTTCCGCTGGCTCATTTGCCCCTTTTGCTTTCACAATTCACAGTTGAATAATACCAGGAAGAATTCCTCCCTTCCCCAGGCTTACTTTGCACTTCAAGTTCACATGAACTCGTGTGTTTCTCTTGTCTTTTTGAGGTAGACCTAGTTCACTATCTTGCCAGGTACTGTAACTATGAAGATGATTTGGGTTGCTCTTCATAAAGGGGTATGGGTCCCAGACCTGTGGGATTCTCCTCTTCCGGTGCAGCAGACCTGGTTGCCTATCCTGCCAGGTACTGTGACAATGAAGATGACTTGGGTTACTCTTCATGAATGGGTGTGGGTCCCTAACCCGTGTTCGATAACTTGTCAGCCCTTCTGAAGGCCCAACTGTCCCGGATACCTAGATACCTGGAAGGGGCTTGCAAGTGTTATCCGGTCGGTCATGGGCTCTTTTTTCTGTCCTTCCTTACCTCTCGTGGCACCTGCTGGTTTCCTGTGTGCTGCAGCAGCTCTGCAGCGTTTGGTTACTCTCGGGCTGTGTTTCTCCTGTAGGTCGCGCGCTCCAGCTACTTCTTGCGCCTCGATGCCTGCTTCTCCATGGTTCCAGTCGGTCTCTCCACAGTGAACCAGATAGGGACAACTCTGCCTGCAGGGCAGCATCACCAACAACACAATTCTCTGTTCTTCCTATATTGATGGATGGCAAAAGCATAAAGGGAAAGTGTTGGTGGGAGCAGGGTAACAAGATGTGTTAGGGTTAGGTAGGCTATGGGGATATCATGTTCTCCCCATGTCATCACTAATCCCATAGAGGGTTTGCCTACACATGGGATCCACCCACTGAGTACCACCACCATGGTGGCCATCGGGTAGTAACCTCACCTCCCTATCCTAATTGAAAGCGGCTCCCCCTAGGGGAGAAGTGACGACATCTAGGGATTTGTCACAACTTATAACATGTTGGAAGATCTCACAAGTGGAAACATCATTATAGACCGGAGAGTTGGTGGATTACTCGTGAAACAACCCAGACATTTTTCAAAGCACAAATACCCCCTGATATCAGCACAATCAATACACTCAGAACATTGTCAAAGTTGGGTGAGGCCTGCCTCACCCAAAATAGACCATATCTGGAGTCAGAAGCCCCACTTCCCTAGTACTAAATCATCCCCAAAATGACCACCCCCACTCCATGGATACAGGCGTTTTATCCGGATCTAGTTACATGGTATCAAACACCTTGCGTTATTGTGAACTGAGGTAGCAATGGGATTACTTTAGAGTGAAGAACTGAAATGTAAACTATAACAGGCCAATCAAGGCCTGTCTCCCACTTGCCTCCATGCTTTCCCTTCACTCCAGGACTCACAATTTGACTCAAGTTACTAGAAGGGATTATAAAGAATGACATCACGTTATGGTTCTCCAATTCTTCCTCTTGCATAGTAAATATAACTATGGGCCTCATTACACGGAATGCGGTAAGGGTTTACTGGTACCGGTAAGGGCACCGGTACGGTAAACCAATACCGCCTTACTACGAGGTCCCTTTGCAGGACCCGACCTCAACGGCTGGTTTTACCAGCCGCTAAGGAACGGGCCCGCAAAGGGACCTTGGTGCTAATTACGTTACCGCAATTTGCGGTACCATAATTAGCTCCTTCCCCATTCCCATTGAGCCCTATGGGGGCAAAAATGGGAATGGGGAAGTGCCTTGCTGAATGGGGAATTACCACCCCCGCTCACCTTGGAGTAGGGCGGTAATTCCGCCATCCACCAAGGCGGACACAGTAAAATACTGGTGGCAACCATGGCGCTAATAGCGCTATGGTTACCACATACTGTGTAATGAGGCCCTATGCATTTTAGTTAAACATTATCTACACAGCTCATTTGGCAACATATGCATTTGAGAATACAAATTAAATGAGACCTTTAATGAAGAGCTATTCAAACATGTGGAAACGTGTATTCACCTAGATGGTTACAGCGTCCACCCATAACGTGGACTGCTAACTAGAATATCTTTTCTTATAGTACACTGATTGCTTTATCACTGGGTTTCTGCTTCTTTCCTGGACTAACCATGATCTTGTCATTTTTATTCTACCCAAGGTATTTTAACTTTACAAACATGAACATTGATTTTATTTTTTTAGCATTCGCCAACATCAATATGGGGAAGTGAATATGACTCTAAAAATTACAGTGCGGCTCCCCTGAAGGCTTAATAACTAGTGTAATGTTTTGATCCACAAGTGGTTCCCCAACACCCTCGGATCCACTAAACTGTGTCACAGTTTTCTATAAAGGTGCTGATGAATGTCTTAACTCCTCTCTGATAGAGTAGCCTGCCTTCTGCTGCACAACTCATCCTGCCAACCAGCCAAGAATGTCTCTAAAACAGTGATCCACATTGACAATGAATTCATTGACTGTCCGCTGAGAAGCCACATTGTGCTTCTTTCAGAGTAAATGTGCATAACTTGAGGTTTTACTTCTAGAATTATATAAAATGCTGCTAATATAAGCACTAACACTCTGTGCCTCCATCTCCCAGTTGTCATTGATAAGTTCAATGCTACTTCTGAATCTGAGATATGTAAGATGATTTGGCCAATAAAACATACTCACTTGGACACGAGCAATGGCAAGGTAAGAACATTAAAGCTGTAAACCTTGGATATCATCATTACAAAGCTGACAAATGGTCTCTATGTGAGGGGAAGAGTTCACAGAAATGCAAATATGTCAGCACCAGATGCATGCTCAATACCTAACATGGGTCCAACAGTCCATGGCAAGTGCAGAGGGACTTCAAGCTGGTTTTGAGTGACTAACTCCTAAGAAGCTGTACATTGTACAGCTATTATACTGCAGTAGAAAGGCCTTCTAAATAACTACCAATCAATTACACCTTAATAGACATAGGAGGATACATTCATAAAAACAAGTGTTTACTGCAAGCCCACTCCTCTTTAACTATTTGACCTCTCAGTGGCCATCAAGATTAATGGTCGCAAGTTTATTTCGTACATTTTTCTGTAAATTAATGAGTAGCAGGAACATAGTCCGAATCAGTTCTGCTATTTTCTGGCACACCATACCCACCACATCAGGTTATCCACTTTACCCAATCCTCCTCTGAGTGCATATGTCTCATGTGCAATTAACATCTTTTTTTTTAACGTAAACTGATGATGCCAGATTCCATTAAAGTGACAGTAGTGCACTGGCATTCAACAGTAAGTCCTCCATGATAGGCTGCATATCTAGAATTTGATGAATGCAGATGGTTATGTCTGAATGCATTAAAGATCATGACCATCTACTGTGTTACAATGAACTCACTTCTTACCCTTTCGCCTGCCCCTCCTAAACATGGATTACCCTCCTTGGCTTACTCACAATGTATGATACTAAGGCGTCACATGAAAAGATGCTAACCTGTCATTGGTACCCCATCTAAAAAACTGTATTCAAAGGACATTCTAGTGAGTGTGCTTTACCACTTTTTCTCCCTGCAATTGGTCCCATTCACAAGATTGCAAGACAGTGGGCGTCATTACACAGTAGGAGGTAGCCATGGCGCTATTAGCGCCATGGCTACCCCCTTACCGCATTCCGGGTAAGTGTTCCTGGAATGGGGACTTACCAGGTCATTCTGACCTTGGCGGGACTGGTAAGTCCCCATTCCGGGAACCATTCCTCATTCCCATTTGAGACCCCATAGGGCTCAATGGGAATGGGGAAGGAGCTAATAACGGGCCCGCTATTAGTGGGCCCGTTATTAGCTCTGAAGTCCCTCAACGGGTCCCTTCCTTAACGCCTGATAAAACCAGGCGTTAAGGAACGGACCAGCTAAGAGACCTCGTAGTAGGGCGGTAAGGGTTTACCGGCACCTGTGCCCTTACCGGTAATCCCTTACCGCATACCGTGTAATGAGGCCCAGTGATATCACCATGAGTACCACTATCGTAGTCACCTAGGACTCACTGGCAAGACAATGTTATGTTATGTTATATGGCATATATAAACTCCTAGTGCCTCTGGTATGGCCTCAAAGTGCAGTAGGTGAACACCCTTGGAGGACCGAAGTCAGAGGTATGAGACATTGGTAAGGGGATTTTAGGATGCCTGTGTGCATTTTAGCCAGTGCAAAAGTAGGTAGGGGTGGCTAAATCCCTGCTAGCGACCCATGGATAACTGGCTTGCGGATGGGTATTATGAAGGACTGTTGGGAAGGTATGCAAGTCAAGGAGACTGATTATGTGGCCAGCTAGACCACATTTTTTCATCTGACTTAGCTGCATTCTAGTGGAAGAGGTTATCTGCGATAGAGGTTTGAGTAGTGGATGATTGCAGATGAATGCAGGTTTGTGGCCATGCCTTGGGAGGGATAAGGCTATCTTCCATTGAGATAGAATGTGATACATACCAGTGTGTCATGGATGATTTCTAGTTTCAGAGATGGAGTGCGGATCCTATCATGCAGGGCAATCGGATACCTTTCCCTCCGTGCTTCATAATTTGTAGATGTATACCCCTGTGATTCATCGGTGCCCCCACCTACCTTTCTGGGGCTGAAAGTTCATCATAGAGGCGGAGTGGGTCAGTCATGATGCAGAAGGGAAGAGACAGGTCTTGAGTGTCTTCCAGAAGGTGAGGTGATCCTCTATGCAGCATATACTTAAAGGAATAGAGTTGAGAATTGTGGGTGCTTGTACAGAGAAGGAGGATCCCCCTATTCTGGTCGATTTGGTGAAAGGGATGACATGGAGGAGAGATGTGCCTGAGATCAGGTTTCTGATGGGTCTGTAGGGGGTGAACTTGTGTTGCTGATATTCAGGGCCTGTGCTCTACATAGTGTGGTGGGTGATGCACATAGCCTTGAAGGTGGACCGTGTCCCGACTGGGTGTCATGAATTGCCAGCTATGGTCCTCATGGTCATCTGGAGGCCGATGCGATGATTAACCGGTGTGATTTTGTCTTCCAACATTGCACCTGCTTGTTTCCTGTGCAAGCGCACAGTGTGCTCTACTCTTTAGAGCAGCCTCCGAGCGCTGGTTGCTGCTTCTGGTTTTTGCAAACTAAACCCACTCGCTAACGCTGAGACCTTGCATCTCAAAGCCAGGTAACTAGTTACTACCGTGCTCAGTGCTTAGTGAATGTCGTATTGCATTCCTTGTGCTCAGTATCATTTTTACCCTTTTTTCTTCGCTCGGTATCCTTGTCTGTGACTCACGTGTTGCTTCGCTCTGCCTCTTCTTAGCCATAATTTCCTCTGCATTACTCTGCAGTACAGTTTCCCTTGGACCATTTTTGCCTGTTTTATTTTTGTTGCACACTGAATTGTACTTCAAAGTGACCTTCATCCCTCCTTCATTGGTCTTGCCTTGATGCTGATTATTCTGGGCCTTCGTTTGGACGTCCTTTAATCAACAGCAGAATGTTCTTCCCTCCTTGTACTCTTTGGAAGGTGTTTCCCTGTTTTTTGGCTTTCTGCTCCAGAGGTCCCCTGGCCTGGGTAATTGCCTGTCAGACAGGGTGGTGTCCGCAGAGTCTCGCCATTACCTGCACAACACCCACTTCAAGCAGAGCCCCTGTCAAGGCTTACCTGTCAGCAAGACCCCACAGAAGAAGTCTCACGTGAGCTCAACCTAAAAGCCTGACACATTGAGATGCCAATCGACTGCAAAATCTGAGACCATGGATCCAGTTCAGGATATTTTACGGGAAATGCAGGAGCTTAATACTGAGGTTCAAAACTTGAAGGCAGAGAATGCTGCGTTGCGCCAAATGATGCTGACAAGAGATGTACTCTCTCAAGAAAGTCCCACTATCGGAATGATCTTAGAAACTTACAATAGTTCAGCTAGGAAACTGCAACAATTCTTTGATTCTTGCCTTATCCACTTTACCTTCAAACCATATTTTTATACATCGGAAAGAGCTAAACTCGGATTTATAATCTCTCATTTGTCGGGCAATTGACTTACTTGGGCCTCCCCCTTGGTCATGATTGGAGATCCATTATTGGACAACTATGCAGCTTTTCTGGGAGCTTATGAAGCCATGTTTGACAGACCAGATGTGGTGTACACTGCACAGGAGAAGATTCTGGACTTCCAACAGGGTACACTGGATACATTGACCTACTTCACCAGGTTTAGATAGCTAGCAAAAGAAGCAACTGGTCTCCTAATGCCTGCTTCACCATGTTCTGGCGCGGTCTGAAAGAAGACATTAAGGTTGAGTTAGCCAGAGTGGCTAGACCAGAAAGCTTTAAATCCTTACTCAACTTGGCAATGCAGATTGATTATCCTATTCACAAAAAAAGAATAGAGAAAAAACGGCATGTGCCTTCTACTCCTAAATCTGGAAACACTGCCACGTCCGATCCAGAATCCATGCAACTGTGTTCGCTTTGTGGCCCATTAACCCAAGAAGAGAGGAGCAACAGAATTGAACAGGTCCTTTGTTTATATTGTGCGCCGCCTAATCATATGGCACAAAACTGTCCCATTGCCCCGCCTCAGTGAGTGGTACCCGCGAGTTCCCATTTCTAAATGAAGCTCGGAAACGGGAGAGTGATGGTAGCTCCACTCCAAGTTCAGTTGAAACCACTTCCTTAGTAGTATTACAGGTCCTATTGGTGCCAGAAGATATGGAGCACATTTCTGTACAAGCACTGGTAGATTGTGGAGCTATGTGTCTGTTCATAGATGATAATTGAGCTGTATGCAACAATATACCTTGAGAAGCCAATATTCAGGTCCAAACAATTGAAGGAATAGATGGCAGACCTCTCTCTGAAGAGACCAAACCCATGAAGCTCATGCTCAACCATCACAATGAAGTCTTAAGATTCAACCTTATAAAGGCTTCCCATTATCCCATGGTCTTAGGGATGCCTTGGCTACAATGCCATAACTCCTACATAAACTGGTCGGCGGCAACATTGTTCCTCGGTTCTGAATTTTGCATCTCAGATTGTCTACAAGTGACCACTGAAGTAATGGTGAACACTTCTGTGGATATATAAAGGAACCAGACCGTGTCTCTTTCAGACATATAAAAGGTTCTTTATGTCACAGCTTTCCCCTTTTCTCACCTGTTTTCTCTGTTTTGCGGAGTCCTTTGTCAGGGTTTTCTTCCGAGCAGTTCGGGTCTTGTACAAGCCCGCTCGGCCGTCTTCGGATTCCAGGATTTGTTCAGCTTCTTCGTCTGGGATCTAGGAAACTCCAGGAAGCTTGGAATGGAGGAAGCACACGGAGGCGGTCTGCGCGGAACACGGAAGAAACAAGATCAAGGAAGGTAGAAGGAAAAGAGAAGGAGGAAGGTCCGGGAACCAGGAAGCAACACAGTTCAGGAGAACGAACTACGGAGCACGTCAGGCCACAGCTATCGGTAGCGTTGAGACGCGCAGAACATCAGAGGAGTGGCTAATTTATAGAACGTGCTGCATAGGACGTAAAGGTCGATAGACCGCGTTCCGTGTATACGGCCATGTTGGGTGTACTACAGCGAGTAATCCCCGATGTGCCAGGGACTAGGAAGACCAGAAAGGGCATGATCGACGGATCATGAGACTTTAAGAGTACTAGGATTTTGCAGATGTCTTCTCTGAAAACTTGGTCAAGACTCTTCCACCTCACCGTCCCAAAGACTGTGCAATAGATACTTTGCAGGTGTCATCATACAGTTTGGCAGAAAGTTTATGCTTTCAGCACCTTAAAAGCTTGATTTAAAAGAATACCGTGATGCCAACATGAAGAACGGCTTCATTCGACCATCTAAGTCACCTACGTTTTCTTCCCTCTTTTTTGTGCCCAATTAGAAACCAAAGAGTTACATCCATGTCTTGATTATTGTGTTCTAAATTAAGTAACAAAAAAGAATAAGTACCCGTTACCACTGATAGTTGACATCTTTGCGGCCTTACAAGAGACTGTGCTATTTACCAAGCTGGATCTACAAGGGGCGTACAATCTCAACCGCATAAAATTTGGAGATGAGTGGAAAATGGCATTCCGTTTGCCCTTTGGGCATTTTGAATACCTTGTTATGCCATTTGGCCTGATGAACGCACCTTCTGTCTTTCAGTGGTTAATGGACTGGGTATTTTCTGACATGCTCTCTCAATATATCATCTATTATTTAAACTACATTCTTATCTATTCCTGTAAAACTGAAGAACACCATGAGCATGTCAAAAATGTTCTAAGTCGCCTTCGTTAAAACCGTCTTTTGGCTTACCCCAAAAAATGCCAATTTCATAGTTCTTACATCCAGTATCTAGGCGTTGTGAACAGTCAGTCTTGTATATCCACGGATCCCCGCAAATTCTCCACCATCACTTGCTGACCACAACCCATGTACGTAAAACAGGTACAATCTTTCCTAGGATTGCCAAATTTGTATAGGAAGTTAATTCCTAACTTTTCAGCTATCGTTTTTCTTATCACCCGTCTTCTGAAGAACAGACCCTATGTTTGGTCATCAGGACAAGAAAGGGCCTTTCAACATTTGAAGAAACAATTCAATGAAGCTCCCGTTCTTTGCCAGCCAGACACTACTAAACTCTTCATTGTGGAATTGGATGCTTCGGAGGCTGCCATAGGGGCAGTTTTAAAACAAACCCAAGAAAATGGTGAAGAACATTCCATAGCATTTTTATCAAGAACTCTTTCAGATAGTGAAATACATTACTGAGTCTTGGAAAAGGAGTTATTAGCAATATGACAAGTGTTTCTTGCTTGGTGACATCTCCTGCTTGGTACTGTATATCCCGTTCAGATCAGAACTGGCCAAAGTAATCTCCAAGTCCTAAAATCCACGCAGTGTTGCGACAGTCGACAAGCTCGATGGGCATGCTTATTTGCTCAGTTCTACTTCACTATCATCTCTATACCGGGATAACAGAACATTCTTGCAGATGTCTTAGCTAGATGTCCTACCATTCTGCAGAAAAAAGTATTTCTTTGTCACGTAGATCGTTTTCTTGAACAAGTACACCATGACACCATGCATTCGCAAGTATGTCAAGACCTACATCTTTCTAATCCCTGGGAGCTGGAAATAAAAAACAGGCTCTTCAAAGAGACAGTTATTTTTACCTTTGAGTGCTACTCAAGTTGCTGCCCTTAGGATGTTTCATGATTCTTTGCCTGCTGGGCATCAGTGAATTACAGCAACCATACAGAATCTTAAAAGACGATTCTGGTGGCCTGCCATGATTCTTTCAGTAAACAATCACGTCCTCTCATGCGTGGTCTGTGCCCAGAACAAATCCACCACCGACAAACCTGTGGGACTTTTGCACTAACCCTTACTCCCTACAAGACCATGGGAATTCATAGCCACGGATTTCATTGTGGACCTGCCTCCCTGTAGAAGCTGCATAACCATAATGGTGATGATTGCCTTGTTCGCACGTATGGCTCACTTCACACCATTAGACAAACTACCTTCCATAGCTGAGATGGCAACAGTGTTCTTTACAGATGTCTTTGGATTACATGTGTTACAATCGTCCGTCCTGCTCCCTCCTGCAACCACCCTGCTTCACTGCACACTCAGAAACACACCAAAATAAGCACACAGGAGATCAGAGGTAGAAGGGTATTCGCGTATAATGAAAGCACATATCCAAACCGCCTGGGTGGACATCCTTATATACAGGTTACATGGCTACCCCACTCCTAAACCACATTACTCATGTCAAATGGGATGCCTGTGGCCTGCATCTGGGCCCATGTATGGAGTGTATCAATCAGAGGACAAGTGATAAAAGTGTCCAAGTTCTTGTAATATACTGTTTCCTGCGCACAGGGCACTGTGGCCTTGGGTTCTGGTTGCAGCTTGTTAGGCACTCATTTGCGCTGTGTACATTCTCTCAGAAATGATTTCCCATGCCTGGAGGCATGACGGTCACGCATTCCACAACCACAGTGACCTTGCTTGGCGCCAGATTCCATCTCCTCCTGCGCTGCCCCTCCGAGAAAGTAGAAAAAACACATAATTAGATCATGTAACATACGCCCACTTTTCTTTTTCATCGCTTTCGTTTCTACAAGCATTGCCTAATATTTCACATTTCTACATTTTCCTTACCCTTCCAAGCTATATATTTCATAAGAGTGATGATGCAATATATACACAGTAATATTATTACCAAGATCATGGTGCCTGCTGTAATTTTGTATCAAAGTTCTCCCATAGGCCCTGTTAGCCATGCCCACCAATCAATTGATCCACTGCCATACAAAGCTATCTGTTGGTATATCTTTGTCTATTGTTTTATGACTGGCGTCTTCTTCTAAGTATACACAGCAAGAATTGTTAAACGTAGCGCACACACCTCCTTTGTGGGCTAAAAGTAAATCTAAAGCCATCCTATTTTCCATAGCTGTTGCCCCTATGCTATGTATCTTTTTTTGCGTCTGCTGTAGCATTGGCAAACAGATCTAAGGAGGAAGATATGTTCACTATGGCCCTTTCTAGTTCTGATATCCACAGTGATGGGATCAATATTCTTACAAATTTGTGGAACCCTGTGTTACGTACCACCAGTGGGTTCTCCCCGCTGTCCCTTCTTTTTCCTGTGTACCCCTCTATTTAATACCAGAATGGTCACGTTTGGTCGCAAATGCCCTATGATGCAGACCCCCTCCCATTGTCTTGGCAATGTTTTATAGGCCCGCCCTCCGCACAGCCAATACACCCCTTGTGTGTATAGATGTATTTGGTAGCTATTTCCATTATACAGTAACACATTTTATATCTCCAGGCCCACAAAGTAGCTTGTTTCATTTCTACAATCATCTTGTCTTATTATGTGTCCCCTTGCATCCACTATATCCCTGTGTATGTCATACATGGTAACATTTTGCTCTCTGCGCCCATCCTCATCATAACACATGCATATTACTCTTTTAAATCCATATATGTAACTTTCTCTTGTGTCTATTGTGATTGTCATGGCACAGTGCTCGTATCTTCCTACCGCATAGTCCTGTGGTTTCGCTCCTCCCCACCCCCCTGATTTAATAATAATAATAATTTGGTATTTATATAGCGCTACGAACACTGAGGTATCTGAGCGCTGCTCATTATTACCCACGGTGTGTGGTGCTCATTTATCGACCTCGGAAGGATGAAAGGCTGAGTTTGGCCCTGCCGGGATTCAAACCTGCATTAGCAGGCTCTGCACGTATGTCAAAGCGAGCGCTCTACTCGCTGTTCCACTTGACAGGCTAATTTAATGCAAAATGGTGCAAACAGTGTTTATTGCAATGTAAATGAAGGTACAGCCCGTCCTGTTTCATCCTTTCTGGTCCCTGCTCTTACATCCCCCACCCATTTTTCCATAGTAAATGGTTCTGCCACCAGCAGTGTCCCTTGTTGTGCATGCTTAGGGAACTGTGAACATAACCAGCAGCTGGATATGTTGAAAGTATCGGCCACCACCTGTGTGATGTTGATGAAGCCATTCATATGCCATTTTGCTGTGGTGATCGACAGTAGTGAGAGCATCGGCCATATGCACAGGCGCATCTGGAAGACAAAAATAGACATATATTTATCCAGATTCCTCTGTAGTACATTTTTTGGTGAGTGCTTTCTGTAACTTTTTCACACCCTCCTTTCTGCCCCTATCGTGCCCATTGCTTTCAAAGTATTCCTTTCCTTTTTTCAATCTTTTCAGTTGGCTGAGGTGTCTCATAACTAGACCTTCACTGTCCCATTGGTCAATACAGTATACAACGTTACTTATCCTGTCTGTTACAGTGTATGGTCCTTTCCATTTAAGTTGACTTTCTGCAGTTCTACCCTCATTACATAACATCACAGTGTCCCTATGTGTAGTATCATCTCCTTTCTTGTTTTGTTGTGTTTTCTTGCTGTGTCAATGTCAGTTTGTGCCTGGAATTCTATTGTCATTTTGCAGATGGCCTGTAATCTATTTGCCAATGCTGATATGTAATCTGCATCTAAAACTTCATAATCTTTGGGTGCCCCCATTGTCAGTGGCAGCAATAACTTCTCAGTGCTGGGCAGGCTTCTTCCGAACAGTATTTCTTAGGGCGAGTACCCGGTAGCTGAGTGTTGTCTAGATCGTATTCCGTGTAGTACGAATGGAAGCAGTAAGTCCTACTGTGATCCTTCTTCATCCATTGGTTTGAACAGTTCCTTTTTCATTTCCATATTAAGGCTCTCCACCATTCCTGCACTCTCCGGCCGATATGGAATGTGACATCTTTGTTTTATTCGTAGTTTGGCACACAATGTTCTTGATAGTTCAGCGGAGAAGTGCCCGCCATTGTCTGATGTCATTTTTGATGTGATGCCAAACCTTCCTATTATGTCCTTTAGTAGGATGTCTACCGTTGTTTTTGCTGAGCAATTTGTTTTTGGGAATTCCTCTGTCTATCTACTAAATGTGTCAATGATCACTAATATGTATCTGTGTCCTTTTGCTGTTCTTGGTAGTGGACCCACGTAGTCTAGATGGATATTTTGCCATGCTTCTGTACTTTGGTGCTTGTGTTGGAGAAGTCCCATTTTCTCTTTTCCTATTCTGTTTCTTTTCCAGCAGGTCACGTGCGTTCACCAATCTTCCCTTATCGTTGGCCACCAGGCCATTGCTGTCAGTCTCTGTAACCCATTCTCCCCTCTGTCGGGTGTCCAGAAGCCGTGTGCCCATAGCAAGACATCTTTCCTCAGATGGTGGGCAGTATTATTACCCATTGTCCATGCGGTTTGTACCACCATGTGCTGTCCTTTCGTCGTACAACATCACGCTCTTTATTTGCGTTGTTGAATTCCATGAGTGCATCATCTTCCTCCTGAAAATCTGTCAAAGTTTCTCCCTTCCTTTCTGTTCCTTTGTCTTTCTCCTGTGTAGTGTTATTTTCAGTGGTCCCCCCCCCCGCTTCGGCATACCAATCTTCCTCCTCTGTCTGTGGTTCTGGGGGAGGTGGGTTGGCCCAGCCATTCTTCTTCCAATCCTTCTCCTTACTCTGTTGTTTGGGCCCAGTCCTGTTCTTACACGGGCACCATGGCGGGTACCGGTGTACGTGAGTATTCTTTTATTGCCAATTTTGCTGTTGCATCTGCCCTATTTCCTTCAGCCCATCGTCCTTTTGTCTTGTGAGCTTTTGTTTTGATGATCCATATTCGGTTGTGCTGTCCCGATAATTCATCAATGTCTTTCTATTCGTGCTCGAATTTTCTAGCTGAACCATCGGTCCCTCAATAGAGATGGTCTCTCCACCATTGCAAGTTTATAGTGAGCCCTTTCAACACATAGGGCCTCATTACGAGTTTGGAGTTAGCCATGGTGCTATCAGCATCATGGCTGCCTCCAAAATCGGTCCGGGTTCCTTGAATGAGGATTTACCGGGCCATTCCAACCTTGGAGGATCCGGTAATTCCTCATTCATAATACCCATCCCCATTCCCATTCGAGCCCCCACAGGGCTCAATGGGAATGGGGAGGGAGCTAACAACGGGCCCGTCAATAACGAGCCAGTTATTAGCTCCCTGGTCCTTTAGCGGCTCCCGCTAAGGGACCTCGGAAATGTGGCGGTAAGGGGTTAATGGCACCGGCATCCTTACCGGCGCTGTTAACCCCTTACCGCCGCACTCGGAATGAAGCCCATAGTCTGAGTCCACAACCACCGTTTTTTCTGCATTGCCCTAAGTGCCAGTACTACCGCTTGGAGCTCTCCGTACTGTGCGCTTTTCCCTTCAAACACCATTAAGTTGTGCTGCCACTGATCAATTTACTTGTACACTACCGCTGCTGCTGCATGTAGCTTGTTATCTACATATGTAGAGCTCCCATCACAATAGAATGTGAGACCATCAATATCTTGTGTAACGTGTTCACCGTTTCTGTCCCGCATTCATGGGGCTCATCTATCTGTATACTATATACTGGTATGTACTTATCGCCTCCTTCCTCAAAGTGTACTGTGATTGTAGTTAATAATGCAATCCATTTACCTATCCTCTGTGTACAGACAGTCCCTTGATACATTTTGTGGAGGATAACAACATCTGTAGGGGTTTATGGTTTGTTTTAATGATGCATGTCGCCCCTCCCGTTATGTATCTAATGTGTTTATTGCCCAGTATATTGTGCATAGCTGTCTCTCGCATCTAGAATATTTCAATTCTGTTATTTTGTAGTTCAATGAATTACATGCCACCAGTTGATGCGTATCCCCATATTTTTGTGTCAATATGGCGGCATGTGTACTTTCTGATATGATTGGCCATACGTAAAAGGGCATGTCTGGATTTGGGCTTACTAACAATGGTGCCCCGTTCAATAAATCCTTCAATTTTTGAAAGGCCTCAGTATGTTATTCAGTCCAATCAAACCTATCGGATCGTAATAGGTCGTATAGTATTTTTGTGTGTTTTGCAAATAGGGGAGTAAAGCTCCGTGAGAATCCCAAGATCCCTATGGCTCTGTGTAGTGCAGTGTGATCCGTTGGGAGTGGTAATGAGTTAATCAATTGCAGTCTGTCTCTGCATA
Source organism: Ambystoma mexicanum (assembly GCF_040938575.1). Lineage (NCBI taxonomy): Eukaryota > Metazoa > Chordata > Amphibia > Caudata > Ambystomatidae > Ambystoma > Ambystoma mexicanum. Next base: position 254,203,240 of record NC_090936.1, read on the forward strand.
TGCTTTTTCCTTTTCCTGATATTGTTATCCCTAGAAATCCTACCTTTGCTTGGTAAATTTGTGCTTTCCCACCATTCAGTTTGAGTCCCCCTTTTTGTAGTGCCACTACCACTTCCCCTAGATGCGTCTTATGTAGTTCTTCTGTCTCGCTACACACCAATACATCATCTACCTATTGGATGGCATTTTTCATGCATGTTAAGCCCTGCAGTATTTGTTTCATGGCAGCATGGAATAGTGTGGAGCTGTCTCTGAGTCCTTGTGGTAACACATTCCATACATACACCACCCCTTCAACCATGAATGCTGTTAGTTCCCGTGAATCCTCATGTAATGGGAGAGAGTAGAACCTGTTAGAGATATCTAAGACACTGAAGACCCTCGTGCCTGGCTGTATTTTTGCCATCATTTCCGGGAATGAGGCAATTTACTGTGGTCTGGACTGTAAATGTTGGTTGATTATGCGGTAGTCAATTGTTAAACGGAATGAGTCATCAGGTTTCTTCACTGCCCATACCGGTGATGCAAATGGTACCCACCCTGTATGTTCTGTAATGGCCCCCCTCTCCTGTAGGGCCCTTAGTATATCATTTATTTGTTCTGCCGCCTCAGGGGGTACTCCATAGGGTTTTATGTCGTGGGATGCTTGTTAGTTTTAATACCACATTATCCTGTGTTATCCCAAAATCTAGCCTGTGTTTTGCCCATATATCTGGAAACATCTCCTCCCAATCTGTTATGCCATTTGTGTGTGTGAAGATATGTGTGTCACCCTTAGTTGTTGCTGTGACAACCGCCATTGGTATCACTTGTACTATACCTGCTGTACCTTGAAGGCGGAGGCATAGATTTGCTAAGTCAATCACCGCTCCCCTTTTCAACAATGTGTCAATCCCCAAAATATACGCCCCCCCCCCTTGTAGCGCATGGCTGCTTGCCCATATCCACACCGTTTAAGCAGATCTTTAGTTCCTTTATCACGGAAGTAATTATAGGGCCGCCCAATCCATGCATTTTTGTCAATTTCAAATGTTTGGTGTCTGTAAATTAACCCTTAGTCAGAGTTAGTGCCGCCCCACTATCTACCAATACGGTCGCGTTGTGTGTGACTCCACCAGTGGAGAAAGAACCTTCTGCCATCATGCGGCTCCATCTATCTTGGCGTAGGGGTATCACTGCGGCCTCCAACTCCGGTGGTTTGTCCCTGTCCTAGTACCCACTGGAGCTTGTCACAGCAGCCACTGGCATTGCCCCTGTACTGGTCATTTGCTCGCTCAATTTCTGCGCTTTCTCCTTTATGTCATTTACCTCCTGTTATTGCTCCCAATATGTGACCCAGGGCCGTATTAACCCTTCTGCATTTTGGTATAATTTAGCCCCTGTCTTTCTATCATACAACACCTTGCCCGCTGTATGTCTCCCATGTCCTCTGCCTCCTCTACCCCTGCCCCAACAAAATGTGGAATCCTCGCTATATCTTTCTGCATTATAGGTAATATTCTTCACTGGTGTCAGTGTTTCCCACTCCTGCTCCTCCATGTACTTGTTCTCTGCCCACTCTTTACATTCTCTAACAGGAATTATTTTTCGGACCGCAAGCCATGCATCATCAGCTGCATTCAAAACATATGCTCATCCCTGGAACGTTTTTATTCTCTCTTCCACATCCACTTTCCCTTCCGCCTCCCTTGTAATGTCATCTGGAGCAACTGCCAAATGGTCATATTTTCTTCCACCCCTGGGTCCCTCATTAATGTCTAAGTTAGCATATCTGCGAAATTGGACAGGCTCTGATCCCTTCCAATCTTTAGTACCTGCATTAGCTTAGGAAATGCCAGTATTCTGTGGTGCTTTTTCATTAGTGCCATAATGGGGTCTATGCTCACCCTCCATTTTGTCCCTGCCCCCTTTGCTACATTCTCTACCAAGTTCTTGTCATCCACATCAGAAAATCCCGGAATTATTAACCATGATGGGTTACATACTGCTTTTAATATCATTATGGCTTGACACCTCGGTGTGCATCCAGCGCTTTGTATGTAGAGTGGAGAGCGCTAAAAAGTTCCATCGGACCTGCCCCTCCATACCAGGGTATTTCTTTTAGGAGTGCTACCATTTTCATAATGACCTGTGACCTACCTTGGTGGGGTTCCTGTAACTCCTGTGAGCCCTCAGCTCTTTTAAGGTCTTGTTCGATCTGTATCCCGACTTCCCTGTCCTTGTGCGTAATGTTGTGCACAACAACCCATTTTCCCATAACCTCTTTCACCCTGTCCCACACAACTTTTGTCACATTATTATAGTTTATATTATCCAAATCTAGCCCGGCTTGTAATTTATCCACCTCTGTTTTTGTAAAATTTCCCCCAGTTGGCAGTGATATTGGTGCCATTCTAACTGCTCTATTATATGGTGGGGGGTTTACATATTCCTCCTGTTGCGTAGTTTTTACAGGCAACACTGGGTAGGCCCAATCATCTTTGTCTGGGTGCTGTTGTCTGTATACCTCAAATGCATTTTTGTGCATCTCTAGCTCCTCTTGAAAATCAGCAAGCTGTTGTCTAATATCTTCAAACTCTTGTGCCTTTAGCACAATAGTAGACGACATTTGCATACAGTAAGTATTTGCCATTTGCTGTGCGTACTTGAGGTCATCGCTCATGTCGCACAGCAGTACATTTTGTCGTGTTACTTCATCATTAACCCCTTTAGTTATGCAATACATCTTCCAGAGACATGTGGGTTTATTTTTGCAATAATATTTTTTGCCTGTGGTGAACAGTAACTCATCAATTAAATCCTCCACTGTTCTCGGAGGCCTGTCAATGTTCGACCACATGCATATCCCCTTCTTTTTTCTTAAAAAGTCCTCAATAACCTCTTTAGCCTCCTCTTCCCGCCTGGTCAGTGGACTGGCATCCGCCATCTGTCTTATTCCTTCTGTCCCCATAGACCCTACCGCAGTGGAAGCTTCCGACCCTGCATAGTGCTTAATGTCAATACAGCTTCATTCCTGCAACTGTTAAGTGCTCTAACTGTACCACAAGCCCTACTTTAATGTGCTCTGACAAAACCTACGGCTCTGTTGCTGCCCTTTGACCCTGTACCAACAAAAATAGTACTCTGAGGCAACTGACCCTAACAGACAGGTAACGGTACCTCTGTGTATCTCTCAGAGACCCCAGGCATCCGAAGTCAGTCTCCGTTGCAACAATATTTAATACATTTTTAGTGCTACTTTGCACACAAAAAAAAATAACAAATACATTGGTACAGCGAAAAACACTCTTTTCACTTACCATATTTGATGTTCCCTCTGCGACTGGGCCAGTGATTGGCGAGAAAGTGAGCTTCGGGGCTTCATCACCAAATGTTACAATCGTCCATCCTGCTCCCTCCTGCAACCGCCCTGCTTTACTGCACACTCAGCAACACACCGAAATAAGCAGACGAGAGACCAAAGGTAGAAGGGTATTCGCATATAATGAATACACGTATCCAAACCACCTGGGTGGACTGCTCTGCTCCCCCAGGCCGAAAACATCCTTATATACAGTTTAGGTGGCTACCCCACTCCTAAACCACATTAATCATGTCAAAGGGGATGCCTGCAGCCTGCATCCGGGCAAATGTATGGAGTGTAGCAATCAGAGGCCAAGTGATAAAAGTGTCCAAGTTCTTGTAATATACTGTTTCCTGCGCACAGGGCACTGTGGCCTTGGGTTCTGGTTACAGCTTGTTAGGCACTCTATCGCGCTGTGAACATTCTCTCAGAAATGGGGTCCCATCCCTGGAGGCATTACGGTCACGCATTCCACAGCCACAGTGACCTTGCTTGGGGCCAGACCCCATCTCCTCCTGCGCAGGGCCTCTGAGAAAGTAGAAAAAACGCATAATTAGATCACGTATCAACATGGAATACCTTCTTCCGACCGTGGAACTCAGTATGATTTCGAGGTTGTGGTCACAGCTCTGTTGCTAACCGGTTATAAAGAGAGCTATGTCTTGCAGATACCACACTCAGAGCAACGCCATCACCGAAAGAATTAACCATACTCTAGAACATTTCCTACAGTGTGTCAAAATCTGTTGTTACCTACCCCTGTGTCTCCTCACCTGGAATCTCTGGGGTGTGGGCTCTGGTTGGTTCTTTCTCTCTTCCCTTCTTGTGGAGCTTCTGATCTTCTTCAGTCTCTACGACCTTCTTTCCCTTCTTCCGTTCGTAGAGATAAGGATGCTCTCCACCTGAGGCCACCTTGACTAGATTATAACTACCGTCAGGCGGACCCAAGGGAGAGGGCCCCAAGACCAGGAAAAAGCTGATGAAGGCACAAAAAGACTGCAGTGTTCGATGCGGGATCGGCAGATTAAGTTCTTTAGTGGTGCTGCTTATCTCCAGAATAGGGCGCAAAAACAATGAGTGGATTCTTGATGCTGCTGAAGATTGCGTGGGCAACCTCACACGGTGCAAGCTGGAGAGAAGGCAAACTGGACAGAAGTGTGTGCACCAGGGACTCCGAAGGGTAAACCCCTGGTAAAGGAAAAAGAACAGGGTACTGCTATGGAAGAGTGAAAGGAAGGAGGAGTCAAAAGGACGTGAAGGTAAGTAGGATAGAAATACAGCACAGAATTTACCGGGAAGCGAGCCAGTGAAAGTCTATCACAGTAAGATAGGAGCATAATGAAAGGAGAGAGAGCGACAGCAGCCAAACAGAAGGTAAGTAAGAAACTGAAGGTGCATGGAAACTGACCAACTACTGGGGATACACAGGAGAGTGGAATGCAGCCGGAGCTGGACCCGGGAAAAGGCACAAGCGCGAGGAGCCGACAGAGGCGGGCGGCAGAAGAGAGAGAGAGCAGGAGAAATAAAGGGGGCGCGAAGAGTGCAGATAAATTCGGAAACAAGAGGGAAAAGTGCTGACAGGGATATGGGAGCACAGAGGAGGACCTGAGACCAGGAAACAAGCTAGGAAGGCTAAAGGTTGGGAAGCAGAGGAAGATTCGAAGGCACAGCAAAACGCTAGGAACAGTCAGAGAAAAAACTGACAGGACGCGTTGCAGCGCGTCGGGAAGGGGGTGTGGCCGCCCTAATTACCAAAACCTCAGAGAGGCTAGAGCGTTGCTGCTGATCCTGCAACGGCTCAGTGAAGCCGCCATCTTTGCCACAACTTCCACAGTCGAACCGTGACACAGTGCTTCTTAACACAAGTGGATGATGACTGGGTATTGTTATTGCCAGTTGCAGAATTCACTCATAACAACACAACTCACTCTTTCTTAAAGACCAGTCCCTTCTACTGTTTGAATGGATTCCAACATTCTGTATTCCCATCTGTTGTGCATAAAATATGTGATATTCCCTCAGTAGACAAGAGGGTAGATGGCCTAACTGCTGTGGACAAACAAGCAAAAGAGCATCTGGAACAAACCAGGTAAACGATAAAGAAGAATGACAACAAGAAACAGAAGGACAGTCCTATGTATGACACTGGAGATTTGGTATGGCTATCCTCCAAATACCTTCCCTGACATCTTTGTCCTTCAAAATTGCTCCTCTGTATATCAGCTCATTCTCTATTGACAAGAAGAATCAATCCGGTAGCTTTTCTTCTCAGTTTACCCAAGTCATAGAAAAGAATGCACCCGGTTTTTCATGTGTCCCCCTTGAAACCATACATAGCTTCCTCTACTATAGCTCATGTTCCCACTCCAGTGGTATCCACGGATTTACAGCTAGAGAACCTAGATCTCTGATTCCAGATAAAGAAAAGGTCGACTACAATATTTGGTGGAGTGGAAAGGGTGTCCACCAGCGAACGCTCAATTATTTTATTTCATTCATTGGATATTTATAAGCAGCTTATTCAGCAAGAGAGATTTTCAAAGCGCTCATGGGAACCTGTCACCTACATCCATGCTCCCGTCCTTCTTCAGCGATTTCATGATTTACATCCTGGCAAACCATGTGGTGCTGGTTCTCAGAAGGGGCATGCTGTCATGAATTTCCAGCCATGGTCCTTGTGGTCCTCCTGGAGGCTGATGCCATGATTAACTGGTGCCATTCTGTCTTTCTACATGGCACCCACTTGTTCCCTTTGTAAGAGCACAATGCGCTCTAGTCTTTACAGCAATTTCTGAGCACCTGCTGCTGCTTCCGGTTTTTGAGAACTAAATACACTTGCAAACACCAAGACCTTGCTTATCAATGTTAGGTAACCAGTTAGTACCTTCGTCAGCGCTTATTGAATTTCTTGTTGGATTCCTTGTCCTGGGCATAATTTTTACAATTTTTCTTTGCTCTGACTCCTTGCCTGCCACTCTCCTGTTGCTTCGCTCTGTCTCCTCCTAGCCATACTGTCCTCTGCATTACTCTGCATTACAGTTTCCCTTGGACCGTTTTTTGTCTGTTTTGTTTTTCTTCCCGTGACCTTCATCCCTCTTTCATTGGTTTCTCCTGGACGCTGATTATTCTGGGCCTTTCTTCGGACATCCTTCAATCAACAACACTGTTTTTTTCCCCTCCCTTTACTCCTTGGGAGGTTTTTTCCTGCTTTTTGGCGTCCTGCTCCGTAGGTCACCCGGCCTGGGTGATTGCCTGTCAGGCAGAGTGGCATCCAGAGAGTCTCACCCTGAAATGCACGACACCTGCTCCAAACAGTGGGCCCATCAAGGATTACCTGTAAGCAAGACCCCACAGAAGAAGTTTCAGGTGAGCTCAACCTCAGACCCAGTGAAGGACTCAGAGAGTTGGTATGATGCACCACTTAATTTGCCAAAAAAATAAGTGTCAGAGCCCAAATATTTCCTAGAATGCCAGTGACACTTTGGGGGAGGCTGCTCTGCACCATTGTGGCCACTGCCCACAGCTGCCCCCATATTACCATCATATTTGCTGGGGAGGATGGCCAAGGGGTGGGTCGAGGAAGAGGGCAGTCTTCCCACAGATCATGATTTCTGATTTTCCAGGGATGAGAAGGAGGTAGTTAGCTGTCATCCAGTGGTCGATTTATAAGAGGCATGACGCAAGGTCGGGTGAGGTGTTGCATGGGTCCTTTGGAATCTTGAAAATGGGGAAATGCTGTCAGGGGCAGGGACATGCTGTCACAATGAGCCTGGTCTGTAGCCTTTCAAGCATGTCTGATTACTTATCTGACTTCCCGGTACACCCACTCAACATTGGAAAGAAAATATTGGTTGCCCCAACAAGTAAAAACACATCAAGGAAGAACCTTCCATGTGCATGTTTTCATTACATGGAATGCCATTCCCCAGCCTCCTGGCCTTGAAACCAACTTCTAGATGTTTAGCTAAATATTGAATTCTCATCCATTTCACTCTGTCTTTAGCCTACAGGCATACGGTGTTGCCAAGAACATGCAATGAGTGCCTTAAAAAATGTCACATCGATAAAATATACACTTAAAGAAATAGCTTAATCAAAATTACTTGGGTGCATCTTCCTTTCCAGCACCCTATATAATCAAGTTGCAAAGATGTGAAAACAAACCATCTTCTACTTGGCCTTTGCCAACACAGACAATTTAATTGTGTCAAACTGCAAATAGAAATGCTGATCAGTGAATGTGTGACCTTAACATTTCTATAACTCATCCATTAATCAATCCATGCAAATACTCTACGTTATCAACAGTCTTAAGCAGTGTTGTGTAAGAATAGTCTCAGTGGGAATGGCCCACCACGCATTACTCACACATGTGCTTGCAAAAAATGCAAGGAGGAGGAGGATGTGCAGGTTCTTCCACAACTGCACCACCATTTTTAGAATGCCAGATGAGGTCTATGACATATACAAATGTCCCCACGTGTGATCCTGGATATGGTCAGGGAGTCTGAGGCTGACTTCACACACCATGTGCTCACATGCTATGCCTCTGCATGTCAACGTGTTAACAGCCCTTCACTTTATGCCCACTGGCTCATTACAGTTGACCAGAGCCATTCTAGGGGGATGTCCAAGACCACACACTCCTGGTTCCTGCATTAGGTGGTGCAGTGCATAACTGCACAGCTTCATGGCCATAAATGCATGCCCCCACACTCTGCGGGTAAACAAATAGTGGCACAGGAATGTTATAGCATAGCACAGATCCCCTGTGTCCGAGAACCATTGACTCATGCATGCAGTACTGAAACCCTCCAGAGAAACAGAGAACCTTTATAGGAATCAGTAAAATTGGCATTCCATCAATGTGCAGGTCATCTGCAATGCAAATGGTCACAGAATGCATAAGAATGTCAATTTACCCAGATGCACCCATGACAGCTACATCCTATGTCATTCCCCTTTCCATCATGCTCTGGCATCTGGAACCATTTTCAACATGAGGCTACTTGGTGAGTGTGACCCATCACAGACATCCAACCAAACATTAACAAGCCCATGGAAAACATCCACATACCACATGACCCAAGCTAACCAATGTTTATCAATTACCCATTTGCAGGAGACAGTTCGTACCCGCTCTTACCATTCTTCCTGTCACCCTTTAGGAAACCTGCAAACCCAGGTGAAACCTGCTATAGTGAAGCACCTATTTCCACTAGAGGCATTTTTCAGTACATCTTTGGAGTGCTCAAGCCATGGTTCTGCTGCCTTGACCACATGGGTGATGCATTTATATACAAACCACCAGTGCTATGTAAAATCATATTGGAGTCTTGTTTTTTTAAATTGTATTATTTATTTAAGTGCATAAAGCATGCAGCAGCCCTGTGGCATAGTGGCGCTGTTACAGGATATTCACTTAGATACAGATTACATAAAACAGACTCATCAGAAAGCATTAAGAGGTTCACAACGATAATGCATTATGAGTGTTCCAGGGTTACAGGGGAACACCTTCAAGTACAATGAAATTGAAAAGCTTGGCTTTCAGCGCCTTTCTGAACGCCATGAGAGAGGTTTCCTTTCTGAGTTTGAGTGGTAGTGAGTTCCAGGATTTTGGTGCTAACACCTCAAAGCTAGCACCGCCGGCTTTGGCTTTATTGAAGGCAGGGACTGAAAGTTGGTGTGAGTATTGGTCACGTTTTGATCTGTGAGATGGCACCTGATGTATTTGTTCTGCTGGGCAGACTGAGATAGGCATCTGTGTGTGATGGTAAGGGCCTTGAACAGTATGCGCTCCTTGATCGGGAGCAAGTGGGCGTCTGGTCCAGCCTGAGAGATATGCTCTCTCCTAGGGATACTTAGAGCCGCTCTGAGAGCATTATTCTGCGTGATTTGCAGGTTGTTAAGGCCTTTGGATGATGTACATAAGAGAAGGACATTACAGTAATCCAACTTTGCACCAATGGTGGCTCTAACAATGTTGAGGCAGTTTTTAGCCGATAGGTGAGGTTTTACTGCATTCATAATTTTCGTTGTGAGCACTGCTGATGATGAAATGTCACTGACTTGCCTTTCCATTGACAATGTGTAATCCAGGTATACGCCCAAGAATTCTACTGCAGCAGAGACTGTTATTACAGTGTTCTCAATGCTGAAATTGCTGTGTTTGCTGTCTAGTTGTTCAGGGTCTCTTTAGGGCCTACCAATAGGATTTCTCTTTTTTTCCCATTGAGACAAAGGACGTTAGCTGCCATCCAAGCCTGGATGCGTGCATATGTCTTCTGGAGAGTTTTGAGATCTTGCTCATAGTCACCAGACAGCGGGAGAAGAATTTGTGTATCCTCGGGATACTTGGTGACTTATGCCGAACTCTTTGAAGTCAATAAAATAGGGGTAAAGTGAAGAGACTATAAAGGGCAGGGGATGTGATCGACCCTTGTGGAACTCCACAACCAATGAGGGATGGAGTGGCTGATGCCTGGTCAAAAAAGACCCTCATAGCTCGGTCCTCCAGGAAGGACGTTATCCAGGGAGCAGTTTCTTGGGAAAAGTGAGTGGCATCCATAAGGTGTTTGCATAGGATCTTGCGGTCGACCAAGTCGAAGGCGGCCAACAGATTGAGGAGAAGAAGAAGCACAGACTTGCCTTTGTCCATAGTTTCAAGTAGCTGATTTTTCAGGTCTAGCAAAGCTGCCTCTGTGGCATGATGAGGATGAAAGCCAGATTGCCTCTTCCCCAGGATCTTGTGCAATTCCAAGTAGGACTGGATCTGCAGATATGCAGCCTTGTCCAGAATTTAAAGTAGTAATTGGTCTGTAATTGTTGGGAGAGCCTGGGTCAAGGGTCGTTTTTCTTTTAGCAAAGGCCGAAACCAGGCTTCCTTGAGGGAAGATGGGACGATGCCGAGGCAAAAGAGGCATTAATAAAGGCTGTGACGAAAGGAGCTAGTGATACCGCACAGTCTTTCATTAAGCTAGCTGGGCAGATGCCACCCTTACAAAGCGATGGTTTGAAATGCTTCATATTCATTAGGACTTCTGGTATGGTTACATACTTAAAGGCAAAAGGTTTTGGTTTTTTACTAAGATGTGAGTCATCTGGAACGGACCCAGTGCCAGTGGGTGTTGAATGGGAGGACGCAACCTTAGGCAGGTTGTTGAAGTGAGACTTAATTGTTTCCTGAAGTGAGTTGATTTTGTCTAACATGGTGTGTTGAAGGTTATGTGAAAAGAAGTACCTTTTATACCACCTTCCTCTCGTACACAAAAACTGTGTAGGTATGACCTTTTGTTTACGTGTTGAATGTTATTACACCATGTTTCTGTTATGATGTTGCTATAGATAGCATGTTCTGTGGTGTGAAATCTTGACTAGCTCAATTTCTTGTGAGGTCATAGAATCTATGTTGTTGTTTGGTTCCAATGTTCTAATTGTGTCAGTTGAAGCTTGCCTTGGTTCAGTGAGGGCCTCTGCTGTTGCTGGGGGTCTTATTATTCTTGTAAACTAATAAATATGTACTATGAAGACCCCCATCCTCATCGCCAATGTTATGAAGTAGCTCCCAGCCTTCTTAGGTTGACATGCTAGGTTTATTACAGCTTCTCAGGGCACCTTCACAAGCAGTTACATAGTCCTTAAGTAAGTTACATGAATAGGACAGAAACACTGGCAGCCCATCACCCAGGCTTCAGGCTGACTACCTGCCCAACATAGAACCTTCCCTCAGGCATTCCGACACTCACACACAAACACTCCACATGACATCACAACATTAGTTCTGCATTCCCACCTCCAAGCTAAGCCAGACACAACACATCTCCTCCCCTTACATTGGCACATTGCACAGAGCAACAATACATAACGCATACATAACTCTATCCTTATTCCATACCTGACCACCAGCCACATGCACAGCACCTTTCATAACGGCAACAACCCTAACAGGATCTGAATATAAAGAATCTCCCTTTTTCTTTACTACTCCCTTCTTTATCCTGACCCAGTCCCCACACTCCACACGCAATTCCTTTCCGCGTCTTCTGCTATTCTCACGCATGATCCATTCACTCTTGTTTTTTTTAAGAACACCCTTCACTTCTTCGACAACAACATCCGACTCTCGACTCCTGCTGAGCCACGGAAGACATGCCATGGAAAAAGGCTTCCGACCCCTCATGAGTTCAAATGGACACAGTCCTTTGGTGGCATGAGGCGCCATGCGCAATGCCCACATCCTATTCTAAATAGTTGCCAACGTATCGAAACCACACTGCTTTCCATCACACATCTATTCAGTCTTTCCACTACTCCATTTGTCTCGGGGTGGTACAGAGCAGCTCTTTTATGCCTCATACCACATTTTTTAAAAATAATTTGGAAAACATCCACCGATGATCTGGGCGACATTATCAGTTAGAACGCTTTCTGGCAATCCCTCACTAGCGAAAATCTCCTGTACTACCTTGACCATTCTTTCTCCAGAAATTTCCCTCACAATCCTAAAATCCGCCCACCTGGAAAATAAATCAACAACCAAAATAATGAACCTACCACAACCATACCCTAAATCAAAGGGTCCCAATATATCCATAGCTATGTCACTCCAGATTTTAGATGGCACTCCAACATCAACCAATGGCTGCTTCCTAGCCACACTGCCCTTTCCACTCTTGATACACAAATAACATTCCGCTAACCGGTTCTCAACCTCCTTGTCGAAGCCCGGCCACCAATAATCTGCTCTCAGTACTCCTTTGGTCTTGGTAACTCCAATGAGGCCACTGTTTGCCAAATCAATAATTTTGTTGCGAATACCTACTGGAACCACTGCTCTCTCCCACCTGAACAATATACCATCCACAACGGACAGTTCCTCTCTTAACTCCCAATGAGGTTTCACTCCTTCTGCTAAATCTGATTTATTAGGCCAGGTTGTAGTCACCACATACGGAATCACCCTACTGATTATCTCATCCTTTCTTATTTCATCCAGCCACTCCTGCCTTCACACAATTCCGTCAGTGTTCACAAATACCATTTCCATATTCTCATCCTCATCCTCCAACACATCCTGGGACGCAAACCTTACCCTCGAGAAACTGTCAGCAAGTGCGTTATCTTTTCCAGGTATTACTTCCATTCTAAAACTGTGTGCTTGCATCCTAGTGACCCATCCTGCTACTCTGCGCGAGACCTTATCTAAACGCTTAGTTTCAAGAATGATTTTTAAGGGTTTGTGACCCATCCGGATCACAAATTTCACACCCCAAATGAAATTTCAAAACCGCTCAACAGCGCAATAACATGCCAGAACTTTTTTTTTCAAGAACCAAATACCTTAACTCTGCACCCTTCAGGACATGTGACGCATGTGCTATCACCTTTTCCGATCCATCCTCTTGTTTATGTGAAAGGACGGCACGAGACCGCCTGGAAGAATATGTAACGGCATTGCCACACCTGGCTTTATCTTGTAAATTTCAAGAAGCTTTTGATGAACACACCCACGATCAGTTCATGACACATTGTAGATCCAATAAAATTCATGAGGAACTATGGTTAAGGGATGAGCCAAATCTGGATGAAGTGTTGGATGTTGCCAGATGTGTGGAACATTCGCTGGCGTGTGTGGCTAAGTTATCGAAGAATGAAGTGGGAGAGCCAAAGGAAAACAAAACTGAGATACTGAACATGGTGGATGCAAAGAGCAAAAGAAGGGGAAAGAATAAACAAACGAGTGAAACTGCTCCAGAGGAGAAGAGGAACCAAGATCTACCACAAATATCTGAGAGAAAAGATGAAAGACTATGTTTTTGTTGCGCGAGCAGTACACACTTTGCCTCTTCCATAGTAAGTGCTGGTGGCAAAGCCACTTGTGCCAAGTGCAAAAGGAGAGGACATTTTGCGAACTGTTGCAAGAACTATCAGTTTGGACAGGGTAGTCAAAGGACGGTTCTTTATGTGAACGAAGAAGAAGATGGAAGGTCATCAGAGGAGGAAAAAACGTTGCCGATGCAGAATGTCATCATCAATACTATAAATCTTGTTATGGAGGGTGAAAGCTCAGATGATTGTGAGCATCCGTATGCGGTGTTGAGTGTGAATGGTCATAAGGTGTCCATGATGGCTGATTCTGGTTCAAAGATGACTTTAGTTTCCAGAAGTGTGTTTGAAAGGGAGATGGAAGGTGTAGTGTCCGAATTATTGAAACCGGACGTAAATCCTGGTGGGTATAATCAGGATAAGATTGAGTTGTTGGGTTACGTTTGGTGTAAGTTTGAATTTAAAGGTAGAAAATGTGATGGCAAGGTGTATATCACTAAAAAGGGCCAATCCTTACTGGGATGGTGGGAACAGAAGACTCTAGCCATCAGACTTGACCCCAATCAAGCAGAACAAGTACTTCAAGTGACGTCATCATGTTCAATTCTCAGAAAGTATGTGACAGAGTATGGTAAATTGTTTGATAAGATGTTGGGGAGAGTGAAAGGTTTTCAACACCAGATAATGTTAAGAAAGGGTAGCATGCCCGTTGTGGCGAAACTTAGGTCCGTGCCTTTCGCTTTGCGAGAAGGTGTTAGAAGAGAAATTGAGAAATTGTTACAGATGGGCGTCATTGAGAGAGCAGGAGGAGTTGAGTGGGTGTCCCCTGTTGTGGTAGTCAAAAAGAGCTTGGGTGATCTGAGGCTGTGCGTAGACATGCATGAGCTTAATAAATGTGTGATGGTCGATAGGCAACTCCTGCCCAACATGGGTGAGATGTTAACCATGGTTGGTAAAGGCAAGGTTTTTTCAAAACTCGATATGGCGTCTGCATATCACCAAGTTGAACTAGAGGAATGGTGTAGGAAAGTTACGGCTTTCGTCACTCATGATGGAGTATTTAAATTCAGAAGGATGCCGTTTGGTTTGGCGTCGGCCTCATCGGTGTTTCAGAAAATTATGGATCGTTTGCTCCAAGGTGTGAAGGGAGTATTTTGCTTCCAAGACGATGTGTTAGTATGTGGAGAAACGCTAGAAGAGCATGACAGGAGATTGGGTAGAGTGTTGAGGATTTTTGAGGATAGGGGTATAACTGTAAGGGAGGAGAAATGTAAATTTGCCGTATCTAAAGTGGACTACCTGGGTCACAAGGTGTCGTGTGATGGTGCAAGGCCCAAAGAGGACATGGTAAATTCCATAAAGGGAATTGAGAAACCAACCACCAAAAGTGAGCTACATTAATTTTTGGGCATGACTGAATTTTATCAAAAATGTGTTTTAAGCTATGCTTCCAAAGTACAAAAGATGACAACGATTTTGAGGAAGGGTGCAGATTTCACTTGGAATCGTCAGTGTGATTCAGAGTTTGCTAGAATCAAGGAAGAGATAGATATGGCCCGTCCATTAGGATGCTTTGACACGGAAAAACTATCTATTATTACCGTTGATGCTAGTGAGGGCGGTCTCAGTGCCGTCCTTTCACAGAAACAGGAGGATGGATCAGAAAAGGTGATAGCACATGCGTAACGTGTCCTGAAGGGTGCAGCGTTTAGGTATTCGATTCTTGAAAAAGAAGCTCTGGCATGTTATTGCGCTGTTGAGCAGTTTAGAAATTTCGTTTGGGGTGTGGAATTTGTGATCCGGACAGATCACGAACCCTTAAAAATAATTTTTGAAAGTAAGGGTTTAGATAAGGTCTCGCTCAGAGTAGTGAGATGGGTCTCTAGGGTGCAATGCACACAGTTTTTGAATGGAAGTAATACCTGGAAAAGCTAACGCACTTGCTGACAGTGTATCGATGGTAAGGTTTGCGTCTCAGGAGGTGTTGGAGGGTGAGGATGAGAATATGGAAATGGCATTTGTGAACACTGACGGAATTGTGTCAAAGCAGGTGTGGCTGGATGAAATAAGAAAGGATGAGATAATCAGTAGGGTGATTCCGTATGTGGTGACTACAACCTGGCCTAATAAATAAGATTTGGCAGAAGGAGTGAAACCTTATTGGGAGGTAAGAGAGGAACTGTCCGTTGTGGATGGTATATTGTTCAAGTGGGAGAGAGTGATGGTTCCAGTAGGTATTCACAACAAAATTATTGATTTGGCACATAGTCGCCACATTGGAGTTACCAAGACCAAAGGAGGACTGAGAGCAGATTATTGGTGGCCAGGCTTCGACAAGGAGGTTGAGAACCGGTTAGCAGAATGTTATTTGTGTATCAAGAGTGGAAAGGGCAGTGTG
Source organism: Ambystoma mexicanum (assembly GCF_040938575.1). Lineage (NCBI taxonomy): Eukaryota > Metazoa > Chordata > Amphibia > Caudata > Ambystomatidae > Ambystoma > Ambystoma mexicanum. Next base: position 254,218,809 of record NC_090936.1, read on the forward strand.
GCTAGGAAGCAGCCATTGGTTGATGTTGGAGTGCCGTCTAAAATCTGGAGTGACATAGCTATGGATATATTCTGACCCGTTGATTTGGGGTATAGTCGTGGTAGGTTCATAGTTTTGGTTGTGGATTTATTTTCCAGGTGGGCGGATTTTAGGATTGTGATGGAAATATCTGGAGAAAGCATGGTCAAGGTAGTGCAGGAGGTTTTCGCTAGTGAGGGATTGCCAGAAAGCATTCTAACTGATACTGTCGCCTAGATCATCGGTGGATGTTTTCCAAATTATTTAAAAAATGTGGTGTGAGGCATAAAAGAGCTGCTCTGTACCATCCCGAGACAAATGGAGTAGTTGAAAGACTGAATAGATGTGTGATGGAAAGCATTTGCATGGGGGGAGAGTGTGGTTTCTATAAGTTGGCAACTATTCAGAATAGGATGTGGGCGTTGCGCATGGCGCCTCATGCCACCACAGGACTATGTCCATTTGAACTCATGAGGGGTCGGAAGCCTTTTTCCATGGCATGTCCTCCGTGGCTCAGCAGGAGTCGAGAGTCAGATGTTGTTGTCGAAGAAGTGAAGGGTGTCCTTAAAAAAAAGAAGAGTGAATGGATCATGCGTGAGAATAGAAGAAGAGGCGGAAAGGAATTGTTTGTGGAGTGTGGGGATTGGGTCAGGATAAAGAAGGGAGTAGTAAAGAAAAAGGCAGATTCTTTATATTCAGATCCTGTTAGGGTGGTTGCCGTTATGAAAGGTGCCGTGCGTGTGGCAGGTGGTCAGGTATGGAATAAGGATAGAGTTGCCACAGTGAATAGATGCCATGTGTGAAGAGCAATGACTTTTGTGGAAGAAGGTTTTGTAAAAAAGAGGGAGATGTGTTATGATGTTGCTCTAGATAGCATGTTCTGTGGTGTGAAATCTTGATGACCTCAAGTTCTTGTGAGGTCATAGAATCTATGTTGTTTGGTTCCAATGTTCTAATTGTGTCAGTTGAAGTTTGCCTTGGTTCAGTGAGGGGCCTCTGCTGTTGCTGGGGTCTTATTATTCTTATTACCTAATAAATATGTACTATGAAGACTTATCTGTCTCCACCGGCGTCTTCATAACAGTTTCATCTTTCATGGTTTGTTGTGTAGTGGTGGGGGGAACAACCAGTTCATTAAAGATGGCAAACAACTCCTTGGACTGAGATTTTGCTTTGTCAATTCTGAGGTTGCATGCAGATGCTTTGGCTACAGAGATAGGCCCTCATTACAAGTCAGGCGGTGGACCATGGTGCTATTAGCACCATGGACCATGCCGGATTCCGCCATGGTGGATGGCGGAATTACCGCCCCATTCCAAGGTGAGTGGGGCGGTAATTCCCCATTGACCATTTGCCCTTCCCCATTCCCATTTTTGCCCCAGAGGGCATAATGGGCATGGGGAAGGCGCTAATTACGGCACCGTAAATTACGGTGCTGTAATTAGCACCAAGGTCGCTTAGCGCCTTGGACTTTAACGCCTGCAAAAAGCAGGCACTAAAGTGTGAATCAGGCATTAAGGGTTAACGGCGCCGACGGCGCCGTTAAACCCTTAACGCCTGACTTGTAATGAGGGCCATAGCCTTTTTGTATTATTTAGCAACTGTCAGGTATGTGTCTCATGTGGAGAAAGAGGGACATGATTGCCATTCGGTCAGTGCTGCCTGTTTGAGGGCTCTTATGTCAAGTAATTCTTAGGTGTACCATGAGTTAGCATGTTTTATACGCTTAGCTCTTTTTTTCTCTAGTGGTGCAATGGCGTCTACTGCTTCTTTAAGAGTGGCGTTGTACAGCTCTAACAATTCTGTAGGGTTGTTAGAGAGTGGTTGTACTAGAGCTGAAGCTTCTAGGAAAGGGAGAATTTGGTCTTTAGTTAGTAGTTTTTTTTAGCTAGCCATAGCAGCAGCCACATCTGGGCTATTTTTAGCTGTTATTCTGGATGGTATATGGAAGTTCAGAAGATGGTGATCAGTCCAGGGGAGTCGGCTGTTGTAGCTGATGTCAGCAGCACAATTGTGATCAGCTATCCAATCCAATATGTAACCTTTAATGTGGGTCGGGTTGTCCACTTTTTGGATAAATCCCTAATCTAGGAGAGCTTTGGCAAAGGCTTTGCTTTTCTTATCTTTAGGATCTTTGAATCCAAGATTAAAATCTCCTAGGAGAATGGCTCTTGTATTGGTTTTTAGATTGTCACATAGGAGGTGTTTGAGATTAGCTTGGAAGTCAAGAAGGGGGCCTGGAGTGCAGTAGATTACATATAGTGTTATAGTGTTGGTTTGGTGAGAATTATATTTTAAATCTTGTGTCCTGCACAATATCATAACAAGATCATCAGAACAAGAACATCAGCGCCCAGATGCCCCAGGGTTTTGGCCGCGCTATACACATAAATAAATACAAATACAAATAACATGTTGTGGCATACCTGTGGAGCTGCAAGAGGATTTGTTGCCAAATCTACAGACGCCAGCCATATCCCTAGCGGGCAAAGGGGTCCGGAACAGGCCCCCCAAAACAATGCGATGCAAACATGTTTCGCATTAAACAACCCTGTGTTGCGGACACAGTACAAAACCCCATACTCGTCAGGTTTCAATGATGAAAGAGGGCAACTCCTGTCTGCCCAATATAACATCTTGAAAATGCCTGTCTGAGCAGCAATGTGTGTGTGCCCAATGGCATTAACAACACACTGTAAGCTCATCTACCTCTACTTGCCACAAACATACACAAACAAACTCAGAACATCCGTAATGCAAACCTCACAACATCACTACCCATAAGCAATGTATGGACTATATTTAGTGCCATAATCACATAACTCAAATCATTTACTTTGAGGAATATAAATATATAACCACATATTGTGGCCTCATTAAAGGCAGGCCACATCACATGTAAACCCCCTAAAGAAGAACTGTTCTTCCAGCAAAATACATCACACTAGCAGACATTCCAAATACCACTGTCAACAAAACAACAGGTCAGGCCCAAACTAATAACATGGCTGGCACATGTAAGCCAATACTATAGAGGCAACATGTGCATAGTCATTGGGACTCACCCTCCAATGGTGCATTCGGGACTGAGAGGTCACTTGAGCCATGCAGTGTCAAAGTCAGATCCTCCATGCCGCAGCAATGCCTGCGAGGGAGGCATGCACCAACCCACATTTGACAGTTATGTCCTGGTGCATGCTTTCCCACAATGTCACCAGGTCATGTTGCATGTCCTCCCTCAATGCATGCATCTCCTGGTGAAGATGTTCAATGGCTGCTACTACTGCATTTAATTCATAATGATCATGTTAGAATTCATTGCACACAACTCTTAATTCGAATTCGAAGGTCAATTCTACCTACAAACCAGCGGCACCGACATGGGAGCCACAGGAGCCACAATGGCCCCTGCATATTCCAATACATTCATATTGAAACTCGAAGAGGATCACATTCTACATCACCCAGTATGGCATAAATACATCAGACACTGTGGGCGCTATATTGATGAAATTTTTCTCATATGGAAAGACACAGCCGCAACTCTTGACTCCTTTCTCAAATACCTCAATTTGATTGATGCAAGAATTCAATTCACATCAGAAATTGGCAAGCGTGTTACCCTTCCTCAAGTACAGATTCTACCCTAAGCACCTGGATTCCAGACAAACATTTACCACAAACCCGCTGAAAGGAACAACCTCTTACAGAGAATGAGTTTTCACTCCCCGTCAACACTGAACAGTCTCCCATACAGTCTCCCATACAATCAACTCCTCAGAGTGAAGCACATTGTCAACACGACGAGTGACTGGGAATTTGAATCAGAAAAAGATGTTAAACAAATTTGAGGCAAGAGGATATCATGAAGTAGAATTACCAGCAGCCAAATCCAAGGAAGGTTGACTTCAAGGTTGAGAGAACTCTTCTGACACCAAAAACACAGAATATAGACTATAGAATATGGAGCATGAAGCTCCACTTGTATTTGTGAGCAAATACAGTATACAATCAAATAAGAAAAAAGATCAATACTTAAACACTGCTGTTGCTCAATTGTGATAGCAAACTGCAAAATCAATTCACCACAAAACCAATTTTTGCATTTAAAATGAGTCACAATTTGAAGGATTTACTCATGACGACTCAACCTAACAAAACAAGGAAACAACCCAGCAGGTATCCCAGAACCTACCCATGTCTTGCCTGTAACAGCTGCAACAATGTAATCAAAGGAGACGTAACCACCCACTCCAGAACTGGAGAGAAAGTGAAACTTAAAGACTATGCAACTTGTGAAACTCAGAATGTCATGTATGCCATCAAATGCCAGTGTGAAACATCAATTTACACAGATCTGATTCCAGATATTTGAGGTGATCAGTACCAGAGACCTCCAGATAAATCTCACTAAGAGACTTGAACAAAGAGAGGCCGTCTGGATCGACAGACTCAACACTGTATCTCCAGCGGGTCTCAATGAAAAACTCGACCTACATTGCTATTTGTGATCATAAGCGCAGACACATGAGATAACAAGTATACAACTGTTTTGGCATGCTTGAAACTGCTTTGACCGGTTGACAGCATTACCTCGAACAATTAGTTAGCTTTTGACGTCCTAGCTTATAGGTCCTAATCACAGTGTCTTAAAACCACATGCAGACTATCGCAATTCATCACTCAAAATTCCCATCAGTACAGACCCTATGAAAACAGTATCTGACTGCACATCACATACACTCTTCAGACATGATAGGGACATCATCATCAACGCGTCTTGGTAAGCATCACCACAAACAGCTTGCTAGTGTATAAGGACTCCTATCATGGGTCCTCACTAAGTAGATGTCAAATCACGTGCACATTAATGCAATTCTATATCAATAACTACCATCAATAGATAACACAGTATCTGACTGCACGTGAGACACACTTCCTAGATATGATAGACATATCACTATCCACGCATCTGTTTCTAGTTATGATAGACATATCACTATCAATGCATCTCTGTTCCGTATCATGAGCGAAGAATCATTTTGTCGGATAATCACATTTGGTATCATCAATATTGTTTCTAATTACCAATAGAACATATGCACTATCAATAATATTAGTGAATGTCAGGAATTATAGTTTACTTTTATAGAAAAGAATTGTCCCACTCATTTAATTTTTTCATCTACTCAGCTCACTCCTCAAATATCACGCTCACATAACGTGATAATCACTTCGATAGGTCCATCATTGTTTATTAACAATACAGAACAGAAACGAACTGACTTGAATACATGAATCAGGACCTAGGATGCAGTTGGTCATAACAGTTAAACATAATCACGTAATATGCTTGTCTTTTGACAAATCTGCCATCAACAGATCCCTTTACAAGCTTCTACTACAATTTCCATCAGCCTGTGGAATCACTCCCAGACGACATCACGTTTCAACGTGATGACATCTTCATCTATAAGCCAGCCGAGGGTCCCGGTGTCTCCGTGTCCAGACCATCAGATTTCGGACACTGCTGATATGCCACATCAAGACACTTACCAGTAAGTGACGGCCACTTCGCCTAACATTTGATAACATCATAAATGTGTAATTGATCAGCACACCTACATGAACTCCATCACTGACACGTTTTTCCTCCCGCTAGGACACAAGACATCCATATCACATACTGACAAAAGATTCTATCTTCCCTTCTTTTTGACACGATACATGCGTTTCTATGCATTTAGGTAAACCAATTCGCAACGCACATTTCTACGGCCAATTTCAATGTGTAATTACTGCACTGCATACTGCTCTACTCCAGTTTTTACACATTAGAGCTTAGTTTTTGCCTTTATTAGACATATTGCAGGGAGGAAGAGAATAGTGCCTTAGCCAGATGAACAGTATACTTGGCTTTCACAGCTTTGTACTAATGACAGAACATTTGGACAAAGATCAAGGTTACAGATTTACCATTTTATGTTACCTTAACAGATGGTTGTTGCTAATATCACTGATATGTGGAATGGACATAAGGGTCAATGATACAGAATTGCATAACTTTCTGTTTCTAGCAGTAAATCTGCATTGATGGATCTCGGATAAAGCAGTGTGAGAATTACTTTAAGGAAAGTGAATTCTATAGTACTCGAGCGCATGCCATTTCTTGACAGGTATGCTTGAAGATTTATTATGTTAATTTCTGTTTTGTGAATTGCAATACATATATTGAAAGTATAAGTGATTTCTAGAGCCTTATGTCTACTAATTGTTTTAGAGTCCACCCTGAAGAAGGTCAGAGAGTCCAAAATGCATCAGCCTGGGCTTCTGCTAACTATCTTTGAATAAAGACAAATGGATTACTACAAATTTTGGATTATTTGAAGATTATTGCAGTTTAATTATTTCTACGAAAGATACAATTATTTACTAGATGCATGCAGCATCTCATCCTCCCACATAGATTGGCCAGCAGCCAAATGGCCCCCATGTGTTTGTGGACTAGGCAGGTGTGATGGAAATGGTCTGCCCTGTCTTAATGAGATAGTGATTTGTGGATGACGTTCCTGGCCTGCTCTACTGGGCCTTTTCAGCACAAAGGACACAAGAGATGTTTTTGGTGATAGTGCTGACCCTTTTGCAACCCCTGCAACTATGTACACACCAGAGCAAGCCACATTTCAATCTTGACCTACATGTAATGTAATGGAATTGTCATTTGTATAGCACATTTCACCATTGGTATGGTCCCAATACACTGTAGAATGAACGCTCTCTAGGGACAGAAGTCCAGGTATGGGAAATTTGTCTGAGTGGTTTAGAAATGTGTGTGAATTCTGGCCGAAAATAAGGTAGGTATGGGTGGCCAGGTCCCTGCTAGACACCCCTATCAAGCTGAAATGTGGTTGGGTCCTGAAAGATAGTCTGGAGAATATGAGAGAGCAGGAGAGACACTATGTGTGCAGCTTGATTGAATTTTTATCATGGGGTATAGTGGCATTCTAATGGCAGAAGTGTTGTGCAATGTGTATTAGAGGAGTGCAGTGTGCTGGGAGGTAGTCTGGAGAGTATGAGAGAGCAGTAGAGACACGTTGGGGGTCATTATAAGTTTGCCAGTCCGAAATTAGCATGCTGGTAATTCTGTCTATCGGCATATTTTTGGACTGGCAAACTACAAGTTTTCCGGTGGAGTAGCCTGATTTACCTCCAGCCAAGAGCTGGAGGTAAGTCAGTCACCACACTGTCAAAAACACATTGGGTCTCATTACAAGGCTGACACTAGCAGGCACGGCTGCTGCCGGTATACATTTTTTTCTGGCACCCACAAAAGGGCAATTATCGGGTCATTACGACTTTGCCGGACCCAGTAATTGCCCTTTTCTGAGTGCTGTGGGATGTTTTAACACACTCTACTCTGCCCTGAGGCATCACTGTGTGCTGGTGGCACCAGAATCATCCAAATGTCCATGAAAACCCCATGTGCACCAAAACCTAAGGAAATTGCGCTCTACCAAGCACAAAAAGATGGCTGCCAAATCTACCATGCATGTTGTCAGTGGTGGAATGGAGACTGCACTTCTGAAACATGTCATTGGGCTGCCCAACATGTAAAAATGGAGGACAGATGAAAAGCAGTGCTTGCTGAAGGAAATCCGAAATCTTGCAGTTAAATCTTTTCTTGGTTGCTGAAAATACGAAATGCTGGTCCTAAACACCCACAAACATCCAATCTTCTTACGGGGTGCCCCATTTTACTGAAGTTAAGAAAGCATTGTGGAATTGCAATATCCTGGAAAGCTGAATTGGTCACAAAAAAATCCACAGCAAGTTTGCCTACCTGTGAAAGCTGTCAAAATTTGGGCGCAGTACCAGCGGCCGCCTTTGACTGTTTCAAAAGCCTGCATTTAAACTGTTAATTTGTACCATTAAGATCTAATGTCTAAAATCTAAGTGACCTGTTATCAAGAGCAAACTGCGTAGCAACTATTTAGAGTTCATGGTTTAGAGCCAGGTAACAGTGTTCTAGATGTTTGTTTTAAAATTGCAGGTTTATTTTCAACATAGAAAAATGTAACAAAGTGACTTTTAAAGTAAGCCTGATTCAAGCCAAAACTACAAAACAACTTCCCCCACTGGGCAAGGCACCTCCCTTCTGCTCTCTGGGCCAGGAATTCACATTCCTGTGTTGATTAAGAGGGGGGGGGGCACTGATGCTGCTCCGGGAGGAGCACAATGGGCTTCCTCCCAGGCATGGAGATGCTAATCAGGAAGGATTGTGAAGGTCCTCTGCCAGAAGCAAGAACCATTGCTGCTGAAGCTGCAAAACCAAGGAGGTGGGGCAAGGCAATTTTGTTGATTCACAATGGACAAAAAGCAGATTTTTAATAAGACTGATAATTTACTATGGACAATTGTAAAAAAAATATAGAAACCCCAGACTTCTGAACCTACATTTTTGCTGCACATTTTAAGAGGAGCCAGAACTCTGTGCTATGTTCTGGGACATAACTGTAGAAATTGTGGTTTTATACCAAATGTACTGATGTCAGAAGCATGAAACTTCACTTGCTTTTGCCCAGATACAATGCGCAAATGTGTACCAATTTTGGACGGACTAGATAGTGTGTCGCAGACAAAAAGTGCAAAATTCTGTCAAATCCAGACCCAAGATCCTACCGCGACGGGACTTGGAAGAGCACTTGCTCCACAAAATATGTGATCTAGATATGCTATTGTTATACAGTTTGCAAAATTATAAATATGTATTATATGAAAAGTAGGTTTCATGTTTAAAAACCAAGGGGAGGATTCCCTGGCTCATAAAACCACATCATCATGGTGACACACTGTTTTCGCCTCCAATCAAAGGAGAGAGCAGATTCTAGCCTACAGCCAAACTAAGGGGCACGCTTAGGATAATTCAGCATACACACCCCTTTATCAAATGCATAAATAGAGACAGCTGAGGACTTAGAAGGAAACAAACACATTCACCCACCAACCAATGGCTGGCGGAGAACTTTGCAAGAAAACTATCCATATTTCAGACTCCAGACTCCAGACACTTGGCAAGCAGAAAGTTCCATTTCCCTAACTGAACTACTCTCAACTTGTCCTTAAAATTCCGGAAACCAGAATTTACCCCAGACATTTAAGGGGAACCAAAGAACAGCCTGGCTGTGCTGTACTGCTTCCCTCCTAAGAATTATTACCAGAATCCAAAACCCAACCCAGTAGAGCTGTGCTGTGACCAAATAAATGTGAACCAGAGCCATTGCAGATCCAGTCCAGTCCTACCGTGTTGTGACCAGAGCGCCTTGCTGATTGCAGACCAGAGCACCTTGCTGTCCAGTCCGGTGTGCCCAGCAGCCTGTCCAGACCAGTGTGCCCAGCAGAATTCCTGTCCAGAAATCTTGACTGACCTGAATCCCTGACGGTTCTGTTCAAAACTATGTAGTGAGTATCCTTAGTATAGGACTGTCACTAGTGTATGTACTGTCCATAGTCATGACTATCCAAACCATCCTCTATAATATCCATAACTGCATTGTTAGAATATTTTTGGACTACCTGAACTCTCTATTTCATCCCCATTATTTCTTCTGTACTAGTAGTGTTAAACCAATCTTTGCGCTGATGTGGTTCATCTGAAGAAGGCGAGCGTCTCGGCAGGCAAAAACCTGATCCAGAGACGTCCTCGGCTGGTGGCTGTGCTGTTTTGTATTTTGCTTCTTCATAGTCCATCCCTATTGTAAAGAAATCCTGTTTGTCTTTTTACAAGCGCATCCTTGTTTTACAAATCCCAAATCCTTATAGTTCTCCTGCAATCGCGATTACCGTGTGCGGAAAGATTTGCCACAAATTTTCGTTTTGGCAAAATCTATAACATGTAAAATAGCTTTTCATTGCACCCGACCTCAAAATAAAGTTTTCCCATTGCTTATTACTCTCGTATCATTGCTAGTGTTTGTCTAAAACCAGATAAAGCGGCTCCCATTAGAATTTCAACAATTTCATTGATTTAAGCCCATATTTCGTATTTTACCTCTTCCATTCAAAGCCAATTTTAAAACCATTTTGACAGTTTGCCAATTACTTTTGATTCTCTCTTGTGTTTGCTGGGGGGAAATTGGGATTGATATGTTTGCTTGAATTCTGCATTCCTGAAACCTATTTTCTCTCCTCCTATATCTCTACATTGCATATTGGGGGGTTGAGGGGTGTGCAGGGGGAAAGAATAACCACACTGCTATTTAATTTGAATATACACCCAAAAGTATTATTTCCGTGCTGCATGGCTTTTGCTCATTGTTACTCCGTATGATTAAAGAGATTGTTTAGTGTGACATCACCCCATTGGTGATTATTGTATCCCCATTAAAAATCATGTGATTATATTGTGTATATAAATAAATATTTTAACTTTTCAAACCAGCCTGATTCCTGGTTCAGTGTGACCGGGGGGGTTCAAAGAGAGGGGCGTGATATAAGTGGTACATCGTTCAGAATAAAAGAACCTATAGACACAAATAAATAATAAGGGTTTCAGATGTGCATTACATGCTATGCATTGACTTAGGTGAAGTGCCGGGTTAAAATCACTTACAAGATTGGGGGCTCGTGCCGGGATTTCTGAATTAGACATACCACTTGTGACAGCTTAATACAGTGTGCTAACTGACGGGGTACATAAACCCTGTTGGGCTACCACACTGTGCTACACTGTGAAAAGCATCCTTCAATAGGAACACTCTAAGGAATTTGGTCTGTTTGCAAAAATAAAATAACTCCTGTAAGTCAGAAAGGAAATTAATATTTCCGGAATGGCGACCTTAGTGGAAATGAATATGGCAAGGGAACACTTACTGCACAAATTATGTGTCAGTGGTGAATGGACAGAACAGGACCAGAATGTTTGGTTGCAGGAACTTAAAGAACAGGCCACTGCCACTGGATTACACATATGGCAGGATCAGGGTCCATTATACATGGCACTGAGTGAATTGTACATGACCCCTAAGGAAAAAGAAGAGCAAAGTAAAATTGCCAGAATAGCGACACATCTGTACCTCCATAATGGAGCAATACAGGAAAGATATCCCGAAAACACAGATCTGGCAAATAGGCGAGTACAATCACTACAAAAGGCCCAAACTGATCTGGACTCTGCAGAGCAAAGGCTACAAAAGAGCCTAGAATCAGAAAATGAAACCAGGCAGTACCTGATAAAAATAAAAGGAGACGTGGATATCCTGCAGCGAGAGAATGTAGAGCAGGATACCAAAGTACTGGCGCTGCAGAAAGAGTGCCAAGAAAGTTTGGACTCCCTACTACGGAGCCAACAAAATCTGGAGCAGCAATTGAACTACGATAGAGTATGTGCAGAGCAGATAGTCACCCTGCAAAACCGCCTAGGCCAACACAAAGAAGAAAATAGTAAATTAATTCTCAGAGACCATGACACCCAGTCAGAATTTGATGAAGAGCGCCAGAAAGCTGGTGCAATTCAAAAACAAAGGGACGGCCTGGCTGCACAGAGGGGTATCTCATTCAGGAAAGGGGCACCTTAGGACAGAAGGTCAGTTATTTGAAAGCCAAAATGGAAGAAAATCACCTGGCACTTCAGGGACTGGGTGAACTCCAAAAAGACCACAGAAATCTATTAGAGCATGTCAGGAGGGTGGAAGATGCACTAGCCAAGAAGGACCAAGCCAGTAAGCACAGGACTCAGGAGGTAACCCTCCTGCAGCAAAAATTGGCCCAATATTCTAAAATTACCCAGGAAGCACAGAGAGGCAATGAGGTTCTCTGTGAGAAAAATGACAGGCTCCAGAAACAGGTGGCTATGCAGGAACAACTAATAGAGACTAGTAAGGCCTTGATAGAAGAGCAAAAGGGACACATTCTTGCATGGCAACAGGGATCAGGGGCTGAGAGAGATGAGATACACTGGGAGAGGGAAACACCTGAGCATAACCTCAGGAACCCTAGTACCAGAGGCTTTCATCTCTTCAACCCCATGGACTCTGCCACACCCATGTCCACTGGCGCACATGAGCCAAGGGCCACGGGGATGGCAGACTTCAACCCACTGAGAAATATGAGGCTCATAGATCACACCTCCCAGGAATAGATGGGCGGGCATCTGTGTATGGGTTCCCGAGTGCTCGGCCGTCTTCTCTGGTCAGGGAGACTCCAATGAGGGGAGGGTCAGAGAAATGGATCCTCAAAAATATAATTTCCCCAGAGACCAGATGGTAAAATTTGGTGGGGAACTCCATGAGAGTAGGCCCACTAAGGGCATCCTGAAAACCTCTGCCCAGCTAGGACAGTGGGGGGGGGGGTACTCAGCCAATCCTGGGAGCAAGGAAGAATCAGAAGACTCTTCTGAGCACCACAGGACCCAAGAAACTAGGCCCCCACATTCTGCCAGCCATTCCGAAGCTCACAGAATCTGGGAGAGCCTGGAAGACCAGACAGGCACCTCTGGTAGCAGTGCCTCTGAGTCAGAGGATAAGTGGACCAGGGTCACCCGAACCAAAAAAGCCAACAAGGTCAAGAGGACCTTGCTCAAGGATCACCTAAAACAAATCAAAGCCATTAGAAGCGTCATCACGCCCTATCATAAGAATGCAAAGTATTTGGTTTGGGAGCACCTTGAGCTGTTTGAACAAATGATGGAAACTTTCCTTGTAAAGGACAGCCAAAGCTGTATTCAATATGTAAAGTGGAGCTTCTCTCCCGAGTACTCCGGCTTCTTTGCGGGACTGGAGGATCAGAATCATTCCAGATGGTCCACCTATAGGGCGGCCATCCTGAAACATTTTTCTATTCACAGGAATCCTCAGGAGACTTGCAAGGCAGCCTATAATTTGCAATGTGGGGAAGATCAGAGTTAAAACGTGCATTTGCACAGACCACTAGAAGGGTGCGCACTGACAGCAAAGCGTTTGTAAATACTTTCTTCCACACTCTCCCCAAGTATATCATGACCCAGCTAGTGAGGGACTTTCACGAGAAAAGATCACTAGACTGGGTCATTGAACAAGCCACGTGCATTTATGAGGTGCAAAAGCCAGTGGAAAATAAAAATAATCCCCAAAGCCCTAATACAACTATTACCCGGGCCAATCACAAATAGGGAGCCAGAGATGCAATCCCACAAATGGGACCCCTAACTCTCCTGACTACATCAGCCCACACTACAAGGGGAATAGACCCATCCTGGGTTATGTGTGGGCTCCTCCAGCCCAAGGGGTGGGGGAGATCCATACAGACAGCAGCTAACCCAGGGAACTTCCCTCCTCACTTCCCCCAGGAGGGCAGTAATCCCCCAAATACTGGACAAAATTTCTTTCCAAGACACCCGCCAAACTTTAACCCCCAAAACAATCCATCCTTCTTCCGCCACTTTCCTGAGCCCAGACAACCCAATCCGGGAGAGGGGAGGCCAAGGGTGGAGGGATACACAAACTTTCCTAACCCAGGGTATTTTGGGAGAAGAGATAGCTACCCTTCCCAGGATCAGCCCAGGGGAGACATGAGGACCCCGTACCAGCCAGAGCGGGTGTCCCAACTAGAGCGCCAGGTCCAAAACAGGGCACAGGATCTGGGTCGCATGCTGAGGGCTCAACAGAACCCTCAGACGAGCATGGCAGAGCCAAATGCCTCAAATCCAGGACCTGGTGCTCCAGGGCAATGACAGGTGAAGAACCCCAACAACCCACCGGGTCCCAAAGGATCCAAAATCCAGACTGGGTAGATGTGGCGACTGAATTAGCAACGCCCATCATCAAACCCCAGAATCATCAGCAGAAAAATCCCCTGGTTCAAACCCATCCTGGTGAGTGCCTCCAAAAAGGGGGGGCAGCCCAGAACCAGAACCAGGGGAACCTGTATCTAGCTGTCACCTTTTTCTTTCAGATTCCCGAGACACCAAACAGAATCCTGCCCAAATCACCTTCCTGTCAGTGTCCAAAACCAAGAAACTAACCCACCAGTTGTCCAAAAATGTACATTATCTTTGCCCCCTGGAGGAAAAGGAGGGAAGATTGTATGCCCTGGTCCAAATACAGGGGCAGCGTACAATTTTGGTACTGGTGGGCACTGGATCCCAAGCTACCCTCCTGTCAAAAAGGGCCTTTGATCAGCTGAATTTGCGAAGGGGGGAGAAATACCAAATTCCTCTCACCCCTCTTCCTGGACAACTTCAGACTTCGACGGGAAGGAAAGTCCCATCGAGGGGACTGCGGATTTGGACATTAAAATTGGGCGACACAAGGTGAAGCACCCGGTCATAGTTGTGACTCCAGAGGGCACCCCTTGATTACTAGGGAATGCCATCCTGCGAAGGTTGTCACCTCTCATAGATTGTGTAAACAAGGTCCTCTGGACCCAGACTAACCGACCAATAAAATTGAAACATAGTGTCAACCATGTTAGTTTAAATGGCACATGCCACATGGTTGAACAAAAACCTCACCAAATAGAATTTCACTTCCAGAACAACCAAATCCCAGACGTGACAGATATAGCCGTAGGACAACAAACTGGTGATGGGGGGTCCTCTCTATTTCTGAAAATCAACCTTCCTTCCAGTCTAAGGTGACATTCCACACTGGAAGGAAACACTCTGAAATTCTTTACAAATTCACAATCAGAAAATCCCACTCCTATAGTCCATAAAGATGAGAAATCAGCTCAAAGACTGGCTGATATTCAGAAAATTGGAGAGCAGTTGTTCATCCCTATTCAGTTAAATGAAGGGAAGGACTCTGTTCTCGCCCGAGTGTGTGTGAACAACGGTAAGAGCTTCGTCAGCGAGGCCATGTTCCGCAAACTCCCAAAATATCCAGCCTTTCCCACATTTAAACTGTATGGGTAATGGACCTGGAAACACCCAATTCCAAACATCTCCTGCCTAGCAGGTGTATGCTCAGAATTTCCATAGGCATCAAGAGCATAGTCCATAATTGTTGGGTCGTGCAAGATGTCCCTGCCGCATTTTACTTAGGTAGTGACATTCTCAATCGCTTTGCCATTAGTTTGGACCTAATAAACTTCAAAGCCTGGTCCCGATTAGCGGATAATACCATGGACTTTGATGACCCAGAGAAAGCATTTAGGTCAGCTCAACTGCTGCCTTATGCAGTTGAAATTCAGATTAAGAGGAAGTCACCATCCCAGAAAGGACCCAACAATTCTCACTGGAAGTGAACGTTAAAAGAGGACAGAAACTGAAAAACCCATCTTAATGCTTATTTACAACCGCAAGGGTTGGGTGGGTAGACCCAACACCACTAGTCAACATAGAACACAACACCATTCCAATAGAGGTGGATAACAGAGACCTAAACAGTATCACTCTGGCCGCAGGCACCATTATTGGAATGGCGGTTGATGGCCGACATTTTTCCATAGATTTAGGTAATTAACTGTTAGGACCAATCCCCAAGGACTGTTTTGTCAGTGATAGCCACGACGACACAACACCAACAGGATCTTCACCCAGCATGGGGGGAATTTTTCCTGGTGTACACTTCCTGCCCTTATGGTAAGGAAGATGTGACTTGTGACTTCAGGAGGGATGAGGTGATTTTCCAGGTCCATGAGGACTGCCTTCCCCACCTGAAGCCACCAGTCCAAATCAGCACTTTGACCAGGGACTTCTCCACCCATCTGGAGGAGGCCGCTGAGATAGCAAAACCGGAAGTCTTTACACAGTGGTAAGACTTGCATGGTAGTGATAAGGTAATAAATTAGTGTCAGGATTAAGCTTGTACTTTAGTGTCCCTGGCACCAGTATCAGATATCGGCCGATGTGCCATGGCTACACCAGACAAGGTCAAAGTGACCTGGGTGTGTCCCTCTGAAATGAACCGGAGGAGCTCCTCCTCATCCTGGCTGTTGAGATCTGGCACCAAATTAGTCATTCACATCAGTAGCGACATTATTTGAGAAGGATGAGTTGTCAGGGCTGCTCACTATTGCCTGCAAGCATTGTGGTATTCATCAGACACTGCTTGCTGGCCTGTGCTGGTAGCTAGCCCAGCACGATCTTCCTCTGGGGAATCCTCACCTACAAACAACAACCATCACACACCTCACCATTTGCGTACATAGGCTACACTGTTAATATAATGCCTTACAATAACTCAGCAACACATGCATACTAATAGGCTACTAGCCCCCTACACAAACTCCATATGACCTTTCACACAGAACACACAACATGTTAGACAAGCAACCAAACATATTACACGCAGTGCTCCCTCCACCCCAATGTCATACATACCATCACATCACATCTGTGTGTCAGCCTGGGAAATGCCTGCTATGCACATTTAAGCAATATTACCCGAGCAGGGGGGCATTACCGGGCAAGCTAATGCCCGGAGAAGCAGTTACAAACCCAAGTTAAGCAAGGGCTTTAACGTAAACCCTGGGGTATTACTGGAGCGCAAGGATCACCTACCTTACACCTGCCGGGGGAAGATGGTGTCCTCCTGCTCTGTGGAGGCTCAGAGCGGAGGCTATGCTGTGTGGTAAAGCCCACTGTTATGAGCCTCTTCATTGGCTGGGAGGACTAAGCCACATCCCTACTGGGCACTAATGCACTATAATCACAAAAAGCACATGCAAAGACTGTGAACACTCAAAACGCCCTCTCACTCTTTACACAATCTAAGGACCATGCTATGGAGCCATATCTGCAACATTCAATGGACATAGGTGTGTGGCGCAAGTTCCTGCCTTGACACATCCATAGCCCACATGCCAAGGACACTGCCTAGACTGAGGATGGGTGAACAGCAAGCACTGGTGGACCTTTACCCAATGTGATTGGGTGCACTTCTACAACGACAGGTAGTGTTTGGAGCTGTAGGTGCATTGTGGCGAATCACTCAATGTCGTCACTTCTCCCCTGGAGGGAGACCCTTCCCATGTGCCCAGGGATGTGAGGCTGTCCCTGGGGGTGGTACTCAGTGGGGTGATCCCATGGTAGGGGACTTCCTCTGTGGGAGAGGTGAAGATAATCGACAAAGAACGCAGTATGTTAACCGACATGTGTAGGGCCCAAGCACGCCCACCCTCTCTGTCTATGCTTTCTTCTGCTAGTTACCTCATAAACAGCAGCCCTGTCTATTAAGTAGACAATACAGTGGTGAGGAAGAGGGAAGAGTGAGTGTGGATGACTCCAAATGTACTGACACAAGGAAGAGTAGGGCAATGAAGAGCCCTACGTGGAACCAAGACAAAAGATGCTAGCTATCTGAGACTCGAAAGTCAATATGTCATAAACACTGATGATGGACCTTCCTCGTAGTCAGTCCTGCCATAGAGGAGGATTGAGCTGGGGAGTGACGCCTCGTAAAGGGAATGGGCTGCAGACCTGAATGCTTGGAGTGGGAATGTGGGGACAAAGAAGGCAGAGAAGAGCCAAGACTTACCCGAAGGCTGGGAAACCTGACGATCAGTGGCAGAAAGGCAGCCATCTGAGTGGTCCATTTGGGACCCGTTGTGTGGGGAGAAACCAGTGTGGCAGAGCCACCGAAAGCTGACAGCAGACCTCGAGAACCTTGGGGAAGTCGGAGAAGCTTACCAATGTTGTCAAGGATGCAACCTTTGCTGACTAAGTTGTAAGATAAGCAGAGGGGAACCAGGAAGGCACTGGGAGACCCTAGAGGATGTGGCGGGCAGGAAGTGCTGAACCATCTTCTTCGCCCGAGTGGGACTAAACAGAGAGCTCAAATGAGGACATATTAGGTGAGAGAACCCCTCCGACAGACCCAAATAGAGGCCTGGCAGGATAATGAACAGGGCTTGAGTAAGAGACATTACAAAGCTGAGAAAGGGGTCTGGGCCCCGAATACTGAGAAACAGAGACTTGTACATGCAAGACAACACCTGGCAGGATAGTGAACGGGGCTTGAATAAGAAACTTTAAAATGTTGAGAAGGGGGACTGGGACACACATAATGAGAAGAGAAGACCAAGGGGTGAGAATGGTATCCTTTGGAAAATGATACAAGAAGAATTTATAAGGAGAGAACTATTCTCTAACCAAAGTCAAGAGAAGACCAGGTGAAGAGAAAGGTCCTTTGGCACAAGTTATGAGAAGATCACAGGAAGGAAGATACATCATTTTGGTAGAAATTGAGATAATATTGATACTATTGAAATGAAGCCTAACAAAGGATTGGATTAGGGACACACCCTACCAATCTTGTTTTTGGAACTATTAGTAAATTGCATGAGAGCGACTGGGGAAGAGAGACTTCCTCCCCATCTGTGTGGAACAATACATAAAAGCATAGCGACAGGCAGGGGAAGAAGGATATTCCCCCATCATTCACAAACTGCCTATAAATCATCCTGAAGGAGGGAGACACCCTTTTGGAGTCAGGGTGTAGCCTACTTTATAGTCACTGGGTAATAACCACCTTGCTTTACACCTTGTAGGGTAAGGTAGACAACAAGGCAGTTCATTCCTGTAAAGAGTTGGTCGGGAGGTGAGGATGTGATGTGGGAAGTTACAAGGTTTGCACATGCATTCCCTCTGATATAATGAGTGTGTTTAATGATGGTGGACCTTGCTTCGGGAATGTACGGTGCACTTTCTTGGTCATATGGGGATGTGCCCATGGTTGGGAGCAGTTGGCAAGGGATCACTGGAAGGGTGCACGGAAGTAACCATATTCATAAATACATTATTCCCAATCCACTGAAAAAACCCACAAAACTTCAGTTTGTTTTCAGTGAAAGAGCGAAATGATCGCTTTAAAATGTTGCCCTTATCTAGTTATCTACAGTATTAGTTTCAAACATTCAGCTGTTCAATCCGCACTGCCACCTGCCTGGAAAAACATACCTCAGATAACTTACGAATCAACGTTCTCTTGCATTTCAGGAGAGGTGAGCTAAGCAAGAAGTAATTATATTATTTTACTGAGAGGCACGATTTTATTTGAACATTATTTAGTCAGGGGGAGGTAGTTTGAACTCTAATGAAGCAGAACACTCGGGGTCCCCCCACGTAGGTGTTCTAATATCTTGTGCACAGTTTTATTTGCATGTTAATGCGTTCCCCTTTGTGCTTGATTTAGTAAGGAATTAGGCGATCAGTTTCAATGTCTGCGCATGCTGGTTAATGTCTTCTAGGGCCCCAAGTTAAACGTGAGAAGTCCCTCTCGAGCAAAAACAGTATTATTCAGTAAATCACTGTAAATGCAAATGAGCAGAGAGCGAAGACTTAAAAAAGTGCTAAGCAAGCATCTTAAAATCAAAATTAAATAGTCAATCACGAGAAATGCAAACACCTGCAGGACATAAATTAATATGGCTGTAACATGCCCACTCAGTGACAGAGTATTCGCAATTAAGCTGCATACAAGTCGGTACAAAAAAAAACTTTAAGACAGAAGTAGCGCAGTAGAACTTAAAACATATAATGCGGCACAATGGTGAACACAAGCAATTGGAGAGAGGTGCGTGCCCATTAAGAGTGAAAAAATACATGAGGGTATTCTTAATGCAATTTTAAACCAATGTCTGTTACGGAACGTTAGATTCTCGCTACTTAGTAAGGAGCTATTTTTCCAGTTTTTTAATGTCAACATAGTGTTAGAGGATTTACAAAATATGATGCATGTACAACATCATTTGGTTGATATTTCCACATTGTTTTACAACTGAGAAAAGATCTGAACTCTACAGCGAAAATAATGACAATATTGCAGAGTGGCGACAAATAATCATTCCAGACATTTTGGAGCTATATATGAAACAATGTTTTGTGCACTTTGGCCCTGATTTACAACAGTGTTTTAAAATGGCGTAATCTCATTGAAAAAGGCGTTGTAAATCAGGCCCGTTGCCTGCCCATTTAATGCAATTACAGGCATTCCTTCCATACAATGGCAGGCATTCCTTCCACTTCACTTCATAAGTGCTTTTTGATTGCAGATATTACTGGATATGTTGTACAATGAGCATATTATGTTTTTGAGTGTGAAATTAATTATTGTGTAGGTTTTATTTTGCTTTGCATAGACAGCTGAGGAAGGAGTTCACGTCAGGTAATGCAGACAAATCAAGCATAGGAATATTATCATTTATGAAATACTACAGCTTTTTTTCTATTTCTAGATTGTCAAAGCATTTCTCACAGTGGTATAAACTGAGACTGTCTGTAATAGGAAAACATGTTGTGTATTGACAGCAAAGCTCAGAATAACAAAACATTGATTTATAAATGTTCTAATTGTTTTATAGAATGTGTGCTGGTTGGGAAAGGGACCTGGTTGTTGGCTTTTTTTCTACTCTTCACCTTGAAATGCTACCTTGCTGCTTGAATGTTCCTGCAAATGTAGCGTCATTTTACACAGGGCACACAGCTGGGCTATGAGGAATGCAGATCTGCTTTCGATGCATTGAGTGTCGCCACCAGCAAATGTTGGGGCATGGAGGGTGTCACACTAAATATCAGCGCGCTAACCATTCAGTGCCGTAGCACAACAATTGCCCCCCCCCTCCGCGAGCCATGCTGAGGGCCCCCCCCCAAGCTCGTTAACAAAGCACAGGCACGCCACACCCCGGGCCAGACCAACATGCATGTGCAATGTCCATGATGATTATGCCGCTGCAGGGGCATGCACTGCTCCAGGTGAAAGAAATACATATGTTTTTTAATCAAAGCTTAAAAGTTTCACTTAGTGTAGAAAGAAGAGGGCGATGCCTGGTCCCCAAATATAGCAGCCACCATTGGTGGCTGGTAAGCTGTTTTATTGGAGGGTATAAATATTTGTGACAAGTATGCGATTGCGACCGAGTGTAGCGAGGGGGCCGGACTAATGAAAACAGCTTTGTGGAGGGTCAGGGAATTTTTCCCCTTCCCCTGAGAAAACCTTTTGAATAATGGGTTTACATGGTGCATTGCGCAGCACAATTTCTGTGAAAATATGGGGAAAAGGCCAGACAGTTTGTAATCGGTTTTGTAGTGTCTAGGATAACTCATGAAAAAACTACAATAGATGCAAGTCACCAAAAGCGCGCAGGCACATTTCCAAATGCATTGTCATGCTGGTCCCTGCAATATATGCCAGTATAAAAAACATTGTGCTGCTGGCTTCACCAACATATGCTATTATTCCCCTAATGGAACTTAGTCGCGTTCATTTGAGATGGTCTTATACTATTTATTTATGTATTTTATTATTTATTTATTCATTTATAAAGTGCACAAAAACCCAGGGGCATCAAGGCACTGTTACAGGTACAAGTTACAACTGGTTGTTTGGCACTAGATAGTTCTCAGGCAGATTGTTCATTTAAAACCGCTTAATACCAATAATTGTTTTCCAAGCACATGATTGGGATTCAAACCTGTGTTGCGCTGTGTTGTCTTGATTCCAAGACAAATGCGTTGCCCCTGAGCTCTCCTTCCTCCCCAATGTAAGAACATACTCCTGTTCGTTTGGCCATTAAAAGTTACATGCCACAATAAGAAATCAAGTCCAAACTGGTTTCAATGTAAGTCAATCTAGACCCATAAGAACAATTAATAAAAAGTCAAGCTACAGTAAGAAATATACAGGTCGCTACATCAGTCTAGCAAGATAATACTAATTATGCTTGATTTATCAAAGATACCGAGTAATAAATGTCATGCCACCACAGTAAGTAATGGCTAGACTAGTTGTACCAAAATGCCAGTCTAGCCAGGTAATGACACACATGAACTTGGCTTTGCCCGAAAATGCCAGTAAAACATACAATTCATTAAAGGATGTGTCAAAAATGCGCTAGAGATACCCAGTCTCCAGGGGCCTAACACACACACATGCAGATGTCCCCTTTCATCCACTGGTCACTCACCCATATATCTCCTCTCCCATTAATTTACGCTACATTCAACACACAGGCATGCACCCACCCAGAAATAAATTCAAATGCACAATCACATTCATACCCATTCACCCACCAGCCACTCACTCATATAGCTTCTCTGACACACACTCACATTCCTATTCACTCACCAACCATTCACTCACCAATAAACCCCCCCCATGTCCACTTGCACAGCATTCCCCACAGAGGAACACACTCACACACTCAGAACATTCAAAAACACACTATAGCATTCCTACTTATTTACCACTCATTGACCCATACACTTTCAAACACACTATCACATTCATACTCATTCACCCACCAGCCACACTCATATACCTTCTGTTGCGTCCAATCACACTGCATTCTCTAGACCGGCACGCACCCATCCACTCAGAACATTCAAACACACACACTATCACATTCATACTCATTCACCCACCACTCACTCACACATAAACCTTCACTTACATCAACCCTCACTGCATTCTCCACACAGACACACGCCCGCCCGTCCACTCAGAACATTCAAACACCCACTATCACATTTCTTCTCATTCACCCACCAGTCACACTCACTCATACACCTTCTCTTGTGTCCACTAATACTGCATTATCCACACAGGCACATACTGACCCAGAACATTCAAATACACACTATCACATTTCTATTCATTCACCTACTAACCTTTAGGTGATTGGACAGAATTTAGGCTGCATTAGGGGTCCAATCCCTGTCCTTGAAAGAAGTGGAATTTGACCTTCTGGCATCATATCCAAAGTGCTTTGCTCCAGAGGAATTGGAGGGGACAGGAAGGAGATAGAGAGGCACAAAGAAACAAGATGGTGGAAGTAGTCCTTCACTGTACAGAGTCCTCCTGTCTACTCTAGCCTGCCCCTTCCCTTCTCAATAGAAACAAATCCCTTTAATAATGCAGTACTCAGCTGTGAGGCTGCTCCCTTTGAATGGGTGTTCTCCTTTGAGCCTGGGCCCATGACAGCTGCCTGTTGTGTGTTTGACTCACTCTGGCGGAACATGTTACCTGGCCTCACAAAGAGATGATATAAGAGGTATGACCATTCAGGTTCCTGTCCTGTCATTTGGCTAGTTTAGCCTGTCAAGCCTGAATACACATCACCTTCCACAGCTGGGCTGACTCACAGGAGCTGACGGTTGTTTGATATCAAATTGGATGTGGCCGTAATACGTATAAGAATACCATCCACCATACCATAACTCAGGTATAGCTTATGTTTACATTTTTGTCTGGCATCAGTAGCTAGACTCATAATTATAGGGTTTTGTTACAGGGGTGCATATCTTCAATGCTCCCTGCACTGCAGAGACTTGGCTGTCACTGAAGCTATCCCACTGGTAGGGCAGGATACCGATTCAGCAGGACACAGGTATACACTATGCTTTTGGCATAGCGCTTACAAAAAGGAAATCTGATCAATCCGCCGCAGACCAAACCTGAGTGAACTTAGAATAGTTGGGAAAGAAGAGGGGTAGGGAGATGTAGTGAGTGACTGGGAACATAGAGAGCTAGATTTATGGTAGGTTTGTGATTAAGACAATGATTATGATCCATCAGAGGCCAGGCAGGTACTTGCATTGTTGCAGGAAAGCAGTGATACTGAGGAGCATGGGGAGAATGACACCACAGATATGGAGGCTGCAGTAAAAATAGAGCCTCGTCCCCACCTGTGTACTGTATCTTCATGAAACAACCTTCCTGTCACAGACCAGAAAAAATATCATTACATAGCATCCAGAATCCCATCACTACCATCACCATCCCACCTAGATGAGCACAGCCTATTGGTTGTTAACCCCTTATGAAAGTTAGAAACGTGCTATTCCTTCACACAGAATAAACAGCAACTGAACCTGACCGCTTTCACACTCTGCTAGAAAGTGGTGTACCAAGTTAAAGTAGGAACTAACTTGGGCACCACATCTACATGGTCCCATTTGCAGCATTACAAAGTTCAGTTATGGGATGAAGTCAAAGTATTGCATGTGCAACCATCCCAATTCCATCATGCAAGCAGATCACCACCACCAAGCTACAATTTCCCCTGAAAACACTGCAGCTTTACTTTGGGTGGAGTAACAACTTCTACCCCCACATCTTAGTCAGATGCCAGTCAGATAGCACAGCGAGTAGAGCGCTCGCTTTGACGTCGGTGCAGAGCCTGCCAATGCAGGTTCATATCCCGACAGGGCCAAACTCAGCCTTTCATCCTTCTGCGGTCGATAAATGAGCACCACACACTGTGGGTAAGAAGCAGCGCTCAAATGCCTGAGGGTTTGTAGTGCTATATAAATGCTAAATTATTATTATTAGTGATACATAGCTGTAATGATCCACCATTATGTCAGGCCAGTGTTGGAGAGGCATTTCAGTGTGGTTAAAAATATCGCAAGTCATCTGAGAGACAGTGCCTTCTTGATGCTAACCATGCTATAATGTTTTCAATAGACCTCTTGTTGCCCTATTGTTGAACAACCCTTATTCCAGCTGCTTATGGGAACAGTCAGTTAGTTCTTGGAAGTTCTCCGATGCCATTTGTCTCTTACAAGGTGGTATCAGAATTGTATGATACATTTATGGCTATAATGGGGCACATACTACATCAGTGCATGAGAAAATATCCACTTCATCCTGGACATGTGCTCCAGTGGGAAGACAATTTATACTACATGGCCTTCAGCGCAAACTTAGTGGCCTTTCTTTCAACTATCAGTCAGATGGGGTCCAGAGTAATCCAAGTGGTCAGCTGATGTATGTAATTCAGCACCAGGTAACATTGTGCATACAAGGGTTTTAGAGCAGAACCCCCAGGGCAGTAGACATCAGTGATAAAATGGGAGAGGTGCAGGCATAGGGTCAAAGTCCCCATATTTTGCATTTGGGCTTTGTTGCAAGAGACAAAGGATCAAATGACCTTGCTGTCTTACAAATTGGCGAGTCAAAGGAAGTCCCCTGCTTTGCACCTGTACTTCACCTCATGGTTACCAGCTTCATCAGCAACTGTCAGCCTGCAAAATAAATTTTCCATTTGGCCCAGAAGATCTGCTCCCATTTCAGCAGGCTCATTACGTAAATACAGACTACATGAGCAGTGTAAGGCCATCACAGGTTACCTCAACGCTCACAGCATAGCTGTATATGGGGAGTTTTTGCCACCATGGCAGAGGCAGATGTTGTTTATGGTTTTCTCTGCACTACAGCCTTTTGAAGATGCCACCAAGTGGGTATAGACATTGCTATTCATTGCTGAGTTAGGTTTTCCCTCTGGTATACCTACTTAAACTGAACCTGAAAAACATAGTGAGGGCCTGTGACTCAGCAGTTGATGCTGATGTGGCACAATGTCACACCTTACCCGCTGTCCTGGCAAGGATGGAGGGTCCAAAAAGAGTTGCTCATGTTCAGTCTGACCCGGCACAGTTAGCAGCTTTGTTAATGTGACATATTATTCTGAAGTTATGTTACAAGAAATTGATTGCATTAAGCATCTATCAGATTCCACGGTCACTGCTTGTTGTAGTACATTGAGGGCGATGGAATGGCTATGAGGGTCCCTGCCACAAGCTCGGTTGATCCAGAACCTTCCGGTTCATAGCATATCGTTTCAGAAATCTTTCCCCTTCCCTCTCCCCAGCTGCCAGTTCCCTACAAGCTCCCTAGAATTTCTGTCCCTTTGGTGTTTAGACTAGAGACTTTGCCTCTAACAAGCTTGAGAGTTTTTGGGGTGTGTCCGACATGGAACTACTAACGGCTCAGAACTTGAGTATTGCTCTGAGGTTTTTGATGGATACAAGAGTATGGGAATCGTTGTGTACCTCCTCATGGACCTGTATTAGGGAGCAGCAGGTGGTGGCACCCAGCCCCCTGTTTGACCACCATGCCATCACGAAGCCTCCAACATGGGAATTTTTCACATACGCTCAACCTTTCCCTGAAGACATCTTAATAAGTTTTCTTGACAAAGCCCTTCCTGGGGAATTCTGACAGAACGTCAGAGGGACATCTCAATCTGTTGTGGGGTTTCCTTCTCTTGGGGTTCTGCCTCTTATGACCGGGTTCCAATATTCTTGGTGTCTTTATCGGTCACTGCAGAATGGCAATAACGCATATCCACAGGCTTCTCCGTAGTTTTGTCTGGGTATGGTCTGGCTATGTGGCCCAATATTAAACACATAGCATTTCACACGCGGTGGTCCAAGGGAGCCCATATTTTCTCCCCCATGTCGGGTGCCTCTCTTTTCTATTCCCTAAATCATTTATGCTCTTTAAGGGCATGCATCATGGATCATTTGAGGGGATCTGTCTCCCAAGGTTTCTGTAGATCCTCCATCCAGCTTCAAACACATCTATGCCTTCATTGCTTTCAATTTGGTTTTAACAACACACAAATCACATAAGATTGCATGATTAAATTAACCTTGTGTTTTAGAATGTCACCTTGGACAGAAAGTATCATAAATGTTTACATAACAAACTTCTTGAATATTTCCAACTTTAATATTTTAAATTAGCAGCCCGTCAAAGGGTCAGCGGCCTCCCAGCCAATCAGGATGCTCAGAACGTGAGCTTTACCTCATTGTAAAGTCCGAGTTCTCAACCTTCTCAGAAGCAGGATGCTGCCACCGTTCATGCTGGGCTGCAAGTAAGTGCTTGCCCAAACTCCCTGCACCCGAAGTTCCACCTGCCTCCCCCTACCACGTACCGGTAGCTTCCTCATCCCTCACTTCAGCCAGCACTTTCACGCCACAGGCAATGCCATCCATGGAAAGGGAGAAGGAACTACGCATGGTGAAGCCCCTGGGGGGAAAAGGGTGCTGGTGTTTGCACCCAAAGGAGAAGTCTTTCCTCCCTGCTGATGTCAGTCTGCTGAGACCCCGCACCCCATTGGATAACTGTCATCATGTCCCACCGGGAAGGTGAAGTCCGTGGGGTGAAAAGGGTGAAGGTGTTTGCACCAAGGGAAAGGTCTTTCCTACCTGCCGATGCCGGTCTGCTGAGGTCCTGCCACCCCTTAGATAACTGTTGCCGCATCCCCCTGTGAGGGTGAAGCCCACTGGGGCAAAGGCTGCAGGTGTTTGCGCCCCAGGGAGAAGTCTTTCCTCCTTGCTGATGCCTGTCTGCTGAGGTCCTGCTCCCCTTGGATAACTGCTGGCACATCCCTGTGAGAGTGAAGACCACTGAGGGTGCGGGTGTGGGTGTCTGCACCCGAGGGAGAAGTCTTTCCTCCCTGCTGATGCCAGTCTGCTGTGACCCTGCACCCCATTGGATAACTGTCGTCATGTCCCACCGGGAAGGTGAAGTCCGTGGGGTGAAAAGGGTGAATGTGTTTGCACCAAGGGAAAGGTCTTTCCTACATGCTGATGCCGGTCTGCTGAGGTCCTGCCACCCCTTAGATAACTGTTGCCGCATCCCCCTGTGAGGGTGAAGCCCGCTGGGGCAAAGGCTGCAGGTGTTTGCGCCCCAGGGAGAAGTCTTCCCTCCTTGCTGATGCCAGTCTGCTGAGGCCCTGCTCCCTTTGGATAACTGCTGGCTCATCCCTCTGAGAGTGAAGACCGCTGAGGGTGCGGGTGCTGGTGTTTGCACCCAAAGGAGAAGTCTTTCCTCCCTGCTGATGTCAGTCTGCTGAGACCCCGCACCCCATTGGATAACTGTCGTCATGTCCCACCCGGATGGTGAAGTCCGGCGGGTGAAAAGGTTTCAGGTGTTTGCACCAAGGGAAAGGTCTTTCCTACCTGCTGATGCCGGTCTGCTGAGGTCCTGCCACCCCTTAGATAACTGTTGCCGCATCCCCCTGTGAGGGTGAATCCCACTGGGGCAAAGGCTGCAGGTGTTTGCGCCCCAGGGAGAAGTCTTTCCTCCTTGCTGATGCCAGTCTGCTGAGGCCCTGCTCCCCTTGGACAACTTCTGGTGCATTCCTGTGCGAGTGAAGACCACTGAGGGTGCGGATGCGGGTGTCTGCACCCGAGGGAGAAGTCTTTCCTCCCTGCTGATGCCAGTCTGCTGATAACTGCTGCTGCATCCTCCTGCGAGGGTGATGCCCGCGAGGGGAAAGGGTGCACGGGTTTGCACCTGAAGGTGTTCAGGCCCAGGGGGGCCCAAAGGCTGTTGGTTGCACCCAAAGAAGCCTCACACCAGCCGGCTCCCAGGACTATTCCTTCCATGCTGGGCAGTGGACTCGCAGGAAAATAGGTGAGAGCTGTTTTGCCCAGCCTGCTACCTCTTCACCCCCTCGATTCAGGACATTTGTCTAGTGTATTAAAACTAGGCATATGGGCTGCGCCTGTGCCTCGTCTATTGTACATCTTTAATCTGGCCCAAACAGCGTACTGTTCCCATCATGGATAGACCAACTTCTGACACCTTTGACGTGCAAGTAGACCCTATACCTACCTGCACCTGCACTTGCACTTAAACTGAAAATCCTACTAGTTAAAAGAAAGCTCCCAGTCCAAGAACAATTGCCAATTCAATTGCCAATAGCATGTAACAAAGAGCCAAGCTCATCTGACGGTGGAAGATCTTTTGGTGAAGACCATTTTTCAATTACTGAAATCAACACCTTTTTTGGGTCAGTTAGCTCCCTGACCGATTCTCCAGTCAACCTGGATTTGGAGGGGTTGGGGAGCAAACTGTTCTTTATGACTTTGTTGACCCTGTTGATCCTGCTGACCATGGCCTTGCTAACATCGTTAACGCTGTATTGTCTGAACTGCCTGTATTTCCCGAAGGTGTAATTCCTGTACCTTTGCTCCTGCCCATGGATGTCTCCTCTACCACAGGGGTTTTCTCCTTTCACTCTGCTTCTGACTCTGGATTTCCCAAGTCAACCAGCTGTATTCTGTCTCCCACCCTCCCAGCTCCAGACATCCTTGATTCTTGTGAGCCCTCGCATCCTGTATTTCACCAAACCAATGCGGTTCTTTTACTCCATGTGAAAGATTGGTTAATGGCATTTCACCTATGTACATGGGAAGGGACCAGTGCCTAGTGTTTACCAGTGCAGCACAGTCCTGGCTGAAATTGCCCAATTTAAGAAATTGGTACTGCACTTGATTGAATTGATGGATAAGGGCACAACTAAGGAGGGGCTCCTGACTGATTGGAGGGCTAAAGGAGAGACCCCAGTGAACCCAATGGAGGGTGGTTCACTGATGCCTGCAATTGAAATCAGCTCAGTTGCAACTGCACCTGAGCGATAGAGGCCTCACGAACAGGCCTGAACTTAAAAACCATTGTCTATCAGGCCTAATGGACGCAGAGTCATTGTCCAATATAGGTTCAAATGACTATGTGCATAGCGGGGATAGCTACTGTCTTCCCCAGCCCCCACTACTGCTCCCTCAGGGTCAATAAGAAGTTGGGGCAACCAGGTTAACAAACATGCAGAGAAGGGTAACGGATTGCACCTTTATTAGACCTAATGATCATGGCAACAGGCCACTAGTATCATGGGCAGGGGGGTCACTCTATATTCACAAGATCCCCAAGATTGCTTTAAATGATCATGAACCCGGAGATGCCCTTCTAAACAAATGCCTTTACTGGCTCTGGGTTGTAAATGGATGCTCATTTGTCAGCCGGGAACAAATCACATGTTGCACCAGGTTATATCGATGGGGTGCCAATGTTTATGACTTCAGTAGAATTGATTTCAGAGACTATCATCTGACTGAAGGAGTATTGAACCATAGCAGGATGTGTGGGCGCCCACTTAATTCCACCATAGTACTCAGTCACTGTCCCACGATAACATTCCCTATTGGCTGGAGCCCACTGGAGCAAATGCAGCACTGTTGGGGAACAGGCCACCAATTGATGCCCTTCTGCTTAGACCATTAAAGTTTATGGTCCATTGCCAATAGTAATAATATACAGCTATTTGTAATGTCCCTGTGTATATTGACGGCATGAGCTGGCTAATTTATGTTATCTCCATGTGTCACAGAAAGAAAGAAAGAAAGAAAGAAAGAAAGAAAGAAAGAAAGAAAGAAAGAAAGAAAGAAAGAAAGAAAGAAAGAAAGAAAGAAAGAAAGAAAGAAAGAAAGAGTTTCCCTTCTCTGTTGTCCCTGGTGGTCATCTTGTTTTTTTTATTTTATTTTTTTAACTTTGTTTATTAAGGGAACGGTTCACAGCAAGACAATTCTCATAAGCGGTGCAACACAGCATGTGCATAACTTCGACAATGACATATATCAATGGCAATGAGGCAGGCATCGTCACCTAAGGTGACGGAGTAGGTGTTACATCAGCATCAGACATCAGATCACATAGGTAAAGGCGTAACAGCGACCTTATATCTTTGGGACGACAGGGCGTCGGGACTGATAAGACAAAAAGTTCCTCATTGTCATTCACCATGCATAAGTCTTTCAGGGAGTTGGATCGGGTAGGCCCTGCGGCGGATTTCCAACATTTTGTTTTGTCGTTTTTTAAAAGTTGAGAAATGGCAAACATGTAATTTCTCAAATAAAAAAAAGAATGATTAGCATCCCAGAAAACATAGCAGGATGCTAATAGCAATTAACCCCTCCGGGCGGGTTGCCTGAAATCTTTTTGCTCCTTCATACCACGTCCAGTTTTTATTCTTTGGAAAATAGAGTGTATAGATCACAAAGAGTGCGCCTAAGGATTTTGAGCACAGTAACTTAAAACTAAACTGCAACCCAAATTTGTCAGTCATGGAAGAAAAGCTGGGCCTGCATTAAAGGAGCAAAATGATTTCAAGCAACAAATGACAGAAACCAAATGTGAAGATTCCTGATGAAATATCTCACCCAACATATCAATGATCAACAAACGATTATTTTATTTATTTATTGGGTATTTATAAAATGCCTATACATCAAATGGTGTTTCAAGGTGCCACAAGACAAAAAAACAGGGGGGAGACAGGAAAGAAAACAACAATAATGGCAATACTTGGCTTTGTGCCATCCGTTTCGTGAAAATGCTGTAAGAAGGAGTGCTGGGGTGAGGAGACTGCAGAGGGGGAGTGGCGGAAGGGATAATGTTAGGGTGGGATGGAAGTGTGGGACAGAGTGGCGGCATTCTGTGCGGGGGTGGAAGAGGGCACCTGGGGCTAGGCAAGTGCTAAGGGGAGGCCAGGTGGGCAAGTGCCAGGGGATGAAGGGAGTGCAGGGAGTGAGGACCACACTCTAAGTGCGAATACGGGGGTGGACTAGGCTTGATAGGGATGCAAACCGCACAAGGCTAGTCAGGGGAGGGGGCCCGGGAGGACAAGTGCAGGTTGGGTGAGTCAGGGAGACCGGGTGCTGGTGTAGACTGGGCAAAGATGGCCTGTTGTTTTGTAAGACTCAGAAGGAACCAGGCAGTCAGTCAATGCGCCACAGGGGGGCATTAGCAGGAGAGGGGGAGAGGGAAGGAAGAAGATAAAAGGAACTTCAGGAGATCCGGCTGAAGCCTCAGAAGGGCAGGGAGGCAGGGAGCCATTCCAGAGGGAGCCACATTAATTACACTGAATTGAATGATCCATAGATTGCAACAAGCAAGTCATCATTGATATGAAACTGATTAAGAACACTGTGAACAATTTAAGATCCATAATTGTGTTCCCATGCAAAACTGGTGGTTTTCCATTCAGGAGGCATATTCCTTCGGGACGAAGACCCCTAAAGTTATAGACTAAGGGTTTGAAACATGCATGTAGACACTATTTTGTTATACTGTTTTTGACTGACATCCTTTTGGTCAATTGTTATTCATTATGACAAATTCATGTATTTTAACTGTTTAGTGTTGATGATTTCATTAACTCTATCCTATTTTCCGGGCGCATGGTTGAGTTTTGTATAGACAAAGTGATGTAACCTGGTTGTTCTGGAGTACCGTGCTGTTTCCAAAGCTTGGTAAATAAGTAGTTTTATTACTGTTCCGATAAGTCACTCAGTACTTGTAAAAAAGACATAAGGACTGTAAGAAGGTTATGGTATCAACAGTAAGACAGACACAAGTGACCACAATTCAAGGGTGTTTATTGAACTTTAAAAAGGGTTGAAAAAGGCCAATCTAATCTTAAATCTAAAGATGGGAGCAAGCTATGACCAGCAAATAATAATAACGCAGTCTAGTGGTGTATTGTCAAAAGAAAAGGGCCTATACTAATAAACCTATT
This sequence comes from Ambystoma mexicanum, assembly GCF_040938575.1. Lineage (NCBI taxonomy): Eukaryota > Metazoa > Chordata > Amphibia > Caudata > Ambystomatidae > Ambystoma > Ambystoma mexicanum. The sequence goes on from NC_090936.1 coordinate 254,250,891, forward strand.
GCCGATCCTTACCTCTAAATACAAATACTGTGGGAAACAATGTTACGAGAAAGAAAGAAGTGTTCACAAAATGATATGTCAGAATGTTCAGCTGTTGGCCTCCCTTCCCCATGTTTTCAGCATGGGATAAGGTGGTTCACTCAAGCTTAGCACATTCTCTGGCTTCTCTAGCATGAGAATACAATGCAATTGTTAGCCTCAGAGCCTTCTGTGCCCAAGTCTATTTTACCAAAACAAAGTGTCTTTATTTCAGAGGGCCTGAGGCAAGAAATAATTGTTAAGTTCTTTTCCTCTTTCAGGTTTTCACAAGTACTCACTTTCTTGGGTCATTCACTAGTCACCCTGGATCCCCCTCAGCCGGGCTCAGATCATTTTAACAAAATGTTCTTCGCCTTGCATCCCCCTCATTCAGGCTCAGATCCTCTTTCGACACAGCTGATCTCGAATTTGCCAAGGGTTTTGCTTGAACCACAGCAGGACCACTTTGATGTCACAATTCCTTTTCTTGTAATGTTTGCCACCTCTCAGTTGGATACCTAACAGAAACATTTGAATGAGCACCCACGTTGTGCCGGACCACTCTGTCTATGGTATCCTATCTTGGCTTCAAAGTTCAATCACTTATCTGCTTATTAAATATGTTTTCATCACTTGCCATATGGGCTTCATTCACTGTTCTCTTCAGTTTTCACTATACAAGTTGCCGCTTGCAACCTTGGTTTCAACACAGACTGGTCTGGTATCAGTCTTCGCAACTCACCAGCTGTGCTGACTTCGTGGGTGCTGCTTTGTTGAGGAAGCAAAGGACGTACCTCCGCGGCAAACGATTCTCCCCGCCTTGACTATCAACGCAGGAGAGCCCCGAGTACCTCCAACACACAATACAAGTTTCTTCAACTTTGATTCCAGGTCTTATGTTTCTTATTCTCGAAGGTTCATGAAAGTAAATGTATTTCGCTGAAAAGGTCAAGGGTACTTCCCTCCTTGCAACCTTCTCTCGGTCATGCCATCTTTCACTTTGTATTAAAGTGCCATCTTGGAACTGGTGCTGCCAAGATGGCACTGATGGGTTCACATCCTCAAACTTCGCAGATGGGGAGCAGGTGCAAGTGGATCTAGGTCACCTGGCCTAAGCCCCGCCCACCTGGTGCCTTCCTGCCTGCCGCTCTTTTTCACCACTTAGCAAGCCCCGCCCAACTGGTGCCTTCCTGCTTCCCACTCTTTTTCACCACTTAGCAAGCCCTGCCCACCCGGTGCCTTCCTGCATGCTGCTCTGTTTCTCTACCTAAGGAGCCCTCCAGCCTCTTTTCCTTTGCAGATAGGGAGCAGGCGCAAGTGGATCAAGGTCACCTGGCCTAAGCCCCGCCCACCTGGTGCCTTCCTGCCTGCTGCACTTTTTAACCACTTAGCAAGCCCCACCCAACTGGTGCCTTCCTGCTTGCCAATCTTTTTCACCACTTAGCAAGCCCCGTCCACCTGGTGCCTTCCTGCTTGCCGCTCTTTTCCACCACTTAGCAAGCTCTGCCCACCTGGTGCCTTCCTGCTTGCTGCTCTTTTTCACCACTTAGCAAGCCCCGCCCACCTGGTGCCTTCCTGCTTGCCGCTCTTTTCCACCACTAGCAAGCCCCGCCCACCTGGTGCCTTCCTGCTTGCCGCTCTTTTCCACCACTTAGAAAGCCATGCCCACCTGGTGCCTTCCTGCTTGCCACTCTGTTTTCCTACTTAAGGAGCCCTCCAGCTTCTTTTCCTTTGCAGATGGGGAGCAGGTGCAAGTGGATCTAGGTCACCTGGCCTAAGCCCCGCCCACCTGGTGCCTTCCTGCCTGCTGCTTTTTTTCACCACTTAGCAAGCCCCGCCCACCTGGTGCCTTCCATCACCGTCTTGTGGCCAATGCTGGATTTGACTTTTATGGACTTCATTGACGGTGCGTCACTCTTTCTCAACTCTCATGCTGGACTTCCTTTGCATCTTGTACTCATGGTGGCCCTGAATCATGCTGTTCCCATCATCATCTTGTATCCTGCCTTGCAACATTATGTGTTACTACTGACTTCTGCAATTGTATTCGCTCTCCACTCTTGCTTCTCCACTCTTTCTGACTGCTTCTCTCTGTTCTCTCCTCCTTTCCCTTCTCCCTTTTCCTATCTCCTGCCCTTACTTTCTTCTATGCACTTACCCTATCAGAATTGTCCCTGGACCTAATATGATAGCAACCTCCTCTGATTCCTCCACCCTCCCATTACTGTTTTTTTCCTCCCCACGACCCCTCCAGCACTATCTGAAATGTCGTCAGGCCTAGTATGATAGTTACTTGTTTTGTTCCTCCCCTCCCTTTCTGCACCCCTCTCCCTCACCTTTTGTTTTTCTCCGGCTCTACCAGAACTGTCGTCAGACCTAGTACGGTAGTCACCTGTCTGTTTCCATTTCCTTCCCACTCTCCCCCTCCCTTCCTTATCTATGACTTAGCTCTTGCACTATCTGAAATGTCGTCAGGCCGAGTACGATAGTTAATTTCACATCCTTACTGTTCATGGCCTGTAAGAATGTGGTTGTATTTTCCCTTGTTCCCTCCCTTGCCTTGAAGCGCTTTGAAACACATTGTGTATAGGCGCTATATAAATAAACGATCATATCATATCATATTTCCTCGTGTGCTTTGCTTTGCTCAGAGTGTGCTTTCATGCTCCGCCTTTTATCCGTTTGGGGAAGTGTGATAGAAGTCAGGTGTGTGTAATGATCAGCAATCGCCTGACCATGCCTGACCATTGTATTGGGACATGTCAGGCATACGGCTCTGGTGTTAGTCTGTTTTCTCTCACAGTGAGCTGTCCGTGAGAAAGTGTTTGTGTTGAAAAAGGGGGAGGGGTTGAGCTCCTAAGTATCCTACATGGTAGGATGCGGTAAAGGTGTTACAGGGAAGAGGATACCGTGTCTTGCCGTCCGGTGTCCCACTTCCACTCTCTGAGAACCACTCACCCAGGTGATCCTCCTGCATTGGTCTACTCCGAGGAACTGGATCAAAAAAGCGATGACTGTGTCCTGGCCACCTGGATGTCAGTTCCCCTGGGACTAGTGGGTGAGACACATTCAGGTTTCTCACAGGACACAACCACTGGACCATCCACCCCTGAACCAGCTTCCTCACCATCTGTCATACTGTGGAACACTCACCCCCAGCACTACACCAACATTCCACACTAACATTTCATAAATGCATCAGAGCATCCTGGCAAGCAGATTACTAAATCTCTCCCTCTACACATAGGCAATAAAATGAAACTGCAAAACACCAACCATAGAGAAAATGCTGCACCATCAGAAGACCACCCAAATATATTGCCACCACATCTACAGCAACCACACATACAAATTCACAGAACAAACTTCACATCCTCAAACCGAAATTGCAGGTGCAGAGCTACCACATCCACTGCAGACATCACCCAATTGCCACTTACACTGATAGGCATACTTTGCCCTCAAAGCAACATGCCTGGCAAAAACAGTGTAAACTGGCTGAGACACAGGGTGCAGAAGCAACACATTTGTCTTGGAAGCAACACAACGCAGCGCAATACAGGTTTGAATCTTGATCCTGTTCTTCGAAACAAATCTCTGGTATTAAGGGTGTTATAAAAGAACAATTATAATTAAAACCCAGGACTGTGCAATTAACATTACTGAACCACACACATAGGGCCTCATTACAAGTTTGGCAGTAGATCCAACGAAATACTTCCAAACTGAGTTAGTACTACCACCACTTGGTGATTTTTGGTGATTTTTGGAGTCCATAGGACTCCATGGGGATTTGTGGCAGATTTACCACTGACAAAATTGCTGCATGGCAAATCCACCAATTTTTTGATGTAAAGAGGAGGATTTATCTCCAGCAACATGCTGCAGGTGAATCAGCCACTTTTACTCTGAAAATCGGTGGATTGACCATGTGGTAATTCTGCTGGCGGTAAATCTACCAAAAATTATAATCTGGTGATATGGGACAAGTGGCAATAACGAAATTACCACCACATTTTTCCCAAAAAAACCCTAAACCAATACCTATCCTCCTTAGAAAGACAACCTTCCTGGAACCTGCCCGGCATCCCAAAGGATGACGACACTCCATGCTGGAACCTGCCACCCCGCGCAGAATATACAGCCATTCAAATGAACAAGTTGCCTAAACACAACCATTCCCGGAATCTGCCCTGCACCCCATAGGAGGACGACAGTCCATACTAGAACCTGCCACCCCTGACAACATTTGGAACCACCACCCAAGTGACATCAACAGACAAGACAGAAGACTAACAGGACACACCAAGTGCACCTTGCATTTCCCAATAAAATCTCAAAACATCCATAACAGTGCACCCACATGACCAGAACAATCAATTCATATTTCTGCTGACCTCTCTGTACCCCATGCCCAACTATAAACCCCTTAAAGTCTAATATGGACCCTATCCCCACATAATTTAAACATGAGGCCACAACATATAAATAACACATAATAAGACTGGCCTCTTGAGTTTAAGAATAACCGCCGTACCCACCTAGAGGGACACAAGCCCCTAACCTGCTAAATGAGGCCACCAACATACACAATTAAAATATTAATGAAACATAGGCCTCAAACAATAGGGAAGATTTGCTAATCCTCTTCAATGGTGGGATGTGTTATGTGTTGAAACAGTGTCCACAACTTGGATCAAGCAAAACAGAAAAGTGGGTCTCACAGTCCAGACACATAGACGTCGTTTCACCAACCTGCCCATTATAGAGAGTAATGTTCTACTCCTTCCCTGACAAGGCTCCTTTAAAGGATACGCTGCACACAGGGCACTTATCTGATAGTTCTTCAATGCTGTCACCTCCTGAGTCAAAATGGGTTTAGAATAACCCTCAACTTCTTGGGCACTGCCTCCAGTTCCCCCTCCAGACACCCGCCTTGTTTACTTCTAAGCTTTCTCCCCATCACCAGTGGAACTGCACAGTTGCCACCCATATGACTCTTGAGCTCCTTGGCAACATGTTCCATGCTTTGTTGCAACTCCTCTGTGCCAAACTTGTCAGGCAACTTGACGTGACCTCCCGCTGCACAGGGTGTAATAGCGTCCTCCATGTTGATGCCACCGGCATCGTCCCTTACGAGGATGGCACACCAGATAGAAGGGTGGTGTGATGTCATCATTATCTGCAGGACGTGAAACAGTGTGGAGCTAGTGCTACTAAGTGTCAGTGTCCTGCTATAGAAATGGGAGCCCCACCAGCACTCCTCCCCTCCTTTCAGTCGGCCATCTCCTCCTAGCCAACCCCAGTAGCGCTGAACCCGCGAGAGGGGTCCACTTTCATCCTGAGCTGGTGCACTCTCCTAAAGGCCCACCCCTGACTTTTTGGGGGGGGGGGTGGATGGTTCCCCTGTGGGGGTCAACGCTTGTAAAAATGTTAGCTGCTCTCCACACCACATCTCTCCTTTGCCTGCACTCCTTCCAGAAGACTACCTCATTGACAAATGATGGAACCTGGTTAATGTTACGAAGTACCAAATTGGATCGGAAGGTTGGTAAGAAAGTAGTTTTATTCCAGTTCCAGTCAGTCACTCAATACTTGTAAAAGAGACATAAGGACCCTTAGGGAGAATTCTGACCGGTGCCCGCTGCTGAGAGGCCTTCACCAACGAAAGAAACTGGTGGGGGGTCAAAAATACAGAAAGTGGGGCCCACCGTCCCTAGGGAAAAGCATTGACAATGAGTACCATATGAAGTTGAAGAGGGATAGCAGAGTATTCCTGCCAGTATTAAGAGAGGCAGAGTAAGACTTAATGTGAGTCTGGAGGAAGGGGGTAGGTTTCTAGTGGCCCTCAGATTCGAAGAGGGCACCTCGAAGGGAATGTTTCAAGTTGTGAAGTTACATGAGTACCATATAAAGTTGAAGAGGGATAACAGAGTATTCCTGTCAGTATTAAGAGAGGAGGAGTAAGACATAATGTGAGTCTGGGGGAAGGGAGTAGAATTCTAGTGGCCCTCAGATTCAAAGAGGGCGTCTCGAAGGGAATGTTTCAAGTTGTGAAGTTACACATGTTAATCAGGATTTCTGTTTGCTGTGGTTTTACTTGGATAATTGAATTGGTAGGGGGATTTATTGATGTTCACAGTGGTGATAAGTTGTTGGAGAGGATTTAGGCTAGTGATGTTTATATGGGATGATGGCTAAGTTGAATAGGGCACTTTCGGGTGAGAATCGACTATTTGTAGGAACGCTGAATGTGAATGTTAGTCCTTTGTGAAGTCACCAGCTCCTTTTTTTCTCCTTTTCATATTCCTTCAGGTATTCCTTCATCAGATTATCATCTCTTCGGGGATACATTTGATAGGGTTTTCTCAGAGGATACCTTCTTTCGAATACTCACTGTGGTATGGTCAAAACTGCTGGTGTTGAGCATGCCACTATCTCAGGCTTCCAACATATAGGAGGTAGGGGGGTGGGATTTCCTGCAGAGGCATGTAACTGTTCCTACACATCTCTGGTAAAACAAGCAATAGTGTAATTATGTAGCTAAACTGGCATTTCAATGCAGCCAGTTTAGTCATTTCTTATTGTGGTATGACATTTTGTATTGGGCATCTTTGATAAAGCAAGTAGGATAAGTTTTATTTTGAAGCAAGAAAATCACTTTTATGCAACCCGTCTAACCATTTCTTATTGCGGTATGACATTTTGTATTGGGAATCTTTGATGAAGCAAGCATGATAAGTGTTATTATGTAGCTTGATTATTATTTTAGTACAGCCAGTTTGGACATGTTTTCAAACTTTGACATGCATTTGTAATGGTAAAGCCAACTGTAGTATGATTTTACGTGGGGATACAGCCATATAATGGCAGAACAAAACATGGTCATTTTTTCTTACAGCATCACTACAGGCAGTATGTGCACAGCGGATATCATTATGCTCCTATATTGAATACTAGGGTATAATGGTGCAGTCAGCATGGAAATGTATGGGCACAGCCGGCGTGAAAATGTTTTATACTTGCATATATTGCAGGAAAAGGCATCATGAAAATGGCTTGGAGAAGTGCTCCTGTGCACTGTTGGCGACTTGCATCTATTGGATTTTTTCATGAATTACCCTTAAAAACCAATTGAAAACTGTCTTTTTACCCATTTTTTCTGAAAGGTGTGCTCCAAAATGCACCATTTTAACCCATTATTTAAAAAAGATTCTCGGGGGAGGACCCCTCGTAACCCTCTTTGGTTGGTGCAGGCTTCCTCGCTCTGCTCGGTCGCTGTGGCTTATCTGGGACAAATATTTACACCCTCCACTTAAAAAATTTACCAGCCACCACTCCATCCAGTTCCTGCCCCTCCCCTTCCAAAACACCTCCTCATGGGAACTATTTGATCTCGCTTTATTCAAGCCTTACCATCAAAGCTTGCACTGGAAGTGCCTGCCAGTTTTTTTTTTTCAAAGCAGTGTTCTGAGAGTTACTAACTTAATTTGAGTTACAAACCCACTACTGGTGTAATAAAAATGTCTTACCAGGTCTGCCATTATTTATAAATACTCAGTGTGTCCTTTACTGAAGTCCGGTTAATAAACAAGCATTGGCAAAGCCAACAGTTTTTGCTTTTTTATTAGGCATTTGCCGAACAGTGCTATTAGATGCCCAAGTACTTGCATCATTTTTCACCTGCTACCATCAATGGCCAGTTAATACCACTATGGCTGCGCCTGGAAAGTACCCTTTCCCATGCCTAGACAAAAGTCCAAACAGTTGGCATTGCCAATGCTTGTTTAGAAATTATTTGTATTTTGTATTTATTTATTTATTTATGAAGCACCAGTATCCCGCGGGCAATGGTGTGGGTTCCTATGCCAATGATGGCCAATGATGTTGGTAGTATGTTGACATGATATGCCCAGGTAAGCAAATAATAGATGTGCTACTACATGGTCATACTGACAACTTCTGGCCAACTGTCTGAATGATGTGGCTGTTAATGGCTGTATATGGCAATTGCATATCTACTGCATATTCAATCAGCATAAACTGTTGGCTTTGCCAAAATATTTTTTTTCAGGCCACTTCCTCTTCAAAATGACAGTATGGTTTATGATCGGTCCCTTGAAGGGACTAGAACATCACCAATCTAGCATTTTGTATGTGTCTTTGCAGGTAAATGTAGTGTTAACTGGCAAGAGAAACTATTTTGGAGCTAAACTTTCCAGAGATATGCGCCCATATGTCAAAGGTTTCTTGGTGGGTGAGAAGACAAATACAGTGGAAATATATGACTTGGTGGTCGGGCGAATGGGCATTTAAATCTTTGAGAATTCCTAATTATTTTCAAAATGGGTCATCAAAAAGGAGGAACAAAAGCTTGCCAGAGAGAACACGCCCAATTATGTCCCACTCCAAAGAAACATCTTTTTCTGTATACAGTGGCAACTGAGTTGCTCGTCTTTTAAATGTGGCTGGCTTCTTAAGGGGCGTGCCCATCACTATCTTTGAAAAGCAAGGAGCCAAAATGTAAGCGACTTTTATGTGCCTGACAGTTAGGCATGAGGTGTACAAAGGGAAACAGCCAGGAAAAATAAACACATCACATTCGCATTTAAAAAAGTGATGGAATGCCTTAAGCACATATTTGAGATTACTAAATCTGGAGTCCCCATCTGTTTGAAGGTTTTCAAATTTCCACCCACCGCAAAGGGTATATATTTTCTATGGATTCCGTGGCCGCCTCCGTATTTTCATGTTTGCATCTGTGGCCCTGATTTACAAAAATGTTTTAACATGGGAAAGTCCCATTTCATTTTTAAATCAGGCCCTTTGGGGGTCATTACGAGGTAGGAGGTAACCATCCCGCTATTAGCGGCATGGCCACCTCCTTACCGGGTACCGGGTCCGGGTTCCTTGAATGAGGAATTACCGGGCCATTCCGACATTGAAGGGCCTGGTAATTCCTCATTCAAGGAACACATTTCAATTCCCATTTGATCCCCCATTTGCGCCTTCGCGGGTCCCGCAAGCAGAACTCGTAATGAGGCGGTAAGGGGTTGACGGCTCCGGCACCTTTACCGGCGCTGTTAACCCCTTACCGCCTATCTCGTGATGTCTTTTCTTTGTAAGTGTAGAATTATATCTTCCTCTGATAACTGTGGATGGCACACTTAAAATGCTCCCTTTGGGGGAAAGAGATTCTGCTCCCCCTTTCGCCCACAAAGAACTGCCCACAAGATGCCCTTTTGAATTGGGTCCTCACTGGCATAATGCCTTGCCGCATTGCCAGTTCACCATCATGTGAGAAAAAAACCTATAAACATCATTTGAGTGAACCTTGATGACTAGAGATATCCATAGGTAAGTGTCAAAATTATATGTACTAAAAATGTGATTACACAAAGGGGTCAGATAATCAAATGTGTCTGATAAACAAAGCAGAGAGTCGAAGCACCGACCAAAATGTTCGGCTAAAAATCCTTACTGGCACTCTACATTAGGTCACTTGGTTATCAAGCTCAAACACATACCCATCATTTAACCAGAATGTGTTCCTATTACCAGAAATGGAATGTGTGAGCCCTGCAGCCCATCTCCGAATTTGACGCATCGGGCATACCATCCAGCATGGGGCCCAGGTGGAGGAGGTGGGTTGGGCGCCTCAATATGTACTTCAGGGCCACACAGGTGATGGATGATGACAGCATGGTGGCAACTATGCTGTACTCCGCGGGGCCTTTGGTCCAGGAGATTTTTGAGTCGCTTCCTGCAGGGGATGGCTCTTATGACGCGGCCAAGGCAGCACTCCTGGCCCATTTTCTGCCCCTTGCCAACGTGCACTATGAAAGATTTGTCATGCTATCGGCCAAGCAAAAGGAGGATGAAACCCTGGACACCTTCTATGGTCGCCTACGTCGCATCTCCCTGGGCTGTGCATGGGGAGATGCGGAGGACATGATGTGCACGATGCTAATTCATGCGTGCTCCTCGGCCAAACTCAGGAGGCAGGTCCTGAGAGAGCCGGGTGTCACTCTACCCTGCATCCTGGAACTAGGCCGGTGCCATGAGGTGGCGGAGGCTCGGGCAACCAAGATGGAGGCGGGGTTCCTTTCAATAAAGTCGGAGGAGGTGTGTGCCATGTGGCGTGGTGGCAGAGGAGTGAGAAAGCCTGGTGTGGGACCCCGTGACAGAGCAGGGAGAGCGGGGGAATCGTGCCAGAAGTGCGGGTACGACCTCCCCCACCCGATGGAGTGTCCAGAGGCTGGAAGGACATGTGGTAGGTGCGGCCTGCCTGACCATTTTTCAAGGGTGTGTAAGGCAGCCTTGCCAGTGATGGTGCCGAGAGGCCCGGCTCGGACGTGGGTCCCAACCAAAAAGCCCACCAAATGTGGCCCAGGAGGACCAGGGCGGGGAGGGTGCCCAGGTGGACGAGGCCGAGGAGGAAGAGGAAGAAAACATTTCCTTTGTTTCCAGTGTGGAGATCCTGAGGGGGAAGAACAGGAGGCAACCAAGGTGTGTCGTGGAGGTCAATGACTCGCCGGTCCCTTTGCTGGTGGACACGGGAGCCTCGGTCAATGTGATGGCCCGGGGGTACTATGATGCCCTTGACTCGCCCCCAAAGCTACTCACGCCAAGAGCCCGCATATTTGCGTTTGGAGGATTGGGACCAATACCGCTGGACGGTGCCTTCGTGGCGAAGGTGGATCATGAGGGCTCGCAGATCAAAGCCTGGTTCTATGTGACGCCTGTAAGCAACAACACTCTGCTGAGCTGTGCCGCCGCCGAGGCTCTTGGAATTGTCAGTTTCGCATACTCAGTATACCTCGAGGACATCAATTATCTGCTTGACAAGTATGCCGCCCTCTTCAATGGCATTGGAAGGATGACCAGTGACCCGGTAAGGTTGCACATCGATGACTCTGTGCAGCCCATCGCCCTAAAACACAGCAGGGTACCGTTTCATCTGAGGGAGCAGGTTGATAAGGAGCTGGACAACCTGGTGAATCTCGACATCGAGAAGGTGGAGGGCCCGACCCCCTGGGTGTGCCCGATTGTTGTGGCTAGGAAGCCCAAACAATCTGACTCTGTCCGGATCTGTGTAGATATGAGACTGCCCAACAAGGCCATTAAGAGGGAGCGGCATCTCACCCCCACTATCGATGACATTATTGCGGAAGTACAAGGGGCTCGGTTCTTTTCCAAACTAGACCTCCGAGCGGGCTATCATCAGGTCGTCCTCCATCCCGAGTCCAGGTATATCACCACATTCACCACTCACCGAGGATTATACCGGTATAAGAGACTGAGCTTCGGGGTGTCATCGGCTGCAGAGGTCTTTCAGAATATTATTTGGGGCACCCTCGCAGATCTGGAGGGTGTCCTAAACATCAGCGATGACATTCTGGTATTCGCAAAGACCGAGGTGGACCATCTGAGAATGCTGGGGAGGACCTTTGTGAGACTGCAATCATTAGGCCTCACCCTTCACAGGGACAAATGCAAGTTCCTGTGCCCTTCCATCGAATTCTTCGGTTTTGTCTTCAAGGAGGGGGGGGTGTCGCCGGACTCGAGGAAAGTCCAAGATATGAAGAAGGCACAGCCCCCCGAGTCGGTGGCAGACTTGAGGAGCTTCCTCGGCATGGTAACCTACTGTGGGCATTTCATCCAAAATCTCGCCTCTAGGTCTGAACCACTCAGGGCTCTGACGAAGAAGGAGTCAGCCTGGCACTGGGGCCTGCTTGAGCAAGCAGCCTTTGAGGACATCAAGAGCGCCCTGACAGCTGAAGACACCATGGCGTTCTTCGACCCGGCGCTGACGTCCGAGATCGTTGTGGATGCCAGTCCACTGGGCCTGGGTGCCGTGCTGACCCAGGTGGACCGGGATGGGAGTATCCGGCCAGTGGTCTACGCTAGCAAGGCGCTCTCTGAAACTGAACAAAGATACTCACAGATCGAGCGTGAGGCGCTGGCGGTCCTCTGGGGCTGCAAACATTTTCGGCTCTATGTCTTGGGGCGTCCAGTGACGGTGGTGACAGACCACAAGCCCCTGCTTCCCATTCTGGCAGGGTCATCCTCAAAACCACCGGCTAGAATCGAGAGGTGGATGCTTGCTCTTCTCGAGTATGGGGTCACCGTGGTGTATCGGCCGGGGGCCAATAATGAGGCGGACTATCTCTCCAGACATCCGGGAGTGCGTGGGGGAGATGAGAATGACACCTGTGCGGAGGAGGCCGATGATCACGTCCGAATGGTGGTGGAGGCGGCCACGCCGAATGCAATGCCCCTGTAAGAACTGGAGGCGGCAGCTGCCGAGGACGAGTGCTTCTGGATCCTAAAGCACTCCATGCAGCAGGGCTCCTGGAAGTCTGTCCTGGAAGCTTTGGCGGGGCGGACCCAGGAGGCCAAGACAGGGCTTGAGCAACTATGGAAGGTCAAGGAGGAATTGTCCTTCTCAGCGTCGGGCCTGCTGCTCCGAGGTGACCGGATAGTGGTCCCCCAGTCCAAAGTAAAGGATGTGATCCCCTTGGCCCACCATGGACACCAGGGTGCCGCAAAGACCAAGGCCAGGCTGCGGCTGAAGTTCTGGTTCCCCGAGCTTGAGCAGAGAGTCGATGACTTTGTGGCGGCCTGTGTATGGTGCCAGGCGGCATCTCCTCTGCAGCGAGAGCCAACCATCGAAGCAATGCCCTGAGGCACGCGACCCTGAGAGGTCGACCATGCAGACTTCGGGTCAACGTCCATAGGAACCCATTTCCTTGTAATCGTCGACGAATCTTCACGGTATCCTGAGGTGGAGTTTGTCGAGCCGCTGGCCTTCGAGCACGTGGTCGTGGCCGTGGAGAAAGTGTTCGTGGCCAATGGGTTCCCCCACACCTTGTGCTCATACAACGGGTCGCCGTTCCAGAGTGAGCGGTTCTCGGAACTCATGGAGAGCTGCGGGGTCCAGCATAGGAAGGTGTCCCCGTTGTGGCCTAGGGCAAATGGAGATGCTGAGAGACTGATGCGGATGCTCAATAAGACCTTCAGGATCGCCCAGGGACAAGGACAGCCACTTCAACGAGCCCTATACCAGTTCCTGCGGGTGTATCGCACCACCCCACATGCTTCCAAGGGGGTGGCTCCGGCTGTGGCCCTGTTCAAGCACTGCCCCAGGGGCCTAGTACCCAAGGTCGGGGAGAAGGAGCCCGGGGTGATTGACAATCAACAGGTCGAGGTAGACCGGTGGGTGAGGATTGAACAGGAGAACCTGCGAAGGGGTCTCCAACCCCAGCGGCTCGAGCTGGAGGACAAAGTCCTCATCCGTAATCGACACCCCCATGGAAAGCTCTTGCTCCCCTATGAGCCGGAGCCATTGGACTTGGTGGCTGTAAAGGGCTCCATGGTGACGGCCTCTGACGGAAGATTTGCCATCACCCGGAATGTCAGCTTCTTCAAGAAAATGGGTGATCCAAGAACTGAACCGCTGCGGGAGCCGGACTTAATGGAGGTACCGGAAGACGGAGGAGCTTCCTCCAGCACACCTGGGTCCCCTATCCGGGGGACGTCGGCAGAAGGACTTCCCGTGCCGGATGTAAGCGTGAGGTAACCCCAGAGGGCTGGGTGAGGGAAACCCGCTTACCTCAGTAAATACGTGCTGGGACAGTTGGTTGGTCAACCTGAGTGAGGGGATCTGGGTGGCTGACATTAAAGGGGTTCTGGGCAAGTGTGGCGTGAAATGTAACAGTTAATTGTTTTAGTGGTTTGCGGTGTATATTAAAAACATTTGTTTGTCCTCCCGAAAAAGGAGGAGTGTGGTGCTGCCCCATGACGGGACGCGCACGCGGCGGCATGACGTTGCACACCGCCGCATCCTGTATAAATAAATGGGGCGTTCCTGGCCGCGATAGAGCGACCGGGAAGACCGAACTGTGAGAACGTGCGTCGAGTGTGGTCCTTACAGGGTGGGGGCTTACAGGACCGCATGGGGGCCAGGACACACCCCCAACAATGCGGAATTGTGAATACATATGCCTCACAGGATGGAGTTTCTCAGCATGGGTGCAGACGTCCATCACCAGCACAGACACACTCCATGTTGTAAGCCATGAATGGCTCATTCAATGAAGTGTTTGTTTGACACTGAGGGGATATTCACCAAGGGCAGGGCTGACCCTGCTGCTGATGGCCTGCTACCCTTCTGAAGAGCCCAATTGAAGAGAGGGTCCCTTAATTCACATGGTGGTGCCTTTACTGGCAGGGTTTGCCCTTAGCAAATATCCGCATTAGCACGTGCAAGGATGACAAACAGGTGCTAAGATCTCATTTTAATTGGAATATACAAAACAGAAATCCTATGTAGTGATGACTGAAACTGTGTTGCCCTTCTAAAGTCTGTTTTCTTTGTTGTTGACCATGACCTCATCAACAGGGAAAGGGGGTTTTAGTAGAATGGTGCAGTTTCAAAGATCATTTGGTAAGATTCTTTCGTGGATTTTATTTTGATTGTTTTTATTCAAACAAGCCCTTAGCATGACGCGTGATCTTCGCAGATGCTAAGGGACCTCGTGGCAGAGACAAGGAGAGAGAGGGGGTGGGTGTTGTGTATTTCCCATGGAACTGTGGGCGCATTGCCCCTTTCAGGAAACTAGTCATGACCTCGTCATGACTCGACTTAATAAAAAAGATTCTGCTGGCACGTCAGGGTGACTGCAGCAGAGCCCCAGGAAGTGGCAACACTGACTGAGTATTCTTTGTCTTGCTGTGTGCCCACAGCCTGTGTCACAGCCCCGGCCTGGGTGCCCCCAGAGCCGAGGCTGGTGTCCACTGGGTGCTCCCAGCGTAGGTGTCTGATTCTGGTGATCCGGTACCTGCAGGGTGCCCCCTGCGGTCTGCCCACTGCGTCTCACCGGGTGATCCCGGTGCCCTGTGGGACCAGCTCCGGTGGCCCCAAAGTGAGCCGCAACAGTGTGGGTACAGGCCGAGTGAACTCAGTCTACTGAGTACATGGGCTCATACCAGTGAGCTACCTAATTGCATAGTGCCCCATTCCCAGGAGCAAATGATGATGTCATCGTTTTAGTTGGCATTTAAACAAAACTAAGACTGTTGAAATTTTGATAATGGAGTTTTTAGACAAATTGATCACAGTGACAAATGGTAATGGCGTGTTGCATATTTTGCTTCCGGCAACACCAAAAAAAACATTCTCTCACGGTAAATATTGTCCATCCCAAACAGAAATCGTCATACATATATTAATTCACTAGGGACGTTTTCTATGTAGCATTTATTTCAAAGCATTGACCCGGCATTAGAACTCAGTTTGAACATTCTATTATTCATTTCATTATGTTGGCGGCCAACGAACCTAAAACGAGCTATTCTACCCTTCAAACTCCTGCGATATACGCACACGTGCAAGCAGTAGAACATTTTAATTTCATTTCCTTTCCGCCTCAACAGTACACTTGTAAAAATGCAACAGGGGAATCTTCAGAGGTCAATTGGATGCAGAGTGTTTTCCCATTTTTTAAATAAATCCTACATTAATACACTAGGCGCTCTGCAGGCAGCACGATTCGACATTGATCGCGGTCCGCTTGTTTACAGTGTTTTGGCAAGCTGCTGATGTACTCCTCCCTGGGGACAGAGCAGGGGTTAATTGCCGTTAAACTCCCAGTGCCAAGTAATGGTTCAGACTCTGTGCTACATTAAAGATGACACTAATAAGCAACGAGTGCAGGGGATTGCTCTGTGCTGAAAATTGGACTTGCGGTGACAGGAACTTGGAGCAGAGCTCATGTAAGAGGAAGGCCATAATGTAATTATAACGGCTGAACATGTGTCATACCCAGTTAAATGATACATTAATGAATCGAAACAGGTGATGGAGCGTTGCTCTGCTAGCCGGGGTGCTTTCAAGGTTAGAGTGTCATTAATTTAGTAATCTATAATATGGATATTTTTCGCACAACAAATAAAACCAACGGTTAGGTTTTTGAAACGCGACTTGTTCCTGTAAACATAGTAGGTGAGAAACATTATGAAGGAGAGCTGGCTTCAGCCAACCGATAGGTGTGGTCTCGATCAGGAGGAAGCAACTTAAGTACAAAACATGGGGGGTGGGGAGGAATTGATGTTAACGATAAGTGAACAATGGGCTTCATTACAGGTCCGTCAGTAACCCTGCCGTTGCTAGCGGCGGGTTGCTGCCGGTCCCATAAAAAATGACCGGTGCCTTACTTCCCGGTGCCACTGGGCTATTCCAAGTCTGGCAGCCGGGAAGTCAGGCACTGACAATTTCGTTAATCTCCATGCCCATGGGAGTGGGGACCACGGAAGCACCAGCACCGTTGCTAACCGTGCCGATGCTTCCGTGACGGTCTGCCTACCGTGGCCGCTGTGCCCGGCAAGGTCAGACCTGTCGGGTACAGCGGCTCCAGCAAGCCGACCTGTAGTTTACCGGCACCGTTCTTTCCGTACCGGCATACTTATGTGTTTATTTTAAGTCTCCAAAATGCAATGTTAGTGACTAAAATAGATTAATTGGGTGGACGAATTTCAATAGCAGGAAATCATAATACAATTCCACAAAGGTTAAGGGGTTTAGGGTATGACTATCAAGGTGTCTGTGCCATGTCATACATGTTATGTTAAAGTTTTCTACGAATTAGATGACTGGCTATTGGAAAACTCACAAGTATAACTCGTCACATTGACTAAAGCAGTACTAGAATCATACACGATTATTGTATACTCAATTGTGGATTACTGAAGAATTAGCATCCGCATTGGGGGGGCAGTTTCGGATGTTAGGTACCCAGAAACCTGACATAAAGCCCCGAATGAAGCAATGGCTCTTAGTGAAGGCGTAGGGCTACTAACGCCTAACATTGTCCCCACTGGGGCAGCATATGATTTTAGCACCCACGTTAGGAATCCATGCAGCCATGGGCTGGAGGGTCACGCCACATGTCAACAAATGCATAATGGAGCTGGGAGCAAAGAGTTGTGCAGGCAGGTAGCATTGCCATCGGAAAGCGGTGCATACACCACACTCACGGAGGCCTGGGAGGTGAAGCGTGAGCATGTCATGCTGATGTCCCAGAAGTGTGGTAAGTGGTTGCTACTATTCTTCCGGCGATGTGCACTATATGAAGTCACATAAAAACAAAAGGCTTGATGCGGAGTGCTTTATACGTATGTTGAAATTGGTTATGTGTTTAGTTATGTGATTGTTGAGGGTAGATTGTTCTATTATGTTACAGCAAATGGGAGTTTTAGAGCAAATACAATTTTACACAACTTGTGATGCCGCATACTGAAAAAAAGCCACTACTCACACCAAGGTGGGATACATCAGAGGTTTGGTGTTGTGTGCTCTCAGTGACCTCAAACATCACCCAAACTCAGCCAACCATAAAGTTTCATTTAGGTATGTTTAGTTCAACTTAAGTCACAGACCTGAAATAAATCCTTAAACCTATAAGAATTACTGAGATGGAGAAAATAACTATCATCATTTAATGTACAAGGAGATGCATATAAAGGCCACACAGACAGTAAGAAGCACAAGAGACTACTCAAGAGACCAATCAAAGTGCGATTTCACTGATGCTGCCTGAACACTGTACAACTAGAACAGAGAGTTAAATAATGGGTTCCGAGGTTCATTCAACTCAAGAAGCCATTGACTTGTCTGAGCTCCCCATAGCTCCCAACTTTGAAGTCTTCGTATCTGAATTTACCTAGGGACAAATGTCAACGGCCTTGTCCTCTTCCTCCTCCACGAGTGCTGGTTGGTGTCTAAAAACAAACTACACCAGATGTTATCACCATTGGGATGTTTTAACATCAAGCCACATGCTTTTCTGTTGATGCCATCATCTAAATATTGGTCATCTGTTCTCTTCATAATTCTCTATTTTTCATATCCTTCATCAACCAGCATCCCAATAAAAGTAATAAACAGTTGCCTGTTGTGAGTTTACCTCTGTGTGGTGTCAGACCAACATTCCTCTTTGTATCTAAACGATTGTATCCGCTTACAGGGTTGGCCCTACCTTCCTTTATAGCACCACACGAGCATTTCCAAGATGGTTGACAGCTGCCACTGAGGTCATGTGAGGATGCATTCATTCATAACCTTCAGATGTGATCTTTTACAGCTATGTATCTGGGTGGGGTGCAATGCACTAATCATATTGTTTTTATAGTGTTGTGCACACGTTTAGTTGTCTAATGATTCTGCACATCTTTTCTCTTCTTAGCTCTCAAGTGAACCTCGTTTGTAGTCTATGAACACCCTCTGCCACTAACGTTCATTCCAAAATGCACCAATTGTCTCTTTTTGCCCTCCACATTATTCCTCTACTGCGATTCATTTAAATGGAAAGTTGAAGTTGCACTGGCTGATGTCAGAAAAGTCTGGCTAACACATAAGGTGTAGAATAAATAGACAGGTATTAACAGAAGTCGTAGTGAAACTAATTTGTATTGTTGCACGTTAGTTACTGTGCAGACCTAGGAATTCATAGGATTTACCTTACACTGTCCACTATCAAAATGGGAGTCATTTCATGTTGGGCATAGTCTGGGTTTATCAAGTACTGCACAATTTAGGAACCAGGAAGCTCTGCCTGCTTCCTAGTTTCTGTCTGGCCTGTTGGAGCACTGGGGCCGGGGGCCGGGGTGCCACGTGAAAGACGGATTTGTGCAGAAGATAAGAAAAAAAATGTTATTGTAAGTGTGTGTTCGTCTGTGAGTGCGTTGGTGTGGGATGTGTATCATACATTTGTGTATCTATCCACTCATTCATGCAAGGGTGTTTTATATATGTATTAGGTAATGCATGTGTGCATGTGAAGGATCAAGTGTATGGTGCATGGGTGCAGGTGTTTGAATGAGCGAGTGAATGGTTTGAGCAAATGAGTAGAGTGAGTGTTTGTGCATGTGTGTTTGTGCTGGGCTGGACACAGAGGAGCTCTGATTGTGGTTGGGAGATGGGGAGATGGAGGGAGGAGAGGCTAGCGGGGGGAGGAAAACATGTCCAAATTGGCTGCACAATAATGCCAGTCTAGCCGAACAACACTTATGCTAATTTTAGCACAGTTGCCCCAAATAAAATGACATGCCACTATAAGAAATAGCGGGGGCAGGAAGGGAGGCTCTCTTCCACTACTATAGCATTTTTCATCCATGAAAAAGCAAGCATGATACATACTTGCCAACCCTACTGATTTAGGCAGTAGGCTACTGCTTTTTAAGCAGTCCTACCACCTACAGATTTGGGTGACAGATCCTACTGCTTTTTACATTGGCAGGTAATTTATGTGACTCTAAGGCAATGAATCTGTGCTGTGGGCGGGTAAGTGATACATTTGAGTAATGGGCTCAGATCAATCCACTGACCTCACAGCTATGTGACTCTGCCCTGCACTCTTGCCGGGACAGGCCATAGGTGCACCACCAGAGAAGGCAAGTGGCAGAGGGCACCACCATCACACAACATCTGCCTATCAGACTGAGGAGGGTTTCAGTCTCCATGTTTTTCAGTGTTCAACCTGCACTGCATATGTACTGCCCGGGCTGCTGCCACAGAGCAGTGGCAAGCATTGCCTACTAGCTCTGTGTGATTATTTTCTGTGTAGTTAGGTAATTGAAATTGGTGTTAACTTACCATTTACAACTATACATTTTAAACATTTGAGCATCTTTCCATGTTGTGCTGTTTGATGGGTGTGCTTTTTAGAATGCTCCAGTGGTGCTCCTGTGATGTCATTGTTATGCTAAGTATTATTTTTGAAACTTGAAAAATCCTACATCTTTTTGGTCACAAAATGTTGGCAAGCAAGCATGCTATGTGTTATTACATAACTATTCAGGCATTTTGGGGCAGCAAGTCTAACCATTTCTTACAGTGGCATGGCTTTTTTACTTGGCATTTATGGTAAAGCAAGCATGATATGTGTTATTACGAAGTTAAACTGACATTTTAATGCAGCCTGGGTAGCTATTTCTGGACCATATATACAGCAATATTTTTGGTGGGGATAATATTACCTAATACCTATACCAAGAGGCAGAAAATGAAGGAATATGCATACATTTGCATAATTATTTTGCAAATACAGTAAATGGAAACTAAATATGTAAAGTTACAATTTCCCCTGACCTTGTTCTTCCTTGCTTTATTCTCTTTTTGTAGGCGACACATCATCCAAAGACTCATGTTTTCACCCGTTGACGGACAGTCATTCCTTTGGTGACTTTGAACAGTAGCTTTACCGCCCATATACAAACTGCGAGAGGTCTATGCATTGCTATTATCAAAACGGTAATGTACTGATTTTGTTGTCCGGTCTCTGGAACCACATCACACCAGTTCTCTGCACGCGTACCCACGTGCTCCTGTGCCGACATATAACAAACTAATTAAGGACAACTTATAAAAATGACTTCAAAGCCGGAGCTCTCATCAGTTACAAAAGCATCTCTCCCCTCTGTTACATAGCACCAGGGGGCATCAAGCAGATGGCTGAATTGGCTGAACGTTCCATGCCCTCTTATTCTGCATATACTGTGATTTGGGGAAATAAGACAGCAGTGAACTTTTCAACTGTATTTCCTTTGGGTTTTTTTGCACTGAAAAAAAGACACGTGAAACTTTCAGCGCATGGCCACATTTGCTAAATATTATTAGAGTGTCTCAAAAGGACAATTGAAGACTGACGAAACAATAGGCACATTTTAATGATCGGTCTGCAATAACATAATATATGCAAGTTACTATTTGGAAGACTTTTAACAAGTGTTACATGGACATATATGCCGTATGAGAAAAGCTGAGCAGAAAACAGAGACCCAATAAAAAAGAGAAAAGGGAACATGAAGTAAACGCTGACAGTAATGTAAATACGAAACACTATTCAACAATACGACATGAGCATGGGGGTTTTAGCAAAGTGATAAAGCCATAAGTAATGCATTGTAATTTAGTATAATGGATGATTATACTATACTCTGAGAAAAGGGAACATGTAAGTAATACAAACTTCATCTTAAAGCCAAATGAATACTGCTTTGTAAGAGTAGTAGTCGCTAAACCAGCAACAGAGTACTGGTAAACAGCAGGGATCCTGTCAGGGCTAAATCCAAAACCAGACCAAGACAAGGGGCACAGAGGGGTATGGTGGGGATTGTGATGCTTAGACAGGGCGTAAGAACAGTGCCTAGACAGTTGCAACCATATAAAAAGCTGCTTTGCCCCTTTTGTAGAAAAGCAGCCCTAAAAAACTACACTTCCCAGCAGGAGCTGTCTCCTGACTACAATTCCCAGCATGCCCCGGGTCGCTATGGACCAATCAGGATCCCGGCCGTGTGTGGCTCGTCTACGCGAATGCGCAAGCCCCGAGGCACAGGGCTTGCGCTTGAGACTTCGGAGAGAGAGGACCTGAAGAACCCAGCTCCAGCAGAATCACTTGCGAGGGGCCCAGCCTCACCGGAGAAGCAGCCTGGCCCCTCGCTCTCACAAGATAAGTTCTTTTACCCTTCTTAGGAATCAGAGGGATCGGGGGAGAAGCGCAGGGGGCCATTGCTCGCCCATTCCAAACCCCTGCGCCTACCAAGAAGATAAGTGGGCGTGTATTTGGCGCGTCGCCACATCGCGCTTGTATTGTTGTGGGGAAGTGATAGTGTACGGAAATATCCGCACCAAACTAGTGTGTGTTCCCGCCTCCTGGGACCTGGGAGAACAAGGCGCACAGGAGGCGAAAACACATGTGGCAACTTTCTGCGGCGGTCTGAAGGAAGACCACTGTGGAAGATTAGCGCTGGCAATTTCCATATCAGGAACAAGTGGAAAAAAGCCCAGAAGAGTGGCGTAACCTTGGCATACTCATCCGCGCGTGAACAGAGCTCAGATGGCTGCAATGAAGGTTGTGTGGCTTGAATGTGTATGAGGAATGAGTGTGAATGTTATCTGAACTCAGAGGACAAAGTGTTAACTTGTGTTGTTTCTTTTAGCTTGGACCAGCTGTGAAACACTACGGACCTGCCACAAGACTTGATGGCTCTACCACGGACTACCACGGACAGGACACTGCAAACCAGAGCTAAGTTTGCATGCTGGAAAATAATGCTGTTTAGTTGTGGACTGATCTATGTGCATGGGCTAGACTTTGTAATGTTAACCAGTGAGGGGGCCTAAATCCGGAAATGTGGTATTGATGTGCGAACAGCTACTTGGTACCAAGTACATCAAAGTGTGCAATAGTCAGCCCTTTCCCTAAAATACCCCTTCCTACCCACAACCTCTACCCAACCCTCAATCCGGTTTCCCTAAACTTCCCCCAACCTATCCAACCAGCGAGACCCTAATCCTCCTTCCCTGCTCTGGTCCAGGTTGCCTGTGTAAGCTTTGACTTGCAGGCTCCACGACCATAGTGGGGGTGGTTGGTATTGCGCCGCTCCTGTGCCTTGGACCAGAGTACCTTGACAGAAGTGCAAGCCCACGTATTTTCCAGGCGCCTGAGCGGCGCAGCCAACCCCCGCTGCAGTCATGGAAGAAATTGCTAAAGCCTTGCAGGATTTGCAAGGGGAGTTGGCCGCATCCAGGCAAGATTACGCTATGTTGTCCGCGTAAGTGCGGAGTCTAGCTGCCCAAGCATCGCCCCTACCCGGTCAACCATCTACCCCGGTACAGGTACACGTAAACCCGGAAGCCATTGTTCCGCTCGCACCACCCGAACGATATGCAGGGGATCCGCAAAAATTCTCCACGTTCCTAACCCAATGTCGTCTCCATTTTCTTACCAAGACGTCTGCCTTTCGGTCTGCTCAAGCACGTACTGCCTTCGTGATATCATACCTTACAGGGGACGCTGCCTCTTGGGCGAACCCTTTGGTTCAAAAGGACGATGGCGTCCTATATAACTGGGATGAGTTCCTAGGGGAATTTGAGAAAATCTTTAATCGGCAGGCAGCCATCCTTTGTAAAGATCGGGAATTGTTGAGTTTAAGACAAGGCAATAGGGAGCTGGTGGCTTATGTCACGCAGTTCAATCGGCTGGTGGCAGAAGCCGAATGGCCTAGGGAGAAAAGGATGTCCCTATTCTATCAGGGATTGAAAGATGAGATAAAAGATCTTATAGCCCAGGTTGACCCACAACCAAGAGAGTGCTCGGATATGATAAAACTGGCCTTGCGTCTCGAACACCGCATGGCGGAAAGGGGTGGCGATAAGAGAAGAGGAGAATCCCATCCTGTACCACGGTTAGACCAATTTAAAGGATCTCGTGGGACGGTGGACAAATCTGAGGGGGATGAGCCGATGCAAATCGGTTCAATCGGGGGCCCCTTAACAAAGGAGGAGAAAGAGCAGAGAAGAAAGGACGGGGTCTGTATGTATTGCGGTAAGGCTGGGCATTTCGTTCGCGAATGCCCCACCAAACCAAAAACCCAGGGAAACGCCTCGGCTCGCCGGTAGTGGGGGTCACCCGGTCGAGCCTAGCAGATAGCAGGGCCCCAATTGCAGGCTATTCAAATTATGCCCCATACATTACTCTGAGAGGTTGCCTAGAGTTCCTAACAGAAAGGAAACAGGTTACCCTGTTAGTGGACTCGGGTGCGACCGGGAATTTCATCGATGCCCAGTTCGTGGGTACATTAGGAATTCCGGTGCAGTGTAAACCTAAGTCAGAACCGGTTCATGCAGTGGATGGCACCCCCCCTTCGGGTCCCGTCACTCATAGCACCTTTGTTATGACCCTTCAGTGTGGAGATGGGCATACAGAGAAGATTGCCTTTGACATTATTGCCGCCCGCAATTTGGGCTTATCCTGGGATTGCCATGGTTAAAGAAGCATGATCCCCACATTCAATGGACCACAGGGTCGATTAATCTGAATTCTCTGTATTGCAGCAAACACTGTTTAGAAAAGGTTCTGTCTGACATACGCACCATCAGCGTTGTTAATAGCCAACCAGAGGTACGTCCTGAAGATCTGCCCCAAGCGTATGCCGACTTTGTAGATGTTTTTAATAAACAGGCTGCTGATTTTTTTCACCCACACACCGGCCCTTCGATTGCCGGATAGACCAGGAGTCAGGAGCGGTACTGCCATGCAGCCGCATCTACGCTTTGACCAAGGCTGAAAATGACCACCTCTGGGAATATATTGCATCCAATCTCAAGAGTGGCTTTATCCGGCACTCCAATTCTCCAGTTTCGTCGCCTCTGTTCTTCGTACCGAAGAAGTCTGGGGAGCTCCGGACTTGCATAGATTACCGCGGAGTGAACCGGATAACCATTAAAAAACGTTATCTGCTCCCTTTAATCCCTGTACTTCTTGACCAAGTTAGGGATGCAGTCATCTACACTAAGTTGGACCTTCGAGGCGCATACCACTTAGTACGGGTGCGTGAAGGAGACGAGTGGAAGACCGCCATCCGAACCAAGTTCGGATTGTACGAATACCAGGTCATGCCATTCGGCCTCTGTAATGCCCCTGCCGCCTTCCAACATTTCCTGGACAAGGTACTTAGAGAATATCTGGACGTATGTGCCGTCTTGTACATCGACGATATCCTCATTTATTCCGGCAGCCTTCAGGAACACGTCCAACATGTACGTGCGGTGTTGCAGAAGTTGCGAGAACATCACCTTTACGCAAAACTGGAAAAGTGCGAATTTCATTGTACCACCGTGGAGTTCTTAGGTTATTTCCTAACTCCAACCGGCGTACAAATGGATAGTAAAAAGGTGCAGGCGATTTTAGATTGGGCGCCTCTGGCTAATGTAAAAGAAATACAATCCTTTTTAGGGTTTGCAAACTTTTAGAGACGGTTCGTTAAGAATTTTTCGGCATTGTTTACTCCAATCACGAAGCTTCTCAGTAAAGGTTGCCCTTTTGTTTGAGATGCCTCAGCCGAGCAGGGATTTCAACAGCTCAAAAAGGAATGGGGGCCGTCCTGTCCCAAAGAGATCCCACAACTGGTCTGTTACATCCGGTGGCCTATTACTCGAGGAAACTGCTGCCAGCTGAGGTGAATTATATCATCGCAGATCGAGAACTGTTGGCAATAAAAGCAGCATTTAGTGAATGGCGGTATTACCTGATGGGGGCACGCCATACCATAACGGTAATCACAGATCACCGTAACCTACAGTTTATCAAGACCGCCAAGACCCTGAGCCCACGTCAGTTACGTTGGGCCTTGTATTTCGCGGAGTTTGATTTTATTATCACATACAGGCCCAGAACCAGTAACCAAAAAGCTGACATTTTATCACGCTACCCTGAGTCAACAATTCGAGAGGCGAACCTTACGCCCCAGTCGATAATCCCTTCCGCTCGCATAATTGGTGCGACCTGCGACTTCTTTGAAGCTATTCAGAAGGAAATCTCTATGCAGGAACTGCACCATTGGTGCAAACAAGACCCTCAGAACGTAATTACTGCAGGGCTTCCATACCATGCTCATGCTCTGTATTTGCCTACCACGGCACTCCAAGAGAAGGCAATGTCATGGTGTCATGACTCGTCCCTTGTGGGTCATCCAGGAAGATCAAAAACACAAGAACTGGTGGCTAGATATTTTTGGTGGCCAAAGTGGCTACGAGATGTTCAACAACACGTATTGAGGTGTGAAGTCTGTGCCCGTAATAAGGCCAGTCACCAAAAACCTGCAGGCCTACTGCATCCCTTACCAACTCCAGACGTACCATGTCATACTATAACCATGGACCTCATTGTGGATCTCCCGTCAATACAAGGTCACACCTCCATACTGGTGATTGGAGATACATTTTCAAAGATGGCCCATTTTATTCCTTGCAAGGGAGTCCCAACCGCTAGTGCAATTGCGGAATTATTCTTACAAAATGTCATCCGCCTTCATGGGCTTCCACACCATATTATTACCGACAGAGGCCCACAATTCTCCTCGCGGTTTTGGCGTGAATTTTGTAGGATTATTGGGATGGAAGTCCATTTGTCATCTGGGTACCATCCCGAGACTGACGGCCAAACCGAGCGTGTGAATCAGGGGCTCGAGCAATACCTACGTTGCTTTGCTGCAAGCAGAGAGACAACTTGGGTCCAACATGCTTGGTTAGCTGAGCTAGCCTACAATAATGCCGTACATGCATCCACCAAAAAGTCTCCCTTTTATTGTCTCTAAGGGCGACATCCACATATTCTTCCCGTAGCTGTCCCGTCCTTGGGTGTGGAGTTGCCCACACTAGCGGGACAGCGAATTGAAATTGAGCAAGTATGGAAGGAGGCACAAGGTAATCTCGTTAGAGCAAAACATTCCTATAAGCACTATGCAGACAAGCATGGCCGTGCCAGTCCTCCCTATTGTGTGGGTGATAAAGTTTGGCTATCCACCCGTAATATTCAGTTGGATGGTTCCAGAAAGCTGCAGCCCCGCTACTTAGGCCCATTCCCAATAGCAAAGATCATAAATCCTGTTGCAGTCCGATTGGATTTACCGTCTCAAATGAAAATTCACCCCACGTTCCACACGTCCCTGCTAAAACCTGCCCCGTATGGGACTCCCGTCAAACCCCCCCCAGTAATTGTTCATGGAGAACCTGAATATGAGGTACGTGCAATTTTAAACTCCAAAAAAGGCTTTGATGACCAAGTGTACTATTTAGTGGACTGGGTGGGGTATGGACCTGAAGAGCGCTCGTGGGAGCCCTCACATCACGTTCATGCTCCAAGATTATTGCGCACTTTCCATAAGAACTATCCAGATAAACCCGGAGGGCCTACCTTCTGTGGGAGGGGGAGTGCTGTCAGGGCTAAATCCAAAACCAGACCAAGACAAGGGGCACAGAGGGGTATGGTGGGGATTGTGATGCTTAGACAGGCGTAAGAACAGTGCCTAGACAGTTGGAACCATATAAAAGGCTGCTTTGCCCCTTTTGTAGAAAAGCAGCCCTAAAAAACTACACTTCCCAGCAGAAGCTGTCTCCTGACTACAATTCCCAGCATGCCCCGGGTCGCTATGGACCAATCAGGAGCCTGGCCGGGTGAGGCTCGTCTACGCGCATGCGCAAGCCCCGAGGCACGGGGCTTGCGCTTGAGACTTCGGAGAGAGAGGACGTGCAGAACCCAGCTCCAGCAGAATCACTCGCGAGGGGCCCAGCCCCACCGGAGAAGCAGCCCGGCCCCTCGCTCTCACAAGATAAGTTCTTTTACCCTTCTTGGGAATCAGAGGGATGGGATCGGGGGAGAAGCGCAGGGGCCATTGCTCGCCCATTCCAAGCCCCTGCGCCTACCAAGAAGATAAGTGGGCGTGTATTTGGCGCGTCGCCACATCGCGCTTGTATAATGAAAGTGTACGGAAATATCCACACCCAACTAGTGTGTGTTCCCGCCTCCTGGGACCTGGGAGAACAAGGCACACAGGAGGCGAAAACACACGTGGCAACTTTCCGCGGTGGTCTGAAGGAAGACCACTGTGGAAGATTAGCGCTGGCAATTTCCATATCAGGAACAAGTGGAAAAAATCCCAGAAGAGTGGCGTAACCTTGGCATACTCATCCGCGCATGAACAGAGCTCGGATGGCTGCAATGAACGTTGTGTGGCTTGAATATGTATGAGGAATGAGTGTGAATGTTATCTGAACTCAGAGGACAAAGTGTTAACTTGTGTTGTTTCTTTTAGCTTGGACCAGCTGTGAAACACTACGGACCTGCCACAAGACTTGACGGCTCTACCACGGACAGGACACTGAAAACCAGAGCTAAGTTTGCATGCTGGAAAATAATGCTGTTTAGTTGTGGACTGATCTATGTGCATGGGCTAGACTTTGTAAGGTTAACCAGTGAGAGGGCCTAAGTCCGGAAATGTGGTATTGATGTGCGAACAGCTACTTGGTACCAAGTACATCAAAAGTGTGCAATAGTCAGCCCTTTCCCTAAAATACCCCTTCCTACCCACAACCTCTACCCACCCCTCAATCCGGTTTCCCTAAACTTCCCCCAACCTATCCAACCAGCGAGACCCTAACCCTCCTTCCCTGTTCCGGTCCAGGTTGCCTGTGTAAGCTTTGACTTGCAGGCTCCACGACCATAGTGGGGGTGGTTGGTATTGCGCCGCTCCTGTGCCTTGGACCAGAGTGCCTTGACAGATCCCAATCGTAAAGGTAAACCAGACACTGTTCAACTGGTATAACATCTTCACCTTTTGTGGCAACACGGGCTGAGGCCCGGCTAAACTCTCAGGTGGTTTCCGAAGTGACAACAGTAGCAACCCAAACAGCAATAGCAGAAATGTCCAAAATTAAATAATCAAGGTTCTATAAAAAAAAGATTTTTAATTGAACATTAAAAGATGCAAAACACATAAAATATCCCACCCCTCTAAGAAAAATCACAGAGCTTTAAGAAAGTGATGTATGGCACTCTGGGTATTTGAAAAGGTGTGTTCTGGGCAGACATTGGGGCAATGTGAAGGTTCAAAAAGGATATGTCTTTCAAGAAAAGGTTTGAAAAGTGGGCTTATAAATCACTATAGTCCCATTAGTGGACTAGGGGGACAGGGCCACTTGACAGTGCCTAATCCTTGGTTTTAGGTGATTTAATTGTTTCAAACTGGGCTTCTCTGTGCTTTCCTTGTGATCAAACTGGGTTCAATTTACAATGACTCAGGTTGTTTCAGGCAGCAAGACACAGTCGATTCATTATGGAACCGGGCTCTGTGCAGTTCAAGTCAGTGTTCGAGGCAGTGTGGTTCGAAGGGCCAACAGGTTTAGAGTGGTGGTTGAGTCGGTTTGAGATGATGTTACCACTCGGTCAAGTCAGCATGTGACAAGGGCTCCTGGGAGCTGAATTGGTGCTTGTATCACATCGAGGGGAGGTGATGTTGGTTCGATGCTGTGTTCGAACATGCAGTGAGTTGAAGCTTCCACAGTGGTGAGTTGGTGTTTGAGCTGAGTCGGCAATCAGTGATCCTTGGCTGGGGTGGTATCTAGACAGTTAAAAAATACAGGCAAACAGTTCAAAGATTGCCAAAAGCAGCACAGCTGACCCAGTTGCCATTAAAGACATCAAATGCATTTACAATTCAGTTCTAAGTATTGCAAACTGGATTTCAGGTACTCCTGATCTTTCTGGTGCTGGGAGCCCCAATCCAGAGTTTCCAGGACATGGTGAATCTATGTATTCTGCGCTCCCACTCCAGGGAGGTTGGCTAGCACCTATAGGGGATCCTTCACCTCTAGTGAGGAACCTAGCTCTGGTGCAGCTGGCAAAGGGACACACCTTGGCCCAAACAGCAGCCACACACCCAATTTCCTGTTCATGGTTAGGGGGCATACCTCTCCTCTGACTTGCAAGCCTTCTATCTCCATCTCATATTTTGGAATGGTGTGTACTCCCAAGAGAAGTGCAATTAATTCTTCTTCTTCAATGCACAAAATGAATAAAGGAAGGAATGGGAGACCCCGGCCTTTTTAAGGCAAATTGTCACTTATGATTGCACAAAACAAGACTGTTGTAAGGAGTCCAATGGCTCTTGCTGTTGCATATGACTCTTGCCTTATGACATCATATCCAGAGTGTCTTGATCTGCAGGAAGTAGAGGGGACAGATGGGAATGCAAGATGGTGGAACACCTTCTCAGTTCCACCTTTGTCTCTCTGGCTACCCTCTCACTCCACCCTTTTCACATGCCTGTTGACGTCAAATGCCCTCTGTACTGCAGCACCCTTGTGTGAAGTTGGCCTTTGTTTATGTAAGCGTCTCATGGAGTGAGCTCCTGTGTCTGAGGGGGGGTGGTACCCCTCCTCCTGTGCAATAAAAGGAAATCAGCATTTTTTCTATTGTCTATTGTCTTACTTGCTGAAGTCGGGACAAACCAAGCTGTGGAAGTGTGGAAGTGTTCAGCCCCCAGTTGAGTTGAAAGTGAAATAAATACATCCACGCATTGAATTGGGGTGGAGGAGGGTGATGAAATAAGGGGGTGGGGTCAGGGTTATCCTGGCAGGTAATAATAGAAGAAATGATTTGTCTGTTTATGATGTTACCATTGCAACCCCAATCTCAGCATTTATATTTTTCCTGAAATCCAAGCTGACTCTGGTTAGGATGCCCCTGTCCTTATTATCGCCACATATTTCTAATTGCCATAATCTGGACTGCACATGGTTACTCAGTTATCACCCTTTGTGGGTGCTTCAGACAATCAGGCTGCTCCAAACCCATGCTGCATCCAACGTTCCAAGCCCACGTTCAGAGCAACCCCAATGCTTTTTGAACCTGTGCTGCACCATGAGCTGCCGGTCCCCCCTCCTATACTGCCTCCCACCCCACCTTAAGCTCCTCAACATCCCCTGCGCCCCTCTCCTTACCTTCATGGGGCCTCCACGTGGCCTGCACCTCTCTGATTCCTTCTGCAATCCTTCATTTATGGAAATAGAAGAGGGGCTCAGAGCTAAGCTCTGCCTTCCATTTCAACCACTCCCCGGCCGCAGCCAACAAAGCAGCGCAGCTGATTTTTTTTATTTTTTATTGCTATTAGCACCTTGAGTGTTTGCCTCGAGGTGCTAATGGCAATACGCACCAGTTATGGGGGCTTAACTGGCCCGGTAACGGAACCGGGCCCGGTGTTAAGTACCCACAATTTGCTCTGGTCTATCACTTGGGCCCCTGAATGCTACTGGTTGGTGAAGCCCCAAGAATGGGTGCGTATTGCCGTAATGTTAATGCATCAAACCAAAATGGTTGAGATAGACTTTAGCCTCCTGTGTGTGCTCTGCTAGCCTGCCAGGACAATTTGGAATGCTGTTAGAATGCTGAGCGTGAGGCACTTGGGAAACAAACAGTGTGGTTTTGATAGGTCAGGCTTCCTCTAGAAGGGGTGGGTGAAATTCTATGAATCCATTTAATGGAAATTTCTCTGTAATCCATATGAAATTCAACAGTTTTGCCCAATTTCGAATTGTCTCAAAATTCACAGTTCAACTGCAAAAGTTGGGAAATGTAATGATTTTACAATTTCTCAATTTTTATGAGCAGAATTACTGTACAATCATACCACTTTTGGCCATGAAATATACATTTCTGGTTTCGTATGGGTGAAATTTGCTCTGTGGAATTCCACTTCCTATGCAAATAAGCAAATTTCACTTTTCCGGCTATAATTCTTTCCACTTCTCTCTAGCAACACGCAGGGGCACGCTCAAAGACTTTTGTGAGAATATTTAGCGAGACGCATACTGAAATAGACATGCTAGCTATGTGTGGTAGATTGGCCAGCAAGTTGGCTGTCCATAAACTGTTTGGAATTTGAGACAATGTTGAGCCTAGGACCCAACCTGAATGTTAGTAATTCAGCACACGGGAGATGATTATAATCTTAATTTAGTTTCTACTTGTGAATATGCAAATCCAACGCTCATTATGGGTCATATACACACGATAAAGAAGTAACACAGTAATGCCAAAAGTAACGTGAAGGCTGACATCACGACACACGTATATCACACCTATATTACACCTAGTGCACCACAGGTTAGGGAATAGGTTGCTGCGCAGGGAAGTACGCATGTGAAAAAATAGAAGGTATATGTATTTTGAAACCAGCAGGTAACTAGGCAGACCAGTCGAGAAGACCGTGCACCAAGTGCCACCAACCCTGAACTATAGAATAAGCTGCAAAGCTTCAGACAAATATAGTTAGAGAGATTCATCAAGCTGGTGAAACTTAGTAATAAAGCAGCAACAAAAAACCCCTGCCCACCAAACATCTATAAATCAATCCTCACAGAAGGCACTCCATTGTAATGCCACAGAAACTTCATCAACCAATCGCTCTCAACTGGGAGAGTACCATAGTCTTTCAAATCTGCGTACATCAAGCCACTCATCAAGGATACTACGGATTATGTGGAAGACCTATCTTATTAGAGAATGATATCAAACATTACCTATCCGGCAAAACTGCTAGAAACCTATGTCTACGAACAAACCATGGAAGACGTAGAAATACACCAACTATTGGACCCGGCACAAGTCGGCTTCAGACCTATGAGAAGGATAGAGACACCACGTCTCTCTATCTGTGATGACTTAAAGACCAAAGCTGACTCCAAAACAAACTCTGCACTGATAATACTTGACCTCTCTGCAGCGTTCAACACAGTCAACCACAACATCCTAATCAGGAGACTGGAGGGAATAGGGATCACGATACAGCACTGATATGGATTAAATTGTTCCTATCTGAAAGAACAGAAACAGTATGGATGAAACCATTCAAATCAGTAAACAGGACACCACCTGTAAGTACCACAAGGATCCTCCCTATCCCCACTCGTCTCCAACATTTACTTGACCCCACTAATAAAACTCATCAAAAGGCATGGCAGATGACACGTAAATCAACTACAAAATTGAAGATGTGCAAGAGGAGAACACAACGCTAGTAGACTGTCTGAAAGAACTCTACGGTTGGATGAACACAAACAGCCTCAAACTCAACCCAGGCAAGACAGAAATCATGATCATATCCAAAAATCGGTAAAGCAATCAATATATCCCATGGCCAACAGAACTAGGAACACTGCCCATGACATCAAAAATAGTCAAAAACCTTGCAATCGTAATGGACGATGAGCTAACTCTAGAACCACAAATATACACAATAATCAAGAAATGCTTCTTCTACCAACAAGCCATCAAAGATCCTACCATTCCTCTCCTTTACGCACAAAACACTACCCATAATTTCCATCATCGTGTCCAGGATATACTACGCCAACAGCCTATACCTCGGAATGCTGGATTATCTTCTGAAGAAACTGCAACCTATACAGAACGCAGCAGCCAGACTCCTCCTCAAACTCTCCCGAAGAGACCACATCCCTTGTGCGCTAAAGATGCTACACTGGCTACCAGTCAAAAAAGGAATCACATTTAAAACAATGTGCACAAAGCACAGAGCAATCCACTGCCAAGGAGCAGAATTCCTACAAAAGAAAATTAATTTACCAGCCGACCAGAACACTCAGATCCAGCAACGACATCCACCTGGAACCAGCAATAATGTGTAACTCCCTCCGAGACAAATACTAAACATAAAGGACCATCTAAAATTTAGAAAACTCCTGAAAACCTGGCTGTTTCACTCAGCACCAGACGAAAACGAATGAGCAACACCCACACCTCTCGGAAATGAAAACACATATCACAAGACAGAGGACTAAAGCGTAGCATGGCATCTTCAGGGCGGTAGAGAGCTCTCCAAGTGGGAGGGAGACCTGGGTCCACATGGAGGACCTTAACAGAGGCTAACCAGAGAGATGGGAGCGTCTTAGGTTGAACCACCGACAGAAGGGATAAGAGTTGAAGGGGAAATAGTGGTGACAGAACAGAAAAACCACAGGGACCAGATAGCTCAAAGGCACAGGGAAGAGGTCCTTCCTCCCCCTTAACACCCCTCAAGCAGCCCAGGAAGGAGATGGCGGCAGCACACTGGGATATGCCAGGGCCCCAAGTGGTGTAGAAATCCATTATCCAGGAAATGGGGTGAAGCGGGTGGGTGGAAGAGGCATCACCACTAAATATACCTGCAGACAACCCACAACCCTACACAGAATATAGGAGGGAGACCCCACCCCTAGCACAGCCCAATACGCGATACTAGCAGGGACGTGTAACACAGGTGGCCAAAAAGGAGGAGGTGCCATGGAGCGGCACCAATAACCAACCCACTAATAATCTCATCCCTCTGATTATACCTCTCAAATTCGAAACATAAAACAACCATACCTATATTGCACAACACACCCCACACACTTCACTACACCACAACAATGAAACAAACCATGCATAGCCTTGCACAACAGCAGATGACAACTACCTACCGGAAAAATATCACACCTATGCTCAACGAACAATGTAAATGGAACTGAAGCTTCCAACAGCACATCACAGCTCTCTTGCACTTTTTCCTGCTCAGTCCTACTAACGTATCCTACTCTCTTGCTTTTGAGATCTGCCATAGCACCCAGGGAACACTTTGGTGGTGATAGTGCACAGTATAAATATCATTTAACATAATATAACAGGTATATTAACAAATAACATTTTGTCCATATGTTAGTAGGCCGTTGGCAGACAAGCCACTTTTTAGCTGTTTTGAAAGGCCACAGCTCACAGTAGAATTGAAGCTTTGCTGACACTCGAAGAAAATGCTAGATTGGCTCACCAAGGATGAAAAACTAAGAAGCCCACAGTAGCTAATTATATGTTGCAGAAGGAAACGTTTCTCATGTGACAGAACTGCCGCTAAATACCAGGTGCAGTCCCATACGATCATTTGAAGGTCTTTATCTAGAGCTGGCATGGTGCAAGAGAAGGGACAGGGAGCAAACAGGATCAAGTGGGTGCGGGAAGCAGGGAGCCAATCAGTGGACTGGGATATGTTGTTCCAGATGCTGTAACGATGCCGCTGACCTTGTTGCTGTTCCATCCTAGTTCAATTGGATAGATTCAGTGGAATGCTGTGGCTCACGCTGTCTGCAACAAAAGGGTCCAATCGGCATTGAGGGATTTATCAACCTGTTCCTTAGCGGATGCTAACCGATTGAATGCCAGAGTTTATGCAGGTCAGCAGATAAATATGTATTTGAGGGGAGGGACCCTTAAGGGTCATGACTTCATGAAGGAATGTTGAGGGTGATGTGCCAGGAAATGCTTTTATCCAATCAGGACATGTAATGTATATGAACCGATAGGGGTCCTGTGACAACCCACCAATTATATATTAGCACATCTCCAAAATTGTAAATATGTATAAACTATGCTAATATTATTTTTCCTTGGCTAAATATTGCAGCCCTTTTGGGCGTAGTTGAGAATGTATTACAGTTCAGGTCCACAGGTCCACAGAGCTGTTTATTCTCCCAGTTGACTGATTAATAAAGCAGTTTATTTCTCGCACAGTGTGCTCTTCTTTTGGACTACTTTTGTATTTGTCTTGTCTACAGGCTAGCTGGCACTAAGAGAGCTTTTCGGCAAATGGCAAGGTCGGTGTGCTTGAAGGTGCTGATGCGACTGACCTATGAAGCAGATGAAGTCTGTAGTCCATTTGTTTTTATTCTGTCCCTTTAACAGCATAGGGGTGCAGGCCTATTTCTGAAGAGAGATGAATAAGGAGGTTATGAAAGGAAATGTTGCTTATTCGTTCTACCGACAAACTGCAAGTCACTCACAGTCACATCCACATTCCTAGGATAAGCATGGCAACAACACAAATGTTGCAGGACAGGTGGGGGCAGGGTGAAAGGCATGTGAATTTTATCCTCCCCTTACAAATGTAGGATATGCTCAAAACCCAAACAAGCAAAAACAATCCATGCAGCACTATAGAGTGCACTATAGAGTGCACAAATTGCAAGAAAAATGTGTTTTATTACAGTCAACTTTAGCTGAGTAAAAACAAGCTTCATTCAACACGCCTACATTAAATGGTGATATATAAATGAGGAAACCACAAGCATAAAATTGAAATGGCTACATTCCTACAACCCATTGGCTTTTATCCTTAATTCCCTAAAGAAACCCATACACTAGTTAGGCCTTTTGGCCGAATTCTACCCTCGTGAATCAACAAGTACAACCCCTCTAACGGTTAACCAATGTCTTTGGGCCTCATCAGAAGTTGAGCGGTATCCCAGCAGTATCACTGCCCAACACAAATTGCATTACCGCAACTCTACCCCAATCCTGAGTTGCTGGGGGATAGGGGGGGGTGAGAAGTTGGGGCATCTTGTTGGGCGCTATTACCATGGTGCTAATAGCGCCTGTAGTAATATATATCGCGTTTTGTAATATATATAGCGCTTTAGACTATATAGCGCTTCACTAAATGTGATGGCAAAATGTTTGTTGCCAGCAATAATGTGTCACACA
This sequence comes from Ambystoma mexicanum, assembly GCF_040938575.1. NCBI lineage: Eukaryota > Metazoa > Chordata > Amphibia > Caudata > Ambystomatidae > Ambystoma > Ambystoma mexicanum. The sequence goes on from NC_090936.1 coordinate 254,286,815, forward strand.
CATATAGTTATTTTATGTTGCCAGTATAACATGTGAATATATTGCTAGTGGCATGCAAGGTACAGAATGTATTTATTTTTTCACAGCAAAAGCCCAATGTGAAACTGCAGAGAGTAAAGTGCACCATTTTTTTATTCTCTTGAATACCTCATACATAGAATACTACATTATTTATCTATAACTGATTAACCTAGTTAACATTTACTAAACACTAACTCTAACCCTTAACATTATAATGTAGTCCATATACAAAATGAGGGGAAAATACATATTTTGAAATTTGTTTTTAAAAGTGCACTGGCATTTTTTTTTCTTCTGTTTTTCTCTTTCTGTGTTGAATGCAGAAGGCAGAAAGGAAGGTAACAGGAAACCAAAAAGATACAGTTATTATGCTCTGAAGCTCTCATTGTTTGGAACATGAGGGTGGTAACAGAATACATGTTCTGCTAATATGATTGGGAGAAAGTGTCTGCAGATATGCCACGTCAGATGTGGGGAGGCTCTGAGTTTTTTTAATGGGAAGATTACAGAGAGAGTTTAGTTTCTTTTGACTGGGCTCTGAGGACAGAAGTGCCTGATCACTGAGCGCTGGCTGGAGAATTACTCGCCACGCATTCCAGGCTCCAAAGATTAGAGGAGCAGTTTGTGGACTGGACCTGTTTTTCTGAGGCGAGCAGAGCAAGATCGTGTGGGGCAGCTTCAAACAAATACTTCCGGTAAGCAGATAAAGTTTAAGTGAGGTCATTGTGTGTAGTCGGATGGATGACTGAATTAAAAAAGTCATGCAGGCAGAATAGCAAAGGAAATTCCCTGCATTTTACTTCGTCATGTTTAGAATGTTAGAAAGTAACTCATATTTTTAAAAAGGCTTGTTTGCTCTGTTTCTGTTTCTTTTTTCTTTTGTTACAGATAATGGTGAAATGTACATGATAAGCATTGAATCATGAATTGTACTTGTATGCAATATAATCAGAGTATAAAAACAAATTGTTTAGAGTCATTATTGCATTTGGGATTTTATATGTGGACAGGGGAGATTCATTCCCTTTGGTAATACATTTGTCCATTTGCGCATGCAGATAGACTAACAACCAGAATAAGCAGTGATAAAATAGGTGTGTGTGTGTCCTCATTGCATGTTGTTTGGAGGGAATCTAATATAACATATAGATTACTGGAGGTCTATGAACCAGTAATGCCTACAGACGCATAGATCACTGGTGTAGATAAGCCAGTGATACCGGCCACTGACTGTAGGTGGAACTCTATATAAAAGTGTTGGGTTTTCTTGTGTGTATAGGTCCACGGCCCTCTATAGATCAATAGGTGATATTCTAATAGAAAGGAAGTTTTTTGTTTATGATGGGGTTATAATGTAGGGAAGGAAACTGCTCACCACAAAATACTGCAAACAACATACTACCGCAAAATACCACTAGTAATACTAGATTCTCCAATATGATATAACAAGGTATGGTCACTAGAATGATATTTGTAATTTTTTTTTATAAATGTACACAAAATATCCTACACGCCACCAGCATAGTGCCATTGATGGGTGGAAAGTCACCAGATTTACCAACGATGAAGGGAAATCTGCTTGACTTTCTGCCCAACTATGGAATGTGGCAGTAATAGCATTACCGCTGCATTTTTACTGCTTCACCCAATTTATGACGAGGCCCTTAATCAGCTACAATTCTCCATCTCCATTGTCTGGTGGCTACGGGTACATTTGTTGGCTTCGGATCATTTCCCCATTGGTCACCACACTCTTGAGTATTTCATTGTGTGCTTTGCCCCTCAGAATTGAGCAATCTCCTGTGAGGTGTAGACAGTGTGACAACAGAAACAGATACCTCATCCCATTCCCATTCGACAGAAAGTGGGGCACCCACTAGTCACTCTCACCCTTTTGGATGCCCAAAGGCCAGATCCTCCTGCAATTCTCATTTTGAAACATGTGCATCTTTGGCACACATCCTTCCCTTCCTCCTATGAGAATATGTGGCCTTATAAAAATGCCACTAGGGAACCACTTTTTGGACATTAAGTTCTCGAATGTATGGGCTTCATTTATCCTGCTAAATTCAGTTCCAATTAAGTTACCATTCTTCATGGGGGCAGTACAAACACACCCTGATCAAGTCCTGTGGCTGCAGCTCAACACTATCATGTTCCCACCAAGATATGTCATTCACCATTAAAGTGCTAAGCCACTGTGTGGAACACAAACTGTTAGAATGTCATTTGTTCGAAGCATGGGATACTGCTAGGTCCTACAACATCTACCAATCATTTGACAGCATTTCACACCACCTCCATGGATTTTGGCACTGTCTGCACTGGCTGGGGAAGCAGCAATGCAATCTAACTCACTAGTGAGAACCAAAGTTGAAGCCACAACCTAATCATCTGGGGCAACCAAAAACTACAACTTCTAATGTGGCCTAATTCAACTTGGCACAACTCTAGGTAGTATAACCAAGGATCTGGTAACAGACCCTATGTGCATCTTCCTTAATACTTGCACTGACTAACTCCTAGTAACAAAAAAAGCTTTCTTCAATACAAGAGGGTACTTGCCTCAACTTCTCCTAAGTGTACACATGCCACAATCCAATTCAGCTACTGCTCACTAGCAAATGTTCATTATGCGCCTCAGTCCTACAACTTAACGTACGTTCCACAGTGTCTGAACTAAATGCAGTTTACATGTGGCAATAATGGTGCACACAATGACAAAAAATCCTGGCACTAGAATAGCTATTTGTCCATGCTACAGGAGCTTTCTTAGTCTATACTTTCTCTCATGTTTGGGGCATTGGACTTGCATCCCAACATTCCCCCCTTTCATTAATCCATTAACAAATCTTTCAGCTGCTTCCTTCTCTTCCTGTTCCCTTCCCCAATCATATTAGTCCTTTGGCACCCTAATTTTGCTGACATTTTGCAAGTTTCCTCCAGCTGTCACATGCTCCTAGTGGTGCATCCTAAAAAGCTACAATCTCCATATACTGTTGGATCAACATAACACTCGAAATAGTTTTCCGGATAGGGAGGGGAGGACCAAAGAGTACCTGGGGGAACCAATTGGCTGTTCTATCTTCACCATCTTCTGTTCAGTGTTACCAACCCATTCACCAGTTTGCATTTGTTACTGTTTGCAAAGGAGATTGGCATTACCTGTTCTTGCTGCAAAATTCATTATTCTTATTTCACAGGACACTGATATAGTGCAGCAAGCATCAGCTGACAGGAACAAAAAATATAGATAGCAAAAGAAGAGTAGGGAACATAATCTTGCAGGCAATCGTTAACCAATTATGCATCCATGAAAATATTTCTGTTAGCCAGTCTGGCCCCTCAGAAGCCCCTCCCTCTTTCTTTATGCTATTTCATGTGTTGTGGAAGGCCTTCTATGCAGTATTTAGGGAATTGTTGCCCATGTCATGGGGTGGGTCCTACGAGCAGCAGGTGGTGCCTATTTTTTTACACACTCCCCATTCCATGGAAGTAAGGAGATCTAACATGAACCTGTTCTGTAATGTCATAACTCTGAGCGCCCTTATTTCCTCTTTCACAGCATTGAGGCTGTGCCCTGTCTGATTGATGAGCCGACCCACCCAAATATCTACATCCACTTTGTATGTATAGTTTCCTGCACACAAGGGGCTAACAGCAATGCAAAGAAATTGTCAGTCTTGATTTACAGCCTGTATTGGTCGGTTTTGTATTCAATGCATCTGTGGATTCTTGGGAATGGTAGTTCGATCTTCTGTGGGAGGGAGTCACGGATCCTCTATTATGCTGAGAAATACTTCTCTGAATATGATTGTGCATCAGCATGGACACATGGCCCGCCTCGAGCCAACGGGAGAGTGGACAAACAACAACAATCATATAACGCAAAGGCGCTGCACCTGTTAATCATGTCAACAAAGTTGATATGGAGCTCTCCCAAGGATACCCAGGGGTAGGGCATTGTGACTTTCAAAGTCTTTAGAGTGTGTTCTGTGTTGAACATGTGGTGCATTTGTCCACGAACCTGTCAACGCGTTCAGAAAGATTGAGGACAAACCAATCCTCACTGATGTCTGCAGCAATGTTTGTTTGTTTGTTTATTGATTTGATAATGCGCACCAAGCCCTTGGGCAGCTGGGTATAAGAATTCTCAAAGCTTATTTACAGTGCCTGTCACAATTTAGTACATACATGCAATTACAGTGTGAAGTACAATACATGATACAGTACAGTCATTTGATATAATGTGGATACAGTAAGTGAGGTGGGGTAGTCATTTGCTATTCATGGAGCATAGGGGGGTGGACCGGATAAGAGTCCGACTAGCACGACATAAATTAGTGAGAGCCTATGATTACAGCTATGAGTAAGAGGATAAGTAAGTCACAGGTATTTGACAATAGTTGTCAAAGAGTGAAGAGGTTATGAATCATTGGCTCGAAAGTCAATTGAGAGCATTAATTCTGAATCTAACGTACGGTAGGGGGTGTCTAAGGTCAATAGGGAGTGTGTTCCAAGCTTGAGCAGCTTTAACTGGGAAACTAGTTCCTCCAGCCGTGGTAAATTTGAATCTGGGGATGTCAAGCAGGAAGGTATTGGCAGATCTCAGGGGTCGGGAAGTGAGTTTCCTGGTGATTTTTTCCGATAGGTAGGGAGGTGCTAGAGTGTTGAGACATTTAGAAGTGAGTAATATAGTTTTGAGGAGGATTCTGTCCTTTATTTTTAGCCAATGGGCCTCTTTCCTGAATTTAGAGATGTGCTCTCTGTGAGGGATATTCAAAGCTGCTCTTAGAGCTTTATTTTGCAGTCTTTGGAGTTTGTCAGTAACATACTTATTGGCATCTAAGTACAGGGCATTGCAGTAGTCTAGTCTAGACATGATAAGAGCGTTAGCCAGGGTGATGTAACTGGCATTGGACAGGAATGATCTCGCAGCTCGGATTAATTTACAGGTGTAGGCAGTGGTGGAGGAGAGAGAGCTAACTTGCTTTTTTAGGTTAGGAGAGGAGTCCAGGTAGAATCCTAGAGTTTTTACCTCCGGCATAACCTTATGATATTGTTGTCAATGTTAAAAGATGTGTAGTTTGGGGTTAGTTTTTTTAAGTTAGAGTCAGATCCGAGGAGTAGGATCTCAGTTTTATCGTCGTTCAGACAGAGGCTGTGGGTTGCCATTCATGCCTGAATGAGGGAGTATATTTTATTCACCAGAGCCAGGTCCTCTTCATAGTTGCCTGAAAGGGGTATGAGGATCTGGGTGTCATCTGCATAATTAGTGTAGGTGATACCCAGTCTGTACAACTTGTCAAATAGTGGCTTGGTGAAGATGTTATACATAGTGGGTGAAACGCAGGATCCCTGGGGGACTCCACATGTTATTTGGACAGGATCGGCACAAGAGGAGGTAGAGAAAACTCTCATGGTCCGGTTGGCTAAGAAGGATTGAACCCAAGCAATGGCTTCTCCTGTGAAGTTGGCAGTGAGTCTTAGGTGGCTGCATAAAACTGCATGGTCCACCAGGTCAAAGGCTGCTGACAAGTCCAGCAGTAGTAGCAGGGCCGTTTTGCCATTGTCCTTTAGCTCCTCAATTTTAGTCTTAAGGTCTAGCAGGGCTGTTTCGGTTCTATGGAGAGGGCGGAATCCTGATTGTCTTGAGCCTAGCAGATGATTTGTTTCTAGGTAGTCTTGAATTTGTAAGTAGGCTACTCTGTCAATAATTTTGAGTAGGAAGGGTACAGTGGTGATGGGTCTATAGTTAGTGGTTATTGAAGGGTCAAGATTTTGTTTTTTCAGTAAGGGGAGGACCCAGGATTCTTTCAGGTTGGTAAGAACAGTGTTTGATTTGAAGGAGGAGTTGATGAGCTTTGCGATAAAAGGGGCTAAATCTCTGGCCGCATCCTTTATTATTTGCGCTGGCCAACTGTCACCCTTGCAGTTGGAGGGTTTCAGGGAGAGAATGACCTTTTCGGTATCAATGATTGAGATTGTTTTAAAGCTGAATGGTGGAATGGTATTGAGCTCAGTGGGTGGTGGAGGTAGTTGGTCGGCGAGGGACAGGGAGTCTTTTTTTTGTTATTTTGAGTTGGAGGGAGGAGATTTTATTTGATAGGGCGTTCTGTATATTAGTACACCATATCTTGTCCTTTGGGACAGTGTCAGCTGGTTGTATTGGGGATTCCATTTCACGGAGGATGGAGAAGAGTTCCTTTGTATTTGATTGGCCCTTTGTGATTCTGTCATCAAATAAGTTTTTGTTGTGTTGATAATTTCTTTCTTATAGTGTTTAGATAGTTGGGCTACTTTGGCTTTATTGTTGTCGGTAGGTGAGTTACGCCAGATGGCTTGTAATTATCTTTTCTGTTTTCTTAGTTCATTAAGTTGGGGGGTGAACCAGTCATTCAAGTGCGCTTCCTGTTTACTTTTGCGCAGTTTGGTAGGGGCAATGGTGTCTAGTGCCTTGGTCATGGCAAGGTTGAATGTGTACACTAGGGTGTCTGGATCAGTGTTCTTCTCCAGGCCATTGATGGCAGGGATGAGGAGCGGAATACGTTTTTCAGCAGAGATATCTTTTTTACTTCTGGTAGGTAGAGGGGGTATCATGCTGATAGTTTTGGGGGTAAGGAGGTCAAGTGAGGCGGTGAAGTTGATTAAGTAGTGGTCTGTCCAAAGTTGAGGGACAATGTCGGTAATGGTGATGTTACAATTGAGTTCAGATACCCAGTCAAGGGTTCTGCCTTGATGTGGGTGGGTGAGAGGACTTTTTGGGTCAGCCCGTGGTCGTTAAGTAAGGCTGTTATTGAGTGGGCATGCTTGTTGTCAGGGTCATTAAAGCCGATGTTAAAGTCGCCCATGAGTAAGGTTTGGGAGTGATTTTGCGTGTTGTTCGCTATGAGGCTGGTAAGGTCCTCTTCGAAGGTTCCTAATGGACCTGGGGGCCTATAAATCAGGTGGATGGTCAGCGTGCGGTTATTGGAAAGCAGCAATTTGGCTGTGAGTATTTCACAGGATGAGCAAGGAGGTGAGTTGGCAAGTCTAATGAGTAGGGTATTTTTAGCGATGATGGCTAGGCCACCACCTTTAGCTTTTGGTCTATCTGCTCTGAGTATGTGGTGACTGTCGGGTACAGCTAACATCAGCGTAGATCCTGCCGCCTCGTGGAGCCAAGTCTCTGTGATGGCGAGTAAGTCCAGACTGCCATTACTTAGAATGTCAGAAATTTCAGAGGCATGGGCTACCATGGATCTGGCGTTGATGAGAGACCCAGTTAATGTCAAGGTGCTTTTAGGGGTAGAGTTCTGTAGGGGTTTGATTAAATGTTTGTCTTGATTTGGGTGCTTCTTTGTGTAAGATTGGGTAGGCACCGGGTTTGGGATCTCTATTTTGGTGACTTGTGCACACTTGGCTAAATAGTGTGGGGTGGGGAGGATCCAGTAGTATTGTTATTTCTTTTAGGTTTGTAGATACGAGGTAGTCTTGCCCTAAAGTCTAGTGTTTCTGTCCAGGGGTGGGCTTGTATTTAAGGTGGTGGAGGCCATGGTGATGAAGAGCCCAATCGTATGTAGGAGGGTTAGAGTGTTTATGTTTTTACTCATGGTGTTAGCTTACCTAGGTTCAGGATTCTGAGTAGTGGCAAAAGATTACCTGTGCAAATTGTCACGCCGCCTGTCCTGGGGTCTCCTTACCCGCTACGGCGCTCCCCGTTTTGGAGGTTGTAACCCCGCTTTCGGCTTCGGGGTCCGGGGTTGTCCTGGGTCTTGGGCGCTTCCGGGTCTCCTGTGCGCACTGCTTTGCACATGCGCGGGCGCCCGCTCTCCGCGCATGCGCGGTGCGCAGGATGCTCAATTCGGGATGATATGCGGCTCAAACCTCGTTGTGGGGTATCCAATGCCTGGGAGACGGCACGGCTTGCGTTGCAAGCCTCCCAGGTGCTTGTGGGCCTAATTAAGGAGCCCTGATCCTTTTCCAAACCGCGTCTCAACGCGGTTTGTTCGGATCGTGTCTTCGCTGCCTTGTGTTGCCTTCCTGTTTTCCTGTTGCCTTCCTCTTGCCCTTGTCCTGCCTGGGGTATTCCCTGTCTACCTACCTGTTCTGCCTCGCTCCCTCCATCCTGCTTCCTTCCTGATTCTGAGTTCCTGCTGGCCCTCCTTGGTTCTGGTCCCTGTCATTCCTTTCCTGCCTGCCCGGCTCAGTCCTTCCTGATTCCATCTGGCTCTGAGTTCCCTCTGCTCCTTCTGGTTCCCGTGCTCATCTCGTTTACCAGCCTGCTGCCTATTCTTCGCTCCTGGAGGTACTGTTCTGCTTCTGGTCTCCTGATCTTCATCAGCTTCCGTCGGGATCACACTGCCTCCTGTGGACCTTGAATCTTCTACTCAGAGGCTCCCCCTGCCAGTGCTTGCACTGTCCTAAAGCCACGCAAATCAGGGGTGAGCCAACCCGTGGCATTGGGAGCCGGTTCACCTCCAATCCGGTTCCATTCGGGCTGGTGTTGGGCTGGTTCCCCGCGCCATCAGTCACGTCTCCTCGGATCATCTGACAGCCTGGCCTCATCACCAAGGAACCCAACCGGACGAACAGGTATGCAGCGTTCCCGTGACGCTATTTACAACAGATTGAGACCCCTGTCTTCTGACACCTCGGACTCTGCGATGGAAGAGGATCCAGGTCTTCGTATTGAGCTTCAAGCGCTTCATGCTGAGATGGCGGCACTCCGTCAGGAGAATGTAACCTTACGCCAAATGGTGACACAGAACGTTGGTGCCATTCCACAGCCTGAAGGTCCCATGGCTCACACTGCTCCCATCAAGTTCGATGGAGATCCCCGCTGTGTGGGTGAATTCTGTAATCATTGCCGCATACACTTTCTCTTCCGTTCAACTCACTTTACCAATGACAAGGCCAAGATCGGATACATATTGGGCAACTTGTCTGGAAACGCGCTTGCCTGGGCAACTCCTTTGGTCGTTACCAATAACCCAATCCTGAATGATTTTGTAGCCTTCGAGAAGGCATTTTTGGATGTATTTCAATCCCCCAATCTGGCTTCAGCAGCACAGAACCAATTGATGGACCTACAACAAGCCAATACTGACATCATCTCTTACATCAGCCGTTTCCGTCAATTAGCTACTGACTCTTTATGGCCAGAGGTAATGCAAAAGACCTTGTTTCGCCGGGGATTAAGAGAGGAATACAAGGATGAATTGTTACACATTCCTGAACCTGACGATCTACAGAAACTTATTGATCAAGTTTTGAGGATCGACCAGAGGTTGGCCGAGAGAAAAGGAGAGAGACGACGGTTTGAGAAGGGAAACCCCAGACCACTGACTCTACCTACTGGGATGTCAGCACCTTAGGATTCTACCCAGGAACCAATGCAACTGGGAGCTGTAAAGGGCCCTTTATCGGAAGAGGAGAAGAAGCGCAGGAGAAGTCAGCGACTGTGTTTGTACTGCGGAGGTGCTGGTCATTTTCTGGGAACCTGCCCTCTGCGTCCTATCAAGAAAGGGGGAAACTAGAAGACCTGTCGTCTAAGGGAAAGGCTACGACAGGTCCTTTCTTTCTTTCAGACCTTTCCAGCCCTGGGTTACAACTGCCCCCAATGCAGCCTGCCGTCTTGATGATTCTAGAGATCACTTTGAAGTGGCTTGATAAAACGGTTGATGTCCATGGTCTATTAGATTGCGGGGCCTCCGGAAACTATATAGATGAGGCATTCGCCATCAACATTGGTATGCCTTTACTTACCAGAAGAACTGCTATACCGGTAGAGGTCATCGATGGTACACCTTTGGCTTCCGGTCCCATCCGGTTGCATACAGTCGGCATGCTATTACAGATCAAGGGGCATGAAGAAAGGATAGCCCTTGACGTCATCAAGTCACCTTCATATCCAGTGGTTTTGGGACTACCTTGGCTTTTGCGACACAATCCTACGATCAATTGGGAGTCCCGCACTTTGAAGTTTGTTTCTGCCTTTTGCCTCCGTGAATGTTGCTGTCACAACACATCCTTGAAGTCTACAACCTCGATCCCTCTAGTCCCGGGAGGGGACTCATCTGCTTTATGTTCCCTGTCCCAGATTCCGAATGTTTATGCCGACCTTTGTACGGTGTTTTCTGAGCCCGGAGAAATACCTCTTCCTCCTCACAGGACATTTGACTGTCCCATAGACCTGATTCCTGGTGCTGTGATTCCTCATGGGAAGTTATATTCTCTAACTCAGTCTGAAAAACAGGTACTCCGGGATTATCTGGATGATTGTTCTAAGAAGGGTTACATCGTACCTTCCAAATCCTCCACCGGTTTCCCGCTGTTTTTTGTCAAAAAAAAGGAGGGGACCATGCGGCCCTGTATCGATTACCGCCAATTGAATGACATAACACTCAAGGACAGGTACCCATTACCTTTGATTCGGAACATCATGGAGTCCTTACATTCTGCCAATATCTTCACTAAGTTGGATCTCCGGGGAGCCTACCACCTCGTTAGAATCAAAGAGGGCGACGAGTGGAAGACGGCATTTAAGACACCCTTTGGGCACTACGAATACAAGGTAATGCCCTTCGGGTTGTGTAATGCCCCAGCCGTCTTCCAACGGTTTATGGACAACGTCTTTGGCGACTTGGTTGGCATCTCGGTCTGAGTTTACCTGGACGACATCCTGATCTTCTCGGACAATCTGAAGGAACATGTCTCGCATGTCCGTGAAGTACTTCTGCGATTGGCACTTAATCACCTGTACGCCAAAGCCGAAAAGTGTTCGTTTCACCAGAATAGCATGGAGTTCCTGGGATACGTAATCAGCAATGCAGGTATACACATGGATTCGGGCAAAGTGAAGGCTATTCAGAACTGGAAACAACCACATGATTTGAAGTCCCTTCAGCGGTTTTTGGGGTTCGCCAACTTTTATCGGCGTTTTATCCCACAGTTTTCACAGGTCACGGCCCCATTGACACGTCTGACCAGTGTTAAGATACCTTTCCTTTGGGATCAAGAGGCATCAACAGCTTTTGAGTGCTTAAAGACAGCGTTTAGTACAGCTCCTGTTTTGCGTCATCCTAACGATGAGATGCCATATGTCATCGAAGCAGATGCCTCCAACTTCGCTGTTGGAGCGGTCCTCCTACAAAAGCATCCTACGTCTGGCGACGAACACCCTGTGGCCTATTACTCACGGAAACTCACCTCCAGTGAGCTGAACTACGCAGTCATTGAAAAAGAACTTTTGGCCATCAAGATGGCGTTCGAAGAGTGGAGGCATCACTTACTTGGTGGTCGCTTCCCTGTAGAAGTTCGTACTACCATCGCAACTTGCAGTTCCTACGATCATTGCAGTGTCGCACTACTCGCCAAGCCCGGTGGGCCTTCTTCTTCTCTCACTATGATTTTAATATCACATACATTCCTAGCTCCCAGAACCAGAAGGCTGATGCCTTATCTCGATCCTTGGAAAAGGAAGAAGTGGGAGTCGGTTTGAACACGCCTATGATATCTCCCAAACACTTTCTACTGACCTTAGCTCCACATCTCCAGAAGATCATTCAAGAAACCTTGAGGGATCCGGAACGTGTTAATCTACTGAAGAAACCCCAGATCTGCGAACGCGACGGTTTTTTGTTCTTTCTGAACCGGTTATACATACCATCGACTGCCCTTCGCTTGGACATTCTACATGGTTTTCACAATTCTCAAGTAGCTGGTCACCGTGGTATCAAGGCTACCCAGGAGTTGATCTCCAGACAATTCTGGTGGCCTGGATGGGCCAAAGAAGTAAAATCGTATGTGGAAAGTTGTCCAATCTGTGCTCAGACGAAGACGCCCAGAAGAAAGCCTTTGGGGCTACTTAAGCCTACTGAAACACCACCCCACCCTTGGCATACTATCGCCACTGACTTCATTGTTGAGCTTCCGCCCTCTGAGGGTCACACTTGTGTCATGGTGGTCGTGGATTGTTTCACTAAATACGCACACTTCATTCCTTTCATGAAGATTCCAACTTCCTCCCAGATGGCTTTGGCATTTCTACACAACATTTATCGGTTACATGGACTCCCAGATAAAATCATCTCTGATCGTGGTTCACAATTTCTTTCTTCTTTCTGGCATCAGTTGTGTAATCATCTAGGTATTCACAGAGCCTTGAGCTCAGGCTATCACCCGCATACCAATGGTCAGACCGAAAGGACAAATCAAACCCTGGAGCAATACTTACGTTGCTATGCCAATGCCACTCAGTCAAACTGGCCAAGGTACCTGGATCTGGCGGAAGTTTCCTATAATAATGCGGCCCATGCTGCCACCGGCATCAGTCCTTTTTTTTGTTCTGCCGGACAACATCCCAAGCTGGTTCCCTTCTCACCTGTGGTGCCCAGCTCTGTTCCGTCTGCGGATCAATTGGTCTTCAATATTCAGAAACAACATGACCTGGCCCAGAGAACCCTTACGGAGACACGAGAACGCATGAAGGAGCAGGCTGATAGGGGCCGAACCACGGAGCCCGATTTCCAGGTGGGCGATCTGGTTTGGTTGTCTTCCAAGAACCTACCTGTTCATAATTTACCCACTAAGTTGGCACCCCGGTTCTATGTGCCTTTCAGGATTGCCAAACGTTTGTCTTCAGTGGCTTTTCGATTAGTGCTGCCCCTCACTTGGAGAATACACCCTGTATTTCATGTCTCCCTTTTGAAACCCTATGTGAAGGATGTCTTTAGGCGCTCTGGTCCACGACCCTCCTCTGTTCTGGTACAGGGGGTTCCTGAGTTTGAGGTTCAGGAGATCTGTGATTCACGGATTCGTCGGGGTGTACTTCAGTTCTTAATCGATTGGAAGGATTATCCTGCTTGTGATCGCACTTGGGAGCCGCACTGTAATGTGCACGCTCCCCGGCCTATCTGTGAATTCTTTCTTCGTTTTCCCTGGAAACCTGGGGCCCCGGGTCTTTCTGGGAGGGGGCATAGTGTCACGCCGCCTGTCCTGGGGTCTCCTTACCCACTACAGCGCTCCCCGTCTTGGAGGTTGTATCCCCGCTTTCGGTTTAGGGGGCCGGGGTTGTCCTGGGTCTCGGGCGCTTCCGGGTCTCCTGTGCGCACTGCTTTGCGCATGCGCGGGCGCCCGCTCTCCGCTCTCCGCGCATGCGCGGTGCGCAGGATGCTCGATTCGGGGAGATATGCGGCTCAAGCCTCGTTGTGGGGTATCCAATGCCTGGGAGACGGCACGGCTTGCGTTGCAAGCCTCCCAGGTGCTGGTGGGCCTATTTAAGGAGCCCTGATCCTTTTCCGAACCGCGTCTCAACGCGGTTTGTTCGGATCGTGTCTTCGCTGCCTTGTGTTGCCTTCCTGTTTTCCTGTTGCCTTCCTCCTGCCCTTGTCCTGCCTGGGGTATTCCCTGTCGACCTACCAGTTCTGCCTCGCTCCCTCCATCCTGCTTCCTTCCTGATTCTGAGTTCCCGCTGGCCCTCCTTGGTTCTGGTCCCTGTCATTCCTTTCCTGCCTGCCCGGCTCAGTCCTTCCTGATTCCATCTGGCTCTGAGTTCCCTCTGATCCTTCTGGTTCCCGTGCTCATCTTGTTTACCAGCCTGCTCCTCCTGCTGCCTAGTCTTCGCTCCTGGAGGTACTGTTCTGCTTCTGGTCTCCTGATCTTCATCAGCTTCCGTCGGGATCACACTGCCTCCTGCGGACCTTGAATCTTCTACTCAGAGGCTCCCCCTGCCAGTGCTTGCACTGTCCTAACGCCACGCAAATCAGGGGTGAGCCAACCCGTGGCGTTGGGAGCCGGTTCACCTCCAATCCGGTTCCATTCGGGCTAGTGTTGGGCTGGTGCCCCGCGCCATCAGTCACGTCTCCTCGGATCATCTGACAGCCTGGCCTCATCACCAAGGAACCCAACCGGACGAACAGGTACGCAGCGTTCCCGTGACGCTATTTACAACACAAATATATGCAGTGGACTAAGGGTTCACCTAAAATTGCATGTGCAAAACAAATGCAGTTGAGCAGTCATGGTTGACCTAAATTCAAGGATCGCACTTTGGACTAAGATGGCAAGTGCAAACAGATGCAATTGAATAGTGAGGGTTCACCTAAATTTCAAAATCACAAATAAAGGCTACAATGGCATGTGCAAACAGATGCAATTGAGCAGTAAGGGTTCACCTAAATTCAAAGTCACACTAGAGGCTAAAGTGACATGTGAAACAGATGCAATAGAGAAGTACTGGTTCACCTAAATTCAAAAATCACACTTAGGCTAAAAATGGCATGTTCAAGTTGAGCAGTAAGGGTTCACCTAAATTCAAAAACCACACTTAGGCTAAAATGGTGTGTGTAAAAAGATGCAATAGAGCAGTAAGGGTTCACCTAAATTCAAAAATCACACTAAGGCTAAAAATGGCATGTGCAAGTTGAGCAGTAAGGGTTCACCTAAATTCAAAATCACACTATGGCTAAAAATGGAATGTGCAAGTTGAGCAGTAAGGATTCACCTGTATGCAAAATTCACAATGAAGGCTAAAATGGTGTGTGCAAACAGGTGCAATAGCGCAGTAAGGGTTCACCTAAATTAAAAAATCACACTAAGGCTAAAAATGGCATGTGCAAGTTGAGCAGTAAGGGTTCACCTAAATCAAAATCACACTAGAGGCTAAAGTGGCATGTGCAACAGATGCAATTGAGCAGTAAGGGTTCACCTGAATTCAAAATCACACTAAGGCTAAACATGGAATGTGCAAGTTGAGCAGTAAGGGTTCACCTGAATGCAAAATTCACAGTAGAGACTAGGAAGGTATTTTCAACAGATACATTTGAGCAATAGGGTTCACCTAGATTCACAAAGTTGCAAAAAGGACTAAGATGCAGTGTGTGGATAGTAGGTGCCATGCAGCACGAGGGTTCACCTAGAAGCAGGTTCAAGATAAGGGCAGAAAAGTAGCACGTACAGGCATACTGGGTAAGTCCTAGGCACCATTTACTTAATGTGCTGGGGGGTATAATTCAAAAGGTATAGCTTTTCATTGGTAATAGGCTAAGTTGAGTTTCCTGCAGAGGGCAGTTAGTAAGTTAGTAAGCATTAGTCAGTGCAACAGTGGGCCTGTTGTCAGGCTAGATTATAGGCAAAGTTACAGTACAATATCACAGGCAGTGGGTAGGTGGCTAGCAAAGGTCTGGTATTGACTTTGGCAAGGCAGTTTAAATTGTCAGTGCGGTGACCCCTAAGCAGGCATAGTGTTTTATCACGCATGCAGTTTTCTTTTACTTGTAGACTCTCAGAGGAGGGTGGTATAGGAAGCATGTGAGCAGTGTACAAGCTACTTTAGGCGATTTAGTGTCAGGTAGCTAAAGGTAGCTGCAGATTTGGCAACAGTAGGCATTTCAGAAGGCGGCACTTCGAGCTTAAGGTAGTCAAAAATAATATGAAGAGCAAAGTAGTAACTAGACATCACTTGAGTTCGGGAGCTTGTTTCTGGTGCTTACCATATCAGCAATGAGTCACGGCTCACTGGGTGGGCAAGGGAAGGAGCGAGGAGCAGGGGTTCTGGCCTAGCCTCTAGCCATTCTCGGGACAGGCTCGGGACAGAGCTGCCTTGTTGGGCAGCCATTAGTGGCGGGCCGGCGTTTGCCTGCCAGCGTTGGTGGTTGGGCAGAAGTATATTCAGGTAGCCAATCACGATGCAGGAAGCCAGCATAGGGCTCAGGTATTAGATGTAAATTTTCAATGCGGCCATCTTGGAGCGGCATCAGCCTCGTGGGGGTTAATGGAGGCGCAGATGCAGAGGTGCGGTTTAAAGGCAACACAAACACTTCTGATATTAGCGTAACCTTAACGCAGCTTCTGGCGAATTCTTCATACAGAGCAGGTTTTCAGAACTGCTCGTTGTGGATGGATTCCGGGGTTGGTGCGGTCATCTAGGCACGATGTAATTTCATCCCTGGCCCTGATCCAGCAGTGGCAGGGGGCACAGCCAGCCGCTCAGAGAACCTGGTGGAATGAAGGGGCTCAGGCTCGGGACAGGGCTGCCTTGTTGGGCTGCTTAGTGCTGCTTAGGGGCATGAGTGGGATGGTGCAATTGATCCACGGAAATGGTTGGTAATTCTAGAGGCATAACTACTTTACCTGTAATACTTTATATCCAGATTAGGCTTGTGGGTGACAATACACTTCCTCTTTTGATCCATAGGTCTTTTTTCCTACTGAGGAGCTCGTCCCTGCTATTCTATGATTTGTGCTATGGGGACTGCATTATACAGGACTGCTGACTGTGCTTGACAGGGTGGTTGTACTGTTCTAAAATTGGTAGGTATGCTACCTGCTTTGCTGATGTGTCTGCTGTGTTTTTACCGTGAGATATTCGGTATGTTCCCTAAGTATGGGCGGCACATTTCACAATAGCCACTAGTAAGGGGCATTACATATGCCTCAATTAATCTGTGCAGCAATGCTGCATAATGTACTGGTGTCCCGTCTGCCATCTTGATAGGCCTGAGTGTATTGAGGAGGTGACAATACTGAGTCTGAATAAATGGTGACCTCACATTCTGGTGACATTTCGAGAACCTCAATGAGTGCTATGAGTTCTGCTCCTTGTGCTGATTAGTATAAGGGCAATATTTTCTCTATCACCACTTGATATTCCTGTTCCTGTCCCTTCACATAACTCACCATTGCTGCACCTGTGTGCCTCTGTTCATTTTCCTGATCAATCGTTGATGACCCGTCAATGAACGACACCATCCCCTGCTCCAGTGAATGTTCTCTTACTGGGGCGCCTTCCTCTGTGTGTACCCTCCTATACTGCAGAACCGTGCACCTTATCTTGTAACTCCACAGGCTCTGATACAAATGTCACCACATTTTACAACGTGACTTCTGACAATACGGATTAATGAGTTAGATAGTATGACCTCGTAACCCGAAGCTCTCTGTGTAGTGAGGGTTGACTTAGATTTTTCCAGAATGGCAAAAATTACATGTTCTACATTCAAAGTTACTGGCCATCAAATAGTTATTGTGGAGTACTTCTGTATTGCTAAAACAGTAGTTGCCAGTGCCTGTTCGCATGGAAAATGTCCCCGCATTACAAGGTCTAGGAGTCTGCTGTAATAAGCTAAGTGAGAACTTCTGTCATTACCTAGACATCGAAGTGTGAGAACAAATGAATGGCTTGCTGTAGTTTGGTGTTGCTAACACCGGTGCATCGCTAATCGCCAGCTTAAGATCCTGAAAACATTCTGCCATCTGATCTGTCCATTCAATGGGCCCCTTTGCTTTCTGTGCATCCTTCAATGCCTACAGCAGGGGCCTGGTTTAAGTGGAGTAATCAAAGATCCATGCCCTGCACTAGTTGTACAACCCCAAAAACTGTTGCATCTATTTTACTATGGCTGACTGTGGTGTGTTGTGCACTGCTGCTGCTCTCTCTGGAGTCACTCTTCTCCCTGCCGATGAAATTATTTGCCCTAAATACGCATCTTCTTTCTGGCAAGACTGCAGCTTATCCTTGTCCACCTTATAGCCCTTGTGTGCGAATACTGAATCCCCTCACCCTCGTCTGAGGCTAAAATGTGGGTGCCATCTATGACTCCTCCATAATTGTGTTGGTCAAAGGAATCCTCCCGTCCCTTATGCAGAACGTGGTGGCCCCAGTATCAACCACTATCACACACTAGCTGGTCCGATAGCACAGCGAGTAGAGCACTCGCTTTGACATTTGTGCAGATCTTGCTGACACAGGTTTGAATCCCAGGCAAGGCTAAACTCAGCCTTTCATTCTTCCGAGGTTCACAGCGTGGGTAATAATAAGCAGGCAGCGCTCAGATACCTGAGAGTTCGTAGCACTATATAAATGCTACATTTTTTTTATTTTTATTTAACCATGAAGGTAAATGTTCTGTGTCCTATCTTCACTATCACCTGGGGTTCCTCTTCGGGTCGGGGTAAAAACAAAGACTGGGCATGTTTGGGCTCCCTGTGGGTTGTCCTATTGTGGATAGATGTTCATACCTGGAAGCGGAAAAGGGTTGCTACCTAGGACACTTGCCCTTGTGTAATGCGTTACTGTACCCTCTGGCAAAGGCGTTCTTATGCCATGGTTGTGTCTGTTTGGGCGGATGCTTGCTGAATGGGTGTCTGATGTTAGGGATCAGATACTGGATGGGCTGATGTTGCATGGGTGCTGAGATTTGCATGGGATTGGTTGTTTGCATTTGTATAATGCAAGGGCAGGAGTATGCATGGGACTTGGTGCTTGTGTAGGGCCAGGGCTATACATAGGAGCTTGTGCCTGCCCTGGGTTGGGGCGTAGGGGACCCTCAGGGGGTGGTAGGTATGATAGTGACCAGATGGAGCACTGGAGTAATATTGCATAGGGAGACTTCATCGACAATCACTCACAACATGCCCAATTCTTCCACAACTCTAACACGGCCCCCCGAACCTGGGTTGTGGTACTGCAAAACCCTCTCGCCTACTTTGTTGAGAAGTGCCCCTTTCTCTTTGAAAGCCTCCCATCTATCTCCTTCCATCTTCTCTCCACCTATCCATCCTTGTGGCTGTTCCTGCTCATACTGCCCCCCTGTGGTGTTGGTAATCACTGCCCCTTCCAAGCTCACTTTAGCTAGCTTTTTCTGCACCAGTTTTGCTTCTGCTCTCTGTTTGCTTGTTCCAACTCTCCCTTTCCTTCTCTCACCTTATTTTACAGAAGTGCACTATATGTGCTTGTATCTCACCGCATACCTTCACCTCTATGCCCACTACCAGGTCCATAATTCACTGTACCTCGGTGGGGAGCCCCCTGCACAACTTATGATACACCACTGGTATACTCGTATTTCACGCTTCCCCTGTCTCTTCGCGCCACATTTCCTGAAATAATGTAAAGTGCTGGGTCCTCATTCATCTGGGTTCATTGTGCATACCATAATTGAACCTATTTCTGGTTTGTCCCTCAAAGCCTTCCACACACATTCTCGACAGTTGTTAAATGGAGCACCATTGTGTGTGTCACTTTCTAGTCGTACTTGTAATGAATCTGAGGATGTCCTCCCGTCTCCTCTAGGGGGAGACCTTTCCCATGGGGACAGGACAGTGCTTCTACAGTACAATAGTGCCCCTGAGGGTGGTGCACCGTGGGAAGATCACAGGGGTAAGAAACCCTGTTTGGGATTGTGAACAACTATTCTCAGAGAAAGCAATATAGCCCCGCTTCAATACACCAAACCCCTTCTCCAATGCTAAAACCTCCTTCCCCCTCTCTAGATAGAGCCAATGTGTTCTGTTGTCAATCATTCCACCTAATATACTTGACAAGTCTAACATACCAAAGACTACCAAGTATCTTGCATCTGGTCTTACAATACGTAGGATCACTCTACAGAAACAGAGTGAGTGGTCTGGCTTCTGACGGGATACGGTTGGCCCAAACTTATACAACAGTACACTGTAGGAGTTCAAAAGGAACTCAGCTGGGACCTTAGAGGAGAGTTATCATCCGAGGAGGAACTGCAGGAGTTGTGCACTGGGCCAGCAGATGAAAGCCGAAAGGGAAGCTGTGAACGTAGGAGAAAGAGAACCCAAACGTAGTTCAGGATGGAAGGAGTACTCGGGCCATTGCTGAGACAAACCTCTGGGTGCCCTAAATCCTGGCAAAGTGTCTGAGCAAGAGGATGTACAGCCGGGCAGAGTCAGACATTAGCAGAGCAGCTGCAGATGCCGCTTTATACCCAAATGCGACCGGAACCTCAAGAAGCAACGCAGCTGCTCAGGAAATGCTGCTACCTGCAAGGAAGAAACAAACAGGCATGGGGACACCCATTAGGTGTTAGAGGTCCAGGGAAGCAAAGGGGTGAAAGCAGAAGCTGGAACAAGAGGGTCTGGGACCCTGAAATGAGACTGCACGTCTGGGACCCGCACCCATATGAAAATCAAAGTATAAGAAGGTCTGGGACCCAGAGAACAGTCAAAATAGACAAAGACGAATCATATGTTTGGCAGGACAGTGAAACTAACAGATACGATAATGGATTGTGAATTTGTGACTTGCATCCATATGAGAAGCTGACAATAAGTGGCTCTGGGAACCTCATTGTAGAAGCAGCAAACAATATGAAAGTCAAAAGTCGGAAGTAACGGAGAATAAGAGGGTCTGGGACCCTGTGAGAGAAAGAGAGACATTCCATGAGAAGACAATTGCTAGGCAGGAGAGTAAACCAAACCGTTCAGAATATTGTGAATCTGAGACCCACACCCACATGAAAGGGTGAGAATGAGAGAAGCAAGAACCCTGGTACTAAAGAAGATTAATCAGTGAGAGTTTGGCAATAAGTGGGTCAAGAAACCTGGAACTTAAAGGGAGTAGTTAGAAGGAATCCTATGATTGCCAAGTTGGTGGAATGAAGAACTGTGAATCTGAGAAGTATATCCTTGTTAATTGCCAAGTGGCATTTACCTAAGAAGCCCCAAAGAAAGGAAAGTAGAATAAGAAGTCATCTACGGAAAAGGAGCACAACCCTAGTCTTGGAATCCTATATTTATGAACATTGTTTATTTGATTAGCCGAGAGACTGGGAACTTTTCTGTTGGTTAGAACCACCATGAACACTTTACCTTGGGAAGAGATCATCCTTGTACAGTAGTTTACGTTATTAGTGTTAGGAACAGAGGCAGGCTTTTGAGACACGACAGTGACAGACATTTTGGTTTTGGACATTCTAACAATTTCACTAGTTTTCTTTGAGGCAGGGAAGCCCCTCTTCGCTTGAGAAATAGAGAGGCATTTGTCCAACCCTTTTTTGATTAATACAAGTCTGTACCCGAAAATATGTCACCATTGTGTCTGAGCCTTACTTCTGCACCCTTACATTTGGCTGGATACCCTGCTTTCTCCATGGTATTCGTCTGCTGGCCTAATTTTGTGGCAAGCAAACTCTTCATGTCCCCACTGCTAAACTAACCCCTGCTGTCTGTTTCATAACAGCACATATCCGTTTACCTGCTTCCAGTGTGAGAGAGGGTAATGCCTTTATTAGGTTGTTCTATTCCATGCATGGCCAGGGCACCTCATGTGCCCCTCCTATTCCCTTCTGTAGTAAGGCAAACTGCATTATTGACTTCCCCTTCTGTAACAGTTTCTCCCCTTGCTTCTCTTTTGTGACTGCCATTTGTCTGGGGTGCGGTCTAAGCCTGATGCCCCATGGTGTGATATCCCTCTGTTCCTCATCTGTCGCCCACTCCTCCTCCTCCTCCTCTGCCTGTTCCCTGTTCCCTTCGAAAAATACAGAGTCATAGTCTATGCTCTTGCATCGTCCCTCACTACGCCGTCTGCTCTCCGTATCTCCCCTTGCAGTGGGGACCCCCTTGTCCATCTCTGCCTTGATGTCCTTAATAACTGCACTGTTCACTTTGAGAAGTATCTGTCCTGCCTTCCATGTATCTGCATCGATCGTTGAATACTAGCCTCCCCCTACACCCCTCCATTATAAGGGGGTTTCACGTTTTGTCTGCACCACCCCCTGATATACTTGATTTGGGTTTCAATCGAGGCAAATATTGGGGATTTGAATATCCCACGGCAGGCTGTAAAGGTTATATTCCAGGTAGGGGCAGGGCATTTGGTTGTGCATGTGTCTGTAAATGTGTATGTGTCTCGGTCTGTTTGCCCTTCTCTGCAGCGAGGGGCAGGGTGGCCACCTTTGCATGTTCCTGAGCAGGTGTTTGTGCCTGTGTCTGGCTGGATGCGTGTTCAGTAAGGGGTAGGGCAGTCGTCTGCGCAAATGTACCAGCCCCCTTCTCGATACTACTATCTGGAGTCTCTTCCCTAACTCAAGTATGCTTTGCCTATTCTTTAGCCTTTTGCCTTTATAGGTCGATACCAAATATGTATACATATGCTCAAGGATTCTGTTGTCTTGCGTGTCGTCTACAGCCACGCAGTGACCAACTTGCCCTATGTCACCGGTACCTGCAGTGGTACTTCAAGATCTTTTCAATGTGTTCTGGGAGCACCTTAGACATGTACTCTACTGGCATGTTCATTTTGTCTCAGTAGCAACACTAAAATAAAACCCCAACAAAAATGCACACAAAAACCACGTCTAGTCAAAACCTCAATGCCCCCCCCCTTCCAGTGCCCCCTCTCCAAAATCTCCAATACACAAATAACTCAACACAACACACCAACACAGTGCGGCTTTGCACAACAATCCCACAAATCACCCCATCCCCAAAATATTAACCCCAACATTTGTCACACACACACATCAGGCTATTATCAGCCCACTCCAAATTCTCCTATATACAATATATATAATACAATCACCAAAACACTTATCTACACAATTGTTTTACTTTTGCTCCTCTCATCCCCATAACCTCAGGGCAGAGGGATTTCACATTCTCTCCACTACAGGACCTTCACTCTTCTCTATCCAATGCTGCATTCCCTTTTCTCAACGGGATTTCCACTTCACTTCACCTCTATAATTTTACTTTTTAAAAAAATGTATTGTGCATTTGGTAATTATAAAACAGTAAGCACATAAAAGCAAAAGACAACAATCAATGATAGAAAATGACAGTCAACACTAAAATGTTAATAAAATTATGATGATGTAGTCCATACCCAATTAAGCAATAGTGGATAACAGATGTAGGGAAGGCATGGTATCACAAGTATTGACACTGACACAATGGATACAATTTGTAAAACCTTTATTGAAAATGTTGGGGTTGGAGTAACTCCTACTCTGCCCTATAACTAAAATGTGAGTAGTCTTTACCATCAAACGATAAATAAAACAGTCCTAGTAGAGTCTGTCAAATCAAAATGGCCTATGCTAACAAAAGTCTAATGCATGCCTTAGCTCTTGTACAAACAGTGTAAAAAGGAGAAAAAGTATGTAAAAGGAAAAGTCAGTGTTCAAATGATAATGTGGCTGAACCAGCTCGCCTCCCCGTGTGAGGCTTCACGGGGTAAGGTGATCCTTGTAGGCAGAATGACACTCTCTGGCTCAGCTTCCAACACATTATAGAGTTCACAACCATGGATCGAGGCCCTACTGGCCTTCCATGCTCAAAGTTCCTTTTCTCCAATTTCCAAAATAATGTTTCAACCAAAACGTTCAAAAGCTCCCCCTCTGCCGGGCTCAGACCTTTCACCATACAGTTCTCATAGGTCCCTCTCGGCCGGGATCAAACCTCTTACGATACAGTTCACACAAAGTTGCAAGGGTGCTCTCTTCCCCAAGCTTGATGCAGTTTGGGTCTCCTTCAAATGGGCTCAGACCACTTTAGGCTGTCGAAGTAATTCGAATGTGCTTGGTTTTTGCTTAATGACCACCGCAGGACCAATCCGACTCAACGTTCACTATTTACTTTCACTCTTGCTTTTTGTTCGCTCTTTTCCTTTAAACAATGCACCTTTCACAGAGACTTTCGAAATTGTTAATGCTTTTCACTGTACCACTCAGTTACTGAGTATCACTAATCTTGCAGCTGTATTTCAATTTCAAGTTCATTCAAGGGTATGCCTTTCTTCGCGTCTCACCCACACACGTGCAGCCTTTATTTGTGATATGATTTTGGTACTTCATTCACTTTAACACACACCGGTCTCTCTGGTCGCTTGCCAACTGACCGGCTGTGTGCACTTCTTTCTTGTTTTGCGTTTTCTGATTTTAAAGTCAAGGTTAGTACCACAGGCTTGACCTTGCCTCCCCAACTCTGCCGTTCACCCGGGAGGGTTGCTGGCATCCTTGGAACACAATTCAACATGTCTTTCGCGGTCTGTTGGAGGCAACGACTTCCAGTATGGAAGCCTTGGGGTTTTGTGCCCACTGCTCTCATCCCTGGGTCTTTTGCTCTGCTCCATTAGATGTGCCTTCATCCCAGAAGTTCTGCTCGTTCTCGTGTTCCGCCTTGCTCAGAGTGTGTCTTTAGGAGTTCCCTTTTATTTGTGTGAAGAGAGCTAATTGGTATCAGGTGGATGCACTTAGGGTAAAGTCCCTGACTTTGCCCGACCAGATTAATGGGACATGTCCAGAACGATGTGAGAGAGTTAGTCTGGTTACTCTCAGTCACCCTCTTCCTCGGCCCAGTGTTTGTGTAAAAAGAGCACGGATTGGGAGTTCAGACAATCCTAAAGAAAAATATGGGGTAGATGAACAAAAAAGGGGAATACTGTGTCTCACCATCGGCTATCTCACCCTCACTCCCCTGAAAACTCCTCAACCAGGTTATCCTTCTGCACTGGTTCACCACCAACATCTGTATCCAAAGGCAATGGCTGTCCCTGGCCACCCGAGAGAGAGAGATCCCCGTGAACTAGCAGGTGAGACACCTTCCGGTTTCTCACACAAAATTACAGTGACATTTCATTTCCATATTTTTCATTACAATCAATGTATTAAACATTTGCCCAAATTACAAAAACTGATCCAGTTTACACAATATCTCCCTCTATACATAGAAAGCAGCAGCAGTAAAAGTGACAGGTTCAGCACAATAGATTTGATTATTGTGACGTAACTGCTCCCCTATGCTGAAGTGCTCCCCTTTTCTTTACTGCACAAAAATAAAATACCACGTGGTTCTCCTCACCACACTGTATTCATTCATCTCCTAAAAAACCACCCCCTCTTTTTTTGGTCCTGCAACAATGCACTCATGTCTACGTGTTCTCCGATGCTGTCCATTGTGGCGTCCCCCTCAAAGGCCAGCACAGCTTAGTGCAGCACCCAACTACAGTGATTAAGCAGGCCTTCAGTAACCCGGGCGCCTGCTCGCCTCTTCTTTATGTGCACGGGTAACGGTCTCTGCAGATAGGCGTCACAGATCAAGCTATGCGGCAGAGGAGCTTCCAGCTCCTTGGGGGGGCCTGGACATCACCACAACATAGGGTAGGCCAAAAACCTGAACGGGTAAAAACAATCCATGGAACAATAAAGTGGCCATGAATTCCAAGAAAAACTACTTTTATTTCTTGCAACTTCTATCGGGAAAAAAGCAAGCTTCATTCAACACGCCTACACTAAATGGCACTATATAAAGGGGCATACCACAAGCATACAATTAAAACAGTTTCAAGACACATGTAAATTCCTAGGACCCCATTGGCTAATGTACTTAGTCCCCTAAAGAAACCCATTCATTAGTTGGCCCTATTGCCCCATTCTACCCTGGTGACCCAACAAGTAAAACCCTTCTAACGAAGACCTAATGTCTTAGTCAGTATAATTCTCAATCCCCATTGGCTGGTAGCTTTGGGTACATTTGTGGCCTTCGAACCCTTTTCCCATTGGTCACCCCACCCTTGAGTATCTCATTGTGTAATTTGCCCCTTAGAATGGACCAATCCCCTGTGAGGTGTAGATAGGGTGACAACAGAAACATATATCTTATCCTATTCGAATGCGACCAGAAAGTGTGGCACCCCCAGAGGGCTCTCATGCATTTGGATGGCCAATGGACGGCTGTGGATGGCTCCTGTGATTCTCATTTGGAAACATGTTGCATCTCTGGGACACATCCTTCCCTTACACCTATGAGAATATATGGCCTTATAAAAAATGCCCCTAAGGCACAATTCTTTGGGAATGGATTTCTCTAATGTATGGGCTTTGATTACGCTGCTAACTGCAGTTCCAATCGAGTGACTATTCTTCACTGGGGGTAGTACAACCACAACCGAATCAAGTCCATCTGGCCGCAGCTCTGCACTACCCTGTTCCAACCGAGATATGTCCTTTTACCGCTAAAGTGCTAATCCAATGTCTGGAATACAAACTGTTATGATGTCCTTTGTTCAAAGCCTGGGATATTGCTAGGTCATACAACATCGACCAATCATTGTGCAGCATTTCTCACCACCCCCACAGATGTTGCTACCATCTCTGCACTGGCTGGGTGGAGCAGGAATAACATCGAACTCACTAGTGAAACCCAAAGTTAAAGCATGACCTAGTAATCTGGGGCAACCAAAAACGACAAGTTCTATTGTGGTCTAATTCAACCTGGCACAACTCTAGCAACTCCAACCAAGGGCCTGCTAGTTAACCCTGCATGCATCGTCCTTAATACTTGCACTGACTGACTCCTAGTAACTAAATAAACAAGATTTCTTCAATACAAGAGAGTACTTGCCACAACTTCTAAGTATACACATGCCACAATCTAATTCTGTTACTGCTCTCTAGCAAATGCCGACACCTGGTAAAAATGTTGCACACAGTGACAAAAAATGCTGTCACTAGAATATCTATTTCTACATGCTATCAGAGCTCTCTTAGTTTATACTTTCTCTTCTGTTTGGGAGTGTTGGACTTTTCTCAACATTTTTTTGAGATGAATTGAATATTGAATTTTTAACTCATTCAAAAAAGGTTGTTCTTGTTTTGTTTATGAAGCTTTTGTAGCGCTTTACTCCAGGGCACTTTACACACATTTATGAGTTGGTACAATATTTGTAATGATGGTAATAAATAGCAGAAAAAGAAGAGAAAGAACAAGGACAAAAGAACACCAGCCAGGAAGAAAATGAAGTGATGGCCCATGAAAATAGTAAAGGTGCAAGTCAAGCAACTAAATGAGAATTGCAAGACAAACCAAGACACCCATTCAAAAATAACAATGTTGTTAGGGGACAAATATTAAACATGATTCAAGTGCTATACAAATAGAATGATAACTGTCACAAACCAGGGAATCCATATGGATAAAGAGAACACAATACAAAACAGGCTTAAGGAATCAAAAATAAGCACAACACAGTCAAACCAATAATGAATAAATCATTATGCAACAGATACTTACAGCCAAAAACACAGAGGCCAAGCTCCATGCTCGCCAATGTACCAGTGTACCAAGGACCTCACACCGGAGCAGCTCAACTCCTCAGCAGTTGACCCCAAGCGTGCACCAAAGCATGCAGTGCACTGTGTCCAAAAAGAGCTTGCTGCAATTGATGCGTTTGTGGGACTGCCTACAAAGCACCTTCTCCATGCGCTGCCGCCAACTGCAGCATCATCCTCCTCACCGAGTCATCCTCCTCACCATTTCTCTCGGACAGCTATGTTCCAGCGGGCTCACTCTCGCTCCAGTCTGGGCACTGCTCGTGCCGAGCCCTCACGCCTGCAAAGCCATTCCAGCAGCTCCATCTCAAGCCTGTGCTCCATCAGCAAACAGCCGAAAGACTGCTGGCCAGTGCACAATGCGTCTGCATCATGCTGGAACCAGGCTCTTCTGACAGGGTAGGTGTCACAGAGTGCAACATGGGTGTCTTTGCACATATTACCACCAGGTTGAAAGTCTGATAATTTCCACTCTTACTCTTTCCAGTGTACAATGAGAATATCTTATCATTAGGCCATTAATAATCATTTGGTGGGTTGTATATGGAGGTTATAGCCACCGTCTTTACTTGGGAAGTAAGTTGTTACCATTGGTTATTGCACACCAAATGCAACATTATGGCTGCTGTAAACATGCCAATCCAACGTCCTAAAGGTGTGCGCAACTATAAGATAAGAAAACTCTTAGCAAGGCATTAGATCCCTGGGGTTGACGTAGATGTCATGTGTTATATTTAGTGTGGCATTGAATTTAGGGTAGATGTAGGTTTTCCACATTTCAGGGAGCTTGTACGTTGAGTGTTGGACAGAGAAACAGACACGCAGCAAACCATTCATTATATTGAATTCCTTTTTATTACACTTATATTATCAAACTAGTGTACAATCCTGTGCACAAGTGCCAAAGTGCAGGTTTTCATTCACACAGTAGGACCACCATTTATCCTAAGCCTACAGCTCCATCTAGCGGGGACAACAGATGAAGCTATGAGAAGTGGCATTGTCTCTATATATATCCTAAGGCAACTGCTCCCTCTAGCGGTGACAACAGGTGAAGCTATGACTGCATCAGACACACATACAGGGAAAAACATACATCTGGCCTTTTATTGTATTGTTAGATAAAGTTAAGTAGGTTGGATTTAGTGGGAATGTGTAGAATGAGTTTTAGTAAGTATAGGTGTTAGTTGTTGTATTGAGCAAGAGGCCTGCCATCTTGAAGCACACCATTGTTACAGGCTGCAGATCCTGCTATTGTAGGATGCTAGGCCAAATTTTGGAGCTTTGGTCATTTATATAAAATGTTAAGTTGCTGCTTGACAGGAGGTTACAAGCGTCCAAGGTCAGAATGGGACAGGATGCAGAATAGTGTTCAGTTATCTGTTGTGAGGAGGAAAGTTCGGGAGTTGTAGGTGCACAGGGAGGAAGGCCGAAATGCCAATCAGGGCGAAGGGATTGTGTTTTTTGCACGGGGTGCAACAAAGTTTTGACCCCACTGATTTTCACTAGCAATGTTATTAGTCTGTCTCAGTGGGATGCAATGGCCCAAGCTATCTCAGGTATCACAGTCTAATTAGGGCAGAGCTTTTTATCAATTTTATCATATGCGAATTGATTTTTTGGTGGCACGTAGAGATTTGAGAGTAAATAACTCTGTTGAAACAGTGTTGATAGGCTTTAATAAAGAGGGGTGGAGTATTCCTAACGTTTGGGATACCCTACTACAACACATGTAGAAGGCACTCCCAGAGTACAGGGATAAAATATTGAAATACCATGCAGAGTGGAAACAGGGAATGGCTGGAAACATTTTAAAATCACGGCTCAGCATAGAGTTTGCATGCAAAGAACTGTTGTAACATATGTACACATATCTATTGTCCACAGAAGAAGGAAAGACACTACAGAGTAGACAAAGAATGTTACATTTCTAGAAACTATTTAAGGAAGTGGAAGATGCCCGTAACAACGAGACAGAAAAGGTTAATAAGGAGGTTATAGTGCCCTCAGCCTTGCTTGCTTATGGGTACTTTCCACTATAGCCCACAGCAGGATATACTAATCCTGGGTATGCGCATGCAGGTGACGGTAAACAAAGCAGAAAAAGAAGCAGGTAGGGCAATTCGAAAAACATCAACAGAGACTGCTGGAAATACAACATTGGACACTGTTAAAAACCCAGTATTTTCAAAGATAGGCAATCACGAGCAAAGACGGATAGAGGACATATTAAAAGAGGCAGAAGAGGAGCTTGTTAGAGCAGCACTGGAGCAGGTGGAGGGGTGTGTGCAGCGATACCAGCAGAGAAGTGGACATCAGGAATGATTATGTTTAAAATTGACAGTAAACCTGTCAAACGCATCCCGACGGCAGAGGAAGTGGATAGCGATTCAACATTCAGTGACACAAAGGCAGAAAGCAAGAATTGCAGAACTGTAACAGAAGATACAGGGGAAAGGGCCTTTTGGGATAACCGAAGTAGGGTATTATGGCTGTGGGGGCAGAAAGAAAATACCACCATGGTCAAGGTGGCTCAGGAAAAGCCATACCAAAATAGCTGTAGTGAGCAGCAAGAAGGATGGGGAGAAGGTACAGCCTCAAATCCAGGGGACACAGTTTCCCCTATTACAGAAAGGTCGCGAGGGTACCGTATATACCTTGTTCAAACATGGATAAGGAAAATATTATGAGCAGCTTGCCCTCCCACACAGGGGAAACAGGCAAGTGGATTTATACCCTTGAGAAAAAGATAGCAAGGATTACCCTGGCTTTAGGAGACATGAAAAGTTGATGTTGTAGCAGACATAATTTATCAACAATGATGTCTCAATTTATTGTAGTTGTCATTGTAAAACTCAACCTAAAGGATTGTGTCTTCCGAATGCTCATAAATTAGTTCTAGAAGTTATAAGGGTCGGTAATTGGGCCTGACAGTTGAAATGAAGAACCCATGATACACAAGGGATTTGTGATTTAATAACAAACTAATGTGATCAGAAATTTGAGAACATTGTGTTTTGGAAACCACAGTTCTAATAAAAAAGACTAAAATGAATTCAACAACAAGGAATATGAATTTAATTTCAACTGTCAGTCGCAATAACCAACCCTTATAATGTCTAGGACATGAAAGGGATATTTGCCTCGTTATTGAGGGAACAAGCAGGCACACTTGGAAAAAGGTAAGATATGACAGAGCAACATTAAAAAGTAATGACCACAACAGCGCGCCATCCAATAACTGTCAAAAACACATATGGAGAGTTCGAAGAGAAATGAACCAAGACACATCAGACATGAAGTCAATCCAAGCTTGTACTATGAGTCCAGATGAGGACCCTGCACTGCATATTCAGCAGATGCAGGAGATGTTGCAGTTAGAGACACAACAACCATGGTATAGGAACATCCACGTTTTTTAAAATCACATATTGATGAAAGGGCACCCCAAGTGGTACAGGCATAATTATGAAGGTGGAAGGCATTGAGCTGAAGATACAAGTGCACATAGTACACCATTGCAGGCTGAAACACAACAAGGAAAGGAGCAAAACCGACCAAGTGCAGAATTCAGAAACAAAGCTGATAGGAAAGAAATTAGCTAAATTTAGCATGGATGGAGCAGTAATTACAAGCATCCCAGAAGGGCATCCAGAGCACAAATGCCAACAGGGAGGTGGGAGTGTAGAAGCCTATATCCCCCGCAATTAGGGTTTCATCAACACCTAGGGTATTGTCCACAGGAAGGGTACTTCCCACAAGCAAGGGTTGGCTTTCAGAGAGGAAGAGGGACTGGGTTTGTTTATGGCGGAGCAAGACCAAGGTTTGGAGGACTGTCCTTTATTTGTAGGAGAATAGGATACTTTGCATGAGAGTGTTGGAGCAGGAATCAGATGCAATATGGTATTGGGGTTACTCCTGCATACCAGAACATAACGTATCAAGCCCAGCCACAGGTATAACCAAAAACAGATGCCAATCGCATTAGCACAGCAGATCCCCCAGAAGTTAAAAAAAGTCCCACAGCAGATACCCCCAAATACACTGAAGTCCCCAGTTTCCCGAACCATATAGGGTCCGGCCCAACAGAAACAGTTGCCCCAATAACCACAACCAAATGCCCTACAAGCACAGGCTCAGGGACCGGCTCAGCAATGGGATAAAAATGTGTAGCCCAGGGTGCATTTCCACACAACTCCAGAGTGGCAATTGTAAGGAAGGCATGGTTATCAGAAGCACAACAGAAAAAAGGATTACAATCCAAGGGTGTTTATTAAACAGTATATGGATGAGAAAAACGTCTAATCTAAACCTAAATATAAGATGGGAGCAAGCTATGACCATCAAAGTCAAGAAAACGCTGTCCTAGTGGTGTGGTGTCAAAACAAAATGGCCTATACTTAAAAACCTATTGCCAAATCCTTACTCTATATAACAAAAGGGTGCGGGACTATGATATGTACAACAAAAGAGTGTAATGCAAACTAAAATGTCCTAAAGGGTTTTGGACTGCTAAACTAATACACTGCCCTCCTCACGTTGCATCATGGGGCAAGCCGGAACAGTGGCATGACTGTAAGCACCCCTTGAGTCAATAGGCATCAGGAAGCCGCTTCTTCTGAAGCTGATCCCTCAAATCAATGTCTTTTGCCTGGTAGTGCAAAGCTCTCAAATTGCAGGATTCCCCTCTTCTGCGGCTTTCTCAGGATACCCCTTCATTGGGTTCACCTTTGTCTTTACCCCACTGTTCAGTCACTTTATCAAGATGCGGGATTCACCATCTGTCACGATGCCCGCTCCTGGGGAGCTCAGGCCCTGCGTCCCCGAAAGCGGACATCAAGTCCCCGGGGAAGGTCCCAGCAACCCCTTATAGGGGCCCTTTGGACAGTGTCCTGGCGCCTATGGTGCCAGAACAGCCTAAGCAGTTGCATGCAATAAAGGCATACATCGATAGCGGGGCTATTGGAAATTATGTGGACCGTGAGTTGGTCTCCAGGATTAACCTCCCTCTCCGTCCTAAAACCAGCAAAGACGTCATCACCACAGTAGATGGAACTGAAATTGCCTCTGGACCGGTAAAGCATTCCACTACTGAGGTGACTCTTATTGGTCCCGACGGCCATCGGGAGGCAGTTGTGTTTGATGTAATCAAGGCCCCACAGTTTCAGGTTATTCTTGGAATTCCTTGGTTAGAGACACATAATCCTCAAATTGATTGGCGAGCTAAGAGTATAACCTTCCCGGATTGTGCACAAACCTGTTATCCAGAAAACCTGAAGATTAATCTAGCATCTGTAACCTCTGCCTCCGGAATACCAAGACTTTCAGGACGTCTTCCAAAAGGAACAGGCCAACACGTTACCTCCTCATCGATCGTACGATTGCCAAATCGATCTGGTGCCCGGTGCACAACCCCCTTGTAGCAGGATTTATGCCCTTACCGAACCTGAGAACCTGCATCTGAGACAATATTTGGATCAATACCGCGCCAATGGTTTTATTCGCCCGTCAAAGTCCCCGGCATCCTCGGCTTTGTTCTTCGTGCCTAAAAAGGAAGGTGACCTCACAACTTGTATCGATTACCGCGCATTGAATCAGATAACGGTTAAAAACCGTTATCCTCTGCCTCTGATCCCTGAACTCCTTGACCAGGTAAAGGACGCTTGCATATACACCAAGTAAGACCTCCGGGGGGCATATCATCTGGTGCGAGTAAAAGAAGGCGACGAATGGAAAACGGCCTTCCGTACTAAGTATGGATTATTCGAATACCAGGTAATGCCCTTCGGGTTGTGCATTGCGCCTGCTGCCTTCCAATTCTTCATGAATGATGTCCTTCGGGAACTCATCGATGTTTGTGTTGTCGTCTATATCGGTGACATTCTAGTGTACTCTTCTTCGGAATCTGATCACAGAAAACACGTTAGGGCAGTTCTGGAAAAACTGCGCCAACACAAACTATTTGCTAAACTGGAGAAATATGTTTTCCATACCACAGAAGTTGAGCTCTGTAAAAGGGGTTGAAAGCATGCTCGGCTTTGCCAATTTCTATCGCAGGTTTATCCCGGAATTTTCACGCATAGTACAACCCATTACTGCACTCTTGAGGAAAAATAAACGTTTTGAATGGTCTGAAGAAGCCGAGCAGGCCTTCCAGGATTTAAAAGCTAAGTTTACCTCCGCAACTATATTGAAACACCCACGTCCAGATCTCCCGTACGTCGTCGAAACTGACGCATCCAGCCTAGCCATGGGAGCAGTTCTGTCTCAAAGAGATCCCGAAACCAACCAACTGCATCCCGTAGCATTTTGGTCCAGAAAATTCTCGGCACCAGAGATTAATTATGCAATGACTGACAAAGAACTGTTAGCCATAAAGTACGCTTTTAAAGCCTGGCGGCATTACCTGCTTGGCGCTCGACATACCATCACAGTGATCACTGATCACCAGAATTTACAGTATTTGAAAACCGCCAAGGCTCAGTCATCACGGCAGCTCTGATGGGCTTTGTTTTTCGCTGAATTTGATTTCATGATTACCTATCGACCTGGCTGCAAGAACGGTAAAGCAGACGCCTTATCCCGAATTGGAATGGGAGAACCTGATACAAACTCAGAACCAGTACCAATAATTCCCGAACAGAGAATTCTAGGCATGACTTCGTTACAGACGCTTGAAGACATTCAAGTCAGAGTGAAACAACTCCTGGACCCTACAGTCCTACAAGATTGGATACAAAAGGGATCAGACTTTACCATAGATAATGGTTTACCTTATTACCAAGGACGCTTATTCCTGCCACACAAGGGTTTACACGAACTAGTTATTTCTGGTTATCATGATACGTTAATAGAGGGACACCCCGGTATTGCCAAGACAATGGAAAAGGTGAAACGACAATTCTGGTGGCCCTCTTGGCGAAAAGATGTTAAATCTTTTGTGATGTCTTGTGGTGTTTGTGCCCAAAATAAAGGTCAAAATAAAAGACCAGCCGGTCTCCTCCAACCTCTAGACGTACCGCCAGCACCCTGGCACACCCTATCAATGGATTATATTACGGACCTGCCTCCTTGTTCGGGATACAATACCATTCTGGTAATTGTGGATTTGTTTTCCAAAATGGCCCACTTCATTCCTTTGAAAGGTTTACCTTCAGCTTCTGTCCTAGCCAAAGAATTCCTCAAAAATATTGTTCGGCTACATGGATTCCCATCTATACTAATCTCTGACCGGGGAAGCCAATTCATTTCCCACTTCTGGCGCAAATGTTGTCAAATGGCACAAATCGATGTAAGATTATCGACCAGTCACCACCCTCAGACCGATGGTCAGACTGAGAGGACAAATCAGACCCTTGAGCAGTACTTACGGTGTATGTTACAGCAATCAGAAAGCAACTGGAAAGACATTCTTTGGATAGCCGAATACGCATATAATAATTTGGTACACTCTGGAACTGGCCATAGTCCTTTTTATACCTTGTTTGGACATCACCCTCGAACCTCAAACCTCGACTCACCTCAGAACCTTGGAGTGCCCGCAGTAGAACATCTGCATTCTACCATTACCCGAGCCTTCAAAGAGGCAACCACGCATTTACAACAAGCCAAGAGAAAATACAAGGAGAATGCTGACCTACATTGGAGTGAAGCACCTCCGTATCAGATTGGGGATCAAGTGTGGTTAGCTACCAGACATTTACCGCTCAAAGGGCCCCAAACTTTTACCCCAAAATATCTGGGACCTTATTCTATTACGGCAATAATTAACCCAGTAGCGGTTAAACTTGATTTACCAGCTAATATGCAAATTCACCCTGTTTTTTATGTGTCACTCCTGAAACCAGTGGTACCCGGAACCCGACTACTCAAACCTCCAGAACCTATTCAAATAGATGGGGAACCCAAATTCGAAGTGAGGAACATTTTAGATTCAAAAATGTTTAGGTCAAAGCTTTTCTACCTAATTGATTGGAAGGGGTACGGACCTCAGGAGAGGTCGTGGGAACCCAGTGACCATGTGCATGCACCTCGATTAGTCAGGAAATTCCACTGACTCTTCCCAGACAAACCAAAACCCCCAGAGGGAACAACCTTGGGAGGGGCCTTGGGGGGGAGTGCTGTCACGATGCCCGCTCCTGGGGAGCCGGCTCCGGCCCTGCGTCCCCGAAAGCGGACATCAAGTCCCCAGGGAAGGTCCCAGCAACCCCTTATAGGGGGCCTTTGGACAGTGTCCTGGCGCCTGTGGCGCCAGGCTCATAGAAAACGTCAGTCCTGGCGCCATAGGCGCCAGGCTCATTATGAAAGTGTTTGGGTGCACTTACCTGATGCAGACCATGCTGCAGAACCCCGGCCTCCTTGAGGCCTGAAAGGAACTACTTTACCTGTGGGACTCATTTACCACCCGGGCGTGGTCGGGGAAGGATACATACCTGATTGTAGGAAGGACACATTCTAGGAACTTCTTCCAAGGCTATTTAAACCACACCCGATCAGCCACACGTGCTTCGCGTTGTTCTGCATCTAGCAGCTGGACGCTCACCGTGTCTGCTCCTGCATCCTGACTTCTGCCACGCCTGCCAGCATCCTGAATCACCTGCAAAGGAAGGGAACAAGAGAACAGAAGAAGGAAAAGGCCTTACCTGCTAAATCTGCATCCCGGAGACATTTCGCCGACGATCCTGAAAAGAAAGACATTTATTTTTAAAAGCACATCACATCGATCGCTGCAGCGCCTCATTCTACTCATCTTACAGGGCGCTTCCATGTTCTGCAGCGACCATCCGGATTCACAGTCGCGCCCCAGCGCCTAGGGAGAAAAAGACAATAACGAAGGTGAGAGAAAGAAGGGAAAAGGGAAGCTAAATCTCCATGTTAAGACTTACCTGCTGGGTCATTCCCTTTTCGTTTCGGGTCCGCGCCGCATCCAGGCATTTTTGGACCCCGGCCCCTAAGGGGAAAAAGACATCAGCGTTAATGAGCGAATGAAAAGACATTACCAAGACGCTCATTAAAGACTTAACTGATTTCCACAAGGATTTCACCTCTCATCTTGGGTCGGTGCCTGTTCCCCGCATTCCGTACCCCGGCCCCTATGGGGAAAAAGACACTAGCATTAGAACATTAATACATGGACACAAGGGGAACCACTTATCAAAAACTTACCTGGAAGCCAAGCAAGTTTGGTTCTCACCAATCCGAAAATCCAGTGAAGTAACTGGATACCAACGTGCCCCTGCATCAGAAGCAGGATGGAGAGCTCGTCCTTCCAGACCGTAAGGTGCGACGCTACGGGGAAGCACAGAAGGGTTTTGAGGAGGGTGAGAGGGGTAAGTGGGAGGCCGATTGCATTACCCCGCAGACAGTTAACCCCCTATTTTCACCTACAGAAGGATACTTCTGCGAGTCAGACAAGCCAGATTTGGGGCCCGGTCCAGTCCATCTCCCGACCCCTGCGCATCACTTTAGACGAGGTCACAACAGCGCGAACCAGGCCAGCACCACCGTGGGAGTCAGGTGAGCGTTACACCATCCCTTGCTTTCACTTGGCATCCCTTTGTCACATTCACTGTAGCCTTCAATCACAGTTCAGTTAACTTTACAAGTTCTACTAGCCTTATAGCATTCAGAAACTCTTAATGTCTTTTTAAACAAATATTTGGTTAACTTTCACTGGTTCACTCAGGTCCCCCTCCTCCGGGCTCCGACCTTCCCCTGTAGGTAGTTTTGGATTCCCACGATCGGGCACGGGCCTTCAAACCACCAGCTTCAATCTTGTTTCTTTACAATCTTTGACGCTTTCACTTTTATGTACTTGCCAGTTTGACACAGACACTTCCGATAGACGATCGCATCTCGCCGGGCTACTCTGTTTTATTGCAGCGTTTACTTTTCACAATTAAGCTTCTGTTTCTCACGGCTGCCATCCTACGTGCAACCCACAATACTGCATACAGTTCAAAGGTTTATACCGCCTCCCCTCCCAAGGCCTTCTGGTATCTGCCGTTCCGTTCACTTCTTGTCAAAGACTTTCGACTGTACGCTGGGATTTGTACCCTTGACTTTCTGCTCGTATGACCACTTTGACTATTCGCCTCCTTTCTTAGTTATTTCCTCTTGTGGCTTCTCTCACATGCACAATATCAGCATTCTTTATTCTTGCTACAATGTGCTTTCGCTTGCGGTTTCTCGACAACCTAACTAGCACTTCAAACTTTAATGTCCTTTTCATTCACCATCACAAGCCGGTCTCCCTTTTCACTTGCCGGCAGCGGCTGATAAAATGTATCGAGACCTTCCGCTCAGTCAAGGCTTTTGGCCCATTGCGGTTAGCCTCCTTTCAAGTCCTCACGCAGCACATGAAGGAGGTACCACCATAACCTTCTGCAGTGGCAGGGAGTTGCTCCTTTGGGATTCTGTAGCGAATTTTACCTTGCAGCTGGTTGGACCTTGCCTTTCGTTCGCCTCCTGGTCCCGTGTGCTCTGCTTCCATATTCACACTGCCTTCCCAGGATTTCATGCCCTTCCGTTCTGCTCGTCTTGCTCGCTACTGTTGCACGTCTCGCCTTGCTCTCTGGGTCCTGCCATGCTCTGCCTTTTATCCCAGTTGGGAAAGGTAACAGGATTCAGGTGTGAGTCATTAAGGATTAAGTGCCTGACTCTGCCTGACCTTTATTGGTGGGACATGTCAAAAGGACTGGTTGTGTGTGAGTCTGTCTTTCCCTGAAGTGCTTTGTCCATGCAGCAGAGCGTGTGTAGGAAAGGGGGGGCTAAAGTTCCTAAATAGTACATGGAATGGAAGTGTTCTACAGGGCAATGGGTACAGGGTTACCACGTCCCTCCTCTGGGTCCCCCACTCCCACTCCCCAGTGACACATCATCCAGGTGATCCTCCCGGACTGGTCCACCCCTGCGTTCTGGATCCAATAGTGATGGCTGTGCCCTGGCCACCTGGATGACAGATCCTAAGGGACAAGTCGGTGCTACACCCTTTGGTTTCCCACACAGTGTTTGGAACAAACACTTTTATATTCCCAGGCACAGATACGCCTGCCCAATCAAAACGCCCAATCAAAAAAGCCCACAGAGGGCTCTGACCTGCCCAGTTCTATCAGTAACTGCAGACCCGGAAGAGGAACCACAGTTCGCAGGGACAGGACATTTTCATTTTTGGTCGACATAGCGACTACCAAGTCCTGCATTAACCCCTTAAGTGCTATGGATGAGATTGCCCGTCCTAGATGCATGGGAATGCCCATTATGAGCATTTTCCTTAGCAGTTAAATGGTTAAGGAGGGAAGATTGCCTTTGTCGTACAGAATAATAGGCATGCAGGGATTTTCCCCTCACAATAGGCACACAAGAAGTTGTAGCACCCTTGTTGCATTCAAAACAGACACTGATTAATATATTGGGCAGAGATATTATGAGAAAACTAAACATGACAATCTCATTTTCAGAAAAGGGCATATTGTGTTCTACCCCAGGCATGTATCACACATGGGTTGCAGCAATCATCCAAGCGTCCTGCACTCACAGCACCGTCCGATGTGCACAACTTCATCGAGAGTTTTCCTTTACGGGATGCAGAAAAATAAGTAAAGGGGTAGACCTGCACTAGAATCCCTGATCCTTCAGGTATTATACAGTTATCACAGAAATTGGATCAGTAGAACGGGATGACACTGATTAAGTTTTAATACATATCACGTTTTATTCAATTAATTAATCACAAAAAAATTCATACTAATATCATAAAATCACATAAAAATCAATCAATTCATACCCTCATTCATAACCACATATAACACTCATTCAGACCTTTGAATATAAAAAGCCCTAGTGTTTTCACAATAGGTATTCAAAATATCATTACATCCCATGTTCATTACAACAAATGTATTCCTTTGGCCTATTCAGCAATGACCCAGTCCATAGTATCGAGTGTCATTGTATAACTGGTATCGAATTCCACCAGATATCTTTTTCAGAAAAACGTCGACACGTGTTTCGGTCGGAGACCATCTTCAGGACGTTGGGCTTGGAGCAAATACCCCACCCTGTTCTTTACGTATATGGGCCAATAGTAAATCTAAAAATCAATAATAAAAACAACAATGTCATCCCTATTTCTTAAACGAGGTGACAGAAAATGTCACATTGTGTTAGAAATTAATACACACAAAGGCCCTACTCACCCCCAAGATACACTTCTCAGGATCGTGGGTGGGACAACAGGAATAAATCCTCCACTAGCATCAGTATGTATAATGAGCCTGTGGAACCAATAAAAGCAAACAAAGAACACCACTTAGTGTGTTACTTAACATATTCAACACTACCAAATGCAACAATAATAACCGCTTGAGCATTTTTCAATGGTTAATCGTCATTGACCCCCCTAAAGAACACTATACATTGACCGATCTGATTGGGAGTCTTCCTCTTTCACATGACAATTAAAATAGCACCCAGATCATGACCTGTTGCATTTGTAAAATATTGAAATTCTGCAGTTTTACACCTTACATATTGTAGCCCGGGATGGGCGGGTTGAGTATATTGGAGTTCAGTTCTACAGAGTTGTCTGACATTTCCTGACTGTTCCTTTGTGAATAACATTTTTCTTGCAAGTTGTGAACTTTTGTGTTATTTCCTTGGATTGCTTTGTGGAGGCCGCACCTTTACACCATTAGAACCAGCACAATGTTAGGGGCACTAAGGGATCTTTTTTGGGTAGAAAAAACAGGACATGCAGAGTTTGCAACCCATTATGCTCCTCAAAAACAAATACTACAGAAAAATACAATAATTGTGGATTTGTGATAGTATATGTATGTGTTGGAGGAGACAGGGCATGGCCAGAGAAAGATGAAGGAGAAACGTGTCACTGGGGGATGATAATCGGAATAGGAAAACCAAAACCAAAGGAAAGAGCACACAGGGTTGTTCAACAGAGGGCTATACACAATGTCAATGGTTCACTTTGAAAAGGATGTGTAAAAAGGACTAAAGGCAAATTAATTGTGAATAATTATTACAAGATGTGCTTCTGTTTTGGGCATTAAACATGTAGCATGCAAGGACAGTGAATGGTTCATAAATGACTGGAGCAATCATTGCCAATCTAGCGTCCAGACAAGCCCCGTGCTCCTAATTACAAAAACACACAGCTAGGCTGCTAGGACATTAAGTAGTTAACTATTGCCCCAATGGTAATGGCAAAGATAACTCTTCAATTATCCAGTATGACTATTACTTTGGAGAACATGGGGGATTGGGATTGATGAAGCACAGTGGTAAAGAGCATTGACAGAATGAGTGTAAGAATGGTGCATGGATGGGGGAAATGCACAGACTAGGAAGGTACGTAGGTGAAAAAGCAGCATTGAGTGATTGTTCCCACAGGGAGGAGCATGGTGGAGAAAGTTGTAAATCAGAGCAGGGTGACAAAAGAGCACAAAGAAGGGAGAAGTACACTGGAGGAAGGAGAACAGAAGTAGAATAGGAGCATGCAGTACAGTTGTATAGAGCACATGGGAGGAAAGAGAACAAAAGAAAGAACACAAGAGAGTTGGGCAAGGAGGAGCAACAGAAAGGTTGGCACACAGGAACTGAAGGATCATGTGTGTGGTTCAGGCATTGATTGGTAAGGCGTGGAAGGTGCTCTTGTGAAGGAGTTTAGTTAGGGAAGGTGCCTGGTGGGAGAAGGCGCTCAGGTAAGGAAGGTGCATTGTGGAAGGTGTGCTCAACATGGTGGCAGTGTGCAAGGGGTGAATTGGCACAAGGAGAGTAAGATACATGAGGATGTAGGTTGTACATGGGAGAAGTTGCCCACAAGAAACAATGATAAGAGAAGCTGCACAGGTTGTACAATTATTGAGGAAGTATCCGAGCATCCAGAGAGTTTAGTAGTGGGGTGATAGAGTAAGGTATTCCTGGGATCCAGGTGTTTAATCAATAGATATTCATTGGCCTGATCTTCTACATCCCCACACATAAAAAGCATCTGAGTATGTTGGACCATTCAGTAGGTGATCAGAAGCACACACGTCAATTAAATCTGCATGATGACACTACAGTAGGATAGAAGCATTCTACAGGCCACAGGGAAGTAGCAAAGGAAAAGAGAACAAGATTTGTGTCTCGAGACCGGGTGAGTGCCAGAGTTGATTAACAAATGCATTAAAGCATCCATGGGCCTAGGCATAGGACCCCTGCACCTATACTGTTGCAGTGTGTAGTGGCTAGCTTTGACATGGGCAACCCCCACTCATATATTTCACATGAAGCCAACATTTTAAAGTTGTTTTTTAACCAGAGCATAGCTTTAGGGATGCACCACCAAACTATTTGTGCTATCCAGGCCAAAGCCAGCTGCCCTAGAGGCAGCTCAGTAAGGCTGCTTAGTCTCAGGCATATGCATACTACCTTAAGAAAAGGAGTTGATTTTATGAGTGTAAAGGATGGGTTGGGTTCTCTGTGTCGCATTTTCACATCATCTTGTCATAAAGTCGGTACAACAGATCATGCAATACACAAGACTAATTCAATAATGCAATGCTTTTATTAAATCTTTGCAAGGTGGAACTGGGAATACTTAATTGAATCCAAATTAAAAGAGGGGATTCTTTGTTAAGTATGTCACGGTGGGGGGATACATCTTGTCCAGTGAAAGTGCTATTTTAAGGGGAACTTATGTACTTAATCCAATGTTCAGTCTCTCATCAAATATACACAATTTCAAGGGGTCTGCACCCGGGAAAGTGTCCTTGAAAGAACACACACTCTCAGGGAATTTTTTCTGCCCGTTAGTTGTATATGGTAGGTGATTCAAACATTGAGCAGTCTGTCAGGACTCTAGCTCTTTGATGCAATCCTACTTGGCCCAGACCTTTAAACTGCCTCATTTGCTCTTGAGGTCTCCTGGTGCTCTTAATGGGGCAAGACCATGAGTGTTCCCATCTTATACTAGTGCTCTTTTTGGGTAGGACTTTCTCACTTCTCTAACTGGGCCATTTTCAGGAAGCAGTAATTATGACCCCCCTACAGCCAATGATTGTTCTCCTGGTTTTGAGCCCACTGCAGGCTCTTCTGAATCTCTCAAGGTTGCAAGATTCGTCTTAACTGTTGCGTCTTTGCAGCTTGGAACTACCATTAGGATCTGAGCTGCAGCCC
Organism: Ambystoma mexicanum; assembly: GCF_040938575.1. Classification (NCBI taxonomy): domain Eukaryota; kingdom Metazoa; phylum Chordata; class Amphibia; order Caudata; family Ambystomatidae; genus Ambystoma; species Ambystoma mexicanum. The sequence continues at coordinate 254,328,853 of NC_090936.1, forward strand.
GCAGCAAACTCCTGTCTTGCTCCTTCTCTGTCATGGGCTCTGGCTCCTGCCAGCTTCTGGGTCAAGGCCCCCAGTAGGCTTTTTGCTCTGTTCTCTCCTACAAGTCTCAGTCTCTTACAGTATAGATTTGTTGTTTTATCCACCCTTTCCCCTCAAATCTCCCTTCTGCCTCTCCCACTTGTCTCACTATTACAACACCAGCTGTCTAGAACACGATCCTAACTCCCACATAGTATATTGTGTTGGCGTCTTTTTATTTATTGCTATGGACTTGAATTGTTCCAGTGAGAGTTTTGATTGATAGATCAATTTCACCATTAGCCCCGGGTAGTCTGATTTGTCTATGCTTTATGGTTCCACCGTCACCCCAATTGCAAATTCCTGTTTTCCATTTATTTTTAGGTGTTGTAGTTTCTCTGATTATTCAATTCAGCCAGTTCCCTAGTGCACATGGCTTAGGGCTTAAATTGTATCTCTGTCCTCTTGTGATCAGGCCAATGCATTATCGGGGCTTTCAGCTCCTGTGTTCTTGCTGCTGAGGTTGGAGTTCCATGCAAGTATCTTGGCCCACTTTCACCCTCACCCCTTTGCGATGCTCTAGTCCACACTGATATTTCAGCTATCATCCTTTTCTTCAGATCTTCCCACCACATTTCTGTTGTCAGCCCCATTCTTGTGTTCCATGCCATTGCTATGCGACGCTTCACCAGTATACACATTAAGTCTTTCATTTTTGCCATGTGTGCCCCCTGTTTGCCACCCCTTGGGAACAAGCTCAGTGGCTAGGACTCTGGCGACTACACCTGTATTTGAATTCTGCCTTCCGCTGCCCTATCTTTAACAGTGTCCCAAAAATTAGTTATCCCTGGGCAGGACCACAGCATGTGCAGCATATCAGCTTTCTCTGCTGCACAGCGCGGGCAGCTCTGGGTTTGCTTGCTACCCATGTTAGACATTCTCTTGGGCGTTAGGTATGCTCTGTGTATAAGATAACGCTGCAATTGCCTGAACCTCGCATTCCTGGAGACTTTCTTTACATAGTGGAGGGCTCTGCGCCATTCCTCATCTGTGAAGGTTCTCTGGAGTTCCACCTCCCATCCTGCTCATGATTGCAGCTCTCTTGCATTGTTGCTGACCAGGAGCTGTTCATAAAGTCTGGATGTTGTATGTCCCCCTTCCAACACATTGTACCACGCGTCCATCTCCCCCTCTGTGTCTTCATCTTCGGGTATGGTCTTCCACCTCTTCCTGATCGTCCTTACCATGCTGTTGTACAATATAAATTGGCTTCTATGTATGTCCTGCTCTTTCATCAGGGTCTGGAAGTCCACCCACTGTCCATCTCGCCATAAGTCCCCGATCTGGGCCACTCCCTTCTCTTCCCACTGTGCATGATATGTGCTAGAGATTCCGTGCGGGCGTCGACTAATCCCACGAGGGGAATTTGCCTGGAGCAGGGGTCTTGTGTCCCTTGGGTTTTCCGTGCCCTCCTCCATAGCCAATTTGACCATGGTGGGGAGTGATTTGGTCAAGGATTTTTCTATCCATAAGAGCTCCCTCAGGTAGTATTGTCGTATTGCCGGCTGAAAAAGCAGTGTCTGTGGATATATCGTCTCCCAGCCACCTTACCACAGATTGGAGTTGTCCTGCCAAGTAATAACGTTCAAAATCCAGCAACCTGATCCCTCCCCATTCATAATCCCTTTGTAATGTGTTCAGAGCTATTCTATTTCTCCCCCCACCCCACAGGAAAAAAGGACCAGGGAATGTTGTGTGGGATATTAGTGAAGTAGTTTAGCAGGTGGACAGTACCGTCATCTTCAGTAGGGCCGCTCTCCCTATCATGCCCAGTGGGAGCGTCCTCCAGAATGCAATTGCTTTCCCTATTTTGTCTTGGGCCACCTGTGTGTTAGCACTATGCGTCTCTGTGGTGTCATGATGTATGTCCACTTCCAAGTAACGAAAGGTGTGTAGCGTCCATGTGAGGCCCAGATTGGGGAGTTGGTCAAGGGTAGCCCATCCCAAATCCACTAGGGGGAACAGCAAGGACTTCCCTTTATTAATAGAGATTCCCGACAATCTCGCAAACACACCCAAGGCTTCTAGCAGGTCCGGCAAGCGTACCCACAGGTTCGCGACATAGAGGAGCATGTCTCAGCATATATCAAAATTTGGTGTACTACTCCATCTGTTTCTATTCCAGCATCTTTGTACTCTGCCCTGAGAAAAGCCACAAATGGTTCCCGGGCCAGTAAATATAGCATCAGGGATAGTGGGCATCCCTGTTTTGTACCCCTGCAGACTTTCCACCCCTCCGAGATGGGTCTGCCTGTCTTCACCCTTGCCCTGGGATCCCTGTATAGGATCCTTATCCAGCGTAGGAATCCCTCTCCTATCCCAAAGTGGGCAAGCATGCCCAGCAACCAGTTCCAATTTATGGAGTCAAGGCCTTTATGGCATCCAGTGACGCCACCACACATTCTCCCTGTCTCTGATTTGTACTCTCTACTATATGTTGGAGTCTGTGCAGATTCCACGTTGTGTTCCTCCCCCGTACATAACCCGTTTGATCTGAGTGCACCAATGTAGGTATGACTCATTTAAGTCGACTGGCTAGGGTTGCTGTCAAGATTTTGGAGTCCTGATTTATCAGGGAGATCGGTCTGTAGGGGCCGCACTCAAGGGGTGGTTTGCTTGGCTTTAATATAGGTATTATTACCGGTTCTGACATGCTCTTCGGTAGCTGTCCTCTCTCGTCGGCCTCCTCATACATATCTAGCAATCGTGGGGCCAGGGTGTCTTTGTATTTCTTGTAAAATTCACTGCGTAACCTGTCGGGTCCCGGGGACTTGCCTGTTGGGAGATCAGCTATTACAGCCATCACTTCCTCTACTGTGAGGGGTGCTTCCAGTGTCTGTGCTTGCTTATCCATTAGCATGGGAAGGTTAATCTCCACCAGGGCGTCGGCTATGTCCCCCACCTCTGCATCCTGGTTCCGGGAGTACAACCCTTCAAAGAATTGAGAACATACCTCATGCATCCCTTCCTGGGTCCTCACTTCCATCCCCTGGTCATCTTTATTTACATTTATTGGGTCATGCCTGCTTTCCTGCCTGGTTAGCCAGTCTAAAAGCCTACTGGGCTTATCACCCTTTGAGTGTAGCCTCTGTATATACTTCCCATAGTCCATAGTCCCATAGTCCATAGTCCAAGCAGCATTGAACTGCAACCTCAGAATAGTGAGTTCCCCCAGTTCTTCCGCAATCGTGTCTGCCTGTGTCTCTACGCATTCTATCACTCTATTTCCCCCAGGCATGCCAGAATGCTTCCCCTGAGTCCTCCTGCATTCCATATCGCAGCTCCCCTGACCACCACTTTGAAGGCTTCCCAGACCTTTCCCATGCTGTCACCGTCCCTGCGTTATATTCAAAATAGTGGTTTATCGTAACTCGGATATGCTCTTGGAAATCCCTGTCCGTCAGCGCCTCCACCCTCAGGTGCCATGTGGGTATGGGGGTCCCCCTGTATGTGTATGACCATGTTGCTACCAGCGGGACGTGGTCGGATAGCGTTCATGCTTTGATATGTATCCCCGTGAATTCCCCCAGAGTCTCCCTGCCCGTGAATAGATAGTCTATTTGGGTGTTGTGCTGTAGTGTGTGTATCCCATGGTGTCTGCGTGTACCTTCCTCCAGACGTCTTCCAGTTCCAGCTTGTCCAGGACCTTCTGCAGCGCCCTGGCCGGTGGTGCTGGCTTTCTTTGCTTGGTGTCAGATCTGTCCAACAGTGGGTTCAGTGTGCAGTTATAGTCTCCAACCCAAATAAATGACGATTCCCTGAATGGGGCCAGCTGAAGTGTCTTGAAGAACTCTGTCACGTCGTGATTGGGGGCATATGTGTTTATTAGGCACACCTCTCCGTTCTCCAACATTCCGTGTACTATTACCATTCTGTCATCCGATCCCTATCCGATATTATGAGCTGGAAGGGTACTCCTGGGGCAAACCACGTCAGCACACCCCTGGCATAGTTAGAATATGTTGAGCTGTACATTTGTCCTCCCCATTTTTTGACTAACTTTTCAGCTGTCTGATGCGTTTCTTGCAGCATTGCGATTTGAACTTTCTCCCTATTCAGCCAGACATACACCCTTAGTCTCTTAACATAGGAATTCAGTCCCCTGACGTTCCAGGTAGCCATGATGGCTTTTTATTGGCCCATTTGTTTACTGTGTCCTGCGGCCCGCCTATTCGATGGACCCATGTGCTGTCTTATGTCTGGCAGCTGGCTCTCCCATTTCTTCCTCAGCTGCTCTCCTCCTGCTGGGGTGGTTCTGACCCTTCCCCTCCATGTTAATTCTTGTCTGCACGGATTCTATACTGGACCACTGCCTTGATGTTCTTTCCTGACTTCAATTGTTGGGGTGTGTCTCTATTAGTCCGCCACCAGCGCCTTGTCCATGTCCCAGTCTTGATTGTAGGCCTGCAGTAGCTGCTGAACCCTCACAGACCCTCAAAAGCGTGAAGCACTGAACTACTCCAAAAACAGTTGAGCACTCCACACCTCTGGGGTAAAGTGGATAAAATAATGAAGTCACAGATTCCTTCCGCACCTTCTGGATATCTTCAGTAGAGAAAATAATAAAGGGGAAATACATGAATTAACCACATATGACACCTAACCCACTCTTCTATTATCTATTAGCTGAATAAATGATTAACTGTGTTTCCTCTGCTTATTGCCCAGAGGAAGGTTATGGTTTTTCTTCTTGTATATTAAAGTGTAATTTATTTAAAAATAACTCTGGTCTGTAAACTACGTTGAGGCGTCAGTTTCCTTTCTGTGTTTCCTATGATTATTACCCAGAGGAAGGTTATGGTTTTTCTTCTTGTATATTAAAGCGTAATTTATTTTAAAGTAACTCTTGTCTGTAAACTACGTTGAGTCATCAGTTTCCTTTTAAAGGAATATCCTGTTTCCTTAACCTGAATATCCTGTTTCCTTAACCTGGACATGGTTATTAATCAAGTACAACAGGTGCCCTTCAAAGTGCTAAATGTCTTTTCAAAAGAAGAAAATGTTGCTTTCTTTAACACACACAATGAACTGTTTTTTCATTTAGGCTCCTTGAAACTGTTTCTCTGCTTAGAATCTTTAATATTCATTTGCAGTCCAACCACACTTGCTAGTGGCTCTTATAGTTGTAGAAGTCTCACGTTCCTTGCGCTCCGAACAACCACACTCCTGTCTCCACGGAACGTATGAGGAGTCGCCACGAAATTGTCAAAGGAAGAAACCCAACAAACTATTTAAATATCCATGACAGAGCTTTCAATGAAGTTCATCCGGGAAACAGACTTCAGTTCCCGTATGCACTCGTTGCAGCGTGCTTGCCAAAATCCAGTTTCAATTTCCGCACCAACCACGCGTCCCATCAACTAAACTATGCAGCGTTCATGTTACCTTGTAGTAAGCACTTCAATTAAGATTGGAACACGATACTGCCCCCCAAGTATTATCACAGCCTTAAACTACCTCGGGAAGATCAAATGACACTTCACACACATTAAAATGTTGCGAAAAATACAAAACTAAAAGTAGATAACTAGGAAAGGGCATCGACTGCAACCTTTAAATTAACGTACAGCGAAGGGTATTATTACAGTTCTCCTTCATCTACCAAACCAAACGGACACGCGGGAAGCTGTCAGATCTAATAATGAACAGGGAAACTCACTAACCCTTTCCGCTTCAATGCAACTTTCAAGCTAGGGAACTTACGAACGCATTGCAGTCTGGCCATGTCAAATATTGAAACAAAGTTTATCTAAAACAGCAACTACATGAAACTTATAGCTTTCCTTAATTTTACTTTTGTGATGAACATGAAATTACATTACTTTTGGCTGCACAAGAAGTCTTTTAACATATGAAATGTAAACTTAGCTCTGATAATGTTCACAAATATGCCTTCTAGTTAAATCTTCTTCTTGTGGACTTGAACTTGTAATCAGGACTGTGGAAATAGGCCTACACCTGGAACCTCCTTAATCCTGAACCACTCAGCTGAAGAGTTGACAATGAAAGATAGTTGAGAATGTTTCTCAACTGACCTTATGAAGTTCTTAACCAATCAGGTTACTGATTGTTTCCTCCATCTTGGCTTGGGCTGAAATCAACACTCTGAACATCAACGTTAAGGCCCAAGCTGTATCTTCATTTAATTTACATTCTTTATCTAAACCAAGGCCTAACTCCCCCAAGGACTACCAATTCACCCCAGCATGAGAGGACCCTGACAGTCCATGTTGCTTGGTGCTTCCTCCTCCACTCCTGCCTTCTACCAGCCAACCTGACCACACACTAACTATAACTAATAACAAACACCTGGCCTCCCACCCCCTGCTCAGGCTCCACCGATTTCCTTGCGCCACCCTCCTTCCTGTGGGTGCACTCGCTGCAGCGTGATGCCTTAAAATGGGTATTTCGCAATTTGTTCCATTGTAGGGTTCCATTCGTGGCATCTGGCGGCCAGCCCTCTGAGTTTGTCAGCTGCTGCTCATCAAACTGCTGGTTCATGTTTCTTTAATGTGGTTCCTCTGTCTGCATCGTTCTCTGTACCTTATAGGGCTGCATTCCGGTTGTTCTGCTCGTTCCCAGCTCTCAGTTGTGGGATCCCCTGCTGATCCATCCACTCGTGGGCATCGGCCGCGGTCTCAAAGATATATGATCTGCCATTATGTAGCACCTTCAATTTGGCAGGTACAGCAGCATGAATCTCACTTTGCCGGCCCGAAAGGCGCTCCTTTGTCGGACAAAATTGTGCCCTTTGCTTTGGCACCAGTGCTGTGTAGTCCAGGTAGATAGTTATTCTTGCGGCGTTCCTCATTATCACTGCTCCGTCCTTTGAAAATGCCAAGAATTTTTCGGGATCATTGAAGTTCATAATCTTTGCAATCATGGGTCTTGGGGGCGCCTATGGCTGGGGTTTCCTGGTCAGAGCTCTATGTGCCCTCTCTACCACAAAGCCCTGGGATAGGTTCCCAGTCCCCACTTCTTGGAGCAGTAGATTCTATATGTAGTTCATGGGGTCTCTGCCTTCCTCCCCTTCTGCTAGCCTCACTATGCGCACGTTGTTACTTCAGGCTCTCCCTTCTGCATCTTCAGCCCTATGTTCCAGGGTGCGGATGTGGTCTAGCACCTCTGCCATTTGGGATTGAGCGGTCGTGACGTTCACTGTGTTGCTTTGCACCTGATGTTTCGCCGTGTTCAACCTCTCCACCAGGTTCCTTACATCTTGCCTGAGGAGCCCTACATCTACAATCACTGTGTCCATTTTTTTACTCCAATGAAGTCTTTAGAGCCGCTATGGCTTTGAGATATGGGGCCCTACCCCTTCTCCGACTGTTTGGAGTTGGATGTGCTCGTGCTGGCCTCCGGTGTCTCGGGCTGGGGCGCGTCATTCTTCCGGGTGAATGCCCCCATTCTGATTTGTCATCCTTTTCCGCCTTTCTGTTTCTCTGGCATTCCTGAGCCAGTGGTTCTTGTGTGTTTGTGTCAGGGCCCCAGCTTCCCCACCGTACGACTGACGCTGTTGCTACTAGCCGGTGTCTTGACAGTATGTTGCGGATCAGGCGTCCCCTGCTGCTTGCTGTTGCTTGTGTAGCCGCCTCTTTTTGCCCTTTATTTGTGCACCGTTTCAGGACTGCCTCCATTTGCGTGAAGGCAGTTTGTGCTTCTCGTGGATATGATTGTACTCTTGTGTCCATGCCTTTGCAGCAAATAGATGTGGTCTTATGAATTGATAGACTGTGGGACCCCACGTATTGTGGCTTTATTGTTATGCTGTGCAGGCGATCCTTACCCGCTGATGTGTGTCGCCAACAATATGGCACATGTCAGTGGCGGTTGGGCCCCCTTTACTTAACTTGTCGCAACTCTTGCCGTTCTGCCCCTCCCTCGGTTATACACTGGGTGTATCCATGCTGGTTCGGGACAAGGCCTCTGTTGTGGCGAGCGACCGTAACACTCTATGCCAATGGACTGTGCCCTCCCATGTGTGAGGCGTTGTTGTTAGGTGGTTTGAGCGTTCTCCGCTCTGCCCTGTAGGCCGCCCGCTGGTGGCTGCTACCAGTGGTGATAAGAGTCTCAGCCCACGCTGATTCACCCACCTCTTGTCGCTTCTCTAATTGTGTCCATGCCAGTGTGGGCCGAGGGCCCCTTTCTGGTGGATAGTCATGGTGCTGTGGGCCAATGGACTATATCCTCCCACATACAAGGTGTTTTGTTTCTCTGTTCAATCGTCCCTTACCACCTATGTAGGCCACTTACTTGAAGACGACTGTGGTGAATGGGCCGCTCTGCGTCACAGCGCACTCTGTTTCACCCACCTCTCAGCTTCCCTCCAGTTCCTCCATGGGTCTCCGCCTTCCATGCCCCTCCACTATTCCGTTAAGGCACTCCTCCCCCTGTCAGGGTTTCGTAGATTCCCAGAGTCTATGTGTTACTGCTAGCTCCGGGGGGGGACACCCCTCCAGTGCTCCAGATGCGTTCTTGTATGCCTGCTGTGTCCTTAATTGTCTCTGGTGCGCTGTGCAAGCCTGTTTTAATTTAGGCTACGGCTTCCAGCCCCCTCGTAGTCTTCCTGCTCTCCGTCATTCCGTCTGATCCCCTCGGTGCCAGAGCCACCTCTGGCTTGGGTGTATGCCTGAGGGATATAAGTGGGCAAGCACCGGAAAAGTTGTTAACGGGGTTTATAGTGATAATACTGAACTTTAAAATCTCGAAAAAAAAATCTCGAAAAAAAAGGCCGAAATAAAAAAAAATTCGATATTTTTTTTGACTTTTTTTTTCGAAATGGGGGGGTTCCCTCCAACCCCCCTTTTTCTATTTTTTTTTATTTTAACCCTTTTTTACTTACCTGACCCCAAAAACACATATAAATAAATAAATAAATAATTCAATATTTTTTTTTCAAGATTTTTTTTTCGAGATTTTTGTAATTCGGTATTATTTTTTCAGCCTTTTGACTGACCACCTGTTATTAACGGACCACGTTTGTTCCCGTCTCTTGACTCGCTCCAGCGGGTCTGTTTTCAGGGTCCCTGTGGGCGCATCCTCGCTCACTGCAGGGTGTTGGTCTGCTTCCTACCAGGTCGCAGTGTGGAGTCCCTGGAATGCTCTCAGCAAACTTGCCTTGTCGGCGTCTCAGGGCAAGGAAGCCTGTGCTCCGCCCTCCGTTCCTTCCTTCTCAGCCCTTCTGTGTTGCGGTCCCGCTCCTTCGGCTTCACTTGCCCGGTATCCGCTTTCGCAGTTCTTATTCCGCACTCTCGGTCGCGGTGTCCTCCCAGGATCTTGTTCACCCAGACTTTCACCTCGTAGCGGTCCGGGTTGGGGCCAGCCACCACAAGGTATCTTGGGATCACCTTCCTATCAAGCAGGGGTCCAATTTCACTTTTGGTGCCCCCGTCTGTGTCGATGCTGAGCTTCTCTCACCTCCCGCTCATTGTGCGATGCTGCTCCGTGAGATGCCTCAATGAGGGCTCATCAGTTCGATGAACGAGTCCCGCCCGCCATTTTGTGAGGCAGTGCAGTGCTCGCTTCGGACTCTCTCGACTGCTGTATGCTCCATTTTCACCTAGGATTCTCGCCAACTGAGCTCCAGACCTTTAGGCATCCTTCCTTTGTGTTTCTTCAAGTTGCGCATTCAGCCAGCATGATGTATCGGCTTGTCCGATCATGCGGGAGCTCCAAGGTGATGCGTCTATCGCATGGCCGCCAAGCCACGCCCCCTAACTAAAATATCACCTGAAGGAAAGCAGTGACTGCAGTGCAGCTGAAGCAGTGACTGAGGGGAGACCCATATCCCACCTCCAGGAGTTGGGTTGCATCACATAACTGCTGGATTCCTCTGGCCCCAAGAGTTCTCAAGTCCCTCTCTGTGTTCTCCCAAAGATGGCTATAACAATAGTCAGAGTCAAAGAGTCTGTGTGTTGGCACGGCACAGGCAGTGGAATAGGATTCTGAGCACACTTAAGCATTAAAGCAAGATTACCCCAGGAAAATGGCTGACAGGAGTAGCTCTAGTCGGACAGGCTAAAGTCCTTAGGATACTGAAAATACAAAATACACTATAAAGACAGAAAATAAAAAGAGTATACATTTAGTTAATCTCAAGAGGCTAATAGTCAATGTTTAGAATTCAATTGCTTGTTCTAAATGTATGGGCCATGCACACATCTTTGCATTTTCCGACTAATTTGGGATGACCAATATATCCCTTAAAGAGAATGGAAACATTCCTAACATTAATTTTCTCATCATCGAAACACTGAAAGTCATGTGCAATTTCTTTTTTTATTTCTAAAATGATTTCTCATGTCAGAACACAGAGTACCCAGAGCAAGTTCTTAAAACCTAAGGGATTTCTGTGAAATATATGAAGCTGTGCAATAACTCACTGGAACGGGCCTATGAATTATATCATTCCTAATGCTGACAAAATGCTTAAGTCAGCAACTAGAGGTTAATGTGCAACATTATTTGAATACCCATGCTTGGTCTGGAGAGTGATTAAATTCTCATAATTTTGTCAAGTGTATTTTATAACTGTTCCCTCCTTTGAACTGCTGTGCCATTGCCTTTTCAAAAGGCCTACTGCGAAAACTGAAGAAAATAGAACTGTTAATGCCATGCCCATGCACAGTAATGAATCCGAAATGTGCACTTGCCATTGAGGTGAGGTAAGCATTACGTTTAAAGTTATTGTGTATAATATTGACGATGGAACAGTAATTGCAATAAGACAGAAGAAAAAGCAACAGCATGGGTGACTATTCCAAAAGTGGTGTCTTCCTATCTTCATGGAAAACAAGCAAAAGGAACATATTCAGAGTTTGTAATGTGGACCACACGTAACGGGTTAGACCTGTGAAGGCTGGCAGTTAGCCCCACACAAAGAGGAGATACAATGAGTACAGATGATGAAATCGGTTAGCTATGTAATGACCAACTTGTATTTCCAAAGTCCCAATAGAAATGTAGTATTTGGTTTACATATCCTAGGGGGAGCAAATCCCATCACATGACATCACTAATTTTCTTGTTTGAATCCACATTTGAAGTCAAATGGAATGTTTATTTACTTGCTTTGTTCTCTCTTTTTTGCCTAATTTAAGCAATGTTTTTCTCAGTCCTAACTTGGAAAGGAGCACCACTCTCATGGAAGTAATCAGTTGTTCTCTTTAAGCAAATCGAAATATTTCACTTTTCCTCATCTCATAAAGAGGCTGTGCCTCATAAGATCATTATGTAGAGCCCCAAAACCATAATAATTCTGCTTAGTTCCCAGGATACTTTGGGTTAGGTGAGGGATGTGGTGGACCATGATTGGGAAGAAATTGACTGTGGTAGCAATTACAAAAAAAGTAATGAAACATTACCTCATTGTACAATAATCCTCATTCAAACAATCACAAGGTGAGGGCATACTCATGCTGAATCAGCACCCACAAGTGAGCTTCGAGAGGAGCAGAAATAATATAGGACACAATACATCCTTCAATAAAAACACAAAACGGACTTAAAACAATTTTCACTCAGACAACTTAAGACTCAAAAACGTCTATTATAATGGCAATGTGCAATGCTGAATAAACAGAGATGGCCTGGAAGATGTTCCTGCATTGCAGGTGCCATTCAGAGTCACCCCGCACTGAGAGGCGCGAGATGATGTAACTCTGGATGTGGATGCTCCTTTGACCCCCAAAGTAATCTTTCAATCACCCACGGATGCCGTAGGTTACCATTAAAATCCAACGATTTAGTGTGAATTCGACCATAGGAGATAAAGAAAGATTTAGGGCGTAATTATATGTTCTGCCATAATATGACAAAAAATAAATATTGTTACTGCATGTGGTCTGCAGGATCCTACTTATGCAGAGCCAAAAATACTTCCCAATTTTGGAGGTCCATAGAATTCCATGGGGTTTGAATAAAATTCACGTGGTTAATTACTGCATGTGGCAATGCTTTTGGGTGGTGGTAATTACTACCACTCAAAATATCAGCCATAGAGATGAGTTTCTTTAATGAAACATAGAAATGTACTTAGTGGTAAAGATCCAGTAATCCAAATGAGATCAAGGCCTGGCTTCCTGAACATTCTGCATTGGCCGTTTCCAGGGACAACCCTCTTGGCATCAGGATGGCTTGATCCATGTGAAACAATGTCATGATATTGGGTGTAAGCCTAACACATGTACTTAGAATCACCTTATCTAAAAATCTCTAGAAGAAGTTAGGCTCCATTTCCAGGGGTTCTCGGGTTCTCAGTATGCAGCAGAAGAGATATAGCCATCAGGAGACCACCTTGGATAAAACCATTTCTATAAACGTGACACTTGTTGGACCTTCCCATCTAGATGGATGTGTTGACGTTAGATCCCTTGTCACCATGAATCTAAGGAACTCGAGACACATTGGAACATTCTTAAAGCATCTAACAGTTCCTACAAGGAGCTGAAAAACATCACAGACAATGGGCCTCATTACGACCCAGGCGTTAAGGGGTTAACAGCACTGTAAAAGGCTGCAGCGCCGTTAACCCCTTAACACCTTACTACGAGGTCCCTTTGCGGCTCCCGACCTAAACGGCTGGTCTGGACCAGCCGTCAAATTAGGGACCCGCAAAGGGACCTTGATGGAAATTACGGTACCGCAATATTCCCCATTCCCATTGAGCCCTATGGGGCAAAAATGGAAATGGGGAAGGGCCATGGAGAAAGGGGGAATTACCGCCCCACCAACCTTGGAATGGGGTGGTAATTCCCCCTTTCTCCATGGCGGACTCCGGCATGGACCATGGTGCTAATAGCACCATGGTTTAGCGCCAGAGTCCTAATGAGGGCCAATATCCTTGTTGAACAATCATAATCTACACAATGTCACATGTCAAAAGTGTCAACAACTTTTCATGCAGCCGTTGTTTTCAAATATGGACTGATTTGTGCCATAGGAAGCTAAAGTGTTTGATTTTTATGAGTCACAGACATCCACAATGACTGCTCTGGAGTGCCTTTTGAAGATGGACTAAACATTTTGCTTCTTTGGGTGTGGAACAGGGTCAGATAGTATTTGGGCTAATATTGAGGGGGAGCCAAGTGATCGCTGGAGCTTCTAAATCCATGTGTTGTTGGTGACAAACAGGTCCTTTTTTCTTGACTAATAAATGCCACAAGAAATGAAAAGTTACCTGTTTGACCCCCGCCACAGGAACATTGCTCTTACCCTGCTCAAAAGATTTACATGCAGACTCCTCATCTACAGACCTAATAGGATCAGCCCTGCAAAGGGCAACTGTAAAAAAAAAAACGGCTTCTGGCCTCCCACTTCTTTTCAATTGCTAGGGTACAGCGGTTTATACACTGCAACTTCTGCACCAGCTGCTCACACAGATACTCAGTTAAAATGTTGCTTTTAAAACTCTGTAGTAAAACCAAAAGAAAACAAACATATTTTACTTCTTGAGAAAGTATGAGACTCTCATGCAAAACAGCAATTGTAAGTAATGGCATTCTTTGGAAAATCCATGGTAAGATACATCCTATCAGCGATCGTTGCCCAACTCCGGAGGTGTTCGTTCGGTACATCATTTTTGGAGAAAATTGTGCAGCTGCCAGTGTTTGATTTCCACTCTTGCGCCTCTTTTTTGCTTTCCTGCAGGGTGCTCTTTTCTAATTGGCTTGCCTGCGTTGTCCCGTGCTGCTTGCAGTTACAGTGTTGTTTCCTTGGGACTGTGTTTCCGGAGCGTTCGGTTTTACATCGCCTTGCTACATTGCCCTTGCCGCCTCGTGTCATTGGAATGGGTGTGTGGATCTCTGCACCTCGACCCTGACCTGGTTTGGGCACGGAGGACACAGAGTAGTAGGTATGCTCTCGTCTGGTGTAGCACCCACGTGGAGTGTTTATTTTTTCTTTCCTCACTTCGTTTCATTGCAGTGTTGCCCGCCAGAGCAGTTTCGTTCATTTTCAATGAAAGTCCTGCATAGTAATGTCTCTTATCCTGATGAATTCTGTGCCCGCTTCCCAGGCTATTTTGTCCTCTCATGTAGGGGACCGATTGTCAGAAGTTCTTTCATTAAGTGCACATAGGAGGCAGCATATTTGTGCTAAGCTACTGAGACATCTTCTGACCCCAGGGGGTCACCTGCTAAGCTCTTGGTAACCCCCAGTAAAGGCCAAGAGCTGGGTCAATTTCTAACAAGTCACTCCTAAGTCACAAAAAAAAAATCCCTACAGCCCATGTGGCAGTATATTGTGTGGAATAGTTGACTCCCACTTCCCTGGCAAGTTCTCCCCGGGTAGACGGGGTGGCTAAACCCAGCTATGTTCCTCCTCTTAACCCCGATAGCAGGGGGGCTTTACTGCATTCCACCTCTCTGCCAATTCCCCACACCCCGCCACAGTTGGGTGGGGCTGCAATATCTAACTAGGCTCTCTGGCAGACACTGAGAACAACATTATCTCCGAGCCCTGGAGGGATTGGAAGGTCACCCTCATCAACGAGCTGATTAGTTGTGCTGCTGTGGGCTTTGATTCTTGGCTTTTTCATCTTTAGACATTTCTGCTGAGAAATATCACTACCTCACCTATGAAGAAAGTCTTCATACAATCCAGGTTTTACCCGTGAGCCATCTGCCTATCAACAAAGTGAATTGTTCATCTCAAACAGACCTGCCTTTAAAGGAAGTTGACATTCATGGGTATACCTCAGTGGTTCCTGGTGTTGGTTCCACCTCCGAGACCACATTACCCGTGAAGAAAGTATCATTATCTTTCCCCCAGCCAGGTAATAAGCAACTACAGAATTATTGCTCTGTCGCTCCTGAGAAACTACGTCCGGATGGTCCTTGTGTGTCCAAAAATCCTGAATCGGCCAACCTACGGTGTTTGCACTCAAGAAAATCTAATATGTCAATGCCTAAATATGTCTCGATCAAAGCTCTGGTTTTGGACCACTGTAATTTCATCATTACGAATGTTATGAAACCTGTTCAGAGAGAACCAAGAGACGCTGTTCGAAACAAAGGTCTCGCATGGCTTAGCGCAAGATCCGGGCCAGTGGTTGTTCGCTGCTCTGACTTGAAGTTCTTGCTTAGGATTGAACTGGATGACTGGTGTGTGCCCAGGGGAACAGGGACTGCATAGTGGTTGGATGTAGAGTCAGTACTTTGCCCCTCTATCTGAGATAGTGTAAATATTTGCCATGGGGCTCCTCGAACCTCAGGCTCATAGTTTGAGCTCGATCTACTGTCTGAAATTTTGGGTTGATGGGTCTAAACCGGTCAATTTTTACTGTGCCCATTTTGTTTTTGTTTTGTTATTGTTTGATTGTTATCTATGTTTGTATATTTGTAAATCATGTTCCTTGTAGCACTTTGAGGCATAGGGGCAAGAGGCTTTTATAAGACTTTGAAATAAATAACCACCAGACACATCTGATACCCTACAAAAAGGGTAATGACTGCTGCCAAACTAACCTTTTATTATAACCTCTGGCTTTGGATATAAATGCAATCCCAGAGTGACCATATAGGGATTCTCTGATGATTTTGAACTACATTTCAGTAAATGTGAGAAAAATTGTTAGTCTCAGTTGCTTGAATCAGAGCATAATTTGCAAAGCTTAAAAACATGGATTTACCATTGGATGCTGTTAAACTTAACTGACATTCAGTTTGTCAGCTATCAGTCTCTGCTCCTGCCAGTTCTCTGCTGTGGGTTACTCTCCATTATCATGTGATTTTTGTTTTTTGCATTTCTCTGGGTTTTGTATTGTGTTTGGAGTGCCGCTGAGCTTCTCAAATGTTCACAGCATGTAAATGGCATTCCGTTTTCCTGGTCTTCTGGCTCCTTGGACATGCATTTACCTCGACCCGTCGTTTCGCTACACATTTTGTTTCATTGCTGTGGATCTTATCATCAGGCTGGCACTGGTTTTTTGGACTTCTTTTGGATTTCGCCTGGCATGTTAACTCTGGACTTACCTTAGAAACAGGATTGCTATTCCTCTTTGGATCTCCTGGATCGCATTTGTCTCTGCTGTGACTTTATGAACCTTTTCTGGATGTTTTGGTGTACTGTTGACCTGCCTGGTTGTGTGGACCTTGCTTACCTGCGTGCGTCTGGCTCTTGCTTCCCACTAGACCTGTCTGCACGCAGGGGCATTGAACTGGCTGAATCTGGAAGGGTGCTTCCTCTCACAGGTACGCTGGGCAATGGGGGTTAGGGAGGGTGGAGAGGGTAGGGGCAATACTAGTCTTAATAATATTGTCTCTTGTTTTCTTTGCCGCCCTTTCTGGAGGGAGCCCTGCAGCATTCCCCCTTTACCTTTCTGTTTACAGACTCACCCAAAGTAGTTCTTTTGTTGTCTGTGGGTGGACTAGTGGACAGAAAGATCTTGTCCCCCGTCTGAAACTTGGACTCACCTGTAGTAATGACAAATTGGAGAGCCACCCTAGTTCACTTTCGTAACCTTTGTGGATTCTTCCAACCCAATTACAGCCTTTATTTTGTCAAATGTAGAACACTGTATGTATATGACAAGTAATTATGCTGTCATTAATATTAATAATAGCATGGAACGGATGCAGGCAAATGCTTATCCACTGAGGAATTGGAATGCTTCTCAATCGCCATTGTGCAATAGCAAATACCTGAGTTGATTTAAGCAGTGAATGACATAGCACATTACTCAGGTTCTATTACCATACAAACCCAAGATGTGGTGATGATTACCATTAGCAGCCTTAAGGAAATCATAGGTTATGATCTCATCGATGTCCCTCAGTTTCGGCTGATCCTGGGTTTTCCCTTGCCATCTTTACATAATCTGGTGTAGACTGGGGCAGTGGTCAGTGAATACTGATTCTGTCTACTGTTATGAACATTGTTTGCCTGTCTAAAATATGGACAGCCTTGTCCATGCTGTGATCGTTCTACCCTTTCCTTTTGTCTGTGCACTGTGTTGAAGCCACTACAGCATTATCCTCTTGTGACCAAGACTATATAGATGTCTTTATTAAGACTTTGGCAGAGAAGCAAACCCACCCATCTGGAGCATGACTGCCTAATAGATTTAGTTCCAGGAGGTAATATAGTGTGTGGGTAAATGTATGGGTTTTGTCCAAAAAGACCAAATTGAAAAGACCAACCCAACCAAAATTCCGAAATTAGGTACTACCAAATGCTCTACTTTTGAAAACTTCGACTTTCAAAAGTATGACATTTCGTAGTACCTAATCTTAGAATTTTGGTTGGGTTGTTCTTAAAAGGAAAATATAAAGGGCCGCGGGGGTGTCCCCGGCAGCAATCCTGCAGTTCCGGAAACAAAACAAAAAATTCTCAATCTGGCTGTCGAGGAGAGAGCATTTGGGAAACAACTGCTCTGCAGATTTTTTTAAATGCGCTGCAATGGCATCTTCTATGGCCATCTCTGCTTCCCAATCACCCCCACCACCACAACAACCTGGAGGGCCTGGACAGGTGAACAGGCAGAGGGATACAGAAGATGAGGATCAAGAGGAAGAAGAGGATGAGGTGGAGGAAGTCCCTATCTCCAGTACTCAGAGTGGGTCCTGAGTGTGGCAATTTTTTACGACCATTGGTAATACCCCGAAGGCTTGTGCAAGCAAGGTGAAATGCACTTGGTGCAAAGTTGTGCTCAGTCGCGGCAAACCTGGCTTGTATTTCTATGGGACAACTTCCGGAAGGTGCCTCACCAAATCTAACCACCTGAATGCTCTGACAAAGGCAATACCTTTCTCAGGTAAGAGTAGATTGACATCCTCCACCCCAGCATCTTCAACTGCTCCTGTTACCACAAATGATACTCATTTGGGGCAGAGGATCCCTGCGGCTGCTTCACAGGCCATACAGAATGCTGTTGATCCTTACCTTTCAAGGGTCATAGTCCTATGTTTGTATTGTGAAGCATTGATCTGTAGTTTCAGAGTGCTTTCGAGGCCACCGTCAAGGAGCACGAGGAACACTGCAAACTACCTTGATTAAGGTGTACCCAACATCTTCCTCTGTCCACCTGCCCCTTCATCTCTGTGGTTGGTGCCCCCTCCCTGTCTCTCCTCCCCCACTGCAGATTAACTAGCCTGGAAGAAAACATGAAAAGCCCAAAAAATTTCAAAACCAAAAAACACTTAAAAAATGTACCTTTAGGAGCCAACTTTCCCAGTAAAAAAATAGAAGTGAGAAGTGAGAAGTGAGAAAAAAAGTCACAGGCACCTTTGCAGCTTCATAGTCCACGGACAGAGTGGTAGTCTGCGGACACCTTAAAAATCCCAGCCGTGGGGTGGGGGCATGAACATCTTTTCTATTGTTTTTCATGTAAAAATGGTGCCTCTTAAAAAAATCTTTTTTTTGTCTTTTAATTATGTTTTTGATTATTTTGTTTTATATACTAAACTTACAAAGATTCTACACAATGTAGTAATTATAATGTGTTCACAAAAACTGCTTCAATGCATTTTGAACGTTTTGCAGAAAAATCTGGTTGCCCACATCAGTTAGATGCACTCTATCTCTCCAAAAAATGTTCACAATAGCAAACTTAATGTTCTCATTGTGAAAAGATGAAATTCCATCATCTTGCAAAAAAGCACACACAGCGTTATGCACTTTGCGCCTTGCTTTTTCCATCTGCAGACAAAATACATCTTAATGCATCCACATTTGTCTCTGAGCAATCCGAAAAAAAAATAATTTTAGAATTTGGAAACATTTCCATCAACTTTCCAAATGTCTCCTTCATTGCAAACTGCAATGAAATTCCAGTGACGTACCCCAATCTGTTCCCTCCAAAATGAAGAACAATGATGTCTGAATGAACCATATTTTCACAAAACAGAAGCACATCCGCCCATTTCATCTCTTGCACTCCATACAATGACAATTCAAATTCATGGAATTCACGATTTTCACCCAATCCACAGTGCTCAACATACACTCAGCCAATGGATCCAAGAGTCCCCTAAAATCCATACACTCTGCCACCTCAAAGACAAACACATAGCCATAGCCATTGTCAGTGCTCTCAAAACTCCTGCAAAGAAAACTCCTGCTACCCTCACTTCCTGTACACCACACATAGTAAACCTAATTGTTAATCCCCACATTCCGCTTTCCATGCCTGGCATCCTTAAAAGACACCTCAACCACTCAAAAGGGGTGCTGGAGGAAATTTAAACTCAATTTTAGTTATTTATTCTTTAGTGGTGGCTCTGAAAAGAACCTTTTTTGTTGTTTTTTTTGCATTTATTTACAGTAGAATTATACACTGTACATTTCCTTTACAATTCCTTTACAATTGTCTTTCTTTTCAATGCATTCATTGTAAAGAAAAATCACATTTCCCAAATCAGTAACATGTACTTCATCTTCACAAAAGAAATGAACACCATCAGACTTTATATTGTCATTCTCAAAAGATGACATTCTAGCAGAAAATAAAACAAGCAGATACAGCTTGAGAAGCTGCATCAATTGTTCAGTTTCTGGACTGAAAAAGTTTGGACAGCTCTATGTTTGCGTCCGATTCATTTCAGAAAAAGTAATCTTTGCAGCAAGAAACAGTTCCATTAGGCTTTTCAAGAAGTACTTCAGGGTAATGCATTGGAGTAACATACCAAACGGGCCCCTCCACAATTCACAATAACAATGTCGGGACATTTAAAGTGAGCCATACAAAATGACAACAAGCTTGCACAGTTTAAGCCACAAACTGCATGCCACAAAACCTCACTTCTGCCATTCCAATACTTCCAAAGATGCCATGATTTTCAGCATATACCTTCAATGACTGAATTCAAGAATCTCCCAAAATCCACACACTCTGCTTCCTCAAAACCATAGCCATCTTCACAACACAGAACAATCAAAAATCCTACTACCCTCTCTTCATGTAAACCACAAACAGGACACCCCATTAGATAATCCCCACAGTCCCCTTTACATGCTAGTCATCCTTAAAAGACCTAGATGTGGCACTTGTCGTCTGTGGACTACTGCATTGTCCGTGGATGCCGTAACACAGGGGCAGCCCTTCTACCATTTCCATTTTCATGTTCTCAACACTCCCTCATTGGCTGCTTTCAAATAGTCAAGCATCCATCCAACAATTACATCCAAACACTCTACACATAACCCTGTTCTCAGTTCAACACTTCAGATGTATACTTGAACTCTGAGAGTACATATCTCCTGTTAATTAGAGCCATCTGCATACAAAACTACTGTGAAACTCTCAATTTCTATTTCCAGATTCAACATCTGCATCTAACAGTACATAGTACAGATATGCTTATATTTTGTAAAGTATTTTTGCAACTCTTTTATAAATATGTATGTCTATATATTTCAGTGAAAATAACTTTGTTAAAGGGACGTTATGGTTAAGTTGCGCTACTAAAAACCTATGAAATTCAGTGAAAAAACTTTGTTGAAGGGACGTTATGGTTCCAAGGAAAACTGAAAAACCCTTGAAATTCGCCAGTTATGGTAAGCTAAGCAACCATAACTCCCACCACCACGGTGCATTGCTAAGCCTAACACCCAGGACATCAAAGATTACATCACAAATGTCATTGATGACATCACTGATGACATCACATGTCTGGCTCCCTCTTTTTTCCTTTACAGACATATCTAGGCCAGTAACAGTCAGGAACAAAAAATTCAAAAAGTACTATATTTGTAGACTTATACTTCAAATATGTTCTTACAGTAATTCACTTGGGGTTCACTCAAAGCATATGAAACATATACATAGGGGAAAACACAGATTTGGAAGACAGCAATGCTTTCTATGCATGAAGATGATCAGTAAAGTTATCAACACGTTCATATAGTTCTTTTTTTTTTATTACTTTACTTTCCCTGGATAGGCTCATATTTGTATACATTGTATGCACACTACTTTCCTTAGTGTCCAGTCAAATCATATGATAGTTATACATAGGGAAGTAGTAGCTTTGAAGCAGAACAATAATTTCTGTGCATAAAATTAATCAGTTAGGATATGAAGATTGGCTGGTAATACTGTTGTTTTTGTGTTTACTTCATTTTACCTGTATATGCTCATATTTGTATGTGTTGTTGTCTATTTGTTTTTTATTTCCAATAATGCAATTATGTAGTAAGTGGGTTTTATTAGCTACTTATTAAATGTTTCACAGTAGGCAAAACTGTAATAAGAAAGAATTTATCATTTTACTATTCAACATGGTAAGATTACTAATATTGCACCTCCATCATGTATGTTGCACACAATGCCTACGTTTCTACATGACTAGCTTAGTATACTGGAAAGAACCTGATAATATTAAGTTATTCGCATCAATGCATTACTTATACATAGGCACTATGTACCTCATGATATTTATTCCAATAATCCTTCACACTTTTTTTTATCAACATCACTATAAGAATCCCTTTTATAGACTTTTCATGAAAAGTAAATGCACATGTGATGTCATCAGTGATGTCATCAATGACATTTGTAATGTCATTTTTGATGTCCTGGGTGTTAGTCTTAGCAGTGCACCGTGGTGGCGCAAGTTATGGTTGCTTAGCTTACCATGACTGGGGAATTTCAAGTGTTTTTCGGTTTTACTTGGAAGCATAGCGCCCCTTTAACAACATTTTTTTTCACTGAATTCCATAGGTTTTTAGTAGCGCAACTTAACCATAAAGTCCCTTTAACAACCTTTTTTTCACTGAATTTCATAGGTTTTTAGTAGGTCAACTTAACCATAACCTGTTAACAAAGTTTTTTTACTGAATTTCTTAGATTTTTGGTATCTCAACCTCACCATAACAATTTCTCACTGAATATAGATATAGATAATATAAATTTGATAAATGTTTACTAGGATTCCCTTAGCTTACATACATATAACATAGAAAATACTGAACTGCCTGCCCCTGCTAGTGATTTTGATGTCCACGGACCGTGCGCATGTCCGCTGACGGACGCGGTCACCATCAACACTATCCAAAAACTCAGGGGGTATCTTACATTATTGTATCATACAATAAAAACACCGAACATGTTCAAAAAGCAGCACATAAATACATTACATTTAATAATAGATAAGAAGTGGAAACTGTATATGTAAGACACCAACCATCCACTGAAATAGCGTTTGCAATATAAAGGAATATACCAAAACAAAATAAATATGCCTCCAAATAAAATTACCTCATTGAAACTGCACAGCAAAAAGCAAGAAGTACTCCGTTGTGCACGCTCTTCTTAAGAAACCCGCTACACTCTACACTATCCTTCTCTCCTCACATCTCTGACATCTCTAAGAAGTCACACTACCAGCTGCACCTCCTCAGAGGTATGCTTCCTTTCCTCTCCTTCCCCCATAAACTCACGGTCTACAGAGCTCTGGTTCTCTCTATGCTGGATTATTCTAACAGCCTCTTTCTAAATCTCCCTGCTTCTACTCTCCGACCTCTGCAACTTACCCAGAACAGGACTGCAAGACTTGTCCTTGGCCTCAAGCCCAGGGATCGTATCTCTGCAGGACTGAAATCTCTTCACTGGCTTCCAGTGGCTGCGAGTATTAAGTTCAAAACCCTCTGCATCATCCACAAGGCCTTCTGGGGCCTGGGGCCTCAATACCTTCAACTCTGTCTCCCTAAATACCTCCCTTCTTGAGCTCTGCATTCATCTACCTCAAACTCCCTCAGGTTCAGTCGCTTCTCCAAGCAATGTGTTGGTGGTAGATCTCTTTCTTCAGCTGGGGCCTCCCTCTGGAACAGACTCCCTACCTCCCTGAAAATTGAGGAGAATCATCTTCGGTTCTGGAAGCACCTCAAAATCTCTTTGCTTCTGCTTTTTCTCCTCCTCTCACTTGCTGACCTCCTGGCTGACACTGAAATTCCACTGGTTCCTGGTCACCCTCTGATCTCGAGCCCAGGTCCCCTCCCCCGCCAGTCGCACTCCTGCACTGCCTATCCGGCAACCCCCACACTTTGGGACTGTTTTCTGTATCCCTACAGTCCCATTACCAGCACTTGACACCTGATGTCTGCACTTACCCTTGCACTTGCCACCTGCTGGCCATACTTTTACTTTATTTAGTTTTTCTTCTTATCCCATCTACTGCACTGTCTTCTCCCCCTGCTCACTTTACTTCTCCTCCCTCCCGTTCCCATGCACTTGCGCTATCTGAATGACTCCTGGCCTAGTAGGATTGTTGTCTGTCCTCCCTTTGTTCCCCTCCCTTGCCTTGTCATGCCTTGAAACACTTGTGTATAGGCGCGTTATGAATGCCATATATCATATCATGTGAGCGCACCCACGCTGAGAGTTTGTCCTTACTTGCGGACACTGTCCGGGCCCGTGAACATTTAAAAAGTGCTTTTATGAGCAATCCAAAGTATTTTCCAGTAAAAGTTCTCCATTGTACATGTCCCAGACAATGTCCCTGGCGATCTACATACTTTTTGGAACTTTTTGAGCCCTTTCTTGGTGTTCGACGTGTCCGCGGACAGCACGGGTGTTCACGGAGCACGCACCTGCACCCCTATAAAAGGCCACACCCCAGAGCTTATACTCATTCTCTCTTACTACTACTGCAGATTGACCTGCTTTTGCTGCTCTTGCTGCTTTTACTGCTCTTGCTGCTTTTGCTTCAGCTAACCTGATGGCATCCATGGCTGCTGCTGGTGCTACTGCTGTCTCAGCACCACCCCCAAACCCTGCACCTCCACCCCAAGGGCCTGCAGAGGGTAACAGGCATGAGGATGCAGAGGAGGATAAAGAGGATGAAGAAGATGAGGTAGTGGAAGTCCCTACTACTAGCACTCATTGTGAGTTTTGGGTCTGGCGGTTATTTACCACTCTTGATGGAGTGCCAAAAGCTCATGCGAACAAGGTGATCTTCACTCAGTGCAAGATGGTGCTGAGTCGTGGAAAGTCTGGTTCATATAGCTATGGTACTACATCAATGAAGCAACACCTAAAGTCGGTCGACGGTGGGGCTATTCGTATGGTTGAACCTTGCGATAAATGTAGTAGGTTGAGTTCCCCTGCAGCATCCTCCGATTCCATTCCTGACACCACAAGAGACACTCCTGTGGGACAGCACATCCCTCTAGCTGCCTCGCAGGCCATTCATGATGCTGTTGACCCTTACCTTTCGAGGGTCACAGTATTGTGCTTGTACTGCAACACAGTACTCTGCAGGGGGAGAACCTTTG
Source organism: Ambystoma mexicanum (assembly GCF_040938575.1). Lineage (NCBI taxonomy): Eukaryota > Metazoa > Chordata > Amphibia > Caudata > Ambystomatidae > Ambystoma > Ambystoma mexicanum. The sequence goes on from NC_090936.1 coordinate 254,353,141, forward strand.
GAGTGCTTTCGAGACTGCGGTCAAGGAGCATGAGAAGAACTGCCCACTACCTGAATAAGGCCCACCCTATATCTTCCTCACTCCACCTGCCCTTTCTTATCCCCATGGTTGGTGTCCCTTCCTTACCCTTCTTTCCCCTCCTTTCCTTGTGTGTCGTGTTTAAAAAACCAAAAAATATATAAAACAACAAAAAACAAAAAAAAGCTCTTTTCAGAGCCGCCTTTCACAGTTCAAAAATAGAAGTGACAAATAGTGCAGGGCCCTTTGCATTTTTTAGAAGTCCGCGGACAGTCCGTGAACATTTAATTTCTTTTGGGGTACTGCCCTATCAGAACCATTGCACTTTTCTCTAGGAGGAAGTGGTGGCTCTGAAAAGAGCCTTTTTATGGTGTTTTTTTGTGTTTCAAAAACTTCAAATGGTCAACACCTACTACAAAATGGATTGCTGTAATTCCTAAAAAGGTCGCAATGCATTTTGTATATTTTGCAGAAAAATCTGATTGCCAGCATAAGAAAAATGTACTCCATCTGTGGGAAAAAGGTGTGTACTACTAAACACAATGTTGTCATTCTGAAAAGAGGACATAACAACATCTCTAAAAAAGGCATAGACAGCCTTGTTAACATTGTGCCTTGCACCATTTGTGGACCAAATGAAAAAGAACCCAGCCACATTTGTCTCTGCGCAATCAGGGAAAATATTACTCTGGGGTTTGGATACATGTCAATGACTTTCCAAAGTCCTTCTTTCATTGCAAATTGCAAAGAAATTCCAGACACATGTCCTAAACTGTTCCCTTCACAATGAATAATAATAATGTCTGGATGACGCTGTCTCACCAAAGTAGCACAGAGAGGTACCAAATCCAGCCACTTCATTCCACGCACTCCATGCCAGTGCACTTCCACATGAGGGAATCCAAGATGTGCTGCCACTCCACAGTGATCTGCATGCACCGCCAACCAGTTTATCCACAAATCTCCCAAAATCCAAACTATCTGCTTTCTGAAACAAACAGCCATAGCTATCTGCTCTTGTCTCAGGAAAAGATCTTTCTGACAAACTCTCTCCTTACACAACACACCCGTTAAACCTTATTAACCAATCCCTTACTCTGCTCTTTCTCATTTGCATGCCTCTCAACCCCAAATCCCTGTATGTAATATGTGATGTCCGCGGACAACCGCAATGTCCGCAGACAAATTGAAAAAATTTAAGAGTGGGGAATGAAAATTTAAATAGTGTGCCCCATTTCCCCTTTGAGGTTTGCTCTGAAAAGAGCCTTTTTTTTAAGATTCTTCAGAAACACCTTTTGTTTTCAACCTTTTTTTTTCTCCTTATTTTCCTCCAAATATCTTCACATTAGCGTCTCCAAAGCAATCCTTATGTTTCAAAAGAGCATGTCATTTCCCATGAAAGATACAGACATGCCATCTTCTTTAAAATAAACAACATTACCAGAATCAATGTTCTCTTTATTACAAAAGAACATTCCAGCTATAAGCATGAAAGCAAACATCCCTCGGTTGATTGCACACCTAGCCATATTTGGCTGAGGACAGAAAACAGAACTATTGTCCCATATTGCCCTAGGTACTACACCAGAAAAATTAACTTTGGCATTTGGAAGTACTTTCATTACTGCCTGAACCAAGTATTCCAGATCTTCCAACAAAGTAGGGAAACTGCCATAGCCCAAATGCAAAGCATCACAGTGCAAAACAACTACATGTGGAGTGTTCACCCTGCCCAAACTTGTAAAATTCACTGCACATTGAAATCAGGCACAGTGCTCCACTCCACCTCCACTCCTTTAACATCAAAATTGTGTGTCACATTCCTGCATTTAGCATACTGCTCCAAACCATGCATAAACATATCTCCAACCACCAACACCTTGACTTTGTCCACCTCTGCCATCTTCACTACACACAGCCTCTTTCAACACAAACCACAACCTCAACACCTGATTGGCTGATCCCTACAGTCCTATTTCCATGACAGATATGTTGAGAAGTCCCGTATGTGGCACGTCCTGTCCGTGGTCAGCCACGGTGTCCACAGGGCACGTACCAATGGGGCAGCCGTTCTACCCTTTCCACTTCCCTCTTTCCACCATTCCCTTATTGGCTACTGTTAAGCAGTCACACAACTATCCACCAATCACATCCAAGAACTCTACATCTAACTTCATCATGCCTGATCAGCACTTTAGATGTACTACTGATCGATCTCAGAACAATTGGACTGTGACTGCAAAGGACCTACAGCAACAGCTACTATAAGACTCCCCAAAATTTCTACTTGCAGATTCATGCACATCCACATGCATGAACACAGACTACAGGTATGTTTATTTTCTACCCAGTACATGTACAGCTCTTCTATGAATGCATATAAACAGAGTAACTGCCAATTACCGTGTATAAACTGTAAAAATGAACTTACTGTCATTTCTCCCATCTGCTATGATCAAGTGTCACTTGCAAACCGGTCTGCTCTCCAAATTTTTGTTTGCACGCACATCTATCTAAAAAAATGTCTTTTCATATTAAAAAATGGGAGAAAAACAGTATAATTATGGAAAAAGGCTTTCTAGTGTGTTATAAAATTAAATGTAGCCAGGATGAGTACATGCATCTTCATTCATGCACAAAGACAGACAATACCATTAGAAAGGCTCCCATCTGAAACAACACCACTGCCTCTACATCAAATTCTTCTGCTTTATTTCTCACACCTTCACAACTGCATACATTGCATGCTTTTCTATACAAGGTCTGTCATTTACCCTTTAAAAATAGCAAAAAATGCATGTGATTATTTCTTCTATCTCCTAACATCCAATAACATAGCCTTAAAAAGCTAAGTGTGCTCTATACGTTTACTATTATACTCATTTGTAAAACATGTTCAACTAAAAGATACTAAGTAAAATATACAGGATACACATAGGCAAAGGAAAGTGCATGTGCATACTATGCTCAGTTATCAGAAAAAACTACTACTACAAAAACAAAAAAAAATCAATGTCTACATTAACAAAAGTGCTATAAACACACATATTCACTAACTTCTTTCTTTTACAATTGCAGTGAAGACAACACTCCTGAAAAGCAGCAACGTCTGAAGTATAAACAAGAACTACCCTTTCCATACAAAGAAGTAAGTACAATACTACCATAATGTTCTGTTACTCAAACATACTAGCATTTTAGTATTGTAGAACAAACATGTGTATTAACCCTCTACCATTAGATTTAGTATTAGTGCTTCCCCTCATCAGCTGCATACTTTATATTGTCATTTGAAGCCCAGTATAGTAACACACAAATACAAAAATAGCCTTCCCAACTTGATGTAGCTGTCCATTGCACAATCACACACCTCCACAAACATCCTTACCATCATACTCGGACACTCATGCACAAAGCATGCATACACTGCACAACAGCCCAACCCACACTTTCTTTGTTTCTCCAACAGACCCCAAAGAATGCCGACCAAAAAGCAACTTCGTAGAAAGCAACGCAGAAGTAGAGCAAATCAAAATAAAAGTGTCCAAAATAAGCATCCATCTCTAGCAGATTTTGTACAAAACTTCAAACAAAACAGCTAATACAGTCATTAAGCGAAACAAAACAAGCTTCCAGTACAGTAACGTTGCCTCCTCTATCAAAATGTAAAACAAAACAAAAAGTGATTAACAAGACTTCAGCTACCACTACTGCTAACAGTGCACCTATAAATATTGATGTAGTGTCAAGTAACCATACCAAAATAATTATTTTACAAAAAATGTTCCGCCACAGAGTCCTTCAGAACCTTTTAAAAACAGGAGAGAAATCATGCACAACCCTTAAAACCTACCATAGAAGATTAATCCTAGAAGCTCTCATAGACGGTGCAATCCTTCTCAAAAGGAAATTATTTATTTTGGTTTTAAACAGAATGAAACCACTAACAAAACTAACTACTAAACTACAAAAAAGACTTCTCAATAAATGATATATAAACAAAAATAGCTTCTTAAACATCAGTGGAGGTGAATTGATTCACACTACGAGCCCAGAACCATATTTTAATGAAGAAGCATATAAACAAAAGCAAACAAACCCAATTGCCATACATAGCAGTGGACGAGGGTATGAAAAACTTAAGAACACCATTATGGAACAAGAAACTGCTCATAAAAATATCCTCAGAAAACTCAGTATCACCTCTCAATTACAGTGAACCAAAACATCCAGACTACAAATGGCTGTGCACATCAATGTGTAACATTGCAAAAAAATCTTTGAAATATTTATGCCAGTCTCTCAATCAGTATATAAAAAACAAAGACACATTCAAAATAAAACTGCTACAAAATATGGATGCCTGTCGAGTGTGCAAATACACAGCACTACAAGGACATTCATTAGCCTGCATTTTAGGACCTATTTGAAAAGCACCTTCCATCTTATCAAAATGATATCAACACATCATTTAACTATAAGAAATCTGGTCCATAAACTCTACTATGCTAAAAGTCCTGCTTTAGCACTAGCCAATTTAATAACAATCTTCTACATGGGACAGCCAAGCAACTACTCGAAGAAATAGAGCATATCCAAAGAAAATATTTTGGAAGTCAAAGCCACTTACAAAATGCAATTCCTTCACAACAAACTAGTAACGACTGTACAAATTGCAACCTTCTATTACACACATACAAAAAAGAAATATTAAAGTTTAAAAGTAAATCACTGAAGTACCACACCATGTGTGAGTGTGTTGCCGCAGGACTTTTATAAAAGTAGCACAAAAACTGTAGGCATAACGTACCAAATAGAAGAGAATGAAGTTTCCAAATTGTTTGAATTAGCTCTCTACCTTATAGCAGAAAACAAATATTAAATTACTGATCCCTTAATACTTTGCAGTTACTGCACTGAAAAACTTGACAACAACCAAACTCCTTCAAGTGCTATCACAAATAACTTGGAATTATTCCCACTACCAAAACCCCTGTAACAACTCAATTTATATGAGAGCATCATAATTCAAACAGTGCACCTATTTCAAGCAATAATAAACCTTCAACCAAAAACAGCAAAATTACCTCCCTCTGAATTAGTGAAAGGCCTTCATTTCAAAGTAGTTTATTTATCATCTCTCCACTCCTCTCTCCTGTAGTGATCACTTTCTCCTAACCTCCCACCTCACCCTCCCTACCCCACAGGCAAAGCTACCCTCATCATTGCCACCCACCTTCTCGGTCATCCGACCCATGAAGCGTGTGTCAGTTGAGGCTTTCGCTTCCACCTTCTCGCCCCCCTCCCCCTTCGGCTGACTCCCACCCTGACACAGCCCTCTCCATGCTCCACTCTGCTATATCTGATACTCTTGATATCCTTGCCTCTGTCATGAGAATCCGCCTGAAGCCTAAAGCCAAATGTAACTCCTGGTATGACTCGGATCTCGTCACCCTAAAACGCAAGTGCAGGGTGGCTGAGAGGAAATGGCGTGCTTCATGTTCATCCTCTGATAAACTGGCCTGCCGCCTGCTCCAAAGGCAATACCGTCTCTCCGTTCTCACCAAGAAGAGAGCCCTTATCCAAGCCTGCATCTCTTCGGCATCCAACAACTCGGCTGAACTCTTTAAAATCTGCAAGGAGTTGCCAACCCTCCAGCAGTCTCTACCTCTCCTGTCCCCTCCCAGGCCCTCTGCACTGCACTGGCCTCTCACTTCATCTCAAAAACTCAGGACATCCTGTCCTCACTCTCCTCCTATCACCTCCCTCCCTCTCTTCCCGACTCTTCCTCTGGCCCTTCTGCAGCCACCCCTCCTCCCTCCTTCTCTGCCTTTCCACTTTTTTCTGCTGACGAGGTTTCAAGACAAGTCCGATCTATGAAAGTCTCGTCTAAACAGGTTCACCCCTGTTCCTCCAAAACTATCAAGGACCACATCGACTCCCTGGCACCTTCCCTGGCTGACTTTTGCAACCACTCCTTAGCCTCTGGAGTCTTCCCATCCCCCCTCAAGCACTCCCTTGTGCACCCTCTTCTTAAGAAACCCTCCTCCGACCCCTCCTGCCCGGTTAACTATCGCCCAATCTCCATCACTCCCTTCCTAGGCATGCTCCTGGAGAAACTGGGCATCTCCCAGCTTAACCTCCATGCTGAAACTGTTGGTAGTCTCCATGACCATCAATCTGGCTTCAGAGCTGCCAGAAGCACGGAAACTGCTCTGCTGAACATCCGTGAGGACCTGCTCTTGAACCTCGACTCCAACACTCCGTGTGTTCTCATTCTGCTTGATCTCTCTTCTGCCTTTGACACTGTCAACCATGCCATCCTGCTCAACCGTCTCCGTGATGACCTGGGTAACACTGGTCAGGCTCTGGCGTGGCTGACCTCTTTCCTTTCCAATCGACCTCCCAGGTCCAACTTGGGTCCTTCCTCTCTGACATCTTTTTCTCCACCTGTGGTGTTCCCCAGGGATCTAATCTCTCTCCCTGGCTGTTCAACCAGTATCTGGCACTCCTTGCCCACCGCATCGCCGCTCTCTGCCCCTACTTTCAGTGCTATGCGGACGACACCCAGCTCATTTTCAGGCTACCCTCGGCCTCCTCCTTTCCTTCCCTCATCTCTGACTGTCTGTCTGTCTGCCATCCAGGAATGGTGTGCCGCCAATGAGTAAGACTGAGATTCTACTCATCGGCACACCCACTCCCTCCTTCCCTGTAGCTCTCTGGCCATCCTCGCTTGGCCCTCCTCCTGCTCATTCCTGCAGGGCAAAAAACCTCGGGGTCATCTTCGACTCCACACTCTCCTTCTCTCCTCATATATCTGACGTCTCTAAGAAGTCACACTACCAGCTGCACCTCCTCAGAGGTATTCTTCCCTTCCTCTCCTTCCCCAGGAAGCTCACTGTCTCCCGAGCCCTGGTTCTCTCGAAGCTGGATTACTGTAACAGCCTCTATCTTAATCTGCCTGCCTCCACCAGGGACCGTATCTCTCCAGGACTGAAATCTCTACACTGGCTCCCAGTGGCTGCGAGGATTAAGTTCAAAACCCTCTGCATTGTCCACAAGGCCTTCTGGGGCCTGGGGCCTAAATACCTTCAACTCGCTCTTCCTAAATATCTTCCTTCCCGAGCCCTTCGCTCATCCATCTCCAACTCCCTCAGGGTCAGCCGCTTCTCGAAGCAACGAGTCGGGGGTCGATCTCTCGCCGTGGCAGGGGCCTCCCTCTGGAACAGCCTTCCTGCCTCCCTGAAACTTGAGGAGAACCATCTCCGGTTCCGGAAGCACCTCAAAACCTTCCTCTTTGCTTCTGCTTTCTCTCTCCCTCTCCCCTGCTAAAGTCTCGACTGGATCTGCACCGAATCTGCAACTGGGCCAATCTCACCGACCTCGGTCCTGGTTCTAGCCACTCTCCTCTTGCACTGCCTCCCTGGCAACCCCTGCACTGAGGGACTGTCTCTGTATCCCTACAGCCCCCCCTTTCCCAGCACTTGTCTGCACTTACCTTGCACGTGCCACCAGCTGGCCCTATTTATTTACTTATTCTACTTACTTGTACTGCACTTCCCCCCTCCCCTTCCCCTTGCACTTTTCCCTTCCCCCTACCCCTGCACTTGCACGGTCTGAATGACACCTGGCCTAGTAGGATCGTTGTCTGTCTTCCCCTTGTTCCCCCCTCCCTGCCTCGTTGCGCCTTGAAACACTTGTGTATAGGCACCTTACAAATGTCATATCATATCATATCATATCATTAGATCTTAAAGAAAATCTACACACTCTGGGAGTGCAACGTCCAATAGATCAATCTTTAATTGTCTTAGTAAATGGCCTACCTACAAAAGACAAAAAAAATTGGCAACAACTCGTGGACTTACATAAAGTTAGATAAGCTCTGCAATATCTAACAAAAACAACAAGAAATACTACAAAGAAATGAATATTGAAGAAAACCACAGAGAAACCATTGAAAAAATTCAAGTCACCAGAAACTGGTCAATTTCAACTTCTATATACTGCTACAGAATCCAACATTTTAGACCATTATACAATTCATCCTTTACACTCTAAAGACACTATAGATGATGCACTGGAAACATAGCAAATGCGAAAAGCCAAAGGATCTCCAATCAGCATATGGGAAAAAAGTATAGATGCACGGGCCTTTCCACTACTCTTTCCTACTGGAAAAGGAGGAAGGTTTGATGATAGACCCACACAGATAACAGCATCAGAATATCGCTCTTTGCGAATGTATTCTGACTACCCCAGATTCAGACAAAAAGTGGAATACATATTTCACCTTTTCTTTGAAAGTGAACTAGCAACTCGATGCTACGGAGTTGCACACACATTAAAATCATGTACCCATTTTCAAAATATGTCAGCTATGCAATTTCTGCAAAAAGTGCAAGAAAAAGATGAGGTCTTACAGTCAAGTATTACTAAACTTTTAGCAAAAATGCGTAGTACAAAAGAATACTGGTTCCAACGTCATGGAGATGTACGCTGTATGATAAGAAACCTTGGCCCACCTACTTGGTTTGTTACATTAAGCTGTGTAGAATATGGATGGGAAGATTTACACAATTTCCTACGCATAGCAAACAAAATCAAAACAAACATAGATATAAAAACACCAGGAGAACTCTGCTCTCTAGATCCTGTAAATGTATCAAGATATTTCCATCATCACTTCATTGCTATGCTACAATTTATTTGTAATAAGACTGTTCCTCCCCTCGGAGAAGTGCAACACTTCTTTTGGAGAAAAGAATACTAAGCCAGAGGAGCACCACACATCCACATGCTATTATGGATTAAAGATGCTCCTAGACTTGGTCAGGACAGTGATGCCACTGTTTTGCAGTTCATCCAAAAATATGTTACTTGTGAAATCCATTCTCAAACAAAACATACTGACCTTCATGCACACATTTTACAATTTCAAAGACACAAATGTGGGAAATATTGTTGTTGCAAATATAAAAACAAAAGGAAATACTACACCAAATGCCACTTTGGTTTCCCTAGACCAGTTTCAAAAACAGGTCAAGTAAACAACTTCCTGGTTTCAGTTAGACATAGTGTCAAAGGTAAATCACATAAGAACACATATTACATAAAAAGAACAGAAGAATCAAAATACATCAATGATTAAAACGCAATCATTGCCCTCCTATGGAATGCAAACATAGATGTGCAGTACATTGCAGACAATTCCACTGCAGTCACACGATATGGCACAGCCTACTTAAACAAAGCAAAGAAAACAGAGCTTCATGACCTCTGGGATGATATATCATCACACAAAACACTATGAAGCTGCAGACCGCTTAACCGGTACTGCCTTGTATGGTAAATCTGACAATATAGTATGGCTAAGTTTTGGTCTTGCTAAATCTAGAAAAAGAGTTCTTAAATCATACGAGGACATAAAAACAATAGCCAAAAATGATCCCAGCAGCCAAGATATTTTGAAAAACAATTTACTAGACACAAACTACCCAAACAGGAGCACCACTTTGGAAACCATGTGTCTCTACCACGTAGACCAAAACTTCACATACAAAAATAATATTAAACCAGATGAAAAGAAATGTAGATACAGAGTAGCAAATTGTGAAGGCAATTTACCAAACATTGCTTAATTAATTGTATCAAATTGTCATTAAAAACTCCTTAACATAAAGAACTGTATTACATGTCCCTGCTACAACTTCTAAACCATGGAGAAAATAAGAAGAGTTACTGGATACGTATGACTCCTATGAAGACACTTTCAACGCAAATGAAAGCACTATAACAGACGTAAACCTTACACAGTACCAAACAATGTTGAACAAAGAACAACAAGAAGAAGAAGAACTCCAGGCCCACCTAGAAGTGGACACTCCCAACAGCAGTCAACCTTCTGTAACAGGAAGCCAAGAACCACTTGGGCAGCCACTAATAGCAAATGAGGCAGAATTATCCATGACAGAAGTAGAAAACACCATGTGTCAGTATGAACAAGCTACAGAAGACTTCGCTGCACTGAAATAACAACTGAACAATGAGCAGCATAGCATTTTCCAAGAAGAAACAAAACAAATTCAACATGGTGTGCAACATGAAATTAAAAACGGTACCTGCCAAGACTACAAACCTATACTGCTATACAGCAGTGGTCAAGCTGGTTCAGGCAAAACATTCTTAATTAACATCATCAGCAAGTTTCTCCAACAATTGACAAACAAACAAACTGTCAGCTGTTTTAACTGACCCCACAGGTTTAGCTGCCTACAACATAAGCAGTGTCACTTTACACCGATTACTACTCCTTCCAGTAGAACACCAAAAACAAATTAGACTATTACAAACTTTCTACAGAATCTGCAATTGAACTACACAGAGTTTTGAAACAAATGAAAATGCTGCTAATAGATGACGTTAGCATGGTCTCCAACATAATGTTGGCTTTGATTCACCTCAGATTACAAGAGTTACTCAAAACAGACTACGAAGAGCTCTTTGGAGGAAAACACATTATTGTTTTGGAGATCTTCAATTGACACCAGTGAAAGGTGAACCTATTTTTAAACCTTAGGTCACAAACTGTGCCGTAAAACCCTTGGCAGCATAGGAAATGTCAACCTTTGGCAAGATTTCCAATACAGAGAATTAACTGAAAACATGCGCCAATCTGCAGACCTCACATACGCTAACATTTTAAAAAGTATTAGAGGTGGTGTACTATCTCAAGAAGCACAATCAATATTAAAAATCAGGCACATCCATGCACTCTATGGCCATTACTCATGTGCTACTGATGTCATGGAACAATTAGCACACAAAAATGTCAATTGTATATCCTTGATGCCAACTAATGTTAAAAAAAGAAATGCAACCAATAATTGAAATTTGCTCCATCCACAGATAAACTGGACGTACATGGTATGTCACATACCCATGTGTATAACAAGACTAAATACCATAGAAAACTATCTCCAACGCAGCTTGTTTGGAGAAAATATTAAAATTATCTTTAAACTGCAAAGTAATGCTTAAACGTAACCTTGACGTGGAGGAAGGACTAGTTAATGAAGCAGTTGGTACAGTTGTTAGCTTTCAAACATACCCACGTGACAACAACATTCAGTTTGTCAATATTCTCTTTGACAAACTATCAGAAGTTAAAAAATAGGATGCTCAACAGCCCTCTTCCTTCTTTTCAAAGACATGTAAGTACGCAGAGAACAATTTTCACTAACTCTAGCATATGCAGTTACCATTCACAAATCAAAAGGTCTTATCCTAGATAAAGCATTGATAGATATTGGTAGCACAGTCTTTAAAGAAGGCATGAGCTATGTAGCACTATCACGCTTACGTACACTTCACTGACTATTTCTAATCAACTTTGATGCAAGTAAAGTAAATGCTGATATTCCTTGCATTCTAGAATACAATAGACTACGTTCACTGTACACCCCCCATCTAAAAACCTATCCGCAAAAAGTAAAACTTTGTAAAAGAAAATGTCATGATCTCTGCTTCCAAAAGATCAGGACTTGCCCGACTCCCTTGGAAGCAGACCCATAACCCCGGTTCCGAGTGCCAGCCAGTCCCAATTGGGACCTTTTGGACCCTGTCCTAGCGCCAGTGGCACCAGGCTCATAAAGATGCCCAGTCCCAGCGCTGGAAGCGCCGGGCTCATAATGCTTGGGTGGACTTACCTGCAGCAGACCATGCTGCTTACTTACCTGCCAGTTGAACCCCTGATCCTCTTCTGTTTGGGACTACTTTTCCTGTTGGGTGGGGCAGGAGCCACTCCCTAGGTTCAGAACACTGGAACTCTTCTGGAAAGCAGGAACTCTTTTCTTACCTAGGCGTGGCTGTGGAAGGAGACACCTAAGCACTACAGGAGGCTATTTAAACCACACCCGATGGATGAATCTTGCTTTGCGTTATTCTGCATTCTCTGCAGCAGAACGCTCATCATGTCTTCTGCTTCTGATCCTGGGCCTAAGGGAACAAAGGCTTACCATCCTGGAATCCAGTCTTCAGCAGCACCTGTAAAGACAAAGAAAGAACAGGTTAGCACTACGGTCTTCAGTGGCAGCGCATCTCTTACCTGGTCCATCGGCTGTCACCAACGCCTCGCGCTGCATTCCGGCATCTGAAAGACAAAGGCTTACCTACTCTTCGCATGCTCCGGAGGTCTTCGCACTGCATTCCGGCATCTGAAAGACAAAAGCTTACCTGCTCTTCGCACGCTCCGGAGGCCTTCGGCGCTGCATCCCGCATCTGAAAGACAAAAGAAGGTGCGTTTAAAGACATTGGGCAACTTTATTACTCACGTGCCATTACTCCTTCCCACGCCGAATCCAGTGGGTATTCCAGCACCCTTCAGCTTCTCTAAAGCTCCGAACTTGTACCTGCAAGATAAAAGGGACAGTTAGTGCTCATCGTGAAGCAGGCTACAAGCGCTTACTTACGTGCTTCCAGGCGCTTCTATTCCTCACGCGGGTTCGATCCTCAACTCTCATCAGCCCGCCATCCGCCATCGCCGGAACCCTGCAAAACAAGAGATATCATTACAAAAGACTTTTAAGACATTTGAAGTGCCCAGAACTTACCGTTCGTGCAGTTAACGACGGACAGCAGTCCTCTGAGGTCAAGAGGCCTGCACCCTTATCCAGTGAAGAAACTGATTATGGCACCCTGCCCCGAGGCAGATGGAGAGCTTGGCGTTCACTTACCTAAGGTGAGGGCGTTAACCTTTGGGGTTCTACAGGAGAAGAGAAAGGGAAGAGGAGAGAGGCACCCAATAACCCCAGTTCATTAATCCCATATTTTCTATCTGCAGACATCTTACTCTTCGAGTCAGACATACAGTGCACAGAGGTCCAGCCCAAAGAGCCAACCGTGTGTTACACATCACCTTTGAAGATACGGCATTCACCCATTGAAGACCGGCTGCTCTGCGGGAATCAGGTGAGCGTTACAGAAAACTACTTCAGACTGAAACGAAACAGGATCTCACTGCATTTCCTCCAAAGAAAGTAAAAGAAGCTAATACTTCATCAAGTACCACAACCAAAGAAGAACCTACTGCGCAAAGTAACTCAACTACTTCTTCAAAGAAGCAACGCACACTCCGAACAAATGACTTCGACACAGAACTGTCAGGTCCATTCAAATTTTCAAATACAACTTGTGTAAATTGCTATGCAAATGTTGCAATGAATATTCTTGTCCAATTGCCACCAATTATTGACAACATTTACTTACACAGTACAGACCAATTGTGTTTGCAAATGTTAGTCCTTCATAGAAATTCAGCCAACAATCCTGACAACACTTACAGTGTTTCTGGAATAAGGCAAGAGTTAGACTACTTTGCTGGAATGATGAAATTCACTATAAACTCACAAGAAGATCCACAAACATTTCTAATGCACTTACTAGTACTGGAAAACAAAAACATACCTATAAATGAAATCTTACACATTTCATACATATGGAAACATACATGTACTCTCTGCAGCCATGTGGCACAGGAACAAGTCCCCAATGAACGCTTCATGTATGTATCCATACCTAACTGTGAATCAATTCCATTTCAGCAACTTGTACAAAATGCAAACCATGGCAGATTATGTACTGCCTGCAATTCAGATAATCGCTCCAACAAACACATAGTAAATACGTAATACTAATGCTTTTACGTTACAATGCAGATGGTACTAAAACCAACTGCAAGCTGATTGGATTTACACATGGTCAAGCATCACTTGGTAAGACAACCTTCACAACAATAGGTATAATCTACCACACATGAGCCACAACCAATGCAGGTCACTACACTGCATACATAAAAAAGAAATGTGGATGGTTTGAATGTAATGATACTACCATTACTCTGAAACAGAGATTAACAGCAAATCTTGTAAACACTTATTTAATATTCTTCAAACCAAAATTTAATAGCTAATCTCTGCATAAACATTAACAAAACTTCAATTTCAAAACTATAAACGTTTAGAATACGCCAACAGGTATCTTACTGCCCCAAGATTATGCAACAAGCAAACAGATAAATAAATACCACTAAAATGTAACAAGAAATAAAAAGAATACGCCAACAGGTATCTAACTGCCCCAAGATTCTGCAACAAGCAAACAGATAAATAAATACCACTAAAATCAAGCAAGAAATATACAGTTAGAATACGCCAACAGGTATCTAACTGCACCAAACAATCTGCATCAACACAACAGATAGAATAGCATAAAAGTAGAAATAAACACTTAGAATACGCCAACAGGTATTTAACTGCCCCAAAAATCTGCAACAAGCCAACTGATACAAGATTAGCAAGAAAGAGGAAATAAACACTAAAACAATGAAAGAAATATATTGTACCACAACATAGAAGTTTTTTTTTTAAATCCAGCATGGATTTTTTTCTTCCACAGACCCAATGATTTAAAAAAACAAACACAGAAATCTGAGCAAATTGTGCATTACACTGGTTTGAAGTATAGTACTTCTAAAGTACTAAATATGAGGGTCGAAAAAATACAGAAATATCTATTATATAATGTAATAACTCATTATGGACTACCTACACTAACATATGATCTTTCCTTTTATCACAGAGACCAAAAAAGGATGCCTGCTCCAATTACCCATGTCATGAAAAAACTGCATACAACCACAAAAAGTCAACCAGTAAGTATATAATATGTTGACTCACAAACACTGCTGCATAACACACCCATTCAAGCAAACATCTAACCATACACCACAATCCAAAATGTTTACTTCCATGGGTATCTTATGCCGCAGTGCTTGTTACAAACTCTACAATCTTAACTCCATAGCCTAGCCAAAACCTCACATACAGACTCTACAAATGAAACAGTACACACATTTTTGAAAACATATATCCCCTAAAACCAGCCCACATACCACAGTCAAAATGTTTGGTAGAATAGGTGGGTTATGCTGCAGTGGTTGTGGCCAGAGACTACAGGGCCTGGGGGGAGGGGAGGTGGACCTGTCTCAGGGATAACTGGACAGAGCGGCAGATCCACATTGTCATTTTCTCATACTTTCAAAAACACATCCTGTAACATGCCCTAAATTCCAACATGGCATAACTCTTGTTACCTTAGCCCCCGAACCTCGCTTTGACTGCAACTCTTCTCTGACTTCATCTCCTATGCCTAACTAAGTCAGCTTCGTACCCACACATCCCTTAAAACATAACAATGTACACTACCGCTAAATGCAAAATACATCACCCTATCTTCAACCTCTGCAACCACACTGTGAATGCATTGTTGTTCTTTCTGTGTGGCTATATGGGTGCATTCACATTCTGCCGCGTACAACGAGAACTACTTGCACCAGGACACCTACTAATATATTTTTTGCAGTCTCATATGTGCAGTCCACATATCCATGAGCCCTCAATTGGCTCCTGGATATGTGGGACCTGTGGTGTTGCTAACCATGTTCCAGAGGCAAGGAATGCTTCTGTTACAATTTCCCACCACAGATTACAGAGTTGAGACCTTCTGCCTGTTGGTAAAGGGGACAATAGACTCATCAGCTGGCAAAGCCCTGCAGAGCACTCCAATTGCAGCTCATGGGACCAGATTCGTGGCCAGCAATGCTTCAGGAGATCACATGACCAGATGAGTAGAAAAGGAAGTCCAACACTGGGAAATGTTTTTCTCACAAATAGTTTTCAAGTGGATATTCTCCTGAACCAGTTCTTGAAATAAACAGGAACTTTGAAGTTACATATTTTCTCTTTGCGTTCCTGATTTGAGGTTGTGGATTCTTGCAGAAACCTGGTGACATTAATAACAGCTCTGGTATATTGGTCCCAGGTTCTTGTTTATGGATGTCTGGTGTAGAGCACCAAACCAAACCCTCATCGCGCTTCCCAGGATGCAAATGAGGAGTGAGCTTGCACCTTCAGGGTTCCCAAGAGATTTCAGAATTCTGTCCAGGCACACCTGATACGTTGCAAGTACTGTGTTATACCCTTTGGGCTGTTCAATTTCCCTTCCATTTTTCAATGTTTAATGGAAACATTTGTTCAGATTTTTTGTATATATTGTGTTAAAAGGTGTTACAATGTATTGGGATGACATATGGGGTCATTTAAAAAACAAGTGCCAATTGCAAGAAAGGGCGGGGGGCGCCAAAGCTATCACGTATGTGCTGTTGGATTCCATGCATGGAATGTTTCACTTTTTGAAAATCAGAGTGCAAAAGTAAAGAGCAAAAACCGGCAGAATACAAATAATAATGATTTGTTATTTATATAGAGCTTTTGCCAAAGCGCTGTACACAGAACATTTCTACATGCTCACACGAACCTTTACAAACACATATATACTAAGATTGAATACAAATACTTAAAATAAATGTGAGACACAATATAAAATGCAATATAAAACACAACATAAAAGACAATATATAATTCTTCTAAGAATATCTAAGAGAAACCTATTATCCTGTCACAGCACGTCATTGTACAGTATTATAACCTATTTAGAACAAAGTTTATTGATGAGACAGTTATAACAGACATATAACTAACTAACTAATAACTTCACTAGTTATGCCACTAGACACCGGAATAGACAAAGCTGGAAATGGCATAAGTAACTAGATCCCAAACAACAAGCTCACCTAAAAGTGCATCAAGCCGACCAGCTGGAAAAAGCATTATTGTCTGAGGAATTGGTCTCAGGTTACAGACGTTAATCTTACATATAGAGCTCATCATTGTGACAGCACTATACTGCACATGGATGGAAACAGAGGGATGGTAAACATAGTATTTTAAACTACAAAATAAGTAAGGTCAGCTTTGATTAATGGTACTCATGCAAATTTTTTCCAAACGTACTACATAAAAATATCCTGAAGGAAAATACAAACATTTTTAAAAAAACAACACAAAACAACATATAACATCAGATCATACAATAAAAATACTGGATTAAAAACCGTTGTAATTGGACGTGATCCTTGAATAACTACTTAAAAAGGACATCAGACAAAGTATGGTAGAGAGTACTGTTTCATGCAACGTTCTCATGGAGGCACGAAGGAAGTGATATAACTAATTTTGCCAGGCATCACTTAAGCCTGTTTGCAAAGGGATTTTAGAAAAGTAATTATTTTAGAATCCACTGTTGCTTGTCAGTGTTCCAACTCTGTTAACTTTGCTATGAAGAGTGATAGAAGGTGGGTAAGAGAGAGTATTAGGGATTGGTTTGTACCCCACATACAATGTATCAACAAGAGATTACGTGAGAAGGGTGAGTCTACACATAAATATTTGCTAAGGCAAACTTTACTTTGGTTTTCCCAATATTTGCAAAATATAATTAAAGTTTCTTGGACATCACCCAATTTGCAAAATCTTCAAGAGACATCGGAGTCTATCCCTTGTGTTACTGCCAATTCTTGATGCAGACATTTGTGTGAAACTAGTTTAGTTTCAATCGAAGGTAGAGATTTCTGGCCTTGTTCTAAGGCAAGCATTGCAAATATGGCAATTGAGGAAATTGGTTGTGAGTAAATTGTGCATATTCTTGGTACGATTTGTACTCTGCATTAGACCCGATAGTATTCGCCCAGTCAAGCTGAAAATACCATTTTTTAACCAAACTAGGATGGTCGCAAAGATCCATAGGCTGCATCGCTATAAGGTGAAGTGTAGATTTCAATTTAATAGCAAAACGATTGATAGAAGCTGGATATACATTTATACAAAGAGTTGGCCGGAGGCGGCAACATTTTAGTATAAATTGTTATCATCCTCCAGTAAAATATGGATGCCAATGAGTTGAGGCTAAGCTCATGTAACAGAATGGAATTGGGCAATGATTTTGGGAGCCCTAGAACCATAAAGCCCCAGAAAGCCTTGTGGACAATGCAGAGGGTTTTGAATGTAATCCTTGCATCCACAGGGAGCCAATGGAGAGATTTCAGAGCTGGAGAGATACGATCCCAGGGCTTGAGGCCAAGGACAAGTCTCGCAGTCCTGTTCTGGATAAGTTGTAAAGGTCGGAGAGTAGAGGCAGGTAGATTAAGAAAGAGGCTTTTGCAATAGTCCAGCTTAGAGAGAACCAGAGCTTGGGAGACAGTGATCTTCTTGGGGAATGAGAGGAAAGTGAAGTGTGTACAACCACAGTCTTTTCCAATTAGGAAGTCAGATCAAATTTGCAGGACCAGAGACATGCTGCTCACCTTGATTAGAATTTTTGTTTTGCGTTGTTTGATAGAAATTGGATAAATGAGTCTGTTTAAGAGCTACTGGAACAGAAGTAGAGAATCAGTGGCTTGATGTTGATGGGGGAGTACATCAGAGTAGAGTATTCAAACGACTGAATAGAAGTAGATGCTGTGGCTTGCGGTTTGGATGTTTGATTGATCTTCGAGGTAGAGTGGGGAACGTGTTTCTGTACAACAGCCCCTTTAACCTGCAAGAGGGATTTGTTCTTATCATCAAGCTGATTTAGGTCCAAGCCAGGGTCGTCCAGAGAAGTGTTGCATGAATTTATGATGTGGAAATTATGCACTTTAGACTTGTTATTATGCATGTTTTTATTTTTTTATTTGAAGACTCGTTTTGATTTCTATTATTTTTCTATTATTTTTGAATGTATAGCAGTCAGTCTTATTTTTTGGGCTCTAAGTTGTAGACAGCGAGTATCGGAAAAAACCTATAGAGGTTTGATTATGCGCCAGAAGAGGGGAGGCCTGCCGAACTATATTCGCCTTAATCAAAAGATGTTCGATTTGTAGGATTCTGTCATGTTGGAGCTTTGCTACTTCAATTAAATCTGTACGTTGTATCTCCTCCGCAGAAAGCTGATAAGATTGTTGTCCTTTAAGCACCTCGGCATAAGATCTGATTTGCCCATCTGCGGTGGCAAATGGGTCATGGGTTTGCATAGACAGATTGGTTGACGTGCCAGCATTAAACAGGGAAACATGGACAATGTTCTGAACCGATGGAGGATTCAACACGTGAGCAGCTTGAAATAAGGAGAAAGACTCCTGAGCTAAGATAAACCCTTCTATCTTGTTTAGTTTTGCGAGCATGTCAGCTATTGACCCTTTAATTTCTCTGATGGCGTAATGGGTGAAGTCATGACACTTGTCCAAGAGATTAAAGATACACATCAGAAGAGGAAAGGTTTGAAGATTGTGATCATTTAGCTCAAGCAATGGGTCTTCCGAGGTGAAGGAAAAGGGTTGTTCATGAGAGATATTGAAAGGCACAGCGTGGGCTGAATCCATCTTCTTGCAATTCAACGGATCGAAATCATAGAGGTGTTTGCGGTTAGACTTGTTCCTCAGATGAAGGGATGATGGAGAGCTTGCCAACACATCAGCATTTTTTTAATCCCTGCAAGGCGAAACACACCTGAATGTCGGGAGCCCATGGGAGTGTGAGCTGCCGGAGTGGTGCAGGTGCACTTGCTCCAGTTGTGCTGAGGATCTAGCAACCGGAGTCGAGGAACCCAATGAGAGGCGAACTTGCTTGTCTAGTTCTGCCATAACTACTGAGGCCAGTGTTATAAAGCTCAGTCCAGGCAGCTTTAGGTTACTTGATAAGTTTACTTCAGTTCCTTAGTTACAGTTACATGACACTTAGACATCAGGTATAAGACATAAGCAATAAGAAGAGACACCGGCACCCATCACCCAGGGAGGGAGGGCTCAACTGAAACAACACAGAACACTCACCACAGCATTCTCCCACTCGTACAACAACATTCCACAGGGACTCAGGTGACATCATAAATCACATGACAAACCACATCAGACTAACCAAGCACATCACAACACATCTCCCTCCTTACCAAACACACTTGCAACAAGAGCTTCACAACACATCTCCCTCCTTACCAAACATTTTCACAAAACAACACACATCACATCCAAACCAGAGAGCAATGGACGTTTTACATGAAAAACCCACAACTATGCAATTCCGGAACTCCGCCTATCATTCTTAAACACCATAAATAACAACACTAATCACCTCCCATCCACCCCTGCCATGGGCAGACTCTAGACTCCCACTCTAGACACAAACCAGCCCAGATCCAAGGCTATACCTAACCCACAATACCATAACCAACACAAAACAACTTTGGTCCTCCTGCTCGCCCCTGCCACAGGCGAGCCTTCAGGCTGCCACCCTGAAGCACCACTTGTCACCACGACGCAATACTAGTCATCCAGGATGACAACGAAATCACCATAGACAGATAAGAGATTCAGTAAAACTCTACAGCTCACTAACACAAAACCAGCAACACGCATGCCTTAGAAACACACATATATATAGGTGGACCAAGCCAATCAAACAAACCTAACCATACCATGGTGTAAAGCTCCTAAAACAGCTTGGAGATGCTGGCCAGTCAACTCCAAGACCATCTACACAAACATATGGTTAACTCTAGCACTCTTCTCAATGGCAGTACAATCCAGTCCCATAATCAAACCCTGACCAGATAAAAATAGCCAGGATCAACACATAACACATAAAGATAAACAAATCACCCTGCGATTCTTCACCTTGAACAGCATCTTTAACTTTAACATAGTATTTACTAGAGGGCATCCCCTACCAGCAACCCGCTTCATCTGACTTCTACTAGCTGTCCCTTAGGATAAGAATCATTCTCCAAAGAGTGCACTACCGCCATAACAAAGACACTAGACTACCGCTATAGCAAAGACACTAGACTTTCCAGTACCATTCACATTAGTGCAACTCTCACTAACCACTCATTAAAATTCCTGACAAGGCGCTACCCTCAGGATTCACCTTATTCGCACAAAAAAACCTAAAGGGGCGCTACCTCACCTTAGTTGCATCACACACGCAATCTCCATGACCCCATAACTACTAACTACTACATGCTACTAAAAGCACTAAAAGAATTCACTACTAAGTGGCGCTACCACCTAACCAAACTCATCAAAACAGTGCAACTACCTACTGTTAATACCAACGGAGGCGCTACCTCCCTAATATCTAAAACTTATATTTAAAAAAAATGAATGTTGCACCCACTCATTCTTTTATACATCCATATGTATTAACTAGATAATATACTAGTGACATGCCTTCACTTTCCTACTTTCCAAGTACATGGATATACATGACATTTCTACATCATCAATTAACATGTTTTTCTTTTAGCAATTATAAACACTATAGTTTTATAGTTAGCATACGCAAAGTTGTTTAAAAAAACAAGCATGTAAATTGGATTTCTCTATTAGTCATACTGGAGAGTCAGAAATAGAAAATTCAAAAATCCTCACAACTTAAAATAATTCACTCTTAAATAAGCTCCACGTTGCATTAGCACCTTGCATTGCATTAAGATATGCAAACAAAACAAACTAAAATGCTAAAGAAACCAATATGTCCACAAACCTGCAAATGCTTGAAACTTGTTAATTCCCTAAAACATTACATCTTCACTCACCAACGAAAATGTCCATTTACCTGCAATTGCTTGAAACATGTTAGTTCCCTAACACATTACATCTCTACTCGCCAATTTTACCATTCGCCCGACCGTGACACTAAAGCATTTTACCTCCCCTTACACTTGCCACAATTTTTTTTTTTTTTTTAAATTGCAGAACTTAGAGGATCACAAACAACAGCATTGCATTATTTAAACAAAACAAAATGTCCCGTGTTGCCTTCTTCACTTCTCGGCCATTAGAGATAGCAAAACCTAACGCAATGTTAATTACGTAGCGCAATGTTAATTACTCCTTTTAAAACATGACAATGTCACTTGCATATTTCATCAGCTCACGATTACTCGTAGAGGCATAGCATATCCCAATGGCCGTTACATAAAGCTTTCCTTGGGAACAAGACGGAATTCACCTCAGCAGCCTCGAACATGAATGAACCCATGCGCACTGCATAAATCCTTATCAAAGTGAATTCCTGGGACTTACTCGGTCACCCTTGGCCGCTACCAGACACCCATAATGAGCGGAGCGGCTTGCATTCTCCCCTTGTCACGGCGGTTATCGCTGCATTAATCCAACGTGGAGAGCTGCTTCAACACTTCAACACGTAATGCGGAAGTCAGAGTCTTTTAAGAAACTCTGACTTCCGCATTACGCAGCGTGAAACATCACGTTGCGTGAGCTAAGCAAGGTCCTTTACTTAACCCTACACACAAAGTCCTGGCGCATCTTCAAAACGGCCTCTTTAGAATGCTGGGAACGTAGCGTTCTGATGCTTCGCTGATACCCCCATCTGGAACGTTACGTCATCACAATTGAATGTAACACAGATGATGAAGGTACCTCTGCACTGTCCCATGAAATAAAGGTCGTTCACTAGTGCCGCCTAGGACAATGTCAAACGCTCACTTCAGCCGCAAATGTAAAACCGTTCCTCTTAGACATTACATCACGCTTCCTTCAGTGCTTACTCCAGCCGCTCATTAAGTGCTCCTATTGCGCTTTTAAACACTTTCTTCAGACGCACATGAAAAATGCTCCTCTTATGTAGTAAAGCAGACCAACTTTGACAAGTCCCTACATGGCTTTTCAATCCTTTTTCTCTGAATATATTGGTGCTGCTAAACTGTTTTCGACCCTCTCCACCTTCTGCAAGCGTTTACGATGCACACACGGCCACGACAGTCACTTTAAGCACATTTCTGAGGCTGCAGCTGCATGTATACACGAACGTGCAGCTTTTCATAGTCCCAGTCAAACGTGGCTCCAGCATCGACTCCCTTAACATAGGCCAGTTTCTCCCCTGACACAGCATACCAAAATTATTGAGGGCAGTAGATACGACTGATACTACCAGGGGCACCCTTCATTAAAGGACTGATTCCAGGTTCACTTCCAAATCACATCACTCCCGAAAGTAAAGGTTGCTGGTCACGTCTGAAAATACTGGGCGACCCCTCTCTCATGGGCCGCTTCCTGCTTCTTTTCCAAGGCGCAGCACTCCCAGGGCTATGGCCTAAGCTGCTGCATTCACTCTTAATGGACCATGTGACCCCTCCCTCCCATGTCCACCCTGGGTTATGGGTTTGCTTACTTGGGGGCGGTGTTGTCTCTTTCTTCTCCTGGTCCTGATGTTCACTGCACCCCCCGCAGCAGTCCTCTTCAGTCTTCTCCTGCCTTTTTGCACCGTGGGTAATTTTCAGTTGGAAATCCTCGTCGCCAATGTTATAAAGCTCAGTCCAGGCAGCTTTAGGTTACTTGATAAGTTTACTTCAGTTCCTTAGTTACAGTTACATGACACTTAGACATCAGGTATAAGACATAAGCAATAAGGAGAGACACCGGCACCCATCACCCAGGGAGGGAGGGCTCAACTGAAACAACATAGAACACTCACCACAGCATTCTCCCACTCATACATCAACATTCCACAGGCACTCAGGTGACATCATAAATCACATGACAAACTACATCAGACTAACCAAGCACATCACAACAGCAAGCATTGAATTGTCTGCAATTGAGTCATGGAATCGTTCTTCTGAGCAAATATGCAACGGAACTATTGTTAGTGCAAGTGTTGTGTGGGGTATCAGAGTTTTTGTGTTGAGCATCATTTACTTCTTTCAAGGAGAATGTGCACATATCCTTTTCTGGTGGAGCAGACACATGAACCTGTGCTTTTATATGTGTGACCGAGGAACAGTAGGACATAGTGAATAATGTGCTTAAAGGGACAGCTCCATTTGCTGATGGACCCTTTTGGTGAATCTAAACAGGAGTACTCTTGTGGAGCAGAGTCCAACGTAGGGTTTGCAATTTGAGCAAGGTGGGGGCAGGTTTTTGGAGTTGGCTCCTTGAGTCGTATTTAGTGAAACAAAATACGGAAGTTCCTCAGTTACATTACAATGGAAGCAGAGGGTTTTATTTTTGTTTTTTTTTTAGTTAAAGCATGAAGCGCATCAACATATTTAATTGGGGGACCTAATGGGTGGTCAGGGTGACACAAATCATCACACAGTAGGTTTGGAGAATAAGCGGGACTCACAGCCAACAAAAGATCACACACGCTCATACACGCCTTCTAGCGAAGTGAAGTAGATACTAGCAGTGCGAAGTCGGCGATATATTCAACACGACCAGATAATCAAGAACAAGCACGCATGTGTAAGATGAGCTCTTGATAGCGTCGTAGATGTTGGCAAGTAATGACAAAGCTAGATAGAAGGGCCAAACCAGAGTCACACTGGCTCGGTAATTATAGAAAGTGTGCAGAGAAGGTGACCTCAAAATGTACTGGTCCAAATGAATAAACGTTTATGACAGACTTATTAGATGTAAACACAGGGCACCTTCTTCGTACACCCAGGTACCCGCCGCTTTGTAAGGTGTTAGGAAATAGAGGCGTGGGGGTACATGCAGGGCTCTTTCTTTGTATAGCTCACCAATTGAGAACCAGAAGAAAATGCAGTATCATGAAAGAAAAATTATGACTTATTCAGACATCATGCCAGACGCCGAGCTGCTCAGAGCCAGACAGGCTTGACAGGCACTTCAGAGGCACTTTTCCTGGGCGCGCGCAGGGGCGCGTTCCTGTGCCTTTTGTAGGAAGTGAACTGGATAGAGGGGGTGGACTTAGGCAGAACAGAATCACATGTTAAGGAGATGAAACAGCGTAGCATGGCTGAATGGTCAACTGGCAGGGGCTCTCACCAGATTCTCACCAGGCTCGACAGGCACTTCAGAGGCACTTCCGCTACATGCATTTATTATAACCCAACCACAGTTGGTGCTCATTTATTAAACTCATAAGAATAAAATGCTGAGTTACCATGATTTGAACATGCAACCGGCCAATCATACACAGATCTCAGCAGCGTGAGCTGAACTTACTGAGCTCTCTTACCGAAATACCCTTACTCTTTGTTTTTACACTTTGTTTTGTAAATCAATGTAAATTTTGCCTGTAAATTATTCTTTACAGATGGCATTTACAAATTAATTCTTCAGGTGCTAAATGGGGGCGCATTGGATAGGAATCTATTTTTGTTGCGCCTGCTTGGAAATCTCACAGGCATAAAACAAAGTGCATTTTTGAAAACAGCAAAGGAAAGCATGGAGGAAACGTCACTTCTGGTGTGTGCTCATACTCCATCTTCAAAGGGATAGAAAACGTCCCCGAGTGGTAAAGCAAGGCCTACATGCTTTACACCATGCTTGTATGCCTTGGTTTACCACTCCACCCGCGGGGTGCGAGGGCGCGGGTGTTGGGGCCCGTTTTTCGGCATTTCTGCTAGCCCAAGAGGGCCATCATATCTGTGGAGGGGAGGCCATGCCTCCTCCTTACAAATCCACCAGCGTCGACCCGCAGGGTTGGAAGCCCCCAGGGTGCAAGGGCGTGGGTGTTGCACACCCGTAGGGTGTTCGGTGCCTGGAGGGAGAGGCACAAAGACAGTCCAGCTCAAAAAGGAGTAAGGACCCTGTAAACTCTGTGTACCTGGACTCTGAGGTGAGCCAGCCAGCCACTGTGGTGGACCTTTAGCGTTGGGGGGCTAAAGGGGGAACCTGACTTTTTTCAATTGGCTACTAAGGTCGGGTGCAGAACTCTGTGGGGCTGTGGGTGTTGTGGTGAGCCCTCTCTTCTCACTTGGAGCTGGGAATTCATGGATGCTGGAAACCTTTTGGCACTTTTGAGTGGTCTCCTGGGCCCCTCACCTTCCCCCCACTATCCACTACATGATGGTTGGCCCCCCTCGTGGTGAAACCTTTGGTGCCACGGTAGAAGGAGACATCTCTTCCCCTTTCTCACTCCACCACCTATGGCAATCCTACCTTTTGTCGATCCTTTAAGGACCCCCTGTCTCATTGAAATATCGTAAACCTATTCAAGGAAGAAGATAGAGGAGTGGCCCGGCATGCATGGCTCTTGGTGTCATTCAGGGAAGCGGAGCATCTCTTGGGACCTCATGTGGGAATGGAGCACCTTTGGCCCGCTTGGCACCTTTGGCTACTGCCTGTGTTCAAGAGAGAGATAATGTGGGAGTCTCTGTGGAGTCCATATCTTCACAATTTCACACGCACAGTTCGCTGGCAGGGCCCCTACTATGGGTCTTGAGGCGTTGTGCCATTTCCTCGTTCTGCAAATAGTCTGGCTAGCCCCTTTCTAGAAGACTCAAGAGAACCAAGGGAGACACCCTTCGGAACAAATGTCTTCACTGGCTGCGGGTGGTGGTTGATTGTGGGTTTGTGACCAGGGGTTCTTTGCTAGAGTGCACCAGCATCCTTCAGCTAAAACGGGCACTGTTAAATTAGTCATTGGGGACACCCTCATGGCAAGGGCAGTTCTGGAAAAGTGTAATGGCATGGGTGATCAAGGAAAAGTGGCATCATAGTTTGTCCTATCCCCACTCATGCCCTTCTGTGTCACACTGGGGAGGCCTCTAGCAATTGTCCCCTTTCAGGGGCTAATCTGACTGCCTTGGGCCTGAGGCGTCATGGAAATTGGCTAAGGCCAGTGGGTGGTGGGACCGGATCATGGGCTGAAAGACTCGTCCAGGGGCTCTCTATTGAGGGGGTGGTCCATCTGTGCTGCTCTTTTGCCCTTTCTATTGTTGCGTTATTTTGAAATCTTGCATTAGAATTGTATTTTCCTTTTAGAAATGTATTTACAGGTTGTACTTTGATGGCCTTTTTTGACCGAATAACGTTGTTTGACTGACTGACTGACCAATCCACCCATTTAAACATGGCCACCATTGTTTTTATGTGATCTGGTCCCATCATTTTGTTGAGTGTTGGCAGCACGTGTGAGGTGTGAAGTGATAAAGATGGGAGGTGTGTGTGTTGAAAGAGGGGAGGTGTGTTATATAGTGATTGTTTGAATGCATGGAATATATGAGGTCACTGGGAGGAACTTGTGAGCAACCTACCTGATGTATCAGGGAACATCCATTATAACACATAGGCATAATTTCAGCTAGGTTTTGTATCCATGTATTAATTGCTTATATTTATTTCTTGAAACTGAAATGTGCTTCACAACCTTTGGGGAAGGAACTGAAAAGATACATAGGAGCAGCTTAAGTCTTACATACATCTTCAATATTTACAGATAAATACAAATATGCAATCCAGTGGGGATGTTAATTAGGGTTCTTGGGCAGGGCGAAAGCCCTGGGGCTCACTCCAGGAGCAGTGAATTGGTCGTTTTTTAGTGCAATCTTGAAGCCAATCATTGTTGCAAAGCCCTTCATTTCATGGGATAGGGAGTTCCAGTGATAGGGAGTGGCCATGTCTGGGAGAGATTGGGCTGTTAGTGTGATATGATATATGATAAGTTATGGCGACCACGTTGCCCCTGAGCTATCCTTCCGAGCAAGAGAGGGATTACTGGGAGATAGACTTAGCCAGTTGTAGAAGGGCAGCCCATTGGAGGATTTATAGACATGAAGAAGGTATTTTTACATGGTGCGTCTTTGCATTATAAGATACTTCGACTGAAGGTAGTCCATAGAGGTGGACATAGACCATGGGAGGATGTCGACATATGTGCACTTACCCACTTCTAGTGTACAGTGAAAAAGGGAAGTTACATTCACCCCTTACTTAGTAAAAGATAATGGGCCTTATTACAAGTTTGACAGTAGCCTTGCCGGTAAAACCGGCAGGCTGCCGCCAAACTTGTGAATTTTTCCAGTCCCTGGCAATGGGGAAATACAGGGCCATTACAACCCCGGCGGACCCTGTATTTCCCCATTGCCAGGAGCCAGAAACGTTTACACCCCATTCCCACTTGAGCCCCATATGGCTCAATCGGAATGGGGGAGGTCGGATGAACTGGCACCATTCAGAATGAAAAGGCACCCGCATGCAGAACTCGTAGTTACCGGACCGGCAAACTTGTAATGAGGCCCAATGAATTAACTACAACTCCAGAGCAGCAAGCTTTGACTTGCCACTGTAGACTGTGAGGAGGAAAAGCAGGACTCCGTGTAGTGAATACTACTGGTAAATCGGGGGTCTGTAACCTCTCAAGATATTTTCATTATGAACTCCCAGGAGCCAACACCAATGACTTTGCTGACTGCTGCTGATGGAAGCTACAGTCCAAAACATATGGTGTTGGTGGGAGTTGTAGTTCAAAACAGTTTTAGAGCCAACGATTACAGATCACTGACTTGAGTAAATAGGACATTTGTATTTGGAAATGGTAGACTGGACAATTAACAATAAGTCATTGGTAATGCAGAACATCACCTCAGCATGCCCTTACTCAAGATTGATATCCATTCAGGCAATTAATGTATGTAGATACCGGTATGATTGATGCAAACTGAGTGAGACATCGTGATGCAATCTGTTCATTTTAGAGTGCTTTCAATCACCCTCGATTTGTATGCACTCCAGGGCCATCTTAAGAACTTTTGGGGCCCTGGGCACAGACATCTTTGGGGCCCCCTCCACCATACCAAAGGAATTAAGGGATCAAGAATACTGGTTGAAACCCCCCCCGTTCCCCACCCGTCACTCTCACAACCTATAGGTTGATATGCTGTTTCGCAGCATAATAAGCACGTATACACCCTTAAGTCCCCTTGCCCTCTTCATTCTTGCTCTAATCAGGATGATAAACAAGTAGCATTTGAAGACCAACATTAGCAGTCTACAAAGGGGTTACTGTATGTACTAACATACAGGATACTTTTTATCAATAACCTCCAGGAAGGTAGATGTTGTATTAATGCAGGACTGTATGTAAATGGTACACGTAACCCATAATAGACAGAGAACTCACATTAGCTGCCTCAGAGAATGCAAAAGTGCTCATGCATGGATAGAGACCACCAATTGAAAGGAAGGAGAATGCTACTCATACCATAGCATGGATAGTGGAGACAGGGAAGGTGTCTTTATCCAGACAAACTGAGATTAGAAGTGGGATATGGTTTTCAAATAGTGTTGCCATTAGATATCAAAGGAACAAATGCCTGTGGTGTGCGATATAAATATGCTCACTATTAACACAGCAAAACCATGAATAAGGCTTTTATGAAGATCATACCATGAGAAGGAAATCACTCGGAAGGGCTGACAATTTTGAAAGGTTTAGGGACTGGCAATATTGATAGGTTGGGCAATACAAGATTAAATGAGATGCCCAGGATTACATATTGGTTAAGGGGAGAAGCTGGGATGTGTGCCAACTCTGCAATTTCTTCATTTGAGCACTTCCTCTTCCAGTTCTAACCTTGAACTAAAACTATCTAATTTTTTTTTGTTTTTTAACAGACTTGGAAAGTCCACAAATCACATTACCAAACATGACAGTTTTTATACAAAATATTATAGAGGGGTGTTATGCAAAATGGGAATGATTCTAGTTTCATTCTCTCCATCATCATGGGAAGTATATAAGAACCAGCATACCAATCTTTGTGATTTAACACACTGGGTTTGTCTTTTGTATTTTAAAGCTTTAAATACTTCCAAAACAATGGCTTGTGACATTTTCATTTATAAACGTGCATAAAAACCTTTGACTTTTACCAAAAAGCAAACCGTTTTTTGTGTCAAACAAGCAGACCTTAAAAATATGCTTGCCTGAGTCCTGCAACGTATGGTACGCTCTCTTCTGTCTACAAACGCTTCCACCCGATGGCTTACATAAGAAGAAAGATCAAGTAATGGGCTAAACCATACCAGCAGTATGCAAGAAGGCAAACCTCACAGAAGACAGCACAGTATTGTAAGATATATTAGATGATTTGACCAGGATCACTGTATCATCTGCTGGCAAATCCAGGATACAAACATGAACACTGTCGTTCCATAGTCTTGATTTGGATACTTATTCACCTTTTGAACTAACAGTTTATGCCATCGTTGGAAGCGATTGCCTAGGTTTTACAACACCCTATCGGAACAAACCAATTTCTAGACCTTTATCATACAGATGATATATTAGTTTTTATAGCAACTCATATCTGGTACAGGTACATTGCTGATAATAGCAGATGTTGTTCTGCAAAACCAAGTACATATGCAGACAGGGTTATAAACTTCAGACATAGGAAAGGCTCAGCCAGTCTTGCGGGAATGTGATATTCTAATTTTGCATATGAACACATATCTCTGCAATGGGTGCTTCACACGCTGAACTAACTTCTGAACCATTGTGGCACTCAATTTATCAATAAGCATTTCACCATTGCCTATTGCACATAATCAACAAAATTCCCAAAGGTAGGAAATAATGTTACAGAGTTGTGCCATAAGGAACACACAAACTATGTATATCACAGTGAACACAGAAAGCAATACATGATGAATTGATCAAGGCAGAATGCACTTGCCAAAACAGAAAGGCAATGAGTTTAGACCCTCAGCAGCACCACATAACATATCCTGCCGTGTACTATTTAAGCCTGGTGAACAATGGAATCTTACTTCTTCAGATCAGCTAGCCTTGTGAGGCCCCCTCCACGGTGGGGGCCCTGGGCAAGTGCCCCTTTTGCCCTACCATAAAAACGTCCCTGTGCACGTCACGCAATGTGCATTATTATAATGTTAGGTGCCTTCATAACTGGTATGATTGCACCTTACAACACACCACCCTCTGATGCACCGGTTCACAATCATCTTGGTACCATACTCAAAAGACTTG
Organism: Ambystoma mexicanum; assembly: GCF_040938575.1. Taxonomy (NCBI): domain Eukaryota; kingdom Metazoa; phylum Chordata; class Amphibia; order Caudata; family Ambystomatidae; genus Ambystoma; species Ambystoma mexicanum. The sequence continues at coordinate 254,383,854 of NC_090936.1, forward strand.
CAAAAGTTACATTGACTTAGAAGCTGAAACCTTAATTTAAAGATGATGTTTGTGTCATTACATTTTTGGGGACGAGTGAAGATAAAAGAGCAGTACTAAAACAACAAAACAAATTATGGCAACACATATGCACGACAGTACAGTCACTCCTGAATGATAATATTAAAGCGAGAGTGAAACTTAGACTCCAACACATTAGGGACATTTTAATTTTCTGGTAGCTGTCTCCACAGCTGCATTTAGTGGAAGACTATGTTCTTTTCTATTTCCCACTGGGCCTAATTCCCTGATAACCTTATTGAAAATGTGTATTGGCAACACAGCTACAGATTAACTGTCCAGGGGCCTGCCTTTTGGAGCTTTCTTGAAGATTAAATCAAATGGCAGGCAATATATATGTGGCAACTGTTTCTTCCGTCAGCCTGTTTGCTCGAACAGTAACTAAAATATGGACGAATGTCACTTAATATCACTGTAGGTGTCCCTGGCGTTTCTAGTGTAGAGCTGTGGATCCTTACTTTAAAAAAAAAACAGCATAACCCATTTATGGGTCGAAAATATACATCATTAAAACAGTCTTCCAAGCAATTCCAAATACGTTTACTTTATCAGCTTTAAAAAGCATTCATTTGTCCAAAAGGGGTTTTACTGGAAAAGGCAGGTTATGTACAAAATGCTATGCTATACATGTCTCCATAACTTAGAAAAAACATATTAAAAGGTGCAAGGTGCTGTGGTGAAGATCATTCTGGTATCGGACATCTGGAAAACAGGCAACATTCTGCCATAACATCCATGCCAGGGATTTGCTTGATTCGAATATACAGGTTTATTGACCTTGATGTGTACATGTCGTGGTTGATGTATACTTCAGAACCTGCTACTTTAAACCACATGCATATATTCCTCGATGATATCTCTGTCTCGTTGGCAATCACATTTTTCACAGGTGCACGACCGTAATTAAAAACAAATAAAGTAAATTCTGATTGTATTTTTTCTATTGCTATACAAAATATGCATCTCTTTCTCTAAGTGTTAGAGGTTTTTTGTTTCTATAAAAAATGTCCTTCGGCTTCTCTAAGTGTTACATGCGTTCCAACGGTACTCTTTTTAAGCATTACTTTAGTTTATCGGGTTAATCATTGATAGTCAAACATGGCCCTGGTGCTTTCTCAAAGGGAACAACATAACACTTTGATGACGAAAGACGACTATAACGAACCTCCCTTTATTTGGTTTGTAAGTCTCCATTTGACAATCTATCGGCTAACAATATGTACAGATGTCGATACATGCAGTGCCAAACATTCCAAAACAAATGGTCAGGCAATCTCACAGAGATTAAACAAGAACTCACTAAAGGTATACCTGTCTCATCTTTTGGTAGCATTAGCTGAGCTCATAGGCTTCTTTGAGAGAGGATGTTATGGCAAGAAGAAAAGGATCAATCACTGATAAAGCAACACTGTTAAAAACGTGTTACTGACAGGTCTCATACAATGTAATAAAATAAATAACCATATACTAGATGATTATGATAATGAAAATAATGGCAACAATTGAATATTGGAGAAATGAATTAAACAGGATCAATGAGAGGTGATGTGTACGCCTATTAACATGGACCGTTTTAGAAGTCAATGATATTGTATAGTAATACAACTTTCCGGGAACAGAATATCTGCACCTTTGGGTGTTGGTTTCATAATTGCATTCCTATTGGTAGTTGTGTGCCTCCTTGCATTGCAACTGGGCCTAACATATGGTTATTACTTTTTATGACATTGCAAGGAGACTTATGGGTTTTTGTGATATCAATAGAAGAAGACAACACAACATACTTGCCATTCCTTGTACTTTAAGACTTTAGACTTAAAGGGAGTCTCACCAGTTTCAGGAAGACTTCTGTTGAACAACACCAGGTTTTCCCACTCTGGACTTGAATGTTTTTCCCACTGATTCTCGTATGTGTAAAGTTTTTCTCAGTGTTGATTTTACCAGCACTATTCAAATTAAGTTCATTTCTCTCTTTGAGTACGTTCCATTTTCGGCACAACTCTTCATCAATGGCTTCAGAATATGACAGCACATCCACATGCTTCCTAATTTAAACACATTGATTTGGAGCATGCTGGGAAGGGTTAGATGAAGGCCTATTGAATGGGAATTAAACTCGAAAGGGAGGTTCTAATCAAACAGTGGGCGGGAGAAGGCCAGAAGTAAGTCTCTTGAAAGGGCCTAATCTAAAAGGGCTGAAGGCCCCAAGTCTACTCCCTATTGTAACCCTCAGTTACCTGGGCATCTTCCCAGGACAGGGTTCTTGAAGTCAGTCACTGGGATTTTACTCAGCCTACTTCTTTGCCTTTGCCTTAGCCTTGGCCTTTGTCTTTGCCATTGTCAGGGTCTTCGCCTTCTAGTTAAGACGCCAGCATCAAGGTTGCTTCTGGCCAAGCATTTTATTACACCCTCTTTCCATACATGTTTCTTGAATGTTCTTTGCTGGCGGGACCTGTAACTTCTGTCAGTAGCGATTATCACACGTATCTGGGTATTTCTGGGTAGGACCTGACGCCCAAACCTAAGTTTTAAAAGTAAAAGATTCCCTGGATGGGTTGGCGACGATTAAGCTGCCACAAGAGTATGGGATAGAGACCCCACATGGCTTCTTTTTGACTGCTTTCTTTCGAGGCCTGGCCGCCCATTAAATCCAAGGACCAGGCTTCCTAGGCTGCACTCTCCTTCAATTTAGCCTCTTGTATCATGCAGATTTATTGCCACAACCACCCCAATATCCTCCTTTAGCAAGTTGGGCTAACACTCAGGTTCTTCCTCTGTCACTCCCACTCCACTCACTGTGAAACAGCTCTCTCTTAGGAACTGCCTCCTAACACCATCTAAGCCAGGAGGCCTGTCCATCTTTTTTAAACAGGTTTTGATGGAATAATTGTCCTGAAGCATTCTCTGTTTGGTGTATCCATTGCCTCTTTAGCCTCTGCCTTCGGGATTGGGTGTTCCCAAATTGTTCCTTTCCAGCTCCATGTGTGTGGCATTTACTTTAATGTTCATGAAAGTCGTATGCATGTTTCAACGATAAGGATTTGACCGTGCCCCTTCCCCACGCATTTCGAGGCTACAAGAACTGTGTCTGTTGTATTTGGATCAGGCAGCAGTGTCAAAGCGCCATGCTGATCCATTGTTCCAGCTCCCCTGTTTAATTGTGAGTTACATAATTTCCCACTTCCAGCAAACCACACTGTATGCAAGCCTTCACTATACGTGTTTTTCTTTACGTATATGTTCCTTTCGGCTCCAGCTTGCAATCCGTGCCAGGCCATGCCTACCTGGTGACTGCTGTCTGTTCAATCCAGCTATTCACAACCAGCTGCTGAATGGCCTGTCAACGTACTCAATTGACTGTGTATATTTTGTACAGCTACCCTGAGGCTGATTTTCTCTGTGTTTTCCCCTTTTTTAGAGAGGCATGCTGCTGAACGCAATCATGTAGCCACATTCCAGTCCTTCATAAGACATGGGCCTCATCACAAGTTGGGTGGTATCTCAGCAGTAATTGCTCTGGGATACCGCCCAATGCTATTAGCATTACTGCAACTCCGTCCGGCGCAATTTGTGCCAGATCCCGAGTTGCAGTGTCACAGTTAGTCCCCATTAATTATGAGTCCATAGGACTCTGAGGATTGTCAGCGTTATTACCACCGACGGTAGTAGCACCAGAGGTAATAGCGCTGAAAATGGGGCAGAAACCTGGAGATTAAATCCCCAGTTTTCCGGCCAAACTCGGGATTGGGTGGAGCATAATGCAGCAGTGATAGCGTTACCGCCTCATTTTTACGTCTCCGCCCAACCTGTGATGAGGCCCAGTGTGGGGGCGTGGGGTCAGAATGTAAGGTGAAATAAAAGGGTTTAGATAAAGGCATTTCTGTTCCTATCCTAAAGAAAGTTTCCCTGCCTAAGCAATCAAAACCAAAGATCAGTCTGTGTCTCATGAAAATTAGGAAAATTGTCCTCGAGTCTAAAATGTATCTGACCCTCACACTAGACATGAAAAACAAAAAGGTGCAAGGTAAATGACTCTGCTTTAGATTCAGCAAAAAGTGTGCAGCAACTAAGTATGCAAATCCAGCAAAACAACCCTTGCACCCACAGTATGATTCCCTTCATCTGAACTGTCTCAGGTAGCATATTGAAAGTGTTCTGTTCAAACAATTTATTGTGCATTTCTAAGGCGCTTATACATCAAGAATGTGTGTTTCAAAGCACCCACAGGGCAAATGGGAGGGAACATGGGAACACATGTGAAAAGAAAAACTGATGAACAGGAAGGGGGCAGTCCTACTAGGCCTTGTGAGCATTCAGAACATGCAAGTGCAGGGAGAAAGAGAAGGGACAGGGAAGGGGGTTTATCGCTAGGAGTTCCACAAGAGAAGTGCCAAGGAGCCATTTATATGCAACAGTAAGTGCTTGGCAGAGATCAAGTAGTACAAAGTGATCACCTGCCATTAATAAGTGTAGGCCTGTGAAAACACAAGTCAGTGGTTGCCCTAAAGGCAAGTGATGGGAAGGCAGCAGGCTGAGGGCGGAAAATGCCAGGTCCCACAAGGACACATAAGGTCCCAGGCACCAATCCCAGTAACTGCTGGATATTAGCACAGGAGTGAGAGGGGGAAGGAGCAGGCGAAGATGGAAGTCTTGAGGAGCTTCCAAAATTTGAGGAAATCCAGCTCAGGATGGAAAGGAAGGGGGAGGCTGTTCCAGAGGAGGGAGCCAGCCGAGGAGAGCGATCTGGCCGCAGCTCGCTGCTTAGAAAAGTGCCTGACACGCAACGAGTTTGAAAGTAAAGATCTGGAAGGAAGGTATTTGGTGAGAGCAAGTTGTAGATAGATTGGTCCTCGGCCCTAGGCAGCCTTATGGATGATTTAGAGGGATTTGAATTTTATTCTTGCAGTAACCGGGAGCCAGTGGAGGGATTTTAGGACTGGAGAGATAATGTCCCTGTACTTGAGGTCAAGGATAAGTCTCAAAGCCCTATCCTGGACAAGCTCGAGGGGGCAGAGAGGAAAAGGGTAGATTGAGGAAGAGGCTGTTGCAGTAGTGTAACCTAGAGACTACCACAGCTATAGATACATTGAGCTTTTGGAGAAAGTGAGGAAAATGGGCCTTCTTGGCAAAGTCCAAGATGTGATTGAGGAAAGCGAGAGGAGTCAAAGAGGACTCCAAGTTTTATGGGTTCAGATGCAGAAGAAGGGGATAGCCCATAGTGGGTGGCCACAGTGAAGGGAGGAAAGAGGGAGTATGAGTCCCAATAGGAAGGATCACAGTCTTGCTGGCAGTGAGGCAGAGATCATTGGAGGCACACCAGGAATGGATAGCAGATAGGAAGTCAGGAATGGTAGAGGAGGTAGAGAGAGCGTCAGAGGGAAGTTTGAAGAAGGGTTGGGTGTCATCTGCATTAACATTGGAAGTGAGGGGAGAAAAAAGGGGATACGGTGAGCAAGTGGAGCAAGATCGATGTTAAAAAGCCAGGGTGAGGGGTTATAGCCCTGGGGAAAGCCATAGGTGGAGATCGAGGTAGGTGAGGAGAAAGAGCCCAGGATGACCTGGGAGGGTCGGTCAATGAGGAAGGTCAGCCAGTCCAGTGACTGCTCCGACATACCAAGGGTATCAAGGAGCTGTTTTATGAGGATGGAATGGTTCACTGTAACAAATGCGAGAGAATGTATAATGAGGACAGCAGGCGAGTTAGTGTCAAGAGATGCAAGCAGTTCTTCACAGGTGGTCCGAAGATCAGTTTCCATGCCTCTGTATGCTAAAAATCCAGACTGATGGTAATGTAGGCAACCAACAAGCTCAGTGTGCTATAGGACAACACGATACCAAGTGTTGTGATAGGCATCAATAACACGCAATGTCTTATAGGTATTTGTACCATCGCATAAACAGTAGAGGTACTAACCAAACAAGTATTCTCTTTTGCTGATAACAACTGTGGTTTTTGCTTTTGTTTCAACAAACATTTGTTCTTTATCAATACTTGGTGAATTACGTACATGTGTGCCTTGATTATATAATTGTACCGTACTATATATGCACTTTGTAATCACCTGTTAGGTGATAAGCACAGAACACTTTATTTAGCACTTGCAATTTTCATATAATGGTTTTGATTAATGTTTTTAACCTGTCCTTTCTATGTATTAAAAATGGAACGTTATTAAATCTTGTGATATTGGGTTTCATAATGTCAGGTTGAATTCTCCATGCACATTGTGTTCCCCAAAAATGTGGTGGAATCATGTGAGTGGTTTTTCTCCAATACCCTAAGTATTGTTATTTCCAAACCCTTTAGATACAGGGAGCTCTTTTTTGTTAAGTTAAGTTTGTATTGAAATCAGGTTTGCTCCACTATCTCCGTCCGTTTACACATGGTACACCCCACCAACCCCCGGTTTATACATAGCAGTTGTGGGAAGACCAGCTTCTCTAGAAGTCTCCAAAGGAAAGGAGTGATAGAGATGGGGCGATAGTTAGTGGGACATGAGGGGTCAGCGGAAGGCTTTTCAGGAGGGGGCGCACAAGAGAGTTCTTCAGGGGAGAGGGGAAAGAACCAGTTGCAAGAGAGGGATTTCAGAAATCACCACGTGCAGGATCAAGAGAGCAGATGTTGTCCTTAAAAGTCCTGGAAGAACAGGGGGAGACCTGTTTGGATGAGAACTTCATAGAGTGGACAATCCTAGTGACCACGTCCAGTGTGATAGGAGAAAAGGAGGACAGAGAGGATAGGGGAGGATGGGAGGAGGGTGGGAGAAGGAGAGGTAGAATAATTGCATTGAAGTGGGGGGCCAGTGCAGTGCAGAGGGCCTGAGAGGGAAGAGGCGAGGTGGAGACTGCAGAAGGATTGGCTAGTTCAGCCATGTTGTTGAATGCTCCAAAGACACAGGCCTGGATATGGGCCTCCTGCTTAAAGAAATGGTGAGACGATATTGCCTTTGGAAAGGCAGCAGGCCAGTGTGTCAGAGGATGAGCCTGTGGTCTGCCAATTCCATTCCGCAGCTCTGCATTTATGCTTCATGTCTGCTAGGTCAGAGTCATACCAAGTATTATGCTTGGTGGCGTGTTTCAGGTGAATTCTCATGACTCAGGTAAGAATGTTGAGCGTGTTAGAGATGGCAAGATGGAGGTTGCTGAGAGCAGATTCAGGGGTAGAGTCTGCAGTGGGAGGAGAGGGTGGGATCAAGGTGGATGCAAAGGCAGCAAATGACACTAGTTTCATTGGGCTGATGTCCGTGAATGAGGTTGGCACAGCTGTGGATGGTGCCATCAGTGGGGTGAAAGAACCAAAGTTGGAGGAGAGGAGGGAATGTTCTGACCAGGAGAGTGGAGTGGTGAGTGGAGCAGAGAGAAAAAGATCTGTGTGGATAAAGGCATCAAGAGTGTGTCCAGCTGAGTGGGTAGGACCAAAAGGGAGAATGGAGAGGGAGAGCGAAGTGCAGAGGTCATGGAAGAGAGTGGACGCCATGTTTGAGGAGTCAAGGTGGATGTTGAAGTCAACCAGAAGGAGGAGAGAGGAGGAGAAATCAGCCCATTTAGAGTGGACAGTGTGAAAGAGCCTGATGGCCTATAGATAGTGGCAATGATCAGGGAGGAGGTTGGAGAGAAGATCAGCCTGCAGACCAGGCACCTCAAAAGAGGGAAGAAGGTACCCATTCAGGGAAGATCAGGTCAACCCCACGGCCAGAACGGTTAGGGCAAGGCTAAGAGATGATCTTGTAGCCATCAGGGAGAAGGGAGTCAAAAGCAGTGAATAAGCTGGCATTGAACCCGGTAAGAGCGCGGATATCGAGGTCAATGGGCCTCATTACATGGAAGGCGGTAAGGGTTTACCGGTACGGGCACCGGTACTGGTAAACCCTTACCGCCTTACTACCCCTCCCTTAACGCCTGGTTTTTACAGGCGTTAAGTACGGGACCCGCAAAGGGACCTTGGTGCTAATTACAGTACCACAATTTGCGGTACCGTAATTAGCACCTTCACCATTAACATGGAGCCCTATGGGGCTGACTGGCAATGGTGAAGGGGCAATGGTGGATGGCGGAATTAGCACCCCCACACACCTTGGAATATGGCGCTAATTCCGCCATCCACCAAGGCGGACCCGGTAAGGTACCGGCGGCAGCCATGGCGCTAATAGCGCCATGGCTTACTGCCTTCCGTGTAATGAGGCCCAATGTCTTCAAGGAGGAGGCGGCTGTCAGCAGAGTGTTTGTTAGTAGATTGAGCATTAAACGTGGCTAGATGAAGCTGGTCTTTGTCTTTGAAAGTTTACCAAGGAGGGGTACAGGGGCTTAGTACACCAGTTGGAGGAGGGGGAAGAGGGACAGGGAAAGAGGGGGAAGGAGTAGCAGGCACAGGAAGGAAGTTTATGAGGGATGGCAGGTACCAGCCAAAGAGGAGGAGGTTGGGTTGAGGACCCCGAGCCATGATAGTGCCATTGCGACAGACATTAATGATACACCCACCATGTGTACTTCCCATCTGGTGCCACCATTAATGGGTGAGCATAGGAAGGGAGAGAGAGTAAAGATAATATGAGGTGTCCAGAGATCTGAAGAGGGCACAGAAAAGAGGCTATCAGCGGCAATCTGTCTGGAAGTTGCGCTGATGTAGATGTCTGCAATGGGTAGACCAGCGTTGGTAGCCAGGAACTGTTTTTTGAACTTTTTCCTTCCAGACTTCGTGAGAGAAGGAGGATAGGTGATAGTAAAGCAGTTAGCATAGATAGGCGAGATAGTGAGTGCCACAGGGGTGGTGGAGAGGATAAGGATGGAAGGAGAGACTGCACAGCACAAGCACAAACGCACAAGGCAGCCTAGTAGACGAAAGCGAGCAAACAGAAAAAGTAGAAAAACTTGGGTACAGATTGGGGTGTGCAGTTGTTAAAACACACCTAGATTCAAAATTGCCCAAACAGCACACAGATGCATTAAAATCAAGGAGGTATAGAAGGCATAGGCGAAACGGAAGAAAATAGGCTTATGGCACAGCTCTGAGGAGGGAAAACCCGAGCCGACTCTCAGTCTGGGATGACCCCCTAACCGTAAGAAGCAGCAACAACAACATGGCCGCCGGTCATACAAACTTATGCTTACTGCTCCAACCAGGGACAACTACCGTGAGCGGTACCCATCCAGTCGGCCGTATGCTCCCACTGTAACACAAACCCTGCCAAGGATGGACAACGAGGCACAAGACAGAGTTGGGGAGAGCCACATGGACCGACTTGACTAAGACACTGTATTAAAAGCCGGCATGATTCAGGTCGTTAGAGACATCGCAACAACATAGATCTGTTAGACACGAAGCACACGCGCAATCCACGAAAGTCACACACACTTACACAAATCTACACATAGAACATGCACAGTTCGTGAGATAGAGGACTGTGACACCTACATTGTAGCATGTTTATTATTTTTTCATTAGGCTCGCTATAGTAACGCAGAAACGCAGGAAGCAAAAATAACTTCATACGGTTGCTGATGCCTCTACACAACTAACCCTATGGAAGGAAAGGAGCACCTAAGGGACCTGACCTACCATAAAGCTCTCACTAACATATAGACATCATGACGACTCCGTATTGGGAGCCAGAGTAGGCCTCAAGAGAAAACCGCAGGCTGTGGCAATTGCTGACAAAACCCAATCAGTGAGATGCTGCGCTAGGAGAATCACCTATGGTGTAAGCACAGACCATCAAGGACAACATGTTACAAGGCAACATTCCATATCCTGAGCCAAGGTAATGTCGTTGGCGGCTGCAAAGACTGCCTGTAAAATATACACCAATTCAGGGCAATAGAGCCTAAAAGAGTGGTCACTAACCACGTGACTCAACCAAGTTGTGAACATGCCAAGACTCAGAGGCTGAGAACGAGCATCAGCCGCGCGGCTGGACAGCGACTCGCAACATATTCATTACCTTCCAGACACCATCCATGATGGGAATGGAGCGCTCTCACGGCATTAGTCACCTTCACACTACTGTTATACACAGACACATAGTTGCAATTATTGAAACTTAGTAGACACACGCTGGGAACAGGTGTTTCACGGGCTGGAAACAGCGATTGTCCCAGGCTTGGGTGCCTGCAGTCTGACCAATCAGGACCCGGGGTTTCAGGGGCAGGTGGCAAGGGTGACAACCAATTACCAGGCTTCCTCACTGTAACACTTTTAGTGTAGCAACTTTCAGGGATGATCCAAGTATACCACCTGACACAGACCTGTCCAATGCTAATCCTTTCTATAGGGTCCTATACTGGACCTACCAGTCAGCAGGCCAATCCCAGGCCCCGGTCGGTTTGGGAAGGAGTCCACCAGGTCACAAAGGTTATTGCATCACAAGGACACAAAACTGGCCTGCGAGCCAGACTGTGGGGAGATGTGCCTGAATCTTGTAGTGGCATGTAATCCCTGTGCAGTTGCATAATAAACCACAGTAACTCCTTGCTCCTTGTGTGGACCTCTACTTCTTGGGACCAGGGAGGGAGTTATGGCCCTCTGCGACCTGGCAGTATGCAGACCCTTGGTACGGCTCTGCTGGCCCCAGAAATTACCCTGACAAGTTGGAAGCCCAGCAAGATCGTTTTGTGAAGTCAGATCAGCCAGGTGCTACCTCCACTTCCGTCGGACCTCATAGGACTGTAGGACCCTCATGAGAAACGCGAGATACCGGCCTGCGCAACCGGAAGAATTGGTTGTCGGGAGCGGCCTTCAAAATTATCCCGCCCGCGATTGGCGAGTTTTCCACACAGTCCAGAGGGGGTGAGACAAAACAAAATGAGTGGAGTCAGCGACCGAGCGGCGCCGGCATGGGTGTAACAATGTAAGTGTGGTCCACGCAATGAGCAACCTAATTTGCGGTTGTGGGAAAGTGATGTGTGAATAGGGGAAGAGGTGGAATGTGGATTGCCTTTATTAATTAAAGTCAAGGTGTCTAGAGGCAGCATCTGTTAGAGTTGCATAGCAGCGAGTTCAGTTTTGGGGTTGGATTTGGTTGGTCACGTAACGTGTTCAGACAGTGAATGAAAAGTAGAAGTAATGGATCCCTATGAGTTGGACGTTTTATTTCGGTGAATAGAAGTGTTCCCATGATTGTTAGCTGAGGCCGTCTAGTGTGGAAGGTGAATTGACTGGTTAGGTAACCCCGGCGAGAGGCGTACCATCCGTTAGGTGACGCAGCGGACGCAGTTCAATCACGCAAAAGTTAAGAGGATGAAAAGGGATACTCCACTCCTCTGAAGTGCGAAGACAGCTGTAGGGGGATTTTGTGGGTGGGATTGAAATAATGCATTGTTGTTTTGTTAGAGCGCAAAGTCTTTTTCCTCTCATCTGAACATTATTTGGTGACGTCACCCATAGGCTATTGCATAGGACCCTGCATTGTGGATTGGTGGAGGATTAGCAAGCTGGTATTCCTCGGATTGTTATAGAGGTGACCGAGTGGCAGTGCGTGGACAGCGCCTGCGCACAATCGAGGTGGTGCACCAGACAACAGTAGTTCGGGTGAAGGCTGGGCAGTACAAGAGTTTGCCATGCAAGGAGCAGAGCCGCAGGGGCTTGTAAAAGAGAAAAGAAAGAAGAACACTGTACATTGCACTGTATACCCTGTGAATTTTCCTTCCTGACATGACAGCGGAGCGTCAAAATCCTCAAGTAGAGGTCAGGTAAAATACAGACTGGTATTGTCCCTCAAGGGGAGAAGTAGGGCAGGGGAGGGAAATGTATGGTGGTTTGGGAATGGTGTTAACCCTTATCCAGCACATTTGTCTCACCCTGCCCCTTTACAATGTCAAAATTATAAAGTATAGTGGAGAATGGTCCAAAAGTGCCAAAAGGAAAGTAATTTGACCATGGCCGCCTAATGGCAGTTTTTCCCCAGATGCGCTGAAATCACTACTGATGCACACACAAAACACATACAAGGGAAAGAAGTTAGCTAACCATATGGAAATATACGAGTCATGGCGTATGTTCCAGGCGGACAGACCGTGGAGGATGAGCTTGCAGTGGGTGAGGGAAGAGGGCGTGAACCTATGCACGCCACCCCTGCACCACCCAGTGTCACTTCTGACAACATGGAGGAGGAGCAGGGCTTATACCTGTTACGGGACCTAGATGAAATAAAGGTGCAAGCCCCGGGATCCTACAGAGCAAAAAAGGGGAGTAGGCAACTAGCACGGGCCTTGACGAGGTAGGTCTGATGCGCGCAAGAACAGAATTCGCAGGGATATGCCCAGATGAATGGGTGGCAGCACAGGTGCTGCAAAAGTTGCAGGGGGTCACATCAGGGGAGGCAGAAGGTGCTGCAAGGGCGATAGAGGGGTAGAGGAAAGGAGGGAACAGAAGGAAACAATATTAAAGTGGATGGAACTCAAGGAGCAGGAATGGCAGGGATGGTCAACTCAGATGGACAGGGAGCGAGAAGAGGAAGCTGGTAGGGAGGCGGAGAGAATGAAGCACATTGCAGAAATGGGGCAGGCAGAGAAGGAGATAGAGAGGAAGATAAGAGGTCGCAGAAAGGGAGATGGCATTGTGAAGGAAAAAGATACTATTCCAGCAGACATATAAGTATGAAGAAGGGAAGTTGAAGGAGCTGAGGTTGGCGAGAATTATTAGGGAACGCAATGAGAGTGACGACGAAGAGCGGGGACTCAAAAGGGTTTGAGAGGCGATACAGGAAGAGTTGGACAGGAAAAGGCGCAACGAGGAACAGCGAGGGGAGCGGCCGGACGGGCAGGTTTCACATGGGGACACAGTGAGCGGCATGGACGTATCAAAGGCACCCTCTGTAAGTGGCAAGCTGGCACATACGGGAATTCAGGAGGAAGAAGAAGCATGTGGGTTAACGATCATCGATCTCGAAACAGTAACCGCGCGTTACCCACATGCGCGCAAACTGACACTCTATGATGGATTCTGTAGCGAAGAGAAAGATGACAGCAGAGATAACAGCCCGATTGCTGAGGGAAGGGGAGGGCCTAGCAAACTCTACATAACGTGAACGGGTACAGAGATGTTGTGGAAGTTTGAAACACAAGATGAGAGGGTAAGAAGCGCAGACAGCACCACTCAAGAAGCAAATGTGGGAGGGGTGGCCCACAGACACCTTATACAAGCAGGTTCTGGGATCTCCCAGGGCGTAGACGGGATGGGATGACAGTAGCACAAACAAGGGGACACGCATGCTCATGAGGCGGGTTCATTGGGGCGTGAGACACCCCACTCCTACCACACGCAATACAGGTGATGGATATAGATACAGCGGCGGAAGATAAGAGGGGGCCCATTCAGATGCAACAGTATAGGTGCAGACCAGAAGAGAGTACTGCATATTTGCAGATGCCTTTACTGGAGAGGGGTGGGGCCAAGCCACAGTATGTACCTTGGAAACACACAGACACGGAAAACATCAAATTGAGATACCTTAGCTAAGTGGAGGGGCGGGGAAATGGAGAAGCTGACAGCGGACACAGGCTGGTGGTGGGTGATGTCAAGGATTTACTGGTATCCATATTGGGTGACGCCTCAGATGATATCTGGAGGGCAGGATTCCCGGGAGGTTGACCACCCACAACACCGCACATGACGGGGCGCCATTCACAAATTACAGACATCCAGTATGGCAAGCATTACGGATGCAATATCCGGACACATCAAACATAGGTGCAATCACGTCACGCAAAATGCGTGACGATGAGGATCCCATTAGCTACATTCAGGAGATTCAGGAACATTGGTGCTGGGATAAAACAATAGCAATATTTTATCACATGCTGATACAAGGGTTGCCAGTACAGAGACAATTAAAGAAATTTGGAGGGATGAAGCCCAAGGCATGGTCGGAAATACAGCTCACAATAGTACACCACTGCAGGCTATGGCAAGATAAGATGAAGCAAAAGTCTGAGGATAGAAAAGCAGATGAAGCCAAGCTAGTCCAAAAGAAACTATCCAAGTACGCCGTAGAAGGTGCACTCATAACCAGCCCAGCTCCCAACAACAGGTAGCCATTTCGCAGCCTCAACATCAGCAACAATACAATGCAGCGCAGCAATTCATGCCCCAATTGGGAGGAGCATACATGGCAATGGATGGCTTCCCAGGTAACCATAGGGGACGGGGAGGATTCCAGAGAGGGCATCCAGGTGGTGGGTTCAGGGGTTACCCGCAGGGACAAGGGGAAGGAGGAATGGGGTACCCGTGGCAAGTGTGGCAACCTCAGCAATGTTGGACCTGCGGCCAACTAGGGCATATCTCCCACACCTGCTGCAGCAGGGGAATGCAGCTATGATGGGGCGAACAGGGCCAACAGAACTACCAGAATGGGCCGAACGAGTATTATGTGCCAGACGCACGACAGGCAGGGCCACTCCAAAACGTACCACAACATAACCCATTACCCCAGGTACAACAACAAATGACGCCAGTAAACACATACGCACATGTGTTAAAAATGCAGCAGCCACAACAACAGACTATGGGCCTCATTACACGTTGTGCGGTAAGGGAATAACCGCACCGGTAAGGGATTACCGGTACCACTAAATTCCCTATCCAATTACGACCCGGACTTGCCGCTATTAGCGGAACCGGTAAGTACGGTGCCACTAATAGCGGCAATTCTGTGCGCGCGACCCCCAGGTCGGAAATAGCAGCATGGCGCTAATAGCACGCCATTACAAGCCATGCGGACATGGCAATAGCGGCATGGTAAAGACCCAAAAACCCCTTACGGGCATGGCGCTAATACCGGCATCGCGAATCACCCGTTAAGAGACCTGAGCAGTGTTCCCACCTGCCACAGGTGGACACAATTATCACAGGTGGAGACAATGGAGACTGGCAGCACAAAAGAGCACACCACACCCCTTCCAACACCCCTCCCCACACCAAGATGGTTCCAATACTAGCAGCATTACATGGGCTGGAGGACATGATTACAGTGCAGCACCAACAACAACAGGCAGCACAGAGGAGATGCAGGAGGAGGAGTAGGAGGAGGGCAAGACAGGCACAGCAAGCACCACCAGGGCACCCAGAAATACCACAGAAGCAGCCAACAATCCCCAGGATCCAAGCCAGTCCATTTAACCTAACACCTGAGCAGATACATACCCTGTACTGGCTGGACCGGGATACCATCACCAGCATCATGGATAAGATACATGACGACATTGTGAGCCTCATAGACATCAGAACTGCAATCCCCCCTCTACTGAAGGTGGTGACTGTGCTCCACTTCCTGGCCACAGACTCCTAGCAGCATACTGATACCACACAACATGGAGCGACAAGCCGGACAACGATCGTGGCAACTTGGTGAGTAGCAGGGCATGTACATGGCGGTGTGATTGGGGGGGAGGGAGAGATACATTCCTCAACTGGGTGTTGACTGTCATGCGTAGGACAAATGGACATACAGATGTACGGCAATGTCCATCAGGGAAGGCCACAATGTACTTGAGAAGACCCCACATGCAATTTGAAGCTGCACAACATTGAAAACAATCCATGTTTCAAAAGATTACACATCCATCCGCACCCGCATTGCACATCATGCCACATCACATAATACACAAATCAGCAACATGCCGTCAAGACAGTCATACAGAATTAGGGCAGCACAACATCAATACAGCAATGTGCCCTTGAATGCATGTAAAGGGATCACCCCTAGCCATAGCATCAAACCACACACCTATTGCACCAGTGAAGTGATGCTTCACAGCATGGCAACATGGATGTCGGAATGGCAGTACACTGGCAGTGTGGTACTATATTTGCCTGGGCCCAGGGACACCTGAGACCTGGCCTCACCCAGGACATTTCTATTACTCTCTGAGGCATGATTCAGGCATGTCCACTTGCATGGTCGAGCTAAGCTTTGCACATTGCAGTCACGCAGATCATCTGCATGCATGCTGGTAGTTGTGATTTTCAATCACAATGCAAAGACGATTTGTGTGACATGTACAGGCCGCACCAGAGGTGACCGGTAACAGGTACCCATTCTTCACCCCATACAGGCGACGCCGTCTATCCCCTGAAGAGGTGGCTCCTTACCCCTGTATGGAACCCACAGAACCAGCAGGAAGAGGACTACAATATTGCACATACCCGTACCCGCGTCGTGATAGAGCAGGCATTTGGCCTTTCGAAGACACAGCTCTGGTGCCTAAGCGGGCCGGGTGAGGCTCTCCTGTATGGCCATGACAAATTGCCGAAGATAACCATGGCATGTGTAATGCAGCACAACATGTGCATCAGACGGAATGTGCCTATGCCACCTTACATTGACATGCAACCACCAGATGAGGATGATGTTGATGGGGATGAGGATGGGTGAAATGGTCCGCCAGGACATGCAAGAGGCAATGGCCAGGAGGGACACGATGTGCGTCAGCATCTGATTTGTCAAATTTTATGAGATACAAGGAAGAACTATTATGGATGGAGATGGGTATTTTTGCCCTGATGCATGTGGTGAGGCCCACAAAGGACCCTCCCCCCAATAAAGTACACATACACAATGATGAAGACCAAGCCTGTGTTTCAACTTCTCAACAGTGTATTGTGATCAGAATGTGAACAAAAAGTGCATGGCCCCAACTGTGCAAACGACCTTTCCCCCTCCCCCCACAACACTCCCAAAAACACCCTTTCCCCCCTGCCCCCACAACACTCCCAAAAACACCCTTTCCGCCCTCCCCCCACAACACTCCCAAAAACACCCTTTCCCCCCTACCCCAACAACACTCCCAAAAACACCCTTTCACCCTCCCCCACAACACCCCCATGTGAGCCTTATAGTGTTTACGTGTCCTGCTCCACATGTGCCACCTAGTCCTTGCTGACCCCAATCCTCAGTGCCTCCTCCGCCATTGGGTGGTTGGAATGTCGTGAGCCTCAAGTTGCGCAGAGAGCCGACGCAGGGGGCTTGTTTGCCGGAAGCTCGCAGAGGAGGAGGTGCCCGGTTGATCCTGTGTTGGGGGTGGGTATTGGCGATCAATGGCGTCCGCAATATGTGTCATGGCCTGCCTGAGTTGGGCCATTTCCTCGCAAATCCTGTTCGTGCAGGCCTCCATGCCCTCCCTTGTCTGTCTTGCATACATACTGAGGTCATCCCTCAGACGGGCTGCCTCGGCCACATGCTGCCCAACCAGCGCAGTGATTTCTACCTGCCTCTGGCTGATGGTTGCAAGGTCATGTTGCATGCTACGAGCTGTTGGGGTGGCTGCTGCGCCCTGGTCCATGCCTCTGGAATCAGGTGAGGACACCCGAGGGCTCCATGCACCTTCCACAGTGTGGGTGGATGATCCTCCATGGCTACCTGATCCTGATGATGGCCTTGGGCTTGGCTCAATGGACCTTGTTGGGCTGGGGGTCTGGCTTGGATCCAGAACGTCAATTGCCTCCTCCTCGTCTGAAAGCGGTGCGGTGGCTGCTGCCTCACCAGTTGAACTGGTGGCAGCAGAGTGCATGCCCTCCGTGCTGGTTTCACATGTAATGGGACACACTGCCGTGGGTGCAACAATAGCAGCAGCCGTGGCCTCAGGCTGCGTGGAACTGGTGCTCTTGCTGCCTTTGGCCCTCTGCTGCTGAACACTCCTCCCGGTTCCCCTTGAGGTGGTGGCGGTGTCCCCCGTTTCATCTCTCCTGGGGGGTTTTTTCGTTGCTGGGGGAGCAGGTGTTGCACTGCGTGGGTCTTTAGTGTCTGTCTGTGATCCTGTAGGAGTCAGAAATAGGGAATATCATCGTTTATGGTTCAACGTGCCTTATGCAGAATGTTTACGTCATGCCGCTCTATGCATTGGGGCCTCTTTATTTTGGATTCCGGTAATGGGGATGTCAGGTGGGTCATGCATGAATGGGTCTGTGTTGTACGTGTATGTGGTGATGCATGCATGTATGTTTGTGGCTGGATCCATGGCCTGAATATGGACACATATTTGGGGGGGCCCTCACCCTTCACTGTGCATTGTTTGATGTATACACTCACCTCCATCGGATGAAGTGGCCACACCATGATCCATGTCTCCAACACCCTCTACCGATTCCACACCAATTGTGGAGGCGCAGGTCTCCTCCCACTCCTGGAGTTTCAGAGGGGAATCGGCACCACCTCCTGTGCCCATTGCCAGCTTGCGATTCACTGACAGTATGTTTCTGACACGGACCCGGAGGTCGTCGCACCTCTTACGGCAGTCCTTGACTGTGCGGGTGGTGGTGCCCAACGCACCGACTTTGTGGGCAACCTCTGCCCAGATGGCCTTTTTCTTGAGGAGAGTCTCACACTGCATGTCATTGCTGAAGACTACATTGGCATTTGCCGGAAGTGTCTCAGTGAGCATGATCAGCTCCTCATTGCTGAATTTTTCTTTTCGCTGGCGATCAGCAGCTTTTTTGACGGCCTTGGGCATCTTCGGGCTATCCGGGATGAATTTGTGTTCGGGTTTCCTGGAAAGAGGTTCTGGATGCAGAGGATGGCAATGGATTGTGTTTTTAAAGATGGCCGCCGTGCTCTTTCCCGTTCCTGTGCGATGACGCTATTTCCGGTTCCGCATTTTAACTGTGACCGCAATTTGCATGTAGCGTCAGGGAGGAGGTGCTATCAGCACTTTAGTCGAAGCTGGTAAGGGACTTTATGGGGACTTTTACGGCATGACGGTAGGGTCATTACTGGCATGGCGCTATGCGGCCTCTTGCGAGGGCGGAAACACTAATAGCGCCATACCGGTAAATGCCGTTTTTTACCACACAATGTGTAATGAGGCCCATCCACCGCCCCAAGACACGATGCCGGTACAGCAGTTGACACAAATAAAGTGTGATTCCACATGAACCATGGAGACAACTACAATGGTACCCGTGACCAGGATGGGTGGGTGACGCTGGTGCGGCCCAACACATACACAGGGAATGGACAGTCATTGTACCCCCAACAGCACAGCCCACAGACAAACCGCAGATGTTGCCTCCTATTGTCTACCCAGAAGCATTGTCCCATCAGTACATTCATGATATACGGAGGGCCGCCTAGGACAGGCTGCGGCCACCACAAATATACTATTACGCATTTATTGAGTACCTAGCCCAAACCTATCCACAACTTCATCATATCATACCAACCCTCAGACATCGAAGGTATGGGAGGAAATGTTTGCATGGCCATTAAATGATTAACTAGCTCACAGAGCTTAAGATACTTACAAGTATTAACATAATATTGCTTTTATTGCGATTTCCAGGCGGGCAACTATATCATCTCATCTGCTACAGCTCCGACAAAGGAACAGGTAAAAATAGTTTTTCCAATAAATAAAGTTCTAAAACCTGTGTGGTTATTGCTATTCATGAGCATTTTAGCCATGGTGTTCTGGAACACCTGCACTGCTTTGCAGGTTTCCGCTGCATCACATACTAACACTTTCCCAACACCAGCAGCAAGGACAACTGTGTCAGGTGGTCCCAATGAAGAAGTAAATAAGGTAAGAAGAGGTAACCGTAGTGTGGAAACTGATGTAAATTGGGTTGACACATATCTCACTGAAAAGGTACATGTAGCTAACAACATGTGGTATAAACACATGTCTAAAAGCAGTAAGGACGCAACAAGGGAAAGTTCCTATGTATGCTCCCTGATTCCGTATGCCATGGGGGCCTCCAGGACCTACGTTGCAACATAAGTGCCAGGAGCAACAGCACAATGTGTCCTGTACCTTGCGATGTTCCAGACACGGGAGAGATTCCAATGGAAGACAACAAAATTAAGATGGAGATCAAAAGGAAACATTTCCCTATGAGGACAACTTCATCAAGACACTATGAATGATGGACTAGTATTGTCAGCAGGCAGAGGCCCTACGATATATTACTGACGGACCTAAGAAGGGTGAAACGAAAGAAGTGACTCTGCAGTACCTATCATGCAAATGGGGAGCGAAGGAGACCGGCAGAGAACCGGGTTGCTGGGAGCAACTGCAGGTGTTGGTATTTTGCAAGGTATATACAAAGGATGGCTGGGAGGATTGCGTAGTAGGGAGAAAGACTTTAACGTTAACAAGAGCCACTGTAACCAAGGTCCAAGAAGAAAATGATAAATGCCTCAAGGAATGGGCTAGGAGTGCAAGCTTGCTAAATTGGGTGGACAAGGAAGATGGGCCACTCACAATTATCTCGCTTATCACATCTGCCTTATGTTTTCAGCACAATGGCACAGATGAAGTGGGGCAGAACAAGGGATGCAGAAGAATAGAGAAGATACCCCAAATGGGAACAGGAACAGCGGTGCTGAATGACCATTATTTGGCCTGTGGTTCTAAAGCATGCAAGAAACACCCCCAGGGTGTATTCATTGGCGCATGTTAACATCCCCTCAATAGTGGTACCCAAAACGCATGTTAACCTAAGCAAGTTCCCCAAAATGGACGAAGGCAACAGCAGGAAGACGAGGTTGCTGCCATCCACCCAAACCACTAGGACGAGTACAACAATCGAGAAGGACCAAGTGAAGAGAGTGATGAGATGGAACTATTTTTGGGGATGATCCGAGGTTGCACTAGACAAAATACCGCCAGCCCACAGATTGTTCAGCAGAACTGCAATGTTCTTTTCAGCATTAATACACCCAGGATTTCAGACGTACACCAATGCGAAGTGGCTCCAGATAAGATGGGAGCTGATGATGACAGTCAACTAAACAGTGAACGGCATCAAAGCAATAAAGGGGGAGCTCAGAGCAATACGACTGGTGGCACTACAGAACAGAAACATTCTGGACCGCCTCACAGCTCTAGAGGGAGGAGTCTGCGCCGAAATAGGGAGTTCCTGCTGTACGTTTATGCCAGCAAACGAGGAAGACAACGGTACCCTGTCTGAGGCAGTAGCACAGCTGGCACGAATGCACGCCAAGATGGAAGAAGAGTCTAAAGGTACCAAGACGGACAAGAGTTGGTTTTCGTAGCTATGGTCCTGGATGCCTTCCTGGTTATCTGAATGTCTGAAGGTGCGGGAGGATTGGTGATGGGAGTGGCATCATTATTTGGCGTGAAATTCTGTATGGCAAGATGTAAGAAGAAAACAGAGGAAGCAGTGGAAACGAAAATACTGATGGCCATGGATAAGGATGAACATATGGACCAAGTACTGGAAGAAAGTGAGCGGCTGAGGCAACAGATGATACAAGTAGACATGTACCTTCCTACAATGAAACTAGAAAACCCACGCAACCCAAAGAAGAACATAGGAAAGTGGGTCTACTGCAAGCCTAGGCGTGGCTGTGTCTACATCTACTGGTCCTTTGAAGATCACATCAACCACTATGGAAACTAGGGAGGAATAAGGAAAGTGTGGCGTTTGTTAAATGATAAAAGGTTCCATGATGTTGTGGTCGACAAATCGACCAGAGGGGGGACTGAAGAGGGAAAACCTGAGCCGACTCTCAGTCCGGGACAACCCCCTAATCGAAAGAAGCACCAACAGCAACATGGCCGCCGGTCATACTAACTTATTCCTGTCCCTACTGCTCTAACCAGGGACAACTACCGTGAGTGGTACCCATCCCACTGTAACACGAACTGTGCCAAGGATGGACCAGGAGGCACAAGATAGAGTTGGGGAGAGCCGCATGGACCGACTTGACTAAGACACTGGGCCGCATTAAAATCTTGACGGAATGGGTTAACGGGTGCCGCTAATGGATGCGGACCCATTAAACCCATTCCGCCTGATTATGAGGTCCCCTCGCGGGACCCGGTAAGGACGCCTGGTAAAACCAGGCGTCCTTACCGGGTCCCGCGAGGGGACAGGGAGCTAACAACGGGCTGGTCGTAATCAGCCCGTTGTTAGCTCCCTGCACCCATTCCCATTGAGCCCTACGGGGGCTCGAATGGGAAAGGTCCAGCCCGGGTTCCCTGAGGGAGGAATTACCGGGCCCTCCAAACTCGGAATGGCCCGGTAATTCCCCATTAAGGGAACTCAGACCCGGTTTTGGAGGCAGCCATGCCGCCAATAGCGGCATGGCTACCGCCAAAGCCGTAATGAGGCCCACTGTGTTAAAAGCTGGCATGATGCAGGTTAGAGACATCCCGACTGCATCGATCCGTTCGACATAAAGCACACGCGCAATTTGCGCAATTCACACACACTTACACTAATCTACAAGAAGAACATGTACAGTTCAGGAGATAAAGGACTGTGACACCTACATTGAAGCATGTATATTATTTCTTCATTAGGCTCGCTATAGTACCGCAGAAATGCAAGAAGGAAGAAGATCTTGTATACGTTTTCTGCTGCCTCTACACAGCTAACCCTATAGAAGGACAGGAGCACCTAAGGGACCTGACCTACCATAAAGCTCTCACTAACATATAGACATCATGTCGACTCCATATTGGAAGCCAGAGTAGGCCTCAAGAGGCAACCGCAGCCTGTGGCAATTGCTGAGAAACCCCAAGCAGTGAGACGCTGCACTAGAAGAATCGCCTACAGTGTAAGCACAGACCATCAAGGACAAAATTTGCAAGGCGACATTCCATATCCTGAGCCAAGGTAACGTCTGTGGCGGCTGCAAAGACTGCCTATAAAGAATACACCAATTCAGGGCAATCAAGCCTGCAAGAGTGGTCTCTAATCACGTGACTCAACTAAGTTGTGAACATGCTAAGACTCAGAGGCTGAGAACGAGCAGCAGCCCCACGGCTGGACAGCAACTCGCAACAAAGTAGTTACTTTCCAGACACCATTCACGATGGGAATGGAGTGCTCTCATGGCATTAGTCAGCTTCACACTACTGTTATACGCAGACGCATAGTTGCAATTGTTCAAACATAGTAGACACGCGCTGGGAGCAGGTGTTCCGCGGGCTGGAAACAGCACTCGTCCCAGGCTTGGGGGCCTGCAGCCTGACCAATCAGCACCCTGGGTTTCAGGGGCAGGTGTCAACGGTCGCCAACCGATTACCAGGCTTTCTCACTGTAATACTTTTAGTGTAGCAACTTTTAAGGATTGTACACGTATACCACCTGACACAGACCTTTCCAATGGTCACCCTTTCTATAGGGTCCTATACTGGATCTACCAGTCAGCAGGCCAAACCCATGCCCAATAGGTTTGGGAAGGAGTCCGCCAGGTGACGAAGGTCATTGTGTCACAAGGACACAAATCTGGCCTGCAAGCTAGACTGTAGCGAGATGTGCCAGAATCTTGTAGTGGCCTGTAATCCCTGTGCGTTTGCCTAATAAACCACAGTTACCCCTTGCTCCTTGTGGGGACCTCGACTTCTTGGGACCAGGGAGGGAGTTAGGGCCCTCCACGAGCTGGGAGTCGGCGGACCCTTGGTATGGCTCTGCCGGCCCCAGAAACTGCCCTGACAGGTCAATTCAACACTGGTGAGTTCTTAAATAGACATCAGGTTTCAGGATGTAACGCACAGGTGGTCTACAATGGGAGGACAAGGCTCTAGGAGAGCCACAGGTTCTTGTAGTAGCCAGCTGCATGCTGGGTGTCTGTTCCATGAGGTGGCAGGTGGTGGAGCATGAGGTGCTGCAAGAGAGGAGATGGGGGAGCCCTCCCAGCCCCCCAAGGCCCAGACAGGGGTCTTGAGAGTGGGCCTTTGGTGGGGGCCGGCGTTCACCTGCTAACATCCTGATTGGCTTGCTGGCAGGCAATAGTGTTTGAAAGGATGGCAAACATGTCTCTTCTACACACCAACTTAAGTAATGGTGTTTTAACACTTTCTTAAGGAAGATGAAAACAATGGCCCTCATTACGAGATTGGTGGTAGAAAACTGGTAGCACTTGCGGTCTACCAGCAACTTCTTCTGACGTCTGACATCCCAGTGCTCTTGGAATATCACAGTTGGTGGAGGAACAGTTAGTTCCCATTCCCTTGGAGTCCTATAGGACTTCACAGGAATGGGAACCCTCAAACACCAGCACCATTAATAATGGTGCTGGTGCTTCAGTGAACATTCTGCCAGTAAGGGCCTGAACTACCGGCAGGTCAGGCCATCTGGTAGTTCACAGCCACTGCTGTCAGACTCGAAGTGAGCCAGTCCAGAAAGGGTGCCAGTAACATTGTTACCGGCACCTTTAGTTCCGGACCAGCTCACTTGTAATGAGGGCCAATGTCTTTTCCAAGCAGTGGTTCCTTAAGAGTAGTAGAAATGTCTCTTTTACACAACACTTTGTTAAGAATTATGAAAAGGTGTTTCTTTCCAAGCAATGGTTTTTAAAACGATGGCTAAAGTGTCTCTTCTGCACAACAACGTCTTAAATAGGGTCTCCTGGCATACTCTCCTGCAGGAACCTTTTCACAATGGGCCTCATTACGAGGTAGGAGGTCAGGGATTACCGGCACCGGTAAGGGTGCCGGTGCTGGTAATCCCTTACCTCCATATTTCAAGGTCCCTTAGCGGGTCCCTTCCTTAACTCTGGTCTGACCAGGGGTTAAGGACGGGACCAGCTAAGGGACTTCAGAGCTAATAACGGTACCGCAAATTGCGGTACCGTTATTAGCTACTTCCCCATTCCCATTGAGCCCTATGGGGGCTCAATGGTAATGGGGAATGGTTCCCAGAATGGGGACTTACCGGCTCCTCCAAGGTTGGAATGACCCGGTAATTACCCATTCCAAGAACCCAGACCCGGTATGCGGTAAGGGGGTAGCCATGGTGCTAATAGCACCATGGCTACCTCCTACCTTGTAATGAGGCCCAATATCTTTTACTTTCACCTCTGTCTATCCGCACACAGATAAGGACTACCACGACCTGAGGAAGCCTGCCAGCACTGGACTCTGCCTGCCCGTCTCAGCTCAGCATTCAGAAAGGTCCCTGCCTGTCTCTCCCAGGAGGTTCCTGAATGTCTGCCTCTCAACACCCACTCACAGTACCTGTTATGACCCTTCACTGCCACTCAAAGGAACTACTTCCCATCTAGATAAGGCCCACATCATCCGACCTGCTCAGTGTTTTCCCCATTGTAAATAACTGTCCTACTGTAAACGATATAAAATCTCTTCCTTTCACTTCCCTCCGCTTTCAGACTTAACAAGGGTTTGTCTTTAGCAAACAGAACTTCATATTTCATATTTGCAGAAGCCATACAGCTCCTAAAGGCACATTTAAACCTCATTGCAGAAGAGCATTTTCCAAAATAATTTTAAAGTTATTTCATCTGGACCAATTTGCACTAATTTATATTGAGGACATGTTACTGCTAAGGGGTTTGCATGTTAATTTATGTTAGCCTTTAGGCTTAGTGTAAGCCAGTCAAATGAAATATAATCCTGAACAATAAACACTTTTAAACATGTGCTTTCTCTTCCTGGACCCTGTGATTTTCCATCTGGTGCTTGCACCGGCTGCATTTGCTGTGTGCAAATTGCTGTGTGAATGGCCAGCAGTCAAATAGGAAAGCATATTGTTTCATGTGCACTGTATATCAATATTCTATGCGTAGGCATTTTCAAATGTTCATGAAGGCTTTCGCAATGTTCTGCTTTTACTCTCTCAAATTGTGGTTCCTGCCAGTTTTCTCGTGCCCATGTTAGGATGGTAAGATTGTTCAAAACCTGTTCTGTTCATCTGTGCGAACACTCTAAGGAAGTCTTTTGCATTCTTATGTACGAGCAATTTATATCGCATAATATAGTTGTCTAAACAGCTTTGAATATTATTAGTATATAAAAAACCAGAGATTTGGAAATAAACGGGTTGTGTTTTCATTACTTGACTGCATTCAATTAGCACACAGACTAGGGTTCAACCAGGGAGAGGTTTATTTTACCATAGGCGGTAATTCATATTGCCACATGTCGTAAAATCTGAAGTAGGTTTTTTACTATTAAGTGAGTCTTAGGAGTGCCTGACATGTGTGTACAATCGTTTTCTTATTATGTGATATGTATTCTGCACTTTAGCTGTTACAGCATACATCTGCATTGTACATAAGATGCTGAGTGGTGGAAATACCATCAGATAATGAGTGTATCAAGTCCAGTATCTGGTAAAGAGGTAACCCTGGTAAAAAAAAATAACATTTGTTAGGTTATATTATGAGGAGAGTCTTACCACTATTTACCACCATAATGAAATACCACAGAATTAGGTGTAAGTCCTCCAGAAAATATATCTAACAAATGAGGGCCAATGTCTTTTTCAAGCAATGGTTCCTTAAGAGTAGTAGAAATTACTCTTTTACACAACACTTTAAGAATGTTGAAAACATGTTTTTTCCCCTCCAAGCAATGGTGTTTTAAACGATGGCAAAAGTGTCTCTTCCACACAACATCTTAAAGATGGTTTCCTGGCATACTCTCCTGCCAGGAAATGTTTCACAAAGGGCCTCATTACACGGTAGGCGGAAGCCATGGTGCTATTAGCGCCATGGCTATCCCCTTACCACATTCCGGGTCCATGTTCCCGGAATACGGACTTTCCGGATCATTCCGACCCTGGAGGACCCGGTAAATCCCCATTCCGGGAACCATTCCCCATTCCCGTTTGAGCCCCCATAGGGCTCAATGGGAATGGGGAACAAGCTAATAACGGTACCACAATTTGCGGTACCGTTATTAGCTCTGAAGTCCCTTAGCAGGTCCCTTCCCTAATGCCTGATAAAACCAGGCATTAGGGGAGGGACCCGCTAAGGGACCTAGTAGTAGGGTGGTAAGGGATTACCGGCACCGGTGCCCTTGTGCCAGTAATCCCTTACCGCCTACCGTGTAATGAGGCCTAATGTCTTTTACTTTCACATACTATATATGGATTGTCTGGTGCACTCCCCTGCCAGAAATTCCCGTCTGAGCTTTGTAGATTCCTTGGTATACTCTCCTGTCAGGTATTTTTCCCCCAAAGGCTTACTGCCTGATACACTTTTTTCACATCTTCCTATAACCTTCTCTTTATCTTTCAGTTCCCTTTCTCTTTAAGTATAACACAGTTGGCCTCCTTTACTGTTTTTTCTGTATTGGTTTAAGTTTTTACTTGTTCCAACTTTCTCCATATTGCCATTTCATATATGGAGACTTGTTAAAGTTTTGTTTGTTAACTTCTTTATTAGTGTTCATTGACTTGTGGCAATACTAGTTCCAATCTTCCCCACATTGACATCTCATATATGAAGACTTGTACAGATCTTCGCTTTCAACTTCTTCATTAGTGTTCAATTGCTGATGGCAACTTTTACTCCAGATTTCCCGATATCGATATTTCATGTATGGAGAGTTGTGTAAATTCTGTCCTTCGATGATACTTGGTTGATATTTAAAACAAGTATTCAATTGTTTGTACACCTGTTGGTATGCCCCGGGGCTTCCAATGCTTCTGGGCAGTCTCACCAGTGTTTTCTGTCATTTCTGACTTGTGGCATATGGCGGCGGTGAATTTCTTGCTTTGGGAAAGTGTTTCCTGCTCTGCAGACTGCTTTTGCACTTCTCTCGCCGGCTTCTCATTCACCCACCAGTTGAACTGCTACTCTTCACTGTGACCACACCCCCGACAGCCTCCCTACTGCTGCCGGCCCCACGGCGGTCTTTCTGCGGTACCTGTTGTCCTTCTTCCGGTCTCTTGCATTTCTGGTAGGAAGCACCTGCCTCCTTCAGCACAGTCTGCTCTCGAGTGTCTGCCTTCGGGTTCTACTTCCCGCTTTGCTTGCTCTGTACCTCTCCTCTCCACCTTCACTGTTCACTTTAAGAGGCACATAATTTTTACAAATCCCACATAGCTGAGTTCCATTACAACAATTAGTCTGCCCATTAAGTTTGATGTTTCTTTGAATCCAAATTAACTCCTTTCTCTTCCTCATCCCAGTACTTGAGGTTTTATGGGAGTTGGAGTTCATAGGATTATTGTGCTCTTTAAACCTGCATTGCTTTGGATGTCTGTTTAAAGCAAAACCGTCAGAAACAGGAGGTATTATGTACTGTCTAAGATATTTGGCAAGACAGGGTTTTATAACTAGAAGTATTTGCAAAATGGCAACATGCCATCATGAATTTAGGAATGATAGAGTCTTCTTCAGATGGAAGGGAAGAATACTGCACCTCTCCTGATGGGGTCACCATACCCCCCAACAGCCATCTTGATCCTCCCTCATAATACCACCCCAAGGGTAAGGATCAGGTGGTGGCTGCCATCCCCTGGCCACTTGGGAGGAGACCTTAGGCTGGGGATCAGTGATGAGTCAACAGGATTCATCACAACACCCACTTGTTTCAGAAGGGGTTTTGCCACTAAACGTGAAAGGACCTCTACTCCAGGATCATCCTGAGAACTGTAAGCTCTTGGGAATCCTCCATATACTGCTGCCAAGAGTGCACAGCATAGACCATGTGATTCTGCACAGGACCCCAGATTTTCCCAGTCTCTATCTGTTTAGGTGAAACCCAGATGACCTCATAACAGTGTATGTTGATGAACAGTGTGATCCTTATGCTTATAAATAATTGTATATTCTACCAAGCCGGGGTGTGGTTAGTGCAGGAGGGAGCAGTTCTGTGAGCTAAATGTTAAACTCCCCAATAGTCATTACCTTTTTTATTTTACAAAAACTCTCATTCTAAAAGGGCAGCAATTAATATACTAATTGAAATATTAGCTAATTATTTTTCAGCAAACTGGCAGAATAAAAATATAATGTAAGATATAAGGCAAGGGTCCCATTAATATGTAGACCCTCAAGAAAATCCATACAATTATGAGAGGTCCCGAATTGTAGAAAACACAACTTTAATGCAAATGCAATTGATGTCCGGGAGGTCAGTGGGTCTCTGAAACTGAAAGCTCTTGACCCACCAACATAAGACAGTAGTATTTAATGACAAAAACTACAAAATTAGAATGAATTTATGTACCACCTAAACATTAGTTGTAACTACATTATAATCATCCTATATGCTCCTGCCTATATAAAACCTAAGTCAACATAAATGGACCTATGCAAATTGGTCTGTACATTGCTCTATTCTGACTGGTTAGTACAATAAGAGGTTACATTTAGATGTGCATTCCCCTGAAGGTGACCTAATCATGCGCGGTTAGTAGGAAGAGCAAAGCCTGCCGCCCTGATAACAATCTAAATACAAGGCCATTCTCTCCCATGTGACCAGATATCTTGGCATCCCATGCTACTACCCACAATTGCTGCTCTCCCAAGTGAAGGCATGTCCTTGTTTCTATTGCATACTTGCCTGCTCCTACCAAGGACAAAAACCATGATTTCATAATGTGCTCGACTCCCTTGGGAAAGATTTCATGAGAACCTGTAAAAGAGGCCTAACTCTTCAAACAATAGCTAACATTTGTGATGCCGGCAATCCCTCCACGTAGTCGACAGCCTGAAGGCTCTCTGGGATGCGGCATAAACAAAGCTTAATTCAAAATGGCAAAGACACTAAATAAAAATGCCAGTACACTCAGAGGCCTACTTCTTGACACAATGGGTAATATTTGTGCTGCTAGCTCAACCTGCAGCATACTTGGCAGTCTGTGGACTCTCTAGAGTGAGGTAGAAATGATACCCAATTAAAGAAAAATGGCCGTCCCGAAGCTTGCATCATTTACATTTAGGACGTTGCACCCCCATATTAATAAAAATTAGGTTGTAAAAGGAATGTGAAGAGACTTGCTCATAACTGGCGGGGATTCTGCAAGGGCATCAACATACATACCCTTGTTCTTATGGTAAGTGCCCATACCTAGTTGATTTTGTGTTGTGATGTTCTTTACATGGGGACATTGCTAGTAAAGGAAAGCTATGCCATGGAATACTTATTGCCTCAAGTTCTAGTGAGGTCATAGAACCTGTATGTGTTTATGTTGCTCTCAGCATTCTACATTTTGTCAGTTGAGTTTGCCAGTTATGAGAAGGGGTCCTATGTTGTTGTAGGGGGTCTTTTTCTCCTGTTAGCTTAATAAATACTTACCATGAAGACTTACCTGATGGCCTGAGTGTCTTCATAACAATGGCGACGAGGATGGGATGTTAACAGGAGACTCCCAGCAACGACCCAGCTCGCATGCCGCTCCGCTTCCCACAAGTGTAGTAGTGGCCACTGAGGGAGAGACCCCGTTGTGTGCTGCTTTGTGCTCTGGGCCGCTCCGCTTTTCCCAAGCGTTGCAGCGGCCACCGAATCAAATCACAGACCCATTGTGTGCTCTAGGCCGCTCCGCTTTTCCAAGCGTTGCAGCGGCCATCGAGTCAGATCCGGCTGACGAAGATATCAAGTGCCTGAGCCGCAAATGAACTCCCTGTCCATCGCAAAGTTTGTTTCGCTTGTTTGATTCCGCTGCCCCAAAGAGACATTGCCTACATCCTATCAAAGCTCTGTGTAGTCGTGCGGCAGACTCACTGTTCCAGCCACGGAGAGACTTGAGACGCTACTTGCCTTCTTTTGATTCATTTCCGCCAAAAGAAGAAAAAATAAAACGGACGCGTGTTCCTGGAAAGGGAGGGGTGAGCTAGGGGAGAGATAAGATTACCGTATGTAGCCTAGAGCGCGTGCAGCACAAATGTAAACAGAGGGTGCGCTGCACAAAGATAAACTCTGCTTCATTCAGTTTCGTGTTTGCAGCAACTGCCGATTTCGTTGTGTGGATGAATACAGTTTCACGGCAGCTGGAGAGCTTTGTGGCTGTGAATCCTTAGCAATATTGGAGAGCTTTGTGGCTGTGAATCCATAGCAATATTTTTGATGTTTATGAAGCAATAAGCCAGCAAATGTGAGCACAAAGGACCATATCAATTGAAAGAAAAAAAGTGGAAGGTTCCATATTTACAAGTTTGTTTACCAGAGCAATCGGAAAAAGACAACTTGGCAAGCTGTTGAAGTTAAAGAGCGTTACGTCCCAGTGCTCATTCTGTATCTAGTGCACACCAATTCTTCTTAATAACGTCTCCATAACAAAGCAGATTGGATAAAAAGTTTTATCCGTGTAACTGAAGAAGGTTAGAAGATCAGTTACAACCACTGACAATGGCGGGTTTGCCTGACATAGCTGGTCCACTAATTTTTATGCCAGTTCCAGATCCAGCAAAAATCATGTGGGCTCAATGGCGCAAAGAGTTCTTACATTATATGAAGGCAGCCGGCGGAACATCATACTCCAGTGAAAGGAAATTGGCATTATTATTACATTTCGTAGGGTATGAGGGCCAAGGAATATAAGAACCACTTCCCCAACCCATGGGAGATGGCAGGGGTGATGCTGTGAATGAATTTGATTTGGCTCTGATGAAGCTGGATAAGCATTTTAATCTGAAAACTAGCACAATATTGGAACGCTGTAATTTTCGCATGCGTGTACAAGCTTCTGGAGAATCTGTGGAAGAATATGTAACGGCGCTGCAACACCTGGCTTTATCCTGCAAATTTCAAGAAGCATTTGATGAACATATACGCGACCAGTTCATGACACACTGTAGGTCCAATAAAATTTGCGAAGAACTATGGTTAAGGGATGAGCCCAACTTGGATGAAGTATTAGACATTGCAAGACATGTGGAACACTCGTTGGCCTGTGTCGCCAAATTATCAAAAAACGAGTCTGGAGAGTCAAAGGAGAGCAAAACCGAAGTCTTAAACGTGGTGGATGGGAAAAGCAAAAGAAGAAGCAGGAACAGGCAATTGAATCAAGTAGATGTGGAAGAGAAAAGAAATCAAGATCCACCGCAGAGGACATAGAAAAGGGATGAGAGACTCTGCTTTCGATGTACGAGTAATACGCATTTTGCATCTTAGGTTGTGTGCCCAAGTTGCAGAGCCGCATGTACGAAGTGCAAAAGAAAGGGACATTTCACAAACTGCTGTAAGAACTTTCAATTTGGACAATTTGGTCAAAAGAAGGTCCTCTATGTGAATGAAGAAGGAGATGGAAGATCGTCTGAGAAGGAAATAACACTTCCGATGCAGAATGTTGTCGTCAATACTGTTAATGTCGTACCTTACCATGTAATTATTAGCAGTATCATTAAGTGCACTGTCTCCTTACGACTCCTAGATCTCCATACAGTTTCACTATTCGTTTTGACTGTGCTGCTGCTAACCACCTGCTCTGTGTTTTTACTATAACATGTCAGATTACTTACTGAATAGAGAACAGGAATGTGCTGCCCTTTTCGCACCACGAGGCAGTACAGCTAATGCCTTCAGAAGTAATCTCAGTTCTATAGCAACTCTCAGACAAAAATGTATTAAATTAGAGCGTCTCTCAAAAAAAGAAATCAACAAAATCTGGGAGCAAGCATCCTTGACTAACTATTTAGAAAATTACTAAATACCAACAGGTTTACGTATTCTCATCTTTCCCAATTTTACTACCGATTAGGATGAAATCCTCAGAGACTATCAGGATGAAATTAAACTCAGAAGATGTCACAAATACTTTAGTGATGACCAGGATTACTGCCAAGATAGAGTATATACATTTCAAACCAAATAATATACTGCTCCGTCAAGATCACGAGGGAGCACAGCTAATACTAGTCCAACTAGTTCAGACCCTGCCTCAGTTGGAGTGTGAAGGGTGTGTTTTGCTTCTAAGACGATGTGTTGATTTGTGGTGAAACGCTAGAAGAACATGACAGAAGTTTGTGTAGAGTGTTAAACATTTATGAAGAGAGGGGTATCACTTTAAGGCAAGAAAAGTGTAAATTTGCTGTGTCCAAAGTGGACTATCTAGGTCATGAGGTGTCATCTGAAGGGGTAAAACCTAAAGAGAGTATTGTGAATTCCATAAAGGACATTGAAAGGCCAACTACTAAAAGTGAATTACGTTCATTTTTAGGTATGACCGAATTTTATCAAAAATTTGTAGTGAATTATGCCACCAAAGTGTTGGAAATGAGGAACATTTTAAGGAAGGGCGCTGAGTTCATATGGAATCGTGAGTGTGAATTAGAATTTTCAAGGATCAAGCAAGAGATAGATATGGCTCGGCCATTAGGATGTTTTGACACAAGGAAACTATCTATTATCACTGTTGATGCTAGTGAAGGAGGTCTGGGTGCCGTCTTTCACAGAAACAAGAAAATGGATCAGAAGAGGTGATAGCACATGCGTCATGTGGCCTGAAAGGTACAGAGTTAAGATATTCGGTTCTTGAAAAAGAAGCCTTGGCATGCTATTGGGCTGTGGAGCAATTTCGAAATTTTGTGTGGGGTGTGGAGTTTGTGCTCCGGACGGATCACAAACCTTTGAAAGTTATTTTTGAGACTAAAGGTCTAGACAAAATCTTCCGCAGAGTAGCCGGGTGGGTCACCAGGATGCAAGCTCATAACTTTACGATGGAGGTAATACCTGGGAAGGAAAACATGCTTGCCAACAGTCTTTCAAGAGTAAGAGTTGCATCTCAGGAAGGCTTAAAAGATGAGGATTTGGAAATGGTGTTTGTGAAAACAGAAGGAATTGTATCCAAACAAGAATGGCTGGAGGAGATGAGAAAGGACGAGATAATTAACAAGGTGATCACGTATGTGGTTAGCTTAGTTTGGCCTAACAAATCTGAATTGACTGAGGGGGAGAGACCTTATTGGGAGGTAAAAGATGAACTATCAGTTGTGGATGACCTACTGTTCAGGTGGGAGATAGCAGTAGCTCCAGTGGGTATTTGCAATAAAATCATTGAGTTGGCTCATAGTGGCCATATTGGCATTACCAAGACCAAAGGGGTATACATATTGTTTTTGGCTTTTTTGATCAGGAAAACCCTGAAAAATGTATCAAAAATTCTTCAAAAATTCTTTGACTTTCGAAGCTCTCTTGTCTAAACGCTCGACATTTCATGTTTAGGGTCATCTCATGCCGCTTGCCGCGTCAAATCAGTCCCCTTTTTACTTCTGAGAACGAAGTGTGGATCCGGTGTCCTCCTAGAGAGAGGCGGTTAAGTCTCCTTAATATGTCGGAATGTTGCGTCGATTAGATTCACCATAGCCACCGTCCATCTCGTGGTTTCGCCCGATATTAATCTGTTCCTTAGATCATTTTCGTGGATCAACCACAGGTTCTCGATCAGCGGTAGCAGGTGAACCACTCTGTTTTGTTTGTTGTTAGGACACTATTACTAGATGCTTCAGAGTTTCCTTCATCTCCATCTTTTTACACAGTCGACATTCTTTTTTGTTAGAGACACCCCTGATGTTAAGGATTTCCTGTGTTAACAGCTAATTTAAATCTTGCTTTCATGAACAGCATTCTTTTTCTTTTTTCTGGAAATTTGACACAGTACTTTAGCAGAGATTTCACTTTGTTGAACGTTGCAGGGAGATGGGCCAATAGTTTATTCTCTGCGTCTGACTCCAGTGTATGAATACAATCCATCTTTTCCATTTTTTGTTTAATTCTGTCTGGATTTTCTTTTAGCTCTTTTTCTGTACAAGCTATTTCCTGTAGTTTATCTTTCCTCTTCTCCACCCATCTGTTCAGTGCCGCGCATTTGCCACTTTCCAGTTCATCCTTAATGATGTTAAAAGCCGGCAACGTCTCAGCCAGGATTATTTTCCTGAAAAAACTCATGGCGCTTTGGTCTACCATGGATGAGAGGGATACTAGACCCAGCTCTCTTCTAATGGCCGCCATAGAAGAGAGCTGGGATTTAGGGACTCCTAGGACTGCCTTCCTGACCAGCCCCTCCAGTGTGCTCCAGATCGTGGTTGGGGTGAAAAGTCGACTTCCATTCCGTACACCAGTGCTGGAACCACTTTTCCTTTGTAGAAGTTTATTGCGGGTATTAGTGAGAACTTTCCGAATTTTTTTTCAATGACTATGACTTAGGATGTTAATCTTTTGGCTTTGTCCCAAAGCATGTTTTGCATAGCCATATCTGTTCCTGAACTGTCAATTTCAACACCCAGATATCTGATGTTTATTACTGATTCAATTTTGACGTTATCAAGGAACCATGACTGCTATTTGGATTTTTTGTTCGGTGCTTTCTCAATCGTCAGAACTTTGGTTTTGTTTTTGTTGATTTCAAGGCAATTTTCATTGATGTATTTCACCAGATTAGTTAACTTTCGTTGTAATCCAATTTCAGTCTGATCGATTAGGATAACATCATCTGCATATAGCAGTCTTGGGATGGTGGTTTTACCCATTTTCGGCAGGAAGCTCCTGACTTCAGCTTCAGAGTGTTGAATGTCACCCAGAAAAGCAATAAATAGGGCTGGTGCCGGAGGGCAGCCCTGTTTGACCCCACCCTGTTTACCTTGATTTCCTCAGATAATCCTTGCTGGCTTGATTTCACTCTTATGGTGTTTTGTGGGTGAAACTCTTTGATTGGGTCGAGCACCGATTGGGGGCAGTTCCAAGAGTGTAATTTAGTCCACAGCATATTTCAATCAATTTTGTCGAACGTTTTGATAGATCGATAAAAGCTAGGTGGACCTTTAGGGCCCCTTCCTTTACCTTAGCTTTTAAGATGTTGATAATCATGATGTTGATTGAAGTGCTTCTGTTTTTTTGAAAACCCGTTTGGAGGATATCTTTCGACGGTCCGCTTTATTCCCAAACTCTAAAGTGGTCTAAGAGAAGGGTTGCATAGATTTTGCCTATGATGTCAAGCACGGCAATTGACCTGCAGTTTTCCAGGCCATCACGGCACTCCTTTTTGTAGATCGGCACAATCACTGCTTTCTGCGAAGACTCTGGGATTTGTTTTATCTCACATTCTGCAAATATCTTGCTGATCACAATCGACCACTCGTTGGGAAACTGTTTGAGTATCAGACCGTCAGGGCCTGGAGCTCTAGATGTTTTTAGCTTCTTGATTTTGGCTTCAATGTCTTCAGGGTTTGACAGATTCACCCAGGTGGATTTAGGGTTACCCACCTTCACGGACGGTATTTCCTTTAACTCTTCAAATTCCTTCGTCAGGTAGTTTATCCATTTGTCCTCCGAAACTGCGTTGCTCAGCGGCATATTCTGTTTTGAAGATGTACTTTTTATCAGTGACCAGAATTCACTCGATTTCTTGGATGCTAATTGTTTCATCATGTCCTCTGCATCATGTTGGTATTGGATTGCCCTATGTTGTTGCCGCCAGTTGTGATACCTTTTTATTTCTACGTACCATTTCGCCCAGTCCTCGTTGGTATTTGTCTTCTTTGCCCTTTTTTTCAAGCGGCGTCCCAGTTTTCTTTGTTCAAACAGAGCTTTATTGTAAGCATGTTTTGCCTGGTCTGAATTTTCACATCTTCCCTTCAGCAGTTTTTTGAATGGCAGTATTAACGGTATGTAGTCTGGTCTTTCGTCTATCTTGTTTAACGTGTTGGACAAAACTTTCTGGTCCCATGCGTTTTTAATTTTCAAAATGTCAGCTTCAGTTAGCCTTAGCCGTGATCTTTGGCTGTTTGTTTCCGTTTCTAGAGGATATCCGGTTTTTGCTGGTCTCCATCCTTGCCATGCGCATGTCAACAAGTTGTGGTCGCTGTTAATAGTTCTTTCAACTCGAAAGCTCTCAATGCATTCTATTAGACCTGCTGATATACAAATATAGTCTAATGTTGCTTTTGACGCCCCACATTCCCAGGTTGGGATGTTCATTTGGTTTGGGAACAATGTGTCTATGTTTTGGATGTTTCTTGTGGCGATGAGGTCCTTCCATGCTTTCCCTCGCTGCCTGGTTGGGTCCGATGTTGCAGGCTGTTGGTTGCTAGTTAGCTTTGCCCGTGACAGATTGTTACAGTTTGCGTTGAGATCTACACAGATGATAATTTCGATGTCTTCGAACTCTTCGTATAGCTGGTCAATCGTAGTGCTCATATTTGAGCAAAATGATTTGGTTGACACACGCTGAGGGTTCCAATAGCAGTTTATTATTACTAACCAGTTCGAGTGACCTTCTCCCTTTTCTATGTCACGTTGGACCCAAGTTGTCACAATCACCAGCATTTCGTAGGCTTCTTTCCCCTTTCGCGGTTTAGCCAGGCCCTGTCCCGTTTTGACTGCTATTAGTAAGCCCGCTGACGGTCTTCCTAACAGACCTTTCTCAGCTGGGGAGATTTCCATGGAGAAGCCATCAAGCGCTGGTTTGGCCATCAGCCACGTCTCTTGTAAACACAAAATGTCAAATCTGCCTAGGTTCACGTCTCCAACCATCGTTAAATGCGAGTGGCCTCGAGTGTTCCAAGATCCCAAACAGAAAAGCTCTTTTTCGGGCCGTTCCTCTCCGGTGGCTAGTGCGGTGGAGTTGTCGCAGGCCGGCCCATGTCGCTGCTATTTGTTGCTTTTCTTGTTCCACGTCGATATCAGCCAATTCCAGGGGCCTTTCAGTTGACCCAGTTTGGGCGTCTTTTCCATGAATTCTGGTGCATCATAATTCAGGGAAGGTTCAGTTTGTGGACGGCGATGAAACTCTTCCGTGCTCGGGCTTCTGGCTAGTCGGTGTCCCTGCTCGAAGAGAACAGAATTGGTTATCTGTTTTCTTGCAGCGTCGATGAACCTATCACAATCGTTCCTTTCCTGTTTTTTTTTATTTCTATCAATCGGAGGCTCATCTGTTCCAATTCTTTGAATGCCAGCTGTTTGATTTCCTTCATTCCCTCTGTTTTTATATGGATGTAGGCTTTGGCTCTTTTATCGATGTGGTATGGTTCCACTAACTTGAGGTCTTCCGATCTTAAATGCCTGAGAAATTTTGATCTCTTCATTATCTGGAGTACTGTCGGCCTATTTAATGGCACACGATCTTTCTTTGGGTCCAGTTGTTCTAACTTGAATACACGGGTCCGATCTTTCACTGTGTTTTTCTTTACCACCCTCTCAGTCGGATGTCTCTGTTTCCTGGCACTGCTTGAAAAGTTAAGACTTATCAGTACTTCTTTGTGTTGGGCCTCATGCCCATGTCACTGATTTATCTCAGTGTGGTCCCCGATCTTCTTTTGATACACAGGAGTGTCATATTTACTGTGCTGTTCCTTCTCCATTCGTTGGTGATATTTTTCTTGCGTTCTCAGGGTATCATTTTCGCGTACTCTCTCCTTTATTTCCCATTTTTTAATTTCAGTTAAGAGAAAGCCCAACTGCTCAAATTCTTTGAAGACCGATCGTTCGATGAGTTTGATACCTTCAGCTTTTACAAGTAGGTATGCCTTAGCTGTTTTCCCACTGTGGTACAGTTCTACTAAATTCAGATCTTCACTTCTGAATTTCCTTAAGGATTTTGTTTTCTTCTTTATCTGTACAACACTAGGTAGATTCAATATGAGGAAATCTTTTTTCGGATCTTGTTGTTCTAACTTAAATAGCCGGTTCTCTTCCTTTGTTTTCTGTTGTTGGAGCGCCATCCTGCTTCGCCATCTGGTCTTCGGTGGAGGCGTTTTATCTTGATCCTCGTTTTGACATCGTTTTTTTTTCTGGTACGAGTTTTCATGTTGCTTTTCTTGGCCTTCGCCCCAGTCTCTTTCGAGCTGATCCTTCTCTGTTGTAGCTTTATTAAGGTTGCCTACCTTGGACCTCTCTTTGCTCTTACTCGATGGCGTGTTGTCATCCTCGTTACTGTTGGAGTTATTGCATTCCCAGTGTTGAGATAAGTTCATTAGGACCGGGTCTGTCATGAACTCCTCCGCTGTTCTTGGAGATCCTGTTTTTGTTGCTTCTTCTAGTTGAAGCTCCACTGGTACTATCAAATCATCTGGGAGGGGGGGTGTTTTCTTAAGTCTTAGGACCGACTGTACCATTTTCGTCGTTGACTGATCTCTATTTTTGTTTTGGGCTGCTTTTACCAGCTTTGGCTCGGGAGCCGGTTCCGGGAGAGATGTATTTTTTTTCGCTATCCGCAGCCCGTCTTCATAATGCCTCATTGGCAGCACAGTCTGTGCCGTGGTAGGATTGCCGTGCCGTCACTCCAGGTTTTCAATCTTTCTTTCTAGTTCTTCAATTTTGCTGTCCCGGGTTTGGTGCTGTGTACTTTTCAGATCTTCTACCGCCGTTATATAACTTTCCACATTTTACATTTTCGTGATCATGTTTGTCAAAATTGCCGTGTTGTCTCGGATCTCTTCTTTTATAGCTTCGTACAATTTGCAGAATGGTGCAAGTACGACTGTCATTGCCGACATAATTGTAATCATGTCCGGCTTCTCGTTTTGGGAGACTTTCTGCATGCCTGCGGCAATGTCGCTGAGTCAGCAATTTTTTGGATAGGTTTGGCTTTTCTCAGATCTTTGTGGTGCCGGTGAATCTGGAGTTGAATATTCCATCAGCACACTTTGGTCTTGGTCTATTGTTATTCGGCCACTTGAGAATATTTGCTTGGATGTCTTGAAGCCACGCAGACGCCCATCTCCATCCGAGTTCATCACGGACGGCGTCTTAAGTATGTCTGTCTCCAGGTGGGGCTTAGTCCATGCATACCTCTGCTCTTTTTCACCCAGACAGGAGCTTATGCCTTGATCGTTTTGTGGTTGTTTGATTGAAATGGGAGCTTTTCTCATACTGCGCCTGGAAAGGGGCTTTCATTTTTTTGGGATTGTCGTTTGCTTCTTTGATCTCCAATACGATGTTATTTGATGGTTGGCCCAGGGCCTTTTGACTGGCCCCCCTTGTGTCACTTTTGTTTATAGTTTGCTCCATAATGCTGTTGTTCAAGTTTTTTTCGGGATCTGCATCTACCGTGGTTATTTTTGGTGCTTGGCACCAGATTGAGTCCGTTCTTCTCTGGTTTGACCCTGGAGGATCGTCGTGTGCTACTTCCAGCATCTGTGCATCTGAAACTTCAATCTCTGTGGTCAACTTTCTTTTATACTGTTGTGTGAAAAATGCCTTAAGGGGGCATGATAGAAGTGAATTGGGTAGGATTTTGGAGGAAGCACTTCTCCTTTTGATCACTTTTACGACTTCTATCTCTTTCAGTAAAGTTTTTGATTCTTTTAACTGCTTTCCTCGTCATTTGTGGATTATAGTTTTTTTGATTTTGTCAGTTTTAGGTCTTTTTTTGTTTTCATTCTTTTTTTCTTTGATGCTCTTGGTGTTAGTTTTAAGTGTTCTCCCTCTGATTCTTTGGTCGAAATTTCCGGTTCATTGACTGTGACTCTCTCTGGATTTGTGTCTCTGTCCATAGGTGCACTATCAATCGGGCATTTATTGTCCAGGTTGTTGTCCAGACCATTTATAAATGCCTCTGAGTCTTTTCTAGACTGGCTCTCGGTGGTCAAGTGCTTTGCAGACAATAACTGCACTACGTTGGATTCCTCCAGAGCTGGTATCATAGTTACTTCTGTCCTTTTTTCACATATGTTTGACTCCGACTGCCTACGAGTGTCTGGGCTCTTGGCCCCCACTGCAGAAACTTCTGGGAGAAGGAACCAGGCTCTCAGGGCTTTTTTCCCCACTAGCCGTCAGCGTGGATGCCATGCGCGCGACAGCCGCGTCTCCAGGCACAGACCGTCTTCCAAATTCACGGCTGCAGGCTCTTCCTCTACTCCACATGGCCCCTCCCCGGCACTAGCGTTCCGCTTTGCTTCAGGTGGGAGCCGTCCTCCGACAGCTCTCGCGCTGAAGGCACTCGCCATAGTGGCGGACAGCGGACTGCTCATGGCGGGCGGGGAAGAGGGAGGTTTCTCGCTCACCTCTCGACTCTGTGTTCCTTTCCGCTCTCGCTCCATGCCCGCCGCGCCTCTCACGGCGCACGGGGGTGCTCCAGTCTCCGGTCCAGCCCCCACACCGTTGGAGCCGCTTGAGACCCGGTGCAGCGACGTTACAGGGGCCAACTCCGAAGCCGATGTTGCTGCTGATGGCAAGAACCCCACGGGTGCCACGGTAAATTCCATTTAGCTTTCTAGTGCTTTAGTGTTTTTGTTTATCGTGCATCTTTGGGTCACAATGTTTTGAGAACTAGAGCCGTTAGGTACTTAGTTAGGTTCTGAGATCGTGGAGATCTTAGCTCTGTTACTTAATGACGTGCGGATGGTCGAGCTCACGTCTTCTAACTCTTTGCTGACTTGCATGATAGGCACACTAGGCTTCCTGGAGGGTCTCCCTTTAGGATGCACTTCGGGCTCCATTCTGCTCTTGCTGCGTGTCTGCAGCGGACTGCTGCAGACTGCTCTCCACCTCAGCTCCCAACTCCGCTCACCGCTCCGCGGTGTGTTTGGGCAAATATAGCGAACTTCCTGCAAAAGGATGTGGACTGGCTGCTCACTGCTGCAGACTGCTCTCCACCTCAGCTCCCAACTCCGCTCACGGCTCTGCGGTGCGTTTGAGCAAATGTAGCGAACTTCCTGCAAAAGGATGTGGACTGGCTGCTCACTGCTGCAGACTGCTCTCCACCTCAGCTCCCAACTCCGCTCACCGCTCCGCGGTGTGTTTGGGCAAATGTAGCGAGTTTCCTGCAAAAGGATGTGGACTG
The DNA here is from genome assembly GCF_040938575.1 of Ambystoma mexicanum. Taxonomy (NCBI): domain Eukaryota; kingdom Metazoa; phylum Chordata; class Amphibia; order Caudata; family Ambystomatidae; genus Ambystoma; species Ambystoma mexicanum. The sequence continues at coordinate 254,425,285 of NC_090936.1, forward strand.
GCTGCTCACTGCTGCAGACTGCTCTCCACCTCAGCACCCAACTCCGCTCACCGCTCCGCGGTGTGTTTGGGCAAATGTAGCGAACTTCCTGCAAAAGGATGTGGACTAGCTGCTCACTGCTGCAGACTGCTCGCCACCTCAGCTCCCAACTCCCAAAGGGGGTATTAAGATCAGACTATTGGTGGCCGGGATTCAACAAGGAAGTCGAGAACCGTTTAGGTGAGCGCCTTTTCTGTATCAAGAGTGGGAAGGTGATCGAGGCTAGAAAGCAGCCTCTGGTTGATGTTGGTGTTCCATCTAAAATCTGGTGTGACATAGCCATGGAAATCCTGGGTCTTGTTGATCTAGGATATGGTCGAGGAAGGTTTGTGGTATTGGTGGTTGATTTATTCTCCAGGTGGGTAGATTTCAAGATTGTGAGGAAAATCTCGGGAGAAAATATGGTAAAGGTGTTGCAAGAGATTTTTGCGAGTGAGGGACTGCCTGAAAGTGTCCTTACTGACAATGGAACTCAATTTACGGGTGGATATTTTCCTGCATATTTAAGGTAAGACATAAAAGGGCAGCTCTTTATCATCCCGAAACCAACGGGGTAGTTGAAAGGATGAACAGATGTGTGATGGAAAGCATTCACATGGGGGAAGAATGTGGTTTTGATAAATTGGTCACCATTCAAAATAGGATGTGGGCATTGCACATGGCGCCTCATGCAACCACTGGTCTGTGTCCATTCGAACTCATGAGGGGTCGGAAACCTTTCTCGATGGTCTGTCCTCCATGGTTAGGGAGGAGCATGGAGTCGGATGTTGTTATCGATGAGGTGAGAAATGCACTCAAGAAGAAGAAGAGGGATTAGGTCATGCGAGAAAATGAAAGAAGAGGCAGAAAGGAGTTGCATGTGGAGTTTGGTGGCTGGGTAAGAATAAAGAAAGGTGTGCTAAAGAAAAAGGGAGATTTGCTATATTCAAATCCGGTCAGGGTGGTTGCTGTTATGAGGGGTGCGCTGCGTGTGGCAGGCGGTCAGGTTTGGAATAAAGATAGAGTTGCTACAGTGAAAAGAGGCCATGTGTAAAGACCAGTTTGTATTGTGAATGGCTTTTGTAAAAAAAGGAAGATGTGTTGTGATGTTCTTTACATGGGGGCATTGCTAGTAAAGGAAAGCTATGCCATGGAATACTTATTGCCTCAAGGTCTAGTGAGGTCATAGAAACTGCATGTGTTTATGTTGCTCTCAGAATTCTACATTTTGTCAGTTGAGTTTGCCAGTTATGAGAAGGGGTCCTATGTTGTTGTAGAGGGTCTTTTTCTCCTGTTAGCTTAATAAATACTTACCATGAAGACTTACCTGAAGGCCTGTGCGTCTTCATAACATTTTGTTATCCACTATACTGCATTTTACCCCAATCATCACAACATAAAACACATTCTGATAAAACAACATGTGACATTTGAAAACAACAAAAGGAAACGTGGAAAACAAAAAAGAAATCCGTCTACCAGTGGGGATGAAATTTGGCATTATGAATAATGGAAAGTCAATATGCAGCTCAGCAGTTATCAAATAAATTCTATCAGTTTGCAAAGGCACAGCATCATGTTACGAATGCACTGTTTAGGATAGTGGTGTTGAACTGCCTCTGTTCATTTGTGTGACCAAGCTCCACATAAAGGGAACTCATCTGGGGAGTAGTAGCCTTTCTTCTAGGAGCATGCACTTACTCTGGCTACTCCTTACTAGCCATTTGTCAGTCCTGTGGCTGCATGCCATTTTCCAGTTGGCTTCTGAAAGCAGCTACAACTCAAGATGTTGCATGGAGATCCAGCATGTAATACATGAAATGTGATACGCAGTATCAAAGGCATATTGTGTAGCCTATGTGCCATGTGCATAGTGATGATGCACCTTGCAGATGGCAAACACCACATGCAACCCAGATTTGTGACCTGTATACCAAATGCACACGAGTGAGATGTGTCATACTTGTCATTCTGCTGTCATATTTGGTGCAACACACATCCAACATGACAAGCGCATTTAGAGGCACATGGTGATAATTTTTTATGTTGCTGCATACATACATATATGTATGTATATTTCGCTTACCTTTACCAGGAACAGATTAGAAAGACTGTTTGAGAGCCAATGTGAAAACATTCTGTAAAGGAATACTGACGCAACACTACCTGTGTGGTACATCAAGTGACAGGCTTGGGGTTCATGCTCTCCCGCACTTTCCTAGCATGCCTTGCTGTTACCTTTCATGATCCCTCTTGCGGATGTCTCTCCTAATGGCTTACACAACCTTCCATTTACTAAAGTCCTCAAAGTGTCTATTGCATGGCCATGGAGCCTTTGATAAATACAATATGTGTGGCACCAAATGTACAGATGTTATTCGGTCTGTGTGCATACAAAACACATTAGACCGCATGTCAGACATCATAACTGTCTGTGTTCCCTTTTCAATATTCAGTCATTGTCTGCAATCCTACCATGAACTAAATAAAGTTTTATTTGGACAATTGTTTCTTGTGTATAAACATACATTATCTCAAGTTGAAATAGTATTCGTGGTTGTAGAAAGCTCGGCTACCTCTAAAGGAAATCTCTCTGATTGCACAGGGCAGGGCACTGAGATATGTGTATGGGTCGGATTAACTAGCATTGAGAAAAGATTACAGCGCTGAAGAATCCAGCTCTCCAGTATAGAACACACATTGGCCTCCAATGGTCAGTCATATTATGACCAGCCATAAACAGTCCTTGGTTGAAAAGCAGAGTGGACTGACCTAAAGAAAATACAAACCAGGGGAATTCCTATATGATAATTGTTACCATCATCTGTCAAGTTGATAGTGCCTGGACCCTTTTGGGCACACTATTTCCCCCAGCGCCTCTGGTAGAACTAACCACAGTCTTCCTCTCTCAGGGGGCACTACAGGGTGGATTCAAGCCAAGCTCCGTTGCTATGTGATTTTGAATACAACCCTTACCTCCTCCATCACAGTGGGGGTGTAGATGCTTCAGAAATATGGAAGCCCACTCTATGGAGCTAATTGTAGTCCACTAACCTTGTCGTGATCTTGCAGGGAATATAGCGCCCTCTGCTCACATTTCCAAGCTCTTGTTCTTATTTCTTCCCTCCCATGGCCACTCCCCCTTGTCTAGATCACCACACCCATTTTTCTTTAACTCACCAGATCTGTCACCTTGTTTATCTGCCTTGCTGTTGCTGTGTAAAATGTATCACATACTGGAACTGGAAGTAAATTACAGTTGGAACACATGCAGCATTTCTTCATTTGCACATTGAAACTGCTGCTCAATTCTGTTTCAGGGCCCACAGAGCATGTAAACCTCAATTACCATGTTACCCCCACACATTCTAGTAGCTCCCAAATTGTGGGTAAATATGATATAGCAATACTGCCATACTTCATGATGAAAGACAAAGAGAACCTGAAAGGAAAACCTCTCTGTCCCTGCATGTAGTGCCCTGTGGCAGCAGTTGTTAGGCCCAACACATCCTGAGGGTGTTGAGCACAGCAAAGTTGCTGATGTGAAAAAAAGGTAGCTGAATATCAAATGCAGTGCAACAGAAGTGTTTACATCCTATATAATAAAAGGCCAGAAGTATGTTTGTCAGATGCAGCCATTCACAGCAGAGACTGCCCGCTCCACCCGTTGTCAACGCTAGAAGGAGCTGTTATTTTAGGAAATATAGATGGTTCTAATGTGTTTTAAAAACCACCAGAGGGTGTTTCACAACCTAGTTTCTCTGTATCCCGTAATCAGGTGGCCAGGGAAAGGCCATAACTTTTGGATACTGACCCTGGGAGCAGAGGAGAAGCACCTGATGGTGAGATATGGTATCCCCCTTTTCCCACAGCCAATCTAACCCCTTACCCTAACTATTTTCTGCGAAACTACAGCTTCCATAATTCCTCCCACTTCACATTGACAACACTACTGAGCCGAGGAAGATGAGGAATAAGGCCAGGAAGATTACCTCTCATGATTTGCACGGTTCTGTCCCTTTAATGAGGTCAGGCAGAGACAGGCATGTAATTCCAACTACATACACCTGCCACTTGTAAGCACTTCCCGTCAGGATAAAAGGTGGCACGCACAGGTACACTTTGAGCGAGGCTGGGTACGAAAAGGAGCAGCTCTTGCAGGGCTGACGCAAACTAGGCTATTAAAGTTGGAAGACCAAGGAACTGATCGGCACTTGTGTAGAATGAGAGGCAGACAGGTGAGAATTCCAATCTTTCGGGAAGCCGTGAGCGTTCTAAGACTGAAACTGAGTAAGATGGAAGGATATACCTTCAAGGTACTTCAGGGTGGCCCGCTCCCCTCGCGGGTGAACAACTAAGTCGGGGAGGAGCAGAGGAGGTATTTGGTAATGGCCTTGACTGCTACATGTAAGGCATTGAAGAAAGAAACACAATTAACATGACTGGTCAGTTATTGAAGGCAACAAAGGCCCGGTATTGATAAAGGAAAATTAAACTGTACCAAGAGTTGAAGGTTGCGTTTTTGCCGATAAACGTGTAATGGAAAAGACAATTGCTGAACTGTGATGAGAGTATACAAAGTAACAGTGGTCCAGCGAGATGGAATTGCAGATTCGAAAGTCTCTGTAAAGTGTTTGCAGTTGTGATAAAGCGGGAAACAAAGGCAAGAAAGTAAATGCGATCCTGAAGAAGAGCTGATTAAGTGGAAAACCAATGCATATGAACTTTAATATGCCAAGAGGGAAAAGTAGGAACTTTAAATAAGCCAAGAGGGCAAAGAAAAAAAAGGATAATTCCAAGGAACTACAAGTACCAAAAAGCATTGGTGTTGAGAGCTGATTAAGATTGTTAAATTGGTTAAAGAGAGATCAAAGTGGTCATGCAGAGTTCTACATAAAATCATTGCAGTAGGTAAAAGTTGTTTTCAACTAGCTTGGGGAAGGGAATCCCAGAAAGAGAAAAGAGGGTTTGAGCCCGGCGGATGGAGACTCATGTCAGAAGTGAAAATACAAGTATGAAAAGGAAGGCCTGAGCCCGGCAGAGGGAAACCTGCGTTGAATTGTGGGAAAGTACAAATTAAGAGTTGAACTTTGCATTTGTGGCAAGGTGGATGAAGCCTAAATAACGTGTTGTAGTGTCAAAAAGCTTGAAGATCAAGCCTGACCAGTTAATTTGTACCAGTAAGCAAAGTGTGCTAGATTGATAGAAATGTGCCAGCCACCTATCCTTTTAAGAAACACTCAAGACCCTGTGCCTCTGAATGTGGGGAAGATACTTGTTACCCAAGCCATTCTGACATTTCTTTTGAGACACTATTTTTCCTTTTTATATTCCCTTTACACATTTGTCATTTGAGAAGGAGGGCAACATTCGTTTTTTTTAGTATCATCCTTTTTATTTTGACTAGATTGACTTGGACTTGTTTGTTATTTGAGTTAACGGTCTTGACTACTCCCATTCTAGAGTTAGGGTCCAACCTTATCAAATACAAAAAAAAGGTTTTTAAAACTTGCATCTATGGTGTCTGTGTCTGCTATTGATAGCTTGCATTCCTTACATATGGTGTCAGGGCGGGAGGTGAATCAATTGAAATAAATTGGGGAACCCTAACATTTCAAAAACAAAGTGGTCAAGCCTAAAACCCCACTACAGCTGCAAAAGGCTCTATTGGATTTGACATATACAGGAGTAGGGAAGCATCCATTCCTCCAGGAAAAAAGAGCTCTGATTCCAAATGACTTTGTTCTGATACCACCCCCTGAATTTTACATCAGACTAGCCCCCAAATCTGGTTTAGCTATGAAATTCAAATTTGATGCACTTGCAGGAGTTATTAAACTGGACTTCAGGGGAGATGTGAAAGTCCTTTTATACAATCATGGGAAAATAACATTTGACATTTGATTATGATTACCAGGTATCCTAAGGCCTTCCCCATGAGAAACAGTATGATCCAGCAAATACTAAAACATCTGTTACCATTCTTTTCCCGGGTTGGGTTCCCAGACGAAATTCTAATGAATCAGGGAATGGATTTTATGAGTAAACTCAAGGGAGAAGTTCAAGAATTACTACATATCACCATGTTAACAACCTCAGTTTATCATCCTCAAACAGACGGATTGGTAGAACAATTTAATAAGACCCTTAAAATCATTCTAAGGAAACTAGTTGATGAGGGTGTAAAAGATCGGTATCACATGATTCCATGGGTCTTTTTTGCTGTGAGAAACCCCCCCCAAGCATCTATCGGATTTTCACCTTTAGCTACTTAATGTCGGAGAGCCAAGGGATGTCTTGGACATGCTCGGGGAATCCAGGGAATAAAGGGAAAAGGCCCCAATACCACTGTCTCAAAACACAAATCAGTTACGAGAACACATGAACCGAGTTAGATCTCTAGTTCATACCCACAGGGAAAAAGCTCAGCATCAACAGAAGCTTGTATATGATTAAAAAAAAGTACATGTAAGAACATTTTCAATGTGAAAAAAAAATGTTCTGGTTCTTTTGCACACTTCAAGTTTATCTCAAAGTGGCACAGACCTTATGAGGTATTGGAACAGATGAGAACATTCAACTGCAAAGTTGCCCAACCAAACATATGTTAAAAGACTCATATCTACCATATCAATCTTCTAAAGGAGTGGAAGGGAAAATCCATCATCTTCCCACACTCCTATACTTTCTTGTTTGGCACCTCAAGAAATTGATAATATACAACTTATACCCCAAGAACATCCTAATGATAAGTAAGAACATGTGAATGATCTTGTTTCTGCATTTCCTGATGTATTTTGTGAGAAACCAGGGTGGGTACATGATGTAACACTATATACAAAACCCACCAGGGAAAGTAGTTCACTTAACACCCCATAGGCTCCCAGAGGCAAGAAAAAATATTATTGGCAAAGTGGAAAGTATGCTAAGGGCTAATGTTATTGAACCTTCAAGCCCTTGGTCTTGCCCCATTGTGGTGACCAAACCAGACCAATCTTGGATATTTTGCATAGATTCTAGGCAACTTAACACCATATCCATCTTGTATGCAAATCCCATGCCTCGTATCGACTATCTGATAGACACATTGGGGAATGTAGTTTTCTTGTCAACATTGGACTTACGTAAGGGATACTGGGTTCCTTTACATGGCGCAGATAAAGAAAAAACAGCATTTTCAACACTGATAGGACTTTTCCAGTTCAAGGTCCTACCCTTTGGTTTACACAGTGCACCAACAACTTTCCAAAGATTAATGGATGGGATTTTACAATCCTATTATGATTTCTGTGGGGTGTACATTGATGATATTATTTACAGCCAAACATGGAAAGACCATCTCTATAATTTTTACACCATTATGAGAGACCTACTAAAAACCTGGCTGACAGCTAACACTAGAAAATGTAAGCTAGCTCAATCAGCTGTAAAATATCTAGCCTTTTTTGTAGGAAGAAAAAGTAAAAGCTGCCTTAAAATAGCCAACACAAACAAGACCCTAGAGCATTTTTGGATCTTATTGGATACTATCATAGGTTTATTCCCAATTACTCTGAAAAAACATCCAGACTGACAAGCTAAAGAACGCTGAACCTCAGTTGGACCGATTAGGATGAAGTTTCTTATAATAGCTTAACACAAACTTTATGTCAAAATCCTCTGCTGAAAGTGGCTTCGCAAACGAGTTTATACTCCAGACTGATGCCTCTCTGACTGGACTGGGGGCTGGGCTGTCCCAAACACACGACAGCTTAGAACAACCCCATATTATTTGCTAGTCGCAAATTATATCCAAGAGAGAAGAACTATTCAGTGTTAGAATTAGAAGCTCTAGCCATCAAATGGGCCATCCCGTATCTCAAATAATAATGCTTGGGAAGGAAATTCATCCTAGTTACTGACCATTATCCCCTTGTCTGGATAAGTCAGCGAAAGGAGTCCAATTCATGTGTCCTTGAACACAATTCAGCCTTCTTGTTTGGGATTCGGTCTTCTCCAGGTGCCTTTTGTTGCCTTTTGGAGGCAACATCCTCCTGCAGGGAACTCCTGGGGTTTTACACACATGCTCTCATCCAGGGATATCATTATGGTGTCGCCAGGGGTCGTAAATGTGACCTCTGATGTCTCCCTTACTACCTCTGTGGTATTCCTTGAAACGCCTAAAAAAAAGATAACTTTTTTTCTTTTTTTTTTTAAGAGTATCCCGCACTGTGGACAGCACATGTATGAAATTGGTTGGCTCTTTGGGCCAGCAGCATGTAGCTCTGTGGGATGTTTTTACCCATGCATCCAAGCCCTACCATAAAACTGGGCAGTACTGGCATGGAAAACATCATGATGGCCAGAACTCCCCAGAGAGTGCACACGGAAAACGTGAAGAATAGGCTGCCACCCATTTTTGCCTTTGTTGTGAGCACAGGAGGGCACTGCCTAAAACCACCATTGGGCTACACACACAGTAGCCTGAAACCATTGGGAATGGCAATGCTGATTGCCAAAAAAAAAAAGCAACTCAGAACTGTGGGGAATTCATTTTCTTAATCCCAAAAATGGTTGCATTACCAGTACTCACCACTATCAGAAAGCCAGCGTTTTAAAACCACCAGACTTTTGTGTAAAACTGAACAAATGAAACAAAACCAGACCAAGGAAAGACTTGCTAAGAGGTGGATACAATGTAAAACTATATTCTGAAATGACTTGAAGGAAGTAATTATTTAATGTATATGTAAAAATTGTAAGTGATTTAAACTGGGAACAAAAATTGACATTTAGCTTAAACCTGGTTTAATGAAACTGGATTCTGCCTGACAACTACCCCCGACAAGAGTTGAAACCTGCTCAGCCCATCTTCCCCTTGCCAAAAGGAGTTGTCACCTCTCTGATTAGATTAGGGGTGGAGCACCTGGGAACTGGAAGGAACAGAACAATGCAATTCCCTTGACTCAGGCAAATGTTATATTGGGGGCGTCGTAAAGTGGCTTCCTCTTAGGGGAAACTGGGAGGGGCAGTGCCTCTGCTAGCTGCTGAGCTTGGGGGAAGTGGATAAACCAGTTATTCCACCCTGTGATGTGGGAAGCCACACCCGTTTTTGACCAGGGCATAATTTTAAAAAGATAGATAACTCATAGTGCGGACTGGTCAAAATTAATATCATTATTTTTGTGATTTTTCTGTGAACATTTTAAGAGGCGTTAGGACCCTGTGGTGTATTCTGGGGGGTTGCTAGTGGAAAATAGGGTCTCACTCCAAATGTATGCATGTTAAAAATCTGACACTTTATCATCTGTAACCCATATCCCTGGTGCACATTTGTGTAAAATCTGGAAAGGTTTAGAGGTCGTTATCTGGATGAAAAGGGGAGAATTCTGTCATCAGTGGACACGACATCGTACAAAGACAGGGATCGGATGGTTTGGTGCTACAGAAAATGTTAACTGGACCTATAATATTAGAAAAATGGTACATAGATAAATATGTATTTGGGTCAGAAATAGATTTGTGTGCAATCTGACAAGGGGAGGTTCCTCTGACCATAAAACCTACAGCATCACTCTGACTCACATGTCCTTCCCCCAATCAAGGGAGAGAGGAGGATTTGGCCAATGATAAGTGAGAGGGGCAGGTTTAGTTATGACCAACGCACACACCCACTTTCCAAAACACATAAAAAGAGACTGCTGGGACAGGTAGAGACATTCAATTTCATTTGCTGCGGAGCATGCTGACCGACGACTTCACATCCAGAGATCCAGACTTCAAATCTATCAATCTCCAGAACCTGTAGCAGAAATTAACTCCAGAATTTGTAGCAGAGAGGCCTGAATCCACCAGCTGAATCCTCTTCAGCAGGCCTCAAAACTAACCAAACTATTCAACAGCCGGGCAAGCTGTTTGAAGTTTTGCCGAGAATTTTTGCAAGAACCTGTAGCAGTACCCAGAAAGCAGTGTTACATCCAGAATCCAGAGAGGCTAGACCAGCAGAGCAGAGCTGACCCAGATCGCTGTGAGCAGAACCGGTGCCTGATTGACCCGCAGAGCAGACAGAACCGCAGCCGGACGTGTTGACCAGATCCGTGACGAGGCCTAGTTCAAATTTATATTGCGAGTACCCAGCAGAACTGTGCAGAACCAATCTCCTAGTTAAAATAATCTAATCCAAACTATTTTAACCTAAGTAGAACTGCCTCCTAGAAATCGTGTCATCTGTCATCTTTAAAGCTGCACAACTGTCACCTGTCAATTCTGCAGCTGCAAGCTGTCACCTGTCATTTTGAGTTTACTTTAAATCCGAAAAACTACCTTTATTTAATCGTCCGTATCTTAATGGAACCGTTTGGGCTGGGAACGAAATTTAACTTTCATCTGAAAGCTTAGAATCTAGGCTTTCCAACAAGCCTAGAACCGACTTCCTACTCCTTATACTTTTCCCGCAATCACGATTTACGCACTCGCGAAATTTACCGCGATTTGCGATTTCGGCTCAATTTCTCCACTTGTCAGAATAGCAGCTCCATTCTTTCTTTTGTTAAGATCCGTTGCAACTTGGTAATAACTCATAGAGCATTGCTAAAGTGAGCCTGAACTAATACCAACACGCATCTCCCACTCACCCTGAATCTCTAGAGGGAATTAAAATCATTTGGCACATGTTCCCATCCATTGCCATCGCATTTAAAAAGCATTTTGGGCCTGTGTTTCAAACTCCTACCTGTTTCCTCTAAGCTTGCTGGGGGGGAACTGAATTTCGTATTGTATTTGATTGCATTCCTGAGAACTGTGTGCTCCTCTTTCCATTTCCTTCCATTTCTTACATTGCATAGGGGAGGGTGGTGAATTGGCAGAGAAAAAGTGATTATCTTATCTTTTGCTAAAATCATATCAAGTATTTCTGTACTGCATTTTATTCCTCATTGCTTTTCCCTTGAAACCATAAAAGTATTTTTGCTACTTTATCCATCCTATACTAACTCCTCATTGATTGTAAAGAAGTGTGCTAGTGCCAGATTACCCATTGTGGATCAACATCATATGTCTATGATATTAATTTATTATAAAGTGTGATATATATATATTGTTTAAATTCTCAAATAAACCTTTTAATTTGCAAAACAAACCTACTTCTTGGCTCAGTGGGGTCAGGGGGATTCTAAGAGGGGGGTGTTATACAAGGGTGGTCATCCAGAGTACTGAACTAGACATAAAAATACATTAATAAGGGTTTTCCTCAGCATCCCAGACTAGGCATTGACTTGGCTGTAGTGTTGATTGAATATCGCTTACAGCTCTTTGTTTTTGGAGTTTCTGGTTTTCTGAGAGCTATAGCCGTCAAGATAGCTCATTCGGTTGAGCGATCACTGCTGCAATGCGCGTGTGATCTGCAGGTTTTAGGTTCAACTCCCGGCAAATTTAACTCAGCCTTTCATCCTGCTGAGGTTGATAAATGAGTACCAACACAGGTTGGGTGATATTGTATGTCTATTTTTTCTAGATGAAGTGCTTAAGCGTATGTGCTATATCATAACACATCATAATCGTTTGGCCTTGGATGTCGGCTTGCATTCACAGTATTTTGATAAATGTGCCTATACACGCTGATATAAACGATGCATATGAGGATCCAGTCTTGTATGAAATCTATATCACTTTACAGTGATATCTTAACCATATTTTTCATAGAGTAAACAATGCTATGTGATGCCACTTTCTGTTTTGGCAAGGGTTTAAAGGTTGTGTCCCATCGCTTACCATGATGTCACTTGATGGGGTGGGGTCAAATTACATCACTTCCTGTGATGTCATCGGAGTTCAAAGGTTGTGTGATGTCACTTCCGCTATCCATGGCATTTTGTTAAAATTACATACCTGCTCTCATCCCTCTGTCCATTGCTCTGCTCCAGTAGGTTCGCCTTCGCCCTCGAAGTTCTGCTCTTACTTGTGTTCCACCTTGCTCAGTTTTTCTCACCAAAATAGTCTTTCAACTTTAAGTCCCAGAATCCTTCACTCTGATTTTGCTCCCACTTCTCTTGTTCCCCTTTTGGCACTATGGTGGTTTTGGGAGAAGCAAGAGCACATAGGGATGTTTTGTTGAGGTCAGGGTCCTACAACCTGCCCCTCAAAGGTCTGGGCTTCCCTGTTTTGTCATGGGGAGGAGCTCTGGTATGGGTACTGCCAGGAAATCCACAGCTGCCCCTAGTTTTGACTTCCTGAAGTTGGCACTCCCTCGCCACACTGCAGCCTCACCTGTCCTCACAGGCCCAGCAATTAGGCAGTCTTTGGTCCTTCAGGCCTTCCAGGGTCTCTCCAGCTCGAATGTTCCTCCTGGGCTTTGTGCTCCATCTAGCATCCCCAGCTCACTCAAAGTGTGCTTGTGTGTTCTGCTTTTTATAGTGACTGGGATTCTTGATACATTTCAGGTGGGGTTGGTTGTAGTGGGAGGCCTGACCTTCCCGGTACTCGTTATTGGGACACAATGGCAACTGCCCGTGGGAATCCCTGGTGCATTGGTTCCTACGGGTAATCTTCACAGGTCTCTTTTTCCTCTTCTTCATCCCAGTGGTTTTGTGAAAGCATAGTGGGGAGGGATTATGGATGTTCTCTGGTGATTTCAGAAAAATTAGGTGAAATCTTGTCAGGACGGGGAAGATAGATGCATGGTTGCAATTGGCTTTAACCTATTACACATGAAGGAGGGAAATCTCACGGGCAACAGCTTTTAGGGAAGTATCATGTCTCTTCCGGAGGCATATTCCCCTCCACTCTGTGAAATAATCAGAGGATACCTTTGGGTTTCTCACATATATTTAGGGATTAAGTCACAGATTTCAAGAGGCATACCTATTGTGCGAAATCTGCTAATTGTGTCCCAATTCCTATTCTTTACATTGCTATCACTCATTGTAATGATATGATATGGCATTTATAACGCACCTATACATCAGTGTTTCAAGCACGACGAGGTGAGGGAGGGGGAACAGAGGGAAGAAAGGGAGAAAAGATCCTACTGGGCCAGGTGACATTGAGATCGCGCAAGTGCAGGGGAGGGGGGAGAGGGAAAAGTGTGAGGAGGGAAAGTGAGGGGGCAATGCAGTACATAGGATAACAATAAGATAAATAAAACAAATAAATACAATAAATAAGAAGTGCAGCCATGTGGTGGCAAGTGTATGGCTAAATGTAGATTTCAGGTGCTGGTAGGGGGCTGTAGGGATACAGAAACAGACCAGGGGGTGCCAGGAGGGCAGTGCAGGAGTGCAACTAGCAGGGAGGGGACCTGGGTACAAGTCAGAGGGTAGCCAGGTGAGTAGTGCAATTTCAGATTCAGCCAAGAGTTCAACAGGGGAGAGGAGGAGAGAAATCAGAAGCAAAGAGGAAGGTCTTGAGGTGCTTCTGGAACCAGAGATGGTTCTCCTGAGGTTTCAGAGAGGCAGGGAGGCTGTTCCAGAGTGAGGCCCCAGCTGAAGAAAGGGACATACCACCAACTTTTTACTTGGAGAAGCAACTGACCTTGAGGGAGTTGGAGGAGGATGAACACAGAGCTAGAGAAGGAAGATATTTAGGAAGAGAGAGTTGAAGGTTTGTAGGCCCCAGGCCCCAGAAGGCCTTGTGGACAATGCAGAGGGTTTTGAACTTAATCCTCGCAGCCATTGAGAGCCAATGAAGGGATTTCAGTCCCTGGAGTGATATGATCCCTGGGCTTGAGGCTAAGGACAAGTCTCGCAGTCCTGTTTCGGATGAGTTGCAGACGGCGAAGAGTAGAGGCAGGCAGATTTAGAAAGAGGCTGTTGCAGTAGACAACCCTAGAGAGAACCAGAGCTCTGGAGACAGTGAGCTTCTGGTGAAAGGAGCGGAAAGGAAGAATACCTGTGAGGAGGTGAAACTGGTAGTGTGAATTCTTAGAGACGTCCGATGTGAGGAGAGAAGGAGAGTCTGGAGTCAAAGATGACCCCGAGGTTTTTAGCGTCACAGGTAGAAGCAGGAAGAGGGCCAAGAGAGTCCATCAGAGAGTGACAGGAAAGGAGGGAGCAGGTGTGCCAATGAGGAGAATCTCAGTCTTACTGGCATTAAGGCAGAGAGCATTGGCGGCACACCACGCCTGGATAGCAGACAGACAGTTTGTTTGTTTTTTTGTTTGTTTTATTCATTTGTAATGTGCACCAGACCCTGGGGTATCAGGGTGCAGCAGTAAAGAATATGCAAGGCTTCAGTTACATGGTTACATAGTTACACAATAAAAAGACATAGTATATATTCAAGCAGTGTTAAGGAAATATATGGGGAAGGAAGGATCCGTGACAGTGGAAGGATGTAAAGAAACAAAGGGTACAAAATAGATACAATGGCAGTGCGAAGGAAACATATAGGCGACATGCATCAAGTAGCTGGAGGCTATAACATAATTGTCAGTGCAGTGTCATTGGTTAGGAGGCCTCCGCTTATGGGACTAAATATCCCTAGATTTCAGCCAATTTATGATATTGAGTCTGAACTTACGGAAGGGTAACTCTGCTCTTAGCGGGTGGGGTAGAGAGTTCCAGAGTTGCGCCGCTCTCACTTAGAAGCTGCCGCCCCCCGCCTTGGCAAACTTAAATCTTGGTATGATGAGACTATTAGTAGAGTTTGCTCTTGATGGTCTAGCTGAAATTCTTCGCTGGATTCTGTCCGTGAGGTAACTAGGGGCTTCATTATTAAAAGCTTTATGAGTGAGGGAGGCAATTTTTAAATGAATTTTGTTTTGGATGGAGAACCAGTTGTTTTGGCGCCTTATCATGGATATATGGGCTCTCTTAGATATGCCAAGGGCCGCTCTCAGAATATTGTTTTGCAGGATTTGAATCCTATGAATGGTAGATGTATTGGCCCCTATATATAGGGCATTGCAATAATCAAGCCTGGATAAAATAAGGGTTCTAGCCAGGATGAGACAGTTGCCTTCTGACAGAAAGGGTTTTCCTGTTCTGATGAGCTTGCAGGTATAGGATGTAGCTGAAGCCAATGATTTTACCTGTTTGGAGAAGGAGAGGGTTGCATTGAGGTTGAAACCATATGTCCTTACCCCCTTAGCCACCTTAATAAGGTTACCATCGATAACAAATAAGGAATAGTCCGGGCCTAATTTCTGCATATTAGAAAGTGTGCCCAGGATTATAAGTTATGTTTTATCATTGTTCAGGCATAGACCGTGGGTTGCCATCCATGCCTGGACGATGAGATACACTCTATTTACCAATGCCAAATCCTTGTTATAATCCCCAGAAAGTGGGAGGAGAATCTGTGTATCATCTGCATAGTTTGTGTAGGTGATACCCAGAAGTTCCAGATCATCAAAAGGGGGCTTAGTAAATATGGTGTATAGGGTGGGGGAAACACAGGAGACCTGTGGAATGCTGCAGGTGATGTGGATCGTGTCTGCTGCTGCTGCTCGGGAGAACACCCTCATCGTCCTATCACTTAAGAAGGATTCAATCCATATAATAGCTTCTTTGGAGAAGTGGGCGGATGAGTCTTGATGGCTGCATAAGACCTTGTGGTTAACAAGGTCGAATGCAGACGAGAGGTCCAGCATCAGGAGGAGGGCCGATTTCACTTTATCTCAAAGCTCCTCGATTTGTGCCTTCAAACCAATCAGGGCAGTCTCAGTCCGGTGTTTAGGTCGGAATCCTGATTGCCATGCACCTAGAAGTTTATGGATCTCTAAAAAAAATGTGAAATTTATTGTAAGCAATCTTGTCCAAGATCTTTAAAAGAAATGACACTGTCGTGATAGGCCGGTAATTAGTGAGTATGAGTGGATCTAATGTTTGCTTCTTTATCAAAGGCAGCACCCAAGATTGTTTAAAGTTAGTCGGGACAGAGCCTGAGGCAAATGATGCATTGACAAGTTTAGAGATAAAAGCGGAGAACTCTCTTGCCGCATCTTTTATAATCTGGGCTGGACAGAGATCACCCTGGCAATTAGAAGGCTTGAGTGAGAGGATGACTTTCTCGACTTCAAGAGTGGAGGTTTTGGTAAATTTGAAGCGTGCTATGGTAGTCAGAGATGAAAGAAGAAGAAGAGGTGCCTGAAAGGAACCTGAAAATGAGCGGAGTGTCATCCGCATAGCACTGAAAGTTGGGGCAGAGAGCAGCAATGCAGTGGGCAAGAAGTGCCAGGTATTGGTTGAACAGCCAGGGAGAGAGGTTAGAACCCTGGAGAACACCACAGGTAGAGATAGAGGAGAGGAAGGACCCAAGTTGGACCTGGGAGTGTCGATCCGAGAGGAAAGAAGTCAGCCAAGCCAGGGCCTGATCGGTGATACTGAGGTTATCACAGAGACAGTTGAGCAGGATGGAATGGTTGACCGTGTCAAAGGCAGAAGAGAGATCAAGTACAATGAGAACAAAGGGAGTGTTGGAATCGAGGTTGGAGAGCAGGTCTTCATGGATGTTCAGCAGAGCAGTTTCCGTGCTTCTGGCAGCTCTGAAGCCAGACGGATGATCCTGGAGACAACCAACAGATTCAGTGTGGAGATTAAGCTGGGAGATGGCCAGTTTTTCCAGGAGTTTGCCCAGGAAAAGAATGATGGAGATTGGGCGATAGTTAGCCGGCAGGAGGGTTCGGTAGAGGGGTCCTCAAGAAGAGGGTGCACAAGGTAGTGCTTCAGAGGAAGGGAAGACTCCTGTGGCAAAGGAGTGGTTACAGAAGTCGGCCAATGCAGGAGCCAGGGTATCAATGTGGTCCTTGATGGTTTTAGAAGAACAGGGGAGAATCTGTTTTGAGACTTTCATTGATCGGACTTGTCTAGAAAACTCATCTGGAGAGAACAGGGGAAAGGCAGAGAAAAGGGGATGGGGGAGCGGGAGTAGAGAGTGGAGGAGGAGAGGAAGAGAGAGAGGACAGGATGTCCTGAGTTTTAGAGATGAAATGAGAAGCCATGGCCCTGCTGAGGGCCTGGGAGGGGTCAGGAGAAGCAGAGACTGCAGCAGGATTGGCCAGCTCTTTTAAGATTGTAAAGAGTTTGGCCGATTTGTTGTATCCCACAGAGATGCAGGCTTGGATGAAGGCTCTCTTCTTGGTGCAGACAGAGAGCCGGTATTGCCTTTGGAGCAAGTGACAGGCCAGTTTGTCAGAGGATGAACAAGAAGCACGCCATTTCCTCTCAGCCGCCCAGCACTTGCGTTTGAAGGCGACAAGGTCAGAGTCGTACCAGGAGTTGCACTTGGCTTTTAGCTTCAAACGGATCCTCATGACAGTGGCAAGAACATACAGAGTATCGAATATAGCAGAGTGGAGCATAGAGAGGGCTGTGTCAGGGTGTGAGTCAGCCGAAGGGGGAGGGTGGGGTGAGAAAGTGGCGGCGAAAGCCTCAACTGACACACATTTCATGGGTCAGATAACCAAGAAGGTAGGTGGCAGTGCTGGAGTTGGATTGGCCAGAGGGTTGGGGAGGGTGAGCTGGGAGGAAAGGTGAAAGTGATCACTCCAGGAGAGAGGAGTGGTGAGAGGGATCCAGAGAGGAAGGTCTGAAGAAAACAGAACATCCAGAGTGTGCCTTGCAGAGTGAGTCAGGCCAGAGGGGAGAATAGAGAGTGAGAGAGTCGCAAAGGTTGCGAAAGAGTCCAGAGGAAGAACAGGAAGCATCCAGGTGGATGTTGAAGTCTCCCAGAAGGAGGAGTTGAGTGGTTGAGACCCGGAGGGAAGTTCAGAGGTCCGCCCACTCATAGAGGAAGGAGGAGATCTGACCAGGTGGCCGACAGATGGTAGCAACAGAAAGGAATTGGCCAGGAGAGAGAGAGCCTCCAGACGAGGCATTCGAAAGATAAGTGGGCCTGCATAGGAATGACAGAGGCAGGAAGCCACTCAGGGAAGATCAGGGCTACAGCTACACCCCCTCTGGAATTGTTGGATCTAGGTGCAGAGAAGATCTTGTAGCCATCAGGGAGAAGAGTGTCAAAGTTTGTGACAGAGCTGGCCGTGAACCATCTCTTGGTGAGACTGAGGACATCAAGGTCAAGTTTCTCAAGGAGGCGGCAGATGTCAGAGGAATGTTTGACAGCAGAGCAAGAGTTTAGAGTGGAAATATGGAGAAGGTTGCCAACCTTGAAAGACTTCAGGGGAGGCACAGAAATAAGAGGTACGCCCAGCAGAGGTGTAGAAGAGGCCTGAGGGGGGCGGGGGGAGAAGAGGTAGTAGGAGAGTGCAAGGTAGCCAAGGTGGAGACAGCAGGGGGATGTGGGGAAGCCATGGAGGGGAGAGAGGGGACAGCAAGAGAGGAAAGGAAATTGAAGAGGCACGGGAAGCACCTATCAAAGAAGAGACGGTTGGCTTGAGGGCCTTGGACCAAGACAGTGCCATTCAAGTAAACATTGATGATGACCTTAGAGGAGTGGGAGGGGGCCAGGAGGGCCTCCCACCAGGTACCACCATTAATGGGAGAAGAGAAAGGAGAGAGCACAGAAACTATATGTAGAGTCCATAGGTCTGGCGAGGGAACGACAAAGAGGATGTCAGTGAAGGTTTGCCTGAAGGAGGCACTGGTATAGGTGTCAGTGATAGGGAGGCCTGGGTTGGAGACCAGGATGGCTTTTTTAAACATCTTCCTACCAGATTTAGTGAGGAGAGCAGGATAGTTGCGAGAGAAGCAGATTGAGACGATAGGAGAAACAGAGTAGGGAGAGGAGAGAAGAGGGAGGGGTAGGGGCGGGGAGAACACTGAGGAAGGACACAAGGGAGGAGCGCAAGCAGAATGAGACAAAAGTGAACAAGACAAGTAGACAAATTAGACAAGATGACAGGAGCTTAGATAATGGTAGAAAAAGTTTGCTAGATGAATGCTTTGCTAGGAGGCAGGACCATAGGACGGCAATACTTTCATAATACAATTTTAGATACCGGAAAAAAGCACACCTAGGTCTGGAAGTGCTATATAGTGGGAAAAAAGGACTAGGTTTCACAATGCAATTTTAAAAACTTTCATAATGCAATTTTAAACACTGGAGTAAATCACACCTAGGTTTGGGAGTCCAGTATAGTCGGAAAAATGCATTAGCATACTAAGGTGAAGAGAGAGAAGATGAGGGAGTGAGGAAAGATCAAGGCACAGAGGGTTGGAGAAGAGAGGGGATTAAAGAGTGAGTTAAGACCAAAGCACATTGTGAGAGACGTAGAAGGAATATAGGAAAGAGAGCATAGTATAGAGAAAGGTAGTGAGACATAGCAGGGAAGTAGAGGTAGATAGCGTGCAGGGAATCCAGTAAGAATAGGACAAAGGGGTGCATAAAGTGACAGAAAGAGGGATAATACGGAGATGAGGGTGAGAGAGAGGAGGCAGGCGAGGGAAGAGAACCTTTGGAGTCTGCCTTGCAGAAAGGAAATTCAAAAGACCCTGAAGATTGAAAATCCTTAGAAATGTTAGAGTAAGATGGTTAGAAAAGGTCACAGCCTTCAGGCCAACCCCAGGGACAGAATAAAGAAGACATCAGGGGTTACCTTGTGTTAGTGCCACATTATGGGAGATCGTACGGGAAGTAGGATCGAAGTGCATGGAGGTTGAGCAAGATGTAGGACTCTTCTTAGCTTGGCCGCCGTAAGCTTTTTCTGAACACCTGCAGTTGAAACCCAATACAATCTTGAAACCAAATCTTTGTCATTGGATTTTTGGAGCTATCTGAGACAAGCATCACATACAATGGGGAAGCAATGCTGCATGACACTGGGCTACATTTTGTCTGTCTTCTATCATTTTAAAACAGTCTAAATCTCAAAATGTTTTAGGTTTTCCCATATAACATTTTCAAAACTATTCTCATGTTTATAGCTATTTGAGAAAAGTTACACGTGGTGCAGGACAATGTATCCCAACCAGCATATACAACAATAAACTGTTGGCAAATTCCTTGCAAATCAAGTAACTCCTTACTGGTAAGTGGCTTCATACATTTTTTTAAAATAAAAGATGCGCCTGCATCTATGGATATTATTTAGGTTAAGTTAATTTTAGACTTTTGGTTGTGAGCCTTGCAGTAGCAGTGCAGCTCTTAACGATAATTATGTTTGATACATGAAGGTGTTAGGGGCACAGCCTACATAAACTGACAACCAATAATCTTCTAAAGGTAGCTTCCCCAGCACTTACAATATTTGCTTGCTGGCCCACCAAATTTTAATCATTATATATGTTTGTATTCAGCTTTAGGATTTGATAAGCTCCAGTCCCTCTCAGAATGTATGTATGTATGTAGACGTTATATCCTTGACACCAGTTTCAAAAATAGCTTTAATTATGCTTCCAGCAGCAGGCAGAGCCACTCAGGACTTCTGGCTTGAGTTTCCACAAAGGAATTTGCAAAGTTCTTATCACGTCCCCCTCCTGCGGCTCCGATTTCTAGTCTCTTAAAATCTTCCACCAATATCCTGGTGCATGCTCAGTCCTCCTGCCATTGTGAGCTTCACCTCTTCAGAATGTGGCCCTGCTGCTAGCCCATGCCTTCAGTGATGATGCCTCATCAGGAAGGTGGTACAGGTCAACCAAAATGTGCCCATTTATAGAGGATAAGATGCATACTTACAAAAAAAACTAGCCATATTAGCCGTAGGTGTTAAAACCGTGTAGACAGGGCAATGGAAATGAGCTCAATGAATCAAAATTGAGAGTTTGCACTATAAAAATGGACGAGATATGTAGAATAGGTGGCAGAATTTCATTTCACATTAGGGCGGTTTATAGTGAAAAGACCGAAAAAAAAATCTCGAAAAAAAGGTCGAACCAAAAAATCTCGAAAAAAAAAAAAAATGTTTTCAATACGTTTTTTTTTTAAATGGGGGTGTTCCTCCCAACCCCCCCTTTTTTCATTTTTTTTTTTATTTTACCCCCTTTTTTTTTTTAGTTACCTTACCCCAAAAATACATATAAATAAATAAAAAATTTGATTTTATTTTCGATATTTTTGTCATTCGATATTTTTTTTTCGGCCTTTTGACTGACCACTGTGTTGAAATACATGTTGGTGGTTCCCCGCCACCAAATGTTCGTCATTTGCAATGCGTAGTACAAAAGTGGAGGGCAAAAGGTGGCATGAAGAGTGCTTACCATACGCCCCTGGTAGCAGTGTTCACAATTAAACCCTGCCCGACATGCTTGCATGTCGGTCAGGGTTTAATTGTATTGTACACGCTGCCTGCCATGCGAGCCTGCCAATGGATCCCTATGGCCCGCAGTCCTTTATGCTGCTTCGTGAAGCAGGTGGACACCATAGGGCTCTCCAGCATTTGCGTCAGCATGAAAATCCATGCCAGCTCACAAGCAGGAGCATTTGTACGGCACAGAGGAAGGATGACGGCGTGAATGCAAGTTGCATACCACCCTTTTTCGCCACCATGCAAATTAATGCAAATGGGGCGTGATGTAAGAGACCTGCGTAAAATCTGGACATTAGCACATGTTTCTTACCTTATGCCACTGATGAATATGAGCCCAAAGGTAGTAATTTAAATCAAAATGAAGAGAGCAGTACATGGAACAAACAGGGAAACTAATTCTACCAATAACGTTAATGGCGGATCTGCATTTATTCAGCAGTGTACATTAAGAAAATGACGAGAATGCGGTGGCATTTGAAAGTACATCTGGGCGGATAAAAACATGCACAATACATCAGAAGATAAGCAAAATCAGGTACTGATTGGCAGCCAGATGCTCTGGAAACAAGTGACAGTTATACAAGACCGGAGTGATTGCAGCGCATATAGCCGAGAGTTATGGGTACAACGTTGTTACATCGACAGGCTTTTTTTCGATTCGTTTTTTACTGATTTTTCCCCCCAAAACAATGCATCGAAAATATATGGGGTTGTGGGTAAGAGTATATAAGGGGTAGGGGTAGGGAATAATGTTAAATTAATAAGGGAGGGAACATTTCGATGAGCTCTTTTTCAGAAAAAAAAAGTTTTGTATAAAAACCCATGAAAAAAAGACTGTCGTTTTAATAACCTAGAACCATGCGGGGATATTTTTTATCTTTTATGGTGGTTTGCAATTTGTGAGTAGTGTGTTATGGGAGTGTCACGTCATTCATGACAAAGGGGACGCATAAGAGGAAAGACAGTTCCTTAGTCTAAACATGGTGTGCATATTTAAAAAGACGCGCTCTGTAATCCCTCTCATGGTTTTTAGAAAGAATGTGGTTTACAGCTATGAGTTGAGAGGCTTTGCGAGGGAGCGTCACATGAAGTGAAGAACACTGCATGATGGCATGGTGGCAAAAGCCTCGCATGAACATTGCAATATGGAATGTTTTGATCACAAAGAAGGAAAAGAATATCAATGAAACATTTAGGGCCTGATTCACAGAACGTTTTCCTAGGTGATTGCGCCATTATAAAACGCTTCTGTGAATCAGGCCCTCCGTCATTCTGAGCACGTAGGAAACGGTGCGCTCACAGATATCCCTGATTCCTTCTGTCGTTGCATGTAAAAGGATAGGAAGGCGGAGGAAATGTATAATGGGATGGTGCGTTTTCACGTAGCCTAGGGCAGCCCCTGTGCGACCAACGCCTATCCGGGATAGTTCAAGCATACGGACATGGACCGTTTCAATGTATGGAAGAGGAGAGGAGAGTTAAAACATGGAAGAAGAAGAAAGCAATAGAGGCGGATTTGTTTGGATTTGGAGTGGAACCAGATCTTTCTTACTTTTTGATGTCTAGGTGAGATGTAAGAAGGGGACAATAAAGGCAGACTTGTTTTTGATTTGTGGTTGTTGGTGTCCGGAGACTGGTGTCCGGCAGCCTAGGCAGATGCACCTGTGTGTTTGATATCATGTATGAGAGACATGCAGGTCTGGGGAGAGTAGGCATCTCCCATAAGCCCACGATTTGAATGTGTTTTTAACATTGTCATTTGCCGAGCAAAGAGTCGTATTGTCTGAGGTGAATGGAAAGCGTCTGTGCGGGTGCGTTCGCCCCACCATAGAATTGGTGCAAATCAGTTCCATAAATGTGTCTGGAATATAACTGTGATGGACAGAGTGGAAACCAGGAGTGGTTCAGTATCTTCACAATGACAAACTGATAAGTGATTGGTAGCATCACTCACAGTGAGGCCTCCACTGCCACCTGTGGGAATGCAGTGCAAAAACAATGGTTTATGTTATGACTCTTGCTCCCAAGCATAACTTCTGGAAAGTGTGGAAAAGTGGATTGGGATGAAGCGGGAAAAGCCTTTTTGTTTACTACCTCCCCTTTCTATCATATATCCTTGTTGAAAAAAAGACGGTTCCCATTTAGGTTGTGACAAAACATCTGTGTAGAAAATGTATATGAGATTTGTTTTCATTTCTATGATAGAATTCACTTTCGACCAATATTTTGAGTGAATCTGTAGCATTTAGGTTTTCATGTGCTACCATAAAAAACTGCCCATGTGTTTATTTAAAGTTATATTGTCACATGCATCGAACTGTGGATTAAATGTCATCATGCATACAGAGTACATTTGGAAAAAAGTCTTAGGGGGTAATTCATAGAATTCAGCGCACAAGTGGCGCACGCGGCTGGCGCACAGTGTGCGCGTGCGAATCCCTGCGCCAGCCGCGTGCGCCAAAACCCATTTCCGCGCACAGCGTATTCATGGATTCCAGCCACCAAAACCAGCCGTGGCGCATAGTGGCGCAGCGACCTTGCAGCAGCGCCAGTTACGCCCCCAAGAACGCCTTCCGCGCAGGGAAAAGCCATCAAAATCCCCAATCCAGCGCAAAGTGCTGCGCTAACCCTGTACCAGCACGGCAAGCGGGCTACGTGTATTTCAGGGGTTCGCGTGAAGTTCCACACGCGAATAGCCTGGGCGCGTGTATTTCAGGGGTGCGCGGGAAGTTCCACACGCGAATAGCCTGGGCGCTTGTATTTCAGGGGTGCGCGGGAAGTTCCACACGCGAATAGCCTGGGCGCGTGTATTTCAGGGGTGCGCGGGAAGTTCCACACGCGAATAGCCTCGGCGCGTGTATTTCAGGGGTGCGCGGGAAGTTCCACACGCGAATAGCCTGGGCGCGTGTATTTCAGGGGTGGGCGTGAAGTTCCACACGCGAATAGCCTGGGCGCGTGTATTTCAGGGGTGCGCGTGAAGTTCCACACGCGAATAGCCTGGGCGCGTGTATTTCAGGGGTGCGCGGGAAGTTCCACACGCGAATAGCCTGGGCGCGTGTATTTCAGGGGTGCGCGTGAAGTTCCACAAGCGAATAGCCTGGGCGCGTGTATTTCAGGGGTGCGCGTGAAGTTCCACACGCGAATAGCCTGGGCGCGTGTATTTCAGGGGTGCGCGAGAAATTCTACACGCGATTGGCCTGGGTACGTGGATTTCAGGGGTGCGCGAGAAATTCTACATGCGATTTCAGCAGGGTACGTGTATTTCAGGGGTGCGCGAGAAATTCTACACGCGATTGGCCTGGGTACGTGGATTTCAGGGGTGCGCGAGAAATTCTACACGCGATTGGGCCTGTGCGAGTGGGGCAGTGTATTACGTGGGTGTGCGGGAAGTTGAAGAGGTGAATTGCCAGTGTGGGTCCTCCCAGGTCTCCCCTCTACCCCCTCCACGACCTCTGCAGGCAGCCCACACCACAGGGGACTACCCTGCACCCCTGGTCATGTCCCGCAGGCAGCCCATCCACCATGGGCATGCCCCCCAGCCAAGCCACATGTCCCCTTGCACCCCCACCCCCCAGCACTGTGGGGCACCTGCCAGCAGGCCCCCAACCATGTCCCACTCATGTCCCCTTGCACCCCCACCCCCCAGCACTGTGGGGCACCTGCCAGCAGGCCCCCAACCATGTCCCCTTGCACCCCCACCCCCCAGCAGGCCCCCACTCATGTCCCCCTGCACCCCCACCCCCCAGCACTGTGGGGCACCTGCCAGCAGGCCCCCAACCATGTCCCACTCATGTCCCCTTGCACCCCCACCCCCCAACAGGCCCCCACTCATGTCCCCTTGCACCCCCACCCCCCTGCAGGCCCCCACTCATGTCCCCCTGCCCCCAGGTCCTGACGAAACGCAATCATGGCAGTAATGGGCAGCATAGCCAGCACAAACACCCAGCCAAGGATTGCATCCACCTACATAGTAGATGCAATTACATGATACAACCCCAATGGCAAGTATGTAAATGAACACATGTCCGTCACACACACATACACAATGGGTGCAAGTGAATGTCAAAACCCATATCATGACATGCATGAAACCAATGAGAAAATACCACAAATGTAAGTAATAAATATATGTATTAAAGATGAAAATGAAGTAAAGAAATAAAACACACAACAATGGGGATGACAAAACAAATGGTCCATGTCCGAGAACTAATAGAAAAAATCAAAAAACAAAGGAATCCAAAAACTAATGTAGTCCAAAGAAAAATGATGTGGGGAAAAAATAAGGAAAAACCATTGCCTCATGGTGAACACAAATATAAATCCAACAAATGTTTTCCAAACATCAAACTATGTACAAGAATATCCCAGGGTCCATGAGCCCAACACCATAAATGAAACCTACTACTACTAACTAATAAAAAAAATATATACAGAAAAGTGGCCATTGTCCGAGCGGTCCAAAAAAAACTTAAAAAATAAAGGAAACCTAACACTAACTAACTAAAGAACTATATACAATGGCAGCGGGCAAGTCCTGCGGCTCACTCTGTGATGTTGCCGGCCAGGGCATCATCGAACTCCATGTCGATGTCCCGGAGGCAGGACTCTGTCCTGGCCCCGAGGTCTCGCAGGGACAACCCCGTGTCCACCTCAAACTCCCTGCGAGCTTCCTCGAGGCACTCAGCCCGCCTCAATGCCCGACGCATGGAGAACTCCGCCCTGACCATGGTGAGCCGCTCCTCTTCCGCCCGCTGCCGCTCCGCACCTATCCGCTGGACCAACTGCTCCCACACGGAAGACACTGCCATCCCAGGGTTCTCCTGCCCTCCGGCCGATGCCTGCCCCTCTGATCTTGATGGCCCCGAGCCATGATGCCTCCCACGTCGAGCCTGCTGCTGCCTCCGACGCCACTGCCTCTGCCAGCACGACGGCATCCAGGCTGATGGAATCCACCGATGCCGTCGTGCACGTGCCCTGCCAGATGATGCCGGCACATCCTCCATCTGCAGGGGGACAGTTGCTGGTGTGTCCACCCCTGCTGGACCTTCGACTCCCGACTGTGGCAGGGATGGGGTCCCCACCGAGCTGGCTGCGTTGGTCGGGGCAGGTCCACAGGGGGCCCTGGTGGCATCTGGGCCGGAAGACGGCATGGAGCAAGACTGGCGCATAGCCTCCACAGAGGAGGAGAGGGTCGCCAGAAGGCCACAAACATTTAGGATACCCCCGACCATGGCGGCTCCCAAATGGTTCACGTACGCACGGTGCTCTTCGTGATGATGTGCATGCTCCTCCCGGGAAGCATGCACCTCATCACGAATGCCAGCCGTGCGCAACGCGACACCAATCAGGACCCTCTCCACACGGCCAGGGGTCCCCTCGTCCGCAGGTAGAGGAGTGTCAGATGACATGGACATCTCCCCTACCTGCGGACGGGCCTGGGATGGGGCATCCCTGCTGGTGCATGGTGGTGCAGTCACAGTGTCAGGGACAGTGACATGCACAGGCACCTCCACGGCGACCTGTGCTGCCTCCTGCCCCTGGCCCTGGACTGCACCACTTGCACCAGCGGGGATGCCCCCACCAGGCCCCATGTGTGGCTCAGTAGCGGCCTCCTCCCCCTCTGTGGAAACCACCAACCTGGATGTCTCCACGCTGTCTTCCACCGGTGCAAGCCCCTGTGGGGGCTTACCCACCCCTTCCGCTGCAGCCGTGGTGGCATCCCCGCCGCTCTGCTCCACAGCGCCTTCTCCGCCCTCTTCTTCACTTGCCACTGTGTAGAGGGAGACATAGAACACAAGCATCAGGGTACTGTACAATGGTCCCCTAGACAGGAAGCAACAGCAGATGAGTGGCACTGTCATACATCACTTCCATCATGTCCCTCCACAACACATGGGTCAGTGCAGGCAAAACACATACAGTAACAGCCATGGCGCATGCCATGGAGATTGGCATACATGACCAAGGGACTCATGATTCATACAATGTTGGTTTTAAACTCACATGCATCATGGGTCTTGCCATCACATGCACACACCTCACCGTAGTTCCATCCATCTGGCCTCGTACACCACAGACGCAGTGGATACAAGGATGACTAAACTGCATCAGTGAATCTGAACATTGTCACAGACGTGTCATGCATCCATGGCAGTTACAAGTCACAGACACGCAGGTCAGACACACACACATGGACACCATACGTGTACATGGGACCAGCACCCATCCCTCACCCCCACCCATGTCCAGGAACAGAGACTGCAATGCTTCCATGTGTCCATTCCGCACAGAGCCCCCCATGTTGCAATAGAACACATGCACCAACCATGTGGTTCACACATCACTGTACTCACATGCCTGACCATGATGTCCCTGCACACACACATACGTACATGGCCTATGTCACACATACAGGCAGGTATCAGACAACCAGCACACTGCAACATGCCCTGTCTCACACAGTAATGCTTTGCCACTTACCGGCCAACTCCAGATGGGTCTGCCTCCGAAGGATCTGGGCGTGGAGCGCTGGGTCTACGCGTTCCAGGACCCTCATCTGGATGTCACTCAGGCGTGCCCGGCCCCCCTCCACGAGGCGCCGGGCCTTATTGAGGGTCCTGGCCCTCAAGTCCTCCCAGCGCTTCTTGATGTGCTTGATGTCGCGGGTTGCCACCCCCTCCGCGTTGATGGCAACCACTACATCGTCCCAGATCCTCTCCCGTCCTTCCTTGTTGGCGCGTGGTCTTCCGAAGAGGGCATCATAATGCCCCAGGACATGCTCCACCAGGACACCAACTTCCTTCTCACTGAAGCTGGTGGCCCTCTGCCTCTCTGGCTGGGGGTCGCCACTGGTCTCAGATGGTGCTTGCCCCGACATGGCGACCCCCGAGGCAGGCGTGGGTGGGCAACTGGGTCCTGGGGCTGGGCTGTGGAGCGATGGTATCCCAGTCGGGAGTCTACTGTTCCAGCAGGGGTGGACACAGCAACTGGACCCCTGCAGATGGCTTATGTGCAGGCACCAAATGGCAGGGCACGGTGGCAGCAGGCAGGCAGGCAGGCAGCAGCAGATGGCACGTGGGAGGCTGCTCGGGGCACTGGGGGGCAGTAATTCGGCCTTCTGGGCAGGAGCGTGGTCTTCCGTGTGTTTTCGCGTGGCCAGCTTGATACGGAGTGATTTGGCACGTGAAAAATCTGCACGTCAGCGTGTAATTCGAGGAAAGGCCCTTAGCGCGTAAGCGCGTCAGCACGCGTACGCGATTTCATTGGACCAAAGGCCCTTACAGCGTAAGCGCGTCTGTGACGTTTTGCGCATGGGCGTTGCCCTGGCAGGGCTTGGAGATCCCGTGTGCCTTTATGTTCTGTACGTGCTTTTCGTGCGGTGCGTGTGTTTTCCATCCGTTGGGGTTCACACGCTATTACTTCACAGCAGGTGTTGGCTGCGCGTTCTACTACACGCAAGGCAGACGGTGAGTGGTACCCCGCTCCCCCAGGCCCGATCGCGTGAGAAAATTCCCGCGCACCCCTGAAATACACGCACCCAGGCTATTCGCGTGTAAAACTTCCCGCGCACCCCTGAAATACACGCGCCCAGGCTATTCGCGTGTGAAACTTCCCGCGCACCCCTGAAATACACGCGCCCAGGCTATTCGCGTGTAAAACTTCCCGCGCACCCCTGAAATACACGCGCCCAGGCTATTCGCGTGTGGAACTTCCCGCGCACCCCTGAAATACACGTAGCACGCTCCCCCAGGCCCGATCGCGTGAGGAAATTCCCGCGCACCCCTGAAATACACGCGCCCAGGCTATTCGCGTGTAAAAGTTCCCGCGCACCCCTGAAATACACGCGCCCAGGCTATTCGCGTGTAAAACTTCCCGCGCACCCCTGAAATACACGCGCCCAGGCTATTCGCGTGTGGAACTTCCCGCGCACCCCTGAAATACACGTAGCACGCTCCCCCAGGCCCGATCGCGTGAGGAAATTCCCGCGCACCCCTGAAATACACGCGCCCAGGCTATTCGCGTGTAAAACTTCCTGCGCACCCCTGAAATACA
This sequence comes from Ambystoma mexicanum, assembly GCF_040938575.1. Classification (NCBI taxonomy): domain Eukaryota; kingdom Metazoa; phylum Chordata; class Amphibia; order Caudata; family Ambystomatidae; genus Ambystoma; species Ambystoma mexicanum. Next base: position 254,454,476 of record NC_090936.1, read on the forward strand.
CGCGCCCAAGCTATTCGCGTGTAAAACTTCCCGCGCACCCCTGAAATACACGCGCCCAGGCTATTCGCGTGTGGAACTTCCCACGCACCCCTGAAATACACATAGCACGCTCCCCCAGGCCTGATCGCGTGAGGAAATTCCCGCGCACCCCTGAAATACACGCGCCCAGGCTATTAGCGTGTAAAACTTCCCGCGCACCCCTGAAATACACGCGCCCAGGCTATTCGCGTGTAAAACTTCCCGCGCACCCCTGAAATACACGCGCCCAGGCTATTCGCGTGTGGAACTTCCCGCGCACCCCTGAAATACACGTAGCACGCTCCCCCAGGCCCGATCGCGTGAGGAAATTCCCGCGCACCCCTGAAATACACTCGCCCAGGCTATTCGCGTGTAAAACTTCCCGCGCACCCCTGAAATACACGCGCCCAGGCTATTCGCTTGTAAAACTTCCCGCGCACCCCTGAAATACATGCGCCCAGGCTATTCGCGTGTAAAACTTCCCGCGCACCCCTGAAATACACGTACCCTGCTGAAATCGCGTGAGAAAATTCCCGCGCACCCCTGAAATACACGCGCCCAGGCTATTCGCGTGTAAAACTTCCCGCGCACCCGTGAAATACACGCGCCCAGGCTATTCGCGTGTAAAACTTCCCGCGCACCCCTGAAATACACGCGCCCAGGCTATTCGCGTGTAAAACTTCCCGCGCACCCCTGAAATACACGTAGCACGCTCCCCCAGGCCCGATCGCGTGAGGAAATTCCCGCGCACCCCTGAAATACACACGCCCAGGCTATTCGCGTGTAAAACTTCCCGCGCACCCCTGAAATACACGCGCCCAGGCTATTCGCGTGTAAAACTTCCCGCGCACCCCTGAAATACACGCGCCCAGGCTATTCGCGTGTGGAACTTCCCGCGCACCCCTGAAATACACGTAGCACGCTCCCCCAGGCCCGATCGCGTGAGGAAATTCCCGCGCACCCCTGAAATACACGCGCCGAGGCTATTCGCGTGTAAAACTTCCTGCGCACCCCTGAAATACACGCGCCCAGGCTATTCGCGTGTAAAACTTCCCGCGCACCTCTGAAATACACGCGCCCTGGCTATTCGCGTGTGGAACTTCCCGCGCACCCCTGAAATACACATAGCATGCTCCCCCAGGCCCGATCGCGTGAGGAAATTCCCGCGCACCCCTGAAATACACGCGCCCAGGCTATTCGCGTGTAAAACTTCCCGCGCACCCCTGAAATACACGCGCGCAGGCTATTCGCGTGTAAAACTTCCCGCGCACCCCTGAAATACACGCGCCCAGGCTATTCGCGTGTGGAACCTCCCGCGCACCCCTGAAATACACGTAGCACGCTCCCCCAGGCCCGATCGCATGAGGAAATTCCCGCGCACCCCTGAAATACACGCGCCCAGGCTATTCGCGTGTAAAACTTCCCGCGCACCCCTGAAATACACGCGCCCAGGCTATTCGCGTGAAAAAGTTCACGCGAACCCCTGTAATACACGTAGCCCGCTCCCCCAGGCCCGATCGCGTGAAAAAGTTCACGCGAACCCCTGTAATACACGTAGCCCGCTCCCCCAGGCCCGATCGCGTGTAAAAGCTCACGCGAACCCCCGGAATACACGTACCCCGCTCAATCGCGTGTGTGACTTCCCGCGCAACCCCGAAATACACGTGCCCCGCTCGCACAATTGCTGTATGTTGCCACGTTTGTAATGCGCAGGGACGCTACCGCCTGCCTTCTTGTGGCGGACGTGTATCGGCTTGTGCGTGTCTTTCGCTGTGCGTGGCTTTGCCCTATTCGGTTCCATGAATACGTGTGGTTCGGGTGCGTGCGGGCGTTCCCTCTGCTTCCCTGCAGTACATCCCCAGTTACGCCCTTGTTTTCGCAAGTTGTTCCCCATTCCGCGCGTTACGCCCCGTGTTCCGCCCACTTTCTAGTGTATGCGCAGAGGTTGTGCGCTTTCACTGTGCGCGTCGCGCACGTCTTTCGGGATGTTGCAGTGACGTGTGCGCCATGCACGGGTTTGGCGCACATCCCGAGGAAGACACGCGCAGGGACTTCCATGAATCGCACGCGTGCGCGTGCGCCTCTTTTTTTCCGCTTGCGCCTGCTTGCGCCTGCTTGCCCGTAGATTTTCGGCGCACGTTTGTTCCATGAATCGGCCCCTCAATTGCGTGAAGGTGGCCAATAATGTTTGCGCTTAAGTACTGTTGGATCCCCTGCATAGAGTCTTCCACATTTACTAAACAGGGTGGAAACAAACATAACAACTGGTAATATTCTGAAAATGAACTGGCAGTGAGAAGGGACTGCAGGGAAGCAGGGGAGACACAGGAATCCTTCCCAAGCCCAATTAGAAATAAATCTCACCAGACCATGGAGAAAGCCACAATGAAGTCGAGCAGCCTGAGCGCATGGCTGACACCTTGCAAATGGAGATTCTAAAGGAACAGGAGTTAAACCCCTTCTTAATTCCTCTCAAAAGAAGTCCCATTCTCCAGAGAGATAGCTAAGCTAGAGATGTGCCAATGGGAGCATGTCACCGGGAGATCAATGGGATTTGGGAGGAATGTTGGAATGGGTCAAGCTGGGATATATAAGCCCAGCCAAGAGAGAGGAGATTAAAAGGTGTTTGGCTGAAGTCAGGGGGTTCGGTGGTGGACCAAGAGACCAGGCGGTTGTTGGTCAGTGGAGTGCTGAGGAGACTGTGGCAGTGTTCTGAGAGAGTGCAGGTAAGAAACTGTGTGAGAACGAGTGCTAACAGTGAAGTTTTTTTTGGTGATTGGTGTAAAATGTGAATGAAACAGAGGAGAGATAGAGAGAGGGGAGTTGTGCAGGGGGATTTAAAGAGGGTGCGATGTTGAGTGCATGTGACCGAGAGTATAGTGCCTGAGAGGGGTGAGAAAGTGAAAGGTAGGAATAGTAGAGGTAAGAAGAAAGGAAGTGAAACCCTGATTGTGTTGGCGCTGGATACGTGAGGAATTCACTGAAGTCCTGCTGGCATAGGCAAATGATAAGCCATGACTCTTGATGGCCTTTTATTTAATTGGCAAGAAGTTGCCAGTGGTTAGCAAGGCACCAGTGGTGCTTGGTCACATGAGGAAAGCCAATCCGTGTTTCGACCAAAGCCGGGATGGCTGCGGGATACAAAATGAACGGTCATCAAAAGATCGCTGTGACTGCTCATCTTGTATCCTGCAGCCATACCGGCTTCACAGTGGCTATCCAGCATCCTTATTCAAGGAAAACATCTGCTCTGATACTCAGCACAGTCTTGATAAAGACCTTTGGTCGAAACACGTGTTGACTTTCCTCATCAAGTGTCATGACTTCTCATTTACCTATGCCAGCAGGACTTCAGTGAATTCCTCACGGATCTAGCGCCAACACAAACAGGGTTTCACATCCTTTCTTCTTACTCTACACGGGAACCTGTGAGCTTGTCCCGCAGAAACTCTGTAACTGGTTGTAGGAGGAACATTCGGTTCTGGAACTAGATCAGCGCAGGGATTCACCTTTACTATAGGCTCACACCAGCAATTGTTTAGGAATGGTATTGGGAAGGGCAGAGAAAAGAAGGAAGAAGGTAGCGGGCAGAGACAAGCAGAGAGAGTCTGATATGATCAGGAGATATATTAGTAGACAATGGCCATTGAGGATAGAGGTAAGAGCAGACCGGTGCAGGTGGGGAGAGAGAGAGCGAGAAACAGGGGAGTGGAGGAGAAGTCTGAATTGCGAGGGTGGTGGAAGAGAGGTGAGAGGGAAGAGGAGCAGGGAGAAGATTGTAAGAGGAGAAAAAGAATGGCACAGTTGAAAGTGAAGGAGGTGAAAAATGTCACATACAGGAGTAGAGAGAGAGTCTGAGAGATAGAGAAGAAGAGAGGGAGAGGGGGAGAGACGTTTCCTTTATCTGAATCATGTCATAGAAACATGAGAGAGAATACCTTATTTGACTTATTAAATTATGGTTTATTTTGGAATGTATCCAAGAATGAGCTACTGCAGAAAAATGCAGCAGGTAAGGCTTACCTGAAGCAAATACAAGACAATGTTACATATTTATAACAAGATTTGGCTTTGGTTAAAGATCAGGATCCAGTTGACAATGCTGACCCAGGGACCAAGGTGGCTCATAAGGAATGGGAGTTGTCAGAATTACAAGATGAATGAAATAGGCTTATGGAGAGAGCTAGGATATTTGTACACAAATCATGAAAGATGTTCCTCCTGTCAGGGAGTATGTAAATATGGGTACATCTATTCAGCACTTTAAACCTGCAGGTAAATACAACCTGTGAAAATCCCTCTAAAATAGACACAAAAGAGAAAAACAAATAAACAGCCCATTCGGTGACAAGCATTACACGTAAGCCCAACAAGAAATGACAGCTACATATTTATTAAACTACTAACTGGGGTAACCAGTGTTGCCGTGTCCTGCTCGATTGGTGTTTCATGTGCCATGAAGGACGTTGCTCTTGTCCTCTTGTCGGCAAGTTTGCTTCAGTTTGCTCTGGCATCTCATTTGCCCAGGAGAAAGTTGCTCTTGTCCTCCAGTTAGCAAGTCGTGCTGCCGTTTGTTGTTGTGTTTCAAAAGCTCTTGATATTGATTTTCGCTTTGCATCAGATGGAGCTTTTCCAAGTGATGTTTGTTTTTTTGTGTGGCATGTTTCAGTCACTCAATGACTTCAGCACATTTGAGAAAATGTCCGAGAAAGATTGATTGATTGTGCTCTCTTCTCATGAATGAACCTAAGTAAACTGTAACCTTGCCATTTCCCATATTTGGAGTGGCATGATAAAAAAAAGTAAATTGTTTCTAATTCCTTTTAAAAATGCTTTAAACACTTTCAAACTATATACAGTAGTAATACATTTCAAAGGAATAACTAACAGATCGAACATTTTGCTTCAGACACTTTTCAAAATGTTGCCTCCTTCTAGTACCGACTGTAGTGAATCGGGGTGTACATCAGTAAATGAGGGTGTCTACAGAGGGAATTTTTTGCATCCAAACATAGACTACAATCTTGTCCCAGACAAATCAGGAATCTATGCAACATTTGGTAGCAGTGGGTTCAACGGTGTGGATTTGTATAGCCGGACAAACATACATTCCGCTTTATATATAAATATAACATATCTTTTATAGGCAAGCATACATGTGCTTTTAAACACAGCATAGCAGCAGTTTACATCAGTTTCAGAAATGTACAAAATGTGTTTGTATTTGATCGCAATTATTTTACATTCAGCTAAATGCAAGCACACGTAGGCCAGAATTAAGTTAGTTTTTCTTTTTTCAGAGCAGAATATTATACTTCAGAGAAAGCAACATTAATTCCAAGATTTCAACAGGCCACGCAGCTCGCAGTTGAAGACCATCCACTGATAAGTTTCTGCAAGAAGAATAAAAGCAGTTCCTAGGAGTTTCAGCCTGAGATAGAGAATCATACAAATTGCAACATAAAACATTATTCATATTCCAGAGGTTCAGGAACAAGACAATTGTACTCTGATTGATGAAACTATGTAAGGTTTGCTGAAGTTCCCAGAGTCAGGTCCCAGAGAAAATAGCAACTTTAAACTTACTGAAAGGTAGACTTGACAGGAAGCATGTAACTTAACTAATAGATGGACAAGCATGTTTAGGGATAGAATGAATGCAGCACAACTCTGCTACATGTGAACTAAATAGCACATTCAGAGTTCTCTTTTGCAAGCAAATTGTTATGCAGAAACCATTATTCACAGCTAAGCACTTTTTAAGAAGTAGTGAAAACACAGACATTTTCACATGAATGCCTTATTAATAAAAGACAACTTGTGAAGCCACAGCACACATGAACGAGATTGCTTATACGATAGCATTAACCTGAGGTCAGTACATTAATTCACATCTGCGTCACACTGCTTTAATGCACTAGGAAACGAAAAGCCATTTTTTGTGAATATGTGCACTGCACGAATACATTCACACGTGTATAAATGAGCTAGGTTTTCTAGCAGGTAAGCCTTGCATGTAAGGTTAGAGACAGGGCAAGATGACTCATGGGAAATGGGAGAGGCATGCTGTAACGTTTTCACCAAGCAAAGTTGCAATATGTACTGATAGCATAGATCTTAATGGTGAAGAAGAGTGTTTTGATGCCAAATCACAGTGAAGTATGGACAGAACTCAAACGTTATATTTTATGTGTCCCACAGTTACATCTCATGAAGATAATTGGTTCTAACAAATGTACTCAATTCACTCCACTCTTATGACTTCGGAAACAACCAATGGTAAATGCAGTTTAGCTAGACACATTTGTCTAGTTCAGATGAGCTAGCCTATGTATCTGTCATTGTACCACATGTTTAGAATAGGCCAGTGAAAGTGCATACCGAATGGAATCACGTATATTGTTACACCAGCCAATCATGAAGTAGAAGTTGTATAAATCTGTTGCTTTTTGCTTTCTGTAAATCTCAATATAGGCATGTACTCACACCATTACAAATATTATGCCTGTGGATATGTAGAAGAAAGGACCTGCCTTGCATGTTGGTGGCTCTAACAGGGGGACTTCCAAGTTCTTCCAGAAAATCTGCTGGCTCCTTCGCTGTACTCTGAGGACAGGCACAGTCCACATGGAGGAGACAGAAGAACTGCACAGCACTTGAGAGGAAGGTGCAGGGTCCTGTGTTACCAGAAGGCTTGCCTCGCCACTCCAGGCATATGCTTGCACCCCCGGAATGCAGGCCATTCTGGGGAGAAGCAGTCTGGGATGGATGAACCCAGTGAGAACCAATGCACCTGATACAAGAACAACAGAGAGTCAGCATAAATGTGGAAAGTGAAGTGGATGCTAGCTTGAGTCACGTAATTTGTTTTTTGGCCAAGTTTCCTTTTTCATTTAGTAGTAAAAACGGAGGGCTCCTGTAGCAGGGAGCCATGGCACCACGACAAATAATTGGTAAGTGAAGAGTATGCAACATTTTTGGGCAAGGATTTTACCCTCAGCATCGAGTTAAGGCAATAGTGGGTGGTCCTGATGTAGCGAGCAAGGATAATACCCTCCACCTGTGGTAAAAGGAGTGAGGCAGGTAGCAGTAGAACATATTTACAACTGTGATTTTCTATTCTTTCATTTTGCATTGCGAACTCTTACATAGTGTTGAAAGCAGATTGACAAGTGATGTTAAAACAATTGAATGTGGGATCAGATTGGGGTGGAGACTGAATTGCAGGAGGTTGCTGTCTTGGTAACTTTGTGATTCTCGTGCAAGAGCGCATTGTATTTATGACTTTAGGTTGGCGTTTTGCATCAGAGATTTGTTTTTGGAGATTCCCACAACAGGTAATGAGTGTGCCAAAAGGGGGCAGCACTTGTGAAATTGTTGAAAGTGTTACTGTGATTCTAAGATTGTAAAGACGTACACTTTCTGCACTATGGTATTTAAAAGAAAATTATTTTAGTGAGACTGTTTACTGTAGTAAGAGTCCAAAGATGAGTACTCCTTTAGAACATTTATGTGGAGAATTACCCGCTTACAGTGAGAAAATAAGGAAGTACTGTGAAGAATGGGCAATAGGAAAAGAAGGGAAGATGCTTACAGCTTGGCCACCTGAGGGCCCTCATGACAGGAATATAATAGCCCACATGTATACCAACTCACTTGCCACATATAAAGGGAAAATATTAAAGAAGAAACAGAGTATATTGGAGCCTTGGAAGCTCTAAGAAGATACAACTAGTCATAAGCACAAGGGGAATGATGAAGGCACATCTGCCCTGTTTCTGTCAGACAGCACAAAATCGACACAGGCTCTAATGCCTGTACAGTCAGTGTCTCAGACAAATATTGAGCAGGGCACTCTGTCGGCACTGGTTCCAGCACCTGCACAGCCGACAGTCCAATATTTACCTTTTAAAGCCAGCTGCAGCATATACCAATCCCAAGCATTAGCCCCCTACGTATTCAGAAAGCCCCATGAAAGGAGCAAACAGATCTAGTTACAGACACAATACAGTAATAGTTAAACTACAAAACTAAGCACTAAGATTTAGCAGCAGCAATGCATAAAGCAAAGGAAGAATTGCACAAGGCAGCCCAAATTCAGGAGGGGCTTTGCCCAACAGGAGATGCTGGAACATGGGCAGCAGGAGAAGTACTATTGAAAATGCAATCAAAGATTTGCAAGTAGAAACTGAAGAACCAGAACCACAGGGTATAGATTATGAGACAGATGGAACAGGAAGTGAGTCAGAGCCTGAGGGTGGTGAGGAGAATTGGGAAACAGAGGTGGACCAGGAAGATGGAACTACATGGGGCAGGCGACTGAGACCATCTCCTAGAACCGTAGCAGTGGTAAGAGGGAAGAGTATGGTTAGAGCACAGCATAGCCAGAATTGCGGAAGACAATTCCCATTGATACAGAGAGTAGGCAGATCACAATATGTACCATAGCCACACATGGTCAAGACAAATGTGATCAAGATGTTACCACCTCTTACTGGAGGTGCTGGTAAATTGATTAGTGCAGTGGAGAAGCATGCAGTAGGGGATACCCTAGTGGTTGAGGAAATAATGAAAAGCTTAGACAAACACAATTTGGAAGCGAGCAGGTTACCCAGGTGTCTGGTTAGAGAGTGATGCACATGACAGTGCCCCTTTTAATAACTGAGGAGCCCAGGTATGGGATGCATTCAGAAGGGCATACCCAGATAGACCTGATGTAGGAGCTATTATGGCATGCACAATGACACATGATGCAGACCCTTCATTGTATATTCAGTCCATTCAGGAAATGTGGAGAGAGGAGACAGGGGAAACATGGGAAGAGAACATACCATTTTTCTTAACCACATGTTAAGGAAGGGCCTCCCAACTGAAGTACAAAGAGAGCTAGACAGAATTGTGAGTATGGAAGTGAAGGCATGAGGAGAAATCCAGGCGCATATATTGCACTTTTTAAGCACAAGTGTGAGAATGAAAGCAGCAGAAGAAAAAGAGCAGTGAGCAGAGGCTAAAGTGGTGAAGATATGCTAGCAAAGGTCAGCACGGAGGAAGCAGTAGTAACAAATCCCACATATATTTACACAAGCAGCCACGACCATCACAGGACTGGGGAAATTCACAAGGTAACAACCATAAACAAGGTAGGGGAGGAGTCCATGGAGCACCAGGCAACTCACAGATGGGGTGACTGGGAATATTTGGAGCATTAAGATCACAATTTGGGGGAGCATGTTGGACCTGGGGGAGGATGGGACACATGTTCAAGGATTGTCATAGTAGACCCTCCATACAACTCCCTCCAGGAGCACCCCCAGCTCCATATAAGGGGTACCACAGGGATTGCATACCCCACAGCAGACTACATCCCCTACACCAATGTATGCCCCTGGATCTGCCGAACACCAGAATGTAGGACACATACAAATGATAGCTCCCACAAAAGGACAACCCATACAGTACCCCACACTTAATGCAATCCAGAGCATTGCACAGTAAACTCCAACAAAGGTAACTTCTGTACCATGGGAACATAATTCCTCACCCAGGGGGAACACTTACACATTACTATGGAGCCAGTGTCATCAGCAACAATACTTTCCCTCTTCCAGTAAACAACACCTATATACAATAGGACAGCCTGTAGCAATCATGTATGTGCCCAGTTCTCTCAATCACCCCAAACGCAGACAGGGAACCCAAAATGGGGATGAAGTTAGGGAACAGAATGTTTACTTTCATGGTAGACACAGGAGCCAACTGATCTTGCATACATGAAGGGTGGTTCCCATTATCAGACAACAGCATGGATACTCAAGGCTTCACTGGGGCAATTGTAAGGGTTCCTTTCACAGATGATCTCCCCCTCACCATAGGGAATCAGGAGATAGTTGCACCATTATTGTACAGTCCTGATACACCAGTGAATCTAGTAGGGAGAGACCCCCTTAAAAAGCTCAACATGACTATTTCATTCCCTGATAAAGGGATTGTGTGTTCAACACTAGGCATGCACTACAACAGAGTAGCAGCAGTCATGCAGGCACAGTGCAGCACCAACACAATTTGAGCAATACTATTCCAAGAGGTACTATTTGCATATGCAGTCACCATTTTGATTGGTTTGCTGCCAGGAATGCAGAATGTGTTATTTTGCTTGCCAGCAGAATTTTTATTTAGACCAGCACTTCCACATGTGGAACCCCAGGGAACTAATTTCACACGTTAATGCAGTAATCATGAGGAAAGACACAATCATTTTCCCAGGCACAGAAGAGGAAGGAAAGGAAAAGTGTTCTGTGCATAGACCCTACAATACCATTGAAAGAAATTACTGGTGAACAGCTATTTGCAAATGTGGACACAGATGGGGAAGTAGTTTTTGAAATTGGCATACCTTGTCATTTGGTAATACAGCAAAGGGAAGTCCCCCATACAATAATGACAGCAACCACTCCACCAACACAAGCAAATGAGGACATAGCACAAGTGCCTAGTCGATTGTGGATAAGCAACCCACATGACGTAAGGTGACTGACCAGCATGGGGGCAGAAAAGAACAAACTCAAACCAGGTGCCATACTCTCTACAGTAAAGCAATACCCATTGTCCAAAGAAGCAGATGAGGGAATGCATGACACAATCAAAGCACTGCCTAACCAAGGCAGCGTGCATTCAGACTCACCTTACAAAACAACTACCTACCCATTGAAGAAAACAAAAAATTGAGATCATGGAGATTCTTTCAGAATCCCTGCCTTCTGACCGACATAGTGGAAGGAGATTATCCATAGTACCAAATCCTGCATCCATATTATGCAACATTCCTGCAAATGCAGTCTACTTTTCTGTAGTAGACCTCAAAAATGCATTTTTCATCCTTACACCCAGTCTCACAATACTTGACAGCATTTTAATAGCACAGAAAGAGATTCCAGCATGCTAGGTTGCCCCGGAGGTTCTGTGAGTCCCCCAGTGTCTTCATCAGAGTCCTCCAGATGGACTTGGTGAACATCAGCATGGCCAGTACACTACTAGAATATGTAGACGACTTACTAGTGTGCAGCACCACAGATGAACAGTGCAGGAAAGACACAATACAACTCCTGACAATACTAGCAGACCCAGGATACAAGGTGGGCAGACACACATTGCAGTGCTGCCAGAAAGAAGTGGTATACTTAGGGCAGATCATATCCACAACATGAAAAAATAAGCCCAAACAGAGCCACAGAAGTGAGAAACACACCACAGCCAAGTACAATCAGAGAGATGCAGCAGTTCTTGGGTGTTCTCTTATTCTACACATGTTAGACCCCTATTGCAGGCACTCAAGGAAGCCCGGAAGATCAAGGGTTTCAATTGTATGGACAGAGGAAATGGCAGACAGCTTTGAAGATCTCAATGTAACAATCAACAGTGCACCTGTACTAGCAACACCAGATTACAAAAAGCAGTTTTTGTTATTTTCAAATTCAAATGGCCAAGGCATACAACCATTTGGCATTTGATAGTGGCCTACTACACCCAGTAATACAAGGACATTGTCCATGTGAACAAGCATTAGCAGCAGCTACATTTGCAGTACAGAAATCTGCCACAATTGTCAAGGGATGTCCACTCACTTTGTATGTCGAGCATGTAGTAATTTCTAAATTCAAGAGAAACAAATCCACATTCACCACACAAAGAATAAGTGGATATGAGGTAATTCTGACACATTCAGCTATCGCCATAGTGAGGTGTTGCACAGTTAACCCAGCAAGTTACTTTGCTAAGCCAGTAGAACCAAAAGACAAAGTTCATGATTGTGCAGTATACGAGGGAGGTTCAGATGAGTTCAGCAGGATCAGTGAAGACACCATAAAAACAGGAGAATTAATTTATGTAGATGGGCCATCAAGCATAGACCAGGAAAGGAGTCAAAGGCACACAGGGAGGACAGCTCAGGAGCAACGTGCTCGCCTTGGAAGAAAGACGACACGGAGCAACACAGGTTTGATCCCCGGGTCTGCGTTTAGAAAGCTCTGGTTTTATTAAGCACGTTATAAATAACCTATCATATCATATAATATCACTCGGGTAGCAGTAGCGAAATATAATATGGACCATAGGGAAGAATTTCAGATAATCACGCAGCAGAGATCAACCTCACATTATTCAGCACAAGCAGCAGACCTCATTGCACTCATTGAAGCATTACAAATATCAGCATGTGAGGATGTTACAATTTACACTGAGTGTCCATACATGACATCTACAATATACTCAGGTTTATCAAGATGGAAGCGAAGGGCATATAGAAAAGTAGATGGGTCCCCAGTTCAGCATGCAGTTCTATTAGCAAGATTAATTGAAGCACTAATAGGCCCTGTTCATGTAGCAGCTGTGAGGTATACAGCACACTCCAAATGAACAGACTTTGTGTCTTGAGGAAATGCATGCGTGGATGCAGCTGCAAAATAGGAAGCTAATATGCTCTTTTTGGAAGAAGGCAAAATACCTGCTACCACAGCCCAACAGAGAGGGCTACCAGAAGCAAACAGTGCATTGTCAAAAGTGCATATCATTGAATTTCAGGAAAGAGCCCCAGCAGAAGAAAAATCTTTATGAGAAAAACGAGGCTGCGTCCTATCACCTACTGACATTATGTGGAGACAAAGCAGCACAGCTAAAGTAGTCATACCCTTAGTTTTTTTATTTATCTATAGTGTATTTTGTTAGTTAAAACCTTAAACACTTTCACAATATATACACAATATACATAATTCATTATACACAATATAATTCAGTATTACATATAAAACCAGAACAAACAAATCTATACCTTTATATAACTAATTTTCATTAAAATCTGTACATTAAAATACATTAATTCTCTCAGGATTTCCTCTCTAAAATTCCAATTTAAAATGCTTAACAATTGGCAAAACGGTAAATATCCTGAGTTATTTCATTGCTTACATTACATATAACATTCAATTACAGCCTTCAATACCAAATAAATACTCCCACCAATCTGAGCAAGAGGGTTCTTTCATCATTTGATCACAAATTTGGTAACCTTTACACACTTTTCTGTACCCATGCTCATAGATGTATGTTTTCCCCACTCTGACCAGATCCTTTTCCATATATAGAATGCAGGAGCAATATACATAATAAGAGTTGCCATATAGATAATACTCCAAAACTGGTCAGACTTAATCATTCTATAATCTGAGATTATGTTATTATAGCCTGCCTCAAACCAATTGGTCAAATTATTCCATGCAGTGAGTAAATGTCTAATGGTCTCCACCTCTGTTTTACAGTATCTACATAATTTTTTCTCCCTAGCAATTCCCTTCCATGCTCCAACATATTCTAAGCAGGGTAGCATATTAAATCTGAGGAGCAAAATGAATCTATTAAGCTCTCTATAACTAGTCTTCAACAGATAACTACAAGGTACATTTGGGGATATTGTTTGAAGACTATAAATTGCGAACCTGGTTTTACTACCCAGACTATCCAGATGATTTATTAAATCCCATTGGATAGCTTTCTTTTTAAGTTTCGTGAACAGGGGATTTCATTGGGCAACTTAAGATTGATCAGTTCTAGGAAAGTTTGTGCAGTATTAGTTAAATCCTTAATGGCATCATTATTATGGTCTCCATTATTTATAATCTCCCCCAAAATACTGATCAGACTACCAGCCTTATTAGTGCCCAAAGTCATTTTAATGTAACGTTTGCATCACCTAATTTTCCAGAGTGTTAGCCATGATGTAAGACCAAGTTTGCAGCAAATAGCTTCTATAGGAGTTCGTTTAGTTACTCCCAATGCCGGTCTCCACACCCTGCCTTTGATTTTGTGTAAATTTTCCATATATTTAGCTGCTACCGTATCCGATGCATACATGGCACATGGAATAATGCATGACTTATACATTACAAGCAAACCTTCTATGGAGTATCCTCCCTTTTGATTTATGTATGATCTCATAATGTTCCATTTTTTTAAAATCTTTTTACCAATCATATCCACATAATGATCCAGGTGAGGAATATTTTTAACTGTCATACCTAGATAGGGATATGAATCTACTACTTCTATTTCTTGGGTATCTATACTCCATCTATATTTCGCTGTTTGCTTCATTCTACTCTTTTTTCCAAATAACAATATCTTGGTTTTATGCACATTGATACTAAGACAATTTTCTTTGGAATATCTATGTAGTTCATCTAACAGTCTCTGCAACCCTATCTGGGTCTTATCTATCAAAATTGTATTGTCGGCATAAGAAAGCCAACAGATAAGTCACTGATCCTAGGAGCGAATTTGTGAATACTATCAAATCTGTCTCCCATATTCGATGCATACAAATTATACAGGGTGGGGGAGGTAACGCACCATTGTTTAAGCCCTATATTAGTTTCAATGGGTAAAGTTCTTTCTTTCCCTTTTGTAAATACATAACAGTGGTTTTTCCTGTATATTTCTTTAAGAAAGTGTAGTACAATAGGGCTAATCTTCTACTTTTCTAACTTGCCCCGCAATCTCCCCCTGTCGACACAATCAAATGCCCTAGTGAAGTCGATAAAACAAGCATAAAGCTCTGTTTCTTTCTTTACCGCTTCCGCCACTAGAACATTTAATGTAATGATATTATCGATGGTGCAATACCCTACTCTAAAGCCTGTCTGTAACGGGGTGGATACAATTATTATCTTCAATCCATTTATTAATAATTTGCAGAAGAAGAGTGCAGAACATTTTGCAACTGGAATCTGCCATCGCAAGTAGCCTATAGTTTTACGGACAGGATCTTCCACCTTTTTTAAACACAGGGATAAAGATAGCTTGTCTCCAGCTATCAGGTATCTCTCCTGTTTTCCAAATATGAGTAAAAGGTTCAAGCATGATGGTAGCACATTTTTCTGGGTTACGCTTTAATACAATATTTGCAAGGCGATCTGGCCCTGGTGCTCTCGACAATTTCATGTCCTTAATAATATTGAACACCTCGGGAAAGACCAGTTCTTCATTAAACCATTTTAACTCAAAGGGGTCCCTTTCCCTTCTTTAAAACATAAGGAGTTTACAAACTCGATTCAAGCTTCAATTTGTATGATGTTAATGTCAGTGTTTTCTTTTTCAGTTATATGTTGTCGATACAAATACCAAACTGTCTTTACATCCTGTGTCCTACAGAGACTAAAGATACATTTCCAATGGGCATTGTGGAGATTATGTTCACAGGCCTTAAGCCAATTACTGAAATTCGTATGGATCTTAGTTACCTTAAGAAGGCGATCCTTCATAGTTAGATTAGAGTCATTCTTTACCAGCCTAATTGCACAGTTTATTTCTTTCTTTTTACTTACAATCTGGCAATCATAAGAATATTTATGTTTTTCCCTTGTTTTTTTTAATTAATTGTGATTTGACGTTCAGTCATCTGAATCATACCTAAAAGATTACCAATCACCAGGGGTCCATTAAGTACCAAGGCTTGTCCATTAATAGGCATGAAAGTAAATACTTTATCAAACTTCACCAGATAATTTTCTGTCCAACAGATCTTGCTACCACTAATATTCGATTATAAATTTAATTCCGGATAATACCTTCTAATTGATTGCAAACCTCCAAAAGTACATTTGAGGAAGAGGTGGTCACTATGAGGAGTAGGCACATGCTCAAACTCTAGTATCCTCTGTCC
Source organism: Ambystoma mexicanum (assembly GCF_040938575.1). NCBI lineage: Eukaryota > Metazoa > Chordata > Amphibia > Caudata > Ambystomatidae > Ambystoma > Ambystoma mexicanum. The sequence continues at coordinate 254,470,203 of NC_090936.1, forward strand.
CCATCCCCCACTCACAAACATATAATCTAGTCTATAGGAGGCACTACCATTAGTCCATGTAGAGCCATTAACATCCAGATTGACCGGCTGTAAAAAATGCAATCCCCCCAACTATGCATCAACTCCAGCCAGATCATTCCTGTGGTGGTATGGGAGAGAATATGTTTTCCTCTATCAGTAATATCATCTTCAAAGGGAATTGGCAATACAATGTCACCACCCAAAGCTTCCCATGCATCACATTTTAGCATAACAACATCACACAGTGATCTCCCACTATCATGACATTAGCTTTTGGATCTTCAGTATGCCAACCCTCAAGGGTAGCCTCAATCAGCTTAATCACTACCATCAAATTGTCCCTAGTAGGTCTAAAGTATATATTTTTCAACAGAAAAACCTCCTTTGTATCAGTGTCACCAATTATCACACACATCACCGAGTCCGATGTACCAAATTATCATAATGATTTACATTTAATGTATTTTTCACCCCCACACATCGACCCCCTTTTGGTCTTCCTCGAGACCCAATGCATGCAGGATTGGTTAATACATTATAGCCATCTAGTAAAATAGTTCCCATGAGCCATATTTCCTGAATTTTAAATACCTCACAGTTATTGAGTCTGGCTATAATTTATGTAATAATGAGTGGAAACCTCTGCTGTTCCAGTATATGATGGTTCTACTCTTGCATTCTAACTCAGTTCAGCCCTCCATTAGATAGTTTCGATCCGGTATCCATCTATCCATACATGTTTGCTGTTGCTGGGAATAATCTAACCTCCCATTTACTAAAGGACATGTGATTTCCCAAGTATTATCTTTCCCAGCACTATTACATATGATTAGTTCAAAATCCTTTGTTTGAATAATCTCTGATTAATTCAACGAGAACCGCTGTTCCAAACTGAACTATGGACCAATTTTCCCAGATGCCCACCTCAAGTTATATGACTCCGTCAATATCTAATCTCTTAATACCTTGTAGTTTGGTGACCTGTCCTAAGCGGTCAAGCAACCAACTGCGATTCAAGAAGGGACTATTTTCTTTAGGTCATTTCCCAACAATCTTAATACTTTTACTGCATATTATACTTTTATTAATCTGTTCCGCCTGATGAGGTTCACCTTCTCTCTCTTTCAAACACCAATTACAATACATAGCTAGTTTTTCCATTTCTCTCCTATAAATCTCCTTTTCTCTGGCATTCAAGTCAACCTTTTCATCATTATATTTAATATCAATATATCTAATTCCAGTTTCCCTCATAGACTGATGTTCACTATGATCTACTATCTCGGCAACCACACTTGTTTCAGCTTCAATATCATTACTTGAACCTATACGTATAACTTCCTTCTCAACATTCTCTCTGAAGCTACTAACTTTGGCCTTACCCTTAAAGGAATGGTTCGGTCAGAAATTTTTATTGGCCCTACTGGTCGGTCATGTGTTTTTAAGCCTAAGTCGCTCGATATTAGAAAAATTTCCTATGGCTCTTACCCGAGTTTTTGTCCATTAAACGCACGCAAAAACAGGCAGCAGGGCGCAGCCATTTTGTGATAATCCTATCACTTGCCCCATCGCCCTGGGTGACCTGCTTTTGCGGCACTAAATCATATCCCCGCCCCTGAGCCTGTCATCAGCAGCCGGGTACCGCCTATTTCACAACGCCAAAGCACGTCTCGTGGCAACATTTGCTGCGCTTCAGCTAATTACGTGTTGCCATGGAAATGGTAGGATGCCTCTTTACTCAATAATAAACAGCCTGTTTGACAACACACAGCAGCAGATTCCCGATTCCATTCCTCTCTCTGTGTTACTTTGAGTATTCTGTGACTCGTTTCTGTGCTCTGGTCAGCTACCTTTACCACTTGTAGCCCGTGTGAACACCTGTAGCATTGCTATAAATTATTTTAGTTTGTTTACCACACAATGGCTACAATAATGCCCTACATGTACGAGACCAAGTATACCGAGGAGGAACTACTGGAAAGGGAAACAAGCGAAAACGATGGGGCTTCGGACGGCATTTGGCAAGACGAATCAACGGATGAAGACAGTGGACCTAGTCGCATGGACGGTGTTTCCACTTGTTGCACATGCAATCGGTGCGAGCTAATGCGAACCGAGGACGAGAACTGCTGCTGCTGTGAAAACTCGGTATACATGTCCTACATTTCGGAAGGCGAGCCACGGCCGCAATGCATCAGAGAGCTGCCAGACTTCAGGGCAGCCTGCCTTACACGGTCCGTGTTGAGGATAATGATGGTGCTTATGCACGAACTTTGTGCAACTGTTTGTCCTCGTAATCCGAGTAACGAGTAAGTATACTCTGGTTGTGATGCCGCTACTATTTCATGGTCGTCTCCTATATTCAAAATTACATCTACATTTCATTGTAACGCATGAAAGTTGTTCAATAGTGTGCAGTGTCTAGATACCATTTGTCCGAGCAGAATGCCATTAGTAACAAGAATTGTCACTGACAACAAAGGTTTAATAAACTTATCTTGGTCATTTAAAAACAGTTTGTATCATTCTTTTTCACAGGTGGTACAGGCTGGTGGCCTATCGTTCCTTTACATGGTGGCTTCAAGGGAGGCTTAGACGCCGCGTTCGAAGAGTAATACCCGCCTGTGCCGTTGCTGCCATAAGACAAACTTTCCCCAGTGACAGCGGTCAGTACAGGGGATTTTCCCTCGCTGTGCTGCAACCTGACCTGTACAATGTGTAAAGTTTTGTATTTTTGTGCCATCAAAATAAGAAACAAAATAAAACACCACATATATTTTAACAACGGTTGTTTTCGATTTTTTAAATGAATCAAGTGTGTCTCCATTCAAGAGTCTTCCTGTGCCTTGCCTGCACGCCCACTGGCTCATCCACCCCCCCTATCAAAGTCAAAGGCAGTTCGCACCCAGGATGAGGGCTGCCATGGTGTGCTGTCCGGGGCGATAACGGCCAAGGTGCCAAACACCATGTACACTTCAAAGCTGTCTATCGTTCATGGGCGATTGTTCCCATGTCCCCCTTCACACCCCGTGTCTCCGGCCAGGATGCCCCCTCATGCTGGCCGCCCCCTGCAATCCACATAAGTGTGTCTCCATTCAGCAGTCCTCCTTTGCCTTGCCTGCATGACCACCGGCCCATCCACCCCCCTATCAAAGGCAGTTCACACCAGTGGATGCGCGCTGCCATGGGGGGATGTCGGGGGCGCAAACGGCCAAGGTGCCAAACAGCATGTACACTTCAAAAGGTATCCCACGCCCAGGGGCCATCGCTCACATGGCCTCCTCAGACCCAGTGTCTCCAGGCAGGCCTCCCCTGACGCTGGCCGCCCCCCTGCAATCCACATAAGTGTGTCTCCATTCAGCAGTCTTCCTGTGACTTATCTGCACGCCCCAGGCCCATCCATCCCACCCCCTCTCTATCAAAGGCGGTTCATGCCAGTGGATGTGCGCTGCCATGGGGGGCTGTCAGGGGTGCAAACGGCCAAGGTGCCAAACAGCATGTACACTTCAAAAGGTATCCCACGCCCAGGGGCCACCGCTCACATGGCCTCCTCAGACCTGTCTCTCCAGGCAGGCCTCCCCTGAAGCTGGCCGCCCCCCTGCAATCCACATAATACCACGACATATACACGTCATTCATTCACAAACACACCCCTGTTTCTAATACTTTATAAACCACTTGATTTGTCTCATGAGAACATCTTTGTGCTTTGCAAGTCAACTCCTGAACAAGCTACCTGAGAACCACTGAGATCGATGCTAATCAGCTCGACGTCGTGCCATCTGTGAACTTCTGTGACCGCTTCGAGCAAACTCGTCAGTGTGCTAACTGTGGCCATCTACCTGTTCTTCTGCCTCAAACTACTGGGCTTGCTGAATCTAACTGTTTGTTGGTCAAGGTAAGGCCATGTATCACAGTCATATTTCGGTCATTTTTAAATGTCTTTATATTTGCGCGTAGAGTACTCAATAGTGCTATGTTCATTTGGCTCATTGCTATTGAATTGTGTTTCAATTGTTATGCTATCAATCGATCTATTTATTTTCATCTTTGTCAATTGTCATCGAATTGCAACCTTCGCGGTCCTGTCTATAATGTAAGCATGTTTCCTTCTCGTGAAAGACAGTATATCCAAGGGATGAGTCACATGTTCAGAGTTTAGTCACATCATTTATTAATTTGTGAAAGTTATGCAAATACCAAGCCGCACTTGATGAACTGGTATAGTTCCGGCGACCAAAACAAACCTTGCATTGAACATTATATGGTTCATTTACTTTTTTATCACATTTTTATTCATCAAGAATTTAAAATAATGTTGATATTTACTTTTCAGAATTTTCAACAAAGCCTGCCTGTTCGATTAGAGGTTGCCCTTCGAAGACCCATGCTAAATCTGAAGGCACTACAATGCATGTATTCCCTAAAACTGTTGATCGAATAAGAGAATGGTCAGACATTGCGGATAACCACCGGAAGAGCTTGAGAGATGTTGCTTGCCAGACCATTTACACTATGGAGGAACTATTAATTCAGGCGCGGCGTGTTCAGACTCAAGATGCCCATGTCCAATGGCCAGAACATGAATTGAATGTGTCCGCAGAATCCAGTAAAGTTTTATTGGACCATTGCTACAGTGCGACTGCACCACCACAAGAATATGATACTGGATGTATTGAAGATAGCTCTGAAGTAGTCGCAGATCAATTCACACAATCTACACCAGCAAAAAAAATGCCACCCGAAAAGCTGTCGACATTGTTGTGTTCTCCCATCAATGTTCATGTAATAGATGTTGATATGGCAGAGAATGAACCAGCAGCACTATTCACCGATGCATCAGAACCTGATATCAGCGATATTAGTTTCAATTCTGGTGAAATGTCCGGAACGATGCAGTCCGAAACAACTGTGATGCAGGTTGACAGTCTAATGAAAGAGGGCAAATACATAGTATTCGACAGTTGTTTGATGGATATTATAAGTATGCTGAAATGTGGGCATTCTGTTAGAGGGGAAGTATGTGGGCAGCCATTGATTCATGTGACTCGTCAAACACAAGGCAGTAACGTCAAAATACATGCCGCCTGTACATTACATCATATGTTCTCATGGTCTGCACAACCGATGCTGGGGAAACTGCCAGCAGGCAATCTACTGTGTGCAGCTGCCTCACTTTTTAGTGGGTCCAGTTTTAGAAAGTTAGAGTCTTTCTTTCAGTTTGTGGGACTCCATTTCATTTCTAAAATGAAGTACTACGAATTCCAACATGATTATCTATTTCCGGCCAATAGTGATGCTTGGAAAATTGAACAATTGTCTCTAAAAAGTACATTCGAAGGCAAATGATTCAGGCTAGCCGGCAATGGACAGTGTGACAGCCCTGGATTTTCTGCCAAGTACTGCACCTACCACTTTCAGGACATGGATGGTAAGAAAATTGTGAGTTCGGTGGTCGTGCAGGTGTCCCAATGTAAATCCTCAGTGGCCATGGAGAAACTAGGATTTATAAAATCATTGGAATATCTACAATTGAGGGGAATGCACATCAACCTCATAGCCACGGACAGACACGTTTCAATAGCCAAGACAATGAGAGAGCAGTTCCCACATATTAAACATCAATTTGACATATGACATCTTGCTAAATCAATCAATAAGAAAATCTCGGCTGCAGGGAAAAAAAAGGTTTGGAAAGTATTTCACAGTGGTCCCAGTCTATCAGCAACCATCTTTGGTGGAGCTCCAAAACTTGTGAAGGGTCAGTGGAAATCCTACTTGAAAAATGGCCATCACTGATTCACCACTGTACCAACGTTCAACGCTGGACAGAAAACCAACATTTCCACCAATGTGAACATGGCCTTTTGTCCCAAGAGGAGGCACGGAAGAAGAAGTGGTTGATTCCATCTTCACCTACACACAAAGCCATTGAGAAGATTGTTTTTGATAAAACTCTATCAAGAGGTTTGAGGGGACTGACAGAATTCTGTCACACAGGAGGTTTGGAGGTGTTCCACAATATGTGCCTAAAGCAAAGGCCAAAGCGATTGCATTTCGGCATACAGGGCTTGAACCATAGGACTCTACTAGTGGTCTTGGCCCATAACGAGAATGTGTGCCATGAACAATCTAGGACTACAGGAAATGTAGGGATGCTTCGCTAAAATACGGCCTTTGCAAAAAGAAGTAAGAAATGGGTGGTGGAACCAGTATATGAGGAAATGGAGTTCGACTTTGTTAAAGGCCTTATTGTTAATGTACTAGAGAAGCACAGACATGGAATTTTGAGCGATTCTGTGCAGAGCACTGATGCATTGCCACCAAACATTGCCACTGTGTCATGTCCACCCAAAGCAGAGCTCGTTGAGAAGTACAAATCCTGTTTAAATCATTGTAATCTGATTGTCTTTTTGAAACAAATGTTATTGTACAGTGTACATACAAAGTATGCTAACCCTAACACCTCCCTTCACCATCCTGGGTGGCGAACAACCTGGGTGTCATCTTTGACCTCTCTCTCTATTCACCTCATATCGCTGACCTTTTCAATATGTGTATGTATATATTTTTGTTGCTGTAACTAAGCTTCGCAATCTCATGTGAATGCTGCGCACTGTTAACTGAGGGGAGGCTTGCGCATTGCAAATAATAAAACAAACAAACAATAAATCTCACTTTCAACTCAACTCCTCGGGTACCTCATACTTTCCCCCAAAAAGTCAATGGGCCTCATTCCGACTCAGGCGTTAAGGGGTTTACGGCGCCGTAAACGGCGCCGACCCTTAACGCCTGATTACAAGGTTCCCTTTGCGGGATGGCTGTTTAACGCCTGCTTTTTGCAGGCGTTAAAAGCCATACCGCAAAGGGACCTTGGCGATAATTACGGCACCGTAATTCACGGTGCCGTAATTATCGCCTTTCCCCATTCCCCTTATGCTCTATGGGGCAAAAATGGGAATGGGGAAGGGGCCATTGGTGAATGGGGAATTACCGCCCCACTCACCTTGGAATGGGGCGGTAATTCCGCCATCCACCATGGCGGAATTGCAACCTTAGCGGCATGGACCATGGTGCTAATAGCACCATGGTCCTCCGCCAAGGTTGTAATGAGGGCCAATGTCTCCATAGTTATGGTTCTCTAGGGCTGCAAAGCACGCGGACAACGAGGACAAAATTGGGGGCCTTAGAACACGCCAAGCGAGGCATTGCAGATGGGAGAGAAACCAGTTCACATTAGCACATTGAGGCCTAGTAGAAAGATGCAGTCGAAAATTCAAGTTCTCACAGATGGCTTTACATGCGATGTTGCAAAGTAAGAATGTATGCTCATGCAGAGTGAAGGTCAGCGGCTTTGATTTTTTGCTCGCGGGCTGAAGAGGCCCACGACTCGCACTGGCAGTATAAGGTTCTATCGTTTTTTGACCTTGAGAGACAGCGACCATGCCAAAAGGACTTCATTTGAAGGAGGGGTGCAATAACGTAAGAGACGATGAGGCTGAAAATTCTGAAACTACACCGAGTTTCATGTTAGTTCAGTATATGAAAAATCGTTGCCACAAACAGAGTGCAATTTACGGACTGCATTACTCAGACAATGGAAATGGTAAATATAATGTAAGTAACTCTTTAGATGATTTTATACCGGAATATAATAACAATAGCGTTCAGTTAAAGACAGGTTAAGTTGTACTTGTTCGTTCTGTGTGGCATATTACAATGAAGCGCAAGTAAAACATTTGTGGGATCGTCTTTGTACCGGGCACATGGGCATGCATTTGCCCATTCGACACGCATATAAACAAATAGTCGTTTCTCAGTGGTTCAACGTTAATTAATCATTACTTTGTGTGTTAACCTCGATTTCTTTCGTCAGTTTTCGCAAATAGTTTCACCTCGGCCCTAATAAATAAAATGAATAATAGTAATAAAGATCGGCTGGCGAGACTAATTTCAATTTTTATGTTTTCAAAACAGGTACATCCTACCGTACTGCGACTGCCACCTATTCCAGACCCCAGCCGATGGTTTCTTCAATCGCCAGCTTCAGCTTCTTGTAAACAACTGCGCTACATTGACTATCTCATGGGATGATCGCCAAGGGCCCTGTTGCCCTTACGCAGTACTAACAGCTAGAAGCAAGATATCAACCTTTACGGTGGCCTAGTGCCTCGCTGATGGAACAGCCTTGCAATTCACCGTGCAACCAAAGTGCTTCTTTTAACGAAAACCAACACCCTGTGTACCATAAAGGAACAGCGCGTGACTCACAATAAACTTGAGAGGATTTGCGGATCGAGAGTAAAGAAAAAAAAATCCATTCCGATTTAATATGCCAATTGCTGAATATTCTCTAAACATTTAATGTCAAATAAATGTACTTTACCAAATGTACCGTATTGCTGTTTGATTTTAAAGTACAGTTTCATATTCCGAATTGTGGCACGCTGTGTTGTGAGTTGATCTGTGTTGGTTTCCGGGTTCTGTGTGAAGTCGCGTAGAAGATGACTGGGCGCGTTTGCCTACGCAGCACAGTAACGTCACGGAGAGAGGCCGGGAATATGAATGTTTTGATAATGTCAGGCTCAGGGGCGGGGGATATGATTTAGTGCCGCAAAAGCAGGTCACACAGGGCGATGCGGCAAGTGATAAGATTATACTGCCTGTTTTCGCGTGTGTTTAATGGACGAAAACTCGGGTAAGGTCCATAAGAAATTTTTCTAATATCGACCGACTTAGGCTTAAAAACACATGGCCGACCTGTAGGGACAATACAAATTTCTGACCGAACCATTCCTTTAAGGCAATATTTCAGACCTTGTTCCTGCTCTTTTCTAAGGCTACCAGAATGTAATTCAAAACTATTTGCTACTTCAATGCAATCTACCTCATCCACTGAAGTTTTAGCTGAGGCTAAATTATTCTTTTTACCCAACTTCTTCTTTTTCGATTTACCCACTCCTTTTTTATTACCCCTTTTATAGTTACTTTTATGACATGTTCTTCTTGTCTGACCTTGGGAATACTCCATTCCATCTTCCCTCTCTAATTCAACTATACTTCCATTATCTGGGTCAATTATTTTAACATGTGTGGTTTGGAGTACCTCTTCAACTTCTGTTATCCCTAATTGTTCTTTATCAATCAATGAATATAGACCGCTCAGATTATCTTTCCCAATTTCCTGAGATATAATTGCTGTTTCTCCTACATCATTAACCTTCCAAATTCACCCAAAAGGCCTATCGATTTAACATTTACATGCATAGACATCATCAGATCTTTCAATGATAGTTGCTCATTCATTAATTGAGTGCAGATGCCCAAAAGTATGTCAACAGTCGTAGTTAATGCATCAATTTTTCCTTTTAAACTAACTGAACTATCAATTTCTGATGGAGCTTCTGACCAAGAAACATTTTCATCACCCTCATACTGGGAGTCATCTTCTACCAATATCTCTAAATCTGGTGTAACAGACAGATTAGTTCCTATAATATTATCCAATCCCTCCACATTCTCTAGACTATTGTGGGATTTATATATGGTCTGCTTATTAGCAAGTCCCATAGCAGGTCTTCGAAAATCATGTTGTATATTGGACAACTGGTCCTTCTCAAATGAATGGAGATCAGCTCCAGAGGAGACCCCATAGAGTGTCTTCTAAAGTCCTTATATAAGTTAAGTAGGGAATTATTATCCACCGTAAAACTGGTGTCTGAATGAGGGGTCATTTCCTCAAAAAGATTGTTGTCCCTCACTATCTTGAGAGTGAGGAAATCATAGATTTTTGATTGCTCCAGACCAGGTTTCTTGACCGTTTTTTTACTAACAGTCATGCCAAGGTCTATTGCGTTTATATCTTTACCAGGTGAGGAGCCTTTGTTGCCTTTACCACTTTTATAATTGTATCCTTTATATGATTTCAGCTTGGGGGCCATATTCGAAAGGCTATACAATCCTGCCCAGTATACCGTCTCCCACTAATTAGTACCTGGAAGGAAGGAAGGATATATAGTATATCCGGCCTCAGTTCTTTATCCTAGTGGACAGGCAGAAGCTGTAACTACTCATTTATGCCAATCTATTAACAGTTCAAATTAATACTCAATTACCAATTCATAATATTTATTAACATATATAAGATAAAATCATGATACTAATTACCTTAATGTAAATACCTAAGAGACATATAACATATGCCAATATAAAAAAGTTAAAAGAACACCATTTAAAATGTAAATATCTAAATGAGAGTCAAACTCCACTACAATACACTAATCCAGCGATCTTAACAAACAGGCCCGAAAATAAGGACCTGGGTTGAATTGAAAACAAACCCAGATTACAGTCTGAGGTAATTAATATCAAGAAACTTATATTAATAATATAATCTTAGAAGTCAATGCAGATGGCAGCTTCCAACAACCGTATGTCTCATACATCTTTAGCCATAAAACAGGAGAGGGAACGCCAGATGGCTTGAGGAGCTGCCAGAGTTTGTCTCTCCTCCCCCACTCTGGGGTCCTTCAGCATGTAGATTCAGGGAATCTGATCACAGTACAGCAGTTACTTAAGGAGCTCTCGATGGAGACAGGGATACAAAATGATTAGTAGTTCCCAATGGGCTGGATGGAGCTGGCGGGTAATAAATTTCCATTACCTGACAATAAAGTTAATTCCCACCCGCCATCAGCCAAACAGGCTCCAAACAGCAGCACCTCGCCCTTTACACCTCAGGGCTTAACGCTGCATGGTTAGTAGACCAGTGTTTTTATGCGCGTAGTTCTGAAGTGGGCGTGGTCTAAAGTTGCCGCGCTGCAGGGCCAGTAAAAGTAAATTCCCTCTGTATTCTGGGATCCAAATGCTGCGTTTCACCTCACAAGCAGCTTTTTCAACAATTCAATAGCCCCGATCCGAAGAAGCCCGGTGTTTTTATGCGCGTAGTTCTGAGGTGGGCATGGTCTAAAGCTGCCGCACTGCAGGGCCAGTAAAAGTAAATTTCCTCTGTATTCCGGGATCCAAATGCTGCGTAACCTTGTTGTTAAACATTGCCCTAGAGCAGCTCCACTACCCCATGCATGCACCTAAGCAGCACTTTGATGCTGACATAAGAGAGGACTGGTTTGTGCCAATTCTGGCCAAATGTGCCAATACATTTGTAGCCAACTGCACTACACGTCACAAATATCATCCAGGGCAAACACTCAAGACATTAAAGGGAACAATGTCCCACCCCACAGGGCCATTCAAAGAGCTCCACACAGACGTTATTGATGCAGTGAACCATTGCAACACTTGCAGGTATGTACTAGTGGTACTTTGCACATACTCCCATTGGATAGAGGCAGAGCTCTGTGCCAATGCAGACACCAAATCAGCCGCAAGGTTCCTGGTCATGGAAGTGTTTAGTAGATGGGGAATCTGTGAGGCATTGAGGTCAGATAATGGCCCCCATTTTGTTAATGAATTTGTAGCAGAGGTTACCCGATTATTAGGAATCAGGCACAAGCTGTACACAGCGTACCACCCACAATCAAATGGTATGTAAGCCAATTAATAACCATTACTTTATGTGTACTTAACACATTTTTTTAACAGACCATACAAACAGGGAAAATAATATAACACAAGAGACATTAGAAAATGCTCTGCAGCGAATGGAACAAAAACTGGATATGCTAATGAAAATGTCAATCTTTTAAAACATTTTGTGGAGGACCACATAAAAGAAAACATTAAATATCATTGTCCAACATGTATCTGTCCCCCCTCTCTATGTCCCAGTCAACTATCCCCAAACCCTCACCACCAAGAAAAACGTTATGATGAGACTTCCATCCCTTCATCCCCTCCCATCCATCATCTTCAAACCCCTAATTCCCCTGTATTTGTGTCAGTTTCTGTTTCCTCCTCTCTTTCATACATTTTATATTTGTATATAATAATAAAATATTATGTGTGTTGTTACTTTATTCCTCTGTGTCTTATTTTTTTTAAATCGCAGGTAAGGTGTCCGCGGACAGCGTGGGTGTCCGTAATTGACCAAAATGGAGGTGTCCTAAGAACACTATGCCTGTCTGTACTGTCCGCAATCAAAATGGAACTGTTCTTAGAACACACTCGATGTCCGAGATGTCTGCAATTAATCAAAATAGAGGTGTCTTAAGAACACTATGCCTGTCTGTACTGTCCGCAATCAAAATGGAACTGTTCTTAGAACACACTCGATGACCGGGATGTCCGCAATTAACCAAATAGAGGTGTCATAAGAACACTATGCATGTCCGTACTGTCTGCAATCAAAATGGAACTGTTCTTAGAACACACTCGATGTCCGGGATGTCCCCAATTAACCAAAATGGAGGTGTCCTAAAAACACTATACCTGTCCGTACTGTCCACAATCAAGATAAAACTGTTCTTAGAACACACTCGATGTCTGGGATGTCCGCAATTAACCAAAATGGGGGTGTCCTAAGAACACTATACCTGTCTGTACTGTTCGCAATCAAGATGAAACTGTCCTTAGAACACACCCGATGTCCGTGCTGTCCGCAATCAAAATAAAACTGTTCTTAGAACACAATTGATGTCTGGGATGTCCGTAATTAACCAAAATTGAGGTGTCCTAAGGACACAATACCTATTTGTACTGTTCATAACTAAAACGGGAGTGTCCACACTGTCCATAGAACATCTATGCACATATGCACCGCACCAATAGGTCCTACGAACATCGCGCCTGTCCGTAACTGTCAGTCGCATGTGTGTCGCACTTTTAATTAGTTCAAGGACCCGAACATTGTCCGTAGAACACCCGCGCACAACTGTCCCTGCACATTTGGTGTCCTGCCACAGCCGTCCCATTCGCGAACATGTCCGCAACATCATGTGTCCACACCCACGCTGAGCATGTGTCCTTATTTGCAGACACTGTCCGGGTCCCAGAACATTTTAAAAGTACTTTTTTGGACAATCCAAAGTATTTTACACTAAAAGTTCACCATTGCACATGTCCCAGACAATGTCCCTGGCGATCTATATACTTTTGGACGTTTTTGAGCCTTTTTTTGGTGTTCGAAGTGTCCACGGACAGACCGGCTGTAGAAGGCCACACCCTAGAATTGCTCCTCATTGTTCTTCTGGCTACCTGACAGAGCATTGCTTCTGACTTGCACTCACTGCATTGCTGATGACTTTTGCCTGCTGTCCTACAGATTGTGACCATGGCTGCTTCAGCTTCATCACCACCCCCACCCCCTCCACCACCACCACCTCCCCAAGTGCCTGCAGAGGGGAACAGGCACGAGGATGCAGAGGAGACGGGTGAAGAGGATAAAGAGGATGAGGTAGTGGAAATCCCTACTACCAGCATTTGCCGTGAGTCTTGGGTGTGGCAGTTATTTACCACTCTTGATGGAGTGCCAAAAACTTGTGTGAATAAGGTCACCTGTAATCAGTGCTACAGGGTGCTGAGTCATGGAAGGCCTGGTTCGTATAGCTTTCGTACGACATCAATGAAGCAACACCTAAGGTTGTTCCACGGTGGGGCTATTCGCAAGATTTTTCCTTACGATAAACATAGTAGGTTGAGCTCCTCTACAGCATCCTCCGTTTCCGCTCCTGTCACCACAAGAGACACTCCTGTGGGACAGTGCATCCCTCCAGCTGCCTCACAGACCATTCATGATGCTGTTGACCCTTACCTTTCAACAGTCACAATATTGTGCATGGGTTCCCAGTCAATTGGTCGAAAACATTTGGTCGACAGGACAATTGGTCGAATGCCAAATGGTCGAATTTTTTTTTTCTTTTTTTTTACCCCTTTTTTGTTTTTTTTTGGGGGGGTCCCCCCCCAACCCCTTTTTTTTCTTTTTTTTTCCCCACACGAAAACCCACAAAACACATATATAAAAAAAAAAAAAATTCGACCATTTGGCATTCGACCAAATGGTGTCGACCAAATTGCAGTCGACCAGTTTGTTGTCGACCAATTGACCGGACACCATTGTGCATGTACTGCGACACAGTACTCTGCAGGGGAGAGAACCTTCATTGTGCTTTTGAGACTGCGGTCAAGGAGCATAAGAAGGTCTGCTATCTACCTAAATAAGGCCCACCCTACATCTTCCTCTCTGCACCTGCTCTTTCTTATCCCTGTGGTTGGTGTCCCTTACTTACCCTCCTTTCCCCTCCTTTCCTTGTGTGTCGTGTTTAAAAAAACAAAAAAAAGGCTCTTTTCAGAGCCGCCTTTCACAGTTTAAAAATCGAAGTGACAAATAAATAGTGCAGGGTCCTGTGCATTTTTTAGAAGTCCGTGGACATTTATTTTTTGGGGGTGCTGCCCTATCAGAACCATTGCATTTTTCTATGGGTAGAAGTGGTGGCTTTGAAAAGAGGCTTTGGTGGTGTTTTATTGTGTTTCAAAAACTTCAAATGATTAACACCAACTGCAAAATGTATTAATGTAATTACAAAAAAGGTTGCAATTAATTTTGTATATTTTACCGAAAATTCTGATTGCCAGCATAAGTAAGATGTACTTCATCTCTGCAAAAAATGTATGTGCTACGAAACATTATATTTTCATTGTGAAAAGAGGACATGCCAACATCTCTTAAAAAGGCACAAACAGCCTTATTGACATTGAGCCTCGCTTTCTCCATTTGTGGACCAAATGAAGAAGAACGCAGCCAATTTGTCTCTGCGCAATACGAGAAAAAATTACTTGGGAATTTGGAAACATGTCCATGACCTTCCCAAGTCCTTCTTTCATTGCAAATTGCAAAGCAATTCCAGACACATGTCTTAACCTATTCCCTCCACAATGTATAATAATTATGTCTGGATGACGCTGTGTCACCAAAGTAGCACAGAGAGGTACCAAATCCAGCCACTTCATTCCACGCACTCCATGCCAGTGCACTTCCACATGAGGGGGTCCGGGATGTGCAGCCACTCCACAGCGTTCTGCATGCACCTCCAACCAATTTATCCATGAGTCTCCCAAAATCCAGATAATCTGTTTTCTGAAACACACAGCCATAGCTATGTGTTCTTCTCTCGGGAAAAATACTTTCTGACAAACTCTCTCCTTAGACAACACACCCAGTAAACCATATTTACCAATCCCTTGCTCTGCTCAGTCTCATTTGCATTCCTCTCAACCCAAAATCCCCATATGTAATACGCGCTGTCTTCGGACAACCGCCGTGTCCGCGGACAAATCAAAAAATCTGAGCGTGATGAATGTAAATTTAAATAATGTACCCCATTTACCCTTTGAGGTTGGCTCTGAAAAGAGCCCTTTTTTGTTTTTTTTGCAGATGCTTGAGACACACTTTTATTTTGTATTTAGTTTTATTTTCTTATTTTACTCCTAAAATTTTCACATAAGCTTCTCCAAAACAGCATGGTATTTCCCCATAAAAGATAAAGAAATGCCATCTTCTTTAAAATAAACAGCATTACGAGAATCAATGTTCTCATTATTACAAAAGAACATTTCAGCTTTAAGCATGAAAACAAACATGCCTCGGTTGATTGCACACCTAGCAATGTTTTGCTGAGGACAAAAAACCAAACTATTGTCCCATATTGCCCTAGGTACTAAACCAGAAAAAATAACTTTGGCATTAGGAAGGACTTTCATTACTGCTTGACCCAAGTGTTCCAAATCCGCCAACAAAGTAGGGGCACTGACATATCCCAAATGCAAAGAACCACCGTGCAAAACTACCATATGGGGACTGTTCATCCTGCCCATATCTTCACACACTTGTACAATTCCCTGCACATTGAAATCAGGCACAGTGCTCCACACCACCTCCACTCCTTTAACATCAACATTGATTGCCACATTCCAGCATTTAGGAAACTGCTCCAAACCATGCACAAACATATCTTCAACCACCAACGCCCTGACTTTCTCCACCTCTGCCATCTTCACTACACACAGCCTCTTTCAACACAAATCCACAACCTCAACACTTGATTGGATAATCCCTACAGTCCCCTTTCCATGCTGGATTTGCTGAGAAACCCCAGATGTAGCATGCCCTGTCCGCAGACAGCTGCGGCGTCCGTGTAGTGCGTAACTCTTAGACAGCCCTTCTACCCTTTCCACTTCACTCTTTGTGCCATTCCCTAATTGGATACAGCTAAGCAGACACACAACCATCCACCAATCACATCCAAGATCTCTACATCTAACTCCATCATCATAGTTCAGCACTTCAAATGTACTGTTGATCACTCTGAGTACAAGTCTCATGTCATTGGAAAGCACCTACTACAAAAACTACTGTACAAGTCTCCAAGATTTCTACTTGCAGCTTCATGCATATCCACATGCATGAATACAAACTACAGGTATGCATATTTTCTGCACAGTACATGTACAGCTCTTGTAGAAATGCATATAAACAGGGTAACTGCCACTTAACCTGTATAACCTATAAAATGAACTTACTGTCATTTTTCCTATCTGCTATAATCAACTGTCACTTGCAAAACTGTCTGCTATCTAAATTCTTTTTTTACACACACAGCTATCTAGAAAGGTGTAATTTCATTTTAAAAGATGGGAATAATAACAGTATAATTGTAGAAAAATACTTAGTAGTGTATTATAAAATGACACACAGCCAGGATGAGTTCATGCATCTTTATACACTCACACGGATAGACACTATCATTAGAAAAGCTCCCAGCTGAAATAACACCACTGCCTCTACATTACACCCTTCTGCTTTATTACCCACAACTTCACAAATGCATACATGTCATGCTTTTCTATACAGTTCCTGCCATTTACCCTATAAAAATTGCAAAATAAGTATATGATTATTTCTTCAATCTCCTAACATCCAATAACACAGCCTTAAGAAACCAAGTGAGTTTCATACGCTTAGTATTATACTCATTTGCAAAGCATGTTGAACTAACAGGTAAAATATACAGGCAGCACATAGTCAAAGGAAACTGCATGCACACACTATGTTCAGTTATCAAAAAACACTACTACTACAAAAACATAAAAATCAATGTCTAAATTAACAACAGTGCTATAAACACACAAAATCATTAACTTCTTTCATTTACAATTTCAGTGAAGACCACTCTTCTGAAAAGCAGCGGCATCTGAAGTACAAACAACAACTCAGAAGAAACCTACTCTTTCCATACAAAAAAGTAAGTACAATATTACCATAATGTTCTTACTGTTACTCAAACACACTGTGGGGCTGAATCATGATATTTGTGCATCGAAAAACGGGGATTTGTGTGCCATTCTGCCCACAAATCCCCATTTGTTAAACAGGGATTTGCGGGCAGAATGGTACACAAATCCCCATTTTTCGGTGCACAAATTCCATGAATCAGCCCCTATCATGTTAGTATTGCAGAACAAAGAACTGTTTTAATTCTATACTATTAGATTTAGTATTAGTGCTTCTCCACACCACTAGCTTACTTTGTATTGTCATCTGAACCCCAGTATAGTAACACACAAATACAAGAATAGCCTTCCCATGTAGCTGGCCTTTGCACAATCACACACCTCCACATACATCCTTACCATCGTACTGGAACAATCATGCACATATACATTGCACAACAGCCCAACCCATACCTTCTTTTTTTTCCAAAAGACACCAAAGAATGCCTACCAAAATGCAAGTCCGTAGAAAGCAACGCACAAGTAGAGCAAATCAAAATAAAAGTGTCCAAAACAAGCATCCATCTCTAGCAGAATTTGTACAAAAAGTTCAAACAAAACAGCTAATACAGTCATTAAGCGAAACAAAACAAGCTTCAGTACTGAAACTTTGCTTCCTCTTTCAAAATGTAAAACGAAACGGAAAGTGATTAACAAGAATGCAGCTACCACTTCTGCTAACACTGCTCCTATAAATCTTGATGTAGTGGCAAGTAACCATACCAAAAAAGGTGCTTTACAAAATATGTTCCGCCACAGAGTCCTTCAGAATCTTATAAAAACAGGAAAGAAATCATGCACAACCCTCAAAACCTACTGCAGAAAATTAACCTTAGAAGCTCTCATAGACAGTGCAATCCTTCTCAAAAGGAAGTTATTTATTTTATTTTTAAACAGAATGAAACCACTAACAAAACTAACTAGTAAACTACAAAAAAAACTTCTCAATAAATAGAATGTCAACAAAAATATCTTCTTAAATACCTGTGGAGGTGAATGGAGTCACACCAACAGCACAGAACCATATTTAATGAAGAAGCATACAAACAAAAGCAAACAAACACAATTGCCATACATAGCAGTGGATGAGGGTATGAAAAACGTAATAATACCATAATGGAACAATAAATGCTGCTTACAAAAATATCCCCAGAAAACTCAATATCACCTCTCCATTCGACTGAACCAAAACGTAAAGTGTACAAATGGCTGTGCATGTCAATGTGCAACATTGCCAAGAAATCTTTCAAATCTTTACGCCAGTTCCTCAATCAGTATGTGAAAGACAAAGACAAATTGAAAATGAAACTACTACAAAATATGGATACCTGTCCAGTGTGCAAATACACAGGACTACAAGGACATTCATTAGCCTGCATTTCAGGACCTATTTGCAAAAGCACCTTTCATCATATCAAAATGATATCAACACATCATTCAACTATATGAAATCTAGTTCATAAACTGTACTATGCTAAAAGTCCTGCTTTAGCACTAGCCAATTTAAATAATCTTCTGCTTGGTACAGCCAAAGACCTACTTGAAGAAATAGAGCATATCCAGAGAAAATATTTTGGAAGTGAAAGCCACTTGCAGAATGCAATAGCTTTACAACAGACTAGCAACAATTGTACAGATGAAAACCTTTTACTACACACATACAAAAAAGAAATACTAAAATTTAAAAGTACATCCGCTGAAGTACCAAACCATGAGTGGGTGTGTTGCCGCAGAACTTTTTATAAAAGTAGCACAAAAACTGTAGACATAACATACAAAATAGAAGACAATGAAGATTCCAAATGGTTTGAATTAGCTCTCTACCTTATAGCAGAAAACAAATAACTGACCCCTTAATACTTTGCAGTTACTGCACTGCAAAACTTGACAACAACCAAACTCCTTCACATGCTATCACAAATAACTTGGAATTATTCCCATTACCAAAACCCCTGCAACAACTCAATTTATGTGAGAGCATCATAATTCAAACAGTGCACCCATTTCAAGCAATAATATGCCTTCAACCAAAAACAGCAAAATTACCTCCCTCTGAATTCGTGAAAGTCATTTGTGGCAAAGTAGTTTATTTACCATTAGATCTGAAAAAAAATGTACAACTCTGGGAGTGCAACATCCAATAGATCAATCTTTAATTGTCTAAATGGTGTACCTACAAAAGACAAAAAAAATTGGCAACAACTCATGGACTTACATAAAGTTAGATAAGCCTTGCAATGTCTAAAAAAACAATAATGAATACTACAAAGAAATTAATATTGAAGAAAACCTGAGGGAAACCACTGAAATAATTCAAGAGTCACCAGAAACTGGTCAATTTCAACTTCTAGATCCTGTTACAGTATCCAATATTTTAGACCATTATACAATTCATCTATTACACTCTAAAGACACCATAGATGATGCACTGGAAACGTACCAAATGAGGAAAACCAAAGGATCCCGAATCAGCATATGGGAAAAAAGTATAGAAGCATGTGCCTTTCCTCTACTCTTTCCTACTGGGAAAGGAGGAAGGTACGATGATAGACCAACTCAGATAACAGCATCAGAATACCGCTCTTTACGAATGTATTCTGAAGATCCCAGATTTAGACAACATGTGGAATCCATATTCCACCTACTCTTTGAAAGTGAACTAGCAACTCTATGCTACAGAGTTGCACACACATTGAAATCAGGTACCCATTTTCAAAATATGTCAGCTACACAATTACTGCAAAAAGTGCAAGAAAAAGATGAGGTTCTACAATCAAGTATTAGAAATCTGTTAGCAAACATGCATGGTACCAAATAATACTGGTTCTGACGTCACGGAGATGTAAGTTGTATGATAAGAACCCTTGGCCCACATACTTGGTTTGTTACATTAAGTTGTACAGAATATGCATGGGAAGATTTGCATGATTTCCTATGCATAGCAAACAAAAGCAAAATAAACATAGATATCCTAACACCTGGAGAACTCTTCTCTCTAGATCCTGTTAATGTTTCAAGATATTTCCATCATCGCTTCATTGCTATGCTACGCTTTATTTGTAATAAAACTGTTCATCCCCTCGGAGAAGTGCAACACTTCTTTTGGAGAAAAGAATACCAAGCCAGAGGAGCCCCACATATCCACATGCGTTTATGGATTAAAGATGCTCCTAAATTTGGTCAAGACAGTGATGCCACTGTGTTACAGTTTATCAAAACATATGTCACTTGTGGAATTCCTTCACAAACAACAAATAATGACCTTCATGCACAAATTTTACAATTTCAAAGACACAAATGTGGGAAATATTGTTGTTGCAAATATATAAATGAAGGGAAATACTGCACCAAATGCGGCTTTGGTTTGCCTAGACCAGTTACCACAACAGGTCAAGTAAACAACTTCATGTCTTCAGTTAGACATAGTGTCAAAGGTAAATCACCTATGAACACATGTTACATAAAAAGAACAGAAGAAGCAAAATATATCAATGATTACAATGCAATAATTGCCCCCTTATGGAATGCAAACATAGATGTGCAGTACATTGCAGACAATTCCACTGCAGTTGCACGATATGTTACAGCCTACTTAACCAAAGCAGAATAAACAGAGCTTAGAGACCTCTGGGATGACCTATCATCTGACAAAACATTGTCATAGAAATGCTACAGCTTAGGCATCAAAATGCTCTCTCATAGAGAATGTGGCTGCTGTGAAGCTGCAGACTGTTTAACTGGTACTGCTTTGTATGGAAAATCTGAAAATATAGTATAGCTAAGTTTTGGTCCTTCTAAATCTAGAAAAAGAGTTCTCAAATAATATGAGGACATAGAAACAATAGCCAAAAATGATCCCTACAGCCAAGACATTTTGAAAAACCATTTACTAGACACATACTACCCAAACAGGAATACCACTTTGGAAACCATGTGTCTATACCACATAGCCCAAAACTTCACATACAAAAATAATATAAAACCGGATACAAAGTGACAAATTGTGAAGGCAGCTTAGTGAAACTTACAAATTAAGCTTAATTAATCATATCAAATTGTCATTAAAAACTCCTCCACATAAAGAACTATATTACATGTCCCAGCTACAACTTTTTAAACCATGGGCAAAAGAAGAAGAGTTACTAGATATCTATGACTCCTATGAAGACGCTTTCAAAGCAAATGAAAGCACTATAACAGATGCAAACTTTACACAGTACAAAACAATGTTGCACAATGAACAGCAACACGAAGAAGAACTCCAGGCGCAACTAGATGAGGTTACTCCCGACAGTAGTCAACCTTCTATTACCGGAAGCCAAGAACCACTGGGACAGCCACTAATAGCAAATGAGGCAGAATTAGCTATAACAGAAGTAGAAAACACCATGTGTCACTATGAAGTAGATACAGAAGACTTCACTGTACTGAAATCAAAACTGAACAATGAACAGCGTAGCATTTTCCAAGAAGTAACAAAACAAATTGAACATGGTGTACAACATGAAAATAAAAACTGTACCTGCCAAAACTACAAACCTTTACTGATATACGTCAGTGGTGAAGCAGGTTCAGGAAAAACATTCTTAATCAAAATCATCAGTAAGTTCCTTCAACAATTGACAAACAACAAACTTTCAGCTTTTGTAACTGCCCCCACAGATTGAGCTGCCCACAATATAGGCGGTGTCACTTTACAAAAATTGCTACTCCTTCTAGTAGAACACCAAAACAAATTAGTTTATTACAAAGTTTCTACAGAAGCTGCAATGGAACTACGCAGAGTTTTGAAACAAATGAAAATGCTACTAAGAGATGAAGTGAGCATTGTCTCCAAACTAATGTTTCCTTTGATTCACCTCAGATTACAAGAGGCACTCAAAACAGACAACAAAGAGCTCTTTGGAGGAAAACACATTATTGTTTTCGGAGATCGACTTCAATTGAGACCAGTGAAAGGTGAACCTATTTCTAAAACCTTAGGCCACAAACTCTGCCGTTAAACCTTTGGCAGCATAGGAAATGTTAACCTTTGGCAACATTTCCAATTCAGAGAATTAACAGAAAACATGCGCCAGTCTGCAGACGTCACATACACCAACATTTTAAAAAGTATTAGAGTTGGTGTACTATCACAAGAAGCACAATCAATATTAAAAACCAGGCACATCCATGCAATCTATGATCATAACTCATGTGCTACTGATGTCACAGAAAAATTAGCACACAAAAATGTCAATTGTATGTCCTTGATGCCAACTCTTGCAAGCTGTTCAAAATTCAATGAAACAATGTTGAAAAAAGAAATGCAACCAATAATTGAAATTTGCTCCACAGACAAACTGGACGTACATGGTATGACACCACCCATGTGTCAACATGCCACAACAAGACTAATTACCTTAGAAAACTCCAACACAGCTGGTTTGGAAAAAATATTAAAATTATCTTTTAACTGTAGAGTAATGCTTAAACATAACCTTGACGTGGAGCAAGGACTAGTTAATGGAGCACTTGGTACAGTTGTTGGCTTTCAAACATACCCACGTGACAATTACATTCAGTTTGTTAATATTCTCTTTGACAAACTATCAGAAGTTAAAAGGATAGGACGCTCAACAGCCTGATTCCTTCTTTTCAAAGGCATGTATGTACGCAGAGAACAATTTTCTCTAACTCTAGCATACACAATCACAAATCATAAGGTCTTACCCTAGATGAAGCATTGATAGATATTTTGCGAACACAGTCTTTAAAGAAGGCATGAGCTATGTAGCACTATAGCGCTTATGTACACTTGACAGACTATTTCTAATTAACTTTGATGCAAGTAAAGTAAATGCTGATATTCCTTGCATTCTATATTAGAATAGAATACGTTCACTGTACACCCCCCATCTAAAAACATATCTTGTTCCACAAAAAGCAAAACGTTGTAAAATAAAACTACTTCAAACAGAAACACAACAGGATCTCACTGCAAATCCTCCAAAGAGAGTAAAGGAAGCTAATACTTCATCAATTATTACAACTAAAGAAGAATCTACTGCTCAGTGTAACTCAAGTACTTCTTCAAAGAAGCAACACACACTCCGAAAAAATGACTTGGACACAGAACTATCAGGTCCATTCAAATTTTCAGTTATAACTGGTGTAAATTGCTATGAAAATATAGTTATAAATATTCTATTCCAATTGCCACCAATTATTGACAACATTTATTTACACTATAAAGACCAATTGTGTTTGCAAATGTTAGTGGTTCATAGAAACGCAACCAACAATCTTGACAACACCTACAGTGTTCATGGAATAAAATAAGAATTGGACTACTGTGCTGGAATGGTCAAATTCACTATAAACTCACAAGAATTTCTAATGTACTTACTACAAGTACTGGAAAGCAAAAACATACCTATAAATATTTCAGATTTCATACATGTGGAAACATATGCACTCTCTGCAACCATGTGGCATAGGAACAAATCCCTAATGAATGCTTTGTGTATGTATCCATACCTAACTTTGAATCCATTCCATTTCAGCAACTTGTACACAATGCAAACTATGGCAGATTATGTACTACCTGCAATTTAGATAATCGCTCCACCTTACAAATACAGACAGATAGTAAATACATACTACAAATGCTTTTACGTTACAATGCAGATGGTACCAAAAACAACTGCAAGCTGACTGGATTCACACATGGTCAAGTATCACTTGGTAAGAAAACCTTCACAAAAATAGGTATAATCTACCATGCAGGAGCCACAACCAATGCAGGTCACTACATATATAAAGAATAATTGTGGAT
Source organism: Ambystoma mexicanum (assembly GCF_040938575.1). Classification (NCBI taxonomy): domain Eukaryota; kingdom Metazoa; phylum Chordata; class Amphibia; order Caudata; family Ambystomatidae; genus Ambystoma; species Ambystoma mexicanum. The sequence goes on from NC_090936.1 coordinate 254,494,264, forward strand.
GGTTCGAATGTAATGATAGTACCATTATTTTAAAGCAGAGATTACCAGTAAATCTTATAAACACTTATTTAATATATCTTAAAACCAAAATGTAATAACTAATCTGTGCATAAACATTAACAAAACTTCAATTAGAACACTATAAACAGTTAGAATACACCAACAGGTATCTAACTGCCCCAAAAAACTGCAACAACCCAACAGATAGATGAATAACTTGAAACTATAAATAAAAAACTATAACCAGTTAGAATATGCCAACAGGTATCTAACTGCTCCATAAAATCAGCAACAAGCCACAGATAAAAGATTAGCCAGAAACCACAAATACGCACTGAAAACAAAGAAAGAAATATATTGTACCATGACAAAAAAGGTGTTTTTTTAAATCCAGCATGGATTTTTTTTTCCCACAGACCCAATGATTTAATAAACAAACACAGAAACTGAGCAAACTGCGCAGTACACTGGTTTGAAATATAGTACTTCTAAAGTACTAAATATGAGGGTTGTAATAATGTCTATTATGCAATGCAATAAATCATTATGAACTACCTCCACTAACATGTGATCTTTTCTTTTATCACAGCAATTGAAAAAGAATATCTTCTCCAGTTACCCAAGTCATGAAAACAATATATCCAATTACAAAAGTCAAACAGTAAGTATATAATAATTCAACTCACAAATACTGCAGCATAACACAACCATTCAAGCAAACATCTAACCATACACCACAATCCAAAATGTTTACTTCCATGAATATGTTATACTGCAGTGCTTGTTACCAAACTCTACAATCTTAATTGCATGACTTAGCCAAAACTTCACATACAAACTCTACAAATCAAACAGTACACAACCTTTAGATTTGTGAGTATTTGATGGATGTTTGATTCTATGGGTGTGTTATGCTGCGGTGGTTGCGGCCAGGGCCTAGAGTCTCCAAAAATCTAGGCCCTGGCCGCAACCACCGCAGCATAACATACCCATAGAATCAAACATTTTAACTGTGGTATATGGGCTACTTATACAGGATATTAATTACATTCAACGCTCTACTAATAACCCCAAACCAATATAAAACTAAAGTAAAATAGCCAGTAGTGCATTTTTCATGTCTGCGGACAGCCGTGAAGACTACGGCATGACAAACACATCAGGGACACCTGCCACCTAAACAAATACAGCATTTGACCCATCTCTTACTGCCCCACCCTCCCCAACCACTCTTACAAACCAACACACTCCCCGAAATTGTATTTTTCCCCCGTTTGACGCCATGCTGCCCGCGGATGTCCACGGATCCAAGATGACGGGCGCATCAAAACAATGTGACACACCTCACGCTTCACCCCAGCCAATCAGTGAACACGTCACATGTCCGCTGACATGACGCAAGCCGATAAGCCAATCAGTGTCTTGTCCGCGGAGGGAACAGGGAAATGTGTCCGCGGAGCGGACATAGATATCACTAATTATTTGAGACCTACTTTTTGGTCATTTAAAAAAAAAAACTACTGGACGGATTTCCACCAAATTTACAAAAGCACAGTTTCGGGACCAAGCCGCTGCTCCTTTTGGTGAAAATCCATCCAGCGGTTTGAGCTGTAGGCATGAGCAACGTTTTTCCCCATTCACTCTATGGGGAAAAAAGAAACACCGTAACATCCCTTTAACAAAGTTTTTTCAGTGAATTTCATAGGTTTTTATTAGTGCAATTTAACCACAAAGTCCCTCTAACAAAGTTTTTTCATTGAATTTCATAGGTTTTTACCAGTGCATGCTATTTTCCTACAACTTACTAATATCATACTTACCCAATATAGCAATATTTGTGTCCAATTTCCAAAGTTTCACCTTAAAACTCTGCCATTTCCCACCTTCTGGAATAATTTTTAACACTTCTATACACTTGCAACTATTTCAACTAGTTTTGCATCCGTAGACGTCTACGAACATCTGACTTCATAGCGGACCTTCCGGACAGTGCCACATGACCATACACTGGCGCGCGGCATGATGACGTGTCTGAGAACCCGTCCGCACTTCACGATAAGATCTCGGCTTGGCTGACAATTCGGAACTGCATTTCCTACTGATCTAGGAACTTCCAACTTCAAAATTTCCCTTGCACAGCTACAACACCTATTCCTACTCATTATCCATTAACAATCTAGTACACAGTACATACTTTTAGCAAAACTGCTATTTATCTTAAAATGGCATCAGCTAATGCCATTCCTCCTCCCCAAGAGCCACAACCACTGCTGTAATCAAGGAGCATGAGAAACAGTGCCCCCTATCTTAGAAATAACACACGCACAAAATGTTCCCCTGTCCACCTACCCCTCCATATTAGTGTTAAGTTGCTCTTCCCTCATTTTCCTCCCCACCTTTCGTTCTCAGCTCTCCTGCCAAAAAAAATACATCCAAAAACACCAAACACCATGTTCATTTTAAAAAATAGAACTAAAAAAAAAATGTATAGAGTCCATCTACTTTATATTTCTCAGTAAAGTACATGGACTAAATAAGATTTTCCAACATTTCCATTTGCATTTTGTGTTATGCTAATGGGAATATTGTGGCGTTCATCCTCTGTTCCAGGGACTGGAATGGTGGATACTGGCCCAGCAGCTCAAGTTATCAGCCCAAGCAAAGGAAGGGTGGATAACAAGGTCTCTGGACCATTATCCCCCCCATTCCAGCCCCTGAAATGGGGGACGAAGGCCATTAGCACCCTAGGTTCCCAAAGCGGGAACCCGGGGTGCTAAAAAATAGGATTTTTCTTCCAACACCGGGACACCGCAGGCGTCCCGGTGTAGAAAGAAAAATCCTTTTCCAGGATGGCCACCATGGAAAGGAAAGGTGAGGGTTCCATACAGGGCCCCTCTTCGCTTTCCATAGCAGCCTGCAGAAGGCAAAAAGAGAACCCTATGAACATATTACCACAAGCACATTTTTCTTCCCTTTCAAATCTATCCTAATTTCAAATAACTTTCCCACAAAGCCAGTCCCAGGTGGACATGGCCACTTTAATCCTATGTTTTGTCCCTTGTGGTCATGGCCAGTAGCCAGATTGTCCGGATCATGACCTTATTCCATGACCCGGGCAATCTGGCCACTGCCCATGGCCACAGGCTACCCTTCAGTCACTAAAGGTATACCGCTATTTTTTTGTAGCTACATTAGGACACTTGTCAAACAATAAAACACTGGCACATTTGCAAAACCATGCTTGTAGGTCCTTGCCAATGCTCCTTACACAAGTTTGCTGGAAATCCACCCATGTTTAATTTTTTCAAAAGTGTCAAATGTATGCACATACAATTGTCATATAACCTAGCCCCCACTTGACAAAATCCATTCAAACTTTACGAAAACATCTAAATCTAGATTTATAATCTTTTTGCAAACCTATGTGTAGTTTTGTCAAATGGCGCCACATTTATAAGCCTTTACAATATTTTGGGACCACCACTCTAATGCTGCTCCCTCTCAACAGAATCCCACCAAACTTCGCAAAAACATGTATATCTTGATCTATTATCAGTTTCCCAAATGAAGTGAGAATTCGTGAAATGGCACCTCATTTATAAGCCTTTACATTATTTTGGGACCCACCCTCTAATTTTGCCCCCTCATGGCAAAATCCTGCAGTTCCTTTAAGTGGCGCCAAAGTTATAAGCCATCCGAGAAATGCAATGCAATTGCTGATTGAAGAGCTCCAGTTGCCATCTTTGATTTGGAGGTCGCATGTTCACACGCAGGCATGCGATCCTTTGTCTTTGGGGGCAAATCCACATTTGTTTGTTTTCCAAGGAGGTTTTCACATAGTACAGGCTGTGTGAGCAGTGCAAATATACAAATGGTCTTTCTTTTCGTATGATGGCTGCACAGTCATTTGTTAACACAAGGTGGGGAAAACTTCCTGAGCATTGTCGTATGTGCTGTGAGCAGGGGGTACTCCTTGTATCACCCATGGGTGCATTATCCACTGACTAAGGGAGGCACTCAGCCATCTGAGTGGCTTAGGGAAGAACTCCCCAAAACAATGCATGGGAAATTGACTGACCCATGCCTGAGTCACTGCTAAGTTACATTGTTGTGCTGGACAGGCTGAAGGGGGTGTGTTTTGTGTGATCTTTGTGGCTATGTACCATGCCGGAACCAGGAAGAATTAAATCAACCCCGCACAGCATGCCAGTGCCCATGACCAAATTAGCACTTAGTCACACTGTTTCGGTGGGAAGATAGGAGGGAGTGTGCTTTGTGTGGTCGTTGTGCCAAAGCCCTGTGCCGGAACTCAGATGCTGGAATTGATATTCTGCAGCATGCTAGCACCTGTGACTAAGTCAGTGCTAAGCCACTCTGTTTTTCTGGTTAATCGGAAGGAACTGCGATTTGTGTGGTTTTTGTGGTATTGCACTGCTGTGCTGTTCTGTTGGCTGGCCTGGGAGGGGTAATGGATCGTATCCTCCTCTATCATTGATTGAAGAAATCTCTGAAATCCCGCTTTTCGTTTCAGTTTCTGGAACCTGCTAATATTTTCTGTGCTCCAATGAAGGTAGTCAATATTGTTCTACATACTAAGATACCACAGAGTGTGCGGGCTAGTTTGTATACACTGGATTGTTTATTTAGTTTCTGCTCACCTAATCAGTTGTCCCACACTTTTGTATTCATGAGGCTATATTTGTTAGTGGATTGTAAAATGGTTGTAACGAAGGCCCCCATCTAACATTCTGCTCAACCCTTCCCTAAAAAATTAGCAATGATTGGTTCAATTTCTGAGACTAATTGTCTTATCTCTGAAATTGAAACACATACTTGACTGCGTGATTCATCACCCATTAAAAAGTTCATCTTTGGTTTCTTGTTTTGGTGTGTTAAGGTGCCCGGTGGTCCAAGGCCATGGTGGTCGATGGCTCTGCGCCAAATAAGACACAGGAGTCAGGAGTCATGGTGGTGTAAGAATGCCGAGCGGGAAACAGGGGTGCCCTTTTATTGGCCTGATGACACGTCTCCCACGTGTCACACCACATGAGACTTTTCACACGAGCCCAGGAGGGGCTTAAGTCACAACATCGCAACCCAGGGTATACAGTAAAACAACGAGAACACAGTGAACAATAACAGTACTTGTGGCGTTACCCCATACACTTAAATGCACATTGCCAGTTGATTAAGTTGGGGACCCTGGGCCACCCACAGTCCCGCCCCGTAGGGCACACGTAGGGAGACATAGGGAGACATACATGTACCACTTTATTAGTCCAGGGTTGGGGGGGGTTATTCAACCGGGACAGGTACCTTTGCTGAGTCTGTATTTCAGCCTGGTAAGTTTGCAGGAACACTGCTTCAGAAGTTCCTTGCAGAGTCTAATTTAAGCCATTCACCCCGGCGGTGCCACAGTTCATTGGGGCACTGGGGATACCCATATATTTACTGGTTCAGGAACATGGAGGAAACATTTTTCAGGGCCAGCACGCCAGCTGTTGTTTGTCTGTGGTGGCGGGGAGTGGTGACGCTGGTTCACGAGGAGGGTGGAGACAGGGCGCCGTTTCATGCCGCTTGTTTCTCCTTTAAGGTGGAAGCTGATTTCACCAGCAGTGGCAGTGGCCTCTTCCATTTCTCTCTTCAATGCAGGAGCTGGTCATATTGGCATGTGGCTGTGATCCGGCATCCCAACTGCCTGGCTGCACAGGCACCCTCCAGGATGAGGCCTCCGGCCAGGTGTGAGTTTGCCATGTTGCGGCGGTGAAAGCCGCTCGGCTCTTCCCAGCTGGGGTTCTTCAGTCTGTTGCAGCACAAGCTGGGCCTCCGTACCATATCCCCAGGCATAGAACATGGAACATCATTCTATTTTTTTTTCAATTACCGTTGGTCGCTCCAGAGACTCTGGCAGCGTGCGCTTGCTTGCTGCGGGGCCTTGCCATCAGTGCCGACGATTCTCGGCATAGATCCAACCTTTTTTTCTTTTTACTCTCTCCCCTAAGTGGGAGCAACCACTGCGTGTTAAAGGGACTAGGGGAAACCTGCAGACAGCCGGTCCGGCCCGCACCATGCGTGTCTCCCAAATGCAGGAGGCTGCACATGTGGAGCCCATTGATGCCAGGGTGTCACCTGGTGGTGGGCTGATGGCGGTCCTTGCGGGCACCATGACGGGGAGGTCAGTGGATCCTTGTTGGGGGCTGCGGTGAGGCCACGCCCCTCATTGTGGCCACTGTCTTGGCCCTGGGTACACTGCACGCCATGACTTCATCAACGCTGTTGGCACACTTCGCCACGCCAGTTGCATGACAGGGACAGGCTGTGTCCCTCTTTGTGGCCACCATCTTGGCCTTTAGTGACCTGCACGACACGGCTATATCACTGCCGTTGGCACATTTTGCCACGCCAGTCGCATGGCAGGGACAGGCTGTGTCCCTTCTTATAGCTCCAGGTCCTCCAGGAGCGAGCTGGCCATGCTAACGGCATGGCAGGGGCAGTCGGGCCCCTTTCTCTTTGGGATCTGCGGGGCGGGGCGCTGCATCCCATCCTTGTCGCCAGTTCTTAAGGGGCCTGGTAGTCCCAGACCCTGGTGGTGGAAGATTCTGCAGGGCAGGCCCACTGCCTGCTGCACAGAGCCTGCGCCATGCCAAATAAGACACAGGAACCATGAGTCATGGTGGTGCAACACTGCCGAACTGGAAACCGCTCAGTCCTTTTATTGGCCTGATAACACGTCTCCCAGGTGTCACACCACACCCAACTATCACATGAGCACAGGAGGGTCTTAAGTCACAACATCGTGGAGGAAGTGAACAAATCTTTTCCTTATTTTTTGCAAAAAACACCCAATTCCGTTACCATTACGGTGGTCTGAACATCGGTGAATGATGTTCAAATCTGCAGATTTAATATGCATTCACGTCAAGCTCCTGTATAATAAATATGTTTCTCTTGATGGACCCGCCTGCATGTGTGGTTTGCAGCACCAGAGAACAGGGAATGATCAATTTCACACACAGCACTTATTACTGTTGTTTTGTATTTCAAGACAGACTGTGGGTCACCCTTCATAGACTTCTGTTTATTGATGTGGAAAATCCAGGCGAGCCGCAATTACATCCTTGTATTTAAAACGCAGCAAATGGTTCCCCGGATTTATACAATATAATGTTTATTCATGAGAAACAAAAAACATTTAATTGGTAATTAACGTAATATGCTAATGAAAAACTCTGAAAATAATGTGCCATTAATATCAGTCATTGGAGCAAAGAAGTCAAGATAATTAAGGGAAGATTCAATTCCATCATTCCAGAAATATAAGAATGTAGCAAGCACCAGTTGTTATGGTTTTGCATGACCAGCATTGCGGTTGCGTTTCTAAGCAAGCCATATTATACAATTAAATAATTAACCAGATTGTAAAAGCAATAGAGCCAGCAGAAATTGTTCTGACATGATGCCTAGTCATATATGTCCCAAATGAAGAAGAAGCAAAACTTACAAATCCCATCCAACAGATCATGGACTGCTAGCGATCATCAAAAACTCAATTTCTAAGTGCAGTTCATTGTCTAGGCATATGGTAAAGGCACTGAAACCCATGACAACACGTTTCCCATGAAACAAAAATAATAATTGCTTGCCTACAAGAATTCGTGTGGCTATATGTTAGGAGTCTGGAACTTTTGCCTGGCCATATGTTTTGGACTCCAATTACCACCAGCCCTAACCAGAAAAATCAATGGCGAGTGAGCAGGAGCATCCTAGTCAAAAACCGCAGGTTGCAGCCACATTCTACAAAAAGAGGCTAAATGCTTTTACAGTTCCATAACAATTCAAAGCACATTTGCTCCCCTTGAAACATCACTGAAAGAAATAGATTTAAGAACAATATTTTATCATTATCTGTTCTGGGTTCAACAGAATCATAAAACAATTCAGATTTAAAAATAAATCTCCAATAGACAATTGTCCCACCTTCAATTATTTCATTTTCTATTTAAAATATACAACAGTCTTCATCTTTTATCAAACAAACTGGAAGCGTTCCTGTAGACAACCTCTGTACCAACCAAAGTGATTGACTTAAGGTCATTAAATAACCACTTATACGTCCTTAAATTGATTTCTCATAAAGAAGTAATCTATACCAAGCGTTTTCTGACAATGCTCCCATGGCCTAAGTTGTTTCTAGGATGCCAGGCACTGGAAAAGCCACAGTGATGAAGCCATTTTTTAGCCAGCCTAAAACGGACCCAGATAGTTCTATGTGAATTTGCTGGCAATTGAATGCTAGTTGTAAATGTTCTGCCAGGGGCGTTCCCTTTTTATTCAGGGGCATTCACACTGCACTCCTTTAACTCTCCATCCTTCCACCATCAAAACTTCATCCCCGGGGTATAAGAAATGGGTAAATCAGAAGGTCACAGATGGAGATGTTAATGCCAACATTCTATTGCCAGCGGTTTCGTGTATCGGTGAAGGGGAAGTATGTTCACTGAAGAAAGCATTGACCAAAATGCCTTTTCCATGACCCTTGCATCAACAACCAGTTTTGCTACTTACTCCATCAATTGATGGTATCACCATTAGCAAGATTAGCAGCTCTGACCAACAGAACCACCCACATCTCTGAACTGTGTGCACTTTCCCTCATGCCAGCAAAGCTAAGCCGATGTGCTATCTCCCTCTCAGCGGAGGCCTCCTTCAGATAGGTTTCATTTTCTCGCTGAACAATGTGTCCATTAGGAAACTCAACTTTGCGTATGTCCCTAAAAATCCTTTACAGTAAATCCAAAATCAAGCTAGCAGCAAAGTTCACTCATTTCAGGCGTCACACTGTGATAGAGAATAAGAATCGATTTTCAGTCTGTTCAAATGCCATACTGCAATGAAACATAGTCCTTTCTTTGGCTGAAGAGCCAACATTTACCAAGGCCTAACGCCAGCTCTACGTTAGCCTGGATATCTCAAAACGACTTTGGCCAGACTCTGCCTCGTCTAAACATATTAAGTTTAGCCTTGAAAAGTATATCTTCATTGCCCTATTCCTTCATGATCACCAATGGCTTCTGATGAGGTGGAATTCCAGAGCCTTTTAAGCTTTGCATGATACAGTCTGTTGTTGTACTCTGGGACTTGTCCATATCCCCTCAAATTCCTAGGTAACTTTGAATTCCCACGTGAGTTCAAAATGAGTCAGTCCATTCTTTGTTTATCCGTCCTGACCCCCACACCGCCTAAACCTTATTTTAACTGTATATGCTCCTAAAGACATAACTGGTTTGCCCAACTTTTTTTATATCCTTATTATACAATTTTTCTACTTCTTATCATGTTCCTTGATGCTCCTCCACTGTATCTCCTCTCACATGATATGATATGGCATTTATAACGTGCCTATGCATAAGTGTTTCTAGGCGCGACAAGACAAGGAGGGGGAAACAGAGAAAGGGCAAAATGACGATCGTACTAGGCCTTGTGTCATTCAGATTCCGCAAGTGCAGGGAAGTGGAAGGAGAAAAGTGCCGAGGGGGGTGGAGGGATAAGTGCAGGTAACTCAAAAGTACGGCCAGCGTGTGTCTCAGTGTAGGTAAATCAGAAAGTGCAGCCAACAGGTGGCTCACAAGTGCAGAGAGAAGGGACTGTAGGGTTGCAGATACAGACCACAAATGTTGGGGAGGCCAAGAGGCAGTGCAAGGTGCAACTGCACATGCAGGGATCTGGGCCCAAGTTCAGAGGGTGGACAGGTTACCAGTGCATGGAGCAGTGGGGCCATGAGCAGGGGAGAGTAAGAGAGAAATCAGAAGCAAAGAGGAAGGCCTTGAGTTGCTTCAGGAACGGAGGGGGTTCTGCTCAAATTTGAGAGTGGCAGGGAGGCCCATGCTGTCTTTTATATAGGCCCACTGCTATCACATCATCTGGTTTTGTTGCTCTGAAGCCTCAAGATGCACAGTTCTCTGCTGTAAATATTGTATTACACAATATAAAAGATTATAATAGCAAGAACAAGAACAATGTAAAAATATATGATATCATCAAACTGTGTCAATATCAATTTTGGAATTTGATGCCACAAAAGGTACATGCACAAAACCCACCAAACTGGATGGAGGGTCCCCTTTGCTCAAATTATCGGAAGCTCAGTATCAGCTATTTATACAGTAGACATGCTCAAACTCAGTGCTTCTGTCTCTCACACACATAACAGAGAATAATATCAAATGACACCTATGACTGATAGTATTTGTAGAATCGCAAACACCACCACCTCAACATCTAGAAGCAGCAGCTGTACACAGAAAAGTGCCACCATTTGCATGGGCATGGGAAGTCGCCTGGCATGCAGAAGCACTGTGTATATAGCAGACAGTCATGTTTCAGAAATCCTTACATTTGGTCAACCCTAACTTTGAGCAGGAAACTGTGCCTTGGCATCCTGAAAAGAGGAGGCTTAGATCGACTTTCATGCCTTTCATTCAGACTGTTCTCCTCTGGGGAGAGTATGAGGTATGGAGACAGCAATGGGTCAGGCACATTGGGGCATTCACTGCCTGAAGCCTACTGAATCTGGTATGGAGCAGTAGGGTGTGGAGTCAAAGGCTAGGCAGCGCACATCCAGGAACAGTGGTGGGCAGTGTTACACACAAACATTCAACACATAGTAAAGGTTGATGCCCCTATTTGAGGGTCCCCAGACTAACGAGGAGATAAATCTCATTTACAAATGGCTGGTGCACTAGGAAACACCAGCCCTGCTCCCATAGTCATGCTCGACCATGGTCCCTCGCTAGTTTAGTAGTTGCCAAAGAAGCCAGCGACAATATAAATCACCCAGCCCATTTCACCTGCCTCAGGTCACTGTCGATAAAGATGTAGACATAGGTGCATTATGCCATGGAGTGATATTTAAGTGCATTCACTAAAAAACCAGCATCATTTCTAGTAAGGAACAATGCTGGACAATGCATGTTGCCATAAATAATATATATCACCACAGGAACTTGCAAATAAGCCTGCCAGCTATGTTGTCAATTCACTCGTGCGGCAGCCAAATCTGGAGCAGAAGAGACCAAAGAAAATGACCTAGAATGAAACAATCGCAGACGTCCGAAGACTTAATGGGCTGTATTGAAGAAGTCAATCCAGTTGGTTCAGTGGCTGGGAGAAAAAGACATTTGAATTGTAAACACGTTCTGAACTAACTCACATGAACATTTATTCAGGGAACATGTAGTATGGAGATACGTGATTCAAAAACAACACTTGGTTACACTAATGTTTCATCAGCAAATACACAAACATTAACTACCAACCAAACGTTCAGTAACATGGTCTGAGGAAGGCATGGTATCAACAGTTAGACACAAGTGACGTACATTTCAACACCCTTTATTAATATCTTCAAAAAGGGTTGGAGACTTCCTGCCTGACCCTATAGCTAAGATGTGAGTAATCTCGACTATCAACTAGAGGAAAACAGTCCTAGTCAATCTTGGCAAAACAAAAAGGAGTCTATGCTAAAGAAACCTAACCTTTCCCTTGCTCTCATTATACAAATGTGAAAAAGATATGTTTGCAAAGGAAAATAGTGTTTAAAAAATAAAGGTCAGAATGGCTTCTATGAACTGCGTACATCTACCTTTGCCACGTTCAAAGCATGGGGTCCCAGGATTTGTGGTAAGGATAGGTGAGCGACAATTCTTGCAGGGTACTACACTTTGGCTTGCAGGTATGTCTTAGGAGCATGTATCAGGTCTTTTAATAGCTTACAGTTCAATTAGATCCCTCGGGTATCTCCCACCCAAGTTTGGGTCTCCTCTTCTTTCACAATCAGACTTCCCTCAGTCGGGCTCTGGTCTGTTTTTTCTTTAAATATCACATTCTGTAGGTCTTTCTCATATATCACAATTAACAATGAAGGCTTCCCTCTGTTGGGCTCGAGCCTCCTCTTTTTTGGGGTTCCATTCCCCAAGTTTTTAAACAAATCAGGTATACAGATCAATTACAGGCTTGCCTCTGCCGGGCCCAAACCTGTCTCAAATACCACAGTCCAATTACACGCTTCCCTCTTCCGGGCTCGAGCCTGTCTCAAATGCCGCAGGTCAATTACAGACTTCCCTCTGCCGGGCTCAAACGTGTCCTTTCTCTTGGGGTTCCCTTCCCCACACTTTCACACAAAACACACCAGCAGACTTCCCTCAATCAGGTTGAAGTCTATTCACCATCAGACTTTCCTCAGTCAAGATCGAGTCTGTTCAGTTCAACACATCAGTCTAAGAATTTTGAAACTGCAGCAGACTTTGCTAGACCTCTGCATGACCACTTCGACCAACCCAGTTCCACTGTAAGCTTCCCTCTGCCGGGCTGGAGTCGGTCTCAAGAAATGCCTTTCGGGTATTGTAGTTTCATTTTCTGGCAACCTTATGCTTGGCTTTGCTTTTCTTACAAGCAAATTAAAGTCCAGAATCACTTAAGCTTTTCGGGATCACGGTTCACTTTCTTGCAACCTACTGCTTTGATTTACTTTCATTGGTTTCACTTTAAAGTTCATAAACACTTCTCTTCATCCGGCGATACCTTCCATGATTCACAGAGACTTTCTGCATTATGCTTCATTTCGCAGGACCACTCTGCTAATTTGTATACTTCAGAACAATTGTCTCTTTCTCTTCTTTCTTTTCCATCATATGCATAACCTTGCCTGTTACTGTTATCACACACACTTTTCCCAAACTGGGCTCTCACCACATTCAAGAACTCACCGTCTGTGCTCGGCTTTAGCGTCTCTTGCTTCTTGTCTTTTCTAGGTCGGGCTTCCACCATCAGCCCTTCGGTTCCTCCCTAACACTCCAGTAGTCACGGAAGGGAAGCTGGCAACTTTAAAGCACATGAAAGGAATATTCCCTTCCACCTTTTCTCAGAAGATGCTCTGGAATTAATGAAGTCACCCATAATATGCATGCAAGAAACGTGGCTAACAGTTCAACCAATATGTGATGGCTTTATTGTGTACATGAATCCAGCTTTAATACAAAGTAGAGGCAGACCTTTATCTGGATTATTGACCTTGGTAAAGATTGATTCGGTGTGGGCTCCAACTGCCTCGGTAAATTTGAAATCATGGATCCAATATACGAGCCTGCAGAGGCCGCACATAACGGAAACACTAGCGATGTGCTTCGGATAGGAATTTTTAATCTATACTGGAATCCAATGGCCCTAAATGAGATAAATTGTATGGATATCTTCCTCACAGCATCAGACAACACTATAAATAAATATCGTTATATTGAAATTATTGTCTGTCGGGACTTGAATATTTATATATTTGATACTCAAGGAAAACCCTTGAATAAAATGGACTTGCAGGGCGAAAACATGGCTGAAACAAATGAACCTAAGAAACCTGACCTACGCCGGAAGACCGCAACATATGAATAAATATTTGATTCCAAGATGGTCCTGAGGTATCTCAAATGTGATATTAGACTACTTCCATGTGTCACCTGGCATTCAAGAAGCAATACAACATACTGATACTATTGCTACAACAATGAGTGATCATCAAATCTTGACACTTACATGGTCGAGTTATGGACAGCCACGACAAAAGTATCTATTACCACCCATGGAACTCAATAGCGAGGGAACTAAGTTCAAAATAAACCCAAATCAAATGGAACATCTCTTTGAAAATGTCCATCAAACTGAGAAAGAAGGACTGTACAAATTAAATTATCAATGGCTATTAGACCCGTACAACCACAAAACAAATGTCTCCAAAAAACAATAACATTGAATCCTCATTACTTTAATCAGGAGATTAAGCAAAGAAAACAAACCGTACGTAAACGCAGGAGAGACCCGAGGAAAAATAATACTGAAGAAAATCGTGCCCATATAAGAACAGAAAAGCAAAGAAACCGCAACTGGCAAAAAATGACTAGAAGCACGTTAGACCAACTAGACTCAGAAAAAAGGCTAGCCACGGTAAAAAAATCACAACACTTGAGATTTGTGGAGTTTGCTGAATCCAACATACAACAATCAACATCTTTTAATCCACAATGTTACTGAAGAAAACTTGAAAAAACACTTCTCTCAACTGTATTGCAAAAGGCCAGAGTCGCTATCAAATGAAGTTATAAAAATGAAAGAAAGATGGAAAGTTTCTTGGTCGAATGATGATGTAATAAAGATAATCAAACATTTGAATAGATCATGTGCTCCTGGACCTGATGACTTACTAACGAAAGCAAGCCCTGATCCAAGGGCTGACATCATGATGCAAATACTCACTCTAATCATTCAAAACAATGAAATTCCAAATACATGGAACTTTGCCACCCTGATTCCCATATTTAAACAAGGTGATAAGGAAAATCTGGCGAATTATAGGCCGATAGCCCTATTAGACCCCCTAGGTAAAATCTTTGGGTCAATCCTGTTGACAAACTTTTGTGATTGGGCTACAAAATCAAAAAGATTCAGTACGAGGCAGACTGGCTTTGTTCGAGATGTCGGGACAAATATAAACCTGATTCTGCTAAATCTTATTTAAAGAGATGCAAACCAAAAAAAGACAGTAGTTTGGGCTGCTTTCGTCGACTTACATTTGGCATTTGATGTAGTGAACCGGCAATTCTTATGGGCAAAACTAAAGAAATGGCAGTGTCCACCTAATATCCTTGAACCCATCAAATTATTATACTCTAATACAAAGATACGAATAAGGTTAACACACATCTTACACTGAAACTTGGAACAGCCTAAAACGAGGCTGCCCACTTGCCGCTACTCTCTTCCATCTCTACACTGCGGGTCTTGAAGCGGAGATGAGATCATCTAAACTGAATCCTACAAGAATTAATTCTACAGCTCTCCCATTTATGATGTATGCGGACGATATGGTCTTACTCAATAAAACACTGTGAGGCCTTCAACAACGCCTTGATTTGATGGAAACTTACATGGTTCTTAATGAAATAAAAATCAATATAGGTAAAACAAAAATGATGGCACTCACAAAGAAAAACGAAAAAATGCAAAGCCCCCGATGCTAAATATAAAAGAGAAATTACTCACAGTAGTATTGAAGTTTACATACTTAGGCATGTGGATAAACCAGACGATGGATGAAAAAGAATGAGAAACCAGATGGTACAAAAAATATACTCATTAGCACAGCAAGGAAAGGTTCTGCATGGAAAATATGGAAAATGCACATATAAACCAATTTGTGGCATTCTACAGGAGTAAAGTGGTCCCATGTGTATCATATGGAACTGAAAGAATGATACATTTGAATCCAAAGATATGGCCAAAAATTGAGGCTATTTTTTGGCGCAAAATCATGATGCTACCATCCTCTTTCCCTGCTTCAAGAATTCGCTTTGAAGTTGCCACACAATCTCTGGCCTCAATAATAACGTGCAAGAAATTAGATCTCCTACGAAAGATTATGAATGAGGATGACATCCCAACTATCGACATCTTAAGAACAAAACAAGATGCAGTATGTACTAAAGCACTAAATGAATGGAAAAATCAACTGAAGGAAATTCTGAAAAATGAGGACATAACTGAGGAAATGTTAATAAACCGGCCTCAAAATGCGAAGTGAAAACTCATGCAGAACGACTGGATAAAAACTATGAGGGAAAATAATAAATGAAGAGAATTTAACATGTAACTATGACATTCGTGCACTAAATCAATTGCCAAATTATTTATCAATTTTCCCAGACAAAATAGTAAGGACTCTGTATATGAGACTTCGCTTGAATATATTACGCACAAGATCAAGACTTGTACGAATAAAACAGCTCAATGCCACACAAAAATTTTGCAGATTTTGTAAGAACATTGAAACAACAGAGACGATCTTCCACATTATCATGGAGTGCCCAGAATGACAACAGGAGAGACTACTATGTAGAAACTTCTTCAAGATTGACAATACTACGACAGGCGCTGAAATCAGATGGGTCCAGATCCTCCTAGGACACGATAAAAACTTGATCTACACAATCATAAAAATATGAAATAGAATTATGAAAATGGTTGAATCTGAAATGAAGGTTAAACGGAAAGTTCTATTTTAAAAATGTTATAAATAATTGAGATAAGTTCAATAGCTGACAAAATGAAAAGTATTGTAAACTATAAAAATAAATATATATACATATTGACCATCGGCCTGTTGCCAGCTAAATTTGGGAAGCTTTTTCCCCCGACCTAGACCAAGGATTGGCCATTAGCAAACTACTGTGTAAGACTTTTTAGAAGGAATCTACCCTTCTTTAAGGACAGTGATTGTTTTGAATTTTTTTGCACTTTGAAAGTTCTCCCCTTTAGAACTACTAACAGATGGAAACTGTTTGTTATTGTACTATTATGTTGATTGTTCTTTTCCTTTGCTGTTTTCCAAACACTGCTGTTACTGAGTTTCACTAATGCACCTCAACATCCTCTCTCATTTATTTTTTTGAACTTATTGCATTGTTCATTTGATTGTAAAGTAATGTCCTTTCTGTTTATATGTAAATAATTTATGGCGTACAACTTTGAGACCAATGCTCAGTTTTGATGCTCATTTTCAGACATGTGAATGTCGCTTTAGTCTTTTCCTTAGTAGGACAATCAAGGTGATACATGCCATTTGGCTGAAATAACTACCATTTTGTTATCTATAGTAATTAAATTCATGTAATTTTTTATACCAATGAGACTATGAATAAGACTGTGATTCATTCTAAACTAGTCTTAGCAATTCACTGCATTGGAATACTATAAATTCTCATTTTGGGTCATTGGTGATTCATGTGAACACTGATACAGTTCTGTTAGAACAAGATAACATACAACACTAAAGATATGTTCCAATTCTAAACCGGCGGCTACCACACCCCCTAGTTATACACTTCTGTTCTCTGTAGCCTGGTTCCCCACAGCCCTGGCTGCCTTATCATACCTCGCCTTGCTCAAAGTGTGTCTGTGCGCTCCACCTTTTATTGTCAGCGTGATGGTTAATGAATAGAAGGTGTATGTGATTGAGACTGAGGGCCTGACCCTGCCTGGCCTCATTAGTGGGACGGGGCCATTGTGCTAGGTATTATGCTCGATGATTCCTCGGATACAGTAAGACTTTTAAGTAGCTTTACTTCAGTTACAGCTACAGCAGCACCAAGCCTTCACCATCACCACAATGGCCCTTCCTCTTCAAGCACAAACATTCTCCCCCCAAACTTGATGATGCTTGGTCCCATTTCCATAACAGAACATCATTGACAGCCCATAGATAAACACAGCATTGCAATGACAGTAACTATGTATAATTCTAACTATATACACGTCCCACCTTGGTGTTGGACCCTCCTATTGAAAGGCCAACCTAAGCTCATGTATAATCTTAGACACACACACACACACACAAGTGAACTATGTTTTGGCAACACACCACACCTCCTCTCCTTCACAGATGTGTGGCTCTAAAACTGTCACCTACACAAAACACCTCCTCTCCTTCACACGGGCATGACACTACAACCTAATACCTATTGTAGCTGCCACCATTACATTTCATGACAGTCACCCACAAGGTTGAAGCCCATGGGGAGGCAAGGGCATGGAGTGTTGGTGTCCCGCTTGGGGTCTTAGCAGACCTGAGGGGGTGTACACCCCCTACTTCTTGAACATATTGGATTCATCACCCGGGACTATTTTCAAGACTGCTCTCTGGCGCCTCCATCGTGGGACAATTATGGAAAGGTAATAACAGGTGATATTATATCGGGACATATTCTACAAAGCTAAAGCAAATGTATGTATTCCACGAGGCTTTGATATTCACCCATCATGGCAGCACCACATATAGGGGAGTCGGTTCAGGTATATACTGAGGAACATGTGGAGCCCCGTTACCACTCCCTATATATGGACGAGTGCTTGACCTAGGTCCCGGATTTGGCCAATGGAACATTTTGACTATAAAGAGGAATTTGCAAGCTGCTAAAACATTTAACTCGTTACTGCCCTGATTAATTTGGGTGTAGCAGATGCTATGGTCCCCTTTGGGAATTTTCACCCGTTAATCATGGAAATACAGAAGTTTCTGGGCAACTCCATTGTTTTGGGAAGCCCACTCCATGGGGTGGGGGCAGATGTCAACACGGCCATTGAGTCCGGTAACAGGAGCAATCCCTTAACCCTAGCTGTTGAACCAACTCCCAAATTGTCAAACCATGTGTCTCTATCTGTCACACCAAACTGCTCACCTACCCTTGACAGTGCCACAGCATACATGGGGCATGGCGAAGACCAGTGTTTAGAAGACTCCCCAAGTGTTGCTGATTTCCCCACAACTGTTCTAACGCCTGTGTACAGTAACCCCGACCCTAGAAAGAATGAACCTATTGATGTGATCAACTCCTCCCAATCTTCCAATGCGCTTCTCTCTTCATCGTCGTGCAATTGGGGCCTCAAATGGAGCTTCTCCAGGCACTTCGCAGAGCTACCCAACTAAAACAAATGGAGAAGCCATTATCCCCCAGGGGAAGAAGGGCAGGTGTGCCGTGGGTCAAAGGTGTGTTGTTGTTCCTGTTACAGACTTGTGCTCCCCGAACTGTTGTCAGTCCCTACTGGAAGCTGTTGGTATGAAATCTGAAGCTGGGAACGCCAATGCCAACGCAGGGGAGCGATAACAGGGCAGTGTACCAGCCAAATGAGCCAAAGTCAGTCAATTCACCGGTTCAAGATCCCTGTACTGAATTAATGGAGTCAAGCAAGAGAGTGTTTGGACCATGCAAAGGGAATCGAGCCAGTTTAAACAGGGCAAATGCCCAAAAGGTCAAACAGCATGCCCATAAACGAAATCCACCTGTCTCCATCTCCACAAGGTTCCCACACCCAGCAGCTCCACCACCATTGCGGCAAACCTGTGGATTGCAAGGGAACAGAAACCCCAGTGCTGCTAGGATACTGGCAAATCCATTTCATGCCAAGGACCAAAATCTGCAAATCCCAGCTGATGAATCGATTTGGCCTGCAGGGCCATTGCATCTCGGACCATATTTCTACACAGTGTACCCAAATTGCCCACTAAGCGGTACAAAGTAAGGGAAGCAATACGGAACAAATGTTTCCATTGGCTCCGCACAGAGGGAGGGCGTCACTTCTTACATAGGGAGCAGATTGTAGACTGTTTCAAGCCCACAAACTTGGGGAATGCTAATCTCGACTCCATCGAGATAAGACTTCAAGACACCAATGTGACAAGGGACATCTTGAACACTATTGACTTAGTTAACCCCCTGCAACCAGTGCAATCAGAGTTAGCCCATCTCCCTGGGGAATAAAATCAACTGGAAGCATTTGGATTGGTGCAAATGAAGCCCCACTGGGGGCAAGGGTTGTTGTTTTCTTTTCCACATAGGGCCAACAGTGGAGGTCAGAGCTTGTTCTAGCCCAAGAACCCATCATACTGTACAAAGATGTCACTGCATAGCCAGGAGCACCTGTTTAATGCCTCCCTGTTGTGTCAATGTTCACAGGGGGTTGGTCTTGCTTTGTTTGAAATGTATCTTTTGCTGTGAAAACCTTTATGCGTCAAGCTGAAATAAAGTAATAATTAGGTTGACAGCCACCCTCTCTTTACTCCACCTCTCACCATCACCAAAGAAAACCGTGTTGCCCCGATCTTTCACCACCTTCATCAGCCTCGAGAACTTGACAATTCCTTTATCCACTCTTCTTCCTTTCCTTATCTTGACCACCGCGCCTTCTCTCAAGCACATCCCTACACACAATTCTTTTCATCATACCTCACCTTCTTTTGAGCCTTCAACATCCTCTCCTGTAAAACCCCCACTTGTATCTCTTCACGCACTTCCACAAATGTTTTCATCCAACCAGTATGCAACCTAGAATTTGGCACCCTTTTCCCCAATGCCTTAAATGGGGACACCCCTGTCACCTGATGAGGCACAACTCTATATTGTACCACACGCTCCATAACAGCCCGTTTCCAATCTCCACCTGACGCAATGGCAATTCTAATCACCTGCATCAGCTTTCTATTGAATCTCTCAACTGTTGCATTCCCTTTGGAATTATACAGGGCCATGGTAGAGTGCTCAATGTCATTATCCTCTAGAAATACCTGCTACTCTCTTCCCACAAACTGGGGGCCATTATCCGACACAATTTTTCCGGGAAATCCCTCTCTTCAGAACACTGACTCCACAAATCATATTATCTTACGGGAACTAATGTCCCTCACAATGCACACCTCAAGCTAGTTTGACAACACATCCATTAAGACAATTAGCTATGCACCTTGGACTCCCTTAACAGTCACAGGACCTAAAATGTCCATAGCCCCCAAATCCCAAACTGAACTGCGCGCCTCCACAATATTCATGGGCGGTACCCTGGTACATAGTGCCTTATTACTGTCTAAACATGCCTCACACTCCTTCAAAAATGACTCACTATCATGGTCCATCCCGGGCCACCAAAAATCTTGCCATATTAGACCCTTTGTCTTATTGCCACCAAAGTGTCCATCGTGAGCAATTTCCAACACAACTCTCTCTATGCCTCCCGGCACCACTAATAGCTCTCTCACAGACAATATCCCATTCTCCACACTCAATTCTTGTTTCACCCTCCTGTACCTCTTCAACTCTTTAAACAGCTCCTCTACCAGCCACCCCACCTGAAAGTATTTCATCACTGTCTTGTAAATTGAGTCTTTGCCACCTTCTTCTCTCCAGTCACTTTCCTTGGCAACTTTACTATTCACAAAAACCTTGCCTTCTTCCTCACACATCATAGCATTATTCTCATCTATGGGACTGTGAGACAACACATCAGCAAAAACATTTAGCTAACCCTTCATGTGCCTTACTTCCATGTCCAACCCACAAAGAGAAGAAATGCATCTAACAATCCTCATTGAAATTCCATCTAACCCTTTTGTTTCAAAATTGCTCACCAACGGCTTGTGATCAGTCACTACAACAAATGTTCTCCCCCACACAAATTGGCAACATTTCTTAATCCCCGCACACAGGCCAAAGCATCTTTCTAAACAACGTAATAACACCTGTAAGCAACGCACAACCAATCGTGTGCAAATCAACCCCTTTTCTTTGCATCAATACACAGCCAAGTTCACTCTCTCTTGCTTCAGTGTACAACTCCACTTCCCAATCATCCTTAAATCCCATTAGAATGGGCACACTCACCAAAATATCTTATATTGATATATTTTTTTTAATTTCTATTTTATTTCTATCGCGCTCGTACACAAGTGTTTCAGAGCGCGACATGGCAAGGGAGGGGAAACAGGGGAGAACAAAACAACGATCTTACTAGCCCCAGTGACATTGAGAACGCACAAGTACATGGGAAAGGGGGAGGGGAAAAGTGCATAGAAGGGGGGAGAAGTGGAAAGTCCAGAGCAAAGGAGAAACAGATACATAAAAATAAATACATAAATAATAAAGGCAATATCCTCAAACTCTTCATTACACTTTTCATACCAAGTAAATCTCACACCTTTCTTTACCAACGTTCTCATGACCTTTGTCCTCTCAGCCAAATCCTTCATAAATTTCCCATAGAATCTGACCAACCCCAGATATGACAATAATTCCTTTTTATCCCTTTGGGCATTCATCATCATTATTGCCTCTAAGGGTGTATATTTCGCTTTCACCACATCTGCTGATAGCTCATGCCCCAAATACTGAACTTTTGCAACCTTAAATTTAAATTTCTGTGCTGAGATAGTCAAACCTGATTCTGCTATTCTCATTAATACCTCTTTCAGTCGCTCATCATGCTTCTCCTCATTCTTCACCCACACCAATATATCATCTTGATAGCAGCATGTCCCTGACAATGCCTTTAGCCACTTGTTCATATCCCTTTACAATACACTTAAGGCAGACACTAACCCGAACGGCATCCTTTTATATCGAAATAGGCCAAAAGGTGTTATAAATGCAGTCAGGTCCATGGTGTCAGGATGTAGCTTAACTTGATGGTAAACTGCCTTCAGGTCAAGAGTTGAATAAAATTGCAGCCTCTCCAATTCTCACCAGCAAGTCATCATTTTTGGGGAGTGGAAATCTATCTGGCATCACACTTTTATTGAGACCCCTAAGATCAATGCACAGACTCAAACTCCCATTGGGCTTGTGCACGGCCAGAACGGGGCTTAACCTTTCTGCTACATCAGCCTCCTCAATTATACCTTCATTCCTCATATGCTTAAATTCATTTTCCACTTCCTACCGTAAAGCAAGTGGTGTGGTGCGTGCACTTGACCTTATTCTTATTGGCACTGCACCAGGCCTTAATGTAATGAGATGGATAATTCCTTTAAGACATCCCTGCAAAAATCTCCCAAAACAACTTAACCACCTCTGTCTACATCACCTAAACAGATTCCACTGAACCTGGGGCCCATTGCACAACAATTACCTGAGAGGCATGATCAAGGACAAGTCTCAAACCACGATCGGCTTGGGCATCCCAGGATAATAAATTCACACCCTTGGATGTCTCTCTAACCATTCCTTGGGAGCCTAAACCTCCCCCACTAGGTTGATGGGAACATCCCCATATGCATGTCTTCTCACGCTTACCTCTTGTCGATCACAAAAATTACATTTTTCTCTCCACGTTTCTGTATGTACAAGGGTATAATCTGCCCGACTTTCTATCATTACTTTCACAGGAACCGTATTGACTGATATCGCCACATGAGTTTTAACCGGTTTATAGTGAAAAGACCGAAAAAAAAAATATCGAAAAAAAGGTCGAACCAAAAAAATCGGGGGAAAAAAAAATTTCCTCAGACTCAGTAAGACTTATAACCGGCTTTATTTCAGTTACAGCTACAGCAGACCCAAGCCTCACCATCACCACAATGGCTCTTCCTCTTCGAGCACAGAAATTCTCCCCCAGAACTCGATGATGCATGGACCCAGTTCCATAACAGAACATTATTGAGAGCCCATGGATAAACACAGCATTGCAATTACAGTAACTAGGTACAATGCTATGTAACTACATACACACCCCACTTGGGTGTTGGACCCTCTGATTGAAAGCTCAGCCTAGTCTCATGCATAATCTTAGACACACACATGAACTACGTTTTAGCAACATAACACAATAGATGGTTGTTCTAGCCTCAGTCCTTATCTTCCTCATCGTCTCAGTATTTCTGCCAGAATAGAGGGGATATGGATCATGGGAGTAGTAGTGCCCTTGGGTAATGGTGGCTAAGTTATATATGGTCTCAAGGAAATAAGGGGGACCTACATTTTGTTGTGAGGGAGCTGATTTTCTCTTTTGTGTCTGATTATAATTACCTCTTCTTTTTAAGGGAGGTGGGACAAAATTAATTTTCTGCTTCAACATAGACTCTGCCGTCTACGAGGTTTTCCACTTTTAAAAGGGTTCCATTGGAACAGAGAAGGTCAGGGATAATTAAGTCCCATGAATTGAGGTATTCTCATCCAGAGGTGAAAAAAAGCATACAGTACCATGTCTCGCTCAAAGACGTTCCCCTTACAGTCCACAAGGATGCCCCACCCAGGTGATCCTCGCTCAATTGTCCGCCCCCAGGGTTAGGATTTAAAAACGATGGCCCTTTCCTGGCCACCTGACCAAAGGATCCCCAGGGTTCAACAGTGAAAACACCCTCAGGTTCCTCACAATGGTAAAACATCCACAACAAATGAAAATGGCAAGAAACAAGTGCAACATTGTGAGCAAAAATAACGCATCATCAACATGCCAACATCAACCAATATAGAATGTAGCAATATATAGGTATCATGACTGGTCTCCTGACATACAGCTGAAGGAAATCATCCTTATACACCAGCGTGCCTGCTACAACCATCAGAGCCTACAATAGTTTTAGAATATTGTTCAGCTAATGGATTCATGCCAAGACAACACACGTTGCATCTCTTGATGGTGCTGGTGTGCATGACGTTGAGGAGGATTGTCTGTTTAAGCCCTTGGGAGTGCGCACAAGCTGACGCTATCAGGAAACAGCAGAAATATCATCAAGTAACTTCACCAGAAATACATATGCCTACAGACTATAAAGGCATAGGAAGCATTCAAACCTCTTTAGACACAGCTACCTGAAATACTTCAAACATTTTGTATTGTTAATGTATTATTTTGTGTTGCTATAAAACACCATCACACAAGAGCTTCATAGCACTATTTAATGAGGAAGTTTATAGGAGAGATGGTAGGGGAATGATAGGCTAGGTGAGGAGACAGCGAAGCCATAAACCACCACTAACACTGTAGTGTTCAATTTTCGTCTTAAGTTCAGATGATCATGTTTGAGGCTCAATGTTATCAATAGTGAGTCAATGGCCATAGATGGCTTTAAGGAGAAAACAAAGTACTACATCTTAAAATCAGTTAAGTGTTTAGCCATCAACCAAAGAATGATCTTCAGGGTTCAGGCAAGGTGGTCTGCCGTTGTCATGCAGAAAATCAGTCAAGTGGTGTAGTTTTGAAGTCTACAATTGTTGTTTTTTAGCAGACTGACCATTGCAGTAGCCATCCCAAGACAACATCAATGTGAGAACAGTAGAACATGATTGATTATTAGAAATGGACACAAGGACACCTATCAGCAATCTAACATCATAATAAGCAGTTCACTTCTACGATAAATATTCATTCACTTTCAAAAATGATTCTCTGATTTTAGATTTTGGGCTTGATAAGTGGGGCTGGAGGAGGACTGAAAATCTCAGACAAGGAGAGAGGAACACATACTGGGGCAATATACCTATCAACAGAATTTCAGTTTTATAGATCTAAGGGTTGAAAGGGAGGCATGGTATCAGAAGTATGGTGCTGACACAAAGAATACAATTTGTAAAACCTTTATTGAAGTTTCAGTGGGGTTAGAGAAACTCCTACCGTTCCCTATAGCTAAGATGGGAGTAACCTTAATCATCAAATAATAAATAAAACAGTCCTAGTCAGTCTCTGTGAAATCAAAATGGCATATACTAACAACACCTAATGCCTGTCCTATAACTTGTACAAAAAGTGGAAAAAGGAGAATATGTATGCAAAGGAAAAGAAGTGTTCAAATATAAAGAATAAATGTGGTTGAGTCAACTCTCCTTCCCACATTGTACAGCACGGGTAAGGCGGTCCCTCTAAGCAAGATGACATACTCTGGCTCAGGCTCTCAACACAAAGGTAGTTCAAGACGTGGATCGAGGCTTGCCTAGCCTTCCATGTTAATGTCACTTTCCAACTTCCAAAACACAGTTCACAAAACAGTTCACGTAGGTCCCCCTTCTGTGAGGCTCAGACCTCTTAAAGCAAAAGTACACTACACCAAAAAGTTCACGTCATTCCCCCTCCATTGGGCTCAGACCTTTCAAAGCAAAAGTTTACATCAGTATTCATCGGGCTCTTTTCTTTAGGGGTTGTTCCCTTCCCCTAAGTCACTACATCTTAGGTCTCCCTCAGTCGGGATCAGACCATTTCCTGATGTCAAAGACTTTCGAATGTGGGTGGCTTATTATATACAGACCTCCGCAGTACCACTTCAACCTTCCAGGTTTCAATTCACACTCCTATGTTATTTGCCCCAGTGCTTCCTGTTCTGGGCAGGTCATAAGGACAAGTCTCGCAGTCCTGTTCTGGATGAGTTGCAGAGAGTGGAGAGTAGAGGCAGGCAGATTTAGAAAGAGGCTGCTGCAGTAGTCCAGCCTAGAGAGAACCAGAGCTCTGGAGACAGTGAGCTTCTGGGGGAAGGAGAGGAAAGGGAGAATACCTATGAGGAGGTTCAGCTGGTAGTGTGACTTCTTAGAGATGTCAGAGATGTGAGGAGAGAAGGAGAGTGTGGAGTTGAAGATGACCCTGAGGTTTTTAGCCTCACAGGTAGGAGCAGGAGGAGGGCCAAGAGAGGCCAGTCACAAAGCGACAGGAAAGGAGGAAGCGGGTGTGCCGATGAGGAGAATCTCATTCTTACTGGCATTAAGGCAGAGGTCATTCACGGCACACCACTCCTGGATAGCAGACAGACAGTCAAAGATGAGAGACGGAGAAGAGGTGGACGAAGGTAACCTGAAAATGAGCTGAGTGACATCCGCATAGCACTGAAAGCTGGGTCTGAGAGCAGCAATGTGGTGGGCAAGAAGTGCCAGGTATAGGTTGAAAAACCAGGGAGAGATGTTAGACCCCTGGGAGACACCACAGGTAGAGAAAAAGATAGCGGAGAGGAAGAACCCAATTTTGACCTGGGAGAGTCGGTCAGAGAGGAAAGAAGTCAGCCATGCCAGGGTTTGACCGGTGATACCCAGGTCATCACGGAGACATATTAGCAGGATGGCATGGTTTACCATGTCAAAGGCGGAAGAGAGATCAAGCAAGATGAGGACACAGGGGGTGTTAGAATCAAGGTTGGAGTGCAGGTCTTCAAGGGTGTTCAGGAGAGCAGTTTCCATGCTTCTGGCAGCTCTGAAGCCAGGCTGATGGTCATGAAGACAGCCAACAGATTCAGTGTAGAGATTAAGGTGGGAGATGTCCAGTTTTTCTAGGAGTTTCACCAGGAAGGCAGTGATGGATATTGGGCGATAGTTAGCCGGGCAGGAGGGGACAGCAGAGGGTTTCTTATGAAGAGGGTGCACAAGGGAGTGCTTCAGGGGGATGGTAAGACTCCAGTGGCGAAGGAGTGGTTGCATGTTTACTCTATTTTACTCTAAGTTGCTCTCTTTCTCAGCCCAGTGTTTGTCTGAAAAAAGGGGTGGGGTGGGACATCAGAGAATCTCATGAAATTGGAGGGATCATGGGTATGGGAAAGGGAGGAATAGCGCATCTCACCATCGACTGCCTTGCCCCCATTCCCCGAAGAACCCTCGCCCAGGTAATCCTCCCGCACTGGTCCAGCCCCAGGAACTGGATCCTAAAGTGATGGCCATGTCCTAGCCACATGGATGACAAGTCCCTGAGGACAAGTGGGTGAGACACCCTTTGGTTTCTCACATACCCTTCCCCAATGCAAGGTAGATAGGTTTGTTCTTCTCTGAGGTCCTCAAATCTAGGAACTCTGGGGAGAACAAGTGGGCATCTTATCCAGGTACTCTCGCATATTCATTGAGTTTCGTCTTGGCCATGCTGGTAGGGCTGGATTTTGAGGTTAAATCCCTGTGAGTAGCCCATGAACTGGGATCGAGGGGTCTTTTATAAAAATAATGTGTTTATGAGGGTCTGTTTCCGTCCATTCCCATATTGGGATGGTCTGGGTATAGAAATCAGATTGCCACCCATCTTGTGGTGTAAATTCTTTGGGTGGAGTTGGAAGTCCTTGAAGAAAGGTGGAAAATTCTGGGATGTCCCTTCCTATAAGGACTTCTTCCGGAAGTCCGGGCATAATGACCGATGACACTAGTTGGGATTTCCCTCTGATATTAATGTATACCGGTATTCTGGGATATATTTTGTTATCTCCGTGTACACAGGTAACTATCAACATAGTTGCATGCTCTAGCTCTGGTTGGTGACCAAGTTGGCTCTTATGGCTGTCTGTTCACTGCCAGAATCAAAATATGCCTTTACCACCGTCCCATTCACTAGAACTCTTTCATATGTAAAATCAGCTGAGGATTGGCATAATATGTTAACGGTTTCTAGATCTTCCTCTTGTTCTTCCTATTCCTCTCCCTTTAGGCATCCTACTTCCATAGGTTCCTCCGTTTGGTTTGTGGGACAATGCTGGGCCAAATGACCTTTCTCTGTACATGAGAAGCAGATGAGTGGTGATGGTTAAATCCCTCAGGGCTCGTCCCTCATTGGCTCTTCCTTACCCTTAATGTCAAGGTTTTCTTATTTCTACCCTCTTTTGGGGTCCACTCTCAAGTTTTATAGACTCCTCCTGCACGCTGTAATGCATGGTTTTGAGAGCGGTAGGTTGGTTTTTGATCTTTTCTATCTTCGTTTTTATGTAAGGAATGGAAATGTTTTACTGCATCTGAATGATTTTGAGCAGTCTCTCTAGCTAGGCTAGGGGTGGGTTTATTTAATTGCAATACTGATTTTTGTAAGAAAGGAGGTAAAGAGTTGGTAAACTGTTCCAAGATGATCATTTCTACTATCTCCTCCAGAGTTTTATTACCGACCCAATGGGAGACAGTATTTTCAATTCCCTCCCCAACTTCCAGTAGGGTCTCACCAGGATTTAATCTGATGGATCTTAATTTCTGTAAATAATACTTACTAGTCTGGCCTACTCTTTTCAGAAGTCCTTCTTTGATGGACACAAAAGTAGCTCCCAAGGATAGATTAAGTAACTGATAGGCAGTTTGTGGTTGTTCTTTTAACGGAGGATCCAAGTAGCATTTCTTTAAGTTTTCTCCCCATTCCAAATGTTCAGTGAATTGCTCACAATTCAAAAGGAAATGTCCTAGATATTCTCCTTCCTGATAGGGTTGTAATATCCCTTGAGGTAATAGGGGTGTTGCTTGTAATTCAACCAACTTTGTAAAGTTTTCTTGAAAGCGAGCCTCGGCCTGAATCTGATGGGTAGCCAGTTGAGCCACGGCTGTCTCAATATCGGCAATGTTTTTGGGAGGGGTAATGGTTCCATCTGTTGGGTCTTATGATTCAGAGATAAAAAGGGTCTCAACCTCTTCAAGAAAGTTTCAAAGTCGTCTCAACCTTCTGAGCTTGATTCTGATGAAGGGGTTTTGGTACCGAAATGAAAGGTTTGGGAAAAGGTGGGTTTAAAGCACTAGGTCTAATGAAAACATGGGAGGGTCTTATTTTTAAGATTATTCTGTCCCAGTGTATATTTGATAGTGGGCTGTTGGTAGGGTATCTAATAGTACCTGTGTCTTGAAAAACAAATCCTGTTGGCTAACCGGGGTTTGAAGTTGGGAAAATATGATTTCCTTAATGGTGGATATTCGATCAGAATTCATGACTTCAATAATCCTGTTTTTCCCACTTTCCGTGGGATGACAATTACTAACATGGGTTCTCAACTTTTATCAAGTGAGTCAAATCCCATTGTGACACCATATGTAAGTGAGGCATGGTATCACAAGTATGACGCTGACACAAAGGATACCATTTCTAAAACCTTTACTGAAGTTTCAATGGGTTTGGAGAAACTCTGACGTTGCCCTATATCTAAGATGGGAGTAGTCTTGTCCATCAAATAAATAAATAAAACAGTCCTGGTCAGTCTCTGTCAAATCAAAATGGCCTATACTAACAAAACCTAATGTCTGCCCAATGTCTTGTACAAAAAGTGTGAAAAGGAGAATATGTATGCAAAGGAAAACCAGTGTTCAAATATAAAGAATAAATGTGTCTGAGTCAGCTCTTCTCCCCATGTTGGGCAGCACAGGATAACGGTGGTCCCTGTAGGCAAGATGACACTCTGGCTCAGGCTCTCAACACAAAAGCAGTTCAAGATTTGGATCGAGGCCCGCCTGACCCTCCACGTTAAAGTCTATTTCCAACTTCGAAAACACAGTTCACAAAACAGTTCACGTTGGTCCCCCTCTGTCGGGCTCTGTCCTCTTAAAGCAAAAGTACAGTTCACCAAAAAGTTTGTATTGGTTCCTCTCCATCAGGCTCAGACCTTTCAAAGCAAAAGTTCACATCGGTCTCCCTCGATCGGGATCAGATCTTTCACAGCAAACCAAAACACTTGCAGGGATTCCCATCCCCAAGCTTAATTCGCCTTTTTTTAGGCGTTCCCATCCACAACTCATTACACGTTTGCTCCACCTCAGTCAGGCTCAGACCATTTTCTGTTGTTGAAGACTTTCAAATGTGCGTGGCATATTTTCTACAGACCTCCACAGGCCCACTTCGACCTTCCAGGTTTCAATTCACACTCCTATGTTATTTGCCCAAGTGCTTCCTGATGTGGGCAGTATGCACCAAAGTTCAACAATTACCTTTTCTCTTTCCCCACGCCTTGGTGTCAATTTCAATTACCTTGCTTTTACAGTTCATTCACTTTATCGCTACAAACGTTTCACCTTTCACAGAGACTTTTGAGTGGTCTACTTCCTTTCACCGGACCACTCCATTACTCAGTATTGCTGACCTTCCAGCTATCGTTAATTCAAAGTTCATTCACAGGTCTGTCTTTCTTCATGTCTCACACACACGCATGCAGCCTTCAATTGTGTGATATATTGTTGCTATTTCAATCTTTATTTAGCACACATCGGTCTCACGTCGCTTGCCAACTCCCCTGCTGTGTGTGTTTCTTTCTCGTCTTCCAGTTTGTAAGTCAAGGTCAGTACCACAGCCTTAGCCTCGCCTCCCCAACTCGGTCGTTCACCTGGGAGGGTCACTGGCATCCTTGAAACGCAATGCAGGCTTCTTGTTTGAGATTCAGCATTCTCAATGTGTCTTTCACTGCCCTTTGGAGGCAACAACCTTCTGCAGGGAACTACTGGGTTTCTCCACCTGTGGCTCTCGTCCCTAAGTCTGCTGCTCTACTCGAGTAGGTTTGCCTTCCCCCCCGGATGTTCTGCTTTTTGTCGTGTTCCACCTTGCTCAGAGTGTGTTTCTATGTTCCGCCTTTTATCTGTGTGAGGAGAGCTAATTGGTATCAGGTGTATGCACTTAGAGTCAAGTGTCTGACTTTGCCTGACCCAATTAGCGGGAAATGTCTAATGAGAGGTGTACAGGTTAGCTCGTTTACTTTCAGTTGCCCTCTTCCTCGGCCCAGGGTTTATGTGAAAAAGGGGAGGGGGAGCTAGGATATCGGAGAATCCCATGAAATTGAATGGATCATGGGTACGGGAAAGGGGGGAATACAGAGTCTCTCTATCGGCTGCCTCACCCCCACTCCCTGAAAACCCCTCACCCAGAGGATCCTCCAAAACTGGTCCACCCCAAGGAACTGGATCCAGAAAGCAATGGCCGTGTCCTGGCCACCTGGATGACAATCCCCGAGGACTAGCGGGTGAGACACCCTTTGCTTTCTCACAGGTTGCAGAAGAAGACTCTGACACAAAGGTGGCATGTTTGGTCCTAAAGACTTTTATTAAGTAATAAAGCAAGAGAAAACCTATGTTTCACTATTCCCAAGGGGGATTTCCCTGCCTCTACTAAACATCTAAGGTTACCGTCAGGATTTCAATTAAAATAAATGTGTCCATCGTCCTTTGTCAAGAAAACCTTACTTCTGGCCCTTACACTATAGACTAAGGAATAAAGAAGAATTGTTCTGGTCCTAGGAGAATGCCTCCCTTCTCTTGCTGTTCAGTCTCAAACAGCCTCAGGGAATGACACCGTTCCCCAGTTCACAATGTTCCAAACAATTACAACAAGCTGGAATAACTTGCTTCCCCCCGGTCTTCTCCTCATTAGGTTTCACACTTAGAACACCCAACTCTAAGAGTTATGAGGGTCTGCGACCATGGTCTGTCTCTTCTTATTTGGTTTGGCCCACTTGGTCCATTTCTCTGCAAAACATTGCCACGAGAAAGATGACTTGCATCGCTCTCTTGGTGTGGGTGCCCGATCCCGGTTTCTCTTCTTTGGTTTGGCCTACTTGGTTCACTTCCCTGCCCAGTATTGACACAAGGAAGCTGACTTGTACCACTCTCTTGGTTTGGGTCCCTGACCCTTGTTTCCCTTATATTTGGTTTGACCCACTTGGTTCACTTTCCTGCCAAGTACTGCCACAAGAAAGATGACTTGTATCACTCTCTTGGTTTGGGTCATGGACCCCGGGTTTCTCTTCTTCTCTGGTTTGGCCCACTTGGTTCCCTTACCTCCAAGTACTGCCATGAGGAAGCTGACTCATATCACTCTATTGGTTTGGGTCCTGACCCTTGTTTCTCTTATATTTGGTTTGACCCACTTGGTTCACTTCCCTGCTAAGTACTGCCACAAGGAAGATGACTCTTCACTCTCTTGGTTTGTGTCCTGACCCTGGTTTCTCTTCCCTTCCCCATATGTCTCCTTGGCTACCTCGCTTGCCAAGTACTGACACAAGGGGGATGGTTTTGCTTGTTATGTCCGTATAGGGTTTTATTTATTTATTGAATATTTGCATTGCGCCTATACAGCAAAAAGTGTTTCAGGCGCCACAAGACTACGACGGGAGGGGAACAGAAGAGGATAAAAAACAAAGGTTCCTACTAGATCTTGTGACATTCGGATCGTGCAAGTGTAGCAAACAGGAAGGACCGGGAGGAGAGGCAGTTTGGGGCAAAGGGAAAGGTAAGCGGAAGTGAGGAAAGAAGGGGCCACAGGGGTAGGTAAGTGCTAGGGGAGGCCTGGAGGGCAGGTGCGCTGGGGGATGGGGTAAGGGTCAACTAGTGCACAAAGGGGGTTGTACTAGACTCAGTAGTCTAGTTAGGGAAGGGTGTCCGAAGGGAAGTGCTGGTACAGGAGGTGCTGAGGCAGACTGGCCGAGGGAGGGACTGGCCCTTGTATGACCCTGAAGGGCCCAAGCAGCCAGTCACAGCAGCAGGGAGGATTAGCGAGGAAGGGGGAGAGGGAAGTAGGAGCAGAAAAGCATGGTCATCTTCTGGAACTTAAGGAGATCAGGCTCAAGTCTAGAAGGGCGGGGAGCCCATTCCAGAGGGAGGCTCCCACCAAAAAAAGAGATCTACCCCCTACTCTCTGCTTGGAGAAATGTCTGACCTGCAGAGAGCTAGAGCTAGAGGACTGAAGGACTCCAGCAGGGAGGTATTTCGGGAGAGAAAGTTGTATTTAGCACAGTCCCAGGCCCCAGAAATCCTTGTGGGTTGATGCAGAGGGTCTTCAAATTGATCCTTGCAGCTACTGGGAGCCAGTGGAGAGATTTTAGGGCAGGAGAGATGTGGTCCCTGAGCTTGAGGCCAAGGTTAAGTCTCACAGTCCTATTCTGGATTAGTTAAAGAGGGAAGACGGAGGAAAAAGAAGGCAGATTGAGAAAGAGGCTGTTGAAGTAGTACAGCCTGGAGAGAACCAGAGCTGTAGAGACAGTGGGCCTCATCACGAGTTGGGCGGTAACGCCGGCGGTAGCGCTGACGTTATTAGCCCTACCGCCAAACCCACCGGCGCTATTATTAGCGCCGGATCACGGGTTTGGCAACGGGAAATCCCCTCAGAGCTGGGGGGAAATCCGCCAAAGCTGTGATTTGGCAGACCCTTAAATCCAGCGCTACTGCCGGATTTAAGGGCTACCACCAAACTCGTGATGAGGACCAGTGAGTTTCTGGGGAAGGCGAGAGAGAGAGAGGGGTCGAAGATGACATCCAGGTTTTTTGCCTCACAAGAGGGTGAGAGGAGGGGGCCGAAGCAGGGAGGCCAGAGAGTTGAGGGAAAGAAAGGGAAGAGTTCCAATGAGAAGTATCCCAGTCTTACTGGCATTAAAGCAGATATTGTTAGCAGCACACCATTTCTGAATAGCAGTCAGGCAATCGGGAATGAGAGAAGAATTAGACGGGGGACGCTTAAAGGAGAGCTGAGTGTCATCAGCATAAGACTGGAAGTGAGGAGAGTAAGTGGGGATAAAATGGGCAAGGTAAATGTTAAAAGCTATGGTTAGAGGATAGATCTCTGAGGGACGTGGCATGTACAGTGTAGCGAGTGAGGTAGAGGAAAGAAAAGGTCCCATTTGAACCAGGAAGGGCTGATTCAAAAGAACAGAGGTCAGCCAAGTCAGTGCCCAGTTTGTGGTGCCCAGGGTAGCACAGAGTCGATTTAAGAGGGTGGCATGATTGACAGTGTTGAAAGCAGAGGACAGATCAAGGATGAACAGAACAGAAGGAGATTTGGAGTTGAAGTTTTAGAGCAAGTCTTCACAGGCTTTAGCCTCTTTTACCTTCCAGCCCGTACCATTCCCTGCACCTCTCCTGTTAACTTGCCTGTCCCCGGATATGCGGCCAGTTCTTTCTGGGGTGTCTCTCCCACTGTGCTGCACAGGCATCTGTGCATCTCAGTGCCTTCACCTCACGGATCTCCTGCCCGGCCCTTGTACTGAACGTATGGACACTGGCTCTTGTGTTCTCCTCACCATCTGCCAGCCTCCTGTTACCATCTTGACAACATCAGGCACAGGAGTCCCGTTGTCCTCTTGTCTCTCGCTGGAATCAGACTGCTCTGAACTCCGTTCTGGCCTTCTCCGCACCTCCTTTATGCTTCCCGACCTTTATGATCTCTCATACTGGTAGGCTGTGCCTCTCGATAGGCAGTCCTACTTTGGTTTTTACAGCGCTGCAGTTGCTTCTTGGCACTGCTCATCATTGTTGCTGTGTTCTGCCTCGTCCCAGTACTTGGATTGCTTATGTTCATGATGTTCTTCTTCATCTCAGTACTTTCCTGGACCTTGAGGTAGTCTACTTTCCAACAGTACATAGGTCACCGTCGACAAATTGGTTAGCAGAAGAAGACGAGGCTAGAGTGTGTGAGGGCCTGATGTTCTCATATGGCTAAACCATAGATGGTCCTTACGGGAGAGTCCACCTCTATGAGATCATCCTGCATCACACCACTCCGAGGGGGACTGTCGGGAAGCAGCCTCACCTCCATGACCTCATGGAAATGGGGCTCCCCTCAGGGAGAAGTGACAAAAATATAGTGACTCGTCACAAGATGTGAAAGCAATGGCATTTGGCTGCCATCAAATAGTCAATGTGAAGTAGACAATCACTGACACAATCTATTTATTTATTTTGATTCTTGTAAAGCGCTACACGTCTGTGGGTCTCAGAGCACATAAATCACCCTAAGCAAGTATACAGCAATCAAAGCATCATTAAAAACAAAATCATTACCAGTTACTTCAAACTGTCCACTATCAGAGGAACTCCCCCATCCCAGGTACCTTAGGACATCACCCCACAAGTACCTTAACTGAGGACCACCACTCTTGAGACGTCACCCATTGGCATCCCATTCAGACGTAAGCATGGCACATCTGATGGACACTCTAAACTGCCCACTGTCCCTCCAATAACCTCCCCATAATAATATTCTAAACTGCTACATTCTTATATGCTAATGAAAATAAGGCAATTAAGCAACACAAAAGGTGATGGCTGAAAGGTTTTGGATGAATCATAACCTCTGGCACTTCTCTTGGAAACCATCCAAAGCATTGTTCGTCAACCTTCCGACCCATTACAGAAGGGGAAAGACCATTTTCAAATCAGGCTTGGTCCCACCTATGGGGAACCTGAGGGAATTCTCCCTGGTTGACCTCAGGAATCTCTTATTCAGGTGGCCAGGGAAGGGCTGATACTCTCAGATCCCAACCCTGGGGGTGGACGAGCGAGGGAGGATTACCTGGGTACGGGAGCCCGGTGTCGTGCTCTGGGAAATGCCCCAGGCAAGACCCAGTATATTACAGGCAAGAAGACGAGAATGAGATCCCTAATACAGTAGAATACTCCAATTCTAAAACCCCTCCTTCCAATGAATCTCCATTATCCAAACACAATAACCCCTCTGGACAGAACCACTCCCCAAAGATCTCCAACCCACTTGTATCCAAAGATTAATCATTCCAGAATCCATGTTTCCTCATGTCCTGCCTGAACATTCCCCGACATTCTTCTCCACGTCCCTCTCATTATTATTTTGCTCACTCCCAACCTACTCAGATCAAACACTACCATTCCCATTATTCCCCTTGTTTCTTTCACTATCCCAGCTATTTCCGCTTGCCCACAATCCCTACCAATCACGTCCCTATGATTGTCACTCTCCGAACTCCCAGTCAAAAGTGACCAACAGTTACAATTTCCACCAACCCTCCAAAACCTACACTTCCAAAATCACCTACCCATCTAGAACAAGGACTAATTACCTATAAATCCTCTTCCCCATCACGTCCCATAGGATACTCTGACACTAAAACCTCTCCCCTCTCCAATATGAACACTGTTTTACCTCTTTAAAGAAAATGGACTTGTAATAAAACGGTTTACCTGACATGTCCTGACAAAGAGTCAGGCAATTTACTTAAATAGCACACAGCTGACGGCCCTTCCTTTTCGCCACTGCGATAAAAGGTGGAGCAAGAGAGCACAGTACGAGCAAGTCAGACCCCAAAAAGAGACAGCTATCCAGACCCAGAAATTGAGGAGGAGAAAGGCGGCAAGGATCGAGAGGCCAACAAGGAGAGACACAACCTTGCCCTTCTCGACAAAACCCTGCAAAACCTCTGCAGAAGGAATCGTAAGACCGAGGACAATAGCCCAAGTGTCCTGAAGCAGGTGTCAACGGTACACAGAGCGTATCGACGCTGATAAGCCAGAGAGAAGGAGACTCCTGCTTCCGTGGTACTGGCCTTAATACCAGTTAAGAGGAAAGACAAGCGGTTCATCACAGCTGGTGAGTCGAAGGAGGAACCGATAAGAACCAGGCTGTGGTGAATGAAAGTCACAAAGTCGCAAAGTGAGAAAAGTTCAAAGAACTGTAAAATTGTAAAGGGGAGACCAGTTGCAGAAGCGGACAGGCACCATGTGGGTGCTTCTCCGAGAAACACTTTTCAATCCCCATCTGAGTGAAACTACAGATACCAGAAGGCCATAGGAGAGGTGCCAAGATAGGTCAAAGTGGACATACAGGAGGTCAAGCAAAATGCCTGTACAGTCGAAAGCCTTTAATCTAAGAACTGACAAGAAAGGGAAGTGAATCCCACAAACGTTGTAAGCAAATATGAATGTGAAGAGGTCACATCCCTTCTGCATGAGACCACAAGCATCCCCAGACATGTTTTGGCCTAATTATTCGTCATCAGTGAGGAGTAGCTTGGGTATCTATGACTGGCAGGCTCCAAACCTACGCCTGGGCTTTCCCATCCCACTCAGGGTGACTGAAGCAAAACAAAAAGGTGAGGCTGGAAGCTTTTGAATTAATTATAACCTCTGGCCCAGCTGTGGGCAACCCTCAAAACCATTTTTATTTATCCTACCATGCCATTACAGAAAGGGGAAAGACCATGTACAAATCAGGCATAGTGCCAACCCAAAAGGCACTTCAACATGGCAATTCAATACCCTTCTCAACAGACATCAAACAACACAACTCTATTCCGTTACAACCAGCACACAAACCACAGCTCTGGTCATTGCATTCTAGCACCATGGGCACATGAGTGCCAGGAGGATTTATGGAGGCTCTACATCATATAAAAATACATTATCTACATGGACAAACAACTTCTGGTGCGGGTATTACCCCAGTGATCTCTGCAAAGGCTCCATTTGTCATAAGGGGGGGCTCAAGGGTTACAATAAGTAATATAGCGGACAGCTTTGCCATGTGCCCATGGAGATGTTGAAGTATAGTATATTTTTCAATGTTTTTATTATGTATTGGCGTATTGATTTCTGATATGAAAGAGGGGGAGGAGGAGAAACGCTTATACAAGAAGGTTTCCATTCAGTATGGGGCAGTTTCAAACTAATATGGGCCCACAATGTCCCTCCAAACCTCACTACCCTACACAAGAATAAAATTGTCAAAGCTCCACGGTTGAACTATTCGATAAATGACTATTATGAGCATGAATGTAACGTATATGGGATGAATGACCCCAACCCTTATGCATTTACATTGCCATATGATGATCTCTATAAAACCACACAAGCTACCTCAAGCGACAACTATGTAAATGATGAAAAACAAACCCCCGCCCCGGCTTATGGTAAAAAAGGTGGACAGCAAAGTGATGAGAGGGGAGCAGAGCCAATACCGGGAATATTCCCAATCCGATACCAGAAATTAGTAGAAAGCCAAAGTGGTTCAGGGGGGAGTAGGAGGCAGATAAGGGGGGCAGGACGGAAAAGGTATGACGAATATCACGGTTTGGGTTTAGATACAGTAGAAGACCCACGGCACCCACACCAGTCCAACAAATGGTAGACAGACATGAGCACAATGGCAAAGCAAGCGATCAACGAAAGATGTGTGCTCCTTGATTCCCCATGCCTCGGGGACCCCTAAGGTGTTGTTTCCACAGGAGGCGCCCATTGCGGATGCTCAGTGCCTAATTCATCTTGCACTGTGTAGAATTAAAAGCACACTGTTACTCTACAGATGCTGCAAAACGAAAAAACCTGCTACAACAAGTCGCAAGGAGTCATCTGCATTGAGGAACCTTTCTTTGTGATCCAAGGGACAATGTTTTCTGACAACAAAAGGCATGAAGAGTGAAAGCTGGCATTCCCCACAATTATAGCAAAATAACCAAATAGAAGACACTAATGGACAGACCCCAGTAGGGAATGAGACCAGGACCAAATGCAAGTGAGGTAAAAGAATAACCTTCATATAAAGTTAAATAGGGCATGCAGAGAACTCTGCTATTCCGAGAGCACTCTGCCTACAACACAAACAATACATGTTATATTACAAAAACATGTCATCCATGTCGTGTGCTGTAGGGGGTACAATCAGTAGCATAGATAGGACAAGGGGGACTCGTCAGTATGTTGCACATATGGATGATGCTCCTTGATTGGTCGACTTCATATTGTAACTTCGCGGAGCACATGGGTCAGCAGGGCTCATGTGGGAGGGGTGTGGGGTCAGGCTATGTCCACGTCGCTGTGATTAACTCTATCTAACTTTTGCCCTTTTGGCCACACTTATTTTAGCACAATTCATAAATCCCAACATGCAATATGTATAGATGATTGGACGTTTGACCTGAACGATAAAAGTAAGGGTACATGGGTCCAGGTGTTTTATCTTATCTAACAGAGTATTTCAGTATCACATTTATCAAGTATCTCCTTAGATGTATTATGTGTGTTCTTACTGTTTGTTAGTACAAGGAGAAAATATTGCCACACATGGCATTAGGGAAAGGTGCAGGGTTGGGGGGGGTCTATATTTCTTTAGACGGGGTCTGCTAGTACAGAGGCAGCTTTGTGGAGATGGATGGTTTTTTCCCAGGAACAGGCTTTTTCCCGGTCACACACAGGGCAGTGATGTAAAAGGGAGAAGAGAGATACAGTGTTTAGCTTGTTACTTTTCACGCCCAAGCTTCCATGAGAACAGGACAGCCGCAGAGACAGCAGAGGGGAGGAGGGGGGTTGGCATGCTGGCTGTGCACGGAGGATGAAGGGGAGAGGGGCAGGCCTGCTCGAAAATGGAGTTGCCAGTTAACAAAATGGAGTCTCGTGGCTCATAGGCCATGCACAGTTATGGGTCATTCAAGGATGGCCCCACACCTTGGCCAGAGGTGCACTGCCAACCGTGGAATGAGCATATCATGTGCATGGTTAGGAATGAAGGGGGCCTGGGAGACCCTTCCTCGATTACAAGAGCAAGTAACCTGCAAGGAAGAGGCGTTGCAAGGACTGTCGGACGAGAAGCTGTAATGGATTAGAAGAACATGCGCTCCAATCTCATCTCAGCACATCACCAAACTAACGTTGGTAACCGATCAAGGTGCAGTGTGAAATATCTTACGAACTGGGCTTCCACGGAGAAGGGAAAGTGCCCTTAGGAACGAACAAGAACTATAGCAAAACTCTCATCATTCCAGACATGAAAAAAGGAACAGAAGTGTTAATGGACATTTACTGTGTATGTGGCAAACAGGCGTACCTGCACCTTCCGCAGTCATGGAGGGGCACATGCGCTCTGGCAACGCTGCGTTCAGCCCTGATGGTGATACCAGAAAGCCACATCCGAGGGGAGAGGGTGCCAGCAAATATGTCCCAGGCAACCCTGTCAACAACTAAAGAACCCCCTACAGATGACGTTTTATCCGAAGAGCAGCTACAAAGCACAGTATGCCAAAAGCGGAGATCGTCAAACTATATTTCCGCAGAATCCTCTGAACTGTTGGTGCAAATCCTTGACAAATGTAAGTTGTTAACTTCAGCAGAGACATTTTTCGCGTCCCTCGTTCCAAGCATCCAAGCTCAAGCACATGCGAAATGGCTCCAGATAATACGCTGGGAACTCATCCAGCTGGCCAATGGCACAGAAGAAGGATTCAATGTCATTAAAGTGGAACTGACAGCCCTGCCGTTGATGACCATGCAGAACTGTTACGTCCTGGACCTGCTAAATGCTATGGATGGTGGTGTTTGCCAAAAAATCAGGAGCGCTTGTTGCACGTTTGTATCCTCTGCCGACACAGATAACGGGACACTATCGCATGTGATAGCAGCAGTGCATAATCTCAGCGAAAGAATGAAGGAAGAAGCAGGAGTGCAGTCCAGCACATGATTCGACAACCTGTTCGAGTGGGTCCCGTCAAGGCTTGGAATGACCGTGAAGCTACTGATCCCCATCACCGTCTTTTTCTTGCTCATTTTTTGTGTGTTTCAATTGGGACTCAGGTGCTGTGCAAAGCCTATTCCTAATGATGATGGTGAAAATGGCAATGCAGCTTTAATAGTACAGATAACACACAAAGCCGAGGCCCAAACAGGAGAAGATTCAGAACCAAAATAAAGAATGACTGCTATATATCAAGTCAAGCCAAGTCAAAAAAGTTTATTTCTGATTCCAAAAATCCATAAAACCAACATAATACATACAATGAATAAAACCCATCCTATAAGAGTATACACAAGAACCACAATAAACACAATAAACACAATATGTACTTCCATACTGATACAATTTAGAACATATCTAAAAACAATATGCACTGTTCAAAACCACTGAACATAGGGATGAACGGCATTCCTCACCATGAATCCTTAGTATCCCCTTTCTAAAATACATCACTCTTTTCAGATAGCTAAGTAACGCCCATGCAACCAAAACAGAGTCTGCACTTAAAAGGGATAAAATAGCTTCTCTGTAATGGCGAATCTTAGAATCCCTAAGAACTGGAATTAAAAATATTAACAAATGTGGCAAATCTTCAGTACTATACCCACACACCGGGCAGGCAGCGGAGTCCGAATAACCTTTCCAGTTCAGTGTTCCCTCGTAAGAGCAGACAGTTGAACCTTGCCCGGGTGATTAACCAACAGTCTTTTTTATGAACACCCCTTATTAAATATGGTTGAATCGCAAAGGGCCAGCTAATCTTTGCATGCAATTTGGTAGGATTATGTTCATACTCCTGAAGTATTCTCCGCTTGGCAAACGCTTCACCCAGAACAAGTTTATACCCATTCGCCTCTGGTTTAGATAGGAGAGCTGCTGAAGGAAAAATAAAACTTACATTGGCCTCTCTTAAGGCTTTTGCTATATAGTCCAGCCACACACTTTTTTGCCACCCAGTCCTCTCCAAAACAGAATTAATGATGAAGTGACAAAGAGAGGCATGAGTGTTCACCCATAACCAAACCCAAAAGAGTATAGGGGCCAATACCCACTGATCCTCCCACAATTCCAGGCTCAGTTCTCTATGAATAGCAGTGCATGTGGAAGAGTTAGGGAGTCCCAATACTCTCTTCAGCAATTTATTCTCCTTTACTTGAAACTCACCAGCCTTCTGGAAACCCCACAATGGAGCCCCATATAATGTAACTGCCTTTGATTGTGTGACATATATCTTAGAGACCACATCAAGCGGTTGACCCTCACAAAGGGACGTGAAGCGAAAAATGCCCCCTATTTGTTGGCTCATTTTAGCAGACTGCTTAGTTAGGTGTGCATTCCCTGTAATGGCTTCCAAGAATCTAATCCCCAGGTAATCAAAGACCTTCACCATGGGGATAACTTCTCCAGCAGAAATCATGGGTCGCATTGCAGCTGGCCATTGACTGCTATATATAACACTGGGTACATTGTAGATCCCCTCTGGCATACCACAATTTGGGACCACGGGAATTGGAATGGTATGATGAAGTATGGGTAGATCTGCAGGGGACACGGGGGGTATATCTACATGACTTGTACCCCTGATGGATATGCAGGGGTGGGGGAGAGCCTTAGGGCAGTATGTCATGCCTGGATGCCAAGAAAGGGAACCCCAGCTTGGGACAAAGCAGTATCTAAAGAAGCCGAACAGAGACGTTTGGGAGAGTTACAGTATTTGTTACTTAAGTAGCAAAAGGGGTAATGTAAGGGAGGAAGGGTCGCCCCTTCCATGCTTGGCAGTGCACCTCTGGCCAAGGTGTGGGGCTACCCTTGAACGACCCATAACTGTGCATGGCCTATGAGCCACAAGACTCCATTTTGTTAACTATAAACTCCATCTTCTAGTAGGCCGCATGCAAACACTGAATGCAGGCCTGCCCCTCTCCCCTTCATCCTGCGCGCACAGCCAGCATGGCAACCCCCACCTCTTCCCCTCTGCCATCTCTGCAGCTGTGCTGCTCTCACAGAAGCTTGGCCATGAAGTAACAAGCTAAACACTGTATCTCTCTTCTTCCTTTTACATCACTGCCCTATGTGTGACCGGGCCAAAGCTTGGTCCTGGAAAAAAACATCCATCTCCACAAAGCTGCCTCTGCACTAGCAGACTCTGTCTAAAGAATAAAGACCACAAGCCCACTAACTCCGCACCTTTTTTATGTAACAGTTGCATGTCCCTCATTCGTGTACTACCACTCCAGTTCACCCCCTATCACTAATCCCATGTGTGGCCATGTATTCTCCATGTACTAACAAACAGTAAGAACACCCATAATACATCTAAGGAGAAACTTGATAAATGTGATAATGAAATACTGTGTTAGATAAGACACCTCGACCCATGTACCCTTACTTTTATTGTTCAGGTCAAATGTCTAATCATCTATATATATATATTGCATGTTGGGATTTATGAATTGTGCTGAGATATGTGTGGCCAAAAGGGCAAAAGTATAGAGTTAATCACAGCGACATGGACATAGCCTGACCCCACACCCTTCCCAGATGAGCCCAGCTGACCCGCGTGCTCCACGAAGTTACAATATGAAGTCGACCAATTAAGGAGCATCATCCATATGTGCAACATACTGACCAGTCCCCTTCGTCCAATCAACGCTACTCTTATTACCCCCAATAGCACATATCATAGATGACGTGTTTTTGCAATATAACATGTATTTTTTGTGTTGTGGGCAGAGCGCTCTCGGAGTAGCAGAGTTCTCTGCAGGCCCCATTTAACTTTATATAAACTCTTTTCTTTGACCTCACTTGCATTTGGTCCTGGTCTCATTCCCTATTTGGGTGTGTCCATTATTGTCTTTTATTTGGTTATTTTGGTATAATTGTGGGGAATGCCAGCTTTCAATATCCACCCTTTCTGCTGAGGAGTCTGATCAAATATGGGGATTGTGCAGAACAAATAACATGACTAGAAATCATGTGTCCCATGCAACACATTTTTCATGTCGTCAAACCATTTGAGAATTGTGTAATAACGTGAGTAAGTGCTTTGCTTATAATATTAAAGTGTAAACAATTGAATCAAATGAATCCTTTGGCATGGTCAACAAAGAGTGTCCATAGATTAAAGGAAGAACACAGCAAAATGATGAGAACAGAGTAAACAGATACTATGAGAATAGAGCTAAAAAATAGAAACACAGTAGTCAGCAAAATGAGAAATTGTCTAGAATGGATTTGTCATCTTCGGGATTTTGTACTGATATCTTCCATCACAATGCCTAATGCTAGTCCATCTGCCCTAGAGGACTCTGTCCATGTCACTAGGTATATTACAACAAATTGCACACTGCAGTCTTGTCATCTGGTCTCTTTTTCGTCCGCCAGTCTCTTTCCGTCTTTTTCCTCATTCTGGGGACTCAACTTCATACAAGGGACTCCAGAGAATACTGATGAAGGAAAACAAGGTAACTGTTTGTTTTTTTAGGTTTTTTTTTTATTATTTATTTTGGTTACACAGTAACCTTTACAAAAATATAAATCTTAGATAAAAATACATAAAATTTCAATACATAATAAATACAAGTACACATATTATAACACTTTCATTATCAGACAATTTACACTTAAAAACTTTCTTCACACAAGATGTTTCAAGTTACATATCTCAGTAAATCTTGATGACTTTGTCATTCAATTGTTCTTCAACAAATGGCTACAGTTGAGATTTAGAACAAAACTATTTCTTTACCCATGATGTTTCATACTACATTTCTTGATACAGCTTAGATCCTAAAACAACCCAATTCTAACATGGCAATTTAGTTAATAATCATCCATTAACCTAATAATTCACATTTAATTTTTAGAAAGCGCAACACCGCCAATTGTAATCCGACCCTAGAGCCATGCAACACGTCCATCCAGAGTGCTTCTAGATTAACACATTCTGGGTTGGGCACATATTTAAGGAAGTACTCAATACGTGCTGATCTAAATCCCGTAAATTGAGTCAGCAGGTGCTCTAGTGTTACATCCCAGGAATCTAAATTACAAAATCTACATTGGGAACTTGCAGCTTGCAAACCTTGCCTTATACTCAGAATTTGTCCCGTCACCAAAACATTAAAATGAAATCTCATAAATTCCTGTCTAAGCAGTTTGCTTGGGAATTTTATGCGATATGGTTCTGTGGTGCCCATTTTTTGTTGTTGTTTGCCAAATGTGCATACAATTTTTGCTAGAAATTATACTAACCGTCAGATTCCAATCTGCATGCTGCAGGAGCCTCTTAACCTTCATGGGATTATTAATAAGGAGATCTTTTGAAACCCCAACTTCTGCAAGTAATTCCCGAGCCTCCATTTCTAATTCCCATATGACTATAGACGAGCCCTCGCCCGCTTCCAGGGACCGTCCCATAATCCCGTACATAGTGGACTTCTTATCCACCAGCAATTTCCTATACAACGGTACTCTACGCCAAAGACTTATACTTGATAATGAGAATAGCCAAAGCTCATAGCGT
Organism: Ambystoma mexicanum; assembly: GCF_040938575.1. Lineage (NCBI taxonomy): Eukaryota > Metazoa > Chordata > Amphibia > Caudata > Ambystomatidae > Ambystoma > Ambystoma mexicanum. The sequence continues at coordinate 254,539,076 of NC_090936.1, forward strand.
ATTGCTGCAAGTGGGACACACTTAGGGAGGTACCAAACCAAAGACCTCAGCAAGCGCGCCTCATACTTGGAAATTTGTTTCTGAACCAGGAGGGGGCCAATTCCATTCCATAACACAGCTGTGAAATGGTCTTCTTACAATACACTTTCAAACACGGTAACATTGAAAATGTTCCATATTTATTATCCATTTTACGCAGTTGCGCAATCATTGGTATGATCTTCTTATCCAGAAAGGCACATAGATTAGTCCTGCTTAGGTACTCAAAAATAGGATATCCCAGATAGCGAAAGGCATGACATTTAGCGAGTTTAGCACAATCTAAAAACCAGGCAAATCTAATTGCACATTTCTTATAGCTTAGTCGCATGACAAAGGTTTTTGTACGATTAATGGCTAGTGAGTTTTCGCCTGTATATTTCTTAAAAGAGTAAAGCACATGCTGCAAACCAATGGTAGTCAGATCAAAAAGTAAAACATCATCGGCATATGCAGTCCAGACAATTTTCGTACCCTCCACTTTGGGAGCAGCAAAGGATGCCTCTTCCAAAACCGGGTTAACATCAGATAAATACAAATTAAAAATGGTTGGCGCAAATATGCATCCCTGCCTGAGACCGTTAGTTGGAATAATTTCTTCTGAGAGGGTTCCCTCCATGTTTAGTCAAACCCTGATCTTAGTTTCAGCATGGAGGTGGTAGATAATTGATAAAAGCTGTGCAAGCATATCAAGGGCATAAAGTGTGGTCCACAACATTGCTCTATTTTCAAGATCAAACGCGGAACTCAAATCTATCGACACCAAGTATATTGGTTGGCTGGCTGTTGGCCTGGTCTGTTGCTGCATAATAGACAGGAGGAGGCCCACAGCATCCGTGCCCACTGTTTTCCTAAAGCCAAATTGCTGGGGAGATAATATTTCTTCTCTATCCATCCAGGAATGGATATGTTCCAGGACCAGGGACACACAGATTTTGCAGTCCGCGTCCAACGGGGCGATAGGTCTATAGCTGGTTGGTACAGACCTATCGCCCTTTTTATAGATGGGTACCACATAGGACAGGTGCCAACTTGTCAGAATACCCTCGATATAACAATATCCTTAAACAAAAGAAACAAAATCTTAGCCCACAAATTCAAATTATCTTTAAACACTACATTGGCAACCATATTTGGCCCTGGAGCCCGCGAGGACGAGCATCTTGATCTGAGTTTTTGTATGTCCAACAATTTAAAGGGGTAATTCCACTGACATGCCAAGAGATGTGCCGGCACTGGCCAGTTGGCTGTGGGTTGACGGTATTAAGAGCCGAAATGCCCTTCCCAAAGAGCCGAGGAAATGCACCCACCTTGTTCTCTAGCTTGGCTTTCACATCTCCCATTGACCAGGATCCTGAAATTTCTCATATTAGTTTTAGATAATGCCTCAAGTATGCTTTCCGCATCCTGCTGAAAGATTTTAGCTTTCAATGTTCACACGTAGGTTTTCCACTTATTGTTGGCCTTTTTTATCACTTCCACTAGTTTTGGAGTGTATGGCTGCTTTACTAGACGACGTATCTCACAATTCTTATCCTTTTTAAGTTGGTACATGGTTGGATCAAAAACATCTGTATGACAGGGACCCTGTTTCTTGGGCCTCCTGATCCCTTTCGGCCACAGAATCATAGCCTTAACATAGTTATTAAAGTCCCCATGTGTGTACATGCTAATAATTTCTTTTTTCACAGCCATTACTATCATATTCCTGGAGGAAAACCTTATTTATTTTTTCAACATTGTCACAATGTCAGTTAATTCTATTCCCAGCAATATTGGGGTCCATCATCAGTGGATATACATCCATAGCAGTGGCCTCAATCGGCGCCTGAAGGGTCAGTTTAAGCACGTTGTGATCACTGACCGCAGAAGGTATTATTATGAAATCAGACAAGCAGTTAAATAAATGCATATTTACAAACATATAATCTATGGTTGAGAATTCAGATCCATTTGTCCAAGTGTAAAAAATAGCTTCCTTACTCAGACAGTAATTTACACAATTTAGGCCCCAACTCATCAGGAAGTGATTCCACTGTAATGCCTGGACTTGTTTTCTAGAAGAGCCAACATCATTGGGACAAAGAGTAGACTCCCCAGGTACCCACTTTGAATATAGACCTGCTTCAGAATTAAAATCACCCAGAAGCACAATGTTGAGAACTTTGCACAAAATTTGGCATTCTTGTATGATGCTATCGATTAGGTTAATAAATTTACTTAGGTCGAGCTCAGGACTCCAATAAACATTAACTATCAACAGTTGACCAAATGGAATAGGGGGGGAGAAATGCAACATGGCAATACAGCCCTTATGCGGGGTAAAAAAGCTTAAGGCACTTAAAGGGCAACAAGTTTCTAATGGCTATAAGCATGCCTCCCACTGGTCTCGCTCTAGCTTTTTTGACTGCTAGCACTTGATGCATGCAGTATCCATCCAACACTAGGGGAGATAATGCCCATGTCCCCTGGAGGCAGAAAATACTTGCTTCAATTAGGTGACTAGTGCAAAAAGACGCAAACCTAAGAGATTTATTTCCCCGGGAGTTCCAGGATACCACTGTATACACTGAGGTAGTCTATAGTTTCACATTTAGAGATAGTTTCAAGAGTCACTCAATGATTGTACCAACAGTTTTACATCTGTTTCTGGACTTGTAATTTGTTCAGTTGCCCTCTCCTCCGGCACTGCCACATTGTTAAGGATTTCAATCAGGCACACACCCAGGTCTCGCCTAGCATGTAATGCACAAGTGAAATACTTATTTATTATGTCTATAGGTTCAATATTCTGAGTGATATACCACTCATATCACACCCATCTCAAAATAGCCCCCAGGTCACACTGGAAAATGAATCAGGCTAGTTGGTAAAAGTAAATTTTTATTTAATTATTTAATATTCAAATCACACACACATTTTAATATATATGTATGGGGCAGCAATCACCAAGTGGTGACAATACAGTTCAGAAAATAAGTAAAGCAAATGAATTTCACTTATAGTAATGCAGCATACAAAACACAGGAAAAAGAACAGTTTTGGTTTGTGAACAGATAGCGTTAAGGTTAATATTTCCCCCTGCAAAGTTCTTATTTCACAAATGAGCAATTTAACACAGATGTAGGTAAGCAGCAGGTATTTAGGAATGAAGAACAATGTCTAGAGTTTGAATGCAATCTTTCCTCCTCAAACAAGAGAGAAAACCGTTTTGGGAAATTGGCTCTTTTTAAACTGACAGTTGAAAATGGCTTTGTGAAACAATGCAAAGTGTGCAAAAATACTTAAATTGATACAAATTCGTATGAGAGCAACACTAGACAGGTCCTAATACAAATGAGTTACAAGATAAAGAACAGTCCACACTTTAGATCGGAATGGAAGTTAAGAAACACTTTGGATGGGAAAAGACAAGTGTAAAACTTTTGTAAAATGTAAATTCGCTGCAAGATTTCACTATGCGATTTTTACTAAAAACATGTCAAATACACTGTTTTGATGCGGTTTTTAGTTGTGGGTGTAGCTAAGAGCTGAAATTAGGTCTCTATAAAATAGAAGAAGTTATGTAAGTTTGAATAAGAGGCGTTTTTAGGTGCAAAAAAGAAAACCGTAATCAGTTCTTACATTGACAATTATGCTCTAAACTGGGGTATTCTGGCTGGTTACCAGTTTCAAATACAGTAAACCCCAGAGTGGTCCGCGGAAACCAACCCCGGCACCTCCTTGTCTGCCTTGGACTACCCGTGGGATGATATTATGGGTTTGGGATTTTCAAAAGACAAAAGGATTTTCAAGAAATTATTACTATTACAAGAAATCAAAGCAAGGTTTCAGACTGGTGTGACACTACTACAAATTCTTAAGTTAAAGAGAGGATGGGTGGAGAATCGGATAGGACAAGGCAATATACTATGGGTTACTATTCTTCCTGTTGATACTTACAGTCCACTGTAATGAAGATTGGACCGTCAGAGTTCTGGTCATCGGATCGGGTCTACCGGCAGCAGGGCACTTCTGGCGGAATTGGATCAGCTGTGCGGTTCTGGACAATTTTGACTGCACCTCAGACTGGGTTTGGATTGGCCCTTCTGGTCACTCCTCTACATCCTGCACCTCTTCTGGGAGGATGGGTGTCCAAGCCTTCCTTTGTCCTTGGGTCAGCCAAAAACGAATGGCTAATGTGGTCTTTGTTCCAAATATGCAGGAACCTCCAGCATCCATTAAGCTTTCCTGGGAGCAGTTTAGTGTCAACATGAAGTATAATCTTTCCACGTCTGGGCACTGTCCAATCAGAATTAACCAGTTAACTCCAACTGGGTTACTTTAAGATTCACCTACAATCTTTCATTTAAAATATATAAAATGAACAGAGTTTAGAATGGATTTTGACAATTAAAGGAATTAAGCCCTTCACAAAAACATGCTTTAAAGAGGCAAATTTTGCACTTCTTTAGAGAAAAAACACATTTAAACTGAGCCTTGTACATCAGAGTTTCCTTTGCAGCATACACACATTTAACTCAGCATTATTCTGTCTTTTTAGGGCTGGGATTTGTTTTGCATCAAATACATTTCTTAACTGCTGTCGGTCAATGAGGCCCGTTTTCTTCTGACTGTACTGGATGATCTGTGGTTTCAGCAAACTTTGAATTTCAATAGTTCACTTTGAAAATGACTGAATTTAGCGCCAAAACAGCACTTTGCAGGTTGCAATTGGTTGGGAAAGGTGCATTTTAAAAGGCATTTTAGTTTGTTTTTTTTTAGCCCACTTCTGTGGCCTTGCTTCATGTTACACGTAACAGCACTCACTGGCATTATTGTGCAGTTTTACACCAACTTTGACTGTGTGTGGCAGGAGTGTGCAGCCTTTTGTGATGGTGCACCATGCGCAGTTCTTCCAGATTTTTTGCGCGCACAGCGATTAGCACATTCATTTTTGGCTGTTTCTTTGCCCCTTTGAAAAGGGGTGCAGTGCGGTGCATTGGCATGGGTAAAAATATCCCAAAACACTGCTTCCCATTCTCCTAACAGGGATCTATTACTCAGAGATTACAGTCGCCCCAACCATAAGGAGCCCATCTCCCATCTACACCCATGGCTCTCCTCAGATGGAGTCTCCATTGTATCGGGGGCTTCCCCATATTCGTCCTCCTTCAGTTCAGTGGGCACCAATGGCCGCCGGCCATAGTCGTTGTCTAGGGCCACATAGCTTTTTTTTGGTGTCCCCAATTCTTTCAATTCTAGGGCTTTTTGCTTTCCTCATCGAGTTGGGACCAATCTATGCCACCTTCGTTAGAAAGACCACAATGTCTTTTATGTTGGCATTAGTGTTGGTGATTTTTAGGGTGGATATATTCTTGATTTTTTTTAGCAGGATTTTATGAGGAAACCTGCACCCTGGCAGCTCTACGCCTGATGGCCCTAGCCCTAATTTTTTTCTCTCTACGGGAGATGGGCTGTTCAATGGTGTTTGTGCACTCTGCAGGAGAGTCCCTCACCCTGGGTCCCTTTTCATCCCCCTTTTGATAACATCCTTCCTCCAGTGCCCTTAAAAGTGCTGAATGGATGTCTGAATTGGTGTCTATCTGCGGCTCATGAAAGAAGCTGTCGCTAATTACCAGCTTCTCTTCAAATCTTCTAAAGTTAGTTTGCACTACACCAATGTTCTCATCTAGATTTTTAATCTGGAGGCCACTTGTGGACACCATTAGTTTGAGTTCAGTCAGGCAGCTCAATATGGTGGGCAGTACGGGGACATTGTTCCCTTTTGTGAGAATCTCTGCGTAGGATTTGGGACAGGCCTCGATCTCAGGTTCTGTTTGCAAATTCTGATCGTGGTAATACGTTCTGCTTTGCACTTTACCTTGCCCAACTGACACACCACATCTCTCCAAGGCCAAAAGATACGCCTCCATTTTACACGTTTTCTCTGTGTTGGCTATTATCAAGGATCTAAGTTCCTGGATCTCAAAGTGGGTCCGCTCATGGCCCTTATCCAGGAGATTAAGAATCCTTGTCAACACTGGAAATGTGGCGTAGGTTGATACTGTGTCCTCCGGATTGATGCCTTCAAAAGGCAGACCAATAGGAGGATCATTTGTACCAAATGACTGATATTGTATGGGTGAAGAGGACGAGGGGGGGCTGGGAGATTTAAACGGGTTAGCGGCCTGGCTATCCAGCCCCTCACTGTCCTTGTTGGGTGACCCTTTTTCCCTTACCTCAAAATTGGTGTCAGCAGATTGCACACCCTAAGTGGAGTTGGGCAGGGGAAAAAAGAGGTGCTTCATTAGTGGCCTCATGCAAGTGTACATTGTCAAAACCACCTGCTCTCGGCCTAGCAGGAGTCGACCGCCCGGTCGACAAACGCACTCTTCTATCTGATTCAGCGAGAACCACAGGTGCCAAGAGAGAGTTATCGGCCCCTGTTTTCATTTTGACTCCCTCCCCTGTTTGTCCCATAGCCGAGCTATTCAGATTTTCCTGTACACTTAGTATACTTTTTAAAGTAGGGACCAAGGTTAGTACTGTGTTTATCGGTCTATCCCCCACTTTCGTTTCCACCTGCGATGTAAAAACTGGACCTGTATCGGACGCCTTGCACTCTCTTAGTAACAAATGATCACTCATTTCTTTAACATTGCTTAATACATCTTTCTGTGAGGTTTTCTGTTCTGACGAGTGACCTCCCGTCTGAGTGTTATCCATATTAAATACAAACACAGGTTTGGCCAATGAGTATGTTTTTTTTACCAGCTGAATAGGTCGAACCGACTTACCGCTGCGGAGCGTACTGACCATGCTCCGGAGAGGCCATCAGAACCTGTTGTTGGCCAGCTAGGCACAAAGACCTCACGCTCAACCCAGACGATAAGTCCCTGTCACCCAAATCAAAATAAATAAGTATATAGGTACCCAAGTAAGTAGAGGTAGGCTTGCGTGTTACACTATGAGCAGACACATTCACTTATGGCCCTCGTAGGCCCCGTCCAGTGCTTTAAATGTTTTCAGGATCACTGGTCTGGATGAGATGCAGTAATCACACTGCCCAAAATATCCCTTTGCACCTTCATGGCCCTTATAATTCTCCCTCTCACACGAGCCCCCTCAAACAAAAATGTTCAAAGAATTTCACGTTATGGGCACAGATAAATTACACTAACAATATGCATTTTATCACCTGGAAAAAAGTATATTTCAATCCGGGCCCCTGCGTCCTGCGCCACGCACCGTGAAGAGTAAACAGTACTTGAAGTATTTGTGGGTGCGTGCGCGGGTGTGCTGGTCCCTGGGTAATTATCCCGTGGGAGGGGGGTGTAACCGCCCGGAGGGGGGAGTCGATATGCGTTGACAAAACCTTTGAATAAATTACAAAGAGAAGAAAAAAAAAGTAGTTCAGCAATGGGCCAGATATCAAAGTTTCCAGTGAGCATAGCATGGGCACAGCGTTTATAACGTGTGCATAGTGCACATAGTGCACAACAACAATCACCTTCTTCTATTTCCAGTGTCCAGCCAGATAGGTGCAGCGTAGAAAGACGTCCTCCCGATAGCCGCGCACGTGAGCAGCAATACTGAATTCCTGTCTCCAACTGATGAAAGAGAACAAATACAAGGTCCACTGAAGCGCCCGGCCCGCCGCCCTAGTAAACAGTACTTGAAGTACTTGTCGGGGTGCGCGTGGGTGCGCTGGTCCCTGGGTAATTATCCCATGGGAGGGGGGCGTAACTGCCCAGAGGGCAGAGTCGATATGCGTTGACAAAACCTTCTTCTATTTCCAGTGTCCAGGCAGATAGGTGCAGCGTAGAAAGACGTCCTCCCGATAGACACGCAGCAACAGTGAATTCCTGTCTCCAACTGATGAAAGAGAACAAATCCAACGTCCACTGAAGCGCCCGGCCCGCTGCCCCAGTAAACAGTACTTGAAGTAACTGTTTGTGCTCAGTTTGTATGTGATCTCATGAGTGCATTTATGAGGAATGTTGGGTGAATGTTCTCTATTGAGAGTTCTCTGTCTGACAGTTGATGAGAGGCTTGCTTGGAGAACATGGCCGGTGGATCCTTACTGTAACTGTATCTGATCTACACTGCAAACAAGTAAAGAAGATTGACTTGTGTACCTGAGGATACTATGTCATCTGTGAAGGGAACCACTTTTTTATCGCATGTTCCATTAAAATCTACTAAAATATGCACTTACCTAAACCAAAAAATAGTAGAAAGATTTCTGTCACCAACTTTAACATATGAGACACATTTTTAAATCTGCGGTGAGAATACATATTATTGTGTAACCAACTTTCCAAATACGTGGGTGCATGCTATTGAACCTTGATACAATGCATCTGTGAAATGATAGTGGGTATCTCTTAAACACATAACAGGATAATATTCATAATGTGGAGCAAAAGGCCTCACATAGAGTGGACTATAATGCACTCAGTTGCCAATTTATTAAAAGAGATGAAGCTATCAAAATTAAAACGTGCTAGAAGCCAAAGCACTTGGAGAGAAATAATATCATGCACAAGTACAACATTTAAATCATCTAGGTTTTTCAAATAGCTATTGAAACCCAGAGAAGTGCATAATAACAATTTAAAACTGGCCCCACCTTTATCAATTATCTTTTACCAGATATATTTGAGGCACATTAGGAAGCCAAAAACATTACTTAACTTGTGGCTCAGCACAAAAACAGTCAAGGTAATCAACGATGCCCTTAAGATCCTAAATGATGGCCATCTGTGCCTCCTGGTTGTCCTTAATTTCACAGCAGCATTCAACACAGTAGACCACCAGACACTCAACAAAATTCCACATCGCTGCATTGGGATCAGTGAGATCATACTCAGCTGTTTCAAATCCTTACTTATTATCTGCCGCCAATTGGGCAAAATGGAGTCCTTCATATCACCAACTCTACCCATTAACATGCGGAGTCCCACATGTATCCATCCTCTCCCCCGTGATCTTCAAACTTTACATGGAAATACTCAAAACCCTCCTGCCACCACAAAATGTCTACTATACGCAAATGACACAAACACATACCCTAAGTTATGCTCCACCGTAGGCCTGCCTCACATTAGTCCAGGCCTGGATGTCAAGTGCTTACATGAAGCTCAATACCTCCTCGGCTGAATTTCCACTGTGACCAATAACACTGAACACTGTGACATCCAGTCTTGGCTTTCTGCTGTGAACCTAAAGAGATCCACACCCCTGCTGGTCATCTGCGTCAAGTCCTTAGCATTCAGCATTGACAGACAACTCTCCTTCAAGCAGCACATGGCAAGGAAGAAAAAAACTATTTGGCACCAACTTTCTCACCTCTGGAAAATCCAGCCCTTCATTTCATAAAACAACTTATGATCTGCTGTCCAAGCCGTGTCCCCTCTCTTCTGGCTGGTGGCTATGCCCTACTGGAAGTCCTTCTGGCAACTATACTTGCAACCTTTAGATGTGTCCTAAATGCTGCAGCATGACTCATCAAAGGACTCTGCAAGTTCAACCACAACACTGCAACCATCATAGAAATGCAGTGGTTTCCATTGCAAGCATGTATAATCTTCAAAATCTGCAAGTCTCTCGCTGTTATGCGCCTCCCTCCATGGCGCCTGTGGCCCAGGCCTCGCCTAGGGGGCCGTAGGTTTCCGCCACTTTTGACTGTACCTGCAGCAGTCTAGTTGTTCTTTGCTCCGGGACGCGTACTGCGTACTTAAGCCATGCTCCCGGTAGCGGCCGTTGCATTGCAACCTTGCGGTTTTGCTTTCCGCTGCTTGTTGCCCAAACGCTAGTGTGTTTTTCTTCCTTTACTTTCTATTTTGTCCTCTGCTTTCTGTCTCTTTTCTTGGCGTCCGGCTGCCCTGGGGATCGCTGATGTCGCTGTCTCTCTCTCGGTTTCACAGCTCTGCTGTGGTTTCTCCCCTCTCTCTCTCTCGGTGTCTCGGCTCTCGGCCGTGGTGCCTCTTCTCTCTCTTCCATTTCAGACAGGTATTCAGCGTTCTTTTTCCCAGCTGCCCGCTTCACTTTGTAATTTTGACTGCTTTTGCTACTGCCTCTTTACTACTTCCGAGTCCGTCACTGCCACACTGTTTAGGATTGCAATCAGGCACACACCAAGATCTCGCCTAGCATGTAATGCACAAGTGAAATACTTATTTATTATGTCTATAGGTTCAATATTCTGAGTGATATACCACTCATATCACACCCATCTCAAAATAGCCCCCAGGCCACACTGGACCAGGAATCAGGCTAGTTGGTTAAAGTAAATATTTATTTATTTAATATTCATATCACACATACATTTTAATATATATGTATGGGGCAGCAATCACCAAGTGATGACAATACAGTTCAGAAAATAAGTAAAGCAAATGAATTTCGCTTATGGTATTGCAGCATACAAAACACAGGAAAAAGAACAGTTTTGGTTTGTGAACAGATAGCGTTAAGGTTAATATTTCCCCCTGCAAAGTTCTTAATTCACAAATGAGCAATTCTACACAGATGTAAGTAAGCAGCAGGTATTTAGGAATGAAGAACAATGTCTAGAGTTTGAATGCAAACTTCCCTCCTCAAACAAGAGAGAAAACCGTTTTTGGAAATTGGCACTTTTTAAACTGACAGTTGAAACTGGCTTTGTAAAACAATGCAAAGTATGCAAAAATGCTTAAATTGATACACATTCTTATGAGAGCAACACTAGACAGGTCCTAACACACATGAGCTACAAGATAAAGAACAGTCCACACTTAAGATCGGAATGGAAGTTAAGAAACACTTTGGATGGGAAAAGACAAGTGTAAAACTTTTGTAAAATGTAAATTCGCTGCAAGATTTCACTATGCGATTTTTACTAAAAACAGGTCAAATAAAATTTTTAGTTGTGGGTGTAGCTTATGGTCTTTGGTGTAACTGAGAGTTGAAATTAGGTCTCTATCTATAAAATTGAAGAAGTTATGTAAGTTTGAATAAGAGGCGTTTTTAGGCGCAAAAATGAAAACAGTAATCAGTTCTTACAATGAAAATTATGCTCTAAACGAGGTATTCTGGCTCGTTACCAGTTTGAAAAACAGTAAACCCCAGAGTGGTCTGCGGAAACCAACCCCGGCACCTCCGTGTCCGCCTTGGAGGACTCAGTCGGATTACCCGTGGGATGATATTAAGGGTTTGGAATTTTCAAAAGACAAAAAGGATTTTCAAGAAATTATTACTATTACAAGAAATCAAAGCAAGGTTTCAGACTCGTGTGACTACTACAAGTTCTAAAGTTAAAGAGAGGATGGGTTGAGATTGGGATAGAACAAGGTAATATGCTATGGGTTGCTATTCTTCCTGATGATACTTACAGTCCACTGTAATGAAGATTGGACCGTCAGAGTTCTGGTCATCGGATCGGGACTACTGGCAGCAGGGCACTTGTGGCGGAATTGAATCAGCTGCGCGGTTCTGGACAATTTGGACTCCACCACAGACTGGATTTGGATTGGCACTTCTGGTCACTGGACACAGTAGATTAGCAGAATGGTCACTTTCAGCTGGCAAATATTAATGGTAGCAAGCCAGACTGGATCAGAATGAATTTCCCTTAATTCAGGATGGTTCAAGAATTTGGCCTAGCTGAAGAAGAGTTCAGCAATTGCTGAGGCTGGGTTTTGCAAAGAAGTCTGGAATCAGCTGCAAGATGAAGAAGTCAGGAACAAGATGAAGAAGTCAGGAACAAAGCGCTGCGCAGAAATCAGGAGGTAGTCAAGAATCAGTGTCTGTCTATGTGTGGTGAAGTTCATATATTTATCCTACCAAGTGACATCTAAGGCACTTGCCTTGTTCTGGTTGGCAGTCAGAAATAGCTGTCATATTTTATGATGCGATATAGGAATTGATTTGAACCACAATGTAACTTTACCATAAAAGCACATTTTTATAATTATGCCCTCTACTAAAATCAGACCCATGCATTACATATTTTATGGGTTATCCTGGCGTCCAATTCCCATCTCTGTGAGAGCTGTCTTTGTCGTTCAGTGGAATTTTGTCTATTCTATTCATAACGGTTTGGCCTAACAATTTCTAATTCAATACATATCTGGCCGATGACCCCTAGAACATGGGTATACAATATCATACTTGCAACATTAATAGTTTTGCCACAATCATTGTTTTGGTGTATCTTTGGTTCCTTATGTAGTAAGAACTCCTACCAAACCTTCAAATCTCTAGCATGAGTTCAGATTTATAAGTATGTATTTTTCACTTGTCTACTTGTTTTGCCTGCAAATTTAAATGTCAAAGTTCTGAGGCAAAATAAGTATTTTCCATTCAAAATCCATCAGAAAAAAACAGACATATACCACTAGCTACCCACCTCTAACACACCGAAAGGTGGCTACTTGTCAGAACTTTTTATTGCAGTGTTAAGTATACCTTCATAGGATCCATATACACTCAAAAATGGCCGACCCCTTTCTAATACGGAGGAAAGTCCTTCCTCTATTACACACACGAATGGACTGGACTTGGCAGTCCTCTTTCGATGTCAATGAATGACATTTGGCTTACACCAGTATTCAACCAAGGAAAAAGCCACGGGGTAAAGCGATTCTGTGAAGGCAAATGCACACACGACAGGTAAGCCTGCTTTGAAATCCATGCCACACTTGATTGTTGCTCAAAAACATACAGAGAGTCTAATTGTACTCTCTGGTGCCTTTGTCTCCCACACAGAGCCATTCACTGACACGCGAGCGGTTTAAAATATCTAACCCAATATATAACAATGCAAGACAGCCTTGGGGATCATTATGGCCAAGTAAGTGTTACTCCCTGCCACTTAAATGCTTGAAAGAAACGCAAATCAGGTGAAACCTGTGAAATTGAAAGGCTTTTCGCATTTCTTTTAGATTCCATGATGCATTGTGGGACATGTAGTATCCGGAATACCATAGAAACTCGGTACACCACTGAAATTTCTCTGCAGTACTTGAAACCAAAATCCCTGCCTTACACATAAAGTGGTAAATATGATTGATTCATATATCAAAATGTAACTATTGTTGGTTCAATATGTTACTTGTTTCAACAAAAATCCAAATAAATGTACGTATTGATTTACAGCTTGAATTCTTAAGACGGACTGGTCTGCCGCCTCAATTAAATTGATTCATGCAATCGCTTTGCCCATCACACCAAAAGAAATCACTTTTAAGGTTAGCAACCTGGCTACTTGTTTTATATGCACACAAACACCACCATCACCGTTTTTATCATGTGAGTAAAACAATTTTTATTGATCTTTTTAGGATACTACACTGACACATAGGTGCCATGTTGCCAGTGTAACGTGTTTCTTTAACCTATCCCGTCCTGAAGACGGGGCGTTGGACTTTACTGACGAGCTTTAAACTGCAACAGTGTTGTCCTTCTCCCTAGAAACATATTCAAATGTTGACACTATTATACCATGTTGTTGTATAATTGAAAATGTGATCAAAATACACCATTACTAACATCACGCAAATTGTACATTGCAAATGTTTTGGTGTCTGCTTCTTCCGCCCATTTGTGTTTCTACAAATAACGAACGCTGGAAATAGGTTTTTTATGTTGTTTTACCATGTTGTTTGATATAATAATTAAAATATGCTAAACACATTTCCTTGTCTATGGTGGGAGATATAATCCTATGAAATTCCTACTGTGAGGTACATTTCTGACAAGTAGCTACCTTTTGGTGTGTTAGAGGTGGGTAGCTAGTGGTATATGTACGTTTTTTTCTGCTGTATCTCTCCTCACATACCACAGCCCCCTTAAAAAAATTGAGGAAACCCTTGTGCTCACAACACTTGCTTATCCCATTCAAAATCCATGGCAGGTTTTTTTCTCTTACTTCCCAAGTGGCCAGTCCTTGGAAGTTCACTGAAAAACCTTCTCCACATCCTGCACCTCCTCTGGGAGGATTGGTGTCCAAGCCTTCCTTTGTCCTTGGGTCAGCCAAAGACGAATGGCTAATGTGTTCTTCGTTTCAAATATGCAGGAACCTCCAGCATCCATTAAGCCTTCCTGGGAGCAGCTTAGTGTCAACATGAAGTATCATCTTTCCAAGGCTGGGTACTGTCCAATCATAATTAACCAGTTAACTCCAACTGGGTTACTTTAAGATTCACCTACAATCTTTAATTTAAAAGATATAAAATTAACAGAGTTTATAATGGATTTTGACAATTAAAGGAAGTAAGCCCTTCACAAAAAACATGCTTTAAAGAGGCGAATGTTCCACTTCTTCGAAGAAAAAACACATTTAAACTGAGCCTTTTACATCAGAGTTTCCTTTGCAGCATACACACATTTAACTCAGCATTATTTTGTCTTTGAGTGCTGGGATTTGTTTTGCATGAAATACATTTCTTAGCTGTTGTCAGTCAATGAGGCCCGGTTTCTTCTGACTGTACTGGATGATCTGTGGTTTCATCAAACTTTTAATTTCAATAGTTCACTTGGAAAATGACAGAATTTAGCACCAAAACAGCACTTTGAAGGTGGCAATTTGTTGGGAAAGCTGCATTTTAAAAGGCATTTTCATTTTTTTTAGCCCACTTCTTTGGCCTTGCTTCATATTACACGTAACAACACTCACTGGCATTATCCTGCAGTTTTACACCAACTTTGACTGTGTGTGGCAGGAGTGTGCAGCCTTTTGTGATGGTGCACCATGCGCAGTTTTTCCAGATTTTTTGCACGCACAGGGATTAGCGCATTCATTTTTGGCCGTTTCTTTCCCCCTTGGCAAAGGGGTGCATTGTGGCGCATTGGCATGGGTAAAAATATCCCAAAATACTGCTTCCCATTCTCCTAACGGGGATCTATTACTTGGAGATTACAGTCGCCCCAACCATAAGGATCCCATCTCCAATCTACACCCATGGCTCGCCTCAGCTGGAGTCTCCATTGCTCACCCATCAACCTATGTGTTTTTTTAGTGCCTGACAAGGCTTTTTCCCCCCTTTTATTCCCCACTGGGAGGGAGTCTCCAGGGAAGCCGGGGTTAGAGGCTTCACTGTGGCTTCCTTTTGGGAGAGACACTCTCTACCTAAAAAATAGACGGACTACAGCGCCCGGAGGCTCCAGCTGTTCATCAGTACGGATTCCGGATCTTTGGATGAGGAGGAGGTGGAACAGGGTTCTGGGGAAGAGAAACCGCGGAAAGTGACAGTTTGCAATGCCATATACATGGAAATGTCGACAGCCGAGCAGTTCCAGGAGCTTGTCGAGCTGTGCAGAACATGTCAGCCGAAATGCAGAACCTGAAGTCAGAAAACAATGTATTGCGTCAGATGGTAGCTGCCTGCGACCCTAGACATTCAGACCCAACCCCATCACATTGTCTACTGACAAGTTCGACGGGACCCCTAAGAGGCTGAAGGAATTCTTTGATGCTTGCCACATACATTTTGCTTTCCGGGCCAATACTTACACCACTGATTACGCTAAATTGGAATACCTTATCTCAATGCCTTGGTATGGGCTACTCTGTTAATTACCAGTGCCAGTCCGGTGTTGAAGGACTTCGGTGCTTTCACAAACCAACTGAAGCAAGCATTTGAAAGGCCTGAGGTTACCTATTCAGCAGGCGAGGACCAGTTGGATGCCCGACAGGGTCAAATGGATGTTCTGTCATACATAATCGCTTTCAAGAGACTTGGCCCCGAGGCTGGATGGCCTGAGCAGTCTCAGTACATCATTTTCAGGCGTGGAATCAAGGCAGAGATCAAAGATGAGTTGGCCAGAGCACCTCGTCCCGCTTCTTTCCCAGAGCTCGTGTCGGCTGCCCTCCAGATAGAGTTTAGACAGCAAGAAAGAAGACATGAGAGGCGATGTTTGTGGAACCCTTTTTCAGTGTCCGAAACACCTCCTTCACTCACCTCTTCCTCTCCAAGGACCGATGAACCAATGCAGATAGGCACAACCCATGCCCCTTTAACTCCAGAGGAACGGAAACGCAGGAGAGAGAAAGGCCTGAGTGCCTACTGTGGATCCGACTCTCATTTACTTAAGAACTGCACGGAACTACCTTCCTGACGCTCAGAAAATAAGCACCCTCGGTCCTAAGAGGGACAAGTCACTGAGGGTTTCATGCAAGTCCCTATGTTTCGCTCTCGATAAGTCCAACTACCACCCCTGAAGACTCCAGGCTCATGGTGATCGTAGTAAAGCTTACCTTGAGTTCCCAAGACGTCGAGGTTCTCGCTCTCCTGGATTGCATAGCAGTGGGCATCTTTGTGGACACAGTATGGGCTAACAAGGTAGGCCTTCTCGGAAGGG
This sequence comes from Ambystoma mexicanum, assembly GCF_040938575.1. NCBI lineage: Eukaryota > Metazoa > Chordata > Amphibia > Caudata > Ambystomatidae > Ambystoma > Ambystoma mexicanum. The sequence continues at coordinate 254,555,441 of NC_090936.1, forward strand.
ATCTCAAGGAAGACCAAAATGTGGAAGGAGTCGATGGCACTCCGCTTAGTTCCAGACCCATCACACAAACAACAGAAGATCTACACTTCACTATCTTCCAGCATACGCAGGTACTACGTTTTGACATAATATGCGCTGCCCATTTCCCTATGATTCTGGGGATTTCTTGACTGCGCAAACGCAACCCGCAAATCAATTGGTCCATGAACCAGTTGGTTTTTGACCATTGCAAAAAGAACTGCCTGCAAGAAACAACCTACCAAGAGGTTCACACCCTTCCTTCAGTCACCAACACCACTGTAGGAGTACATGTGGTTCTATACGACCTCTCTGAGTTCAATGCTGTATCCACTGATCTGGCTCCACTTGAACTGCCTCCTCATCAATCAGAGGACTGCTCCATTGACTTGATACCGAACGCTTTGTTTCCTTTTAGACGGATGTTCTCATTGTCACAAACTGAGAAGCTGGCTCTTCATTCCTATTTAGAAGACTATCTTCGGCCGCGCCGCTCCCTGGGCCCGTGGAGGCGGCGCGAGACATCGGCCCCCCTCCCACTTGCCTTGTGCTGCGCACTTTACTGTACCGAGGGGTGCCCTGACCCCCGGTTCTGCTGTATGGAGGCACCACCGATTTGGTCCATACCCGCCTCATTGCTCTACTAGAGGACTAACCACCTGGCTGTTCCATCTCATCCTCGGCCGCGCCGCTCCCTGGACCCATTGGAGCGGCGCGAGGCAGCGGCTCCTCTCCGCTTACCTAATACTGCTCATGTTCTGTACCGTTGAATGCTTTGACCCCTGAGTCCACTGTACGGAGGCACCACCGATTTGGACCATACCCGTCTTACTGCTTACTAGAGTGCTGACCACCTGGCTATCCCATCTCATCGCAATAGCTACGAGAGGCTCCTCTTGGTTCTCTTACTGGTTACTGTCTCCTTGGCCCTTGCCTCCTCGGTTTCTCGGGGGAGTACGTGTGGTTCACTGGCCGCCACATACATCGGCTGCCCTGGCGGCCCAACATAGATCGGTCTCCCCCATCTGAATTTGAAACACCTCATCTCGTGTTGCCAGCTGACTGTGGCCTCACACATACCTGGCGCTCTCTCTTGGCGTCCCTCTCGTCCCCCTGTCCTCCGTTCCACCGGACTTGTCTTCACCTTTTACTGACACCATGTCAACAAGGATGGGAAAGAAGCAATCCTCTATCAACATGTTTGCGAAGCCTCCGGGAGGATCTGGCGCGGAGACACCTGCACAGGAACCATCCACTGCACAAGAACCGGAACCATCCGAATCTCAGAAAATGATGGAATACATTCGCGAGGGGTTCACTGCGATCCATAGTAAACTAGACGACATGAATGGTACGATATCCTCCATTAAGGCACACATGGAGAGGACTGATGGTCGCGTAACTGAGATTGAGTCACGTGTGAGCACCGCTGAGGACGGTCTGGGCTCCCTTCGGGCAGAGGTTTCCACACTATCCGCACGCGTAGCAGAGGTGGAGAAGAAAAATGAGGATCTTGAGTCTCGCTCAAGACGCAACAACCTCCGCATAATCGGGGTACCAGAGGATGGCATACAAGAACCCATGGAGGACTACGTGGAGAGCTTGCTACTTCGACTCCTTGATTCCCCAAAACTCTCCTCACAATTTGCAATCGAGAGAGCCCACCGTGCACTTACGGCGAAGCCTAGGCCTGGCGCTCCTCCTCGCCCGATTATAGCCAGGGTCCTTAATTACCGTGACCGAGATGCCCTGCTCAGGGCGGCGAGAGTCAAGGGAGACCTTTTGTTGGGCGCGGCCAGAATCCATCTATACCCGGACTTCTCGATGGCGGTCCAGCGTGAGCGTAAATCCTTCCTGGCGGTGAAGAGACGATTGCGCGAGCTTCAGGTTAAATACGCTATGCTATACCCCGCCAAACTCCGGATCGAGCACGCGAATCGAGTATACTTCTTCACGCTACCGGAGGAGGCCTCAAAGTTTATAGATGAACATTTTCCCGGCTGAACTATACTCACAACGATCTCCTCCATTGCTTATGCCTTGCTCCTTTGGTCCACACGCTGTACTTTTGTTCTACCACAACATGCTCTCACTGCGTGGTCGCCACCATTGAGCCCTAACCCAGGTCTCGGTTGGTCTCACGGCGTCCCGTCATTCTAGTTGCGGCACTGCGTGGACTCCTGGGCCGGAGGGTTGCTGCACATCTCGTCCTGTTGGCGTTATGACTGTGAATGTTTATGTCTCTGTTTTTTTCTCTAAGCGATGCATTTGTTGGTGTTGGGTTGTGATGCAGTGGGAACTGGCTGCTGATCTGAGGACGTTACTGGCCTCTCCGTCAGTGCGTCCCAGCTATCCACCACAATACACCCTTTGCCCGCTCGATTATCCTGAAACACTGTGGTAATACCTAGTTCCTGATATCCGGTCTGAACACATACACCATCCCACTCTAGCTGTTCGGATGGTTGCTCCATATTATTTCGCTACATTGGTCATTATTGATGGTCGTGCCTTCTCCCCCCCCTCCGCGGGTTCATCCCCGTATGTGACTTGCTTTCATTGCCAGGCATTAAGTTTATCCTCATATTGCCTCAAGGTTCGGAGCATCGCCGCCAGGCCGACGTACAGGCCCCCCAGGCGTTGATGCCATTGTTTTTGACTTTGTTGGTTGTATATGGGTTGTTCATCTCTCTGATTGGGGGAGGGATGTGGGAGGGGGTGGGGGGTAGGGGAGTTAACGTTAAAAAAGGCTTGGTAACTGCAGAGAAGGTAGAGTTCAGGGAACCTGGGTCTCTAGACCATTGCAGATCTGACGGCAATGGGGCCCGCTTATGGGGGGCACTGTTCCATCCACCGGTGTATTTCTATGTCTGCCTCGAGTGTGTCGAGTGAGGAAACCCTTACATTCCTGAGCTGGAACGTGCGGGGGCTGGGGAACTTCAAGAAAATGAGATTGCTACAACTCCAAGCTGAACGGCATGGGACTAAGATCCTGTTTCTTCAGGAGACACATGCGGTAACTGATCACTGTGAGAAGTTTGCTAAAACATGGGGACCACAGAGATACTATACTTCCTATTCCACACAAAGCCGCGGGGTTATGACCCTTATTCACAAGAGTATTAGATTCATCCCCATTGCCACGACAATAGACCCTCTGGGCAGATATGTCTTACTTCATGGCATCCTACAGAATAGGGAAGTGGTCCTACTGAATATCTACGGTCCCAACATCGATGATCCTGAATTTTTCACACATCTCACGTCCCTCCTAGATGGCTTCCCGCTGGTACCTATTCTCTGGGGAGGCGATTTTAACACAATATTCGATGTAGATCTCGATAGATCTGGTTCTCGTCCCCGTCACCTCACTAGGGCCGCATATTCTACACTATCTTCACTCCCTCGCCTGGCCCTGTTTGACGCATGGAGGCTTCTTTACCCCGACTCCCGCGCCTTTTCCTTCTATTCCTCGGTACATGATTCCTTCTCCCGGATTGATAGATGGCTAGTGTCTGACATACTCATAAGGTACATCTCAAGCTTGTCGATTCTCCCCAGGACTCTCTCCGATCATTCACCAGTAACTATTACCCTATCCTGGGGCTCAGATCACGATCGTTCTAGACAATGGAGGATGAAACCACTCTCCCTCCTTGACCCGGTCTTCAGTTCGGAGCTGGAGTCGGCGATTGAGGAGTTCTTTGAGACCAATACCGGCTCCGTCTCATCACAAGCCACCCTCTGGGAAACTTTTAAAGCCTACATCAGAGGCATCGCCCTCTCTAAAGAAAATGGCATCCTTAGAACCATCCGAAGAGAGATTGCTGAGAGCGAGGCCACACTATCCGTGCTGGAGGCCCAATATGCATCAAATCATACTCCTGATACCCTTGCGTTGATCGGCACGGAGCTGGACTCCTTCCGCGCTCTTGCGGACCGAGAGCAGAGGTTTCTCGACAACCCTGGGCTGGCGAGGAGGTATGGTGAGGCTGAGCGCCCATCTCGTCTTCTGGCTAGGCTTCTCCGCCGTGAGTTTGGCGCTCCTCCCATTCCTGGCATTGAGAGACCTGATGGATCCCTTGCCACTTCCCCCGGTGATATCAATTCGGAATTCCTCTCCTTCTATCAATCCCTTTATGTTAACGCGGATAATGCCACTATAGCAGAAATAGACGTCTTTCTGGACAAGCTCCCCCTGTCGGTTCTTTCCTCCGATACCATCGGTGCCCTTGAGAGTCCATTCACTTCCTTGGAACTCTCGGAGGCCATAGACTCCCTCTCATCTGGCAAATCCCCGGGATCGGACGGTATACCGGTTGAGTTCTATAAGCGCTTCAAGTCTCTTCTGCTTCCTCGCCTGGTCGCGCTTTGGGAAGAATCGTTGGAGGTGGGCCAGCTCCCTCCTACGCTCCGCGAAGCCACCATAACTGTCCTGTTAAAACCTGGTAAATCCCCCACGCAATGCGGTTCTTACCGTCCACTCTCGCTAATCAATTGCGACGTCAAAATTTATGCTAAGCTACTTGCTTTACGTCTGGCCCCATTCATGCAACATATCATTCATCCAGACCAGGCGGAGTTTATTCCGGGACGCTCTACCTCCCTGAATCTTAGGCGCCTCTTCAATATTATAAGCAGGGTGAGCCCTGACGTTCACGCTGTGGCCGCCACGCTCGATATGAAAAAAGCTTTTGATTCCGTCTCTTGGAGGTATCTTTGGCGGGTACTTAATAAATGTAAATTCGGCCCCACATTTATCTCCTGGGTCAAGCTGCTATATTCAAACCCCGTGGCCAGAGTCCGTACCGGGGACCGGTGCTCTTCCCTCTTCCAAATAGCTAGAGGTACTAGACAAGGTTGTCCCTTCTCTCCATTAATCTTCGCTGTAGCGCTGGAGCCGTTCGCGGATATGCTTCGCCAGTCTCATTCCCATAGAGGTCTACGCACTGCCGGGGTTTCAGACATAGTTTCCCTATATGCTGACGATGCTCTCCTCTTTATTCGCTCTCCTGAAATCAATCTTGCCCCAATACTGGAGGATGTTGTCCTTTTTGGCCGCATGTCTGGCCTGACGGTAAACTGCGCTAAATCAACTCTTTTCCCGCTCACCCCCATCACTCTCCCCCCTCCCGATACTCTTGGATTCACTTGGGCCCAAGCTGAGTTTACCTACTTAGGTATAGTGGTGTCGCGACATATCGATTTGGTTTTCGAGAAGAACTATCGAGTATACCTCCCAAACCTAATGCAAAAAATTCAGGGTTGGGACAAACTCCCGATTTCACTGGCAGGTAGGGTGGGAATACTAAAGATGGTGGTACTCCCCCAGCTACTGTATAGATTTGTTAATATCCCGCAATGGCCGGGAGCTGAGTTCTTTCGGACATTGACACGCACCCTCAATACTTTTCTCTGGCACTCTGGTGCAGTCCGCCTCAAGTTTGAGACCCTTGCTTCTCCCATGGAAATGGGTGGCTTCGGTGCACCTGACTTTCTCAAGTACTGGCTGGCAGCCCAACTTCAACACATCGCACACTGGTTCAACATATCTGACCCCCCTCCCCATGTCAGACTAGAGAAGTTATCGGTTGGTGACCGCGATATCAGATCCCTGGTGATCGCACCTATGCCAATAGAATCGGGCTCATTAGACCCGTTGAGGTGCACATCCCTGGCTTTATCCAAAACATGGCAATTACTGGGCACCACCCATCCCTTCCATGGTAACTTCCCGATCTGGAACTTTCTCCCGGGAATCCCACAGGTCCCCCCATCGGTTGTTCGCACATGGGCTGAGGCAGGATTCGAATTGCTCCGAGACATATTTGTAGATGGTAATTTCATAGAATGGCCTGACCTTCCGCCGTCCCTCAGACAGCGTCCCTCAGTGTGGCTTCAATACTCATCCCTCCGTAGAGTCCTCAAACATAAGTACCCATGCTTCCCAGCGTTACCGCCGGATGAGCCGGCGATCACTGAACTGACCTCTCCTTTCCCTATGAGGGGGAAAACTTCCAGACTATATACCCTGGTACAATCCAGATCGCCCCCTTCATTTTCTAAATTAAAGCTCGCCTGGGAGTCTGATCTCGGAGTGGAAATGACCGAAGACCGTTGGTCCCAAATGTGCTCACGTATCCAGAGGGTCTCCTTCAACTCCCGATTCAAGCTAATTCAATTTAAACTACTCCACAGATACCATTACACCCCAATCAGACTACACCGTATTTCTAATAGTCTCTCCCCTAGATGCCCTAGATGCGGCCACGATGGAGCTGACTACTTCCACATGATCTGGTTATGTTCCCGCCTTACCCAATTTTGGGACACTGTTTGCTCTACCATCTCGTCTATTCTTGACCACCCTATTTCCCCTACCCCAATGAAATGCTTATTCCATGACTTTCCTGACCTGCACCGAGATTCTAGGAGACTGGCCGGCCTCTGCATGCTTCTGGCTGTGCGGACAATACTACTTTGTTGGCTCAGGCCTACCACCCCGACTCACGCACAGTGGCTCAGAGCAGTCACTTGGGCCTCCGATACGGAGGAATCATGGGCGGTACAACAGCCCGCCTGCTCTAGACCCAGAAACATCTGGTTCAAGTTCCGATTATTTATGTCCCCCCCTGACACCGACTCAGGTCCTACATCCCCAGCAGCCTCTTCTCGTCAATCCCCTGCAGCCCCTTGAATGGCCCTCCACCGGGTCTTGCATTGTCCTGCTACTCTCCATTGCCCGCGGGGCGTGCCCCGCCACTTGTTGTGTGATTCTGTGATGTTTTAATTGCTTGATTTTATATGCTCTGTTGTTGCTCACCTGTATCTGTGCTCCCAAGCTGAATAAAAATAAAAGTTTAAAAAAAAAAAATTGAAAAAAAAAAAAGAAGACAACTTGAGTAACAAACTTATCCGGGCCTCAAAGTCACCTTCCGGGGCTCCTTTATTTTTCATCCCAAAGAGGGATTCCACAGAACACCGGCCCTGCATTGACTTTAAGGGTCTGAACAAAGTCACTGCTTGGGATTGTTCAACCATGCCTCTGATCTCAGACATTCTGGAGGCAGTACAGGGGACAAAAATCTTTTCCAACAGGACCTTTGCAGCGCTTACCACCTTCTGAGGATCCGTGCTGGGGATGAATGGAAAACGGCATTTCGCACACCCTTCGGGTTGTTCGAGAACTGCGTTATGCCATTTGACCTGGTGAACGCCTCAGCCATTGTCCAGCAATTCATGGACCGCATTTTCTCTGACCTAATGTTCGTTTCAGTGATCGTCTACCTGGACAACATCCTGGTTTTCTCCCGAACACCACAGGAGCACAAAGGTAATCTTGAGGAGGTCCTGAATTGATTAAAGAACCACCACCTCTTGGCCAAGCAAGAAAAATGTCTTTTTGAAGTTGATACCGTACCCTACCTAGGATTCATATTGTCCCAAGGCGGCGTTCAAATGGAAAACAAGAAGGTTAAAGCGATACTTGGATGGGCTGCCCCTACTTCAGTCAAGGAAGTCCAGAGGTTTATGGGTCTGGCCAACTTTTATAGGCGCTGTATCCCCAATTTTTCAGACGTAGTTCTCCCCATAACACAGTTACTGAAGAAGTCTTCTACGCCCTTCTACTGGAACCCCAGGGATGAAGAGAATTTCAGGAGATTGAAAGACCTGTTCTTCAGCTATCCCCTATTCTGCTACACCCAGATCAGAAGAAGCCTTTTGTACTGGAGACGGACCTGTCGGCGTCCACAATTGGAGCGGTGTTACTACAGGAGCACAAAGATAAAGAACACCCAGTGGCTTACCTCTCCCGTACGCTCACTGAAAGTCAACAGAACTACTCTTTGTTAGAGAAAGAACTCTTGGCCATGAATCTCACCTGCGAAGAATGGAGGAACCTTCTAGAAGGAGGCATGTATCCTTTCACTATAAGGACAGACCATAGGAACCTACAGGTACTGCAGTCGATGGACTGCATCAATTCACGTCAAGCGCAGTGGGCTAATTTCTTCGCACAGTAGGACTTCAAAATCACATATATACTGGGTTTTCAGAACACCTTGTCAGACGCCCTGTCACACAGGACAGCTAAGAAGACGGCCTTTCAAGCAGAACGTTTCTTCCCCGGGAACCATATAATCGCAAAGGTCTCATCTTTCCTCCACAAGGTCATGGAAGCATCCGTCGGCAAAGGACCTCCAGAGGGTGGCGTGATGTTGACAGAGCATGTTGGCTTACTGTTCCACAGTAACCGATTGTATCTACCCACGGTCACTCTCCAGGAATGCCAGGACAGCAGGTCAGAGGGCAAACCGGTACCTTGGAACTGCTCAGACGATCTTTCTTTTGGCCTAGCATAGCTGCAGACGTCAGGAAATATGTGCAACCCTGTGCGGTGTGTGCCCAAAGTAAACATGTCACAACCCAAGCTTTTGGACTACTCGAGCAAGACTCATTATCTACACAACCATGGAGCCACTTAACGACAGATTTCATAGTCAATTTGACACCATCGCAATCGTGCACTTGCATCATGGTCACGGTTGATACAATGTCCAAATTAGCTAATTTTTCTCCTCTGCCCGGAATACCTACAGCAGCCGATATGGCTGAGGTCTTTCTTAAGGACATTTTTCGCCTTCACGGATTGTCGGAAAAGATCACCTCTGACAGAGGGAGTCAATATACCTCCAGGTTTTGGAAGTGATTGTGTGCTAATTTGGGGATAGAGCATGCGCTGTCATCAGGGTCCCACCACCAGACCAACAGTCAGACGGAGAGACTGAACAGCATACTCAAACAGTATCTCTCTTGTTTCAGCAATCAGGAGCAAGACAACTGGGTGGCTCTGCTGCCAACAGCAGAATTTGCCTATAATAACTCTTGCCATTCCGTAACTCCTTTGTATTGTACTTATGGACAGCATCCCCCTACTAGGCTTCGTTCCTCTCTATACAATCCAAGTTGCCAGCCATCGAGGACACATTGCACAGACTTTCGGACGCACAAAAGACCACTAAGCTCAGCCTTATAGACAGCAAGAGGACTTACAAGACCCAAGCTGACCGACATCGCCAAGAGGTACCTGAATGGAAGGTGGGCACCATGGTATGGCTATCCACCAAATATCTGCCCTGATGGGTACGACCAAACAAACTCTCTCCGTGATACATTGGGCCTTATCCCATAGTAGCCAAACTCAACCCGGTCACATTCCGGTTCAGATTACCACCTAGCCTACAAAGTGTCCACCCGGTTTTTCACTCCTCCCTTCTCAAAGGGGTGGCACCGGACTCGGACACTTATCCTCAAATGGTCAAGACTTCCACTCCCCCTGCTTTGGAGTATGAGGTTGCGCAGATCTGTGATTCACGGTACAGACAGGGTCGCTTGGAGAACCTAGTACATTGGAAAGGGTATCCCAGGTCTGCGGACTCCTGGGAAACCATGTCACATATCTCGGCTCCAATACTCCCCAGGAGATACCATCGGGCGCATCCAGGGAAGCTTGGTGGCGTCCCTTTTGGTGGGGGGCATATTGTCATGCGTCTCGCTCTGCGGCGCCTGTGGCCTAGGTCTCGCCTAGGGGGCCGTAGGTTTCCACCATGTTCGACTGTGCCTGAAGCAGTCTAGTTGTTCTTTGCTACGGGGTGCATGCTGTGTACTTAAGCCACTCGCCCGGTAGCAGCCGTTGCTTTGCAACCTTGCAGTTTTGCTTTCCGCTGCTTGTTGCCCAAACGCTAGTGTGTTTTTTGTCCTTTCCTTTCTATTTTGTCTTCTGCTTTCTGTCTCTTTTCGTGGCATCCGGAAGCCCTTTAGATCACTGACTTTGCTGCCTCTCTCTCTCAGTTTCACGGCTCTGCCGTGATTGCTCCCCTCTCTCTCTCTCTCTCTCTCTTAGTGTCTCAGCTATAGGCTGTGGTGCCTCTTCTCTCTTTCTTCCTTTTCAGGCAGGTACGCTGTGTTTCTTTTCCTGGCCGTCCGCTTCACTTTGTACTTTTGACTGCTGTTGCTACTGCCTCTTTACTACTGCCGAGTCCGGCACTACGAACACCGGTTCCCATTATCCTAACGGGGATCTATTACTCGGAGATTAGTCTCCCCAGCCATAAGGAGCCCATCTCCCATCTACACCCACCGCTCACCTCAGCTGGAGTATCCATTGCTCACCCATCAACCTATGGGTTTTTTTTGTGCCTGACAAGCATTTTTCCCCCTTAAAACCCGCTCCGGGAGGGAGTCCCCATGGAAGCCGGGTTAGAGGCTGCACTGTGGCTTCCTTTCGGGAGAGACACTCTCTACCTAAAAAAAAGACGGACTACAGTGCCCGGAGGCCCCAGTTGTCCATCAGTATGGATTCCGGATCTTCAGGTGAGGAGGAGGAGGTGGAACAGTGTTCTGGGGAAGAGAAACCGTGGGAAAGTGACACTCGCCCTGACATCCCCAAGCTACCGCACTGAATGAAACTCAGCATCTCCAGGGGCCTATGGTCCACCTGAAGTAAGAATATATGCAGACTTGAACTCCATCGGTGCAGGAAGGACAGAACCAGAAGAAGACAGAACTTCTCTGTCTATGCCCCCAGACTCTGCAATCTCCTCCCCTTCAACACCAGACTTGCCCTCTCACTTCTACATTCCAGGAAGCGCCTCAAGGCACTACTCCTCAAGGAATGGCTTGTCCCTAACACCTAGGCCTACACGCCCTCCACTCCCCCACATAATCTGACACTGGTTTATCTTTCCACCCTTTCCCCTCCCTGTTTCCTTCCTTGGTTGCTTGTAGATCCCTTGCTGTCAAATGTCCTGTCCTCCCCCACCACCAGTTGTTAGCTCCACCGCCCTTACATCTGTGCTTCCCTCACCATGTCCTTCCCACTATGATATGTAAAGCACTCTATTGCTTCCCTAAGCTATGTCTGAGCAAAATATGCCTAAATAATAATGCCTCTGACTGATCTAAGCTATGACTTACCAGACAATGAATTTTCCATAAATTATTATCTGAATTGTTTGTGGGGTTTAAAGAATGCCTAGAAAGTGTTTCTGAAAATATGCATCATAGTCCATCACCCTTAGCAAATCGGTATGGTCAAAAATCATTTTACTAATAAAAATAGAATTCAAATACATAACTGTTGAAGTGATGAGGAAATCCAACAAATTCAATATCTCTTGTTTTTCCCTAATCCTTTGTGAGGGTATTTGTTGAAATATCACCAAAATGTGAGACCTATTATGTGGGGCATGATTTATTTTATAAAATATCGCTTCAATTTGAATGCCTAATGGCTGTTTGGCTTTTTCAAAGTGGAGAATCTGTTTGATGCCTGCAATCTTTTGCAAATTTGGTGATGCAGTTCCCCAGCATGATGCTGCAGAGGTTTGAGCCAGTAGCAGATTCAGCAGGGTGAAGAACAACTTGGTAGATGCTGCTGATAAGCTCCCCAGTGGCATTACATATTCTGGCTGAGTGGAATGGTATACTAAGCAACCCCAAATATGGCTGCTCAAGCTGATCTATAAAGTGCGACTAGTGGGGTGTCCAAGTGTCAAGCCTTTTAAACGTGTTCACACCAAAAGCCTCAAATAGAGGCGTGAACGATTGGAGAAATGCACTCGCCAGACATAGCGCCAGAGATAATGAGGTGCAGGCTCCTGCGAATGCACTGATCCCATATTAATTCCCTACGGTGAAGACAAGGCCACATTTACTGACCTAGGCCAGGAAGACAGCAGCGCTGATATGGGGTCAAGAGCCCCCAATGAGATATTCGCCATCTTACATATCGCAGCCATTTCAGTAGAAAAGCTGGTTCCAATGGGCAAGTCAATGGTGGAAACGTGTCAATAAATGATCGAAAAATGACAGAAGTCACCTGCTGATGATGATGCAGATACATTTATATTGTAGGTTTCTGTTGTATCTGTATTTTTTGTTTCTGTCTGAGTATGTGATGTTGAGTTGCATGATGTCAGAGTAATGTGATGTCACATATAGAATGTGTATGTTATGAACTCGAGAATGCCTAAACCGGAGATAAATAGCCAGTCAGTTGTAGAGGTGGGACCTGGGTGGTGGGCAACGATGGGTCCTCCATGTACCATGTTATGGACTTGCTGAGAAACCAATGTAACTTTTTTTCGCGCCTTGAAACACTTGTGTATAGGCGCTTTATACATGCCATAACATATCAATGAAGCCCATGTAAAGACTTACCTGAGATGTTGAAGGGTGTGCATAACAACAGTTTCTCCAGCCAGTATCTTGTTCATTTTAAGGAATGACTGGAGACTTAGGGGAAGTTTCTATTTTGCGTTGCCAGTGGCGCCCCCAGCCATTTTTTATAGGGATGGCCTGATGAGGTCACTGGGGTGGCACATCAAAACAAACACATAGAGGCAGGCAGATCGTTGTGGAGGCCAGCGTTTTTATAAGTGTGGCCATGGCCCCCCTTGGCCACCCCTTGGTGGCACATCTGTGTTTTGCACCCTTTAGTGTCTCTCTATTGGGGGTTTCCTAAGGACAAAGTCCAGAATGATGGTGTTGCCCGGGATAGATGGTCCTAGCCCTCTGTCGTGCATTGAAAACGGCATGGTTACCAGGCCATAAGATGCTCGATTGCTCTTGTGCTTCTGCATGTTGTCGGGAGGATAGCTCAGGGGCAACGTGCTCGCCTTGGAAGCAAGTAGAAACCTCTGAGAATTAAGTCCGTTATATCATATCATGTTGCATTCGAGGTTATGTCCTCCGATCCTGTCTGTCGTTGAGCCGCAGCATGTGTTGCGGATATCAAATACACTGTAAAACTTAATACAAATGCCCAAGAGCCCTTGAAAACAACTGCAGTTGCTTTAAAAGCCGCCCTTCCTTTAAAGGCGAGATTTTATGACCTTTATCTTCAGAGGTGGAAATTAGAAACGTCCTAAAAGGATTGTCATAAAAATGTGGAGCCTTCAGCCTTTCCCCAGTGAGGACATTAACTGCTCTTTAACTTCAAATAAACACATGTCTTTAGCATTCATAGCCACGTAAAGCAATGCTGTATTCATTTTGTACGATTAAAACTACATTATGAATGTGGATGTATTAATTTATAGATTCAGATACTAATTACTTAAATATTGAGTTCAGAACTAGACACTGGTGCTTGGAAGGGATAATTGGTTCTCGCTGTAGAAGGAAAATATAATAAAGAACTTGAAAGTGCTGTCACATTTCACTTAACAAGCAAACTCTCAGAATATTTGAAAAGATATTCAGAAAGGAAATGTCTCGGGGCCTTCTTAATGAGAATGAGTGCGGTTTGAAAAGATCAAATGCTATCTACACATGTCAAATGCAGGTCCTTGTTGCTGCTAAAAATAATGAACACCATTGAAGTAGGTCATTTAAATCACTTATGGTCCGGTGAGTGGTTTATTTTAATAATCACAACTGAACGAACTATAATTAATGGCTCCAATTTCCCCGAATATGAGCATAATGTCTGTTCAAGACAAGGGTTATTTGCAGTTTAAATATCCTTCAAACAGTGCAATGTTCAAGCGGGCTGTTGACACATTGGCACGTATTGTTATTGAAAAGAAGAAGCCACATTCACAGGGAGGCCATTACATTATAATTCATATCTGGCATTTTAGGAGTTTCCTTTTAATGGGAGGGTTTTCCTGTTTTTTAAGAACGTGTATTAGGATTTTTAATATTTGAAAGGGCTGCATTTGTAAACTGTAAACCTATTTTCTTACCTTCAATGATGTGCAGAAGGGCCTTGCTTTGCTTTTTATGACGATTGTTGAGTAAAGCTGAATTGTATTGTTTATATATTGCTGGACATGACTTGTGTTCAATTTCATGTGTAACACATATTAAGGGGCATATTATATAATGAGCGTAAAAACAGTGATGGTGTTACCTATCCATCAATTACTGTCGGATGTAATGAACTTGTCATTACAGAAGGGCAAAATAGTGCTTGCTAGTAAACCACACTCGCCGATTACTGAATGGGGCTAGTAATGACGCAGTAATGACTTATGGGGTACAAATTCAGCCAGCAGAATGGCAATGCCCTAGCAATTCCCATTAAGGACCACAATACAGCATGTATTGTTCTCCAGGGCCAATGGTAGTGACCTATGGACACTTTCGATGTTTTTGCAATTATTCTAAAAGATGGAAGCCAACTGGTCATGGCCTTCAATCCCCCTGTGCATAGTAATTGACCAGGTGTCACTAGCCATGACCTTTAGCATGGCTTTGTGCAGTGGCCACGGCCACCAGGGTGACTCATTTATTAAAAAGGACAGGGGTCCACACCCCGGCCAACTAACTAACCAGATCCCCCAGCTATGGCCTTCGGCCGTGGCCCAAGGACCATGGCCTCTTTTTTCCCCCTCTCCTTTAATTTTCCCCAGGGAAATTCCCGCAGTCACATCCCTGCTGCTTTCAATTCCAGTGATAGCCATTACCGTTAATAATTCCTGTGGTAATGCATTGTGTTCCGATAACTGGTGGAATAGGAACACGCTTGATAATGTAAAGGGCTTCCTCATCCCCACTGCAACTTTACCTGTCCACCCCTGCTTATTACTAAGGGAGGGTCTTGTGTAAATCATGTAAACTCTCCTTCACCCTTTACTATTATCACCCCTTTCACTCGTGGGTCCATGCAACACATTATTTTTAGTGTATCTTGCAACATCCATGGGAATCATGTGGAAATCCCACGGAATTTCCAGAGTAATATAATGTGCTGGTACAAATGGGCTGTGCATCCCGCCCCAAAAATCTCCCACTTCACAAGTAGTCCTCTTTCCCCCCTTTCCTGACTGTCAGCATGATCGGTCCTGACGTGTCTAACAAGCGGAGAACGATAAAGTATGTACGATCGCTCACCTTAGTGGAAAAAGATACGCTGACTATAGCAGACAAGGCTTTCTGCATGAATAAACCCTGCACTTATGTAACTAGTAGAGACCTGCAGAGATTTGTGAGTTATCTGCATTTGAACATACTGCCAATTGACGAATATACAGGGGCATGGAGCAAGGTCCCCTACAATAAGGGGTACTGGAGATTATGTAAGACAGCGGTCCAGATAACCAGACATTTACTGACATAGTGCCCCAACCTAACCAAGCAATATCATAAGGGCTGGGAGAGCAATTGTGGAGCACACGGATAGGGGCCACCTCACTGGTGATCACCAGTGCTCCATACCATGTATGGAAGGAGGCATTAAAAAAGATGGGAGAGGCACTGATTATTTTCCCGGACTAAGTTTCCCATGGAAATTAGGAAGCAGGACAGTGGCCACTTTCTTTTCGCCTTCTTTTTCAAGATATTACATAAGTGTATTAATTTGAGAACTGTTTATTGCAGTGTTATGTATTAAAAGGAAAAAACGTTTTTTTCTGAATCAATTTGGAAATGTTTAATGGATTTTCCCTAAAATGTCCACTTTTTAGAGGCCTCTAGTAGACATTTCCTTTGGAAAATGTCATCCAAATTTGTACTACGAGTGAAAAGGTATTAGCAAGAGTTTTGGGAAAAATCAATGCAAATTGATATGGGGCAGCTGGGGGACATACTATCTGAGGGACCAAACATGTTGGCATAACCATTACACAAATGATGTTTTAACATGTTTTTGTCCCGAGGGGGTAGGGCTGGGCTTAGCACTTTACAAGTAAGAATTCCCAAGCAGACCTGAAAAACAGCGTTTTTATCAGCCGCATGGCCAATTATGGTTCCTAAAGAAGGAACCAGACACTGCCAAGCAGTTACATGACTCATTCATTTTGAGCGTGTGTTTCCCCTAGTCTCCAAGTTAGAGTCAGCTTTGGGTAATCAGATGGCACAAACCTCGATTTCGTCGGAAGAGACTTCCCATGAGATCCTGCTGACAAGAAAATTAAGGTGGAGTTCTAGAGGGCATTTTCAGCTAAGCAAGTCTTTATGAAGCTTATGTTTCTCAGATTTTTATTAGAGATATCAAACAGCTGTTTGTGCTAATTGTATCCACTGATGGACATGTAGTTGCAATGTAATTTGTCATCAGATGTCAGATCTCAGATTTGTTGGACTATGTGCATCAGACATTTTTGGGTTTAAAATTTGGCTGGGCGCATACACAATTGGATACGACATTGGACATTGGAGGATAGAATTATCATGAATCCCATTCGCCCAACTCCCCACTGGACATTTTTTGCCCAAAACTGGGGTACTTTCCTCTGGCAACCTATTCTAGATGCTCCTTTCAAGGCAGAGGTAGCAATGCAAACCTAGCCTGAGAGCAGAGGAGTGCTTTACAACAGGAAGGTTCAAGAATTGGGCTTGGAATTTTATCCAGTAGGGAGGCAGGGATTTTTATTCATCTGGCAGGTATTGTTGAAAGAGACACATCTTTGGCGTTTTACGGAACTGAAGGATGGTTCAGGTATTTTCGAGCCTCTTACCTGATTTAGCTCTAGATGGTCAGGGCATGAGAAGGACTGCCTGCAAGTCTCCTCTTCATTGGATAGGTTATACTTGAACCTTTGTATAGTTTTGCTACTTGAAATGCGACAGCCTCCAGAAGTATGTTGGTGTTCTGTTTGAGACTGCCTTGGAGATGATACATGCAGTTGTGAATATTATCCTGAATGGGAGGGGGAGCCAGTTAATTGTATACATTATTGGAGAGATATGGTAAAACCTGCAGGCCCCTTGTCTTGGGGTAGACTCCTGCACGGTGTGCTACCTTGAGGTGGGATAGGTGTCTTGCTGGAATGGAATCAGAAGGGTGTATTTAATGTTGATATGTGATCTTGTGAGGGTTTGGATTACCATGCAGATATCATGTAGGAGATGAAGTGGTTCATTTTACAGAGTATGGAGATATGTAGCCAATCAGTTTTTACAATTGTGGCGATGTGCTTTTGGAAGGAAAGGCTACTGTCACAAATGAAGCCCAGGGATTTGGCAGAGTTTGACTGGTGAGTGGGGGATCCTTGCTGGTGCATGTCATACAGCCACTGTTGCTCGAGTCATTGCTTGGTGAGTGAACAAGGAGGATGAATTCAGTCTTGGTGGGGTTCAGGTTGAGGTAGGAGTTTGGCATCCATTTCTGGATGGTAGCCAGGCATTTGCAGAGGCAAGCAATGTCCTGGGGCTACTAGCCTTAAGGTACAGCTAAGTGCCATCAGCATATTGATGGTTGGCTATATTGGAATCATTTAGGAGAGGTCCCATAGATTCCATGTAAAGATGCAATACAATTGGGTAGAGGATGGAACCCTGAGGACCACCAAACATGACTGAGGGTCCTATCCAATCTCTGTAGATGAGAGTCAAGTAGGAAGCCGTATACAGGCATTTTCCAGGTTTGGCAGGCATGGATCAAAGATAAGTGGTACTCTAGATATCATGGCTCAGGCTTACTCTATAGAATTTGTCAGCATGCCACCTGGGACGGGAACTATCTGGACTCCAATTTCCCACAAACTGCTCAAGCATCAGGCAGTGTAGTCTGGCATCAAGGATATGCTAGTAGAAATGCTTCTGTGAGCAATCCCATCTCAATTCATTTCACTACAGACTTTTTCTGTATTGTTCCTAGTACAACAGGAAAAGTAGTTTGCCTGGACTACCATTCAGGCTTGGTCTGGCACCATGCGCTGCGGGTAGTCCACCAGGGGCATGGCCACATCTTGTGTACATGTCCTTTGGCTAGAGCACCTAGAGAATCATCTGCAGCCATGTCCCAAAAAGACTACATCTGCCTGCACCGTAGGCAGGTTATGCCTATTCTTTTATGGCCGATAAGCTTCAGTGTCACCTTTGCAAGCCAAAACACATTGCATGGAATTTGGTGAAGGGAAGGTGGTATAGAAGCACTGATATATATATATACACTGGTGCGTTGATCAAGTACTCACTGTGGCAGGTCAGAAGAAGAAAATGGACTTTGGTTTTCCATCTCACGTTAGCTATTTATTAAATGAAAACTGAAAACTCCTGGCTTTACCTAAACTATGGGTGTTCCATACCTAACAAAAGTAACTAATGTGCTCATCATTCAACAGTGATTGTGCAAACCAAGTTTGGTCCACTGTCCAAACTGACCTATACTGACACTACCACTATTATAACTACTAATGCACTGGTGAATGCCTCTCTTCTCCTGTGTCACACTCACCTGTGCCTCTGCAGGAGTGATGGACGAGCCTCACTTGACCCCAAGTCTTCACTTCCCCCTTTTCACCTGCAGGAATACCTGTCAAATACAAGGTATACACTCAGACCTGAATTCACCCGATTCCCCTGGGCCCTTCCCTTCTCTTTACTGTGTGCTGTGATGTCCCCCTATGGGCTTACTTTGATGTTTAGTAGGGTGTGCACTCCATCCTGCATTTGCAGGGGCGCGATTCACTCATGTGATTGGTGCCAATGTCTGTAGGCTGAGTTCAGATGCCAAACGCTGTTTTATGCCTTCACAGCGAGGCTGAGAGTTCAAGGCGCCAGTTTCTTAACTGGCTAGAAAGTCCCTCTCACAAGTGAACGTTGCACGGAGAATGTTGAGTGTTCAAAATTGTCCATATTGTCTTTGTTTGCCGGTATTTATGTGCGTGAGTAGCGCTGCATGTAGAAGCTAGCTGCTGGTAGGTTTGCGCAGGGCCTTCAAATCGAGCACGCCTGGTTATGTCTCTCCCTTTCCCTTGCAGGAGAAATTATGTGGTATTAGCGCCTCGAGTCCGGGTTCAGCCTACTGGAGACTTGGCGGTTAGGTAAGTTCGCACTGAGGCTTTTGGTAAGTATGCACTGCGTATAGAGAGAGAGCGCAGTGAAATAAGTGTCCGCGTTATTGGAGCGAGTGCAATGGATAAATGTCTCTTCTTTCTTACAGGGGTTTGTGCGCTCGTGCAACTAACCTGTATGCTAGCGTCGCGGGACGATTCGGTTAGTATGCGCACAGTTACTGATGTGTGCGTGTTAACAATGTTCTTCTTTGTTCTGACAGGTCCCGGTGTAGAAGTCCACTCTTGACTGGAGATAGCTGCGGCGTGGAGTAAGAACCAGGTAAGCTGAAGCTGAATGATCCAGAGCGGGTAAGCACACGTAGGATGCGCCGGAGCAGGTAAGCATAAGCAGGATGATCCGGAGCAGGTAAGCAGAGGCAGAAACAGGATGATCCGGAGCTGGTAAGCAGATGCTGACTGATCCAGAGCACGGCAAGTGTGTTGCTGATACAGCTCACAGTAAGGAACACGAAGCACTGGAAGAATTTTGGGTGTGGCTTATATAGCCAGCCACAACCAAACACTAGAGAGCTCATGAGTTATCATGCACTTCCTGTTTGACAACAGGAAGTGGTAACCAGGAAGTTACTACACACAAAAGGAAGGAATGAAAGGAGGGATTTGTTATGGGTTCTTTGTGTGTCTATGCCAGGCCTGCCAAGCCTCCACCCAGCTTGCCCCAACTACCTGCCTGATACCCATGACATCCTGCAAGGCCGCCTTGCACTATGTTCATTTTAATAGCATATTCTCAGATAGTTATTGGTCTCATCAGATCATACATTTCAGATACTGGGTTCTTCAGGATCTCAACAGTGTCTTTTATTCATTTGCTGCTTCTTTCCTATTCACTCTCTTTTCTTTCACTTTATTAGGGTTTACCCCTTCTCTTTCACTTCTCTACAAATTGCCATCTTCCTCTTTACATTGACTCAAGATTTCTACTTTTTTCAATGTCCTTTCTTTATCTTGGTTAGTACGAGTTTGTGTTTCCAATTATAATTATTACTCTCTTCACATACTCTTCACCCTTGTGCTTGACTAGGATGAGTAGAAGCCTTCCATTTGCAATTCTTACTCTCCTCATAGAATCTTGATATCTGTTTCTCACTGGGGCAAGTAGCAGTGTTCTAGTAATGATTCTATGTCTCTTCAGACAATCTTGACATTGGATTTTGACTGGGACAAGTAGGAGCATTCCACCAGTAATGATTCTCACTCCCTGCAGACAGTCGTAATACTCGATCTTGAAAGGGACGAGTATGAGTGCTCCATTTATTATCTCTGGTTCTCTTCCTGGGTCTCCTGCTTTCCCGTTACTGACACTCTTCGAAGATAACATCACTGGGGCTCGCAACAAGTCAGGGCCTTCGCCTTATGTTGTCATGTAAGCTTCTCTTTCTTCCATGCTATGTTTGATCAGCTTGTTTACAATACTTTTCCAAAAGTGGATTCATTGTTATTCATGGACCTCCAGGTCCACTGTGGCATGCTTACGGTTACGCCACCACCCATTACTCGCTTCGGCTGAGGAAGCTTTGAATCCAGCTTCACTTCTCATGTCTCCCATCTCCACCTTCCCACGTTGGAGGTTGTACACAGGCTTCTTTCCCCGGTCAGCAACAGTGTGACCAATTTTCCTTCAGCATTCGACTCCCAGCTGGTTTGAAACTCTGGGCTCTCTCATTTCTCCAGGTCTCTGCCTCTCATATAAATGACGCTGCTGTGGGATTTCCCCAGCATAGTGTCCAAGTCCTTCTTCTCTGTCTGACTTACATTCTGTATTCCTATATTGGTTTTCTTCATCCCAGTACTATTTGGATGTTTCTCCATAGACATCATCAGGGTGTTTGGTTGACAATAACACATTTTAGTCTGTTCTTCATGTCCTCTTTCATTAGATGCGACTGAAGGTGGGTTAATGATATGTGATGTAGGAAATTCCTCATAAGAACGAGAGACCTAGTTTCCAGAGGGGAGGGAGTCTTTCCATGTGAGGTCCCGCTTAACTCTACCTCTAGGGAGGGTATTTCATAGTGGGCTCACCTCCCTATCCTCACAGGGAAAGGCTACCCCATGGGGAAAAAAGATGGAATCTTGCGATTCATCATATCACCCTCTCCATACTTACATGCACACGCATTGGTGGCCTCTACTAGCTGCCATTCTCCCTAGTATGCAGCTATTCAGATCTCTCCTGTTTAAGCTTTTAAATGCAGCATTTCGGAGTGAATATTACTAATATCCCCATGAAGACTTCATTCCTTTGGGCAGATTACACTATATTTGAAAATCATTTCTTTCCACTCTCTAACCCTTGAGGCTTCTTGTTGCACCTCCCCACCAACTGTAATCACTAATGTTATGCTAAGATAGTGAAGCTCACTGATGTAGCCAGCCCTTAGTCTTACCCTTTCCACGCCATGAAAGCACATGTTAGGGTCAGTCAGTAGGTTGCTGCTGTCCCTGATTTTGTTTGCAGGTGAGGCATGTAAAATGGTCAGGGGGGGGGAAGCAGGAAATCTCCACCTTCTCGACCCACAGTTTGACTTTCCGTCTAGCCAGCAGGGCTCTGAGGAGCATGACAAAAAAGTCGCCCTAACTCATCTTGTTTAACACAAGTCTTGGAAGGATAGCTTAGGGGCAACGTGCTTGTCTTGGAAGCAAGACGACACAGAGCAACACAGGTTCAAACACTGGGTCCACGCTTAGAAACCTCTAGGTATTAAGCGTGTTATAAATAACCTATCATATCATATCTCGTCACACTGGCTTTGCTTAATATCCT
Source organism: Ambystoma mexicanum (assembly GCF_040938575.1). Taxonomy (NCBI): domain Eukaryota; kingdom Metazoa; phylum Chordata; class Amphibia; order Caudata; family Ambystomatidae; genus Ambystoma; species Ambystoma mexicanum. The sequence continues at coordinate 254,577,035 of NC_090936.1, forward strand.
TCCCATACTGCTGCCTGCATTAGTTAAAACAACACTGGAGTGGACCAACTCCAACTGGAAATTGTGGTTGTGCACTTCTGGAGTGGGTGGCAGTGATCAGAAGGTTATGGATCTCCTAAAGTATTATGTATTCTCTTATGCCTGCTGACTTGACTCTACTACTTGTTTGATCTTGGTAGAAGAAGACTGAGGAGTCTATTGATGTCTCAGCCCTCTCCTTTGCGAGCAAGGAACTAAGCTTGTTTTGGACCTGGTTCGACTGCATCAAGTGGCGATGTAATTGGTGAAGGGCAGAAACGAAACGGACCGTACTAGGCCATGGAGCACACTGCGGGGTGTTTCCTACATCACTTTCTCTTGTTATCCGTTTCAGGGTACAGTCTAGCAATTGCTGTGCGAGTAATTATAATCACATTCAGTAGAAACAAATGCCAAACAGTTGGCTTTGGCAATGGTTGCTTTTCATATAGGGAATACTGCAAGAGGGTGATTTGAACACTAGAGGGGAATTGGATCCGTATCAATGGCCAAAGTGGTTGCAGGCAAGACAGAAGGGATGAAATCAGCAGAAGCATATCAACAGCTGCATTGCACGTTGGATCCAACTTCCTGCCTTTCTGATATGATTTCCTGTGTACAACGTCGCAGGGAGAGACATACATTTATAATAAATGACCCTTTACTTATTTGCCTACTTGATAAGTAGGAATTTAAGCTTCAAATGCGCTTCCCGGAAATTAATTACATGCTTACTGAAGCATGAATTCAACAAAACATCTTTTTGTGTCAGTGATTATTGATTTATTGTACTGGTGTTAATTAACTGAATGCAGATAGGCTCTCTGTGTAATGTGGTTGGTAAAGATGCTGCGCCCATGAATGTGCTATCAGTCTAATGAAGAGATTGTATCTCAAGCCCTGTTGGTATGGGGTGAAACCCGTGTGTCCCACTGTGCACATCCGTGAATGAGAAAGACCATCGCCAGCAAGCAGCCACTTGTGTGACTGCACGTGTTGTATATTGTTGCCATTTCTCAGCGTGTTAACAATGCATGCATGTATTCAGCCTTGTAGCAACTGCTATAATGCACAGCAATGACAGTGTTCCGGGTTTCCTCAAGTGTATACATCATCTCTTTTGTTCAGTAATGAACCTGGCCTTTAAAAAACGTTTCTTAAATCGCTATCAAGTTCTGCTGTCGTGGGCAATTATGGGTTCTTTTTTAAATTGTGACAACATATTGTACCAAAAATAATCCTTCTTGGAAATAAAATGGATGGACAATATAGTATTAAAAGCACAGATTATGGGCTTGTGCTCGCTACTTAGATACAAGCAAGTAGCATATCTCACAGAATTATTACACGACATTGATATAAAATGGATAGACACAATAGTATTACAGAAACAAGTTGCATGGATCACTGGATTATTATGTGACATTAGCACCTGGGTGGGAGGAGCAAGCCAATCAGATGACTAGGAATGCAGGCCGGTACAAGCCTTAGTTCCATGACGCCTAACGGCTGTCTCTCCTGCCACCATCTTCCACCCACCCACCATCAATGTTTTTGTTGTTGTTTTATTTTCATCCCACTTACCTTATTTCAGTGGTGGCGAGTGGCACCCCGCATGCGGCCCTTCTCCTTTCCTTTGGCAGGCTGCAATGGAAAGGCAAGAGAGGCTCAGTGCAGAGCCCCGCCTCCTCTTTCCATGTCGGTCATCTTGATAAAAATGTTTTCATTCATTGAACGGGAAGCATGAGGCGTCCCGTTCAATGACTGAAAATATTATTTTTTTAGCACCCCGAAGCAGTATAGGCAAAAGGATAATTTCCCTTATACCTATACAATATTTAAAAAAACGGTTCTAGTATAAACGTCTCTAAATCATATATGCTTTAGTCTTTTTTTTCTAATGATCCAGGCACAATGTATGTAAGTGGACACAGCAAGGATAAAGCTACCAGTTCCTTTTTTCCCCTTTATTAAGTGCTTACGGCTGCCATCGGCCTTTTACACTAAAATCATTATAGTTCATCTTTATAGATTGCATAAACATCAATATTTCTTAAATAACAACAAACATTTTGTTGAAAATAAAGATAAAGTTCAACTATACAATCTGTTTGATTTAAAACATTAAAATACATTTCAGAAAATGTCGTCATACAGTTCATATTACATGTTTACACTACATGTTTACACATAAAAACATCAGTTCTAATTTAAAACCATCAAGAACCCAAAGGGTCTTCACTTCATAGGATTAAGTGTGTGTTTGGCTTCCAAATGTACAATGGCCCTAAGCCATGCGTGATAAGCGGCTGCGGCCATATCATATGACTCAGCCTCATGCAACATACTCCAAAATTGATCCGCTTCTGGCATGACAAAATTCACATAACATTTAGCATAGCAATCTCCCAACTTAGGGCAATGCATTAGAATGTGCTGTAGAGTTTCAATATGTGTACCGCATAACCGGCACAAACGCGCCTCCAAAAGGATAGACTGCCATCGTAGTGACTGATGTATTAGCATCAATGAACCTTCAATTTAAATAGTGCTTTCTCAGGCCTGTGTAAATCAGCAAACAGTGAACGTCCGTCTCTGTCACATACGGTCGGTGTGGACAACAATCTGTTGGGGGCTATGCCCCATATGTATAGAAGTGTGGACAAAGATCAAAGTCAGTGCAGAGTCATTTTTGCAGTATACAATGACTTTGCTATGCAGAAATCCACTTTGGACAGTTCCATGAAACAGGGTTTGTGTCGGTAGTGCAAAGTCACTTTTCCGCAGTGCAAAGTCACTTTGAATTGCTCATTGAATTGCAAGGGAGTGAATATGTCATCTGTGTTTTCCATCAATCTAAATTGAAGTGTGAGCCTGGTTTTCTCTGACAGTTGGTGACTCTGACTAGGATCCGTCGTGCAACACGTGTGCACTGCCAAGCTTGCGGAAGGCCATCTCTCAAAAGATCAGGCTATGCTATATTCAGATCGTTGACCTCTGTAGGTAATCTGAGTATTTAAATATGTGCATGTGCTTTGGGAATATGTTCGGGTTAAATCGTGTACGCGCATGGAGTATCCTTATGTAGCAATGCTCTTTCCTCTGGTTCTTTCTCTTTTACAACAGTGTTAGCTATTTTTGCAGAGAAAGGTTCTTAGCTTGTTTTTAATGATTCATGTTTATTTGTTTGCGAGAGCACTGACGGGTACATGATATACTGTTTTCGATTTTAAGTAGCATTTTATGTTGACAGGTTTAGGAACTAATAATGAACAGTTTTTTTCTTCCTTCCTGTGTCTCATTGCTTGACTATGTATATTCTTAATAGATGGAAATCGCTGGCTTCAGGTTTCTGGAGTCATCCTAACAAGACGAAGTATGTTCATTCAGCCCCGTTTCCGGACCCAAGTCGGAAATGCATTGCCATCACGTTAAGAATTGTTTTTTCTCGCTTTTCACCATTGTAATTGATTAAACTTTTTTGAACTACCTCTTTTGGTGTCAGCGTGTTCTTCGTGTCATTTGATTTAGTATATTAATGACATGTGACAAACAATTTTGGTAACTTTTTTGGAACGGTCACATTTGACCTAGCTGTAGAGTAGACAGCACTTGGGGAAGTCTCTATGGTGGTGCATATACAATTACTGCATACAAACTGTGGATGGGTATCCCCCTAACTTTGCAGACACCTGGGGAGGACAATGATCAAAATCTACAAAAATGGTATCTCACGAGTAACAAATCAAAAATGTATTTAATTTAAGGACTCGATTATTAATTGGGGCTGTAGCAGTAACAATGAATCAGTTCAGGCAGATGTGCAGATGTAATTAATCTATTATTAAAAAGGTGCAAAAGCATACATGCTAAGAACACAAAATACAATTCCACAAATGTACACAATACATACAATTCACAAAAGATATTGAGCAAAAGACAAGCATAAAGTGTCGAATTATGCACGATTACGCAAAGGAATTTTCTTACTAAAAAACAACACCATTCTATATGCACAAAACACCAAAATAGGGTGGGTGTTTGGCCTTATACATATGAATTACTGCAAAAAAATCACCATGTAAAAAAGATTAAAATACAATCATAAATCTAAAAGTGCAAATTCATCACTCTGAACATTCGTTTACTAGAGGATGCTGAGGGCAACAAGAACATTTCTAAATTGCTCCTCATGACCTGCTGTAGACCTTCCCTTTTTCTAGTTTCAATGGAGAAAAAAAACATCTAGATGAACACTAGAACTTATGTCTGTCTTCTTCAGGACCTGACTGTATCAGTGGATGATCCCTGATATGTTACTAACCCTCACAAATCATCCCCAATAGTCTCTTTCAGTTCTAAAAAGAGATAAAAACACATGAACGTGGCCCATCAAAACACATTAATCACAACTGCCTGTCCATCACTCCTTGCACTGTTTTACAGCGCCCATTCATGTATAAGCTCTCACTTAATATCTTGGTGTGGATACACCCCCTTCTTCAGTCAATTGACAGGAAACCTGATCCTATATTAACGTAATGAAAAACTAGGGGAAATAGTCTCCAATTATTGTTAACGGTGCTCAGTGGAGTAACTTTACTGAAAATGTTGGGGGGGACATGACAACTGAAGGAAAGGGGTGGGGTGGAGGAAGGGTGGATGGTGGCTATGAGGGATAATGCTAAACTATGACACCACAAGAGTCGCGTGCTGACGCTCTGTTATATAACTTGCGTAAGACTGGTGCCGTGTCTTTAAAATTACATTTTAAAGACAAGAATTTGCTGCATTGACAACACTAAAAAATGCCAGTCTAGCCAATTAATAACTGATACCATGCTCGCTTTATCAAGATGCCCAGAATAAAGTCATGTCACAGAAAGAAAGGGCTAGACTGGCAGCCCCAAAATCCCAGTCTGAGCCTAGCCATAAAATATATTTCATATTTGCCTTCTCAATGCCCATACACAAGTGCTGCACCTACCTACATACATACACACACATACACTAGAACTTCATGCCCATTCACCATGGACAGCATCCGGACCTTTGGACCTTTTCAACTAAAAGAGGACTTGAGCCTCAGGGTGGCCCCCCAGCACCTGCACCCATGTGGCTAGTCAGCACTCAGTGGTCTTGTAACAAAGCATTATATTCATTTCTCTCTATTTTAGTTCTGGGGCCAATAATGTTCACTTTGCAGCGCTCGCATTACAAGCTGCATTTTCTCTTCCCACGGGATACACCAAAGTTTTATCACCTCTTTGCCTTCTAACACTGGTTCCTCCACATCAGCTACATGCTGTCAAAGAAAGGTTTAGAGCTCTTCAGTAGGCATTTAGTTGCCATGGCCGCATCAAGATTATTTGCGACTATTAATATTATATTTGTCACTAATTGTAATGTATGCACCCCACGGGTGCCTCAGACTATTTTTGCTCTAATCAGGGGGCCCCAAGCATCATCTTGAAAATGGGCCCCCACACATCTTCATTCCTGCCTGCCAACCGCCTAGTGACACAACATCATAACATTCACAAACTTCATTCCACCCAGAACAAACAAACCATGTATTATTTATCATTCATTCAGACACAAAAGTCAACACACATATGCTTGTACACACCCACCTACTCACACACACATGCACCCAGGACCTCCATTGCAATGCAGTGTGTGTCCACAACATTCATATGTACATTACATACACAATAAAACATGCAAACCGCGGCGCAATGGCCATTGAGCAGACCATGCTTTATCCCCCCTGGCCCTTCCACCCGAAATGTTGGGCTACTTTGGCTTGGCCTGGCTGAACTACAATGCCATAGCAGGACAGGACCTGACAAACAGTGCTCGGGGGAGGGGTGCACTTTTAAAAACGGCTAGGCAATTAGTAATAATTTAGCACATTTCATTGTTAGCACCTGAATCTGTATGTATAAATATTTAGGCAATTGAAATTATGATGATTGACTTGGTACTTGCATGTCAGGGGAGTGAGCAGGACATGGGAGACAGAAGGCAGCTCATTCTCACAGTTCTTAAATAAGTGTGTGTTTCTGACACAGAGAGTAAACAGCTTTTAACATTTAAGGTGACTAGAATAGTCGCATTCGAATATGCAGAGGCACCCACAAAGTTTGCCCCTCTCCCGGCAACTCATTACAAGGTTAGCCCATAGTCCTGGCCAGCCCTAGGATTTGCAGGGCCCTGGGCAGCAAAAAATGTGTGGGTTCCCTTGTAAGAAATTATGTAAAAACATTAGTCATTAATATCCGAAGGGATCAGATAAACTGTTGTTCAATATCTGAATTTTAACTGTTAATATTACGGTAGTAGCAATATCAGGAGTGAGGATTATTTTGGAGTAGCTGACCGAGTGAGCTGAATCATTTGTAGAGATGGTGACCACAAAAGAAAATACTGTGACGAGGAAGAGCAGGGCAAAGAGTAATGAAGATCACTGTTAAGTAATCCAAACATGCCTAAGGTGACTGCACATTCCAAGGATGTAAAGGCAGGGATTGGTCCTGGGCTAGACAGGGCAAAGTGTTTTTGCTGCAGGATAGTGCAATCGTAACAAAGCCTATTTACCCGACAGGTACTAAGGCAGTCGGAGTAAGCAATTAGGCAGGTCTTCAAATGTCATCAATAGGTATCAAGTCCAGAAAAAAGGTGTGGGGGTTCATAAACATACACACTGGGAATGAATGTATCCTACAGTGAAATACGCAAATTTAATTCAACAGGTTTTTCCTAATGGAAGAAAATTAAAAATAGAAATGAACATTGGGCCTCATTACGACCCTGGCGGAAATCGAAAAACGATGGCGGAAATGCAATACCGCCATCGAATAGCTCTCGGTGCGATCATGACCCGTCACCGCAAAGTACAATGCCATTAGCGACACCGTAGTGAACGCCAACTGCACCAAGTACGCGCGCCATGCCAAACCGTAATTACCACCATGGCGCAACGGTACGCGAACATGCACCTAACGCCATCAAGCACGGCGGAAAGTACCATTCCGCCATGGTGAGAAGTACGGCATCGCGAACCAACCGTAAACGGCCCTACTGAGTGCCTGTACACCGCTCCCTGGCCACATTGTACAACTCCCCGTAGGTGCAATGAAGTCACACAATGCAACCAGTGAAATGTACTAGTCATCCATGCCTGCCAACGAACAAATGAATCTCAAGAGGGGCCAATGGGAGCTGCAGGGCACAGATGGCACGAATACAGAAGCTATACAAATGGACATGACCTCAGTCTCCCACCAAGAAACGCACGCAAACACAGGCACCTGTGACCAGCCATATTCCGATAATCACATCATTCCACCAATCCAACTGGCTGACCGGCATCTGTTACACAAAAGCTAATCCCCCGCCCCTGAGCATGACATCATCAAAACAGTCATATTGGCAGCCCTTATCCCTGACCTCACTGGGCTTCGTAGGCAAACGCGCCCAGCACAGTACCACGCAACTATACTCCGAAGCTGGAACCCAATGCAGATCTCCTCACAATACATCGCTCCCCAAATAGGAATATGCCACATCACTTGCAAAGAAGAACGCTACACGGTTCATATCAGAATAGAAATTTAATGCACAACAAATTCACCAAGCCCATACAGCCATTAGGCCATGAACTCCAAAATACATTTCACCATTGTGGGCTGCATCCGCAATAAATGACCAGCTACTTCATGTGTGACGCCCTGTTCCTTCATGGTACACAGGGGCTACATTCTCGTACGAAAAGGCAACATGGAAGCGCCTAGAACCGCAGGGCCGTCCCAATAGGGAGGCACTAGTCCAGCTGAAAGGCCGAAATGTTGCTCCTAGCCACTAGTACTGCGTAAGGGCATGTGGCCCATTGGCGATCGTCCCATAAGATCGTAATGCTGCTCCACTGATTAACACGAAGCAGCAGGTGTCGGGAGTAAAATCCATCTGCAGGAGTGGCATACAGATGGCAGTGGCAAAAGGGGAGGAGATACCTGTCACCCAAATGAAATGAAAAAGAATAGTATGGCCATCAGAACTACATTTGAATTACTCACTTCAATGATCACACCAAATCCACAGCCATATGCATGCTAGCCCACTCCAAAGGATCATCACCACCCAAAAACCACTTGCGAATCATAACTATCTATATCGAGGTGAAAACACTATCACAAACGAGTGTACCTGTGCATGCGTCTGTTAAAACAGAATCCATCAGATGGGATTGGTAACGTGCATAGACACAAGTGTCTGAAGGCGCGTCGAGACAGGGAGGGCTCAACAAGGCCAGATAGACGATGGTCCCACTATGGCAGCCCTGCATCACATAGCGCAGGGGAGGCGGATAGATTCCAAGAAGCCCTGTACATGGCAAACTCTGTATCAAATCATCTGTCCATGCATCCATACATCATTCCCTCATCCCGTAATGAAAACGCCTGTTTCCATACTCACATAACATGTGAAATTTCCATTGAGTCTGTGCGTTATGCAGCCTGCAAAATCCACTGTGCCCCAGCCCGTAATTCCAGTGTTGTGAAGTAACATGTATTTGGGAACGTCCGGCCTTATCGCCCACTTCGCTATTGCGCATCCCAAACTATTCATATCAATCATTGCATCCTCGCCATGGCCCCTGTCCCAAGGACATTGAACAATAGAACGTTATATTTGCAGTCAGACCTGTGGGCATCTCCTCGCCGCTAGCTGAAAACCGAAAGCGCCGCCCTTCGAATTCCTCATTTGCAACATCACGTCGAAAAGGCATCTGTGGCCGCTTGAAATCACAAATTAATCCATCTAGTGCGGCTGTGTGTGAAAATGGCAACTGCCTTCACTCACAAATGGGACGCCCCGCCCGTCGGTGAACCTCGGTACAGTGTTGCATGAGGGTCCACCGTTACTCGAGTACTACGTTCCACTGACCCTTCACAAGTCTGTTCGCGACTGCAAAGATAGTATGTGAAACAATGGGACCATAGCCGAATGAACATATCAACCAATGTTACACTGCCATCGGGTACAAATACATGATTGTAATAGCAAGATGCCATTCGTCGAATTGCAGCGTTGTGTGCGGGACGTGCTCGCCCAAAGGGGAGAGCAGCTTGCACAGGTGGAATGAATCACCACAGGTGGAGGCCATACAGCCTGAAAACACATAAATTGCACACCCAGTCTCCTCCCACAACCACACCCACTCCGAAATGCTACCGGCAGGACTAGCTATGTTGGCCCTGGGGGACCTGATAGCACTGCAAGTACTCCAACTTCAAGAAGAAGACGAACACCAACTACAACCGGCCGCACGGAGGAGACGCAGGAGGAGGAGGAGGGCAAGGCAGGGCCAGCAAGGGCCGCCAGCACAGCCACTACCACCACGCAGGCAGCCCGCAATCCCACGCCTCCGAGCACATCCGTTCAACCTCACTGATGAGCAGATCCACACCCTCTACCGTTTGGACCGGGACACCATAACCGCCATTGTGGACATGACACAGGCTGACCTTGTCAGCATGATAGATAGCCCAACCGCCATCCCACCCCTACTGAAGGTGGTGTCTGTACTCCACTTCCTGGCCACAGGCACCTACCAGCACACAGTCGGACAGTTGCATGGCATATCACAGCCACTGTTCTCACGGACACTATTGCAAGTGCTCGATGCCCTCCTGCAGCACGCAGACGACTACATCTCTCTACCACGCTCGGAGCAGGAAATTACCAACACAAAAGTGGGATTCCATGCACTTGCCGGCATACCGGGTTGCATTGGTGCCATCGACTGCACCCATGTGGAATTGGTCGTCCCACATGCCATGGAGGCCCAGTACCGCAACCGAAAACAATTTCATTCTCTGAATGTACAAATGGTGTGTGACTCCAACAGGATCATTACACATTGTTGTGCCCGATTCCCTGGATCAACCCATGATTCTATGGTCTTGAGGAACTCTACAATACCACGCTACATGGAGCGACACGCAGGGAACAGATCCTGGCTACTCGGTGAGTCTCATTTCATGCATGATGATGTGGGGTATGTGATGCGGCAATGACCTGGCAGGAAGGGGGGGGTGCGTACGTAGCAATGGCATTCCTCAAAATTCCTTTATTGTCCACATACAGGTGATGCCGGGTATCCACTGAAGAGATGGCTCCTCACACCAGTCCGGAACCCACGGGACCAGCATGAGGAGGACTACAACCATGCCCACTCACGTACCCGTGTAGTCATAGAACAGGCATTCGGCCTACTGAAGACTCGTTTCCGCTGCCTCAGCAGGTCTGGCGGGGCACTCCTGTACCGCCATGTGAAGGTTGCAAAGATGGTCATGGCATGTGTCATGCTCCACAACATGTGCGTACGTAGAAATGTGCCCATGCCCCCTGACGCAGAACTGCAAGCACCTGAAGATGGTCATGATGAGGGTGGGGATGTGGCAGCACCTCAAGGAGTCTGCGAGGCACAGGAGGGCCGTGACATTCATCAGCATCTCATAGATGTATGCTTCTAGCACTCACGCCTGGTGGCTGATACATGGACACGGGACTCGTGGCACTGTGTGTGTCTGGAACATGCACAATATGGACTGTACGCCTATAATGGCCTCGTACACAAAGATCAATGTCCACACATCTCATTGGATGATCGTGCATTGTTTATGGCATATGTGGTATCATGTTAAACACCCTATCGACCCGCCACCCAAGTGAGCCCAACACACCCCCTCCACCCTCCTACCTCCCCCCCGAACACCAGTGTCCAAAGATGCTCATTGTCAGTGGGCAGTCGCTATTGCAAGCCCCCTCTCCGGGTATCAGGGGCACCCCTGCCTGTGGAGCGCAGGTTCCTCCCAGATCTACGTTGGGGGCTGCCCTGGACGGAACTTGCAACGGATGATGTCTCTGCCTGCTCACGTCCATGCATGTCCCTAAGGGTTTGTGAGAGCTCAGTGAGCACACGGCGCACTGCGGCAAGTTCGGCACATACGTCTTTGGACGTCGCATGCAGTTCCCCCCTCAGGCTCTCGGTGCTTCTCTCCATTTGTACTCTCAGGCTCTCGGTGCTTCTCTCCATTTCTACTCTCAGGCTCTCAGTGCTACTCTCCATTTGTGCCCTTAGTGTCTCTGTACTTCTCTCCATTTCTGCCCTAAGTGTCTCAGTTGATGTTTCTATGTCTGCCTTAGTGCCCCCACATTCATCGGCATGGTCCTTGAGGAGCGTGGCCAGTTGCTGCTGTTGCACGATTACCTGGTCGAGGGACTGTTGCCTCTGCTGGGCCATGGCCATTTGCGGTGGTGTCACAGAGTGGCTGATCACCTCATGTTGCCTTGCCACAGGGCTTGTGGGGGATGGCCAGTCGTCGTCTTGTTGGTGCCCCTGCGTGGTATCCTCATGGTGTACGGGATGGAACAGACAGGGGGATTGAGACAGGTCATGGATGGATCTAACTTCGACATCCCCGTTTTCTGTGTCGGAGCATGCTGCCATTAATGCAGTGTCACCTATGGTGCTGCTGCCACCAGAAGCAGTGCCTACTGTGGCATCCATTGGGGGGACCTGTGGTGGTGCTGTTGTGGGCATGCTGGCTGCTGGGGTGCCTGTTGGAGTTCCCTCCTCTGTGCTGCCACTTGATTTGTGCTGCTTCCGTGTCTTGATGCGTGCAGCTGCGGTGGAGGGTCTTTGGCCGTTGGTCTTGGCCCTCTTTGCAGGTGTGCTGGTAGGGGTGTCCTGGAGCTCGTCGTTTGGATCGGACCCTGTGGTGGAGTAAAGGAGGGCGAGCATTATTAATGGGTCTGTGGGAATTGGAATGGCAATGTATCACATGCATTGGGGTGGTACCTGAGGGTGATTTGGGTCGGGGCCTTGGAGGTGGTTTCATTTGTGTGTGGAGTGAGGGTGCAGTTGTTTTGCAGCCTGCAGTTAGGGTGTGCCTGCTGCACGTGTAGAGGGTGTTTTTAGGATTTTTAATTATTTATGTATTTGATGTGAGTTTTAAAGTGTGCTATCAGGCCTATGTATGTGGACGTTCTCCTGGACATGTGTTACTGTTGCACGATGTGGACACGTGGTACTTCACATGATTGGACATTGTGGTTTTGGCATTGTTTTATTTGGGACACCTACCTGATTCTTCGGATGTCTGCACTCCTTTCTCCATCCCTCCGACTCCCTCTATGCTCTCCATTCCAATGGTGGAGGCACAGATTTCTTCCCAGGGGGTCAACTTGATGGGTGATTCCGATCCTCCCCCCGTAGCTGTGGCAATGTTGCGGTTGGCAGAAAGTATGCTACGGACGCGTATCCGCAGGTCGTCCCATCGCTTTCTGCATTGCTGTGGGTTGCGGGGTGCGGTCCCCACCGCACTTACCCGCTGTGCCACCAGGCCCCATATGGCCTTCTTGTTCGCAAGTGCCGTCCTGGTCATTTGCGTGGAGAAGACGGCGGCAGCATTCTCCTGGAGGGTCTCTGTGAGCACGGTGAGTTCCTCACGGGAGAAGGGACCTGCCGCTTGCGGTCGCACGCTTTCTTCGCTACTTTTCCCATTTTTCTTGGTTTCACTAGGGTGGATGACGGGTTGGGATGTGTCTCAGGGTAGTATTTTTAATGGTTGTGTGGAATTTGTGGTTTTATAGGTGTACGGCGTGATGTTTCCCGTTCCGGGACCATGCTTTTACTTCCATTTCCGTATATTTCCGGTCACCGTACTTTCCGGTTGGCGCTCACTGCGGTGTCCGCTAAGATGGGTGGCGGTATTGCACCTAGGGCGCCGTACGGCGGCGGTGTGGGCCGTTTTGGGGTCATTTCCGCCATCGCGGACTTTGCACTTCCGCCATGGCGTGGTGCTCGTGCCCGATGGGTCGGAATGAGCCGCACTTTGCTCCGTCGTGCAATGGCGGAAACGCTATTTACGCTATGGCGGTCCGGTCGGTTGATTTCCGCCAGGGTCGTAATGAGGGCCATTGTCTTTTACAAAATGAATCATCAATACCCGGAGAAAAAAACAGCTAAACGAGATTGTTCTAGAACACTGCTGGCAAAGTGTAAAAAGTGTGCACCTTTTAACCCAAAAATCTATATTGAAATATTCTATGGAAAGCAAAATACCAATACAAGATGTGTGCTTTGGGGACACTTTCATGTGTTTGTGTGGGTTCAAATCCTGGTGGGCGAAAACTTGAGAAAACAACCTTTTTTCCATGCTGGCCTCAAACACCCAAGGGGGATGGAGTCGGCACTGTGAAACAAGTGAGCGGGCGCAGTCAACCCATATGTAATCTCAACTTGTACCCTGAAAACCAACACAGGACCAGTGAACATCTTCAGTCCAGCAATCTCTCTCCCCACATCCATGGACCTGGTAAATCATCACAACAAATGTGCCCTCTAATCCTTTCCCCTCCTCACCATGACGTTTGGCTTTCAGCAATAATCTGTTTTATAAATCAGTCCTGAAAAGCACACACATAATTAAAATACTCCAGCAATATAGGAATCCTTATTGAAATATGTCAAACAATAAGAGTACAAATGTGCTATTTTCACCGCATCTTGAAAACTACAAATACCAGAATGCAATTCCACAAAATTATAAAGAGTGGCTTGTAGGCTGTCTTTCAAGACTTAATCATAACGAAAGATAATGTGAAATGGTAACAATTTGCATTTTTTGACAAAGGCATTCTCCCTAAAAAATAAAAAATGTATTTAACACACTAAATGCGAACATATGAATACTATCAATGAATACTATGAATTCCACAAGTCCAGCACCATGGCAGTGGCTGCTGACTTTGAGTCAGGCCACCAGCCAGGGTGAGGAACTGATCCACGCGGGGTATCCCTGCCGCCCGGTTTATGTAATGGACACCCAGGCTTGCGCTGTCCAATTACATAATTGATGCAGCGGCTGCAATGTGGCCCCATAGCCCCCTGCCCTGCCAAAAGATGGGGGGGGGCAATTTGGCATGCCATAAAAGTTGGGGGGACTGCCCCCTATAATTACGCCCATGAAGGTGCTCATACTGCATGCGCTCCCTGGGCAAACAAGGACGACCTCACCTACCTCAACTGCTTTCTAAATTCTTCTGGCAGTGAGGACACTTGTAATTCACTTTATTTATTTTTTCCTTAATATTTTTCCTTTTTCTCTCTCTTCAGATTATATTGTCAGTTTGCTATATTTAAGTTTCACAAACGTTAATGGTCTCAAAAGACAAGCCACATAACATTTGTGTTCTTGCCTTTTTGAAAATAATGAAATATGGTTATTTCGATAGTTCTTGTACCCATATTTTTGCACAATTCTGGATACTATCCGGTACTTGTACTTACCAAAACCTGTGTAGAAATACTCAGGTGACTAGAATCCATAGGTCCCACTTTACTGCAGTATCAAAACAAACCGCACGAGAACACTAAGCATTAGAACATAAACCAAGTGAAGCTACGAGACTCGCACATCAAGCTGACGCCTATGTTAAAAGAGCCACCTCGCTGCTGCAAAAGCGGGTGCCATGTTGTTCTGTCTAGGCACCCACTTTGTAAATCATTCTCGACTGCAAATGTCAACCTATTTTAAAAGCAGAAAGATCTTTCGCCATTATAAACTGGCCCCCACAGTCGGCTGCATAAAGACACTACAGAATGAAATGCAATATATCCATTTTCACAAAACAAACACACATGGTTACAATAGTCCAAAATATGACATCCTCATATGTATATTAAACATGGTGATAAATGTCACATAAATTACATTATCGTTATAGTGCTGAGTTTCTAAACTAAAAGCATGTGCAGGCACACAGTTCACGTTCCCTAAAGGACCCTCGCAGTTTCAAGAGCAGGCGCCATGTTGTGCTGGTAAACAGCCCCTTTTCTTCCCGAATCTTTTGTTGCAGAAGTTATATCTCACCAGTGCCAAGCATAAATATGCAGCCCTGTTCAACTGTTAAACATTATACTGTCATGCTATATCTTATCCATTGCAACTGAAAGTATTAGCTGGCACAGGGACTATGACCACCACAATTATGACCATTTCATTCATAATTTAAACATAGTTCACACTCCATACAATTACCAATATTGAACAAGAACGTCATTCAAAGGAGTGTTTTTAAGGGCAAGAGTGCCTCACGTAATTGTCTTTGTCACACTCATACATGCAGGGGTCAAGTCCTAAAAAAAGAAGTGGGGGGACTCATTAGCATAGCCAATGGGAAGTGACCTCGCCGGAAATGACCTCACCGGAAGTGACATCATCAGTTGCACTGTGTGCTTGTTACGGGCTACTACACACATCTGGCCACAGTAGACAGAAAGAGGTTATGCTGCTTTATGCCGTTGCCGATGCTAAGTTTTCATCACGTACCATCTCTCCTCTCGAAACAATAACTGCACACATTTCTCGGAATGTATTTTTATAGACTTAATTTGCCCTTTTGCAATCCCACACATGAGCATGTGGCATATCTGTATATATTCATTAGACATGGTGAATCATAAAGTGGAGACTGGTAAAAATTTGTAATTTTAAGCACAGGAAATGCAAAGCAAAACCTTAATAAATGTCTATATCAACTAGACCTGTGAAGAAGTGCTCAGTTGCTTAAATTGTCCACATCCCGGTTTCACCATTTAACCAAAGTGTGTGATCCTGGGCAAATCATTTATGTCTCACCTGCAGCTCCGTAAGTGATTCTGATTCACTTAATAGGTTATGTTAATATATTACGTTATTTTTTAAAAAGCCTAATGACTATAGAGTTGGTCCATATATAATAATAGTACAATTTAGGTATTTTGCACCACAAAGTTATTTGCCACTTCGCTTGGTTATGGCGACTTATTCCAAAGTCATTTCCATGGTTCCTCCAAATACCAACGACTTATGATGCTACTTGTGATGTCCATTTCTGAGAAGTCATTTTTGTTGGTGCAATGTTTGCATGTAATTTGCCCCAGAGCACCTGGAAGGAGCTCTAATAGATGTGTTATCTGCATCTGTAAAGATTCCAGAGTTGTATTATGTTTTTATGTGTTAATATTGCATCTGCCACTAATGTTACCCATAAAGTAGATTGGGGCAGGGGTGGGCAGTTTGGGGGTGTGAATGAGACTGTATGGAATTGTGGGCACTGAATTTGGGGGTAAAGTAGCAGGACTTTTTTTCGTGGCTCTTGCAATGCTGGATACTCCCCTGGGGGGCTCGAGGGGGAAGAGAGTGGATGAGCAGTAAGGTTAGGCACTTCTGCTGCATTCTCAACAGAGGAAGTGGCCTTCACTACAGGCCAGACCCAGCGACTCTATAGAAGGTTGTGGTTAGAGGGCTGGGGTGGGTGTAAGGCCCAGCTTTGGAAAGGTAAAGTGACCCTTCTGCAGTCCGCCCGCCAGCTGCTGGCATCCTAAAACAGTGATAGCAGTGGCAGCTCCATGGGTGAAGGCCCTTCACGCCAAATGCTCAAAATACTCTGATTTAAATTAAAAGTGCATCCTACAAAATGTGAAAATCCAGAAGCTGAAAGCAAAAGCATTTGAAATGTCGAACATTGTTTTTTTTTCTCCTTTGTACCTTTTCAAATCTCAGTATAGTCTTAGATAGAGGGGAACTCCTCAAGAATGTCTGAATGTTTATTTTCTTTTATTTGGGGCAGATCACAGTGTGGTACCTAATGTGGCAAACCAAATTGTGGCACAATTCCAGAAACAACACAGCATGGTTCCCGCAGAACACGTTCTCAAACATAGCTGCAAAATCATTTCATCTGAAGTGCCCTCAGAATGATTCCGACAACTGGTGGCAATTTCGAAGAAGTGCCTGTCCCAGCATTTCAAAGGAGGCGATGCTGCAGCCTGACTCGTGTCAAATATCCCTTCAAACAAACATTTACATGGGACTGTGACGTTCTGGGTCCACCGAGCATACACATAGCTCCTTCATGGTGCTAAAGCTCAGTTCTCTGTTAGTGCTGCAGAACGCTGCTCGTCAGCTTTTTGCAAATATCACTAACGATTCCCCGTTGCTTGAGCGGGAGACAAGGGGAGAGTTTGCCACATTCCTGACCTCTTATTTGTTGTGCCATGTTTCCTCTTGTTTATATATAGAACCCCACCTGCATTAGAATTGCCTCAAAGGCTTAACACATAGAACATTCTGCACCCCTAGCTGCGAGTGTCAACATGCGGCTAATGAGAGCCATTCGGCTGAAATTTGCATTATCTTTGGATCTTCAGTGCATTTCACATCTACAGACGTTTACAGCCAGAGAGCTTGGCTGCTAATAGCTGGAATGTGATGTGACCCACGAGGCTCAAGGCACATTCCTTTTGCAGTTCGTTCCACCTTCCTTTTGTTATATTTGAGTAGCTACTGAATTTGAACTACTGACTTTGGGAGATTAATGCTGTACTGTACAGAACATTCCAGAATAAAATTACATTCGTCCACACCGAGAAAATAGACTAAAAAAGACAGCCAGGAAAGTTGAAAGGAAAGAGCTTTTCACTGACTTACCGTCACTCACGTCAGCACGGAAGGCCAGCAACACGCATCACACATGTCCATTTTGCTTCTGTTTCTTTATCGGCTCAAGGCCAATGTTCCCGGCATTACCAGCCACACTCTGGTTCAGTGCCACTGCCAGACAGTGGTTGGAAATCGAATCATCTGCATGCCCAGGCCACGCCAAAAGAAAAGTTGCTCTCTCCACTACGGCTCTCATGCAGCGCGCCACTTCACCCACCCACACTCCGTACTGTTAACAAATTTCATTGGCTGACAAACAGCCAATGAAATTAAAGTAAGCTTTTGTAACTATGCAGATCCAGGCCTGTCAACCTGGGTACCACGGTTCGGGTCACGGCCTGGGACGGATGATTTAAAATAAAATAATGGATGTTTGTTGTGGCCTCTACAATACACAGGAGGGACGGCATCCACCCGCTGAAAATACTGGGTGGATGCCGTCCACCCGCGTGTACCCTCGATTTGAGCCCTGCATACATGTCACCAGCACGTTGTGCAGACTACTAGAAATGTGCCCATTAAAAATATTATACATTCCTTGTCTTCAAGAATAGTATTAGAAAAATGGTATCAACATTGCAGGCACATTGCCTCTAAACCTCCCTTCAGTTACCAAGAAATCAACATTCTTATATGTACTGATTCCATTCTTCTTGTTTATTGAGGCCATTCATACAACTCTGCTTATGATAAAGCCACCACTGCTCACATTGAGAAAGTTTAACAGATGTATTCTGACCATCTTTCCCAAACACCTTTTTGATGGCCCACCATTTAAAATCTTCACGACCATGTTTTTCTGTTAGAAATGAATGACTAGTGGTGATCTAAGGCTCTGTGTCTGTATCCTGAACGCATGTTCTGTAATCCTTAATTTTACAGCTCTAGATGTTTTATCAATGTAAGTCTTGTTGCATGGACATGTAATAGCATAGATGACATTATTTATATTACATGTAGTATGGCTTCTTAAAGTCCATGTCTGATGGTTAGCTACAATAGAAGTACATGAAGATGTAGAGCCACAATTGCTACAGCTACTGCATGGGCAATGGCCCCTTACTGGTGCCATCCTCCACATTGATGTAATAGTGTGAGGTCTAACTTTAGAAGCTCTATCTGCCCGGCATAGCCATTCCTTCAAGTTCTTTCCTTTTTTTAAGGCAAACATTGGGCACAGTAGAGTCAAATTATCTAGCTGTAGTAACTGCCAATGCCTAAATATATCTTTCCTAATCTCATTGTGTTGTGTATTATATGTTGTAGCACATAGTAGCCAATCATTCTTCATATCTGCCCTACCAGGTTTGCTCAATAGATTGTCTCTTGATTGATTTCTCACTTTTTTTTTAGATTGTCTTAACAGTCTTGCGAGGTAACCCCTTTTTTATAAACGGTCATGTATCAAATTTGATTTTGGTAGTGAAATCATCTAAATATGTACAATTCTGTCTGGCTCTGAGGAATTGGCCACATGGAATAGTGTTACGAAGAGCTTGTGAATGGAAACTGTCATACCTCAAGGTAGTATTTCTGTTGGTTTCTTTATGAAATAAGTCAACAATTAAGTGACTGCTATCTTCTGTGATTAGAAGATCCAATAATGCTTTCTTTCTGGTATCAAAATGCATGCTAAACTTCAAATTAGAGTTAAGTGAATTAATCTACTCAAGGAAAAGATTAAAGTCTCCCTTCTTACTGTCCCAAAGAATAATGACATTATCAATATAGCGTTTGTAAAATGTCAACGCCTATCTGAAGGGATTAGTATCAGCCAATCAGAACAATTGTTCAAACTTCCACATATACAGGGTGGCAAAATTGGGAGTAAATGCTGCCCCCATCACCGTCCCCTTTATCTGCATATAATATGTGGTTTTGAAATGACATTTCTTTATGGTACGGGTACCTCCAACAGCTCAACCTGTAAATCACTGGGAACCAAAATGTCCCTCACTATAGTTAATGATTCTCTCTGATGAATATTGGAGTAGAGAGATTTCACATCCAAAGTAATAAGAACATCTGTACTCACATATTGGTATTCCCTCTATTTGATGTAGAGCCTCTGTGGTGTCTGCCAAATAGGTAAAATATTTGGCCATCAACGGATTAGTAAAGAAATGTAAGTACTGCCCAATAGGTTCCAAGACAGAACCACATAGTGATACTACGGGTCTACCTGGAGGATTTAAGGGGTCCTTGTGGACTTTGGGCAGTATATGGAATAGCAGGGTTCTAACAATATCCGGATGAAAAAAAAAAAAAGATTTTCTTTTGGTTAGAAAGCCCACCTCCAGACCTCTTTGAGGGATTTCAGAAATCTCTTTTTTTATTGCACGTGTAGGATAGCCTCTAAGTTTCAAATAGAAGTCACTGTTGTTTAATTGTCTTAATACTTTAGAATCATATTTTTCCGCATCCCAAATAGCGATTCCGCTGCCCTTGTCCACTTTTTTAATAACAATGGGCTCATCAGTACGTAATTGTAAAAGATGGTCCCAATCTGCTTCATTCAAATTGCAGCTTGAATTGTTTTTATAATCTAGATGGCCATAAATCTGATGGACTTCTTTGAGAACAGCCTTCTCAAACATGGCCGTTTCCTTCAAAATAATATGGATTGATGGTGTAAATACAGACTTAGATCTAAAGGGAGTGGTTCCCTCGCTGAGTGGAATCTCAAACTATCTGTGCCAAAAAAATCCTTGAAACATATTTTACAAAATAATTACAATTACTGTAAGCAGCCCAAAAATTAGAAGAATGAGTGCCCTTCCAGATCTCAATAAGATACATTTCCAAACCTCCAGGAGGATAGTCTCAACTGACTGAGCCCTAACCAGTTTGACTCAAAATGATAGAAAATCTCACCATCAACCCCTTGATACCAGTAGATCAAGAAGGACTATATATACAATGCGAAGGGGGAGGGAAAATAAACCTCATTTGATTGACACTTGCGCCAGCTGATCTGCTATAAAGTCTGATTGTTTTCCTAATGTTCCATTGTCCACAAGCACAGTGAAAGTGGGAATTTATAATATTTTGCTTGGTAATTCATATAGCTGAGCCCCTCACAGTCACAGTGGGTCATACAACTGACACACATGCCTTTCTTATTAGCCCCTCTGCTCTTGTTAATTTATCAGGTAGCGATCTGTTATGTAAACTCAGATGTGGTATTCACTGCACACCAGAAGGGATGCACCTAAGTCTATCCGAACAGAATACTAAAGAAGTTCTAGCCACCATTCAAGTGCCAGTTGACAAGGGCATGTTGGATGGCGGGATGAAGTGGTCATCTGACTTGCAGGTCTTTACGGATGCCAGACCACAGTGACTATGGTCTGTACACGAAAACGAGGTCTGGCACATCCATAATGCTGAACCAGTAAAGATTAGGGTGGACTTTTCTCGTAATTGCTCCATATCCATCAATACCCATAGAAGCCAGGGGATAGGGGACGTATTACCCTAGTCATGGAGTCCCTTCTGAAAACAAGGTCCCTCTTTATGAGCTTGGCAGTAGGCCGCCAGTACCGGCAACCTCGCTTATCGTTTCCACTATTTGATATCCCGGTAGTACTGGGATAGTACAGGCAGCAGCAGAACAGTACATTTCCATTCCCATGTAGTCCCATAGGAACAGTAACACTGAAGCACCAACACCATCAGTAATAGCCTTTTCCCACTCTTACATGTGTTTTGCTTTGTGTTTTTTTACCATTGTGTGATCTTAGACTCTAGAGCCTCACCTACTCCATGAGCATCATTTTTTTGTGTGTTACACAGCACCTTCACTGCAGTGACACAGGGTTGTCTTCTAGACTTCCCACTGACTCCATTTTTTATGGGACCAACTACTGTCTCCCAGAAACATGTAAAGATGCCATTAACTTTACGTAGTCTCTTTAAATCACAGACCCAATACACCCCATTTTACATGGAGTATTGGAAAGGGTTAAGTCTTATCCCTTTTTTTCTGTTTCTCTTGGAGCACTGATTTGCTCCCTTTTCATCAAGACTTGGTATTGTTTTAGGGTTTTTTAGTAGCCTCGAACATAAACCCGCTTGACCAGATATATTTTATTTCGGCTCTGGCTGGGTTTATTCGCCATTTCTTTTTGTAAAAGTCTCTCTCGTGTTTTACTCTGCGTGCCAAACCAAACCAGGTTTGATCCCTTTGTTCACTGTCTTTTCGCGGGCTTCTGCACAGAAGCCCTCCTTAAGGCGCCTGAAAGTCTGGGTAGGCAGGATGTGAGTGAGGGGTCTTAGGACCCCGGCCATGGGTCCCCTTGTGCCTACTGTGACTAGCCTTTTCTGTGCTGCCTATTGTAAATTGCCCTTGGCGGGATCAGCCCACTTTGCCTACTGTGACTAGCCTATTCTGTTCTGCCTATTGCGAACTGACTTAGGCAGGATTAGCCAACCCTGTATTGCTTCTATATCCTCCCTCTCCCAGCACAGCACACGCCTGCTGACCAAATCAGACTACAATCGCATGCACCCTACAGCAAATATGAATATAAAAAACCTTGCCCAAACCTCGGCAATAGTTACCCTTATAATAATTATCCACCAGACTACCTTTACCAATTGCCTCACAGTAAGCCACACTCCAATCACCATGTCTCACACCTTATCTGCACCTCGTCCAATCACAGAAAGGAATAACAAACTTCGAGCTAGGCTACCCAGCCTCCATGAACCATGACCAAATGTCCTATCTAAACAGGATGACTATCCAAACAATAAGCGCTCTAAATACAAACTACCCCACTATCCGGATAAAACGGGCAGAGCTACCTTGCAGAAATGAGCCAAAACCAAAATTAGCCCTTGCAAACCCACTAAAACTCATACTACTGTCTACTCGGCCGAACTCAATACGGCCTTAATAAACGCTAGATCTCTGGTAGCACACATCGTAGACATAGCCGACCTGGTCACCTTAAATAATCTCGACCTCCTAGCAGTCACTGAGACATGGCTGCATGATGCAGCAGGTCCTGAAAATTACCAAATCCTCAGAGCAGATAGAACCAAAGTTAGAGGAGGAGGTGTCGCCATCATAGCTAAAACACAACTAGCAATCAGACGTATGCCTTCACCTCCAAATATGTCCTGTAAAATGCTTACAGCAAAAATAACAATATCTAGTTCTAAAACACTAACAATTTACATAGTGTATAGACCTCCGGGACCTATCGGATCCCTCGAGGATGACATTTCAAGTATCCTCTCCAATAATACAAAGACAACCTCTCAGGTTCTTATCCTAGGGGACTTCAACCTTGGCTTTAATGTCCAAACAGACAATGACGCCAAAGCTATTTCTAATCTGCTGCAGGAACAAGGACTTGTCCAAAAAGCACACTCAAAAGGCATAATCCTCGACTGGGTGGCCGACCTAAACTGCAACTTATCTATTAACTCCATCTCTCCACTCCTGTGGACTAACCACCACCTGATTACCTTCACTATGGTAATAGACAAACAGACACAAACAAACTTGACTATAGTTCCTCCTCAACATACCAGGAATAAAAAAGATATCACAATGGACAGACTCCTACCACTCATCCTGCCCTCATTAAGCCGTCTATCCTCATCCACAGACCCTTATATATTAGTCGACACCTACAATACAACTATGTCCACAGTATTGGACTCTATCACACCTCTTCAACTGCGTAAAAGTAAACCACAAGCACACATAAATGCGTGATTCGCCCCACTTTTAAAAGAACTTAGGCAAAAAAAAGGAAATTGGAAGCCCTTTCGCGACACACGCCTTCAGTAGAAAATAAAATGAATTTGACTAATTTGGCCGACCAATACAAAAAAGAAATAATTAACACTAAGAAAGACCTTTATAACGACAGGATTGCAAAAGCCAGCTCTAACACAAAAGGGCTCTTTACCATACTATGAGAAATGGAGGCACCTATCCCAGCAGTTGATAACATAACTAAAGACAAAGCCTGGTGCACTAACATTCAAAATGCGTTAGCCAACAAAATTGCACTCCTTCAAGAAAAGATTGCAAACAAGAAATCCTCCCTCACAAAACATGATGCTCACTCTCAATCTACCAAAACACCAACTAACAAAACAGACCAATTTAAATTCTCCAAAGTTTCCATCCTTGAAGTTGAGAAAATGACCTCCTCCCTGAAGCCATCTAAATGCCAGGGTGACAACTGCCCAGCACAATTAATCAAAGACGCAGCGAGAGAGGAATGTCAACATTTATCACCAAACTCATCAATACATCCTTTTCAACTAATACTGTCCCAAGTAACCTGAAAGTATCCTGGGTCCTACCTCTGCTGAAAAAACAAACCTTAGATCCAGCCATTCCAACTAACTACAGGCCCATCACGACAGTTCCCTTCCTTTTAAAGATACTTGACAGAGTAGCATACATTCAGATACAACAATACCTGGAAACAAATCACCTCCTCGGCTCCCGCCAATCAGGCTTCAGGGCACAACACGGCACAGAAACTGCACTGATTGACTTAAAAACACAAATTGAGGCACTCACAGACAAAGGGAAAACTGCTATGCTGCTCCTCCTTGACCTGTCAGCTGCTTTTGATTTGGTGGAAGACGAAGTCCTCTGCAATCACCTTTCCTCAGCAGCTCACTTTTCTAAGGACGCAGTAGCATGGGTTCAATCATTCCTCAATAATAGAACCATGCGAGTATTCTCCCCTTTATATTCCGCAGATCCCATCTCCATAACGTGTGGTGTCCCACAAGGTTCATGCGTCTCACCCCCCCATGTACAATATCTTCACGAAGCCACTGTTTGACAAATTGGTCAATCTGCGTGTCACCTACACTAACTATGCAGATGACAACCAGATCTTCATACCCCTTTTGGGCAATTATGTCACTGACACGGCTCTTGTGAACAAAATCTACCTCCTCATTCAGGCATGGATGGTCACACACGGCCTCTGCCTGAATGACGACAAGACCAAACTACTAATATTAGGCACCCCAGCTAACATTAAAAAACTCAATAACGAATATTCCTCCTTCAACATTGATGGCAACTCCATCAAGGTTGTAAAGGAAGTAAAAACGCTTGGATTCTACCTTGACTCCACCCTAACCATGAGTAAACAGGTCAACTCCCTAGCTACAGCTTCCTCTCCGTTTTAAGGGACTGTGCAAATCTGGTTGTTCGTTTTGTTCAGCCACGGTGAAAGTGTGTGAAATCTTTCTCCCTTCTGAGGGCTTGTCCTTCTCTACTTTATGAACTAACTTTTCTGCCAACCAACCTCGTCCAGAACCCGTGGCACAAACTTTACCGCAAACTACCCTGAACCGTGTGATCTTGGGCAAAAGACTTTTGACCTAGTGAATATGTGCTTAAGCCATTTTACCCTGATTCTATCACTGTAGTTCCTCTTGCTCAATTGCCCTGACTACTTACCTGGTGGTGTGGTTCAATTTCTGCCTAACGTTGTCTTTCCCTCCCTTTTGAATTTCTGGAGTGCCGTTTTGCTCCCACTTCATTTTGTGAGATTAACTTGTCTGGAACGTATTGGGAGTGGTGTGGTGTATTAAGAGTGTGATTTTTAAACTGCTTTACTTTAATGAAACGTTATATAACTGATGTGTAAATAAATGTATATTCTTTTACTCAGAAAACCTTGAGTCAGTGTTTGTTTGAATCATAGTAATTGCTGTCCTTGGTGCAACTATTGATACTGCTCACTTGCTCTTGAGATAAGTCTGGATGCTCAGCCATTGCTACCACTTTACTGTGTAGTACAGGCTTGTACCAAAGGTGAATTTGTACTGTCACTAATAGTCTTAATTGTGTGTGCTGTTCCCAAAGGGTACTGCATATAATTCTGCCTAACAAGCCGGTCTTCAAAAGGTGCCAGTTACATTGTTACCCGTACCTTATTTATGGACCGGCTCACTCCTAATGAGGCCAAGGTATCATTATTCCTGTCACCAGCTGTTGCAGAACAGTGATATTGCCAGTCAAGAAGCCTGGGAGAAACACTTATCGATTTGTACAGGATCTGAGGGCAGTACATTCAGTGGGCTTCATTACGAGGTTGGAGGTAGCCTTGCCGGTTTTACCGGCAAGACTACCTCCAAACTCGCATCCGGGTCTGGCAACCGCGAATGGGCAAATGCTGGGCTATTCCGGCCCAGCCGGACCCAGTAATTGCCCTTTCACGGGTGCCGGGCCCTGTACATCCCCATTGCCATTTGAGCCCATAGGGCTCAATGGGAACGGGGAGGATGGTAGCACCGGTACCGTCAATAACGTCACTGCTGCTACCATCATGTTCGGCTCGTGGGTGCCGGTAAAGTCACCAGGTCAGACCTGGTGGCTGCAAGGGCACCAGCAAGCAGAACTCCTAGTATGGTGGTACAGTAGCAAAGATGCTGGTAGTGATAACGGCACCGTTGTTGCCTTACTGCCATACTTGTGATGAGGCCCAGTGTGTTCTTAATACTTCTTGTTTGTTCCCTTAAAAGGAATAATTTGTTGCTACCAATGCTGCTCTAAGCAAAGTGGGGTGGCAGTCTTCAACAACCATTCCAGATCCCTTCCGAAAATAAAACATCACAATTTGCATCTGTTTAGCTGATTCAACAGTAATGGGAATAATCTATTTAATTAAAGATTGAAATGCAGAGATTAATGTTGATCCAAGTTGAATAAATGTTTTCTTTTTTCTTTCATTAGATTGCAATTTAGGGGATTAGTAAAGCTCAGTCCACTTTGGCCCAGTTGCCATAAAATATCCTTATGTAACAAAGAAAACAAATTGAGTAAACAAATGGTTGCACGGAAAGTACAAAAGTGCTATGACAACATTCTAATGCATAAAGTACTTGAAACGAACCTTCTTCAGTAGAGTCCAGGACTCACTCAAACATTGGATTCCCTTTTCCAAAGCTAAATAAAAGGTCCTAACCCTATGTATATAGTAGAGTATATTGTCATTACATTTTGTTTGGATTTAACATTTTATTTATTTATATGGAGCCTCGAGAATTCTTCAGTCAATAGGAGGCTCTATAAATCCAGCGATTCAACCACTTCAAAAAGATGCAGCACACTTGTGATGTATGTCGAATTGCTTCAAAAAGAGTGATGGTCCTGCATGCCAGGTTTTGGGAAGTTTGCCCAGGCCTATCCAATACCTGCACACATTTATTACAGCATATGTAGTGTCACAGCTGCAAACCACTCATTAAATTAGAACAAGACATGTTCTCTAATTCCACCCCCAAGCAATTATGATAGAGGAGCAGAATACCTTTCGCTAAAGTTGTAATAAGTTTGCTTGAGGACTAACTGACATACCAACTGTTAGGGAGAATTCTCAGAAATGTGCACATTCGCTCTACCTTAGAGACCCCCAGCAACTTTGCTGGATTTTGAGGACTTGAATTTTTTTTTACCCGTAGAGAGTGAGACCCTTTTTCCCACTTTCTCATGTATTCTAATGTGATTGTGTACACTGTGTTTCTTTTGGTTGTGGAGTCTGACAAACTCCATAGGCATTGTATTTTACATTGTGTCACACAGCACCTTCAGTGCAGTGAAACAGGGAAGTCTTCCAGATTTCCCAAAGGTTTAAGTCCCTTCTCTGGGATAAACTAGTGTTTCCCAGAGCAGTAAAGTGAAATTGACTTTACTTACATTTGTAACTTTCTAGACCGAGCACACACTATCTTACAATAGGGTGCTGGAGGGGTTACTTAGTATCCCCTTTGTCTAGCTTCTCATGCAACATTTTTATGTTACCCTTTCCTCACTGAATGGCTGGTGGCAGTGGTTTACTTTTACTAACATTATGGGATTTTACTGCGGGTTGCGTTCGCAGCCATGGTAAAGCACCCATGGGTGTCATTTTTGTTCAAATGGACCAGTCTTCTTTTTTCGCCATTTCTTTGTGTAAAGGTCCTTCTTGAGATTTACTCTGCGTGGCAAACCAGGTTTGGTGCCGTTGTTTGCTTTGTCTTTGGCAGGATTCACAAGTGAAGCCCGCCTCTGGCTCCAGGGTTTCTGGTGGGGCCAGGAAGTGAAGGAGGTGCCTGAAAGGCCCTGTGCTTAGTCTCCTTTTTTCTTTCATTAGATTTCCATTTAGGGGATTAGTAAAGCCCAGTCCACTTTGGCCCAGTTACCATAAATTATCCTTATGTAACAA
This sequence comes from Ambystoma mexicanum, assembly GCF_040938575.1. Lineage (NCBI taxonomy): Eukaryota > Metazoa > Chordata > Amphibia > Caudata > Ambystomatidae > Ambystoma > Ambystoma mexicanum. The sequence goes on from NC_090936.1 coordinate 254,604,813, forward strand.
AGAAAACAAATTGAGCAAATAAATGGTTGCACGGAAAGTACAAAAGTGGTCAAAATTATCTTTTAAACAATAAATAAACATATACATACACATACACGAACATGAGTAAAACAATGAAAGAGCTATTTAACTTTACTGTTTCGGAAGGCATTAAGACTCTCCCATATGAACTGTGATGGTTACCAGACATTTGGTCGAAAAAAATTGGTCGACCAGACAAATGGTCGAACCAATTTGGTCGAAAACCAAATGGTCGAATTTTTTTATTTTCACCCCTTTTTTGGGGGGGGGGTCCCCCCCAACCCGCTTTTTTTTCTAAAAACCCATTTTTGTAAAAAACGAAAACCCAAAAAATAAATATATAATTAAAAAAAAAAATTGACCATTTGGTTTTCGACCAAATTGCGTCGACCAAATGTCATTCGACCAGTTTTAGGTCGACCAAATGTCTGGACACCAACTGTGATAATTAGCATGACTGTCACTATGACATTACATCCTTTGTGCCCTTAGTTTTTATTTAGAGTGGACATTATTAGGATTTCCCTGACCACTGTTGGATGAAACTAATGCTGGTCAAGGACACTTGCACAGATGATAGAGACATTAAACTCCACTCCCTTTGTGGTTACTGGAGTAAGGCTGTTGCCCTAATTCCAATGGATCCATCCAGCCAGAACTGGAATAAACAGTGGTCAGTTATCAGAGAGCAGATATTGTCATTGGGTGGAGCACTTATGCCTCGCGGCTGATAAGGCTGGACTGGAAGTACTCCACTGAGGAAGATGTCTGCCCTCTGTCAGGCCATGCTCTACCGAAAGTACAGTGGTGAACTATACTTTGTTCATGAACATTGTAGTAGGACGTCCCATTTTTCTGAAAGGATGCATTGTTTGGTGGGAGATTGTTAAACGTACCAGAAGGCCTACGCAAAGGTTTTCTCAAACATTCCAAAATCAGGTAACTGTAGGGGTATAAAGATAATGGGTCTGGAAGGCGGGGTAAGTTGGTGAGGTAGGATTCTGGGTGTGCAGGATGCTGCGCTCCTTGACTTGCAAGGCAATGAATACATCACCTCTGTCTGCCACCAATCTAAATTGAAGTATGAGCCTGGTTTCCTACAACACCAACAATGCCAGAGAGTCAGCCCCAAGGTTTTCATCTACACTATCCTGAATGGGACAGCTCCCGAGACAGAATTGGTTTCTTACTAGGACATATCACAGAGCTGGGAAAAGACAGACATGAAGTGGATTAGAATCGGATATCGTGCACATTTTGAAATATAAAACAAATGTAAAACAAATATAAAACAAATATACCTAATTTATTATAACGAAAAACGTAAATAACTTTTTGATTTTTCTACTTTTTTAATAATAATGCCGGGTGAGACACCCCACATCCGCCTCTCCCTCCCTACCCTAACCTATACCCTTACGCCACCCCACCTATTATTTTCTAGAATGTATACAAAAATACCTATCATTTTCAAATTTAGTTACTTCTCCGGTTTTTTTGTGAGTGAGGTTTTTTGTATTTGTTTTTTCTATGGATTTGGTTAGAATCTACTGCAACATTTCCACCCTGGACATCCCAAAAGAACTTCCTAAAAATCCAATCAGTGCAGTGACGACTTACTGGGCTCTTTCAGTTTTAAAATATTTCAGTTTTAAAATAGCCAAGGTCCATGAGGCCATATTCAAAGAAAGAGTGTCCGTGCCCATGTTGCAGGCACATGACATCAGCACTTTAGTTGTCCTTCTGTAACATTAAGACCAGTACAGGCTCCGGAATGGAAGGACTCACCTTCCCAGCTGATCTCCGAATAAGGGCATGACTGCAGGAATGTATTTCAGCCCTCAGCCCAGACACTAATGAACTGTTGATCACTTTTCCTCACATGAAAACGAGAATGCTTTATGCATCACCCTACAGATACAGATTTGTGTAACTAATGCTCATGAAATCTGTGCCACAAGCAGACAATTTGTAAATGTGGGTCAATGCATAAATATGACTTTGAATGCAGCAACCGTCCCTGTGAATGAGACCCGGGCTGCATAAACTGAAGAGGGTTCAAGATCCCTGCTCACAGATGTACCCCAAGGACCACTGCATCTCTTCTGAACAGGACTAGCTTTAGACCCTAATCATCCTAGCCACAGTTAATCAACATAACCTTTTCTATCAATTGCAAGTCTACAACACTGCAATGGATCCAACCCTTTCTCATGAATGGCCACAAGATGTGAATAGGTGTATTCTATTTGTGTTCTTTTCTAATGCGCCATTTCAACATTGTGATGTCATGCGGTTCCTCCTTGCCTCCCTTCTTTCTCTGTGTTTATATGTTCTCCCATTTCAGGTCATCAACAATAACTACCTTTATTATCAAAGTTATGCCAGACAGAAGGTGTCGGAACTGGAGACAATATCACATATTGCCAAGGCCATGGATATTCCGTATGAAGACAACATTCTAATGCTTAAAGTACTTGAAACAAAGTTTCTTCAGTAGAGTCCAACACTAACTCAACCATTGGATTCCCTTTTCCAGAGCTAAACAAAAGTTCCTACCCCTATGTATATGGTAGAGTATTTTGTCATTCAATTTTGTTTGGATTTAAAATTGTATTTATTTATATGGAGCCTCGAAAATGCTTCAGTCAATTGGTGTCTCTATAAAACCAGCGGTTTAACCACTTCAAAAAAGATGCAGCACACTTGCGATCTAGGTGGAATTGCTTCAAAAAGAGTGGTGGTCCTGCATGCCAGGTTTTGGGAAGTTTGCCCAGGCCTATTCCATATCTGAAGGAATGTAATACAGCATATGTAGGGTCACAGTTGTAAACCACTCATTAAGTTATAACAACACATGTTCTCTAATTCCATCCCCAAGCACTTATGATAGAGGAGCAGAATACCTTTCGCTGAGTTTGCTTGAGGGCTAACTGACATACCAACAGAGAACAACAAAACACACAATGATAGTGAGGCACAGTCATAACGTATCAAATTAAATGGACACTATATAAAAAATGCCACACACCAGGAAAATGATATCGAAATTGGTTTTATGGTAGACATCTACATTATTGGGTCTTTCCTTTCCAATGTTATAACACTACAACAAATTCAGAAAGTGTAGATTCCTGAATCCGTGAAAGTACGCTTGTTGCAAAACACAATGTAAACATCAATCAATGATAACTTTATTTCAGCAACATAGCCATAAAAGTGCTGACAAGACATAGAAAATGTAAACACCCATGATATAAAACTATAGAATAACCGTGTGTAGCTGTGCGAGAAGCCACTTGTCTGTGGGGCGTTGGGAGAAAAGACATGCTTCAACACACTCAATCATAAAAATTCAACAAACAATAAAATGACAGGTATGATCATAAGAAATACATATTTGCCTAACAGATGTGTAATATGAAAGCATAATTTGATAGGCTCTTGGGCATGAATGTATCACTGTTTGTAAGACATACACTCAGTCGATTTGTTAAGGTCCTCCATACTCATTTGTCTGGGGTAGGTCATAAGCCAATGTTACAACATCACCAGCCTGATAAATAATGATACACATGATAACCACAAAATAAGAAGTCTACAACATATTACACAACTCATAAAATGACTATGACCTGCACCTTCATCATGGGGTTAGTGAGCTCCCTTTGTATGTAATAAAATGATTAACTTGTGCCGTGGGTTTTCTTAATCAAATAAGGCATATATTAGAACATGAACTTCAAGTAGTCTTGTACCTTATTAGCCAAGCTCTGAAAATAGAGCTGACCCCTGCACGATTAAACGCCAAATTGTGAGTTCTTCTACAAGCCAAAATGGCTTCAGTAGAGCTGCGTATATTGGTCATTGGTTTTAGATAACATCCCCTTAGATGGTTATACTTAGGGCGGATCAACATGAAATGTTTTACAGTTTTACTAGTATTCGCACAGTAACGGCAACATTCTGTTCGTGTCAAACGCCAATGGTGTGCACCTTCTGCAACGGGTAGAATGGCACATCTGAATTTGAAAAGTAATGGGCATGCCCAATAAAATCCTGTAAATATTGCTTATAGTCTACTAGAGATTTGCAATCCCAATACCATGCTGCAGTTGAAGATTGTATATTAGTTGAAAAATCTTCCTACAGGTACCTTTGCTGAATTTCAGAGTAGATGACTAATTTGTCTTTTGGAACAATATTGTTAAGATTCATCAGATCTTCACTGCTGAGTGCAATAACATAGATAACTACCATCCTATCCTTCCTCCTCACCCCACTACATTATTAGAGTTGGTATTGTTCAACGGCATAACAACATACCTAGCGTAAACATGGACTAGCCAACCTCTTAAAATATGGTGTACACATGCCACAAAAACTGTCTCCAATGCCCTGCTATTGCTCACTAGAGCCACCTCTGATCTATCCCAATTGTCCCTGAACTTGATTAATAATTGTTCACTATTGATCCCTCTGTCCTCGGCACTCTACCTCCTCTGACCGTTCAGGATACTATGCTTGCTTGGATCACCTCCCCTCATCCTTTTCCCCAGTAGGTGCCACCACTCAAGGGTTTGTCTTTCCTCTCCTCCCCTACACCCTACACTGCCACTCTGAGCAAATGTCTATTCCTAAGTTTCTCTTATCATCTCTTCCCTGATGATACACAAATATCCTCTTATTTCGCCTAGTACCCAAAAGCTGTCCTCTCACATCACTAACTTACTTTCTGTCACATATCACAGGAATGCAATGTATTGACTGATCACTTATCTACACATTTAGATATCTCCTATTCTCTAATGCTTTGCCCATTCTCTCCTATCTTATATCGATATCCATTGACCTTCTCACCCCATACAAAGTATGTTCAACCCATGGTTTTTCTTCAACAGCAATCTAACATTTCAACAATTGACAAACTCCACTGGTATGGCAGAATGGGGAAATCATCCAGACTCCCAACAAGACTCTATTTTTTGTCTAGTTCTGAGAAGGTCTTATCTTGGCTCCTGTCTCCATTTTGTCTCACCCTCAATTGCTTCTCCCCTTTCAACAAGGTGCGGAACTTTTGCAGTCAAGTCCTTTTTGACCTTTCATGTTCATTATCTACTGATGTGTGCTGCCTCCACGTGACATGGCATTCTATGCAAAATCTCTCCATACTTAAACTCAATTTTGTCTTTAAATCTAACATGTGTCTACCATGGTGACTCAATCTCCCTCTAGTCAATATGTGTGCATGCTTTGATCCAAGCTCTTCTCTTTCTCAAAATCGCCAATATACGCCCCACCCCCCTTCCCGCCACACACACACACTTTCTCGCTTTCCATTTCATGGCCACTGACCCCACTCAAATTCCCTACATCCTGAAATCAAAAACATTAGTACTGTGCCAGGGACCACATGATAGGATATTATATGATAAGGCATTTATAACGCGCCTGTATGCAAGAGTTTCTAGGCGCGACAAGACAATGAGGGGGAAACCAAAGGAGGACAAAACAATGATCTTACTAGGCTTTGTGTCATTCAGATCGCGCAAGAGCAGGGAATGGGGAGGGCAGAAGTGCTGTGGGTAGAAGGAGAATGGAGAAGTGCTAAACAAAGGAGAAAAACAAGAGTGCAGCCATTGGGTGGCGAGTGTGGGTACTCATAAGTGCTGCCAGCATTTGGTAATAAGTACAAGGGAGGGGACTGTAGGGATACAGATACAGACCACAAGTGCAGGGGAGTCAACAGGCAGTGCAGGATTGCAACTGGAACAGGCAGGGACCTGGGCCTGAATTCAGAGGGTGACCAGTGCTTGGAACAGGCGGGTGATTAGCAAGGGAGATGAAAAGAGAAGGCAGAAGCAAAGATAAAGGTCTTGAGTTACTTCCGGAACCGGAGATGGTTCTGCTCAAGTTTTAGAGAGGCAGGGAGACTGTTCCAGAGAGGGGGCCCAGCTGAAGAAAGAGATCAACCCCCAACTCATTGCTTGGAGAAGCGACTGACCCTCAGAGAGTTGGAGGTGGAAGAGTGGAGAGCTCGAGAAGGAAGATATTTAGGAAGAGAGAGTTTGGGGTAGTGTGGTCCCAGGCCCCAGAAAGCCTTGTGGACAATGCAAAAGGTCTTGAACATGATCCTTGCCACCACTGGGAGCCAGTGAAGGGATTTCAGAGCTGGAGAGATACGATCCCTGGGCTTGAGGCCAAGGACAAGTCTTGCAGTCCTGTTCTAGGTGAGTTGTAAAGAACAGAGATTCGAGGCAGGAAGATTTAGAAAGAGGCTGTTGATGTAGTCCAGCCTAGAGAGAACCAGAGCTCTGGAGACAGTGAGCTTCTGGGGGAAAGTTAGGAAGGGAAGGATACCTCTGAGGAGGTGCAGCTGGTAGTTTGACTTCTTAGATACATCAGAGATGTGAGGAGAGAAGGAGAGTGTGGAGTCGAAGATGACTCTGAGGTTCTTAGCCTCACAGGTAGGAGACGGAGAGGGCTCAGTGTGGGCAGCCAGAGAGTGAGAGGAAAGGAGGGAGCTGGTGTTTCAATGAGGAGGATCTCAGTCTTACTGGCATTGCGGCAGTGATCATTGGTGGCACCACACCTGAATAGCAGAAAGACAGTCTGGAATGAGAGAAGGAGTCGAGGCGGCTGAGGGGAGCCTGAAGGAGATGTGAGAGTCGTCCGTATAACAGAGGGTGGCTATGCTGTGGGCAAGAGGTGAAAGGTATTGGTTGAATAGCCAGAGAGATAGATTGGACCCATGGGGAACACCACAAGTAGAGAGAGAGAGTAGAGTAGAGTAGAGGAAGGACCCATGTTGGACCTGGGAAGGTTGATCAGTGAGAAAGAAGGTCTTTCATGCCAGAGCCTGATCTGTGATACCCAGGTTATCTCGGACCCGGTTGAATAGGATGGCATGGTTGACCGTTTCAAAAGCAGAGGAAAGAATGAGGATAATGAGGTCAGAAGGAAAGTTAGAATCGAGGCTTGAGAGCAGGTGTTCATGGATGTTCAGGAGAGCAGTTTCCATGCTTCTGGCAGCTCTGAAGCCAGACTGATGGTCATGGAGACAGCCAACAGATTCAGTGCAAATGTTAAGCTAGGAAGCCAGCTTTTCCAGGAGTTTGCCCAGGAAAGGAGTAATGGATGTCGGGCGGCAGTTGGCCGGACAGGAGGGATCCACAGAAAGTTTCTTAGTAAGGGGGTGCACAAGGGAGTGCTTCAGAGGGGAGGGGAAGTTTCCAGTGGCGAAAGAGTGCTTGCAGAAATCGGCCAAGGCTGAAGTGAGGGTGTCAATGTGGTCCTTGATGGTTTTTGAAGAACAGGGAAGAACCTGTTTTGATGAGACTTTCATAGATCAGACTTATCTGGAAACGTTGTTAGGGGTGAACAAAGGAAAGGAAGAGAAGGGAGGAGGAGAGGGGCTGCAGGAGGGCCAGGAGCGGAGGAGGAGTATGGAAAGGAGGAAAGGGTGGACAGGATGTCCCAAGTTTTAGTGATGAAATGAGAAGCCAGGGCCATACAGAGGGCCTGGGAGGGGACAGGAGAAGTAGAGACTGGAGCAAGATTGGCCAGCTCCTTGCAAATTATAAAGAGTTTGGCCAAGTTGTTAGATACCGCAGAGACATGGGTTTGGATGTGTGCTCTCTTCTTAGCAAGGACAGAGAGTCTGTATTGCCATTGGAGAAGGCAGCAGGCCAGTGTGTCAAAGGGGGTACCTGTTGCCCTCCACTTCCTCTCAGCCACCCTGCACTTGCGTTTAAGGATGAAGAGGTCTGAGTCATACCAAGAGTTGCACTTGGATTTGGGTTTCAGGCGGAACCTCATGACAGGGGCGAGTACATCCAGAGTGTCAGAGATAGAGCAGTGAAGGTTTGAGAGGGCTGGGATGGGTGTGAATCAGCCAAAGGTACGCAGAGAGGCAGAAAGTGGTGGAAAAGCCTCAACTGACACACACTTCATGGGTCGGATGACCAAGAAGATGGTTGGCAGAGCTGGAGTAGGCTTGGCCTGAGGGGTAGAGAGAGAGATGAGAGGAAAGGAGAAAGAGATCACTCCAGGAGAGAGGAGTGGTGAGAGGGCTAGAGAGGGGGAGGACTGAGGAGATCAGAACATCCAAGATGTGCCCTGCAGAGTGAGTTGGCCTGAAGGGTGAATAGAGAGAGTCAGAAAGTCACAGAAGTTGCAAAAGAGCCCAGAAGATGGACGGGAAGTATTCAGGTGGACGTTGAGGTTGCTGAGAAGGAGAAGTTGAGAGGTAGAGGCAAGGAGAGAGGAGGCAAGGTTCGCCCACTCAAAGAGGAAGGAGGTAACCTAGCCAGGCGACCGATAGATAGTGACCACAGTGAGAGAGAGGCCAGAGATTGAGAGGTTCCATGCCAGACATTCAAAGGAAGAGTAGTCCTGCATAGGAATGTTAGAGGCAGGGATCCACTGTGGGAAGATCAAGCCTACAGCCTGGTTCTGGGTGCGGAGAGGATCTTGTAGCCATCAGGGAGGAGAGTGTCAAAACTCATGACAGATCTGGCCGTGAACCATTATCTCAGTCAGACCAAGAACATCCAGATCGAGATCTTCAAGGAGATGGCAGATGTCAGAGTAGTTTTTGACAGCTGAGCGAGAGTTCAAAGTGGCAATGTGGAGCAGGTTGCCATCTTTGAAAGACTTCTGTGGTGGGGTACATGTCTGAGAAAGTGTAGAAAGAGCCAGAGGATGGGCAGATGAGGAAGGAGGAGAGGGCAATGTAGCAAAGGAGGAGGAGGAGGTGCCAGAGGGGTGGCGGAAGAGGGAGGCAAGAGGGCGGCCAGAGAAGCCTTTCAGAGAACATTCTTCCTTTCATAATAACCTAATTTCCCCTGGAAGTTGACTGTGTTATACACAGTGATATCAACTGTCCCTATAAGCCCACATCCTGCCTTCTTTGCATTTGTGTAAATATGCCATGTGCTACATGTAGTCTTTGCCTGTCCCACTGCCCCATCTTGATGTAGCAGTCATTCCCCTCCATTACCAGGTTTATGCATGCATCATATGTGTACTACTTACTGTAAAACAGCCAGTAGAAAATTCCAGGTTGAAAATTCTAATCCTGAATTTGAGAACCGATAAGTGAGAATCAAAGTGCTCATTTGCCTAAATGTAGAGTTTCTGTCTTGCACATGGAAACATTGTTAACTCTTTTACTGCTGTAACTGCTGGTGCTTAAATAATTTTCAATGTAAACTAGGATATATGTATGTCCTACGGGCACTGGAATGTTTAACATTGACTCTTGAATGTCAACCTTATCGTATATCAATTGGGTCCCTTCACCTTTTTCGTTGACCATATTTAACTATTTGAATTTTACTTTGTGTTGGTGGTGCTCCCATCTGATGTTACTTCATATCCCCAATTATCTATCCATGCCATAAGCTTTACTGGTAAGAGCACCTAAATAAAGAAACATTATTATTATTATTATTATTATTATTATTATTATTAGTAGTAGTAGTAGTAGTAGTAGTAGTAGTAGTAGTAGTAGAAGTAGTAGTAGTATAGTAGTATATGAAAAACAGGGCCTCATTATAAGTATGCCGGTGCAGGGTTAATGTGCGAGTAATTCCATATACCGGCACGTTACCCGAAAGGCATACTACAAGTTTGGTGGTGGGATAGACGGAATGACCTGCAGCTCCGATCTGCCAGTAATTCCGCCACCCAACCACCAAAACATTCCAGTTTTACTGGTGCTGGTAATACCGGCAATTCCCCCCATGGAGTCTTATTGGACTCCATGGAATGGGGAATTACCACCATTGCCAGCACTTGCAATATGCTGGTAATTCTAGCATTCTAAGTGCCGGTAACAGAAATTCTGTTTGGTGGTATCCCTCTGGATTTACTGCTGGGATACCACCGGACATATAATGAGGCCCATAATATTGTTGTAAAACATTTTATTATTAGAATTATGTTCCTTATTGTATTAGTACTATACATTTTATTATTTTGATCATTCTCATTAAATATTCCTTCACATTATATTTATAAAAGTAGTATTACATTTGAAATCATTATTTTTAAATGCAAATTAATGTGTTTACTATAGAATTACAATTATCGTACACAATGTGATTTCTTTTAATCCGTTTTACTACAATAGCCAAATTATTATGTACGTTAAGATTTTCGCTATGCAGTTTGTATTATGTACATTTGAAATCATACAGTGACTATGACCAAACAATAATACTTCTTCTTCTTCTTCTTCTTCTTCTTCTTCTTCTTCTTCTTCTTCTTCTTCTTCTTCTTCTTCTTCTTCTTGTTCTTCTTCTACTTTTTCTTCTTATTCTTCTACTTCTTCTTCTTCTTCTTCTTCTTCTTCTTCTTCTTCTTCTTCTTCTTCTTCTTCTTCATATTATTATTATTATTATTATTATTTATATATTGTAAAATAACAAATTGTTCAATACACCCTGTGGAACTGCTACCTTTTTATCGTAAAAAAAAAAACCTTTTAGGTATGAAACATATGGCCAGTTCATATTTGGACCTGTCAGATTTTGAAAGTCTCAAAATAGGCATTCTCTTTTTCTGATGATCACTTTTGGACCTCATCCCAGGAACTGGTGCTGCTCTTAAAAACTATATTTCTTGGCAAACTACTATAGACCTGATTTCCAATGTGTCTTTCAATGAGTGCATCGCACAAGGCAGCAGTAGACACTCTGGGCTATTGGAAACCTTGATTGGTTGTTGATGACATTGACATGGAAGACCCAGGAATAAGCTTGATCCTGTCATTGTCATCAAATACTCAAATTAAAACCTGCAGGTGCATAATGAAAACTAATATAGGTCTGTGCATATTTTGCACTCTGCTCTGCCAATTATGAATCAAAAAGACATAACCGAATGACACATGTCACATCCTTATATTGAGATATTAAGGATAAGGATGTACTGGACACCGAGTGATATGTGATCAGAATTTTGACACACATCACGGGTGTAATTTTCAATATTTTTGGTGTTTCCACGCTATGCACCATGCAATCTACAATCATTACGTTCCAGTGGTCGGATGGCGATAATGAGGTGCCAGGCCGAGGATGCGTGTTATATTTGGTATGTTTCAGCATATATTTTGGAAGGGTTTTTTGTGATCTTGTTCTCGTAAGAAAATCCTGCAGTATTTTAACACCAAAAGGTACATTTGCAATGCTTTGTAGATAACTTACTAACAGCATGAAATCCGTGGTTTAGGTCAAAATTACCTAAAAAAATTGCAGCATTGACCAAAAGTTCTAGAAATGCTACCACCAAAGGTTCGAACACCAAAAGTCTGAACCTTTGGTGGTAGCATTGAAAAAAACCATGGGCTTCTGGGGTGTCTCCCGCATCGGCCCGCTCACTATATTTTCATGGTATAGTGAGTGGGGGTTGTGAGAGGCACCCCCGCAGCCTTCCGTTTAAAAAAACAAACAAAAGAAAAACAGGGGCTACCGGGCTGTCCCCTGCATCGCCCCGCTCACTATACTTTATGGACTAGTGAGCGGGGGCTGCGGGGGACACCGTTACAAAAAATAAAATAAAAGAAAAGGACCCTGCAGCGCCGTTTCCCGATCACGGATGTGAAAGGGAATTGGCGCTGCAGGGAACCCAGCGTGAAGATGAAGGCAAGTGGGGTTTGTTTATGTTGGGGGGTGTGGGTGCAGGGGTGTTATGGGTGTGTTGTGTGTGTGAGAATTTTTGTGTGTTCGCATGAGAAAGGTGCAAACTTTTGGTAGTTCGCACCTTTCTCATGTAAACGATTTGCTTGTGGTACTTTCAGCCACGGGAAAATCACTCGGATTCGAAATCCGTCCAATGGTTTAGGCATTGAGCCTGTTCAATGTAAGCTCATTTTCCCTAAGGGAAATCAAACTAAAAAAATGTGCACATATGTTTACCAAACATTCCTGTTTCTGGGGAGTGCACCAAAAAGCATAATTCCAAATGTCGTACAGTACTGTTTTACGTTATAAGTAACTAGCAAAACGTACCCGTTCTCTGATCGGGTTCTGTCGACAGACATGACAACACTCCATTTATTGTTGAAACTTAATGATCCGGTAGGTCGCTGTTCTGATTCACTTAGTGCTTGATGTGCTTTGCACTCTGAAGTAAACTGCACTGAGAACGGGCATGTGTGGCTGGCTGACATACCCCTTAGCAGCCATTGAAGGGAGGTGAGAATTGGTGTGCTCTCTCCCCACCTGTTGCCTCACCATGGCATGGTGCATTGCAGTGCAAATGTGCCAGACCGTGCATTCTAGGGTTGAGGACCGTCCTTCTATGACCACATTGATTATTTGCCGATTTCAGGCAACCATCTCATGTGTGAAGGCGCTGAAATCCGGTGAAAGGGGTGGGGTATCCAACTGTCATGTAGCCAGTAATGTCCGTATGGATCCTAACAGGCAACTATGCAAAATTTGGTATAGACTGGTGAAACGGTGTAGAATTGTAGGAGGAACAATGCTTCGACAAGACACAATGCCACATACACATTTAGAGTTTTGCTGTAATCTGGGGAAAGGGATGGGATGTTTAAATGTCATGTAGCCAGCAGTGTCCGGAGGGTCATAAGAGGTAACTATGGAACATTTGGTGCAGATTGGTGAAACAGTGTGGAATTGTATAAGGAACAACGCTTCGTCATAAACCCACAAACCCACCAACAAATGTTGACTTTTGCTGAAGTCTGGGGAAAGAGGTAGGGTGTCCAAATGTCATGCAGCCAGTAATGTTCGGAGGGCCCTAACGGGCAATTATTCAAAGTTTGGTGCAGATTGGTGAAACAGTGTGGAACTGTATAAGGAACAACGCTTTGCCATCCCACAAACAAACCTTCACATTTTCCCTTTTATAAATATACTAGCAGAAGTACCCGTTCTCCAAATGGGTTCTGTAGACAGTCATGATAACACTGATCCTGTAGGTCACTGTTCTGATTCACTTATTTCTTGATGTGCTTTGCATCCTGAAGTAATCTGCATTGAGAATGGCCGGGTGTGACTTGCTGACATACCTCAAAGCAGATGTTGGGGTGGTGAGAGTTGATGCGCTGCTGCATACTGGGACATTTAGTGATCTCTCCCCACCTGTCGCTTCACCCTGGCATGTTGAAGTTCACTGCAGTGCATTGCAGTGCAAATATATTGGAACCCGTGCATCCTAGCCCCTGGACCTTGAGTTTTGTTCCTCGTGCTGGGACCGGTCCTTCTATGACCACATTGATGTTTTGCCGATTTCAGGCAACCGTCTCATGTGTGAAGGTGCTGAAATCCATGTAGCCAATAATATCTGGAGGGTCCTAACAGGCAACTTTGCAAAATGTGGTGCAGATTGATGAAAGAGTGTGGAATTGTATAAGGAACAACGCTTTGCCACAAATACATTTTGACTTTTATGTATATAGATAGATAACAATTTTTTTTAAAGTATCAAGATACAATATGCATTTTGAAAATATGCCCTTAATCCTTTAAAACACAAATATGACATGACACAAGGCTTCTGGATATGTTTCACATATATTGGTATTATTTTTAAATAGAGTTAATGTTTAAAAAAATGGTCACTGTTAATGTCAAATGTCAATGTTATGAACACACATTTTATATTCTATGCACAAAACGAAACCACTATTATTGAATCATCCATTTATTTTGTATTGTTAATGTTTTAATATGCTGTATTTTGTTGGTAAACTGATATTGTATGTGTTTTTATTTCTAGTTCACGTACATGTTATTATTTGATGTTATTATTTGATGTTAAATGCAGAATGGTAGTAAGATTAAATGCTGTTGTGACCTACTTATTATTTTAAGCTTAGGTGTGTGTGTAGGGGGATGGCGGTTAAGAGGGCGTAGATGCCATTTTTGAATGGAAACATGCTGATTAGGCACGGTTTCTGATTCAGTGTATATTTGTGCTTTTTGGTGTGTCTTTTGTGTGTATTTTAATATTCTAACATGTTTGTGAAAGTATTTTGTTAGATACACCTTTGATTTGATACACAGAGCAGTGTCAATCTGGCAATAGTGTACATGTACACGTATAACAGTAATTGCAGTTTTTGAGTGAATATGTATTTATTTGATCTGATTTTCAAGGGTTTGATACATGCCACAATTACCCAAATCTGTATCCCAAAAGGATGCTATTTTGCCGGTGAACATAAAAACATTTTTCTTAATATTCATTGTATACCATCCTCACAATCTATATTTACAGCTTGTTTACTGGGACCAGAGTTGCAGCTAATATGTGCGTTTGTGGAAGGTGCATGTACATATAAAAACATCCATCATCATCAGCAAACGTAACTGAGGAATATACATATTTATCAGCAATCCATGCAGAATTTATGCTAAGGTGGGATTTCCCAACCTGAATGAAGAAAGTCTGAATCAGAGTTCGGCATAAAAGTCTGCCTGTGTCCAAAACCTATACTTGCCCTTACAGCTATAGCTAACCAATGTGTAGGGATGTCAATAATAAAAGAAATAGTGTTCAACTCAAAGTTTAGGGCTTCTTCCAACTCCCAGCTTTCCTTCAGCTCCCCCTTCCCCAAGTATAAAAAAGTTCCACCATAAAGTCTCAAGATTACCTTCCTCCAGGTCCAAGCAACACAATTCACAGAAAACAAAAATGACTTGAGGCTTCAATCTCAAGACACACCTGTAGTTCTTCAAGTCTCAGGGTTCCCTTCCCCAAGACTTTAACTTCACCACCACAATGTCCTTGGCTTTCAACATTCAGTGCTCACTGGTCTAGTAGAAGTTGTGAGACCGAACAGTCCACCCATCACAGGTCATGCAACCAGGATCCCTGACATCCGGCCTCTTGGCTTTTATACGTAGATTTTCACTCCTCTGGCTTTTCCTTGTCAGCATCTTGGCTCTACCATTACGTGTTGCACACCCTTTGCCATTCTTTGCCTTGAGCACTGCACTTAGTCATAACATTTCAGATTAAGGATTTGGTTCACACCTCACTTTCTTTTGACTTTCCATCACACTTGTGCCCTTTTCTGTAACTCATTTTCACCTTAGTACTTTGGATGAAATCTTTATTTGCTTGGCTCATTAAGTTTTTATTCCATTCAATATTTATGATGCTTAACTCAGGGTTTAATGCAATTCACTGTTCAATAAGCATTCATACTGCTTGATTTTAAAGTTATGTTCAGTTCAGTATTCAATGTGCATTTGTTTTGATTCATTTTAAGGTTCCATTCAGTTTGGTATTCAATATGCATTTGTTTTGCTTGATCTTAAAGTTCTGTTGAGTTCAATATTCAATATGTGTTTGTTTAGCCTAATTTTCAAGTTCTGTTTATTTTGGCATTCAGAATGTATTTGTTTTACTTTTCTTCCCCCCTCTCTGCAGCTCCGCTGCGTAGGAGTATGCAGTCTACTGAAGATCGCCAGGAATTGTGTTCCAGCCCCTGCCTGCTACCATTGCTGCCCTCGTGTGCTGCCTGGAGCGCAAGCCGTATGATGGCCGCTCCGGTCCCCCAGGCAACCAGCATCAACACACTGGAGCCCGGGAAAGTGCCCGCGAAATGCACCGCTGCGGCCCAGGCCCGCTATTGGTCTCCTCTGCCTGCCAGCCCCTCTCCTCCTGCTTTAAAGGGAGCGGGAGGTGGCCGCCAGGCGAAGCCGTCGGGAGAAGGCCAAGGGAAAAGGCCTTCCCCCCTCTCTGCAGCTCCACTGCGTAGGAGTATGCAGTCTACTGAAGATCGCCAGGAATTGTGTTCCAGCCCTGCCTGCCACCATTGCTGCCCTCGTGTGCTGCCTGGAGCGCAAGCCGTATGATGGCCGCTCCGGTCCCCCAGGCAACCAGCATCAACACACTGGAGCCCGGGAAAGTGCCCACGAAATGCAGCGCCGCGGGCCAGGCCCACTATTGGTCTCCTCTGCCTGCCAGCCCCTCCCCTCCTGCTTTAAATGGGAGTGGGAGGCGGCCGCCAGGCGAAGCCGTCGGAAGAAGGCCAAGGGAAAAGGCCTTCCCCCCTCTCTGCAGCTCCGCTGCGTAGGAGTATGCAGTCTACTGAAGATCACCAGGAATTGTGTTCCAGCCCCTGCCTGCCACCATTGCTGCCGTTGTGTGCTGCCTGGAGCGCAAGCTGTATGATGGCCGCTCCGGTCCCCCAGGCAACCAGCATCAACAAACTGGAGCCCGGGAAAGCGCCCGTGAAATGCTCCGCCATGGCCCAGGCCCACTAGTGGTCTCCTCTGCCTGCCAGCCCCTCCCCGCCTGCTTTAAAGGGAGTGGGAGGCGGCTGCCAGGCGAAGCCGTCGGGAGAAGGCCAAGGGAAAAGGCCTTCCCCCCTCTCTGGAGCTCTCCGCTGCTCGACGACGATGGACGGCGAGGCATGCCGCTTCACCAAAGGTAAGGCTGCTAACTCGAGCCTCACTGTCTACATGCGCCTCCAAGAGCCACCCCCACCGTTGCAAGAAACCTACGCCTATGCGCGCGTACTGCCTTATCCCTCCCTCCATCCCACCTACCGCCTCTACACTCACGGAACTCACGCCTCGGAGCAAGGACATCGCTCCGTGCTCAACAACACAAAGGAGCCCCGACCTCAGTCATCAGGCCTCACACGCACGCCCCCTGTCATGTGACACCTGCTGCGCTAAAAGCTCCACTCCGCCTCTCTTCAGAAACTCTCTCGCCAGTTGAGCACGAGCCAGGCGCCCCCATAGACACTATCGCACCTATGCCCAATGCTGCTGCCCTTACGGCCATTGCTCTGCCTGTGCCTCATGCACCCTGTGTTGTGTCTCATGCACCTTGTGTTGTTACTATGCCTAATGCTGCTGCCCTTACGGCCATTGCTCTGTCTGTGCCTCATGCATCCTGTGTTGTGCCTCATGCACCTTGTGTTGTTACTATGCCTAATGCTGCTGGCCTTACGGCCATTGCTCTGCCTGTGCCTCATGCACCTAGTGTTGTGCCTCATGCACCTTGTGTTGTTACTATGCCCAATACTGCTGCCCTTACGGCCATTGCTCTGCCTGTGCCTCATGCACCCTGTGTTGTGTCTCATGCACCTTGTGTTGTTACTATGCCTAATGCTGCTGCCCTTACGGCCATTGCTCTGCCTGTGCCTCATGCACCCTGTGTTGTGCCTCATGCACCTTGTGTTGTCACTATGCCTAATGCTGCTGCCCTTACAGCCATTGCTCTGCCTGTGCCTCATGCACCCTGGGTTGTGCCTTATGCACCTTGTGTTGTTACTATGCCTAATGCTGCTGCCCTTACGGCCATTGCTCTGCCTGTGCCTCATGCACGTAGTGTTGTGCCTCAAGCACCTTGTGTTGTTACTATGTCTAATGCTGCTGCCCTTACGGCCATTGCTCTGCCTGTGCCTCATGCACCCTGTGGTGTGCATCATGCACCTTGTGTTGTTACTATGCCTAATGCTGCTGCCCATACGGCCATTGCTCTGCCTGTGCCTCATGCACCCTGTGTTGTGCCTCATGCACCCCGTGCTGATACCAGGCCTGCTGCCCCCAAGCCAATAGCCACCGGTGCCTCAGCCCTTCACCAAGCCCCTAAGCCTGCACATCCTACTGCAGCACCCACCTCGTTGAAATGTGGTCTTGTCAACGCTAGATCTATCCCAGCCCATGCCCTGGATATCCACAACCTCATTCTCAAGAACAAGTTAGACCTCCTCATCATCACTGAAACCTTGCTGAATGAAACATCTGACCCAGCCCTCACCCTGGCCATCCCAGATGGATACACCATCCACAGACAAGACCGACCCCTCACCAGGGGTGGCAGAGTAGCTCTCATTGCCAAAGAAAGTCATGCTATCAGAAGGATAGAAGGCGACCATGGCCACAGTTGCGACTACCTCCCACTCAAAATCAACCTCTCTCCCAACATGACTATGGCTCTTCACATCGTCTACCGCCCCCCTGGACCTACCACAGACTTCCATGACTCCCTCATCCACTCCCTCTCTGCCAACCTGAAAAAGACATCCAAAGTCCTACTCACTGGTGACCTCAATCTTGGCCTCAATGACCCTAATGACGCCCACACAGCCACCCTGGATAAAGCCCTATCTACCTTAGTATTCGCGCAAGCCATCGCCCACCCCACGCATTCCAAAGGACGCTCACTAGACTGGGTCTCCCACCACAACTGCCCAGTACTTATTACTGAGAACTCTCCTATCCCGTGGTCCGACCACCACTACATCCAATTTGATCTTGACACCTCTAAAGAGCCCCCCCGCCCACTTCCCCCCTCCCTGAAGGCCCTTCCAGAAGTTCTTACACACTCATGGCTGAAAACATCATTCCACACCTTAAAGTACCTGAACTCCAGGCTCCCTTCTCGCAGGACCCTGAAACCCTTGCCAGCTCCTTCAAGCTAGCCATTACCCAAGCTGTCGACTCTATTGCTCCCCTCACTCTCAGGAAAGCCAAGAAAACCAAGCACACCAATGCCTGGTTCTCCCAGGATCTGCTCCAAATGCGTGCAAAAAAACATGCCACCCTGGCAGCCTGGAAAGCTAAACCCAATGATACTACCAAACTAGCTTTCAAGACCATCTCCAAAGACTACAAATCTGCCATAATCCAAGCCAAAGCTAACTCCTTCAACACCAGGATAGCTAATGCCAAATCTGGCACCAAGGAAATCTTCGCCATTTTTAGGGAGCTAGAAACACCGTCCACCCCACCACCCACCCTCTTGAAGGATGAAAAATGGTGTAATGACATCCAATCCACCATGCTCAACAAACTAAATACCCTGCAAATGAAAATCCTAGCTCACCAAAAGGCCTAAAATAGTCATCAGAACAAGGTTATTACAACTAACTCCTCACCGGTATTCAACTTCAAGGACGTTAGTGAATCCGAAGTCATCTCCCCCCTAAAAACTATCAAACCGTCCAATTGCAAGGGCGACGCCTGTCCTGCTCAGCTCATTAAGGACTGCGGCACCACCGTCGCCCCCTTCCTGACAGCGTTTATCAATGCCTCCTTCCAATCAGGCCTTGTCCCGTCCAACCTCAAAGAGGCCTTGGTACAACCACTCCTTAAAAAGCCATCCCTTGACCCATCAGTACCAGGTAACTACAGGCCTATTACCACGGTCCCCTTCCTGCTCAAAATTCTGTACAAAGCAGCCTACCTTCAAGTCCAAAAATTCCTTTAGGATCACCGCCTTCTGGGTCTTTGGTAGTCTGGTTTCGAGCCACGACATGGGACCGAAACGGCCTTACTTGGCCTAAAAAATAAAATGGACGATATCAGAGACGCAGGGAAACCTGCGCTCCTTCTGCTCCTTGACTTATCTGCCGCTTTCGACTTTGTTGACCACAACACACTTTGCCACCACCTCTCCATTGCAGCCAACTTCTCCCCCAAAGCGTGTGCGTGGATCACTTTGTTTCTACAGGAACGGGCCATGAAAGACTTTTTCGACTCGGCATGTGCCTCTCCTTGTAACATTAAATGTGGAGTACCCCAGGGGACCTGCATCGCACCCACCCTCTACAATCTATTTACTAGGCCCCTTTTTAACCTTCTCGACACCTTGGGCATCCCATACACCAACTACGCTGATGATACACAGGTGCTCATCCCTCTCACAGGTGACTACGAGGCAGACAGGATCACCCTTAACTCCATTTACTGCACCATCCAAGCCTGGATGGCAGAAAATTGGCTGTGCCTCAACAGCGACAAAACCAAGCTCCTACTCATTGGGTCACCAACCATCCTGGGTAACCTTGACAAGAAATATCGTTCCTTCACCATTGATAATACACCCATCGAAGTGTCCCACACAGTTAAAACTCTGGGAGTCTACCTTGACTGCAACCTCACCATGAACAGGCAGGTTAACGCCATTGCATCCTCATCGGCCTACTACTCTAAACTGCTCAATGCAGCAATGCAGACCCTTCCTAACCACGCAGAACTGCCTTACTATTGCCAGGGCCACTATCGGTTCAAGACTGGACTATTGTAATGCTCTCCTCGGAGGCACATCCAGCAAAAACATTGCCAAACTCCAGCTTGTCCAAAACAATGCACTTAGGGCCGCCACAGGATTTCCGAAAAAGGATCCCATATCGGACCTTAGGAGACAGGTGCACTGGCTTCCCGTTAAATAGAGAGTTATGTTCAAAATCCTCTCCATTACCCACAATTGCCTCCATGACCTAGCGCCCCCTAACCTCACTCAGTGCATTTCCACGCCCACATCCACCAGGCCTTCTGGGCTAGCCTACATCAACCTGATCACCAAGCCCAAAACATGCAGAGTGTGTGCTGGAGGTTCCAGTTTCCCAGCTATTGCTGCCGCCCACTGGAATGCACTCCCCACTCACATCAGGGCTATCAACTTCCACTTGGCGTTCCGCAAAGCCATTAAAACCAGTCTATTTGTTTGAAATGTTCATGCCTAGCATTTGCTTGATACTTAACTGAAACCTATGTCTGCTTAACGTACTTGCAACCTACCGCCTATGATGTAACTAAGTAACCGCATGTTCCAAAGTCGTATTCTTGCCTACGTACACTTTCTTGAAAAAGCGCCTCAATGCCTGTAGTGCGCTATACAAATGCAAAAAAATAAAATAAAATAAAATAAGTTTCCATATTCGATATGCTTGTGTTTTTCTTAAATATAAGGACCAATCCTTCTCTGCGGTCCTGTAGGAGCACCTCAGTGTGCAAGCGTTGTGGTGCTCTCTCGCAGCTCCTGCTGCTGGTTTTCTTTCACAGAGGCTCCCAGACTTTTAATAAGTACAAAGCACACTGGCTTTGGACTTTGTAAAATCCCTGTTGAATTTGCCGGTGTCCTAGCTACTTGTCTGGTCTCACCACAGCTGCCTCCTCTCAAGAAAGGGCCCCTGCTGGCATCTCCCACAGAGGCCTCCCTGTTGCTCCCTACTCTGCTCCACTGGCCTCTCTTTATACACCTGCAGCCCCTTGGCAGCCTGCAGTTGTGGATCCCTAATGAGACTTGTCTGACCATAATTAAAGGGACATGCCTGACCTTCATAGCTCTTTGTAGGCATCTTCCTCGTTGCAGTATTAAAGTGGTGAAAAGTGTAGTGTTCATTACTCTCAGTTGTCTCTATCGTTCCAGTACTAAAGTGGTGAAATGGTGTAGTGTTTATTCCTCTTAGTCGCCTCTTCCTCATCTCAGTACTGTCAAGTGTTATATGTGGGAAAAGGAGAGGAACAGCTTTATAGTAGCCCATAAACATCTGGGTAGGATCAGGTTGATGCTCCACAGGAAAAGGGGGATACCATGTCTCTCATAAGGGTACCCCACCATCAATTCCCAAGGACCCTCACCCAGGTGATCTTCCCTCGCTTTTCCACCCGGGATCTAAGAGGCCTTTCCCTGGCCACCTGAGAAGAGGATCGAGGTGGTTTAGCAGTGAGAATATCCTCAGGTTTTTTACAATACCCACATACAAGCATCCATTACTAATTAACCACGCGGAAAAACACACCACGTTTAATGGCACACACTTCAAAACCAATTAAAATAAACTCAGCCTCACCACACATTCCTCCACAGATATCTTTCTGGCTATGCATATGGTTGTCTGCCCAATTCACTGCATTTGGTGAACACCCATTATACCACATTGTCATGGCATTTTGTAGGGAAGGGGTGGGTAATGGTATAGTTTTTAAATGGATCAAGAACATTACTAATGTACCAGGGAGCACATTCTTCCTTGAATAATTTATTTCCCTTGGAAGTTGGGGTAAGAGTATAGTTTAACTGGATTTTAATGTAGTGGCGCAGGTTGGAGTGTGTGGAATCGAAGTGGGGTATGGGGGATTGTCCCCATGGAGAATGTCACAATATAATGTGGTGTATTATATACACCACATTATAGCCCAGATACGTCAGAAGCGGCCAGTTCTCAGCTCTGTGTTCGTGAGCTCCCGAGAAACGTGGTGCGGCTTGACG
The DNA here is from genome assembly GCF_040938575.1 of Ambystoma mexicanum. Lineage (NCBI taxonomy): Eukaryota > Metazoa > Chordata > Amphibia > Caudata > Ambystomatidae > Ambystoma > Ambystoma mexicanum. The sequence continues at coordinate 254,626,833 of NC_090936.1, forward strand.
TGTGCTGTGCTGCGCTGACGAGTGACAAGGGACGAAGGGGCACTTCTGCTAAGGTCCTTTCCTCAAACGGAGCGAGGGCGTGCGACCCCAGACCGGCTGGAGCTGTGAGCTGTGAGCCGCGAGAGAACCAAGACTCAGTACTCGATACCCGACACCCGACACCCAGAGCAGTGTACGGGTGGGGAGGTGCGGGGCAGTGCTGGGCAGTGAGGTGCGGCGAAGGATTGCAGGCCATGGCCAGCACCAGGGATCGCTGAAAGAACTGGTAAGCCCTGTGATCCGCGCTGTTTTTGCGGTCTGCTCTGCAAGGCGACCGGTGTTAAGAGAGAGATAAGTTGTACCGGTGTCTGGTACTTGCTTGGTACTTGGGGCTGCTTGGGGAGCAGTGCTTTGGACATGCTCTGTGTGTCCCCATAAACTATTGGTTAGGCAACCAGTCTGTAGATATTGGACAGACTGAGGCCACAGCGCCAACATTCCCACTTACGACCCTCTGCTCGGTGCTCCCGCTTGAGGAAGTCGTGGTAGGTCACTTTCCACGAACTTCCCACTCTTTCACGACCATCAGACTTGGGGGTGAGAGCTATCAGGAGACTGCGGGGGGGTGCCCCTTTGATCCTGTTACACGCTCTTGAAAACCCCGGGTATCCATTATATGTTTTTGCAAACAGTCTACGACAGTCCGCGGCAGTCTAGGCTGTAATGGCCTCTTCGGCTGCTTTGGACCTTTTCAACCAAGCACTTGTGCCGACAACTCCGCTTGGCCGTGTTCTACGCAGCCAGTATACCCGCCTGGAGCGAATGGACCGACGAAATAAAAAAGGTAAAGGAAACCTTCGATTCCACCCAAAAGCAAGGAAGAGTAAGGGGGAGGCTAAACCTATTTCAACTTCCTCCTCCTCCTCCTCGTTGTCAAGGTCAAGCTCGCCAGACACCCCGCTTCTGTTGGACCAAGGTCCCGGGCTGACGTTGAGGAAGGAAACGTCGAGCCAATCGAACTGGACTCAGTAATGGATGAAGTATTTTACCAGCCCCTCGCTACTACCCAAGCACTCTTGTATGTCAATTGTGGTGCAAACTTACCTGATGGCTCCACAGAAAATGGCATAACATCGACAACGAACGTCTCTGGTAACACTCTGTGTTCTGTAACACGTAACCAGCGGACGTCTTCTGCTGACCGGCTTGTCTCCGCTGCGGCGAGTGGGACCACACCTGACGACGCCGAAGGGCACCGTCGGTTCGACCCCAGCGGCCTGGTCCTATCGAACCGACAAAATCCTTCTGACCGGCTCGCTTCCGCCGTGGCGAGTGGGATCACACCTGACGTCGCCGGAGGGCACCGCAGGTCTCACCCTAGCGGCCCGGTCTGTGATGAACAACAGACCTCTGAATTCCCAGTCGAGTCAATCTCACGACAACCTGTTGAAAAGCGAAACATCTACACGCCCCCACCACAAGCTGGAAATCAGCAAGACAATCTAGTGGCGTGTGCTAATTCTGGAAGCACCATTCAAGTTGAACTACATGCAAACCCTGGCTCTACGAAAATTCTTGTTGAAGGAGATTACATCGAACCGCCTATCACTTTACCTTCACACCCACCGTTAACTTTACCGACAATAGAGAGGTTGGTAGGCTCTCCAACTCCTCTTCTAACGGTGGTCCCTTCTACCTTACCCACGGAAGCGGACATAGTATCAGACCCCGTGAATACGCCGGCTACAGAGCCCTACGCCTTACAAAGACAAACGGCCATAGCTTTACTATACTAAAAAGAAAAGCACTTTATCAGAAGAAACCACGTGAACCCGGTATTCAAGTAAGCACCAACTACTACCAAAGGAAACAGCGAGCAACAGCCAAGAAAATTGAGATTGGGAAAACGCTACTTTCCAAACCCTTAACATGCCATGCGCTAAAAGACTTCTTTGCCAGGCAGACTAAGAGAAAACTGGAGAGGGAAGTTGAGCTCTCGGATGCCGAATTATTGGATGCAATTGCTGAAATTCCCCTGGCTCCCAAACAAAGGAAAACGGGGGTGACCTACTCACCGAATTCACCCCTAATCAACCTATGCCTTTCTCCAGTAAGGGCACTAGACCCCCAGCGTAACCTGGACCTCCTACAGTTAAACACATCAAATGGAACCACACAACCACCTTCCAGACCGTCCGTCGAGACATCTGAAGACCGACTGTTGGGACCTATCGTCCCGGAATTGGATAAACGCAATCTATCAATAATCGCTAGGAATGATGACTCACCCCAAAGAACAATCACAAACCAACTCACTCCAAACAAGCAGCCGTTAGACGATCAGAGAAGCGCCTCCACGCCGGGGAAAGACAAAATCTGTGAGATATCTCCACCAAAATTAGAGCACGGATCAAAAAACCAGTCTATGGACATGTTTGCAGTGATGTCAGCTATCACGGTGAGCCTGGCCCCGTTTGTAAAGCTGTATGAATCGCTCAACGATTCGATGAAAGATCTGGTTGCAATAGCAGCCACCACAAACTCAAAAGTGATCTTCTTGGAAGGCTTCATTACGGCTCTCGACCAAAAAAATATGGAGCGAGAACACCAGTGGGAGCAAAGAATGGCACACTTAGAAGCCCAATTGAGGAAGGAAACGTTCGCACCTCCACAGACACTCTGTCCACCAACAAACATAAACGGACACATAACCACTCTGGAAAAATCGGATAAAGCGAAGAAGGGTCAATCCATCAGGGAAACCCAAACCATTCCTGAAACTGAAGTATTAAAAGCAGGCGGCCATCAGAAAGTCAGGGATCTAAAAAGATGTGTGGCTGAATTTAGCAGAAAATCGACACCGTCCATCGATATGGATAAAAATAGAACAAAGAAATTGGAAACCAAAGTTGCAGAAATCTTTAGCTGGAACAAGCAAGGTGGGGAGCCGCAACCTAAAAGAGCGCCACCGCAAGCTGAGGCACTGAACTCACTGAAAGAAACAGTACCTCAGGTATTTCAACCAATAATCGAGGTGGACGACTCACATTCATCTATCCCAGATTCTTCCTTGATGAACCTTACACAACACTTGGAACCGGGAGATGCTTCAAATTCTCACCTCGCTTCGCTGAAGCCCTCATCTACAGGTACAACAAATCCTTCTACCTCCTCACGTACATTGGGCCTTATAAAAGTGTCCTTGACTCCATCGAATCCAGCCATACCATCTACGCCTAACGCGACCAAAGAACCTTCTCCTGAGGTACGGTCGGGAAATAAATATTCTACAGTTACGGCTAAAACGACTCTCTACGACAACAATTCGCAGGAAACCAACAAAGAGCGCACTGAAACAGTCCCCCAGTCAAATTTAGCAGTAAATAAAACAACAAAGGCCCCTTTAATACAATACACGTCCAAACTACGAGACAAACCCGCCTTTTTAAAATGGAACAACTAGTGTCAGGAAAGAATTACCTAGTCTTGAACAGAAAACCAGTTCTTACAATACTGGCCAAAGTGCCTAGTTTTACCCAGCTGTCTACTACTAATTTCGTCTTAATTGAGCCTTACCATAGGCAGAAAAAGGCCAAAGCATATTTACATGTAAAAGCCATTCCTCACCATGAGCCAACTAAAGACACTCTTGAAGCCCTGAATCAACTGGGTTTTGGTCTATCAGAAGTGCAGCTTTCTCAATCTGCGACCCAAACAGGAGCAACACAACACAAGACGAATTCTCCAACCCTAAACTACAAACGATCCTCGCAAGTGCAACAGAATACTAAGCATCGAAGTTACCATGCAGAAACACGAGAACATCAACGCGAAAGACCTAAATACACCACACGGGTCTGGACGAGCAGAGCGCACCACCTTAGTCCAGAAGGAGGCCAAACTTGGAAAAAACTCGTCTCAGGTCAGACAGAAACTCCGTGGAAGACTTTCCGTCAGACCAAAAAGAACCACTGAACCAATCGCAACCACAAGCTCCTTCTGGCCCCTGGTCTTGGTTAAGAAAAGTGTTAAAGCCTAATCCTCAAAATTAGCAACTACATAACAAAGATTTACTACCTTCAGATAAGCCTTCGCATGTAATCACTGAAGATATCCCCCAAACCATTTCTATGTGTTCCTGGAACATGAGAGGCCATGATCATCTGCTAAACCCGGAAACGCAAGACCTTTCAAAATTTGATATAATTTGCCTCCAAGAGACTTGGCTGAGGGAAAAAACAATTTTAGACGGCTACATTATCGAAATATCACCAGCGACAAAGGGCATTTTAGGCAGACCATCGTCAGGCCTTTTGACTTCAATCAGGATTGGATCCGGAATCGACGTTAAGGCAAAGATAGCAGAATCCTATGGAATCCTTGCTCTTCAGACGTAGGAAACCAAAAGTCAAAGCTGGCCATTATCAACACTTATTGGAACCCGCAAAGATCTACAAACAAGGACTTCTGTGAAGAAATGACCACGCTATTAGATAAGATCACTGCCGAATTGTGTATTGATTACATCATTATATGTGGCGATCTGAACGCTAAGTGCGATCATTTTAGTCACTCTTCACTTTCGACAGCCGCAAAAGTAAGAGGAGATCTGTGGTTAGACCTGATGGAAGCCAGAAATTTCCACAACATGGCAATGGTGAGGGGACAACTTCCTGCTTTCCCGAAATGGGAACGTGACTTTTCAACAGCCACGCTTGATTACATCTTTATATCCCTCGCTCTACTACCACATGTCACTACTTTCGAGATCTACAAAACGAAAGAAAGTGACCACAACCTTTTAGCCATGACGGTGGAATCCATAACTGTGCCGAGATCGTCCTATACACCTAAGGTGGAATTGGCAGCGAACCAAAGGCGGCTTCAGTTTACAGCACTCAACGTTAAAGAAATTACGAAAAACTATGACGAAGTTCAAAAAAACGCAACTGGTGCCCTGGCAAGGCCGAACTACCTGCCTCTACTGCTACCTCATACGCAAAAGCAAAAGAGCTTCAAGTCTACAGTAACAACTGGTCAGCACGAATATGATGAACTACCAGTGCAAAAACGAAGAGAACTGAGAAAACTACAACGCGATTATAAAAGAAACACCAACGAAAATGTTAAACAATTGCAGACTGCGGCGACCAGATCTTACAGAACCTGGGTAAGACATCGGAGGGCAGAACATTATCAGAAAGATGCAGAACAGATGTTAAAAACGTTATCCTCAAAAAGTGTAGGAGACTTCTGGGCCCTAATAAAGAACAAAGGCATCCGAAGTGATGACAAACTCCTCAACTCGATACCGGAATCATCCTGGACATCTTTGTACTCTGCCCATTTCGCCGCGACCTCGCCATCTGCTACCGACGCGATAAACCAAAAGGAAGCGCCATGGATAAATCTAGCAGTCCAAGACGAAATAAAGTCAGCAATCTCAAAACTGAAAGCGCCTAGAGCACCGGGGCCTGATGGGTTGACTAATATAGATCTAAAGCAAAACCAAACTGAATGGTCCCTTTTGATAACAAACATTTTCGATCATTGCATAGCATCCAGACAAGTCCCGAAAACATGGACCGAGGCGGTCATTGTACCCATTTTAAAAAAAGGAAGTAGAGATAACCCGGCAAACTATCGACCTATAGCCCTTCTCGACATCATGGGTAAAATATTTGCGACTCTACTCCTTTCAAAATTTCTAAACTGGGTAAGAACATCTCCTTCAACAGACTACTTCCAAACAGGATTTCTGAAGACGGCCTCGACAAGCATAAACATCATGATCTTGAATATCATCAAGGACAATGTAAAAAATGGGGCTCCGAAAGTTTTCCTTGCATTCATTGACTTATCCCAAGCCTTTGATAAAGTAAGCCGGCAAGGACTATGGTCTAAACTGACCAATTGGAACTGTCCAGAGGAAATCCTGGACCCAATAATCGCACTACATACAGATACAACTATGCGAGTCCGTTTAAACCAACAAGGCATGCTATCAGAAGCAGTTAAGGTTGAAAGAAGAGTCAAACAAGGCTGTCCTTTAGCCCCTGCATTATTCATCACATTTCTGGGTGACTTTCAATACACATAAACCCCTTTGAGAGCATTCCCTCCGAAAGTTGGAAACACCGTAGTGTCCAGGTTACTCTATGCTGACGACATGATTCTGATGGATCAAACTCAAGTCGGTCTTCAGCGTCAGTTGACAAATCTGGCCAGATTCATCTCTGAAAATGACCTAGAAATAAACACAGAGAAATCGAAAATCTTGGTCTTGGGGAACAAGCGATCAAAATCGAAACCAGGCAGTTCCTGGTTCTTAAACAACGCAAAGATTGAGACAGTTACAAACATCAGGTACTTGGGTGTAATGATTGACGAACTAAGAACTGAGAACTCTACCATCGTGGCTCTGTGGTCTAAAGTCAAAACGCTCACCACTCAAACAAGATTCATTGACAACAAATATGGAAAATTTTCCCTAATACCAGCGATTCAGTTTTACAGACAAAAGGTGGTACAGTCCCTAATTTACGGAATGGATGTGGCGCTCAACATTCATGATTCAATTTGGCCGAAACTGGAGGGATATCTCTGGAAAGCTGTTCTGGGCTTGCCAAAATCTGCATCCATCACAGCGATACGACGCAAACTTGGCTTACTATCTTTGTCAGCATCCATAGAACAAAGCCAAATGAGAGCATTGAGGAAAATCATCGACCCTGACTCACTGCCTATCTATAAAACGATTCTAGAAGAACTCCGGCTGGGGCGCTGTAAAGCGCTGACCATTTGGGAAAAAAAACTAACGTCAAAATTAAAAGATCTTGCCTGCACCCAAGAGGACTTAATCCAAAATCCGGAAAAAATTAAAATCAAAGTTGCACAAGAAGACTGGATCACTACGTGTAACTTGGTAACCGAAAATAAACTTCTTGGTCACCTTCCACATACTACTAACAAACGAAACCTTCCGTTGAACTACTGCATCAAATTCCCAAACAAGAACTTTCGGAAAAGGTTCATGCGAACAAGATTAAACCTGATGCCAACACTAGAAATTCGGGCTATTCGCACTCAATCTAAAGACAAAACCTGCAGACTATGTTGAAACTCGGATACTATAGAAACAGCAAGGCATCTGATTCTAAACTGCCCTAAAACCTGTTACCTGCGCGTAGCATTCTTACTTCTGCTACTCCACGACACCCCTCTCAGAGAAGAACACACTTGGTGGTGTAGACTGATCGCCGGTGAAAAAACAAAATGGGTTATAGTAGCAGTTAAGATCTTCGACGCCGCCTTAAAAAAGGCTACTGACTCTGATTCTGATACCAAATATATCCGAGATGGAAACCTGTGAAATTACATCAACGGACTTTGAAAATTTGGTATGCAACCAAAGAAGCAGCTACTCTTAATTTTTATACCTTGTAAAAATCAATTCTTTTGGTTAAAATCAAGCAAATAAAAAATAAAAAATAAAAAAATGTGGTGTAATAGCCACTGTTTGAGTTGTACCAACTCCATGTATATGCACATATAATATGCTCCAAGCACACTTGAACTCAATCTACCCATAAAACATGTAAACAATATGCACATGTTGAAACATCACGTGATATGCACAAACATTACACATGTAATGTATGAAACTCACACACTAATATATTTACACAAATCATATGTAAACACTATCAACACATGCAATGTGCATGTAATATTATTACACACCCGAGAGATCATGCATTTTACATTAACATTACATCCATAATCGATATACAAGCATCAAACAGAGGCACATAATATTCTGAAAAACTTACACTGAACCCACAATATGTACATAAAATATGTACATGACAGGTTAGACACATAGCATCCAATAAGCATAAAGGTTATTTTGCAGACTGCATGGAAGGATGGACAAAGCAAAGGCACACGCCTGTACCACTGGTATAATACTCCAACATGTCTCTCTCTCTCTCGCTCTCTCTCTCTCTCTCTCTCTCCCTCCCCCGGTCGCCATTACACTGAGTGAGCATTTTCTTTGTGAAGGGTGTGTGGGACACACAGACAGAAAGCCTGCACTGCCTACCCCTCACTCCACAGAGACTGATAAACTTTGTAAGGGCCCACAGAACTAGTCCGCGGTGTCTGCAACTGTTTTTCTTATTTCCTTTCTAATGATTAGTGTTGGTACATACGGTAACAATCACTTTGGTTCAGCGGCACCACCAGTCTGGTGTCAGATTCAACATTAATCATTGCTTTGGTGCTCACAGAAGAAATCCATCATCATGTGCAACTATTTCCATTAAAGAAGGTCATTTTGAGAGGAATAAATAGTCTTATTTTCTAATGATCACATCCAGTATGTATGTTTGTTATAATAAACATGTTACATTTGTCTTACTGAGCAAAGGCATTCATGATAACCTACAATAACTATAAAAAATGTTTCCTGATATAATATTTTCTTTCTAAGGTGGATCACCTGGCACATTCATATTGTACTTTCAAAATACCCCCATGTGAATAGGAAACAGGACAAACAGCAGCAATGGTGTTCTCTGTCTGATTTACAGAAAAACGAAAATAAAACATGTTGGGAACCTGAAAATGTCCAGAGATCATTATATTTGTCAGTCAAATACATTTGTGATAAAAGGACTGTATGGTGAATTCACTAGATCAAAAATGAACACCAGGCGTTGTGCTCAATTCGTTTTACACAACACTCACCATAACATGAAGGTGTTTATTACCATTTTAGGGCATAATGACAGCAGAATCTGTCAGTCTGAGGTATTCACTAACCCCAAAACTGTGAGTCTTACAGAATTTTAGGAACGCAGGGGCTCAGAGAGCAAGATGCACCTCAGGGAATGTACTGGATTGCATATGGGCTGTGTATATATCAAGTCTTCAATGTACAGCAACATTATTACACGGCCCAGGGTAGTGGCCGTGTAAGTATGGTTAAGTTGCTAATCCCATAGGAAGAGCACTTTTTGGGCGGCTTATAAATTCGCTCCCCATGGACGAACCCAAACCAAACTTTACAAAGAAAGTATATGGTATATGGCCCATCCGAATTTTTTGGCATAGAGTGAATGGTGAAAAAACTTTGCTCACGCCTACAGCCCAAACCGCTAGACGGATTTTCACCAAATGTGTGTCAGGAGCAGCGGCTAGATCCCGAAAGCGTGCTTTTGTAAATTTTGTGGAAATCTGTTCAGTAGTTTTTTTTTTAAACAATCAAAAAGTAAGTGTCAAAAGTTTTGTGATATCTATGTCCGCCCCGCGGACATACTTCCCTGTTCACTCCGCGGACAGGACACCGATTGGTTATTTGGCTTGCGTCATGTCCGCGGACATGCAACGTGTCTGCTGATTGGCTGGTATAAAGCGTGAGGTGCATCATATTGTTTTGATGCGTCCACCATCTTGGATCCGCAGACATCCGCGGACAGGGCAGAAACGAACGTGGGAAAAATACAAGCTTGGGGAGTGTGTTAGTGCGTAAGAGTGCATGGGGAGGGTGGGGGAGTAAGAGATGGGTCAAATGCTCTATTTGTTTAGGTGGCAGGTGCCCCTGATGTGTTTGTCATGTCCGTGGACATAGAAAATGCCCATATAGCATAGTTAAAATGTTTGATTCTATGGGTGTGTTATGCTGCGGGGGTTGTGGCCAGGGCCTAGAGTCTTGGGTGCATGGCCAAAGGTATAGGCCCCGAGCAAAGTGAGGGCCTTACAGAAGGCCCCGGGGCATTACCTGAGTCGGTAATCCCCTGCAGTGAGGTTCATTTTGCTGTTAGTACCCCGGCCCGCATTATGTGCATGACCGGGGCACTAAAAGCATTTTTTACTGTTCCGAAATGCTGCAGCGTTTCATGACAGAAAAAAAAAAGAAACAACCAGGAAAATGGCCGCTGCCAAGGAAAGGGTAAAGGGAGTTCGTTTTCCTTTTACATGGCGGCCATCGGGAGCGGACACGCTGGGAACACAAGTCTTCCCAGCGCACACAAGTGATCGCAGCTTGTCCGCTCCCGAAAAAGGATCAAAAAGAAGGTAAGTGGGGGTGGGTGGGTGGGAGTGGGATGGGGGAAGAAAAAAAAAAGAAAAAACATACCTGCGTCCCCGGCGAGGGACGAGGGAAGCCTTCAGCCATGTGGAGGCGTGGAGCGGGGATGGTCCTGCTCTGAGTCTCCACACGGCTGGAGGCTTCCCTCATCCCCCGCCGGGGATGCAGGAACAGGTAGGTAAGTGGGGGGGGTGGGTGGGAGGGAGTGATGGGATTTTTTTTTTTTAAAAGGCTTATCCGAGTCCCCGGCGGGGGGCGAAGGCAGCCACTCAGCCGCGGGGAGGCTCGGAGCAGGGATGGCCCCGTTTCGAGCCTCCTTATTGGCTGAGGGGTTGCCACGCCCCCGCCGGGGACAAAGGCCGTGGAATCCCGATGGAGGGATTCCTGGCCTGGTAATGACTCGGCGAGGGCCAATCAGAATGGCTCTTGCATTCTGATTGCGCCCTCGCTGGGTACTAATAGGCATTTTTGCATTATTTTGACCCTCATATTTAGTAGTTTACAAACCAGTGTACTGTGCAATTTGCTCAGTTTCTCTGTTTGTTTCTTAAATCATTGGGTCTGTGGGAAAAAAAATTCATGCTGGATTTAAAAAAGTTGTTATGGTACAATATATTTCTTTCTTTCTTTTCAGTGTTTATTTGTTGTTTCTGGCTAATGTTCTATCTGTTGGCCTGTTGCAGATTGTTAGATACCTGTTGCCGAATTCTAACTGGTTATAGTTTTTTATTTATATTTTCAAGTTGCTCATCTATCTGTTGGGTTGTTGCAGATTTTTGGGGCAGTTAGATACCTGTTGGCGTATTCGAATTGTTTATTTTTTGTTATATTTTTGTGGTAATGATTTATCTGTTTGGTTGTTGCAGAAGTCTGGGGCAGTTAGACACCTGTTGGCGTATTCTAACTGTTTATAGTTTTCTAAGAAGTTTTATTAATGTTTATGCACAGATTAGTTATTACATTTTGGTTTTAAGAATATTAAATAAGCGTTTATAAGATTTGCTGGTAATCTCTGCTTTAGAGTAATGGTATTATCATTACATTCAAACCATCCACAATTGTTTTTTATATATGCAGTGTAGTGACCTGCATTAGTAGTGGCTCCTGTGTGGTAGATTATGCCTATTGTTGTGAAGGTTTTCTTACCAAGTGATACTTGACCATGTGTGAATCCAGTCAGCTTGCAGTTGTTTTTGGTACCATCTGCATTGTAACGTAGAAGCATTAGTATTATGTAATTACTATGTGTTTGTATTACTAACGTGGAGCGATTATCTGAATTGCAGGTAGAGCATAATCTTCCATGGTTTGCATTTTGTACAAGTTGCTGAAATGGAACAGATTCATTGTTAGGTATGGATACATACACAAAGCGTTCATTAGGGATTTGTTCCGGTGCTATATTGTTGCAGAGAGTGCATGTATGTTTCCACATGTATGAAATCTGAAAGATTTCATTTATAGATATGTTTTTATTGTCCAGTACTTGTAGTAAGTACATTAGAAATTCTTGTGGATCTTCTTGTGAGTTTATAGTGAATTTCACCATTCGAGCACGGAAGTCCAATTTCTGTTTTATTCCATAAACACTTTATGTGTTGTCAGGATTGTTACTTGCATTTCTATGAAGGACTATCATTTGCAAACACAATTGGTCTGTATTGTATAAGTAAACGTTGTTAACAATTGGTGGCAATTGGAATAGAATATTTATTGCTACATTTGTGTAGCAATTTACACCAGTTATATTTGAAAATTTGAATGGACCAGATAGTTCTGTGTCCAAATCATTTCTTCGGAGTGTGTGTTGCTTCTTTGAAGAAGTACCTGAGTTACTTTGAGTAGTAGTTTCTTGTTTGGTTGTAGTAATTGATGAAGTATTAGCTTCTTTTACTCTCTTTGCATTTCTGTTTGAAGTAGTTTTCTTTGACAACATTTTGCTTTTTGTGGAACAGGATAGGTTTTTAGATGGGGGTGTATAGTGAGCGTAGTCTATTGTATTCTAAAATGCAAGGAATATCAGCGTTTACTTTACTTGCATCAAAGTTGATTAGAAATAAACCGTCAAGTGTACGTAAGCGTGATAGTGCTACGTAGCTCATGCCTTCTTTAAAGACTGTGTTCCCAATATCTATCAATGCTTTATCTAGGGTAAGATCTTGTGATTTGTGAATGGTGACTGCGTATGATAGAGTTAGAGAAAATTGTTCTCTGCGTATATACATGTCTTTGAAAAGAAGGAATCGAGCTGTTGAGCATCCTATCTTTTTTTTATTTCTGATAGTTTGTCAAAGAGAATATTGACAAACTGAATGTTGTCACGTGGGTATGTATGAAAGCCAACAACTGTACCAAGTGCTCCATTAACTAGTCCTTGCTCTACATCAAGGTTACGTTTACGCATTACTCTACAGTTTAAAGATAATTTTAACATTTTCTCCAAACCAGCTGTGTTGGAGATATAGAGTTTTCTAAGGTATTTAGGGGGTAATTCATAGATTTCAGAGCAGTGGCAGCAAACGCGAGCAGCGCAAAGAGGGAAGGTGCGCCAGCGTGTGCCAGCCATGTGCGCTAAACAGCATTCTGGTGCACCGCGTATTCATGGATTTTCCAAGCCCTTTTGAGCGCTGGTGCAGCGAACATCCCGCAGCGCCAGTAACGCACCCAAGAACGCCCCTTGCGCAAGGAAAAGCCATTGAAATCCCCAATGTGGCGCAAAGGGCCGCGCTAACCCTGGACCAGCTTACAGGGCCGCTACACTGTAATCGCGTGAAAATATTACGCGTACCCCGCTCACGGCAGCCAAAACACATGAAAGGGTGAGTGGGCTGCCTGTGAGGCATGGCCAGGGTGGATGGGATGCCTGAATGTATTCTAGGGGTATGCAGGGAGTTTCACACGCGATAGGCCTGGTGCGAGCGGGCTACGTGTATTTCGGGGCTGCGCAGGGAGTTTCAAACATGATAGGCCTGGCACGAGCAGGCTACGTGTAATCCAGGGGTATGTAGGGAGTTTCACACGCGATAGGCATGGTGCGAGCGGGCTATGTGTATTTCGGGGATGCGCGGGCAGCTTCACACGCGATAGGCCTGGTGCGAGCGGGCTATGTGTATTTCGGGGGTGTGTGGGGAGTTTCACATGCGATAGGCCTGGTGCGAGCGGGCTACGTGTATTTCACGGGATGCGCGGGGAGTTTCACATGCGATAGGCCTGGCGCGAGCAGGCTACGTGTATTTCGGGGGTGCGTGGGGAGTTTCACACGCGATAGGCCTGGTGCGAGCAGGCTATGTGTATTTTGGGGGTGCGTGGGGACTTTCACATGCAATTTGGCATTGTGGGCCCTCCCGGGTGTGCCCTTTCCCCCCTCCCCATGCCCTGCAGGCAGCTCACACCACAGTAAAGTACCCTACACCCTGACCATGCCCTGCAGGCAGCCCACATGGTACCATGCACTTGTGAGCCCCGACTCATGTCCCCCACCCATCCACCCACCCACCATTGAGGGGCACCTGCCTGCAGGCCCCAACTCATGTCCCCCACCGACCATTGTGGGGCACCTGCCAGCAGGCCCAGACTCATGTCGATCAGCCACCAACCCACCATTGACGTGCAAGTGCCAGCAGGCCCCGACTCATGTCCCCCACCCACCCACCATTGAGGGGCACCTGCCAGCAGGCCCCGACTCATGTCCCCCACCCTTTGAGGGGCACCTGCCAGCAGGCCCCGACTCATGTCCTCCACCCACCCAACATACCCACCCACCATTGAGGGCCACCTGCCAGCAGGCCCCGACTCATGTCCCCCAACCACCCATGAGGGGCACCTGCCAGCAGGCCCCGATATGTGGCCCGCCAGACACCATGTTCTAACAAAACAGACCCATGGGCCTAATACCAACACAAATCCCCCCTACCCCCCAGAACAAGCACACAACCATCCACTGCACCCACTCCCAAATTAACCATGCCATGAGAGCCTCAAAAGAACCACCATGGCCATGGGGAAATGTACAACAGAGCCACACAGTGCCAACACATGAATGAGACAATGCTCATTGAGACATACACAAAACCAATGACAGTACACAACACCAATAATGAATATATATGATTTGTATCAAAATACGTAATGAAAAATCATAATGAAATATCAAACTTGTAAAGTAAGAAATGATGAAATAGAAAAAAAAATCCAATGTAAAACAAAAATCCACAAGAGCAAAAAAGTGAAGTGATCCATATCCAATGTCCAAAAAAAGAACATGAAAAAATTAAAATAAAACATTGATCCATGGGATATAACAATAACAAAAGTATGTAGAAGTCTGGAATTATATACACTGCAAGTCTGAAGGGTCCATGATGGCCAAACCTAACAAACATCCTATAAAAATAGCTATGTACATAAAGTGGAGCAAAGTCCATGAACTCCAAAATAAAGAAAAATCAAAGGAAGCCTAACCCTAAAGAACTATGTACAAAGGCGGCAGGCAAGTCCAACGGCTCACTTGTTGATGTCCCTGGCCAGGGCATCATCGAACTCCTCTTCAACGTCTTGGAGGCGGGCCTCTTCCCTGGCCCGAGGACTAGCAGGGATGCAGCCATGGCCTCCTCCACTCCCTGTGAGTTGCCTCGAGGCACTCAGCCCGCCTCAACGCCCTGCGCATAGAGTTCTTCGCCCTGACCATAGTGAGCCGTGCCGCCATTCTGCATCTATTTGCCAGCCCAACCGCTGCCACACGGAAGACACAGCCAATCCAGGGTCCTCCTGCCCTCCGGCCGATGCCTGCCCCTGTGATGTTGATGGCCCCAAGCCATCATTGCTCCCACCTTGAGCCTGCTGCTGCCGTGCATGTGCCCTTCCTGTCGATGCCAGCACATCCTCCTCCTGCTGGGGTCCAGTTGTTTGGGTGGCCACCCCTGCTGGACCTCTGACTCCCGACTGTGGCAAGGATGTGTCCTCCACCAGCATGGCCGCTGGGTCAGGGGCAGCTCCACAGGGTGCCCAGGTGATAATTGGGCAGGAAGATGGCACAAGGATGACTGGCGCATAGGGGGTTCAGTTGAGGAGGGGGTCGATAGAAGTTCCAGCACAAAGAGGAACCCAGCACTGCTGACCCGTTCTAGTAGGTCGACGCGGTCAATGAGGCATTCAAAATGATGTGCATTGTCCACAGAAGAACCCTGCACGTCATCCTGAATTCCACGTTGACGCAACGCCACCCCGGCCAGGACAGGCTCAACCCGATCCTAGATAGCCTCGTCCGCAGGAAGAGGAAGCCAGTTGTTGTTTGCGCATCCCCTCCCTGAAAACGGGTCTGGACAAAAGCATCCCTGCTGGTGCGGGATGATGCGGTCACAGGATCGGGGACAGGATTACACACAGGCACCTCTGTGGTGGCCTGTGCTGCCTCCTGTTCCTGTCCCTGTACTGCACCACTAGCACCAGTGGAATGCCCCCCTCAGGGCCCTGTGTGTGGGCCTTCCACGGCCTGCTCCTCAACCAAACCCCCCACCAACCTGGATGACTCTGTGCCATCTTCCTCCATAGGCCCCTGTGGGGGCTCAGCTGCCCATTCTGCTGCTGAGGAGTCCACCTCCGACCTCCGCCTCTTGGACCTACTCTCGGCAGCAGCGGCTGTGGACACAGCACCAGACTTCTCACTCCCTGAAGAGATGACAACCCGGGAGGGGAGCTGGGCCTTGCGTCTCCGGCTGGCGGTTGGAGCCCTGCCGCTGTGCTCCAAAGTGCCGTCTCCGCCCTCTTCATCAGTTGACGCTGCAGACAGGGAGAGAGATAACACAGGCATCAGGGCACTGTACAATGGTCTGATACACACATGACAGTTGCACATGAGTGGCAGTGTCAAAATTCACAGATTACATCACACTCACCAACACACATATCATTTGAACCCACACACATGCACAATATAACAAGAATGTTGCAGCAGGCAGCAAGATCCATACACATACAACAGCATGCGCATCCGAAGATTAGCCTGACATCACATGCAACACGGGGGAGTGCCGAACACATGCACACACGCCACCAGACATACATGCATCTGTACATCTCCACCAACTGTCACAGTGAAATCATCGGCAACTATGTCACATCTGCCAATCAGCCTCCTACATGTCTGTGTCACATGCATACATGGCGTATCAATTTCGCACACATGTCAAACATACACACACACACACACATGTATGCCGTGCACGTATATGAAGGTGGAACCAGCATCCATGTGTCACACCCCAACCATGATATAGTACATACACAGATTTGTAAACATGTGTGCATCCCCACATGCATTTGGGCGTCATGCGTTTCAACACATACACCCTTGATGTACCTCACACATGACTGGACTCACATGCGGCAGGCTCATGTCCCTGTCCATACACATCCATACATGGGCCTTTCAAGACATATGTCCATGTTGCACACTCCTGGCACACCACAACATGCACTGCATCCAATCAGTATGCATGGACACTTACCGCTCGACTCCAGACGGGTCTGCCTCTGAAGGACCTGGAGGTGGAGCGCTGGGCGTATATGTTCCAGGACCCTCATCTGGTTGTTGGTAAGGCGGACCCAGCACCCCTCTGCATGCGCTGCCTCCAACAGGCGCCGGGCCTTGCTGAGGGTCCTGGATCTGAAGTCCTTCTAGCACTTCCGGACGTGTTGTATGTCGCGGGCTGCCACCCCCTCACGTGGATGGCAGCCATGATGTGCTTCCAGATCCTCTTCCGTCCTTCATTGTCGGTGCGTGGTCTTCCGAAGAGGGCATCATAATGCACCAGGACTTGCTCCACCAGGATACCAACTTCTGCAGCACTGAAGCTAGTAGCCCTCTGCCTCTCTGGCAGGAGGTTGCCAGTGGTCTGTGATGGTGTTTCCCCCAACATGGCAACCCCAGAGGCAGGGGTGGGTGGGCAACTGGGTCCTGGTGCTGGGCTATGGAGCAATGGAACTTCAGTCGGGAGTCTACTGTTCCAGCAGGGGTGGTCACAGCAACTGGACCCCTGCAGATGGCTGACGTGCAGGCACCAAATAGCAGGGCACGTAGCCAGCAGGCAGGCAGGCAGCAGCAGGTGGCAGGTGGGAGCAGGCTTGGGGCTCTGGGGGGCAGGAAAATGGCCTTCTGGGCAGGAGCATGGTCTTCCGTGTGTTGTCGCGTGGCCAGCTTGATACAGAGTGATTTGGCATGTGAAAAAACTGCACGTCAGCGTGTAATTCAAGGAAAGGCCCTTAGCTCGTCTGTGATGTAACGCGCACGGGCGTTTCCCTCCACATGGGTGCATAGCGATTCTACACCTGCAAAACCTGCACGTCCGGGTGTCACTGCGTGTAATTGGAAGAAAGGCCTTAGCGCGTAAGCGCGTGAGTGACGTGGCACGTGTGGGCAGGGTTAAAAGGTACGCGTAGGACGCCATTTTCTTGTACGTGCTTTTTGTGGAGAGCGAGCGGGTGATACTTGTACTTGTCGGTAGACACGCGATTACTTCACAACGGTTCCAGTTCGTACTCTTTGCATACTCAGACAGCGTTCAGTTCTTCTTTTGGTGGGGGTGTTGCCAAGGTGCACATGCACGTCTTTTTCACATTCTTTTTCCAGGCAGAAGGTGAGTCGCGCACTTATTTTTCAACTGTGGTTGCCTTGTGGTTGCCCCTGTGTGTGGCGTACCCATTCAGAGGTCAGTGTAGCCTGCGTGTACTACGTGTATGCTTATTTTTGTGTTTCTGGGTGCCACAGCATAGAGCGGGTCCTTTATTCCACGCACGTGGGCTATCAGGGTCACGTGCACGTTAAATTTTGTTTTCGGGGTGCCTGAGCGTTGCATGACCCGTCATCTTCCCCCAGGGGTCACAGACAACCTTGCTATTCAATCTAGTACCCTGCCCACTTCACCCCAATTGCCCAGGACAATTGTTTACTGCACCTCCCAATCGCACAAGAACATCAGTGCCATGGTTGGGAGGTGACCAAGGGGTAAGGGAGGCAAAGGTGGCCGACCTCCAAGAGGTGTCTGCGGTATGGGACATGGCCAGGATGTGCAGGGAAGCCCAAGAGGCCAGTGTGTGGAGGACCAATCAGGGACACCTATGCCCCCCCCCAATGGGTCGGGGAGATGCAGCTGACACCATCCCAGCTCAGGCCCTGTTAACCTGGCACATATTGTACACTGAACTGGCACGGGATGACTCACAGGCCGACTTCCATTTCACCAAGTCAAAGCCACGTGTGGCAGTGAAAGTTGCTGTCACCAGGCCACGTGGATCTGGGGCAGCAATGTTATCTGCAGCCCCAAGTAGCCATGGGGAGGAGGCTACAGGGGTAGCTGCAGCTCAATCCACCCCAGCTCCGAGTCACCCACCCGGGTCAGTGTTGGTCCAAGACCATCACACCAACATTGGACCTGCCAACATCACCCAGCAGCCAATGCCTGCAGTGAGACCTTTGGTCATCATGCCTTTGGCTCCTTCCAGTGCCCAGTCCACCTGCGCTTGAGCCCCTATCAACCAGAGCGGTGTCAGTCACTCAGGGTCTGCACCACTTCTCAAGAGGAAGAAGGGTGCTCTTGCGGTACAGGCTGGGATCCCAGACATGGCTCCCTCCTGCGGCACATCAAGGAAGCAGAGTTTCAATGATGTGGAACTGGACGCACTTGTGGGCTACGTGTCGGCCTATGGCCGCGAAATGCTGGTGACTGCAGGGTGCAAGACTACGACTGCTCAACGTAGAGCCCACTGGCAGTGCATCGCGGACCAGATTAGTTCCCTTGGATTCGTGAGGCGCACAGCTGATGATTGCTCTAAGCGATGGAATGACCTAAAATGCAGAGCAAAAAAACAAGCTGGCTTCCAATCATGCCTCTACTCTGGTGACCTGCAGTGGGTCTCCACCAGAGGACTAAGTACTCACAGAACATGAGTCAATCGATGGAGGCTTCATCACAGAGGATCAGATCCAAGGCGTGGGAGATCTACCATATCTTGAGGCAATGTCCGGTGAGTGGCCATGCATGTGTGTGCAAACCATGTGTATGTTGCTTGGGTGATGTGTTCTGATTGAGTGCCAGGTGAGGCTGTGTAGTCATGACCGTTATGGGTCACCAATGTGGTGCCTCCAAACCATCCCCCAACCTTGGGTTTGGGTTTTACAGTTTCCCTTCTGACCGCAGTTAACAATTTGTACCTGATTACTGCACTTGCTCTTCAACTGCCATCATGCCACAACATTGTTGATACTGTTTTCCTGTTCATTCTGCCTGAATGATGGAATCATTTGCATGATTAACAAACATTTTTGTGACATTCAGCCCCAAATTCACCATACTTTAGACATAGATTTCACCCCACAATGGTCCAAATTTCTCTACTTAGTATGGGAATGATTTCATCAATCAGGTTGATTGACTATTGTGCACCTACACATGCCCTGCACACGATCACTTCGGGGCCCTGTTTGAATGTTGAACATGCCAATTGACTTCTCTCATGTCCAAGTGACCAACCATTGATGTATCCATGTGCCTGCCAACACTGTATTAGTAAACATGGCTTTGTTGCATCATGCAGCACGTGTTGCTTTTCCATCTTGGAGTCCTCAGTGTCTGCTTGTCAGCTCCCCTTCCACTTCATTGCCAGTGCATGCATGCCATAGTTATTGTCATGTGTGACATGTGTCATTTATGTATTCGATGTGTACATCGTGATGCCTATGTGTGTGGGCTATGCTGCTCATGCCTGTCTTCATTACTTTTCTTTTATGTTTTTGCAGGTGATGAGGCACTAGATGCTGTTGAGGATGAGGAGATGGCACAGGGGCAGGAGTGCTCACAGCCCCAACCAGGCACCAGTGGATGACATGGGGTGGTGGTGGGTGAAAATCCATTACTCCTACAGACCATCCTGTCCACGGGTGTCTCTAGGTACACCTCCGAAGACCTCTATGCCTCAGGTGCTGAATCTGACATTGAGACAAATGTCCCGTCGCAGGTGAGTGTTTCTGGCAGGGATGCTGTTCTGTCCAACCCACCTGCACTGGGGGTAGACCCCTCTATGGGGCATGCAGTGTTGGAAAGTCTGCCTGTGGTGGTTACGGATGCAGGGTCACACTCCACTATATTTGCTCATGTTCCTGGGCCAGCAGATCAAAGGAGGAATGCAGTCCTGCAGCCTCAGGCAGTACCAGTACAGCAAGGTGCACATCACCTTGCCCCAAACAGGTATGGTGCCCGCCAACGTGGTGGCCGTGTGCCACCAGGCAATACTGTGTGGAAGAACTCCATGTATACTATTGCAGCACAACAGGGGGCATTGTGTGAGATGATGGCTCAGCCCGTGGATAGGGTGGCCACTTCCATTCTCCTCCCTGAAAGGCAGGTGGAGCTCCAGCAGCAGGCAACAGAGTCCATGTGCTGCTCACACAGGGAGGACATGTTGGCATCCAACATGGACCGACGGGCTGGACTGGAGACTCTGCGCAAAGCCATATCTGCAGAGTCACAGGCCCACAGGGATGCCTTGAGGTTAGAACACAGGTCCCTCAGAGATACTCTGGGTGCACTTAAGGTGTCCCAGAGTACAAGGTCAGAACAGCAGCTGGAGCAGCTAACACGCACACTCTCAGCTGAGCTCGAGGCAACCCGTGAGGAGATCCGGGCATCGCGTGAGGCCTTGCAGGCGGAAATCCGTGCTACCCGTGAGGTGCTGCATGGGGATCTCCGTACCATCATCCTGCAGAACCAAACCTTTCAGACCCTTATGCTTGCTGCCATGGAGGAGAATACCAGGGCTTTGCATGGTCTGCCTCCCATATCACGCACACCTTCTAATGTACCACCAGAGGGTGATGACAGCAACGGCAGTTCTCCCACTATAGGGTAGCCGTGCAGGCCATAAGCCCATGGAGGTTGTTTTTTTTCTCTGCATCCACTCATGTGGGTGTTGGGGTGCATCCTGTACCTCCTCCCTCCTAGGTGCCCCCCCGGTCGACACATAGCCATTTTTTAGTTTTATTTTTTATTTGTTTTTTACAATATTTTTAATTTCATATTTCATTCCAAATTGCAAATTAGAATTCAAATTTAAGTTTTTAATTATCGTTTTTTCTTCTTCATTTTTCTATTTATTATTTTCATTTTCATTTCATATTTAATTAGATTTTTTAATTTTAATTTAAGTTTTTTATTTAAATTGTATTCTGATTTTTACTCTATTATTTTATTTATTTTGTTTACTATTCATTTACTTTTTTTTCTTTTTCTTTATTTAATTTGCATTTACTTTTTTGTTGATAACCATTTTCTTTCAGATTGTAAATTCATGTTACAGTGTGTTGCTTTGTGTGGCGCCCGTAGGCATCCACTGTGTATTCCAGCTGGGCACATGCAGGCTTTCTCTGTGTTTGGGTTAGAAACTTGGGTTCCTGACACACACACCCCTCCTGCTTCCCCTTTCCATGGGCTCGCAAAGGGTGTGACCAAGTGACAGTAACTTAAACAGAGGCATTGGGCTCCCATAAGTTGTGTGGGCAGTCTGTAGTTCCAAACTGTGTATACATCCCGAGTGGAGATTGGTGTTGATTTCTCCACTGCATGGTTGATTTGTATATTGTATTACATACAGGACTTTTTTCATATATACATGTAGCTTCTTCATGTCTTAATGAGCCTGTCTCCATTGCAGATGCAGTTCATGTTGTATGCAGTACACTGCCACATTTGCCTACCAGCAAGTTGGAAGGGGTCGATGTGCTGCCTTTGTCAGGTTGTGACACTTGCAGTACTTTCATGTTTTACTGTCATACATTGCCACTGTTGGATCACGTACTAAGGTTTTGTCTTGCTGGTAAGGGTTAGGAAAGATTTCTTAATTGTGGGTAATTTTCCTTCCTTGTGGCAACCCCTAAACTTTTTGCTGCTGTTGTTTTCACCAGGATCTAGACTTTGCCAGAGAAGTGCAGTCTTCTGCCGCACTCCTCTGGGCTTTCGCTCCATTCTTAAGGGGAAACTGACATGCCCTTAAGACAGTCAGTACCGGGAAACGTTGTTTTCCGTAGTTTCTTTATCATGTTGCAGCTTTCGCGCAACATGGCACAAGAGGGCACTGTAAGCTAAGTTTCTGCTCTCTTGGGTCTCTAGTCTGCTACAGGCCCTAGATACTCTCTTGGGATTGTTAACGAACGGTGCAAGTGAATCACGGACGGGACTGGTGGCAGCAATCGTTTCTTTGAGTTTTTGAGCTCCTTTTGGCGTTTAAGCTAGTTTCTCGCGCTGAGCCCAAAATGGTGGCCTGGCTCCACAAATGGCCAGACCACGAGGCTCATTGTCCTGTCCGCTGACCGTCTTGCCCCCTTCACTTTCCCCAGGTCGAGCCGACCCGGGGCTTTCCTTATTTGGGCATGTACTTTCCCGCGAAACACAGATGCTTTCGCGGGCTTATACAGGCCTTGTGTGTGCCTACAGGATGTGGGCTGGGATGTCTGGTCCCAATACACATCCTGGGTGCCAGAGAGTCTATGGTGGTGTGAATGCCTGGGACCTCCGTGGTCTGTGATAGGTCCACGTAAGGTGTGAGTGTTTTGTGAGCAGATCTCCCATTGGGTCCCCTCCGTTTTGGCGCGAAGGGAACCGTGGATAAGAGGGGGCTGGAAACACCACTACCAGGTCGATCTCCTGAGTTCTCACGAACAAAGGAATACAGGAGCCAAGTATCCTGCAACCACGAGGCTGAACCGAGGAATCGCTGGTGACCCGCTGAAGGACTGCTTCTCTGCACTGCTGTCGCTTTGTGAACCCCCTTTCTACCTCTGATCGAACGAGAAGGCCTGTATTGGTACTTCGACCCCTTGGAATAGTGGGAACAACTATTCTCGGCATCTTCACCATCTCCTGCACGTGAGCCTTCGGAAGTTTCTCTGGGCCATCCAGCAGACTGACCAGCCTACCCAGGAGTCTTGCTCTGTAACCGCCGTCAGGTTGTGGTGTATTACGAGTCTTTGTCACTCTCACGCGATTCGTACACTTGGCATTCCCAGGTCTGAAGTGAATAGTGTACATTGGGCTGAAATACACACGGCTGCTACGTTGCCCTGCTGTGGTAACAAACTGTGCGGGTTCACTGCGTTTGGGACATCCTCAACTCAACTTCTGCTGCTGCGGAATCTACACGACGCCGAGACATCCCCTGCTCGTATCTGAACCTGCCAGCACTGAAACTGACGCTGAGAAGCCTGGGTCTGCCTGCATCGGGGACCGGTGAGTAGCATCGCTAGGAACTGGTCGCCCTCCTGCAGTAGCCCATAGCTTTTCCCCGCTGTGTCTAACAGCACCCCTTCCCGTACTCGCGCTCTGCTTCTGCCCACAGTGGAGGCTGCGCTTGAGTCGCGGAGCTCTGTTCATCTTCATTTGTTCACCGAACTAAACTGCCTGATTCCCTCGAAGAGACTCCCCTTTTGCCCGTTGGCAACAGTGTGTGCAGGTACTTTTGAGCCCAAGGCTCCACTCTTCGTAGGGCTTGGACTTCCTTTTAGTTAGGTGCCTCTGAAGGCGGACTGGGTCTAATTATTATTCGCACTGCCTGTTTTCCTCCCCATCTAGGTGGTCTACACATTTTGTGCGTCTAACTCGTTAGACTCGTTTGTATTTGTATATATATTGTATTGGTTTGGTATGTGTTGGTTTACTTGAGTTTTATTGTGATTTCTCGCTACGGTCAATGTTACAAAGGCCTTGTAATAAATGTGTATATATTTTTAATATAACACCTGCTTGGAGTAATTTGTAAGTGTCCTTGCTTTGTGTGCTCATTGCGGGCTTTCAGTCACCCTCACCCCTCTTGAGACCTAGTCTTGACCGCCGCGATCGCTACCCTGATTGGTCTCGCTTCTCCAGAGGTTACCCTGTTCCAAGAAACTAGGCTGGCCTTCTGAACCTCTGCCCCTCCGGGACAGAGTTCAGAAATCCATTTTAACAAATTGGTGTACAGCGGTGGGATACGACTGAAGGTATCCAGTGTTGTGCACGAGCGAAGGCATTTCAAGTTATTCCTACCAGGACACGTAGTGAATTGTCGTAGTATAACTTTTAAAAGGCCATAGTCCTATCTAAAAGTATGGAAACAAATACCTCGTTAACTTTAAATGCTTCTAAATCCGAAACATTGAAAAAGATGTGTGCGGAGAGAGGTGTCTCCTCTCAAGGCACCAAATTGGATATGATCCAAAGAATCGTGGCGTGGCAAGAAGCGCAGCTTGACGCTATAACTTCTGAGGACAGTGCAGAAGGAGGTGGGGCTGCTCTCACTGGTAGAACCGACGGTTCTGCCGCTGCACTGGTCCACCGCGACCACGAGGACAGGGAGGATTTGATGTCTAATGTTTCCTCTGCCAGTGTCGATGGGGAGGCCATGCTTGAATTCAAGAAGCAAGAGCTGCTGTTTAGGCAGAAGGTGCTTGAGTTCAATATGGCCAAACTACAGGAAGAGCTTGAGTTCAATAGGGTCAAGCTAAGAATCGAACAGGCCGAAAAACAGAAAGACAGGGATCACCAGTTGGAACTGGCCATGCTTCAGATTGCAAATGGATCCAAGGGTCCTGGACATGGGTCTGGGGCCTCCTCTCATCCACGGTTTCCCAAAGATCTGCTCAGTGTGTATGAGGAAAAGAATGACATTATGGACTGGCTGAATACATTTGAGTATGCATGCGAAGTTCAACAAGTTGACAATGCTGATAAGATTGCCTGGTTATTCAGCAGACTGCCCCATTCTGGCTGTAGTGCCATTATGGAAATGTCGAAGGCTGAGCGAGCGGATTTCGCAATGTTAAAGCAAACTCTCATTTTAAAGTTTGGAAAAACTCCTGCCCAATATTTAAAACGATTCCGAGAGTATAAGAAGAAAGAAGGTGGTACTTGGGTATCTTATGTAACCGAATCCTTAAAAAACTTGACTGGCTGGGTCGAAGGTTATAAGGTTTCTACCTTTGAAGGCATGATAAGTCTTGTCATGCTGGAACATATTTTTGCATCTTCTTCCCCGGAGCTTAAGCAGCATTTGGCCGATTCAAAGGAGATAGATCCTAAGAAGCTGGCCATTGCCGCAGATTTATGGGTGTCACATCGAGTGTACCATAAGGACAAAACTCATCCTGGTAAGCAGGAGGAAGGGAAAAAGTCCAAAGATAAGGAGGGGGGAGAATCTGATCAATCTTCTTCTCAAAAGGGCCACAAAAAGAAAAATAAGGGTAAGACACAAGAGAACTCACAGGGTAGTGGAGGTCAGCCTCCGAAACAGAGCTCTGGTTACAATAAGCCTCCATATGTAAACAGACCCAATGGATCTTGTTTTGCTTGTGGACCAACTGACCACGTGAAGGGGGATCCCCGGTGTAAGGTTAAACCTTTGGGGGTCCACTCCGCTAATCTGGCCTTCTCCTCCTACGAGGAAGAAGAGATTACAGGAGCATCCTTCTCCTCAGACTCCTTCCCCAGCGGGATAGAAGCTGAGGTAGTTTTAGTTTCCCTGGGTTCCTGGGAGCCTAAAGTCGCAGAGGCTTATGCTAGGATTCCAGATAATACCAAGCACTACTTTAAAGACAGTGTGGTGATCAATGGAGTGGATACTCCAGCACTTAGGGATAGTGGGTGCAGTCGAACTGTAAAGGATTCTACCTTGGTAGACTCAGAGGAAGTTGCCAGAGCTACTCTGATGCCCACTAAGTTGGCTGACGGCCCGCCTCGCATGTTTCCAGTAATACCTGTAAATCTTACTTTAAATGGTACAGCAGTCAGGATTCCAGTGAGCATTCAGAGAAACGTCCCAGGAAAGGTCTTGTTAGGAAATGATCTCAGAGCTTTAGGGCTCGTAGGAGACACTGCCGACAGACCCTGCACACAGTCTCAAACACGGGCAGCATTGGCCAAGACCAATACGCCGCCCCGCCGAAGGGGAAACCCAAGACAAAAGGAGTAAGCAAGTCAAGACGAGGGAAAGAGAACATTCCCCCGAGCTCGCCTACCACTGCGGTGGAGGAAGTTGGTCAATCGCCCGGGCCTGACGAGGAGGTTGCGATGCCTGAAGTATTTGACCCCAACGGCCATCCTGAACTAAAAGACTTGTTAGTAGAAGGTGGTCCTAACAGGGAAGAATTCAGTAAAGGCCAACGTGAGTGCCCATAGCTGGAAGTCCTAAGGAGACATGCCAGCTCCCAGCTTGAGGGTGAACCTCCTGGGACGTATCGGATTTATTGGGAAGGTGGACTCCTGTATAGTGAGCCCACAGAGTCTACAGAAGGAGACCATAGGAGGTTGGTGGTTCCCCTTGCTGTAAGACCCTTCCTCCTGCAGCTGGCGCATGAAGTGCCCCTTGCTGGTCACCTTGGTATTAAGAGGACCAAGCAAAGGTTATCCATGCACTTCTACTGGCCCAAGATGGGGGTGCAAGTAGAAAGTCACTGCAGGAGTTGTGCCTCCTGCCAGTTATCTGGTAAGAGTGGCTCAACAATCCAAGCTCCATTGGTACCATTCCCAGTTGTGGGAATACCATTCGAAAGGGTAGGGATCAACATCGTTGGTCCCCTTGACCCGCTGACATCCTCAGGCAATAGGTTTATCTTAGTGCTAGTCGACTATGCTACCAGATATCCTGAGGCCATCCCATTGAAAACTGTAACTGCCAAGTCACTTGCAAAAGCGTTACTTGGCATCTTTACTAGGGTTGGCTTCCCTAAAGAAATTGTGTCTGACAGAGGCAGCAACTTTATGTCAAAGTATATGCAGGCTATGTGGAAAGAATGTGGGGTCACCTACAAGTTCTCTACTGCATACCACCCCCAGACCAATGGTCTGGTGGAACGTTTCAACAGAACGTTAAAGAGCATGATTGGGGCTCTGGAAGAACCTCAGAGAAGAAAATGGGATATTCTTTTACCATGCTTACTGTTTGCCTACCGAGAGGTACCACAGGAGGGTGTTGGCTTCAGCCCCTTCGAACTTCTGTTCGGTCATCCTGAACGGGGACCCTTAGCCATAGCCAAAGAGGGATGGGAGATGTCCACTCCCCCTGTTACTATCAACGTAGTAGATTATGTGCTGGGGCTCAGAAAACGGATGGTACTTCTGATGGGCTTGGCTAGTGATAAATTGAAGGCAGGACAAGCGCTGGTGAAACATTGGTACGACCAGAAAGCTTCCCTCATCAACTTTACACCTGGTCAGCAAGTCCTGATCATGAACCCCATAAGGCCTCGAGCTTTACAGGACAAATGGTCAGGCCCTTACACAGTGGTGGAGCCCCTGGGTGAGGTTAACTATTTAGTGGACCTTGGAAAGCCTAGACAGGCTCCAAAAGTGTTCCACGTAAATAGGCTGATGGCTTTCGTCCCAAGAGTGGAGATCACAGCACTGCTACTGGCTTCAGATGTTGAGGAAGAGGAGTCTGAACCTCTCCCCGACCTGTTCCAAAGCGTCCTTCAGATAGCTCCTTTGAGGGTGTCCGAGTGGCCCCTCACCTGACTTCTAATCAGCAGGCTGAGGTGAAAAGTTTGCTTCGGCAGTTTTCCCCCCTGTTTTCACAGTCGCCTGGTTTGACACCCTGGTACAAACATAACATAGACACAGGAGACAGTGTACCTACCAAGAGTAGGGGATACAGGATGTCAGACAAAGTACGGTCTTACATTAAGACCGAGGTCAACAAGATGTTAGACCTTGGGGTGATTGAACCCTCTAGTAGTCCTTGGTCCAGCCCTGTGGTTTTGGTTCCAAAGGCAGGCACTTCTGACTTGAGGTTCTGCGTGGATTACAGGGCTCTAAATGCTGTCACAAAGACAGATGCACACCCCTTGCCTCGAACAGATGAGCTGGTGGATACTTTGGGTGCCTTCAAGTACGTCAGCACGTTTGACCTCACTGCTGGCTATTGGCAAATAGCTTTAGCAGAACATGCCAAGGAGAAGACAGCGTTTTCTACTCCAGACGGCCTTTACCAATTCAGGGTAATGCCGTTCTGGTTGAAAAATGCACCTGCCACTTTCCAGAGGCTTGTGAATCATGTGTTGAATGGGTTGGACGAATTCTGTCGTGCATATCTGGAAGATATGGCCGTTTTCAGTGCCACCTGGGAAGACCACGTGAAACACCTTGGGATTGTGCTCCAGGCTCTTCAGAAAGCACACTTGACCATAAAGGCTAGTAAATGCCAGATTGGACAAGGCTCAAGTAGGTGCCTTGGACATGGTTTACCTTGGACATGAAGTAGGTGGAGGGAGAATACAGCCTCTTCCCAGTAAAGTACAAGCAGTACAAGACTGGCCTACCCCCACTACCCAGACCCAAGTGAGAGCCTTCCTAGGACTCACGGGGTATTACCGCAATTTCATGGCAGACTATGGCACCATGGCTGCCCCTCTGACTGACCTCACTACTCCGAAGAAACCCAAGAAGGTAACTTAGACCTACAAGTGTCAGAAGGCCTTCAATGGCTTAAAAGACTCCTTGTGCCAGGCCCCTGTCCTCAGGGCCCCTGATTATCAAAGACCTTTTATTGTGCAGACGGACGCCTCTGACACTGGGATAGGAGCTGTACTATCGCAAGTAGATGAGAAGGGTAAGGAACACCCTATTGGTTTTATTAGTCGCCAGCTTAAGGACAGAGAGCTCAGATGGTCCACAGTGGAGAAAGAATGTTTCTCTGTTGTGTGGGCCCTCCGGAAGCTGAGGACCTACCTCTATGGGACCCACTTCACTGTGCAAACTGACGATAAGCCCTTAAAGTGGCTAATGAACATGAAGGGAGAGAATCCAAAGTTGCTTAGGTGGTCCATAAGTCTACAAGGCTTCGACTTCACTATTGAGCATGGGCCAAGTGTCCAACATAGCAATGCTGATGGGTTGTCCAGAATGTTTAACCGACCTGAACACGAGACTCATCCAGGGGTGGATTAGTGCCCCCTGTCCATAGTCTGGGAGGGGCGAGTGTTAGGAAAGATTTCTTAATTGTGGGTAATTTTCCTTCCATGTGGCAACCCCTAACCTTTTTGCTATTGTTTTCACCAGGATCTAGACTTTGCCAGAGAAGTGCAGCCTTCTTCCGCACTCCTCTGGGCTTTCGCTCCATTCTTACGGGGAAACTGACATGCCCTTAAGACAGTCAGTACCGGGAAACGTTGTTTTCCGTAGTTTCTTTATCATGTTGCAGCTTTCGCGCAACATGGCACAAGAGGGCACTGTAAGCTAAGTTTCTGCTCTCTTGGGTCTCTAGTCTGCTACAGGCCCTAGATACTCTCTTGGGATTGTTAACGAACGGTTCAAGTGAATCACAGATGGGACTGGTGGCAGCGATCGTTTCTTTGTGTTTTTGAGCTCCTTTTGGCGTTTAAGTGTGTTTCTCGCGCTGAGCCCAAAATGGTGGCCTGGCTCCCAAAATGGCCAGACCACGAGGCTCGTTGTCCTGTCCGCTGACCGTCTTGCCCCCTTCACCTTCCCCAGGTCAAGCCGACCCGGGGCCTTCCTTATTTGAGCATGTACTTTCCCGCGAAACACAGATGCTTTTGCGGGCTTCTACAGGCCTTGTGTGTGCCTCCAGGATGTGGGCTGGGATGTCTGGTCGCAATACACATCCTGGGTGCCAGAGAGTCTATGGTGGTGTGAATGCCTGGGACCTCCATGGTCCGTGATAGGTCCACGTATGGTGTGAGTGTTTTGTGAGCATATCTCCCATTGGGTCCTCTCTGTTTTGGTGCGAAGGGAACCGTGGATAACAGGGGGCTGGAAACACCACTACCAGGTCGATCTCCCTGTATCCTGCAACCACGAGGCTGAACCGAGGAATCGCTGGTGACCCGCTGAAGGACTGCTCCTCTGCACTGCTGTCGCTTTGTGAAACCCCTTTCTACCTCTGATCGAACGAGAAGGCCTGTACTGGTACTTCGACCCCTTGGAATAGTGGGAACGACTATTCTCGGCATCTTCACCATCTCCTGCACGTAAGCTTTCGGAAGTGTCTCTGGGCCATCCAGCAGACTGACCAGCCTACCCAATAGTCTTGCTCTGTAACCGCTGTCAGGTTGTGGTGTATTACGAGTCCTTGTCACTCTCACACGATTCGTACACTTGGCATTCCCAGGTCTGAAGTGAGTAGTGTACATTGGGCTGAAATACACACGGCTGCTCCGTTGCCCTGCTGTGGTAACAAACTGTGCGGGTTCACTGCCTTTGGGACATCCTCAACTCAACTTCTGCTGCTGCGGAATCTACACGACGCCGAGATGTCCCCTGCTCGTATCTGAACCTGCCAGCACTGAAACTGACGCGGAGAAGCCTGGGTCTGCCTGCATCGGGGACCGGTGAGTAGCATCGCTAGGAACTGGTCGCCCTCCTGCAGTAGCCCATAGCTTTTCCCCGCTGTGTCTAACAGCACGCCTTTCCGTACTCACGCTCTGCTTCTGCCCACAGTGGAGGCTGCGCTTGAGTCGCAGAGCTCTGTTCATCTTCATTTGTTCACCGAACTAAACTGCTTGATTCCCTCGAAGAGACTCCCCTTTTTGCCCGTTGGCACTAGCGTGTGCAGGTACTTTTGAGATCAAGGCTCCACTCTTCGTAGGGCTTGGACTTCCTTTTAGTTAGGTGCCTCTGAAGGCAGACTGGGTCTAATTATTATTCACACTGCCTGTTTTCCTCCCCATGTAGGTGGTCTACACATTTTGTGCGTCTAACTTGCTAGACTCGTTTGTATTTGTATATATATTGTATTGGTTTGGTAAGTGTTGGTTTACTTGAGTTTTATTGTGATTTCTCGCTACGGTCAATGTTACAAAGGCCTTGTAATAAATGTGTATATATTTTTAATATAACACCTGCTTGGAGTAATTTGTAAGTGTCCTTGCTTTCTGTGCTCATTGCGGGCTTTCAGACACCCTCACCCCTCTTGAGACCTAGTCTTGACCGCCGCGATCGCTACTCTGATTGGTCTGGCTTGTCCAGAGGTTACCCTGTTCCAAGAAGCTAGGCTGGCCTTCTGAACCTCTGCCCCTCCGGGACAGAGTTCAGAAATCCGTCTTAACAGTAAGTATTTGTTCATGTGTGCTGTTTCTTTTTCATTAGTGAGAGGAAATTGTCTCTGTCCTGTTTCCTTTTGGGACAGTGCACTTTGTGACACTTGTGTCATGTGTTGTGCATTCATTTGGTTGCTTTCACATAGCATGCCATGCCATGGTATGTTGGGTAGCTGAGATGGGATTAGGGAGAGGTTGGGCGACATGCCACTATTTGGTTGTAGTATTTTGCAAGGGGGTAGTCCTTCATGCTGCATGAATGTGTGCCTTTTACTGACACAGCATTGGGTGTGTTTAAGTAGCTAGGGATGCACACAATATAGCACTTCCAGGTAAACAATCTCAGGGTGGTATGGTTGTGACAGTTGACCGTCCCTTTTGTCATCATCATAAATTGTCAGCGGGTATGTGCCAGGCCTGTGTGTACTCCGCAGGGGTGGGATTTTAGGTGAAGAAATTTTCCACTAACTGGGTACGGCTGCATCACCACGTGCCCGTTCACCTCCCATGCGCAGCGGCCGTGCATGTGGTTGCGGATGTGGAGGCACCACCATGTCCACCGGCACGCCCCGCCGGGTTGCAACGTTGTGCAGGACACATGCTGCCACTATGATCCTGCACACTACTGGGGGCGCATATAGCAGCTGCCCACTAGAGCGGTCAAGGGAGCGAAAGCTTGACTTCAGCTCTCCGAATGTGTGCTCCACTATGCCCCATGTTGCAATATGGGCTGTGTTGTATCTTACCTTGGGTGGTGTAGTGGGGTTCCGTATTGGCGTCATCATGTAGGTGCTCAGAGGGTAGGCACTGTCCCCTGGTCAGTTGATAATGGTTGTCATTAGTTGGGTTTCCCATTTCTCAGTGTCTGACATGCATGCATGTGCAGATGCATTTTACTCACCAATTAGCGATGTGTCGCCATGCCTCCCAGCTTCCAGGTCCCGGTTTAGGGGTGACATTCGGAATATGAAACTATCATGGCTGGACCCCGGATAGTTGGCATATACTGAGGTGATGACTCCCTTGGCATCACATACAACCTGCACGTTGATGGAATGCCAGTGCTTGCGGTTTCGATAGATGTGCTCAGTGGCCCTGGGAGGACGTAGAGCCACATTGGTGCAATCAATGGCACCTAGCACTTTGGGGAAGTGTGCCACCCCGTAAAAGTCATGGATGAAGGCCTGCCTTTCTGCAGGTGTTCTGCAAATGTTGCCAAAGGTTGACATTTCCTATGCTGCCAACAGTTGTAAGGAAGAGTTTGTGTCCTAAGGTTTTAAAATAAGTTCACCTTTCACTGGTGTCAATTGAGGAAGATCTCCGAAATGTGTTTTCCTCCAAAGAGCTCTTCGTAGTTTGTTTTGAGTATTTCTTGTAATCTGAGGTGAATCAAAGCCAACATTAGGTTGGAGACCATGCTCACTTCATCTATTAGTAGCATTTTCATTTGTTTTAACACTCTGCGTAGTTCCATTGCAGCTTCTGTAGAAAGTTCGTAATATTCTAATTTGTTTTGGTGGTCTACTGGAAGGAGTAGTAATCGGTGTAAAGTGATACCGCCTATGTTGTAGGCAGCTAAACCTGTGGGGGCAGTTACAACAGCTGACAGTTTCTTGTGTGTCAATTGTTGAAGGAACTTGCTGATGATTTTGATTAAGAATGTTTTGCCTGAACCAGCTTGACCACTGACGTACAGTAGCATAGGTTTGTAATTTTGGCAGGTACAATCTTTATTTTCATGTTGTACACCATGTGCAATTTCTTTTGTTACCTCTTGAAAAATGCTACGCTGCTCATTGTTCAGTTTTGATTGCAGTACAGTTAAGTCTTCTGTATCTTCTTCATAGTGACACATGATGTTTTCTACTTCTGTCATAGCTAATTCTGCCTCATTTGCTATTAGTGGCTGTCCCAATGGTTCTTGGATTCCCATTACAGAAGGTTGAATACTGTCAGGAGTGTCCTTATCTAGTTGGGCCTGGAGTTCTTCTTCGTGTTGCTGTTCATTGTGCAACATTGTTTTGTACTGTGTAAAGTTTACATCGGTTATAGTGCTTTAATTTGCTATGAAAACGTCTTCATAGGAGTCATAAATATCTAGTAACTCTTCTTCTTTTCTCCATGGTTTAAAAAGTTGTAGCAGGGACATGTAATATAGTTCTTTATTTTGAGGAGTTTTTAATGACAATTTGATATGATTAATGAAGCTTTGTTTGGTAAGTTTCACTAAGCTGCCTTCACAATTTGTCACTGTGTATCTACCTTTGTTTTCATCTGGTTTTATATTATTTTTGTATGTGAAGTTTTGGGCTATGTGGGATAGACACATGGTTTCCAAGGTGGTACTCCTGTTTGGGTAGTATGTGTGTAGTGAATTGTTCCTCAAAATGTCCTGGCTGTTGGGATCATTTTTGGCTATTGTTTCTATGTTGTACTATGATTTTAGAACTATTTTTCTCGATTTAGCAGGACCAAGACTTAGCCATACTATATTTTCTGATTTTCCATACAAAGCAGTACCAGTTAAACAATCTGCAGCTTCATAGGAGCCATATTCTCTATGAGAGAGCATTTGTATGTCTAAACTGTACAATTTCTGAGCTAGTGTTTTGTCTGATGATAGGTCATCCGAGAGGACGTGAAGCGCTGTTTTGTCTGCTTTGGTTAAGTAGGCTGTAACATATCGTGCAACTGCAGTGGAATTATCTGCAATGTACTGCACATCTATGTTTGCATTCCATAAGAAGGCAATGATTGCATTGTAATCATTGATATATTTAGCTTCTTCTCTTCTTTTTATGTAATATGTGTTCTTAGGTGATTTACCTTCAACACTATGTCTAACTCAAGACATGAAGTTGTTTACTTGACCTGTTGTATCTGGTCTAGGGAAACCAAAGCAGCATTTGGTGTAGTATTTCCCTTTGTTTTTGTATTTGCGACGACAATATTTCCCACATTTGTGTCTATGAAATTGTAAAATGTGTGCATGAAGATCACTATTTGTTGCTTCTGAAGGAATTTCACAAGTGACTTATTTTTTGATAAACTGTAAAACAGTGGTATCACTGTCTTGACCAAATTTAGGAGCATCTTTAATCCATCAAAGCATGTGGCTATGTGGTGCTCCTCTGGCTTGGTATTCTTTTCTCCAAAAGAAGTGCTGCACTTCTCTGAGGGGAGGAACAGTTTTATTACATATAAAGTGTAGCATAGCAATGAAGCGATGATGGAAATATCTTGAAACATTAACAGGATCTAGAGAGCAAAGTTCTCCAGGTGTTAGTAAATCTGTGTTTGTTTTGTTTTTGTTTGACATGCGTAGGAAATCATGTAAATCTTCCCTTTCATATTCTGAACAACTTTATGTAACAAACCAAGTGGGTAGGACAAGGTTACTTATCATACAAAGTACATCTCCGTGACGTTGGAACCAGTACTCTTTAGTACCACGCATGCTTGCTAACAGATTTGTAATGCTTGATTGCAAAACCTCCTCTTTTTCTTGCACTTTTTGTAGTAATTGCGTAGCTGACATATTTTGAAAATGGGTACCTGATTTCAATGTGTGTGCAACTCCATAGCATAGAGTTGCTAGTTCACTTTCAAGGAGTAGTTGGAATATGTATTCCACATTTTGTCTAAATATGGGAACTTCAGAGTATATTCCTAATGAGCGGTACGCTGATGCTGATATCTGAGTGGGTCTATCATTGTACCTGCCTCCTTTCCCAGTAGGAAAGAGTAGAGGAAAAGCATGTGCTCTATACTTTTTTCCCATATGCTGATTGATGATCCTTTGGTTTGTCGCATTTGTACGTTTCTAGTGCATCATCTATGGTGTCTTTAGAGTGTAATGGATGAATTGTATAATGGTCTAAAATATTGGATACTGTAGCAAGATCTAGAAGTTCAAATTGACGAGTTTCTGATGACTCTTGAATCATTTCAGTGGTTTCCCTCAGATTTTTTTCAATATTAATTTATTTGTAGTATTCATTATGGTCTTTTAGATTTTGTAAGGCTTGTCTAACTTTATGTAAGTCTACGTGTTGTTGCCAAATTGTTTTGTCTTTTGTAGGTACACCATTTACTAAGACAATTAAAGATTGCTCTATTGGACGATGCACTCCTAGAGTGTGTACATTTTCTTTTAGATCTAACGGTAATAAACTACTTTGCAACAAATGCCTTTCACTAAATCTGAGGGAGGTAATTTTGCTGTTTTTGGTTGAAGGGGTATTATTGCTTGAAATGGATGCACTGTTTGAATTATGATGCTCTTATATAAATTGAGTTGTTGCAAGGATTTTGGTGGTGGGAATAATTCCAAATTATTTGTGATAGCATGTGAAGGAGTTTGGTTGTTGTCAAGTTTTGCAGTGCAGTAACTGCAAAGTATTAGGGGTAGTTTATTTCAGATTTGTTTTCTGCTGTAAGGTAGAGAGCTAATTCAAACCATTTGGAATCTTCATTGTCTTCTATTTTGTATTTTATGTCTACAGTTTTTGTGTTACTTTTGTAAAAAGTTCTGCGGCAACACACACATACATGGTTTGGTATTTCAGCAGATGCACTTTTAAATTTTAGTATTTCTTTTTTGTATGTGTGTAGTAGAAGGTTGCCATATGTGGAATTTTTCCTAGTCTGTTGTAAAGCTATTGTATTTTGTAAGTGGCTTTCACTTCCAAAATATTTTCTCTGGATATGCTCTATTTCTTCGAGTAGGTCTTTGGCTGTACCATGTAGAAGATTGTTATTTAAAATGTCTAATGCTAAAGCTGGACTTTTAGCATAGTACAGTTTATCGACTAGATTTCTTATAGTTGAATGATGTGTTAATATCATTTTGATATGAGAGAAGGTGCTTTTGCAATTAGGTCCTGAAATGCAGACTAATGAATGTCCTTGTCGTCCTGTGTATTTACGCACTGGACAGGTATCCATATTTTGTAGAAGTTTAATTTTGAATTTGTCTTTGCCTTTTACATATTGATTGAGGAAATGGAGTAAAGATTTGAAAGATTTTTTGTGAATGTTACACATAGATGTGCACGGCCATTTGTATAATGGACGTTTTGGTTCAGTCTGATGGAGAGTTGATACTGAATCTTCTGGGGATATTTTTGTGAGCAGCGTTTCTTGTTCCATAATGGTATTATTATGTTAGTTTTTCATACCCTCGTCCACTGCTATGTATGGCAATTGTGTTTGTTTGTTTTGTTTGTATGCTTCTTCATTGAAATATGGTTCTGTGCTCGTGGTGTGACTCCATTCACCTCCACAGATATTTAAGAAGTTATTTATGTTGACATTCTGTTTATTGAGAAGTCTTTTTTGTAATTTAGTAGTTAGTTTTGTTAGTGGTTTCATTTTGTTTAACACTAAAATAAATAACTTCCTTTTCAGAAGGATTGCACTGTCTATGAGAGCTTTTAAAATTAATTTTCTACGGCAGGTTTTAAGGGTTGTGCATGATTTCCCTGCTGTTTTTATAAGATTCTGAAGGACTCTGTTGCTGAACATTTTTTGTAAAATAGTTTTTTTGGTATGGTTACTTGGCACTACATCAATATTTATAGGAGCACTGTTAGCAGTAGTGGTAGCTAAATTCTTGTTAATCACTTTCTGTTTTGTTTTACATTTTGAAAGAAGAGGCAACGTTTTTGTACTGGAAACTTGTTTTGTTTCGCTTAATAACTCAATTAGATCTTTTGTTTGAACTTTATGTACAAATTCTGCTAGAGATGGATACTTATTTTGGAAACTTTTATTTTCATTTTCTCTATTTCTGCATTGCTTTCTTCAAACTTTCTTTTTGGTAGGCATTCTATGGGGTCTGTTGAAAAAAAAAGAAGGTATGGGTTGGGCTATTCTGCAATGTATGTGTGCTGTGTGCATGAGTGTCTGAGTGTGATGGTAAGGATGTATGTGGTGGTGTGTGATTGTGCATTGAGCAGGTACAACTAGCTGGGAAGGCTATTCTTGTATTTGTGTGTTACTATACTGGGGTTCAGATGACAGTACAAAGTAAGCTAGTGGTGAGGAGAAGCACTAATATTAAATATAATCGTGTAGAATTAAAACAGTTCTTTGTTCTGTAATACTAACATTCTAGAGGCTGATTTATGGAATTTGTGCGCTGCAAAATGGGGATTTGTGCGCCAATCTGCCAGAAAATCCCTGTTTAACAAATGGGTATTTGTGGGATGAATGGTGCACAAATCCACATTTTTTGTCACACAAATTATATGAATTAACCCCACAGTGTGTTTCAGTAACAGTAGGAATATTATAGTAGTATTGTACTTACTTTTTTTGTTTGGAATGAACAGGTTTCTTCTGAGTTGTTGTTTGTACTTCAGATGCTGTTGCTTTTCAGGAGAGTTGTCTTCACTGCAATTGTAAAAGAAAGAAGTTAGTAATTTTGTTTGTTTATAGCACTGATGTTAATTTAGATGTTGATTTTTATGTTTTTGTAGTAGTATTGTTGTTTGATAACTGAACATAGTGTGTGCATGCAGTTTCCTTCGACTATGTGCAGCCTTTATATTTTACTTATAATATGTTAGTTCAACATGCTTTGCAAATGAATAGAATACTAAGTATATGAAACTCACTTGGTTTCTTAAGGCTGTGTTATTGCATGTTAGGAGATAGAAGAAATAATTATGTACTTTTTTTGCAATTTCTGTAAGGTAAATGGCAGGAACTGTATAGAAAAGCATAGAATGTATGCGTTTGTGAAGGTGTGGGTAATAAAGCAGAAGGATGTGATGTACAGGCAGTGGTGTTATTTCAGCTGGGAGTTTTTTTAATGATATTGTCTATCTTCGTGAGTGTATAAATATGCATGAACTTATCCTGGCCCTGTCTAATTTTATAGTACACTACTAAGTGTTTTTCTACAATTATACTGTTATTTCTCCCATCTTTTAATATTAAATTATACTTTTTTAGATAGCCATGTGTAAAAAAAAGAATTTAGATAGCAGACAGGTTTGGAAGTGACAGTTGATTATAGCAGATGGGTAAAATAATAGTAAATTCATTTTATAGGTTATACAGGTTAAGTAGTAGTTACTCTGCTTATATGCATTTATAAGAGTTGTACATGTACTGTGCATACAATATGCATACCCGTGGTTTGTATTCATGTATGTGGATATGCATGCAGCTGCAAGTAGAAATCTTGGAGATTTGTACAGTAGTGTTTGTAGTAGGTGCTTTCCAATGATATGAGACTTGTACTCAGAGTGATCAACAGTACGTTTGAAGTGCTGAACTCTAATCATTGAGTTAGATGTAGAGGTCTTGGATGTGATTGGTGGATGGTTGTGTGACTGCTTAGCTGTATCCAATGAGGGAATGGCACAGTGAGTGAAGTGGAAAGGGTAGAAGGGTTGTCTAAAAGTTACACGTTCCGCGAACATCGCGGCTGTCCGCGGACAGAGCATGCCACATCCGGGGTTTTCCAGCAAATCCAGCATGGAAAAGGGACTGTAGGGATTAACCAATCAGGTGATGAGGTTGTGGATTTATGTCGAAACAGGCTGTATGTAGTGAAGATGGCAGAGGTGGAGAAAGTCAGGGTGTTGGTCGTTGGAGATATGTTTGTGCATGGTTTACAGCAGTATGCTCAATGCAGGCATGTGGCAAACAATTTTGATGTTAAAGGATTGGAGGTGGTGTGGAGCAATATGCCTGATTGTAATGTACAGGGAATTGTACAAGTTTGTGAAGATATGGGCAGGATGAACAGTCCCCATGTGGTAGTTTTGCACTGTGGTGCTTTCCATTTGGGCTGTGTTAGTGTCCATACTTTGTTGGCAGATTTGGAACACTTGGTTCAAGCAGTAATGAACATCCTTCCAAATGCCAAACTTATTTTTTCTGGATTAGTACCTAGGGCAATATGGGACAATAGTTCTGTTTTTTGTCCTCAGCAAAACATTTCTAGGTCTGCAATCAACCTAGGCATGTGTGCTTTCATGCTTAGAGCTGGTATGTTCTTCTGTAATAATGAGAATATTGATTCCAGTAATGCTGTTTATTTTAAAGAAGATGGAATTTCTTTATCTTTTATGGGAAATGTCATGCTGTTTGGAATGTAAGGGTTGCTTTGGAGAAGGTTATGTGAAGATTTTAGGAGTGCAGTAAGAAAAAAAATAAAAAAAATAAAAAATAACAGGTCCCTGTCAACCATCTGCAAAGAAAACAAAAAAATAGCTCTTTTCAGAGCCAACCTCAAAGGGGAAATGGGGCACACTATTTAAATTTACATTCAACATGTTCAGATTTTCAATATATCTGCGGACATGGCGGTAGTCCGCAGACATCGGGTATTACATACACAGATTTTTGGGGTGGAGAGGCATGCAAATGAGAATGAGTTGAGCAAGGGATTTGTCAATAAAGTTTACTGTGTTTATTGTGTAAGGAGAGAGTTTGTCAGAAAGTCTTTTTCCTGAAAGAAGAACAGATAGCTATGGCTGTGTGTTTCAGAAAACAGATTATCTGGATTTTTGGAGACTCATGGATACATTGGTTGGAGGTGCATGCAGAACGCTGTGGAGTAGCTGCACATCTTGGATTCCCTAATGTGGAAGTGCACTGGCATGGAGTGCGTGGAATGAAGTGGCTGGACTTGGTACCTCTCTGTGCTACTTTGGAGACACAGCATCATCCAGACATAATTATAATTCATTGTGGAGGGAACAGTTTAGGACATGTGTCTGGAATTTCTTTGCAATTTGCAATGAAAGAAGGACTTGGGAAGGTAATGGACATGTTTTCAAATTCCCAAGTAATTTTTTCTCGTATTGCGCAGAGACAAATATGGTTGCGTTCTTCTTCATTTGGTCCACAAATGGAGAAAGCGAGGTGCAATGTCAATAAGGCTGTGCTTTTTAAGAGATGTTGGCATGTCCTCTTTTTACAACGAAAATATTATGATTCGTAGCACTTACATTTTTCGCAGCAATGGAGTCCGTCTTACTTATGCTGGCAATCAGATTTTTCTAAGAAATGTACAAAATGCATTGCAACCTTTTTTGGAATTACAGCCTTTCATTTTGGAGTAGGTGTTGACCATTTGAAGTTTTTCAAACACAAAAAAACACCACCAAAAGGCTCTTTTCAGATCCACCACTTCCTCCCATAGAAAAGTTGAATGGTTATGATGGACAGCACCCCAAAATTTAAGATGTCTGCAAACTGTCCGCAGACTTCTAAAAAAAATGCACAGGGCCCTGCACTATTTATTTGTCACTTCTATTTTTAAACTTTGAAAGGCGACTCTGAAAAGAGCCTTTTTTGGGGGGGGTTTTGTTGTTTTATATATTTTTTGGTTTTTACACACGACACACTAGGAAAGGAAGGGAAAGGAGGGGTAGGAAGGGACACCAACCACAGAGATAAGAAAGGGCAGATGGAGATAGGAAGATGTAGGGTGGTCCTTAATTAGGTAGGTAGCAGACCTTCTCATGCTCCGTGACCGCAGTCTCGAAAGCATTCCGAAGACTCCCTCCCTTCATAGTACTGCATTGCAGTACATAGACAATATTGTGACCCTCGAAAGGTAAGGGTCAACAGCATCATGGATGGCCTGTGAGGCAGCTGGGGGGATGCGCTGTCCCACAGGAGTGTCTCTTGTGGTGACAGGAGCGGAACAGGAGGATGTTGTAGAAGAACTCAACACACTAAATTTATCACAAGGTACAACTTTGCAAATTGCCCCACCGTGGAACGATCTTAGGTGTCACTTCATGGATGTCATACCAAAGCTGTACGAACCAGGCCTCCCTCGACTCAGCACTGTTTTGCACTGGTTTCAGATGACCTTGTTCGCACGCGCTTTTGGTACTCCACCCTCAATGGTAAACAACTGCCACACCCAAGACTCACGGCGACTGCTGGCAGTAGGGACTTCCACTACCTCATCCTCTTCATCCTCCTCCTACACACCCTCACCCCTGTTCCCCTCTGAAGGCCTTTGGGGAGGTGGTGGTGGTGGTGGAGGGGGTGGGGTGGTGCTGAGGCAGAAGCAGCACCAGCTGGAACAACAGCAGTCATGGATGCCATCAGGTTTGATGATGTAACAGCAAAGGCAGCAAAAGCAGGTCAATCTTCAATAGTAGAAAGAAAGAATAAAGATAAGCTCTAGGGTGTGGCCTTTTATAGGGGTGCTGGTACGCGCTTCACAGACACCCGCGCTGTCCGCGGACAGATCGAACACCCAAAAAAGGCTCACAAAGTTCCAAAAAGTATGTAGAAAGTCAGGGTCATTGTCTGGGACATGTGCAATGGTGAATTCTTACTGTTAAATACAGCATATCAGGACACATGCTCAGTGTGGGTGCGGTCAAATGATGACGTCGTGAACACGTCCGCGAATGGGTTGGGTGTCCGCAGAACATCAAATGCATGGGAACGGTCGTGCGCAATGATGACTGGGTGTTGGTCTTAGCAATGCACGGTGGTGGTGCGAGTTATGGTTCCTTAGCTTACCATAACTTGCGAATTTCAAGGGTTTTTCGTTTTTACTTGGAACCATAACGTCCCTTTAACAACGTTTTGTTACTGAATTTCATAGGTTTTTAGTAGCGCAACTTAACCATAACTTCCCTTAAACACAGTTTTTTTTACTGAATATATATATACGATATATATAATTCACCATAAACGTACACTATGGCCCTCATTCCGAGGTTGGTGCTAGTCATGGCGCTATTAGCAAAGGGATACCCCGGTATCCCTTTGCGGGTCTCGTCCATAACGCCTGGTAAAACCAGGCGTTAAGGGAGGGACCCGCAAAGTGACCTTGGAATAGGGCACAAATGGATTACCGGCACCAGTGTCATTACCAGTGCCCGGTATCCCTTTGCGCCCAGGTCGTAATGACCCTCTTTTAATAGCCCTTGGAATTAGGCCATAATATATGTAAGAACAATACAAAAGTTAAGGAATTTGTCAGTACCAACAGTATTTTATTATTATGTAGGGACCTTGAGGTACATGTGCCATGGACGGAGACCAGTGGCAGACATGTTTTTGGATGGCAGAATGAGCCTGTGCCATGATTACGATGGTGTGTCGAATGAGTGCTGATTGGTTGTCACACACATATGAGCCCATAAGGATGTGCGTTTATTACATCAGGCTCGGTTCAGTGCTTAGGAACACCCAGTCATGCCCCAGCAACACCCTGGTACTGGTATATGTGTCACAGATATAGGTAGGTTAAGAGGCCTGAAAACCTGAACAGGGGAGCACATGGGCAGAGAGCTGCCGAGTCTGCTACCATTGATTTATGAGTAAAGATCTGCTGAAGGGGTGCCGTTTACCACGTGGTTAGGCAAGATGTACAAGTTTTAAATGGAGCAAAAAAGCAAAGTACATGAAGGAGCCAAAGTGGGTTTAAACCGGTGTTGGTTCCTTGATGTAGTTACTAATGAATATGCATATGGCACAACAATCAAAGTGAACTTTGAATGTAACAATATTTGGTAATGTTTTGAACGCCATATTTTGTATGTGGTTTATTTGTATGATGAGAAAACAAAATCTTTTTTTTTCTTTTGAAATGTTTGGTGGGATTCATTAGCCATGAAGAAGACCTGTGCTTTCAGGTCAAAACACGAGTTGGCTACCCATTAAAAAGAAATTGACACCATCTATATATCAAGTCCTCTATGATGTATGTTGGATACCAGTGTCTTTGATAGACATTCTAAAATATTGATGATTACCATTTTTATAGTAGATAATCTAGATTAGGCTATAGCGCTATGTCCACACCACTTAGAAGGTTTGGTTTTTGAAGTGACCATTGGGCTAGTTTCATTTGTTGTGACCTTTGCATGCTTAAATCCCTTTTCACTAAGACCAACAGTACGACACAGTCAATAGATTTTAGTGTCTGTCTGTAGCTCGCTTGGTTGTAGCCCAAAACCCCTTTTTCATTGAAAATAAAACTGCCTCAACCTTTACTGCCTTACCTCTTATCAGGTTTATTGGGAGAAAGTGAGAAGAAAAAAAGTGAAAGACTGCAGGTTCAGTCAAATACAACTATGTATAACACACTCCACATATGCATAGAGACTAAAAATGTGTGGTGCCTACATAACCTGCTTCAAATGTATGGGAGCATGGCAAATATGATCAAAAGTAGCCCAGACCAGTTGTCACCAACTGGTACCCCTAGATGCACTCCTTTCACCTCCCATCTGCCTATCTCTTCGCATTAATTCTTTCACTTTTTCTGTTCCTATTCTCCGATGTCATTAGTTAATCATCACCTCCCCTTTCACCCAACACTGCCAGTAACTTTCCAAACCCTTTCTGGTTCTCCACAGTGACGTTGTACAGCACTTTTCTTCAGCCCAGATGAAATGTGCAAAATCGCATCCTGACATCCTTTCGGGCTTTCCTGTTTCAACAAAGGAGTGGTTTTTGCAAAACACATTCTGCTGCTTCATTGTGCTCTGAATCTAACATCTACAAAGCACACTGCAGTGCAGGTTTCAATGTTTGCCTTTATTTCCTAGGCCAACATTGTAGTATGCATTCATGCACACACAGCTTGCAGCAGGTCTATGGCCTAAGCAAACCACTCTCATGCCAGTCTAATTACCAATGCCAATAGGATTATAATTAGTTATTGTTAATGTTGTTAGTATTTCAAATGAAATTAAATGATATTTTATTTATATCGTGCTCGTACACAAGTGTTTCAGAGCACGAGTAATGTTAATATTGTTAACTCCCTATACTACACTATACTCTGCTATGCTACTGCGCTATTCTGTGCTACAGATGAACCCCCTCTTTAGTTTACCTTCAATGCCACACATCAGCACTAAGTCATAA
Source organism: Ambystoma mexicanum (assembly GCF_040938575.1). NCBI lineage: Eukaryota > Metazoa > Chordata > Amphibia > Caudata > Ambystomatidae > Ambystoma > Ambystoma mexicanum. Next base: position 254,670,845 of record NC_090936.1, read on the forward strand.
GCCTCTCTCTACCTCTATTGAAGTCAGTGTAGGTGCTAAAATTAGTACACAGTTGAAATTCATCTACTAATTACTCCAACAACCCCCACTGCAAAGAAACTTTTCCCCCTATTCAAAGAAATGTATCTATATGTTCTCAGTTATATAGTGCTAACAATCAAAGGGCCTCATTAGGAGTTTGGTGGTAACCATGGCGCTAATAGCGCAATGTCTGCCTCCAAACCCTTACCGACTCCGCCCTGGTGAATGGAGCTATTACCGCCCCATTCCAAGGTTGGCGGGGGCGGTAATTCCCCATTCATCAGGGCCCTTCCCCATTCCCATTTGAGCCCCCATAGGTCTCAAGGGGAATGGGGAAGGTGCTAATAACGGTACCGCAAATTGTGGTACCGTTTTTAGCTCCAGAGTCCCTTTGCGGGTCCCGTCCTTAATGCCTGGTAAAGCCAGGCATTAAGGGAGGACCCGCAAAGGGAACTCGTAGTAGCGCGGTAAGGGATTACCGGCACTGGTGCCCTTACCGGTGCCGGTAATCCCTTACCGCCCACCTCGCAATGAGGCCCAAAGAAATAACTAAGTGCTGAAGATTACCTGTGACGGAAGAGAAGCATGAAGAACAGTAGACACATATAGAAAACCTAGCTTTTAGCCTCTGAAAGACATCAGATCACCAGTAAAAGTAAAACATGTTATGTAATGTGTTTCTCCTCTCTCTTTCTCCTCTTTCTCTCTAACAACAACTAACGAGGTTTCTAGACAAGTCCAATCTATGAAAGTGTCTTCAAAACAGGTGCTCCCCTGCTCCTCCAGAACCATTAAGCACCACATCAACACTCTCACTCCAGCATTGGCGTTTTCTGCAATCACTCTTTTGCCACTTGATCTTTCCCCTCTCTCCTCAGTCATTCCCTTATGCACCACCTCTTCAAAAAACCTTCTGCTGATCCTATCTGTCTGGCTAACTACCACCCTATCTCTATCACTCTTTTTCTGGGCAAACTCCTAGAAATGCTGGCCATCTCCACACTGCATCGGTTGGTTGTCTCCATGACCATCAATCTGGCCTCAGCGCAGTGAGAGGCATGGAAACTGCTCTCCTGAACACCCGTTAAGATCTGCTTGCTAATCTTGACTCCAGCATTCCCTCTGTCCTCATCCTGATTGAACTTTCCTCTGCTTTTGACACAGTCAACCACTCATCCTGATCAAGCAACTCTGTGAGAATCTAGGCATCACGGACCAGGCTCTGGAGTGTCTGACCTCCTTCCTCCTGGACCAACCATCCCAGGTCCAACTTGGGTCCTTTCTCTCACCACCTCTCTCTTCACTTGTGGTGTTCCCCGTGGCTCTTACCTCTCAATGTCTACTTGGCCCCCTGGGCCCACTTGATCTCTACCTTCTCCTCTAACTTTTGATTTTATGTGAATGACACATAGCTCTCCTTCAGGCTTCCCCCAGCCTCCTCTCCTCTCTCGCTCATTCTGGACTGTCTATCCACAATCAAGGATTGGTGCGCCTCCAATTACCTCTGCCTTGATGCCTTAATTTCCCTCTTTTACTCTAGTCACCTTCCTTAGGCCTGCTTCCTTCGCCTTCCCGTGAGGCAAAACACCTTGGTGTCATATTTGACTCCACCCTCTCATTCTCTATGCACATAACAGACCTCACCAAGAACGCCCACTACCAGCTGCACCTCCTCAGAGGTATTCTTCCTTTTTTGACTTTCCCTCAGAAGCTCACTGTCTCTCAAGCCATGGTTCTCTCTTGGCTGGACTACTACAACATCCTCTTTCTCAATCTTCCTTCCTCTACTCTCCGCCCTCTGCAACAAATCCAGAACAGGACTGCAAGACTAATCCTTGGCCTCAAGCCCAGGGACTCTATCTCTCCAGCCCTGACATCTCCCCACAGGCTCCTGGTGGCTACAAGGATCAAGTTCAAGACCCTTTGCATCAGCCACAAAGCTTTCTGGGGCTGGAGCCTGCACTATATCCAACTCTCTCTTCCAAAATACCTTAATTTCCAAGCTCTGCACTCAGCTGCCTCCAACTTTTTGAGGGTCAGAGGGTTCTCCAGGCAGAGTGTGGGGCGTAGATCTCTCTCCTCTGCAGTTGCCTCCCTCTGGAATGGCCTTGCTGCCCCTCTCAAAATTGAGCCAGACCACCTGAGGTTCCAGAAGCAGCTCAAGACTTCCCTTTTCTCCTCTACTTTCTCTCTTTCCCTCCAATGCTGATCAACTGCCTGCAGCACCAACTGGTTGCTTGGCTACCCTCAGAGTCTCACTGGGTACCAGGCCCTGCCATGACATCTCCCTCGCACATCCTCCGGGCCTACTGAGCACTTAGGGGCTGTAACTGTAACCTCGACATTCCCCTGCCTCCTTGCACTTACCCAGAGCTGCGCTGGCCTGGCTCCATTTACTCAGAGCATTGCTCCGTTCTTCTCCTGACACTTATCCTTCTCCCTTCTCCCTGCACTTGATGTTGTCGCACTTGCTCAATCTAAATGACACAAGGCCTAGTAAGATCGTTTCTCTTGTCTCCCCTGCCTTGTTTTTCCGCGCCTGAAACACTTGTGTACAAGTGTTATAAATAACTTATATCATATCTAGGATTTTGGCTCCTAGAAGAACTAGGTTAGTAAAAGAGACATAGGTAGAAAGGAATGTTCAATCTGCATTGCCCATTTTAGGGGAGGTTGCATACTGCAACCTTTGAGGCAAAAGGGATGTGCTGAGAGCGGAATTAGACAAGGTTGTGAGAGATGGGACAAGGGGATAATTTTGGGATGCCCTGGCCAGTGATGGCATATATTCACAATGTTAGATGGAGTGAAAACAAGTCCTCAGATATACAGATGTTTTATCTTGGATATCTTAGTTATGTTATGTTATGTTATGTTATTTTGCACTTATATAGCGCCTTATATACCATTGGTATGGTCTGAAGGCGCTGGTAGGTTGAACGCCCTTGGGAACCGAAGTTCTTGTCAGTAGAGGGAGGAGAGAGGATCCAAAAGGTGCGAGTGCGCATCTGGTATGTGTGCAGCTGGTGCGAAAATTCCTGTGGAAGCTGCTTCATAGCGGTAGGTGTGGTGGCTGAGAGGTCAGGAGTATGTGTTCGAATCTGGCAGGAATTATCCAGACCGAGAGTGGCAGCGTAAGGCCTGAGGAGAACGCCTGGCTGGGGGTGCGAGACCAGCAGTGATTACAATAGAGTGATGTGGAGTGAGCGGCGTCAGATGTTGATATGAGAACAGTTATACCGAATGGTGTCATAGTATCTCTGTGTTCTAGTGAGGAGGAAGCCTACAATGTTGTATTTCATAAGAATGATTTCAGAGTTAAAATTCACCTCAGTACGGTTAGAGATTTATGAGCTGACTGGGACTGAATAGGAACCTACGCTATCCTTCTAAATAAACTCTGACAGGAGCCATATTGACACTTAGTTGCGAGCACCCAAGCCCAGAAGCTGGTGGAAATCCTTTCCAGAACTCTACTCCAAGGGATATCCCTCATGTATTTTAAACACGTTTGAAACGTCTCTCATGTTCTACGCAACAATCAGTAATCACCTTTCACTTCTCTATTTATTGGAGAATGACATGACTGTACAGTTTGATATAATATGGCCCTAGGGAAGCTCATTTAAGAGTCATACATGTGTAGGCTGTGAAATGCTTTTGCATGAATATTCGTGTGTTAATTAAGGGCTAAACATGTTGAGTACCAGTAAGGCCAATAAATACGTTTGTAACAAGGAATATGTCCTTTTTATAATTAGGGGCGTAACATGCTCTGCATCAGTACAATTATTATCATACTAACGAAAAGATTGTAATGCACTCCTTGAGTCATTCTTGAATCCGTGCTAAAATTCTTTCCCTTAAACTTTAGGCTGAGCAGCAGATAGGGCTCAGAGATTTCCAATTAGTCAGACCAGAACAGGGAGGTGTTTGCCACCTCAATGGGGTCAAGGTTGTAATGGAACATAAGAAGCCTCATAACAGACAATTAATTTGATTGATTGATTGATTGATTGATTGATTGATTGTTTATTTGTATAGCGCCTTTACACAATGTGTTTCAAGGCGTTTCAATGAGGGAGGGAACATGGGAGAAATACAGGTACAGTCTTACAAGTCCTTGAAACAATACAGAATGTGAAAAATGTACTATCAAATCATAACAGATAGTACAAGTGCATATAACAAAAAGGGAGAGGGGGGGACAAGGGAGAGAAAACTAGCAGTATCATTACTATGCCTGACGATAATTGTTGCAGTGCAAGATCGACAAGAGGAGGGGGAAGGAGGGGGGTGAGGGGAGAGGAGAGAAGGGGTGAGGAGAGGAACAAAACAAGTGACTATCAGTTGAAGATCGAAGACTGTCCAGATAGTGCTGAGGCAGGAGGGGGAGGAGAGAACAGAAGGGAAAGGGAGGGACACGTGAGCTGTTATCAGTGGTCAAGTGACCAGTGATAAGAGTAAGTGCTTAAGAGAAGTAAAGAGGTAAAGGGAGGGTCGGGGGGGGGGGGAGATGGCTGCAAAGAAAGGGGGCTACGAATTACAATGCCAGACGGCAATTAGGGTAGTGCCAGAAAATGACAGATGGTGGTAAGGGAGGGGAAGAGGGGAGGGAGAGGGAAGTGGATAGGAAGGAGAGAAGGAGGTGGGTGGGGGGCGTAAGGCGTGAGGAGGGGAAAAAGGGCAGGAAAGTGGAGAGAGGGAAGAGAGCAATCGCAAGGGGCACAAGGGAAGAGAGAAGAAAAGGAGGAGGAAGACATAGGTACACTGGTGGGGGGGAGGGAAGACATGGGGACACTGGCGGGGCAGGGGAGACATGGGAACACTGGTGGGGTCAGGGTGGACATAGGGACACTGGCGGGGGCAGGGGAGACATGGGGACACTGGCGGGGGCAGGGGAGACAAGGAGACACTGGCGGGGCAAGGGAGACATGGGGACACTGGCAGGGGGCCGGGGACACAAGGGGACACTGGCGGGGACAAGGGAGACATAGGGACACTGGCGGGGCAGGGTAGACATGGGGGCACTGACAGGGGGCAGGGGAGACATGGGTATACTGGCGGGGGCAGGGGAGACAAGGGGAGACTGGCGGGGGCAAGGGAGACATGGGGACACTGGTGGGGGGCAGGGGAGACATGGGGTCAGTGGCAAGGTCAGGGGATACATGGGGACACTGGCGGGGTCAGGGTGGACACAGGGACACAGGCAGGGGCAGGCGAGACATGGGGACACTGGCGGGGGCAGGAGAGAAACTGGCGGGGGCAGGGGAGACATGGGGACACTGGTTCCAGCCAGGGGGTAACAAGGGGACACTGGCGGGGACAAGGGAGACATGGGGACACTGGCGGGGGGCAGGGGAGACATGAGGCACTGGCGGGGGGTAGGGGAGACATGGGGATACTAGCAGGGGAAGCGGAGACAAGGGGGCACTGGCGGGGGCAAAGGAGACATGGGGACACAGGCGTGGGGCAGGGGAGACAAGGGGACACTGGCGAGGGCAAGGAAGACATGGGCACACTGGCAGGGGCAGTGAAGACATGGGGACACTGGTGGGGCAGGGGAGACAGGAACCCAGAAAAGGGGGCAGCTGGTGGCGTACCGTGGTGGACAGGGGTATGCAGGGCCAGGAGTGGGCCTTGAGAGGAGGGCCGGCCAAGCCTGCCGGCCTCCTCATTGGCCCAGATATTGTGGGCCAGGGCCAATCCCAGGCCCCCAGCAGCAGGATAGAAGGCACACTGGGCCCAACAAAGAAAAAGCCATCTTGGAATGGCCGTGCCTCGTGGACCCTGTGAGGCAAAACACACAACAAAACACAAAGCATGCCTGCAATCTGCTAATATAGCCCAGAAAGTACATGTGGCTGATGGCAAAGTCACGTAGTGCAAATAGCAGAAATTGTTTAAAGTATGCTGTGGCCCCATCATGTGCCTGTACAATAAGGCCAGGGGGGCATACATGCAGTTCCTAAAATGCACTGTGTGCAATGCAGGGCCTCGGGATAGAAGTGGGGAGGCATCCATGTTGCAGCTCCGTTTGCATAGTGCAAGTTCAATTGCACACAGCATTAACACAAACCAAAATGTATCCTTCTGCAAATACATATTTGTACCTGGTCAATGTTTGGCATAGTGCTAACAATGTTCCCTATTAGCACCATTGCACCCATTGCTCTGATGCAAACGTGCACGGAAAGAATATGTGTGTTGCACTAAGTCATTGTTTAAACTGATGCTAATACTAAGCCAAAATGCACTTGAGTTGATGCAATGTTTACGTTATAATTCCCCTCGTCGAAGTTGAGCCCACCTTGTTAAGGGAGCATGTTACACATTCAGCAAGGTTAATATTAGACATACTAATAATTAACTATATTTACAGGAACCGTCATGAATCATAATGGGTACAATTTAGGAGGAAGTTGGAAGGGGGAAGGAGGGAGGTACCACTGGATTAGTAATTCAAATCAGGTGAGATATTATGTTTTATATTGTTTGCAGTTCGTAGGAATAGAGTCAATGAAAATAACAATATGTATTTATTAATTTATTTGGGAATGTGAGGAAGGCTTGCTGGTAAGGTGATTATATTGAAGTTCATTGTGTCCATGAAAAATGCTTTATGGGTGGCAGTGATGGTTTGCCATCTGGAAAGGGGATGAAAACCCTGGCTTTTTTATCTGTATTAAATATTACCATGATGCTGGAAATTCTGTGTTAAAAATGTTAGTGAATGCAAGTGCCATGCTGCACCAGTCTCCTGACAGCTGCCGCACCTGCTCTTCAGTGGAACAGGGCTGGTTCGACAGTCACATGTACATTTCTGACAGTTGCTGTGGCCCACATCACTGCAAATAGAGGCTTCATTTAATTTCTGCACCTTTGATCCAAAATGTCATCATTGTGGCGCTCACAGTCAGGTAGCAGTTTAAACCCTAGGAATTAGCCGTAACTGTTTTGTATATGCTGACTGATAAGAGCCCACAGTTATTACAGCCAAATCGAATTGGTATCATACAAGTGACAGCCCTGTTCATAGCCCAGTCCAGCTATGTAAAGGATATACAGATTCATGGCTAGCTTGCCTGTCTCCATGTCATCAGGGAAGCAATAGACAGAAACATCTTCTGCTTTGATTTTCTGGGTGGAAGGGTAACATATTCCCTCAAGCCCACAAGCTATCACCCGGAGATCTACTGGGATCTGGGGTGTTCCTAGATCTGGAAAAGATCCGGGGCTAAGTTAATATAGGGACTTGGGGCTAGCTACCCTTTCGGTTGTAGTCCCTGAACCTTTATCCGGGGCTACAAACAAAAGACCTGGGGCTATAGCCCCCTCATCTTCCCCAAACCCCTAGCAATGCCTCTGACTGGGATCCACGCTTCAAAGTGGTAGACGCATAACAAAGGCCAGCCGCACACCAGGGTTTTGCACACTAGAATAACTTTGAAGCTTGTGAAGGGGTTGGTGTTAGAATAGCCAGAGAGGATGGCAGTGAAACAGAGAAGAGTTTTACCATCTTGCTTTTCTGTGGGATTTGCTTTCCTTTGTGTACTCATAGCTTCCTGTGGAGCAAAGCACTCTGGGTGTGCTGCAAGAAGGGAACATTTCCTAGTCACAGTGACAGGGATTGGACTAATTACAGCAGGCTTACTTTTGCCCAATCCCCTCTGGCCTTATAACCTCATAAGGAAGAGGTCTCCTACTCCTTCCTTGATTAATTTTGGACTCACAATAAGACAAGAAGAATTAATTGGAACTCTTTTGGAAATACAGTCCATTCTAAGGTCCTCCGTCAGTGAGCCGAAACTAGAGTGCATCCAAGACTAAGGCAAACTCTGTCCCACCCCCACCCCCAGAGAGCATTCGGGGTGAAATGCTGTGGACCTAGACATGGACTCTGATAGATGCACTGGAACCATGCTCTTCACTGGAGGTGGAGGAACCCCCCTGCAGGTTCAAGACAATCTCCCTGGACTGGGAGTCAAGAGTGATAAGGACCCACCTTGTCCTAGAGCCCTAAGAGCGGGACTCACACACCCTGAGAAGCCCAGAAGGAGTAGGACTCCTGTCTACACTGCTTTAAACCATCCTCAAACTGATTTGACCTTGTTCAAAGCTGTCTAACTGCCCAGGACCAGTAGTGCTGCCTTTGATGCCCTCTCAATCTTCAAAACGCTGATTGCATCCTTTGAACAGGTTCAACACTGCATCCCACCATAACTGCTTAACACTGCTTCATCCCCAACAACAGCCCTCCATTTTGGAAGCCTTTGAACTGCTGCATTTTTTTAATACTGCATTGATCCACCAGTACATTCTCAACAAGCCAGCCCAGACCTCGACTCGAACAGCTGGAAGCATAATTTTTCACACCGACTTGACCCAATGGTACCCATCATCTCGAACCAGTTTGACCGTTGAACCAATCCTGATGGACTTTAGAAGTTCCCCACTTGAACACCACACTGAACTACACAAAGCGTTGCTTCGAACCTGACTCGATACTGACTCACCACCTGCATAAACACAGCTCGCCCCACTCAATCATGCTTCGTTCGACCTGCAAGGACAAGGCCTAGAAGCCTGGTTTATCATCATTATCGAACCACCAAAGAACCAGAATAAGGTACTGCTGAGAGGAACAGACCCGCTGGCCCACATTTGAGACCATAGTGACTGATGAGCCACACCTTTGCTCCATTTTCTCGTAAGACATAGGTACAATGTCGTGCTTATTTACCACTGCTATCACCTGTACTGAGATTGCTATTACATATATTTTCAGCATTTTCTATGTTCTCTCCATAGGGGTTGGTTTTATCGTAGTGATTTTAGTTTAATAATTTGCATGGTTGAGTGTTTGATTGAAGTATATATATATATATATTCAATTAAAAAACTTTGTTAAATGGACGTTATGGTTAAGTTGCACTAATAAAAACCTATGAAATTCAGTAAAAAAAATTGTTAAAAAGACGTTATGCACTGCTAAGACTAGCACCCAGGACAACAAAGATGACATCACAAATATTGTTGATGACATCACTGATGACATCACATGTCTAGCCCCTTCTTTTTTGTTCACTGCCATATCTAGGCCAGGTGGGTTTATTTACTGACAGTCAGAAACTTAACTTTGGAAAGGTATTACATTTGTAGATATTGCTATTCTCACATGTTCTTACACTACTTTCCTTAGAATTTAATTGCATCTTATGATGTACATATATAGGGGAAGAAGCAGGCCTGAAACATAGCAATCATTTTTGTGCGTGAATACAATCATGTAGATTATACACAGTTGCTAATGGTACTGCCTCTTGTTTGCTTACTTTACTCTCCATATATAAGCCCCATATTTGTATGCATTGTAGTCTATTTTTGTTTTGTGTGTATTGGTAGAAATATGTAGTAAGTGATGCATTATTAGCTACTTTGTACATGTTTCACAGTACGGAAAAGTCTGCTACAGAAGCATTCACCGTTTTATTATATAACTTTGGAAAATTACAAATCTAGCACCTCTGTGGTGTATGCTGCAGCCAATACCTAAATTTCTGTATGAGTAGGTTCCTGTACTAGAAAGAACACTGCAAAGGAATGTTCTTTAGAACACTACATTGCGTGATGAAGTATGTAGTTTATTACACATCTCCCGATAATCCCTGATACTTTTTTGCCAACATTACATTCACAACCCTTGTATGAAAAGTAAATGCACATGTGATGTCATCAGTGATGTCATCAATGGCATTTGTGATGTCATCTTTGATGTCCTAGGTGTTAGTCTTAGCAGTGCACGGTGGTGGCGCGAGTTATGGTTGCTTAGCTTACCATTTCAGGTTTTTTTATTTTACTTGTAACCCTAACGTCCTTTTAACAAAGTTTTTTTTACTGAATTTCATAGGTTTTTATTAGTACAACTTAACCATATCGTCCCTTTAACAATGTTTTTTTCATTGAATTTCATAGATGTTTATTAGTGCAACTTAACCATAACATCCCTTTAACAACATTTTTTCATTGAATTTCATAGGTTTTTATTAGTGCAACTTAACCATAAAGTCCCTTTAAAAAAGTATTTTCATAGAATTTCATAGGTTTTTATTAGTCCAACTTAACCATAACGTCCCTTTAAGAAAATGTTTTCAGTGAATTTCATGGGGTTTTACCAGTGCATGCTATTTGCCTACAACTTACTAATATCATACTTACCAAATATAACAATATTTGTGTCCAATTTAAAAAGTGTCAACTTAAAACTCTGCCATTTTCCACCTTCTATATACTTTTTGCAACTATTTCAACTAGTTTTGCATCCGTAGACATCTACGAACATCTGACTTCATTGTGGACCTTCCGGACAGTGCCACACGACCATACGCTGGCGGGCGGCATGATGACGTGTCCGAGAACCCATCCACTCTTCACGATAAGTTCCATCCTTCACGGACAGTTCGGAAATGCATTTTCTACTGATCTAGGAACTTTGAACTTCAAATTTTCCCTTGCACACCTCCTACACCTTTTTGTACTCATTATCCATTACCAATCTAGTACACAGTACATACTTGGAAGAATTTTATCAAAACTGCTATTAATCTTAAAAATGGCATCAGTTGTTGCCATCCATCCTCCCCAAGAGCCACCATCACCACCAGCTGGAGGACCTTCACAACCAAGAAAGCGCAGTACTTTCAAAGACAATGAAGAGGACCAAGAAGATGAGGTAGAGGAAGTGCCTACTTCTAGCACCAAGATCGAATTTCCTCTTTTCTCCCCTGACGAGGTCGCTAGACAAGTCCGATCTATGAAAGCCTTGTCAAAACAGGTTCATCCCTGCTCCTCTAAAACCATCAAGGACCACATTGACACCCCATCACTCTGGCCCTTGCTGATTTTTGCAACCACTCCTTTGTGCATCCACTTCTCACGAAACCCACAGCTGATCCTTCTTGTCCAGTTAACTATCGCCCAATTTCCATTACTCCCTTTCTGGGCAAACTCCTGGAAAAGTTGGCCATCTCTCAGCTTAACCATCATTCCAGTTCAGTTGGCTGTCTCCATGACCACCAGTCTGGCTTCAGAGCTGCCAGAAGCACGGAAACTGCTCTCCTGAACATCTGTGAAGATCTGCTCTCCAACCTTGACTCTAACATTCCCTCTGTCCTCATCCTCCTCGATCTCTCTTCTGCCTTCGACATGGTCAACCATACCATCCTGCTCAACCGTCTCCGTGAAAACCTGGGTATCACTGATCAGGCTCTGGCCTGGCTGACCTCTTTCCTCTCAGATCCACCCTCCCAGGTCCAACTTGGGTCCTTCCTTTCATCTATCTTCCTCTCTACATGTGGTGTTCTCCAGGGGTCTAACCTCTCGCCCTGGCTTTTCAACCAATACCTGGCAACTCCCGCCCACTGCATTGCCACTTCCTGCGCAAATTTCCAGTGCTATGCTGACGACATTCAACTCATTTTCAGGATGCCCTCTGCCACCTCCTCTCCCTCTCTCAACTATGATTGCCTAACTGCCATTCAAGATTGGTGTGCCGCCAAGGATCTTTGTCTGAATGTCAGCAAGACGGAGATCCTCCTCATCGGCACACCTTCACCATCCTTTCCCCTCACTCTCTGGCCGGCCTCCCTTGGCCCTTCTCCTACCCCCACCTGCGAGGCTAAGAACCTCAGGGTCATCTTTGACTCCACCCTTTCCTTCTCCGCCCACATCTCTGAGGTCTCTAAATAGTCACATTTCCTACTGCACCCCCTCAGATGTACTCTGCCTTTCCTCTCCTTCCCCCAGAAGCTCATGATATCCCAAGCTCTGACTCTCTCTAGCTTGGACTGTAACAGCCTCTTTCCAAATCTACCTGCCTCTACTCTCCGCCCTCTGCAACTAATCCAGAACAGGATGCGAGACTTGTACTTGGCCTCAAGCACTGGAATCGTATCTCTCCAGCTCTGAAATCACTGCATTGGCTCCCAGTGGATGCAAGGATTAAATCCAAAACCCTCTGCATTGTCCACAAGGCTTTGGGGCCTGGGTCCAAAATACCTTCAGCTATCCCTCCACAAATACCTCCCCTCTCGAGCTCTCGCTCCTCTACCTCCAACTCCCTCGGGGTCAGTCGTTTTTCAAAGAAACGAGCTGGGGGTAGATCTCTGTCTTCGGCTGCAGCCTCCCTCTGGAACAGCCTCCCTGCCACTCTAAAACTTGAGGAGAACCATCGCTGGTTCCGGAAGCATCTCAAGACCATCCTCTTTTCTTCTGCCTTCGCTCCCCCTCTCCCCTGCTGATCTGTTCTCTCTTGTCACTGTGCACCTGGCCACCTTCTGTCCTCCGGGTCCAGGTACCTGCTCACCCTGCCACCCTCCCGCACTGCCTCCGGGCCACCCCTTGCACTGGGGTCTGTATTTGTACCCATACAGCCCCACCCCTTTTTTCTTTCTGCACTCATCAGACCTACCCTGTCTGCTGCCTTAAATCTAGCACTTGCAAATTGCTGGCTGCACTACCACTGTTTGTTGCCTTTATTATTTATTGTTATTTATCTGTTTCTCCTCTGCTTCGGACTTTCCACTTCTCCCTCCTTCCATGCACTTTTCCCCTCCCCCTCTCCCATGCACTTGCACATTTTCAATGTAACTGGGCCTAGTAAGATCACTGTTTTGTTCTCCCCTATTGCCCTCCCTTTCCTTGTTGCGCTCTGAAACACTTGTGCACGAGCGTGATAGAAATAAAATATCAATATCAATATCAATCATGGGTGTGCCATTTCTTTGCTACTGTTGGAAGTGTACCAAAGGCTAAAGCTACCAAAGTGAAATGCACTGAGTGCAATTTTGTACTCAGTCACAGACTACCTGGACAGTACTCCTACGGGACCATCTCCATGCGCCGCCACACCAAATCCAATGACCGCAATGCTCTCAGAAAGGTTATTCCTTTCTCAGCAAGTAGTAAGCTGTCTTCCTCCACCTCATCTTCCTCACCAAATATTGTAACCACACAGCCTGATGTCTGCGGGCATTGGTGCGTTATAAATAAATAAGGAGGGCTACGGACCATTATCGTCCATTGCAGCCCCTGAAATGGGGGATAAAGACCATTAGCACCCCTAGTTCCCAAAGCGGGAACCCAGGGTGCTCAAACATAGATTTTTCTTCCTATAGGCGTCCCGCTGCAACAAGGAAGGATTATGCTTCCGACAGCGGGACGCCAGGAATGAAAAACCTTTTTCAAGACCGCCAACATGGTAGGAGAAGGCGGTGCTCTGTACATAGCCCCTCTTCCCTTGCCATGGCAGCCTGCAAAACCCTATAAACATATTACCACAAGCACTTTTTTCCCTTTCAAACCTATCCTACCTTTGAATAACTTTACCACATATCTGGTCCCAGGTAGACATAGCCATTTTAACACCATTTTTCGTCCCTAGCGGTAATGGCCAGTAGCCAGATTGTTCGCGTCATGACCTTATGCCATGACCTAATCTGGCTACTGCCCACGGCCAAAGGCTATACCTCAGTCACCAAAGGTATATAACTATTTTTTGTACCTACATTATTACACTTGTAAACAAAAAAAACACGGGCACATTTGCAAAACCATGCTTTAATGTTTTTGCCAATGCTCCTCACGAGTTTGCTCGAAATCCGCCCATGTATTATTTTTTTTAAAGTGTCAAAATGTATGTACATACAATAGTCATATAACTTAGCCCCCACTTGACAAAATCCATTCAGTCTTTATGCAAACATTGAAGGTTGGGTCTATAATCATTTTCAAAACGTTTGTCTACATTCGTCAAATAGCAACAAAGTTATAAGCCATCTAAAAATGTTGAGACCCCCCCTCTAATTTCGCCCCCTCTTGAGAAAATCCCACCAAACATTACAAAACCATTTATATCTAGATCCAAAATCGTTTTGCCAAGTGTTGTGCAGATTCGTCAAATGACACCACATTTATATGCCTTTACAATATTTTGGGACCCCCCATCTAATTTTACCCCCTCTAGACAGAATCCCACAAAACTTTGCACAACCATTTACGATTAGTTTTAGAATAATATTACATAATTACGTGCAGTTTCATTGAGTGGCGCAAAAGTTATAAGCCATCCAAAAAACGCTTTTCCCCAACCCTGTAATGCAGAAATAGGTACAGAAGTCCTAACAGATTTTCTAGGACATCTGATGTGTGCACGAACACCACAGGACTGCCCCAGGACATCTGGAGTGTTTGCGGACTTTCGGGGGGGGGGGTGAAACAACCCATTTTTGGCTTCTTATGGCCATATCCAATCCAATCCTCTTCACCCCCCACATCCCCAGAGATTGTTTGTTGAGTTTGATAAGTGAAATGCTGCTTTCTTTTCTATGTTTTCACCGCGCTGTTTGCACACCAGGCAAAAGTTGAACAGTACAGCCAATCAGAGTCCACGGACCAGACATAGTTTTCACTCATTTTTTTGCCTTCCATTTTGGTCGTTTTTAAAAAGAAACTACTGGACGGATTTAAACCAAATTAATAAAACCTCGCTTTCGGGACCAAGCCGCCGCTCCTGCCGCAAATTTGGTGAAAATCCGTCCAGTGGTTTGGGCTGTAGGCGTGAGCAAAGATTTTTCCCATTATGTCAATAAATAAATTTTGGGCCCCCCACTATAACTTTGCCCCCCCCCCCTGACCAAACCTCACCAAACTTTGTACCTAAATTCAGAGTGGGCCATACATTTTTTCTTCAAAGTTTCGTGAGGATTTGTCCAGGGGGAGCGAAGTTATAAGCTGTCCAAAAAGTGCTCTTCCCATGAGATGAGCATCTTAACCATAACTACATGGCCACTACCACAGGCCATGTAATTATCCTTGCATCTGACCATATTTCTGTTCCAGTTTCAAATGACTCACACGCATTGGAAACCAGAAATGCAACACCAAAACTGCCACCAGACAAGCCACTGTGAGCTGTAAAGGATGCCATAGAGAACATTACTAGGAGTCACCCTCCCCCTAAACGTACTGCAGATAGAGGTCCAACTCACTGTCAGGTCCAACGCTTGCAGCTGATTGGGACCAAAAGGGGCAAAGCCTTGAACAGTGGGCAAAGAGAGGAGCACAGGATGCCAGTTGAGCCCCAACTGTGGATGCCTTATACTTGATGAAGGTCCCCAAGCTCCTGAGGGTAGCAAGAGAGGGAGGGAAATCACTAGAAAGTAAGTGTATCCACTGGCTTAGAGATACAAAAAAGGGCTGTTACTATGTAATCACAAGTGACATCAAGCATGTGGTGCCCCTCACGGTTTCATAAGGGAATGATTTTGATTATATAAAAGTTATTTTTTTTGCATGTGATATGGCTTACAATTAACTTGCTATTGATTTCAGAACCTCCCTCACCTGGCACACAAAATATCATCAAGGGAACACCCTGTAGCAGGTGTCCTCTGATCCCAAAATATAAATTAATAATCCTAAAAGGAGCACACACTTGGCAAGAATCAACGCTGTTTATTACAGCTGGGCAAGCACAAATCAAACAAAACAGTGGACTAGAACTGATTGATGACAGCTGACATCTGGGCATACAGCGAACATGCTGTATGCCCAGATGTCAGCACAGCAACATGCTTTGTAGTATACCATTGTATACTACAAATACAATGGTAAAGGCATTAGAAACAGTTGCAGCTCAAATCTGCACATTTTCCATGTTTCAGAAGAAATTAATTGACTACACTATGGCCGTCATTATATGTTTGCCGGTCTGGAAACAAAGGCTCTGGTAAGCTTAACGGCACCGTTGTTTCCGGACCGGCAAACTACGAGTTCTGCAGGCAGATGCCATCCCGCATGGCAGGTCAGTACTGGTGGGCGGGACGGCACCCACCCACAGAGGTTCACGGAAGCACCGCCACTGTTGCGCACAGTGCCGGTGCTCCGTCCTCCCCATCTCCATGGAGTCCTATGGGACTCCACAGGAATGGGGATTAACAGAATTGTCGGCACCGGATTTACCGGTCCACCGGGGCTGTAATGCCCCAGTTAATCCAGCAAGTTCGGTGCCAGTAAATCACTATGGGTCCAGCGGCAGCCTGTCGGTTTTACCAGCACGGCTACCGCCGGACTCATAATGAGACCCTATGTCATATCCTTATAGCTAAATGTATGCAAGTAGAACGTGATTTGAGCAAACAGATCAACAGTATCCCAACTCATCGCCTCCCCATGTGGTGCCAAATCACTTCTCACACCTCCCAGTAACAGTTTGCAATTAGTAAAATAAGATGTGTGCTGACTGCTGGGACTTTATTATTATGCCATTGGTCAGCATCATTGCAAAAGAAACCTGAGACACCCTGCTTCTGGTTGGAAGGGAGACATTCACACAGTTCCTGCTTCATAACGGCCTTCACAAACCTTGTGGTGGATACTCTGGAGGCTGGCCACCTTCCAGGGACATAGAAAGGTACTGTCTGATTGGTCCTCCCAGTAACGCCACTCTGTTCAGCTTCCCCATTCCCATTTCCACCTGCCGAAAGTCACTCATGGCCATGTGAGTGGTTCTCTGGCTCATATCCACTTCCCCTCTACCGACAAGTGCCCATGAGATTGGCTTGCCACCGTGTCATTACATTACCCACTGCTTTCTCAGCTGCTGCAGTCTGCCCGTGATGCGCAACCAGAGCTTCGTCTCCCTCCTCCCTAACCCGTGGTGTAATTATCATTTGTTCAGAGCAAGTTCCCCGGGTGCGGCCCAACCTTGGGGCACCCCTGCTAAATGTGTTACCTGGGAATTCTCCCTATCCTGAAGTAATGTAAATATGCTTCCTGGGCCAATGGCATACACAGTGCAATCCTACCCCATGCATTTCCCTGCAAGGCCTTTTTACACAATGTTACTACAGTTTGCTTGAGTCCCTGGTGTTTTGCCTCTAGTCAGTTCCCAATCCCCTCTTGCTTGCTCCTATAGGTGGTAGGAGTGCCCCCCATGTGGTGCTTTAATACAACCCCTCCCTCAAAGGCCTGGTTAGATCATTGTGCAACTCGTTCTGGAGTTACTTGACACTGTTCTCCCTCTCCCCCCGTGGAAGTGGCCTGCAAAGTCATAAGGAATGGACTGCATATGTACATCTTTTGGAGCAACCCAGCCAACATTTTGAAGAGCTCAAGGTTCTTTCTTGGAATATAGCAAGCCTCGAAAGATTAAGAGATGATAGGGAATGGGCAGATTTTGTAAGCAGCTATGATGTTATCTGTTTCCAGGAGACCTGGACCTGGCTCAGCAACCGGAATCTGACGATGTAGCAGACCGCAGTGAGGAACTGCACTCGGGTCACTCCAAATTCACATGGACTAGGACAGGCCTTGGCTTATTCCAGAACGGCCTCACTGGTAAATCCTTCTACTCATGGGACTACACCAGAACACTGGGTAACTAATACTCTGAGATGGGGCCAGCCTTTAAAAGCTTGACCATGAGCACCTCCTTATACTGGACCTCGTTCTAATGGGGGGAACCCCTCCTTGGTGATTTTGCTGGACTACTTCTCCATAAGACACAATACACATTTGGTGTACTCTAGAAATTGTATTTTGTCCTGATGAAGGCTGCTAAATTGTGACACTGCAATTTGGTGAATAGACGGCCGAAACACACTATGTCGCCTTTGATATACAGCTACCACCAGCACTGCTTAACTGGGGCAGGTTACATACAAAGAAAAATAGAAAAAATGGAAAATACCAGGGTCTGGAGATTGTGTCTGTAATAGATGGGTGTAGTTATGATTGTATAGACCTTTGGCTCATGAATGTGTATAAGTGAATTGTTCTTAGATGAGAAATGTGTGTTATCCTGGTACAAAATAAAAAACAGATGTTTTTTATTAGAAATCAAAATGTTCTATGGTACTGGTTGGAATAACTAGAGATAGGGAGTGTGACATAATAGCCTTGGCGATTAATGCTTTTTGTTTTTCCAGGAGACCTGGGCCATGTTACGTATAACTCTAGCAGGTTTTGCAAATTATAATATGCTGGCTGAGCGATCACAAGGCCTTAGGGATCATCCAAGGGGGCGGGGGGACCTGTCCATTTGGATCAAGTCAGAAATTAACACCTGTGTGGAATATCCAACTTCGGGAGAAGCATACGTTGTTCCTAGCAAATGTATATAATTGCCCTTACGGTAAATGGGTTTTGTGAACTACGTCCAATTTGGAACTTATTGTAACAGAGTGGTAGCTTAGTTAACCTAAACGTGGAGCTGTATTGATAATGGGGGATTTTATCCTCCAACTGGAACCTCAACAGGAGTAATTTGACCTTCGGAATGAGGAAGATGAAATTTGATAATAGCCTTCTTTTGACCGCCCGTTCTAGGAAGCGACAGAGCAAACATGCCCTGAACACGGCTGAAATTCTTTTCCAATTGGGTGTAAGAGCCTGCAAAGGCCAAGTGTCTGGCGACATTCCTCCTGCCAGCATTTTTAGAAGGGGCGTAACAGAGAGTGCTAAAGACTACATTTTGGCAGAATTGAAACACTTGAGAGTGTTTAAAGCTTTAGAGCCTCATTACACAGTAGGCGGTAAACCATGGTGCTATTAGCACCATGGTTGCCGCTGGTACCATACCGGTACCACCATGGAGGAAAGGGGAATTACCACCCCATTCCAAGGTTGGCAGGGCGGTAATTCCCCCTTTCTCCATGGCCCTTCCCCATTCCCATTTTTGCACCGTAGGGCATAATGGGAATGGGGAAGGAGCTAATTACGGTACCGCAAATTGCGGTACCGTAATTAGCACCAAGGTCCCTTTGTGGATCCCAACTTTAACGGGTGGTCTACACCAGCCGTTAAGGTCGGGTCTCGCAAAGGGACCTCGTAGTAAGGCGGTAAGGGTTAACGGTCACCGGTACCGGTGACCGTTAACCCTTACCGCCTTCCGTGTAATGAGGCCCATAGTCTTATAACCAGACCAAAGAGTAACTCCTCACCTCTGTTACTCTGATTTGGGTGCCTAAGCCCAGGTGCAAGTCTTCGGCTAAATACAGTCCTGATTATTTGCCGCAATAACAGAAGAGGTTGAAATGGGGCAATTTGGAACATGAACTCAAAATGGCAGAATCGTTCTCAGAGGCACTCCACGTTATCAAGGAGGTTTTAACCAATGGATTGCTGAACGATTAATTGCTGTGGGATCTTAATGCTAAATTAATCACTTTTGTGCAACAGCAGCTACCTATACCTTGTTCTGGCCCAAAGATAACTCAAATGATAAAGAGGCCAGTGGGATGGCTTGATGCTGAATGCAGAGCGAAGAAGTCTGATTTATTAGCTTGTATGACAATGATATACATATTCAATTGTAGGCAGTGAGGAAAGAATACAAGCACCTTATTGGAGAAAATAAAAAATTGTTAGTTACATTAAAATGAGAGGCAGATAAATGCAGCAGTTAAGAAAAGAGACCAGAGGGCATTTTGGAGATTAGCCTTTCTAGTTGACAACAATGAGGGCTCCACGTTTGAATTTGCTGTTAACCATGACAGTTGGTTTAGCCATTTCTCTATAAAGAGATATAGAAGGAAACCCAGTAGACACTGTGTAAGCACCTGATAATAGTGTCAGTTCTATCTGTTCTGGGACGGATTAGATATTAGGTATAAGAAAATAGAACTTAAAAGGACAGGTCATAGGTGAAACATTTTAACAATCAATAGTTTTAATTCTTTAAGACATTCATAAAATAAGTATTAAATCATAAGACAACAATTCAAAACATGGGTCATCAAAAGGAATTTCTGTGACATATAGCCATTAAAGGGCTAACCTTCAATTGGAGCATAGAAAAAAGGCAAGAAATGGTAAATCATTGTCCATTCACATCTTAACAATTGATGTTGGTGTTATAGCTCTGTTATTATACAGAGACATCTACAGGGTAATTCATAGAATTTCGCAGAAAAGTGTCGCAAGCGGCTGGCGCAGAGTGTCCGCGTGCGATTGTCTGCGCCAGGCACGTGCGCTAAAACCGATTTCCGCGCACAGCGTATTCATGGATTTTAGGCTCCCAAACCAGCCGTGGCGCAGAGTATCGCAGCGACCCTGCAGCAGCGCCAGTAACGCCCCCAAGAACGCCCTCGCGCAAGGAAAAGCCATCAAAATCGCTAAATCATCGCAAAGGGCTGCGCTAACCCTGGACCAGTTTACAGGGCTGCCAAACAAGGAACGCAAAGCGGGTAACGTTCATATCAGGGGTACGGGGGAAGTTTTACACGCGATTAGCCAGAGTACGTGTATTACAGGGGTACGCGGGCAGTTTTACACGCGATTGCCCAGGGTACGTGTATTACAGGGGTACGCGTGAAGTCTCACACACGATTAGCCAGGGCACGTGTATTACAGGGGTACGCGGGAATTATCAAACGCGATTTGGCTGGGTACGTGTATTACAGGGGTACACGGGAAGTTCTACACGCGATTTGTCTGGGTACGTGTATAACAGGGGTGCGCGGGAATTATCACACGCGATTTGGCCAGGTACGTGTATTACAGGGGTGCGCGGGAATTATCACACGCGATTTGGCTGGGTACGTGTATTACAGGGGTGCGTGGGAAGTTACACACGCGATTAGGCTGGGTGGGTCCTCACAGGTGTTCCCTGTACACCCTCCACGGCCCCTGCAGGCAGCCCACAAAACAGGGGACTACCCTGCACACCTGCTCATGTCCCCTTGCACCCCCACCCCCCAGCAACCAGGGGCAGCCTCCACCAGGCCCCCACCCATGTCTCCCACCACCCCCACCCCCCAGCAGTGCAGGGGCAGCCTCCACCAGGCCCCCACCCATGTCTCCCACCACCCCCACCCCCCAGCAGTGCAGGGGCAGCCTCCACCAGGCCCCCACCCATGTCTCCCACCCCCCCCCCACCCCCAGCAGTGCAGGGGCAGCCTCCACCAGGCCCCCACTCATGTCCCCTTGCACCCCCACCCCCCAGCAACCAGGGGCAGCCTCCACCAGGCCCCCACCCATGTCTCCCACCACCCCCACCTCCCAGCAGTGCAGGGGCAGCCTCACCAGGCCCCCACCCATGTCTCCCACTACCCCCACCCCCCAGCAGTGCAGGGGCAGCTTCCATCAGGCCCCCACTCATGTCCCCTTGCACCCCCACCCCCCAGCAACCAGGGGCAGCCTCCACCAGGCCCCCACCCATGTCTCCCACCACCCCAACCCCCCAGCAGTGCAGGGGCAACCTCCACCAGGCCCCCACCCATGTCTCCCACCACCCCCACCCCCCAGCAGTGCAGGGGCAGC
This sequence comes from Ambystoma mexicanum, assembly GCF_040938575.1. Lineage (NCBI taxonomy): Eukaryota > Metazoa > Chordata > Amphibia > Caudata > Ambystomatidae > Ambystoma > Ambystoma mexicanum. The sequence goes on from NC_090936.1 coordinate 254,692,187, forward strand.
CTCCACCAGGCCCCCACTCATGTCCCCTTGCACCCCCACCCCCCAGCAACCAGGGGCAGCCTCCACCAGGCCCCCACCCATGTCTCCCACCACCCCCACCCCCCAGCACTGTGGGGCACCTGCCAGCAGGCCCCCACCCATGTCACCCACCACCCACACTCCCCCAGTCACCAGGAGCACCCTCCACCAGGCCCCCACTCATGTCTCCCACCACCCCCACCCCCCAGCACTGTGGGGCACCTGCCAGCAGGCCCCCACCCATGTCACCCACCACCCCCACCCCCCCAGTCACCAGGGGCACCCTCCACCAGGCCCCCACTCATGTCTCCCACCACCCCCACCCCCAGCAGTGCAGGGGCAGCCTCCACCAGGCCCCCACCCATGTCTCCCACCACCCCCACCCCCCAGCAGTGCAGGGGCAGCCTCCACCAGGCGCCCACCCATGTCTCCCACCACCCCCACCCCCCAGCAGTGCAGGGGCAGCCCCCACCAGGCCCCCACTCATGTCTCCCACCACCCCCACCCCCCCAGTCACCAGGGGCACCCTCCACCAGGCCCCCACTCATATCCCCTTGCACCCCCACCCCCCAGCAACCAGGGGCAGCCTCCACCAGGCCCCCACCCATGTCTCCCACCACCCCCAACCCCCAGCACTGTGGGGCACCTGCCAGCAGGCCCCCACCCATGTCACCCACCACCCCCACTCCCCCAGTCACCAGGGGCACCCTCCACCAGGCCCCCACTCATGTCTCCCACCACCCCCACCCCCCAGCAGTGCAGGGGCAGCCCCCACCAAGCCCCCACTCATGTCTCCCACCACCCCACCCCCCCAGTCACCAGGGGCACCCTCCACCAGGACCCCACTCATGTCTCCCACCACCCCCACCCCCCACCATCCAGGGGCACCCTCCACCAGGCCCCCACCCATGTCACCCACCACCCCAACCCCCAGCATCCAGGGGCAGCCCCCACCAGGCCCCCACTCATGTCCCCTATCACCCCCACCCCCCCGCCACCAGGGGCACCCTCCACCAGGCCCCCACTCATGTCTCCCACCACCCCCACCCCCCCAGTCACCAGGGGCAGCCTCCACCAGGCCCCCACTCATGTCTCCCACCACCCCCACCCCCCAGCAGTGCATGGGCAGCCTCCACCAGGGCCCCACCCATGTCTCCCACCACCCCCACCCCCCAGCAGTGCAGGGGCAGCCCCCACCAGGCCCCCACTCATGTCCCCTATCACCCCCACCCCCCAAGTCACCAGGGGCACCCTCCACCAGGCCCCCACCCATGTCACCCACCACCCCCACCCCCCAGCATCTAGGGGCAGCCTCCACCAGGCCCCCACTCATGTCCCCTTGCACCCCCACCCCCCAGCAACCAGGGCCAGCCTCCACCAGGCCCCCACCCATGTCTCCCACCACCCCCACCCCCCAGCAGTGCAGGGGCAGCCTCCACCAGGCCCCCACCCATGTCTCCCACCACCCCCACCCCCCAGCAGTGCAGGGGCAGCCTCCACCAGGCCCCCACTCATGTCACCCACCACCCCCACCCCCCAGCACTGTGGGGCACCTGCCAGCAGGCCCCCACCCATGTCATCCACCACCCCCACCCCCCCAGTCACCAGGGGCACCCTCCACCAGGCCCCCACTCATGTCTCCCACCACCCCCACCCCCCAGCACTGTGGGGCACCTGCCAGCAGGCCCCCACCCATGTCACCCACCACCCCCACCCCCGCAGTCACCAGGGGCACCCTCCACCAGGCCCCCACTCATGTCTCCCACCACCCCCACCCCCCAGCAGTGCAGGGGCAGCCTCCACCAGGCCCCCACCCATGTCTCCCACCACCCCCACCCCCCAGCAGTGCAGGGGCAGCCCCCACCAGGCCCCCACTCATGTCTCCCACCACCCCCACCCCCCAGTCACCAGGGGCACCCTCCACCAGGCCCCCACTCATGTCACCCACCACCCCCACCCCCCAGCACTGTGGGGCACATGCCAGCAGGCCCCCACCCATGTCACCCACCACCCCCACCCCCCAGCCACCAGGGGCAGCCTCCACCAGGCCCCCACCCATGTCTCCCACCACCCCCACCCCCCAGCAGTGCAGGGGCAGCCTCCACCAGGCCCCCACCCATGTCCAACCCATGTCTCCCACCACCCCCACCCCCCAGCAGTGCAGGGGCACTGAAGCTGGTGCCCCTCTGCCTCCTTGGCCGGGGGTTGGCACTGGTGCCACCTGTTATAGTGGCCGACATGGCAACCCCAGAGGCAGGAGTGGGTGGGCAACTGGGTCCTGGGGCAGGGCTGTGGGGCGACGGAAAAGCAGTCGGGAGCCTTTGATTCCAGCAGGGGTGGTCACAGCAACAGCACCCCTGGCTGATGTGCAGGCAGCAAATGGCAGGGCACGTGGCCAGCAGGCAGTAAGGCAGCAGCAGATGGCAGGTGGGAGTGTGCTCAGGGCTCTGGGGGGCAGTAATTTGGCCCCCTGAGCAGGAGCGTGGTCTTCCGTGTGTGAACGCGTGGCCAGCTTGATACGAGTGATTTGGCACGCGAAAATCAAACACGTCTGCGTGTAAATCGACGTGCACGCGTAGGAAAATGTTGCGTGACACGTCCCAGTGTCAAAGCGTGTAATAGTTGAAAATGGACCTACACGCAGAAGTGACAAAGCGTGTGATTGGTGAAAAAGGACCTACACGCAGAAGTGACAAAGCGTGTGATTGGTGAAAAAGGACCTACACGCAGAAGTGACAAAGCGTGTGATTGGTGAAAAAGGACCTACACGCAGAAGTGACAAAGCGTGTGATTGGTGAAAAAGGACCTACACGCAGAAGTGACAAAGCGTGTGATTGGTGGCAATGGCCCTAGCACGTACACGCCGCGTAAGTGACGCTGTACGTGTGGGCCTGTATATAAGGTACGTGTAGAACACCATTTCCTTGTACCTGCTTTTCGTGGAGAGCGAGCGGGTGAATTCTGTACTTCTTGTCGTTTCACACGCGATTTACTTCACAGCGTTTCCAGTTCGTACTCCCTGTTACCTCTGACAGCTTTTTCTCTTTTTTCTCTTGTACTGGTTTACCTGGGCCTGTTCCCTCAAACAGTGCCCCCTTCTACTATTGTCCTGTCTCCTCAGACAGCGTACAAATCTTCTTTTGGCGGGGGTGTTGCCAACCAAACACGCTCATTTTTCACGCTCTTTTACCTGGCAGACGGTGAGTCACGCACGTATCTAACTTCTGTGCTTGCCCCGTGTGTAGCCTACCCCTTCAGAGGTCATTCTAGGCTGCGTGTGACACGCATACGTTCATTCTTGTGTTACTGGGTGCCACAGCGTAGTGCAGGTTTTTCTTTCTGCACACGTGGTCTAGGAGGGGTTGCGTGCACGTCATCTTTCCCCAGGGGTTACATTCAGCCTTGCTAGAGCACTAGGGTACAATTACCATCTGGTACCCAACCCCTTTGACCCCCAATTGCTCAGGACAATAGTCTACATCCACTCCCATACGCACATTAATATCAGTGCCATGGCTGGGAGGCGAGGATTCCGTAAGGGTGGCAAAGGTGGAAGAGCCACAAGTGGTGGCCGTGGTGGATCCGGTAGGGGACGTGGTCGTAACTTGCAGGGTGAGCCTGTCCCCCCATGTGTGGAGGACCAGTCAAGGGCACCCATAATCCCCCCCTTCCCCCCCTCCCCCCCTCCCGTTGAGGCTGATGTGGCTGACACCATCCATGCTCAGCCCTTGTTGGACCAGCCCATTGTGGCACCAGACCTGGCTGACTCCATGGCTGACTTCCAGGTCAGCAGGGCTACGACACGTGCGCTGGTGCACGTTGATGCCATCATGCCACGTGGATCTGGGGCAGCAAGGTCATCTGCTGCCCCAAGTAGGCAGGGCGGAGAGGCTGCAGGGGCAGCTGCGGCTCCATCCACCCCAGCTCTCACACACCCAGCCAGGACAGTGTCGGTCCTAGTCCATCCTGCTGACATTCCCCCTGACACCATTACACTAGAGCCAATGCCTGCACCAACTCCCATGCTGAGTGTGCAATCCCACACACCTGATACAGAGCCCACCAGGGCTCCTGCCCCTAGTGTCCAGAGCGGCGCAGGACACTCAGGATCACCACCACCTTCCAAGCGGAAGAGGAAGAGTGCTCGTCCGGCACAGGCTGATGCCCCAGACACGGCTACACAGTCCGGCCCGCCAGGAAGCCCAGCTTCACGGATGACGAACTGAATGCACTTGTCGAGTATGTGTCCGGACATGATAACGAGATGGTCATTGTTTCAGGATCCAAGACCACACCTGCACAACGCCAGGCACACTGGCAGACCGTTGCGGACATCGTAAGTGCCCTTGGAATCGTGAGGCGCACAGCCAATGATTGCTATAAGCGCTGGAATGACCTAAAGCGCAGGGCAAAGAAGAAGCTGGCCTCAAGTCATGCCGCAACTCTAGTGACTGGAGGTGGGTCTCCAGTATTAGACATGGAACTCACTCCACATGAGTCAGTCGCTGGGACCTACGTCACGGAGGAACAGATCCAAGGCGTGGGAGATCTGCCTGATTACGAGGCATTGTCCCGTGAGTGCACATGTATGTGTGTGTCATCCATGTGCATGGTGTGTGTGTGAGGGCATCTGTTTGTGTGCCAGGTGAGAGTGTGTGCGCCTGAGTCGTATGGGTCAGCCATGTGCTTCATGCAATACATCCTGCGCAGCTGCATTTGGCCATTGCAGTATCCCTTCTGCCAACAGTAGACATCTAGCCCAACAGCACCCCAGTTGCCCTTGTAGTGTCACCTTGCCACAACATTGTTGCTTATTTTTCTATGTTCAATCAGACAGATTGTTTGCATTCCACCACTTATACTAGGCATTCCTCAGTCCTCTGGTCACATGTCTGGCATGGCTATGGTAAAGTGGAGTGACATTGTTACCTGGATATCATATGTTCACACATGTCCCTGTGCAATTGGACCATATTGGACTTGTAGCTCCAGGTGAAAAATCAGACCTGTTTGAATTAGAAAAGCTATTGCATGCGGGAACTGGACTGAATGAATAAGTGCTGCCCTCCTCTCCATCTACACTCAATAGCAATGGTACATGCCAGCTGTGTGATGGCATGTGTGTGTCACCTGGCAATCACAGGCCAATGTGTGATGCCACTGCCAGGCAGCATGCAGAAAATGTGTTCATCTTCCATCTTTGTGTCATGAGTGTGTGCCATTTGCCTGCCCTTCATACGCAGTGAGGGTGCATGCATGGGAGGGTCTTAGTCATGTGGGACATGTGTCAATCAAGTACTGGTTCTCTTGCTTCTCAGCCCTCATTGTGTGCCATGGTGCTAATGCGTGTTTCCATTTCTTTGTCATTATGTCATTGCAGGGGAAGACACACCTGATACTGCTGGGGTTGTGGAGATGGTGCAGAGCCAGGAGCTGTCCGAGGGCCGACCAACCACCAGTGAGGGACGTGGTGTGCTGGTGGGTGAGAACCCACAAGTGCTGCAGGTCGTGCTCTCAAGGGGTGTCTCTGGCTGCACCTCCCCCGAGCTGTACTCAGCTGTTGACTCGGATGATGAGACCTACGTGCCGTCGCAGGTGAGTGTTCCAGGGAGGGATTCTGTTCTGTCCCACCCACCTGCACCAGGGTCAGAACCCTCAATGGGGATGTCAGTTTTGGCAGCTAGGCCTTTGGTGGTTACGGATGCAGGGTCACACTCCGCGACATCTGATCCTGTTCCTGGGCCAGCAGATCAGAGGGGGAATGCAGTCCTGCAGCCTCAGGCAGTGCCGGCACAGCAAGGCGCAGTCCGCCTTGCCCCAGACAGGTGTGGTGCCCGCCGACGTGGTGGCCGTACGCCACCTGGCAATACCGCATGGGAGCAATCCATTTACGGTATGGCTACCCAACAGGCAGCATCATCCGAGATGATGGCTCAGGCCATGGATAGGGTGGCCACTTCCATTGTCCCCCCTGAAAGGCTGATGGAGCGACTAGAGCAGGCAACCAACTCCATCTGCCAGTTACACAGGGAGGACATGTTGGCGTCCAACAGGGACAGGCGGGCGGCACTGGCGACTCTGCAGGAGGCCATCTCCATAGAGTCCCAGGGCCACAGGGAAGCCCTGAGGCAGGAGCTACATCAACTCAGGACGACTCTTGTTGAGCTTGAGGCTTCAACACACCAAAGGACAGAAAAGCAGCTGGAGCGTCTCACCCGTACGCTCTCAGCTGAGATGCAAGCAACGAGGGCGGAGGTCCGGGCATCCCGTGAGTTGTTGCATGGGGACCTCCGCACCCTCATCCTCCAGAACGAGACCTACCACACCCGCATGCTTGCAGCCATGGAGGAACAGAGTAGGGCCTTGCGTGGGCTGCCTCCCATAGTGCAACCACCTCCGGATGCAGCTGCACAGGGTGATAATAGCGACAGCAGTGATACTCCCACAATAGGGTAGCCGTGTGGGCCATGAGCCCATGGAGGTGTTTTTTTTTCCCAGGATCCACACAGGTGGGTTTTGGTGTGCACCCTGACCTCGGACCTCCTGGGTGGCCTCCCCAACACCCCCGGGCCCTTTAATGGCCATTTTTGATTTTTTTTATTTTTATTTTTATTTTTATTTTTATTTTTATTTTTATTTTTAATTTGATATTTTTCCCAATTTTTTTGGGACAATTTGTTGGCTTCCGTGGTTCCTGTGGGCATACGCTGCATTGTGGCTGGGCACATGCAGGCTTGTAATGTATTTGGTTCAGATGCCTGGGTTTGAGTCACACACACCCCTCCTGTTTCCCGTTTCCATGGGCTTGCAAAGGGTGTGCCCAAGTGACATTGAAGTACATGGTGACATTGGACTCCCACTACATGTGTGGGTAGTCTAGTCAATACTGTGTATACATTCCTAGTGCATATTGTTGTTGTGTTGTACACTGCATGTTGCATTGATGTGTAACTCATCATCTGTGTCTGCCTCCCAATTTGCAGGTCCCTACCTCATGTCTACACAAGGCCCTCTAGTCTGGAGATGGGGTCCTTGTTGGCAGCAGTGCACCTACAACTCTACATGGCGCCAACACTGTTCAGTTGGAAGTGATGGGAGTGCAGGCATTTCCAGGTGGTGAGACTACTGATTTATCACATTAGTGAGTCATGTCAATGGTAGTACCTGCTCAAGTTTGTTGTTGGTCCTGCATTACAGTGAGTATTTCAGGTGTAGCAAGTTTCAATTGGGGACACTGTACATCGCAACACTTGTCATGTTGTGGGGATTACTTTGTTTACCTGCACATAGCATGACATGGCACGGTGTGTTGTGTGACGGTGCTGGGGATGGGTTGGGTGATATGGCACTGTCCTCTTGTTGCATTTAGCAAGTGGGTATTCATTTTAGCTGCTTGAATGTGTTTCTTCACAACACTGCATTGGTGGTGTGTGTGGGTAGGGATGCACACAATGTAACACTTCCAGGTGAACAATCTCAGGCTGATATGCTTTTCACGGTTGAATCTCCAGACATTCAGGATCAGTGTCAGGTTGAGTCATCATTGACTGTCAGATGGAATGTGCCAGGCCAGTGTGCAGTCCACAGGGGTGTGATTACTATGTGAAGTAATTAGCCACTAGCTGTGTACGGGCTGCCTCCCCCCATGCCCTTTCCCCTCCCATGCGCAGCGGCTGTGCATGTGGTTGGGGATGTGGGGCCACCACCATGTCCACGGCCAGGCCCCGGCGTGTTGCAACGTTGTGCAGGACACATGCTGCCACTATGATCCTGCACACTACTGGGGGAGCGTATAACAGCTGCCCGCCAGAACGGTCAAGGGAGCGAAAGCGTGACTTTAGCACTCCGAATGTGCGCTTCACTATGCCCCGGGTTGTAATGTGGGCTGTGTTATATCTTACCTCGGGTGGCGTGGTGGGGTTCCGAATTGGCGTCATCATGTGGGGGCTGAGAGGGTAGGCACTGTCCCCTGTGGAAGTGGTGATTGGTATCATTGGTGAGGTTGTGACCTTGCTCAGTATTCAACATGCATGCATGTGCAGTGGCATACATACTCACCAAGCAGCCATGTATCGCCATGCCGCCCAGCATCTGGGTCCCGGCATAGGGTGGACATTCGGTAAATGAAGCTGTCGTGGGTGGAGCCTGGATAGTTGGCATATACTGAGGTGATGATTCCCTTGGCATTACATACTACCTGCACGTTGATGGAATGCCAGTGCTTGCGGTTCCTATAGATGTGCTCAGATGCCCTGGGGGGACGTAGAGCCACATGGGTGCAGTCGATGGCACCTAGCACTTTGGGGAATCGTGCCACACCGTAAAAATCCAGGGCGGCAGCATGCCTTTCTGCAGGTGTTCTGGGCAGGTATATGTGCCTGCGGACTGATGGGCGTGCAGTGATGATGTTCAAGACCTGGTGTAGGCAGCGTGACTGGGTGGCCTGTGACACCCCACCCACTATGGCACTTGTCCGCTGAAATGATCCAGTGGCTAAGAAGTGCAGTACATTGAGGACCTTCTCCAGGGGGCTGAGTGCTTGGGAGCACAGGGTGGGTGATGTGAGGTCATCCTCCCACTCACTCACCAGGTCCAGTATTATGTGTGGTGGAAACCTGTACCTTCCATACACCTGGTCATCAGGCATCCCGAAAAGGCTGGTTCTGGGTGTGAATATTCTGGCCCTGACTATCCTCCTCCTCCTCCTTTGGTAGCCCACTGCCACTGCTGCTAGGAACGGTATGTTCATCCTGGCGTCTGGCTTGTTATTGTTAAAGTGCGCAAATTCATGCTTTGCGCGTGTTCTAGGCGAGCGTGTGACCCGCGCACCCCTGGAATCCAGTTCCCAGTCCAATAGCGTGTGGAAATTCACATGCACAACGGGATACAGGTGCGCTGACGTACTTGCGTGTGTAAGTGCCCGCGCACCCCTGAAATACACGTACATAGGCCAATCGCGTGTACGCGCACTTTTGTCCAATTACACGCGATGACACTCTGACGTGCAGTATTTACACGTGTGCTCCGTCATCACGTGCTGGGTGGGGAACACCCGTGCGGGTCACGTCACATACGCGCTTACGCGCTGAGGGACTCTGGACCAATAGAATCGCGTATGCGTGCTTACGCGCTTACGCGCTAAGGGCCTTTCCTCGGATTTCACGCTGACGTGCCGAATTTTCACGTGCCAAATCACTCCGTATCAAGCTGGCCACGCGAAAACACACGGAAGACCACGCTCCTGCCCAGAAGGCCGAGTTACTGCCCCCCGTGCCCCGAGCAGCCTCCCACGTGCCATCTGCTGCTACCTGCCTGCCTGCCTGCCTGCCTGCTGCCACCGTGCCCTGCCATTTGGTGCCTGCACATCAGCCATCTGCAGGGGTCCAGTTGCTGTGTCCACCCCTGCTGGAACTGAAGACTCCCGACTGGGATTACATCGCTCCACAGCCCAGCCCCAGGACCCAGTTGCCCACCCACACCTGCCTCTGGGGTTGCCATGTCGGGCACTTCCACATCTGGCACCAGTGGCAACCCCAGGCCAGAGGGGCAGAGGGGCACCAGCTTCACTGCCACCGAAGTTGGTGTCCTGGTGGAGCATATCCTGGGGCAGTATGATGCCCTCTTTGGATCGTCCCGCGCCAGCAAGGATGGACGGGAGAGGATCTGGGCCGACTGTGTGGTTGCCATCAACGCAGAGGGGGTGGCAACCCGCAACGTCCAGAAGATCAAGAAGCGCTGGGAGGACTTGAGGTCCAGGACGCTTGTGAAGGCCCGGCGCCTCGTGGAGGGGGGCCGGGGCCGCATGAGTTCCATCCAGATGAGGGTCCTGGAACGCGTACGCCCAGCGCTACACGCCCAGATCCTTGAGAGGGAGGCCCGTCTGGAGTTGAGCGGTAAGTGTCCAAGCATTACTGTGTGACACAGGGCATGTTGCTGTGTGCTGGGTCTATGATACTTGCCTGTATGTGTGCCATAGGCCATGTATGCATGTATGTGTGCATGGACATCATGATAATGCATGTGCAACCAGTGATGTGTGACCCACATGGTTGTTGCATGTGTTCAAATGCCACATGGGGACCCCTATGCAGATTCTGAACATGAGAGCATGCCAGTCTCTGTACCGGGACATGGGTGGGGGTGAGGGATGGGTGCTGATGCCAGGTACATATGTGGTAGCCATGTCTGTGTGGCTGACCTGCGTGTATGTGACTTGTGCATGCCATGGATGCATGACACATGTGTGGACAATGCACAGATTCAGTGAAGCAGCCAAATTGCCCTTGTATCCGCTTTGTTTGTTGTGTTTGAGGCCAGATGGATGTGACTGAGGTGAAGTGTGTGCATGTGAAAGGCATGAGCCATGATGCATGTGAGTTCCATATCATTGAATGTTTCAAGAGTCCATTGGACATGCATGGAAATGTCCATGGCATGCAGCATGCCTGTTACTGTGTGTGTTTTGCCTGGACTGACCCATGTGTTGTGGAGGGACATGATGGAAGTGTACTTTGACAGTGGTGGTCATCTGCTATTGCTTCCTGTCTAGGGGACCATTGTACAGTACCCTGATGCTTGTGTTCTTTGTCTCCCTCTACGCAGCGGCTAGTGAAGAAGAGGGCGGAGACGGCGCTGTGGAGCAAGGCGGCGGGGATGCCCCCACGGCTGCAGCAGAAGGGGTGGGTGAGCCCCCACAGGGGCCTGCTACGGGGGGAGACGGTGAGGAGCCATCCAGGTTGGTGGTTTGCACAGAGGAGGAGGAGGCCGCCACTGGGGCACACATGGGGCCTGGTGGGGGCATCCCTGCTGGTGCAAGTGGTGCAGTCCAGGGCCAGGGGCAGGAGGCAGCACAGGTCACCGTGGAGGGGCCTGTGCATGTCGCTGTCCCTGACCCTGTGAGTGCACCACCATGCACCAGCAGGGATGCCCCGTCCCAGGCCCGTCCGCAGGTAGAGGGGATGTCCATGTCACCTGACTCCCCTCCACCTGCGGACGTGGGAACCCCTGGCCGTGCGGAGAAGGTCCTGATTGGGGTCGCGATGCGCACGGCTGTGATTCGTGATGCCGTGCGTGCTTCCCGGGAGGAGCACGCACGTCATCACGAAGTGCACCGTGCCGACGTGGCCCAATTGGGATCGGCCATGTTCGGGGGTTTCCTGCATGTGTTGGCCAATGTGGCGGCCCTCTCCTCCTCTGTGCAGGCTATCCACCAGTCGTTCTCCTTGCCGTCTTCCAGCCCAGATGCCACCAGGGCCCCCTGTGGACCTGCCCCGACCAATGCAGCCAGCTCGGTGGGGATCCCATCCCTGCCACAGTTGGGAGTCGGAGGTCCAGCAGGGGTGGACAACACAGCAACTGGACCCTAGCAGATGGAAGATGTGACAGCATCATCAGGCAGGGCACGTGCACGACGGCGTCGGTGGTTTCCATCAGCCTGGATGCCGTCGTGCTGGCAGAGGCAGTGGCGTCGGAGGCAGCAGCGGGCTCGACGTGGGAGGCATCATGGCTCGGGCCATCAAGATCAGAGGGGCAGGCATCGGCCGGAGGGCAGGGCAACCCTGGGATGGTGGTGTCTTCCGTGTGGGAGCAGTTGGTCCAGCGGATAGGTGCGGAGCGGCAGCGGGCGGAAGAGGAGCGGCTCGCCATGGTCAGGGCGGAGTTCTCCATGCGTCGGGCGTTGAGGCGGGCTGAGTGCCTCGAGGAAGCTCGCAGGGAGTTTGAGCTGAACATGGGGTTATCCCTGCGAGACCTCGGGGCCAGGACAGAGCCCCGCCTCCAGGACATCGACATGGAGTTCGATGATGCCCTGGCCAGCAACATCAACAAGTGAGCCGCAGGACTTGCCCGCTGCCTTTGTATATAGTTATATAGTTAGTTAGTGTTAGGTTTCCTTTATTTGTTTTTATTATTTTGGACCGCTCGGACAATGGCCACTTTTTTGTATATATTTTTTTCATTAGGTAGTAGTAGGTTTCCTTTATGGTGTTGGGCTCATGGACCCTGGTACATTCCTGTATTTAGTTTGTTTTTTGAAGGAACATTTTCTTTTTTTCATTATTGTGTTCACCATGTGGAAATGGTTTTTCATTCTTTTCCTTCTACTTGATATTGCTTTGGTCAACATTTGTTTTTGTATTCCTTTTTCTTTTTTTGATTTTTACTTTTGTTCTCCGACATGGACCATTTATTTTGTTATCCACATAGTTGTATGTTTGATTTGTTTACTTATTTTTAATCTTTAATACATTTTTTATTTTTACTTCCACTTGTGTTATTTTGTCTTTGGTTTCATACATGTCATGATATGGGTTTTGACATTCACTTGCAGCCATTGTGTATGTGTGTGTGACGGACATGTGTTCATTTACATACTTGCCATTGGGGTTGTGTCATGTAATTGCATTCACTATGTGGGTGGATGCAATCCTTGCCTGGGTGTTTGTGCTGGTATGCTGCCCATTACTGCCATGATTGTGTATCGTCAGGACCTGGGGGCAGGGGAACATGGGTGGGGGCCTTCTGGCAGGTGCCCCACAGTGCTGGGGGGTGGGGGTGGTGGGAGACATGAGTGGGGGCCTGGTGGAGGGTGCCCCTGGTGACTGGGGGGGTGGGGGTGATAGGGGACATGAGTGGGGGCCTGGTGGAGGGTGCCCCTGCACTGCTGGGGGTGGGGGTGGTGGGAGACATGAGTGGGGGCCTGGTGGAGGGTGCCCCTGGTGGCGGGGGGGTGGGGGTGATAGGGGACATGAGTGGGTGCCTGGTGGAGGCTGCCCCTGCACTGCTGGGGGGTGGGGGTGGTGGGAGACATGAGTGGGGGCCTGGTGGAGGGTGCCCCTGGTGACTGGGGGGTGGGGTTGATAGGGGACATGAGTGGGTGCCTGGTGGAGGCTGCCCCTGCACTGCTGGGGGGTGGGGGTGGTGGGGGACATGAGTGGGGGCCTGGTGGAGGGTGCCTCTGGTGACTGGGGGGGTGGGGGTGGTGGGAGACATGAGTGGGGGCCTGGTGGAGGGTGCCCCTGGTGGCGGGGGGGTGGGGGTGATAGGGGACATGAGTGGGGGCCTGGTGGGGGCTGCCCCTGGATGCTGGGGGGTGGGGGTGGTGGGTGACATGGGTGGGGGCCTGGTGGAGGCTGCCCCTGCACTGCTGGGGGGTGGGGGTGGTGGGAGACATGAGTGGGGGCCTGGTGGAGGGTGCCCCTGGTGGCGGGGGGGTGGGGGTGGTGGGAGACATGAGTGGGGGCCTGGTGGAGGGTGCCCCTGGTGACTGGGGGGGTGGGGGTGGTGGGAGACATGAGTGGGGGCCTGGTGGAGGGTGCCCCTGGTGACTGGGGGGGTGGGGGTGGTGGGAGACATGAGTGGGGGCCTGGTGGAGGGTGCCCCTGGTGACTGGGGGGGTGGGGGTGGTGGGAGACATGAGTGGGGGCCTGGTGGAGGGTGCCCCTGGATGGTGGGGGGTGGGGGTGGTGGGAGACATGAGTGGGGGCCTGGTGGAGGGTGCCCCTGGTGACTGGGGGGGTGGGGGTGGTGGGAGACATGAGTGGGGGCCTGGTGGAGGGTGCCCCTGGTGACTGGGGGGGTGGGGGTGGTGGGAGACATGAGTGGGGGCCTGGTGGAGGGTGCCCCTGGTGACTGGGGGGGTGGGGGTGGTGGGAGACATGAGTGGGGGCCTGGTGGAGGGTGCCCCTGGTGACTGGGGGGGTGGGGGTGATAGGGGACATGAGTGGGGGGCTTGGTGGGGGCTGCCCCTGCACTGCTGGGGGGTGGGGGTGGTGGGCGACATGGGTGGGGGCCTGGTGGAGGGTGCCCCTGGTGGCGGGGGGGTGGGGGTGATAGAGGACATGAGTGGGTGCCTGGTGGAGGCTGCCCCTGCACTGCTGGGGGGTGGTGGTGGTGGGAGACATGGGTGGGGGCCTGGTGGAGGGTGCCCCTGGTGACTGGGGGGGTGGGGGTGGTGGGAGACATGAGTGGGGGCCTGGTGTAGGGTGCCCCTGGTGACTGGGGGGTGGGGGTGATAGGGGACATGAGTGGGGGCCTGGTGGAGGGTGCCCCTGCACTGCTGGGGGGTGGGGGTGGTGGGAGACTTGAGTGGGGGCCTGGTGGAGGGTGCCCCTGGTGACTGGGGGGGTGGGGGTGGTGGGAGACATGAGTGGGGGCCTGGTGGAGGGTGCCCCTGGTGACTGGGGGGGTGGGGGTGATAGGGGACATGAGTGGGGGCCTGGTGGGGGCTGCCCCTGCACTGCTGGGGGGTGGGGGTGGTGGGAGACATGGGTGGGGGCCTGGTGGAGGCTGCCCCTGCACTGCTGGGGGGTGGGGGTGGTGGGAGACATGAGTGGGGGCCTGGTGGAGGCTGCCCCTGGTGGCGGGGGGTGGGGGTGATAGGGAACATGAGTGGGTGCCTGGTGGAGGCTGCCCCTGCACTGCTGGGGGGTGGGGGTGGTGGGAGACATGAGTGGGGGCCTGGTGGAGGGTGCCCCTGGTGGCGGGGGGGTGGGGGTGATAGGGGACATGAGTGGGTGCCTGGTGGAGGCTGCCCCTGCACTGCTGGGGGGTGGGAGACATGAGTGGGGGCCTGGTGGAGGGTGCCCCTGGTGGCGGGGGGGTGGGGGTGATAGGGGACATGAGTGGGGGCCTGGTGGCGGCTGCCCCTGGATGCTGGGGGGTGGGGGTGGTGGGTGACATGGGTGGGGGCCTGGTGGAGGGTGCCCCTGGTGGCTGGGGGGTGGGGGTGGTGGGTGACATGGGTGGGGGCCTGCTGGCAGGTGCCCCACAGTGCTGGGGGGTGGGGGTGGTGGGTGACATGAGTGGGGGCCTGGTGGAGGCTGCCCCTGGTGACTGGGGGGGTGGGGGTGGTGGGAGACATGAGTGGGGGCCTGGTGGAGGGTGCCCCTGGATGGTGGTGGGTGGGGGTGGTGGGAGACATGAGTGGGGGCCTGGTGGAGGGTGCCCCTGGTGACTGGGGGGGTGGGGGTGGTGGGAGACATGAGTGGGGGCCTGGTGGAGGGTGCCCCTGGTGACTGGGGGGGTGGGGTGGTGGGAGACATGAGTGGGGGCCTGGTGGAGGGTGCCCCTGGTGGCGGGGGGGTGGGGGTGATAGGGGACATGAGTGGGTGCCTGGTGGAGGCTGCCCCTGCACTGCTGGGGGGTGGGGGTGGTGGGAGACATGAGTGGGGGCCTGGTGGAGGGTGCCCCTGGTGACTGGGGGCTGGGGGTGGTGGGAGACATGAGTGGGGGCCTGGTGGAGGGTGCCCCTGGTGACTGGGGGGGTGGGGGTGATAGGGGACATGAGTGGGGGGCCTGGTGGAGGGTGCCCCTGCACTGCTGGGGGGTGGGGGTGGTGGGAGACATGAGTTGGGGCCTGGTGGAGGGTGCCCCTGGTGGCAGGGGGGTGGGGGTGATAGGGGACATGAGTGGGTGCCTGGTGGAGGCTGCCCCTGCACTGCTGGGGGGTGGGGGTGGTGGGAAACATGAGTGGGGGCCTGGTGGAGGGTGCCCCTGGTGACTGGGGGGGTGGGGTGGTGGGAGACATGAGTGGGGGCCTGGTGGAGGGTGCCCCTGGTGACTGGGGGGGTGGGGGTGATAGGGGACATGAGTGGGGGCCTGGTGGGGGCTGCCCCTGCACTGCTGGGGGGTGGGGTGGTGGGAGACATGGGTGGGGGCCTGGTGGAGGCTGCCCCTGCACTGCTGGGGGGTGGGGGTGGTGGGAGACATGAGTGGGGGCCTGGTGGAGGCTGCCACTGGTGGCGGGGGTGGGGGTGATAGGGGACATGATTGGGTGCCTGGTGGAGGCTGCCCCTGCACTGCTGGGGGGTGGGGGTGGTGGGATACATGAGTGGGGGCCTTGTGGAGGGTGCCCCTGATGGCGGGGGGGTGGGGGTGATAGGGGACATGAGTGGGGGCCTGGTGGGGGCTGCCCCTGGATGCTGGGGGGTGAGGGTGGTGGGTGACATGGGTGGGGGCCTGGTGGAGGGTGCCCCTGGTGGCTGGGGGGTGGGGGTGGTCGGTGACATGGGTGGGGGCCTGCTGGCAGGAGCCCCACAGTGCTGGGGGGTGGGGGTGGTGGGTGACATGAGTGGGGGCCTGGTGGAGGCTGCCCCTGGTGACTGGGGGGGTGGGGGTGGTGGGAGACATGAGTGGGGGCCTGGTGGAGGGTGCCCCTGGATGGTGGGGGGTGGGGGTGGTGGGAGACATGAGTGGGGGTCTGGTGGAGGGTGCCCCTGGTGACTGGGGGGGTGGGGGTGGTGGGAGACATGAGTGGGGGCCTGGTGGAGGGTGCCCCTGGTGACTGGGGGGGTGGGGGTGATAGGGGACATGAGTGGGGGCCTGGTGGAGGGTGCCCCTGCACTGCTGGGGGTGGGGGTGGTGGGAGACATGAGTGGGGGCCTGGTGGAGGGTGCCCCTGGTGGCGGCGGGGTGGGGGTGATAGGGGACATGAGTGGGTGCCTGGTGGAGGCTGCCCCTGCACTGCTGGGGGGTGGGGGTGGTGGGAGACATGAGTGGGGGCCTGGTGGAGGGTGCCCCTGGTGACTGGGGGGGTGGGGGTAGTGGGAGACATGAGTGGGGGCCTGGTGGAGGGTGCCCCTGGTGACTGGGGGGTGGGGGTGATAGGGGACATGAGTGGGGGCCTGGTGGGGGCTGCCCCTGCACTGCTGGGGGGTGGGGGTGGTGGGAGACATGGGTGGGGGCCTGGTGGAGGCTGCCCCTGCACTGCTGGGGGGTGGGGGTGATGGGAGACATGAGTGGGGGCCTGGTGGAGGCTGCCCCTGGTGACTGGGGGGGTGGGGGTGGTGGGAGACATGAGTGGGGGCCTGGTGGAGGCTGCCCCTGGATGGTGGGGGGTGGGGGTGGTGGGAGACATGAGCAGGTGTGCAGGGTAGTCCCCTGTTTTGTGGGCTGCCTGCAGGGGCCGTGGAGGGTGTACAGGGAACACCTGTGAGGACCCACCCAGCCTAATCGCGTGTGTAACTTCCCACGCACCCCTGTAATACACGTACCAAGCCAAATCGCGTGTGATAATTCCCGCGCACCCCTGAAATACACGCGCCCAGGCTATTCGCGTGTGGAAATTCCCGCGCACCCCTGAAATACACGTACCCTGCTGTAATCGCGTGTGGGACTTCCTGCGCACCCCTGAAATACACGCGCCCAGGCTATTCGCGTGTGGAAATTCCCGCGCACCCCTGAAATACACGTACCCTGCTGTAATCGCGTATGGGACTTCCCGCGCACCCCTGAAATACACGCGCCCAGGCTATTCGCGTGTGGAACTTCCCGCGCACCCCCGAAATACACGCGCCCAGGCTATTCGCGTGTGGAACTTCCCGCGCACCCCTGAAATACACGCGCCCAGGCTATTCGCGTGTGGAACTTCCCGCGCACCCCTGAAATACACGCGCCCTGCTGTAATCGCGTGTGGGACTTCCCGCGCACCCCTGAAATACACGTACCCTGATGGAATCGCGTGTGGAACTTCCCGCGCACCCCTGAAATACACCTACCCTGATGGAATCGCGTGTGGAACTTCCCACGCACCCCTGAAATCCACGTACCCGGCCAAATCGCGTGTGAGACTTCCCGCGCACCCCGGTATACACGCACACGTATTTTTTGTCAGCGTGTCCGTGTTTGTGGGTACCCCTTTGCACGTCATTTGTCCAGGAGGGCCACAGTATAGGACATTCTTCATGGCAGTATATGGGTGCTATTTGTTGGCGCACCTTTTGGCGCACATTTCTTACAGCCGCAGAGACGCTACCGCCTGCTTTCTTGTGGCGGTCGTGTTTGTGCCTGTGCGCTGGTTTGAGCGTGCGCTTTTTTGCCCTATTCTATTCCATGAATACGTGTTGTAGGCGAGCGTGTGGGCGTTCCGCGCACTTGTGCCCTGTACTTCCCCCGTGACGCCCACGTTTTTGCAAGTTGTTCCCCATTCCGAGTGTTACGCCCGTGTTCCGCCTACTTTTGTTGCGTGTGCCGCGCTATGTGCGAATTTCGCTGTGGCCTGTGCGATTTTCGCTGTGACCTGGCGCACGCTGTTAGATGGCCTGTGCGCCAACGTGCGCGGCGCACTTTTTATCGCACATCCGCTGGTTTTCTCGTGCACGGACTTCCATGAATCCATGAATCGACGTGCGCTGCTTTTCGTGCGATTTTCGCACTTTCACTGCGATTTTCGCTATTTCACTGCGATTCGCACGTTTTTGCCCACTTGCGCCGCGCTAATTATTCCATGAATCGGCCTGCTAGTCTCCACATGTTTCAATTCCAAAATGTCATATGATTTAATACTTATTTTATGAATGTCTTAAATAATTAAAACTAGTGATTGTTAAAATCTTTCACCTATGACCTGGCCTTTTAAGTTCTATTTTCTTATACCTAATAGCCATTTCTCTGCCTTATATAACGAGGACACTTTGGAATACAGCGGGTGGGAGGGTATTGGTGGGGAATTCCCAACTTACATATTTGAGAATGGTGAGACACTGGTATTTACCTCAAAGGAGGCGGAGGCTGCAATACAATATCAACCCTGTGGTAAGGTCTCCTGGCTAGATATGATCCCAGTGGATTACATGGCCACGGTAGTGGCCATGTAGTTATGGTTAAGTTGCTGTTTCCATAGGAAGAGCACTTTTTGGGCGGCTTATAACTTCGCTCTCCCTGGACGGATCCTCACCAAACTTTGCAAAAAAAGTATTTGGGTCACTCAGATTTTTTTTGCAAAGTTTGGTGAGGATTCTTTCAGGGGGGGCAAAGTTATAGGGGGGTCCCAAAACTTTTTTTTACCATAGGCTGAATGGTAAAATTGTTTTGCTCGCGTCTACAGCCCAAACCGCTGGACGGATTTTCACCAAATTTGGACCACGAGCAGCGGATTGGTCCAGAAAGCATGCTTTTGCAAATTTGGTGAAAATCCGTCCAGTAGTTTAAAAAAATGTGTGATATCTGTGTTCGGTCCGCGGATGGACTTCCCTGTTCGCTCCGCGGACAGTGTCCTGATTGGCCAATCGTCTTGCGTGATTTTCTCGGACATGCAACATGTTCGCTGATTGGACGGCGTGGAGAGTGAAGCGCGTCAGATTTTCAATAGCGCCCGTCATCTTGGATTCGCGGTCGTCCACGGACAGCGCAGTGAAACTTTGTTCAAAATTTGTATTTAGTAGAGTGTGTTGGTGTGTAGGAGTGAGGAGTGTTTGGGGAGGGTGGGAGTGTATGAGATAGGATGAAAGTTGTGTTTTTTATGTGTTAGACATTCTTTCTGTGTTCGATTTGTCTGCGGACATCACGGGTGTTCTGAAATGTTCTAAATAAACTAAATGCGGGGTGTTCTGAGGACTCAATATGTGTCCGTTTTGTTCGCAAGCAAACTGAAACTGTTCTAAGAACACTCGCAATGTCCTGAAATGTTCGCAAATAAACGAAATGGGGGTGTTCTGAGGACACTGTCCGTATTGTTCGTTGTCAAGTTGAATGTGTTCTAAGAACACTCGCAGTGTCCTGAAATGTTCGCAAATAAACAAGATGATGGTGTTTCTGAAGACGCTTCTAAGAACACTCGCGGTGTCCGGGGAATGTTCGTAGGGGGTGTCCTGAGGACGCTGTCTGTATTGTTCTCTGTCAAGTTGAATGTGTTCTAAGAACACTGGCGGTGTCCTGAAATGTTCGCAAATAAACAAAATGGAGGTGTTCTGAAGACATTTCTAAGAACATTCCCGGTGTTTTGGAATGTTCGTAGTGGGTGTCCTGAAGGCGTAGTCCGTATTGTTCGCTGGCAAGTTGAATGTGTTCTAAGAACACTCGCAGTGTCCTGAAATGTACGCAAATAAACAAAATGGGGGTGTCCTGAGGACGCTGTCCGTATTGTTCTCTGTCAAGTTGAATGTGTTCTTAGAACACTCATGGTGTCCTGAAATGTTCGCAAATAAACGAAATGGGGGTGTTTTGAGGACACTGTCCGTATTGTTCGTTGTCAAGTTGAATGTGTTCTAAGAACACTCGCTTTGTCCTGAAATGTTCACAAATAAACAAAATGGGGGTGTTCTGAAGACGTTTCTAAGAACATTCGCGGTGTCCTGGAATGTTCGTAGGGGGTGTCCTGAAGGCGTAGTCCGTATTGTTCGCTGGCAAGTTGAATGTGTTCTAAGAACACTCGCAGTGTCCTGAAATGTTCGCAAATAAACAAAATGGGGGTGTCCTGAGGACACTGTCCGTATTGTTCGTTGTCAAGTTGAAAGTGTTCTAAGAACTATTGCGTTGTTCTGAAATGTTCGTAGGGGGCGGACATTAAAAGTTTCCATAGACCATAGTTGAAATGTTTGACTCTATGGATGTGATATGCTGAGATGGTTGTTGCCAGGGCATAGAGTCTTGGGTGCATGGCCATTTGGCCATCCACCCAAGACTGTATGCCCTGGCAACAACCACCGCAGCAAATCACATTCATATTTGCTTATAACTTTGGGTGAAAAACAAATGTATAAGGAACAAAGGTATTAGATACTATGGATGTGATATGCTGCTATGGTTCTTCTTATTATTGTATACTTACTGTTTGGTCTAGTAACCGAGTCCATGCTTTTCTTGTTAATTTCTGTGATAAAAGAAAATACCATGTTAGTATTAATATTTTGTAATGACTTATTACATTGTATAATCAATATACTTTTTTTTTTGGACCCTCATATTTAGTAGATTACAAATAAGAGTACTGTGCAATTTGCTCAGTTTCTGTATTTGTTGCTAAAATCATTGGGTCTGTGGGAGAAAAAAAAATCCATGTTGTATTAAAAAAAAACCTTTTTCTGTTATGCTACTGTATATTTGTTTGTTTGTTTTCAGTGTTCACTTGTTGTTTCTGGCTAATGCTTAATACTTTGGCTTGTTGTATTTTTTTGGAGCAGTAACATATTATTTATTTGTTTTGATATTATAAAATTTTGGAGCAGTTAGATACCAATGGGCGTATTTCAACTGTCAATTTTTTTTAGATATTTTAGTGGTATTGATTTATCTATTTGGATATTGTTAAATTTTGGGACAGTTAGATACCAATTGGCGTATTCTAACTGTATATTATTTGGTCTAATTTAGTGGTATTCATTTATCTGATTAGTTGTTGTACAATCTTTGAGCAGTTAGATAGCTTTTGGAGTATTCTAACAGTTTATATTTTTTTAACACAAGTTTACTTAGGGTTTAAATACAGTTTAGTTATCAAATTTTGGTTTTAAGAACATCAAATAAGCGTTTGTAAGATTGCCTGGTAATCTCTGCTTTAGAGTAATGGTACTATCATTACATTCAAACCATCCACATTTCTTTTTTATATATGCAGTGTAGTGCCCTGAATTGGTTGTGGCTCCTGCGTGGTAGATTATACCTATTGTTGTGAAGGTTTTCTTACCAAGTGATATTTGACCTTGTGTGAATCCAGTCAGCTTGCAGTTGTTTTTGGTACCATCTGCATTGTAACGTAGAAGCATTAGTGTTATGTATTTACTATGTGTTTCTATTACTAACGTGGAGCGATTATCTGAATTTCAGGTAGAGCATAATCTACCATGGTTTGTATTTTGTACAAGTTGCTTAAATGGAATGGATTCATAATTTGGTATTGATATATATATGAAGCGTTCATTGGGGATTTCTTCTTGTGTCACATTGTTGCAGAGAGTGCATGTATGTTTCCACATGTATGAAATCTGAAAGATTTCATTTATAGGTATGTTTTTGTTTTCCAGTACTTGTAGTAAGTACATTAGAAATTCTTGTGGATCTTCCTGTGAATTTATAGTGAATTTCACCATTCCAGCACAGTAGTCCAATTGTTGTCTTATTCCAAAAACACTATGCGTGTTGTCAGGATTGTTTGCTGCATTTCTGTGAAGTACAAACATTTGCAAACACAATGGGTCTGTACTGTGTAAGTAAATGTTGTCAACAATTGGTGGTAATTGGAATAGAATATTCATTGCTACATTTGCGTAGCAACTTACACCAACTATATTTGAGAATTTAAATGGTCCAGGTAGTTCTGTATCTAACTGCTTTTTTTGGAGTTTGTCTTCCTTCTTTAAAGAAGTACTTGGTTTACTTTCCCTAATTGATTCTTTTTTGCTTGTGGTACTTGATAAAGTATTAGTTTCTTTTACTCTCTTTGGAGGATTTGCAGTGACATCCTGTTGCATTTCTGTTTGATTTATTTTTCTTTTATAACGTTTTACTTTTTGTGGAACAGAATACGTGTTTAGGTGGGGGGTGTGTAGTGAGCGAAGTCTATTGTATTCTAAAATGCAAGGAATATCAGCGTTTATTTTACTTGCATCAAAGTTGATTAGAAATAGACCGTCAAGTGTACGTAAGCGTGATAGTGCTACACAGCTCATGCCTTCTTTAAAGACTGTGTTACCAATATCTATCATTGTTTTGTCTAGGGTAAGACCTTGTGATTTATGAATCGTGACTGCGTATGCAAGAGTTAGAGAAAATTGTTCTCTGCGTACATACATATCTTTGAAGAGAAGGAATCTAGCTGTTGAGCGTCCTATCCTTTTTACTTCTGAAAGTTTGTCAAAGAGTATAATGACAAACTGAATTTTGTTGTCGCGTGGTTATGTTTGAAGGCCAACAACTGTACCCAGTGCTCCATTAACTAGTCCTTGGTCCACGACAAGGTTACGTTTAAGCATTACTCTGCAATTTAAGGATAATTTTAATATCTTTTCTAAGCCTGCTGTGTTTGAGATTGATTTTTCTAAACTATTTAGTCTTGTTGTGGCTTGGTCACACATGGGTAGTGTCATACCATGTACATCTAGTTTGTCTGTGGCACTAATTTCCATGATTGGTTGCATTTCTTTACTTAGCATGATTTCATTGAATTTGAAACAGCTTGCAAGAGTTGGCATTAAGGCCATACAATTGACATTTGTGTGGGCTAATTGTTCCATAACATCTGTAGCACATACATTATCGCCATAAAGTGCATTAATGTGCCGGGTTTTCAATATTCCTTCTGCTTCTTTAGAAAGTATACCAACTCTGATACTTTTTAAAATGTTGGCATAAGTGAGATCTGCAGATTGCCGCATGTTTTCTGTTAATACTCTGTATTGGAAATGTTGCCAAAGGTTGACATTTCCAATGCTGCCAACAGTTTTACGGCAGAGTTTGTGTCCTAATGTTTTAAAAATAGGCTCACCTTGTACTGGTGTTAATTGAAGCAGATCTCCAAAAACAATAATGTGTTTTCCTGCAAAGAGCTCTTCATAGTCTGTTTTGTGTACTTCTTGTAATCTGAGGTGAATCAAAGCTACCATCAGGTTGGAGACCATGTTCACTTCAACTATTAGTAGCATTTTCATTTGTTTCAATACTCTGTGTAATTCCATTGCAGCTTCTGCTGAAAGTTTGTAATAGTCTAATTTGTTCGGGTGTTCTACTGGTAATAGTAGTAATCGGTGTAATGTAACACCACCAATGTTGTAGGCAGCGTAGTATAGGTTTATAATTATGGCAGGAACATTCTTTATTTTCATGTTTTACACCATGTGCAATTTGTTTTGTTGCTTCTTGAAAAATGCTACCTTGCTCATTGTTTAGTTTTGATTGTAGTATAGTTCAGTCTTCCTTATCTTCATACTGACACATGGTGTTTTCTACTTCTATCCTAGTTAATTCTGCCTCATTTATTATTAGTGGTTCTCCCAGTGGCTCTTGGCTTCCTGTTACAGAAGGTTGACTACTGTCAGAGTGTCCTTATCTAGTTGGGCTTGGAGTTCTTCTTCGTGTTGCTGTTCATTGTGCAACATTGTTTTTTACTGTGTAAAGTTTACATCAGTTATAGTGCTTTCATTTGCTTTGAAAGCATCCTCATATGAGTCATAGTTATCTAGTAATTGTTCTTCTTTTCTCCATGGTTTGAAGAGTTGTAGCAGGGACATGTAATATACTTCTTTATGATGAGGAGTCTTTAATGACAATTTGATATGATTAATAAAATTTGGTTTAGTGAGTTTAACTAGCTGCCTTCACAGTTTATCACTCTATATTTACCTTTTTTTCATCAGGTTTCATATTATTTTTGTATGTGTAGTTTTGGGCTTTGTGGTATAGAGACATGTTTTCCAAAGTATTACTTCTGTTTGGGTAGTATGTGTCCAATAAATTGTTTTTTAAAATGTCTTGGCTGTTGGGATCATGTTTGGCTATTGTTTCTATATCTTCATATGATTTTAGAACTCTTTTTCTAGATTTAGCTGGACCAAGACTTAGCCATACTATATTTTCAGATTTACCATGCAATGCAGTACCAGTTAAGCGATCAGCTGCTTCATATGATCCACATTCTCTATGGGTGAGCATTTTTATACCCAAGCTGTATAATTTCTGAGATACTGTTTTATCTGATGACAGGTCATTCCAGAGGTCTTGGAGCTCTGTCTTTTCTGCTTTAGTTAAGTATGCTGTGACATATCGTGCAACTGCAGTAGAATTGTCTGCAATCTACTGCACATCTATGTTTGCATTCCATAAGTGGGCAATGATTGCATTATAATCATTGATATATTTTTCTTCTTCTTTTCTTTTTTATGTAATATGTATTTTTAGGTGACTTACCTTTAACACTATGTCTAACTGAAGACATGAGGTTGTTCACTTGACCTGCATTTGTAACTGGTCTAGGGAAACCAAATCGGCATTTGGTGTAGTATTTCCCTTTGTTTTTGTATTTGCGACGACAATATTTTCCACATTTGTGTCTTTGAAATTGTAAAATTTGTGCATGAAGATCACTATAAAGGACATATTTTTCAATAAACTGTAAAACAGTGGCATCACTGTCTTGACCAAATTTAGGAGCATCTTTAATCCATAAAAGCATGTGGATATGTGGTGCTCCTCTGGCTTGGTATTCTTTTCTCCAAAAGAAGTGTTGCACTTCTCCAAGGGGAGGAACAGTTTTATTACAAATAAAATGTAGCATAGCAATGAAGCGATGGTGAAAATATCTTGAAACATTAACAGGATCCAAAGAACAAAATTCTCCAGGTGTTAGTATATCTATGTTTGTTTTGTTTTTATTTGATATGCATAGGAAATCATGTAAATCTTCCCATGCATATTCTGCACAACTTAATGTAACAAACCAAGTGGGTGGGCCAAGGTTTCTGATCATACAACGTACATCTCCATGACGTTGAAACCAGTACTTTTAGTACCACGCTTATTTGCTAATAGTTATGTAATATTTGATTGTAAAGCCTCATCTTTTTGTTGCACTTTTTCTAATAATTGTGTAGCTGTCATATTTTGAAAGTTTGATCCTGATTTTAATATGTCTGCAACTCTGTAACATAAAGTTGCTAGTTCACTTTCAAAGAGTAGGTGGAATATGTATTCCACATTTTGTCTAAATCTGGGATCTTCAGAATACATCCGTAATGAGCAGTATTCTGAAGCTGATATTTGAATAGGTCTATCATCATACCTTCCTCCTTTGCCAGTAGGAAAGAGTAGAGGAAAAGCATGTGCTTCTATACTTTTTTCCCATATGCTGATTGGCGATCCTTTTGTTTGACGCATTTGGTAAGTTTCCAGTGCATCTTCTACGGTGTCATTACAGTGCAAAGGATGAATTGTATAATGGTCTAAAGTATTTGATATTGTAGCAGGATCTAGTAGCTCAAATTGACCAGCTTCTTGTGTTTCTTGAATTATTTCAGTTGTATCTTTCAAGTTTTCTTCAATATTAGTTTCTTTGTAATATTAATTATTCTCTTTAAGATATTGGAAGGCTTGTCTAACTTTATATAAATCTACCAGATGTTGCCATATTTTTTTGTCTTTTGTAGGTACTCCATTTACTAAGATAATTAAAGATTGCTGCATTGGACGTTGCACTCCTAGAGTATGCACATTTTCTTTTAGATCTAATGGTAAATAAACAACTTTTCCACGAATGCCTTTTACCAATTCAGAAGGAGGTAATTTTGCTGTTTTTGGTTGAATGCATATTATTGCTTGAAATGGGTCTACTGTTTGAATTATGATGCTCTCATATAAATTAAGTTGTTGTAGGGGTTTTGGTACTGGGTATAATTCCAAATAATTTGTGATAGCACGTGAAGGAGTTTGGTTGTTGTCAAGTTTTGCAGTGCAGCAACTGCAAAGTATTAAGGGCTCAGTTATTTCATATATGTTTTCTGCTACTAGGTAGAGAGCTAATTCAAACCATTTAGAATCTTCATTGTCTTCTATTTTGTATGATAGGTCTACAGTTTTTGTGTTACTTTTATAAAAAGTTCTACGGCAACATACACATACATGGTTTGGTACTTCAGCTGATGTACTTTTAAATTTTAGTATTTCTTTTTTGTATGTGTTTAGCAAAAAGTTGCAATGTGTAGAATTGTTGCTTAATTGTTTAAAGCTATTTCATTCTGTAAATGGCTTTCACTTCCAAAATATTTTTTATGGATATAGTGAATTTCTTCAAGTAGGTCTTTTGCTGTACCATGTAGAAGGATGTTATTTAACTTTGCTAGTGCTAAAGCAGGACTTTTAGCATAGTACAGTTTATAGACTAGATTTCTTATAGTTGAATGATGTGTTGATATCCTTTTGATATCATGGAAAGTGGTTTTACAAGTAGGTCCTGTAATGCAGGCCAATGAATGTCCTTGTAGTCCTGTGTACTTGCGCACTGGACAGGTATCCAAATTTTGCAGTAATTTAATTTTGATTTTGTCTTTGCTTTTTACATATTTATTGAGGAATTGGCGTAAAGATTTGAAACATTGTTTGGGAATGTTACACATTGACGTGCATGGCCATTTGTACACTAGACGTTCTGATTCAGTTGAATGGAGGGATAACTCTAAGTTTTCAGGGCATATTTTTGTAAGGAGTACTTCTTGTTCCATTATGGTATTATTCACTTTTTCATAACCTCGACCACTGCTATGTATGGCAATTGTATTTGTTTGCTTTTGTTTGTACGCTTCTTCATTAAAATATGGTTCTGTGCTCGTAGTGTGATTCCATTCACCTCTGCAGATACTTAAGAAGTTCTTTCTGTTGACATTTCGCTTATTGAGAAGTCTTTTTTGTAATTTAGTTATTAGTTTTGTTAGTGGTTTCATTTTGTTTAACAGTAAAATAAATAACTTTCTTTTCAGAAGAATTCACTGTCCATCAACGCTTCTAAGATTAATTTCCTACGATAGGTTTTAAGCATTGAACCTGATTTCTCTCCTGTTTTTATAAGATTTTGAAGGACTTTGTGACGGTACATTTTGGCTAAAATACTTTTCTTGGTATGCTTACTTTGCACTATATTAAAATTTGAAGAAGTAGTTTTATCTGTAGTGATAGCTGATTTTCTGTTAATTGTTTTTTGGTTTGTTTTACATTTTGATAGAGGAGGCAAAGTTTTTGTACTTGAAACTTCTTGTGTTTCACTAAATGACTGTATTAGCTGTTTTGTTTCAACTTTTTTTTACAAATTCTGCTAGAGATGGATGCTTATGTTGGACACTTTTATTTTCATTTGCTCTACTTTTGCGTTGCTTTCTACGGACTTGACTTTTGGTAGGCATTATTTAGGGTCTGTTGAAAAAAATAAAGAAGATATGGGTTGGGGTGTTCTGGAATGTATGTGTGCTGTGTGCATGAGTGTTTGGGTAAGATGATAAAAATGTATGTAATGGTGTGTGATTGTGCATTGGGAACTACAACTAGTAGGGATAGGTATTCTTGAATTTATGTGTTACTAAACTGGGGTTCAGATGACAAAAAAAAAGTAAGCTATTGGTGTGGAAAAGTACAAATAGTAAATCTAATGTATACAATTAAAACAGTTGTTTGTTCTATAAAATGAAAATTGTAGTGGTTCACTTGGGTAATTTGTGTGTCCAAACATAGGAATTTGTGGGCCATTCTGGCTGTAAATCGCTGTTTAAGACATGGACATTTTTGGACAAAATGGTACACAATCTCTATTTTAGGCACCAAAATAGCTTGTATTAATGTTATAGTATGTTTGATTAATAATACAAATATCATGGTGATATTCTACTTACTTTTTTTCTTAAATTAACAGGTAACTTCTTAGTTCTTTGTTCTTCGATTTCGGCTGCTTCTTTACAGTAGACTGGTCTTCACTGCAATTGTAAAAGCTTCAAATTAGTAACTTTGTTTGTATATAGCGCTGTTTTTAATTTAGATATTGATTTTTTAATTGAAATCCTCAGTGCCTTCTTTAAAACCATTAAACTAATTTATTTACATAAGATGCATCAGTTCAGTACATATGATTTGTTTGCTTTTGTTTGTACGCTTCTTCATTAAAATATGGTTCTGTGCTCGTAGTGTGATTCCATTCACCTCTGCAGATACTTAAGAAGTTCTTTCTGTTGACATTTCGCTTATTGAGAAGTCTTTTTTGTAATTTAGTTATTAGTTTTGTTAGTGGTTTCATTTTGTTTAACAGTAAAATAAATAACTTTCTTTTCAGAAGGATTCACTGTCCATCAACCCTTCTAAGATTAATTTCCTACGATAGGTTTTAAGCATTGACCTGATATCTCTCCTGTTTTTATAAGATTTTGAAGGACTTTGTGACGGTACATTTTGGCTAAAATACTTTTCTTGGTATGCTTACTTTGCACTATATTAAAATTTGAAGAAGTAGTTTTATCTGTAGTGATAGCTGATTTTCTGTTAATTGTTTTTTGGTTTGTTTTACATTTTGATAGAGGAGGCAAAGTTTTTGTACTTGAAACTTCTTGTGTTTCACTAAATGACTGTATTAGCTGTTTTGTTTCAACTTTTTTTACAAATTCTGCTAGAGATGGATGCTTATGTTGGACACTTTTATTTTCATTTGCTCTACTTTTGCGTTGCTTTCTACGGACTTGACATTTGGTAGGCATTATTTAGGGTCTGTTGAAAAAAATAAAGAAGATATGGGTTGGGGTGTTCTGGAATGTATGTGTGCTGTGTGCATGAGTGTTTGGGTAAGATGATAAAGATGTATGTAATGGTGTGTGATTGTGCATTGGGAACTACAACTAGTAGGGACAGGTATTCTTGAATGTATGTGTTACTAAACTGGGGTTCAGATGACAAAAAAAAAGTAAGCTATTGGTGTGGAAAAGTACAAATAGTAAATCTAATGTATACAATTAAAACAGTTGTTTGGTCTATAAAATGAAAATTGTAGTGGTTCACTTGGGTAATTTGTGTGTCCAAAAATAGGAATTTGTGGGCCATTCTGGCTGTAAATCGCTGTTTAAGACATGGAGATTTTTGGACAAAATGGTACACAATCTCTATTTTAGGCACCAAAATAGCTTGTATTAATGTTATAGTATGTTTGATTAATAATACAAATATTATGGTGATATTCTACTTACTTTTTTTCTTAAATTAACAGGTAACTTCTTAGTTCTTCTTTGTTCTTCGAATTCGGCTGCTTCTTTACAGTAGACTGGTCTTCACTGCAATTGTAAAAGCTTCAAATTAGTAACTTTGTTTGTATATAGCGCTGTTTTTAATTTAGATATTGATTTTTTAATTGAAATCCTCAGTGCCTTCTTTAAAACCATTAAACTAATTTATTTACATAAGATGCATCAGTTCAGTACATATGATATGTTCTTAATGAACAAATTGTATTGAATGACTACCTGTAGCAAAAAAAAAATATCTTTACTATGTCTTGTGAAATTTATAATATACCAGTGAATTCTACTATTTCTGTAAGCAAACTGTTCTAGGTAATAGCGCCTCAATGTCATGTCTAAATTAAAGTAATTAAGTAAATAAATAAATAAAAACAAAAAAATATGAAATTGTATAAGTATTTTTTTAAAGATTTAAACATAGATTGTGCTTGCATGCAATTTTGTTTGAATATATGTAGTCTATATATATCATTTAATAAATGTTAGTTTAACATGATTTGAGTGTGTGTGTATAAAGAAAGTAAATAGTATAAAGGTTTGTAAGTGATAGTTGATTTTAGGATATTGAAAAAATACAGTAAATTCATTTTACAGATTACACAAGCTAAAAGTCTGTTTGAAAATGTGTTCATCTGCTGTACAGAAAGTATGCATACCTGAAGTGTGTGTTCATGCATATGGATATGCATGGAGCTGCAAGTAGAAATCTTGGAGACTTGTACAGTATTTCTGGTAGATGGTGCTTGCCAATGATATGACACTTGTACTCAAAGAGATTCACAGTACATTTGCAGTGCTGATCTATGATGATGCAGTTAGATCTAGAGGTCTTGAATGTGATTGGTGCATGGTCATGTGATTTTTTAGCTACATCCAATGAGGGAATGGCAGAGAGAGTGAAGTGGAAATGGTAGAAGGGCTGTTCATGTTACAATATGTCCGCGGACATGGCGGTAGTTCGCGGACATCAGGAGTTACATCCGGGGATTTTTGGGTTCAGAAGTCATGCAAATGAGAATAAGCACTGAAAGGGATTGGTCAGGAAAGTTTAGTGGGTGTGTTGTGCCAGGAGAGAGTTTCTCAGATACTCTTTTTGCTGAGAGAACAAAAGATAGCTATGGCTGTGTGTTTCAGAAAACAGATTGTTTGGATTTTGGGAGATTCGTGAATACATTGGTTGAAGGTGCATGCAGAAAGCTGTGGAGTAGCTGTAGATCTTGGATTCCCACATGTGGAAGTACACTGGCATGGAGTACGTGGAATGAAGTGGTTGGACTTGCTACCTCTCTGTGCTACTTTGGAGACAGAGCAACATCCAGACATAATTGTAATTCATTGTGGAGGGAACAGTTTAGGACATGTGACTGGAATTTCCTTGCAATTTGCTATGAAAGAAGGACTTGGGAAGGTTATGGACATCTTTTCTAATTCTCAAGTGATATTTTCACGGATTGCGCAGAGACAAATGTGGCTTCGTTCTTCTCCATTTGGTCCACAAATGGAAAAAGCAAGGCACAATGTTAATAAGGCTGTTTGTGCCTTTCTAATAGATTTTTGCATGTCCTCTTTTCACAATGAAAATATTATGTTTTGTAGTACATACATTTTTCGCAGAGCTGGAGTCCATCTTACTTATGCTGGCAATCAGATTTTTCTGAGAAATGTACAAAATGCATTGCGACCTTTTTTGGAATTACAACAACCATTTTGAAGTAGGTGTTAAGCATTTATAATTTTTGACTTACAAACACCACCCAAAGGCTCTTTTCAGAGCCACCACTTCTTCCCAGAGAAAATTACAATGTTTGTGATGGGGTAGCAACCCAATTTTTTAAATGTTCGCGAATTGTCCGCGGACTTCTAAAAAACACAAAGGGCCCTGCTTCATTTATTTTCACTTCTATTTCTTAACTGCGAAAGGCTGCTCTGATTTTTGATATTTTGTATTTTTTTGGTTTTTTATACACGACACACTAGGAGAGGAGGGGAAAGGAAGGTAAAGGGGGGGACATCAACCACAGGGATAAGAAAGGGCAAGCTGAGAGAGGAAGATGTAGAGTGGGTTTTATTTGGGTAGTGAGAAGATCTTCTTGTGCTCTGAGGCGATAGTCTCAAAAGCACTACGAAGTCGCTCCCCCCTGCAGAGTACTGTGTCACAGTACATACATACAACTGTGACCCTCGAAAGGTAAGGGTCATCAGCATTCTGTATGGCCTGTGAGGCAGCTTGAGGAAGACGCTGTCCCACAGAGGTAGTCCTTGTGGTGACAGGATTAGAAACAGGGGATGAAGTAGAGGAAATCAACCTGCTACGTTCTTCGCAAGGTACAACCCTATGAATAGCCCCAGAGTGAAATGACCTCAGGTGTCCCTTCATAGTAGTGATCCCAAAGCTGTACCTACCGTGCTTCCCACGACTGAGTATCATTTTGCACTCATTGCAGGTAACACGGTTCGCACGAGCCTTAGGAACATTACCATGAATGGTAAATAACCGCCACACCCAAGACTCACGCCTAGTGCGGGTAGTAGGGTTTTCCTCTACCTCATTCTCATCATCCTCTTCTTCCTCCTCTGCATCCTCACTCCTGTTCCCCTCTTCAGGCCCTTGGGGAGGTGGTGGAGGTGGAGGGGGTGGGGGTGTGCTGAAGCAGGTGCAGCACCAGGTGGCAGTTCAGCAGCCAGGGATGCCATCAAAGATGCAATGGAAATCTGCAGTTGGCAGCAAAAATCGCTGGGTTTCGAAGAATAGCCAGAAACACAATGAGAGTAAGCTCTATGGCGTGGTCTTTTATAGGGGTGCTTGTGCGCGGTCCGCGGACATGCGCGCAGTCCGTGGACAGATCGAACACAAAAAAAAGTTTGAAAAGTTTCAAAAGGTATGTAGAAACTCAGGATTACTATGTGGGACTTGTGTCATGGTGAGATTTTATTGACAAATATTATGGATTAATTGAAAATGTACTTTTAATTTGTTCGGGGACCCGAACAGTGTCCGCATTCAGAACACGCGATCAGCGTGAGCACGGTCATATGATCCGTTTGCGAACAAGTCCGCGAAGGAAGCGCATGTCCGCAGGACACCAAATGCACGGAGATTGGCTAGCGCATGCGCGTTGATGTTCTACAGACACTGTTCGGGTCCTGAACTAATTAAAATTGTGTCACACGAGAAACAAACATTTCAGGACACTGCTTGTGTTCTTAGAACAGTTTAAATTTGCTAGCGAACAGTAAGGACAGATATACTGTTCTTCAGGACACGTTCAATTTCGTTTATGTACGAACATTTCAGGACACCAATTGTGTTCTTAGAACATTTTCAAATTGCTAGGGAACAGTACGGACAAGTATAGTGTTCTTTGAGACACCTCCATTTTCGTTTAATTACGAACAATTCAGGACACCGCCTGTGTTCTTAGAACAGTTTGAACTTCCTAGCGAACACTACGGACAGATAGTGTGTTCTTTAGGACACTTTAATTTTTTTTTTTTACGAACATTTCAGGACACCGCGTGTGTTCTTAGAATAGTTTCATCTTGCTAGCCAACAGGTATAGTGTTCTTCAGGACACCTCCATTTTCGTTTATTTACGAACATTTTAGAACACCTGCACTGTCCGCGGACACCTACATTGTTTTAAAAAAAAATATATATATATTTACAACAGAATATAAAAATGAAACTTTATTTAACATATATTAATAATTTATGACAGAAAATGTGAGGCAGAAACAGAAACAAAAACAGGAGAATTAGGGGGTTCATCATGATTGTTATTAGGTGAAGAAGGGATGGAAGTCTCATCAAAACGTTTTGGGTTATGGAGAGGGTTTGGGGAAAATTGACTGGGATATGGTGAGGGGGACAAGTACATGTGGGGCAATGGTATGACGTTTTTGTTTTAAAATGATCTTCAACAAAAGTTTTCAAATTATTAAAATTGGTCAACAATAAATACATTTTTTCTCTTATGTTGTCAAGCGTGTTTTCCATAACAGCTTCTTCGGAGGTAGTTTCTATTTTGTTATACTCTGTACAAAAAAAAAATATATATGTTAAATGTATACAAAATAATAATATTTAAATGGTTTATATTATAAAGTGTTTACCATTAGTTTCACTATCTTGTGACATTTCTTCATGTGGGAAATGCTCCTCTAGCCATTCCAGAGTACTAGACATTTCTGTGAGAGAAAAAAAAACATAATATATTTTTTTATCTAATACAGAAAGTTTATAAATATATGAATAAAATTAAGTACACTTACTATTTCAGGTAAGATATGTCCTATGTACTCAGTGGGTCTGCTCTTGTTCTCAGTTTTGTTGTGTTTGTGAGGTAATTATGTTGGAAGCCAATTTATTTTCTTGTGGTATATTCCATTTTAGAACATAGTGCATTTAAATGAATGGTTAGTGTGTTGTATATATGGGTTACATTTATTATGTATTAGTACATATAATCTGTTTGTGTGCTTTTTTTTGAATTTGTTAAATGTTCCTATGTTATGATATAACAATCAAACATACCCCCCCAGAGCTTTTTAGGTAGTGGTACTGTTCTTCGAACATGTCCGCGAACATTAAATGAGTTCGCGGACATCAAGTACAGTAGAAGTGATTCAGTCAGTTCCATATGATATGTATATAAAGTGAAAGTCATTATTGTTAAGTTGCACTACTAAAAACCTACGAAATTCAATGAAAAAACGTTGTTGAATGGACGGTATGGTTAAGTTGCGCTACTAAAAACCTATGAAATTCAGTGAAAAAACGTCGTTAAAGGGACGTTATGGTTAAGTTGCGCTACTAAAAACCTATGAAATTCAGTGAAAAAACTTTGTTAAAGGGACGTTATGGTTAAGTTGCGCTACTAAAAACCTACGAAATTTAGTGAAAAAACTTTGTCAAAGGGACGTTATGGTTCCAAGTGAAACCGAAAAACCCTAAAATTCGCCAGTTATGGTAAACTAAGCAACCATAACTCGCGCCACCACCGTGCACTGCTAAGACTAACACCCAGGACATCAAAGATGACATCACAAATGTCATTGATGACATCACTGATGACATCACATGTCTGGATCGCTCTTTTTTCTTTTGCTGACATATCTAGGCCACATGGTTTTCTTCAGTAACAGTCAGAAACTAAACATTTTATTTTATTTGTAGACGTATCCTTCAAGTAGGTTCTTACAGTAATTCCCTTAGAGTGCAGTCACATCATATGAAACATATATATAGGGGAAGACACAAACTTGAAAGACAGCAATCCTTTTTGTGCATAAAGATAATCAATAGACTTATCAGCACTTTCTGATAGTTCTGTTGTTTTTTTATGGCTGTACTTTCCTTGTATATGGTCATATTTGTATACATTGTACTCACACTACTTTCCTTAGGGTCCAATCACATCAAGTGATACATATACATAGGGTAAATAATCAGTTAGGTTATGAATTGTTTCTGCTA
Source organism: Ambystoma mexicanum (assembly GCF_040938575.1). Lineage (NCBI taxonomy): Eukaryota > Metazoa > Chordata > Amphibia > Caudata > Ambystomatidae > Ambystoma > Ambystoma mexicanum. Next base: position 254,727,146 of record NC_090936.1, read on the forward strand.
CTACTTGTGCTTTTTTGCTAACTTCACTTTCCCTGTATATACCCATATTGATATGTGTTCTTGTCTCTTTGTGTTTTGTCTATAGTAAAGCAATTATGTAATACATGGGTCTTATTAGATCCTTATTAGATATTTCACATTACACAAAAATCTATTAAGAAAACAATTATCATTTCATTATTCAACATATTAACATTACGAATATTATACCTTCATCTTGTATGCTGCACACAATGCTATGTTTCTGCATGAGTAGCTTAGTATACTAGATAGAAACCCATAATAGAATGCTATTTATATCAATGCATCGTTCAATGCACTAATTAGGGTATGATATTTATTGCAATGATCCTTGACACTTTTTTCGCAAAATTATAATAAGAATCCCTTGTACACATATTTCATGAAAAGTACACACACATGTGATGTCATCAGTGATGTCATCAATGACATTTGTGATGTCATCTTTGATGTCCTGGGTTCTTAGTCTTAGCAGTGCACGGTGGGGCGCGAGTTATGGTTGCTTAGCTTACCATAACTGGCGAATTTCAAGGGTTTTTCGGTTTTACTTGGAACCATAACGTCCCTTTAAGAAAGTTTTTTCACTGAATATATATATATACATACGAGTTGGAATATTGGGTCCCATATTTGCAGCTGGTTTACAATTTGTTTTTCTGCACATGTAGGGTTCCATCTTCGCGGCATCAGACTGAAATCATACCTATTTTTAAGAAGGGGTATGGGGGCGACACAGCAAACTATTGCAATATCTCCCTTCTCGACGCGAAGGGCAAGAGTTTTGACATGCTGTTCTGGGTATATTTGAATGTTGGGCAACTGAGGCAATTGTATAATTAACCTACAGGCTGGATGCAGGAAGGGCATTGCCACGGTGGAACTGTCATGGAGGCTTTATACTTTGATTCAGAAATATTTGACTTTAAGGTCTTTCGGCTCCCGGTGCCTGATTCGGAGCAGCAGCAATCGCTCCAGGCCAGAAAACATTGAGACACCTGGCGAAGTGGCCAAGAGGTGATCCCCAGCCCTGAGTGTGAGGTGAGAGTGGATGGTCACGGAGTGGCCATCCATAGCAGCATTTGAGGACGCACAAGCTGCGGGGCAACGGGGAGGAGGAAGATTCAGTCTGCAACTGCATTGGTAGTGTGAGGCGCATGGGAGCCAGCACCAGGAGTGGCTGAGTACACCCATAGTGGACTGTTGTAGAGAGCCAATGGACAATTGGAGAGGAGCTAGACCTGTAGCTGAAGCCCTAACAGTGTGTGCCTGGGTGCCTGGGAGGTTCGAGGACACTGTGGGGAAAGTGGAGGTGGGCGTGAAGACAGTCACTGGAACCCAAGAAAGCAGCGGAATGGCCTTCTGAAAGAGAAGTATAGAGCAGACGGTGCAGAGAGGAGGGCGCTGGGGGCTACGTCGTAAGCAGGGCCCAACAGAGGTGGACAGGTGGGAAGGAGTTGACCTGGGGGAGCTGCTCTGCCTGAGCTTTGTTGGGGAAGCAATACGGACAGAGGGTAAGGAGCCCGCCTGCACGGGCCCGCAACCACTGGTGGAGAGGAGAGGGTGCAAATGAATGAGCGGGATAAGGACTCTCGCACAGTATCGCTATCAGGACAAGGTGACGAGGGCAAATGCAAAAGGAGAAGGGCGACACCACGGATGTATGTCAGAGATTGGGACAATCAAAAGCAATATCCAAGCCATTTTGGAAGAGATTAGGGGAATGCGAAGAGATGTAGGGGCAAAGGTGTAAGGCCTCTCAGCAAGGATTATAACACTGGAGGACAGAATGGAGGGAGTGGAGGCTAGCAAACAAAACTGGGATGGTGACTATTGCTTGGAGTACACCTCAAAAAACTGGGGTGGTGTCCACTATGTTAGCTTCTAGTAACAGTATCACACAAAACAAAAGAACATGTCAGGCTATCATTCTGCCATAATTTATTACACTCCTAATGTGTACCCTAACACTTGCCCTGTACAAAAGAACACCATCTCCCTGGCTGGTGTGGACAAACCCTAGGAAGCACTGTGGAAACGCTTATCTAAAAGGGATAGGTAAGAGGGGAACTTACCCTATTACTACAATGGGCCTCATTAGGACCCAGGCGGAGTGGGTTTCCGCCAGCGCTAATCGCGGCGGACCCGTCCGCCGTACTACGAGTTCCCTTAGCGCCATGGAGGTTTTCTCCGCCTGGTTTTACCAGGCGGAGAAAACCATGGCGCTACGGGACCTCGTTGTTAATTACGCCACCGTATTTTACGGTGGCGTAATTAACTCCTTCCCCACTCCCATTATACCCTATGGGGCAAGAATGGGAATGGGGAAGGGCAGAATGGGGATTGGGGATTTACCGCTCCGCCGAGGTCGGAATGGGGCGGTAAATCCGCCAACCCCCATGGCGCTATCGACGGCTTTCCGCCGTGCTTCGCGGTGCATTTAGCACCGCGAAATCCGCCTGGGTCCTAATGAGGCCCAATGAATGCCTTTCAAGGCATGGTAATATATTCTTGTATGCAATTAAAATATTAACCTTTAAAAGGCAGTATTTCTCCCAGATGCTGTCTATCTCAGTTGATCAAACAGTTTGCGCAGGACTGTTTGTCAGAAAAGACAATTTATTTGCCCTCCCTGAAGTGTGCTTGTATCAATTGAGAGTGTAACGAAAGACAATATGTGTCTAAAAAGTATAAAAGCAAGATGTGAATATAGAGATTAGCGCAGGGTTCCAAAAAGGAGAAGAACCACCTGTTGAACCATCTTTTGCGGAAGCGGAAGACAACTCCCACTTTGTTAGATGTTAAATGTTCTCAGTTAGCATCTGATTTGAAAAACAAGATATACTATCTCATATATTAACAGTCCCCCTATTTGTTTTGTAGGAGGTGGTATCAAGGGTAAAAAAAGAGAGACTGTATCTGAGGTTGATGTGTCCTTTCTAATGGGTCAGCAGATTTGTGTTCTTTGATGGAAGAAATCGGTCCTGATGAAGATGATGAATGAAGATAAATGTCATTGAAACCGGTCAACCACTACCTCAGAAGTCTCATAACTAAGGGAGGTCCATAGAAAAACCACTAAACATATAGGGCCTCATTACGAGTCCGGCGGTAACTGTGGCGGTAAAACCACCTGGTTACCGCCGGACTCGTATTACCATTCCACCTCTGTGATTCCCGGAATTACCGGGACATTACAACCCCGGTTTTCCGGGAATCACGGAGGCGGAATGGTGTTAATCCCCATTCCCATTGAGTCCTATGGGGGTTTACCGCCACCGTTATTTCCGGACCGCCTGAGTTATAATGAGGCCCATAGCCTACCTTAGAGTACTAAAAACCTCTTGGTGCAGTCTCTCTTTTTTTACCCTTGATACCACCTCCTATAAAACAAATGGGGAACTGTTAATATATGAGATAGTATATCTTGTTTTTCAAATCAGATGCTAAATGAGAACATCTAACATAGCGGAGTTATTCTCCACTTCCGCAAAGATGGTTCTTCTCCTTTTTGGAACCCTGCGCTAATCTCTATATTCACATCTTGCTTTTATACTTTTTTAGACACTTATTGTCTTTCATTACACTCTCGAGTGATACAAGCCCACTTCACGGAGGGCAAATAAATTGTCTTTTCCGACCAACAGTCCCGCGCAAACTGCTTTATCAAGTGAGATAAACAGTATATGGGAGGATGGCGGTAAGGGTTTACCGGTACCGGTAAGGGTACCAGTGCCGGTAAACCCTTACCGCCTTACTACGAGGTCCCTTTGTGGGACCCTACCTTAATGGCTGGTTTTACCAGCCGTTAAGGACGGGACCCGCAAAGGGACCTTGGAGGTAATTACGGTACCGCAATTTGCAGTACTGTAATTACCACCTTCCCCATTCCCGTTGAGCCCTATGGGGGCAAAAATGGGAATGGGGAAGAGCCATGGTGAATGGGGAATTACCACCCCCACACACCTTGTAATAGGGCGGTAATTCCACCATTCACCATGGCGGACTCGGTAAAATACCGGCGGCAACCATGGTGCTAATAGCGCCATGGTTACCGCCGTCCGTGTAATGAGGCACACTGTCTTTTAACGGTTAATAATTTAATTGCATACAAGAATATATTACCTTGTCTTGAATGGCATTCATTGTAGTAATAGGGTAAGTTTCCCTCTTACCTATCCCTTTTAGATAGGCGTTGCCACAGTGCTTCCTAGGGTTTGTCCACACCACCCAGGGAGAGGGTGTTCTTCTGTACAGGGCAAGTGTTAGGGTGCACATTAGCAGTGTAATACATTATGGCAGAATGATAGCCCGACATGTCTTTTTGCTTTGTGTGATACTGGGAGTGGAGGCTAACCAGGCCTCGAGGGGAATCACAGAAATACAAATGGAGACACGCTTCCTGGAACTAGAGAAAAGGGAAGAGGAGCTTCGACTCAAGATAGACGATATTGAAAACCATGAGAGACGCAAAAACCTATGTTTTTTTGGGCTAACAGAAGCAGAAGGGGAGTACCCCGGAGGACTAGAGTGCATAATACAAGAAATAATTGGAATGTTCCTGGGGTCCAAGAAAGGCGAGAGGGTAACCATTGATAGAGCGCACTGAGCCGGAGAAGGAAGCAGAGGTCCACAAAGTGTCTTGGCCCATATGCACTATTATGGCAACAAGGTGAAGATGCTTGAAAAGGCATGGCGCCTCTGGGAGATTGAATAGGGGAATTCCAGGGTGGCTGTCTTCCAGGACCTGTCATCCAACACGCTGTCGAGGCATAAGAAATGTGGACCCCTAACTAAGTGGCTCTAGGAGAAAGGGGTGAGATACCAATGAGGGTACTCCTTAGTGCTGGTGTTTGAATGGCAGGGGGAGATGTTCCACCTGGTCACAGAAGAGGAGGTTAGGCGTGCCACAGAGGAACTGATGGGAACGCGGAACAGGGATTCCAAGGTAGATGTTGGAAGCAGATAGGACTCCTGATATGACCTCTGAGGTGCGAACCCGGCGGCAGGGAGGCGTAGAGTACAGGGGGCCTGGAAGTTCCAGAAGTTGAACACTCTGCCCTCCCGTGAGAAGATACGGGAGCATGTGACATGAGATCGAAGACTACCGGAGTGACCTCTGCTCTGCACGCTACCCTGGGCCTTGGACTAGTCTTCAAGACTTCACTTGTTATGGCTTGATAAAGGGGACTGGAGAGAGGAGGGATGACCACACTATTGTTTAGGAAGTGGCTTGAAGGGAGGAATGAGGGGAGCCCACTTCCATATTTTACAAATTGTTTGTTAGGCTGTTTAAGAGGGGTTGTGGGGTTAGGGTACACAGGTTAGTGGACTGCAGACTGTGGGATGGGTTTCTGTGTTAGTGTTGGGGGGAGCGAGGGACAATTCAGTGGTGGGGAAGGGGTTTGAGGAGGGGGAGGGGGAACTAGGTGGAGGGCTTAGTGCAGGGACGAGGTCCCTGGTGGTTTGACGGGTGTGAATGCAATGTTAGAGACACTCGGTCAGACACCTAAGGGAGGGAGTGGGAGAGGGGGAGAGAGAGGGGAGGAAGTGTGGGAGGAGGGATAGGTGGAGGGAGAGGGGGAAGATGAGTCCCTGCAGTGGTGGGTAGAGGGGATCTGAGGGGCTTTCTTGCTGGAGGATCATGAGGGAGTAGGGCGAGCATGGTGATGGGACTATGGCTGAGCTGAGGGTGGCTACACTAAACGTGAAAGGGATGTTCTCCCAAAACAAGATATCACTCACCAGCAATATGTTTTGCAAGCAGTGGCTGTCTATTCTCTTCCTCCAGGAGATTCACTATAAACAAGGGGCAGAGTCAGCAATAAAGGGGAAAGACATAGTTGTGGCATACTGGGCCTCTCTTAAAGACCAAAAGAAGTAAGGGGTGGGTATCCTAGTATGGCAAGTGTTCGGATTGACAGAGCTGCAGATCAAAAGAGGGTTCGGGGGTCGGTTTGTGGGGATCAAGAGACTACATGAGGGAGCAAAGGTTACGCTGGCCACACTACATGTGCCAAATGCTGGGCAGGTAGGTTTTATACACCAGGTACTGGGGATGTTGGAAGGTTGGGTAGAAGGATCCACGATCCTTGGAGGTGACTTTAACATGGTGGTGGATTTGGTGCTAGACTGTTGGTCTGAAAAGGGAAGGGCTCCGGTGGTGGCCGGTAAGGAGAACATTGCTTTTCGAAATCTTCTGCAGGACTATTAGTCGGTGGATGTCTGGCGAAGGTGTTCTGTAGGGCCGGGGTTCCACATTTTCCTCTCCCCACACCAGTCCTTCTGGAGGATAGATATGTTGTTGGTCCCACAAGAACAGGTGGGTGCGATGGGGGGGCCAAGAGTTGAGGTTGTGACGTGGTGGCGGAGTGTAGACCAGTGAAGCTGCATCAACGGCAGTCAGGGTGGTGGTGCAACGACACAGTGGTAAGAGATCAGGCGTTTCGGGACGTCCTGGGGAAGGAGATTGAGGCATACTTTGTAACTAATGACAATGGGTAGGTAGAAATAGCCACAGTGTAGAAGGCAGCAAAGGCCACCTTTAGGGGTCTGCTCATAGCGGAGGGGGCCTGGAAGAAAAGGAAAGGGGGACTTATTGAGGTGGGACTCCAAGAGGACCTGAGAGTACTGAGAGTCTGGATGACCCGTAAGGGTACAGATAGAGAAAGGATCCTGGGAGAGATGTGGGACAAGAGGCTGGAGCTCCACTCAGTGTTAATAGGGAGGTGGTTAAGAAGATGCGCTATACGCGTCAGAGGTACTACGAGAAGGGGGACACAGTGAGCACGCGCCTGGCAAACAGGGTCAGGGGAGGCATGGTGGAGAGGAGAGTGCACAGGATACGGGGGACCAACAGGATCCTGGTGGGGGGAAGTGAGCATATACCAACCCAGTTAGCGGATTACTACCAGGACTTACACACGAGACCAGCGAAGGCGACGAGGTGTGTGCATATTTGGAGGGGTTGCAGCTCCCCAAACTTACAGGGACTGAAAAGGAGGCACTCAAAGGAGACATTTTACAGGAGGAGGTGCTGAAGGTGATACAGGGGTTAAAGGTGGACAAGGCCCAGGGGTAGGACAGGTTTACCTCAGACTTTAATAAATAGTTTCAATCCCAGCTGGCAGCCCCGCTCACCAAGCTCTTCAACTCGATCGCGGGGGGAGGCACTGTACTGCCACCATTCCTCAAAGCCTTAATAGCAGTAATCCATAAGCCTGGGAAGGACCCGGCATATTGCGCATCATACCGACCCATCTCCCTCCTAAACGTCACGCCTGGAGCTGCACCTTCCACGACTGGTACACACGGACCAGACAGGCATTATCATGCGTAGACATGGGGGCGGAAAATCTTCGCAAGACACTGCACATCCTTAATGCGATGGGGGTGGCAGCTGAGGGGGCCCTGTTCCTGGCCCTGGTTGCAGAAAAGGCCTTTGATCGGGTGAGTTGGGCCTTCATGGAGGAGGTGCTCTCAGCCATCGGGATGGGCCAGAGATGGGGGGTGGATCAGGGTACTCTACTCTGAACCGACAGCCAGGGTGACAGTGAATGGGGAGGCATCACAGGTATTCCCCCTACAACGGGAATGAGTCAGGGCTGCCTGCTCTCCCCGTTGCTTTATGCACTAGTGATGGAGCCATGGGCGGTGTGGCTGAGAAAGGACGATGCAATAAGGGAAGTCTCCGTTGGGGGGGTAACGTGCAAGGTCAATTATTTGCCGATGATGCCCTGTTCTACATTACTAAGCCTGCACAATCTATCCCCCTCATATTGCAGGGATTAGCAAAGTATGGGGAGTTATCAGGTTTCAAAGTCAATCTGGGAAGTTGCTGGCCTATGTAGTCAGGGATTTTCCAAGGGCAAAGAGGTACTATATAGAGGGTTTGCCTTTCCGGAAACAGGAAGATTCCTTTTGGTACCTAGGGGTTCAGGTGTCACTCCAGTTCGAAGAGCTCTTCCCCAGGAATTGACTCCCATTGTGGGCAATGGTAAGAAAAGATATGGAGTGGTGGCAAAGGTTAAAACTTAAGTGGATGGCACGATTAAATTGCATTAAAATGCTGATATTGCCACATTCATATTTTTATTTCAAATGCTCCCGGTGAAGGTCCGGAAGTCTTTCTTTGAGGAAGTTAAGACAGCCTTATTAAAATTCCTTTGGCTGGGGGCTAAACATAGGATTGCCTACGGGACGCTGGTGCTGCCGAAGGAGGAGGGGAAGTGGGGTTTCCAGATCTCTACACTTACTACAGGGTAGCCCAGCTCTGCATGATGGTGGACCACCGGGACCCACACACTAACATGCAATAGGTGCCGATGGACAATGCAGTCCTGGCTCCAGTTTCCCTGGGGAGTGGGTCTGGGTGCTGAGGTCCCACATCCGGAGGAGAGTGCTGTGTCACCCGGTCCTCGAGGTCCTGTGGTCTCTATGGAGGGGGGACAGATGGCTATCCCTTTGAGCTGTATATGGGCCCCGCTCTTGAGGGATGGGGTGGAGGAACCGCTGGCATTCCAGTTGTGGGAGGGGCATGAAGGGGCTAATGGCGCAGTTATATAGAGCAATTCTCTTAGAGAAACCTAGGGACCCGCTCCTGGCTGGAACCAGGTGGCGAAAAGATCTGGGGAGAGACATTGACAATGCGCTATGTGCGCTGATGTGCAGGAAGGTCATTCGTGCCCTGGGTAGGGTATTTGGGAAAGGGAGGGGAACAGTGCTGATTGTTGAACGTGTATTTCTTTTTTCTTGAAATGCCAATAAAGTTCAATTTTGATATTTCTTTTTACCAGTTTCCCTCTTAAACAGCATCCTGTTGATTTATACTGGTAATGCTGCTATTGTAAGAACAGGATTGGGGCGTACCTGTACCTAGCAATTCCCAATTGAGAAGGGGCTGAGGCAGGGCTGTGTCCTGCCCCCACCCTCTTCTCAATCTTTTTTGATGATGATGTCATCAGGTATCTAACTATAGACTATGCAGATGCTCCAAGGCTTGAGGGGAACAGCATCCGTATCTTGATATGTGCAGATGATGCTGTACTTATTTCGAGAACACCATGTGGCCTGAAGAAATTGTCTGACAGGTTTCTGAAGTTTTGTGACACAAAGGGTTTAATGGTTAATACCAGTAAAACAATGGCAATGCGCTGTGGAAAGAAAATAAAAATAACATATTAAGTCAGCCATTGTGATTAAAAGGGCCGGGGTGGAGGAAGTCAATATGTTTGACTATTTTGGCTTTCATTTGGCCTGTAAGGGCAATTGGTCAAAACATAAGAAAAAGATGCAGCTTACTTTGGACTGTAATTGTGCTGCGGTCAGAAGCTTCTCTCGGAAATATTATGAAGCTATGGACAATTTATATCTAAGATTATTTATCATCTGTTACCCATTAATCTGTGTTTTAGGAATTGTTATTGTATGTGTTGCTTTTATGGTGCCAAGCAAAATAACGTATGATTGATTGAATGTGTTAGTAGGAAAGTTTGTTTGAGCCAAGTCACTCATTCCACAAGGCCACCTAATAGTGTAAGGAACTCAATGTGGTAACAGTAAAGACAGACACAAGTGATCTCAGTTCAAGGGTGTTTATTAAACTGTAAATGTAGGGTGGAAAAATGCCTAATCTAAACCTAAATCTGAGATGGGAGCAAGTGTCGACCATCAAATGAAAAATAAGGCAGTCCTTGTGGCATGTCAAAATAAAAGGGCCTATACTAAGAAAAACTATTGCCAATTCCTCACAACTAATTACAAAAAGAGTGTTGGATTAGGGATTGATAAAGAATGAAGTGTTCACAAATAATAAGTCAGGATGTGATTGCCAGGGGTCTCCCTTTCCCACGTTTTCACCATGGGACAAGGTGGGACCTTGAAGCACAGCACATGCTTGAGCTTTCTCAGCACCAGCTGACATTTCCGTTTCAATAAAAAAAGTCTCTTGCATTCGAGGGACTGATGTATTCAACAATAAGCAAACAAACAAAATGTTCCTTTGGAAAATGACTTTGGGTGAGGACTTTTCACCCCTGGATCTCCCTCGACTGGGCTCAGACCCACTTGACAAGGGGAACCATTCACTTGCCCTCGTCTTCCAATGCTTCTTACTTTCACAAGTCTTAATGTCTTTTTAAACAGTTCTTCAGGCTTTGCCCCTGATTGTTGGCTTCCTTCTACCGGGTTCACTCTCGCCAACTTTTATAGGCAGTTCACTGTGCACAACCCTTGGTCAAGTTCACTTCGCTTAACACACTATTCTGGTTGTCGGCTTCCCTCTGCTGGGTTTACTCTCACCAACTTCTACAGACATTTCACTAGGGGACTTTAGACTTTGCCCGTCTCATTAGCATCCCTTTTCCGGGTTCACTCTTGCCAACTTTTAACAAACAGTTCATGTACTAGTTTTCGCCATGCAGGATTCATTTCCCTTTCTTTCACAATCATCTGTTCTTCCACATCTTTCAGTCAAAGACTTTCAACGATACAAAGGATTTTACAAGACCCTTGTATGACCACTTTGACCTCTCTTTGCCTCTTTCCAAAGCCTTCTGGTTACGGCAGTCTCTTATCATCGGGTAATTGCCCAGAGTCTCCTGCGTGAGTACGCACGCGGTGCGGGATGCCTCTGTTGCGGGTCCCCCCCTTTTCACAATGGTTATTTTCAAAGTTAAAATCAGCTCTTGCTACTTTTCAGTTTTAACACAGTTCAGTCTCTTATTGACTCTCACCTCGACTCACCAGCTGTGAGGAACCACTTAACTCTCTTCTTCTTCGAGTCAAGGTTGGTATCACCAAGACAAGAGTATCTCCCCCGCTTGTTTATCAGTGGAGGAGAGTCTCATGTACTGGAGACATCTGCTGCAACACATGCAGGTCTTTGGTTGCAGTCTTATGCTGTTGTTTGCAGAGGTTTCACAGGCTTGGATCGGAAAGGGCAGTATCTCCTTGTCACCCTCTCAGTATTCACCATCTTTTGCCTCATCTTGAACTGCTCTGCTGAGTGAGCCCTCATGTCGTGTGGCCTGCCTTGCTCCTCCCCTGCTCTCGTGCTCCACCTTTTATCTCTGTGGGGAAAGGTAAAGGCCGTGAATTGGGTCAATTGCCGGAATACTGCTTTAGAATGAGTCTGCCATCTTCCACAGGGTAAGAAAGGGTTTGCATCAAAAGGGGGGGTTTGTCATAGGAAATTAAACTCTTCGTCCTATGGGTGTTGGTGAATTCAGAAGGGTGGGGTTTGTGAAGCAAATGGGAATTTTGTAATTGTATTTGTATTTGTTTTATTTATAACGCGCAAACCATCAGGCCGGAGGCATCATGGCACAATTTGTACAAAGTTATAATAATGCATATATACAGACATAAGACTTACATTACATGAATGCATATATACAGACATAAAAATTACATTACCCAAATAATGAGAGGGTTTCTATCTACATACATTACAGTGATTGCAGTGCAGCTAAGGCTTAACAGTGGATATACCCATAGGGTGTACAGAAAGTAATAACGGAGGTCAATGGGCCAGAGTATGTAAGACAAGAGCATGTCTTAGTGCTGGTCGAAAAGCCAAGATTTGGTTTTGGACTTGAATGTGTTGAAAGAGTCTTCTGCTCTGATAGTAACGGGGAGGGAGTTCCATAGCTTAGAAGCTACGACAGGGAAGCTAGTGCCCCCCCGCTTTTTGAAGTTTGAACCTAGGGATCGATATGCAGTGGGTTTGGGCAGTTCTTAGAGGACGGGAGGTCGAGTGGCTAGACAGCCGACTACAGAGGTAGATAGGGGCCTTGTTGGCCAAGCATTTGTGCGTAAGGGCAAGTGTTTTGAGTGAGATTCTCTGCTTGACAGGTAGCCACTTTAGGTTAATTCTGGGTTCTGAAATGTGGTGGTTGCTGTGGATGTTTAGGGCAGCTCGAATGGCATTGTTCTGGGTAGTTTGGAGTTTGTTCAGGTTCTCTTGGCTGGTGCCTAAGTAGAGTGCACTACAATAATCAATGTTGGCCATAATGAGAGTTCTAGCTAGTGTGACACTGTTAGGGGTGGTAAGAAACGGTCTGCAAGCTGCAATAAGTTTGCACGTGTATGCAGAGGCAGATCTGACTGCATTTATTTGTCGAGATAAGGATAAGGTGGCGTCAAGGTAAAAACCTAACGTTTTGCTATCTTTCAAGACTCGTATGGTATTACGGTCTATGGTGAATGACTGATAGGACGGCTCTAGTTTGCTCAGGCTTTGCGAGGAGCCCAGGATAAGGCATAACTGGTGTTGGGCCATCCAGGCTTGGATGACCAGGTAGACGTCGTTAAGGGCCTTGGTGTCAGCTAGATAATCACCTGTGATGGGAATGAGTATCTGGGTGTCATCCGCATAGTTAGTGTAGGAGACACCCAGATAGTCAAGTGCATCAAAGAGTGGTTTCGTGAAAATGTTATAAAGTGTAGGTGACACTCAAGATCCCTGAGGTACGCCGCAGTGAATTGGGGAAGGATCCACGGCTGCGGATGGGGCAAATACCCTCATGGATCTATTGCTCAGAAAGGATTTGATCCAGGCCGCGGCAGAGGACAAGAAGTTGTCAGCAGAGTGGAGGTGCTTGCATAGGATCTGGTGGTTGACCAGATCAAATGTGGCAGAGAGGTCGAGGAGTAGTAGCATTGCTAGTTTGCTCTTATCTTTCAATACCTCAATTTGGATTTTGAGGTCTATTAAAGCAGTTTCCGTCCCATGTCTGGGACGAAAACCAGATTGTCGTAGACCTAGCAGATTGTTGGATTCCAAGTAATCTTCTATCTGAAGGTATGCTGTGCGGTCTAAAATCTTAAGCAAGAACGGTACCGTGGTGATAGGTCGGAAGTTAGTAGGTATGCTTGGGTCTAGGGAAGGTTTTTTGAGCAGTGGGATCACCCAAGCGTCCTTAAGGTTGTCCGGGACAATACCTGTTTTGATGGAGGAGTTGATGAAGGCCGTAATGAATGGGGCCAAATCATGTGCAGAGTCCTTAATGATGGGAGCTGGGCAAGGGTCACCTTGGCAGTTGGAAGGTTTAATTCTCAGGATGATATTTTCTACCTCAGTAACGGTGAGTGGTGAGAAGGCAAATGGTTTGGTATTAGCAGTGTCTAGAGGGTGGGCCCTAGCAGGGGAGAGTGAGCGGTTGTTGAGCTTCAGACTGTCCTATTTTTCTTTAATTTTAGATTGTAGCATAGAGATTTTATTCAGTAAGGCTGCTTGAATGTTAGCACACCATTTACTGTCCTTCGTGGAAGTGTCTGGGGGGAGACTGGAGTGTCTAGCTCTTTTAGTATTCTGAAGAGTTCCTTTGTATTCGAATCAGCTTGCAGAATACGATTATTAAGAGTCTCTTTTTTTGCAGTGATGATAGCATCTTTGTAGGTGAGTGAGGCAAGAAGGAAACCATCTTTATGCTCATCAGAAGGGTGGCTTTTCCAGCGATTTTCAGCACAGCGTTTAACTTTGCGGAGCATTCTTAACTGTGGGTTGAACCATGAATTAAGATGTGTTCGCAGTTTGGCCTTCCTAAGTTTGATGGGTGCTATAGAGTCTATAGCCGTGAGCATAGTTTGGTTATAGGTGTCTGCTAGGGAGATGGGATCAGAGCAGGTGTAGGTGGCCGCATTGAGGAAGGGGAGTAACAGTGGGAGGAGTTTCTCCTTAGTTATGTCCTTTTTACTTCTAGTAGGGAGTGCTGGGGCTATCGGAGTCAGGGCTCACAGAGTTGCTTCGATATTGAAAGTTATAATGTGATGGTCAGACCATAAGCAAGGGGTATTGTCGAGAACCTTGATATTGCAGTTAGAGCCGACTAACCAGTCAAGGGTCCTGCCTTTGATATGGGTGGGTTCTTGAATGTACAAGGTGAGGCCAAGGTCAGTTAGGACATTCTCCAGATCTAGTGCCACTGGATCTTTTGGGTCACCAAGGCCTAAGTTAAGGTCGCCTAGGATGATTGTTTGTGAGTTATTTTTAATTTGGTCAAGGAGGAGAGTGGATATTTCACCGACAAAGGTCGGTGCCGGACCTGGGGGCCCATAGATAAGGTGGATGGTGGCTGTTTGGTTAGGCGTTAGTGATAGTTTGACTGACAACGATTCAGCTGATTCGAGTTTGGAGTCAGATACCACTCTTAGGTCAAGAGAGTTTTTATGGATGAAGGCCACGCCAGCGCCTCTGGATTGGGCAGTGGTACGGACACATCGCGTGATGCCGTAGTCAGGCGGCAAAGCCAAGGATAGTGAAGGGCCAGATACGGCATGTAGCCAAGTTTCGGATATAGCGATGAAGTCAAGGTCAGAGGTGGTGATGAGGTCAGCAATGTCTAATGCGTGTGCTGGGAGAGATCTAGCGTTGATAAGGGCGTCCTTGAACACAGGCAATTTAGCCCCTGTGGTAGTGGATTTGCATGTAGCGGTAGATGGGGGTGAGCCAGGTGGTGTATGAGAGGTTTGCTTGGTGGCGTTGTTGCGGGAGTGTCGTAGGCGGAATCTAGTGCCTTATCTCTTGTTTCTGAGGACGAGGGGGCAAGTTTGGTTGGGTGTGGGTTTCCTGGCGAAATGTTCCAGCCACAGAACTGGGTCATTAAGGTATTGGTTAATATGGTTACTGGAGTAGTTTAAACTTGCGGTGGTTGCTGCAGGGCTCATTATAGAAGTCACAGTGGGCAGTGCCTGGTAGTGAAGGTTAGGGCAGGCCAGACTAGTAGATAGCTGATCGGGTTTAACTCAATAGGGGGAGGTTGTTCCAGTGGGTAACTGAGTGGCTGGGGCAGCCCATAGGGCTAAAGTGTAGTATAGTAGAAGGAGCACACTGACGTGCATGATTGTAGTACTAGCTACCTGAGTAAGATACCTGTGAAAGTGTTCACAAGGGTCAGAATTGGGTCTCATTAGATAGGACTGTGGTATCAGAGACCAGAGCGGCACAATGAATACAAGTGCCTAGATTTGACTAAATATCAGCAAACATAAGGTAACCTGAGCGTACAGTGTGTTCAGAAGCCTAGCAAAGACTAAATAACATCAATCGTATAGTGACCAGGGCAGCACAATGAAAGTCAGCATTTGTCAGGCACATCAGTGAATGCAGTGCAAAATACAACGCAGCTAGGTTCAAATATCAGGCACATCAGGGAATGCAGTGCAAAATAGAGCACAGCTAGATTCAAGTGTCAGGCACATCAGCTAATGCAGTCCAAAATACAGCACAGCTAGGTTCAAACATCAGGCACATCAGGGAGTGCAGTGCAAAATACAGCACAGCTGGGTTCAAATATCAGGCACATCAGGGAATGCAGTGCGGAATACAGCACAGCTAGATTCGAGTGTCAGGCACATCAGGTAACATCAAGTATCGAGTATCAAGCATTAGTAGCAGTAAACAGGTGAGGCACAGTGACTAGTATCAGGCAGGGCTAGGGTAAGGTGCAACAACTGGCATCAGGTATCAATAGAATCAATAGGGCAGCAAGGGTCTAACTAGGTGCGAAAATCACAATTAGGCCAAAATACTATGCAGGCAGGTAGGTAAACCGTGAGCAAGTAGATGAGTAGCAGTATGGCAGCAAGGTTTTAGGGATGTGTTGTTCACAGTCTGGCATGAGGTATAGTAGTTTCGTGGGGTAGGCTGGCAGGTGCAGCAGTAGATCTAAGTAAAACGATTTCAGTTCAATAATAACACAGGAGGCTTACTAGCATTTGGATGTAAGGGCGTTGATAAGAGTCAACCAGGTTGGCAGGAAGGAAAGTGTTACCTCTGTAGAAGTCTGGTGCGGGGACCAGGGGGTCTGGCAGACGGCAGACACGGCAAAACAGGCACAAAACAGATGGTAGCCCTGCCTCTCGTGGGCCTTGGGAAGAGTGGGCCAGCTTCGCCTGCCGGCGGCCAATGGGGGCAGGAGATAGGCCCAGTAGCCAATCGGCTGGCTGCTGGCAGCCTAGTTAGGCATATGGGGCTGCAGGCAACAGTGGACAGCCATCTTGGAGTAGCTGGGTGCCTCGTGTGCTACTATGGTGGCGAGGCTCTCTGTAGCCTTATCAATGAGGGCTGAGTGGAGCTGGCTTGATTCAGGCACATTGGAGGTGTGCTTGCAAATAGCGAAAAGCGGGCTGGAAAAAACCCGATTTTTGATGGGAGTAGCACGGTGCATCAGCGCTTACCGAAATTCTGTAAGCAAGTTCCTGGATCAGTGGATGCCCCGTAGGTCCTCTGCTCCTGCAGGGACGTGTCCTGCAGCTCCTGCTCCTCAGGTGGGTGGTGAGGAATTATTTGGGATACTTGGGATTATTATCATGAAATAAACAAGGGGGTTTGTGGGAATGGTAGTGTTTTATCTGAGCAGGTTGGAAATGCAGGAAATGATAATCATAGGATGCGAAGAAGAATGATTGGGAATATCCGGGTAGAAGCAAGCATAGCAGGCATTTTTGAAGTTGTGGTTTCTGATGGGTTTATCAGATGCGTAGAGGTTATTGGATTCTAATAAGGGTGATTCATTGGGCGGGAGGGAGGTAGATGTAGAGCAGCCTGTAGAGGAGCAGCCGAATGCCTCTTCTGGAAGTCCCGCCCCCTCCTACTGCCTATAGTTTGGAAGCCAGAAACTGCACCATGCTTGACACCAGTAGTTGTGACTATTCCACAACGATTATTTGTGAAAAGGTATCCATCAAGAAAGCCATACCAGATGTATCCCTGTAGAGATGAAAATCTCTTGGAAGAGATCCCTGAATTAATATGAAGGCAAAAGAAAGAGAAGCTGGTGATGTCACAAGAACGGAGCGTGATGCACTGAGAAGAGTGGCTGAAGAAGAGAATACATCGACCTTATAGAAACTGATGACGAAATAAGGAATCGAGTGAACATCCTAATGAAGAAATGAAGATTGCACTTGTGAGAAGCACTGCAGATAATACAAGCCGTTTAATAACTGTACAGATGCAGCAACTCAAGTAGCCGGGTTTGGAGCTATGCCGAGTGAATAGACTCCAGGCGGCGCAGCCATTGTCTCGTGTCTGGACATCGTGTCACAATTGTAGTAAGTTCAAACCCACTGAGAAAGAAGGATCAAGAGCTGTGTATGTCACAGCAAATAATTAGCTGGAGATCGCAGACTTGCACGGTGAAGCTGTTTGGCCTGTTACCAAAACTGAAGCAGGCAAGAACTGGTTATATATCCATAAAGAACAGAAACCGTGAAACGTTGAATCATCCTGTGTTAAGGTGCAAAGAAGGAACACCGTGAGTGCCAAGTTGATTAATTCAAGACAATTAAATGCTAGAAAATGAGCCAAATTGTGGTCTCCTGTCACAGGAGCCAAAGATCGCCATGCACATCAGAACTGTGATAAGTGTGTGCCTGTATTCCCTTGTATTCCTAAGAGAAAAGAGTATACTGCAAGGCCAAGTTCAAAAACAGTCCTTATGGCAGAAGGCATGGGCGATGAGAGATGAGGGGCTGATTGGGTGGAAAGTAAAGTCATGTCCACCCCCCTGCACCTGGGTATGAGCTTATGTGCTGCTAAGGATCTGAATGTTCCAGACATGGCATGAGCGTGCCAACCAGTTATAGCGGTCAATATAACGAAGAGCCTTAAAGTATGATAGCCAATGATGTGTGTCAATTAACTGTTCAAGATGACTTGCACTGGGGGGGGCATACATTGTCCACCTGACTGTAGAGACCCAGCCACATCCCAAGCCCTTAAAGAAAGCATACTTAGATGTTACCTTTGAGCTAACCACAACACCCCATAGGTTTTATAATTTGCCACGTAATGTGATGTCATGCTTGATGAGTTTTAACTATTTAAATGTCATTTTTTTTTAAATGCTTTGAGAGGTCCAGCGAACGTCTGTCGGTGTCCGCTGTAACTCTGTTTTAGACAATTGATATTAAAACAGTTGGAGGAGACTTTACCAACTTCCTGAGTCAGTCTGATTTTTTGGTGTAAGAGTTACTCTGCATCCCATCCATTGCATGACAGGTTACTGATTAAAGACTGTATGTTCATGTGGTAGCACTGTCGGATGGTTAAAGACCCATTGACCTGTTAAGCTCTAGAGTTTCAGATGATCGAACATCCTCTGCCATTTAGTCGGAAGATTGCTGTGTTTCCTTTGGAGAGCATCTGAATATAAATCTTGCAAGATGAATCGAGATCTTTTGGGTCACCAAGGCCTAAGTTAAGGTCGCCTAGGATGATTGTTTGTGGGTTATTTTTAATTTGGTCAAGGAGGAGAGTGGATATTTCACCGACAAAGGTCGGTGCCGGACCTGGCGGCCATAGATAAGGTGGAGGGTGGCCGTTTGGTTAGGGGTTAGTGATAGTTTGACTGACAACGATTCAGCTGATTCGAGTTTGGAGTCAGATACCACTTTTAGGTCAAGAGAGTTTTTATGGATGAAGACGGTGGGCAGGGTCCCTCTTTGACAAAATCCCTACCTGGTTTCCATAGGCGCTTTGCGGACAGAAGACGAAAGTGGTCAGCTGGAGGAGGAGACGATACTGAAGGCCTTGAGCCAAATGACCGAATGGTGAGTAGATTGAGGAGAATAGCAAACTAAGAGAACAGGGTTGTGCTAATTTTAAAAGTAACGAGAGTAATGAAAGTAACAAGAGTAACGAGAGTAATGGGAGTAACAGGAAATATTGTGTAAAGAAAGAGAGAGATGTTGCACCTGAGAAACCTGAACCAAGGGGTCCAGAAGAGGTAATCTCGTATCCGAGTCCGGGTCCCTAGGATACATATGAAAAGTTTCATATAACTCTGTGATCAGGGTATTGATTAGAGGCAAACAAAGAAAAAGGGTGATCACCGAGGTTTAAATGTGCTAAGTCGACTAGTATGTCTGTTTGTATATTTGTGTTGAATTAAGGTGTCGAAGATTGGCACAAACAATTGTGAAAGAACTGTGAGAAAAGTCTAGGAGTTATATTGTTTATCTAGGGAAGTGGTTGGTAGCAATCCAGAAATAAAAAGAGTTTTGAGCAGCGATTGTTGGAGCAAGCTCATATTTGTTGTTTTTGGTCAAGGTATTTTTATAAAGCCTGGTAAGTATTGACAGTCAATTGAGACTCCTCACAATGGGAGATATCACTCCTCTGATGCAATTATGTAAAACATTGTCAAAGCACATGCCCACACTCAAGCAGTATAGTGTTGAATGGTTGAAAGGCATGACAGATAAGATGTTCATGCCATGGCTGCAAGGGGGGTCAATGTCAAAAGCAATATTGCAACACATGACCACATACTTGCACGCTGAGTACACATGGAAGACATTGGAGAAAAGGTTAGCTATTTTAGAGCTTTGGAAGATGTATCAGGAAGAGAGGGAAGATCTGCCACCTGAGGAGTGGATGCGTAACCAGCATAAGGAGGAAGGTGCCAAGCCTTCGGCTCCCCTTGCCTCACCTGATGTGAAAGGTGTTGATGTGGAAGACGTAGGGTTGTATCCGTTAAAGGAACTAAAGGAGGCGGCAGGGTATAGTAATACGATATACAAACTGCCGGCTTATAGCAGTGACGATAGTCCAGAGGAGAGAAAGAGACAAGGGGAAATCATTAAGATCATAAAAGATAAAGAAGAGAAAAGTGAGAAATCGAATGTATCGACAGAAATAGAACAAGAAATTAAGAGATGGAAAGGAGAGAAAGATAAAGCTTACAAGGTAATGCTCACGCAGAATAAATGCATATGAGGACCGATATTACTCAAGCTAGATGGGAAAAGCATCGAGGAAGAAAGGCAAACAGAAGTTCAAGATGAACAGGATAGAAAAGGCAGGGAACAAGAAAAACTATTGAAGGAAGATAAGCATAGGAGAAAGAGCAATGAGCGAAGAGAACAGATGTATCAGGAGCAGCAAGAGAAAAAGCAAGAACGGGCAGAGGAGCAAAGCTAGTATGATAACAGGCAAAGAGCAATAGAAGATAGGGACAGATGAGAAAGGAAGTGAGAAGAGGAAGAAGCACAGGGGAAACATGGATACAGGCACAAAGAGAAGAGAAAGAAAGGAGAACAGAATTGAGGAGAGAAGAGATAAGACAAGAGGAGGAAAGACTCAGAAGGGAGGCAAGAAAACAAAGGGAATTAGCTGAAGAGTTAGAATGTAAGAGGAAACAACGGGAGCTTGCTATTAACCTCATTTAAAAAGAGCTAATGGAACCAAGTCCAGCAATACGATGGGACAGAATGGAAGAGTTCCTTCCGTTGAAGGGAGAAACGTCAGGGTCAACTAGTGTTGCACTAGATGAGGAGAACTTTGATATAGGGAGTATCAGAGACAGGATCGATAAGGCCTATCAAGAATTAAAGGAAAGTAGCAAATTGGGAAGCCGAGGGAAGGGAGATCAATCTCTAGTATTTCAATTACGAAACAAAGAAGAATATCCATTCAGCCTCGAACATATAGCCTTATCCTTAAGCAGACTGAACTTAGATAAGGGTGAAGGGGATGAGAATCACACTACCAGGGGGCTGGATATGTCAGACAAGGAGAGAGAATCCTTGCATGGGGAAGAGGGAAGAGGCGCATGTGCCCCTGAGGGAAGTCTAAGGACAGGATGCCAGAGCCCATACCATATCCAGAGCATCCCCAAAGATGATCATATAGTAGGAAGGGAGAATCACCAACATATGTGAGCAGGTTAAGGTTAAGGTTGTTAACAGCGAGAAGACGGTCAGGAACCATTGTACCTGCCATGGATTGGCTGACGATGGGAGTCAATTGTGGGTTAGGTTTCACGCAGTTTCCCTTATTGGAAAAAGGGATAGCAAGACCACAGTATATTCTATGGCCACAGATGGGTAAGGATAATTTAAGATGCAAACTCCCGAGTTTGACATCGGGTGTGGGATAATGGATTTCCGAATTAGAAAAAATGACAGGAGGAAATACATTGGCAATATAAGACACTAAGGGTCTCTTGGCAGCCATTCTTGGGGAAAGAGCAGATGACATATGGAGGAGAGCCTGCTATTCAAGTGTTGCAGCACAGAATACAGCGCATGATGGAGCGCCGTTTAATAATTGCAGAGCAGATGTTTAGAGGTTTCTCAGGGTACAGTATCCCGACACATCAGATATGGGTGCAACTATGACACGTAAGATGAAAGAAGATGAAGACCCTATTGCTTACGTTCAGGACATTCAAGAGCATTGGACTCTTGAAACAAGGGAACTGCGGAAAAAAAACGGTAGCATTATTTTACCACATTTTATGCCAGGGGTTAACCAAGCAAGTACAGTGGCAAATGAAGAAGCAAGTAGGAGTGGAAGCGAAGCCATGGGCTGAAATACAACTGAGGATAGTGCATCACTGTCAGCTATTACAGGAGAAAAACAAGAAGAAAAATGAGGCGAGGAAAATTGAGCAAGCTAAATTGTTCCGAAGAAATTGTCAAAGTTTGCAATAGAAGGGGCGGTATTGACAAGCAGAGAAGGACTGGGAATACTGCAAGCAGTGGGTACATCGCAGGTGAATAATTAGTGCCGATGGACCAAGGAGGAAATGGTTTCATGCCACGAGGCAGAGGTATGGGATATAGAGGAAGGGGTGGATTCCAAAGCAATCAAGGTAGGTTTCAGAACACACAGAATGAGAATCAGAATGCACAAGAAGGATTCAACCAAGGAGGCTAGTCAGGTGGCCTCCCCCTGTATGTTGGACCTGTGGGATGACAGGGCACTTTGCATGTGTTTGTGGGAGCCAACGGAATGTACAGAATGGCCAATTCTCAAGAGAGGGGACAGCTTATACTCCACCATATAGCACACAAACTAGGGAAAGGTTTGCCCAAGATCAGACAATGTATCAGACACAAGCGCAGCGAATGCAACAAAGCAACCACAGCAAGTACAAATGAATCCCCACAAGTGCAGTCACAACACGCCCCCATGTAGACACAGAAGTATACAAACACTAGACAACTATTGACACCTAGAATAGGTGGTGCCACTGTACTGGGAGGGAATCCTTTCACAGGTACAGGGGTATGCATATATCTGCAATAGGACAGCTTGCAGGGTGACTTGATGTGTTCAGTAGTATCAGTGACACCATACCCCCAAGAGGAACTGAGGGTCGATGTGACGATAGGAGGCAAATCTTTTTCTTTTTTAGTAGAGACTGGGTCTTCTTGTTCATGTATACGAGCGGGAAAATATCCAATGTCGGGAATTGCCATGAATGATCTAGGGTTCTCTGGAGCTACAAGTCGAGTTCCTTTTACTGATGAATTAGCAGTCTCTATAGGAGAGTGTGACATGTGTGTTCCATTGTTGTATTCACAGCAGACACCAGTTAACATTTTGGGAAGAGATTTGATGACAATACTTAACATGACGATTTCATTTACTGATGAGGGTATAGTGTGTTCCACTCCTGGAATACACTACTTAAACATGGGTGAATTTATACTGGTGTTCACAGGGCAAGTGGCTCTGCAAGGTGTTCCAGTTGAGCCAGAGGTTTTCCTTTGTGGGGTGAGTATTCTATTAACATGGCTACCTGGCTTAGTGGGAAAAACTATGAGGATACTTGACAAATTCTTGTTTAGACCACAGATATCTATGGACGAAGAGGGGGGACAGACTATCCCTCTTGAATTAGAAGCAGACATACTACAAAGGGAAATGGCAATGCTCAAAGGAACGGATGATGAGGGTAGACCATGGAGGACAGTGATAGCTATCGAAGAAGGGTACAGGCTGACTGACATTTATGACGATGACATGTTTAGAGATAGCCCAAAGACGATGAAGTGGTGTTCTTCAGAGCATGACATACTGGATAAGAATAGAGAAAAGGGAAACCCCACAATGTATGGCAATAATGCGGCAGCGGCCAGCATTTCTTGAAGAAGACTTGGACAAGGTGCCATGCATCCTTTTTACCACAGGCCCCTATGACATACATTTATTGAAGCCTGTATGGTATGGGGGAAGTTAAAATAAAGCTGACGCCAGGGGCAATTTTACCTTGATCAAGATAGTACCCCATGTCTCAAGAGGCTGATGAGGGTATATCAAAGACCATCTCAGCACTGATGGAACAAGGTTTTCTGGTGCCATCAGAATCATCGTGCAACAATGCGGTGTATCCTGTGAAGAAATGAAAGGGAGGGTCTTGGAGATTCATACAGGATATGAGACCAATTAACCAGATTGTTGCAACAAAGTTCCCTTTAGTTCCTAACCCGGCGACGATACTTTGCAGTGTCCCGGTGGAAGCATGATATTTCACAGTGATTGGTTTGAAAAATGCATTTTTCTCAATCCCTTAGTACAAGGACTCACAAGACCTGACTTCATTTGCGTTCCACCAGACTTGGATAAAACATACTAGGCAGCCCCAAGGGTACTGTGACTCTCCATCTATCTTTAACAGAGTCCTACAAATGGACCTAGGCAATATTGATTTGAAAAGTGCCATGATGCAGTACGTAGATGACATTCTGATTTTTAGCACTACAGAAGATGTGTGCAGACAACACTCGATTCAAGTGATGAATAACCTACCAGACCAGGGATACAAGGTAGACAAGGAAAAATTGCAGTATTGTGAAGAAGAGGTGTTATACATAGGACGGTTGATCTCAAATGAGGTAAAGAAGTTTACACCTGAAAGGGCTGAGGCGATTATGAAAATTGCAAAACCGCACACCGTAAAACAGATTCAACAGATTTTGGGACTATGTAATTATGTTAGAGCCTTGGTGTTTGATTGCAGTTCATAAACTAGACTCCTTTTGCAGGCTTTAAAAAAAAGGCAAAAGTGGATTAAGTTTCAATAGAATGGACTGAGGAGATGGGGGAAGGATTTGAAGAGTTCAAAAAAAGTAAATTGTGCAGCTCCAGTTTTGGGGGTTTCAAATGATTCTGAGGAATTGTATTTACTCTCGAATTTGAATAGGCTAGTCACGACTGCAGTGCTTACACAAATGACCACATTGGGGTACAAGCCTCTAGCATATTACAGTGGGATTTTAGACCCAGTTATGAAAGTAAACTTTCCTTGCGAACAATCATTGGCAGCCACCACATTCACAATTGAGAAGTCTACAAGTATTGTAATGGGTTGTTCTATGATGCTTTTTGTGAAACATGCTCTGTTTACCTTTTTAGCGAAACCCAAAGGTACATTGACACCTCCGAGAGCTTCTGCCTATGGAGTAATAATTTTGAACCCAACAATCAAAATTGTCACGTGAAAAGTAGTGAGTCCTGTCATGTTTATAGCTGAGCCAGTCACAGAGGGTGATCATGTGCATGACTGTGCGAATTATGTAGAATTGTATGATGATATACCGCAAGTAAAAGAGAATGCAGTGTCATGAGGGGAAATTCTCTTTATTGATGGTTCTTTGAAAATTGATCAAACTAGTGGAGAAAGGCATTCTGGGACAGCTGTAATAAGGCATAACCTGAATGGGGTATTTGAAGTGGTAGCAAGTGCAAGACTACATCTCACTTTTTATCATAAGCGGCAGAATTGGTAGCGCTCATTGTCACGCTTGAGAATCACAAAGGGCAGGAAGTGACAGTGTACAGTGAGGGCCTAGCTCCATTTGGACGCCCTCCAGTGCAGCCCACATCTTTATTGGCCAGGCTTATTAAGGTACTACAACTCCCAGTAGCCATAGCGATAGTTAAATGTGCAGCGCATACTAAGCAAACAGATTTTAATTCTTGCAGGAATGAAGCCGCAGATACAGAAGCCAAAAGGGTTTTATATTGTACAGATATTTCAAGATACACTGAATGTCAAAGAAAAAGTATTCTGGGTTAGGGTGATGCAAGAAGGGTTATGGCCCAATTAATGGAGATTCAAGGAAGTGCACCATAGGAAGAGCAGGAATTATGGAAGCAAATGGGGTGTTCTATATCCTCCACAGAAGCACTATGGCGACAGGACAGCACTGGAAAGGCGGTGATGCCAGTAGCATTATTAAAGGTTGCGCTTGAGCAGTTGCATTACCCTGCGCATATAACTAGGGAAAGTCTTGCTGCAATGATTGCGGAAGACTGGTTCATTCCAAACTTGCATTTTATCTAGTAAACTGCATCATATGTCAAAAGTTTTTCGCTGGGCATACACTGGGAACGATCAGAGGAGTAATTGCTCAACTGAATGGTCCTTTTCAGCATTTACATATTGACTATGTTGATATGCTGCAGGTGTGTAATGAATACATGTATCTGATAGTGGTGGTGTGTCGCTTCTCCAGGTGGATCGAGGCAGGTCCATGTACACACCCTGATGCCACTTGCACAGCAAAGTTTCTAGTGTGCAAAGTATTTCCAAGATAGGGTATGTGTGAAGTGCTGAGATCAGATAATGGGACACAATTTGTCAATGAAGTATTTGAACAGATAGGGCTTTTATTGAATATTAAGCATAGGTTTTCTTCTGCTTATCACCTGCAAACAAACAGGATATGTGAGAGACTCAATTTCCTCCTTAAAGAAAGGATAGCCAAGATAAAACTGACACTGAAAAAGGGATGGCTACTTTGCCTGCCCTTAGCTATATATGCCTTAGGGAATCAGCCTGGTTAGGACCATCACCTCACCCCCAAAAACCAGTAACAGGGAGGCAAAGGAGAATACCTTTTACACCTCCATCGAGAAGTAGAAGTGATACTCAGAGCACAGCAAAAATGTTAGGAAATGAATTACACTTGACATGTATGACGTCTAGCATCTGTCTCATTTCAGATCAACTCAACCGCCAAGGGTGTCAGTCTCAGAACACAGATGAAAACCATTCAGCAACTAGATCAACTAAACCTTTGTCGGCACCTAAACTATTTATTGGTGACACAGTACTAATCAGAAATTTTACCCATAAGTGTCACGAGCCACGATTTCACAGCCCCTTTATCGTTGAAAACATAACCCCATCAGCAGTAAAAGTTCAAGGCATGGAGGATGGAGAGACTCACCAGAGTGGCCAAATTCTTGATATACCAGTTATGAAGGAAGGAACAGCCATCTTGATGGATTAATATTGGGCTTGTGTGTCCCAAGCTTGCATAAAGCTGCCCAAGGAATAGGGAGCAAATGTTATTTAGTGCGTCTCCATGTTCCAACATTAGTGATCCTCAGAGCAACCTTAACATTGATGAATTTCCAAAAGCAGATTCTCATTTAAGAAGAAGAAGATTGCTTGAATTTCTCAATTGAACAAGAACAGGGAATAACTTCACAGCAAAATCAATAGAAGCCTTTGCTGCTATCCCATATGAGACTGCTTCAACATTTATGACTATCTTTATGCCAGGAATCCAGACAATGGTGAATGCTAAATTGTTACAAATAACCAGATGGGAGCTTCTGCAGATGATTAACACTACCATAAAGGGATTCAATGCTATCTAGGAAGATTTGAGGGTCATGCGACTAATGACCCTCCAGAACAGATATGTCCTAGATATGATTACAGCGATCGACAGAGGAGTTTGCGCCAAAATCAGGCCATCATGTTGCACATTCATATCTTCTCACGATGACGAGAATGGGACATTGACAGAGGCCATAACGTTGCTAATGAACCTGTATAAGAAGATGGAAGACGCGACAGAAGACATCATGCTGGTTGTTAGCTGCCTGCTAACAACCATTGTGCCTGCGACCCCACGATGATTGGCAACCTTGCATGTCCTTATTTCTAAAATCATACCCCCCCCCTTTGAGTGCAACTTGATCCTTGGTCGGAGTGCTATGAGGCACTTTTGTCCATTTCCAAAGGCTTTTTCGTTGCCTGCTGCATTGTTTGCACGAGGCTTTATCACCTCAAAGAGGGCTGCTGCATTTTAATCAGGCTACCTAAATCCGAAATCCATCCTCGCATCAGGATTGCCTTGCCTTCTGCTTCATAGCCAATCACACGCCACTGACAGGCGACAGCTGGCCAGCGACTAAGGACAGAGCGCAATAGGGGCTAGGAGCCGGCACGCTGCCCGTGTTATCTAGACCCACTACGAACCTTGGGTGAGATTAACTTATGCTTCTATATTTGCATTCCCTTTTAAAGACTACCTACGATGCCTGCAAATTGCTAAATAACGCTGCCCCAATCTAATATTCACTGACCAAACTTGCCTTGTGCCTAGTTATGTACTGACTGCTTACCACTTAAACGCAACTATTCCTTATTCTGAACGCCTTTCCTTAATGAGAGATACTACATCACTAGAAGCCTCTAGACCCATCCATTGTTCAATGCTATTGTTATGGTACAAAATTGCAATACATCACTAACGTATGTATAACAATGTTTGCACATGCTTAATGCTAGCACCGCTACTCACCATGAGTGCCTGTAAATGTTCCTTGAGCTGCCTTACTTCTAGCATGTCATTCCAATATTTGTATTAGTTATATCGTACTTATCATATGCAAGTCCAAATGTACTTACCTATTCTCCTGCACAAGTACTCTGCGTTTAGGTCAGATAGCTATAGGCACCTGTGTACACTTTTTGCCATATTCTTGAAAAGCAAATTTAGGTGTACTTACAGTCTGAGTCCAGTCTGCCACTGTTAATCGCTGCACCCTGCCACCACGGCCACTACTAGCCAAGCCCTGCCTCTATACTAGTTATTGCGCCTTATCTTATGTGTTGACTGTTGCTAACTGAAGTGCCTTACCACTGCTGCCACTACTAGCCTAGCACCTCCTAATACCAATTGTTGTGCTCTACCTGATGCTAGTCAAGGCATTATATTGCCACTACCGCCGCTACTAAATGTAATTTGAGATAATCACTCATTATACAATGTACACCGGAAAAAATCAAACGGCCACCTTACTATACCTCCTTATGTCCATTATCATCTCTATTGTTGCAGCAACCATGCCCCCAGCAGAAAATGTACTTTGCTCTCTCACAGAAAGAAACCTCAGGCTTCGTGCAAGATTACCCCGCCTCTATGAGACTATCTAACACAACAAACTCCCCAATCCCCCCTTGAGATCCACCTCACGGCACCCTAAAGTATGTCCTTACCTAACCATGCCCTGTAGCAACTCCACCCAACCTAAACTTATCCCTATAACCACCCAGGACTCACCCAATACAACCACTCTATCCGGAGCTTTGATCAACGCCAGATCCTTAGCGGCCCACGCCACAGAAATAGCAGACACCCTATCCACTAATAACCTCGACCTACCAGCAATCACCGAAACTTGATTGCATGAAGCAGCAGGGCCAGCACTCTTAATAGCCATCCCTGAAAACGTTCAAATAGTCAGAATGGACAGACCCAATAATAGAGGAGGCGGTCTGGCCATCATAGTAAAGACCAACCTCGAGCTAAGATTACGCAACCAATCACCTCTCAAATCCTGTGAGCTCCTCACTGCAAATTTACCCATCTCCAACTGCCGCACCATAACCATCTACCTCATATATACGCCGCCCGGCCCCATTGACTCATTCGAGGCAGACCTATCCAGCCTCATAGCCAACAATACAAAAGACACCTCTCAATTACTATTACTTGGCGACCTTAATCTTGGCCTGAATGACCCAGACGACAAATCAGCAAAAGCCATAGGTATCATGCTAACCGAACACGGCCTACTCCAAAAAGTACTCACCCCTACCCATAATAAAGGCAGGACCTTGGACTGGATCGCCACCTTGAACTGCGATACCACCATTACCAAAACTACTCCTCAACACTGGACAGACCACCACCTCATCGACTTCACATTATCACTCAATAAAGAAATCAGTAAAGAAAAGACCATGGCACCACCACTGCCCACTGTAGCAAAAACAATATAACTCCCAAAAATCTCCTACCACTTCTACTGCCATCCCTCAATGCTCTCCCTGACAACCTAAATCCAGAATGCCTTGTAGAAAGCTACAACCAGGCTATGAAAAATGGACTAGACATCATTGCCCCTCTAAAAATGCAAAAGAGCAAACAGCAAGCTCACCTGAATACTTGGTTCACCCCCCCATTTGAAAGAACTAAGAATGCGCAAAAGGAAACTAGAAACCCAATGGCGCAATACCCCCACAGAAGAGAACAAACTACAGCTTAAACTCTTCGCCAATAATTACAAAAAAGAAATCCTTCTCACTAAAAAGAACATATTTAACGAAAGAATCGAAAAATCCAATTCCAATACCAGAGAACTATTTGCTATACTAAGGGAACTAGAATCCCCCATACTCCCGCCGGACAACATAACTAAAGACAAACAATGGTGCACCAGTGTACAAAACGCTCTATCTAAAATCAAAACTCTCCAAACTAAAATCAAACTGAAAAAAGACTCCATAACCCTTAACCTATCATCGCCTAGTCACCATGCCAAAACTAACAACCCATCAAGCCTGAATACTTTCAGGTTCACCAAAATATCCATCCTAGAAACTGAAAGGGTTATAGCCTCACTCAAACCATCCAACTGCAAAGGTGACAACTGCCCACCCCAAATAATCAAGGATGCGGCCAGAGACCTAGCCCCCTTTATAACCAAACTAATCAACCCATCCTTCACCTCCAACACCATACCTAATAATCTCAAAGAATCTTGGGTTCTGCCGCTCCTCAAGAAGCAAACACTAGACCCCGCTATTCCCACCAATTACAGGCCCATCACCACAGTACCGTTCTTGTTGAAGATAATAGACAGAGTAGCATACCTACAAATCCAAGAATACCTAGAAACCCACAAACTTTTAGGCACCCGTCAATCTGGTTTCAGACCACAGCATGGTACTGAGACAGCCCTTATCGACCTTAAAACCCGGATCAATGAAATTAATGACAAAGGAAACACTGCCATGTTACTCCTCCTTGACCTGTCGGCAGCCTTCGACCTGGTGGATCACACAGTACTTTGCAAACACCTGGCTTCGGCAGCCCACTTCTCGAAAGAGGCCATAGACTGGATACAATCATTTTTGGACAATCAAACTATGAGAGTCTTCTCCCCAATTGCCTCAGCAGACCCCATCGGCATAAGTTGCGGTGTTCCCCAGGGCTCCTGCGTCTCCCCTACCCTCTACAACATCTTTACCAAGCCCCTATTTGACAAGTTAAACAGACTGGGTGTAACATACACTAATTATGCAGATGACACCCAGATCCTCATACCCCTTTCGGGCAACTTCAACTCAGATACAGCCTTGGTAAACAAAATATATCTCATCATTCAGGCATGGATGGCCACACACGGCCTATGCCTGAACGATGAGTAAACCAAAATCCTGCTCCTTGGCTCCAATGCCAATCTAAAAAAACTCAATCCCAGCTACAAAGCGTTCAACATCGATGGAAATACCATTACAGCTGCCAAAACAGTGAAAACCTTAGGCTTTCACCTAGACTTAGCCTTGTCACTAAATAAAGAAGTAAACTCACTAGCATCCTCTACCACATACAAGTGCAAGCTAATCAGAGCAAGCAAAGCATTCCTCTCCCAAGCTAGCTGCATCATCATCGCTAATGCCCTAATACACTCCGGACTTGATTATTGTAATGCCATGTACCTAGGAGCCAACAAATATATAATCAACAAACTCCAAACTCTGCAAAACAATGCACTCAGAACAGCCCTCAACCTACCCTCTAAGGTACACATCTCTAACAAAAGAAGAGAACACAAATGGCTCAAAATCTGCGACCGCATCTCACTCAAAACAGCATCACTTACTTTCAAATGCTTAAACAACGCAGCCGCCCCCCTATCTCACAGCCAGAATAGTAAAAAAGACCTCCACCCGCCCCACCAGAATGATTAACTCCTACCGCCTTCAGGTAACCAAATTTAGACAAAAGAACACGGGTCGGCAGTAGTTTCCCTGTCATGGCAGCCCAACACTGGAACGCCCTCCCACTCAACACCGGAGCAGATCAATCCTACCACAGCTTCATGCAAAACATTCTCACCTGGTAACGATCCAATGGTCCCTACGACTGATCTGCGCACCCTCATACTAACAGACTATAGCCAACTTTACTGTATATAGGTATATCCCTTAAACTGGCCTGCCGAAATGTAATTAACTGTATGTATATATGTAAATATGTGCCTATCTTGTAACTAAATTTTTAGGTAATCTTTCTTTGTGTCCTCTGTTGCACCCTGTTACCTCTAGGTTTTGCGTGCCATACTAAATAAATAAACAAACAAACAAACAAACAAACGTCATAGATGATGGATGGTTCTCGTCTATTTTCTCATGGGTCCCACAGTGGATGGCAAATCTCTTCAAGTTTCTTGGAGCAATATTGGTGATGGTGATGATCGGATTCTGTGTGATTGGGATAATAATTGCACAGTGAAAGAAGAAAACCAAGAAAGCAGTGGGAATGAGAATCATGATTGATGTTGAATCAGGATTTGGACCAAAAGAACTGACTGATAAAGAAATCGGAGAATACGTGAAGGTCAGTATTTAAGCATCTGAGGGAACGAAGTTCCTGTATCCAAAGAACAACAAGAAGTATATGGGACAATGGGTCTATTGTAGTCCAAATGGACAGTGAAGTTACATGACCTGGAGTGTGGAAGAACATGTTAAATCAGCTCCTCCCCTGAAAGGAGTAATGAAGCACTTCTTCAAGAAAAGGTCCCAAGATGTGAAGATTAATGAAGGTGTTGTTGAGGAATCAACCAGAAAGAGGGGTGTAGAGGAGCAGCCGAGTGCCTCAGCAGGAAGTCGAGCCCCCCTACTGCCTGCATGTTGGAAGCCTGAAACTGCACCATGCTTGACACCAGTAGTTGTGACTATTCCGCGACGGATATTTGAGAAAAGGTATCCTTTAAGAAAGCCATATCAGATGTATCCCTGTAGAGATGAAAATGTCGTGGAAGAGATCCCCGAAGGAATATGAAGACAAAAGAAAGAGAAGCTGGTGACATCACAAGAGATGAGCGTGATGCAGTGAGAAGAGTGACTGAGGAATCGAGTGAACATCCCTATGCAGAAATGAAAATTACACATGTGCGAAGCACTGCAGAACATACAAGCCGTTTAATAACTATAAAATAAAACAACATTAACAAAAATGATAATAAAGATGTAGCAACACAAGTAGACTAAGTAATCCTAGAAGCTAGCTATATGTAGTGAATAGACTGCTGGAGGTGCCGCCATTGCATAGTGTCTGGACATCGGTGTCACATATTTAGTAAATTCAAACCAATGGAGAAAGGAGGATGAAGAGCTGTGTATGTCGCAGCAAAGAATTAGTTGGAGATAGCGGACTTGAAGGGTGAAGCTGTTTGGCCTGGAATGAAAGCTGAAGCAGCCAATAAATGGTTATCGATCCATGAAGAACAGAAACCACGAGGCTCTGAATCATCCCATGTTAAGGTGCAAAGAAGGAACACCATGAGTGGCAAGTTTATTATTCACGACAATTAAATGCTACAAAATAAGCTGAATTGCGGTCTCCTGTCACGTGATCCAAGGATGAAAAGTTCAGCATGCAGACCAGAACTGTGATAAGTGTCTGCCTGTACTCCCTTTTATTCCCAAGAGAAGAGAATCTACTGCAAGGCCAAGTTCAAAAACAGTCCTCATGACAGAAGGCATGGGTGATGAGAGATGTGGGGCTAATTGGGTGGATCCCCCCGTCCATCACCCGGCACCTGGTTATGAGTTTACGTTCTGCTAATGAGCTAAATGTTCCATTCATGGCACAAGCGTGCCAACCAGTTATAGAGGGCCATATCAAGAAGAGCCTTATAGTTTGACAGCCAATGATGAGTTGTGTGTCAAATAACTGCTGAAGATGACTTGCCCTAGGGGTGGGCATACGTTGTCCACCTGACTGTAGAGCCCCAATCACAACCGGATCCCTTATAGAAAGCATAGTTTTCCACGTAGTGTGATGCTACATATGATGAGTTTTTAACTATATTAATGTAATTTCTTATTAAATGCATTGAGAGCTCAAGCGAATGTTTGTCGATATCTGTTGTGTTAGACAATTGATATTAAAACAGTTGAAAGAGACTTTGCCAACTTCCTGAGTTCGTCTGATTACTTGGTGTAAGAGTTAAACTGCACCCCATCCTTTACATGACAGGTTACTGATTAAGGACTATGGGCCTCATTACACGGATGGCGGTAAGGATTTACCGGTACCGGTAAAATACCGGTACCGGTAAATCCTTACCGCCTTACTACGAGGTCCCTTTGGGTGTTGGGGGATTTAACGCCTGCTTTTTGCAGGCGTTAAAAACCAACCCGCAAAGGGACCCAGGGAGCTAATTACGGTACCGCAATTGGCGGTACCGTAATTAGCGCCTTTCCCATTCCCGTTGAGCCCTATGGGGCAAAAATGGGAATGGGGAAGGGCAATGGTGGAAGGGGGAATTACCGCCACGCCAACATTGGAATGGAGCGGTAATTCCCCTTTCCGCCAAGGCGGTGACGGTAATTTACCAGCATGAACCATGGCGCTAATAGCGACATGGTTCTCCGCCATCCGTGTAATGGGGCCCTATATGTTAAAGCCTATAAAAGCTATAGGGACTTTGTCCTCCCCACCTTCTTCCCTGGTATAATGCCGCATCTCACCTGGGGTATGTCGCCAAACATAACCCTGGGTTCCCCTACCCAGGTGATCCTCCCTTGCTCATCCACACCCAGGGTTGGGATCTGAGAGAGTCAGCCCTTCCCTGGCCATCTGAATAAGGGAATCCCGAGGTCTACCTCGGAGAATACCCTCAGGTTTCTCCCAGTAGCCATCGCTGGAAGTTAACCTTCAGTTCAGAACCACAACAGCAAGGCATTGTGGGTATGCAAATTAATTCAAACGCAAACCTTTTTCGCCAAGAAATTCTTTGTCTATGAAGGCAGTGCTTCCCTACACATTAGTGTGAGTTGTGGTGTGTCCTTATGGGGTGTTATTCACCCTTAGGAATGGTTGCAAGAGGATGAATGCCAGGATCAAGTGGTGATGTGACATGCAGTGTGTACATGCTCTTAAGAGTCCCATTTCAATGAGGGTTATCGTATGGCATACTGAACAGCAATATCAGAGTATCCTACATTATGCAGGTCGGAAGGTGTTGTGTAGAGATCGGTGAAGCTTCTAAGAATGTGTATACACGTAAATGTGAGTTTGTGTATACCGGAGCTATAGTTATAAGGGACCATCAACACTAGCATTTCCCGTTCAAATTCACACAGGAAATTGTTGTTTTGATCAACATAAACATTTTTTTGACAGGTCTGTACCTAACCTTTTCCTGGAGCTTTCATCTGGACCAATTTGAGAACGTTGTGCGTGTCTGTGAAAATCTGTCCACTGTTATTTAATAACAAAAAAGTGGGGCATTTCTACCTATGTATATTTTTTCCCAGTGCACTAACGGATCCATATTTTAAACTAAAAAGACACAAACTGATAGTTAAAATGGAAACAATTCAAATTAAGTGGCTGCCCAGTGATCTGCAGATACTCAAGGATCGACACTTCACAAAATATGAGGTCTTTTTATTGAATGTTGTTCCCATGTTGTGTGGAAATAAGCCATGTTAACGCCACTGGTCCAAATACAGTGTGACAATTGTATGTTGCAGCACACTGGGGTATGTTTCCACCCTATGGCGTGCCAGAGGACGTGCTCCAGAGGGATATAATGCATAGTATTTTTCTAAATGATAATCAGTGGTTTTTGGCCACTGGATCTGTAGACCTGGTTCCGAATAGGATCAGTAGTTCCTGCCCAATCCAGATTCTTGGATCTGGACAGTCTTTGTGGATCCTTGCATTAAAGTGCAGTATAGAAATCTGGAAACAGGCCATGGATATATGTATGGGTTGTTTAGCGGGTCCTGGAATAAGGCCAAAGGCCATACCCCATATCATCCAAGGATGTGTTGCTCGCACCAACCTACAGCAACGCTCACTGCAAAAAAACAACTTTGTAAAAGAGACATTAGGGTTAAGTTATGTACGTAAAAAGAGGAGATTTATGTTCATAAGTTACACAAAGTGCGAGAACATTATGAAATATTCTGTTACAACGTCAAAAATCATAAACGAAAAGCCTTTGTTAAATGGACATTTAGGTTAAGTAATGTGTGTAAAAAGAGAAGTATACAATACGTAATGTTCATGCCAGTAACACTATGAGACATCTTCATTTATAAGAACCTTTACATTTGAACGAGAAAACTTCAGTTGAAGGGACAGTAAGTATGGTGAGGGTTACATTTTTTTTTTTTAAAGTGTACATGTAGGGAAAGGTTTTCATTAAAGGGACGCTATTGTAGCACGGCAAAACAAAACAAAAAATAGACACGTTCCAGTGATGTTAAGTTGCAGAAACATAAATTGCCACCACCATGCATTAATCATTACCGAGAAACAAGACACCAAATACAACACCACAGGTGTCTTCATTGGTCACCTCCATAGCAGGGTCCATGGCGCTGTTTCGTGTAGAATTAGAAAAACAGAGTGGTAGGTCTAGTTCGGGACAAGGTTAAATAACTTTATGTAACTTGAGCTACCCACTTACTAGAGGTAATTAAAGTGGCTTACATCTTTTATTATTTACCGTGTTATAACAATGTATTAATTTGTTGTTTTCTCATTTTGAGAGGCACACACCATGAGTTTGGTTTTATTACAATGTCGCTCAAATCCCTTATTCCCAGAAAGCTCACAAAATGTAGGTGACTGTTTTGTAAGGGCTGTGGGGGTCTTTGAGATAAGCCCTTTGTTATTATTGGCATATGGTACAATTCCTATTGTTGGTCATTAAGCCTCGTATTGTCAGCATTTAAAGTCGATACTGGCTCTGTCATTGCATTCACGTAAATGCAAAAATGGTAAAGGCTAAAACACAGCCTTGGCAGAGAGCCTTTTCCTTGGAAAAGACTTTCATTCGGCCAGCCCCCCAGAGGACTGAGGAGACGTGTCCATTGTACAGATCCATCATTGTCCCCCTGGACTGCGTGTGTGATGGTGTACCCCTAAAAGTAACTCTCAGCCGCAGGCGCCTAAGAACGCTATCTTGAGGCCTAGAAAAAGTCCATATAGACAGCATTGTCTAACACAACATACTTTTAGCGGATTAGATCAAGTGAACATTTCTGCTCCTCATTGTTAATATCTTCTCCAAAACGAGCTTACTGAAAACTCAAAATAGAATCGAATTTCTTGTATAATGTACCTATGCTACCACTTAGGAAGACAAGGCGGTAATTGCCTGGTCTGTCCCTGCACCCTTGTATTCATAAGGTAACAATTTTAGAGCTCTGCCAAGAGTCTAGAATTTGTGTAGGACACCCACCGTTTTTAAAGAGGGTGCACACATCAAAGGGATTTCTTTAAACTGGTCACTAGTAACCTTTCTCAAGGTCAGGTGTGTTGCCTGTTTCCTCTGAGGAAAGGGCACACCTTATTTCTGCCATTGATAATATTAAGGGGGAAGTGGCAGAAGACCCAATTAACACACCCCATCAGGATGGCAGATCTTGAATTGCCAAAACTGAGATCTCTCTTCCTTGTAAAGGGAACTAAACTATGAAAATCACGTGTCTCCTGTAAAGCACAATATAAAGGTGCAACTAAATCAGGGGAGGTTATAGACACCCGCTGCAAATAATCTTTGGCAGTTTTTTTGGGATATAGCTATCATCAAATCCGCCAACTTTCTTCCGAATAGCTATGTTTTTCTTTTCCACCAGTTTCTAATTTTCTAAAAGAGCAGCTAACACCAGATTCTGATGTATAACTTCTACACTTTTGACAAAGTCTGTTGCTTAACCTTTCGCTTTCCTGTAATCAGAATCATACTGTGGCTCAGTCAGAGGTCTGGACCTCATAGCCTGGTTTTGATGATAATGCATGGACTACTCGACACTAGCTGATTAAACGACTTCCAGATCACAATGGGATCCTGATATAAAACTCCCAAAATGGGTAAAACGTGAGTAAAACGCATTGGGGAAAGCCTAGCCTTGTATAATTTAGCCCACTTGATCCACCTCCTGTAGCTCAATGCTACAAACACCCTAAAGTCCAGGTACACATTGCCTAAGGATCAATACTTCAGGATCCTGGTCACTTTCTGGTCTTGACAACAATAGTTAAAAAGCGTTATAACAGGTAAGTGGCCTGCACCACATTTGTTCCCATTGTAAGTTAATTCAGGGCGGTAGGTATATGTTCCAATGACATTTGACCTTTACCTCCCTGTTCAAGCCTGAGTGATCCTTGAATGCTTACTAATGTCCCATGGTGCCTAATCAGCTGCTGGTCCATAAGGGTCATAAAGATCCACTGTCACTTAGGCTCATCATCATACCACACATTTTGGTCCTTATCACCAGATGTGTTTCCTTGCCATTATGCATGTGATTTTGCTTCAATCAGTCTCGGAGTCTCAATATTCTCTTGTCTGGCCACAATGGGAGCGTTGCTCATTTGTAACACTTTTACCCCTCACAAGTCATCCAACCTGTTTACAGACCCATCAGGATCCTCAAGACGAACATTGCCATTTTGCAGTACTTTCCCTTTGTTATGAATCTTGTGCGTATACTGAGTGTATGCTTCTCTGAATTTCATGGTTACTGGTATCAAACAAGTGCTAATCAGTTTGCAGCAAATGTGTATGATCGGGAAACAGAAGCAGCTAGTTGGAATTAGGGGCTATAGGAACCGATGGTCTGGAATAGCCGAGGAAAACATCTTTGACCTTGTTCCACAGTATTCTGGCAATAAATACACATGGCAGGCTTCTTAGAGCATGACTGATCGTTTCCAGTGTGAAGCATGTAGAAACTGGTACACCCTTTTCACCTTCGGCAGCACATTCCTTTGGGAACTCAGAAGTGTGCAGTCCTCTTTTCCCTGCAGTGGTCTGATAATGTGTCTGCTTTTCCAATAATTCTGGACCTCAGAGCCATCCCCTAGTACTTTGGTTTCCCCATAAACAGTGTTCCACCCTACATAGCCACCTTGGTTTCTTTGTTGGTCACTGTTTTGGAAACATTATATAGGTTGCCTCATACCAGAGGATTGTCTACAAGAATTTCTCCAATCTTGTTCTCTGAGCATTTTCATTCATGGCCACTTGGTTTTCTTGCAATCTGAGCTTGGAAATTCCTTTACGTCTGTGGTGGTTCAACTGGAGGCTCTACTCCTTACTGCCTAATGACTTGAACTGTGGACACTTGTGCATTGGTGCATTGGTACTTATTGGTTACCCTTCTGCTTCTAAGCCAAAGTTATGTATCAGATACTTGTTTCACCATTACAACGGCGGTGCTGTATGCACCTGTCAGATTACTATTACGGTCATATGCACAACACTGTCGTTGTCCATACTAACCTCTTTGGGAGAGTTTTGTCATTAGTTTCACTGATGGTGAATGGTTGCACATGTACGTTCAGGGAACACTTGTGGCTGTGCCTGTGTTATTCTAACATGAACCCCATGTTATCCTAGCAACATGTGTTGTCTCTGAACTGGTGCATGCAAGTCATGTTTATATCAAGTCTATTGCTAACAAAACCGATACTCCCCTTGCTGCAGGATAATTAGACAATCTTCAAAGTCCAACCTTTCCTGGACACTGCTGCATTTCTCCATAGTAAGTTGGTCAACTGCACCATCCTTGTATAAGTAGTGGAGAGAAGGTTGCATTAACCTATAACTGATTAGGAATTGGTAGGCCACCTGGTAAGTTTGCTCTGGTGCCATGCAGTCTCTCCTTTTATCCTCCATCCTTATCTCTCTACCACCCCTATAGCTCTCACTATCTCCCCTATTTATTCTAACTACTTTACTATCACCTATCCTCATCCCTAATGAAGTCTGAAAGGAAAAAACAACTTAAAAAATAGTTCCTGACCACCAACCCTGGGCTACCCATTGCAGACACCTATGTAAGTGCAACCTCCAGACCGATTAGCACGGATATCATCAGTTCTGCCCGTCTCCAGATAGCTGGACCCCTCATCTTATCCCTGCTCTCTCTCCTGTCTTTCCTCACCCATCAATGGTGGCACTAGATTGGAAGTACTCTTTGCAGGCTTCTCATCATCCAAGTATATCATTAATATCTTTTGCAACAGCACTATCATGGCTCAGGGTCCTCAACCCACCTCCTCCTCTTTGTACAGAGCCTGCCATCCCTCATTAACTTCCTTCCTACACCTGTTAATCCTTCCTCCTCTCCCCTTCTTCCCCCTCCTCCGACTGGTGTACCAAGCCCCTGTACCCCTCCTTATAAAACCTTTAAAGGCTGAGACCTGATTCATCTAGCCACGCTTAATGCTGGCTCTGCTATGAAATACTCTGCTGACATCTGCCTCATCCTTGAAGACATTGACCTCAATATCCTTGCTCTCACCGAGATGTGGTTCAATGCCAGCTGACTCACTGCTTTTGACTCCATACTCACTGATGGATACAAGATAATCTCTAAGACACACCCTAACCATTCCGACGGTGGGGTTGCCCTGATCTTCCCTGAGTGGGTCCCTTCTACCGTTCTACCCACTCAGCCATACTCCTCCTTTGAGAGCCTGGTCTGAAAGATGGTCATCTCTCCTACCTCTTCCCTAACCATTGTCATTATCTATAGGCCACCTAGCTCTATCACCCGATTTCTCACTAAATGGGCTTATTTATCCTGCTCTCTGCTGACATCTTCCTCTAAACTCCTTCTACTGGGTGACTTCAACATCCACCTTGACTCCTCATGCACAGCATCCACTCTCTTCCATGACCTTTGCACCTTTCTCTCCCCCTCACCATTCTCCCCCCTGGCCATACCCACTCGGCTGGACACACTCTGGATGGCTTTATCCACACAGATAATTTGTTGTACGCCCCACTCACCACTCCTTTCTCTTGGTAAGACCCCTGCCTCCTCTCCTCCCTCATGGGCCCGTCAACCCCTTGACTGCATCTTTAACATCCCTGCAAACCTCTTTCACGGACATCCACCTGATGAAACAAGTATATTTTGCTGCCTTTGCATCCACCATCATCCCACCCTGTCCTCCCACTGCAGACTCTATCTCTGTTTCTGCTCTAAGCAACCTCCATCTCGCCATCTCTAACACTCTCAACACCCTTGCCCCAGTCACGAGGATCCGCCTGAAACCCGCCACCAAGCGTAACACTTGGTACGACTACGATCTAGCAGATCTGAAGCATAAATGCAGGGCAGCAGAACGGAAATGGCAGATCACTGGTTCATCCTCTGACGAACTGGCCTGTTGTCTTCTCCGAAGGCAATACCACCTCACCATTTGTTCTAAGAAGAGGGCTCACATCCAGACCTGTGTCTCTGGAGCTTCAAACATGGCTGAACTATTTAAAATCTGCAAGGAGCTAGCTAATCCTTCTGCAGTCTCCACGTCGCCTCTTCCCTCACAGGCCCTTTGCACAGCACAGGCCAGCCACTTCACTGCAAAAACTCAGGACATCTTGAGCACTCTTTCTTCGTCCGCTTCACCCACCTCCTCCCATCCCCCTTTGACCCATGGCCTCCCAAACTCGGCCAGACTTTCTCTCCTCCTTCTCTCTTATCACATCAGACAAGGTCACTAGGGTTATCCGCTCTATGAAGGTCTCCTCCGAACAGATCTCGCCCTGTTATTCCAGAATATTAAGGACAACATTGACCCCCTTGCCACTGCACTTGCTGATTTCTGAAATCACTCTCTTGCCACTGGGTCTTTCTCCTCTTCCGTCAAGCATTCTCTTGTGCGCCCCCTCTTGAAGAAACCTTCTGCCGACCCTTTGTGTTTGGCTAACTACCGCCCCATCTCTATCACTCCCTTCCTTGGGAAACTCCTTGAAAAGCTGCACTCCCCCCAACTTGACCAGCATACTGAGCTAATTGGTTGCCTACACGACCATCAATCTGGATTCAGAGCATCCAGAGGCACTGAAACTGTTCTTCTGAAAACCTGTGAAGTCGTGCTCGCACCTTTTGACACTAACTCTCCCACTGTCCTCATTCTACTCTTTCCTCTGCATTTGATATGTTCAACCATTCAATCCTCAAACAATAACTCCTTGATACCCTTGAAATCTCTTTACCATCCCTGCAAACCTCTTTCACGGACATCCACCTGATGAAACTAGTATATTTTGCTGCCTTTGCATCCACCATCATCCCACCCTGTCCTCCCACTTTAGACTCTATCTCTGTTTCTGCTCTAAGCAACCTCCAGCTCGCCATCTCTAACACTCTCAACACCCTTGCCCCAGTCACGAGGATCCGCCTGAAACCCGCCACCAAGCGTAACTCTTGGTACGACTACGATCTAGCAGATCTGAAGCACAAATGCAGAGCAGCAGAACGGAAATGGCAGATCACTGGTTCATCCTCTGACAAACTGGCCTGTTGTCTTCTCCGAAGGCAATACCACATCACCATTTGTTCTAAGAAGAGGGCTCACATCCAGGCCTGTGTCTCTGGAGCTTCAAACATGGCTGAACTATTTAAAATCTGCAAGGAGCTAGCTAATCCGTCTGCAGTCTCCACGTCGCCTCTTCCCTCACAGGGCCTTTGCACTGCACAGGCCACCCACTTCACTGCAAAAACTCAGGACATCTTGAGCACTCTTTCTTCATCCCCTTCACCCACCTCGACCCATGGCCTCCCAAACTCGGCTAGACTTTCTCTCCTCCTTCTCTCTTATCACATCAGACAAGGTCACTAGGGTTGTCCGCTCTATGAAGGTCTCCTCCGAACAGATCTCGCCCTGTTATTCCAAAATATTAAGGACAACATTAACCCCGTTGCCCCTGCACTTGCTGATTTCTGAAATCACTCTCTTGCCACTGGGTCTTTCTTCTCTTCCCTCAAGCATTCTCTTGTGCGCCCCCTCTTGAAGAAACCTTCTGCCGACCCTTTGTGTTCGGCTAACTACCGCCCCATCTCTATCACTCCCTTCCTTGGGAAACTCCTTGAAAAGCTGCACTCCCCCCAACTTGCCCAGCATACTGAGCTCATTGGTTGCCTACACGACCATCAATCTGGATTCAGAGCATCCAGAGGCACTGAAACTGTTCTTCTGAAAACCTGTGAAGTCGTGCTCGCACCTTTTGACACTAACTCTCCCACTGTCTTCATTCTACTCTTTCCTCTGCATTTGATATGTTCAACCATTCAATCCTCAAACAATGACTCCTTGATACCCTTGATATCTCTGAGCGGGCACTGATCTGGCTGACCTCCTTCCTCACTGATCGCCCCTCCCAGGTCATCCTGGGCTCTTTCTGCTCTCCTACCTCTATCTCCACCTGTGGCATTCCCCAGGGTTCTAACCTCTCACCCTGGCTCTTTAACGGCTATCTCGCTCCTCTTGTT
Source organism: Ambystoma mexicanum (assembly GCF_040938575.1). Lineage (NCBI taxonomy): Eukaryota > Metazoa > Chordata > Amphibia > Caudata > Ambystomatidae > Ambystoma > Ambystoma mexicanum. The sequence goes on from NC_090936.1 coordinate 254,769,529, forward strand.
CACTTTCTCCACCTTCTATCCTCACTTCCAGTGTTATGCAGATGACACACAAGTCTTCTACAAACTTCCCTCTGATGATCCTGAATGTATATCTGCTATCCAGTCCTGGTGTGCTTCCAATGATCTCTGCCTCAATGACAGCAAAAGTGAGATAATTCCTACTGGGACTCCAACTCCGTCTTTCCTCCCTTCACTCTGGCCACCCTCTCTGGGCTCTCCCTTTCTCCTGCATCTGATGCTAGAAACCTTGCAGTCATCTTTGACTCCTCTCTCTCTGTCCTCGCTCACATCTTGGACCTTGCCAAGAAGGCCAATTTCCAACTCCACCTCCTCAGAGGTATCCTTACTTTCCTCACTTTTCCCCAGAAGCTCAATATCTCTCGAACTCTGGTACTCGCTAGGCTTGACTACTGCAACAGTGTCTTCCTTAATCTACCCCTTTTCTCTCCCCCCCCCCCAAGGTTGTCCAGAATAGGGCTGCAAGACTTATCATTGGCCTTAAACCCAGGGACCATATATCTCCAGCCCTAAAATCCCTCCACTGGCTCCTGTTTGCTGCAAGGATCAAATTAAAATCCCTCTGCATCATCCATAAGGCTGTCTGGGGCCGAGGACCAATCTATCTTCAGCTTTCTCTCACCAAATACTTTCCTTCCAGATCCTTACGCTCCTCCAGCTTCAACTCGCTGCGTGTCAGGTGTTTTTTTAGCAGTGAGCTGGTGTCAGATCTCTCTCCTCAGTTGGCTCCCTCCTCTGGAACAGCCTGCCTCCTACTCTCCATCTTGAGCCGGATCTCCTCAATTTCAGAAGCTCCTCAAGACTTTCCCCTTCACCTCCTCCTTCCCCCTCTTACTCGCATGCTAATACCGCACAGTCGCTGAAATTGATGGCCTGGGACCTTATGTGTCTTTCTGGGTCCTGACATTCCGCCCAATCATCTTCAGCCTTCTGCACCATCCCAACATTTGCCTTCAGGCACCTGCTGATGTATATTTTCACAAGCATGCACGTATTAGTAGCAGGTGATCACTCTGTACCAAGCGATCTCTCCTCGCACTTACCACCTTCCCTGTTCCTCTCTCGCTCCCTGCACTTGCATCTACTGAATGCTCACAAGGCCTAGTAGTACCGCCCCTTTTCCCTGATCATCTGTTTATTCTTTTTGACTTTGTTCCCATGTTCCCATGTTACCATGTTCCCTCACTTTTCCATGTGGGCGGTTTGAAACACAATTTCTTTATGTATAATTGCCTTACAAATGCACAATAAATACATTAAAAAACAAATGATATATATACAAAAAAAAACTTTGTTGAGGGGACGTTATGGTTAAATTGGCCTAACAAAAACCTGTACACTTCCCTAAAAAAAAATGTCCACCTCCCCTTTATGCTTCAAATTAAAACCAAAAAAACCCTGAAATTCCCCAGTTATGGTAAACTAAGCCCCCAACCCTGCCATCACCCCTGTGCACTGCTACCACTAACATCCAGACCATGAAAGATGTCATCTCAAATGTCAATGCTGACATCAATGACGACATCACTTGTTTAGCCCCTTTCTTTTCCGTCCCTGCCATACATATATATGTGCAATCAGTGAATAAAAGTCACTTAGGAATGTTATACTTCACAGTGCAACCAAACACCACTGCACATTCCCCCATTATAGTAAGTTAAAGACATGTATGTACATAGAGAGAAATGTTCTCTAACTCTTGCATATGCAGTTACCATTCATAAATCCCAAGGTCTTACCCTAGAGAAAGCATTGATAGATATGGGAAAGACAGTGTTTAAGGAAGGCATGAGCTACGCAGCATTATCACACTTACGTACACTTGATGGTCTATTGCTAATAAACTTTGATTCAAGTAAAGTCAAAGCAGATATTCCTTGCATTCTAGAATACAATAGATTGTGTTCACTGTACACCTCTCAACTGAAACAATACCCTGACCCAGATAAAGTGAAACGTGGTAAAAGAAAAGTAAATGAAACAGAAATGCAACAGAATGCAACAGCAAATTCCGCAAAGAAAAGAAGCAAAAGTTTCATCAATTGCCGCAAACATAGAAGAACCTATTAGGGAATGTAAACCAGGCACGTCGGCAAAGAAGCAACAGAAAAAACTGAAAAATGCACTCAGATACAGAACTTGCTGGCCCATTCAAATTTACAAATGAAAGTCGGGTAAGTTGCTATGCAAATGTAGCAATGCATATTCTATTTCAATTGCCACCAATTGTTAACAATATTTACCTGCACAGCACAGACCACTTGTGTTTGCAAATGTTAGTGCTGCATAGAAATGCAACAAGCAATCCTGACAACACATATGTTCATGGAGTAAGGCAACAATTGGACGACTGTGCTGGAATGGTGAGATTCACTGTGAACTCACAAGAAGATCCACAAGAATTTCTAATGTACATACTATTAGCATTGGAAAACAAAAGCATACCTGTAAATTAAATCTTTCAAATTTTGTAAATTTGGAAACATACATGCACTCTCTGTAACAAAGTGACGCAGGAAGAAATCCCAAATGAGCGATTAGTGTATGTTTCCATACCAAATAGTGAGAGAATTCCATTTCAGCAACTTGTACAAAATGCAAACCATGGCAGATTATGTAGTATTTGCAATTCAGACAATCGCTCTACCTTACTGATACAATCACATAGTGCCTACATAATACTTATGCTTCTATGTTGTAATGCAGATGGCACCAATAACAACTGCAAACTGACTGGATTCACACACGGTCAAGTGTCACTTGGAAAGAAAACCTATACAACAGTAGGAATAATCTACCATGCAGGAGCTACACCCAATGCAGGTCACTACACTGCATACATTAATGGTTTGAATGTAATGATAGCACCATTACTCTAAAGCAAAGGTTTCCAGCTAACCTAACAAATGCATATTTAATGTTCTCGAAACCAAAATGTACGAAATAATGTGTACTTCAAAATTGTCAACAAAGTTTGTGAAAGATTACAAACAGTTAGAATACGCCCAAAGGTATCTAACTACCCAACAGGATGGAAGAATGACACAAATAAATGATTATCACAGATCGTTGGAAACAAATGCACAGGCAGAATACGCCTATAGGTATCTAACTGTTGTTAAAAATCAGCAGGAAAGCAACAAAGAAAACATTAATGGGAAAGATAAAGGAAAAAGGATATGGCAACGACACAAATGAATGAGTATCATAAATCTGTAGGAACAAATGCAGTTAGAATACGCCTACTGGTATCTAACTGTTGTTAAAAATGGGCAGGAAGGCAACAAACATAACATTGATCAGAAAGATGAAGAAAACACTGAAAGCAAAAAATGAAGTAGTTAGTACCATAGGAAATTAAGTTTTTCTTTTATCCGACAAGGATTTTTTTGCCCAGACCCAAGGATTAGAAAAGCAAACACAGAAACTGAGTGCAATGCACAGTACACTGGTTTATAAACTAAATATGAGGGTAAAAAAAAATTAACTGTCTATTATGCAATGTAGTAAATTTTTTTAAAAATGCAAACACTAACACACCTTTTTCTTTCATCACCAAAATGGAAAAAGTGATACTTCCGCCAAGTATGACAGCCAATAAAAAAAAGTATGTGGAATCTGAACAAAGTATTGACTAAGTATATTGTCAGCCATTTTCTTACACATGGGAATCTGCACGTCTAATCTATGGTACTACTATGCTGCAGTGCCCGTAGGCTGCCCTTCAATCTTTGGTGAGTAACCTACCACCTACGCCTTACAACCAAGGTACAAGGAGTACAGTTCCTATCCACAACCATCGCTGCATATGGAAACCATGGTCCTTGTCAATTAGCTGCTCATAAATCTACTTTTCGGACCATCATCTACAGCCATGAATGTAAGACACTAGGGCATCAACACAACTAGCACATTTCACCACACCCATATTGACTTGTAACTCCACTGCTTATGACTTCATTCTTGCGTGCATGGGCTTTAGCCATGCACCCAAGAGTGGAGTGTCTCCCCACAACTGCCTTGGTGATGTGTGGTAGTGGGGGCTATTCTATAGGTGTTTTATCCTTCATCACCTCTGCCCAGAGGCTTCCCTCCTAGCTGTATGTCATGCATCCAAGACTGTAGGTCCTGGCCACAACCACCATAGCATGTGCCACCCATGGCGGCGTACTAATGAATATAATAATAGCCATTTGAAAAAATAATACATTCACGCCATATTGTCAATTACAATGTTCCCTAACATCACACGTGTCCTTACAAATGTAACAACTCCCCCTCTGCATAGGCAGAATTACTGGCTTTATTGAATCCCTCATTTTCTGTGCATACAAGGAGGCCATAGGACATACGTCATTAAGTAGGTATAAGTGTATTATTGGGTGCAAGGCCTTTGGCCTTGCACCCAAGAGTGCAGGGTATCCCCACAACCATCTAAGTGATGTGTGGTAGTGGGGGTTATTCGGTAGGTGTGTTATCCTTCAGTGCGTCTGCCCAGAGGCTTCACTCCTAGCTGTATGTCTGTGGATCTTACATGGGATGGGTGTGCAGTGTCTTCCACGTCTAATACTTACCACTGTGTTCTTGGGTGCATGGCCTTTGACCCAACACTGCACGCACTCCCCACAACTTGCCAATCAAAATGCAACACTACTGGTGTATGCATGGGTGGCACATGCAACGGTGGTTGTGGCCAGGGCCTACAGTCTTGGAAGTAAGGCTTTCGGCCTTTGGCCGACGGCCATGCATCCAAGACTGTAGACCCTGGCCACAACCACCCTAGCATGTGCCACCCATGGCGGCGTACTAATGAGTATAATAACTAATTGCTTCTTTAAAGGAGGGAGTGTGCAGGGCTTGGTGCCCGAAATCTATGACATTGTTGGGAATTATAGACCCGCAAGAGGAATCGGACATATAAGATGAATCAAGAGTGGTCTGGCTTCAAGGATCTATCATTTAGGAGTATGGGTCTCAGCCCTTATCCGGATGCTTGGAACTTATCGGTGACATCATTGGGGGGTATTTCCTGGATCAAGTAAGGGTAAGGGGGGAGGTGGGGGTAGGGGGAGTTCTGTCCTGTTGACAGTTTCATTGTTGGTGTATGAAATGCCAATAAAAATCAAGCTGAAGAATAATAGCCATTGGAAAAAATAATGCATTCACGGCATGTTGTCAATTTCAATGTTCCCTAACACGACACGTGTCCTTACAAATGTGTCCTCACTGCACGGGCTGAAATACTGGCCTTATTGGAGGCCATAGAACATATGCCATTAAGTAGGTATAAGTGTACTGTGTGTACAACATGTCCATACAAATTACATCATGACGACCGACTCCAGAACAAATGCATTGATCACCCATATCTTAAGACTCTAGCCCCTGGCCACAAGAACCGTAGCATGTGCCACCCATGGCGGCGTACTAATGAATATAATAATAGCCATTGGAAAAAATAATGCATTCACGGCATGTTGTCAATTTCAATGTTGCCTACCAATATCGTGTGCTTTCAACAGTTACACATTTCCTGTCCAGTACACGGACTGAAGTGTTACAAATGTCCTGCCCACTACATGGACTGAAGTGCTATCGTTATTACACCGCACATTTACAGTGCGTACAAGGTGTCCATAGATATTACATCATGACGACCGAAGAACAAATGCATTGATCACACATGTCTTACTCTCTGAACCTTTCCCAATGCTCTGTGACACAGCAAAATAGTTTCATGAAAAAAGCATGTGTACGCTGGTTGTTGCTCAGCTTTCCTCGGATCCAAGATGTCGGGCGCATCCAAACCATCTGACGCAGAACAGGTCTCGCAGCAGCCAATGGGCAGAGACGTCGCGTGTCCGCGGTCATGACGCCAGACCTTAGCCAATCGGTAGCTTGTTCGTCGACCGAACAGGGAAGTGTGATCGCGGAGCGAACATAGACATCACTAATTATTTCAGACCTACTTTTTGATAATTATAAAGAAACATACTGCACGGATGGTTACCAAATTTACAAAAGCATGCTTTCTGGACCAAGCCCCTATACCTGCCGCAGATTTGTAAAAATCCGTCCAGCGGTTCCACCTGTAGCCGTGCGCAAAGTTTTCCCCCATTCAGTCTATGGGAAAAAAAGACGTTTTGGGACCCCCCTACAACTTTGCCCCCCCTGGCCCAAACATCTCCAAACTTTGCAAAACAATTCAAAGTGGCCCATATACTTTTTTTTGCAAAGTTTGGTGAGGAATCGTCCAGGGGGAGCAAAGTTACAAGTCGCCCGAAAAGTGCTCTTCCTATGGAAACATCAACTTCCACTACCGTGGCCATGTAAAATATATTTATATATATATATATATATATATATATATATATATATATATATATATATATATATATATATATATATATATATATATATATATATATGCCAGTTATGCCAGTTTGCAATATTTTTGCATGCAGGTATCACAAATAACCTGTGTGTGATGTTTGCAGATACCTGTGACTGGAAGGTTAGTTTTCCCTAACTGTGTATTATTTTATCTGCAAAATGAACACCTTTTAATGTGTTGCTATGACTGTCACCCCAGGTGCATCCTTATGGATCTGCCCCCGCCTTCTGGCCCGACCTGTCCTGCAAGTGACTCTTCAGCTCCTGGTTAGTTTATTCAGCTCATAATGTCAGCGTGGGTAAGCAGAATGGCAGACCAGCCAATGCTTTGACAGCATTTAGGTGTATCAGGTCCATATTTTCTGTCTGCAAGGTTAAATTCCTGCCCCTTTAAAGAGCACATTCAGCAGGACCTCTGTGCCCTGGAACCAAGCTTCAGCTCCTTGACCCAGCGCTCCAATCCCAGATCACGGAGCCACCTTCCTTCCATTACCAGGGCTAGTGTTAGTAACAGTTAGTTTAGAGACAGCTTTCAAGTTGCACCTCAGGGTCTTCTCATTTGGAGAGTTAGGTGAACGCCATCTCTAGCTGTTGGTATAACATAGTTTTAAGCAACAGGTGTGCGTCTAGAGCATACATTCTTCCCCGGAGATCTCTTGGTGCAATAGAAAATGTTACCCAGTTTGAGATATGCATGTTTACCCAACTCAGTAGTACTAATTGCACTGGCCTTTGGAGGATGAAGGCTGAGGCAGAGCTGTCAGGATTTGAACCTGGAACCATGGGGGCAAACCTTGATTCCTGAGGGACACACATTACTCTACTGTGCTGCAGACCCAGCTGTCTTATATTTGCTCATCTTGAATAGGCAGTTTGGTTATAAGGGGAGAGGGAAAAAGTTGCGAAGGGTGCTTCCAACACTCAACTCCTGCCCTTTCTGCTCCAGGCCATGTGCCCGCCCAAGCCTTGGAGTTCTGTAAAAAGTTGCATGAAAAAAATAATGAATTGTTTCCAAGCCCCTAAAGAGATTGAAATAGTTCATTGCACACTCTGCAGATCATCAGAGACTGGATTGCGTTACCGGTGAATGAGGGTTCAGTTCAGGCAATCGCTAGGATGGCGTTGCTCCAACATGGGCTGGCCTAATTGTTGGCATTCTTCACTCAGGACCTTAATAGCCTGGGCGTTGGATAGAATGGTTCTGCTAAGCTTAAAGACCTCCGCCGGCCCCTCCATCTCCATCCCAGCTACAGTGACAGCCTAGGCCAGACTGTCAAAGATCGCCAGGTAATCCCCATATTATGAGTGCCATTAAAAGACACCTGAAACATCCACTTCAACAGGGCAGACATTTTAAGTAGGTTATTCCATCACTTTGCCATTTTGATTATGACAACAAAGTGACAACGTATCAGGATGGATTTTCAAAAGAAAGGCTAACTGTCCAAAGGAGACCACGCTGACTCTAATTAAAATGGGCTTTGGTGGCACAACCTTCATAATTCAGACGATGTCTGTGAAAGAGACACACGTTGAAAGACTTTCTTTGCTCATTAGTGCTATTGCTGTCAGGCAGCGTTACCTGCTCTTTCCTTAATGAATGCTAAGCCAGCGCTTTGTAAGACCGGGCGCCGTCCGCGAACCTTTCTCATTACGGCGAACTGTCGTGTCTCCACCGAGTGCTTGGGGAGTCAAATCCGGGGGTCACCCCTTTGACATTTCCCAACCTCTGCCCCTATTTATCTCCGGGAGACCCCTGAGCTCCAGAGATATCACTGTCTTAATTAAGAAGAAGGATGTGGCCTCGGCGAATTGACAGACCCCATTGATTAAGGGCTAGCTGGACAAGGAACATCGATTTTCCCAGTGGGTCTACATAAATGTAATTGTTCGTACATGGTGCTGCATAATTACAGTGATCTGCAGGAATAGTTGGTTTGTCCTTTTTCAACCTTCACTAACATTCTTAGGCAGGACTGCACCGCTCCTGCAATTAGCAAGACTGTTTAATGTTACGAAATGTCTCTGGTTGGAAAACCGTGATCTTTACAACTTCATTTAATAACACGGTGTTAGATACAATGTAGGGTTACTCTTAGGATTTTTCAAAACTAAACTTCAAACTTTAAAGGAAAACATATAAACAGAACCGTCTGGAAGATTTAAGAAACTATTTAGAAAGAAGTCCTCATTTTCACTATATGGACCGCAACGAAAGCAGAGGCCGTTCCTTTTGAAGGGCCTGGAAACGTAGGAGACGGGGAGGAGAGTCCCAACACATTTGACATAACGTGAAAACTAAAATTGATTTTTTTTTGGCATGAGTGGCCTTTTACGGGTAAAGAAGTCCGATTCCGTATTGGAAGGTGAACCTCATTTTCATGGTTAAGCTCTATATTGACACGATGTCAAGTGAAAATGTTATAACAAGACAGCTGGATGTATTTCTACACTTTAACACACAGAAGCATAATGTATTGTTCAAATTGCTCTGTGTGCCATACCGGAAGTGCGGATGCGTAGGCATACACGGGGGCAAAGTACACATCATTAGCCAAAAGCTATAGTAGACTTCAGACTCTATAACTCAAAATGTACTGACATTGTGACTACGAAGCATTACAGAGACACGTGCAAAACAATCCCGGCTGTGAATTCCAATAGTCATCTTTTGGCCTCTTTAAAGATGATGACAGCCGAGCACACCCCCTCCATAACCCAACACAGTCACAAAGTATCGAAGAACCCTGCATTTCCATGGATTAAGGGGGGCTAGTTGCACAGAGGACTGAGAATGAGCGGATCAACTTCCGTCTGGCATCCTTGACTTGCGGGTGTGTATGTTGTGTCCCCTTAATGGTGCTGCTGGTCTCATTGCAGTATACACAATGTAATGCAGCGTTCTTGTTTTGTATTGTATGTGCTACCACCTAAACGCCAACACAGGGCTAGAAGCTTAAAGTCTCTACGACCCCTCGCCTCCACATGTGCTGCTATACACGAGTCAAACTTGCAATTTGCATTAATATTGATGTGGCGTGTGCACCACAGTATGTACATCAATTGCTCTGTGCAGGATGTATACATCTCCTGCAGGGCAAAGTAATGGACTGAATGCAGTGCAATACTGCATGGCAACACTGCAGCGTTAGGACTACACCAGCCCCGGCATCTGGAACCATAAAGCTGACAGGAAAAGCAAGGGTCAATAATCAGTACACACTATGAGCAGTACTTGGTATATATTGGCATGGGAGTTGGACCACAATGCCTTTCTATCATTTACAATGTGACCAGCGAGTCTGACATAGGTAAGGCCTAGTAAGACCGTTGTTTTGTCCTCCTTCTGTCCTCCTTTACTTGTCTTGTCGCGCCTAGAAACACTTGTGTACCGGCGCATTATAAATGACTTATATCATATCACATCATATCATATCATAAGGTAGGAAATTAGTCATCGAGAAGGGCTACTCCTCTGTCCAGTTCTATTCACATAGTATGGATGGCCTCTTTGAGTTGGTTTTATCAGTATGTAAGGTGTGCTTTTTAACTGCATGTTTTTCAATGGATTGGATTGCACTGTTTTTTTTTTTTTTAAATTAGAGAACTAAAGAAAACAACTCACATACTGTATTTTCATCGATTAAAACACTCAAACAGTTTTATAAGAATTGGATTAAGAACCATATAGTCACCATTTTGGCACATAATCTAATGATCCGTTATGTATTAAATAAGTAGGAACATTGCTTCTGGAGACTTATAAAGTCAGTGGAAGTAAACCATGATGCAGCTATTATGAATCCTTTACCTGAAAACATCTGGAGGGATCACTATAGTCAGCTATATTCGATCCAGGAGGGAATATAAGATTGTTATTTCTAATCAGTGGAGACACAATATTTTGGAGCTGCCATGGGAAGATATTTATAAATTGATCATTAAGCTGAAGCCTTCAAAAGCAGCTGGTCCGGATGGCCTGTCCAATATAACATTAAAAGGCAATCCTACACGGTAAGCCTCAATTTTAACTGCACTTTATCTGGACCTCCTACAGAATGGGATTATCCCCTCCTATTGGAAGGCTTCTAGTGTTTTGCCAATCATCAAAAAGGGCAATCAGCAATTCCCGGGCAAATTATCGCCCCATTGCTCTTCTTGATTTGGTTGGTAAGGTTTTGCATCCATCATAGTGTAATGACTTTCTGACTTCAGAAGGGTCTCTCAGGCAGGATGACAACTTCCTTCAAATCAATAGCCCTGTCGAGGTTTCTTATTTAGCCCTCAAAGGGCTGATTGAGCAAAAGGCCAAAAGGAAGATTCAGAGCACCTCTGTACAGGAGCTGTAAGGATACAAAAGGGCACAATTAGTTTACAGATGATGATAATGACCCAGTAACCCCCTAATGTACCTTAATATACCTGGATTGTTAGAGTAGAGAAAAAATGAAAGACCAGGTTCCCAGGAAGACAATGAGAGTAAGGACTAGGAAGCAGAAATGTCCCGAACAGCATGAGGGTTGCCTAAGGGAATAAGGGATGTGATGAGGCATCAAAACACAAGTAACAACAATCCAGACAATCCAGAAAAATATCCTGTTTTCCCAGTCTCCAAGTATTAAGGAAAAACCCCAATGTCATACCCCTGAAAAAAAGCGACGGGTGAAGGAAACCAAAAGTGTAAAAACCCAAGTCTCAATCCATAGGCACAGTAGTGCAGTTCATCCAGACAGAAAAATCCAAAACAGTAATCCAAAGAATGGTCAGGTGGTGCAAGGGTCACAATAGTAGCTAAGCAAACAAATCCAAAACAATAATCCAAAGAAGGGTTAAGCGGTGACAAGGTCAAAAATAATACTTAGAACAGAGGTCTTCCAACTGTGGGGCACGCCCCGCCAGGGGGGCACGGCCGCATCCCGGGGGGGGGGGGCGACAGCCCAGCATGAAATGAGTAAAAAAAAAAACATTTTTTTTTTTTAGATTGGAGGAAATGGGAAGGGGCAGCTCAGACTGGACCATAAAACGGTCTTAGGCACCAATGAAAAAATGGCCAGCAGTTGCAAATGGATATTCAGTCCTTTAGCCACAGACTGTTTGAATAGTACCCAAAGGGTTGTTTTTTGTTCAAATGTAAACAAATGGTGATATTTAAAGAATATTTATTCAGCAACAATGGCCAAAACTACAAGCTGCATAGTGAAGTAACTCCTCAAACTGGCCCACATTGGCCAAAAAAAGTGGCCCATTTTGACTGGCCTACACTAGCATTTTGCATTTTTGGTACGGTCATTGCCATATTGCCCTACAGGCCATTCCAAGCCTGCCGGCTCATCCATAATAGGTGAGGGGGGGCGTCCCCCCACTGGCCACCTCACCCATTATGGAGGATCCAAGGAGCCAGCCCAGTGAAACACTGAGCACTCCCTCAGCTGCTTTTTCCAGCTGAGGGAGTGTTCCTGGGCTGGCATAACTGTCAAAGGGAAACACTGTTTGCCTTTGACAGTTTGTTTCCCCAGCCGCACATGATCACTAAGCCATGCTACACTGGGGGTGTTTTGCTTCGCCAGCCTTGCATAGCTCATTGGAAATGCTGGCTGGGGCACTGCTTGTATGTATGTGCGAGGGGGTGCTCCTGCGCCTCCTCGCACATACGGGCAGAGCAACCTGGAGCGGGGCATTTTAGCAACCACGCCCAGGCCCCTGCAGAAGGTACACAAACAGACAAGCAGAGATCTGAGGCAGCACAACATTGTTTCAGGTCAGCTGTGAAGCACCGGATACTCACTCACACTGGCTTTATGGTGTGCGACGAGCAATCAAGTGTTTCCTGATGATTCTGTGTCCGTGACTGAATGTACAATGGGACGTGGTACAGAATGTGCTGGGGCTCCAGGGAGTTTGGATTTTCAGCGCTCTAGTAAGCGCCACAGTAATTGCCAGGCGTGGCACACAGCATTTGTAACACATAGTAACATAATGAAAGAATTGGACAGTCTACCAACCCTTGTGACGAGTTTCAATCTGGTTTTCGGAAAGGGGTGCAAACTCAACAAAATGGCCTTTTGACTTCTCGTCTTCAAAATCAATCCCATGCTAAAAACGCACCCATTTATATGGCTTCCATTGACCTATTGTGTGCATTCGATCTGGTCAAAAGGAATACCTTATGGAACAAGTTGAAGATCTGGGGTCTACCAGACACATTACTTGGTTTAATCATGCAGCTCCACTCGAATATGGAGATCAGCATTAGATTGGATAACTCAGGCACAATGTATGACCCCATTGGCACCCTCCGGCCTTCGACAACGGTGCATTTTAGCCCCCGCACTTTTAAATTTTTACATACACGAAATAGGCCACAGCTTAAGTTTAGCTAAAGAATTCCGCCTGGACTGGGATTGCTGAAGATCCATTACCTGGCTTACGCAGACGACCTGGTAATCTTTGATAGGATTCTGATACTTCAGCACTATATATCAGCTAACAAAACAATCATAAAATACTTAGAAATAAATTCAACATTTTCATCTTTGGTAAACCAGGTCGAAGGGCAGTTCTTCCTGGCATTTAGAACATTCAAAATTGGAAGTGGTGCAGGAGCTTTTCTATCTAGTTTTTATCCTACATTAAAAGCCATCGACTACACTTATGTTCAATAGGCTTTTTACTAAATGCAAGAAATGTGCAACACAAATGTAGTTAACTAAGTCCAGGTTCAGTGGCTTTTCTTTGACACCTGTGCTACCATACTATACATTCCTAGACTACTTTATGGAACTGGGATTATAACAACACATGATGAGAGATTTTGGACCATACTTGAGTAAATCATCTGGAGGAGGACTTTAGCCCTCCTCAAATGCTTCCCTGTGCTAACTTTAAGGTATGAATTGGGCCTAATCTCTTTGGATGCACACGTTAACGGGAGAGTACTAGCACTGTATAGAAAAGTGTTGAACCCTCCCAATGCAGTCCGCGCTCTGAATTAAACTTATTGATAGCTGACGACAAAGCTGTGGCCTTGCATACTTGGGTTGATAGCTGTGAGAGGCTGTTGGGGATGGTGAATTTAACCACTTAGGTATTGCTATAAAGACCCCTGGACATCAAAAAACATGTATAACTGGTGCGCTACTACGGAAACAATGTCTATTTGCCGCCTCTCATATATAGTAACGTCGGAGGAGAAAGCCAGACAATAGCACCAAACACTAGTTATTCCAATTCCCAGGTCACAAATGGAGAGCACATTCTTTGCGCTTTCGCTTTTGCCTAAATGTATTGCCCACTGAGGGGGTTAGGTTTAAGATCCAAAAGGCTTCATTTAAGCCTCGCTTGTCGTTCTTGTGGTGAAATTGGGCAAGTTGACACTTTACAACACTTGATTACCCAATGTCCCAATGGTAGACCATAAGCTTGCAGCAGGTGATCAATATGGCTTTGCATTTGCTGAGGATCAAAGATCTCTTTAACGTTAGCTACGCTGAGATATATATGCAGGATTGTAGCAGCTCAACCAATAAACGAAAATCAGGAAACACAAAAGCCAGACCTCAAGAGACCAGGCTGCATCCGCGGTCATCCAGACCCATCCTCAACAATCGGAACAACCAACCAGGTGCGACCGACCATTCAGAAGAAACTATGACACAGAAACATCATATGCAGAAAATTACTCTACCACTACCTCATAACCATTAACCAACTTCGAAACCACATGGTCATTGTGCTTGTGGAACACCAGAGGAAATGCTTATCTCTTTAATAACCCCTCACATGAATTTGATAATCACCAAATCATATGTTTACAGGAAACGTGGCTCAGTGCAACACCCGCCTGCGAGGGTTTTATCACTTTCTTGAATCCAGCAATAACAAAAAACCAAGGGAGACTGGCATCTGGCCTTCTTACCCTAATCAAGATCAATGCACACTGGACTGTACTAAACACTGAAAACATCAACCCTTGGATACAAATCACCACAATAATGACCACAGGAATACATATAATGACCAAAGCGAATCTACCTCCCAAAAGAGATGGCTCCATAATCGCAATAGTCAATCTTTACTGGAACACAGCGGCCATTGCAAACAAAACTTTCATTGACAGGGTATTCTTATCAATCAACAGACTTGTTGCCAACTATCAGTCAATTGAACTTATAATTTGCAGAGATCTAAACATTCACCTATACGATCAAAAAGGTTCCCCCCTAAACCAAAAGAAACTACCAACACAAGTCAGAAGATGGATGAAAGAAATCTCCACCCAGAATCTCATCCTACTCGGTAACGCTACTGACAATTCAAACCAACTAATCCCAACATGGTCCAGAGGCAACTCCAGCGCAGTAATTGACTACATATTCATGTCACAACTTCTACATGGATTAGTTTCAAAGGTTCAAACAGTACTCTCCGATAAAAGTGATCACAACCAACTGATCATACATGGCTCCGGTTTACCACGCCAACCCAAATCCTCTCCACAATGCACCGTGGAACTGTCCAGTACATCAACAAGACTACACATCTCACATCAAGCAATGTCCACACTGCCAACTACCTTCCAGAATGCTACTTTGAAAGCTAAGGACAAACTTAATTATCAATGGATATTACTTCCCGTTCCAACAACCAGGCCAGCCTTGATCCCGGAAACACCACAAGCATGCATATAACGAAGATTCCGCGGAAAGGAAAAAACTTCTAGCAAAATCACTTTGTCAACTGAACAAAAACAAAACTGAGGAGAACATGACAACAGCAAAACAACTTAAACAAAAATATTAAAACTGGAGAAAATCCCATAAGAAAATCCAACAACAACGCGATGCAGAGCTCATCCGGAAGACCTACAAGTCCCATAACACGAGAGAGTTATGGAACCTACTTAACAACAACTCTCAAAACCAACTTAAATTAACGGCAACGGCTCACAGGAAAACTGGACTCTCCACTTCTTAAATATTTACAAAGCCGAACAATACAAGAAACCAGCAGTACTACTCCCAACAAAACAAAATGGCAAAGCACACTACGACGACTTCCTTCTAATGATCAAAAATCTAAACGCATACAGGGCACCAGGACCAGATGGTACCTCCAATGTCACCATCAAGGAAGACCCCCCCGCATGGGCGAACCTAATGTGCAAACTCATAACCCTGATCAATGACCTCAACCAAATCCCAAACTCATAGAGAACTGAAACTATTGTTCCAATACACAAGCAAGGAGCACAAGACGACCCAGCAAACTTTCACCCAATTGCCCTCCTCGATCCCCTGGGAAAATTGTTTGCATCCATCCTTCTAAAACATCTAACCACTTGGGCAACAGAGACGGGCAGATTCTGTGCCAGACAAACTGGCTTCACCAAGAATGTTGGAACCAACATCAACCTCATATTTCTAAACAATCAAATATGAGGCCATCATAAATCATACCACCGTACATACCGCCTTCATTGACCTACACATGGCCTTTGACACAATATCCAGAGACAAACTTTGGTCAAAACTGAAAGCATGGAAATGCCCAACAAACGTCTTGGAGCCAATCAAACTTCTATACTCCTGTTAGGCGGAAACCTGTGCAGTTCCCTCTGGGACCACTGCAAAAGGTTTAGGACTACAGGTGTTTGGCAGTAAACCCACTTGATAGCAGTCTGTACCACACAGATTCACTTGGTAGCTGTGGCTGAGCAGTCAGACTTCCCTCAAGAAGAGTTAGGCAGTATGTGGAGTATACAAAATAGGGCAATTTACACAGTAGAACAAGCAAACACGGAAAAGAGCTTTGGTGTAAAGATATATAGTTATTTATTCATAAAAACACATCTATCGAAAACACTCTGGCACTAATACGGCAAACAACTTCAATCACAATTACTATCAGAAAATCAATCCCCCTAACAATAGTTCGACAAGTCTAGGTTCAACGGCACCACTTATTTGCAGACAGAGGTGAATGCTTTAACCTAGATGGCACTCTAATATTCGTTAGGACGGGAGAGAAAAGGCAGGGTATGAAATCAACTCGGTACCAACACTTTTACGAACAAATGCAAGGCAAGTAAGGCAGGGTCTACTGTAGATCGCAAAGTTCAGAGGCCAGGCCCACTCGGAGAGAGGCAAGGCGATATGTCCCAAAAAGTATCACAGTGGAAATGCACTTCGAGTCTTTGTCGCAAATTGTTATAGAAAGATTGGAGCAGTTCAGAACAGAAAGTTAAGAAAGCTTGGAGGCGACCCAATGGAGAGGCGAGGATTAAGACACCTCACGCTAACCGACACAAGGGAAGCCAGGCGGACACTGTACCTTGTATGTGGAGAGACAGCTCCGGCCGGGGCAGTTGTTCCTGGTGGTGGATGCAAGTCGGGGCTTTGCCAAGAGAAGAGATGCTCTCGTCGTCGAAGGAAAGTTGAAGATCGTTGCACCACCAGGGAAGAGACCAGCCACGGAGTGCTCCGTCACAAGGCACCACCTTTTGGTCGCGGTACGGGTTAGTGGCTATCCGGTTGCCGGGGTGCTCAGCACGGGCAAGTCGACCACTACGCCCTGGAAGCGAAGAAAAAGCAAAGGGGACTGGTTGTTCCCACCAGTCAGGGGAAGAGACTCTCCGGCGGGGAGATCTCCTCTGTCGTCGGGACTTCGTGAGTCGGTTCAGCAGGGCTCCACCGGAGGTGTCGTTGTTGCAGGTCGGCTCAGCTTTACCCTCGTCGGATTCTTAGGTCCTGTGGCGACTTCTGAATATCCAGTCCCAAAAGCCCTGCATTTATGCAGAAAACCCCCATTCATTCAGCCTAGCTGTCAATCAAAACACGCCAATCACACCAGAGTGCGACTTGAGTTGGCAAGGCAACTCAGTCCAGGGTGCCTAAACCCCCTCCCACACCCCCTGTAGTACCAAGACAGAATGGCACCACTTTGGAGGGCCTCTGTGCAGAAGCCCGCCAAAAGTGGAACAAAAGGCTCAACCTTTGGTTTAGGAGTCACAGAGACGAACACAGACGCCATTTTAAAAACCGAGTTCTGGCAGAAAATACCAACCGATAGATTCATTTAAGATAAATAAACCGGTGGTATGTTAGAGATTAACGAGAAAGAGTATTAACCTCCAACAATGGGAAGAATCCCATAGAGTTATATTCGGGGTCGAATATGACGAGTAGTTTCCACTGCCACCAGCCAAAACTCGACGAGGGGGGACGGGACAGTGCCCCCTCGAATAACAGACCCAGGAGTAATCGAATTACCCCTACTAGTACGTCCACAATAGGATGGTTTGTATTAGTTCTGGTAGTAAATTTAGGTCTAGTAAAGCCAATGGTGACTTTACATGCCCTGGGAGACAGTAGTCAGTCCCAGGGCATGGAGTCTATGGTGGGGATCCTCTAGGACGCCCCAGTGTTACAGCACGGAGGGTGCGGTGTAACACACATAGTGAAACATATGAGACCCTATGGAGTAAAAGACCCCATAGCCCATAGAACACATTGACATTCAAAGGAATTACACACATTCATGTCCAAGAGTGGGAGAAATAGAGTCTCACTCTTGGCAGGATGGAAAAAACAAACTCCAGAAATCCAGCAAACCTGCTGGGGGACTCACTAGGTTAGGAAATTCAGCCTAAACAGAGAATTCTCCCTAACACTCGCCCCCCTCAGACTAAGGGACAGGAGGATTTAATCCACTCCTGGATTAATCTCATACCTCTAGTCGATGACATACATCCTAGAGAGACCATCAGCATTTTGGTGGTGACACCCTGACCTGTGTTCAATGGTGAAATTAAACCCTTGCAGGCAGATCAACCATCTCAGTAGTTTTGGGTTTTCCCCTTTCATTTGCATTAACCATCTCAAGGGTTGGTGGTCAGTCTGAATGACAAAAGTAGAACCATACAAGTATGGCCTAAACTTCTTCAGAGCCCACACGATAGCAAAGCACTCTCTTTTGATTGTTGCCCACCTTGTTTCAGGATCCTTCAGCTTGCGGCTGATGAAGCAAACAGGGTGCTCCCTACCTTTCCCATCCAGTTGACTGAGTAGTGCACCTATTCCTACATTTGAAGCATCTGTCGGCACAATGAAAGTTTGGCGGTAATCAGGAGCTCTGAGTACTGGGGCTTGACAAAGAGCCTTTTTCAGCTTTTCAAAAGCCTGATTGCACTCCTCGTTCCATCTAACCTTTTTAGGAAATTTGGGCGAGGAGATGACATTCAGAGGAGAAGCTATGGTCCCTTAGTTCTCAATGAAATTCCTGTAATACCCAGTGAGGCCTAGGAAGGCTCTCACTTGGGTCTGAGTAGTAGGTGTTGTCCAATTTTGCACAGCTTCAATCTTACTGAGCAAAGGCCTTATTTATCCACCTCCTACCTCATGTCCAAGATAGACTACCTTACTCTGTCCAATTTGGCATTTACTCGCCTTTATGGTCAGATTGGCTCGTCCAAGAGCCTGCAAAACATCTCTCAGGTGGGTTACATGTTCTTCCCAGGAATTGCTGAACACTGCTATGCCATCCAAGTATGCCATGCAGAGGTCCTCCATCCCATTCAGAATCTGGTTTACCATCGTTGAAATGTAGCAGGTGCATTCTTCAATCCGAAATGCATTACCTTAAACTGGTATAAGCCAACGGGGGTAGAAAATGCAGTTTTCTCCTTGGCATGGTCGGTCAGGGCTATTTGCCAATAGCCTGACGTCAAGTCAAATGTGCTGAGGAACTTGGCTGCGCCAAGTTTATCCACCAACTCATCTGTTCTTGGCAAAGGGTGGGCATCAGTCTTGGTGACTGCATTAAGAGCTCTATAATCCACGCAGAATCTAAGTTTTTTAGATCCGGCCTTTGGTACTAACACAACTGGGCTAGACCATGGACTAGTAGAGGGCTCTATTACCCTGAGATCAAGCATCTTGCTGACCTCACCTTTGATGTGGGTTTGTACGTTTTCTGATATTCGGTATCCTCTGCTTTTGACTGGCAGACAATCACCAGTGAGTATGTCATGCTGGCCCCAAGGGGTCAAGCCTGGTGAAAGTGAGAACAGAGAGGCAAACTGATTCAACATAGATTTGCACTCTTCTTGTTGCTCAGGTGTCAGATTTGAAGAGAGATTTACTCCTTACATTTTTTCGTCTAAAGGTAAGCCTCTGAGGAGATCCGGAAGAGCTTCACTCTCTTCTTCTTCCTCTGATGATGCTAGAAGCAACTACATCGGGTCTTGAGACATACGCTTTGAGTCGGTTGGTGTGGAAGACTGTCAGAGCCTCCTTGGGATTGCCCAAGTCCACAGGATAGTTGACCTCTCCTAGTTTACCCACAACTCTGAAGGGTCCCATCCATTTGTCTTGCAAGGCCCTCTGCCTTGTTGGGATCATAACGAGAACGAGCTGGTCTTGAGAGAACCCAACCATGTTAGCCTTTTGATCATGCCAGTGCTTGACCAATGCTTGTCCAGCTTTCAAGTTATCGCTTGCTTCTGTCATCATGTGCGACATTCTCCTTCGGAGACCTATCACGTAGTCAGTCACTCTGACTGGCTTGGGGGAAGGAGCACTCTCCAACCTCTCCTTAATCAGGGCCAATGGACCTCTGACGGGATGACGACAGAGAAGCTCAAAGGGAGAATAACCTACTCCCTCCTGAGGGACTTCTCTATAAGCAAATAGAAGGCATGGCAGTAGAAGGTCCCACTTACGCTTAAGGGGTTCCTCTAAAGTACCTATCATGCTCTTCATGGTTCGGTTGAACCGTTCTATCAGCCCATTGGTTTGGGGTGTTAGGCTGTTGAGAACTTGTAAGTAACTCCACAGGTTTTCCACATGGCTTTCATGTAGTGGGACATAAAGTTTGACCCCCTGTCAGAGATTACTTCCTTAGGAAACCCGACCCTGGTAAAAATACCAAGGAGGGCCTTAGCCACAGCCGGAGCTGTAACATTCCTCATAGGAATTGCCTCAGGATACCTAGTAGCATGGTCTACTACAACAAGTATAAACCTGTTGCCTGAGGAGGTTGGAGGATCAAGGGGACCAACAATGTCAAACCCTACTCTCTCAAATGGGACTCCCACAACTGGGAGAGGCACTAAAGGTGCCACATTCTTGGCGCCAACCTTACCAGAGGTCTGGCAGGTGTGGCAGCTCCTGCGGTGTTTTTCTACTTTGGCCCCCATCTTTGGCCAATAAAAGTAGAGAGAGAGCCTTTCCTTAGTCTTCTTGAAACTCAAGTGACTAGCCAAAGGAATCTTGTGGTCTAACTGCAAGAACTGTGGTCTGTTCTCTTGGGGTACTACAAGTCGTTTGTAGTCTCCAGGTGCAGACTCGGTCGGTTCACTGTAGAAGAGGCCATCTTCCCAGTGCAACCTGTATTTCCCAGGCTCTTGCCCTTCAGCCTGAGCTTCTGCCTGATGACGAAGACCTTCCAGAGTTGGACATTCCCTCTGTCCCTTACTGAAGTCTGCCCTGCTGGGTCCACCTTCTGCCAGTAAAGGCTGCAGCTCAGGATGGTCAACAGGATCCAGATCTCCAATGAGTTCCTGGCCTTCCATTAGCTCCTCTTCAGAGTCTAATTCTACCACACAGGGTTGTACCTCCCTCTCAGCCTCAGCTGGAGGTGGAGTTACGGGTGTAACTTTGGACAACCGCGGGGAAGTCCTTGTTGGCTGCACTGAAATGCTGGCTGCTGGTTTCGGTATAGAAGTCTTAGGTTTCCCTTTCGCTTCTGATTTCTTGGAGACAGCAGATGTCAATTCCAGTGGAGTAGGAGTGATATCTTTCTTCAACATCTCCTGGAGAGTTCCTCCCATGGTTCTCTCCCTTGCAGGTCTGGTTAGCTCCTGTAACCGTTTACTAGGAGGTCTGGGGGTATGAGACACAACTCCGAGAGTTTTCAAATCGTTACCCAACAGAACGCGTCCTGGTACCTCACTCTGTATGCTGACAGGTATCTTCACAGTCATGTCGTTACACTGGATGAGAACTGGTAATTGGGGAAGCATCTGCACAGGCCCTCCAGCTAACTTGGTGAGGCGTTTGGGTGCCTTAGCAACATCCTCAGCCTGAAAAAACGATTTATCCACCACAGTTATGCTGGCCCCAGTGTCCCTAATGGCAGGGGTCTCCTGACCATTCACCTGGACACTGTCCTTATAATACTCTTTAGTATTATCGGGGATAGAATTATAGACATCTAAATTCTTTTGTTCCCACATCCCCAGAGATACTAAAGAAACACTGGCTGAGACTCCAATGGGTTCATCAGCTAGTAGTAGAAAGTTTCCACTTGCCATTTGGACTTCCTCCTCTGGAGCGAAGGCTAAGGAGACAAGGTGGACCCCTGAAGGTTTACCCTTACATCTGGGATCTCCTTTCACGTGGTCAGTCGAGCCACAAACAAAGCATTTACCGAACGCTTTCTGGAATGGTGGCTTGTTCTGGCCTCCTTCCGGTTTGGCACCAGAAAACACACTATTCTGCTGCGGTTTTCCTGGTGGCTTACCCTTCAGGTTTTGTTTGGGGCCTTCTTTGGAATTTGAGTTATTCGAATTCTCTTTTGAGTCTTTCTTAGGCTGTTTTCCCTCATCCTTTTTCTGAGTTGCCCCAGAATCCTTATGAGTAGCGCTGTTGGCAACCCACAAGTCAGCAGCCTTAGCTAGTTTCCTGGAATCCAATTCCTTCAAATCAGCCAAGTGCTGTCTGAGCTCAGGAGAACAGGCATCATAAATAGACTCCAACATAAAAAGATTCTTCATACCCTTATAAGTGTTCACTTTGTAACCCTTAATCCATCCCTCTAAGTTTTTCAACCCTTCACTCACCCAGGTAGCCCAAGGGGTACCATCATGCTTTTTGAGGGCTCTAAACCTCTTAAGGTACTGGGAAGGGGTCTTCCCGAACCTAGCTATCAAAGCTAGTTTCACACTTTCGTAATACTTCTTATCCACCTCCCCCAACTCCATTACTACATCAGTCGCAACAGGGGGAAGCCTAGAGAACAACCAGGGAAGTAACTCATTCCCTGTGATGTCCTGGAGTCCATGATTATATTCAAACAGTTTTAACCAATCCAACACATCCAATCTCGGTTCATACATACCCACTAATTCCTTAGGCATCCGGGGTCTTTTGGGATTGGAACTTCTAGAGGAACCAGAGGAGAGAGAAGCATTTTCCACAGATAACTTTTTCATCTCTAACTCATGATTAAGTTCTATTTCTCTGAGCCTTAACTCAGCTTGCTTCTGCTCAGCCTGGGCATTCATCCGTCTGAACTCTAGCTCTTGGTTTCTTTCAGATTGGGCTAAAAAACGCTTGTATTCTAACTCGAGCTTCATTTTTTCAAGTTCAAAATAAGCAGGGTTACATGTGGGACCTGGTATGGGCCCCGTAGGTACAGTAGGTAAGGCAGACAGAGGCTCAGAGTGGCTAACTTCATTAGGTTCACTTTCCCTTTCTGACTCATTATCAAGACTTTGATTCAGATCAATACCATCACTGTTTTCTACATTCACTGGAGAAGTTGGTTCCTCTGAACCAGTACCCAGACTTTGGTTTTCCAGCAGTCTCGCTATCAGTTCTACTTTCGTGCCTCTTACAGAAAGATTCTCTTGTCTACAGAGAGCTCTCAAACTCTCTTTTCACCTGACAAGGACTATTGACTGTAAACTTCCATAGTAGACATGTTTTTGAAAGTTGCTTTTTAGTGCTAAGCTTTGTGGTTAGTTATCCTAAAGTGTTGAAAAGCACTCTAAACTGTATACCCAATACAAATCCCACCGCTGTACACCAGTGTTAGGCGGAAACCTGTGCAGTTCCCTCTGGGACCACTGCAAAAGGTTTAGGACTACAGGTGTTTGGCAGTAAACCCACTTGGTAGCAGTCTGTACCACACAGATTCACTTGGTAGCTGTGGCTGAGCAGTCAGACTTCCCTCAAGAAGAGTTAGGCAGTATGTGGAGTATACAAAATAGGGCAATTTACACAGTAGAACAAGCAAACACGCAACAGAGCTTTGGTGTAAAGATATATAGTTATTTATTTATAAAAACACATCTATCGAAAACACTCTGGCACTAATACGGCAAACAACTTCAATCACAATTACTATCAGAAAATCAATCCCCCTAACAATAGTTCGACAAGTCTAGGTTCAACGGCACCACTTATTTGCAGACAGAGGTGAATGATTTAACCTAGATGGCACTCTAATATCCGTTAGGAGGGGAGAGAAAAGGCAGGGTATGAAATCAACTCGGTACCAACACTTTTACGAACAAATGCAAGGCAAGTAAGGCAGGGTCTACTGTAGATCGCAAAGTTCAGAGGCCAGGCCCACTCGGAGAGAGGAAAGGCGATATGTCCCAAAAAGTATCACAGTGGAAATGCACTTTGAGTCTTTGTCGCAAATTGTTATAGAAAGATTGGACCAGTTCAGAACAGAAAGTTAAGAAAGCTTGGAGGCGACCCGATGGAGAGGCGAGGATTAAGACACCTCACGCTAACCGACACAAGGGAAGCCAGGCGGACACAGTACCTTGTATGTGGAGAGACAGCTCCGGCGGGGGCAGTTGTTCCTGGTGGTGGATGCAAGTCGGGGCTTTGCCAAGAGAAGAGATGCTCTCGTCGTCGAAGGAAAGTTGAAGATCATTGCACCACCAGGAAAGAGACCAGCCGCGGAGTGCTCCGTCACAAGGCACCACCTTTTGGTCGCGGTACGGGTTAGTGGCTATCCGGTTGCCGGGGTGTTCAGCATGGGCAATTCGACCACTACGCCCTGGAAGCGAAGAAAAAGCAAAGGGGACTGGTTGTTCCCACCAGTCAAGGGAAGAGACTCTCCAGCGGGGAGATCTCCTCTGTCGTCGGGACTTGGTGAGTCGGTTCAGCAGGGCTCCACCGGAGGTGTCGTCGTTGCAGGTCAGCTCAGCTTTACCCTCGTCGGATTCTTAGGTCCTGTGGAGACTTCTGAAGATCCAGTCCCAAAAGCCCTGCTTTTATGCAGAAAACCCCCATTCATTCAGCCTAGCTGTCAATCAAAACACGCTAAGTGGTGAGCGGGGTGGCTCACCACTTGGGCCAATCACACCAGAGTGCGACTTGATTTGGCAAGGCAACTCAGTCCAGGATGCCTAAACCCCCTCCCACACCGCCTGTGGTACCCAGACGGAATGGCACCACTTTGGAGGGCCTCTGTGCAGAAGCCTGCCAAAAGTGGAACAAAGGGCTCAACCTTTGGTTTAGGAGTCACAGAGACGAACACAGACGCCATTTTAAAAACCGAGTTCTAGCAGAAAATACCAACCGATAGATTTATTTAAGATAAATAAACCGGATGTATGTTAGAGATTAACGAGAAAGAGTATTAACCTCCAACAATGGGAAGAATCCCATAGAGTTATATTCGGGGTTGAATATAACGAGTAGTTTCCACTGCCACCAGCCAAAACCCGACGAGGGGGGACGGGACAGTGCCCCCTCGAATAACAGACCCAGGAGTAATCGAATTACCCCTACTAGTACGTCCACAATAGGATGGTTTGTACTAGTTCTGGTAGTAAATTTAGGTCTAGTAAAGCCAATGGTGACTTTACATGCCCTGGGAGACAGTAGTCAGTCCCAGGGCATGGAGTCTATGGTGGGGATCCTCTAGGACGCCCCAGTGTTACGGCACGGAGGGTGCGGTGTAACACACATAGTAAAACATATGAGACCCTATGGAGTAAAAGACCCCATAGCCCATAGAACACATTGACATTCAAAGGAATTACACACATTCATGTCCAAGAGTGGGAGAAAAAGAGTCTCACTCTTGGCAGGATGGAAAAAACAAACTCCAGAAATCCAGCAAAGCTGCTGGGGGACTCACTAGGTTAGGAAATTCAGCCTAAACAGAGAATTCTCCCTAACAACTCCAAAACATTATTTAAGATCAGCATATCGAAAGAAGGTGCAACCACAAACTCCATCGCCACAGAAAACGGCCTAAAACAAGGATGCACACTTGCTGCAACGTTATATAACCTCTTTACTGCTGATATTGAAAAGAACATAATGACAAACCAGGTTAATCAACCCAAGATAAACTCCATCCCAGTTCCAATCATGTTATATGCTGATGACATCATCCTCCTTGACAATACAGCATCAGGACTACAAATGGCCTTGACATCACTGAGTAGATACATGTCCACGAATCAACTTGCCATCAACACCACAAAAACCAAAACAATGACGCTAGCTAAAATCCCATTCAAGAAACAAAAACAACCCACATTCATCATGGATGGGATCCAACTAGAAAATGTAATCTCTTTCAAATACCTTGGTGTTCAAATAAACCAGTCCAAATCAGAAGAACAATGGCTAGACAAAATTGAACAGAAATCGCAATCACTAGCACGACAAGGCTGTCTGTTACACCATAAATATGGAACATTTTCTTTCAAGCCAATCATAGCATTCTACAGGCAAACATTCATCCCCATTGTTACCTATGGCACTGAAGCTAGGCTCAACGCAAAATCAATAAACTGGATGAAGTCCGAAGCAATCTTCTGGCGCAAAATTCTACATTTACCACTGTCATTTCTGATGCCAAAAATAAGATTTGAGATGGCAACTCAATCACTAGCTTCCATCGTACTGTGGAAGCAACAGGACTTTTTTTCGAAAATTGTTCACTGACAAAAAAACACCAGCTATACAAATCCTGAGACACCACCCAAACACCTTTAACAATACAGTACTTCAAGAATGGAAACAGAACCTCCGACAAGAGATGGCCAATGAAGACATATCAGAAGAACTCTTAACGCTGCGCCCGCAACATGCCAAAATCAAACTCTTACACAACGACTGGATACAAACCACACAAATCAAAAACCCTTATCAACAGAACCTCCAGTGTACTGTAGACATTCGGAAGATACATGAGCTACCCAAATACTTTGCACTGTTCCCAGATCCGTCTATCAGAACAACTTTCCTCAGCATACCCCTGAACACGCTCGATACAAGATCAAATCGTGCCACTACTAGACAGATGTCCTTCAATGACCAACATTGCCGATTTTGCAATGTTCAAACAACCACTGAAACCTTGTTCCACCTTGTAATGGAATGCCCACTGCTTTCTCCTCAACGGAAACAATCTGGTGCCTTCTTTGAGCTCTCAGAGCAGCAAATGGACACAGAAGAAAGATGGGCTACCTTCCTGAGCAGACAATACAACAAATACACCTACACAATATCTTTATTTCTACAAACCATCTTGGAACTTAATAAGTGAACCGATTCAGACTTTTTAGTTCTAATCCCTCTCAAACTCTCAAACATCCTCTCGCATAATGAAAAAGCTTATAAATAAACTACAACATTTAAAAAAATAAATATCTTGGGGCCTAAGATCGAGCGTAATTAGATATTCAAATTGTAGATATTACGGGAATGATAATAGTCCCAGTTCAGACAGACTTTGCTTAATATGTGTAAAATCGGTACATTTTACAATTAAGTTAGTGAATACTTAACATGTGTGTGACAAACATATTTTTTTAAAGGAATATATGTTATGTGTATGTTTTGATATATTTGTATAACATGTGTATGCTTTATTTAAAACCACAACACAATAAAAACGAAATAGTGCACTAGTGTGGCATTTGAGGTAGCACTTGCCATATGTTGGCAGCAGCTACACATGTGGGTAATACCCGACCATATGATGGCCATGTCAGGCATATGATGCTATTATTTGGTCATCTGAAGCAGCACTTGACATATGTTAGACAAAACCATTGGGCTTTGCCAGTGTCGTGCTTCTTCTAGATCTCAAGATGGTGGATGTTGGCGGCTTCTTATTCTACGCAAATAGAAGGAAGAAGATGTGAGTGCTTTGTCCTATTCGGTTTCATACTAAATGTTTCCAGTCCCTTAATCAAATGGACTGATTATTTTGTAAACGGCTGCGAATTGAAGGATTGACTAGAGAGGATTTCAGTTGCCCACCAGAGCAGAACCACAATTATACGCCGAGAATGCTCTGACTACAGAGGCAGCATATGAATGGGGGTCTATGCATATTCATTCTTTTTTTGTTGAAAATCAAATTCCTAATCCACAGTGATAACACAGAATTACAATGTGGTCGAAATTTGAAATGCCTAACATAATTGTTATTTTAATAAGTTTCTGTCTCACAAACATAATTCAGACCAGCGTGATGCGTTCTTGTAGTTGACATGTTTAGACCCGGGTTCGTGCTGTCCACAGTGCAGCTTCAGAGTCAGATGTTCCAGGAAATGGCACACGATGAGTGTGGTGCAAAACATGGACTTAAGGACAGGGGGCTGCATTATTAGAACTGTGTTTTATTCAGGCACATGCTGCAATTAATATAAGTTATGGGTGCTTAGGAAATGCAAAGGCTGCCCACATCACAACCACGAGATCAGCTGTGATGCTCATTATGTATACGGCGGTGCAGTAAAAAGTGGTGGTAAATTGGCAATATTTCTGACAACTCCGCAATACCACAATGCAATACTATGGGCCTCATTACACGGAAGGCGGTGAACCATGGCGCTATTATCGCCATGGTTCACGCCGGTAAAATACCGGCACCGCCTTGGTGGAAAGGGGAATTACCACCCCATTCCAAGGTTGGCGCGATGGTAATCCCCCCTTCCACCATTGCCCTTCCCCATTCCTATTTTTGCCCCATAGGGCTCTATGGGAATGGGCAAGGCGCTAATTACGGTACCGCAAATTGCAGTACCGTAATTAGCTCCACTGGTCCCTTTGCGGGTTGGTTTTTAAATTCCCCAACCTGCAAATTGACCTCGTAGTAAGGCGGTAAGGATTTACCGGTACCGGTAAAATACCGGTACTGGTAAACCCTTACCGCCTACCGTGTAATGAGGCCCTATGACTTTTAGCGGTAAGGTGGAAGATTTACTTCCCGCAAAAAGTTGGAGGTAAATCTTCCACTTACACCACAGTCAACAGATTTATCGCTCGGGATGCCGCTCATAGTAAATCTGCTGAAAATCCCCATGGACTAGCACCACCGGGCCGCCACTTAATACCGTACCATACCTTAATAAGTCTGTCAAGTAGCGGTAGCAGTAAATTAATTTGTTGGCAAATCACCACATTTACTGGCGATTTACCAGCAAGCTTACAATGAGGCTCATTGATTTATCCTGCCATTCTGTTACGCTTTGATATCTGACCGGTCTGCCTTTCAATGGGGTATCAGGGTTACGCTAGACGTCTGCACTCATTTATGTGTGGTGCTGTGACTTTCTGGGAAAGTCACAGGGCTTCAGTTGGCATCACGTCCCCTTAA
Organism: Ambystoma mexicanum; assembly: GCF_040938575.1. Classification (NCBI taxonomy): domain Eukaryota; kingdom Metazoa; phylum Chordata; class Amphibia; order Caudata; family Ambystomatidae; genus Ambystoma; species Ambystoma mexicanum. The sequence goes on from NC_090936.1 coordinate 254,798,305, forward strand.
AGGGGTAGATTGGGTCTACCCCGTGGGCAGTGTTTACAAAGGCACAGGTTTGCAATCTTCTTCAGGAACTCTTGCAAATATAAGTAGCAGACCATCTTGGTTAAGGCAATGCATAAAGAACGTGTGAGCATGCTGACGTTCCGGGAAGCTACATTGATGAGGGTCCATTAGCTATTTATTGCACTCTACCCGTGCCCAACAACCCACTTCCTATCCACTGGTACTTTCTTGTATTTTTTTAGCTAGCTTAGATATAAGATTTAAGTTAGCTGTTGGTCTGTAGATCGGGTCCTCAGAAATAGAATTAGAGCTGTGATATTTGGGGCTGGGCACGGCGGTGCCAAGATTGGGAATAAGTCATACCTTTTTGTGAACTACCATTGTGGAGAGTTCTTCAGTGGGGACTAGACAGAAGTAAGGGATTCCTTTATGAAAGGTGTTGCTGCATCCTTTGACCAGGGACATTGCTAATAGTGTGGATATTCCTTTGGATATTCACCACCTTGTCTTTGAAGTTACCTGCACAGCTGTCTGCCAGTTTCATGTGATGGGGTAGATGCCGAAAGCCTGCTGGAGGTATTTACACAAATCCACACAATTGTAGCAGTTCTACTGCCTGCATGTCAATGCATGTCCATGCAGACTCCAGACGTTTTATTTAATATATCCACAGCATGTTCACATTGGTGAAACTCATATGTGTATACACTAATAAGGGGAAGATGACAGGTGGTTGTTGAAACTGATGGTGATGATGATGGTGATGATGCTGATATACTGATACTGATCATGTAAACCTGCAACCGATATCTAATTATGCTATTTAGGTGGGCCTCTGTGTCAGTGTAGTGGTGTATTGATGTGTTTTACCGTCATGTGACTCCTTTTTACGCATTGATGGAGGACAGGCCTTTCAGTAGATGGTGTTTGGTGCTGTGCATTGGCTGAAGTCATTGCATGTAGCTGCATTTCGTTGAGGGTGGGTGCGGTCTGATTTGGTATAGTGGACATGCAGATGGCTGTGGAATGGTTGGAACACAGCTTCATTCACATGGTAGGGGTGCTTACATCTCGCATTATGTGGTCAGGTGTGAGCTCAAGTCTGGCCTGCTTTGAGGTATGAGCTTGCACCATTCCGTCTGGTACTCGCAGCCAGGTAGAGTATGCATCTCCCCCCCCCAATATCAGCCAGGAAGAGTATGCATCTCCCCCCCCAATATCAGCCAGATAGAGTATGCATCCCCCCCCATATCAGCCAGGTAGAGTATGCATATCTCCCCCCCCAATATCAGCCAGGTAGAGTATGCATCTCTCCCCCCCCCCATATCAGCCAGGTAGAGTATGCATCTCTCCCCCCCAATATCAGCCAGGTAGAGTATGCATCTCTCCCCCCACCGCTATCAGCCAGGTAGAGTATGCATCTCTCCCCCCCCATATCAGCCAGGTAGAGTATGCATCTCTCCCCCCCAATATCAGCCAGGTAGAGTATGCATCTCTCCCCCCACCGCTATCAGCCAGGTAGAGTATGCATCTGTACCTCAATCACCTACACACTTCACATTACCATGGACATGACATGCGACTCACCGAGTAGCCAGGATCTCTGCCCTGCATGTCGCTCCATGTAGCATGGTATTGTGGAGTTCCGCAGGACCATTGAATCATGGGTTGATCCGGGGAATCGGGCACAACAATGTGTGATGATCCTTTTCGAGTCACATACCATTTGCACGTTGATTGAGTGGTATAGCTTACGGTTGCGGTACGCTACCTAAATGGCACGTGGGACCACCAATTCCACATGGGTGCAGTCGATGGCACCAATGCAAACAGGTATGCCGGCCAGTGCATGGAAACCAACTTTGGTGTTTGAGATCTCCTGGGCAGACCGTGGTAAAGTAATGTGGTCATCTGTGTGCTTGAGGAGGGCATCAAGCACTTGGTGCAGCGTACATGAGAATAATGGTTGTGAAATGCCATGCAAGTATCCCACTGTGTGCTGATAGGTGCCTGTGGCAAGGAAGTGGAGCACGGACACTACCTTCAGTAGAGGGGGATGGCGGTGCGTGTTTCAATCATGCTGACAATGTTGTCGTGTATCATGTCCACGATGGTGGTGATGATGTCACGGTCCAAACGGTACAGGGTGTGGATCTGCTCAGCGGTGAGGTTGAATGGACTGGCTCTAATGCGTGGGATTGGGGGCTGCCTGCGTGGTGGCATTGGCTGTGCTGGTGGGGCTTGCTGGCCCTGCCTTGCCCTCCTTCTCCTCCTGCATCTCCTCTGTGCTGCTTGTTGTGCTTGTTGTTGTTGTTGTAGCACTTCCATTGCAATCAGGACCTCCAGCCCCAACATTGCTAGTCCTATTGGGATCATTGTGAAGTGTGACTGGGTGTGGGAAGGGGTGGGGTGTGCTCCTTTTGCTTGGCCAGTCTGTATTGCCTCCACCTGTGCTGATTATGTGCACCTGTGTCACTTTGGAATACTGCACATGGCCATTTACGGTTGGTCCGCGATAGCGGTATTAGCACCATGGCGGTATGGTACTTTACGGCCTTCAGAAGGGCGTTAAGAGCATGTCCGCTTGACTCGTACTCATCCCCATTTTGCGCCATGCCGGTATTTATGGCATGGGAGGTCGCGTGCCCGCGCCCTTGGCGCAGTTAGCGGCACCGTTGATTACAGTGCCACTGATAGCACTATCTCGGTTCATAATCGGCCCTAGCGGTAAGGGATGCGGAAATCCTTTACCGGCATCGTTTTTCACTTACCGCCAGGGTCATAATGAGGCACACTCAGTTGAATGGACACACACACACACACAATTTCCTATGTTCTCCCATAGGGACAAGTGATGGAGCCACACACAGACACACATAAACCCACACACATTGTGCTGCAGCCCCACATGAATGGGGTGCACACACAATTTCTTACACACTCAAGTGGGGTCAAGGGAGACTAAACACAATTTTTGATACATTCCTACAGGCAAGGGGGTGTACACCTAATGTGTGCCTCATTCCCACAAGGAAGGGGGTGCACACACACAATGTGTAAGTGGCTCTTGTGAGGCATGAGTCAAAATGGTGAAATTAGTTTCTACATGGACTCAATCTCAAGTCTGATCAGAGTACCTTAATGTGGTTGTAATTGATGGAACACATTACTACCTTATCTCAGCAATGCATATTATGCCGAGTCTAGAGATTACAGTCACATACACAACAAGACATGGACATCTACTCTTATTCCCTATCATCACTGGGCGATCTATAATAGGCTTATGATGGTCAATAGTGTCAGTGTTGTACCACTCTATGACACTGGCAGTGGTATCACATGCTCAGGTTTTGAATGGGGTGAGGAAGGACGAGTGAAGCTGCCATACAGTGCCCTCAGCCAATGCAGTGGAACCCATCTCATGAGGGTGATTGTGTTTCACATTATTCTTCCAGTTTGCTTTAACAATCGCCTCCTCATCCTCCCTCCTCTTGGTGGTTGTCTGTAAGGACCAGGGTCCTGGGGTGGAATACATAATGGTTCTAGACTAATGTCACCCAATGAATAGTTGCAGATAGATCACCACTTAACAGAATTCTTTAACTTGTCTGTGTTCCACTCCCACAACAAGATGCAGGCGTATTACGTAGTCTTTATTGTGTTTGAAAAGATACCTGACCCCATTCATTGGGAATATCTCTTCCCATGTGAATGGTGCACCAACTATCTAAAAGAGGATAGAGAAATTATGAAAAGCTTCAGTGAATGCTTACTTCTGATCCAAACCAAACGGTTTCCAGATTCCTGAACTGCCCTTCAAATGTCTTCCCTCAGTTGAATCTTAATTAATCACCAACCAAAACATTATACCAAACTAAAACTTATTGAACAGATTTAACATGTTTTGTGTTGTTTTTGCTTTAACATTTATTTCCAAATTTTGGTCCTTTGAATTGATTTGATTAGTTTGTTTAGAAGGAAGGGAATGAGAAAAGAAAACCACAATAAGCATCTCCCCTCCCCAATCAAAATGAGGCTCATTGTTTTATCCTGCCATTCTGTTACGCTTTGATATCTGACCGGTCTGCCTTTCAATGGGGTATCAGGGTTACGGTAGACGTCTGCACTCATTTACGTGTGGTGCTGTAACTTTTTGGGAAAGTCACAGGGCTTCAGTTGGCATTACGTCCCCTTAAAGGGGTAGATTGGGACTACCCAGTGGGCAGTGTTTATAAAGGCACAGGTTTGCAATCTTCTTCAGGTACTCTTGCAAATATAAGAAGCAGACCATCTTTGTTTAGGCAATGCATAAAGCACGTATAGGCATTCTGACGTCCTGGGAAGCTACATTGATGAGGGTCCATTAGCTATTTATTGCACTCTACCCGTGCCCAACAACCCACTTCCTATCCACTGGTACTTTCTTGTATTTTTTTAGCTAGCTTAGATATAAGATTTAAGTTAGCTGTTGGTCTGTAGATCGGGTCCTCAGAAATAGAATTAGAGCTGTGATATTTGGGGCTGGGCACGGTGGTGCCAAGATTGGGAATAAATCATACCTTTTTGTGACCTATCATTGTGGAGAGTTCTTCAGTGGGGACTAGTCAGAAGTCAGGGATTCCTTTATGAAAGGTGTTGCTGCATCCTTTGACCAGGGAAATTGCTAATAGTGTGGACATTCACCACTTTGTCTTTGAAGTTGACTGCACAGCTGTCTGCCGGTTTTATGTGATGGGGTAGATGCTGAAAGCCTGCTGGAGGTATTTACACAAATCCACACAATTGTAGCAGTTCTACTGCCTGCATGTCAATGCATGTCCATGCAGACTGCAGACGTTTTATTTAATAAATCCACAGCATGTTCACATTGGTGAAACTCATATGTGTATACACTAATAAGGGGAAGATGACAGGTGGTTGTTGAAACTGATGCCGATGATGCTGATATACTGATACTGATCATATAAACCTGCAACCGATAACTAATTATGGTGTCTGCCCCCTCGTGTGGGATTTGATTGTGTTGGTTTGGTAAAGTCATTTCCCCCGTGTGTGCAACTATGTCAAATGCCTGTTCTTAACTTGCTATGTTGTGGAAAGTAATTTAATGTGAGGGGGTCACAGAAGTTGTATGAATAGATCTTTTATAATGAGCCATAGTCTTTGTTGATGGTATGCTGACTGAAGTGGTGGTGGTGTCTTGTAATGGGTATTGATGTGTAGTACTACGGCATGCCTGACAATGGAAAGTGCATTCATCAACAACTTCCTGGCCGGTACTTCGACCCTTTGGAATAGTGGGAACAACTATTCTCGGCATCTTCATCATCTCCTGCACGAAAGCCTTCGGAAGCGTCTCTGGGCCATCCAGTGGACTGACCAGCTTACCCAGGAGTCTTGCTCTGTCACCGCTGTCAAGTTGTGATGTATTCCGAGTCCTTGACAATCTCACATGATTCGTACACTTGCCATTCCCAGGTCTAAAGTGAGAACTGTACATTGGACCGAAATACACACGGCCGCTCCGTTGCCCTGCTGTGGTAACAAACTGTGCGGGTTCACTGCGTTTGGGACATCCTCAACTCTAACTTCTGCTGCCGCGGAATCTACACGACGCCGAGATGTCCCCTGCTCGTATCTGATCCTGCCAGCACTGAAACTGACGCGGAGAAGCCTGGGTCTGCCTGCATCGGGGACCGGTGAGTAGCCCGTAGCTTTTCCTCGCTGTGTTAAACAGCACACCTTTTTCGCACTCGCGCTCTGCTTCTGCCCGCAAGTGGAGGCTGCGCTTGAGTAGCGGAGATCTGTTCGCCCTCCTTTGTTCACCACTTTGAACTGCCTGACTTCCTTGAAGAGACTCCCCTTGGCCCATCGGCACCAGCATGTGCAGGTACTTTTGAGCACAAGGCTCCACTCTTCATAGGGCTCGAACTTCCTTCTAGTTAGGTGGCCTCTGAAGGCGAACTGGGTCTAAACGATTACTTGCACTGCCTGTTTTCCTCCCCATCTAGGTGGTCTGCATATTTCGTGCTTCTAACTCTTTAGACCCTTCGGTAATTGTATATATATTGTATTTGATTGTGATGTGTTGGTTTACTTGAGTTTTATCGTGATTCTTTGCTATGGTCAATATTACAAAGGCCTTGTAATAAATGTGTCTATATTTTTAATATAACACCTGCTTGGCGTAATTTGTAAGTGTCCTTGCTTTGTGTGCTCATTGCGGGCTTTCAGTCACCCTCACCGCTCTTGAGACCTAGTCTTGACCGCCGTGATCGCTACCTTGATTGGTCTGGCTTGTCCAGAGGTTACCCTATTCCAAGAAACTAGGCTGGCCTTCTGAACCTCTGCCCTTCCAGGACAGAGTTCAGAAATCCATCTTAACATTAGCGTCTTGGCCTGCTAGCGGGTCCCGCTTTTCAGGTCTGGTCAGACCAGACGTGAAAAGCCGGACCCGCTAGCAGGCCTCGTAATAGGTCATCCCGTAATGAACGGTGCTGGTCCCGTATCGGCACCGTTCATTACGGGAGCGCCAGGGTCCTAATGAGGCCCACTGTCTTTGACTGCAAATGGTTAAGCCATCTGTGACAGTTTCCTGTTTTTCAAACCATTGGTTTGTTAATACTAGACCAACATTACTTTAAAAATCCCCACTAGCCTCAAGCCTTTTCCTGAAAATGTCCATCTTGACATTATGCCAGTTTCCCAGATGATTGCTAGAAATATGCTTGTTATTTCTAGAAAAATTGAACCTTGCTTTAGTGTTGGGCCCTAAATTGATTACTATTTCTTGACCGGTTTACATCACAAGAAACGGATTGCCACTACCAGACGTATATTCTCTATACTGATTCTTAGCACTTGGCATATCTTTTGGATGCATTGTTCCGCTCTTTAGAACTGTTGTCTATTTATGTGTTTCTCATAGTATACTACAGAGCTCAGTTCTGTTCTCTAGAGTTTTATCTCCTCTTGAGTCAGATTCTAACCTAATACTCCACCTTCTGCTCTGGCAAAAACCTTTAGATTTCTTTAAGTTCCTACCCCTAATGCCTGCTCTAATACTCAGTGAAACTTAAAAATATGCTCATTGTTTCATTATCCATATCCCTACAACTGTCAGCACCAAAAGCAAAGAAACAGATAATGAAAAGAAAAGATTATACAGGAGAATGCTAACACTGCTTGAACAGCTACTGGTCTTCAGCTTCCGGGCCTCCTTTCTAAAGAATGGTTCACTGACATCCTCTTCCACACAAAGAATATGTATACATGGTATAATGCCTGAATCCCATTCTCTTCAAACAATACCATATTCCAACTAATGGAGAGTTCAGATGGCAAACATGCACACCCAATATCCCCATAAAAAGAGGCCATGATATACATGTAAAACAATAGTACAATCATGTCAAAGCCAAACCCGAAAGCCTGTCAGCTGTTGTTCCGTCATATTTCAATCAAAAACATCTCCAATGTTCCCACTCCAGTGCTCTACCACTAATCTATCCATGGAAAAAGTCCCATAGGCACACTGAACGACCTAATTAAAACCAAAAAAACAACTGCCATTCAGTCGCCCCACAAAGACTGAATCCATCCCATGCTCAAGGGATCAAGGGAAAAGCAGCTCATTTTTTTTATTTTTGTACTTGTGCTATTGGTACTTTTGCAACTTTACACATGCATATCATACATATACAATTATATCATTATACAATGTACACTATCAACAAATGTATCAACAATAAAATGGAAGTTTTTTAAACGAAATGACAAAAACATACATATATTATTTTCTCATTCAATGCTTTATAAATATCATGTGCAATTTGGATTGCCACGACAATTAAAGAGATTTGAGCCTCCAACATAATTCTGACTCAAAAAGCCTCAGAGGAAATAAATATTCACATTTTGGACAACACGTTTCCATCAACTCTTTCTAATACAGCACATTAGCTACAGTTTGAATCACTCCAATAGGCCACAGACTAATGTTTTGTTCAGCCAAAATTCTCCAAACACACCTGCATATACCAACACTAAAATACCATCATTCTTAGTACCATTAATTCCAGTGTTGATTGAATTCTATCATATATACCTACTTGCTGTTTTCCAAACTTGGCTCAAGGACAAGTTTACCACCACTCTCAACAATCGCCTACCATACAGTTATAAGATCATCAGTAATAACTATTAAAATAGACACCAAGGGGGATTATCATTCATCTACAAAGACAGGCATTCTCTCTCCATCATCACCACCAAAGACATTCGTTTGAAAGAATATTTAACATGCAAATGTATCATTATTAATAACAAATATATAACATGAAAAGTGACCATTCTTGCTATAGCATGGCTTACACCGAGATTTGGCCAAACCTCCTTTAAAGAGGTTCCCAAAGCCTTTTTCTATCTCACCGGTTAGTGTGGGCTTACATGGTTCTCAACCCCTCCCTTGGCTATTCTCTTAGGGTCCCTACGCTTAAATAAGTTACCAGTCTTAGTCTCACGCTTGACCCTGTTTTTCTTTTCATTACTTGTCTCTCCTTTGCTCTCTGGCTTGGTTCAAGCCCCTCTGCTTCTTCTTACCTTGATTCCAGATTTTATTGGGTCTTTTGAGGAGAAGGGGGAAGGGATGGAGATTCTGTTCCATAGGTTGCTGGAGACAATTAGGCTTGCCTTCCACAGAACTCATTTGAAATCTCAGGAAGGCCCTATGCTCTCCCAGCCAAATGATTGTCTGGACCTCTCCATTCTCAATCACGCCACTAACCCTGGTCTTTTCATGATTCTCGTCAACAACATGCTCATTGTTTGTACCTCTGCCCAGCAGGTGTTGACCCCCTTTTTGAGGTGGGTTGTTCCCCTATCCCCTGCCTTGGGCCAACATTGCCCACACAAATCCTTCTATTCTTATTACCCACATCCTTACTAGACTCATGTACCTTTTTCTCTTGGGTTACCTCCACTAGACCATGGCATCTCCTACATCTCATCTTCTGACATTTTATCCCTGCCACTTTCGGTCTTTCTCATCCAACCGCCTTCTGACAATCTCCATCGTCCCACTTGTGGTGTTCTCTGACTATCTCCTCACCTCCTGACATCTCTTTATCTCTTTCTACTACCTTCTTCTCCTCTTCAACCTCTTCAGGTTCCTGCCAACACTTCCTTCTGTACTCCACAACACTCTCCCATATTGTCCAAACTACTACTTATGTCACAATCCTCTCACCTCTATTTGACTTTCACCAATTGCCTACTTATGATTCCCTCTATGAGTCACTTCTATATCTTCTACAATCTCATCTACCACCTCCTGATGTTCACCAACCTCCTCTACTGTCTCAACTACCAACTCCTAAGGTTCCCCAATGTCGTCCATAATCACTGCTGCCACCAGCTGCGGATGTTCTCCAATCTGCTCCTTGAACACTCTGCAATGTCTGTCTGATGTTCATAGTCTCTCTTAACAGCTTCTTCTATTACACGGTTTCAAAATGGTGACCTCCTATCTAAACTCTCCTCTAAAAGCTCACCTCTTTCTCTATGCACATATCATTCCCCATGTACCATACCTCCCCTGGATTACTTCCACTTGCCAACCAACTCAAGACAACCCCCAGCATCAACTTCTCCAAACTCCCACACTGCCAGACTGAGCATGTGGGATTTTGTATAGCACTGTGCTTCCTTTTCCTTAGCTGACCTCTCTCTGAAGGTCGGTACCTGCGTCTTGGAATTTGTGAGAATATGTGAATGGCTGCCTCTTATTAGCCCATCGGAGCCTTCTCTTGGGGTAAAGTGCCATATCAAGCATTCGTTTGGTCTGGTCACAATTTTAGACTTCACTCACACTCTCATGTTGCTCTTGATAAGTTCCTCAGAAAAGCACAGCTTTCTGCCTGCCCAGAATGTGATACCAATGCTGATAACTTATTTATAAATGTGTCTAAATATGGTGTGTGTGAAAGAAATACTTTTCCTCATTGAAATTGGACTGTTTAAAGGGGGAGTTCACTCAAAAATGTTGTTCTTTTAAAAGATGGGCCATAATAAAAAATATACATACAAAATATATTTACAAAACTTTCCTATGTAAATATTTTGGCAAATGAGCCTCAAAGCAGCACTAGGAGGCCTCCATTTTGTGAAATGAATGAGCATCTTGTGCTTATGTTAATCCTGCTCTTGCAGCAATAATCAAGCAAAAGGCCCTACTGGGAGGTTTTGCTTATTTGTCAAAAAACTTATATAGGAACTTTTTTGTAAAAATATATTTGTATCACTTGCCTGATCGTGATTGCAGTATAAAACGTCTTTGGGCCTTTGAAGTGAGATTACCTTTTGGAGCTTTTGGTAACAGTAACAGTGAATATTCATTAGGTTTATTTGAGACAATACATAGTGCATTTGGGGCTGGGTGAATATATTTTTTATGTGAGTGAGAGCTTCAGACTCTTTAACTTGTGAGGTGTTCTGCATACTGCAATGTATTGTCTTTCAATCCTAATCTTTCAAAGTGAAAGTTGCAATGCTATAGTTTCACATAGAAAGGCAAAAATAAGGAGTCAGAACTGGTTGGGTAGGGTGGATTAAGGTCCCAGGGGCACACCAGGGGTCCTATGATTAACCTTAAATGGCCAGTATCCAGATAGTGTTTTCTTTTGTGCCTATCCCTTGCCTTCTGAGAGGTGGTAAAGGTCAAGTGACTTGAGGATTTTCTGGGTCTCCCCCTTAAAGTCCCTAAACCCAGGGTGGGGACTTCACATCATCCAGATCAGAAACCAAAGTAATGATCTAACTTAAAGAAAGTGCTTCAAGCAGTCAAAGCAGCAAGTTCTAGAATGAATATGGAGACACTTCAACCTCAGACCATTAAGTGAACCGGGAAGAGCCCTGAGAAAAGGTTTTCAAATTTAACGTGACTTTTTGTTGGACACAGTGGCCAGAAAAGGAAAAAAACCTAGACCTGGTCATATTTCTAGAACCAAGGTGTTTATCCTACAGAGACACCTTTTGGTCAGCCAACCAGGAAGGGGATGTGAGTAAGATGACTAATTCTATTTAGAAGCTATTTTGACCAATCGTGACTCTACATTTTGCAACATATTTATAATTGTGACCCTCCACTATAATGATCCCTCATTGTTAACCATTAACAAGAAGGTAGCCCTATCTATGATTAAACCATGTGTCCAGTTTGTTGTCTGTCACACTGCCAATACCTCTCCCCTGCTCCATCTGTGCGTGCTTCTTCAGTGAAAAGCTGATAATCCTGAAGTTCTCCTCTGCAGGGGCTTTGCACTGATTAACCAAACAAACATCCCTGGACTAATGATGTCTTCTACCCTGCCCACTGACACACCTCTTTGTTCAGGACCTTCTACCAATTGAGGTTGGAGGCCAGCTGCATCATCAGTTTCCAGAGTCTGAACATGGGAAAGTACCTGCTTTTGAGCACCTTCACCCCATGTGTTGATTGTTATCATGTCAATCCTTATGACCTCTCCATCTATTTCCAGGTCACAGGGGATATGTTGGCTACTTCCAGGCTTGTTCACAGGGGAGATCCACCCAACCCGGATGTAACAACAGCCTCTTCCTTCACCTGAGCCCCGGATTCAGTGGTGGTTGGCCTCTTCGTAGTTCCATTGGCATGCAGGTGTAACACTTAATACTGCACATTTTTTGGGATTCTTTAACCTGACCTTCCCTATCCCCTCACCTTCTCCACAAGAGAACATTTGCTCTACTGTAAAACACATTCATTCAAGGCATGTTTGCACCAGTTTAAAGGACCACAACTAATGCAATCCTTATCCTAATGCAAAAATAGCATTGAAGACATATGGGACAGGCGGGGGTGCTGAGGGGGTGCAGGCAATGGAGATTTGATACACGTCTATAATCAGATCATGATTTTATGAAGAATATTGATTGCAAAATCTTTTATTTACAGGATAATTTGGACTCTGTTGGCAATTTATCAATTGTCTGGGATGCTTTAAAAGTGCTCTTATGAGGGAGAATCATAAGCTTTGCATCTCATAAAAGGAAACATAATTTAGAGGAACTATTTAAGCTGGAAAATGCACACAAATGAGCTGAAGAGCAGTATCATAATTCTCCTTCTGCTTCTAACATGTCCAATACGTTGAGTGCTAAACACTTTCTCAATGGTGTGCGACACTCCGAGGCAGAAAGAGACTTTTTCTATATTAAGCAGGCATTTTGGGAATGGGGGAAGAAATCTGATGCATTATTTGTTAGTTGGTTGAAAGCTAAGAAGAAAGGAAGGCATGTGGTCTTTATTGCAGAATAAGGGGTTCATTACTGTGAAGAAAGAAGGATATTTGTGACGCTTTTAGGATTTTGTTTGCCTCTTTGTATATTGAAGACAGGCACATTAAGGAGCCAGAAGTGTCTGAGTACCTGAATTGCATTGATATTCCTAGTTAGGATGATTCTGATAAACTTCGCCTTGATGTGGAGGTTACCCCTCAGGAAGTTGTGGACTCTATGCAAGAGATGTCAATTTGGGAAATGTCCAGCGCCAGATGGGTTTTCCGATTGAATTCTACAAAGCCTTCTGTCAGACTCTTCCCCCTTCTTGGTGCAGTTATATGCATGGTAATAGTAATGGTAATGGTAATGTTTATTTATATAGCGCCCATACATAGGCAAGTGTTTCAAAGCACTCATACATTATTAGTAACAAATTGGTTACTAAATCTATGCGAAATGCTTTGATTACCGTCATTCCTAAGCCAGGCAAAGATCACTCTGGTTATGGGACCTTTTGCTCCATTTCACTATATCACTATTGAATGCAGATGTAAAAATGTTTGCTAAAATATCCAAGGAGACTTAATAGTTTAGTGCCAAATTCGGTCCCCAAAAATCAAACAGGTTTTGTCCATTCTCGGAATAGTTATGATAATCTGATGGAGCTGTTGGATGTTGAACACTTTAGGAAAAACTCGGCTGATGCTTATACAGCAGTCAGCATTGATGATGAGAAAGCGTTCAATAGGGTGAACTGGATATTTCTGCACCAAGTTTTGCTTAAGGTAAACTGTGGCGTGAGATCTTTGTGGCTTTTTGGTGCTCTATATAATTGAGCCAGAGGCGCGGTGACAGTTAAAGACTGCACGTCGGAACACTTTGCTATCCAGAGAGGTATGTGTCAGAGCTTTTCTTTACCACCTTTACTATTGGATTTTTTTTATAGAACCGCTTCCTGCTACGATCAGAGCGCATCAAGGCATAAAGGGTATTTCACTAGGCGGTTGTACTTCCATAGTACTTTTACATGCTGAGGATCTTCTGGTGTTGATGTCAGATCCTGAAAGTTCCTTCCCGGAGTTGATGTTGACTATGCAGCCATTTCGACAGGTTTCTGATCGTAAGGTCAATGTTTCTAAGATATTGATTTTTCCAATGTCAACTGCATTGCCACATGGGGCTCCTTTATGTAGGACGAGATGTTTATGCTGTTGGTGGTTTTATATATTTGGGAACTGAGATAACTAGGGACGTTGATTCACTTCTTGAAGTAGATTTCAGGCTTAAACCTGAGTAGATTATGTTGCTGTGTCTTAAGTGGGGAAGATTAAACTTGTCGCTTTGGGGTAAAATCAACGCAATCAAAATGTCTTTGCTTATCAAATTGTTATATGTTTTTAGCATGCTCCCTCTTTCGGGTAAGCTAGTACTAGAAATAAACAAACTGTTCAATACATTTGTATGGGGGGAGGAGATTAAATCCAGGATTCCAAAGTGGTCCTCATAAAACCAATGCACCTGGGTGGATTTGGTTTCCCTAACATAGAATAGACAGTATCACCTACCTAACATAGGCAGTATAATTCAACTTTCATGCTGCATACTCTGCATTAGTGGCTTATGTCGGATCATGTGGATTGCCCAAATTTGGTTGCCATTGAGAGGGAATCTGTCGATCCAACCCCACTTGATTGCTTGCTCTATCTGGAAAAGACTCTTCAAGCTAGCTCGACTTCACCATTTGTTAAGCATATTTTAAGAGATTGGAAAACGAGTAATGATGTTCGTGGTGAGAGGTTCCTGCTTAGTGCAGATTACTCTATATGAAAAAACGCTGCTGTGAAGATTGGATTTTGTGGCAAAGAGCCGGTATCTGGAGATTTGGGCTAATCTACAATGGTCAATCCATGCTTGATTTTGAGTTTTACGGTTTAACTATAAGCAGCGTATAGCTGAAACCCATCGATACTTGGATCTAAGTAAACTTTTTGAGGAGCTATTCTCCCCCATGAAGGCTACCTTGCATGGTTCATCCATGATTGTGCATTTGGCTCATAGTATCTGTCTCCTTGCTTTATATGCGTCTCACGCCGATTGTGCTCCAGGCAGCCTCTCAGCGTGGTATGGACAGTTGGCACTCAGGTTTAGGGTATATGCTTTCTGAGACTAAGTGGAGTCATATATACGCAGGTCCCAGCAGGTTTAAGATTGAGTCAGAGTTGATTTCTTACTATATTTACTGGTCCCCATTGAAGCTCTGTCACTGCAAGCTAAGTTAGGATGACATCTGTTGGAACTGTAAGAGTGAGGTGGGTACCACTCTGCATATGTTTTGGCTCTGTCAAATGTTCAGTTGTCTTGGGGAGAACTCCTACAATGTATTGCTCTTGTGTTGGTCCTTTCTCTGCCTTGAACGTCCTTGCTCTGTGTGTTGGACCTACTTCCGGCTGACATTTATCTATCTACTGGAAAGCTCTTCTGGGTTTATAAGGCCCTTGTGGTAGCTAAAAAACGTATTTTAAAGTCTTGGAAGAGTGATCCCAAGCCTACGGATCATGACAGGCTGCATGACTTGATTCTCTCCAGTAGAGAGAAGGTGTCCTTTCCGATCAAAAAGAAGCATGATAATGTTTGAACATTCGGAGTTAATGAATTCCTGTTCTCCATTCCCAACCTCCCGTTTTCCTTTTTTTTTCTTTTTTTTTTTTTTTTCCTTGCTTATCTTCTTAATTGGAGACTGACTTATAGGTATTTGAGCATGTTCTTGACTCTTCTGATGTTCCTGTAGTCTTTGCAAACAGTAGATACCGTAAATGGGATTGGAGGATCCGTGCAAAGAAAATGAGAACCCTCCTGTAGCTATTAACTGGTGGTTGCCGTAGGATGGAGGCACCTACTGTCTTTTAATTGCTGTTATCATGAGTGTGACCTGATCAACTGATGTTATTGATTTATGCTTCTGAATTGTTTTATGTATTGTGGCTTTTATGACTTTGCATCAAAATAAAGCAATTGAAATTAATTGAATTGGTATTTATATGTATTCATTTTGTATTCTTGTTTAAATGCAACTACTATTAAAACATATTAAAAAATGAACCATTTGTTTGTGCATTATGGTACTTTTTACCTACTGGTAATTGCCTTTACACCAGTACAAACCTTCCTTAATAACTTCCTAAATGACTTGACATTTTAACTGTTGCTATTTAATTGTGAAATGTGTGGTATTTCCGCTAAACCTGTCACTGTACTGTGTTTGTAGACTATGCCATCTCGCCTCCTACGCCACACTTCACATTCCCTTTGTAGCAATCAGTGTCACCAACCTTCAAAACCATCCACAAATAGCATACCCTGCAAGTGGGAGTAGAGGTGCGAGAGTGATTGCTGGGTATTGGGAGAAGGAGCATGGGGGTCACAGCTGTTGTCTTCAAGTGGCAATCAACGGCCATCTTAGTTGTTTTTGGAGTGTTCAGCCCCTGCCCTCCGCCTTCTAAAACAATGAAAATGCCCCAGATCATGAATGGAGGCACTAAGACGGGTGTCACACTGTTATGCCTGCCTTCAATATCTCCATGTATGCCCCTCGGAACACGAAAATGAGCTCCTTAGACTATGAACTCCAGATGCAAGTGAAAAATGTCACACGCCCAAACATAGAAAAGTAGAGTTAGGCGTTTGTTTCCGAAATGTGCTTCCAACTTGCAGTGACGTTAACATACCGTCAACCCATGTTTGCCAAAAAATCTTTTCTTTCTCTATTATCATATCGACAGCACGTCATGGATAAAAATGGTGCATACAAAAACATGATACAAAATACAGATATATAAAAACAATTATAATATATATCCAGATCTCATTCTAACATAACGCATCATAAATCGCAATTCATTGCCAGCAAATACGTAATAATGTACTAATAACAATCAACGAGACTGGAACATTCGTTTTGTTATTTTCTACCAGGCCCTATATACATATTTAGCTACTGCAGACATGGTTACCTCATCCCTTGCTCTACAGCAGAGCAGCAGAGCCTGCTCAGTGCTTCTAATCCCATTCAATAGGGTTTTAGATAGGCCTTTTATAGTCCAATAAAGCTGGCATATTGGAAATACGTGCATCCCACTCTCGGAGTTTTATAATGACAGCACTTATCCCTAAATGTCCTGTCCTACTTGTGTTGTCCGTCACAAAGTGGCAAAATGCCAAACCCAAATGTAATAAATAAGCACCTCACATATTTAGGATTCAGCACATCCCGATATCTTTCATAGCCAAAATCCAATGTTTTGCTCCAGTATTTACTAAGAGATGTCCTGTTCCGGATTTTACTTTCCAATAAATGTTCTTCTAGAGCATGACATTTGGCTTTTATTATAGTTTTATACTTTCATTAGTCAGTTTAGGATTTTGCCAATACGTATCATAGCCCAATACATGTTTAATATGTACCATGGCATATCTGCCCCTCCATCCTGCCATCCATAACTGCTTCCCGGTAGGTTATAAGAGTGGGAGTACTCCACAATCTAACCAAACATATTAATGGTCTCATCTTGATTATATGACAGATACCCTGCAGATCAACTTCTAGGAGTAGATGTATCGTCGGGGTGGATGATGTAATATTTTTTAAAAATCGATTTTCTATCACAGCAAGTTCCATGCTACTCATTTCACCCCACATCTCCACCCCGTAAAGGGCTGTTTGGCGGGCTTGAAGCCTATATGCCTCCATAGATACCTTTATAGCCTGATCACCGTAAGTTTTGGCATGCCTAATGATAGCCCATCTATATCTGGATAGAGTTACCCCATTTTTCTCCATGTGTTTCTTCCACGATACATTTGTAGTCCCTCTCATACCAAGATAATCATAGATATTGACCTGTTTGTTTTTTACCATTTAGTTTACTTGAGATGATGAGTATTTTTTTCCTTTTACTCGTCAGTGCTATGGTCTTAGACTTTGAGCTATTAACTTTCGCACCATTCTACAAGTAGAACGGCTCAAATACAAGGAATTGTTTTTCCAGGCCAGACAAAGTTAATGAAAGTAGTGCTGCAATGTCAGCGAACATCAAAATGAGGTATTTACCTCTTTTCAGCATTGGAGCGTCATTAGGTATGGCCAACAGCCTGTTTATCACCTCATTAATGAATAAGCAGAAAGATTCTAGAGGCAAAACGCATCTGTGGTTCACATCTTTTCGAATCTTAAACACTGCAGTGGTTTCCCATCACATCCCCATCTGACTGTAACTTTGTTTCCACTTTATATTAATAAAATAGCAGTGAGTAGGGATGACGGGATATCTAAGTCACATAAATGGTTCTGTAGCTTATTCTTGGGTACACATAAATGCGATTCTTAGGTTGATGAACATCACATAGCAGTGCATTTTCATAAGAGCCTCGTATTTCTCTATGATTAGACTCCTCAACCTCAGACATTGATCAACTGTGCTCAGCCCTCCTTGGAAGCTTGCCTGCAGGTTTTTGATCAGACCCTTCTCCTCAATCCAGACTTCCAACTTGCCCAGTGCTGCAGTTGCAAAGATCTTTCTGCCTGAATCGGGCAGTGAAATTGGACAAAAAATTGGAAGGGTCCTGGTGCCACCCCCCGCATTTTTATTGATGGGAACATCTTCAGTATTTGTATAGGATTTGGGTAGAATACTACATTGGTTTGCTGCATTGAACAGCTTTGTCAAAAATGGGACCCAGGCTATAGGCTCCGACTTAAATAGGTTCATAGGCCCTTTGTCAGGACCAAGCACTTTGTCAGACTTCTGATTGTTGATGGCATTGCATATCTTCGATTGTGAAGGGGACTGGTCAAGGTGCATAAACTCGAATTGCTGTTTGCCAATGCTGGCCTCACTAAAAGATTAATAAAATCCCTCTTCGAGGAGATTTTCCATGCAGGATTACTTTCTCTTCCTTCTGGCTCGATCTAATCAGACACTACCATTATCTTTGTTAGTAATCTCGTCAAGAAAATTAATATCAGATTTTTCTGTGTATTGTCTCTTTTTGTTATTAACAATACTTTCATATTCTCTTCTTATCAGAGAGTTCCTATCACTGGAAGCCCTGGCACAATGAATGAATTATTGCTTTGCATCCCTGCAACTTTTATCAAACCAAGAGCTATGGCTGACAGTGTAATGTCTTTCCCGGGTCTAGTTATAAGTGGGAAATGTTGTCCACGGTTTTAATATAAGATAATTATTTCACCACTTATTTTCCCAGTGCCACAAAGTAATTTGATTGCCTGGGAAAAGTATTTTAATATAATCTGGACAGCACATCAGGTGTTCATAATTTCTGGCCATTTTAATTTGTGTCTGGCTTGCTGTCATATATTTAGCAGGACATTCATTTTCCCTTCCAATTTACTGATGCACTCCCAAACATGTATGTAATCAATTCAATTAGTGTAACTCCCACTGTAAATGTTACTTTTGCGGGATTAACACCCTTTATCCTGCCATTACATGCTCTCATCTATAGATTAGACCGGAGTTGTGCCATATCTAGTGCATTTTTATGCTGCCGCTTGGGTTTACTGGCAACTAGCTCTGAAATGTCCCAGATCTCATCTTCATCATCCATGAGCCCTGTGATCATATCTAGTGTTTTGTTTTACATATTTAAATCACCCACCACTATTATATGGCAGTGGGGTATTTGGGCACTTTTCCAACACTCTATATGAACACCCACCATGTGGGGGATCTTCATTCCAACCCCAGCTGCTTGGTGATTGCAGACAATACCAATATTATTTTTTTCACTTTGACGTTAAAAACTCTACTGATGACTTCATTGTTGAATCCACCGACATTATTAATCCTCCACTAGGTCTCCAACCTTGACCTTTTATTGCCAGGATCCCATATGCAGAGTAGCCCTGTAGATGTATCTTTATGGTTTCCCTTGTTTCCTGGATGCAGACTATATGGTGCAATTTTACAAAATGACGAAAGTGGTCATCACTTAAATTCCTTTTTAAACTAGTAATGTTCCTTGACATTAGGATCACCCCAGAAGCGGCAGAAGCGACTGTAAGGCTTAAATCACGAGACTTGACCATGATGACATTCTCGCTCTCGGTTCAATTTCACACTATCCTGTCTGTAACAGCTTTGGTGCTACTTGCAATGGGCAGGGCTGTTTTCTTGCTGCTGAGACAAGATTGGGTTGGCATCTCATCAAAGAATTGGACTTCTTCCATGCTGTTAGCTCTGTGATCTGATGTTATATGCTCAGTAGGGAACCCCATAGGTACTTTGACCTGTCTAGTTAGGTTGCTAATGGTAAATGCGGTGTTTGGTCTTATTAATATATCAACATTCTTTGAAGGCTATGATCTGCATTCAATTAATAGTAGGCCAACTGCTAGATGTTCAGTTATAAATTCATGCCTAATATAGTCTTTGCCACTACCACCCACTCCTTCAAATCGGGTACAATCCAACATGTCCTCGCAAAGAATAGTTCAGCATCTTTTCCTGGTTCTTATCCAATGGACAACTTTAGTAATTAACAAGTCTTTCCATTCATTGTTCTTTCCAGCTTTGGCACATTGACTAAATATGTGTGACTTTAAGCAGGGTGACTTTCTGTCACCCTGCTTTCGCTCATTTTGTTCTTCTCCCACTCACCAGATTTCTGATTTTGTGGGAGTATAAGGATCCATATTGTCAACTGGATGAGGGCTATTTACTTTTCCCATTTTTAAATGTATGTATTTGTCTTTATTTGGAAGGGTTTTTGCAATTAATAGGTCTATTTGTTTATTTTTTTATTTATTGGATATTTATAAGGTGCCTATATACTGAAGCTTGAAGGAGAGCTGCGTGTCATCTGCATAAGACTGGAGGTGAGGAAATAAGGAGGTCAGGTGGGCCAGGGGGGCGAGGTAGATGTTGAAGAGGCACAATGAGAGGATAGAGCCTTGAAGGATGCCACATGTGGAGACTGTGATAGGGGAGAAAAAAGGGCCTACTTTGTCCTGGGATGGTCTGTCAGAGAGGAATGAGTTCAACAGGTCCAGTGCCAGGCCTGTGGTGCCAAGGTCGTCACAGAGCCAATTTGTCAGGGTGGCATGATTGCCTGTGTCAAAGGCAGAAGAAACATAACAACAGATGGAGAGTTGAAATGTAGATTTGAGAGCAAGTCCTCACGGGTGTTCAGTACAGCAATTTCCATGCCTCTAGCTGCTCTGAAGCCAGACTGGTGGACGTGGAGACAACCAACAGATTGAGTGTGTTGGATCAGTTCGGAGATGAACAGCTTCTCCTGGAGTTTGCACAGGAAGGTGGTAATGGAGATAGGGCAGTGTTTAGCGAGGCAGGAAGGGTCGGCCGACAGATTTTTGAGGAGAGGATGGACAAGGGAGTGCTTGAGGGGTAGTGGGAAGGAGCCAGTGGCAAAGGAGAGATTACAGAAATTGGCCAAGGCTGACACAAGGGATGCAATGTTGTCCTCGATGGTTCTGGAGGAGCAGGGGAGCACCTATTTGGAGGAGACTTTTATAGAGAGGCTGTCTAAAGACCTCCTCCCATGTTATGGGGTGAGAAAGAAGAGAGTAGGAGGGAAGGGGAGAGGAGAGCCAAGGGAGAACCTGAAAGCTGGGGAGGGAGGAGGTAAGGGAGTAAAGGAGAGTGAGGTCAGTATGTCCTGAGTTTTGGTTAAGAAGTGGGAGGCCAGCGAAGTACAGAGGGTCAGGGATGGCAGGGGAGAAGAGGAAACTGCAGTAGGATTGGTGAGTTCCTTTGCAGATTTTAAACAGTTTGACTGTGTTGGCCCCAGAGATGTGGGCTTGGACATGGCCCTCGTCTTTAAGCAAATGGAAAGTCTGTATTAACTTTGGAGCAGGCAGCAGGCCAGTCTGTCAAAGGACGTGTCTGATGCCCACCACTTCCACTCAGAAAATCTGCACTTGCATTTCAGAGAGGCTAGGTTGGCGTCTTACCAGGTGTTACACTTGGAGGCAGGCTTAATGCAGATCCTCATGACAGGGGAAAGGAGGTCCAGGGTGTTGATGATAAAGAGGTGAAGATTTGCAAGGGCAAAGTCAGTGTGGTAGTCCGTGGCAGGGGTGAGGGTGGATGAAAGTCACAGCAAAAGCAGCAACTGACAGTCGCTTCATCGGTCGAATGATGGAGAAGGAGTCTAGCTGTGCAGGCAGAGGCTTAGCCGGGGTGTGGGATGTTCTTACCCATGCATCCGAGCCCTACCTCAAAAACTGTGCAGTACTGACATGGAAAACATCATGATGGCCAGAGCTTCCCAGAAAATGCACAGGGAAATGCATGAAGAATAGGCTGCCACTCATTTTTGCCGATGTTATGGGCACAGAAGGGCACTGCCTAAAACCACCATTGGGCTACCCACACAGTAGTCTGAAACCATTGGGAATGGCAATGCTGATTGCCAAAAGCAACCTAGAATTGTGGGGAATTCATTTTCTTAAATCCCAAAAATGGGTGCATTACCAGTACTCACCACTATCAGAAAGCCGGCGGTTTAAAACAACACCAGACTTTTTTCTTTTTTGTGTAAAACTGAATAAATGAACCCAAGGCAGGCCAAAGAAAGACTTACTGAGAGGTGGATACAATCTAAAGTTATATTCTGAAGTGACTTGAAGGTTTATAACAAGACTGGCTGAGTTGTGGATTTCAGCAGTTTAAGTAAATTTGGACTGAAAGACACTAAAAATCTAAATGTTTAAAAGAAATGAGTGACCTACTTTTGAGTGTCACATAGGTTGCAATTGTTGAAATGCCATAGTTTTGAACTTAGAATCAGCATTCTAGCTGCATATGTAAACATTGTCTTGACTTAAACTGGGTAACTAAAAGTGACATTAGCTGGGGCCTGACTTAAGGAACTGAATTCTGCCCACCAGCTACCCCCGACAGGAGATGAGACTTGCACAACAGCTGTGTTCCCAGGCCTAGCTGCCCTTTTGCTGCTCCCACCAAAAGGGATATGACACTTCTCTGATTGAATTACCTGGGCTCTGCAGGAAATTGAACAAAGCCCTGTCCTGACCCAGGCAGATGGTTTATTGCAGGGGTAATAAAAATGGCTTCCTCTTGGCAGAAACTGGGAGGGGGAGAAACTGGAGACAGAGGCTGAGCTTGAAGAAAGTGGAAAAACTGGTTTCTGTACCATGTGACCTGAAAAGACACACCCCTGTAGCCAGAATATGGTTTTAGAAAAAGATGAATAACTCATAGTACGGACTTGTCATAATTATTTAAATGATACCATAATTCTTGTGATTTTTCTGCCCACATTTTAAGAGGTTTTTAGAACCGGTGGCATGATCTGGGGGCAAGCTAGCAGTTAAGAGGGTATTACTTAAAATGTATGCATGTTAAAAATCTGACACTTCATCAATTAATGCCTGCATGCCTTGCACACATTTGGGTAAATTTGAGTAAGAATCTGATATTGGCAACCTGACCAAAAAGTGAAATATGTTGCCATTTCTGAATGCAAGCTCCCAGGAATAGCAGATTTGGACAGGGTATACCTCCTGTGATATGTGATGGGTGCATGTAATTTTAAACAAATGTGTACCTGTGCAAATATGTCTTTTGGGTCAAAATATAGATTGTGTGTAATTTGACAGGGGTGGGTTCTCTGTACCATAAACAGACCTCATCATGATGACACTTCATTTCATTCCCCCAATCAAGGGGAAGAGGAGGAAGTGGCCAATGACAAGTGGAGAGGGGTAGGGCCTAGGAAGCTAGCCTTTCCACCCATTTTCAAAACACATAAAAGCAGACAGTCAGGACAGATAGGGACATTCAATTCCATTTGCTGCAACGCAGTCTGCCGGACCATACAACATTCAGAGATCCAGACTTCAAATCCATCAATCTCCAGAATCCAGAGAGGCTAGACCAGCAGAGCTGACCCAGACCACTGTTAGCAGAACCAGAGAGCTCACCCAGATCACTGTGAAGTGCCGAGACCAGACCAGAGTCCAGTCTAAAACCTGACCAGATCCGTGGCGAGGCCCATTCTATTTCTAAAGATATTGTGAGTACCTAGCGGAACTGTGCAGAACCAATCTCTTAGTTAAAATAATATAATTCAATCTATTTTAATCTAAGTAGAACTGCCTAAAAGCTGTCACCTGTCATTTTCTAGCTGCTAGCTGTCACTTGTCACTTTGAACTTTAAAATTTCAAATCCGAAAAACAACCTTCACAAAATCGTTCATGACTCTGTGACCGTTTGTCTTAGAGACTTGCAGTAACTTTCCTCTGAAAGCTTAGAATCTTAGCTTTTCTACGAACCTAGAACCGCATTCCTACCCCCGATACTTTTGCCGCAATCGCGAAAAACGCACTCGCGAATTTGCCGCAATTTGGAAATTTCTCTACGTGTGAAAACAGCAGTTTCCTTGCTAAAAATTCGTTTTCCTCTTAAGAACCATCCCTGAATCATTGCTAGAGTGAGCCTGGACTAATATTAACTAGATACCACTCACCCTGAACCTCTAGAGGGAATTAAAAGCATTTTAGCATATTTTTCACTTCATTGCCAGCACATATAAAAGCATTTTGGGCCTGTGTTTCCAACTTCTGTAGTCTAAGCTTGCTGGGGTGAACTGAATTACATTTGATTGCATTTCTGAGAACTGTGTGCTTTCCTTCCATTTCCTTGCATTGCATAAAGGGGGGAGGGGATTGCCAGAGAAAAGTGATTACATTGTTTTGTTGAAATCATATTGAGTATTTTCTGTATTGCATTTTCATTCAAAATCTTAACTTATATAAAGCATTCTCTACCACCTTATTCTTCTGTTCCTATTCACAAGTGTGCTAGTGCCGGACTATCCATTATTGATTACTTCTCAGATTCAGTGTGATATTCAATTATTAATTTATTATAAAGCGTGATTTATATATATATTGTTTAAATTATCAAATAAACCTTTAAACTTGCAAAACAGAACTACTTCTTGGCTCAGTGGGGTCAGGGGGATTCCAAGAGAGGGGTGTTATATAGGGGTAGTCATCCAGAACGCATGAACTGGACATAAAGATATATTAATAAGGGTTTCCATTCAGTATCCCAGACTAGGCATTGACTTAGCTGTAGTGTTGAATTGAATCCTCTTACAGGGGGACCTAAGAGTTCCAGGTGAGAGGACACGAGAGCATGGTCAGAACAGGAGAAAGGGTTGGAGATGGGGATATCTGCTGAGATGAGAGTATCCAAGGTACGAGGGATGAATGGTAAGAAAAAGAAAGTCACGGACGCTGTGGAAGAGTCCAATGGCCGCGTCAGGAGAGTCAAGGTGACTATTGAAGTCTCCGAGGTAGAGAAGCTTGGAGGTGGAGGCAAGAAGAGAAGAGGTGAGGTCAGACCACACTGAGAGGAAGAGGGAGATGGGACCAGGAGTCCTGTAGACAGTGGTGAGAGTCAACAACAGGGCTGGAGAGCCACCAAGACTGCAGACAATGCATTCAAAGGAAGAGTAGGTATAAGTGGGAATGAAAGCAGCAGGGATTGCTTTGTTTACATTTGTCACCGATTCAGCTCCAGAGGGGTTTTCAGGGTTCACCATATTTCGGTTAATTACTTTGGGTGGTCAAACTTGACTTACTGCCCCAGTCTCCTGTTCAGGCTTTAGAGTATGAGTTAAGGTCCTTCTTCAGAAGGTTCACGTCTTTTTGTAAACCCCCATCTCTTCCCTAAGTTTATCTATCATGTGTCTCATCTCACTACACGTTTAACAGGTGAGCTTTAAGTTACTCATAGACATTATACCATTGTTATCGCCCCCTGAAGTGCATTGTTGATTTTTCTAGCCTTGGTGCATCTGTTTGCCTTGTTTTCTAAATCAGTTAGATCTAGGTTGGCTCTTCTCCCTAGGGGTTGTTTATCATTTCCTACTGGGTTGTTTGCTTCGTCGGTAAGAGCACTGGAAGTACTCAAAATCTCCTATCTATTGGACGCAGTTATCTCCGGTGTGCACCTTAGTAGAATATCTGGTTCCTAGGTAGTAGGATCACTGGTGCTTGACAGTCTAGATTTAGGTTGGTCAATTTTTTATTTAGTTTTCTCATGCATTTCTATCGAGATGCTGTAATGTCTCCCTCCAACCTGGCAGTCTTTCTTGGCGTCATCTAAATGTAATAGGGATTCGTTTACATCACATATTGCTTGTGTTATAGGCATCATCCCTTTTGCCCCTTTGATTGCTAGGTCTCTACCAGAACATCTTCGATTTTTCGCACTCTGATGTAGTATAGTTTCTCTCTTTTTATATCTGTCACATGAATCTGTGATTGGTTGTGGCTTACTCAATTCAATCAGAAACGCAACCTTATTAGAGGCTTGTATGATACAATCGGTGACATTCAGGGACCCCCCTGAGTGTGCCGGCCCATTACTGCCCATTCTCTGATCTAGATGACTAAGCAGGACTTCAATATCAAAAATGGGAATGTTTGCCTCATCTATCGGCTTGCTAAGTGCTGCCAATCTTTTCACAGATTTATCAGAGGGAGTGTAGTTGGTTACTTTCCTTTTTACAATTTTCGCTAGAGGAATACATTTTTTAAAAAATCTATTAATTATAAAATCTTTCAATCAATTAAAACTTTCATGCGACTAGTTAGCAGGTACGCTATCACAAAAAATACATTTCAAGCGCGTTTTGCGTAGAAAACAAGAACAGTTAGAAATATTGCAAAAAATAGCACGATAACAATATTATGTAAAACTAAGTTAGTTCTAGTTCAATTATTTTGGAGACCATACGAAAATGTCACGATAGAGAACTCAGGGGCACGACAAGGACCATAGCAAGGCCTGCCTCTTGGCTTGGCACCACCCCTGGTCAGTGATATTCGGGAAAGTAGACCTGTGTAGGGCATGCCCGATGGCTCGTGGAGCAACCTTAGTCTCCCCCACCCCCCACACCAGGCACATAAGTTATTGCAAAATGTGTCCCTCTGTTTCAATAAGTCACAAACCTCTGTGCAAACAAATACTCCACTGCGCACTTATCCTTTTAATAGCACTCTGATAGTGTTTTTCTTATCTGGTCACCACCAGTCTGGGTATGCAACATGAAGGCGCGCAGAGGTGTAATTGCAGCCATGTAAGTCGATGGGTCATTCAGTGGATCTCAGTTACAAGGATATAGCACCCTGCGTAGTGTGTGCTGTCTCGGTTACTTCAATCACTTTACTGTGCTATTCTTCCCGTCTGCTGCTCGGGGGAGAAGGGAATGATAGCGTCTTTCCCTCACCAGCGCCTCCGGGGCATGCCCACGATTGCTGTGCACTGCTAGCACAGGGTGGCCTGCATCAATATGTGTTTGCTCACTATGATGAATAAAAGTATCATTTTACAATTAGTGTATACACAGGTGGGCTATAAGTCTACTGCCCCACAAATGCCCTTGTGCAAACTCTTAAAAATATAATGCGCTTTGTTCATGTGGGCAGTGTTTACACTAGTACTAATGCTCTGCCCAAATAGCACCAGCAAACATTGCAAAAAGACATCGACATCGAAAGAATATTTTTATTTTAAATTGGAGCAATGTTTGGTACCCAGTTAATTTACCGAAAATGATTCAGAGTGGTACATTTCACCGAAGACCATAATACTGAAAAACACTGAAAATATTAAATAAATGTGTATAGGATAGTGGGGCAACGTGTTGAAATGAGTCGGGATGGGTTGGGGTGATGTAATAAACATAGAAAACGGGAGGGTTTCGGAGGAACCCCTCAAAAAAAAATTGGTATTTTGGTCATGATGAAATGTACCAATCTGAATTTTCCATCGGTAAAAACACATATAACCCAAGGTTTCCCTTCTAACGGGGCACAGTATTAGCACTAGGGAAAACATTGCCTTTGTGCAAAAATGCATTGACAAATTTGTTTTTGCACTTGAATAACGTTTGCCCTACTGCTAATATTGTGTAAAATTGCAATTTCACTGGTATTTAAAGAATACGTTTTTGCACTTGTGGAATTTTTGCTAAGCTGCTAGTATAGTGCAAAATTGCACTTTCAGTGGTATGCAATTTGTGAAGTGAGGCCCGTGGAAGCGAATTGCCGAAACTGCATGTGCGCATACATAATTGCATTAGAAACAGTGCAAATGCATTTGCATTGGTGCTAATGAAATTGAGCATGCCGTGCTCGATCAGGCATAGGAGATGGACAAGAATAAATGTTTACAACCAAGTATTTTTATTGAAGGAAATAATGCCTTTTCTATCCCTAATTCTATGAATTCCCTAATCTCCAAAGAAAACAACAAACTAGTGCTGTCCAGGAAGCCTTACAACAATTCTGTACTAGGTCCAAACCTAATCTAACCTAACATCTGCCCCTACCACTATTACAGAAATATATAATAAATTATCCTAGGAACAAATTACTCCTCTCATTTGTTGGCTAATGATGGTTATATTTCTGACCCTAACCCACAGACTTCTCGGTGCTCTCTCGGGCCCCAGCCCTTGTGTTGTAGTATAAATATCTTTTAGGCTTTCTTATTTTCTGATGGTGTTTGGTCCCGGGCCCCACCCAAAAAGTTTCTTTCTGCAAGCCAATCGGCCTGGCTAGGCACTTCAAACAGTTACAAGTCTATTCAATGTGTGCTTGTCATCGGAAACAATAGGCCCTGGTGGTATAGGTCTGCCTGTATTTTCGTAACTGAAAATGTGTTTCACCGCAGCTCGGGATATATTGTGTCTTCGCCGTGCATGGACTACCTGGCTCTTCAGCCTTCCCTTGTTTATCGCTTTCCTCATCTCCTCGTTGGGTATCTTGATTCTCAGCCTTGGACTGTGTGGCCTCTCTGCCCTGCTTCAGTAATCGGTTTTCTAACCCCTTCATGAGATGTCTTGATTCTCAGCACAGTGTGCACAGTGTGGGCTATGTGGCTTCTCAGCCCTGCTTCGGTTATCAGTTTTCTCACCCCTTTGTGGCGTATCTTGAGTCTTAGCCTGACGCAGGCTGTGTGGCTTCTCCGCCATTCTTCGGTTAACACTTTTCTCACACCCTCATGCAGTATATTGACTCTCAGTCCTGCGTGGGCTATGTGGCTTGTTGGCCCTGCTTTGGTTATCAGTTTTCTCACCCCTTATGGGGTGACTTGATTCTCAGCCGGCATGGACAATGTGGCTTCTCAGCCCTGCTTCATTTATTGGTTTTCTCAGCCACTCATGGAGTGTCTTGATTCTCAGCCCTTCATGGACTATGTTGTGGCTTGACCGCCCTACACTCACTCTTTGGTCTGCACCATGTACTTTCCTTTTCATGGCCATGCTCATTTGGGAAGACAGTGGGCCTCATTACGAGTTTGGAGGTAGCCATGGTGCTATTACTGCCATAGCTGCCTCCAAAATCGTGTCCGGGTCCAGGTTCTGTGAATGAGGAATTACCGGGTCATTCCAACCTTGGAGGGCTCGGTAACTCCTCATTCACAAAACCAATCCCCATTCCCATTTGAGCCCCCATAGCGCTCAATGGAATGGGGATGGAGCTAATAACGGGCCCGTTATTAGCTCCTTGGTCCCCTTGCGGGACCCGCAAAGGACGTCTGGTCTGACCAGACGTTCTGTGCGGGTCACGCAATGAACCTCGTAATAAGGCGGAATGGGTTCACCGGCACCATTACCGGTGCCGGTAAACCCATTCCGCCAGCCTCGTAATGAGGCCCAGTATCTCATGCGAGCACAGTACTGCACCTCTAAATTAATTCTGGTCCTCATTGTAAGGTCTTGTGCGTAGGTTTCTTCAGTCTTGGGCTGACAGGACTTCAGCGACAGTTAGGGAGGACACTGGTACGCAGCTTCTGGTGTGACTTCCTTTCATTTCTCTTTGTCAGCTCAGGGCTCCTCAGGCTCCCCCCTTTATGGAAGTGCAGCATTCCACAGCCTTTCTTGTTCCCCCACCCACCATGCTGACTAAGTGGCTCTGTCTCCTGGCTCCTTCTGAGAGGGGGGCGTTGCCGCCTCTGTGTGGCTATACAGGGCTGCTTCTCTCATCCTCTGGCTGGTTCTGCCTCGTTGTTTCGGTGTCTCAGTACATTTATGTTAACCACTGGTACTAGATGGGAAAATCCATTGGTTACGCTCTTCGTGCAAGAATGGCAAAAAATATAGGTCAGAAACCAAACCATCCACTTTTAAAAAGGAACCTGTAAATTACTGCCCTGCTCATTTCCCACATAACCAACCAACACTTGGGATTCTGTGTTGAAGGTAAGTGGAGTAAAACTCTTGTTTGGGGCTTCCTTGTCCCGTAAGGGGGGTCACCCCCAGTGGGATCCCACTTACCCAATCCCTGAGGGGGTGTAAAGTATAGTGGGCCCACCTCCCAGTACCAAAGGGGGTGGTGTAGGGCTAATGTGCTCCCAACTCAGGTCCAGAAAACAAGGGAAAAAGCAATCCACAAAAAGGAGTGCACCACATGCAGGAAAAACACAAAATGTATTGGTACATGGCGGCTGGGAAGATGATCAAAACAAGCCAACTTTGACCCGCACCTTGCAGGCCCAACATTTTACAGCCATAAGAATATTAGCATATGCTAATAAAAATATAACAAAAATATCCTAGCAATGTGATTGGCTGGGTGTCACCAGCTACCTAAACATCTCTATACATTGTTGAAAAACTACTAGCAGTTTCCATTTCTTCATAAAAATATCACAACACACCCCACATAGTCACACCCCCAACCAACAAATGAACCAATCCCATTCCAGCAAAAATGTTCGATAAAGTGCTTCATTTTAATTGTGCCATGTTACCTCTGAAAATTGGGGCTACAGCATCTCACCAAAATGGGCCAATAAGCAACAAAGCAACATGGCACACATCTCCTCTATGCATTCCCTGTTCCCTTCGTCTGCTTCTGCTTACCATGTAGCTCCCTATTTTTTAAAATGTTGCCAGCCCTTGTACACTGCTTTCGAGCACTCTTCCTGCAATGAATGGCCTTCTAGAAAAAATGTGACTGGTCCACTTCTGATCACCGTTCCTGGACCATCATTTCTGCTAATGTCCCCATATTAATCAGTATATTTCTTATTGTGGCTGCCTGAGAATGCTTGCTGTGGCCTTCACAAACATTATGTATTTCTTCCTAATCTGATGAGGCAGTACTTGTTGTCTGGCACCAGGCATTCATCCCACGAGAACCATTTCCCTTGCACTAAAGAGCTGGCAATTACCTCATGCCACTTCCCACCTGCTCTTGGGTTCACAGCCTGTTTGCAGGGTGAGACAAAATTCAGTCAAATGCTTCCAGCTAAAAACTATAGCCTAATACACTACAAGAGCACCTTAGTGCCTCAAATTGAGTCCCATTCCAAACAAATGGTGGAGCTCTTGTTCCTAACACTACAATCCCTACAAACAGAGGTGCTAACAATACTGTGCAGAAAATATAAGAGTTTCTCATGCCTGTGTATGTGTTGTGAAGCTTTTGTCCAGCTGCCATGCAACTCAGAAAAATGTGGTGTCATGCACTGAGCTAAGGGCAGGGGTGACACCCAATATGCTGTGTGTTCTCTATCGAGTATGATGTATGTGTGAATATTGGCACCCTACATCAGGTTTTTCCTGCAACCTTGTTGTACAAGCAAGGGGTGGGACATATAGTGCCATGCAGTGTGCCGTGGGTCATGCTCACACATGGGCAATGGGTTACATAAAATATAATATGATGCACCCTCTCTATGGAGTACAGTGCATGCAATCAATTCAATGGTGTGCCACAGTGCTGGCAAAGGCAGAGTTTCCTAATGCAATCACTACCTGGGTTATTTAAAAAATGAAAAGGAAAAACATTAAAATATTCCACTATGTTCTGTATTGTCGCTTCTCAGTTTCAAACTATACTCATAAGCCCTGCAACGGTTCTCTTGGCACATGGTCATTAGGTCACCACCGTCGACCTGATGCCCTGTTAGACGATCACCGTCAGCTGGAACCTCCCGTGGAGGTTGATGCACCTGCATCTGAACAGTTGCTCCCCCTTGGGGTGAAGAGACACATTCCCTTGATTCATCACCTAGCCCTTTTGTTGGTTTGGAGCTCCCCTCTACTTGGGTGGCCACTCGGGTGAAGGTGCCTCTTTCCCAAGTCCATGGTGGTTCATTGTTGTTTTCTGGGTAATAGTCCCAGGATGCCAGAGGGGATTATTTCTCTGAGGTCCTTTCTTTTGGGTTTTGCTGAAGGAGATTTAATTACCTCCACTGGTAGTCCTGGAATGATAGCTACTTTCAGGGCTATTGTATGTCCCCTGTCCTCTAAGGTGAGTGGAACCTTGGGATATACTTCAGCATACCCATGGACATAGTATGGTGTATATGCCCAAGATTCAAAAGAGCAAGAGGGAAGGTTGTTACATCACTGTCCAGGCTTCACATGCCTGGAATGAATTGCTGGTCAATGTACTCACAGAGAAGTGTCGCCTGACCTTTCGTAAAAAGTTTAAAACCATCTAATTTGACTACTGATATTGACTTGTCTTTCTTGGGTCTTTGAATTGTTTGTCACTGTGTCGTGACCTCTATGTGTGCCCTGAAACCTTTGTATTGCGGTGCGTAACAAATAAATAAAATAATAATAATAAAAGACATTGGGCCTCATTACAACGTGTGCGGCCACGGAATGAACGGTCCCGGTAAGGGACCCGCACCGTTCATTCCAGGCCGCCACATTATGAGGTCTGCAGCGGGTCCCGCTGAGGACGTCTGGTCAGACCAGGCGTCCCTAGCGGGACCCGCTAGCAGACCAGGATGCTAACAAAAGGCCTGTCATTAACGGGCCTGTTGTTAGCATCCTCCCCATTCCCATTGAGCCCTATGGGGGCTCAAATGGGAATGGGGATGTACCAGGTCTGGGTCCCGAGAATGGGAATTACCAGGCCCGCCAAAGTCGGCATGGCCCGGTAATTCCCTATTTCCGGAACCCGGACCCAATACCGGGTTTGGGGGTAGCCATGCTGCTAAAAGTGGCATGGCTACCTCCAAACTCATAATGAGGCCCATTGGCTATTTTGACTGCCTCATTGAAGTCTAGATTTCTGAACAAGCATCCTGGAGCGGATCACTGTCTGTCGGATGCCTGAATCAATTAGAGCATCAGCCCAGGTTTTATTCACTTTGGCCTGTTTGCAAGCCTGCAAGGGATTGCTGTTACAAAATAGTATGTCGGCTTCCTTAGTGTCTTCATCTCTGGGATCTTCACATTCTTTCCATTCCTCTACCCCTTCTAAACCCATTTTCATGGGTTAGACAGGTTCTTTTTTTGGGCATATACAGATGAAATGTTCTTTCTCTCTGCATGAGAAACATGAGGGGATTTTAGGATGAATGGGTTTTGCCCTACTAACAGCCTCTTCTTTTATCCCATAGGATTTTGAGGGGGGAAGGCTATTGGTCTCTTGACTATCTCTTCCTTCATATTCAGGATGAAGCAGGATGGAATGTCTTGACCCTTGACCGGGAAAGGGTGAAAGTCCATAACAGAGGTGTCTAAGGTCCCTCCTGGGGTGTTGCCTACAAAATGTGAATGCCTTAGAGTGGGCCTGGGTGATGTGCATGGCCGCCTCCAGTGAAGGGTGATGTTGTTGTAATTTGGCTCTCTAGGGTGAGGGGGGTACATTGAGAAATGACTCCAGAGTTAGTATTTCTAGGACTTTTAATAATGTTTTTCTTCCCAGCCACTGATTCACTAGATTTTGGATCCTCCCAGCTAATTCCATCAAAGTCTCATTCAAAAGCAATCAGGTGTTCCACAGCTTTCTCTGAAAGAAGGACTATGTCAGTCAGACCTTTCCTTAAAGTGCTGTCTTTATTTCATTAAAAGGGTATTCCTACTGGCATTGATTATTTGATATGGTAGTTATAGCTCCGCCTTTAGTAAAGGAGATAAGTAGCATGTCTTAAGGGAATCATCCCAGCATAATTGGGTCACCAATCTCTCAAAATTTACAAAGAAAGCACCCAAGTCCTCCCCTTCTCAGTATGGTCTAACACTCGGCGGTGAGGCAGAGCCGAATTACCTGGGCTGCCACATAACCAATGAAGACTCTCCTAATTACATTTTTCTGCCCTTGCCCGGTTTTCAATGGTTTTCTGTAACAGAGTTTTGAGAGATAGGGGAGATGCCATATTTAAGCATAAGACCCCTGGAGCAATATCCTCAGTGTCACTATCTCAGCTAATAGATGTCTGCCACTGACTAGCTGGTCACTCCCCTGACTAGTAAACTCCCCAGTGGATTGGAGGAGGATTGTGGGCCTGTGGTTCCAGAACTATTTTTAGACTTCAAATGAAGGGTGTTTCCAAACTGCACCTAGGGGAGGTCTAATACCCCACTCGTGTATATGGGCTGATTTGTCTGTAGGCTTAAACACATATAGAACTCTCACTGTCTCATTCTATTTTGTATCATATGTATCCCAAATCTGAGACCACTTTTGGTAAGTCAGATATAAGAGATGGACAAAGAAGAAATGTGTGCAGCAAAGTATATTTATTAAATTAAAGAATACCTTTTCCATTTCTACTTTTAGGATGCGTTCACTAATCTTCATTGAAAACAATAAACTAGTACTTGTCAGGATGTCTTACACAAAATCTGTCAACTGTCCAAATATAATCTAACCTTACATCTGCCCCTACCACTATTATAAAAAAATGACATAAACCTAGCCTAGGAAAGTACTACTCCCCACTTTTGTTGACTATGTAAGGAACTCATGGTGGCAACAGTAAAGACAGACACAAGTGATCAAAATTCAAGGGTGTTTATTGAACTTTATAATGGGTGAGATAAATGCCTAATCTAAACCTAAATCTGAGATGGGACCAAGCTACGACCATCAAATAATAATAAGACAGTCCTAGAGGCATCTTGTCAAATAAAAAGGTCCTATACTAAAATCATATTGCCAATCCTTACTACTAAATTACAAAAAGAGTGTGGGATAATGTTCACCAGAAAATAAAGAAGTGTGCTCAAAATGATAAGTCAGGATGGTATAGCAGGGTTTCTCTTCCCCACATTTGAAGCGCGGGACAAGGTGGGACTCTTGAGCACAGCACACTCCTAGGCCTCGACAGCACAAGGTACACAGTTCAGTTCAACGATATCAAAACCCCTTCAGAGGCTAAGTCTCTTTCCTGCAAAAGTCTTGTGCCTTAGAAGGTTTGCTGATTCAAAGTAACAAACAAAAGATCTCTCAGTGAATGTACAGCTTGGGCAATTGCTCTTCGGCCCTAAGATCTCCCTCCGCCGGGATCCGATCCTCCTTGCAAAAACGGGCCTCCCTCTGTCGGGTTCCCTACGGTCTTTCTTTAACACAGTTCATGTATTCCTACTACAGTTCATGTAGTGCTCTTTCGGCATCCCTTTGTCTGGTTCACATTTGCGAATTATCACAGTTCACAATCGTAGTGAAAAGCAGATTTCCTTTCCACTAGCTTTCGTCTGGCAACAGGTCAGAGACATTCAATTGTACAAGGGATTTGAGGTGACCCTTATAGGACCACTATGACGCCTCACCCCACCCTTTCCTAGGGTCTTCTGGTTCTTGTAGTTTCAAAAACAGGTCCCGTTCAGAGCCTTTCGAATGAGCACCCACATGGCGCCGATTACCTCTGCACCTAGAGCTCAACTGGACTTTCTTTAGAGTTCAAACATACACCCAAGTTCTTTCTTCTTGCATTCAAAATGTTGCTACTCACAACCTTGGGCTCAACACAGTTTGGTTTGCTATCAGCTTCTTCCGACTCACCGGCTGTGCTGAACCCATTGGCTTCTTTGTTCTCCGGAGTCAAGGATAGTACCACAGTAGCCAGCCTGCATCTCCGCCTACGTTATCAATGCATGAGGCTCCCTTGTACCATTGACATCTGCTGCTCCACACGCCAGCTTTAACTACAGGTCTTATGATTTCCCTTTCAGAGGCTTTGCGGGTCTGAGTTGAAAAGGCCAAGGGTAATTCCTGCTTTGTCGTCCTTCCAGGTCTCACCATTTTTCTCCTCCCTTTGTACTATCGGTTTGGTGTAGCTGTCTCCTCGTGCATTTGGCCTTGCTTGAAGTGTGCTTTCATGCTCCATCATTTAACCTTGTAGGGAAGGTAAAGAGCTGTCAGGTGTGTGTGGTTATTGTCAATTTCCTGACTCTTCCTGACCCGAGTGTTGGGACATGTCAGGTAAATGGCTCTTGTGTTAGTCCGTTGTCTGTTACCGTGTAAGAAAGTGTTTGTGTTGGAAAAGAGAGGTAGAGCTTCTAAATATCCTACAAAGTAGGATGGGGACAAGGTGTTATAGGGAAAGAGATACCGCATCTCAACCCTTGGTGTCCTACTTCCACTCTCTGAAGGCCCCTCGCCCAGGTGATCCTCCCCGCTGCTCCACCCCCAGGAACTAGATCCAATAGCGATGGCCGTGTCCTGGCCACCTGGATGACAGCTCTCTGGGGACTAGTGGGTGAGAAAGCTTCAGGTTTCTCATAGCTACTGGTGGCTGGTTTTCTGATCCCCACCCAAAGAGTTCTTAGTGCTATCTGAGGCCCCAAGCTTGCTGCTGTAGTTCAAATTTATTTTAGTCTTTCTCTTTTCCTGGTGGGCTTTGGATCAGGCCCCCATCCAAATGTTCTTATTCTTTCTCCCAACCAAGCAGCCTGCCTAGGCAGTTCAAAGATCTATCCAATGTCTCTGGATGTGTGCTCCTCATTGGAGACAACATGATCTGGTGGTCTGGGTTTGCCTGTAATTTCTTAACTGAAAATGTCTTTCACTACAGCACGGGGTATATTGTGTCTTAGCCCAGTTTGCACTACCTGGCTCTTCAGCCATTCTTCATTTATTGGTTTTATCACCCCTTCGTGGGGTATCTTGATTCTTAGCCCAGCATGGGCTCTGTGGCTTCTCGGTCCTGCTTAGGTTATCTGTTTACTAACCCCCCTCACGGCTGTCTTGATTCTCATGCCAGTTTGTGCTATCTGGCGTCTCAGCCCTGTTTTGGTTATTGGTTTTCTCTCCCTCTCATGGGGTATCTTGATTCTTAGTCTGGCGTTTCTCAGCCCTTTTTCAGTTTTCGGTTATCTCAACCCGTCATGGGGTGTCTCGATTCTCAGTCTGTTGTGGGCTATGTGGCTTCTCAGTCTTGTTTTGCTTAGCAGTTTTCTTACCCATTCCTGAGGTTCTTGATTCACAGCCCGGCATGGATTATGTTGCGCCTCATCATCCTCCGCCCACTTTTTGGTCTGTGCCGCTTACCTGTATTCATTGCCAGTGCTCAGTAGGGAAAGCAATCTCTCCATCCAGCAGAGAACTGCCCCCCCCCCCAACTTCTTTACAGTCCTCGCTCTCAGCGCTCTTGCATCGGTTCCTCCCATTTTGGGCAGATAGGTCTTCATCATCGGTAAGGGAGAAAATCAGTATGCCGCTTCTGATGTGGCTTTGTTTCTTTTCTCCTTGTCGGTTCTGAGCTCGTCAGTCTTTCTTGGAAGTGGTAGTGTTCCGCAGACTTCTCTGTTCCTCCATCCACTGCGCTATCTGCGTGGCTCTTCCTCCAGGATCCTCATGAGATGTGGTTCCCTCCGCTGCGCGGTGATGCACACCTGCTTCTCCCACCTTCTGGCTGGTTCTCGCTCATCGTGTCATGTTCCTGGGACCTTTATGTTTCTGCACGGTGGGAGATGGGAGAATCCATTTAATCTGCTTTTCGTGCAAGGACATGTCAGAAAAAGAACCATTCACTTTAAAAGGGCCTTGTATAGTACTGCCCTGCTCAATTTCCATATAACCAACAAACACTTGGGGTTCTGTGTTTAAGGGAGGTGGAGTAAAACCCTTTTTAAGGATGACTTGGTCACTCCCAGTGGGATCCTGCTTGCCCTGCACCCTATGGGGAGAAGGGAAAAATTCCCTTGATTCGTCACAATGGATGCACAAGATTTGTGTATGCATAAAATGCATTTGCACTCCTGTACATTTTCTGTAATTCAGTCCTTGGTTACCAACTAAACTCATGTCATCAGGCACACCTTTTTAGTTCGGGCTATTAAGTGGCAGAGCCACATAAATGCCAAAACTATTGCATTAGAGTACAGATAGAGAGAAGTGGCATCTAAAATGGGATACAAAGCTTCTAGGTGTTGTTTGGTATCCACCCATTGGATCCACCCATTGACTGACCGTGGCCACGTTAATCCCTATGACAATTCCCACCCAGTTCCTGCATCTTCCCCTGAAAAACAACACCTCATAGGAACTCTTTGAGCTCACTTTATTGAAGCCTTACCATCAAACCTTGCACTTGATGACCTGCCTGTGTTATTCCAAAGCAGTCTTCTGAGTATTAATGACTTAATTGTAGCTGTAAACATGCTACTAGTGTCACAAAAATGTCTAAACCAGGCTTGCCTTCAGCTATTCGTTTTATAACCACTATGTGTGTCCGTCAATGAAGTCTTGTTAAAAACAAGCATTGACAAAGTCAACAGTTTTGGATTGTGTATATATTAGGTATATATTAGGCATTTGCCAGGCACTGCTATTAGATGCACAGGTACTTGCACTATTTTGCACCTGCTACCATCTATAGCCAGTTATTACCACTATGCCGGTGCCTTTGCCATGCCTACACAAAAGCCCAAACTGTTGGCATTGCCAATGCCAGGAATAGTGCCAGGTGGATAGCTCGGGTGCAACGCAGATGACGTGGAGCAACGCAGGTTCGATTCCCGGGTTCGCGGTTAAAACCTCTGGGTGTTAAGAGCGTTATTAATAACCAATTCTTATTTGTTTAAAGTGTGTGATTCATTTAAACCATCAGCGCGCTATTCCCTCAATTGAAATATGATTAAAGTAACTTAGGTTAATTCACATTTTTGAATAAAATTCTGCACAATACATTTTGTGGAAAAATAGCCGATTTCATGTTGTCTTTGATATAAGTTCGACTTTCTTTAAAGTGGTCTTCTTAAACAAATCAATAATATAACCCTAGCAAACAGAATACTTTAAAAATAGCAGGTTGGGAGAATAAAAACGGTCAAACGCCACTGTTTTCTGCAATTATGTCTTCTGTAATTTAATGCATTCCTGACCCCTGTCACAAGTTAATACGGCATGAAGAGTAATGTGAAAAACATGCCTATTAATGAACCGTAAAGCTGAAGTGACATTGTTTTTTGTCATGTTTCCATGAAATATCTCTATATTGGAGTTAGCGGACCTTAGAGGCGACGTCGAGGTGTAATTATGTCTGTCCATATCTTGAAAACCGTTGCTGTAATAATGGGATTTTGAATTCTTAATTACGCCAAGAAAGAAAGCTGTACATTTCTGAGACAATGACAAAACAGTGCAAAGATTACAGAGTGGGCGGGTGCTCAGTTCTTTTAAGGTGCAGCAATTAGCAGTTACGATGTAACACTCGCTTTATGAGCCTGGTGATAACAGTAACACGTAAGTGGTTTCTTAACTAACTTCTATATTTAAAGTAACACCTATTTATCGGTCCATTACATGGGATGTTTACTGCACAATGTAAACAGAAAGTACAGCCTACACTAAATATGGGTGTTATACTAAATGCAATAGTTATTAAAATTGTATTCTATTAATTCATTATTTTAATTAAGTCAGTTATACAAAGGATCCAATGTGACGCCACAATGCCCTCACGATATCAAAATAAATATAAAGTAATAAAAGAATGTGATTTGTACGAACAATTTCGCCTGGAACTGTTTGTGGCAGTAAAGTGTTGATGTGCAGTAAGAATGCAACAAGAAACATACTTATCTTCATGTACACAATCCAGATATAAGCCAGTGCCAATTGCAATGGGCAAAATACACATTGTTAAAGGCCTTCAATACAACAAAGTGACGCCGTTTTGAAGTGCAGGATGCTAAAGTGTGCTAACAGAGCAGTGTTGGCAAAACCCTGTGCCTCCATGACCCACCGAATCCCTAAACTCTTCTCAAAGAAAAAAATCTAATTTGCCCCAAAACTGCCTTAAATTGGTCCATGTAGCACTGCTGGAATAAATATGCGCGTCCTACTGGTTTGTTTTAATTAAGTGAATGAACCACTGTTCTGGGAGGAGGGGAGACAAAGCCTTCCATTTTCTTGCAATCGCCAAAGGCACCGGAAACATCCCCCAGGAAAACAAACCACTATCCGAAGCATTCCTACCGGAGACATGACAGTCACTGTCCGGTTCCAATGAAACCTAATACAAGCGTGGGAGATCGAAAATGAATTATTGCAGAGAGCTGGCCACATCTTTATTCCAATGAGCCTGAATATCTCGGCATGTGACAAACATATGAACAGGGTGAGTGCATCTCTCCGACACAGTGGGAAGCCATATCCATCCCAGTAGTTCATTTATTGAATCAAGCTAGTGTATATCACCACCACAACACAATTTTAAATTGGTGGAGATCATAGCTGATCAAAGCACACATTACTTAATTGCATGCAAGCTCTCACTTAAGAGGGTAAATGGATTCCCATCCTCCATAAGGCACAAACATTTACTTAACATCCCATCCTCTTCAAGGTTTAATCACAAAAGTCCAATACCATAACAATATGGGAATCTTGCCCACCACAGTTTTGATTAAAAAAAAGACCCATAACTCGGAATATTTCTGCCAATGGGAGAGAGTTCTGTGACAGATCGAGGGAATTTGTCTCTTCTCCCCAAGGGGGAGCCCCAGCCCCTTGTGAGGCTTTGGAGGTGAGCTTGGTAAGCAATACCCTCCCTAGGGGTTGAGACGTTTGGGACCTCACCAGGAGAGACTCCTTCTTTGGGGACAAGGATTCCCATTCTTCCGAGGAACTCCCTGGAACAAGAAACATGATGGCATATACAGGACTGTTGTAGTAATGCTGGAAATGCCTTTTGGAGGGGCAGGGCCTCCTCGTACCTGTCCTACCACTTCTCTGTGTAGGTTTTCTGTATGTTTTGGACATGATGGTCCAGTCTGGACCCCTGGCAGTGAAGCTCTTCATTTTATCTATTGAGAAAAAACACCCCTGGGATACTAAAGTGAATAAGGCGGCACACGGGCAAGTAGTAAGTCCTTTATGAAGGAGCTCCCCAGAGCCCTCCTCTCTCCCAGCCTCGCCGTATTCCGAACTCTCCTTCCAACCGCCTCCTGTGGTCACGCGGCTCTCCTTCTAAACAATGACCCAAGAGTGCGCGTGACCACAGCGAGACTTTCAAGTAACTGTGGTCACGCGGCTCTCCTTCTAAACAATGACCCGAGAGTGCGCGTGACCACAGCGAGACTTTCAAGTAAATCTCTACAGATACCCTTATGGCACCCATGTGGGGGTAGGTCCTATACCCCCTGTGTGTGTTTTTGGGCCATGTGTGTTGCCCACAGAGCAGGTTATGCGCTGGTGGTAGCTACATGCTGACTCAACAGTGGCTCTGAATGTCCTCCATTTTTGGGACACGAAGGCCCTGCCATAGGAATCAATGGATTCCCGAACAAAGGCAAGATGGTGACTGTAGACTCTTGATTCCTATTGCCTTTACCCCTTATTTCCCAAAATCCTGGAAGTCCTAAATTCTCTCTGAATGGCTGTTGGGTGGAAGGCCTATATATGGCTCCGGGGCTGCCCCCTGACAGACTGGCTAGATCCTTCCCATGTGTGTTGTGGGTACACCCTTGCGGTGGGACCTGCATGAATGGAGTATGAAGTCAACTCACATTCTGTGTTGTGGGTGTCTGGTTTTGGTTGTGTGACACAATGCCTGGGCCAGACCTGACTGAAACTGGAGTGTATGCAGTGTAATACTCTAGAGGCTGGGTGTTCCCTCCAATCCACATTCTTTATTATGGTGTCTGGTTTTGGGTGAATTGCCTGCCTGCATTGGTTGCCTGCCTGCTTGAATTCACCTGTGTGTGATTGGCTGACTGAGCCTGGATCAGTCTGTGTGAATGGGGAACAAATGTGTATAACTAGGGACCCCTCACTCACCAATTTGTTCTGGAACTGAAGCTGAAGTTGGAACCCAAAGCTTGTATCCTGGTCCGGTTGGAAGAAGGAGCTGCATTTATTCAAGGAGTCTGAAGACTGCTGATCTGACCGAAGTACAGAATCTAGAGAGGACCTGAATAGGCAACCTCTTCCTGAGCTACAAAGGACCCCGTGCACCTGCTGCTCTTCTTCTTAAGTACCCTTGTTAGTCCAGAAGATGAGTGCCTGGACATCTTAATCCGAATAAGTCCAGTTGTGTTGCCCAGGGTCTAGAGGAGTGTTTGTGACTGCTGGAAACCAGATTGCTGCATATCACCCAGAAGACAGGGCACACTGGCATAGTACTGCTTGATCCCCAGAGCTGCACAATTTGATTGAAGAATCCTTCAAGGGACATCCCTGCCACGACATTTGACCACTTTTTCTCACTGAAGAATATCCAGGATCACTGTGTGCAGTGGACTGTCTGCCGGTGTGTTTCCACCACCAAAATCCGAAAAAGACATCCCGAGGTTCCAGACTTGGTGAAGGTCGACAGTCCAGTACAATGGTCAAGTCCAGGTTGCCAAAAGCAAACATGAGGTCCATGCTGCCACTGCAGCACCAAAGAATCGAAAGTTGGCAAACCGTGAAATCCCAAAATACCTCTGCCACTGTACCCGTCACCACCGAAAGTCATCCAAGATCTGCAAGGTTCTTATTTTCTTTAGCCAGGCCTTGTTGGGGGCCTCAGCAAGTTTTACCTTCGTGGGACATCCATCGCCGAATTAAATACCCGCCAACGGAGACCACCGTGATGGCCATGCCTTTAGCTAACGTTCCATAAATACCAAATATGGTAAATAGCTGTCCAGTCACGATTCCCTTACCATAAACATTTGGAAAGAGATGTGTCTCCATAGATAATCTATTTGGGGAATTTTGGCACTATTTGTAGAATAGCATGCAACCTAATTTAATCCTGCATCACTGGATAACCCCTGTGTGTTGTGTTCTGTTCCTACATTGATCATGTAAGATTAATTACTGAGGTCAAGAAACACCACTTCCCATTTCCCTTTTGACCACATTGCATGCCTACCCACACCATCCGTCTTACTTATATAATGAATAGACAATCAAGCAATTATTTGGTCGGGCGACTACGTTGTTGCTAGAGTCTGCATCACACCTCTCCAAGCAACATTTAGTAGTTCAATAGCTCTGAAAATATGTACCACAAAAAATGTTTTATTTTTTTACTGTGTCCCATTCCATGTTATAAGATGAGGAACATTATTGGAAGATTTTTAGCGGTTAAAAAAGAATGCTAAAGAATAGGTTTGATATGTTATGGGTTTTAAAACAATTTCAAGGTACTTGCTGTATAATAGACAATCGTTGCAAACCTTTTCTAATGTTCACACTAAACACATTTAAATGTTTGATGGAGGCAGATAGGTACAGATGCATCACTGAAAGGCCACACGATGCCTATGAAGAATGTTGCCAGCCCTATCCTATGTATGGTAAGTAGCTGCCCAATCAAGAGCCCCTTGGCATACACATTTGGAAAGAGATGTGTCTCCATAGAAAATCTATTTGGGGAATTCTGGCACTGTTTGTAGAAGACATAAATCAATAATAGGAAGCATTAGAGCGGCCATATGGCTCAGTGATTCACGCTGTATGCTGCCAAATTAAAATGCAAGGATTGTTTCCAAGCCCAAATAAGCCTGGCTTCTTGGGACGCAGGTTTCACAGGGCTGTACGGTCTACTTATAGAACAGACAGAACTATTGTGCCAGTATTTTCTTTATTATTATTTATTTAATCTAACAATACAACAACGCATATCATAATCTCACACCTAAAAAGGAGCTCTAGGCTTCTTTCAAGAGATTGCTGTTTTGTTCGAGTTTGGGAATTGTATGATTATGATGGCGTTTACTGCCACCCGAGTGAGACTGTATTGTAAAGTCAGAGTCCTGCAGTTTGTAATTTTTTCTTGTGAATTGCTGGATTCCTATTATAGCTGCTGTTTATTTATATCGGATTCCTCCACCTTTTTGCTCAAAACAGATATTTATTTTTATTTGCTCTGGCTATCCCGGGTGGAAAACTCTCCATTCACTGCCATTGCATTGCTGAGCTGCAGAGATAATGTATGAGGAAAACCACGGGTGCGCAATTATTTTATACTGCCCTTCAAATGCATTTGGTGTAATTATTGTAGCCATTAAATACGTGTTTATTTTAATATATACAAAGTATGAAAACTGCTTTGCTAGTAGCAGGGCTGGTGCAAGGATTTGCGCCACCCTAGGCGAAAGGTAATTTCACTACTAACACCATGTTTACTTACTATACAATACCCTCATCCCAGATGTGTCTTCGTCACTTCAAATGCATGTCTAGCCCAACACGTTCACAAGCTGCAGTTTCTCCATCATGTTTTAGATC
The DNA here is from genome assembly GCF_040938575.1 of Ambystoma mexicanum. Classification (NCBI taxonomy): domain Eukaryota; kingdom Metazoa; phylum Chordata; class Amphibia; order Caudata; family Ambystomatidae; genus Ambystoma; species Ambystoma mexicanum. The sequence goes on from NC_090936.1 coordinate 254,842,110, forward strand.
ACTGTCTCTTACACAATATATCATATACAGGCCAGTTTAGAAACCATGACCTGATAAGGAAGAATTAGCAATACAAACAGGCAAAATCAGTAGAATTGAAATTGATGAGCCTCAGACACACACTTACACACACACACACATGCTTGTGCCTCTGTGAGGCAGTTTTCTGGGCTATTGTGAGCCACATTAATAACATACAGTAGTTGCATATTTAACAGTAGTTGGAAGGAGGCTATTTCTCCCCAACCTGACTGGCACTCTGTGAACACCCCTAATTTTTAGATGAAACTGCCACTGCTTGCGCTTACTGTATCTGTGCCTCTGCCCTGCCTATACCTGCATGATTTAAGCCTCCACTAAAGAGAGTGGCAGAAACCTCTGCTCAAGTCACTGAAAGTGAGTGGGGGTTAGTGGCTGGCAGTAGCTTTACTACCACCACTGCTAATTCTGGCTGGTGGTAACCCCTCTCACATCCTCTTTCCAGGCATCAGGGATGGCAGAGAAATATCCTTTGCTCCACTGCATTCACAGGAGAGTGGGCAGAATTGCTTGGTGTCTCAGAGATGGAGAGTCAAACTGGAGTGACTAGCCCCTGCCATGCCCAAGTAGGTGGCAAACCTCCCAAAGCACCATCTGGTGTTTCAGGGAATTCACTTGGTGAATTTGTGTTCACCAAGCTGGTTACCACCAATGGCTGCCATTATGGCCAGATGCAAGAATGGGCAGTGGCTCTGCCTCACAGCCAGGCTGACATTTATTGTATTTATTAATGTATTGAACATTTGTATGGTGCCTATACAGCAGAAAGTGTTTCCAGGTGCCACTAGATTAAATGTGTGGGGGGTGGGAGGGGGCAGAGGAGGTTAAGAACAATAAACGATCCTACTAGGCCTTGTGACATTCAGATCATGCAAGTGCAGCAAGCAGGAAGTTCAGAGGGAAGGGACAGGTCAGGGCAAAGGGAAGGTAAGGGGAAGGGGGTTGCAGGAGAGAGGGGACCCCAGGGGCTGGGTCAGTGTTAAGGGTAGCCCCAGAGGGCAAGTGCCCTGGAGGATGGGATACGGGTAAGCTAGTGCGAGGAGGGGGGTGGACCAGACTCAGTAGGCTAGTCAGGGAAGGGGGCCCGAAGGCAAGTGCTAGTAAGGAGATGCTGGGGAAGACTGGTCGAGGGAGGGCCTGGCCCCTTTAAGACTCAGAGGGGACCAGGTAACCAGTCACAGAGGCAGGAGGTCATTAGCAAGGAAGGGGGAGAGGGAAGGAGGAGGACAAATGGAAAGACTTGCACCCATATTACCAATACTATTAATGACATCATAGACTTATTAGTCCCTAAACAAGCCAAATGTGTGAAGAATAAAATCATCAAGAGTGATTGGTTCGGAGACTCTATCATTGCTCTGCGCCAGGCCAAGCACAAAGCTGAGAGAGCCTGGAGGAAGAATCCCCCCTCCCAATTGGATCAATATACAAAAAGCAGTCCACACGCTGAAAGCAGCTGTTGTAGAAGCCAAATCTCAGAGTTACAATGATAGGATTGACTCACGTGAGCTATTTATCATCCTCAAAGACTTTGAGGGGAATTCAGCCAAGGTGACATCTGCCCCTAAAGATACGACATGGTGCCAATCTAATTATGTTGAATTTAACATGAAGATATTGGACCATCAGCAGCCCATTCAAGGCCAGCCACTCTACGCCAGGGAAATACGCCCTACCTCCCTGTGTTCTGTTCAGCCTTCCGTCTCCTTTAAACCTATTAATCCCCATACTTTTCAGTTCCGGCCGAGATATGTAAGATAGTGAAGGGAATGAAAGCCACATCCTGTTTAGACGACAGTTGTCAATCAACTATTTTCAAGGTCTGTATTGACACCCTGGCTCCATTGGTAACCACACTAGTCCATGTATCACTCCTCTCCTCAAAAACAAAAAACCTAGGCCCGAAGAATAATTCTAAACAATACCACCCTATTACAAATGTGCCTTTTCTTTTAAAAATCCTAGATCGTGATGCTTATTTACAATTTCAGGACTTAATTGAAAATAATTGTATCCTGAATCAGCAACAATCAGGTTTCAGGCTTAGGCATGTGACAGAAAAGGCCCTCATCGATCTTAAATCCAACATTGCCAGCATAATAGATAACAGCAAGCCTGCTCTCCTTTTGCTGTTGGACCTTTCCCCAGCTTTTGACCTGGTTTACCACTGACCAGGTTAAGTGAACAAGCGTACTGCTCCGATATGACTGCTAAGTGGATTCTCTCGTTTCTCGGTCCCAGGAGTGCTAGGGTTGTCATACAGAATGCTAGCTCAGTTCCTACGCTGACCACCAGCGGTGTCCTCTAGGCATTTCCCTGCTGCTGTTCAATGTGTATATCGTTTCACTGCTCACCCTACTTGATGGTCTGCACTTTCAGTTGGCAAATTACACTGATGATATGCAAATCATAGTTGAGCTGACCAGATGTCATAGCACTGACTAATGCCATTCAGGATTGGATGCTCATGAACCTGCTCGCACTTAATCCTGAAAAACTGAATTTTTTATCCTAGCATCCGGACAAAGAGAAAAAAAGATGCCCTTAGAATATAAGAGCTTTACCATAGCTGGTAACCAAATTTAAGTGTCAAGCAAGGTCAAAACTTTGGGTGTGATATTGGATGCAGAACTCTCCATGAAGCCTCAGGTTGCTAGCATCCGGGTATCATGCGGATACATCTCTAAACTCTACCGCCGCATTCGCCCCTACATCTTTTTAAAAAACAGATCTACCCTAGCCACTGCGCTAGTTAATTTGTGCCTAGATTATTGCAATCCTCTGCTAGTGGGGACATCCAAGGCTAATCTACAGGCCTTGGAGGTAGCACAGAATGGAGCCGTTAGAGCTGTCCTTGGGTTGTCCCGCAGGGAACACATTACTGATGCTAGACGCAGCTGTCACTGGCTTCCAGTCAAACATCGGGTCATGCACAAACTTCATTCTTTGACATATAAATGCATTCATAAGGAAGCCCCTGAATACCCCATGAATCATTTTACTACTCCTCCTGCAGGCCGAAATCTGCAGTTCCATCATCCGTTAAAACTCTCTCAGCCAAGGTATAACCTTAAACATTTTGGCGGCTCTACCTTTGATGTTCAGGCTCCATTATCCTGGAATAAACTCCCAGTCGATCTCAGGCATGCTAAGTCCTCTATTGAGTTTCAGAAACGTCTTAAAACCCACCTGTTTAACCTAGATCCAGATTAGGCTTCTCACCTAATTATTCTTTTCATTCCAGGATGCTCTCACCCTGCTCTGCTATCTGTTTGTATGGTCTGTATTGTTATCTGTGCGCTTTGAGGCCCATGGACGAGTAGCGCTATATAAGAATTGCAAATACATGAATAAATAAAGTAATGAGAAGCTTCCGGAAATGAAGGACATCTGACTCTCAAGTCTGAGAGTGGCGGGTAGGCCATTTCAGAGTGAGCCTCCTTCAGAAGAAAGAGATCTACCCCCACTCTCTGCTTGGAGAAATGTCTGACCAGCAGAGATTTAGAGCTAGAGGACTGAAGGACTCTAGCAGGGAGGCATATAGGGAGAGAAAGTGGGATGTGGCATGGTCTCAGGCCCCAGAAGGTCTAGTGGATGATTCAGAGTATCTTGTATGTGATCCTTGCAGCCACCAGGAGCAAGTGGAAATATTTTAGGGCTGGAGATATGCAGTGCCTGGGCTTGAGGCCAAGGATAAGTCTCACAGTCCTATCGCAGTGCCATGATATGCAGTGAAGCTGCGGGGGCTTTAGTGTGCTGCAAAATGTTCTTTAAAATGTCTCATTTCTAACAAACTGCCCAAAAAAGGTATTCCTGGTACTGCTCAGTTTGCTGTGTAAAGTTATTAATTGCGTTTCAAAAATGTGTCCCAAACCGCTTCCTTAACTCACTAAACAGCTGTAACTTTATTCACACACAGAAAAGACAATAGATGCAGCAGAAGTTGACAATTCCCAGACATACACAAAAAGTACAATATGGGTATCAGAGCAAGTGACACTCACACAAAGAACATGATTGAAAACTTCCATCACACACTAGACTGAACCATTGTGGTCAGCAACACTGCAAGTTATCATCACACACCAAACAGGTACAGCATGGGAAGAAGCAGGTCCAAACTCCCTCACAGGAACCCACAAGACACAGTCTAAGCTGCAGTGCTACAAAGTATCCAAAAGTACAAACTTTCCTCACAAATACAGCACATACAGTTGCTATATGCAAAGGACAAGCAGACACTTCCCTCAAAAAGAGAAACAGGCAGCGGCAAAGCTTAGACAGGGCCAAAACAGCCATTCCTGGAACAGGTACAACATAGACCAGGGTATGGCAATCCTTCGTCAAAATCCATCAGTTTCTGCACTTGCGGGGCCAGTGGATTTTTTCTGCAAACAGGTACATGTCCAGGGTCTTGTGATGAGTTGAGGGAATTCGTCCCTTCTCTCTAAGGAGCCTCCCCCTTTGAGGCTAGGGAGCTGAGCCTGCTTTGCAAGACCCTTCCTACAGGTCTGGGCAAGTGGGATCTCACTGGGAGAGACTCACCCTTGGGGCACAAGGACTCCCGTTACTGTAAGGAACTCCCTAAGTCATTCCCGATGTTGGCATACATGGGACTATCAGATGTTAAGAACAGTATGCAATTATTATATCTCAGCAAAACTAAAATATACTGTTGCAAACAAGCAAGAGAGTCTGTCTCTTAAACAGAGACCTTCATTCAACTGAGACTAGGGAACGGAAAGAATAGAACACAACGAGGTGAGGTGAAGCAGAGAGATGCATACGCAAGCAGGGGAAACCCTCTGGCAGCGTAAACACCTGAGAGAGGCAGAGTCAAGGAGAGTCACAGAGCCTGCGACCTTCGGAACTGCTCTGAAAGCGAGAGCTAAACTCTGCATGACCAGCATCCATGCGGAGAGAGAAAACTGAGGAGACAGGAACTCCAATCCCGGTGGTGGCATGACCAGGAATACTCTGTAGTGGGCAGTGGGCCCATACAACAAGGCTGAAACCACTATGCTGCAACTTCAACGTTGCAGCATAGTCCAGATACCCGCTGGCTTACCAGGTTGAACAGAAAAAGAGAAACCGAGAGCGGGGCACTAGAGAAAACAAGAAGTTTAGGAAGGGGAACAACTGAAGAGAACCCAAACGGTCACAGATCATGGGGATGCTGTCCCACAGATTCCAAGGTAATGGGAAAATGGGAGAACCATTGGCTGCCTGGGAATCATTATTAAATAGAAAAAACTCACCTCAGTGTAATTGACGAGACAGTGAAATTAAAGTTGATGAAATAGTACTCTAAAAATGTGAGAGAGAGAATCACGATAGAAGCTGGCAGAGAGATCATTAAGGATGAAGCATGAATACCCTCCCAATTACCACATACATTAAGAAGTGAAAAGTGTAACAAACTTGAGAGAGAACTATGAATGAATCTGAAGAGAGTTCATTAGGGCTGGAGCACAACTGGAGCACAACTACCCTGGGAAGAGAGACAAGTGTCACATATGTTAAAAAGTGAAGAGTGGAGCAAATCAGAGAGAGAGAGAGAGAGAGAGAGAGAGAGAGAGAGAGAGAGAGAGAGAGAGAGAGAGAGAGAGAGAATATTCTTATAAGGGAAAGAGAACCATGGTTGAATCTGGAAAATAGATCTTGAATAAGGCACCTCAAACACCCTGGGAAGAGGGGAAAGTAAAACATATGCTAAGAAGCAGAGCCTGTAAACCAGATGGAGAATTCTATGACGGTAAGTCAAGTGAAGTCCATAAGAGAAAAGTTACACAAACCAAGCAATTCCGACAGAGGGGTAGGATGACATACCAAATACCAAGAAAAAATATCCTACTACAGGTGTACAAAAGGTACTTCATTGTGGAGCAACCAATAAGACAGAGAGTGAAAATGGATCCCTGGAAAAGGAGGAGGGAGAGACCAAAGAACTTGTAAAATAGTTATAAGAACGTTTACAGAATATGACAAGAGACTATTTAAAATTAACCTGCTAATAAGAAGTCTCAAGCAAAGGAGAAACATTGAAAGATAAGCCAATTAGGAGAAGGGAGACATTCTCCTAATATTAGTTTGTTAGAATAGTGGTAGCATCAGTTAGGATTCGTTTTTGGACAGCAGACATTTTATCCGTTTTATGACTTCCCAATGAGAGGCGAGCACCTTAGTTATTTATATAGGCAGGGAACACCCACAAAGTGATAGGAAAAGTTAGACATTTTTTTCATTTATTAAACAAATGAGTGGAAATGTCAATACAGTGTTCATGTCCTTCTTCTGGCCCGCCACAGTCTCTAAAAGCTTCCCTAACAACCACGTATACATACAGCATAGACAGGCCTAATGCGAGATTCCATCTGAATCAGATACATTTATGTGACAAAATAAACTTCTCTCACAAATGGTTCAGCATCATCAAGTGCAAGTTTAGTCACAAAAAAAGTCAATGCAAGCAACCCTCACAAACAAGTACAGGTACAGAGTGGACAGGCCAATGGATGTTTCTATCACAAACGGCTACAAGTACAGAATGGACAAGTCTATTACATGTTTCCCTAGCAAACTGGTACATGCGCAGCATGGGTAGGGCCAGACAAGTTACCCTCACAAACTACATGTTAAGGGTCCATGCAGGACCTTTCAAACAGGTACTGGCACAGCATGCCAGGGTCAGTGTAAGTTTCCCTCACAGACATGAATAAACTACAGCAGTAGCAGATCAACTGTTTGCAAGGGCCTGTGCCTCAGCCCTGTTTTTAATTCACAACAGTGTGGTGGGTCAGCAATTTTTTTCCACCATCAAATTGCTAGTTTGAACATCCAAAATCTTCAACTTGTTTAATATTTTTCGCTTTAAGCCTTATTTATGACCAGCACTTTGACATCGTCAGACCCACATAAAACTTTGAAAGGTTGAGTGCTATGCATTTATACTCAATTTATCCTCAGAATGCACGTATTTTCAGCCAGTATGCTTATCTTGGATTTATAACCTTCACTGGATATAATTACACTGGCAAAGATAGCAAGGATTGACCAGTAAAGTACAGTATTGCTTTGAAAGGTAGAACAGAAAATGACAAATTAATTGGGTATATTTTCTTTGTTTCCAAGAAATGCTAGATAATGCTTGGAGCTGTGAATTCACCAGCCTACAAAGAATTTAAACTTTCAAATAGTGCGTGTGCACAAAATTAAATCTATTTATTCACGAAGTACTATGAAATTGCATTAACAAAGATACATTACTTGTGCTTGAGAGCAAGCACTGCAACAAATCAATTGTGGGCTCAATACTTGGAGCGTAGGAGAGGTTATGAGCTAAACGATTTGTGATATTTTATGTGTAGTTTACCATATTGATACTAACACTTAGTATTGGAGATAACAAGGGGGTTACCGTGGTTACTTACACTTGGTATTGGGGTGCGCAGAGTGGGCTAGGTTTGTAGGGCATAAGCCGCAAAAGTGCTGTCATTGTGGCAGGTGCACAAACACAGGCTTTGCTGTGTTCCGACAATAGTGCTTCCAAATAAAATGCTAAATTGAAAGCTGAACAGCAGTGCTTTGCAAAGCATAGCATGCAGTGTAACAGCACAATGATCTTTGAGACTTAGGGGGTAATTCATAGAATCCAGCGCACAAGTGGCGCACGCGGCTGGCGCACAGTGTGCGCGTGCGAATCCCTGCACCAGCCGCGTGCGCTAAAATCCATTTTCGCGCACAGCGTATTCATGGATTCCAGCCACCAAAACCAGCCGTGGCGCACAGTGGTGCAGCGACCCTGCTGCAGCGCCAGTTACGCCCCCAAGAACGCCTCTCGCGCAGGGAAAAGCCATCAATATACCCAATCCAGCGCAAAGGGCTGCGCTAACCCTGTACCAGCACAGCAAGCGGGCTACGTGTATCACTGGGGTGCGCGGGAAGTACCTCACGGGATTCCATCAGGGTACGTGTATTTCGGGGTGCGCGTGAAGTTCCACACGCGATATCAGCAGGGTACGTGTATTTAAGGGTGCAGGGGAAGTTACACACGCGATTCCATCAGGGTACGTGTATTTCAGGGGTGCGCAGGAATTTCCACACGCGATTGGGCCTGTGCGAGCAGGGTACGCGTATCTCAGGGGTGCGCGGGAAGTTCCACACGCGATTCCATCAGGGTATGTGTATTTCAGGGGTGCGCGGGAATTTCCACACGCGATTGGGCCTGTGCGAGCAGGGTACGCGTATCTCAGGGGTGCGCGGGAAGTTCCACACGCGATTCCATCAGGGTACGTGTATTTCGGGGTGCGGGGGAAGTCTCACACGCGAAATCAGCAGGGTACGTGTATTCCAGGGGTGCGCGTGAAGTTCCACACGCGATTCCATCAGGGTACGTGTATTTCAGGGGTGCGCGGGAAGTTCCACATGCGATTCCATCAGGGTCCGTGTATTTCAGGGGTGCGCGGGAATTTCCACACGCGATTCCATCAGGGTACGTGTATTTCAGGGGTGCGCGGGAATTTCCACACGCGATTGGGCCCGTGCGAGCAGGGTACGCGTATCTCAGTGGTGCGCGGGAAGTTCCACACGCGATTCCATCAGGGTACATGTATTTCGGGGTGCGGGGGAAGTCTCACACGCGATTTCCGCAGGGTACGTGTATTTCAGGGGTGCGCGTGAAGTTCCACACGCGATTTCAGCAGGGTACGTGTATTTCAGGGTGCAGGGGAAGTTACACATGCGATTTACGCAGGGTATGTGTATTTCAAGGGGTGCGCAGGAATTTCCACACGCGACTCCATCAGGGTACGTGTATTTCAGGGGTGCGCGGGAATTTCCACACGCGACTGGGCTTGTGCGAGCGGGGTACGTGTATTTCAGGGGTGCGCGGGAAGTTCCACACGCGATTCCATCAGGGTATGTGTATTTCAGGGTGCGGGGAAGTTTCACACGCGAAATCAGCAGGGTACGTGTATTCCAGGGGTGTGCGGGGAGCACCACACGTGAATTGCACGTGTGGGTGCTCCCAGGTGTTCCCTCTACACGCTCCATGGCCCCTGAAGGTGGCTCACACCACAGGGGCCTACCCTGCACATGTCCTGCAGGCACCCCATCCACCAAGGCCATGCCCCCCAGCCAACCCACATGTCAACTTGCACTACTGCCCACAAACGCATGTCCCCCTGCACCCCCAGCCACCAGGGGCACCCTCCACCAGGCCCCCACCCATGTCTCCCACCACCCCCACCCCCCAGCATCCAGGGGCAGCCTCCACCAGGCCCTCACTCATGTCCCCCTGCACCCCAACCCCCCAGCACTGAGGGGCACCCTCCACCAGGCCCCCACCCATGTCTCCCACCACCCCCACCCCCCAGCATCCAGGGGCAGCCTCCGCCAGGCCCCCACTCATGTCCCCTATCACCCCCACCCCCCAGCACTGAGGGGCACCCTCCACCAGGCCCCCACCCATGTCTCCCACCACCCCCACCCCCCAGCATCCAGGGGCAGCCTCCACCAGGCCCCCACTCATGTCCCCTATCACCCCCACCCCCCAGCACTGAGGGGCACCCTCCACCATGCCCCCACCCATGTCTCCCACCACCCCCACCCCCCAGCATCCAGGGGCACCCTCCACCAGGCCCCCACTCATGTCCAACTCATGTCTCCCACCACCCCCACCCCCCAGCATCCAGGGGCACCCTCCACCAGGCCCCCACTCATGTCCCCCTGCACCCCCACCCCCCAGCATCCAGGGGCGCCCTCCACCAGGCCCCCACTCATGTCCAACTCATGTCTCCCACCACCCCCAGCATCCAGGGGCACCCTCCACCAGGCCCCCACTCATGTCCCCCTGCACCCCCACCCCCCTGCATCCAGGGGCACCCTCCACCAGGCCCCCACTCATGTCCAACTCATGTCTCCCACCACCCCCACCCCCCAGCATCCAGGGGCACCCTCCACCAGGCCCCCACTCATGTCCAACTCATGTCTCCCACCACCCCCACCCCCCAGCATCCAGGGGCAGCCTCCACCAGGCCCCCACTCATGTCCCCTATCACCCCCACCCCCCAGCACTGAGGGGCACCCTCCACCAGGCCCCCACCCATGTCTCCCACCACCCCCACCCCCCAGCATCCAGGGGCAGCCTCCACCAGGCCCCCACTCATGTCCCCTATCACCCCCACCCCCCAGCACTGAGGGGCACCCTCCACCAGGCCCCCACCCATGTCTCCCACCACCCCCACCCCCCAGCATCCAGGGGCACCCTCCACCAGGCCCCCACTCATGTCCCCCTGCACCCGCACCCCCCAGCATCCAGGGGCACCCTCCACCAGGCCCCCACTCATGTCCAACTCATGTCTCCCACCACCCCCACCCCCCAGCATCCAGGGGCAGCCTCCACCAGGCCCCCACTCATGTCCCCCATCACCCCCACCCCCCAGCACTGAGGGGCACCCTCCACCAGGCCCCCACCCATGTCTCCCACCACCCAGCATCCAGGGGCACCCTCCACCAGGGCCCCACTCATGTCCCCCAGCACCCCCACCCCCCAGCATCCAGGGGCACCCTCCACCAGGCCCCCACTCATGTCCAACTCATGTCTCCCACCACCCCCACCCCCCAGCATCCAGGGGCACCCTCCACCAAGCCCCCACTCATGTCCAACTCATGTCTCCCACCACCCCCACCCCCCAGCATCCAGGGGCAGCCTCCACCAGGCCCCCACTCATGTTCCCTATCACCCCCACCCCCCAGCACTGAGGGGCACCCTCCACCAGGCCCCCACCCATGTCTCCCACCACCCCCACCCCCCAGCATCCAGGGGCACCCTCCACCAGGCCCCCACTCATGTCCCCCTGCACCCGCACCCCCCAGCATCCAGGGGCACCCTCCACCAGGCCCCCACTCATGTCCAACTCATGTCTCCCACCACCCCCACCCCCCAGCATCCAGGGGCAACCTCCACCAGGCCCCCACTCATGTCCCCCATCACCCCCACCCCCCAGCACTGAGGGGCACCCTCCACCAGGCCCCCACCCATGTCTCCCACCACCCCCACCACCCAGCATCCAGGGGCACCCTCCACCAGGGCCCCACTCATGTCCCCCTGCACCCCCACCCTCCAGCATCCAGGGGCACCCTCCACCAGGCCCCCACTCATGTCCAACTCATGTCTCCCACCACCCCCACCCCCCAGCATCCAGGGGCACCCTCCACCAGGCCCCCACTCATGTCCAACTCATGTCTCCCACCACCCCCACCCCCCAGCATCCAGGGGCAGCCTCCACCAGGCCCCCACTCATGTCCCCCTGCACCCCACCCCCCAGCATCCAGGGCCACCCTCCACCAGGCCCCCACTCATGTCCAACTCATGTCTCCCACCACCCCCACCCCCCAGCATCCAGGGGCACCCTCCACCAGGCCCCCACTCATGTCCAACTCATGTCCCCCTGCACCCCCACCCCCCAGCATCCAGGGGCACCCTCCACCAGGCCCCCACTCATGTCCCCCTGCACCCAGGTCCTCACAATCCCCAATCATGTGCGTTATGGTCAGCCTCCACAGCCAAAAGGCCCTACCAAGTAACCCATTCACCCACATGGAAATGGAAATTACATGTTACACCCCCAATGTTCATAAAGCAAATGAACCCATGTCCGTCACACACAATGGTGGCAAATGAATGGGAAAACACCCAACATGACATGCATGAAACCAATGAGATGATACCACACAGTGAAGTATGAAAACAAAATTGTATTAAAAAAATTGAATGCAAATGAAATGAAACAAACTACAATGGCAATGAAAAAAAGATAAGCTGCATGTCCGTCCAAAAAAATCAAAATTACAAATCCAAATCCAAAAAAATGTTGTTCAAAGTCACATTAAAAATAAAATCAATCCGAGAAATAAAAATAAATGCAAAGACCATTGCTCCATGGAGAATAAATCAAAAATAGAAAAATAAAACAATCCAATGAAGAACTATGTACAAAACATCCAAGGGTCCATGAGCCCAACTGAACAAAGGAAACCTACAAAAAACCCTAACTAAAATGCAACTATATACAAAAAGTGGAGCTGTGTCCGTCGACTCCAAATCATAAGAAGAAACAAATGAAACCTAAAACTAAAGAACTATATACAAAGGCGGGGGCAAGTCCAGCGGTTCACTCCGTGGTGTTCCGGGCCAGGGCATCATCAAACTCCTCGTCTATGTCCCGGAGGTGGTCCTGTTCCATGGCCCCGAGGGTCCGCATGGACGACGCCGTCTCCTCCTCCAACCCCCTGCGGATTGCCTCGAGGCACTCGGCCCGCCTCAGGGCCCTCCGCATGAAGTTCTCCGCCCTGACCATTGTGAGCCGCGCCTCTTCCGCCCGCCGCCGCTCCGCACCTATCTGCTGGCCCAACCGCTGCCACACGGAAGACACTTCCCGTCCTGGGTCCTCCTGCCCTCCGGCCGATGCCTGCCCCTCCGATGTTGATGGCCCCGAGCCATGATGCCTCCCACGTTGACTCCGCTGCTGCCTCCGACGCCACTGCCTCTGCCAGCACGACGGCATCCAGGCTGATGGAATCCACCGACGGCGTCGTGCACGTGCCCTGCCTGATGATGCCGGCACATCCTCCATCTGCTGGGGTACAATTGCTGTGGTGTCCACCCCTGCTGGACCTCTGACTCCCGACTGTGGCAGGGATGGGATCCCCACCGAGCTGGCTGCATTGGTCAGGGCAGGTCCACAGGGGGTCCTGGTGGCGTCTGGGCCGGAAGACGGCAAGGAGAACGACTGGCGTATAGTCTCCACAGAGGAGGAGAGGGCCGCCAGATTGGCCGACACATGCAGGAAACCCCCAAACATGGACGATCCCAATTGGACCACGTCGGCACGGTGCTCTTCGTGATGATGTGCGTGCTCCTCCTGGGAAGCACGCACGGCATCACGAATCACAGCCGTGCGCACCGTGACCCCAATCAGGACCTTCTCCATACGGCCAGGGGTCCCCTCGTCCGCAGGTGGAGGGGAGTCAGATGACATGGACATCCCCTCTACCTGCGGACGGGCCTGGGACGGGGCATCCCTGCTGGTGCATGGTGGTGCACCCACAGGGTCAGGGACAGCGACATGAACAGGCCCCTCCACGGTGACCTGTGCTGCCTCCTGCCCCTGCCCCTGAACTGCACCACTTGCACCAGCAGGGATGCCCCCACCAGGCCCCATGTGTGCCTCAGTGGCGGACTCCTCCTCCTCTGTGGAAACCACCAACCTGGATGGCTCCTCAATGTCTTCCGCCGTAGCAGGCCCCTGTGGGGGCTCACCCACCCCTTCCGCTGCAGCCGTGGGGGCATCCCCGCCACCTTGCTCCACAGCGCCGTCTCCGCCCTCTTCTTCACTAGCCGCTGCGTAGAGGGAGACATAGAACACAAGCATCAGGGTACTGTACAATGGTCCCCTAGACAGGATGCAATAGCAGATGAGTGCCACTGTCAAAGTACACTTCCATCATGTCCCTCCACAACACATGTGTCAGTCCAGGCAAAACACACACAGTGACAGTCATGGTGCATGCCATGGACATTTCCATACATGTCCAATGGACTCTCGAAACATACAATGTAATGGAACTCACATGCATCATGGGTCATGCCTATCACATGCACACACTTCACCTCAGTCACATCCATCTGGCCCCGTACACCCCAATCACAGTGGATACAAGGATGACTAGGCTGCATCAGTGAATCTGTACATTGTCACAGACATGTGTCATGCATCCATGGCATTCACAAGTCACAGACACGCAGGTCAGGCACACAGACATGGATACCATATATGTACCTGGCATCAGCACCCATTCCTCACCCCCACCCATGTCCAGGAACAGAGACTGCCATGCTCTCATGTGTACAATCTGCATAGGGCTCCCCATGTCGCATTTAAACACATGCAACAACCGTGCGGTCCACACATTACTGGTCGCACATGCATTACCATGATGTCCCTGCACACATACATGCGTACATGGCCTATGTCACACATACAGGCAAGTATCAGACAACCAGCACACTGCAACATGCCCTGTCTCACACAGCAATGCTTGGCCACTTACCGCTCAACTCCAGACGGGTCTCCCTCTCAAGGACCTGGGCATGGAGCGCTGGGTGTACGTGTTCCAGGACCCTCATCTGGATGGAACTCATGCTGCCCCGGCCCCCCTCCACGAGGCGCCGGGCCTTTATGAGGGTCCTGGACCTCAAGTCCTCCCAGCGCTTCTTGACCTTCTGGATGGTGCGGGTTGCCACCCCCTCCGCGTTGATGGCAACCACACAGTCGGCCCAGATCCTCTCCCGTCCTTCCTTGTTGGCGCGGGACGATCCGAAGAGGGCATCATACTGCCCCAGGACTTGCTCCACCAGGACACCAACTTCGGTGGCAGTGAAGCTGGTGCCCCTCTGCCCCTCTGGCCGGGGGTTGCCACTGGTGCCAGATGTGGATGTGCCCGACATGGCAACCCCAGGGGCAGGAGTGGGTGGGCAACTGGGTCCTGGGGCTGGGCTGTGGAGCGATGTTATCCGAGTCGGGAGTCTTCTGTTCCAGCAGGGGTGGACACAGCAACTGGACCCCTGCAGATGGCTGATGTGCAGGCACCAAATGGCAGGGCACGGTGGCAGCAGGCAGGCAGGCAGGCAGGCAGCAGCAGATGGCACGTGGGAGGCTGCTTGGGGCACTGGGGGGCAGTAATTCGGCCTTCTGGGCAGGAGCGTGGTCTTCCGTGTGTTTACACGTGGCCAGCTTGATACGGAGTGATTTGGAACGTGAAAATCCTGCACGTCAGCGTGAATATCGAGGAAAGGCCCTTAGCGCGTAAGCGCGTCAGCACGCGTACGCAATTTCATTGGACCAAGGCCCTTACACCGTAAGCGCGTCTGTGACGTTTTGCGCACGGGCGTTGCCCTGGCAGGGCTTGGAGATCCCGCGTGCCTTTACACTGTTCTGTACGTGCTTTTCGTGCGGTGCGTGTGTTTTCCATCCGTTGGGGTTCACACGCTATTACTTCACAGCGGGTGTTGGCTACGCGTTCTTCTACACACAAGGCAGACGGTGAGTGGTACCCCGCTCCCCCAGGCCTGATCGCGTGAATAAGACCCCGCTCCCCCAGGCCCGATCGCGTGAATAAGACCCCGCTCCCCCAGAGGTCACGCGTGAAAAACTTCACGCGAACCCCTGATATACACGTAGCCCGCTCCCCCAGGCCCGATCGCGTGAAAAAGTTCACGCGAACCCCTGAAATACACGTAGCCCGCTCCCCCAGGCCCGATCGCGTGAAAAACTTCACGCGAACCCCTGAAATACACGTAGCCCGCTCCCCCAGGCCCGATCGCGTGAAAAAGTTCACGCGAACCCCGGAAATACACGTAGCCCGCTCCCCCAGGCCCGATCCCGTGAAAAACTTCCCGCGAACCCCTAATATACACGTAGCCCGCTCCCCCAGGCCCGATCGCGTGAAAAAGTTCACGCGAACCCCTGAAATACACGTAGCCTGCTCCCCCAGGCCCGATCGCGTGAAAAAGTTCACGCGAACCCCTGAAATACACGTAGCCCGCTCCCCCAGGCCCGATCGCGTGAAAAAGTTCACGCGAACCCCTGAAATACACGTAGCCCGTTCCCCCAGAACCGATCGCGTGAAAGAGTTCACGCGCACCCCCGAAATACACGTACCCCGCTCAATCGCGTGTGTTACTTCCCGTGCACCCCCGATATACAAGTGCCCCGCTCAATCGCGTGTGTAACTTCCCGCGCACCCCCGATATACACGTGCCCCGCTCGCACAGGCCCAATTGCTGTATGTTGCCACTTTTGTAATGCGCAGGGACGCTACCGCCTGCCTTCGTGTGGCGGACGTGTTTCGGCTTGTGCGTGTCTTTGGCTGTGCGTGGCTTTGCCCTATTCGATTCCATGAATACGTGTGGTTCGAGTGCGTGTGGGCGTTCCGTCTGCTTCCCTGCAGTACATGCCCAGTTACGCCCTTATTTTCGCGTGTTGTTCCCCATTCCGCGCGTTACGCCCCGTGTTCCACCCACTTTCTGGTGTATGCGCCGAGGTTGTGCGCTTTCACTGTGCGCGTCGCGCACGCATTTCGGGATGTTGCAGTGACTTGTGCGCCATGCACAGGTTTGGCGCACATCCCGAGGTAAACACGTGCAGGGACTTCCATGAATCGCACACGTGCGCGTGCGCCTGTTTTTTTGCGCTTGCGCCTGCTTGCGCAACGATTTTCGGCGCACGTTTGTTCCATGAATCGGCCCCTTAATGTTCATTGTGCGGGGCAGGAAAAGAGGAAGGAATTATAAAATGCAACATTATTGGGAGGTTGTGCTATGCAGACAACTGTCCAAATATCATTGAAGCCAGGGGCTGGAAATTACACAAGGAGAATCAGAGGGGGCAGGAATGAGTGCTGCAAGGTTCTGGTATCTGGTGTGACTGATGACAGATGACACCATGGAAGCAGGGAAGAAAAATCTTAAAGATATGATAAAGAAAATGTACAGAGGCATAAAATAAGAGACAGTTTTCACTGAGAGGTTTAAAAGAGGGAGAAAGGAGGAAGGAAGGGTTGGTCTTCTAGTTTCCTGGTTAGAGAGTGGTGCTGCTCTGGCAGGCTGAAAGGCGAGGGCCCTGCTTCGTGGCTGTATCTGTTGACGTTTCTTGTCTGGGCTGGAGTACGGTGTTGCCACAGAGGGAGTGCCTTGAAGGCCATAATCTGAATCAGGGGCAGTGTCCTGGCAGAAACCAGCTGGGTCGTACTTGGCTGCAAGAAGGGCCTTGTGTGTGAAGGGCAGACGGAGACCCACCTGAAAAGGCAGAGAGCACAGTTATCATTTCAGTGGTGAGTATTAATAGGTTGACAACCAATTAGGACGCCCTTCTGCAGGGTATTTTAATTAGCAAGTGTCAGAACGGACACGGAATGCAGACCATTTTTAATCCCTTTAGTACCAAAGGGTTAACAAAGTAGCCAGAATCCAAAGTATTAGCTGGGGGTTTCCTCATTCATTCACGCAGAAGGGGTTCATAATCCATTAATCTCATAAACTCATTATCTTGCTAACAATCCAAAATTAGGCAAGGGTAGGGGAGTAATTAAGAGCTGAAACTGTATACATATTGCATGGCTTTCATCTTCAAAGAGTGCCAGTTAGGATGTCTCATGTTAGAGGGAAAATCACATACTTTTAAACTGCTATGCTGACCCAATGCAAAGTGCTTATTGATATATAGTGTGTTTTATTCTGATCTCATACGTACCCAATGCAAATGTTTCTTCATATGAAGTGTGTCTTTCTCTTTCTCTTATTTTCACATGTGGCCAATTGAAATGCTTATCCAACAAACAAACGGGTTGGATTGTTTCTCTATTCTTGTTGGTGAGTTTGAATCAGTATGCCAACGTTATATAAAGTGCATAACTATGAACGTGTGTGGTGGTTTTCTATTATGTCTAGAGCCTGTTCTATTTTTTGCATCTAGGGGTACATTACTTTCTGCACATGGCATAGCCGGTTTTCATGCACCTGCCGCAATGCCAGCACTTTTGCAGCCTGTGGCCTACATACCTAGCCCACTCTACTCGCCCACTCTAATCCCAATACTAAGTGTTAGTATCAATATACTAAGCTACACACAAAATATCACAAATCCTTTAGCTCATAACTTCTCCTACAGGAGTCATCTCTTCCAGCATTGCTTAAATAGTTTTATCTAACAGGTTGTTCATTTTTAGAGTGAATGTGCTGCAAGAACAGCATAATTTGGCCTATTTTGGGATTATGTCCATAAGGCCCTTTATCTCCTTATTGCTGAACTTACATGAGGCCCTTACACCCACCCATCTCCCTACTGCTCCTATCTGTTAGGTGACCTTCGCCTTGCCCATGCTCTGTCGACAGAAGTTCCAAGAGTGTTCTACCATGACTCTGGTTTAACCTTGTGTGAGTGCTGTGAGAAACCTTAAGGTGTCTCCCTGACTGGTCCTCAGGTATCTGTCATCCAGGTGGCCAGGACTCTGCCATCGCAATTGGATCTAGTTCCTGGGGGTGGACCAGTGAGGGAGGATCACCTGGATGGGGGTCCTCAGGAAGTGGAAGTGGGGCACTGACAGGTGAGACGCGGTATCCCCTTCTTATAACATCCTTTTTCCATCCTACCCCGTAGGATACCCTAACACTCTACCCCCCCTTTTTCGTCACAAACGCTTTCGCACAACACGAGAGATGACGGACAAACACCAGAGCCATCTACCTGACATGTCCCACCACAAGCGTCAGGCAAAGTCAGGCACTTGACCAGATTCACACACACCTAACGACCCTTTCCCTTCCCCAAATGGATGAAAGGTAGAGCACGAGAGCACAATACGAGCAAGCCAGAATGCACGGGGAGAGAGTTAATTCAGCACGGCAGTTCAAGAGGAAGAGAAATACGGCACAAACCGAGATGGTACCAAAGATTGAAGTGACCTTGCCCTTTCCGACTAAGGCCTGTGAAACCTCTGCAGAAAAAATTGTAAGACTGCAAACAATAGCCACGTGTGTTGCAGCAGATGTCAACTGTACACAGGGTCCTCCGCCACTGACAACCAAGCTGGGGAGAGACACTTGCCCCATCGTACTAACCTTGACTCCAGAGACAAGAGAATCCAAGCGGTTCATCACAGCCGGTGAGTGGCGGGGAAAGATGATAAGAGCCCGAACTGTGTTGAACGAAAGTAGCAGGCGGCTGATTAAAGAAAGTACAAAGAACTGTTGATACGCAAGGGAAAAGCCATCATAGAAAAGTCAAGTACCATGTGGGTGTTCACTCGGGAAACTCTGGGCGATTACCCTGATGTTGAACTACCGTAACCAGAAGGCCCTGGGGGAAAGGGGAGAATGGGGTCAAAGTGGTCATACAGGGGTCTAGTAAAATCCTCTGTGCAGTCGACAGCCTTTGACCGACAGACGATTGTGAAGCTAAGGGAAGCAAATCCTGCATCGTAATGTTGGCAAGAGTGAACCCGACCGAGGGATGCCAATAAAAGGGGGCGAAGTCTGAAGTTCCAATGAATAGTATGTTGACAAGAGTGAACTCAGCTGATGGATGTCCACAGTTTACTGTTCAAAAAGACATTAATATTTGTGTATCAAATAGATATCATAAAGGAGAATGTGTTGAAAGCCATAGTGAACTCGGTGGAGGGAGGCTAACAATCGGAAAAGGTCTGAGCCCGGAAGAGGGGGATCCAGAGGTGAAGTTCTCACCCAAATTACAAGCAAAGGCAATCAGAGAAGCACTATGCAACTTTGTTAACTTTTTGTTGAATATTTTGAGCCCATCAAACCCTCAGAAGCGAGAAGCTTGAGTACAGAAGGGCCTGATATTGCTAAGAACTTCTCGTGGATCTGAGTACAGAAGATGGGGATCCAGGGGTGAAAAGACATCAACAAACGTTTGAGCAGAAAGGAACTTTTGTTTATTATTTTGTTGAAAGCATCAGGTGCTCGGAGGCAAGAGAATTTTTGTAGAAAAGAGACTTAACCAGCGAATGCCCATATAGGCTGAAAGTGGAACTGCTAGCTGTGCTCAGGAGTGCCACCTTGTCCCATGGTCTAACCATTGGGAAGGGAGACCCGAATACAGCATCCTGTCTTATTATTTGTGAAAATGTCTTTCTTTCCTGTGAACCCTATCCCATACTCTTTGTTTGTATGTAGTGTAAGGATTGTCAATAGGTTTTTCTTAGTATAGGTCCTTTTATTTGACCAGACGCCACTGTGACTGACTTATTATTATTTGATGGTCGTAGCCTGCTCCCATTTTAGATGTTGGCTTAGATTAGGAATTCTTCCAACCGCATATACAGTTCAATAAACCCCTTTGAACTGTGATCACTTTTGTTTGTCTTTACTGTTGCCATCACGCATTCCTTAAAGGCCATGGACATGACCACATTGTTTCATCAAAATGACTTCCTTCTACGCCTCCAAGCTTTTATTTGAGCCAGATTATGTACTGTGCTGCTAAGAAACCTCTGTCAATAGGCATTATCCCTGCTTCTACTGCAATGTTAGAGACTCCCAGAAATGTAAGCATTGTGATTTACAGCAGGACACACATAATTTCAGAAGGAGATCATGCAGCCATTTTAACTCAGAATGGTTTACATCCCTTTTGTAATTCATGAAAGCAGTGGGAAAATCCAGATTTTTTCCACCCCCTGCTGGCCAGCAAGCTAGGCAGTCCCCAAGTTTGCCTTGTGATTGCACAGGCCTTGGTGAATAGACAAGCTTTGAGCCTCCAATATTGATACTTATTCTATTTAACTTTATAAAGGACTTTACATTGGATAACACTCAATGCTCTATAATCATGTCTGTTATACTTGCTTTAAGGCAAATGAATGTTCGAATAAAGTTCATATGACTAGTATGTTTCTACTTAAGATTCCCCTACTTGTGTATGGTTGGTTATTTATTTCTCTTTTTTTTGTCTGAACACTACACAAATTGTAAAGTAACTTCAATTAAAAGGAAATTGTCAGGAACATTGAAGACATCAATTTTACATTTGAAACCATCTTTTTATTTTGTTGGACGTACTGCATCACTTTGAATTCATCTCATTGATATTAGCACGCCGGGGTAGATAGCTCTGGTTAGTATGTTTGGAATATGGCCTATAATGCCTGATCTAGAATGCATTAAAAACCTGAGCAGTAAAACCAGTCAAAACACCTTTACTATTCAGTTTTAATCTCCGTCTTGTAAAACAGTAAAGGCCACCTTCAAATTAAGCTTTGCAGACCTCCTTTACTAATAGATTACTATAGAGTCCACATGCTCTTTTGCAGGTGCTAAATCGAGGAAGATTACATAGCAGGACTGAATTAAAAAATCATTTTTCAATGGGAGAATCCCATTATAAACGTTTTGTAAATTAGCCCCTATTTGTATTTTACATGAAAATCTCATGCACACGTAAAATGAAGTGTACACAAGAGACTGAAGAAAGGAGGCAGAGATTTAAATTCTGATACAAACATATTTCCATATTGGGTGCACATGAAAATGGCCTTGGGTGGGTAAACGAGGCATGGAAGCATTAAGCCTTACTTTTACTCCTCCATTTTATACTCATTCCATTATAAAATGACCCGCATTGTGCTCCCTGCACAGAGTCTTATCCGCCTCTATAGGATTATGCATCCTGTGACAAGGAAACATGTGTCTAGGTTTTGTTTGTTTATTTATTTATTTATATAGCGCACCAAACCCAGAGGTATCTGGGCGGTTACATAGTTACATCGGTTACATACAGAAAGGCATCAAAAACAATTGGGAATATTTACAATAAAATACACATATTTGCAAAAGTTACATACAGATATACACAGAAAGTCAGACTGAAATGTGACTTATACATGAAGGGATAGGAGCCACAATTTTGTGTTCTTCCTAAATCTATAGTATGACGGTTCTGCTCTTAGATCAGAGGGTAGTGAGTTCCATAGTTTGGGGCCATTACTGGAAAGCTACATCCGCCTGGTTCTTGCAATTTAAATCTAGGAACATTCAGGCAGTGTGTCATGATCTCTGCTTCCAAAAGGTCAGGGTTTTCCCAACTCCCTTGGAAGCAGATCCATAACCCAGGTTCCGAGTGCCAACCAGTCCCAATTGGGACCTTTTGGACCCAGTCCTGGCGCCAGTGGCACCAGGCTCATAAATATGCCCAGTCCCAGCGCTGGAAGCGCCGGGCTCATAATGCTTGGGTGGACTTACCTTCAGCAGACCATGCTGCTTACTTGCCTGCCAGTTGAGCCTCTGATCCTCTTCTGTTTGGAACTACTTTTCCTGTTGGGTGGGGCTGGAGCCACTCCCTAGATTCAGAACACTGGAACTCTTCTGGAAGGCAGGAACTCTTTTCTTACCAGGAACTCTTTTCTTACTTAGGCGTGGCTGTGGAAGGAGACACCTAAGCACTACAGGAGGCTATTTAAACCACACCCGGTGGATGAATCTTGCTTTGCGTTATTCTGCAACCTCTGCAGCAGAACGCTCATCGTGTCTTCTGCATCCGGTCCTGGGCCTAAGGAAAAAGGCTTACCATCCTGAATCCAGTCTTCAGCAACACCTATAAAGACAAGAAAGAACAGGTTAGCATTCCGGCATCTGAAAGGCAAAGGCTTACCATCCTGAATCCAGTCTTCAGCAACACCTATAAAGACAAGAAAGAACAGGTTAGCATTCCGGCATCTGAAAGGCAAAGGCTTACCTACTCTTCGTGCGCTCCGGAGGTCTTCACACTGCATTCCGGCATCTGAAAGACAAAAGTTTACCAACTCTTCGCACGCTCCGGAGGCCTTCGGCGCTGCATCCCGCATCTGAAAGACAAAACAAGGTGCGTTTAAAGACATTGGGGAACTTTAATACTCACGTGCCATTACTCCTTTCCACATCTAATCCAGTGGGTATTCCGGCACCCTGCAGCCGCTCCGAACTCGTACCTGCAAAATAAAAAGACAGTTAGAGCGCATAGTGAAGCAGGCAACAAGCGCTTACTTACGTGCTTCCAGGCGCTTCTATTCATCACACGGGCTCCATCTTCAACTCACTTCAGCCCGTCATCCGCCATCGCCGGAACCCTGCAAAACAAGAGACATCATTACTAAAGACTTTAAAGACATTTGAATGACTCGAAACTTACCGTTCGTGCAGTAAACGACGGACAGCAGTCCTCTGAAGTCAAGAGGCCTGCGCTACCTATCCAGTGAAGAAACTGGTTACAGCACCCTGCCCTGGGGCAGATGGAGAGCTCGGCATTCACTTACCTAAGGTGAGAGCGTTAACCTGTGGGGGTCTACAGGAGAGGAGAAGAGGAAAGAGATAGGGACACCCCAATAACCCCAGTTCATTAACCCCATCTTTTCTATCTGCAGACATCTTACTTTACACGTCAGGCATACAGTGCACAGGGGTCCAGCCCAAAGAGCCAACCGGGTGCTACACATCACCTTTGAAGATACGGTAGTCGCCCAGTCAAGACCGGCGCCTCTGCGAGAATCAGGTGAGCGTTACAGAACGCAAAGCCTACCGCAAAACTCTCGCCCAGGCGCTATGGAAACCTCGGATACTGACCCCCTAGCCCGGTTACTTGGGGAACTAAGGGCAGAAGTGCATGCAGCTCGTCAGGAAACGAATGCTCTAAGAAGGGAACTAATTATTTCCAAGGAGAGAACAGACAATCTTGCTAGACAAGTGCTACAGTCACAAGCCGGACAGACCCCGTTACCCGCATCAGGGGCAAATCTTCCTTCAACATCCTCTATGAATCCAGTGCAGATCAACCTACCTGGGAATGTACCTCTGGCTCCGCCCGAACGATTTTCTGGTGACCCAAAGAGGTTTGCAGTATTTATCAATCAGTGCCGGTTGCACTTCTTATGCCGGCCAGCAGCCTTTCCAACTGATCAAGCAAAAGTAGCTTTTGTACTTTCGTACCTTAGTGGCAATGCGGCAGACTGGTCGATCCCTCTAGTTAATCAAGATGATCCGGTTCTCCATGATTTTCAAGCCTTTCAGCTTAGTATGGAAAAACTGTTCGCAAGACATTCACAGGGGCAGGCCTTGGACAATGAGCTTCTTTCGTTGCGACAGGGTAATCAAGACCTTTTGGCTTATATTGCATCTTTCAATAGACTAATAGTGGAAACTCAATGGCCTGAGGACAAAAGGATTACGCTGTTTTATAGAGGTCTACGTGCAGAGCTCAAAGACGTTTTAGCCCAAGTAGTGAATCCCCCACAAGACTGTTCGGATTATATAGACTTGGTCGTTCAAATAGATCACAGGCTGCAGAACAGGAAGGCCGATCGTTCCAAGTTTGATGCTCGAGTATTTTCCAAACCGCCAACTCCTTCCAAAGGAGTAGACTCCGGGGAACCCATGCAAATAGGGGGTCTGAAAGGTCCTCTAACACAAAGGGAGCGGGAAAGGAGGAAACAGTTGCAATTATGCCTATATTGCGGAAACTCAGGGCACTTTCTTCGAGACTGTCCGGTGAAACCTGCCAAGAAGGCAGTAGGAGCTGCAGTTACCAAAGTTACAAACTCTGAGCAGGGAAACGACCTCGCCTGACAAGAATAGAGGTCCTCTTGCCGAGCGTGAAAACCAGTTCCGTGACCTCGCATTTCGTGATACCTATGGTCCTCATTAGCCCTGATAATCCGGATTGATTACATGCAATTGAAGCTTACGTCGACAGCGGTGCCATCGGCAATTATGTGGATCATGAAATGGTTTTGAGGATGAATCTAACTCTTTGTCCCAAGGCTGTAAAGGACGTCATTACTACGGTGGATGGTACGGAGATAGCCTCCGGGCCAGTAACGCATACCACTCAAGAGGTGACGCTAGTAAGTCAAGATGGACACCATGAGAAGATTGTGTTCGATGTGATCAAGGCCCCTCAGTTTCAGATTATTCTAGGAATACCTTGGTTAGAGAAACACAATCCTCTGATCGATTGGCGAGCAAGAACGGTCCAGTTTCCAGAATGTGTCTCTACTTGTCACCCTCCACCTGGTGTTGCACTGGCCGCAATTTCTTCAGAGACTCCCCAGTTACCTCCCGAATACCTAGAATACCAAGATGTTTTCCGGAAGGATCAGGCTAACTCTCTACCTCCTCATAGGTCTTATGACTGCCAGATAGACCTGATACCTGGATCTACTCCTCCTTGTAGTAGAATTTATGCCCTCACCGAGCCTGAGAACCTTCACCTTCGACAATACCTGGATCAATACCTGGCAAATGGGTTTATTCGTCCTTCCAAGTCCCCTGCTTCTTCAGCTTTGTTCTTCGTTCCAAAAAAGGAAGGAGACCTTAGAACTTGTATCGATTATCGCTCCCTGAACCAGATCACCGTTACTGTGATTACGGATCACCGAAACCTGCAATATTTGAAGACCGCAAAAGCCCAATCCTCTAGACAACTCCGTTGGGCATTATTCTTTGCCGAGTTTGACTTCATAATTACCTATCGACCTGGTACAAAGAACGGTAAAGCCGATGCCCTTTCTTGGATGGGAGTGGAAGAACACTTGGTCAACCCTAAACCTGTACCAATCATTCCCGAACAAAGAATTCTGGGTGTAATCGCCACAGAATCCATAGAGGAAGTTAAGGATAAAGCCAGGCAACTTGTAACTCCAGCAGACATACAGAATTGGCATCTGCAGGGAAAGGACTTTGCAGTAAAGGACAACTTATTGTATTTCCAAGAACGATTATACCTACCCAGCACAGATTTACAGAAAAAAGTAATCTCTTGTTATCACGACTCTTTAATGGAAGGTCATCCCGGTATAGCCAAGACCTCAGAAAAGATCAAGCGCTACTTCTGGTGGCCGTCTTGGAAAAAAGATATCAGAGACTTTATAATGTCCTGTGGAGTAAGCGCCCAAAACAAGAGTCAAAAGGAAAGACCAGCAGGCCTCTTACGCCCTATTGACATCCCACCTCGCCCTTGGCATACGCTTTCTATGGACTTCATCACCGATCTACCTCCATGCTCCGGATACAATACGATTCTAGTAATCGTGGACTTATTCTCCAAGATGGCGCATTTCATTCCGCTCAAAGGCTTGCCAACAGCAGCAACTCTGGCCCGAGAATTTCTCGAAAACATCGTCCGACTGCACGGTTTTCCTTCGGTTCTAATTTCGGATCGAGGTAGTCAATTTATTTCTCATTTTTGGCGAAGTTGCTGTCGGTCGGCTCAAATTGATGTGAGACTATCGACCAGTCACCACCCTCAGACCGACGGACAAACCGAGAGGACCAATCAAACTCTGGAACAGTATTTACGCTGCATGCTGCAACAAACTGAAAAAACTTGGAAAGATATCCTTTGGATAGCCGAGTATGCCTACAATAACTCTGTCCATTCGGGAACTGGGAAAACCCCGTTTTTTCTTTTGTACGGCAGTCACCCTCGAACCTCGGAGTTGGATCCCCTCCAAGATCTTGAAACACCAGCAGTAGACTACCTGCATTCTACAATCACCCAAGCCTTTAAGGAAGCTGTTTCTCACCTTCAAAGGGCTAAAGAACAATACAAGAAAGGAGCAGAGCAACATCGGAAGGAAGCCCCTCACTATCAAGTAGGGGATCAAGTCTGGTTATCCACCAAATATCTATCTCTAAAAGGGCCACGCACATTCAACCCAAGATACCTTGGTCCCTATTCCATCACTACCATAGTAAACCCAGTAGCGGTCAAGTTGGACTTGCCCCCGCACATGAAGATACATCCGGTCTTCCACGTCTATCTATTAAAACCCGTGCAACCTCAAACCCGACTAACCAAATCTCCAAAACCAATCCTAGTGGATGGAGAACTCGAGTTTGAAGTCAAAAGCATTCTGGACTCCAAGATCTCCAAATCTAAACTATTCTACCTAATTGACTGGAAAGGCTACGGCCCCCAAGAGAGATCCTGGGAACCTGCTGAATATGTCCACGCTCCTCGCCTAATCAAAAGATTTCACCGAACATTTCCTGACAAGCCAAAACCCCCGGAGAAGCCCGGTTTGGGAGGGGCCTTGAGGGGGGGTACTGTCATGATCTCTGCTTCCAAAAGGTCAGGGTTTTCCCAACTCCCTTGGAAGCAGATCCATAACCCAGGTTCCGAGTGCCAACCAGTCCCAATTGGGACCTTTTGGACCCAGTCCTGGCGCCAGTGGCACCAGGCTCATAAATATGCCCAGTCCCAGCGCTGGAAGCGCCGGGCTCATAATGCTTGGGTGGACTTACCTTCAGCAGACCATGCTGCTTACTTGCCTGCCAGTTGAGCCTCTGATCCTCTTCTGTTTGGAACTACTTTTCCTGTTGGGTGGGGCTGGAGCCACTCCCTAGATTCAGAACACTGGAACTCTTCTGGAAGGCAGGAACTCTTTTCTTACCAGGAACTCTTTTCTTACTTAGGCGTGGCTGTGGAAGGAGACACCTAAGCACTACAGGAGGCTATTTAAACCACACCCGGTGGATGAATCTTGCTTTGCGTTATTCTGCAACCTCTGCAGCAGAACGCTCATTGTGTCTTCTGCATCCGGTCCTGGGCCTAAGGAAAAAGGCTTACCATCCTGAATCCAGTCTTCAGCAACACCTATAAAGACAAGAAAGAACAGGTTAGCATTCCGGCATCTGAAAGGCAAAGGCTTACCATCCTGAATCCAGTCTTCAGCAACACCTATAAAGACAAGAAAGAACAGGTTAGCATTCCGGCATCTGAAAGGCAAAGGCTTACCTACTCTTCGTGCGCTCCGGAGGTCTTCACACTGCATTCCGGCATCTGAAAGACAAAAGTTTACCAACTCTTCGCACGCTCCGGAGGCCTTCGGCGCTGCATCCCGCATCTGAAAGACAAAACAAGGTGCGTTTAAAGACATTGGGGAACTTTAATACTCACGTGCCATTACTCCTTTCCACATCTAATCCAGTGGGTATTCCGGCACCCTGCAGCCGCTCCGAACTCGTACCTGCAAAATAAAAAGACAGTTAGAGCGCATAGTGAAGCAGGCAACAAGCGCTTACTTACGTGCTTCCAGGCGCTTCTATTCATCACACGGGCTCCATCTTCAACTCACTTCAGCCCGTCATCCGCCATCGCCGGAACCCTGCAAAACAAGAGACATCATTACTAAAGACTTTAAAGACATTTGAATGACTCGAAACTTACCGTTCGTGCAGTAAACGACGGACAGCAGTCCTCTGAAGTCAAGAGGCCTGCGCTACCTATCCAGTGAAGAAACTGGTTACAGCACCCTGCCCCGAGGCAGATGGAGAGCTCGGCATTCACTTACCTAAGGTGAGAGCGTTAACCTTTGGGGGTCTACAGGAGAGGAGAAGAGGAAAGAGATAGGGACACCCCAATAACCCCAGTTCATTAACCCCATCTTTTCTATCTGCAGACATCTTACTTTACACGTCAGGCATACAGTGCACAGGGGTCCAGCCCAAAGAGCCAACCGGGTGCTACACATCACCTTTGAAGATACGGTAGTCGCCCAGTCAAGACCGGCGCCTCTGCGAGAATCAGGTGAGCGTTACACAGTGTGAGTGTAAGGTTCTCGTAGGGCGTTCTTCAGGTTTTTTTTTTGGACAAATTTGTCAGCTAGATATTTAGGGGCAGAGTTAGCAAGACATTTATGCATGAGAGTTAGTATTTAGAAATTAATTCTACCTTTAACTGCAAGCCAATTTGTACTGTGTCAGACAGCTGAGATGTGTTGGGTTCTAGGAATGTTGAACACAGTTCTTAGAGCATTATTTTGTAGAGTTTGTAGTTTGTTCACATTGTATTTACTGGAGCTTAGATATGAGGCATTGCAGTAGTGTAGTTTAGACAAAATAAGCACTCTAGCCAGTGTTATGCAGCTAGCTGTCAAGAGGAAGGGTTTGCAAGCATTGATTAGCTTGCAAGCGTATGCTGTAGTTGATGCAGTGGCATTGACCTGTCTCTTTAAATTTAAAACTGAGTCGAGGTAGAAACCTAAGGTTTTCACCTGCCTGGATACTTTAATAGTGTTGCTGTCGATGTTGAAGGATTTAAACAGATTACTTAAATTATTTAGTCTTACTGCTGAGCCAACAAGGAGATGCTCAGTCTTCTTGTCATTCAGACAAAGGCTGTGGGTGGTCATCCATGCTTGGATAATCAGGTATATTTTATTTAGTAGGGTAGAGTTAATTTCATGATCACCAGTGATGGGAATTAGAATCTGAGTGTCATCTGCATAGTTAGTGTAGGTGACACCCAGATTATTGAGATCATCAAAAAGGGGCTTGATGAAAATATTATACAATGTGGGCGAAACACAAGACCCTTGTGGAACTCCACAGGTGGTAGGTGTGGCTTCTGCTGAGGCGTTAGGTGAGAATACTCTTATTGTACGATTATCCAAGAATGACTTAATCCTAGCCGTGGCTTCATCAGAGAAATGTGCCACTGAGGTTAGATGGTTACATAAGACCTTGTGATTAACTAAATTCAATGTGGCTGACAGATCTAAAAGGAGAAGGACAGCAAGTTTCCGATTGTCCATTTGATTTTTAAGGTCTATTAAGGCAGATTCTGTTCCATGTTTAGGTCCAAAACTGGATTGACGCAGACCAAGGAGATTATTAGTTTCCAAGTAGGACTGCATCTGGAGGTAAACTGCCCTATCCAGAATTTTAAGAAGGAACAGGACAATGGTTATGGGCCTGTAATTTGTTGGTATGTTAGCGAGGTTAGTTTTTTTTTAAAAGAGTGTGAGGAGCCACGTGTCTTTTAAGTTAGACGGGACAGAATATGAGTCAAATGAGGAGTTTATGAGAGTGGTGATGAATTGCACTAGATGCTCTTGTCTTGGACACTTACAATATTTCTACTATGAGGCATGTAACCATGCAGTAGCATTGGTGTCTGCCATTTGCATATTTGTGCATTCCTCTAGTCTTCTTTATGTGGGACCCTCCCAATGTGTACTGCCCTTTTAAGATGGGTCATGACTGCGCCATGAACCAACCTAATAAAAGGGAGCTCCTGCATGCACGTGCTTTAGAACAGCTGCAGACTCCAAGAATGGAATGACTGAGTCTGTGTCTCATTTAAGGCCTGCAGGCCCACATTGTGCCTTGGGGCCGACTCGCTAGCCTGGTGGCTGGGCTCTGCACAGGCCTGCCATGGTCAGTCCTGCATCTCACTAAGACCGTGTGTGATCCCAGGCAACCCTCCAACCCAGATGCTGCACCAGCACCAACGGGGCCGGCTCGAGTGGCTTCGTTGGGCTCCACAACTATGGCGATGAAGAATGTGACCCCTGCGATGAAGTGCAGCCGCCCAATTGCCTGCTGTGCCCTTTTTAAAAAGAAATTTAAATAAAGGAAAGCAGAAGCGGTGCGGCCGAAGGCTCCGCACCAAAAAAAAAAAAAAGGGACTCAGCTCCTGCCTGGAGGAGGAGAGAGCCCCTGCTGTCCAGCAGCATCCTCGGCAGTCCACCCTGGATGATCCTGGGCCATGTGTGCTTTGAGGCTGTAGCGACTCCTGCTGCACTGGTGAGGGTGAGCATGAGGCTGGCAGCGCTGCGGCAACAAGGACAAGGATTTCCCACAGGAGACTGATAGAAGGTGAATGTGTGACCCAGCTCCGATGGTTGCAAGCCATGCAGCAGTGCAGCTCTGCACGTTGCCACCCACCAAAGTGCCAGGGGGAAGAGAAGTGAAGAGTGATCCACTGCTGTGAAGGAGGGAGAGAAACCCCCAACACCATGCCAGCATCATCACCCCAGGCAAGGCCC
This sequence comes from Ambystoma mexicanum, assembly GCF_040938575.1. NCBI lineage: Eukaryota > Metazoa > Chordata > Amphibia > Caudata > Ambystomatidae > Ambystoma > Ambystoma mexicanum. The sequence continues at coordinate 254,872,530 of NC_090936.1, forward strand.
TCAGTCAAGAGGGTGCTCATGACGACGGGATGAAAGGAAGCCCACAAGCCCTGCAGCAGCCGCCGCCACATTGATTGGTTTGCCTCCCGCAGGAGGGAGAGGAAGGAGGTGCTGTGCAGTACCCGCTGCAAAGTCAAGAGACTAACTCCTCCTCGACAAGAGAAGGAAGGCCACTAACACTCCTGCGTGAAGGAAAGCAGGTTGCCAGACTGATAGAAATAGATCTCCCACCTGCGGGAGAGAGAGGCCGGTGAACACTGCCGTGGCATCAAAATGCTATAATCAGCCGCCAGTTGGTAAAAGGAACAGCAATGTGGCTGCAGTTTAACCGGGCCGCCCGGCGGTGATTGAATATGCAGTTCCATGTTGCAGCAAGTAAAAAACAAGAGTGCTCCAGTGACAGAGCTAGGAAAATGGAAGCCCCTATAATCACCAGATGTCCGCGCTGCATGGCAGAGAATCGGAAGGTGCTCTGAGTTTCAGAGTCTTTTCTCTGACAACCAATGGGACAACAACACCCACTGCCGCATCAGTGGAGAAATAAATGCCAGCGCTCCGTGTCAGCGAAATGCCAATAGAATAGTAATGGCCCACACAGATCCCGGACCCAACGGCTGGTTTGGTGAATAATAATAAAGCGTTGTGCGTAGGCGCTATGAAAATAAAGTGCATGAGCAACTGCATATCCCGGGCTCAAGAGCGGTGAGCAGCAGGCAAGTAACAAGATTAAGAAGAAAGTGACAGTGTGCGCCTACACCGGCTGTGCTGGCCCTATCCCTGCATCCACGGGCCAAATGGCAGTGACTGTCAAGAAGAAATAGTTGGGTGCATATGCTTGGCAATACACACGGTGGGGGCACACAGCAGCTGAAGCCCCACCTGCCAAGGCTGGAGAAGAATTATGCAAATAAAACCGGCAGGCTGCCGCCAAACTTGCAATTTTTTCTGACGCTCACAAATGAGCAATCACCGGGTCATTACGTCCCTGCCGGACCTGGTAATTTCCCATTTGCGGGCACCAGATAAAAAGATGCTGACCATTCCCATTTGGCCCCATAGGGCTGAATGGGAATGGGTAGGTCGGATGCTGTGCTCGCGGGTCTGACCTGGCAGGCAGAAAGGCACCCGTGAGCACCACTCGCAGTTTGCCAGTCCGGGAACTGCGGTACAGGCATGCTTACCGCTACCATAGTTCCGGGACCAGCAAACTTATAATGAGGCCCAATGTAGTCTTCTAAAAGCTACATAAACTACTTCTAAATGTTTATTTGGCATTTTTGCAAAGTGGTAAATACCACTAAATGGGCGCTTTAAAGCAGTAGAGGACTGGGAACAGGTAAAATAGAAAAAAGAAGAGAGATGCAAATCAACTTGATTATACATATCTACTGAATGACTCAAAGTATCCTCACATGAATTGCCTTATAGAATGGGTTAACTCTCAAACAAAAGGATAATAATGTCCTAGCAACAGGCAGACACCTTTAGTATCTTTACAGATACGTATTGATGAATGACAACACTATTCGAATACGATGATGCTCACTGTCCTGTAGTACCATGGGGCCTGCCGGATGTCCAGGGCAGGCCCCCCAAGCCCCTCAGTCACTGGGCCTGTTAAGTGCTGGTGTCTGTAGCACTGGGGGGGGCCTGCTTGATGTCCATAGTGGCCCCCCATAACATTGGCGATGAGGAGTGAACCCCACGGCTGCCATTCCCATGCTGTCCGTTGATTATGGTCTCCTTTGTTCCTCTGTATAGGGGAGGAGGAGGAGTGAGGGCAGAGGAGGAGCGGCAGCCCACTGCCGTGGAGAGGTGCAGGGGAATCCTGGCACGCTTTGCCCTAGCCATGGCCCTCACTCATTTGGGTGCTTGTGCAGCCGGGATCGGAGCGTGGGGGTAGCTCTACTCCTCTGCGTCATCTATGGCCGTCAGGGGGAGAAGAAACTGAGCGGCCGCAGCTGCGTGAATTAGGGAGATGGGGCGGTATTTGCCTCGTCCTGGGGGGAGAGCCCTGATGGTGGATGCCCCCAGTCCCCCAGGACACGCCCCGCTGCAAGGATGGTGCTTGCGCAACCAGGGGGAGACAGCACTGTGGCATCAGCCGTCAGAAGAGAAGGAATGGGAGGACCATCTGCCCGCGGCATCTGCCGCGGGATGTAGAGGAGCTGTGCTGTTCCCCCCAGCGGAAAGAGAAGAGGACCATCAGCCCATGGCATCCAACGGAGGGAGAAGGGCTGTGGGGGACACCCCGCCGAGCGGAAAGAGAAGAATGGTGGATCCCTGTGCCACGCTGGGGATGGAGGACCCCTCCCGGTGTGTCCTCCCTTGCCATGGCCCTCTGCGAGGAGGGTGCTTGTGCGGCCAGGGAGGGAGCCAGACTGCGGACTCCTGCGGCATACGCCGCCATTGGAAGGACAGGAGGTGAGTGCCCTGGAAGGGGTAGCACCATCCAGAGTGGTGAAATGCTGCCACCGGGGCCCATCTCTTATCCCGGGCCGAGCGGCGGTGAAATGACAGTTCTGGGATCGGAGCTGTCAAAGAAAAAAAAGACATTGCAGATCAAGATCCTGGGCCAATCAGGAGTGAGAGTCCTGTGCCCCTGGCATCAGAGCTTTTGAAAATGGAAAGAGGAAGGTGTGTGCTGTCTGCGCGCACCCAATAAGGTTCCCTGGTCGACTGGCGGTGAAGAAGTAAGCGCTCTGTGTTGGAGTTGTGAAAAGAAAAAGAGTGAAAAGACCATTGACTGTTCCAGTGCCCGTTTTGAATATTGGGGAAAGACCTATTCTTATGTCACCAAGAAGAAGGTAATTGATAGGTCAGCAGGACTGCGGTTCTTTGAATATCCCATACATCAAATGCAGCATTCTCAACCCAGCCGTAACATATGCACAGAAGTTATGCTTTTGCAAACACAGCCGTTATGGCAACCACAGTAACTTTACAAACTGCTGTGCGGTCCTACGCGGCTTTGCTTCCAATACGCTGCACCCAATAAACCTGCAGACTATGCACGCTCAACTCTTGTGCTGCGTTGAACAGCACATTTATCCACAGGGCAAAGTGGACGGTTGTGGTTACGTTTCCAGGACAAGCAATGAAGAACTGCAGCATGTGCTTCTGTGTTTTCTAAGGAGTTGGGTGCATACACACTGCAAGCACCAGTAGATGTCCGGACCTAGGGCTACTGGCGAATGTGCCAGCAACATCCTGGGCCATCAGGCAAGCAAATATAGCAATGGCAAGAAGATCACTGGTCCACTGGTGTTCATTCCTATGCGTGGTCCTTGGTCGGAGCTCTCCAGGTTGCACACTGGTGTGGGTAGCTGGTGCAGGAAGGACAGAACTGGCACAGTTGAAGTTTCAGAAGTCGTCTCTAAAATCTGAAGGCAGAGTGGGACTGGCCTGGAAAGAGAGGAAAGAACCAAGAAAAGACTGCATCGCTGCGGGTCAGCGCAATCAACATCTGCGAGTGTACTTCGAGGAAATCAGTGTGTCCCTTCCCTGGCCGTGACAAGGCAGTGATACAAGATACGAGATACAGCGCTCCATGCTAGCACAATGACTGGGACACAGGAATGCTCCCCACTCAGAGGAGCCGGTGGACAGTGAAGATAGAGAGGCTCCAGCTTGGAATTCCAAGACAGAATCGCCATCAGTGTTCCTAGGTCGTCTGTGCAGCGAATGCGGTGCACTGCACACTGTGGCCAGAGGGTGGGAAGGCTCCGCAGTCCAAGCAAAAGTGCTGCCTGCCACCCTGTTTCCACAAGGCCCAAAGGCAGGGTAACCCAGTTCCTGCCATCCTGCGTTCCTGCCATCCTGCTGCCATAAGGGTGCACATGACTTAGTCCAGGAATACCAAGCCGCAACTCCTGGCTGCTAACCGATAGCAAGATGAGGTCTGGCAGTGTGCCATGCTATGACACAGAGCTGTGGCGCTGAAGTTAAGAAGCCCTGCGGTATGTGGACTACGGCCACAGAGGAACTGAGCTGGAAACTCCCCAAGGCAGATGGAGACGAGGGTTGCAACTCAAAGTTGAGTGCTTGTGTGGCTTCTATCAATGGCAGTGTCCTGGCAGCAAATCCTGCCTGGGGGGGGCGAAGGAAGGACCGGAAACCTGACGCTCTGCTACGAGTGTTGTGCAGTTTGACCTGCACGTGGCCCTGACGCCCTGCCATGAACATCACCCGACCGGGCTCACCATCTATGACTCAGGCCGATGTGGCCCCAGGTGAAATTCCGGCTGACCCTGAGCTGAAACGCCAACTACCCAGCTATCCGGCCAGTAGGAAGAGAAGAGAAGACTGGCCAGGACAACTGCCCCATCAACAGCAGTGTCTCCTGCCTGGTGAGGGGAATGTGGCACAGTTACCCGCTTCTGAGAAGCGGTGCGACGGGCAAGGTAAGGGTTGCAGCTCTGAGCGAGTGCTTGTGCGCCCTCCTGTGACCATTTAACAAAGTGACACTCCTGACCGGGGGAGCATGGCCAAGGAAGCGGGGTGAGTGATATCTGGTCACCCCATGCCCTGTCAACATCAACGTGGTGCAGCCTGGATGCCCAGCCTACCCCAACATCAAGGGAATAGGCCGATGTGGCCCCTGGTGTCCCCAGGTGCGGCTTTACCTGCCTGTAGATTGCCACATGGACTGCCCATGACCGGTGGAAGGGGCAATCCTGAATGGACACTAATGGAAGGTGAACTGGTCTCCAGCAGTCCTGCAATTGCTTAAAGAGGACTCAGCAAACATGTCTTGCTATGCATTGAGCCTGCATATTAGCTACACTCTTAGAGTGCTCTGAGTAAATAACAGTTATGTGTGTTTGTGAACCCAAAGGTGTAGATGGGCTCGATATGGTGCCAGCAGTTAACAACAGCGTTATTCATTGTTTGATGTTCCACAGCCCAGGTTAATAAAGGGTCTTGTAAAAGGTGGTGGAACGCCCACCCTTCCACCGGCGGGTCGCCAACTACGACTGTCACCCGCTTAGTGTATTTACAGTGCGTTAGTATGTGTTATATCTGTAACTATTTGAGTAGTTATGTATGTGTCAGTGGCATATCCTATTATCTTTTTATACCATAATTCCCACGTGATAAGTATTGTCATTCTGTGATGGGGGGCGAATCATTTCTGGTTCAGGAAGGAATGAACAGCAACTGGTGTTTGTTTGTTATGGAAAAGGAGGAGTGTGGTGGTGGGCCCCTCCCACGTGTGTTGCCCTTTAAGTGTGATGTCTCCCTCCCATGTGAATTGCCCTTTTAAGATGGGTTAATAAAAGGAGCCCCTGCAGGCACGTGAGACAGAATTGCTGCAGACTCCATAAGAGGAACTTACTGAGTCCGTGTCTCATTTCATGTGGGAGGCAGAGGCCTGCATGCCCTGATGCTGTGCGACCATCGTGCCAGCAGGGTGGCAGAGGCCCGCACGGTCAGGGGCATGACTGGCTGTGCCCCTTACCCCAATGGTGCTGGTGTCCTGTAGTACCATGGAGCCTGAAGGATGTCCAGGGCAGGCCCCAACCCCCACAGGCACTGGGCCTGTTAAGTGCTGGCGTCCGTAGCACTGCGGGGGGGGCATAACACTAACTAAAAGAAAAAGCAAAAGCATATTTCCCCATCCCAGGTTTAATCGTGTACTAAATTAAAATCCAAGCACAGGAAATATTACATGGACCCTAGTTACGATTCGAAATGATACAGAATAGGACATATCATCTATAATTCTATTACGAATTAGATAAAAGTTGAGAAAACAGACTAAAAGCTGATAGCAATGCCTCTTTTATTTTCATCAGTTCTCTTTTGATGCCAAGTTGTCTAAAAGGGAAGATAGGATGCCTTGGACAAAATATCTTATATTTCTGCAGAAACTCTGCTGTAGATGTCATCATGAGCGGGAACATTTATAGTCCTATAAAAAAAAATCAGTGTTGCCATAAATTCAATTTGCTGAAAATGTCGACATTTATAGCAACTTCTACAAGGGCATATTTTAAAATGATATTAAAATTTGATGCTGCAATTTTTATTTAGTTAAATAAGTTGGAATATATAGGAAACATACATCAACATTTTCAGTGAATGCCCTTTGATGAAAACTATAGATTTAAATAGAAAATAAAGTAAATCTGATTTATTATGTTTCTAAAATGACAGTGTCGTAGATGATTCATAGATTAAACAAGCTCCTTGAAATTTGGCTGACCTGCATGCATGCAAAATAACTAAAAGCTGAAATGATTAGCAAGTCCAAAACGGTGTCTGAAAGGAAGTAAAAAAGTCCCACTCTAATACTGCAGAACTCCATGTGTTCATGAAGTGGGAATCTTCTGCTGTGCATATCTGTGACGAAATGACTTCTGATCGGTTGGAATATCTGGATGAATAGTGGCTAATCCTCCTACTCAGCCCCCACTACGTCTATGAGCCAACAGTGATCCCAATCATAAAGGTAAAATAGGTGCAGCTAAAACATATGCCTCTTTCGTGGGAATGTGGGCCAGGGAAGGCTATACTCTCAAGGGGTGTGTGAATGTGATCCAGTTCTAACCCAAACAGCAAAGTAAATAAAACGGAATGTCCAATAAAGGTTGTATACAAATATATATATACTTTGGGCCTCAACACGACTTTGGCGGTAACCCTTAAATCCGGCGGTAGCGCTATTACCGCCGGATTTAAGGGTCCGCCAAAGCAGGACTTCGGCGGATTTCTCCCCAGCTCTGAGCTGGGGGGAAATCCGCCGAAAATTCGCGCTATTACCGCCGGCGGGAAATCCGCCGGCGGTATTAGCGCAAAATTTCCCCATTGAGCCCAATGGGGAATGGGGCATTCCCGAATGGGCTCAATGGGGAATGGGGATTGACATTACCGCCGAACTCGTGATTTCGTGACGGAGTTCGGCGGTAGGGCTAATTCCGCCCGCGCTAATAGCGTTACCGTTACCGCCCAAGTCGTGATGAGGCCCTTTGATGAAGCACACCAATGCACAAATAACTGTTAACAACACTATATAAAAACATACCCATTAGAGAGAACACAGAATATGCAAAAAATAGAAAGATGCAACACTCTGGGTAATGAAACAAGGGTGAAAAGGCAATCAGAAAATACAATGGGCCTCCTTATGAGGTTGGAGGTAGCCTTGCCAGTAAGAGCGGCAAGGCCACCTCCATTCCGGCATGAAAGTGTGGCACCTGCGAATGGGCCATTACTTGGGTATTCTGACCCCGCTGGACCTGGTAATTGTTCTTTCGCGGGTGCTGATAGATCCCCATTCCCATTTCAGCCCCATAGGGCTCAATGGGAATGGGAATGCCTGTAGCACCGCACCGTTCGTAACGGTGCCGGTGCTACAAGCATGCTGTGCTCGCGGGTGCCTTTCATTCCGCCAGGGCAGACCTGGCAGAATGAAAGGCACCCGCGGCACAACTTGGAGTTTGCTGGCCTGGTAACAATGGCACCGGCAAGCATACTGGTACCGTTGAAACCAGACCGGCAACCTCGTAATGAGGCCCAATTAATTTAAATGGATATCTTTTGAGTTAGAAAAGGGTTCAAAAGTGACCTAACCAACCTCTAGGACCCAAAGATTACCCAGGGGACAGGTAGGTGTCAAAGGTACATTTAAACTGTTCTTTGGATGTTCAAAAGTATCAAACCGGCCTTGGAGTTGTATTGTGTTGTGGTACAATCAGGTTCGGGTGTGGCAAGTAATACTGGGTCAAGTGGCTAGCTGACAGTCGATTTGACGTGGGAACTGGGGGTGATCGAGTACAGTGTTTTGGATGTGCAGTTCGGAAGGCTCACCGGGAGCTGATCGTGGGTCAAATCGGTTTGAGACATTGGTAACAACTAGTTTAGGGCAGCGAGTGATGTGATGCTCCTGCGGTTTGAGGCAATGGGCCTCATTACGAGGAAGGCGGCCACTTAATGAATTGTGCCGGTAAGGGACCGGCACCGTTCATTCCGGACTGCGCAATTACAAGGTCTGCAGCGGGTCCTGCCTAGGACACCTGGCCAGACCAGACGTCCTTAGCGGGACCCGCTAGCAGACCAGGATGCTAACAACGGGCCCGTCATTAACGGACCCTTTGTTAGCATCGTCCCCTTCTGATTGAGCCCAAAGGGGGCTCAAATGGGAATGGGGATGTACCGGGCCTGGGTCCCGAGAATGGGATTTACTGGGCCTGCCAAAGTCGGCATGACCCGGTAATTCCCTATTCCTGGAACCCGGACCCGGTACCCGGTATGGGGGTAGCCATGCCGCTAAAAGCAGCATGGCTACCTCCATACTCGTAATGAGGCCCCAGGTCTTTCAGTTCAATCTGATGCAAAATTCAAAGTGGTGGCGATTCGAGTTTGTTTGGAGTGGCAAGCAGGTTGTTCGAGCTAAACATTTGACATGCTCCGCTTGGCATGAGGTAGTGGCAAACTGGTTCAACAGGTGTGATTCAGCAGTAATTCGAAGTTTGATGGAGTACCAAAAGCAGCACTAGGAGGTACCTCTGGTTCCAGTCTGGAGAATGCAGTTCAAATGTGTTTCATCTGGCTTGATGCACTTGAATAGGGAGCTCTGGCTGATCTGGTCCTTCTGATGTTCCGAGACCCATGCTGGGGCTCGAGGACTGGGAGAGTCTGTTCATGTACTGCTCTCCTGGCCTTCAGAGTTTTGGACCAGAGTGGCATGTCCAGATCATCAGCAAGAGACACCCCCAATATGCCCTGGGAGCGGGTAGGGAGCAGAGCTTGTCTCTGCCATGGAATTCCCCCTCACCCAAAATAACTGAGTGCTTAGGAAATTCAACTCCCCAAAAGTGGTCCAAATCAATGTTTCCTTATGTCTTGAAGTCCAAAGGTGAATCAAATAAGTAGTGTGACAAGCCATATTTCAAAGGCAAAAGTCCACATGTGATTGGACAAAAGCCAGCCTCCTTTAAGAGGTCCAATCTCATTTCTTCTGTTAAGTGGTCTTTGCCTTGCTGCATCATACCCATAGTCCTTTGTGCTAAAGATAGTGGGGAAGACTTGAAGGAAAGAGAGTACAGAGAGAACCAAGATGCTTTAAATCTTCCCCACTTCTTCTGAGCGCCATTTGTCTACACTAACACCATCCCATTCTCAGACACAGCATCAACGGTTCTTTGGTATACAACACTCTGGTGTGAGGCAAGTCATTTTGTGTCAGTGTGCCCTTCGATTCTTGTTTCCCAGGACAACCACTGCTGATGGGCTGTCTCTCTGGAAAGATGTGTTAACTGACCTCACAAAGGATCAACAGAATGCTTTGTCCACGGGCTATGGCCCTACTGGGCACAGCAAAGACAGCCAGACTGTTGTGAATACACAGTCTGTCCATAGTTGGCTGGCACACATTGTTGACACATGTATAATATAGATTCAGGTGTGACTTGAATATTTATGAGAAATAATAGCCACCATACCCTAAACTCATCTATGACTTATACTTAAAGTTTACCACTGTCACCAGGATAGTAACTCCCATGTGTTTTGGAAACAAAGGTGCATTTATTAAATGCAGACCCTATGCTGAAGCGACTTGTCTTTCACTGCAGCTGTCAGTGGTACTTGTGACCTCTGAACCCGCTCTGGGCCAATGAAGAGCAGGTGCTGCAGATCAGGATACTGATTTAGCATGGCACAGGTGAACACTGTGCTGTTGGCATGGTCTGGTTAGCACACCTTCTGAGACAGATTTACTGGCATCATTTTATTATTATTAATATTACAAAAGTCCATGACTTCTACATCCTCGGCAATCCTTCACAGTATCATGTATACAACAGTACTTACCAAACTTACCACTACCTTGGAGAAATTCACAGGCCTCTACTGAGCCCTTCTCCCAAAAGGGATGCTCTCTTCATTGGCCTTCCCTGCATTGTACTCTCTTGGTTGCTGAGCCACCACCTTTGCATAATAATCATCCAAGGTGAAATATCAGCATTCCTGGTGAGCCAGGTCATACTGTACATTTGGATGCTCATGCGTTCTCACAGAATGGAGGCATCTTTAGTTAGGTACTGCACTGCAGATGCATTCCCAATATCTGTGTCAATCAGTATGCTGATGACATATAAATCCATCTCCATTCTAAGGCAGCGGAAAATGGCACTTGAATCCCTGACAAGCTATTTGACTTGTCACATGGATGATGGGCAATTGTCTGAAGTTTAATAGAGATACGATAAAATAATCATTGTCAGTTCAGAAAGGCTAGTAAAGTTGGGTGAGTGTGACTTCAAGATTGCATTAGCCGATGGCAATCCCCTTATCCGAGAGACCTATGTACCAAACCACATAGATTTCTTGGATGAAAGGCTTGATATGCGGGCACAGGTGACTGTAGTGCTTAAGGCTGATTGTTTCCACTTCTGGCACTGCTTAAGACGGAAACCTGCCACATCTGGCTGCTTAGTATTTGCAATCTTTTCTGTCATTATATAACCTGGAATCATTGTGAATGCATTTATCTAAATGTATTTGGACTTAAAGAATGAGCTTAGTTCAAAGCTACTTGTATGCCTAACAGAGAAGCTTCCATTGGTGGGGAACACAGATGATCTAGTGTTGCAACATGTTTTGCTCTTCTGGCACATTACCCTCTTTCTGTGGCATCTCTCATGGCTTCCCCTAGTGTTGTTTGTAAAGTAAAAGGCAGCCAATATTCATTTAAAGCGTTGCAGGGAACTACTTTTCAATTTCTCTGCAATCACGAGTAGAAGGTCAGGACCAAACTGCATAATACCTCAGGTCCTGAGATCTGGTATGCCTCACTGTGCCTTTTGTGCATTCATCAAACTCTGGTGGAGGAGGGTTCTGGGGCTAGAACTCCCTTGCATCTGCTCTAAGATGCGTACCAACCTTTCCCTTGTCTGGGCATGCTGCAGGACCCAATTCTTCAATGAAGCTGTTTCTTACATTATGTTGCATCAACCTCACATTGGCGAATTCCAGTACAAACACAAACATACACATGCAAAAATCAATATGAAAAGAAAAAAACCCAGATCCTCTAACGAGATTGGACAGCATTAAAGTAAGTTAAAAAGGAAAGAACAAAACCAAGCAATGCTGTTAAAATGAATACACTTGCCTATTTCTAGCAAATTTGCTTGCCATGCCAGTCACACTTTGCACAGAGCCCCCAAACCTTTACCTCTATCAATCAGATACCTAAAGCAAGTAATACCCTCCCAGGTTCCACCGCTCCCAGTTTCTCAGCTTCTGCTTTTGCTAACATCATCACTTCATCAATGCTTTCAAAAATCGTAATCAGAAATGTTACCTGTGCAAGCTTAACTGAAAGGTGAGCCGTAGACAGGAGCGTTTGCCACAAGTCCACTGGTACGAGGCCCGATGGTGAATTAATAAAGAACCCCAGGATAAGAATCCTTCTGTCCCTTAGGCTTTGACAGTGTATTACTAAATGTTGGAGGGATTCTGTTTTATGATCACACAGTCTGCAGACTCTTAACTCGGGGAGATACCCCACTTCGGCCCCATTAATTCCAGTGTCGGTAGGCAGTTGAGCCTGAACTTTAGGTACCATACTCAGAGCTTAGCTGGCAGGAAGTTCTTTAAATATAGTCTAAGATCCTTTGTAGGTAGGAGCACCGCTTCATAGCCCTTGTATCTTTTCAGTGTACTGACGTCACTGATATCTGCTAGATTCTCCCATCTTTTTATCCTTGCCTTTAGAATACCGCCAGAGATGGGACCCTGTATCTCCAACTCAGCCATACATTTTTCGCACCTTTTTTTGAATTTGGAGAGGAAGGGATTCAATCCCTTCTCCATTGTAATATTCAGGAAGTAGTCTATGTGTGGTTGTTCTGCTTTTGTCATCTTAAAAAACCACAGTAAGACTGTGCTTCATGAGTTGAGCCCAGCACGAAACCAAACCCAATTCCAATTTAATTGCACTCACAGGTACTAAATTTGGCAGCCCTAGGACTCTCTTCAGGATCCTTCCTTCCATCACGTCATAAAACTTCCTATTTCTGCCGGTAGTTAGCTCACACCCATAGCTCACACCACCTTATATATCTTAGTCAAGTAGAATTCTATGAGCAGGAGTAGAGGAAATTCACAATAAAGTGCCTCTCACTCTCTTGCACAGTGACAGGCAGGCCCCTACCCTTTCTTCCATCCTCGCTCTCTCAGTTCTATTGTTCCTCTTAAATCACACAGGGATTCCTAAATATTGCCGGCAATGCGCTTTCCTTAACGGTAAGCCATTAATTGTCCATGTATAGCTAATTTTCTTCCTCCTCTTAGTGCATGTCATTACTAAGGACTTCGCTGGATTTACCATAAGGTGTTTTTTTTTTTAGCTAATTCTCAAGCCAATTCAAGCAACGCTGCAGCCTTGCCGGGGTATAATCCAACAGGACCACATTGTCCACATAGAAAATGCAAGCAACCAGCAACTACCCCCATCTAGCTGCATACCCCTCGACAGGTCCTTCAATAAATCGGCCATGTACAAGTTGAAAATAGTCAGAAATACTACACAACGTTGTATAATGCCACTTGAAGCAATTCTCATCCCCGATTAAGCCTAACTTTAGTTCTGCTACCGGAGTATAACATTTGAATCATGATCAGCAAACACAGGTCAATACCCCATTCTGAGAGCTTCTACTGAAGACAACAGAGGGAGGCATGTAGAGCCATTCCACTTTGAAGGGTTCCCACCCCTCTCCTAAATCCTGTCTCTAGCAGGTGTAAACGGTTTGTTTTTCCTGCCCAGGTTCTCAGTTCTCTAAGAACCATTGTTGCAAACACATTGGAGGAGGTATCTAGAAGCGAGATAGGTCGACAGTTACCAGGGGCCCACATATCACCCTTTTAAAAAATCGGGATACATTTAGAACTGTGCCAAGAATCTGGGTACACCCCCTTAGATGATATCTGCCTAAATAGATTGCCCAAGATGTCAGCCCATAACTGCATGTTATTTTTCCGAACCTTATTTGTCATACTGTCTGGGCCGCTTGCCCTGGAATTATTAAGGGTCATAATTGTATTGTATTGTATTATAACGATACTTATAAAGCACAGCAAAGAACTGTTGGCATCTGGGCATTTATGAGGCAAGAGAGAAAGAGAGAAGAGAAGAGTGGCCACCTCCAAAACAGCAAGCTTGATAATACATGGTTGCTCCTAATATGGTACGGAAGAGCGTTCCACAATGACGGGACCAACACAGAAAAAGAAACACACCGAAAGCGGGGGACAGCGAGCAGGATTTGGTTGGAGGAGCACAGCAATCTCTTTGGATGGTAAAGAGAAACCTTAGTTTGAAGAAATGTGTCTCCCGTGGAATGAATAGACCGGTGAACCGTGCATAAAATCTTAAAGTTCCCCCTAGCTTTAACAGGCAGCCAATATAGGTGTTGGAGAAGGTCATAAGAATTGGACAGTCTAGGAGCATTGAGAGCAAGCCTAGCGGCCGTGTTTTGCAAACTCTGGAGCCGCTGAAGTAGCAGATCTGGTTGGCCAAGATACATGCCATTATAATAATGTAATGCCCCCATAATGGAAGCAGTCACAATCTTGACCCTAGCCTCATCGGGAAGGAAAGGAAGAACCATCTTTAAAGTCTTCAATTCAACATTCTCAGTTTGGCAGACTACAGAGATTTGTGCTTCTCTGGAGCCAAAGCCATGACCTTAATGCCAAGGCTCTTGACTACACCAGAGGGATTCGGGCAGACATGCTGGCTAGTATTCAGAGGTCCAGCAAGTTAGCAAAATCCTGACCAATCACCAGAATCTCCATCTTATCCCTGTTAAACTTTAAACAGTTGTCAGTCAACCACCTCCCCACTGCTGCGAGACAGTCTCTCAGAAGCTGGGGGGACTTTCTTCAGGGGCATTAAGACGGAAGAGAATCTGGGTGTCACCAGCTTGGCCAACCCGATCATGTATAGATTGAAGAGTAGTGGAGAAAGTGCGATCCCTGTGGAACTCTGCAGTCAAACAACATCGGAGGAGAAGTAAAGGGGGAGGAGACACCACCTGAGTAGTCAGAGACAAAAAATGAGAACCGCTTCAGGGGGACCCCCGAAACACCCGCGTCTGAGTGATACTGCAAGAGTTTCTGGTTGTTAATGGTACTGAAGTCCTCAGAGAGATTGAGTAGTATAAGAGCACTTGTCTCTCTGTGGTCTTGTAGCCCTGCAATATCATCGTGAAGGGCAAGCATTATTGACACTGGGCCTCATTACACGGAAGGCGGTGAGCCATGGCGCTATTAGCACCGCCTTGGCGGAAAAGGGATTTACCGCCTTGGTGGAAAGGGGATTTACCGCCCCATTCCAAAGTTGGAGGGGCGGTAAATCCCCCTTCCGCCATTGCCCTTCCCCATTCCCATTTCTGCCCCATAGGGCTCTATGGGAATGGGGAAGGCGCTAATTACGGCACCGCAATTTTGCGGTGCCGTAATTAGCTCCGAGGTCCCTTAGCGGGTTGGTTTTTAACGCCTGCAAAAAGCAGGCGTTAAAGCACCAACCCGCTAAGGGACCTCGTAGTAAGGCGGTAATGGTTAACGGTCACCGTTACCATTAACGGTGGCCGCTAACCATTACCGCCTTCCGTGTAATGAGGCCCTATGTGCCCATCCCTGGGTAAAAGTTAGCCTGGAGAGTATGGAGAATATTATTGGCCTCGAAATAATCAGAGAGCTGGGGAGTAATTATAGATTCCAGCAGTTTTGCCTTTGTTGGAAGTAAAGAGATTGGTCGATAGTTTTCAGCCACTGCTGGGTTGAGTTGGCATTTATTTTAGCAATGGCGAGACCACTGCATATTTAAGTGCTCTAGGAAAGAATCCCATGGAGCATGAGTGTTCAAGTGCTTCTGTAATGAGAGGGACTAAGTTCCCCGAAAGATCCTGGAGAATGTGAAGAGGAATAGGATAAATAGCTAAAGCAGATTTCATATTAGATAGTGCCCCTGTAACCAGTCTTTTGGTGACTGTAACAAAATTAAAAGTACTCAGTCAGAGTTTCACTGAACAATCAGGAGAGTACAGGGTATAGGGAGAGGAAGCTCTTTCCAAGTGGATCTTGTCTCGAATGGTGCAGACCTTCTCTTGGAAAAAAGAGACAATAAAATCACAATTATCTTGAGTGCGGATAGTTGTGGATGGGGGTTGAGCAGGGCAAGACAGATCTTTAGCCACCAAGAAAAGCTTCTTGGAGGAACATGGTGCATTAAGGATATGATTGGCTTAATGCTGGGCTTTGGATGTTTTTATAGAGCATTGATAATAATTCTGTTTCTGCATATAGGCCTATTTGGTAGTGGGGTCAGGTGAAAGATGCCATTTTCGTTCGGCACAGCGACACTTTTGTTTCAGCAGTCTTAGCTCCAAGGAATACCAAGGGCCTGATGGCACAGTCAGAGTGGGGAGCAGATGAGAGGGGGCCAAGTTGTTGGCCATAAGCATTGCTAATGTACAAACCCTTCTCCCTGTTTTGGTGTGTTATGGTTATGATAGAATTAGAGATGTCATCAATAGGGATCTTTCCCAGTGGTGTTGGAGTTTCCTCAGAATGGATGGCTTTACTTTAGGAGAAGTGTAGGGGAAAGAAAACGGAATCAAAAAGTGATTTGACCATAACAACGGTAAGGGATTCGCAACTAGGAGATGAGTGATATTGGAGAAAATCATATCAATTTTATTTCTGCCTACATGCGTGGGACCATGGTTGCAAAGAGGAAAGCCATAATCTGCAAGAGAGGCCACAAGTGTAGGTGCTAGGAAGTCAAGAAGTTGCTGAGGTTGAATATTAAAAATCGCCCAAATCAGCTATAGCCTGCGCAAACTCAATGACAAACTGATTAATGACATAGCCTGAAAGAGAAGTAAAGGGGGAAGAGACATGATTAGTTGCATGTCCTCCTCTAACCTAGCATCACACACGTGTGGCTGAACCGCCTTCTCCCGACCTTGAGTTGGTTGAGCAGGATCATCACTAAACTTTGACTTGAAGATATTAACCCATTCTTCCTCTGCCACCCCTGATGTTTTTTTACTGATTGAAGTCTGTGCTTTTGATTTAGGATCCATCATGTGTGTCTCTTTTTCTACCAGTTTTAAAAATATGGCCTGATTATTGTGCATAGATTTCCCTGTCTTGTAAGATTTACTCCGCAACCTGTATTTCTGCTTCAGTGCAGTTATGGCCATGGACTCCTGTAACGTATTCTGTCCCTTGAGGTTTTTCAGCAGCCTAATTTCTTTAGTTAACAGTCACTTCTTCTCACACACCTCCCTATCAAAGGTATGTTGATGACCTTCATTGGTTAGCTTTAGAGGGCATCCCTGTACTAATTCACCCAGTATACCTAGTTTTGCCAGGAGGGTCGGAAACAATACTGACAAACACATGTCCCTCCTGTTCTCTGAGATAAGTCCCTCCCACCAGGATGCCAACCTTTTATTTGCATACATCACATTGGAGCTGTGCTGGGTCAGTCTCCCATAGTTTCCTTCTTATCCACCAAGGGAGGGCATAAGAACCATAAGTATAAGGACAGAGTGAACACTTCAACTGGTGTGGACTATCTGTAGACATTGGAGCATGGTGCAATCTATGTTTCTCATGAATATGAAATCAATGGTTGCAGAGGTGAATGCATTGGCCTAGGTAGCAATATCTTTAGCTTTCCGCCCCCCATAACATTTGTTGAGTAAAATCCCATCTGGAAAGAAAGAGGAGCCACTCCTGCCCTATATTTGCCCTTCTAGTACAACCTATACTAATACTTTTTGTTGCCCTCTCATTCAACTCCGAGTGGTCTCCTGCTGTCAGCATAAAATTGCAATTCTACTCCTAGGACAAGGGGCACTCTTCACCCTCTTTATCCCAGTCGAGCAGAGCATTTTCAATCTCATCACTAACTCTCTCAAACATGTTCAAGCTGGGATTGAAGTAAATATCAATTAGTAGAGACTGGTTCTTACAACCTTTTTGCATATCAATTACTTTGGTGATCAGCACACCTTCATGTTTGTTTTCACTATATGTAAGGACCTACACCTTTCCATCTTTATGCCACTAATAACCCTCCTGCCGGTGTCCCTTTCTGCCTTTTCTTGGCAGTACTGGCAATAGACATATACCCGTCCAGAACTGCTTCTTTGTCTGTCTTTAGACTTATTGTAATTGTATGGTTTATAATCAGTGCAGTGTTGCACAAACTTGTTAAGTAGCAGCTGTACCACTTTAACATTTGAGAGAGTGACAGAACGTTCTTTTGACTTGTTCCTTACACACTGATCATAGGTGAGTTCTGCTCTTTCTTTAAGATCTTTTATTTAGCCATTCATAATGCAGCATGTGATTTGTTGCTCCATATTGCCAAGTGTTTGGAGCTGATAACCCAATCAAGCATGTGCCCTGATCTACTTGTCAGCATTGCAAGTGAGAGCAAAAAGAGGTATTTGATATGCCTATTGTATTGGCTTCAGTGAGGCCTTTGACAGGAGTTTCATCAGCCCTTATCACAAAATGACTTCACAACTAGAATGTGCTTTGTCATTCTAGCTGGTTCTGATTTTTTCTTGAAGAATGTCACTATGGTACTTAGGCAAGGGATTGGTGAAGCAGCAGATCCAACTCTCCGATAAAATGATTCCAGGGAATGTCTCTTCCAGGAAAGCACATTCACCCTGCTCTTCTGTAACCTACATTTAGCTAATTTTCTCGATCCCATATTAGGGTTCATGGTAGTCAACCTAAAATGAATTGCACCAGTAGTTCATCTCTCATGTATGCAGATATAACCATCTTACTGAACCTGACAGTTGTATATCTTCAGGGAATTGTGAATAGACTTGCTATGTTTAGAAACACTGTAACACCTGGATACAAATAGCCCAGATGAGATTATCTAATTTACTTTATCCTTTATTATGTGTTGAAAGGATGATTTACTACATCTTTCCTTGCTTTGGAGCAGGTAGATCCCTATGTAGGAGACTCAACATTGGTTGGTGATGTTCAGGTTAGTACCTCCCCTTGTCTTTGAGCTAGTCTTCTCCTGGATGCCAAGGCTTATCTTCACCTGGGTGTTCTTGTAGGGGTGTCCTCTCCCCTTGATTGAACTTGCAATTTAGGATGCCTCCTCGCTTCACATCATTCTGTTCCAAAAACAATTCCTTGTAACCAATGGACAGACCTCTATGTTCTTGTTCCTCTCTAGCACTCTTTCTTCCTCAAGAAGTTCATAATCGTTTGTGGGTTAATCCCCTTCTTCTTCTATTTCTTCCGTCTAGGGGTATCTTCGATCATTACCCTTTGTGGAACCTCTGGCTGCTTCTCTTCTCTAGAGGTCTTGCGTCTGTTCCCTTGTTCAGGTACTTTTCCACATCTGCCAGGGCTTTGTCACAGGATTTGTTTTGCTTCTCTGCTCTTTGAACATTATCCTTGTTCTCCACTCTTCAGGGTTCATTACTGGATTCAGACCTTCACAGTTTCCTTCTCGTTTTCATTCTCTAGGATTTTTCCCTTCTCGCCTCCCTCTGGAATCTGCTACAGGTTCCTTTTATCTATGGTTCCTTGGTTTTTCCTTTACCTCAGATTATACACCCTCTGGTGCTTGCTCCTTGTTTTGTCAGATCTGTTGGAAGTGCAGCCATTGTGCTCCCTTCTCATTTAACTTGTGCCTTTTCACCTCGTATTTCCTCTTTTTAAGGCCCTCTTGTTGGGGCTACTCTCTTTCATTGCTCTCATTTTCTCCACTCCACCTTTCAGTACTACTTCACGGTGGTTCGCCCACTCTGACCTATGTTCTTTCTGGTCAGGGTAGTTCTCCCTTCAACTGGTCTTCAGCCATTCTGCTCTGCATTTCCTTTCTAATGATGAGCCTTCCCCCGGTCCATCAGACAGGTGTCTTGTCCAGGGGTCACTTGAGGTTTCCAGGTGCTCTGCTTCTGTCCTCTTTTTCACTGACCAGCAATACACCTTTCACTAAGGAGATGCCACTGCTTTTCAGCTTTCCGGGTCTCACCTTCTCTGGTGCTTAGTAACAGCTCTCTTCAAATGTGAAACAAGCTTATCTGGCATTGTCTTTCTCTACTTGAGCTTGCCTTTTCTGTGGACCTATTGGAACATGGCCTACCTGAGTGTGAGATCCTTTCTAGTCTGGCGTTTGGGCTTCCCTGCTGTTCCCTTATTGGTCTCACCCAGTGTCTGGATGAGTGCAAGGCCCAGTTGTGATTGAAGAACTTGATTGGTTTTCTTTGTGATCTCTGGGAGGTATGCTCACACTCTGAACAAGGGATGGCACACCCCCCACACTTTCCTCCTTTGCTCTGGCTCTGGCCCACACTCCTAACACTGATGACTGTGGCCTAGTGAGTGCATTGCCTCCTGAGTAAGCCCTCCATTGTATTGGAGAATCAACATTTTCATGCAGGGATGTGTCGAGCAGTGATTGTTCTTCCTGTCTTGTCCCTCTCTCTCCTTGGCAAATGGCTTGTAAATTCAACATAGGGTATAATGTTGTAAGGTCACTCTCTACGGCACATGCAGCCAGGATAAACATTTCCAGTATTCAGCATGTGTCTGTGGGCCAGCTCTATTTTGTACCCTTCGCACCGACACACGCAAGATCAGTCCTACAATTTTCCCTCAGTGAGCATTCAAAGAAAAACAGTTGTGACATTGTAACATATCGCCCCCATTCCACCTGGATCCAGCGTATTTCTATGTCAAAATGTTTCAGAAGTCTTTGGGGGTTGATCAACTTATGTGAGTGATATATTTGTTTTTTCTTACTTTCTCCTTTCTGTGTGCAATCTGATAAAGGTGTGTGATTTTAATTATGTTTCTGAGCTTCTTCAAACCATTTTTCAAAATATGAAAAGTGTGAGCCATTAATCAATTCTTCCAGCAGTGCAAGCATAACCATCACTTCAAGAGAGAATATTTTCCCCTGCCATGGAATCCAAAAAAGGGTCTTCAGGTATACATATGTGATCCCATATAGAGACATTGACATTAGATTATTGGAACACTGTAGACACTAGCTCCCCCCAAATGTCACTGTGAGAAAAAAAAATTGAAAGTTTTTTAAAACTTTATTTATCGCAAGAACACAGACAGACAGCATGGCATGTTCAAGCATTAGCATGTACAAGTAACAGCATGACATGAGTTGGATCCGTACATTAACCTGTATCATGGACCATAATATATTGTATCATACATGAAATCAAGTCTACCACAATTTTTGTACTGCGCATTTCCCATCATTCATCAGACTGACTCTCCTCTCAGGCCAAATATGTGCAGAACGGATCCCAGATATTTTTAAGCCGCAGGCTGGGGTTACCAAAGCAACACATGCTGCCCCCTCTCGTTCGTTCGTGCTGAAGGATACACTTCTTTTATAAGATACAAGCCAGATTAAAGAAGCATCTAGTAACCACTGTAATCTTGCCAATATCACCCAGTAAGTATTTTGATAGAGACATGTTAGGAGGGATCTCAATAATGTCATTCAAAATATCAGCAACCTGATGCCAGTGTGTACTGACTGGAGGACATTCCCAAAACAAATGGTATGAATTGGCAGGAGAGAAACCACACTTCATGCACGCCACGCTTGCACCGGGGAAAACTTAGCAATTTCAGCAGGGTAGGAATGTAGCTGATTGAGAATTTTAAACTGTATCAATCGGTCTCCAGCATTTATACACACTTCTTTAGTCAGCAAACAGCACAGACTCCATCTGTGAATTCAGTGCTGAGATCCCGCACCCAATTCTGACGAGCTCTATATTTACATCTGTGGGATATTTCAACCCATGCCAATGCACCCTACTACACTCCTTTGCCAATGGGAGACGGAAAACTGGGCATGGTTCAGAAATCACAAAGAGGCTGCACCACCTTGCCACACACAGGCAAAGTTGATGTCAAAACAAGAACTACCTGCAGGAGAATGCCAGTGGGTGCTGTGACCTGTCACGTGAATCAAGGCCACAAAAGTGGGCTAAAATTGGAAAATGCCCTTGAATACAGCTTCCTAATCAATGGCAACCTTCAAAGTGCTGTGTTGGTGCTAATTTCAGTCATTTCCCAGTGAGCTATTGAAATGAAAAGATGCTGAAATCCCAGATTCTACAGGTGGCTCAGAGGAATGCAGGCCTCACTGACTGACAGCTGTATCAGAAAATTAGCTGTCCAACCCAGTTAAAATGTGTTTCTGTTTCCTGATTAAAATGACAACATTCACCTATTTAAAGCATGATTATGAAGGGCTAATTCTTTTAAATGTCCAAATCCCTTATAAACTGTACTTATATTTTATATGTGTGAAATTAAAAGACTTTAATTTAAAGGAACCCAGTCTGGTGCTAATCAACTATTTAATTCTGATCTGACAGCCCAGCCTGGGAAAGATTCACACTTCAGTTTGACAACCCCTTGCTACAATAAGGCTAATGGCTGCTTAATGGTTCCCGCATAATGAAAACAAAGAGAGCATCAGACATTCGTCTCTGGCTGAGCCAAGAACAATGGCAATCTGCCCAATTGATCTCTACAGGGGAGCTTCCTCCTCCAGGAAGGGGACACACCTCCCTGATCAAAGTACTGGACAGCTGCTGCCTAGGAAGGGGAGGTTACAAAGGAGAACTTTGATGTTAAATCCTTATTTGTGATTAAAGTTTAAACTCTTTAGCTGTGCAACTGAAAGAAGAATAAATCAGAAAATTAGTAAACATTAACCTAAGTTCAGGCTTTTGATTTGAAGACATTGATGAAACCTGTACCATTTAAGGAACCGAAGTTATTAAAAAAATCTTATTGTAGCAGAACTGTTAATGTTGCAAGCCTAAGATTGTATGTACATTATCCACTGATAAGAGCCCAGAGGTGTACCGAATTAGAAATTATTAATCCAAACTGTTATTATTAAAATTGATGAAATCCCATAGAATGAGAAAGACGGCTCTCACAGAAATGGGAATTGGACGCCAGGATAAACCATAAACAATGTAATGCATGTGTCTGATTTTAGTAGAGGGCATAATTGTAAAAATGTGTATTTATGGGAAAGCTAAATTGTGGTCAAAATCAATGTTGGAGTTCCTAAATTGCATCATAAAGATGACAGCTCTGTTCAGACTGCCAACCAAAACAAAGCATGTGCCTACAGCCACTCAAAACCGTGGTTGTGCGTTTTGAAATTCCACCCACACTATAAAATTAGGTGATGCATTTGATAGTATAAATATAGGAACTTCACAACACATAACACACACTGCTTCCAGAACACCTTCAGATTTCCGCGCAGCACCTTGTTCTAGAACTCTTGATACTGTAGCTGACTCCAGACTTCTTTGAAGATCCAGATTTCCTTGCAGAATCTAGACTTTAGCATTGCTGAACTTTTGCTAGCTAGACCCAATTTCAAAACATCCAAACTTAAAAGAATAATTCTGATTCAGCTTGGCTTGCTACCATTAAGGCTTGACCGCTGAAACTTGCATCCTGTAATCTGCCGTGTCCAGTGACCAGAAGGGCCCATCCAAATTCAGTCTGAGGCCCAGTCCAAAATTGACAAGATTCGCGCCGCTGATCCAATCCCTCCAGAGGTGCCCTGCTGCCAGTAGACCTGATCTGACCCAATGACCAGAGCAGACGTTCCAATTTAATTACAAAGGACTATATGAATAGGAAGAACAGTGACCCATAGTATATCTGCATTGTATCATCCCAATCTCAACCCATCCCATCTTTAAATTCAGAACCCTAGTATTGTTAGAATCCTTCTTGCACTGATTTTTCTCATCTATGTTACAAAACCATAACTCCTTAGTGATTGTGAGTAACTAAAGTAAATCCCAAAACGAAATTGAGTATCCACCTCGTGAATGGTTGCGCTGGCCAAGTAGCTGTGAAGATTCATGTGTGGCCTCCTCTTTTTCATAGTCATTAATATAGTGTAATATACTTATCTGTCATTTTTAAATCTGAAATCCTGTTCCATTTTCGTGCCTTTTTTGCAAAATTGCCTCTCACTAAAACTTCTATAATGTCTTCAATTTTAAAGATAGAAACGTAATTTCAACTCTCACTGATACTTAAGACCATTAGCTACATCCACAACTAAACACCGCTTCTTAACTCGTATTCGACCCGTTTTTCTACAATATCGCATAGTAAAAGTTTGCCGCGAATTTGCAGTTGTCAAAAGTTTACACGTGTCTTTTCCCCATTTCAAAGTGCTTCTTCTATCCCATCCTGATCTAAAGTGTGTACTGTTGTTTATATTATAGCTCTTGTGTGGTAGGACCTGTTTAGTGTTGCTTTCCTTAGAATTTTTCTCCATTGAAGCATTTTTGCACCCTTTTGCATTGTTAGGCAGAATTATATGCAGTACCCTTTGGGAACACCACACACTATTAAGACTACAAGTGATACTACAAATTCACCTTTGGTACAAGCCTGTACTACACAGTAAAAGTGGTAGTGATGGCTGAGCAGCCAGACTTAGCTCAAGAGCAAGTGAGCAGTATCAATAGTTACCCAAAGGACAGCAATTACTATGATTCAAACAAATACTGACTCAAGGTTTCTGAGCAAAAGAATATACATTTATTTACACATCAGTTGTATAACATTTCACTAAAGTAAAGCAGTTTAAAAATCACACTCTTAATACACCACACAACTCCCAATAGGTTCCAGACAAGTTAAGCTCACAAATGAAGTGGGAGCAAAATGGCACTCCAGAAATTAAAAAGGGAGGGAAAGACAAAGTTAGGCAGAAATTGAACAGCACCAACAGGTAAGTAAGCAGGGCAATTTAGAAAGAGGAACTACAGTGATGGAATCAAATCAAAAAGGCTTAGGACCAAAGTCAATCGGTCCCACCAGCTCAGGGGAAGAAGATTCCTGGAGAATCCTCTCTGTCATTGGAGTTGGGGTCCTCTTCCGTCAGCTCCTCGTTGGTTCTTTCGTTCCAGTGGCGACTCTGCCTTTCCAGACCCAGAGACCTACATTTTATGCAGTTTTCCCCCATTCACACAGCCTGGCTATCAATCGCAAAGCAGGGTGGCTGTCCGGCCGGGACAGTCACCACAGCCAATCAGTTCAGAGTGTGACATGGGTCTCCATGGAGACCCTTTGCTGGGAGTCCTAGACCCCTCCCTCACATCCTGCCCCAGCCAGACATACAGGCGCCTAAGGAGGGCTTCTGTGTAGAAGCTCAAAAAAAGACGGTGAACGAAGGAACATAACCTGGTTTGGCGTGCAGAGTAAAACATGAGAAAGACATTTTCAAAAAGAAATGGTGAATAAACCCAGCCGGAACCGAAATAAAACATATATGGTCTAGCGGGTTTAAGTTTGAGGCTACCAAGAAAGCCTAAAACAATACTAAGGTTATTTAAGATAATCCCGGTAGGAAAAATAGGGTAGTTACTACTGCCACTAGCCAAGTCTTGATGAAAAGGGAGTGAAACAATGCTCTAAGAGAAACAGACAAAAAGGGATCAGGAATAACCCTTTCCAGTACTCCATGTAAGATGGTTTGCACTGGGTCTGTGCGTTTAAAAAGACTAATAAAGTCAATGGCAACTTTACTGCCTTGCTATTGTATATATTTCCCCTGTAATTTATGTACTGCTTGTAACTACGGTCTCCTCTGCAACTAAGATGTCTGTAACAAGCGCCACGATGCCTCTGGGCTGATGTGCGCTCAACAAATTTGAATAAATAAATAAATAAATACATGTTCTGGGAGACAGTAGTTAGTCACAGAAAATTGAGTTTAAGTTGGGAAGTCTAAAAGACAGCCCTGTGTCACTGCACTGAAGGTGCTGTGTAATACACAGTAAAATGATGATGCCTCTGGAGCAGCTGAGACTCCACAGTCTATGAACAGAAAAATGTTGAACACACACAGCAAAACACATGTAAGAGTGGGAAAAAAAGGCTCACACGCTTACCAGGTGAAAGAAATGAATCCTAGAAATCCAGCAAAGCTGCTGAGGGACTCAGTAGGTAAGGGAAATTAGCCATTCTGGAGAATTCTGCCTAACATGCATTATATAACAAAGCAATTGTCACCTGTCAGTTTAAAAAGTGTCACTTTCCAAAAACGGTTTTATCTCTTGTTTGGGGAGGGAAGATTGCATTTAAGCTCTAGACATTGGGCCTCATTACGACCCTGGCGGTACGGGGTAAATGGCGCCGTAAAAGGTGCCGGCGCCGTTTACCCTGTACCGCCTCATTATGAGGTCCCCTCGATGGACCCAGGAAGCAACGCCTGGTCAAACCAAGCGTGCTTACCGGGTCCCGCGAGGGGAATAGGGAGCAAACAACGGACCAACTCGTAATGGGCCGTTGTTTGCTCCTTCTCCCATTCCCATTCAGCCCTATGGGGGCTGAAATGGGAATGGGGAAGGACCGGGTCTGTGTCCTTCGAGGGAGGAATTACTCGGCCTTCCAAACTTGGAATGGGCCGGTTATTCCTCATTCTGAGGACCCGGACCTGGATGCAATTTCGGCGGCAGCCATGCCGCCAATAACGGCATGGCTACCGCCGAACTCGTAATGAGGGCCATTGTCTTTCATGCCTGAATACCTGCTGACTAATTACATCTGTGTAGGATTGCTCATTTGTATTTAAACAAAACTTTGCAGGGGGACTCTTAACCTAAACGCTATCTGTTCACAAACCAAAACTGTTCTTTATCCTGTGTTTTCTATTCTGCATCATTATAAGTGAATTCAATTGCTTGACTTATATTGTCACTGTTAGGTGATTGCTGTCCCATATATATATATATATATATATATATTACATGGCCACGGTAGTGGCCATGTAGTTATGGTTAAAATGGTGTTTCCATAGGAAGAGCACTTTTTGGGCGGCTTATATCTTCGCTTCCCCTGGACGAATCCTCACCAAACTTTGCAAAAAATGTATATGGCCCACTCTGAATTATCTGCAAAGTTTGGTGAGGATTTGTCCAGGGGGGAAAAAGTTATAGGGGGGGTCCCAAAATTTCTTTTTTTCCCATAGACTGAATGGGAAAAAAACTTTACTTGCGCCTACAGCCCAAACCGCTGGACGGATTTTCATCAAATTTGGACCAGGAGCAGCGGCTTGGTCCCGAAAGCATGCTTTTGCAGATTTGGTGAAAATCCGTCCAGTAGTTTTTTTTAAAAATGACCAAAAAGTGGGTCATAAAAAATTAGTGATATCTGTGTTCGGTATTTTCTCTAATGTGGCACGATACTTGGATAAAGAGGCCGGTTGTTATACATGCATACTTGCGTTATCTGCGTACATGGTGTAGTGGGCATCATGTGAGTGGTGCCTTCGGTATCATTGGTTTTATATATGTCATACATATAGTCTACACAATATGGGTGTTCACTTGGTGAAGAGTTGGCTATGGCGAGATTTTGCATTGCCTTATTAGTTTTACAGGTGTACATTTCCTAATGCGAAGGCATTTGCACACACGGCTTGAGTGGTCGCGTGTTTTTTAATCGCCACATACATGCTGTAATTGTTACATGAGGTGAAAAATCCTCACACAGTTGTTATTGTGTGTTTCTTTTGTAGCCTCGTGAATGGCCTAGTGACCAATAGACATTGGGAAGATCCAGCTAACATTACGTGGGCCTTAGGGGGATCCTTTGGTGGTCGCATCCTTTGAAAGATCTCCAAGCTGCACCATGGGTGCTTGTAAGTGGTCTAAGCCCTATTTTTGAAGTATATTATGTATGGACATAGATATGCACACTGAGTATTCGGTTTATCCAAGAATGCTGAGTGGTGTTTTTGTTGGTTCCACAGGTACAGCATACACAATGGTGCCAGTGGAGGATTACTTTCCGCTGTCCCATTCACCTTCCCTTAAGTTGGAATTTGGTGGTGAGTAGGGGCCTATATGTTTATTGAATTTGAACACATTGTGACATTATGAGTCACCGACTCTAAGAAATAAGGATGACACTGTGGTTTTTATCATTACTTTTTTAGATTTACTACTGGCCCATACACGTTGAGAACAGGGCGGAGAATTTACTCCAAACCCTACGTCCTGAAGAAGGTCTCCGACCGAAACACGTGTCGACGCTTTTCTGTGAGAGATATCTGGTCAAATTTGGCATCAGATACACAACGAGACCTGATATTATGGACTGGGTCACTGTTTGATGTGATAACTGAAAAGATTTGGTGTAACAATATTTCCAATGATTACTGATGGGTGTTTTTAGATTTGAATGTCTGAATGAGTCCTGTATGTGGTTATGATTGATGGTATGAATTGATTGTTCTTATCAATTTTTATGATATTAAGATGAATTTTCCTTGTGATGAGTTTACTGAATAAAATTTGATATGTATTGAAATTTAGTTAGTGTCATCCCATTCTACTGATCCAATTTTGGATATCTGTAGTGCCATCAATGGGAAATGAGGCATAGAGCGTGCCAAGGTTTTTGAGGTGAACCTACAATTAGTAGTTAAATTTTATCGTTATTGAGGCAGAGTAATAGGGATGAGAATTTAGGGATAGGGATGGGGATGAGAATTTGGGTGTCATCAGCAAAGTTAGCGTAGATAATACCAAAGGATGTTGAATGGGGTTTAGTGTAGGTGTTGTATACCCTGAAGCAGATGTGGAGAGGAGTTGAGAGTTGGCGTGCTGCAGCATACTGGGATCTTCTGTTTGATCTACCCACCTATCGTTGTGCTCTCTCCCCACCTATCTCCTCACTCTGGTGTGGTGTTGTGTGTTGCAGTGCAAATATCTCAGAAACGCCGCATCCTAGGGCCTTGAAATGTGGTTTTTGAGATCCCATACAGGCCTCTGAGTTTTGTTCCTGGTGCGAGAGGCTTAGAATGAGCTTTGTCCGGTCCTTCTACAACCACATTGATGTTTCATGATTTTATACATTGTGGTGTAAATATCTCAGAAACAGTGCACCTTAGGCCTTTGAAAAAAAAATGTTAGGTACCATAAGGACCTCCAGTTTTGTTCCTCACATTGAGTCTCTTGAAATTATGCCCTCCTTGATGGTGCGCAGCTTCCAGGCAACCGCCTCACGTGTGCAGGGGCTAAAACCCGAGGAACAGGATCCATGTGTAATCTAGCTAGTGACGTCCGTGGGTCCTCACAGGTAACTATGCAAAATGGGTTGCAGATTGGTGGAACGGTGCAGGATTGTATAAGGAACAAACAAACTAAAGAAACACTATTTTATATATATAGATATTTGTGTAATCCACCTTGACGCCTTCTCCAGTGTTTTGTGTGATAAGTCAATTAAAGGTCATAGGGGGCTTTCCTAATAAGGTCAGGGAACTCTGGGGTGACTTTCCATATCTTTCTGCATCACTGAGTACTTTATTTCTACCACAATATGCAGAGCAGTCCATAATTCCCATTCCTCTAATACTTGACATCATTCGACCCTCAGTGGCAAGTCCTAGAACAGTTATATCTAAATATGTGAACCCGTACGTCTGAACTATATCAACAAATATGAAACCAGTAGTTTGTGGCCAACTAATATTTGAATCAGTTTACCATAAATCTGTTTCATCACCAGCTGACCACCTATTTTCAAATGTACGCGTATATGCAGGTTTTTATTCATGTAAATCTGCACCAGGTGGGATATATATGTTGTCTTATTGGTTAATGACTATGAACTTGAAATGTGATGCCATTAACTGTAAACCTCCTAGCCAGCTGGTATGCCAGCCTCCTTCCAAATGTGTCAAGAGTTGCAACATTCCTCATCATGCTGCTGAGAAAATCACTTTTATTGCCGTCCATAAAAAACAAGATTGGGCTATGAGTAGGCATGGGGTAGGCATTTCCCTAATGGTACTAAATAGTCATAAGGAAGTACCAGCTGTAAAATGATCTGAATACCTGGTCATATGATAGAAGTGCCTATCAGGTGTCTACGTAATAACTACACACAAGCTAAAAATGATATTTATCCAATGCTTGTTTTTTAACAGGACTTCAATGCAAGGAACAGATGCAACACTACAAATTATGTTAGAAATCAAGTGGGTGGATGCTCTCTTGTTTAAGACATGTGCATTACAG
Source organism: Ambystoma mexicanum (assembly GCF_040938575.1). NCBI lineage: Eukaryota > Metazoa > Chordata > Amphibia > Caudata > Ambystomatidae > Ambystoma > Ambystoma mexicanum. Next base: position 254,901,668 of record NC_090936.1, read on the forward strand.
TAGTAGTATATTTACATCTCCAAATAAGCCATTTGTTCTAAGAAGACTGCTTTGAAATAACACTGCCAGGCTATTTACAGCAACAAAGTTTGGTGTTACTGAGTGATAGAGCTAGCTCAAAGATTTGTTTTTGGTATGGAATGGCAGGTTAGTGTCATGAATTCCCATCTCCGACAATGGTCCATCTGGTCTTGGTAGAAGTTTGCCCTTCCTTCTAAGGCCACCTTAACCCACTCCAAGGTGGCACCTGCTGTGAGCTGGAAGCTAGCATATGTGCCAGGCCCATAATGGTGTTTTGTTATGTTTTCCATAAATTGCAGCCTCAGTGACCCCAGAACCAACACATCAAGGAATAATTGCTGGCAACAGGAGCAGAATGCCACATCTCAACGCTAAGCTATCCTTTGCCCTAGCTTAGAGATCTTTGTTCTTTGCTCCATGTTTCCTTGCTGCTCTTCCCTTTCGCTCTTGGTTGGATCCTCTTTATTTTTCTCTTTATGGCTACCTGTTGTTTGTTTGCTGGCTATTCATCTTTGCCTATTCCTGTGTCGGACATCTCCTTCAGGAATCCCCCTTCGGTTCCCATTGTTTCTCTGCTGCAAGACTTTATTTATTTTATTTATTTATAGTTTTCTGTAGCACTCTTAACCTGTGAGCGTCTAGGCACTAGTACAGCTTAGGCAGTTACAACAGTTAGCAGCAGTTAGCAGGCGAGGGACAGTTAACAAAACTTTCTGCAACCTTTACCCTGCTTCCTTGATACTTGAGAACTCCTGGCTGGAATTGTCCATCTCTCCATTGAAACGTGCAACACCTTTCAGAAAATAGATTTTTTGCCTTCTTGTATTTTTTTTTCATATTCTATGTGGAGGCTCCCTCCAGGTATTACCACACTTATGTACATATCCAGCAGGTAGGATAGCATCCAAAGAGAGATGTCCTTTTCTACAAGACTCTTGTTTTCGACAAAGTCACCATCAAAGCTTGTCACCTGCCTTCTCTCCTCGCGTCATGACTCAGGTGAGCTCAAAACTGTTGGGGGTGGGGATGGGTATAGGTATTAGCATTTCCATGGCTTATCAATGGGCGAGTAAATAAACAAACGTCCATAAACTGTGTGTCCCTCCTCACATTCCATCTCTTTCCTCTCATATTGTAATGCCATAATAAGCCAATGTCTTTGGTTTTGGCAAATAAACCATTGTTATATTGGATTAAATTATAGTGTGCACCTGAACTGGGGAAATACAGAGATGTCATTATCAGCCTTCTGACTGTCGTGGGATCAGGCTCTCTGCCCTGGCTCAGGTATATTCGTAATGGCTTAGCAGGTTTGGACATGGATATAATCTGCTCAAACCCTGCAGGTTTGACAACCGGTGTAAAGGAGATGGTGAAAAAAGGGTTCCACAAAGCAACCGTCAATAACATGAGATGGGCCTATACCAAACTGAGTAGTGGATCTCTGTACATTGAGGTAAAACCAACAGATGGTATTGAGCCTTAACTAGATTGTGTTGGCCCTGGATTTGTCTGAGCTTTCTATATTCAGCTCCGTAATAACACACTAAAGGTGACACATTTACAGCTAAGTGTTCACGCTTTAACGATTGTCAATGTAAAGTCTGTGTTTCCCCTCAGGAATCGATAAAACATTTCATATTGTTTTGTTCTGGGTATAGGGACTTTAGGGAGTCTAATTTGCTGCCACTTTTTAGGCTGAGGGATGTTAGATCGACAGCTGCCGCTGTATTGTTTTGTAAAACCACAAATAATTTGAATGCAATTTATTTTATATCGAAATATGTTTTTAGAGCCTGGTTGAGAAGAATAAGTATTCTTAGATCAATGTGATGAATTTTATCGATTATCTCTGCACTGATGTTTGAAAATATTCATGCTAGGATGGGTTTTAAATGTACATATTGTTGAGGAACTGTATATTGTTTTAATATTGCATATGTAATGTTTGTTGTGTTTTTGCTTTTATGGTTTTTACAGCTGAATAAAGCTATGTTTGAACACTAAACAGAAACATTTTTAGAGTCAGTGATGTGAAAAAATGAAATGAGCACCAAACCCAGTGTGCATTATTTTCTTAGTGATTCAAGTATACAACCCTTTTATAACAGTTGTAAAATATAAAGCGTGGTGTTGTTATGTAACCATTATGTTATTTCTTAATGTGATGCAAATCCGGCTAGGACTTTAATATGTGCTATTTATATAATTCCTCTTTCTCATGGGGTAACCTTCTGTCAGAAGAAAAGGTAGTTGGTTATTCTAGGTTATGATAATGTGCTTTGCTTAGTAAAACAATAAGTACATCAATAAAACAAATAACATGTTTATTATGATTCTAATATATACTGATCATGATCTGCAGAAATACATATTCCAATATGTTAAACAGAACCAGTTTATATATTTCCCCATCCGACTCAAGTCATCTATTCATTTGTGTGACAATATAGGTTACCCCTGGCATGTTTGGAATCACTAGCTGAACTAATCAAACATTTAGAATCTAGAGGAATCATTAGGCCTATTCATAGTACATCAAATACCCCATATTAGAATTAAACAAAACGGTACCTGTTTCAAGGTGGACCCTTCCCTTTATTGATCAGTGTCTTGCACAGGTTCACGGGTCAAAGGTCTTTATCACATTAGACATTAAAGCTGGATACTCGTGTGTGACACTAGCTGAGGATATATTAAAATGTGTTTGCATTTTCTTTTGACAAATCACAATATGAGTGGTCCCAGACCCCTTTTGGGTATGTCAATAGTTGGAGTGAGTTTGGGATATTCCTGAGCAAGGCACTCCAGGATGCAGCTGAAAGGGGGACAATAGTTTATGTGGATGATGTGCGAATCAAAAATTAAGATCTGAAAAGCCACTTCAATGCGATTAGACATGTGCTTGGTCAGCTACAAAAGGCTTGGGCAAAAGTATATTTACAGAAAGCACAGTGGTGCAGAAAAAGGGTAAACTTCCTAGGTCATGAAGTGACAGAATATGGATTAGCCCCTCAAAGAAAATGTGGAGGTGATCCCACTAATTTGAAAAGTTTAAATAGTTTGTTAGGAATGACAAGTTACAAACGGATATTTATTGAGAATTATGCAGAGATTACACAACCTTTAACATGATTACTGAAGCAGGGCGTACCCTGGAAATGGGAAAAATAACAACATGAGGCAGTAGCCAAGCTAAAAGAGTGTCTAATAAAAGCACCATGTTTGGCATTCAAGTGAAAAAACAGGATTTCTTTGTAGAAATAGGATTTACAGATCAATGCATGTCAGCAGTGTTATATCAAACACATGGTGTGAATAACAAAACCATTGCATTGGCTAGCAAATCATTGTCACAGGTAGAGACACAATTTAGTGAATGTGAAAAAGCACTTCTGACCACTGTCAGGCCGTTACAACATTTCTGCATCATACTTCAAGGGGAGCGGGTGATTGTTGAAACAAATCACCAGCCTCTGCAATTTTTGAAAAGAAAATCAGATCAGGGAATTTGGCCCAGTCAATCATTTCTTCCTGGACATTAGCACTTCAGGGATTTCCTGTAGAAGTAGAGTATGGACGAAATAAAAAGAGCCCAGTTGATCAAGGACTAGCAGAGTTGCATGATTGTGCAGCTGTATGTGCACCTGATGACAATGAGCTAGAAACAAGTTTGAATGAATTTATGCAGTCCCCACACAAAGCATTCAACAAAGAAACATTTGAGGATTTACCAACTGTATGTGTAGATGGGTATGCATACATGTAGAAAATGATATAGAAAAAGAGTTTATAGCCGGATTCGGAAACATATGGTTTAAATGTGACAACATTCCAAGAGTAAGCATGAGTATAGGTCCCAGAAGAAGTCAAGTGGCTGAACTGGCCGCTATTTATAAGGCAATATCTACAGCGGTAGAAAATACACTCAAAGAAATAGTTGTAGTAACTAATTCTGATTATGCGCAAAATTGTTTTGTGGCGTATTTACCTGGCTGGAAAGGGAAAGGCAAGCTCCCCTATAACAAGATGCCACTAAAACATGGCAAGATGATTCAAGCTCTAGACAAGCTTGTGTCAGAAAATGACCTGATAATCCATTGGAGGAAAATATGTGGTCATTTGAAAACACCACATGAGGATAAGGAGAGACATGATAAGGTAAATCAATTAGCCAAAATTATAGCTATACATGGGGAGTTAGTTCCTATTGAACACCTGCTTGGTGAAATATAGGTAGATGCGATAACACACTCCAAGATTCCAAAAGCAGTTTTGTTACTCCAGATCAGGACCTGATCAAAGCACAAAAGGAAGACCTTATCCTAGGCCTATTTTATAACCATTTGCTAGATGCAGAACAAAATCCTCTGACTGAAGATTACTGCAAAGGAAAAGAAGAATTGAGAGTGTTGTTAAAAATCAAAAAGAAAATTAGCTTACAAGACGGACTGATGATTAGAGAATCTGTGACAGGCCAAATCCAATGGCTAGTGCCTTTATCATTTCAGGGATTGATGTTACATCATGCCCAAGATGCAATAACTGCAGGACACAGATGTTCACAAAAAACTTTGGAGACTTTAAAATATTTAAAATATTATGCCAATTGGCCACACCTGTCCCAAGATGTTGAGCTCTACACCAGATGGTGTTTAGTGTGTGCACAGTTTCAACCTGTGTCACCAGCTCATAAAGCACCATTGATGAAAAGGAGCTTGACACTCCCCTGGTCTGATTTACAAGTCGACCATATTGGGCCTGTAAGAAGATAAGCAACGTGAAACAGGTACATGCTGACGGTAACTTGTCTAATGTCGAAATGGGTGGAGTGCATTCCAGTTCCAGACTCAAGTGTGCAAACTGCGGCCACTTTACTTGTAAATCATATTTTTTCGAGATGTGGTTCACCTCAAAGAATAGAGTCAGACCGTGGAAGTAATTTCACTAGTGCATTAACCCCTTAAGTACAAAGGAAGATTATGCTTGTCCTTTTTGCATAGACTTGCATAATAGCCTGACACGTAAGGGGTTAATAACAAAAATATGGCAAATATTGGGTGTGAAGGGGGAGTAGAACGGTGTAACAGATCGATAGTTGATATGTTGGAAATATTTGTAGCTGAGGCAGGATCTAGTTGGGATTTGTGGCTTCCTTTGGTACTAATGGCTATCAGGTTGACACCCTCTAAATCAACGAACCTCAGTCCCCATGTAATATTGACAGGAAGGAAAATGGTTCTGCCACAACACTTACTACAAATGAACAGGTGATGGTAAATGCGTCCAAAATTCATGAATATGTGGAGGAATTGAGAAAGCACTTGCAATATGCGTTTGCATTTGTGAAGCAAAATTTGGAAAAGGCCTCTGTGCAAAGAAATATTATGATAGCAAGGCATCTGTGAGAGAATATGAAGTAGGAGACCAGGTATACAAATGTAAGTTTTGAAAGTAGAAACATAAAAACTCTAAATTCCTTACAGCATGGCAAGGGCCATATAGAATTGTAGATAAGGTTTCACCTGTGGTCTAGATAATTGCTAAAAAGGAGGCAGAGTTAACAGTGGGAGCGTTTGTCCATGTTAATCAAATTAAGCCCTTTCACCCAAAACATGAAGTGAAGAGACTAGAGCGAGTTGAAACTAGCAGGGAGTAAACAAAAAAAAGAAGATATTTTCCATAGCAAGTGATTAGGTGTAAATAATGTGAAGATATCAAAAGGAGTTTGAAAGTGGTAAAAAAGAAAATATATATAAATCAAGTTAGTGAACAAAAATACAAATAGACAAATAAGGAAAAGGGTTTTGTGTTTGAGGCTGTTATCTGAAAAATACCATGTGATGTTAGTATGATTACTTCATGTTGATTTTGGAAAATGTCTTGGCTGCATGGCATGTTATTTCTATAATTTTAGTTTTCCTTGTCAGTGACAGATCCTTGGAGCGCCGGATCCCTGCAGGATATCACTGGACCGAAGAAGGGCGTGAAGATAATGATCCCAAAAGATGTGAAGGTGATGATCCCAAAAGATGTGAAAATGATGACCACGAAAGAAGTCCTATGAAGTCCCAGAATGGAAGTGTTCCACCAAGAACGGTTTCCTGTATGAACTATTTTTACAAAAACTAATTTTATCACAAACTATTGTATTTACAACGACTATTTTTATCAAAGAGTATTTTTTAGCACAAATTGAATCTTATCACAGATGAATTTCACTGAAACCAAAGTGTCCATTTTTGTTGGATGCATGATAATGCTCTTCTTTGGTGTTTTGTAAAAAAATAAAAAAATAAAAAATGCATCACCAATTGAAAAAAGACAAAAAGATAAAGGTGATCAAGTGATACAAAAAATAAAACATAATAAAAGAGAAATTCAAGAAAAAAGAACACATCACCAATTGAAAATGATAAAATATTAAAGCTGGTCAAGAGAAATAAACACAAAAAATTACATTTGTATTTTTGTAATGATTTTTGTATTTGTTTTAATGATTTTGTTTCTTTTTGCTCAAGGCTCACTCTTTTGCTCAAGACAAGAAATGTATACGTAATGTTTCTCATGTATTAATATTTGCCATTTGCGTGTTATTTATTTTCGACTGATAAGAGAAGATCGAATTGTGAGAAGCCCATGTGTTTTAGAACATCTGTGTTTGTTTTTCCTGCAGTGATTTCGGGTTACATCCCAGCAGTAAAAAAAGGACACAGTGTAGGAGTAGCGGTTCTGAATTTTAGCAGTTATGTTAATCATTTCAGCATGCACAGGTTAGCGTGGGTTTGAACTGCAACTGGGGCCCAATCTGTGAAACACATTACTGGACTTAAGAGTGTGACTCTAGGGCAGAATTAAATAGATGCCAATGCACAGAGCACATGCTTAAAATTGCACTTTGCTTCAGGATGATATTCCAATAAACTGAGCTGCACTGTATATAATACTAACATAAAATTAACATACTAATTTAACCCAAACCCTGTTTACATGTAACTGAATCCCTTAATAACATTTAGTGCAAATGAGTCCATGATGAAATAAGCTGAATGCAGATTAGGAAAATGCATGATTCTCTGGAAATGGGAATTTAAACGTGCATGCTGGATCTGCGCTTGGTGATAAACTAAGAATAATTTGAAGATTTCTTCTACTGAAAACAGGGAGTTTTATTAGGGCAGAAAGCACAGGAAATATGTATCCTTTGCTCTCCAGGAATGAAATCAAATGCCATTTCAGTGGAATGATCTGTCAAGGGGAGGTGTTTTCCTTGACTGAAAAAGGGGTATGTCAAAAAATGCTTCAGCAATTCAGTTTGTTTTATGTGCTGTCTATTTTTAAAGTGCATTCAATACTGCATTAATATTTTCTGAATCTTACTGTGTTTTTTAAAAGCGTATTTCTCTCGCCAAATTCCATGATGCCCAGGATAGTTGGCAAGACTCTGCACAGAGAAAGCGCTAAAAGCTATTGCACTGTAAATTACAATGTGGGCCTAAGTGTCATTCTGTGTAACTTGCATATTGGTATGTTACGATAGAAAAACTGATTCCAATGTAACTTTTAGTTTCATTCCATTTATTCCACATTCAGTTTCTTTTATTTGACATGCTTAAAGAGACAGATGCACAGTAAGAAATGTTCTGAAAGTAAAGTAGCGGCTGTGAGCTGTTCATCTAGAGAGATTGAATGATTGTGCAGTATTTCAATTGCATGCTTTGCCATTGTTGAAACTCAGCCAAAAGGGTATAGTGTGGTATTGTACATAAGGTACAAAAGGAGGGCATAAGCCATCCATACAGAGTCTATGAACTCCAGTATTTTGTTTGTTGTTAGTGACCATAATAAACATAATTATTAGGTAGTATGCTGAAATTAGTCTCACCACCATAAAAAAAAACCCAACATGTTACCACAATATATTGCCATGGATTATAAAATACCACCAAATACCATCATAATAAGGAAAATATAACAAAGTAATAAATATAACCCCAAAATATATCCAACAGTGCCATTGGGCATGGTTCTGTACTTGGTTGCTGGTCTTTACCCTAGAGCCTGGAGAGAATCAATGAAAGGAAGCAAACAGGGTTCCTCAAGAAGTCATTGTTCAACTATTGATCAAGTCTGGCTCTAACAAGTGAAGCAGTGTTGTTCAAGGTATAGGCTCACACATTTTTACAACAAATAAAAAGAATATTTAGTCTAGAGCAGGTTTCATATGTTTTACTTGTGATAGCTGTATTATGCATTTTAAATATTAAAATATATTGCAAAGCAGGCAAAATAAAAAAAAAACAGGTGTTTAGGTCATGTCATTTGAGAATCACTAATCTGCATCATTTGCACTTCTCCTGATGATACCAATACAGGTAAACAATCCGCGCATTGTAGCAGATGCCATATAAATCAGCAAATGCATTCTGTCGAATATTGGTGAGCAATACATGGATATCTAATAGAATCTGCATATTCCTTACCACTGTTAAAGCAAGCTTCTCAATTTTATTGATGAAATCTGTTATTTACCATGGACTGTTAAAGATAGATTGAAATGGATTAAAAATGTTGTTTGCAGGGAATGATTAGTCTTTCCAATGGTTTTTCAAACAGTGCATGGCAGTAAAGCGTGATGTGGGTTAAGAAATATTTGACACTTTTTAAAAAAATGTTCTTCAGCTCCGAGCCAATTTGAATAACTGCCTTAATGATTGTTTAGATTTAGGGGATATGAGCACTATAACGTTTGACATAGCTGGCTTTTTTTATCAGTAATATTCTTGCAAGCAGCAGCATAGATAAAGTAACATTGTCTTCTTTAGCTATGCTTTCCTGACTTGGTCCTCATTGACTGAATAGCCAACCTCACATTCTCCCACTGTAGAGGGGAAAAGCAGGAGGGGATGTTATGAGGGTAGAGTAGAATAGTTAAGCCTATGAAAGAGAAAGTGGTTGTTGGGGAGATGGTTTAGGAAGGAAGACGAGTTGGGCATGATAAAGAGAGAGAGAGGAAATAGAATAATAGTGAAGGAGAGATCAGGGACAAGAGCAGCAGAGAGAGAAAAAGAAAGAGAGAAAATGAGAGAGGTGGAGCAAATGTGATTTTCTTTGGCATGTGTGTGGTTCTGGGACATGTATTTTGTTCTGCTGTGTTTTATTTTATTTTATTTTTATTTGTATTGTTTAAAGCGCAGTCCTAGATACAGTAGCGGTGCACTGTACAGAGTGTGGGTAGCCAGCATTTGTGTTGCCATCTTTTAACAGTAGTGCAGTACTGTGAGGTCTGTTTGTCAGTAAGTGCATCCATTGGAATTAGTCCTTGGTCAGGTGTTGTTGTGAAATTGGAGAATTGTGGAGGCATTCCGAGCCGACACCGAGATCGAGTTTCAGAGGGTGGGTATATGAAAAGAAAAGGATTGTTTTCTGGTCCTCTCTTTGTGGACGAGTTGTGATTCAAGCCGGTTGGTCAATTTGATGCGCGGGGAGCATGTGCCATCATATATGTGGAGCTTAGTTGCTAGTTCCGCTGGTGGCCTACTCATGACTGCTTTGTAGATGATACATGCAGTCTTCAACAGTATCCTTGCTTCGAGTGGAAGCCAATGTAGTTCATGTAGGATGGAGTAATTTGGTCAAATATCCATGCTCCTGTAATAAGACGTGCTGCAGCGTGGTGGACTGCTTTTAGGGGAGCCAAGTGAGCAGCTGGTAGCCCTTTCAGGAGACCATTTCCTCCATCGATGTGCAGGACCACATTGGCCTGCACTACTTTCCGGAAGTCCTTTGGTGGGATGGAGGGTCTGATTTTTGGTAGGGTAGAGATTCTGAGCCAGGCTATTTGGGCCTTCTGGGCTCTGTGTTTCTGGAAGGACAGGCTGCTGTCAATGGTGAAACCTAAGGCATTTGCTGAGTCTGAGAGGTGTGGATCAAATCCTTATATGCACATATCATCATTGAGCCATTAGTGGAAACGTTTTTTAGCAGGCAAACCAATGAGGACGAATTCAGTTTTGGATGGGTTTAGTTTGAGGTAGGCAGTCAACATCCAGGACTGGATGAAGGCAAGGTAATCGCAGAGATGGATGATGTCCTGCACGTTATTTACTCTCATTTGCAACTGAGTATCATCCACATATTGGTGGATGGCTATATTGGGATCTTTGAGAATAGTGCCCAAAGGTTCCATGTAAAGGTTAAAAAGGATTGGTTGATGAGAGGATGGAGCCTTGGGGTAACCTAGAAGACCTGGAGCCTGTTAGAATGCAACAAGTTCATTTGAACAGCCTGGTGTCTGCCTGAGAGGTAGGAGGTAACCCAATTCACAACAGTGGCAGAGAATCCCATCTTGTCAGCAAGGAGAGAGAGAAGGATACGGTGGTCGACAGTGTCGAATGCATTTGAGAGGTCAAGGATGAAGAGGAGGCATGAGTCGCCCATATATAAGATTTGGAGGGCATCATTAAATTGGAGATGTCTGCAATGAAAGAGCCACTCATGTGAGGTGGTCAGCAGATGAGGTGGAAGATGATTGATTCCTTGTGCAATAGAGGGAACTGGCAGGTGAGTGATTCAAATGAGCTTGTACTTTGAGCGGGGATGATGGAGCATGGCCAATCGCACCTCTGGATTATTGCCAACCCGCCTCCTGCCCTTCCTGGCCATTCAGCATGTTGATGGAGTAGCCTTGGGGTAGGAGGATGTCACACACAGGTGGGGAGGTTGAGGTAAACCATTTTTAAGTGATGGACAGGGCATCCGGTTGTTGTACGAGATGAGGACATTAATCTCTGCAGCATTAGCGATTGCTGAGCGAGCATTGATCAACATGAGATGACATATGCATGTGGTCTGTGGGTGTTGGATGGGGGCAAGGGCAACATTGATTAGGTTTGCTAGGGTAGCTTGACAGGGCTGCCCAGGGCACTTGGCCATCAAACCCTAGTTAGAGTGGGGATTGGCTGTGGAGGGAGGAGATACATTGTGATGTATTTTGTTCATAGCATGATGTCTTATGCATTGAGTGTTGTTTGCATTGTGTGATGAATCTGTGATATGTGGTGTTTGTATAGTGTTGTGACAGGTTTATATGTGGTGTGTGGTATGTGTGCTGTGTGTTATATGCATTGTGTCTTGGTATGTATGTTGTGCAATGTCTATTTTGTGTTAAAGAATTAGTGGTTATTGTATTCAACATTTGATGTACTTTGTGCTGTGTCATGTACATTATGTGAAACAGGCGCAATGTGTGTTGTGGTGGGTTGTGTGCAATGCTTGCATAATTTGCTGTGGTGTGTGTGTTGCATGAAGTGTGCCATTTATGTCTATTGTGTGTGTGTGGGTGTGTGTGTGTGTGTTTGTCAGAAATCTGTCAGACTTTGGTTTCACTTATAAATGTGACCTCTCTCTAACTGCCCAAGTGAGCTCAGTTGTCCGCTTTTAGTTTACTCAACACAAACTTCTGCTGGCAATTCTCTAGTATTCACCTGATTCGATAATGGGAAGAGTCTGTTTTTTGGTGCCAATCTACCATGATCCATTACCCCCAAAGGGCACACCATGCAAGTGCCAGCCAGGATTCTACATCACCTTGATTGAAGAGATTGCACTTCCACATTCTTCTCGTCTCTCCACTGACTCCATATTCCAAAATTCCCAAAGAAGTCTGGTTAAAGGTTATTTGCACTATCCATAAGCTATTTATGAACATGGGTTTTCTCATCTGTAGTTTCATCCCTTCACTCTTTGCAGAACAAATGTGCTCCACTGATGCTGTCCTTTTATGTGTCCCAAAAACTAGCAAGACCAAAGGAGGACCTTGGGGCCAAGCTGTGGAACTCTCTCCCCCCTTACACATGGTCTCTGACTCAATTTCTCAGGTTCAGCATCAGCCTTCAAACCTACTTCTTCCGAATGTCTCTCTCCTGATCCCCTTTTTTGTTGAGCATACAGCTCGTAACAAGAACAGAGCATTGATAAATATATAAATAAAGGCAACACATCCCAGTATCTGACACTACTAAACAAATTATTATCTGTATTTGTAGAGCGCACGGTCGCCCAAGGGCATCATGGCGCTAGAGAGGAGAGGTGTTCACGGGGAGGAGAGCCAAAAAAGTAGAGAGCTAAAACAGAAGGGTCTTAAGTGCACTTCTAAAACCAAGGTGGTTAAGAACATTCCTTAGTACTGAGGGGAGATTTGTCCAGAGTTTAGCAGCTGCGATCGAAAAGGCCTTACCGCCAACCCTTTCACAATTAAATCTTGGGACAACAAGAAGATTAGCAGTGGAAGAACGTACATTGCGTTCAGGTAGGTAACGGGAGAATTTATTCTGCAGAAACTCAGCTCCTTGGCCGTGAATAGCCCGGTAGACAATACATAGTGTTTGAAATGGACACACTGGCCCACCAGAAGCCAGTGAAGTTGGCAAAGCACTGGAGAAATATGAGCTCCATAGGGAGTGCCAGTGGCTAGTCTGGCCGCCAGGTTCTGTATGCGCTGAAGCCGCTGTATTAGGCCAATCGGCTGTGACAAATACAAAGAGTTGCAGTAGTCCAAACACGAAAGAACTAACGCAGCCACCACGGGGGGGGGCGAATGGCTTCCGGCATCATGGGTAAAACCCTCTTCAGAACCCTGATCTGATGGTGGGTGGCTTGGCACACAGCTGTCACTTAGTTAGACATAGAGAGAGAGGCTGAGAGAATAACACCCAGGTTTTTCACTTTGCTTACTGGACTAGGAGGGGGCCTAGAGAGATGGGCCAAAAAGCAGAAGTCCACAGTGAGGGATCCGGGGGATAGCCCACCACCAATACCTCAGTTTTGTCACCGTTAAGTTTATCCAGTTCTGATCCATCCAGTCACCGACGGCCCTCAAGCAGTCATAAAGGCATGACGACACCTCGGCTTGATCTTGATCTAGCCGGATCAAAATTTGAGTGTCGTCAGCATAAGATTAACAGTTGAGGCGTAAGAACGGATGAGGCAGACCAAAGCCCAAATATAGATGTTAAACAGGATCCGGGAGAGTGAGGAACCCTGTGGGACACTGCAGGTGAGAGAACAGGATAAGGAAAGAAAAGGGGGCATAGCAAGAGTTTGTGTGCGGTCTGAGAGAAAAGATGTGACCCATGCAAGGACTGGACTGGATATCCCTATCTGGGCCAGGCATGACAGCAGAATGGGGTGGTCAACCGTGTCAAACATGGCTGACAGATCTAGCAAAATCAAAGCACCGACTCCACCTGGGTCAACTAGCCTGGACATGTCGTCCTGAACGGAAACCAGCACACTTTCAGTACATCTCCCTGGTCTAAAGTCTGCCTGCGCAGGATTGAAGATCTTAGAAGATTCCAGGAAAGAGGATAGGAGGGGAGTGATTCCAAAAGTTTGGACAGAAAAGGAAGCAGGGAAATAGGGCGAAAGTTAGCCTTGACTGTGGGGTCAAGTGAGGGCTTCTTGAGAAGGGGGATAACCCTCGCAGATTTCAACTCCAAAGGAACCAGTCCTGATTGACAGGAATCATTGATGGCCGAAGTAATATCTGCCAATAGATCTGGGGCGATCTTCTTCATAATGGTAGCGGGAATAGCATACTCGGAGGAGGATGATTTAATTCTCAAGATAGCCGCTATGATCTCTTTCTCAGTAAAAAGAGGGAAAGTCGACCAATTGGCTGAGGAATCAATGGGGGTTGCAGGTAATGACATGATGGCATCCGGAGTCACTATCGCAGGAGATTTCACAATATTTGAGCGGATCACTTCAATTGTATTGATAAAAAAACAAAGCAAGGTCATCGCACAGCTTTTGAGAAGGTTTAACCTTGGAAGTAAGGATCTCAGAAGAGGCCAATGAGTGCACAATGGAAAACAGGGTTTTGGGCTGACATAAGGCAGTTTCGATTTTCTGAGAGAAGAGAGTAACTTTAGCCATTTTAACACTGGCCAGGTAGGTAGAAAGACAGAGTTTGTAAGAATCTCTAAGCACAGGTTTGTAGTTTTTTCACCATTTGCGCTCCGTTTGTCTAAGTTTCAGGCAAGCGGATTTAAGCTGTTCCATGAACCCAGGTTGGGGAGGTAGCCTGCGACCTTGAATCAGTTTTAGTGGGGCGCATACATCTGCAGCGGCCACAAGAGATTGAGAGAGTGATAAACAAAATCACTCAGATGCATACATATCACATCATCAAGCCTGGATTGGAATGTCATAGAGGGTCTCTAGTATTCTGACACCGGGACAGAAGTACCCACTCACCAAAACCACGGAAAAGGAGCAGAGTTCCTAAATGAGAAAATATCAATGTATCATCCAACAAGACCACTCAGATCAAGCAACGGCATTCATCTAGCACCAAAACCATACAATAAAAGAACATTTGGAGGATCATCTTTCTCTCACGTGTCAGCAATAACCTGGAATTACCTACCAAAAAATATACGCAACACATGGGATCATCTGGAATTTACAAAACTACGCAAAACTTGTCTCTATGCTCCAGAACAAGAAGGAAACGAGCGCAGCTCCTGGAGACGCTGGAAATCTGTTTGGAAAGACGCTTTGGTGCCGCTTTACTTCCTTTTGTGCATCTGGACTTCATCTCCCATAAGGCATTGCACACGAGGAGGCGGACTCTACTTAACCTGGAACGCGCGCGCACCGCGCGCGCGCACCCAAGCAAGTCCCCTCAAGTCCCGCTTTGCCGCAGACGCTTTTGCGCAGCTCCTGGAGACGCTGGAAATCTGTTTGGAAAGACGCTTTGGTGCGGCTTTACTTCCTTTTGTGCATCTGGACTTCATCTCCCATAAGGCTCTGCACACGAGGAGGCGGACTCTACTTAACCTGGAACGCGCGCGCACCGCGCGCGCGCACCCAAGCAAGTCCCCTCAAGTCCCGCTTTGCCGCAGACGCTTTTGCGCAGCTCCTGGAGACGCTGGAAATCTGTTTGGAAAGACGCTTTGGTGCCGCTTTACTTCCTTTTGTGCATCTGGACTTCATCTTCCATAAGGCTCTGCACACGAGGAGGCGGACTCTACTTAACCTGGAACGCGCGCGCACCGCGCGCGCGCACCAAAGCAAGTCCCCTCAAGTCCCGCTTTGCCGCTTCGCCGCGCTCGTCGCGGTAAAGCGACGAACTCAGCCTCCTATTTTCGCTTTACCCATTTCCAATTTAGTAGGTAATACCATTACCGTTGACCATGAAACGCAACATAAAATCTTTAACAACCGGCATGCCGCCGGTAACTGAGCTGCATAAATCCAACGGCTCAAGTTGTTCCCAGATCTCCCACTCTGTACCCACAAAAAAACCTCGACTTAGCTCCACACCGAGGACTCGTGCTATAGGCGCAATTAAGAGTCGATCCGAGATGCTGTTAGGAATGGATATCCGTCCCTTTTGTAGAGATTCCAGTCGCACTGAAACTAGCTTACGCCCTATTGGAAACGCCGTTGAAACCTCTTTATATCAGCCAGTAACGGCTTCCTTGGGTTCAAATGATACTACGCATGGCTTGGAGCTGGAATCCTGTACGTCTGCAAAACGATTAACTGACCAAAATGATCCTCTAGCTATTGTGATGGATGTCAGAATTGGTGAGACCTTAAAAACTGGTACAACGCCTGGTCTATCTGTTACCTTTGCGAAAGAAAATGTTTCTCTCACTGATAGTGTCATTCTAACAAACGTTTTAACTGGTGTTCCAGCTTCTCACCCTGAGGCATGTGATATCTCTGTTCCCACTGTTAGTGACCCATTGATTGCTAATCCACTGTTGAATCCAGCTGTTCAGGATATACCTGTTATTGACCTAGATACTATTGCCTCTATTGAGTCATTTCAAGCATCTTCGGTTAACTTGTCTAAATCTCCTGTGCTCTTTACAAACGTCAGTGCTTCAAACTCAGTTGCAAATCTGTCCTTTATAGCTCCGACTCCCAGAAAAATGGTTGGAAAAAGCCCTGCTACTACTGGTGGTCTTGACTCCCAGACTGTCAGTACTAGCATAGCACTTACATATATGAACAATGCTATTCTAGCTCTTGCTAAACTGTTCGAAGTTTTAGTCGTAAAGGCAGAAACACACTCAAATCAGTTTGATCTGTTACTTGATAATCAATTTGCTCTTTTTAATAGACTTGAGAGCCTGGGCCAGCCGGATGCTGCTTTAAATGGTAAGAAGTCTGTATCTTTACAGACATCTTACTTGGATGAACCCAAGGATCAAGTCTATCAACCTATACCATTCATACCTGAACCTATAGTTGACACTATGGAAAATGCAGTCGTGACAAAAACTGACTTGCAGAAGAGACCCATCTACTCCCTTTTTGAGACCAAACCCGTTGTACTTGATCCTCAGAATCCTGAGAAACTTCTGTCTAAAAAGACTTGATTGTTAAATCAGGAAAAAAAATCGAAAAACATCAAATCTGTATCATCTCATACCTCCCAAATTAAAGCTTTCATTAATAAACTTTCACCTCCAGCATCTGCTTCTGCTTTGGCATCTAAAGCCATTACAAGAAAATACTTGCAACAATTGCAAGCAAAAAAAGCTAAGTTACAGCCAGCTCCCATTGTTTCTTCCTTGGCATACAGCCCTTTAAGTGAATTGATTAGTGTGGCCGAGCAGATGTCTCATAAAACCCATATTAAACCAACGCTGGGCAACTGCAATTGCGAAGGGGCTAGTGTATCCAACTCAACCGCAAATAGTCCTATGGGTAATACTTTTGCGGCGCAGAAATCAGATCATGGGGTAATGGGGAGAGAGATACGAAGAGCAGTGGACGAATACTTATCCTCTAAAATAGTCCCTAAACATGTAACATTTGCGCCGCCTATCTCGGCCACTTTGTCTGAATCATTGCCTGTGGTAGCCCCAATCCTGAAAAAATCCAGTCCCCCTGTTTTTGTGGATGTAGCAACTTCTGGAACTCTTGTGCCTATATGCCCGGGCGGAACTGGCAAGGCTAAAACAGACTCACTTGGTGATATGGAACGAATTTTACAATCCACTTTCACTAAGTTTTTGGAAACCTCTTTCGCCCCTCAAACAGTTCAACAACCTAAAATAGGGTTTAGTCCCTGCATAAACCCCAATGAGTTACTGTTACCACCCAAACAAAAACTAACAACTATACGCTCGAAACGTCCGGCAATTCACTGTCTGACCCTTAGTTGCCAGCCACTGCCGGCTAAACAGTATAATCTAAATCGGGCCTCTGTTCTCTCGATATTCCGTGAGATCCCAGAGCTTGATGACATTAGCTCCATAGATATAGATTTGGTGGGGTTCCCAGATTCTTCTAATCAGTCTGTTGTAAATTTATGGATTAACTCAAGGGTGGTTCTTAATACCATCTGGGCTGTGAAGTCACAAATCGCTGATCTTGGCTTCACGGTGCTCCCTATCCCTGATGCCCGTGATAGATCGACCTTGCGTGTAGATACCCCTCAAATCAAACCTTCCACCATCCCTCAAGCTTGCCCTGGAAAACCCTGCATTTGTCAACATCAGAGCAAGCAACCTTAGCATTCATCTACTTTCACATCAGAGTTATTCTTTGCTAGCTGGAATTCCACAGGGAATCGGCACTTACTGAATAATCATTCCCTCCATCTGTTGAAGTATGATGTCATATTGCTCCAAGAAACATGGTTGGTTACATCACCGTCTTGGAATAACTATGATGTATGTTTATTACCTGCTGTGAAGCTCCAAATGGGTCGCCCAACCTCTGGCCTGTTAACAGCTGTTAAACAGTCGTCTGGTTTAAAAATCTTTCCGTGGTTCTGTCCAAATGATTTTATACACATGTCCAGAATTGTATGTGAAAGCTACACATGTGCTATAATTAACATCTACTGGAACCCCCTTGGCATTTCTGACGATTCCTTTATGGAAGCAATATCTAAGGCTTTTGACATAATCACGCTGGATGGAGCTGTAGATATGATCTATCTAGCGGGTGATTTGAACCTACATTGTTTGGGTCCCTTTCTCAAATCCGAACAAAAACGCCTGGATAAGTGGCTACTATTCACTAAATCACGGAACCTCTATATGTTGAACGGTGCACATTCACAGGACATACCACCTAGAGCTACATGGCATCGCGCATGTAGTCATGGGATTATTGACTTCACTTATGTTAACATGTATATGTCAAACATGGTCACATCCTTTCAAATATTAGAATCAGAGATGAGTGACCATAATATCCTGTGTACTACTCTCTGCTTGAACATGTTTGTCTCCAAACCACACTCTTCCTTTCTTAAGGGAACGTATGAGATAAACCCTGCCAGAAACCGACTAAAGTGGTCTGAACATTCTTTGAAGGCCTTTATGATACGTTACCATGGCGAATTAAACAATAATGACGTAGAGCAATCGCCGTCAGACACGGTTTTTTATGATCTTATGCAGCTCTTCCAACCAAATTCTATCATTCATAAATATAAACAAACACCGCATTTGCACATTCCCAACCATGAAATAAGACTCAAAAAATCCAGGGTTCGAGCGGAAAAAAGGCAAGCGCTAAAATTACCGCTAGATCTACGTGGGGCTGCTCTGCAACGTTTACAAACTAGCTACAGAAACTGGGCTAGGGGAATAAAAGCTAAACTTTACCAAACAGATGGGAGAAATATGCTAGTATCTCTAGCATCTAAAAATTCTGCTCAGTCGTGGTATATTATAAATCAATCCACATCAGGCCATCAGGTTGCCTGCCAAACAAATGACGTAACAGAGGATGTGTGGGTACGCTATTATTCGGATCTATTTGCAACTCCGCGATCTCAATCCTTTGCTCCTGAGCTAAAGTCTAATCATTTGTTTTATTTACACTTCGATAAAGAAGACATCTTGTATTATATCAACCATGCAAGCAACTCGCGAGCACCTGGCCCCGATGGCCTATCAAATGCACACCTTAAACAATTTCCCAACATATGGGCAGATATATTATTCATCATGTTTGAATCAATTAACACCTCACAAAAAATTCCGACATCATGGAGACGATCTATTGTTATCCCAATATACAAGAAGGCTGATCGTGCCAATCGTCTAGCTATAGACCCATTTCATTACTTGATGTCTCGGGGAAGATCTATACCCGTTTCATATTGCGAGAACTTAATGATTGGACAAAGAAGCACTTCAAAAGGGATCCGTATCAATCTGGCTTTGTTAGCGGACTGGGGACGATCCCCAACATTATTACCATTAATATGCTGAAGTCTCAATATGCATCGAGGAAACAAACTTTATATTTTGCGTTTATTGATTTTAGTTCTGCCTTTGATTCCATAAACCGAAACCTTCTCTTTAACAAACTAAAAGATCTTGGCTGTCCTTCCTCGCTTTTGGCTCTAATTATTCAATTACACACAGATACTACCATGAGAGTTCGGCTTACAATGCAAGGACTCCTGTCTGCTCCTGTTCCTACTTGTATTGGTCTAAAGCAAGGATGTACATTGGCGGCTTCATTGTTCAATCTTTTTATTCTTGATTTAGGCCTATCATTTCATGGAATTATAGCGGACGCTCCGGAGTTAGGGGGCCAACGTATCCCTTGGTTGCTTTATGCAGACGATTTGGTATTGATATCCCAGACTCCTATAGGTCTGCAAAATCTTTTAGCTGCATTAGCAACCTATGTGGAGGCTAATGCCCTAATAGTAAACCTAACCAAATCCCAGATTATGGTCTGTAGTCCTACTACTAGATGCAAATCTTACAAGGGATTTTGGTCTTTCCAACAACAAACTATGGATATTGTCTCGGAGTATAAGTATCTTGGTGTTTTTATTCAAAACACGGTTAGTGATGGGAAACTGCTACATATGTTAGACTCGAAATTGCTAAATCTGATATCCCAAGCGAAAATCCTACTTTACAAATTCGGGAAATTTACGCTGAAACATATCTTGATGTACTATGAACAAAAGGTTGTCCCTATTTTACTCTACGGTGTTGAATCCAAACTGTATTCCAGGGATAGCATATGGAATAGACTTGAGGCCACCTTTTGGAAAAAGGTTTTGCGTCTTCCGAACTGCACACCGCTTCCAATACTACGGTTCGAACTGGGTTTGAACTCTCTCCATAGTAAAGTTAAATGGAGAATGTGCGCCTTTTTCCGTAAAAGTCTTCTCGGCCTGACCGATAATAATATCTTGAGTACGGTCGCTCGTCACCTATCTGGGTCTACATCTGTTTTCTCGCTAAAATGGAGAAACATTGTTTTGGACACTTTAGTTGGAGCAAATATCTCCTTACAATTTCTTATCGATTATCCGGCACGAGCAAAAAGAAAGTTCCTTAATTGGGACTCGATTACAAATTATGATCTTTGTGTAAAATATAGAGATTTTGATCCTAATCACTTCGGTACTAAATGTCTAGGCCAAGCGGCAGGCTATCTTATGAAATGCCCATCTGCAAACATTTGCAATAAATTCCTGCGGACAAGGTTAAATTTATGGCCGACAAGAGAAATTCTGGCTAGACGTAAACTTATTCCAGCGGACCTCAACTTCTGCCGATTCTGTGAGAAACAAAATGTAAAGGAAACCCTCCAACACATAATTGTGTCCTGTCCAAACTTAATAGCCATTCGTGATAAACATTGTAACAAGTTATTGAGTTTGTATATGGAGAAGAATGATAATGAGATATGGAGTATTTTATTTAAGAATGTTAGATTTTCAGTAATGAAGGCCATCATTCACTTTTTAGAGGCAGTTTTACCTGACGAAATAATGACTTAATTAGCCTTCTTGTGAGTATTTATTTTATATACTCGTGAACTATTATTATTATAATTATTACTATTAACATGGCTCCCATTCTCTATAGATCTAACTGCACCTTCTTAATGAATTTAAATCTCAATTTATAGGTCTATTTTTTAACCATGTTTTGTTTGGTCATTCTTTTCCATCATGTTGCCTTTTGATATTGTATGTATGTCTATATTGTTTTTATCAATTTTATGTGTAACTACTTTTGATTGATTCTGATTGATTTTGAAAAGTTGATGTTTTCAGCTATATCAAAATAAAAAAATAAAAAAAAAAAAGAAGGAAACGACTAGGACTCATAGACTCAGTGGGAAACAAGAATCCCTGGGAGGAACCCACGATCCCTAACTTAACGTTCCATAACTGGAGCGTGAGGGGAGGCCGTCCCGACCACCCATGTCCACATAGCACTAGTCCACAGAGGACAACTAGGTAGGTAAGAATCCCACACGAGATGGACAGGAAGGGACCAGAATCCTCTAAACTAAACATAGCCAAACACAGGGTCGAAGAACACGCCTACATCAGCCATTCCTCACTGTGCCTGCCAAATAGGCGGACAAACTCCAATACCAAACACACAAGATAATTATAGATGTTGAGTTCAGAAACGCAAAGATAAGAGTTAAGGAAAACCTGCTAACCCAAATCTAAAACCTCAGCTTTCTGCATACATTTCTCATACAGAAACTCACACAACCACCTCTCTGCACAACAATCCGCACATACTTCACCACATCACAACAACTGACAAACAACACATAACCGGGCGCAACAGCACATGGGAATTCACACCGACCAGGAAACTGCACTTAAGCTCAGCGAACCGTGCAAACCGTACTGAAGCTACCAGCAGGACATCACAACTCTCACTTTCCTATTCCCACTACTACACCCTACTAAGCCCCCTAGTCCCCTCTTTTTTTCACATCCTCCTTTTCAAATCCGCCAGAGTGCCTGGGCACCACTGCCGTGGTGACAGTGTGAGGTACAAATACCTTTAACATGAATATTAATCCTAGACTGGATTGTGACAGGGAGGCCTCTATTTTTCCGACATCCTGCAAGAACCCTCACTTCACCCACCTTGAGATTTGAACCATGACTAATCACCACAGTCCCGGAGTTCAATGAACAGAAGTAAATGGTGTGCTACACAAATTACACATAACATAGCATAGCACTTTTAAGTAAAGACAAATTATCCATTCTGTGGATGCAGATTCTTTCAATTTTACATACATGCAAAATTTATGGCATAAGGGCATGTGATGGGAGCGGATGTGGTTTAATTTTTCAGTAAATAATCTAATACCACACCCTCCACTATTTGATAATTGATAAAGGAGAGTTATAGCCAACGTCTCTTTTCATCATTTGTTTAGATCTAGATGAGATCACTGGATACATCACCTGGCTGCACTTAATGTCAGTGTGGAAACAGTGATGAAACTCTGCAGATCTGTTCTTTCCTTCTCAAGGTTACTGATCCAAATGCCTGTAGTTTTGAATATTGTCAAGTTTTATTTCTTTATTTTTTCTCTTTTTGGTGAGGCACCGCTCATACCCATCTTTTCGCCACCCATTTCCACTCTTTTACCCAACTCTGCTGATATCACTCATTCATGCCCAAGTCCCTTGTCAAGCTGCAGGAGCAGTAAGCTTCCTTTCCACCAGATGTAACATAATTAATGCTTAGATGGTTAGTGCCAGTTGGTCTTCAGATTAGGCCTTTTAGGAAAAAATAGAGTAGCCTAGATTTCTCCTTATCGCCTTAGTATAATTTGTGAGAGCTCATTCTTCATAAAATTCATTTTAAAGTCACCTCTATTTCATCAAGTGTGGTATAAGCATGCAATGACTCTGAAGGTCTGGAAATAACATGCCAGTAATTCTGTTTACCAGCATGTTTCCGGACCGCCAAGAGACGAGGTAAATCAGGAACTCCACTGGCAAAAAACAGCCTCTATTACCATTAATAAGTGGGGTTCTTGAGTTACTTCAAGTCTCTTGGCGGTCCGGAAACATGCCGGTAAACAGAATTACTGACATGGTATTTCCAGACTGGGGAGGAAGGATAGCTTAGGGGCCATGCGTTTGTCTTGGAACACTTGTGTACAGGCACGCTATAAATGCCATATCATAACATTTCATATCAAGCAAGACAGAGCAGTTCAACATAGGTCTGAATCCCGAGCCTACGCTTAGAAACCACTCGTTCGTATTCGCACGTTATCAAATAACAATTATTGTTATATTATTATTATTAATACCGGCAATCCCGCCAAGGGATTATGAACTCCATGGAATGGGGATTTACCAACCATTGCCGGCACCTGTAATATGCTGGTAATTCTGGCATATCAGGCGCCGGTTAAGGTAGGTCTGTTTGTCAGTATCCCACCGGAATTACCAGCGGAATACAAGCAAACATATAATGAGGGCCTATGTATCTAAGCATTCTAAACATCACGCAGAGTCAAGTCAATTTATCAAACACACCTTTGGGGTATCTTTATTTATTTAAGGACTGTGACTACGAGGAGGAATGAAGTGTAAGGCCCTCATAACTCACATTAATTTCTATTCTTCCTGTTTACATTTCCTGAGCACCCCTCCATCATCCCATCAAGTGTTACATCGTCCACCCTATATGGCTTGTTTGGGAACTGCACACAATTGGGGCTCATTATGAGTTCCCTAGTATCCTGCCTACCAGGGATCTATCGTACTGCCTCTGCCACCTGATCGGCGGAGATGATGGTAACTCCCCAATTCCATGGAGCCCCATAGCACTCCATGGGATGGGCTAGCATGAATAACCATGCCAGTGATTCAGGCATTTATCTGACGGTAAGGGCCTGATCTACCGGCAGGTCAGGCCTGCCCGTTGATCAGAGCCCCTACTGGCAGACTTGTAGTTTGCCGGTCCAGAAAGGTGCCACTATATGTTATTACCAGCACCGTATTTCCAGACTGGCAAACTTGTAATGAGCCCAAACATGTAAGTGTCATGCCAAATCGACATCTCATGCCTCTGGTGGTGGCAGGGGGTATACAAGTCCTCAAGAAACTAGGATAAGATAGGGTACAAGCATGGATGCATATCTCCACGTCTCAAGAAAAGGGTTGACCTCAATTGCATTAAGCACTATAAAATGACAGTGTTATGAAGATTTGTGTCAATTAAATAGGATATTATCTAATCTGGTTGAATAAGGAATTGCCGTTTGCAAATTATGTTTTGATTTCAGTAGCTTTTGCTTTCCCAAGCAAAGATTAAATAAAATCCGCATATGGCTAAAGAGTGTGCTTAGATAAACTGTGGTGGGCAAGATGGAAGCAATTTTAGGGCTTGATTCACAGCCTGTAATGTGCGTTTGAATATTTCCGTTATAATGTTTTGTGTTCCTGACAGACTTTAGATTTACACATTGCATCGCGTTGTGAATGTGTTTCTAACAACACTTAACATATAAAACACATTATCCTCAGGTTAATGTATCTTCAAATGAACTCAAGACATGTGAGGAAATGCTGTGCAAATTGCCCAGTGGGGTTTGCTCATTTTGCACGGAAAATAGTCGAGACTGATCTTCGTCTACTCTGTGCATTTTGAGTAATTGTATTTGTCTGTGATGTACCGTTTTTATCCTACCATATTTCAACAACATTATGATGGGCCTCGAGGTATGTTTAAGAAATATAAATATCTCAGTTTTTTATGAAACAACTTCCAGCTCATGTTCCCATAAGGACCTGAAAAAAGCACAATTTTCGAATAGATGTGCATTGTTTCTTGTTAAGAAAAACTGTGTAATTTTAATATATACCGTAAGCATTACTGTTATTAACCAACCTTTGAGAAAAATGGACATATTTCATTTGAAATCGGATTTCTCTGTACGTGAAAATTCTAGGCTAGCCTTGTGGACCAAAGCATGCCATTTGATATTACTTAAGCATTAGCACCCCTGGCAGCGGGCGACAGCTTGAATTAGGTGCTGGGGAATCCTGACCTAACAGCACTGAGTGAAGCATTGTTTCTTAAGGGGGACTAAGGGCACCACATTCCAGACAGTACTACCCAACTGGGGTGCTGTGTCTTTAAGCAACAACAAATGAGAAATTTGAAAAACAAAGCATAAAGGAGAGGACAGCAGAAGAAATATGAAGAGTTGCTGCCTGCATTGGCACAGGGATATAGGGAATGCTCCCCAAACAGGGAACATATGGCTGGAGAATCTGCACTGAAGCAAGGAATGCCCTGCAAAGACATGGGAGGTCGGAGGACAGCAGACACATAAAGATGGCTCTGGAAGGGGCAGGGAGGAGATAAGGAGGATATTCAGAAAAGAGGAAGGAAAAGAAGGCAAACAGGGTCGGCAGGCACACCAGACATTGACATTAGCGTAGACAGCGAGACAGTGAAATTCCAGACACTGTCAGAGATTAGTGCCCTAAATTCCACAAACCTGATTGGGCCATTGGCAGAGTTCTGAAAAGCTTGCTTAAACATTGCAGGTGCTGTTACCGTGTAAAAGAGAGCAGCCCCTTTAAGTGGGAGTGACTGATATGGGAGAGGGAAGCAGGGGAAGGGGAGGGACCAAAGGGGGAACAAGTTAGTATGTAAAGGGATAATAAAGAGGTTGGAAGCATGACACTGGTTTCCCTGTCTTAAATTATATTGTATATAGTCACGTCTCAACAACTGTCTACGAGGCGCCACTGCCCACCGTGCCCAATATATGGTGTGGCATGCAGTCAGCGGTGAGGAGGACTGCCCAAGACCAAGGAGATGCTGCAAGAGGTGACCAACAAGAAACTACATAGCCGCGGTAAGGAGGACCGCATGGAAACGGAAGAGGGGCTGAAGGAGACATCCGGGGAAGGAACCACAACCAGAGCTGCCAAACGGAGGAGGACAGCGCTGCGCGTGGACAGCCAGAGAAGCCTTGCAGGACAGAAGGTCAGCCGGCGAGGTGCAGCGAGTCTATAGAAGAGCAGCTCGTGGCTTTGGGGGAAGAGCCACCTACTGGATAAGGAAGAGCACAGGCACCTGCTAAGGAGCAAGGGGGCGAGTGGCAGCAGCTGTCCAAAATGAAGGTGCTGGAAGAGCGGGCAGGGTCGCATGAGTGAAGGGACACACCCACTGAAATCAGGCCACATATTACATGTGCCACGCACCCCACTGCCACAATACTAGAACGCAAGGATCACAGAATAAAGAAACAAACACCACGATCCCACTAGAACGCAAAGATCAGAGGTAAAATAAAATTAAACAAATGCCACAATCCCACTGGGACACATAGGAGCACGCTACAACACGTGCACCCCACCCTCAAAGAACAAGGAAAAAGGGGAGAACAAGGAAAAGGGGAAGAACAGTACAAAGATAGCTAGAAGCCATAACAGCGGCGCCCCACCCACCCAGAACAAGGACAAGGGGGAGAACAAGGAAAAGGGGGTGAACAATACAAAGATAGCTGGGAGTCATAACAGCAGCAAGGGGCAAACCCTGCAAACAGAACAGCACACAAACACCAAAGACAGGGTGCCATACGGTTGAGGAAAGAAAAATGCGCCTGCCCACCTGGGGACTAACAATACAAGGCAGCTGACGCACAAAACACCCACCAGCCAAAGAAATGTTGCAAGGTGCACCAGTAGATGCGAGTGCATAAGCAGTACCAGGGGACAACACTACAAACCCAGTGACCTTTCTAAGATGCCCCAACCCATTCACGCTGGAACCCCAGGAGGATGTGAGCCAGAGATGGCAGGAATAGATGGAAGAATTTGAAGACTTTATGAGGGCAGTAGGGAACCAAGATGCACCCCACAAAATAGACATTTTTACAAACCTGGTAGGAAAAGAAATTAAAGGAATTATAAAGACCATCCCGCCCCAGGAAAGATCGACATACTAACTACTCACAACTGTGATCAATGGAAAATGAGTTCCCAACAGAGACTACGAAAGATACACTTTCAACCAGTGCATGCCGATGCCCCACGATTGGCCAATTTATAGTACGACTCCAGAGAAAGGTAACATACTTTGACTTTGCAAACTTCAACGGCGATGAGGCCATCAGGTTGAGGGTGATAGAAGGAGGCATATCCTCGCAATTTAGGAAACACCGGCTAAAGAAACCACTCCCACTACAGGAGATAGCAGACCTTGCGCCGGTGTATGAAATAGTTGACGTGCAAGCGTACAATATAGAGAATCCGAACAAAACAGACATTGTGGCTGCAATCGCCACTACCCCACAGGGACAGAGCAGATATCCTGGTGCTACACCTTGTCCAGAACCATGGAACACCAACCGTCGAGCCCCACCAGAGAGACAATGTTATAGGTGCAGCTTCGAATTTCCCCACAAGGGCCAGTGCCCAGCCATTGGGCAAATGTGCATGAGGTGTGGCCAGGAGATTCATTTCCAAATCATGTGCTGGGAGAAAACACCAATGCTACCTGCATACAGGCCACCTCCATAGTCAGACCCGAACAGAAGATATGACCCACCAGGGACACCCAACCCGCGCTCATACCTAGAGTCGGACAGCAGGAGAAACTACCCGAACAGAAACATTGCGATATACCCCACTCACCCAGGGTTTATCAGAGCTGTTGAAAACTTGAATGTTGACCCAACCATCCGACACTCTGAGACATCAGAATACCTTTTCCACGCACAACCAAATCAGGTGGAAGACCAAAGATTCGGACAAGACTACACCACAAGTGATCCATATGAAAAACCTACAGTAGAGGCACACCAAGCAGCAACAGAGCCCTACTATGAATATGACAGATATAGCAGGGAATATGTCCAGCTGATATATGACACCTCAAATGATAGTGCAGCACCGAATGTGACCGTACAAATGGGAGGACTACACACCCCATTCCTTATTGCTTATTGATACCGGAACCTCTGGAACACCGATGCTGCTGCAGAAAGAACGAGGTTAAGTACCAGGCAAATACAATATAACACAGTAATCAAAGGATATGAGTAATCTTACCTATCCAGTGATTGGAAAGCCCGGGAAACCTAGTGAAGGAGGTTCGAGACTCAGATGAGAGGCGGTCCCCAGAACAATAGGGAACAGAGTCAGGTGTGGACACAGTATAGCCCACCTGTAGAGCTGAAGACGTAGTTTTGAGTTCCCAAAGGGCAATGGCGTAGAAGTCCAACAAAGTACCAAGGGATGATCCGAAGACAGGTGAGGGACGGGTCGAGGTTCAGCAATGAGTAAACAGTTCCAAGCAAAGGTACAAAAGGGTAATCTGAAGGAGTCCAGGTGAAATATCCAAGATCAAGGTAAACCAACAGAGTATATCAAACGTAGCGCCAAACAGAGTCGAAAGACAACTGAGAAGCGGTGAGTGCTCCGTGCATTAAGCTTTATATACTGTGCGCTTCTGAGTCATGTGACGTTCACCATGGTCACATGGGAAACGCCGCTCTAAATCACATGAGCAAATGAATGATCGATGCAGAGGTGTTCCGCCGCCCCTTCTGCTGTATGTTCTCCATGGCAACTGCCAATGCAGGAAGGGCTGCAACCGGGCACGTACATTGTACCTGGTACAGAGCTTTCGGTCCTTTGGGGTAACCACATCACGTCGTGAGTCTCGAACCCTGGAGGGAGTAGTGTGGGAACCCGGGGTAGGTGTTGTGGAGATGTTAGCAGTGTTCTGTTGTGCAGAGGAACGTCTAACATAGCCCCCCCATACGGCCCACAACCCCGTGGGCAGGACGGGTGATCCCTATGGAACCGGGCCACCAACCGAGGAGCGTTAACGTCCAGGGCGGAAACCCAAGAGCGCTCCTCCGGGCCATAACCCTTCCAATCCACCAAATACTGGAGCCCACCCCTAAACCAACGGGAACCCAAAATGGCGGACACTTCAAAGACATCAGGGGAGGCCAGGGACACCGGGGCTGCTGGAGCCCGAAGGCGGGAGGAATCAGGGCAGGGCTTGAGGAGAGAGAAATGAAAAACAGGATGGATACGCCAAGAGTTCGGAGAACCAGACGAAAAGCCACCGGATTCACAACCTGAGAGATCTCATACGGGCCAACAAAGCGAGGCAGAAGTTTCTGACAACCAACCAGACGAAGGTGACGGGAAGACAACCACACCTTAGAACCCACCGCAAGGGGAGGAGCAGCCAAGCGCTTGCCATCAGCACGGGACTTCATAGAGGTCTTTGCTTCAGTAAGATGGACCAGAGTACGAGCATGAAAAGCAGACAGATCCCTAAGACAAGCCGTGGCCGCAGGATTCAAAGAGACAGAGGCGTCAGGTACAGGCAAAACCTTGGGGTGTTGGCCATAGAGGGCGTAGAAAGGAGAAAGACCTGTAGCAGAGTGAGCCGCGTTATTGTATGCGAACTCTGCAAGCCGTAAAGCACTCAGCCAGGAGGACTGTTGTTGCAAGATAAGGCACCGGAGATACTGCTCCATAGATTGATTTGTCCTTTCAGTCTGCCCATCAGTCTCGGGGTGATAGGCCGAGGAATACCTGGTATCGATGCCAAGCAGCTTAGTCAAAGCTCTCCAAAAGCGAGAGGTGAACTGCGACCCACGATCGGGGATAATGACAGAAGGAAGCCCAAACAACGCAAACACAGATTCAAAAAACAACTCAGCCAGGACCGGTGCCGAAGGGATCCCCTTACAGGGAACAAAGCGAGCCATTTTTGTGAATGTATCTACCACCACCCAGATGGTATCAAAACCCCGCACCTTGGGGAGATCGGTCACGAAATCCATAGTCAGTGTGTGCCAAGGTCTTGGGGGTACCGGAGCGGAAGCAGCAGGCCGATTGGACAACCTCTTCGATGTTTGGCCTGAGCGCAGACAGAGCAAGAATTGATATAGCATTCCACGTCGCGCTTCATAGAGGGCCACCAGCACCAGCGCTTTAGGAGATCCATGGTACGCTCCTGGCCGGGATGGGCATTAAAGGGGGCATCATGAGACCATACAAGGGCCAGGTTACGGGTGTCAGGCGTGGGGAGAAACAAGCGATCATGCACGAAAGGTAAACCATCACAATACACTGGATCCCAATCCCGCAGTTGGTCAGAATGACTACTCGTCCAAGCTCGCACAGAATCCAACAATGATAGAGAGGGAGTGCAGAGACAAATCACGTGACTCTTACCTAGAACGGTATCGGGGAAGGTTGGCAACGAGACTCCACCCGGAGAGCGTGACAAGGCGTCCGCTTTCCCATGAGTGATCCCAGGACGATGAGTGATGTGAAAATCAAAGGCGGAAAAGAACAGATGCCACCGGACCTGTCTGCTGTTGATGCACTTTAGGGAGGCCAGATCCTGTAGGTTCTGATGTTCGGAGTAGACAATGATTGGATGCTTAGCCCCCAGGAGATGATGGCGCCAGACACGAAAGGCGTCCATGACAGCCAGAAGTTCCTTCTCCGTTACAGTATAATGGGTCTCAGTACTGGAGAACTTACGGGAGTGATATGCCAACCGGTGCAACTTGCCCGTCGTAGGACATGTCTGAGACAACACCGCACCGAGGGCAAAAGAAGAGGCGTCCGCCTCGACTATGAATGGGAGTTCGGGATTGGGGTGCTGAAGAATTGGTGCGGTGGTGAAAGCGGTCTTCAGAGCCTCAAAGGATTCCTGATGTTCCTTTCGCCACTGGTAGGGTACTTGAGGGCTAGTCAGAGCCGTAAGTGGGGCCACAATTGTAGAAAAGGACGAAATAAAGCGCCTGTGAAAGTTGGCGAAGCCCAAAAAGGCCTGCAAGGCCTTGAGTGTCTGAGGAATCGGCCAATCTAAGACCGCCTTAACCTTGGATTTGTTCATGGATAGTGCCCCAGGGGTAATGTGGAAGCCCAGAAACTCAACAGACGTTTTATGGAACTGACATTTCTCGGGTTTGGCAAACAGCGAATGTTCCCTCGGACGGGATAAGACCTCCCGAACATGCTGAACATGGTCATCAAGATTCCGTGAAAAGATCAAGATGTCGTCCAGATAAACAACCATGTATAGATCCAGAATGTCCCTGAATATGTCATTCATAAAACGCTGGAATGTTGCCGGGGCGTTGCATAGGCCGAAGGGCATGACTAGATATTCATACAACCCGTAACGGGTGCAAAAGGCAGTTTTCCACTCATCGCCCTCGCGGACGCGCACTAGATTGTATGCGCCCCGAAGGTCCATCTTGGTAAAAACGGAAGCATGGGATAATCGGTCCAGGAGGGGGGTGATCAAAGGGATTGGATACCTGTCCTTTTTCGTGATGGCATTAAGGTGTTGGTAATCCACACAAGGACGTAAGTCCCCCTCTTTCTTGGGTACAAAAAATATAGGGTTTGCAGCTGGTGAAGTAGAGGGGCGGATGTGTCCTAGTCGTAGGGCGTTCTGGACATACTGTTTCAGAGCTTGTTCTTCCGAGGGGGACAGAGAATAGATCCTGCCAGAAGGAACGGTAGAGTCTGGGATTAGTTCAATCGGGCAGTCGTATGATCTGTGTGGAGGAAGCACCTCGGAAGAACCGCGATCGAAAACTGACTCGAATGCTTTGTACTCAGAGGGAATCCTGGTAACTACCCCTCCGACGGTATGGGAATTCACAACCGCTGATCCACCATCATTCAATGTGAGCTGAGCAAGAGCTCCCAAAGCTCGTGACAGAGTATCTGTTTCTAAATGGGTTGGGAGACAAAAGTTCTGGCAGATATCCGACTCAAAGAGTACTTTGCCTGTTTGCCAATTAATCAGAGGATTGTGTTCACGCAACCATGGTATTCCTAATATGATACCGAACTGGGGTGTGGTGATCAAGTCAAAACTTAGCGTCTCTGTGTGAATGTCTTGTATAGTCAATAATAGAGGAGCAGTTTGGTGTCTAACGGGACCAGAGACTAGTGCAGTGCCATCTACGGCCTGAACCGGTTCAGGTCGGGTTTTCACCACTAAAGGTAGATTAAGAGAATGGGCTAAAGCAATGTCTATGTAGTTCCCTGTGGCACCAGAGTCAATGATGATCGTGACTGCGTGAGAGATACCTGCAGAAGGACAAAGAGTGGCCTGTACAAAGATGGGCTGGACACGAGCGAAAGCAGGAGTTGCACCCGGAGATGAGGACTGGAAACTGGACCTGGTCTCCGGATCTAAGGTCGAGCTGTCCGAAAAACCTGGGACTTCTTGGGACGTCGAGGGCATTCCTTAACATAATGTCCTGTGGTGCCACAATAAAACCATGCATTATCCATCCTCCTACGTTCTCTCTCAGATGTCGTGATAGGACTGCGTAAACCTCCCACTTGCATAGGTTCCTCAGTGCTGGAGGCGGGAGTACTGACAGCTGTAGGATGAGAGAAACCCAACTCAGCCCTGCGCTCTGAGCGACGTGCATCTACCTTTAGGGCAAGATCCACTAGTTCTTCATACTGAGTGGGCACGGTAGGGATCACGGCTAAGACATCTTTCATTGGATTATTCAACCCTCTATAGAATATGACCGCCCGCTTGCTTTCTGGCCATGATGTCTCGGCGACCAATTGGTTGAAGCGGGTGATGTAGTCTATCAAGTTCCCTCTCCCCTGGGTTAGTTCTAACAACTCCAAATCCCTAGATTGTGCCTTGTGTCGGGTGTCGAAGACTCGGGACATCTTGGTAACTAACAAATCGAAATCATAGAGAACCGGGCTATTGTTCTCCAGTAAAGGATTAGCCCAAGCGGCAGCCGTTCCGGCCAGGTGGGAAAGGGTAAAGGCCGCTTTAGCAGTGGAATTAGGGTAGGCCAGAGGTCTACACAGGAAGTGTAACTTGCACTGATTTATGAAGGTCCTGAACTTCTTGGGGTCGCCTTGATAACGTTCAGGAGCGGCCAAGGGAGAAGGGGCTGGAAGGACCACCGGGGTTGGAGCTGGGGTATTTGCCAATGGAGGAGGTGTAGCTGGAGTGGGAGCATCCCCAAATTCAGAGTCTGCAGGGAGGGAATGCTGGACACTCTGTATGGAATCTAGCCTTTGGTGAATCACCGTGTTTGCGGCGGCCATATCTGCCCTTAATACTGTAATTGCCTGAACTAAAGCAGCTATGGGTTCTTCCGTGGACCCCTGCATTATCCAACACGACTATACGGCTTCTCAGTCTGTTCTGACTTGAGTGTTGTGTAGACCGTTGAGACCTCCGTCCCCAAGTGCCGCACAGGGGAACCAAAAGAAACCCGCTGTGCGACCTTTGGAGCCACAGGTGGGAGATGTTACTTCCCGGATCCACGGAACCTCTGGAACACCGATGCTGCTGCAGAAAGAACGAGGTTAAGTACCAGGCAAATACAATATAACACAGTAATCAAAGGATCTGAGTAATCTTACCTATCCAGTGATTGGAAAGCCCGGGAAACCTAGTGAAGGAGGTTCGAGACTCAGATGAGAGGCGGGCCCCAGAACAATAGGGAACGGAGTCAGGCGTGGACACAGGATAGCCCTCCTGTAGAGCTGAAGACATAGTTTTGAGTTCCCAAAGGGCAATGGCGTAGAAGTCCAACAAAGTACCAAGGGATGATCCGAAGACAGGTGAGGGACGGGTCGAGGTTCAGCAATGAGTAAACAGTTCCAAGCAAAGGTACAAAAGGGTAATCTGAAGGAGTCCAGGTGAAATATCCAAGATCAAGGTAAACCCACAGAGTATATTAAACGTAGCGCCAAACAGAGTCGAAAGACAGCTGAGAAGCGGTGAGTGCTCCGTGCATTAAGCTTTATATACTGTGCGCTTATGAGTCATGTGACGTCCACCATGGTCACGTGGGAAACGCCGCTCTGAATCACGTGAGCAAATGAATGATCTATGTAGAGGTGTTCCTCCGTCC
Source organism: Ambystoma mexicanum (assembly GCF_040938575.1). Taxonomy (NCBI): domain Eukaryota; kingdom Metazoa; phylum Chordata; class Amphibia; order Caudata; family Ambystomatidae; genus Ambystoma; species Ambystoma mexicanum. The sequence continues at coordinate 254,935,400 of NC_090936.1, forward strand.
CTTCTGCTGTATGTTCTCCATGGCAACTGCCAATGCAGGAAGGGCTGCAACCGGGCACGTACATTGTACCTGGTACAGAGCTTTCGGTCCTTTGGGGTAACCACATCACGTTGTGAGTCTCGAACCCTGGAGGGAGTAGTGTGGGAACCCGGGGTAGGTGTTGTGGAGATGTTAGCAGTGTTCTGGTGTGCAGAGGAACGTCTAACAGAACCAACGTAAATGTCATGAATGAGAGTATGTACCACTCCATTGAGGGTGCCTATCCACTACAACCATCCAGGCTAGCATCTTCCAGTGGGGTGCAATGATCCCTCTCCAATCCAGTCAGTTCTGCTGTGACCTAGTGCACAGAGGACAATGCATTCCTGCCATGATCCACGTTATACACAGTGCCATGATGGGAAGATGTCTTCTCAGCTACAAGACAGCCACTGCCTTGGCACTCATCAACATTCAGTACGACCAATCCGAGATGGTTCAGGGCCTCCCACCAAATGCCCAAGCACTACGGACACTCTCACAACGTGAGTTGGACATTGATGAGCTGAAGGTCATGTTCCCAGACCTGTTCAAAGGGATCGGAATGTTGGAAGACACTGTCATCAATCTGCACATTGACCCATCAGTGAGACCAGTACCACAACACCCTCGGAGGATTGGGTTTCACCTGCAAGCCCAAGTAACACACGAGTTGTGCCGCCTCCTTGAAAATGACATCATAAAGACTGTCGACGGACCCACCCTGTGGGTGTCCCCGCTAGTAGTGGTACCCAAATCTGACAGACGTTTGTGCCTCTGTGTGGACATGCAGATTCCCAACACTGCAATTCAGAGGGAGCGACACCCAGGACTGAATATTGATATGCTGGTAAGACTGAACCAGGCCACCGGGTCCTCCAAGTTAGACCTAAACCAAGGTTATCACCAGCTGGTCATTGACGCGGCATCAAGACCCATAACCACATTCACTACTCATGAAGTTCTATTCTTTTACAAGCAGCTCAATTTTGGGATATCTTCGGCTGCCAAGATAATTCAGGAAACAATATGCAGACTGATTGCACCTGTCACGAATGCCTTCAACTACACTGATGACATTTTGGTGTTTGGCGCCACCCAGGAACAACATGATGACGCCTTGAGGCAAGTGTGCAACACCCTACACAAAGCCAGCCTCACCCTCAATGGACCAAAATGCACCATCAATAATGTTAGGGAGAATTCTCTGTTTAGGCTGAATTTCCTAACCTAGTGAATCCCCCAGCAGCTTTGCTGGATTTCTGGAGTTGTTTTTCCCATCCTGCCAAGAGTGAGACTCTTTTTCCTCCCGCTCTTGGACATGAATGTGTGTAATTCCTTTGAATATCAATGTGTTCTATGGGCTATGGGGTCTTTTACTCCATCGGGTCTCATATGTTTTTCTATGTGTGTTACACCACACCCTACGTGCCGTAACACTGGGGCGTCCTAGCGGACCTCCACCATAGACTCCATACCCGGGGACTGACTATTTCTCCCCGGGCATGTAAAGTCACCATTGGCTTTACTAGACCTAAATTTACTAACAGAACTAGTACAAACCATCTTATTGTGGACGTACTAGTAGGGGTAATTCGATTACTCCAGGATCTGTTACTCGAGGGGGCACTGTCCCGTCCCCCCTCGTCGAGTTTTGGCTGGTGGCAGTGGAAACTACTTGTTATGTTCGACCCCGAACATAACCCTATGGGATTCGTCCCATTGTTAGAGATTGATACTGTTTCTCGTTAATCTCTAACGTACCACCGGTCTACTTATCTTAAATAAGTTATCGGATGGTATTTTCTGCCAGAACTCGGTTTTTAAAATGGCGTCTGTGTTCGTCTCTGTGACTCCTGAACCAAAGGTTGAGCCCTTTGTTCCACTTTTGGCGGGCCTCTGTACGGAGACCCTCCAAAGTGGTGCCATTCTGTCTGGGTTACCACAGGGGTGTGGGAGGGGGTTTAGGCACCCTGGACCGAGTTGCCTTGCCAACTCCGGTCGCACACTGGTGTGATTGGCCCAAGTGGTGAGCCTCCCTGCTCACCACTTAGCATGTGTTGATTGACAGCTAGGCTGAATGAATGGGGGTTTTCTGCACAAAAGCAGGGCTTTTGGGACTGGATCTTCAGAATTCGCCACAGGGCCTAAGAATCCGATGAGGGTAACGCTGAGCAGACCTGCACGACGACACCTCCGGTGGAGCCCTGCGGAACCGACTCACCACTTCCCGACGACAGAGGAGATCTCCCTGCCGGAGAGTCTCTTCCCCTGACTGGTGGGAACAACCAGTCCCCTTTGCTTTTTCTTCGCCTCAGGACGCAGTGGTCAAATTGCCCGTGCAGAGCTCCTCGGCAACCGGATAGCCACTACCCCTGTATCGCGACCAAAAGGTGGTGCCTTGTGACGGAGCACTCCGCGGCTGGTCTCTTCCCTGGTGGTGCACCGGACTTCACTTTTCTTCGACGACGAGATCATCTCTACTCTTGGCAAAGACCCGACGTGCATCCACCACCAGGAACATCTGACCCCGCCGGAGCTGCCGTCCACAACAAGGTACCGTGTCCGCCTGGCTTCCCTTTCGATCGGTTCAAGTGAGGTGTCTTAATCCTCTCCTTTCCATTGGGTCGCCTCCAAGCTTTCTCAGGTATTGTTCCGAACTGGTTCAATCTGCCGATAACAATTTGCTACAAAGACTCGAACGCATTTCCACTAGAGACTTTGTGGGACATATCGCCTTGCCTCTCTCCGAGTGGGCCTGGCCTCTGAACTTATGATCCATTGTGGTTCTTGCCTTCTTGCCTTGCATTTTTCCCGAGAAGTATTGAACTGTGTTGATTTCGTAACCTGCTTATTTTTCTCTCCCGTCCTAACTAATATTAGAGTGCCATCTAGGTTGAGGCATACACCTCTGTCTGCAAATAAGTGATGCTGGTAGAACCTAGACTTGTCGAAATATTGTTAGAGGAATTGATCGTTTCTTCTTCGTAGAGTAATTTTGATTGAAGTGTTTGCCGTGATAGTGCCATAGTGTTTTCCATAGATGTTCCATTATAAATAAATACCTTAATATCTTTACACTGAGTCTCGTCGCGTGTTTGCCTGTCTTACTGTGAAGAATTGCCCTATATTGTATACTCCACATACTGCTTAACTCTTCTTGAGGGGAGTCTGACTGCTCAGCCACAGCTACCAAGTGAATCTGTGGGGTACAGACTGCTACCAAGTGGGTTTACTGCCAAACACCTGTAGTCCTAAATCTTTTGCAGTGGTCCCAGAGGGAACTGCACAGGTTTCCGTCTAACACTGGTGTACAGCAGTGGGATTTGTATCGAGTATACAGTTTAGAGTGCTTTTCAACACTTTAGGATAACTGACCACAAAACTTAGCACTAAAAAGCAACTTTCAAAAACATGTCTACGATGGAAACTTACAGTCAAGAATCCTTGTCAGGTGAAAATACTGAGAGTTTGCGAGCTATCTGTAGGCAAGAGAATCTTTCTGTAAGAGGCAAGAAGTTAGAATTAATAGAGAGATTGCTGGCGAACCAAAGTCTGGGTACTGGTTCAGAGGAACCAACTTCTCCAGCAAATGTAGATAACAGTGATGGTGTTGATCTGAATCGTAATTCTGATGATAGCGATGAAGAGGCTGACGAGGACGGAGAGGCTAACGAAACTGTCTCCCCTGCTCCTCTACCTGCCTTACCAGCTGTGCCTACGGGGCCCATACCAGGTCCCACAAGTAACCCTGCTTATTTAGAATTAGAATACAAACGGTTCTTGGCTCAATCTGTACAAAACCAGGTGCTCGAGTTCAGACGGATGAATGCCCAGGCTGAGCAGAAGCAAGCTGAGTTAAGACTCAGGGAAATAGAACTTAATCACGAGTTAGAGATGAAAAAGTTGTCTATCGAAAATGCTTCTATCTCCACTGGTTCCTCTAGGAGCTATAGTCCCAAAAGACCCCGGATGCCGAAGGAATTAGTGGGTATGTATGAACCGAGATTGGATGTGTTGGATTGGTTAAAACTGTTTGAGTACAATCATGGGCTCCAGGACATCACCGGGAATGATTTACTTCCCTGGCTGTTCTCTAGGCTCCCTCCTGTTGCGACTGATGTGGTAATGGAGTTGGGGGAGGCGGATAAGACGGATTACGAAAGTGTGAAACTAGCTTTAATAGCTAGATTCGGGAAGACCCCTTCCCAGTATCTTAAGAGGTTTAGAACCCTCAAAAAGCATGATGGTACCCCTTGGGCTACCTGGGTGAGTGAAGGGTTGAAAAACGTAGAGGGATGGATTAAGGGTTACAAAGTGAACACTTATGAGGGTATGAAGAATCTTTTTATGTTGGAGTCGATTTATGATGCCTGTTCTCCTGAGCTCAGACAGCACTTGGCTGATTCGAAGGAATTGGATTCCCGGACGCTAGCTAGGGCTGCTGACTTGTGGGTTGCCAACAGGGCTACTCAAAAGGATTCTGGGGCAACTCAGAATAAGGATGAGGGGGAAAACAGCCTAAAAAAGACTCAAAAGAGAATTCGAATAACTCAAATTCCAAAGAGGGCCCCAAACAAAACCAGAAGGGTAAGCCACCGGGAAAACCACAGCAGAATAGTGTGTCTTCTGGTGCCAAACCGGAAGGAGGTCAGGACAAGCCACCATTCCAAAAAGCGTTCGGTAAATGCTTTGTTTGTGGCTCGACTGACCACGTGAAAGGAGATCCCAGATGTAAGGGTAAACCTTCAGGGGTCCAGCTTGTCTCCTTAGCCTTCGCTCCAGAGGAGGAAGTCCAAATGGCAAGTGGAAACTTTCTATTGCTAGCTGACGAACCCAGTGGAGTCTCAGCCAGCGTTTCTTTAGTATCTCTGGGGTTGTGGGAACAACAGAATTTAGATGTCTATAATTCTATCCCCGATAATACTAAAGAGTATTATAAGGACAGTGTCCAGGTGAATGGTCAGGAGACTCCTGCCATTAGGGACACTGGGGCCAGCATAACTGTGGTGGATAAATCGTTTTTTCAGGCTGAGGATGTTGCAAAGGCACCCAAACGCCTCACCAAGTTAGCTGGAGGGCCTGTGCAGATGCTTCCCCAATTACCAGTTCTCATCCAGTGTAACGACATGACTGTAAAGATACCTGTCAGCATACAGAGTGAGGTACCAGGACGCGTACTGTTGGGTAACGATTTAAAAACTCTCGGAGTTGTATCGCATACTCCCAGACCTCCTAGTAAACGGTTACAGGAGCTAACCAGACCCGCAAGAGAGAGGACCATGCGCGGTACTCTCCAGGAGATGATGAAGAAGGAAATCACTCCTGCTCCACTGGAATTGTCGGCAGCTGTCTCCAAGAAAACAGAAGCGAAAGGGAAACCTAAGACTTCTATCCCGAAACCAGCAGCCAGCATTTCAGTGCAGCCAACACGGACTTCCTCGCGGTTGTCCAACGCTACACCCGTAACTCTACCTCCAGCCGAGGCTGAGAGGGAGGTACAACCCTGTGTGGTAGAATTAGACTCTGAGGAAGAGCTAAGAGGTAATGGAAGGCCAGGAACTCATTGGAGATCTGGATCCTGTTGACCATCCTGAGCTGCAGTCTTTACTGGCAGAAGTTGGACCCAGCAGGGCAGACTTCAGTAAGGGACAGAGAGAATGTCCAACTCTGGAAGGTCTTCGCCACCAGACAGAAGCTCAGGCTGAAGGGCAAGAGCCTGGGAAATACAGGTTGCACTGGGAAGATGGCCTCTTCTACAGTGAACCGACCGAGTCTGCACCTGGAGACTACAAACGACTTGTAGTACCCCAAGAGAACAGACCACAGTTCTTGCAGTTAGCCCACGAGATTCCTTTGGCTGGTCACTTGAGTTTCAAGAAGACTAAGGAAAGGCTCTCTCTCTACTTCTATTGGCCAAAGATGGGGGCCGAAGTAGAAAAACACTGCAGGAGCTGCCACACCTGCCAGACCTCTGGTAAGGTTGGCTCCAAGAATGTGGCACCTTTAGTGCCTCTCCCAGTTGTGGGAGTCCCGTTTGAGAGAGTAGGGATTGACATCGCTGGTCCCCTTGATCCTCCAACCTCCTCAGGCAACAGGTTTATACTTGTTGTAGTAGACCATGCTAATAGGTATCCTGAGGCAATTCCTATGAGGACTGTTACAGCTCCGGCTGTGGCTAAGGCCCTCCTTGGTATTTTTACTAGGGTCGGGTTTCCTAAGGAAGTAATCTCTGACAGGGGGTCAAACTTTATGTCCCACTACATGAAAGCCATGTGGAAAACCTGTGGAGTTACTTACAAGTTCTCAACAGCTTACCACCCACAAACCAATGGGTTGGTAGAACGGTTCAACCGAACCATGAAGAGCATGATAGGTGCTTTAGAAGAACCCCTTAAGCGTAAGTGGGACCTTCTACTGCCATGCCTTATCTTTGCTTATAGAGAAGTCCCTCAGGCGGGAGTAGGTTACTCTCCCTTCGAACCTCTCTATGGTCATCCCGTCAGAGGTCCATTGGCCCTGATTAAGGAGGGGTTGGAGAGTGCTCCTTCCCCCAAGCCAGTCAGAGTGACTGACTACGTGATAGGTCTCCGGAGGAGAATGTCGCACATGATGACGGAAGCAAGCGATAACTTGAAAGCTGGACAAGCATTGATCAAGCACTGGCACGATCAAAAGGCTAACATGGTTGAGTTCGCTCAAGACCAGCTCGTTCTCATTATGATCCCAACAAGGCAGAGGGCCTTGCAAGATAAGTGGATGGGACCCTTCCAAGTTGTGGGTAAACTCGGAGAGGTTAACTATCTGGTGGACTTGGGCAATCCGAAGGAGGCTCTGAAAGTCTTCCACACCAACTGCCTCAAAGTGTATGTCTCACAACCTGATGTAGGAGCGTTGCTTCTAGCATCATCCGAGGAAGAAGAAGAGAGTGAAGCTCTTCCGGATCTCCTCAGAGGCTTACCTTTAGACGAACAAATTGAAGGAGTAAATCTCTCCTCCAATCTGACACCAGAGCAATAAGAAGAGTGTAAATCCATGTTGAATCAGTTTGCCTCTCTGTTCTAGCTCTCACCAGGCTTGACCCCTTGGGGCCAGCATGACATACTCACTGGTGACTGTCTGCCAGTCAAAAGCAGAGGATACAGAATGTAAGAAAACGTACAAACCCACATCAAGGGTGAGGTCAGCAAGATGCTTGATCTCGGGGTAATAGAGCCCTCTACTAGTCCATGGTCTAGCCCAGTAGTGTTACTACCAAAGGCCGGATCTAAAGAGCTTAGATTCTGCGTGGATTATAGAGCTCTTAATGCAGTCACCAAGACTGATGCCCACCCTTTGCCAAGAACAGATGAGTTGGTGGATAAACTTGGCGCCGCCAAGTTCCTCAGCACATTTGACTTGACGTCAGGCTATTGGCAAATAGCCTTGACAGACCATGCCAGGGAGAAAACTGCATTTTCTACCCCCGTTGGCTTATACCAGTTTAAGGTAATGCCTTTCGGATTGAAGAATGCACCTGCTACGTTTCAACGGATGGTAAACCAGGTTCTGAATGGGATGGAGGACTTCTGCATGGCATACTTGGATGACATCGCAGTGTTCAGCAATTCCTGGGAAGAACATGTAACCCACCTGAGAGATGTTTTGCAGGCTCTTGGACGAGCCAATCTGACCATAAAGGCGAGTAAATGCCAAATTGGACAGAGTAAGGTAGTCTATCTTGGACATGAGGTAGGAGGTGGAGAAATAAGGCCTTTGCTCAGTAAGATTGAAGCTGTACAAAATTGGACAACACCTACTACTCAAACCCAAGTGAGAGCCTTCCTAGGCCTCACTGGGTATTACAGGAATTTCATAGAGAACTATGGGACCATAGCTTCTCCACTGAATGTCATCTCCTCACCCACATTTCCTAAAAAGGTTAAATGGAACGAGGAGTGCAATCAGGCTTTTGAAAACCTGAAAAAGGCTCTTTGCCAAGCCCCAGTACTCAGAGCTGCTGATTACCACCAACACTTCATTGTGCAGACAGATGCTTCAAATGTAGGAATAGATGCCGTACTCAGTCAACTGGATGGGAAAGGTAGGGAGCACCCCGTTTGCTTCATCAGCCGCAAGCTGAAGGATCCTGAAACAAGGTGGGCAACAATCGAAAGAGAGTGCTTTGCTATCGTGTGGGCTCTGAAGAAGTTTAGGCCGTACTTGTATGGTTCTACTTTTGTCATTCAGACTGACCACCAACCCTTGAGATGGTTAATGCAAATGAAAGGGGAAAACCCAAAACTATTGAGATGGTCGATCTGCCTGCAAGGGTTTGATTTCACCATTGAGCACAGGTCAGGATGTCACCACCAAAATGCTGATGGTCTCTCTAGGATGTATGTCATCGACTAGAGGTATGAGATTCATCCACGAGTGGATTAAATCCTCCTGTCCCTTAGTTTGGGGGGGCGCGAGTGTTAGGGAGAATTCTCTGTTTAGGCTGAATTTCCTAACCTAGTGAGTCCCCCAGCAGCTTTGCTGGATCTGGAGTTGTTTTTCCCATCCTGCCAAGAGTGAGACTCTTTTTCCTCCCGCTCTTGGACATGAATGTGTGTAATTCCTTTGAATATCAATGTGTTCTATGGGCTATGGGGTCTTTTACTCCATAGGGTCTCATATGTGTTTCTATGTGTGTTACACCGCACACTACATGCCGTAACACTGGGGCGTCCTAGCGGACCTCCACCATAGGCTCCATACCCGGGGACTGACTACTGTCTCCCTGGGCATGTAAAGTCACCATTGGCTTTACTAGACCTAAATTTACTAACAGAACTAGTACAAACCATCTTATTGTGGACGTACTAGTAGGGGTAATTCGATTACTCCAGGATCTGTTACTCGAGGGGGCACTGTCCCGTCCCCCCTCGTCGAGTTTTGGCTGGTGGCAGTGGAAACTACTTGTTATGTTCTACCCCGAACATAACCCTATGGGATTCGTCCCATTGTTAGAGATTGATACTGTTTCTCGTTAATCTCTAACGTACCACCGGTCTACTTATCTTAAATAAGTTATCGGATGGTATTTTCTGCCAGAACTCGGTTTTTAAAATGGCGTCTGTGTTCGTCTCTGTGACTCCTGAACCAAAGGTTGAGCCCTTTGTTCCACTTTTGGCAGGCCTCTGTACAGAGACCCTCCAAAGTGGTGCCGTTCTGTCTGGGTTACCACAGGGGTGTGGGAGGGGGTTTAGGCACCCTGGACTGAGTTGCCTTGCCAACTCCGGTCGCACTCTGGTGTGATTGGCCCAAGTGGTGAGCCTCCCCGCTCACCACTTAGCATGTGTTGATTGACAGCTAGGCTGAATGAATGGGGGTTTTCTGCATAAAAGCAGGGCTTTTGGGACTGGATCTTCAGAAGTCGCCACAGGACCTAAGAATCCGACGAGGGTAACGCTGAGCCGACCTGCACGACGACACCTCCGGTGGAGCCCTGCGGAACCGACTCACCACTTCCCAACGACAGAGGAGATCTCCCTGCCGGAGAGTCTCTTCCCCTGACTGGTGGGAACAACCAGTCCCCTTTGCTTTTTCTTCGCCTCAGGACGCAGTGGTCGAATTGCCCGTGCAGATCACCTCGGCAACCGGATAGCCACTACCCCTGTATCGCGACCAAAATGTGGTGCCTTGTGACGGAGCACTCCGCGGCTGGTCTCTTCCCTGGTGGTGCACCGGACTTCACTTTTCTTCGACGACGAGATCATCTCTACTCTTGGCAAAGAACTGACGTGCATCCACCACCAGGAACAACTGCCCCCGCCGGAGCTGCCCTCCACAACAAGGTACCGTGTCCGCCTGGCTTCCCTTTTCGATCGGTTCGAGTGAGGTGTCTTAATCCTCTCCTTTCCGTTGGGTCGCCTCCAAGCATTCTCACGTATTGTTCTGAACTGGTTCAATCTGCCGATAACAATTTGCTACAAAGACTCGAACGCATTTCCAGTAGAGACTTTTTGGGACATATCGCCTTGCCTCTCTCCGAGTGGGCCTGGCCTCTGAACTTTATGATCTATTGTGGTTCTTGGCTTCTTGCCTTGCATTTTTCCCGAGAAGTATTGAACTGTGTTGATTTCGTAACCTGCTTATTTTTCTCTCCCGTCCTAACTAATATTAGAGTGCCATCTAGGTTGAGGCATACACCTCTGTCTGCAAATAAGTGATGCTGGTAGAACCTAGACTTGTCGAAATATTGTTAGAGGAATTGATTGTTTCTTCTTCGTAGAGAAATTGTGATTGAAGTGTTTGCCGTGATAGTGCCATAGTGTTTTCCATAGATGTTCCGTTATAAATAAATACCTTAATATCTTTACACTGAGTCTCGTCGCGTGTTTGCTTGTCTTACTGTGAAGAATTGCCCTATATTGTATACTCCACATACTGCTTAACTCTTCTTGAGGGGAGTCTGACTGCTCAGCCACAGCTACCAAGTGAATCTGTGTGGTACAGACTGCTACCAAGTGGGTTTACTGCCAAACACCTGTAGTCCTAAATCTTTTGCAGTGGTTCCAGAGGGAACTGCACAGGTTTCCGCCTAACAATAAACGCAGCTTATGCTCCTTTGGCCACATATTCTCCAACCAGGGGATCAGAGCCGACCCCGACAAGATCAGCACTATCGTGAATCTCGAACCCCCAAATGATGTAGCAGAGCAGCGTACCTTCTTAGGAATGCCGGGATGCTGCACCCGCTATTTGCCACACTACACAACACATACCAACCCACTCAGAAAATTCCTCAAGAAGGACCTTCCGTTTGAATGGGATAAAAACTGTCAGAATGCATTCTACACCATCAAGCAGGAACTAACCAACAACCACCAGCTGGCATACTTTAACCCAGACTGGGACACTGAAATCACCGTCGATGCTAGCACCATAGGGCTAGGAGCCATCCTCGCCCAGACAGACCCTAATGACAAAACTAACACAAAGGTGGTTGCATACACCAGCAGGGCATTCTATGACATTGAACAAGAGTATTCCCAAGTGGAACGTGAAAGCCTGGCCGCCGTCTGGGCGCGTGAGAATTTCCTCCACTTTATCAAGGACAGACGTTCGACCTCATCACAGATCTTCAAGCACTCCTCTCCCTGTTCGGGAATCCAAAGACCAAGATGCCGCCACGCATTGAACGATGGGGTATCATGCTCAAAGAGTATGAATATACTATTGTTCATAAACCCGCGGGCGAGGCTAATCCAGCCGACTACTTATAACGACACGCGGGAGGGCTGGTGGAGAACGAACTGAAACAGGAAGCAGAAGAATAGATTGCTTATCTATCGCTCAATGCTCTACACCTCGCAATCACGAGTAACCTTTTTGCCGACAGAAGCAAAATGGACCCCACCATACAAGCACCAACCCACCTAACCAAAATTAACAGATGGGGACACTTGTCGACAGAACACTTTGCGACCGGGGAGGTGGACATGAGGAATCTGCAGAGAATGGCAAAGATCCACAAGGAAGTCGCCACGATAGAACAAGGGACACTGCTGCAAGGAAATCTCTTAGTGGCACCCAGGAGCCTGAGAAAAGCACTGGTAACCATTGCACACAAAGGCATAGAGAGCTCACCAACACTAAGAAAATACTGCAGAACGAGGTGTGGTTCCAGTACATGGACACAATAGTAGAAGATACGCTGAGGCATTGTACACCATGCCAAGTAACAGCAGCAAACAGCTCCCCATTCCTGCTACAAACAGTACCTTTACCGGAAAGACCTTGGCAAAGGGTTGCAATGGACTTCTACGGACTTCTAGAAGAAGGAGGCCATTTACTAGTGGCCATAGATGAATACTCATGGTGTCCGCTGGTAAAACATGTCCAGTCAACAGCATTTCACCAAGTCATGGGAGTAATCAATGAACAGTGAGTGGGGAGTCCCCAACACAGTAAAAACAGACAAGGCCCCGCCGTTCCAGGGCCAGGAATTCTGAAAGTTTGCAGCACACCTGGGTTTCCACCATCAAAGAGAATCACGACCCTATGGCCACAAGCCAACGGCATAGTAGAACCGTTTATGGTTACCATCAAAAGAACACACCAAAATGCAGCTGCAGGCCTAATGCTAATGCTCCAAGCCATCTCGCAAATGCTGAGGAGTTATAGAAACACGCTGCATGAAACAACGAGAAGGACGCCAACAGAGCTTATGATAAAGTACAAGCCGAGGAATCGGCTGCCACAGCTCTATGACTACACCCCAGCAGAAGATGCAGAAATCAGGAAAATGAGGAAAGCCAACGAATGGACAGATCGGAAAAGAAGGGCAGAAGAACATCAACTCCCAGTCGACAAGGTTGTGCTTGTAAGGCAGGAGCAACAACGAAAGACCGATGCAAGATATGGGCTCGAGCCACTCTTCGTCACCAACGTCAAAGGGCCAATGTTCACGGCCTTTGGAGAATTGGGGAGATACGCAAAATGCCTCATTCTTCCGTAATCTATTCCAAGAGCAAGAGGACTGTGATGAGAACCCCGGCATAACAGACGAAGAAGCAGAACCACAAATAGAGAGTACTGAGGACACTCCACCAAGGACATTGGAAGCAGAGACCCATGAGTCACCAGGCCACCTGCAACGGACCATACAGAGACCGCCCCACCTCACTGAACAAATGTAGAACAACCTTCCCTGATAAGCAACGGGGGGGGGCTGTTACCGAGTAAAAGTGTGCAGCCCCTTTAAGAGGGAGTGACTGATATGGGAGCATAGGAAGCGGGGGGACCAAAGGGGGAACAAGTTAGTATGTAAATGGAGAATAAAGAGGCTGGAAGCATGACACTGGTGTTCGTGTCTTACATTATACGTAGTTACGCCACAAAAGGTGTTGGTGCCCATTTACTGCCAAGAATGTGGCCTGGCTTTTACCTCTTCTGGTAAAGATAAGAAAGACAGCAGCATGCAAAATGCCACAGAGAAGAAACAAATTCATCTGCCCATTTCCAAGTGAAAGTATTTCAGCAATCAATAAGTCAGCAATCGGGTATAAACTAGATACACTGCCATATAGATGCTGCAGGCAGCAGAAATGTAAAAGTTAGGTTAATTTACACAGAAGTATCATGTCTCTCCTCTGCTCCAACTCCAAGGGCCACTTTTTCATGTGAAGATTTCCCATTTCAATCCTATTCCCAATTATTTGTTAAATGACTATTATTATTGTGAGGAATAGGGTTTGGGGCAAGCCACGGCATCTATCTGGAAATAAATGAACTGGAACTTCACTTCCCAGCAGGCTGTGCGCATGTTGTAGTTCCAGTAGGCTCACGCCACGAGCCAGCTGCATTTCATTAAGAGGCTACTAAACCGTCGGCCTTCGTTTTGCAGATTGAACACACGGGGAGGTTGGCTGGTATGCAGACTGTAATGTCCAGGCTGCGGCGGTGAGAAATGAGAATCCAGGTGGTGTGCGCTCGTAGCGCTGACTAGGCTGCCTGTCCAGGTCATGGTGGTGAGCAGCAGGGGCCACGGCGATTCCACAGCATCATTCTACGAAGTCCGGGTGATCTTCGGAGGGACCCGGACACACAGATAAGTGCTTCAGCATTTTGTTTCATTGGTTGGGCACTGCGCTTTGAGTTTCTGTTGGTTAATTCTCGTCTGGGGACAATGCCCAATCTTTCAAGCTAAGAACTATGAACTATATGCACAGTCTCTGGTTGAAGGTCTGGAGTTAATGAGTATTCAACCATTAAAGCTTTACTTCTAGGACGATCATGTTCATGTAGTATGATGCAATACTCGCAGTGAAGACTGGTATCTTTACAAGCGGTGCAAGTTATAAATTGGTTAACTGAGGACCTCTAGGATGTGTCTAACAATAGTTTAGGTGTCAAAAGTCTACATTGCTGGTGCACCTGTAGGTGTTTCAGAGTCTCTTCATATAGAAATTATGCTTTATGTTGCTTTGCTAGCCCAATGGGTCATGTGTCATGTTTCCTCATCATAGGGAAAGTTCCCTTGTCTGTGCCATACAGCTTGCTGCTAACTTCATGTCTGCAATGTGGGTCCATGTTCTTGTTATCTCTGTATGTTGACAAGTCATCTTTTATGTTATGTGCAAGCCATTTTCCATTATGCTGTTCATGTATTTAGTTAGGTAGGAGAGGTGTAGGAAAAGTCAGTAACAAGTGTGGAGGTCAGGATTAGGAGTATAGACTTTTCAGTAGTAACCACATGTGCTAGATGTATAGATTTGTATGTTTTTTCTTCCCCACCTTCCCTTTGTCAGTCCACACCCTTTCCCTAGCTGCGTCTTCCCCCTAATTGGCTGCCACGTGGTTCTCTGTGTTTTAATATTCAGACGCCTGTGGCAACCACGGTGGGAGGGTCGCTCTATTCGGCTTCTGTGGTTCAGGAGAGGGGGTCGATACCCTATCATCCCTTTACTAGTATTCACAATCATGGAGTAGGAATATTTGAAGAGGTCCCCATTTCGGTTGGGAGAGGACCCTGTGGAGATCCAAAGGGCTAGCATAACCTGCTATTTGCTTAGAGAAGGTCATTAGTAGGAATAGGTAGGGTGAAATGTATCCCCAGGTCTTTCATAGCCTTTTTTGTTTGCCCCATTAATCTGAGTCCAGCTCAGCACAGAATGAAAATTACAATGTGCCCCGTCTGTCCAATGTACTTAGCCAAAATGTTTCTTGGCCAACGCACCACATTTTTAGGGGAGAAATGTGACTTTTCCCTTGCTGCCACAGTTTTATTATACCACAGATCTGTATCAGGGGTCCTCCAAGGCAAGTCATGTCTGGAACACCAAAGTAATACAAAAAGGAGCATACACCAAGCAGGCAGAAACACAGGTTTATTTAGGCCCAGATGCAGTTAAGAGAGCACGGTTCAAACAGCCCCGTGGAACAGAACTGAGTGAAGAGAGCTTTCAACACCGCCCACTGCGGGGAAACTTTTGATACACAAACAACATCATTTGCATACATAAATTTGTATCATTTGTTATATCATCCTACAAAGCTAATTGGTGGCACTATGTCAGTTCCCTATATTTAGATATAGATTGAATAATGATGATTGGCTCCTGCCATTCTGGTCCTCATCGCCTAACATCACCCATTGTGATGTTATGAACCTTCCCACACTGCCCCACAGTGACATTTCATTCCATTACACGATTGTGCTGACCACTGGCAAAAGGGAGACATTTGCATGGCATCCGACCAACAAGGTGCCCTGTGGACATCAGCAAGGACACAAAACACTGTTGCACCCAGGAGACACCAAACCTTTTCCCAGGATTGGTTCACTGTTGGTCGCCCCACAGCCCTCTTCCCATGAATATCTGCCAAGGGGTGATTTGAAACTGCTTACTCCATCATGGTTTAGATTTTACTTGCATGCATTTAGTTTTTACTTATCTACCCTTCCCAGGGAAAACCCAGGAGTCTGGCTCGCTGGCCTCAAATCAGTAAGTTCTAGTCCCATGTGGCGATGTTCTCCTGGGAACAGCCAACTTGCAACATTTTTCCAGAACACTGCTGCAGCGGAGCGCTCAAGAAATTCATGTTTGCTGCCAAAAGGCAAATGTGTTACTTACCTGTGGCCTATAATCTAAATTGGCTGCTATGTTGTTCATGTTGTGCTAGACCACCACTTCTACACATTACACCAGCCCCTTATCCCTGTCCCCAGCATGCGCCCATGCTCCACTTGTTGCCCCCAATCCTTCTCTGGCTGCACCTGTGCACATGGCGCATACACTACACCGTGCAGCTGCCAATGATGTCCTCTCCTTCACGACGGCCTCCTCCCCTGCTCTGCTGCATCCCTCCATTAGTCACATAATTAATAGGTGCACCCCCCTTGGCAGCGCTGAATTTGCACCTTTAGTGCAGATCCTTGGCTAAACATTGGCAGGCTTACTACTGTGCCAAACACTCACAATGTCCTTAGAACACTGGAAACCATGAATTGAGCAGGCTACTGTGAGGAACTCATGGTGGCAACAGTAAAGACAGACACAAGTGATCACAGTTCAAGAAGGTGTTAATTGAATTTTACAATGGGTGAGATAAACGCCTAATCTAAACCTCAATCTAAGATGGGAGCAAGCTACTACCACCAAATAAAAATCAGGCAGTCCTAGTGGCGTCTTGTCAAAATAAAAAGGGCCTATACTAAAAAAAAACTATTGCCAATCCTTACTAATAAATGTAAATAAGAGTGTGGGATAATGTTCACCAGAAAGCAAGGAAGTGTTTGCAAAATGATAAGTCAGGATGGTATAACTGGGTCTTCCTTTCCCACGTTTGAAGCACGGGTCAAGGCGGGACACTTGAGCACAGCACACTCCTGGGCCTCGACGGCACGAGGGTCACAGTTCAGTTCAACCATATACTAAACCCCTTCAGAGGCTGTCTCTTTCCTGCAAAAGTCTCCTGCCTTAGAAGGTTTGCTGATTAAAAGTAATAAACAAACAAATGCTCTCTCTGTGATCTTGCACCTTGGGTGATTACTCTTTGCCACTAAGATCTCCTGCGCAGTGGAAAGCCGGGGTCACTTCCCCTAGCTTTCCTCTGGCAATGGGTCAGAGACTTTCAATTGCACAAGGAATCTGATTTGACCCTTTTAGGACCACTCTAACACCTCATGTCACCCTTTCCTAGGGCCTTCTGGTTCTTGTAGTTTCAAAAACAGGTGCTGGTCAGAGCCTTTCAAATGGGATCCCATGTTGCGCCGGACCCTCTGCACCTGGACATCAACTGGGCTTTCTTTAAAGTTCAAACATACACACAAGTTCTTCTTCTTGTAAATTACTTACGTTCAAAAATGTTGCTACATGCAACCTTGGGCTTGGGTTCGGTTTTCTATCAGTTTCTTCTGAGTCACTGGCTGTGCTAACCTGTTGGCTTCTTTGTTCTCTGGAGTCAAGGATAGTACCATGGTAGCCAGCTTGCATCTCCACCTTTGTTATCAGTGCAGAAGGCCCTTGTGTACCATTGGCATCTGCTGCTCCACACGCCAGCTGTAACTCCCGGTCTTATGACTTTCCTTTCAGAAGCTTTGTGGGTCTGAGTTGAAAAGGGTAAGGGCGATTCCCCCTTCACCGTCCTTCCAAGTCTCACTGTTTTTCTCCTCCCTTTGTATTGCCGGTTTGGTGTAGCTGTCTCTTCGTGTATTCGGTCCTGCTCGATATGTGCTTTCATAGTCTGCCTTTTATCCCAGTGGGGAAGGTAAAGGGCCGTCAGGTGTGCGTGGTTATTGCCAATTGCCTGACTCTGCCTGACCCGAGTGTTGGGACATGTTGGGTAGACGGTTCTGAGTGTAAGTCCGTTGTCTGTTACCATGTCGGAAAGTGTTTGTGTCAGAAAAGGAGGTCGGGGGTAGAGTTTCTAAATATCCTACAGGATAGGATGGGGAAAAAGGTGTTACAGGGAAGGCGATACAGCATCTCAACCCTTAGTGTCCCACTTCCACTCACCGAAGACCCCTCGCCCAGGTGATCATCTCACATTGGCCCACCCCCAGGAACTGGATCCAATAACGATGGCTGTGTCCTGGCCACCTGGAAGACAGATCTCCGGGGACCTGGGGGTGAGACACCTTCAGGTTGCTCACACTACACATTCAAAAAACCACACATGCTCACAATTATGCACTACACATGAAAACATTCAGACCTGTTAGCAAGACAACAAACACTTCCACTTGCATTCGTTATAGGTAAGAAAACAAAATATTCCAACAATTTGAATATGGTAAAATAAAACACATTTCAAAACACATGCAATTTTCTGTTGGTTCTGAGAAACCCTAACTGACATTTATTAACAATGAGTGCAACACGACATGAAGCAATTTCACACTTATTTAGACCCTCACCCCTGTCTAATATTAGGTTATTGATGAGATGAGGAGACTATAAACCATTCTGCATAGCAGAACGAGCCCCCACTCCTAAATTTAGAATCAGGTTACTTCATCGGTCCCTCGCTGCCTTAGAGACAGAGGAAGATGTGCCTTCTGTGTCAGTTTGACACCAGGACAAATTACCCTGCAGAAGGGTCCCAGTTAATTTCCACCCTATTGATACTCACCCCCCTTTGTCTGTCACTCTTGCGAACCCAGCCGCTCAGGGATGCCTTTAGCTTGCCCTTGGCTCAACCGCCCCTCCTCACAGCTAAGAAAGATATCTACCCATCACCTTCACAGAACACCCTGCACCACTCTGTCTCTCTCTCTCGGCTCCTAGAGATTAAGCATGCACGGCTGTCAGCAGCCCAATTTCCCAGCCTCTCGATTTGGTCAGAAGTTTCCAGCTCAGGAGTAGCAGAGTTAACAAGCCAGACCCAGGTTTTCTCACTCGATGCAATCAGAGATGGCAGACAAGTTCATCTCTCACCCCCTTCAAGAAATTGGAGGCCTCAGCGAGATCCTCAGTTCCCTCGGCCTCAGAGGTTATTCTAGCCGACATCTGGGAGGGCATGGGCCAGTTGAGCACAAACCAGTTTCACATGCACAACTGAGGAAGTCTCACAGATGCAGAGTTCACAAGGGTCTTCCTGGTCCCGAGCACCGCCCGAGTTCAGGTGGAGGTGCAGGCTATAGGGAAGGTTTGGTGCAGGGAGGACTTAAGGATCTTTAGGACACATGAGTGTACCCTTGTATGAATGCTTGATACAATGGTTACATGCCCACGGAGGGGGGGTTTATGGAGTTTAGGACACATCCACTCGTCTCATAGGGAGTGGATGTGTGGCAGGCATATCTGAGTTAGAGCAGAACGGTGCATAGATGTTGGCGGACCCCATTAGATGGGAGTTGCACGTAGTGCAGGCAATTGTATAGTTTCATCATTTTGGGCGGCGGGGTGTTGATGACTTGTTGATTTGTTGAAGGGGAGCGCGCAGTAGGATAGTTGCTGCGGGATAAGTATGTCATCTTTGATTCTTGGCGGTTTGTCGGCATTAGTGTCTGAAATACTTGGTGTTTCATTTGGAGTCAGCTAAGATGGAAGGCCGACACTAGAAGTAAAGTGTATATATTTGCGCTTGGCTCAAGTAGTGGCAAATACAAGGCTAGAGGAGGGTGTGGCCAGGTATTTGTGGACTAAGATAGCACATATTAGGGAACAGGTGGGCCTGTGGAGAAGGCCATGATTACATTAACATTGAGTGAGTCGGCATGCCTGTGGAGAGGGCCAGTGAATGTGGATTGGGTGTGAGCAGGAGGAAGGGTAAGCGGGGGGTGTGAGAGGTAAGAGTGAGAAGAGGGGATTGAGGTAAGGTGTGAGGGAAATAAGGGCAATTGGGGTTTTGCGGGGTTAAAGTGGGACATGTAGGGAGCTCCAGACAATAAGACAGTCAGAGTGCAGATGCGTGGGAATGGCTTGTAGGATAGACACGCACTGGGTCTTTTATATAATAAACTGCCACAATATCAATTACCATTTTTATTGTGTGCGGGACACTGCAGGACAGCATTTCTGTGAATGGACAAGAGATGGAATGTTCAATAGTGGGATAATAGAAAGCATGTTTTCATATCTACTAGCCACCTACAAAGGATCTATACTAAAGAGCAGGAAAAATATCCTAGGGCTCTGAAAACTTTACAAAGAGAAGAGGGAGGAGCCCACAAAGGGCGACAGGCAGGGCAGTGATATGGCAGGGCCACCTAGCAACCCACACCCTCTCTACAGATCATATAAAATGATCCAATGATGAAACCCACCGTGGGGTATACCAACCCACGGTGTGTGTGACCAAGCGGGGGGATCAGAAAAGGTGAAAGATACCGAAAATGGCCAGTGCTAGGGAACAAAAGGAAAAGGATGACCAAATGTATTTGTCTGACATAGAAAAGAGCATACAGTGCCAGCTGGAAACTATGTTCAAGGAGGCAGAGAGGGTGATAGACAAGAGGAAGGAGAAGCAGCAGGGGACTGCAATGGGTAAAGAGAGGTGGCCATTAGGGAGAAAAAAGTTTAAACTGGACAATGTGGAGTCAGACGAGGGAGAGGAAGGGCTAGACTCACTTGAAGAGGACTCCATCACCTCAGACAGTGACGAGGAGCCAGGTACGAGCAATGGGGACAAAGAGCCTTGGGCTGAGTACAGGGAAAAGGAGGGGTGGAAACAAAAGCAAAGGGAGATAGAGGGGAAACAAGCAAGGACTGATCCAAGAGCCTAGGCAAAGGCAAAGATAGCAGTGATGAGAGCCCCGAGGGGTAGAGGAGCCCCAGACTTCAGACAACAAAAATGTCCTTTTGCAGAAAGGGAGAAGAGACTCGTACTACATACTGTGGCATACCATTGACAGGGACACTTTGAAATACAGCTTTCCTTCCCTTATGGCAGGAGTGAGCAAGTGGATATAAGCTCTTGAGAAGGAGACAGCAGGGGTCTACCTAGCGATTTGGGATATGAAAAGCTTGTTTGCAGCAATAATAGGGGAGCGAGGGGATACAATATAGGAACGATTGGTATATGAGGGGGTAAAACTGATTAGCAATGTACACAATGGGGCACCTTTCAATAACTGCTGTGCCCTCATTTAGAAAGTATTAAGAAGTATGTACCCCGATACCTCAGCTTGGGTGCCGTAATGGCCCGGAAGATGAAACTAGACAAGGACCCTGCTGAATATATATGACAAATACAGGAGTTTTGGCCGCTAGAGACCCGAAAATCATGAGATGAATACATACTCATTTTCTATCATATATTGGTCTAAGGGCTTCCATCAGATGTGCAGGCATCCATAGATAAAATTGTGGGGATAGAAGCCAAGGGTGGCAAGAGATACAAACAACTATTGTCACAACTGCAAACGAAAACAAGAAAGGGATAATAAGTCAGCAGATAATGCGTAAAGGCAGAAAACAAGTTAGTATAGAAGAAGTTATCAAAGCTCTCAATGGAAGGGGTGGTGCTCACACCCAGCCCATAGTTGTGGTTCCCACCCAACAGGGACAGTTCCCAGTGGAGGGAGGGCCACAACATGGGGGGTTCCCACAGCCACAATATGTCTAGCATTGGGGAGTCCAACAGCCTGGCTTCTACCCACAAGGGGGTTTTTATCAGCCAGTGGGATACTACCAACAAGGCAGAGGGTATTCAAAGAGAGACAGAGGATAAGGGTATGGCAGGGGAGGACCCAGGTTTTAAAGGCCATGGTTTCTTTGTGGGCAACAGTGCAATTTTGCGTGAATGTGCCCTAATGGGCAACAGCTCTATTACAATCCTGGGGGGCCACAAGCAAGAGCCCCACTGGCACTTTCACAGATGCAACACACTTACATGCAGACACACCCTCAACCCCAGCAATCCCCACCACAGCAATTACAGATGCCTGCCAAACAGGGGAAAGTAGGGATCCCAAGGCCACCTGCGAATGCATTGGAAAAACCTGTGCAACCACTTCCACAAGGGGATGGCACACTGCTGGGCCAGAACATAGTGGCCCACTACATGGGAGTAACAGTTCTGGGAAGGAACCCCTTCCCGTTCCCACAGGGCACGACGCCCGAATAAGATTACCCACAGAAAGTGCATATCTCTCCAGTTCTAACAGTAACAGAAGACCCCAAAGAGGAACCTGAGGTAACAGTGAAGCTAGTACAGAAACATGGATCCTTTTTGATAGATACAGAGGCCACCAAGTCTTGAATAAGGGAGGGTGGGGTTTGTAAGGAACTCATGGTGGCAATAGTAAAGACAGACACAAGTGAGCATAGTTCAAGGGTGTTTATTAAACTGTATAATGGGTGAGACAAATGCCTAATCTAAACCTAAATCTAAGATGGGAGCAAGCTACGGCCATCAAATAACAATAAGGCAGTCCTAGTGGCGTCTTTTCAAATAAAAAGGGCCAATACAAAAAAAAAATCTATTGCCAATGCCAAAGTAGTGTGGGATAATACTCACAAGAAAAGAAAGAAGTGTTTGCTGAATGATAAGTCAGGATGGTAGGGCTGGGGTCTCCCTTCCCCACATTTTTAGCACAGGACAAGGCAGGACCTTTGAGCACAGCACACTCCTGGGCCTTGCCAGCACGAGGTTATAGTTCCTTTCAATGATGCCAGGATCTTCTGGGGCCAAGTCTCTTTCCTGAAAAGTCTCTTGCTTTGGAAGGCTGAACCAAAAACAATAAACAAACAAAAGTTCCTTTGTTAATCTTTCATGTTGGGTGATTGCTCTTCACCCCTTTGCATCCCTATCAGCTGGGCTCTGAGCCCTCTTGCAATGTGGGCCTCCCTCAATCAGCTTCACTACAGCCTTTTTTCACAGTTCATTCAGTTTGGCATCCCTCTGTCAGGTTCACTTTTGTCAGTTTCTCAGTTCATTCAGTTTGGCATTCCTCTGTCGGGATCACGTTTGCCAGTTTAACAGTTCATTCACCTTTCTCCAATATGTCAAAGACTTTTTAGTGTACAAGTGATTTTGCTTGACCCTCATAGGACTACTTTGACATTTCTTTACAGACTCTCTTAAGGCCTTTTGGCTTTCGTGGCAACAAAACAAAAACACAACCCAAAAAAAGGCTTCAATTAAAGCCCTTCGAATGAGCTCCCTGCGACACCTGACCACTCTGCATCTGAACCTTTTACTGGGGTTTCTTTACAGTTCAATTAACACAAGTTATTTGTTCAACAAGGTCAGGGCCTGCAACCTTGGGCCAGAACAGTTTGGTTTTACTATCTATCTTCTTGAACTCGTCGGCTGCGCTGAACTGTCAGAGTTTTCTTGTCTTGGGAGTCAAGGATGACACCACCTTGGCAAGCGCTTCATGTCACTTTGGCTATCAGTATGGTGGAGCCCCGTGTGCCGTTGACAGCTGTCACACCACACGCCAGCTGGACTTCCCGGTCGTATGATTTCCCTTTCAGAGGCTTGCAGGTCTGAGTTGAAAAGGACAAGGGCAGTTCCCCCTTCGTCGTCCCTCCAGGTCTCACAGCCTTTTTCCTCTGTTTGAACTGCCGGTCCGGTGTAGCTGTTTCCACGTGTGCTTGGCCTCGCTCAAAGTGTGCTCTCATGCACCACCTTTTATCCTTGTAGGGAAGGGAAAGGGCTGTCAGGTGTGCATAGTTATGTTCAATTGCCTGACTCTGCCTGACCCTTGTGTTGGGACATGTCAGCTAAATGGCTCTGGTGTTAGTCCATTGTCTGTCACATGTAGGAAAATGTTTGTGTTGGTAAAGGGGGGTAGAGCTTTTAATTATCCTATGGGGTGGGTGGAGAAAAGCGTAAAACCGCCTGGTTACCGCCGGACTCGTATTACCATTCCGCCTCCGTGATTCCCGGAATTACCGGGGCATTACAACCCCGGTTTCCCGGGAATCACGGAGGCGGAATGGAGTTAATCCCCATTCCCATTAAGTCCCATGGGACTGAATGGGAATGGGGATCATGGAAACATCGGCAGCATCTCGTAATGCTGGCGGTGTTTCCTCGTCCACCTGCAGGCGGGCGGTGTTAAACCCGCCAGGTCAGACCTGGTGGGAACATCACCTCCCGCCTGAAGGAGTTGTGATCGCCCGGCATGGAAACAACGGTGGCGGCGGGTTTACCGCCACCGTTGTTTCCATACCGGGTGATTTGTAATGAGGCCCAATATCTTGCAGCACCCCTACTGTATTTAAAGGATACTTCCATATACATACTGGGGAGGTACTTGTTGAATACACTAAATGCAAAGATTTCATATTCATAGAAAAGTATGGTGTGCTCCATACATGGAATGTATCCAGAAAGAGTGGCGACCATTGTACAGGCCTACTGGGCACACAGCACGTTATGTGGGCAATCCATGCAGCCCAACGTATTCCTGTATAGGGTCCAAATATTACTGGGTTGTGTACCCAGCATGAAGGGGAAGACTGGCCACAGAGTTTTTGTTTGGGTGTTCAGTGCGCAAGGACATTTTCCTAGGGACGCAGTTAGAAGGGGCAATAACACCTAAAGACATGATGATATTATGTGGGACAGATGAGGACGACATTGAATGGTGTGCCATCCTTTGTAATGACCCGAGGTTGACATTGACTGACGTGACCAATGCTCAGATTTTTGCAGATAGCGACGAGGAGGGAGACATGGTGTTCCAGCTCCAAATCCGATGCCCTATATGAGCGGTAGAAAGGCTAGTGCCACAAATGCCACAGATAGTGAAGAAGTAGGCCACCTGCACTTATGAAAACTTGAAGGTCCCAGAAAGGGACCCATGGTGTGGGAGTGCTCAAAGGAGCATGGGCGGTCTGCATAATATTAAAAGAAGGGTCTTTGCTGCCCCGGGTGAAACAGTACCCACTTTCTCGCAAGGCAGATGAAGGCATCTATGACACACTACTTTATGATCCATAATTTTATATACATGTAACAATGTATAATTTTTCATTGTAATATATTTCTCTTTAATACAATAACATTTCAGGCTACGGTTTGTCATGTTTCACTCGCATATTCTAGTCATAGGAGCCCTCAGGGTCTTGCCACCCCTTTTTTCATGTTTGTATTTAGCCATTCATGGCTGTATTGTTGTGGCTATTGGACATTTGCCTCCCTGGGCATATCTCGCCATATTGTGCTTTCGCGCAGATGTGCAATCAGTTTTCAGTATGTTGTTTATTATTATTGCCAGCGCATATGGCATACGCAATACGTCATCGCGTTTCTCAAGTTACTCACGTGACATCCAATGCTTGATTACAGTGTGGAGTACCGCTGCGCGTCCTCTGATTTTCTTGCTGGGATTTATCCCCATTACTTGGAACGCTGATATACGGGTAAGCCGCATCTCGTCGATGCGTCAGCCTGTGCATATCATGTCGTGCTACGTGCAGTTTACATTGTCTGGTTATTTTCGTTACGGACATGGATGTGATACCTTCCTTTAATTCAAGGTTTTACATTAGTTAGAGCAATCGAACGCAGAATTCTGCAGTTATTGGTATTCCTTCTACGTTGACAGCTTTGCATTCGCGAGTCAATTTACTCAATAGAATGAACCACATCTGAAATTGACAGGTATGCCTTGATATTGTTTGGCTTACAGTTGCATGCAACATTTTACGCATTATGCAGTGAGACAATACTTTATTTATTTAAACTACAGATAGTATTTGAACAGGATTTAGACGTTTGGATGTTTGGTAAGGATGTTCAGTTTTTTCTTGATACTATATTTTCACTATTATTGGACCAGGTGAGACACACCACTTAAAGGTCAACGCATGATGGCCCTCTTTATCTGATGGTATTTCCCTAACCTCACATACTATTTTAGGATATGGGAGCATGAATTTAGAGGTGGCAATTCTCCTGTGGCTCTTTTGTAGTTCTACTAGCCCTTCACGCTATTGGTATTTTATTTTGAAATGTAACTTAACTCACATTATCCCACATCCAGTTACATACTTCTACAACCACTCACTGGCTCTTTTATGGATTAATCACTGGCAATAAGATTTTGTTGATCTTCTTTGTTATACAAGCCTCATGGAAAACCTTTTTGTTTGATAATTTTTTATGTGTAATCAACATTTATTTTGAATCTCTCCCTCCGCAACTGGACTGTGGTATGTGTTTTCACTTATTACCACTTGGTGACAATGCAATCACAGAACACTGTTTGTTATTTGATTTTATTGTTGATACTACACATGTTTTGCTATTTAAACTTGAATTGAATCATTCTTTGTAATTTTGTTTATGTGATTCATGCAGCCTTGAGAACGACCCGCAGGTGGAAACACGTGTTGACTGATCAACCATTGAATAAATCTATGTTTTCAATATATTCTTTTATTTATGGAAATGTCCATTCAGATAGTGTTTTCATAATTGATCACGGATTATGTTGATGTGAGTGTGTGAGCCCTACCCAACACCTTTAATTTGGACATCTATGACACACTATTCGAGTTATGGCAGTAGGACATAATACAGGCATCAACATCCCCAGCAACATGTGCATATTCCCGATCAAAAAAGCAAAAGGAAGGGTATGGAGAATTATACAGGATCTCCACCCCCTGAACAATGTGGTAGGAGGCGAGTTCCCAATCATGCCAAACCCAGCTACAATATTGTGTAATGTTATAGTAAATGCAAAATATTTCACAGTAATTAATTTGAAAAATGCTTTTTTCTCAATCCCATTTCATTCCGACTCTCGAATATCTCCCCATGTGCACGTATCACGCTGTCCGGTTCGAGCACACGCGATTACGATGGGTACTGTGAGTTCCCTAGGGTGTTTATAAGAGTAATACAGATGGATTTAAGTCATTTGAAAATGTGCAGTAATACAGTATGTAGATGACCTCTTGGTGTGCACTGTGACGGAGGAGCAATGCAGGCAAGATTCCACACTTATTTTAACCCTACTAGCAGAAAAGAGTAGAAAGTGGACAGAGAGAAGCTACAGTACTGTCAGGAAGAGGTGGTGTACCTGGGGCAAATAATATGAATAGCGGGCTGGAAGAGAACACCAGAAAGGGTAGAAGTAATACATAAAACACCACCACCTGCACAGTTAAAGAAATGCAGCAGTTCTTGGGATTGTGCAACTACTGTAGAGCGTGGGCGTTTGATTATTCAACATATACAAAGCCCGTCCTTCCGGTGCTTAAGGAAGCACAAAAGGTTAAGAGCCCCATTAAATGAATCTCAGATGAATGAAAATTTTGCTGATCTCAAAGAGGCACTGGCACATGCCCTAGTGCTGGCACCCAAACTATAAAAAGAATTTCTATTTGTTTTCACATTCTGATGTCACAGTGATGATGGATGCCCTCAACCAGAGGAAATCACAAAGGCACACGCCCCTGGCATACCACAGTGGTCTGTTAGACCCAGTAATGCTGGGTCACTTTCCATGTGAACAAGCAATTGCGGCTACAGCGTTTGCCATAGCTAAGGCAGCAACCATAATGATGGGATGCCCAGTGATTGTGTATGTTGAACACTTGCTTTTTGCAATCCTTGAGAATTTCTATATCTACGTTGACTACTCAGAGGGCCTAGCAATACAAGTTGATACTGACAAACCCAGCTATTGAGGTTGTTAGATGTCGTGTAGCACAGCTAGCTGCACAGGGAGAATACGTCCACAATTGTGCCTTTTACATGGCCAGGATGGAACAGGACCCCCAGGTGAGAGGAACTCATAGAGGGGGGAGACATGCTCTTTGTTGAGGGGTCTTCAATGATAGATTTGAGCACAGGATGTCTGCAAACAGGTACCACAGTAGTGTACCACATATATGGTGTCAAATGCGGCTGCCAACCCATTATTCTGGTCAGGCTGCAGATTTGGTGTGTTTAATATCAGCATTAAACATCTCAGAAGGGCACATGGTCAACATATTCTCAGACTCAGAATATGTCACTTCCACAGTGCATTCAGGGTTGACTCGATGGGAAAGGAGGGGGTTCAAAAGGAGTGATGGTTTCCCTGTTCAACATACAGGATTGCTGGCACAGTTAATTGAGGTATTGCCCCTCCCATTAGTGGTAGAAAAATTAAAATGTGCCACTGATACAGGTCGCCAGGATTGTGTCTACAGGGCAAAGACATGGCCAACAGAGCAGCAAAAGAAGTGACCTATTTGAAAGAGGGAACTACAAAGTTACTCCTAGGTAAAAAAGAAAGTTACTCCTGATGGCACTCAGCTCCAGGTGACCCAAGGGCACTAATGCTACTGAGCCCTTTAACACACTACTCATTGTCCAGGTAATAGTATTACAGGGTGAAGTGCCCTAAGAGGAAAAAGAGCTATAGATTAAGAGAAGGGGCACCCCCTACACCATGGATTTAGTATGGAGACAGAACAGCACAGGATATGCTGTAATCCCCAAATAATTACTTAATATAGCACTGGAGCAGCTGCATTATCCTGCGCATGTGTAAAACGTTCATGTGGTCACAGAGTTAAATGAGAGTTGGTTCGTGCCCAACCTTTGTGACTTAGGTGCCGAATTCACAAGCAATTTTATCATCTAACAGAAGTTCTTGACAGGGCACACATTAAAAACTGCCAGGGCAATAGTACCACACCCAGAGGGGCCCTTCCGGCACTTGCATATTGACTATGTCAACATGCAATATAGATGTGCCTCTTATAGATATATGTTTGTTTTGGCATGTCCTCTTTCACGTTGGCTTGAGGTGGGACCCTACGCCCATATTTATGCAAAATCAGCAGCCACATTTATGGTGCGGGAGGTATTCCTGAGATGGGAATATGTGATGAACTGAAGTCAGACAATAGATAACACTTTGCCAATGCCCTCTTTAAGGAGGTTACAGCCCTCCTAGGGATAAAACACAGTCTATGCTCAGTATACCATCCTCAAGCCAATGATTTGGTTGAATGTTTGAATGGCTTGCTTAAAGAGTGCTTGGCCCGAGCTGTCGGCGACACTTGGCAAAACCTGTCTCTTATGCGTGCCTCTCGCTTTGTTTGCCTTATGTAACTCAGCTGGCATTGATCATCATTTGACTCTGCACAAAATTGTTACTGGCAAGAGAATGCATGCGCATCTTACTCCCACACGTACAATTTCAGATTCTAACATTTCTGCTCGGATACTGGGGGACGAGTTCACTGCATACTTGGAGGAACTCATCAAATCTCTTAAATGCATGTCTTGTCATGTACACCGACACTCAAGCTGGCTGGCCACCGAGACCACCCCAAAGACACAGCAGGAATGGTGAGTTTTGCACCTGCAGCCCCACCACTCTACCCGGGCAACAGGGTATTCATCAGAAATGTTGTACGATCATGGAAAGAGCCTCGTTGTACAGGCAGCATACAGTGATTTACTCCACACCAACGGCTGTGCAGGTTGTGGACCGCAAAGCATGGATCCATCATTCAGACATTTGTAGAGACAACAGCACCGGCTCCCTCGAAGTAGAGGAGAGGACAACCACTTGATGGAGAGTATCGCACAGTTTTCATTTACTTTCTTTTCAGCTTTTAGGTTACAAAGGAGGCCCATGGAGGAGATGGACGATATACCTTGCGGAAGTGTATTTATTAATAGAAGGCAGAGAAATACTGTCTTGTGGTATAGTGTGGCATTTTTGTGTGTTCTTCTCTCTCACTCACTTCTCTGGTTTATATTATATAAAGGATCTGAAAACACTGTTAAAAATGCTGATGAACGTATAAGAAACAAAAGAAGTTTATTTAAAGCAGATGTGTTCAATGATGGCAACCGGGGCAGGCAGGACACTGCATCTGGGTATGTGTGGTACGATGTGACGTGTGTGGACGGTAGAGGACTTATGACACTTGTTATGTGTATTCTCTCATCGCACATGTCACAGGGCCACCCTTGTTTTTCCTTCCCCAAGAAGTTGAAGTCAATGCACCTGTGTCTTTGCAAAACAAGGTGTATGTTTCAGGGGCAGTCAGAGTCAGTCCACTGGGTTGATGAAGGGGAAAAGTTGCATGCTGACAATTATATGAAGTTAGGGAGAATGAAAAAAAAAGAAGTCATCACACATAGAATACTAGAATATGTCAGAGAGGGAGCGAGAAGGGGGCAATGACTGTTCACAACACATTGCAGAGTGCAATGCAGAAATTCAACTCGGCAGGATATTCCATGGTGCTACACAAGACTCCTAATGAGGATAAAGGGATTTGTCTTTCATGATGGGGAATGGTACAGTGTCGAGCAGAAGGGTTAGTGGGATTTGCAGAGGATGTAGTGGCAAAAATTAATGACAGCTGCAGTACAACATGGAACAAATACATGCGTGCTTTAACTTGGATAGTTGAGAAGCATCAACGAGTATAAATAAAGCCTCTTACATGATTTCCTTCAGATTCACAGGGCCAACACATGTGGGGTCTAATACCGGTTGCACCAAGGTGATAAGCATTCCAACATTGACGAGCGGGACAACGGCGGTGATGGACCACTGGTGGGCATTTGGGACACAGGTGTATGACCAGCTCCCTCTCAGCTTGGGGGGGGGTATGTTCCCTTGTTCCATTGCACAGCCCTGCCCTGGTAGCGCAGTATGCAGAATTAATGTCCTTCAGTGACCATCCTGAGATGCTCAAGAGGAAAGTGAAAGGGGAAGAGAAGGTGCAAGGAGTGAGGGCACAGACACTGAAAAGAGACAGGTGCAGCAGCAACTACTGGTCCAGAAAATCATCTGAAAGTTTGGCTGCCAATCCACCTCATTTCTGCCTCTTCTCGAAAACATCAACCTTCTACTTGTCTCTGTTACTTCCAGTGGTCCAAGCAGCTAAGACACCAAGAGGCTGCAAATGACCGACTACGAATTACTACAATTGGCAAACTTGAACAAGAAAAGATAAAATGTAGTAAGGAAGGCGGTTCGGGCAGTTAGACTGGTGGCACTCCAAAACCACTATGTGTTGGACATGCTCACCGCGATGGAGGGTGGTGCCTGCCTCAAAATCGGCAGTAGCTTTTGTACACTAATACCAGCTAATGACGCTGCTAATGGAACATTGACTGAAGCAATAGAAGAAATGTGTACACTTCATGAGACTATGATGAAAGAAACTAATACAGTTTCATCAGACAGTTGGTTTGACTCTTTTTGCTTGAGTCTCTACGTGGTTGGCGAACATTTTTAAAATGACTGTCCTGGTGCTGGTTCTGGTGTGGGTCAGCTGATGTTGCCACACTGTAAATGCAAAAAGGGGAGGCAGAGTTGCATAATTTACCTGAATGTTGGTGGGGAAGGGGATAATGCACAAAGTAACAAAATGTGTTTTAACGCAACCTCGAGTAAATGGTATGATGCACAATGTCACCTGCAGATGTGCATACATACAACACTTTTTGGGTGGCATGCTAGGCTAATGGGCAGGAGTGTGTGATAATAGAATCATCCCTGGGGGAATATGAGGAAGAAGGGGAGCGCATGGATAAGATAACTAGGATGTTGATCCCTAAAACAGCAAGCAAAAATATGACGAGCAAGAAAGTATCGATTGATAGATCGATTGAAGGGGGGAATGCAGTAAAGGTGCAAATTCAGTGCTGCCAAGGGGGGTTTACCTATAAATTACATGTGTAATGGAGAGATGCAGGAGGGCAGTGGAGGGGGCCCTCATGGGGGAGAGGACATCATTGACAGCTGCACAGTGTAGTCTATGTTCTGTGTACACAGATGCAGCCAGAGAAGTCTGTGGGGAGCAGTGGGGATTGGGGACACCAAGTGGGGCATGGGGCAATGGGACATGCTGGGTACAGGGATAAGGGGCTGGGGTAATGGGTAGAAGTGTTAGTATAGCGCAACAATAATAACAGAGCAGCCATTTTGGAGTATAGACTGCAGGTAACTAATATATGTATCTTTCTCTTTTCTTAGATTCTTGACCTCATTTTCTTAGCTTTTTCTCTGTCAGATCCATGTCTTGTTAGCCCCAGTCTCTTGTAAGGGGCAGGTTTTGTCAAAAACCAAACAAGCCCCAGTACGTATAAAGGCCACCCCTCATAATTTCCAGCCCCTTTCATGAAGTCACTTCCAAACTAAACACGTGCGAGAATCTTCAGGCTGTTTCCAGCACCTTCTATCACCCACTGCACCCACCACCTCCATCTGGTTCCACTCACGTCCCCTGATTCTTGGCTACCTTCAAACTGCATTGCTTCTCATCTTCTCTTCCTGCACTCAGAAGAAATTGAAACATTTGTCCATCTTTTCTTCCTGCGCTTTCTTTTTATGAACAATGAGCATGTTCTTTTTTAAGGCCCATCACTGTGTGCTCTGAATCTCGCCTCGTAAACACTGCTATTCAATTTTCAATGTTTGCTTTATTTCCTGAACCTAGCAATCACCAACAATGCTGTTTATTCATGTGCCTGGTGCAATGTTAGAACTATTAGGGCCTACATCCTACAACTCTAGCCCCATTGGTTTATACCCAATACCAGTTGTTAGTCTCTACACTCACCCCCCTTTGTTTTCACTACTGCTAAATGGTAGTGCCCATGTTACTAATCCATGTACAACACAACACTACACACAGTTTATGCTGCACAAATTCTTGTGTACGCAACCTTTCTTACACTTTTTGCATAGTGTGCATGGATTTCACTTTAAAAACATTTAAATATTGCAGTACTGAAAGGAACAATATAACTCTTGCTAAGACATTAAACTACCATTTCACTGTCCAACATCAGAAAAAAGATTTTCATGATATTATTATTTCACTAACCGATGTCACTCCATACTACAAACATGCGATACAGCGTACCCGCTAATATCTAAATACTAACGAGTTAAATGCTACATTGGAATAAAGGTCCAGATGGGCATCAGTGTCTGAATTGATGATGATAAGTTATGGGCAAAATCCTATAATGATGGAAGAAATTAACCATTAACATACAATGGATGGGGAGTTCCATTCTGCAAGCAAGATTACGAAAATCATAATAGCGGTGAATCACATAGTGATACTGTTTAAGAAGATAATTAATAACTAACCAAAAGAATATTAATAAACATTTGGAAATGATATCTTGAACCTCTTTCGGAACAATGTATTGAAGATAATATAGATGAACTATAATTGATATAATCGATTATTAATACTAACCCAATTGTCAGGTCTAGCTCACCACTATAATCTTTCCCTGATGAATGTCTTGTACTGATGTTATTAGACAAAAACATGTTGGAAACCTCATGTGTGTGATTAATCATATGCTTTACTCAAAAGATGTATTTCTTCCATTGAGACAATGGTCCAAAATGTCATTGATAAATTACGAATGTATATAACACCATCGTTTTTGTTGAATCGTCACAAATTATAAGTCTGTCATACAATTAGACTTCTGTTTGTCCTGTCAGAACGGCTGTCTGATTTTTACAATATTATCTAAATTCATCAGAAATTGTGTTTCATGATTGGAATATGATGTACATTTGCAGGATGTGTTTGCTAATGTATGTGATGCGTAAGCAATGACATGTTTCAAGCGTAATTTATGTGTATATTGGATTAATAGATTGTATACAACACCATCACAAGGCTGGTATTTTTTAAAAAAATAGTAATAATAACAATAAAGTATATTTTTGATAAACATATTGGTGGTACCTGATATGTTAGAAAGTACTGAAAGGGCAACATGTGACACACTGCAGTAAGCAGGGATCTGTCCTAATGGAATTCCCCCTGAGAGGAAGATGACCAAGTTGCTTCTCAAATGTATGGTCTATTACTGCTCCCCAAGGTTTCTGATTTAGTTGTTAAGAAAAGTAGCCTTCCTGGAAGACCTCAAACAACACATTGCCTGGTTGTTCTGCTCTAAAGTCACAAATAATGTCTCTAAAGTTATTTGTTTAATCTAATGAGACGCCAAACTAATTTAGCAGATGAGCGTGAGATTTAATCAGACCAAGGCCCTGAGCAGCCAAGACTCAAAGAATAACTTCTAACTTTCACTTCAGTCCACCTGAGAAATACTGGCTCTGCTTACATTTTAGAGTGTGAGATTGCGAGAGGGATGCGATTAAATGAATTGTATGGATGCCAGGCAATGACACTAATGGTATGGATGCCTACCTTTGGATGTAAGCTTGAGGCTTATGCAGCAAAAAAATATTTGATAAAAGTAATTTTTTTCCATAAAATTTAGAAATGCAGGACATAAGTAGGGATCATCCTCATCCGCTTGTGCAAAGGGATGATTGCTTTGTTTGTTGTGGACGGTTGGGAGTAGATGATTCAGTGATACATGTCAATTCCATTGACTAAATTAAGATGAGGCTTTGCTGAATTTGGTAAATTGCAATATTTTATACAGTGAGCTTTTCCATTGGACTGATTTGAAGCCCAGGAAAAAGACACAACTGGGAGATGAATTCAGAATCTTAGTATTAAAGATTCTAGCAACGAGGATAGCTCAGTGAGTCAAGAGATCCCTCCAGACACAGGTCAGCCTCAAGTTCCCAAGTTTATATTCCAGCAGGGTTGACTGAACCATTCATCTTTTTGATTTCAATAAACTAAGCACCATTAAAAGTGTCACTGAAGATGGTACATAACACCACATACAATTATGGGTCTTTGTGAGAGGGATCCAACATTATTCGCTATATAATAAATGCTCCCACACTCTTGCTTAAATTGTCAAACTCGAGGTTTCACCCTAACTAAGCAAAGGTAATCCTGATGTGGACCCCTTGCTTACTGTGCCATAGAGAGACTCAGCTTCACCTCACTGAGGAGGCCCGACAAGGTCGAAAAACGTGTCTGGGGTTGCTGAAGTTACTCTTGTTCAGTGGAGATTTGCCTAGCATTTTGGTGCTGGACTGCCCTTTTGAGTGATCAGACTGATGTGCAAATGGATATTTCTCCTCTGTGAAGGGTGCAGTGAGCTCAAAAGTGATTGTAGACCCTCCACAGTGGAAGAGATTCCATAGAACTGGGTATTTGACCCATGCTTCTTCTCAGTAGAGGGGCTCCCACACTCGTACTTAAATTATAATAAATGTGCTAATAGGAAAATACCCTTGCTCTGAGTGTCGCATAGACCTCAAAGTGTCTTGAGGTATTTAGTTGACCTTAAAATAAGTTAAAGTGTTTGCCCTTGATTGAGAAGGGTGTGGCGTGGCATGGATTGGGTGAGACTTTATGTACTTCCCATTTTCCTGAATACCTCTATTGCTTTGTTGTACTGATTATGGGATTACTTTGTTTTGTTGCAGTAAAACAGACAAGGCCGATGATTTTTCAGCTAAGGTTAATATACAACTTTTAAGTTGTTTTAGTATGACGCCATGTCATTTGTGGTATTGAGGCTATGGAGAAATTATGACATTGTACAATCTTAATACTTGCTATTCTTTTTGCAAAAATGTGAGTACGTTTTTTATTGTCCTCATTTGGGTACTTTCATAAAATAAGGCCTTTTCCCTAAAAAAGAAATGCTCATTCATACAGGGTAAAACAAGGAGTAAATTAAATTTTTGTTTGTATCTGCACGTATGCATTAAAAAAATATGCAACTCTAAAACTATATATAGCAAAACCAAAAGTTGATGGCTTGAAGGTTTTGAATAAATCATAACCATGGGCACAGCTCTGGGCAAAACTCCAGACCATTGTTCTTCAGCCTGGGGATAGCTAAGCGGCAGTCCAGCCCGAACTGCTAGGTCGTATCGCTTCTGCATGAGACCACAAGCATCCTCAGACATGTTTCGGAATCCTTTGGGGGTGGGACCAAGCCTGATTTGCATATGGTCTTTCCACTTTTGTAATGGTTTGGCAGGGAAAGAACGATGGTCTGGAGGTTTGCCCAGAGCAATGCCAGAGGTTAAGATTTATTATAAACCTTCCAATTATCACATCCTTTGTTTTGCTGCTCTAAAAATATATGTCAGGTATAATTTCCCAAAACCTTCTTTCTTTAAACCAGACCTGAGGTGCAAATATAACACTATTTAGAACCTTGTTTTTCATTGACTACCCAATTCTATCCGTTCTACACTCTGAAAGAAGTGGCAACATCATCATTAGGCTGAACCTTATGAAAGCATTTTAGGTAGCACTGTCGGTTGTTGCACCTAGCAAAGATTTCATTTAACTATACGGTTTCAGGTTTGCATTTTACTTAACATTTTATGTGGTCAACGCAGGACATGTAATGTAAGTAATGTGAAGTGGTCTTATATAGTACTCTTCTGATAATAATGTTGTCCCTGCTGCAAATGGCTGTTGGGCAAAGTTTGAACGCTGGAAACACTACAAACAACTATGACTACAGGTATATGCAACCCAACCTTTGGTATAAGCTTGTACTACACAGTTTTGGTAGCGTGTTGAGCAGCCAGGCGTATCTCAAGGGGGGAAATGTGAGCAGTAGTGGAGTTACACAAAGATCACAGTTACAGGTATTCAAATAAACTCTTACACTCAAGGTTTCTTGCATAAACAATTAATAATGTATTTATCAGTCAGTTATAAAGCCTGCTTGAGAAGGGGGCAATAGAATAGTAACACACAAATATACTTCAATACTGTACACTCTGAGTTTCTGAATCAGACAAGACCCTTCTGGGATGGCCAACAGACACAACCTACACCCAGAGCTGACTTCAGTAACAAGGGTGCTGGGGACATTAATATCTTACTGTTGGCATTCAGAACACTCTTAAAAAGTTGGTAAAAGGCAAAGGTTATTAGAAATTACAAATATTCATAAGAAGGGCAAATACTTTCAGATAGCACTTAGAAGAGTCACTCAATACAAATACGCTAAGCCAAAGTATATGGGCAAAAGTCTTTGTATAGGATGCAGCACTTCAGGTGAGCAAATAGAAAAGTCTTTGCACAAGTCCTTAGGAGTCTTTGATAAAAAGAAGAATCAAATGTAGGGCCACAAGCTGATTAGACTTGTGAGTTGTGGAAGTTACAAGTACTTCCACAGTAAGAGGTAAGTTCTCTTAGACTTGTTTTACAGTACCTTGGTAAAGAAGAAAAAGATGCAGCTGAATACTTCTGTTCCTGTGCAGCTCTGCAGATCTCACTGTTCCTGGGCCTCAGTCATGGGGACAAGAGGGAGGACATCGGGGGACTCCTGCACTACACTGGCACTATCAAAACTGGCAACCAGCAAACTTTACTTTCAGTGGCTGTTTCGCATTTCATCTCCTTGCAGTTCAGCAATTAGCAATAAGCGCGGTTCATGGCTGTCAAGGTCGACTTCCCTCACATCTGAGGTCCCACACTCGGCTGAGGGGGGTCAGGCTTGTTCGTTCTTGCTTCATGGGAGTCCATAGGATCTTCCAAAAGCTTTAAGCCATCTTACAAGCGAAGCACACAATCTGGTGTTCCTCTCCCTGGCTCTACGCTTTCCTGCAGCAACTCTGAGGAAATTCAAGCTCCGAAATGGGTGTCCAGGTGGCTTACTTGGGAGTTGATTGGTCCCACCAACTCAAAGGGAGAAGTCATCCTTGCAGCGCTTCTCTGTCAATGTGAACTTGGCAAGTAGTCACTGCAATAGGGCTTCACCGGGCACACCAACGGTCCAGGAGTTGAAGCAGGCGTCCTCTTCAAGCTCTTCTTCCGTTCCTTCGTCCAGTGGTCGACTCTCCTTCCAAGCCAAAAGACTTGCCTTTTATTCAGTTCTCTCCCATTCATTCCAGCCTAGCTGTCACTCACCCAGCAGGGTGGCTGTCCTTGCCGGACCATCATCCAGCCAATCACCACAGAGTGTATGTGGGTCCCGTAGGAGACTAAGCACAGGCAGTTTTGGGCCCCTCCCTCACTTCCTGCCTACTCCAGACACTCTGGAGCCAGAGGCGGGTTTCACTCCAGAAGCCTGCCAAAGGCGAAATGAACAAAGAGACCAAACCTGCTTTTGGCGCACAGAGAAAAACTCGAGAAGGACCTTTCCACAAAGAAATTGTGAAAAAAGAAGACCGGGGACCATTTTAACAAAGGAGGCTCAGCGCCATTTTAAAACTATGGCTCCCACAATTTAACTTTACAATTCATGGTAATTCATTACAAAACCACTGCCACCAGCCATTCTGAGAGGAAAGGGTAACATATAAATGCTACATGAGTAACTAGATACAGGGGATACTAAGAAACCCCTTCAGCACTCTTTTGTAAGATAGGGTGTGCTGGGTCTACAATTTTTACAGGACTAAATGAAGTCAATTTCACTCCACTGCTCTGGGAAACAGTAGTTGATACCAGAGAAGTTATTTAAACCATGGGAAATCTGGAAGACTTCTCTATGGCACTGCACTGAAGGTGCTTTGTGACACAATTGTAAAAGAAGATGCCTATGGAGTTAGTTAAACTCCACAACCAAAAAGAAACACAGTTCTAAAATCACATTAAAATACATGCGAGAGTGGTAAAAAAAGGGTCTCACTCTCTCCAGGTAAAAAATCAAGTCCTCAAAATCCAGCAAAGGTCTCTAAGGTGGAGGGAATTAACACATTTTTGAGAATTCTCCCTACCAATGGCTTTGTAAGAAAGGGGGGAAGGGTACATTAGTCGGATTGCAGGCAGGCAGATGCGGAAATCTGTGGTGTTGCTGGTTGCAGGGCAGAAGTACTCCGTTACCTGTGTGCGATATACAAATCTCTATTTTGTTTGTAGTTGGTACCGGCCGGGTAGGTTGGCCATATGAGCAGCCCTCGGGTTGTGGAGAATACGTCTTCTCTTTGTTAATAGCATTGCAGATATATCCTCCATACGTCTACTTCTTCAGAGCAAGGGAATTGCCACGTGGCAGCGCTTATTGTACTAAAGGCCAGCTGTGCCCTGATATCTGGGTGCAATACCTTAATGCAGATGTTTACACATTTCAATTAGCCATTACGCCTCACATGTACATAATCCGTTTCTCTGTTTATTTCGACAGACCAACACCTCGGAAACTTTTGATAATCAACTGCCTTTGCTCTCCATGCAAAAGCGAATGCAAGCATGCTGCATACAATTCGATGTGCGGGAGGCAAACGTAGAAGAGAGCATGTGAATCCTCTGCTGTGCTGAAGGGCGCATTTCCTCAATGACTGAACATTGCTTACATTTTTAGAGCTATTAAACTAGGATAATTACAGAACAATCTATGTAATGTTCAATAGTCCATGCAGATGCCTGACAGTGCATGTTGTCTCTTAATTAGGAATCCGAATGCCTAATGCTTGTATATTAACTGAAATAATTGGATAGATGTTTTACATTTTCTGCACTTTTACTGACAGTCAAGCTCGGTACTGTATGACCTTCATCTTCCCAAAACAATCAGCCTTATTTGCACATTACAGAGCAGGCAATTTGGTAGCTACAATAAGGGTGGCTTTAAAAATAAATTATATTCTCTGAAGTATTCTTGTAGTAATGCCGTCTTGATAAATAGTGGTACATGGCTCTGAATAACAAGCACTCCAGCGCGATGCATTCCTAAGTGTTAGAACAGGGGCATTTAATTACTTTTATTTGATATAGGAAATAAGATGCTTGCTGTTGTATTTTAAACAGAAGCCGGCATGGCACTAGCAGGTTTGCACAATTTTGAATGACTGATTGAATCCACTCAACGATACACATCCTCTTA
This sequence comes from Ambystoma mexicanum, assembly GCF_040938575.1. Lineage (NCBI taxonomy): Eukaryota > Metazoa > Chordata > Amphibia > Caudata > Ambystomatidae > Ambystoma > Ambystoma mexicanum. Next base: position 254,974,529 of record NC_090936.1, read on the forward strand.
CTTTTGGGAGGTTGAACAGCACATCTGGTTATTTTGCCGGTTCCTTGGACACCTGCATTTCACACGTCCTATCAGTTTGGTTCATCCTTTTGTTACAGAGCACCATGACTGTGTTGCCATACTCTGTTGAGCACCGAGCTAAGGTTTATCATAACCAAAGCGATGTAAGAGATTATTAGCCCTTCGGGTGGCCAGTAAACTGTCCGATAGCCCAGGTCATGTAGGTAGGGAGTAGTAGCTGGATGTTCTGCGGGGGTTTGTTTAAGTGATGCTGTTAGTTTGTGGTCAACATGCTGAGGTTAGTATTGTTGTGAATCATTGTTATGACATAAAGAGAGTACAATCCTTTTGGGTTGCCTTGGTTTATGGGACTGTTTAAAGCCACACCATGGAAGGTACATAAAGAAACTGTAATCTTCAATGTCTCAGATGTTTGTATACATGGCTTTGATGAAGCAGAGCATGTGCACGAGCTCTATGCAGCCTTCTAATAGCAGGAATGGAGACCATTGTGAATGCATCAAGTCTTAAAGGGTGAAAATATGGCTTTCACCCCCGCTGTGGAAGGTAGACATGGCCTTTAAAGGCATGCAGGGCCTCGGCAAGGGCTGTGGGCCATTAAAGGCCATGTCTCTCCTCCCAAGCGGAAGTGAAACCCATTTCCACCCCAGGGTTTATCCGGGTGCAAATGTTTGATTTATTCCTCAGGAGATTGGATGCATAAGTCCCGTTTCTATTTCTTTGGCGGCCAGGAGATGGAAGAAGCGCCTGGTTCTGAGCACAGAGCTCCAGTCCAGCAGGTAAGTGGGAAGCGAGAGGGGTAGGGAAGAGATATGGGGCCTCATTACAACCCAGGCGTTAAGGGTTTAACTCAAACTCATGGTTCACAGATGAACTACAAGCACTACATGCTAACAAACAACTCGCTCTAAAAAAATGGCAATCCAACCCATGTGCCGGTACCCGAGACAGCTTTAAATTAGCGGCTTTGAACTATGAAGAAGCTATATTCTCTGCAAAATCCAAGTTATATAATCTGCGAATATCTAATGCAAACTCACAAACCAAAGAACTGTTCACCATTTTTAAGGAACTCACAGCCCCTCCCACTAGCACAGATGAAATCATTAAGGACGAAGCCTGGTGTGCAAGTATCCAAGCTGCCATGCTTAATAAAATAGATCTCCTCCAAAATAAAATGCAGTCATACCTCAAAGCACTCCAAAATCAAATAATACCTACACAGACTACGCCTAATCATAAACCACAACACCTACCCAAATTCTCCTTTAAGGATGTCACAGAACCTGAAGTTATAGGCATTTTCAAACACCTCAAACCTTCGCTTTGCAAAGAGGACATTTGCCCTCCTAAGATCATAAAAGAATGTGCAGACGCCCTTGCACCTATACTCAAGGAATTCATCAACTCTTCATTTGCAACAGGTATCGTCCCAGCCAACCTTAAAGAGGCCTGGGTACGACCTCCTCTGAAAAAGCCTACGTTAGACCCGGCCAAGCCCAACAACTACCGACCCATAACTACCATCCCATTTCTTCTAAAAATACTGGACAAAGCGGCCCAAAAGCAGATCCAACTCCACATAGAAAATAATGTGGTCCTAGGAAAAAGACAGTCAGGATTCCGAAAAGGGCATGACACCGTAACTGCTCTACTAGACTTAAAAAATAAAATTACCCAAATCCTAGACAGAGGAATGCCGGCTCTTCTCTTCCTCTTAGTCCTATCGGCGGCCTTCGACTTGGTCGACCATAAAACTCTCACCACCCACCTCGCGCAGGCAGCATAATTCTCCAGTCAAGCGACGTCCTTGATCTCCTCCTTCCTAGAAGGAAGAGCATTGAAAGTTTTCTCAAACATAGCAAACGCAGCCCCCACCACCATCCACTGTGGTGTCCCACAGGGATCATGTACTGCGCTTACGCTCTACAATCTCTTTACTAAGCCACTTTTTGACAAGTTGGATGCACTTTGGATGGCATATACTAACTATGCGGACGACACCCAAATCCTCCTTCCACTAACCAGCTCGTACGAGCAAGATGCGGCTGCCCTAAGCCAGATCTACGCCACCATCCAGGCCTGGATTGGTTTATAAAACGCAGATCCTTATCTTAGGGGGAAAAACCACATTAAACAAACTAGACAGTTTCTATGCCAATTTTAACATCAACAACTCCATCGTTCCCATCCTCACAGCTGTCAAGACGTTAGGAGTTTACATTGATGTCACGCTTTCCATGAATAAGCAAGTCAATGCTATAGCATCTGCGTCTTCCCTCAGCACCAAACTCATCAATGCCATTAAACCGTTCCTAACTAAGACCAACTGCCTTTCAATAGCCACAGCCACCATAGGTGCCAAGCTAGATTACTGTGACGCCCTCTTAGCAGGCACCTCCACAAAAAACCTAAACAGACTCCAAGTCACCCAAAAGAACATGCTTGGAGCAGCACTCAGCATCCCAAGAAGAGATCACATCTCACAAATCAGACAGTCAGTCCACTGGCTTCCAGTCAAAGACTGCATTACTTTCAAAATCCTCACCACAGCACACAAATGCATCAACCGCACAGCACCTCCCTATCTATCAGAAACACTCAGCAGGACCACCTCAGCTAGACCTACGAGAACACAATACACAAACCAACTCAATATCCCCCACATCAACAGGGCTAAAGCAGGAGGACTAGGCTTCCCATACATAGCTCCTAAGCTCTGGAACTCACTCCCTACCACTCTCCGAGCTGAAACCTCGCTCCCAACATTCAGACAGAGACAGTTGAAAACAGCTTTCTTCAACTAACTCGCTCCATGCATACCTACACACCAACATCTCACCCTCCACCCTTCACCTACTTTTACTATTACTGTATATAGTCAAAAATGTGTAAATAATGTATGTTTATAATCCTAAAATCGTTGATCAAAATGCATATAAGCCAAAAAAAATAAGGTTTTCAAAATGTATGCATGCTGCCACATTAACTAAACTTTGCTCACCTATGTAACAAGCGCCACAATGCCTAAGGGCTGATGTGCGGTCTACAAATGTGAATAAAAAAATAAGTGAGACACATCTAGGAGCAGGCTGGAAAAGGGCCGGTTGAGAGGAGGCTGTGTATTGCAGAGGGGTGAAAGAGGCACTAGGAGCTGAGCTGGCCATGAGGAGGTCGGAGACCCTGCATTTTCCTATGCTGCGTGTTCCCAGTTGGAGCTGGGTAACACAGAAGATTCTGAATCACTGTGGGCCGCTGCCTCAAGGTTCACTGCTTGCTGAATCTCCTGAAGCATACCCAGGAAGCAAGTGGAAGCCAGAAAACAGAAGGAAGATGCCCAGAGGAGCCGAGAAGCACCTGTGAGCGTGAGACAGGGAACACTTGTACTGGGGCGCTCCAGCTGGACATTTGCTAATAGCCATCGAACTGTAACTGCTAAGAATGGGGTTTGGAACGCGAATGAAAGAATATTGAACCACAAACAAATTGCTAAGTATTTTGTGAAATACAAGAACATATAATGAATACCGAACTAAAGAGAATATATGGAAATGTGAAAATACAGCACAAGTGGATGATGTGCTGTTGAGAAAGGAGTGAAAACCACTCAGAAGCATTAATGAACAAAGTGATAGCCTGTAATGAAAACTTATGAATTAAGTGCAAAACAATTGTCAAAGGCAGGGTTCTGAACTTGAATGGACAATGTAAACATAAGATGGTGGAAGATGATATACACCACAGCATAAAGTGAATGCAAGTCATGGAAAATCCAAGTGACAAAATTAAAAACTGCCAAGATACCTCACAGGTCTCTCCACAACCTTGGTTTCTTGCAACCACTTGCTAATGGGTATTCCCTCTCATTCAGGGTACTTTTCAGGCCGGCGATATCCTCAACTTCAAGCTAAGGGTTCTTCTTCTCCAGATACTTCTGCTAGGAACTTCAGCTTCCAGCCTGCCTCTTGTCTCAAGGCTTGTAAGGACAACATTTCCCTAGGACCTCAGCAAACTTGCCAGAGCAATTGATGCACAGCAGATATAACATGTACTACCTTTGTGTATCAATGGAGTGAATTAAAGCACATCTGCTTCCGTCTTAGTGACCGATTCCCTCTGCTTTTATCATTCTTGGCTGATGAGAAGTTTTCTAAACTGACCCTGGATTGTTTTCTCCAGTATATGGGTTGTTTCACATGCTGTGAGTTGTTGATGTTCTCATAAGGCTTGGTTGAAATGTGGGACTTAACTATTACTGGTCTTTGGGAAGTGGCCCATCTTAATGAATGACTTAAGTTGAGTTATGGTTGGGCTGCTTCTTTAAAGCTGGACCTGGCTATTGCTGTGATCCTGGATTGACTAGTGTGAGTCGGCACACCACTACATCATTCCACAGCGAATGAATACCGTGCAGCAAGAAGAGCCTGTAGCTTCAGCTATCGGTCTCGCTGGGCTCTAGTGTGATGATACAGTATTGATAATGGTTTCTCATTTTTGGTTTTCCTCTATGTCTGACTAACTGCACTAACTGTAAACAATTGTATTTTGCAGTGGTCGAAGTGTACGAAAAGAAATAGTGGAACTATGTTCCCTTCTGGTCTGCACCCTCTCTCCAAAAACCCCATCGCTGCACCCCCTCCCACACACAATCCAAACCCCCAAACAAACACACCTGTTATTTAAAGGGATGTTCAGTGCAGTGCACTGAAGTGCAATCTTTAACTTCTTCCTACACTTTTATTTTAAAACTAAACTTTTCCAGAACTTTTTTTCAAAAAAATAAAAGTATAGGAACAGTGAAACTCCCGCCCACTTTGACCTCTGGTGTTTTGACTCTCCTTCATTTGCCAGAAGTAGTAAAGTCAAACTCTAGAGGTATCTTCATTCTTGTTATTTTTATGATGACTATTTCATGTGGTATGACCCCATTACTGCGCAGCTGGAAATAGCAAGGATGAACGTTTCCAAGTGTTTACTGTGCACTTGAGTGCAATTATATGTGTGTGGGGGGGCTTAGGGTAATACAACATATGAGGGGAGTATGTGGGGGGTGTAAGGAGTCTCCCCCTGCACTTTTCCCTTTCCCTCCTCCCCCACACTTGCACAATCTCAATGTCACCTGGCCTAATAGGATCGTTGTCTCTGTCTTCCCTCTGTTTCCCCTTCATTGTCTCGTCGCACCTTGAAATACTTGTGTATAGGCGCGTTATAAATGACATATCATATCATATAATTGTGGTGACGTGCAGAAAATAAAGAAAATAACATTTTGATTTTCGGTATTTTAAGTTTGCAGTAATCACATGGATGCTTTCATTTTATTCTCCCATAAAGCTCTCTGAATTTAGTACACGTGCTCCTTTTCTTTCCCTGCGCCCTGCCGCAGACCTATGAACCCAGTTTAACCTTAGCATCCTACATGACCGACAAGTGAAATTGCTTCATCTGGATCCCAAACTTTCTGTAATTGTCCTTTATTTCCCTGTTTCTGGATGTTATTCACTGCGCTTGTCTGCTACAAGTGAAGAACAGCACAGCGCTCCACTGTAGATAGTTGATCTGGAGGTTTCATTCTGACTACCTTTCCTCCTACAGTTCAACCACTTGCAGCCAGGAGCTGACTTGAACTACTGGAGAGTCACTTGTCAACTCAGACCAGGGATTACAACACAACTTGACCCGACTCACCTCTCTAAATGCTGGGTCTAAAATCTTTTTGTAAATTGTATCCAGATTTGTCAAACATCACCAAATCTATAAGCCATTCAAACATTTTGGTTTATTTTGCCCCCTCTCGGTGAAATGGCACTAGACTTTGCGAAAGCATTCGATGTTGGGTTTACAATTATATTGTAACATTTCATGCAGTTTCATTAAATGGCGCAAAAGATATAAGCCATCCAAAAACTGCTCTTCACCTACCCTGTAATGCAGAAATATGCATGGATGTCCTATAATCGCAAACATCACAGCAATGTCCCCGAACATCTGAGATGTTTGCAGATTTCCGAGAAGAAACCGCACCAGATTTTTGCCATTCCAGTATCGTCACCCCTTACCTCCCCAGAGATTGTTTCATTTGTTTGACAAGTTTAATGTTGTGTTTTTTTAATATGTTTTTACCATGATGTCCACAGAATACAGGTGCAGTTCGCGAATCCAACATGGTGTCTGTTTCAAAGGTTTTGGTGCACCTCACATTTTAATTGACCAATCAGCAGGCATGTGTGATCTGTGAATGTTACGCAGTTCGCTGATTGGCCCACAGACATTCGTGGACACCGAACCAGGAAGTGAGTCCACGGACGGGATACAGATATCACTTATTAATTTGACTTCTGTTTTGGGCTTTTTAAAAGAATCTACTGAAAGAATTATCACCAAATTTGAAAACAAATGATTTCAGGACGAGGCCGACACTCGTCGTGCAAGTTTGGTGCAAATCCGTCCAGCAGTTTGGCTGTAGCCATGAGCAAATTTGTTTCCATTCATGCCTGTCCAGATTATAAAGGTTTTGGGACTTCCCCTATAATTTTGCCCCCACCCTTGACAAAAGCACATGAAACTTTACAAAAGTATTCAGACGTGGTCCTATACTCTTTTTGCAGAGTTTCGTGAAAATTCGTCTTACGGTGTCAAAGTTATAAGCCATCCAAAAACGTATCTTCCTATGGGGTGAGCAACTTAACCATAACTATGCCTTACATCAGGCCCTGTCATTACATGGCCACGGTAGTGGCCATGTAGTTATGGTTAAGTTGCTGTTTCCATAGGAAGAGCACTTTTTGGGCGGCTTATAACTTCGCTCCCCCTGGACGAATCCTCACCAAACTTTGCAAAAAAAGTATATGGCCCACTCTGAATTTTGCAAAGTTTGGTGAGGTTTGGTCCAGGGGGGGCAAAGTTATAGGGGGGGGGTCCGAAAACTTTTTTTTTCTCCATAGACATAATGGGAAAAAAATGTGCTCACGCCTACAGGCCAAACCACTGGACGGATTTACACTAAATTTGCAGCAGGTGCGGCGGCTTGGTCCCGAAAGCGTGCTTTTTTTTATTTGGTGTAAATCCGTCCAGTAGTTTTTAAAAAAAAAAAAAAGACAAAAATGTAAGTGAAAAAAATTAGTAATATCTTCCTTGTTCGCTCCGTGGACAGGACAGGGATTGGGCAAGCAACTTGCGTGATGTCTGCGGACATCTGAAGTGCTCTCCCATTGGCTGTAGTAAAGCGTGCAGTGCGTCTTATTTTCAGAGACGCCCGCCATCTTAGTTTATTGTTCGTATATTGGCATCTGTGGCAAGCTCTGTGGTGACTTCAGACATCACAAGTGATTATCACAAAGTAACAAGCAAAAATTCCGATGCAATAAGATCAGAGGACAGCAGGGCCTCCAATGGGGCTGTGTGAGGCTCATGTGGATTACACTTCCTGAACATCCCAGGCTGCTGCAGACTTGCAGGAGACACGCCATCGGTACACGGTGGCCTGCGGAGGACCGAGGAGCGGATATCCTGTTCCCCCACCACTGCTCATTACCCGTGTCTCCCTCCTGTACCCCCACCCCCCGCTCATGCCCGTGTCTCCCTCGTGTTTCCCCCACCCCCTGCTTATTACCTGTGTCTCTCTCTTGTTTCCCCCCACCCCCCGCTCATTACCGTGTCTTCCTCCTGTACCCCCTGACCCCCCGCTCATGCCCCATGTCTCCCTCCTATTCCCCCCACCCCCCGCTCATTACCTGTGTCTCCCCTGTTCCCCTCCACCCCCCGCTCATGCCCTGTGTCTCCCTCGTATTCCCCCCACCCCCCGCTCATGCCCCGTGTCTCCCTCGTGTTCCCCCCACCCCCTGCTCATGCCCCGTGTCTCCCCTGTTTCCCCCCCATGCCCCGTTCATGCCGCGTGTCTCCCTCGTGTTCCCCCCCAGCCCCTGGTCATGCCCTGTGTCTCCCTGCTGTTGCCCTTTACCCCCCGGTCATGCCCCGTGTCTCCCTGCTGTTGCCTCCCAGCCCCTGCTCATGCCCCGTGTCTCTCCCCTGTTCCCCCCCACTCCCCGCTCATGCCCCGTGTCTCCCTCCTGTTCCCCCCAACCCCCCTCATGCCCTGTGTCTCCCTCCTGTTCCCCCCACACCCCGCTCATGCCCGTGTCTCCCTCCTGTTACCCCCCACCCCCTGCTCATGCCCCGTGTCTCTCTCCTGTTACCCCCGACCCCCGATCACCCCCTGTGTCTCCCTCTTGTTGCCCCCCACCCCCTGCTCATGCCCCGTGTCTCCCTCGTGTTCCCCACACCCCCAGCTCATGCCCCGTGTCTCCCTCCTGTTGCCCCACCACCCCCACTCATGCCCCGTGTCTGTCTCCTGTTACCCCCACCCCCCGCTCATGCCCCGTGTCTCCCTCTTGTTGCCCCTCATGCCCCCTGTCTCCCTCGTGTCACCCCCTGCTCATGCCCCGTGTCTCCCTGCTGTTGCCTTCCACCCCCGGTCATGCCCTGTGTCTCCCTGCTGTTGCCCCCCAGCCCTCGCTCATGCCCCGTGTCTCTCTCCTGTTACCCCCACGCCCCTCTCATGCCCCGTGTCTCTCTCCTGTTACCCCCTACCCCCTCTCATGCCCTGTGTCTCTCTCCTGTTGCCCCCCACCCCGGTCATGCCCCGTGTCTCCCTTCTGTTGCCCTCTACCCCGGTCATGCACTGCGTCTCCCTGCTGGTGCCCCCCACCCCTGCTCATGCCCTGTGTCTCTCTCCTGTTACGCCCCACCCCCCTCTCATGCCACGTGTCTCCCTCGTGTTCCCCCCACCCCCCGCTCATGCACCGTGTCTCCCTGCTGTTGCCCCCCACCCCTCTCTCATGCCCCGTGTCTCCCTCCTGTTGCCCCCCACCCCCGCTCATGCCCTGTGTCTCTCTCCTGTTACTCCCCACCCCCGCTCAAGCCCCGTGTCTCCCTGCTGTTGCCCCCAACCCCAGCTCATGCATTGTGTTTTTTCCTGCTGGTGCCCCCCCCCCGCTCATGCCCTGTGTCTCTCTCCTGTTACCCCCACCCCACGGTAATGCCCTGTGTCTCTCTCCTGTTACCCCCACCCCCTGGTCATGCCCCGTGTCTCCCTGCTGTTGCCCCCTACCCCCGATCATGCCTCGTGTCTCTATGCTGTTGCACCCCACCCCCCGCTCATGCCCCATGTCTCCCTGCTGTTGCCCCCCCACCCCCGCTCATGCCCCGTGTCTCTCTCCTGTTACCCCCCACCCCCTGGTCATGCCCCGTGTCTCCCTCCTGTTGCCCCCACACCCCCACTCATGCCCTGTGTCTGTCTCCATTTACCCCCACCCCCGCTCATGCCCCGTGTCTCCCTCTTGTTGCCCCTCATGCCCCCTGTCTCCCTCGTGTTCCCCCACCCCCTGCTCATGCCCCGTGTCTCCCTGCTGTTGCCCCCCACCCCCGCTCATGCCCCTGTCTCTCTCCTGTTGCCCACCACCCCCCGGTCATGCCCCGTGTCTCCCTGCTGTTGCCCTCCACCCCCGGTCATGCCCCGTGTCTCCCTTCTGTTGCCCCCCAGCCCCCGCTCATGCCCCGTGTCTCTCTCCTGTTACCCCCACCCCCCTCTCACGCCCCGTGTCTCTCTCCTGTTACCCCCTACCCCCTCTCATGCCCTGTGTCTCTCTCCTGTTGCCCCCACCCCGGTCATGCCCCGTGTCTCCCTTCTGTTGCCCTCCACCCCCGGTCATGCACTGCGTCTCCCTGCTGTTACCCCCCACCCCCCGCTTATGCCCCATGTCTCCCTCATGTTCCCCCCACCCCCTGCTTATGCCCCGTGTCTCCCTGCTGTTGCCCCCACCCCCAGCTCATGCATTTTGTCTCTCTCCTGTTACCCCCCACCCACGGTCATGCCCTGTGTCTCTCTCCTGTTACCCCCCACCCCCTGGTCATGCCCCGTGTCTCCCTGCTGTTGCCCCCCACCCCCCGATCATGCCTCGTGTCTCTCTGCTGTTGCCCCCCACCCCCCGCTCATGCCCCATGTCTCCCTGCTGTTGCCCCCCCACCCCCGCTCACACCCCGTGTCTCTCTCCTGTTACCCCCCAGCCCCTGGTCATGCCCTGTGTCTCCCTGCTGTTGCCCCCCAGCCACCGGTCATGCCTCGTGTCTCACTGCTGTTGCCCCCCAACCCCGCTCACGCCCCTGTCTCTCTCCTGTTGCCCCCCAACCCCCGCTCATGCCCCGTGTCTCCCTCGTGTTCCCCCCACCCCTCACTCATGCCCCGTGTCTCCCTTCTGTTGCCGCCCACCCCCCGCTCATGCCCCGTGTCTCCCTCCTGTTGCCCCCCACCCCCTGCTCATGCCCCGTGTCTCCCTCGTGTTCCGCCCACCCCCCGTTCATGCCCCGTGACTCCCTCGTGTTCCCCCCACCCCCCGCTCATGCCCCGTGTCTCCCTCCTGTTGCCCCCCACCCCCCGCTCATGACCCGTGTCTCTCTCCTGTTACCCCCACCCCCGCTCATGCCCCGTGTCTCCCTCTTGTTGACCCCCCACCCCCGCTCATGCACCGTGTCTCCCTCGTGTTCTCCCCACCCCCCGCTCATGCCCCGTGTCTCTCTCCTTTTACCCCCCGCCCCCCTCTCATGCCCCGTGTCTCTCTCCTGTTGCCCCCCACCCCGGTCATGCCCTGTGTCTCCCTGCTGTTGCCCCCCACCCCCACTCATGCCCCGTGTCTCTCTCCTGTTATCCCCACCCCCCGCTCATGCCCCGTGTCTCCCTCTTGTTGCCCTCTATCCCCCTCTCAGGCCCTGTGTCTCTCTCCTGTTGCCCCCCCACCCCCCGGTCATGCCCCGTGTCTCCCTTCTGTTGCCCCCCACCCCCCGGTCATGCACTGTGTCTACCTGCTGTTGCCCCCAGCCCCCTGCTCATGCCCCGTGTCTCTCTCCTGTTACACCCCACCCCCCTCTCATGCCCCGTGTCTCCCTCATGTTTCCCCCAGCCCCTGCTCATGCCCCGTGTCTCCCTGCTGTTACCCCCCCACCCTCCGCTCCTGCCCGTGTCTCCCTGCTGTTGCCCCCCACCCCCCGCTCATGCCCCGTGTCTCTCTCCTGTTACCCCCCACTCCCCGCTCATGCCCCGTGTCTCCCTCGTATTCCCCTGCTCATGCCCCGTGTCTCCCTGCTGTTGCCCCCCAGCCCCTGCTCATGCCCCGTGTCTCCCTGCTGTTGCCCCCCACCCTCCGCTCATGCCCCGTGTCTCTCTCCTGTTACTCCCCACCCCCGCTCAAGCCCCGTGTCTCCCTGCTGTTGCCCCCACCCCCAGCTCATGCATTGTGTCTTTTCCTGCTGGTGCCCCCCCCGCTCATGCCCTGTGTCTCTCTCCTGTTACCCCCACCCCACGGTCATGCCCTATGTCTCTCTCCTGTTACCCCCACCCCCTGGTCATGCCCCGTGTCTCCCTGCTGTTGCCCCCTACCCCCGATCATGCCTCGTGTCTCTCTGCTGTTGCCCCCCACCCCCCGCTCATGCCCCATGTCTCCCTGCTGTTGCCCCCCACCCCGCTCATGCCCCGTGTCTCTCTCCTGTTACCCCCCACCCCACGGTCATGCCCTGTGTCTCTCTCCTGTTACCCCCCACCCCCTGGTCATGGTTCGTGTCTCCCTTCTGTTGCCCCCCACCCCCCGCTCATGGTTCGTGTCTCTCTCCTGTTACCCCCACCCCCGCTCATGCCCTGTGTCTCCCTCTTGTTGCCCCCCCACCCCCTCTCATGCCCTGTGTCTCTCTCCTTTTGCCCCCCACCCTGTTCATACCCTGTGTCTCCCTGCTGTTGCCCCCCACCCCCACTCATGCCCCGTGTCTCTCTCCTGTTACCCCCACCCCCCGCTCATGCCCTGTCTCCCTCTTGTTGCCCTCTACCCCCCTCTCAGGCCCCGTGTCTCTCTCCTGTTGCCCCCCACCCCCCGGTCATGCCCGTGTCTCCCTCGTGTTCCCCCCAACCCCGCTCATGCCCTGTGTCTCCCTCTTGTTGCCCCCCCCACCCCCGCTCATGCCCCGTGTCTCCCTCGTGTTCCCCCGACCCCCCTCTCATGCCCTGTGTCTCTCTCCTGTTGCCCCCCACCCTGTTCATGCCCTGTGTCTCCCTGCTGTTGCCCCCACCCCCACTCATGGCCTGTGTCTCTCTCCTGTTACCCCCACCCCCCGCTCATGCCCTGTGTCTCCCTGCTGTTGCCCCCCACCCCCCTCTCATGAACTGTGTCTCTCCTGTTACCCCCCGCCCCCTCTCATACCCTGTGTCTCCCTGCTGTTGCCCCCACCCCCCGGTCATTCCCCGTGTCTCCCTGCTGTTACCCCCACCCCCCGCTCATGCCCCGTGTCTCTCTCCTGTCACCCCCCACCCCCTCTCATGCCCTGTGTCTCTCTCCTGTTACCCTACACCCCCCTCTCATGCCCTGTGTCTCTCTCCTGTCACCCCCCACCCCCTCTCATGCCCCGTGTCTCTCTCCTGTTACCCTCCACCCCCTCTTATGCCCGTGTCTCTCTCCTGTTACCCCCCACTCCCTTTCATGCCCCGTGACTCCCTTATGTTGCCCCCCTCCCCCCGCTCATGCCTCGTGTCTCTCTCCTGTTACCCCCCACCCCCCGGTCATGCCCCATGTCTCCCTGCTGTTGCCCTCCACCCCCTGCTCATGCCCCCTGTCTCTCTCCTGTTACCCCCACCCCCCTCTCATGCCCCATGTCTCTCTCCTGTTGCCCTCCACCCCCGGGTCATGCCCCGTGTCTCCCTGCTGTTGCCCCCTACCCATCGGCTCATGCCCCGTGTCTCTTTCCTGTTACCCCCCACCCCCGCTCATGCCCCCTGTCTCCCTGCTGTTGCCCCCCACCCCCGGTAATGCCCCGTGACTCCCTGCTGTTGCCCCCCACCCCCCGCTCATGCCCCGTGTCTCACACCTGTTACCCCCGACCCCCTCTCATGCCCCGTGTCTCTCTCCTGTTACCCCCCACCCCCCTCTCATGCCCCGTGTCTCTCTCCTGTTACCCCCCAACCCCCGCTCAGGCCCCGTGGCTCTCTCCTGTTGCCCCCACCCCCGGTCATGCCCCGTGTCTCTCCCCTGTTACCCCCACCCCCCTGTCATGTCCCGTGTCTCCCTGCTGTTGCCCACCACCCCTGGTCATGCCCCGTGTCTCCCTGCTGTTGCCCCCACCCCCTCTCATGCCCTGTGTCTCTCTCCTGTTACCCTCCACCCCCTCTCATGCCCTGTGTCTCTCTCCTGTCACCCCCCACCCCCTCTCATGCCCCGTGTCTCTCTCCTGTTACCCTCCACCCCCCTCTTATGCCCCGTGTCTCTCTCCTGTTCCCCCCACTCCCTTTCATGCCCCGTGACTCCCTGCTGTTGCCCCCCTCCCCCCGCTCATGCCTCGTGTCTCTCTCCTGTTACCCCCCACCCCCCGGTCATGCCCCATGTCTCCCTGCTGTTGCCCTCCACCCCCTGCTCATGCCCCCTGTCTCTCTCCTGTTACCCCCCACCCCCCTCTCATGCCCCATGTCTCTCTCCTGTTGCCCTCCACCCCCGGGTCATGCCTCGTGTCTCCCTGCTGTTGCCCCCTACCCATCGGCTCATGCCCCGTGTCTCTCTCCTGTTACCCCCCACCCCCGCTCATGCCCCGTGTCTCCCTGCTGTTGCCCCCCACCCCCCTGGTAATGCCCCGTGACTCCCTGCTGTTGCCCCCAACCCCCCGCTCATGCCCCGTGTCTCACACCTGTTACCCCTGACCCCCCTCTCATGCCCCGTGTCTCTCTCCTGTTACCCCCCACCCCCCTCTCATGCCCCGTGTCTCTCTCCTGTTACCCCCCAACCCCCGCTCAGGCCCCGTGGCTCTCTCCTGTTGCCCCCACCCCGGTCATGCCCCGTGTCTCTCCCCTGTTACCCCCACCCCCCTGTCATGCCCCGTGTCTCCCTGCTGTTGCCCACCACCCCTGGTCATGCCCCGTGTCTCCCTGCTGTTGCCCCCACCCCCCACTCATGCCCCGTGTCTCCCTAATGTTCCCCGCAGCCCCCGCTCATGCCCTGTGTCTCCCTGCTGTTATTCCCCACCCTCCGCTCATGCCCCGTGTCTCCCTGCTGTTGCCCACCACCCCCCGCTCATGCCCCGTGTCTCTCCCCTGTCACCCCCACCCCCTGCTCATACCCCATGTCTCCCTCGTGTTCCCCCCACCCCCCGCTCATGCCCCGTGTCTCCCTGCTGTTGCTCCCCCACCCCCCGCTCATTCCCTGTGTCTCCCTCCTGTTGCCCCCCACCGACCGCTCATGCCCCGTGTCTCTCTCCTGTTACCCCCCACCCCCCACTCATGCCCCGTGTCTCCCTGCTGTTGCCCCCCACCCCCGCTCATGCCCCGTGTCTCTCTCCTGTTACCCCCAACCCCGCTCATGCCCCGTGTCTCCCTCGTGTTCCCCCAAACCCCCGCTCATGCCCCGTGTCTCCCTGCTTTTGCCCCCCACCCCCCGCTCATGCCCGTGTCTCCCTGCTGTTGCCCCCCACCCCCCACTCATGCCCCGTGTCCCTCTCCTGTTAACCCCCACCCCCCGGTCATGCCTCGTGTCTCCCTGCTATTGCCCCCCACCCCCGCTCATGCCCCGTGTCTCCTTGCTGTTGCCCCCCCACCCCCGCTCATGCCCTGTGTCTCTCTCCTGTTACCCCCCACCCCCAGTCATGCCTCATGTCTCCCTGCTATTGCCCCCCACCCCCTGCTCATGCCCCGTGTCTCCCTGCTGTTGCCCTCCACCCCCGCTCATTCCCTGTGTCTCTCTCCTGTTGCCCCCACACCCCCCGGTCATGCCCCGTGTCTCCCTGCTGTTGCCCTCCACCCCCCGCTCATGCCCTGTGTCTCCCTGCTGTTGCCCCTGACCCCCTGCTCATGCCCTGTGTCTCCCTGCTGTTGCCCCCCACCCCCCGCTCATGCCCTGTGTCTCTCTCCTGCTACCCCCACCCCCATTCATGCCCCGTGTCTCCCTGCTGTTGCCCCCCACCCCCCGCTCATGCCCCGTGTCTCTCTCCTGTTACCCCCCACCCCCTTCTCATGCCCCGTGTCTCTCTCCTGTTGCCCCCACCCCCTGCTCATGACCCGTGTCTCTCTCCTGTTACCCCCCACCCCCATTCATGCCCCGTGTCTCCCTTCTGTTGCCCCCCACCACTGCTCATGCGCCGTGCCTCTCTCCTGTTACCCCCCAACCCTGCTCATGCACTGTGTCTCCCTCGTGTTCCCCCCACCCCCCGCTCATGCTCCGTGACTCCCTGCTGTTGCCCTCACCCCCCCGTCATGCCTCGTGTCTCCCTGCTGTTGCCCCCCCACCCCCTGCTCATGCCCTGTGTCTCTCTGCTGTTGCCCCCACCCCCCGCTCATGCCCCGTGTCTCTCTCCTCTTACCCCCACCCCCCTCTCATGCCCCGTGTCTCCCTGCTGTTGCCCCCCCACCCTCATCCCATGCCCTGTGTCTCTCTCCTGTTACCCCCCACCCCCCGGTCATGCCCTGTCTCTCCCTGCTATTGCCCCCCATCCCCCGGTCATGCCTCGAGTCTCCCTGCTGTTGCCCCCACCCCCGCTCATGCCCCGTTTCTAGCTGCTGTTTCCCCACACCCTCCGTTCATGCCCCGTGTCTCTCTCCTGTTACCCCCCACCCCCCTCGCATGCCCCGTGTCTCCCTCGCGTTCCCCCCACCCCCCGCTCATGCCCCCTGTCTCCCTGCTGTTGCCGCCACCACCCTCTCATGCCCCGTGTCTCTCTCCTGTTACCCCCCAACCCCCTCTCATTTTCCCGTGTCTTCCTGCTGTTGCCCCCCACCCCCCGCTCATGTCTCGTGTCTCTCTCCTGTTACCCCCCACCCCCCGCTCATGCCCTGTGTCTCTCTCCTCTTACCCCCACCCCCCTCTCATGCCCCGTGTCTCCCTCGTGTTCCCCCCACCCCCACTCATGCCCCGTGTCTCCCTGCTATTGCCCCCCACCCCCTCTCATGCCCTGTGTCTCCCTGCTGTTGCCACCCACCCCCCGCTCATGCCCCGTGTCTCTCACCTGTTACCCCCCACCCCCTCTCATGCCCCGTGTCTCCCTGTTGTTGCCCCCCACCCCCCGCTCATGCCTCATGTCTCTCTCCTGTTACCCCCCACCCCTCGGTCATGCCCCATGTCTCCCTGCTGTTGCCCTCCACCCCATGCCCCCTGTCTCTCTCCTGTTACCCCCCAACCCCCTCTCATGCCCTGTGTCTCTCTCCTGTTGCCCCCCACCCTCCGGTCATGCCCCGTGTCTCACTGCTGTTGCCCCCCACCCCCGGCTCATGCCCCGTGTCTCTCTCCTGTTACCCCCCACCCTCCGCTCATGACCCGTGTCTCCCTGCTGTTGCCCCCCACCCACCGGTCATGCCCCGTGTCTCCCTGCTGTT
Source organism: Ambystoma mexicanum (assembly GCF_040938575.1). NCBI lineage: Eukaryota > Metazoa > Chordata > Amphibia > Caudata > Ambystomatidae > Ambystoma > Ambystoma mexicanum. The sequence goes on from NC_090936.1 coordinate 254,990,937, forward strand.
GCCCCCCACCCCCCGCTCATGCCCTGTGTCTCTCTCCTGTTACCACACACCCCCCGCTCATGCCCCGTGTCTCTCTCCTGTAACCCCCTACCCCCGCTCATGCCCTGTGTCTCCCTGCTGTTGCCCCCCACCCACCGCTCATGCCTCGTGTCTCCCTGCTGTTGCCCCCCACCCCCGCTCATGCCCCGTTTCTCCCTGCTGTTGCTCCACACCCCCTGCTCATGCCCCGTGTCTCTCTCCTGTTACCCCCCACCCCACTTTCATGCCCCGCGTCTCCCTCGTGTTCCCCCCACCCCCCGCTCATGCCCCGTGTCTCCCTGCTGTGTCCCGCCACCACCCTCTCATGCGCCGTGTCTCTCTCCTGTTACCCCCCACCCCCCTCTCATGCCCCGTGTCTCCCTGCTGTTGCCCTCCACCCCCCGCTCATGCCTCATGTGTCTCTTCTGTTACCCCCCACCCCCCGGTCATGCCCCATGTCTCCCTGCTGTTGCCCTCCACCCCATGCTCATGCCCCCTGTCTCTCTCCTGTTACCCCAACCCCGTTTCATGCCCCGTGTCTCTCTCCTGTTGCCACCCACCCCCGCTCATGCTCCGTGTCTCTCTCCTGTTACCCCCCCACCCCCTGCTCATGCCCCGTGTCTCCCTGCTGTTGCCCCCCACCCACCGGTCATAACCCGTGTCTCCCTGCTGTTGCCCCCCACCCCCCGCTCATGCCCCGTGTCTCTCTCCTGTTACCCCCCACCCCCCTCTCATGCCCCGTGTCTCTCTCATGTTGGCCCCCACCCCCGGTCATGCCCCGTGTCTCTCCCCTGTTACCCCCCACTCCCCGGTCATGCCCCGTGTCTCCCTGCTGTTGCCCACCACCCATGGTCATGCCCCGTGTCTCTCTCCTGTTACCCCCACCCCCCTCTCATGCCCCGTGTCTCTCTCTCATGTTCCCACCATCCCCGCTCATGCCCTGTGTCTCCCTGCTGTTACCCCCAACCATCCGCTCATGCCACGTGTCTCCTGCTGTTGCCCACCACCCCCCGCTCATGCCCCGTGTCTCTCCCCTGTTACCCCCATCCACCGCTCATGCCCCATGTCTCCCTTGTGTTCCCCCCACCCCCCGCTCATGCCCGTGTCTCCCTGCTGTTGCCTCCCCACCCCCTCTTATGCTCCGTGTCTCTCTCCTGTTACCCCCCACCCCCTGCTCATGCCCCGTGTCTCCCTGCTGTTGCCCCCCACCCACCGGTCATAACCCATGTCTCCCTGCTGTTTCCCCCACCTCCCGCTCATGCCCCATGTCTCTCTCCTGTTACCCCCCACCCCCCTCTCATGCCCCGTGTCTCTCTCATGTTGGCCCCACCCCCGGTCATGCCCCGTGTCTCTCCCCTGTTACCCCCCACTCCCCGGTCATGCCCCGTGTATCCCTGCTGTTGCCCACCACCCCTAGTCATGCCCCGTGTCTCCCTGCTGTTGCCCCCCACCCCCTGCTCATGCCCCGTGTCTCTCTCCTGTTACCCCCACCCCCCTCTCATGCCCCGTGTCTCTCTCATGTTCCCGCCATCCCCGCTCATGCCCTGTGTCTCCCTGCTGTTACCCCCAACCATCCGCTCATGCCACGTGTCTCCTGCTGTTGCCCACCACCCCCCGCTCATGCCCCGTGTCTCTCCCCTGTTACCCCCCACCCACCGCTCATGCCCCATGTCTCCCTTGTGTTCCCCCCACCCCCCGCTCATGCCCGTGTCTCCCTGCTGTTGCCTCCCCACCCCCTCTCATGCCCCGTGTCTCCCTGCTGTTGCCCCCCACCCCCCACTCATGCCTCGTGTCTCCCTGCTGTTGCCCCCCACCCCCGCTCATGCCCCGTTTCTCCCTGCTGTTGCTCCACACCCCCCGCTCATGCCCTGTGTCTCTCTCCTGTTACCCCCCACCCCACTCTCATGCCCCGAGTCTCCCTCGTGTTCCCCCCACCCCCCGCTCATGCCCCGTGTCCCGTATCTCCCTGCTGTTGCCCGCCACCACCCTCTCATGCCCCGTGTCTCTCTCCTGTTACCCCCCACCCCCCTCTCATGCCCCGTGTCTCCCTGATGTTGCCCCCCACCCCCCGCTCATGCCTCATGTGTTTCTCCTGTTACCCCCCAACCCCCGGTCATGCCCCATGTCTCCCTGCTGTTGCCCTCCACCACATGCCCCCTGTCTCTCTCCTGTTACCCCAACCCCCTCTCATGCCCCGTGTCTCTCTCCTGTTGCCCTCCACCCCCCGCTCATGCCCCGTGTCTCTCTCCTGTTACCCCCCACCCCCTGCTCATGCCCAGTGTCTCCCTGCTGTTGCCCCCCACCCACCGGTCATAACCCGTGTCTCCCTGCTTTTGCCCCCCACCCCCCGCTCATGCCCCGTGTCTCTCTCCTGTTACCCCCCACCACCCTCTCATGCCCCGTGTCTCTCTCCTGTTGGCCCCCACCCCCGGTCATGCCCCGTGTCTCTCCCCTGTTACCCCCCGGTCATGCCCCGTGTCTCCCTGCTGTTGCCCGCCACCCCTGGTCATGCCCCGTGTCTCCCTGCTGTTGCCCCCCACCTCCTGCTCATGCCTCGTGTCTCTCTCCTGTTACCCCCACCCCCCTCTCATGCCCCGTGTCTCTCTCATGTTCCCGCCATCCCCGCTCATGCCCTGTGTCTCCCTGCTGTTACCCCCAACCATCCGCTCATGCCACGTGTCTCCTGCTGTTGCCCACCACCCCCGCTCATGCCCCGTGTCTCTCCCCTGTTACCCCCCACCCACCGCTCATGCCCCATGTCTCCCTTGTGTTCCCCCCATTCCCCGCTCCTGCCCGTGTCTCCCTGCTGTTGCTTCCCCACCCCCCGCTCATGCCCCGTGTCTCCCTCGTGTTCCCCCCACCCCCTGCTCATGCCCCGTGTCTCCCCTGTTTCCCCCCCATGCCCCGTGTCTCCCTCGTGTTCCCCCCAGCCCCTGGTTATGTCCTGTGTCTCCCTGCTGTTGCCCTTTACCCCCCGGTCATGCCCCGTGTCTCCCTGCTGTTGCCCCCCAGCCCCTGCTCATGCCCCATGTCTCTCCCCTGTCCCCCCCACCCCCCGCTCATGCCCCGTGTCTCTCTCCTGTTCCCCCCCACCCCCGCTCATGCCCTGTGTCTCCCTCCTGTTCCCCCCACACCCCGCTCATGCCCGTGTCTCCCTCCTGTTACCCCCCACCCCCTGCTCATGCCCAGTGTCTCTCTCCTGTTACCCCCGACCCCCGATCACTCCCTGTGTCTCCCTCTTGTTGCCCCCCACCCCCCCGCTCATGCCCTGTGTCTCCCTCGTGTTCCCCACACCCCCAGCTCATGCCCCGTGTCTCCCTCCTGTTGCCCCCCACCCCCACTCATGCCCGTGTCTGTCTCCTGTTACCCCCATCCCCCGCTCATGCCCCGTGTCTCCCTCTTGTTGCCCCTCATGCCCCCTGTCTCCCTCGTGTCACCCCCTGCTCATGCCCCGTGTCTCCCTCGTGTTCCCCCCACCCCCTGCTCATGCCCCGTGTCTCCCTGCTGTTGCCCCCCATCCCCGCTCATGCCCCTGTCTCTCTCCTGTTGCCAACCACCCCCTGGTCATGCCCCGTATCTCCCTGCTGTTGCCCTCCACCCCCGGTCATGCCCCGTGTCTCCCTGCTGTTGCCCCCAGCCCCCGCTCATGCCCCGTGTCTCTCTCCTGTTACCCCCACCCCCCTCTCATGCCCCGTGTCTCTCTCCTGTTACCCCCTACCCCCTCTCATGCCCTGTGTCTCTCTCGTGTTGCCCCCCACCCCGGTCATGCCCCGTGTCTCCCTTCTGTTGCCCTCCACCCCGCTCATGCCCTGTGTCTCTCTCCTGTTACCCCCCACCCCCCTCTCATGCCACGTGTCTCCCTCGTGTTCCCCCACCCCCCGCTCATGCCCTGTGTCTCCCTGCTGTTACCCCCAACCATCCGCTCATGCCACGTGTCTCCTGCTGTTGCCCACCACCCCCGCTCATGCCCCGTGTCTCTCCCCTGTTACCCCCCACCCACCGCTCATGCCCCATGTCTCCCTTGTGTTCCCCCCACCCCCCGCTCCTGCCCGTGTCTCCCTGCTGTTGCTTCCCCACCCCCCGCTCATGCCCCGTGTCTTCCTCGTGTTCCCCCCACCCCCTGCTCATGCCCCGTGTCTCCCCTGTTTCCCCCCCATGCCCCGTGTCTCCCTCGTGTTCCCCCCAGCCCCTGGTTATGTCCTGTGTCTCCCTGCTGTTGCCCTTTACCCCCCGGTCCTGCCCCGTGTCTCCCTGCTGTTGCCCCCCAGCCCCTGCTCATGCCCCATGTCTCTCCCCTGTCCCCCCCACCCCCCGCTCATGCCCCGTGTCTCTCTCCTGTTCCCCCCCACCCCCGCTCATGCCCTGTGTCTCCCTCCTGTTCCCCCCACACCCCGCTCATGCCCGTGTCTCCCTCCTGTTACCCCCCACCCCCTGCTCATGCCCCGTGTCTCTCTCCTGTTACCTCCGACCCCCGATCACTCCCTGTGTCTCCCTCTTGTTGCCCCCCACCCCCCCGCTCATGCCCTGTGTCTCCCTCGTGTTCCCCACACCCCCAGCTCATGCCCCGTGTCTCCCTCCTGTTGCCCCCCACCCCCACTCATGCCCGTGTCTGTCTCCTGTTACCCCCATCCCCCGCTCATGCCCCGTGTCTCCCTCTTCTTGCCCCTCATGCCCCCTGTCTCCCTCGTGTCACCCCCTGCTCATGCCCCGTGTCTCCCTCGTGTTCCCCCCACCCCCTGCTCATGCCCCGTGTCTCTCTGCTGTTGCCCCCCATCCCCGCTCATGCCCCTGTCTCTCTCCTGTTGCCAACCACCCCCTGGTCATGCCCCGTATCTCCCTGCTGTTGCCCTCCACCCCCGGTCATGCCCCGTGTCTCCCTGCTGTTGCCCCCAGCCCCCGCTCATGCCCCGTGTCTCTCTCCTGTTACCCCCACCCCCCTCTCATGCCCCGTGTCTCTCTCCTGTTACCCCCTACCCCCTCTCATGCCCTGTGTCTCTCTCGTGTTGCCCCCCACCCCGGTCATGCCCCGTGTCTCCCTTCTGTTGCCCTCCACCCCGCTCATGCCCTGTGTCTCTCTCCTGTTACCCCCCACCCCCCTCTCATGCCACGTGTCTCCCTCGTGTTCCCCCACCCCCCGCTCATGCACCGTGTCTCCCTGCTGTTGCCCCCCACCCCTCTCTCATGCCCGGTATCTCCCTCCTGTTGCCCCCTACCCCCACTCATGCCCTGTGTCTCTCTCCTGTTACTCCCCACCCCTGCTCATGCCCCGTGTCTCCCTGCTGTTACCCACACCCCCAGCTCATGCATTGTGTTTTTTCCTGCTGTTGCCCCCCACCCCCCGCTCATGCCCTGTGTCTCTCTCCTGTTACCCCCCACCCCCGGTCATGCCCCGTGTCTCTCTGCTGTTGCCCCCACCCCCCGCTCATGCCCCATGTCTCCCTGCTGTTGCCCCCCCACCCCCGCTCATGCCCCGAGTCTCTCTCCTGTTACCCCCCACCCCCTGGTCATGCCCCGTGTCTCCCTCCTGTTGCCCCCCCACCCCCACTCATGCCCCGTGCCTCCCTCTTGTTGCCCCTCATGCCCCTTGTCTCCCTCGTGTCACCCCCTGCTCATGCCCTGTGTCTCCCTCGTGTTCCCCCCACCCCCCGATCATGCCTCGTGTCTCTCTGCTGTTGCCCCCCACCCCCCGGTCATGCCCCGTGTCTCCCTGCTGTTGCCCCCCACCCCCTGCTCATGCCCTGTGTCTCTCTCCTGTTACCCCCACCCCCTCTCATGCCCCGTGTCTCCCTCATGTTCCCCCCACCCCCCGCTCATGCACCATGTTTCCCTGCTGTTGCCCCCCACCCCTCTCTCATGCCCCGTGTCTCCCTCCTGTTGCCCCCCACCCCCGCTCATGACCTGTGTCTCTCTCCTGTTACTACCCATCCCCGCTCATGCCCCGTGTCTCCCTGCTGTTGCCCCCACCCCCAGCTCATGCATTGTGTTTTTTCCTGCTGTTGCCCCCCACCCCCGCTCATGCCCTGTGTCTCTCTCCTGTTACCCCCCACCCCACGGTCATGCCCTGTGTCTCTCTCCTGTTACCCCCCACCCCCCGGTCATGCGCCGTGTCTCCCTGCTGTTGCCCCCCACCCCCGTTCATGCCTCGTGTCTCTCTCCTGTTACCACCCACCCCCGCTCATGCCCCGTGTCTCTCTCCTCTTACCCCCACCCCCCTCTCATGCCCCGTGTCTCCCTCGTGGTCCCCCCACCCCCACTCATGCCCCGTGTCTCCCTGCTATTGCCCCCCACCCCCCTCTCATGCCCTGTGTCTCCCTGCTGTTGCCACCCACCCCCCGCTCATGCCCCGTGTCTCTCTCCTGTTACCCCCCACCCCCTCTCATGCCCCGGTTCTCCCTGCTGTTGCCCCCAACACCCGCTCATGCCTCATGTCTCTCTCCTGTTACCCCCCACCCCCCGGTCATGCCCCATGTCTCCCTGCTGTTGCCCTCCACCCCATGCCCCCTGTCTCTCTCCTGTTACCCCAACCCCCTCTCATGCCCCGTGTCTCTCTCCTGTTGCCCCACCCCCCGGTCATGCCCCGGGTCTCCCTGCTGTTGCCCCCCATCCCCGGCTCATGCCCTGTGTCTCTCTCCTGTTACCCCCCACCCTCCGTTCATGCTCATGCCCCGTGTCTCCCTGCTGTTGCCCCCCACCCACCGGTCATGCCCGTGTCTCCCTGCTGTTGCCCCCCACCCCCCGCTCATGCCCTGTGTCTCTCTCCTGTTACCACCCACCCCCCGCTCATGCCCCGTGTCTCTCTCCTGTTACCCCCCACCCCCCGCTCATGCCCTGTGTCTCCCTGCTGTTGCCCCCCACCCCCCGGTCATGCCTCGTGTCTCCCTGCTGTTGCCCCCACCCCCGCTCATACCCCGTTTCTCCCTGCTGTTGCTCCACACCCCCCGCTCATGCCCCGTGTCTGTCTCCTGTTATCCCCCACCACACTCTCATGCCCCGTGTCTCCCTCGTGTTCCCCCCACCCCCGCTCATGACCCGTGTCTCCCTGCTGTTGCCCGCCACCACCCTCTCATGCCCCGTGTCTCTCTCCTGTTACCCCCCAACCCCCTCTCATGCCCCTTGTCTCCCTGCTGTTGCCCCCCACCCCCCGCTCATGCCTCATGTGTCTCTCCTGTTACCCCCCACCCCCCGGTCATGCCCCATGTCTCCCTGCTGTTGCCCTCCACCCCATGCTCATGCCCCCTGTCTCTCTCCTGTTACGCCAACCCCCTCTCATGCCCCGTGTCTCTCTCATGTTGCCCCCCACCCCCCGCTCATGCCTCGTGTCTCTCTCCTGTTACCCCCCACCCCCCGCTCATGCCCCGTGTCTCCCTGCTGTTGCCCCCCACCCACCGGTCATAACCCGTGTCTCCCTGCTGTTGCCCCCCGATCATGCCTCATCTCTCTCTCCTGTTGCCCCCCACCCCCCGCTCATGCCTCGTGTCTCTCTCCTGTTACCCCCCACCCCCCTCTCATGCCCTGTGTCTCCCTCCTGTTGCCCCCCCACCCCCACTCATGCCCTGTGTCTGTCTCATGTTACCCCCGCCCCCCGCTCATGCCCCGTGTCTCCCTCTTGTTGCGCCCCTCATGCCCCCTGTCTCCCTCGTGTTCCCCCCACCCCCTGCTCATGCCCCGTATCTCCCTGCTGTTACCCCCCACCCCCGCTCATGCCTCGTGTCTCTCTCCTGTTACCCCCCACCCCCCTCTCATGCCCCGTGTCTCTCTCCTGTTACCCCCCACCCCCTCTCATGCCCCATGTCTCTCTCCTGTTGCCCCCCACCCCCGGTCATGCCCCGTGTCTCTCCCCTGTTACCCCCCACTCCCCGGACATGCCCCGTGTCTCCCTGCTGTTGCCCACCACCCCATGTCATGCCCCGTGTCTCCCAGCTGTTGCCCCCCATCCCCTGCTCATGCCCCGTGTCTCTCTCCTGTTACCCCCCACCCCCTCATGCCCCGTGTCTCTCTCATGTTCCCGCCATCCCCGCTCATGCCCTGTGTCTCCCTGCTGTTACCACCAACCATCCACTCATGCCCCATGTCTCCCTTGTGTTCCCCCCCCACCCCCCGCTCATGCCCCGTGTCTCCCTGCTGTTGCCTCCCCACCCCCCGCTCATGCCCCGTGTCTCCCTCGTGTTCTCGCCACCCCCTGCTCATGCCCAATGTCTCCCCTATTTCCCCCCCATGCCCCTCTCATGCCCCGTGTCTCCCTCGTGTTCCCCCCCAGCCCCTGGTCATGCCCTGTGTCTCCCTGCTGTTGCCCTTTACCCCCCGGTCATGCCCCGTGTCTCCCTGCTGTTGCCCCCCAGCCACTGCCCCGTGTCTCTCTCCTGTTCCCCCCACCCCCCGCTCTCGCCCCGTGTCTCCCTCCTGTTCCCCCCACCCCCGCTCATGCCTTGTGTCTCCCTCCTGTTCCCCCCACACCCCGCTCATGCCCGTGTCTCCCTCCTGTTACCCCCCACCCCCTGCTCATGCCCCGTGTCTCTCTCCTGTTACCCCCGACCCCCGATCACCCCCTGTGTCTCCCTCTTGTTGCCCCCCCACCCCCCGCTCATGCCCCGTGTCTCCCTTGTGTTCCCCACACCCCCAGCTCATGCCCCGTGTCTCCCTGCTGTTGCCCCCCAGCCCCGCTCATGCCCCTGTCTCTCTCCTGTTGCCCACCACCCCCCGGTCATGCCCCGTGTCTCCCTGCTGTTGCCCTCCACCCCGGTCATGCCCCGTGTCTCCCTGCTGTTGCCCCCCAGCCGCCGCTCATGCCCCGTGTCTCCCTCCTGTTACCCCCACCCCCCTCTCATGCCCCGTGTCTCTCTCCTGTTACCCCCTACCCCCTCTCATGCCCTGTGTCTCTCTCCGGTTGCCCCCCACTCCGGTCATGCCCCGTGTCTCCCTTCTGTTGCCCTCCACCCCCGGTCATGCACTGCGTCTCCCTGCTGGTGCCCCCAACTCCCCGCTCATGCCCTGTGTCTCTCTCCTGTTACCCCCCACCCCCCTCTCATGCCACGTGTCTCCCTCGTGTTCCCCCCACCCCCCGCTCATGCACCGTGTCTCCCTGCTGTTGCCCCCCACCCCTCTCTCATGCCCCGTGTCTCCCTCCTGTTCCTCCCACACCCTGCTCATGCCCTGTGTCTCTCTCTTGTTACTCCCCACCCCCGCTCATGCCCCGTGTCTCCCTGCTGTTGCCCCCACCCCCAGCTCATGCATTGTGTTTTTTCCTGCTGTTGCCCACCACCCCCGCTCATGCCCTGTGTCTCTCTCCTGTTACCCCCCACCCCACGGTCATGCCCTGTGTCTCTCTCCTGTTACCCCCCACCGCCCGGTCATGCCCCGTGTCTCCCTGCTGTGCCCCCCACCCCCGATCATGCCTTGTGTCTCTCTGCTGTTGCCCCCCACCCCCCACTCATGCCCCATGTCTCCCTGCTGTTGCCCCCCACCCCCGCTCATGCCCCGTGTCTCTCTCCTGTTACCCCCCACCCCCTAGCCATGCCCCGTGTCTCTCTCCTGTTGCCCCCCCACCCCTACTCATGCCCCGTGTCTGTCTCCTGTTACCCCCACCCCCCGCTCATGCCCCGTGTCTCCCTCTTGTTGCCCCTCATGCCCCCTGTCTCCCTGGTGTCACCCCCTGCTCATGCCCCGTGTCTCCCTCCTGTTCCCCCCACCCCCTGCTCATGTCCCATGTCTCCCTGCTGTTGCCCCCCACCCCCACTCATGCCCCTGTCTCTCTCCTGTTGCCCACCACCCCCCGGTCATGCCCCGTGTCTCCCTGCTGTTGCCCCGCACCCCCCGCTCATGCCTCGTGTCTCTCTCCTGTTACCCCCCACCCCCGCTCATGCCCCGTGTCTCTCTCCTCTTACCCCCACCCCCTCTCATGCCCCGTGTCTCCCTCGTGTTCCCCCCACCCCCACTCATGCCCCCTGTCTCCCTGCTGTTGCCCCCCACCCCCTGCTCATGCCTCATGTCTCTCTCCTGTTACCCCCCACCCCCCGGTCATGCCCCATGTCTCCCTGCTGTTGCCCTCCACCCCATGCCCCCTGTCTCTCTCCTGTTACCCCCCAAACCCCTCTCATGCCCCGTGTCTCTCTCCTGTTGCCCCCCACCCCCCTGTCATGCCCCGTGTCTCCCTGCTGTTGCCCCCTACCCCCGGCTCATGCCCTGTGTCTCTCTCCTGTTACCCCCCACCCTCCGCTCATGCCCCGTGTCTCCCTGCTGTTGCCCCCCACCCACCGGTCATGCCCCGTGTCTCCCTGCTGTTGCCCCCCACCCCCCGCTCATGCCCTGTGTCTCTCTCCTGTTACCACCCACCCCCCGCTCATGCCCCGTGTCTCTCTCCTGTTACCCCCACCCCCCGCTCATGCCCTGTGTCTCCCTGCTGTTGCCCCCCACCCCCCTGTCATGCCTTGTGTCTCCCTACTGTTGCCCCCACCCCGCTCATGCCCCGTTTCTCCCTGCTGTTGCTCCACACCCCCCGCTCATGCCCCGTGTCTCTCTCCTGTTACCCCCCACCCCACTCTCATGCCCCGTGTCTCCCTCGTGTTCCCCCCACCGCCCGCTCATGCCCCGTGTCTCCCTGCTGTTGCCCGCCACCACCCTCTCATGCCCTGTGTCTCTCTCCTTTTACCCCCCTCTCATGCCCCGTGTCTCCCTGATGTTGCCCCCCATCCCCCGCTCATGCCTCATGTCTCTCTCCTGTTACCCCCCACCCCCCGGTCATGCCCCATGTCTCCCTGCTGTTGCCCTCCACCCCATGCTCATGCCCCCTGTCTCTCTCCTGTTACCCCAACCCCCTCTCATGCCCCGTGTCTCTCTCCTGTTGCCCCCCACCCCCCGCTCATGCCCCGTGTCTCTCTCCTGTTACCCCCCACCCCCCGCTCATGCCCCGTGTCTCCCTGCTGTTGCCCCCCACCCACTGGTCATAACCCGTGTCTCCCTGCTGTTGCCCCCCACCCCCCGCTCATGCCCCGTGTCACTCTCCTGTTACCCCCCACCCCCCTCTCATGCCCCGTGTCTCTCTCCTGTTACCCCCTACCCCCTCTCATGCCCTGTGTCTCTCTCCTGTTGCCCCCCACCCCGGTCATGCCCCGTGTCTCCCTTCTGTTGCCCTCCACCCCCGGTCATGCACTGCGTCTCCCTGCTGGTGCCCCCCACCCCCCGCTCATGCCCTGTGTCTCTCTCCTGTTACCCCCCACCCCCCTCTCATGCCCCGTGTCTCCCTCATGTTCCCACCACACCCCGCTCATGCCCCGTGTCTCCCTGCTGTTACCCCCAACCCCCGCTCATGCCACGTGTCTCCCTTGTGTTCCCCCCACCCCCCGCTCATGCACCGTGTCTCCCTGTTGTTGCCCCCCACCCCTCTCTCATGCCCCGTGTCTCCCTCCTGTTGCCCCCCACCCCCGCTCATGCCCTGTGTCTCCCTGCTGTTGCCCCCGCCCCCAGCTCATGCATTGTGTTTTTTCCTGCTGTTGCCCCCCACCTCCCGCTCATGCCCTATGTCTCTCTCCTGTTACCCCCCAATCCACAGTCATGCCCTGTGTCTCTCTCTTGTTACCCCCCACCCCCCGGTCATGCCCCGTGTCTCCCTGCTGTTGCCCCCCCACCCCCTGCTCATGCCTCGTGTCTTCTGCTGTTGCCCACCACCCCCCGCTCATGCCCCGTGTCTCTCCCCTGTTACCCCCCACCCACCGCTCATGCCCCTTGTCTCCCTTGTGTTCCCCCCACCCCCCGCTCATGCCCCGTGTCTCCCTGCTGTTGCCCCCCAGCCCCTGCTCATGCCCCGTGTCTCTCCCCTGTTCCCCCCTACCCCCCGCTCATGCCCCGTGTCTCCCTCCTGTTCCCCCCCACCCCCGCTCATGCCCTGTGTCTCCCTCCTGTTCCCCCCACACCCCGCTCATGCCCGTGTCTCCCTCCTGTTACCCCCCACCCCCTGCTCATGCCCTGTGTCTCTCTCCTGTTACCCCCGACCCCCGATCACCCCCTGTGTCTCCCTCTTGTTGCCCCCCACCCCCTGCCCCGTGTCTCCCTTGTGTTCCCCACACCCCCAGCTCATGCCCCGTGTCTCCCTCCTGTTGCCCCCGCACCCCCACTCATGCCCCGTGTCTGTCTCCTGTTACCCCCACCCCCCGCTCATGCCCCGTGTCTCCCTCTTGTTGCCCCTCATGCCCCCTGTCTCCCTCGTGTCACCCCCTGCTCATGCCCCGTGTCTCCCTCGTGTTCCCCCCACCCCCTGCTCATGCCCCGTGTCTCCCTGCTGTTGCCCTCCACCCCCCGCTCATGCCCTGTGTCTCTCTCCTGTTACCCCCACCCCCGCTCATGCCCTGTGTCTCCCTGCTGTTGCCCCCCCACCCCCACTCATGCCCCGTGTCTGTCTCCTGTTACCCCCACCCCCCGCTCATGCCCCGTGTCTCCCTCTTGTTGCCCCTCATGCCCCCTGTCTCCCTCGTGTCACCCCCTGCTCATGCCCCGTGTCTCCCTCGTGTTCCCCCCACCCCCTGCTCATGCCCCGTGTCTCCCTGCTCATGCCCCGTGTCTCCCTGCTGTTGCCCCCCACCCCCGCTCATGCCCCTGTCTCTCTCCTGTTGCTCACCACCCCCCAGTCATGCCCCATGTCTCCCTGCTGTTGCCCTCCACCCCCGGTCATGCCCCGTGTCTCCCTGCTGTTGCCCCCCAGCCCCCGCTCATGCCCCGTGTCTCTCTCCTGTTACCCCCACCCCCCTCTCATGCCCCGTGTCTCTCTCCTGTTACCACCTACCCCCTCTCATGCCCTGTGTCTCTCTCCTGTTGCCCCCCACCCCGGTCATGCCCCGTGTCTCCCTTCTGTTGCCCTCCACCCCCGGTCATGGACTGCGTCTCCCTGCTGGTGCCCCCCACCCCCCGCTCATGCCCTGTGTCTCTCTCCTGTTACCCCCACGCCCCTCTCATGCCCCGTGTCACCCTCATGTTCCCCCCACACCCCGCTCATGCCCCGTGTTTCCCTGCTGTTACCCCCACCCTCCGTTCATGCCCCGTGTCTCCCTGCTGTTACCCCCAACCCCCGCTCATGCCCCGTGTCTCCCTGTTGTTGCCCCCCACCCCTCTCTCATGCCCCGGGTCTCCCTCCTGTTGCCCCCCACCCCCGCTCATGCCCTGTGTCTCTCTCCTGTTACTCCCCATCCCCGCTCATGCCCCGTGTCTCCCTGCTGTTGCCCCCACCCCCAGCTCATGCCCCGTGTCTCCCTGCTGTTACCCCCAACCCCCGCTCATGCCACGTGTCTCCCTTGTGTTCCCCCCACCCCCCGCTCATGCACCGTGTCTCCCTGTTGTTGCCCCCCACCCCTCTCTCATGCCCCGTGTCTCCCTCCTGTTGCCCCCCACCCCCGCTCATGCCCTGTGTCTCTCTCCTGTTACTCCCCATCCCCGCTCATGCCCCGTGTCTCCATGCTGTTGCCCCCGCCCCCAGCTCATGCATTGTGTTTTTTCCTGCTGTTGCCCCCCACCTCCCGCTCATGCCCTATGTCTCTCTCCTGTTACCCCCAATCCACAGTCATGCCCTGTGTCTCTCTCTTGTTACCCCCCACCCCCCCGGTCATGCCCCGTGTCTCCCTGCTGTTGCCCCCCCCACCCCCCGCTCATGCCTCGTGTCTCCTGCTGTTGCCCACCACCCCCCGCTCATGCCCCGTGTCTCTCCCCTGTTACCCCCCACCCACCGCTCATGCCCCTTGTCTCCCTTGTGTTACCCCCACCCCCCGCTCATGCCCCGTGTCTCCCTGCTGTTGCCTCCCCACCCCCCGCTCATGCCCCGTGTCTCCCTCATGTTCCCCCCACCCCCTGCTCATGCCCCGTGTCTCCCCTGTTTCCCCCCCATGCCCCTCTTTTGCCCCGTGTCTCCCTCGTGTTCCCCCCCAGCCCCTGGTCATACCCTGTGTCTCCCTGCTTTTGCCCTTTACCCCCCGGTCATGCCCCGTGTCTCCCTGCTGTTGCCCCCCAGCCCCTGCTCATGCCCCGTGTCTCCCTCCTGTTCCCCCCACACCCCGCTCATGCCCGTGTCTCCCTCCTGTTACCCCCCACCCCCTGCTCATGCCCCGTGTCTCTCTCCTGTTACCCCCGACCCCCGATCACCCCCTGTGTCTCCCTCTTGTTGCCCCCCACCCCCTGCTCATGCCCCGTGTCTCCCTTGTGTTCCCCACACCCCCAGCTCATGCCCCGTGTCTCCCTCCTGTTGCCCCCGCACCCCCACTCATGCCCCGTGTCTGTCTCCTGTTACCCCCACCCCCCGCTCATGCCCCGTGTCTCCCTCTTGTTGCCCCTCATGCCCCCTGTCTCCCTCGTGTCACCCCCTGCTCATGCCCCGTGTCTCCCTCGTGTTCCCCCCACCCCCTGCTCATGCCCCGTGTCTCCCTGCTGTTGCCCCCCACCCCCGCTCATGCCCCTGTCTCTCTCCTGTTGCTCAACACCCCCCAGTCATGCCCCATGTTGCCCTCCACCCCCGGTCATGCCCCGTGTCTCCCTGCTGTTGCCCCCCAGCCCCCGCTCATGCCCCGTGTCTCTCTCCTGTTACCCCCACCCCCCTCTCATGCCCCGTGTCTCTCTCCTGTTACCCCCTACCCCCTCTCATGCCCTGTGTCTCTCTCCTGTTGCCCCCCACCCCGGTCATGCCCCGTGTCTCCCTTCTGTTGCCCTCCACCCCCGGTCATGGACTGCGTCTCCCTGCTGGTGCCCCCCATCACCCGCTCATGCCCTGTGTCTCTCTCCTGTTACCCCCACGCCCCTCTCATGCCCCGTGTCACCCTCATGTTCCCCCCACACCCCGCTCATGCCCCGTGTTTCCCTGCTGTTACCCCCACCCTCCGTTCATGCCCCGTGTCTCCCTGCTGTTACCCCCAACCCCCGCTCATTCCCCGTGTCTCCCTGTTGTTGCCCCCCACCCCTCTCTCATGCCCTGTGTCTCCCTCCTGTTGCCCCCCACCCCCGCTCATGCCCTGTGTCTCTCTCCTGTTACTCCCCATCCCCGCTCATGCCCCGTGTCTCCCTGCTGTTGCCCCCACCCCCAGCTCATGCATTGTGTTTTTTCCTGCTGTTGCCCCCACCTCCCGCTCATGCCCTATGTCTCTCTCCTGTTACCCCCCAACCCACGGTCATGCCCTGTGTCTCTCTCCTGTTACCCCCCACCCCCCGGTCATGCCCCGTGTCTCCCTGCTGTTGCCCCCCATCCCCCGCTCATGCCTCGTGTCTCTCTCCTGTTACCCCCCACCCCCTCATGTCCTGTGTCTCCCTGCTATTGGCCACCACCCCCCTCTCATGCCCTGTGTCTCTCTGCTGTTGCCACCCACCCCCCGCTCATGCCCCTTGTCTCTCTCCTGTTACCCCCTCCCCCTCTCATGCCCCGTGTCTCCCTGCTGTTGCCCCCCACCTCCTGCTCATGCCTCATGTCTCTCTCCTGTTACCCCCACCCCCCGGTCATGCCCTATGTCTCCCTGCTGTTGCCCTCCACCCCATGCCGCCTGTCTCTCTGCTGTTACCCCCCAACCCCCTCTCATGCCCCATGTCTCTCTCCTGTTGCCCCCCACCCCCCGGTCATGCCCCGTGTCTCCCTGCTGTTGCCCCCCACCCCTGGCTCATGCCCTGTGTCTCTCTCCTGTTACCCCCCACCCTCCGCTCATGCCCCGTGTCTCCCTGCTGTTGCCCCCCACCCACCAGTCATGCCCCGTGTCTCCCTGCTGTTGCCCCCCACCCCCCGCTCATGCCCTGTGTCTCTCTCCTGTTACCACCCACCCCCCGCTCATGCCCCGTGTCTCTCTCCTGTTACCACCCACCCCCTGCTCATGCCCTGTGTCTCCCTGCTGTTGCCCCCCACCCCCCGGTCATGCCTCGTGTCTCCCTACTGTTGCCCCCCACCCCCGCTCATGCCCCGTTTCTCCCTGCTGTTGCTCCACACCCCCGCTCATGCCCCGTGTCTCTCTCCTGTTACCACCCACCCCCTGCTCATGCCCTGTGTCTCCCTGCTGTTGCCCCCCACCCCCCGGTCATGCCTCGTGTCTCCCTACTGTTGCCCCCCACCCCCGCTCATGCCCCGTTTCTCCCTGCTGTTGCTCCACACCCCCGCTCATGCCCCGTGTCTCTCTCCTGTTACCCCCACCCCACTCTCATGCCCCGTGTCTCCCTCGTGTTCCCCCCACCCCCCGCTCATGCCGCGTGTCTCCCTGCTGTTGCCCGCCACCACCCTCTCATGGCCCGTGTCTCTCTCCTGTTACCCCCCACCCCCCAGTCATGCCCCATGTCTCCCTGCTGTTGCCCTCCACCCCATGCTCATGCCCCCTGTCTCTCTCCTGTTACCCCAACCCCCTCTCATGCCCCGTGTCTCTCTCCTGTTGCCCCCCACCCCCGCTCATGCCCCGTGTCTCTCTCTTGTTACCCCCACCCCCGCTCATGCCCCGTGTCTCCCTGCTGTTGCCCCCCACCCACTGGTCATAACCCGTGTCTCCCTGCTGTTGCCCCCCACCCCCCGCTCATGCCCCGTGTCTCTCTCCTGTTACCCCCAGCCCCCTCTCATGCCCCGTGTGTGTCTCTCTCCTGTTGCCCCCCACCCCTGTCATGCCCCGTGTCTCTCCCCTGTTACCCCCCACTCCTCGGTCATGCCCCGTGTCTCCCTGCTGTTGCCCACAACCCCTGGTCATGCCCCGTGTCTCCCTGCTGTTGCCCCCCACCCCCTGCTCATGCCCCGTGTCTCTCTCCTGTTACCCCCCACCCCCCTCTCATGCCTCGTGTCTCTCTCATGTTCCCGCCATCCCCGCTCATGCCCTGTGTCTCCCTGCTGTTAGCCCCAACCATCCGCTCATGCCACGTGTCTCCTGCTGTTGCCCACCACCCCCCGCTCATGCCCCGTGTCTCTCCCCTGTTAGCCCCCACCCACCGCTCATGCCCCATATCTCCCTTGTGTTCCCCCCACCCCTCGCTCATGCCCCGTGTCTCCCTGCTGTTGCCTCCCCACCCCCCGCTCATGCCCCGTGTCTCCCTCGTGATCCCCCACCCCCTGCTCATGCCCCTTGTCTCCCCTGTTTCCCCCCCATGCCCCGCTCATGCCCCGTGTCTCCCTCGTGTTCCCCCCCAGCCCCTGGTCATGCCCTGTGTCTCCCTGCTGTTGCCCTTTACCCCCCGGTCATGCCCCGTGTCTCCCTGCTGTTGCTCCCCAGCCCCTGCTCATGCCCCGTGTCTGTCTCCTGTTCCTCCCCACCCCCGCTCATGCCCTGTGTCTCCCTCCTGTTCCCCCCACACCCCGCTCATGCCCGTGTCTCCCTCCTGTTACCCCCCACCCCCTGCTCATGCCCCGTGTCTCTCTCCTGTTACCCCCGACCACCCCCTGTGTCTCCCTCTTGTTGCCCCCCACCCCCCGCTCATGCCCCGTGTCTCCCATGTGTTGCCCACACCCCCAGCTAATGCCCCTTCTCTCCCTCCTGTTGCACCCCCACCCCACTCATGCCCCGTGTCTGTCTCCTGTTACCCCCACCTCCCGCTCATGCCCCGTGTCTCCCTCTTGTTGCCCCTCATGCCCCCTGTCTCCCTCGTGTCACCCCCTGCTCATGCCCCGTGTCTCCCTCGTGTTCCCCCCACCCCCTGCTCATGCCCCGTGTCTCCCTGCTGTTGCCCCCCAGCCCCGCTCATGCCCCTGTCTCTCTCCTGTTGCCCACCACCCCTCGGTCATGCCCCTTGTCGCGCTGCTGTTGCCCTCCACCCCCGGTCATGCCACGTGTCTCCCTGCTGTTGCCCCCCAGCCCCCGCTCATGCCCCGTGTCTCTCTCCTGTTACCCCCACCCCCCTCTCATGCCCTGTGTCTCTCTCCTGTTTCCCCCCACCCCGGTCATGCCCCGTGTCTCCCTTTTGTTGCCCTCCACCCCCGGTCATGCACTGCGTCTCCCTGCTGGTGCCCCCCACTCCCCGCTCATGCCCTGTGTCTCTCTCCTGTTACCCCCACCCCCCTCTCATGCCACGTGTCTCCCTCGTGTTCCCCCACCGCCCGCTCATGCACTGTGTCTCCCTGCTGTTGCCCCCCACCCCTCTCTCATGCCCCGTGTCTCCCTCCTGTTGCCCCCCACCCCCGCTCATGCCCTGTGTCTCTCTCCTGTTACTCCCCATCCCCGCTCATGCCCCAGGTCTCCCTGCTGTTACCCCCCACCCCCTGGTCATGCCCCGTGTCTCCCTCCTGTTGCCCCCCCACCCCCACTCATGCCCCGTGTCTGTCTCCTGTTACCCCCACCCCCTGCTCATGCCCCGTGTCTCCCTCTTGTTGCCCCTCATGCCCCCTGTCTCCCTCGTGTCACCCCCTGCTCATGCCCCGTGTCTCCCTCGTGTTCCCCCCACCCCCTGCTCATGCCCCATGTCTCCCTGCTGTTGCCCCCCACCCCCGCTCATGCCCCTGTCTCTCTCCTGTTGCCCACCACCCCCCAGTCATGCCCCGTGTCTCCCTGCTGTTGCCCTCCACTCCCGGTCATGCCCCGTGTCTCCCTGCTGTTGCCCCCCAGCCCCCGCTCTTGCCATGTGTCTCTCTCCTGTTACCCCCACCCCCTCTCATGCCCCGTGTCTCTCTCCTGTTACCCCCTACCCCCTCTCATGCCCTGTGTGTCTCTCCTGTTGCCCCCCACCCCGGTCATGCCCCGTGTCTCCCTTCTGTTGCCCTCCACCCCCGGTCATGCACTGCGTCTCCCTGCTGGTGCCCCCCACCTCCCGCTCATGCCCTGTGTCTCTCTCCTGTTACCCCCCACCCCCCTCTCATGCCCCGTGTCTCCCTCATGTTCCCCCCACCCCCCGCTCATGCCCCGTGTCTCCCTGATGTTACCCCCACCCTCCGTTCATACCCCGTGTCTCCCTGCTGTTACTCCCAACCCCCGCTCATGCCACGTATCTCCCTCGTGTTCCCCCCACCCCCCGCTCATGCACCGTGTCTCCCTGCTGTTGCCCCCCACCCCTCTCTCATGCCCCGTGTCTCCCTCCTGTTGCCTCCCACCCCCGCTCATGCCCTGTGTCTCTCTCCTGTTACTCCCGATCCCTGCTCATGCCCCGTGTCTCCCTGCTGTTGCCCCCACCCCCAGCTCATGCCCTGTGTCTCTCTCCTGTTACCCCCCACCCCACGGTCATGCCCTGTGTCTCTCTCCTGTTACCCCCCACCCCCCGGTCATGCCCCGTGTCTCCCTGCTGTTGCCCCCCACCCCCAATCATGCCTCGTGTCTCTCTGCTGTTGCCCCCCACCCCCCGCTCATGCCCCATGTCTCCCTGCTGTTGCCCCCCTGCCCCCGCTCATGCCCCGTGTCTCTCTCCTGTTACCCCCCACCCCCTGGTCATGCCCCGTGTCTCCCTGCTGTTGCCCCCCAGCCACCGGTCATGCCTCGTGTCTCCCTGCTGTTGCCCCCGAACCCCGCTCAAGCCCCTGTCTCTCTCCTGTTGCCCCCCAGCCCCCTGTCATGCCCCGTGTCTCCCTGCTGTTGCCCTCCACCCCCCAGGTCATGCCCCGTGTCTCCCTGCTGTTGCCCCCCAGCCCCTGCTCATGCCCCGTGTCTCTCTCCTGTTGCCCCCCACCCCCGCTCATGCCCCGTGTCTCCCTCGTGTTCCCCCCACCCCCCACTCATGCCCGTGTCTCCTTGCTGTTGCCGCCCACCCCCCGCTCATGCCCCGTGTCTCCCTCCTATTGCCCCACACCCCCTGCTCATGCCCCGTGTCTCCCTCGTGTTCCCCCCACACCCTGTTCATGCCCCGTGTCTCCCTCGTGTTCCCCCCACCCCCCGCTCATGCCCCGTGTCTCCCTCCTGTTGCCCCCCACCCCCCGCTCATGACCCGTGTCTCTCTCCTGTTACCCCCACCCTGCTCATGCCCTGTGTCTCCCTCTTGTTGCCCCCCACCCCCGCTCATGCCCCGTGTCTCCCTTGTGTTCCCCCCACCCCCCGCTCATGCCCCGTGTCTCTCTCCTGTTACCCCCCGCCCGCCTCTCATGCCCCGTGTCTCTCTCC
This sequence comes from Ambystoma mexicanum, assembly GCF_040938575.1. NCBI lineage: Eukaryota > Metazoa > Chordata > Amphibia > Caudata > Ambystomatidae > Ambystoma > Ambystoma mexicanum. The sequence continues at coordinate 255,010,949 of NC_090936.1, forward strand.
TGTTGCCCCCACCCGGTCATGCCCTGTGTCTCCCTGCTGTTGCCCCCCACCCCCACTCATGCCCCGTGTCTCTCTCCTGTTACCCCCACGCCCCGCTCATGCCCCGTGTCTCCCTCTTGTTGCCCTCTACCCCCCTCTCAGGGCCCGTTTCTCTCTCCTGTTGCCCCCCCACCCCACGGTCATGCCCCGTGTCTCCCTGCTGTTGCCCCCCACCCCCCGGTCATGCACTGCGTCTCCCTGCTGTTGCCCCCCACACCCTGCTCATGGCCCGTGTCTCTCTCCTGTTACACCCCACCCCCCTCTCATGCCCCGTGTCTCCCTCATGTTTCCCCCAGCCCCCGCTCATGCCGCGTGTCTCCCTGCTGTTGCCACCCACCCCCCGCTCATGCCCCGTGTCTCTCTCCTGTTATCCCCCACCCCCCGCTCATGCCCCGTGTCTCCCTCGTATTCCCCCGCTCATGCCCCGTGAATCCCTGCTGTTGCCCCCCAGCCCCTGCTCATGCCCCCTGTCTCCCTGCTGTTGCCCCCCACCCTCCGCTCATGCCCCGTGTCTCTCTCCTGTTACCCCCCAACCCTGGTCATGCCCTGTGTCTCCCTGCTGTTGCTCCCCACCCTCCGGTCATGACTCGTGTCTCCCTGCTGTTGCCCCCAACCCCCGCTCATGCCCCGTTTCTCCCTGCTGTTGCCCCCCACCCCCCGCTCATACCACGTGTCTCTCTCCTGTTACACCCACCCACCTCTCATGCCCCGCGTCTCCCTCGTGTTCCCCCCAACCCCGCTCATGCCCCGTGTCTCCCTGCTGTTGCCCCCCACCCCCGTCTCATGACCCGTGTCTCTCTCCTGTTACCCCGGCCCCCTCTCATGCCCTGTTTCTCCCTGCTGTTGCCCCCTGCTCATGCCCCGTGTCTCCCTGCTGTTGCCCTCCACCCCCCTCTCATGCCCCGTGTCTCTCTCCTGTTACCCCCGCCCCCCTCTCATGCCCTGTGTCTCCCTGCTGTTGCTCCCCACCCCCCGCTCATGCCTCGTGTCTCTCTCCTGTTACCCCCCACCCCCTGGTCATGCCCCATGTCTCCCTGCTGTTGCCCTCCACCCCCCAGTCATGCCCCGTGTCTCCCTGCTGTTGCCCCCCTGCCCCTGCTCATGCCCCATGTCTCTCTCCTGTTGCCCCCCACCCCCCGCTCATGCCCCGTGTCTCCCTCGTGTTCCCTCCATCCCCCACTCATGCCCCGTGTCTCCCTGCTGTGGCCCCCACCCCCTGCTCATGCCCCGTGTCTCCCTCCTGTTGCCCCCCACCCCCCGCTCATGCCCCATGTCTCCCTTGTGTTCCCCCCACCCCCCGCTCATGCCCCGTATCTCCCTCCTGTTGCCCCCCACCCCCCGCTCATGACCCGTGTCTCTCTCTCCTGTTACCCCCACCCCCGCCCAATCCCTGTGTCTCCCTCTTGTTGCCCCCCAACCCCCGCTCATGCCCCGTGTCTCCCTCGTGTTCCCCCCACCCCCCTCTCATGCCCCGTGTCTCTCTTCTGTTGCCCCCCACCCCGGTCATGCCCTGTGTCTCCCTGCTGTTGCCCCCCACCCCCTCTCATGCCCTGTGTCTCCCTCTTGTTGCCCTCTACCCCCCTCTCAGGCCCCGTGTCTCTCTCCTGTTGCCCTCCACCCCCCGGTCATGCCCCGTCTCTCCCTTCAGTTGCCCCCCACCCCCCGGTCATGCACTGCGTCTCCCTGCTGTTGCCCCCCACCTCCCGCTCATGCCCCGTGTCTCTCTCCTGTTACCCCCCACCCCCCTCTCATGCCCCGTGTCTCCCTCATGTTTCCCCCAGCCCCCGCTCATGCCCCGTGTCTCCCTGCTGTTACACCCACACCCTCCGCTCATGCCCGTGTCTCCCTGCTGTTGCCCACCACCCCCGCTCATGCCCCGTGTCTCCCTCGTATTCCCCTGCTCATGCCTCGTGTCTCCCTGCTGTTGCCCCCCAGCCCCTGCTCATGCCCGTGTCTCCCTGCTGTTGCTCCCCACCCCCCGCTCATGCCCCGTGTCTCTCTCCTGTTACCCCCCACCCCCGGTCATGCCTCATGTCTCCCTGCTGTTGCCCCCACCCCCCGGTCATGCCTTGTGTCTCCCTGCTATTGCCCCCCACCCCCTGCTCATGCCCTGTGTCTCCCTGCTGTTGCCCTCCACCCCCCGATCATGCCCTGTGCCTCTCTCCTGTTGCCCCCCACCCCCCAGTCATGCCCCATGTCTCCCTGCTGTTGCCCCCCACCCCCCAGTCATGCCTCGTGTCTCCCTGCTATTGCCCCCCACCCCCCGCTCATGCCCCGTGTGTCCCTGCTGTTGCCCCCCACCCCCCGCTCATGCCCCGTGTCTCTCTCCTGTTACTACCCACACCCGGTCATGCCCCATGTCTCCCTGCTGTTGCCCCCCACCCCCGGTCTTGCCTCGTGTCTCCCTGCTATTGCCCCCCACCCCCCGCTCATGCCCCGTGTCTCCCTGCTGTTGCCCTCCACCCCCCGCTCATGCCCTGTGTCTCTCTCTTGTTAGCCCCACCCCCTCTCATGCCCCGTTTCTCCCTGTTGTTGCCCCCCACCCCCCTCTCATGCCCCGTGTCTCTCTCCTGTTGCCCCCACACTCCCCGGTCATGCCCCGTGTCTCCCTGCTGTTGCCCTCCACCCACCGCTCATGCCCTGTGTCTCCCTGCTGTTGCCCCCCACCCCCTGCTCATGCCCCGTGTCTCTCTCCTGCTACCCCCACCCCCCATTCATGCCCCATGTCTCCCTGCTGTTGCCCCCCACCCCCCGCTCATGCCCCGTGTCTCTCTCCTGTTACCCCCCACCCCCCTTCTCATGCCCCGTGTCTTTCTCCTGTTGCCCCCACCCCCTGCTCATGACCCGTGTCTCTCTCCTGTTACCCCCCACCCCCATTCATGCCCCGTGTCTCCCTGCTGTTGCCCCCACTGCTGCTCATGCCCCGTGCCTCTCTCTTGTTACCCCGAACCCTGCTCATGCCCTGTGTCTCCTTTGTGTTCCCCCAACCCCCGCTCATGCCCCGTGTCTCCCTGCTGTTGCCCCCCACCCCCCGCTCATGCCCGTGTCTCCCTGCTGTTGCCCCCACCCCCGTCATGCCTCGTGTCTCCCTGCTGTTGCCCCCCACCCCCTGCTCATGCCCTGTGTCTCTCTGCTGTTGCCCCCCACCCCCCGCTCATGCCCCGTGTCTCTCTCCTCTTACCCCCACCCCCCTCTCATGCCCCGTGTCTCCCTCGTGTTTCCCCCACCCCGCTCATGCACCCTTTTCTCCCTGCTGTTGCCCCCCCCACCCCCTCCCATGTCCTGTGTCTCCCTGTTGTTGCCCCCCACCCCCCGCTCATGCCCTGTGTCTCTCTCCTGTTACCCTCCACCCCCCGGTCATGCCCTGTCTCTCCCTGCTATTGCCCCCCACCCCCCGGTCATGCCTCGTGTCTCCCTGTTGTTGCCCCCGCCCCCGCTCATGCCCCGTGTCTCCCATGTGTTGCCCACACCCCCAGCTAATGCCCCTTCTCTCCCTCCTGTTGCACCCCCACCCCACTCATGCCCCGTGTCTGTCTCCTGTTACCCCCACCTCCCGCTCATGCCCCGTGTCTCCCTCTTGTTGCCCCTCATGCCCCCTGTCTCCCTCGTGTCACCCCCTGCTCATGCCCCGTGTCTCCCTCGTGTTCCCCCCACCCCCTGCTCATGCCCCGTGTCTCCCTGCTGTTGCCCCCCAGCCCCGCTCATGCCCCTGTCTCTCTCCTGTTGCCCACCACCCCTCGGTCATGCCCCTTGTCGCCCTGCTGTTGCCCTCCACCCCCGGTCATGCCACGTGTCTCCCTGCTGTTGCCCCCCAGCCCCCGCTCATGCCCCGTGTCTCTCTCCTGTTACCCCCACCCCCCTCTCATGCCCTGTGTCTCTCTCCTGTTTCCCCCCACCCCGGTCATGCCCCGTGTCTCCCTTTTGTTGCCCTCCACCCCCGGTCATGCACTGCGTCTCCCTGCTGGTGCCCCCCACTCCCCGCTCATGCCCTGTGTCTCTCTCCTGTTACCCCCACCCCCCTCTCATGCCACGTGTCTCCCTCGTGTTCCCCCACCGCCCGCTCATGCACTGTGTCTCCCTGCTGTTGCCCCCCACCCCTCTCTCATGCCCCGTGTCTCCCTCCTGTTGCCCCCCACCCCCGCTCATGCCCTGTGTCTCTCTCCTGTTACTCCCCATCCCCGCTCATGCCCCAGGTCTCCCTGCTGTTACCCCCCACCCCCTGGTCATGCCCCGTGTCTCCCTCCTGTTGCCCCCCCACCCCCACTCATGCCCCGTGTCTGTCTCCTGTTACCCCCACCCCCCGCTCATGCCCCGTGTCTCCCTCTTGTTGCCCCTCATGCCCCCTGTCTCCCTCGTGTCACCCCCTGCTCATGCCCCGTGTCTCCCTCGTGTTCCCCCCACCCCCTGCTCATGCCCCATGTCTCCCTGCTGTTGCCCCCCACCCCCGCTCATGCCCCTGTCTCTCTCCTGTTGCCCACCACCCCCCAGTCATGCCCCGTGTCTCCCTGCTGTTGCCCTCCACCCCCGGTCATGCCCCGTGTCTCCCTGCTGTTGCCCCCCAGCCCCCGCTCTTGCCATGTGTCTCTCTCCTGTTACCCCCACCCCCTCTCATGCCCCGTGTCTCTCTCCTGTTACCCCCTACCCCCTCTCATGCCCTGTGTGTCTCTCCTGTTGCCCCCCACCCCGGTCATGCCCCGTGTCTCCCTTCTGTTGCCCTCCACCCCCGGTCATGCACTGCGTCTCCCTGCTGGTGCCCCCCACCTCCCGCTCATGCCCTGTGTCTCTCTCCTGTTACCCCCCACCCCCCTCTCATGCCCCGTGTCTCCCTCATGTTCCCCCCACCCCCCGCTCATGCCCCGTGTCTCCCTGATGTTACCCCCACCCTCCGTTCATACCCCGTGTCTCCCTGCTGTTACTCCCAACCCCCGCTCATGCCACGTATCTCCCTCGTGTTCCCCCCACCCCCCGCTCATGCACCGTGTCTCCCTGCTGTTGCCCCCCACCCCTCTCTCATGCCCCGTGTCTCCCTCCTGTTGCCTCCCACCCCCGCTCATGCCCTGTGTCTCTCTCCTGTTACTCCCCATCCCTGCTCATGCCCCGTGTCTCCCTGCTGTTGCCCCCACCCCCAGCTCATGCCCTGTGTCTCTCTCCTGTTACCCCCCACCCCACGGTCATGCCCTGTGTCTCTCTCCTGTTACCCCCCACCCCCCGGTCATGCCCCGTGTCTCCCTGCTGTTGCCCCCCACCCCCAATCATGCCTCGTGTCTCTCTGCTGTTGCCCCCCACCCCCCGCTCATGCCCCATGTCTCCCTGCTGTTGCCCCCCTGCCCCCGCTCATGCCCCGTGTCTCTCTCCTGTTACCCCCCACCCCCTGGTCATGCCCCGTGTCTCCCTGCTGTTGCCCCCCAGCCACCGGTCATGCCTCGTGTCTCCCTGCTGTTGCCCCCGAACCCCGCTCAAGCCCCTGTCTCTCTCCTGTTGCCCCCCAGCCCCCTGTCATGCCCCGTGTCTCCCTGCTGTTGCCCTCCACCCCCCAGGTCATGCCCGTGTCTCCCTGCTGTTGCCCCCCAGCCCCTGCTCATGCCCCGTGTCTCTCTCCTGTTGCCCCCCACCCCCGCTCATGCCCCGTGTCTCCCTCGTGTTCCCCCCACCCCCCACTCATGCCCGTGTCTCCTTGCTGTTGCCGCCCACCCCCCGCTCATGCCCCGTGTCTCCCTCCTATTGCCCCACACCCCCTGCTCATGCCCCGTGTCTCCCTCGTGTTCCCCCCACACCCTGTTCATGCCCCGTGTCTCCCTCGTGTTCCCCCCACCCCCCGCTCATGCCCCGTGTCTCCCTCCTGTTGCCCCCCACCCCCCGCTCATGACCCGTGTCTCTCTCATGTTACCCCCACCCTGCTCATGCCCCGTGTCTCCCTCTTGTTGCCCCCCACCCCCGCTCATGCCCCGTGTCTCCCTTGTGTTCCCCCCACCCCCCGCTCATGCCCCGTGTCTCTCTCCTGTTACCCCCCGCCCCCCTCTCATGCCCCGTGTCTCTCTCCTGTTGCCCCCACCCGGTCATGCCCTGTGTCTCCCTGCTGTTGCCCCCCACCCCCACTCATGCCCCGTGTCTCTCTCCTGTTACCCCCACCCCCCGCTCATGCCCCGTGTCTCCCTCTTGTTGCCCTCTACCCCCCTCTCAGGGCCCGTTTCTCTCTCCTGTTGCCCCCCCACCCCACGGTCATGCCCCGTGTCTCCCTGCTGTTGCCCCCCACCCCCCGGTCATGCACTGCGTCTCCCTGCTGTTGCCCCCCACACCCTGCTCATGGCCCGTGTCTCTCTCCTGTTACACCCCACCCCCCTCTCATGCCCCGTGTCTCCCTCATGTTTCCCCCAGCCCCCGCTCATGCCGCGTGTCTCCCTGCTGTTGCCACCCACCCCCCGCTCATGCCCCGTGTCTCTCTCCTGTTATCCCCCACCCCCCGCTCATGCCCCGTGTCTCCCTCGTATTCCCCCGCTCATGCCCCGTGAATCCCTGCTGTTGCCCCCCAGCCCCTGCTCATGCCCCCTGTCTCCCTGCTGTTGCCCCCCACCCTCCGCTCATGCCCCGTGTCTCTCTCCTGTTACCCCCCAACCCTGGTCATGCCCTGTGTCTCCCTGCTGTTGCTCCCCACCCTCCGGTCATGACTCGTGTCTCCCTGCTGTTGCCCCCAACCCCCGCTCATGCCCCGTTTCTCCCTGCTGTTGCCCCCCACCCCCCGCTCATACCACGTGTCTCTCTCCTGTTACACCCACCCACCTCTCATGCCCCGCGTCTCCCTCGTGTTCCCCCCAACCCCGCTCATGCCCCGTGTCTCCCTGCTGTTGCCCCCCACCCCCGTCTCATGACCCGTGTCTCTCTCCTGTTACCCCGGCCCCCTCTCATGCCCTGTTTCTCCCTGCTGTTGCCCCCTGCTCATGCCCCGTGTCTCCCTGCTGTTGCCCTCCACCCCCCTCTCATGCCCCGTGTCTCTCTCCTGTTACCCCCCGCCCCCCTCTCATGCCCTGTGTCTCCCTGCTGTTGCTCCCCACCCCCCGCTCATGCCTCGTGTCTCTCTCCTGTTACCCCCCACCCCCTGGTCATGCCCCATGTCTCCCTGCTGTTGCCCTCCACTCCCCAGTCATGCCCCGTGTCTCCCTGCTGTTGCCCCCCTGCCCCTGCTCATGCCCCATGTCTCTCTCCTGTTGCCCCCCACCCCCCGCTCATGCCCCGTGTCTCCCTCGTGTTCCCTCCATCCCCCACTCATGCCCCGTGTCTCCCTGCTGTAGCCCCCACCCCCTGCTCATGCCCCGTGTCTCCCTCCTGTTGCCCCCCACCCCCCGCTCATGCCCCATGTCTCCCTTGTGTTCCCCCCACCCCCCGCTCATGCCCCGTATCTCCCTCCTGTTGCCCCCCACCCCCCGCTCATGACCCGTGTCTCTCTCTCCTGTTACCCCCACCCCCGCCCAATCCCTGTGTCACCCTCTTGTTGCCCCCCAACCCCCGCTCATGCCCCGTGTCTCCCTCGTGTTACCCCCACCCCCCTCTCATGCCCCGTGTCTCTCTTCTGTTGCCCCCCACCCCGGTCATGCCCTGTGTCTCCCTGCTGTTGCCCCCCACCCCCTCTCATGCCCTGTGTCTCCCTCTTGTTGCCCTCTACCCCCCTCTCAGGCCCCGTGTCTCTCTCCTGTTGCCCTCCACCCCCCGGTCATGCCCCGTCTCTCCCTTCAGTTGCCCCCCACCCCCCGGTCATGCACTGCGTCTCCCTGCTGTTGCCCCCCACCTCCCGCTCATGCCCCGTGTCTCTCTCCTGTTACCCCCCACCCCCCTCTCATGCCCCGTGTCTCCCTCATGTTTCCCCCAGCCCCCGCTCATGCCCCGTGTCTCCCTGCTTTTACACCCACACCCTCCGCTCATGCCCGTGTCTCCCTGCTGTTGCCCACCACCCCCCGCTCATGCCCCGTGTCTCCCTCGTATTCCCCTGCTCATGCCTCGTGTCTCCCTGCTGTTGCCCCCCAGCCCCTGCTCATGCCCGTGTCTCCCTGCTGTTGCTCCCCACCCCCCGCTCATGCCCCGTGTCTCTCTCCTGTTACCCCCCACCCCCGGTCATGCCTCATGTCTCCCTGCTGTTGCCCCCACCCCCCGGTCATGCCTTGTGTCTCCCTGCTATTGCCCCCCACCCCCTGCTCATGCCCTGTGTCTCCCTGCTGTTGCCCTCCACCCCCCGATCATGCCCTGTGCCTCTCTCCTGTTACCACCCGCCCCCGGTCATGCCCCATGTCTCCCTGCTGTTGCCCCCCACCCCCCAGTCATGCCTCGTGTCTCCCTGCTATTGCCCCCCACCCCCCGCTCATGCCCCGTGTCTCCCTGCTGTTGCCCCCCACCCCCCGCTCATGCCCCGTGTCTCTCTCCTGTTACTACCCACACCCGGTCATGCCCCATGTCTCCCTGCTGTTGCCCCCCACCCCCGGTCTTGCCTCGTGTCTCCCTGCTATTGCCCCCCACCCCCCGCTCATGCCCCGTGTCTCCCTGCTGTTGCCCTCCACCCCCCGCTCATGCCCTGTGTCTCTCTCTTGTTAGCCCCACCCCCTCTCATGCCCCGTTTCTCCCTGTTGTTGCCCCCCCACCCCCCTCTCATGCCCCGTGTCTCTCTCCTGTTGCCCCCACACTCCCCGGTCATGCCCCGTGTCTCCCTGCTGTTGCCCTCCACCCACCGCTCATGCCCTGTGTCTCCCTGCTGTTGCCCCCCACCCCCTGCTCATGCCCCGTGTCTCTCTCCTGCTACCCCCACCCCCCATTCATGCCCCATGTCTCCCTGCTGTTGCCCCCCACCCCCCGCTCATGCCCCGTGTCTCTCTCCTGTTACCCCCCACCCCCCTTCTCATGCCCCGTGTCTTTCTCCTGTTGCCCCCACCCCCTGCTCATGACCCGTGTCTCTCTCCTGTTACCCCCCACCCCCATTCATGCCCCGTGTCTCCCTGCTGTTGCCCCCACTGCTGCTCATGCCCCGTGCCTCTCTCTTGTTACCCCGAACCCTGCTCATGCCCTGTGTCTCCTTTGTGTTCCCCCAACCCCCGCTCATGCCCCGTGTCTCCCTGCTGTTGCCCCCCACCCCCCGCTCATGCCCGTGTCTCCCTGCTGTTGCCCCCACCCCCGTCATGCCTCGTGTCTCCCTGCTGTTGCCCCCCACCCCCTGCTCATGCCCTGTGTCTCTCTGCTGTTGCCCCCCACCCCCCGCTCATGCCCCGTGTCTCTCTCCTCTTACCCCCACCCCCCTCTCATGCCCCGTGTCTCCCTCGTGTTTCCCCCACCCCGCTCATGCACCCTTTTCTCCCTGCTGTTGCCCCCCCCACCCCCTCCCATGTCCTGTGTCTCCCTGTTGTTGCCCCCCACCCCCCGCTCATGCCCTGTGTCTCTCTCCTGTTACCCTCCACCCCCCGGTCATGCCCTGTCTCTCCCTGCTATTGCCCCCCACCCCCCGGTCATGCCTCGTGTCTCCCTGTTGTTGCCCCCGCCCCCGCTCATGCCCCGTTTCTAGCTGCTGTTTCCCCACACCCTCCGTTCATGCCCCGTGTCTCTCTCCTGTTACCCCCCACCCCTCTCTCATGCCCCGTGTCTCCCTCTTGTCCCCCCACCCACCCGCTCATGCCCCCTGTCTCCCTGCAGTTGCCCGCCACCACCCTCTCATGCCCCGTGTCTCTCTCCTGTTACCCCCCACCCCACTCTCATTTCCCCGTGTCTTCCTGCTTTTGCCCCCCCCGCTCATGCCTCGTGTCTCTCTCCTGTTACCCCCCACCCCCCGCTCATGCCCCGTGTCTCTCTCCTCTTACCCCCACCCCCCTCTCATGCCCCGTGTCTCCCTCGTGTTCCCCCACCCCCACTCATGCCCCGTGTCTCCCTGCTGTTGCCCCCCACCCCCCTCTCATGCCCTGTGTCTCCCTGCTGTTGCCACCCACCCCCCGCTCATGCCCCGTGTCTCTCTCCTGTTACCCCCCACCCCCTCTCATGCCCCGTGTCTCCCTGCTGTTGCCCCCCACCCATGCCTCATGTCTCTTTCCTGTTACCCCCCACCCCCCGGTCATGCCCCGTGTCTCCCTGCTGTTGCCCCCCACCCCCGGCTCATGCCCCGTGTCTCCCTGCTGTTGCCCCCCACCACCCGCTCATGCCCTGTGTCTCTCTCCTGTTACCCCCCACCCCCCTCTCATGCCCCGTGTCTCCCTGCTGTTGCCCCCCACTCCCCGCTCAATGCCTCATGTGTCTCTCCTGTTACCCCCCACCCCCCGGTCATGCCCCATGTCTCCCTGCTGTTGCCCTCCACCCCATGCCCCCTGTCTCTCTCCTCTTACCCCAACCCCCTCTCATGCCCCGTGTCTCTCTCCTGTTACCCCCCACCCCCCTCTCATGCCCCGTGTCTCTCTCATGTTCCTGCCATCCCCGCTCATGCCCTGTGTCTCCCTGCTGTTACCCCCAACCATCCGCTCATGCCACGTGTCTCCCTGCTGTTGCCCACCACCCCCCGCTCATGCCCCGTGTCCCTCCCCTGTTACCCCCCACCCACCGCTCATGCCCCATGTCTCCCTTGTGTTCCCCCCACTCCCGCTCATGCCCCGTGTCTCCCTGCTGTTGCCTCCCCACCCCCCGCTCATGCCCCGTGTCTCCCTCCTGTTGCCCCCCACCCCCCGCTCATGCCCCGGGTCTCTCTCCTGTTACCCCCACCTCCCGCTCATGCCCCGTGTCTCCCTGCTGTTGCCCCCCATCCCCGCTAATGCCCCGTGTCTCACTGCTGTTGCCCCCCACCCCCGCTCATGCCCCGTTCCTCTCTCCTGTTACCCCCCAACCCTGCTCATGCCCCGTGTCTCCCTCGTGTTCACCCCTACCCCCCGCTCATGCCCCGTGTCTCCCTGCTGTTGCCCCCCACCCCCCGCTCATGACCCGTGTCTCTCTCCTGTTACCCCCACCCTGCTCATGCCCCGTGTCTCCCTCTTGTTGCCCCCCACCCCCGCTCATGCCCCGTGTCTCCCTCGTGTTCCCCCCACCCCCCGCTCATGCCCCGTGTCTCTCTCCTGTTACCCCCCGCCCCCCTCTCATGCCCCGTGTCTCTCTCCTGTTGCCCCCACCCGGTCATGCCCTGTGTCTCCCTGCTGTTGCCCCCCACCCCCACTCATGCCCCGTGTCTCTCTCCTGTTACCCCCACCCCCCGCTCATGCCCCTTGTCTCCCTCTTGTTGCCCTCTACCCCCCTCTCAGGGCCCGTTTCTCTCTCCTGTTGCCCCCCCACCCCACGGTCATGCCCCGTGTCTCCCTGCTGTTGCCCCCCACCCCCCGGTCATGCACTGCGTCTTCCTGCTGTTGCCCCCCACACCCTGCTCATGGCCCGTGTCTCTCTCCTGTTACACCCCACCCCCCTCTCATGCCCCGTGTCTCCCTCATGTTTCCCCCAGCCCCCGCTCATGCCGCGTGTCTCCCTGCTGTTGCCACCCACCCCCCGCTCATGCCCCGTGTCTCTCTCCTGTTATCCCCCACCCCCCGCTCATGCCCCGTGTCTCCCTCGTATTCCCCCGCTCATGCCCCGTGAATCCCTGCTGTTGCCCCCCAGCCCCTGCTCATGCCCCCTGTCTCCCTGCTGTTGCCCCCCACCCTCCGCTCATGCCCCGTGTCTCTCTCCTGTTACCCCCCAACCCTGGTCATGCCCTGTGTCTCCCTGCTGTTGCTCCCCACCCTCCGGTCATGACTCATGTCTCCCTGCTGTTGCCCCCAACCCCCGCTCATGCCCCGTTTCTCCCTGCTGTTGCCCCCCACCCCCCGCTCATACCACGTGTCTCTCTCCTGTTACACCCACCCACCTCTCATGCCCCGCGTCTCCCTCGTGTTCCCCCCAACCCCGCTCATGCCCCGTGTCTCCCTGCTGTTGCCCCCCACCCCCGTCTCATGACCCGTGTCTCTCTCCTGTTACCCCGGCCCCCTCTCATGCCCTGTTTCTCCCTGCTGTTGCCCCCTGCTCATGCCCCGTGTCTCCCTGCTGTTGCCCTCCACCCCCCTCTCATGCCCCGTGTCTCTCTCCTGTTATCCCCCGCACCCCTCTCATGCCCTGTGTCTCCCTGCTGTTGCTCCCCACCCCCCGCTCATGCCTCGTGTCTCTCTCCTGTTACCCCCCACCACCTGGTCATGCCCCATGTCTCCCTGCTGTTGCCCTCCACCCCCCAGTCATGCCCCGTGTCTCCCTGCTGTTGCCCCCCTGCCCCTGCTCATGCCCCATGTCTCTCTCCTGTTGCCCCCCACCCCCCGCTCATGCCCCGTGTCTCCCTCGTGTTCCCTCCATCCCCCACTCATGCCCCGTGTCTCCCTGCTGTGGCCCCCACCCCCTGCTCATGCCCCGTGTCTCCCTCCTGTTGCCCCCCACCCCCCGCTCATGCCCCATGTCTCCCTTGTGTTCCCCCCACCCCCCGCTCATGCCCCGTATCTCCCTCCTGTTGCCCCCCACCCCCCGCTCATGACCCGTGTCTCTCTCTCCTGTTACCCCCACCCCCGCCCAATCCCTGTGTCTCCCTCGTGTTCCCCCCAACCCCGCTCATGCCCCGTGTCTCCCTGCTGTTGCCCCCCACCCCCGTCTCATGACCCGTGTCTCTCTCCTGTTACCCCGGCCCCCTCTCATGCCCTGTTTCTCCCTGCTGTTGCCCCCTGCTCATGCCCCGTGTCTCCCTGCTGTTGCCCTCCACCCCCCTCTCATGCCCCGTGTCTCTCTCCTGTTACCCCCCGCCCCCCTCTCATGCCCTGTGTCTCCCTGCTGTTGCTCCCCACCCCCCGCTCATGCCTCGTGTCTCTCTCCTGTTACCCCCCACCCCCTGGTCATGCCCCATGTCTCCCTGCTGTTGCCCTCCACCCCCCAGTCATGCCCCGTGTCTCCCTGCTGTTGCCCCCCTGCCCCTGCTCATGCCCCATGTCTCTCTCCTGTTGCCCCCCACCCCCCGCTCATGCCCCGTGTCTCCCTCGTGTTCCCTCCATCCCCCACTCATGCCCCGTGTCTCCCTGCTGTGGCCCCCACCCCCTGCTCATGCCCCGTGTCTCCCTCCTGTTGCCCCCCACCCCCCGCTCATGCCCCATGTCTCCCTTGTGTTCCCCCCACCCCCCGCTCATGCCCCGTATCTCCCTCCTGTTGCCCCCCACCCCCCGCTCATGACCCGTGTCTCTCTCTCCTGTTACCCCCACCCCCGCCCAATCCCTGTGTCTCCCTCTTGTTGCCCCCCAACCCCCGCTCATGCCCCGTGTCTCCCTCGTGTTCCCCCCACCCCCCTCTCATGCCCCGTGTCTCTCTTCTGTTGCCCCCCACCCCGGTCATGCCCTGTGTCTCCCTGCTGTTGCCCCCCACCCCCTCTCATGCCCTGTGTCTCCCTCTTGTTGCCCTCTACCCCCCTCTCAGGCCCCGTGTCTCTCTCCTGTTGCCCTCCACCCCCCGGTCATGCCCCGTCTATCCCTTCAGTTGCCCCCCACCCCCCGGTCATGCACTGCGTCTCCCTGCTGTTGCCCCCCACCTCCCGCTCATGCCCCGTGTCTCTCTCCTGTTACCCCCCACCCCCCTCTCATGCCCCGTGTCTCCCTCATGTTTCCCCCAGCCCCCGCTCATGCCCCGTGTCTCCCTGCTGTTACACCCACACCCTCCGCTCATGCCCGTGTCTCCCTGCTGTTGCCCACCACCCCCCGCTCATGCCCCGTGTCTCCCTCGTATTCCCCTGCTCATGCCTCGTGTCTCCCTGCTGTTGCCCCCCAGCCCCTGCTCATGCCCGTGTCTCCCTGCTGTTGCTCCCCACCCCCCGCTCATGCCCCGTGTCTCTCTCCTGTTACCCCCCACCCCCGGTCATGCCTCATGTCTCCCTGCTGTTGCCCCCACCCCCCGGTCATGCCTTGTGTCTCCCTGCTATTGCCCCCCACCCCCTGCTCATGCCCTGTGTCTCCCTGCTGTTGCCCTCCACCCCCCGATCATGCCCTGTGCCTCTCTCCTGTTACCACCCGCCCCCGGTCATGCCCCATGTCTCCCTGCTGTTGCCCCCCACCCCCCAGTCATGCCTCGTGTCTCCCTGCTATTGCCCCCCACCCCCCGCTCATGCCCCGTGTCTCCCTGCTGTTGCCCCCCACCCCCCGCTCATGCCCCGTGTCTCTCTCCTGTTACTACCCACACCCGGTCATGCCCCATGTCTCCCTGCTGTTGCCCCCCACCCCCGGTCTTGCCTCGTGTCTCCCTGCTATTGCCCCCCACCCCCCGCTCATGCCCCGTGTCTCCCTGCTGTTGCCCTCCACCCCCCGCTCATGCCCTGTGTCTCTCTCTTGTTAGCCCCACCCCCTCTCATGCCCCGTTTCTCCCTGTTGTTGCCCCCCCACCCCCCTCTCATGCCCCGTGTCTCTCTCCTGTTGCCCCCACACTCCCCGGTCATGCCCCGTGTCTCCCTGCTGTTGCCCTCCACCCACCGCTCATGCCCTGTGTCTCCCTGCTGTTGCCCCCCACCCCCTGCTCATGCCCCGTGTCTCTCTCCTGCTACCCCCACCCCCCATTCATGCCCCATGTCTCCCTGCTGTTGCCCCCCACCCCCCGCTCATGCCCCGTGTCTCTCTCCTGTTACCCCCCACCCCCTTCTCATGCCCCGTGTCTTTCTCCTGTTGCCCCCACCCCCTGCTCATGACCCATGTCTCTCTCCTGTTACCCCCCACCCCCATTCATGCCCCGTGTCTCCCTGCTGTTGCCCCCACTGCTGCTCATGCCCCGTGCCTCTCTCTTGTTACCCCGAACCCTGCTCATGCCCTGTGTCTCCTTTGTGTTCCCCCAACCCCCGCTCATGCCCCGTGTCTCCCTGCTGTTGCCCCCCACCCCCCGCTCATGCCCCGTGTCTCCCTGCTGTTGCCCCCACCCCCGTCATGCCTCGTGTCTCCCTGCTGTTGCCCCCCACCCCCTGCTCATGCCCTGTGTCTCTCTGCTGTTGCACCCCACCCCCCGCTCATGCCCCGTGTCTCTCTCCTCTTACCCCCACCCCCCTCTCATGCCCCGTGTCTCCCTTGTGTTTCCCCCACCCCGCTCATGCACCCTTTTCTCCCTGCTGTTGCCCCCCCCACCCCCTCCCATGTCCTGTGTCTCCCTGTTGTTGCCCCCCACCCCCCGCTCATGCCCTGTGTCTCTCTCCTGTTACCCTCCACCCCCCGGTCATGCCCTGTCTCTCCCTGCTATTGCCCCCCACCCCCCGGTCATGCCTCGTGTCTCCCTGTTGTTGCCCCCGCCCCCGCTCATGCCCCGTTTCTAGCTGCTGTTTCCCCACACCCTCCGTTCATGCCCCGTGTCTCTCTCCTGTTACCCCCCACCCCTCTCTCATGCCCCGTGTCTCCCTCTTGTCCCCCCACCCACCCGCTCATGCCCCCTGTCTCCCTGCAGTTGCCCGCCACCACCCTCTCATGCCCCGTGTCTCTCTCCTGTTACCCCCCACCCCACTCTCATTTCCCCGTGTCTTCCTGCTTTTGCCCCCCCCGCTCATGCCTCGTGTCTCTCTCCTGTTACCCCCCACCCCCCGCTCATGCCCCGTGTCTCTCTCCTCTTACCCCCACCCCCCTCTCATGCCCCGTGTCTCCCTCGTGTTCCCCCACCCCCACTCATGCCCCGTGTCTCCCTGCTGTTGCCCCCCACCCCCCTCTCATGCCCTGTGTCTCCCTGCTGTTGCCACCCACCCCCCGCTCATGCCCCGTGTCTCTCTCCTGTTACCCCCCACCCCCTCTCATGCCCCGTGTCTCCCTGCTGTTGCCCCCCACCCATGCCTCATGTCTCTTTCCTGTTACCCCCCACCCCCCGGTCATGCCCCGTGTCTCCCTGCTGTTGCCCCCCACCCCCGGCTCATGCCCCGTGTCTCTCACCTGTTACCCCCCACCCTCTGCTCATGCCCCGTGTCTCCCTGCTGTTGCCCCCCACCCACCGGTCATGCCCCGTGTCTCCCTGCTGTTGCCCCCCACCACCCGCTCATGCCCTGTGTCTCTCTCCTGTTACCCCCCACCCCCCTCTCATGCCCCGTGTCTCCCTGCTGTTGCCCCCCACCCCCCGCTCAATGCCTCATGTGTCTCTCCTGTTACCCCCCACCCCCCGGTCATGCCCCATGTCTCCCTGCTGTTGCCCTCCACCCCATGCCCCCTGTCTCTCTCCTCTTACCCCAACCCCCTCTCATGCCCCGTGTCTCTCTCCTGTTACCCCCCACCCCCCTCTCATGCCCCGTGTCTCTCTCATGTTCCTGCCATCCCCGCTCATGCCCTGTGTCTCCCTGCTGTTACCCCCAACCATCCGCTCATGCCACGTGTCTCCCTGCTGTTGCCCACCACCCCCCGCTCATGCCCCGTGTCCCTCCCCTGTTACCCCCCACCCACCGCTCATGCCCCATGTCTCCCTTGTGTTCCCCCCACTCCCGCTCATGCCCCGTGTCTCCCTGCTGTTGCCTCCCCACCCCCCGCTCATGCCCCGTGTCTCCCTCCTGTTGCCCCCCACCCCCCGCTCATGCCCCGGGTCTCTCTCCTGTTACCCCCCACCTCCCGCTCATGCCCCGTGTCTCCCTGCTGTTGCCCCCCATCCCCGCTAATGCCCCGTGTCTCACTGTTGTTGCCCCCCACCCCCGCTCATGCCCCGTTCCTCTCTCCTGTTACCCCCCAACCCTGCTCATGCCCCGTGTCTCCCTCGTGTTCCCCCCTACCCCCCGCTCATGCCCCGTGTCTCCCTGCTGTTGCCCCCCACACCCCGCTCATGCCCCGTGTCTCCCTGCTGTTGCCCCCCACCCCCCGCTCATGCCCCGTGTCTCTCTCCTGTTACCCCCCACCCCCTGGTCATGCCCCGTGTCTCCCTGCTGTTGCCCCCACCCCCGGTCATGCCTCCTGTCTCCCTGCTATTGCCCCCCACCGCCCAGTCATGCCCCGTGTCTCCCTGCGGTTGCCCTCCACCCCCCGCTCATGCCCTGTGTCTCTCTCTCTCTCCTGTTACCCCCACCCCCTCTCATGCCCCGTGTCTCCCTCATGTTCTCCCCAGCCCCGCTCATGCCCCGTGTCTCCCTGCTGTTGCCCCCCACCCCCTCTCATGCCACGTGTCCCTCTCCTGTTACCCCCCACACCCTCTCATGCCCCATGTCTCTCTCCTGTTGCCCCCACCCACCGGTCATGCCCCGTGTCTCCCTGCTGTTGCCCCCCACCCCCCAGTCATGCCCCATGTCTCCCTGCTGTTGCCCCCCACCCCCCTCTCATGCCCCGTGTCTCTCTCTTGTTACCCCCACCACCCTCTCATGCCCCAAGTCTCTCTCCTGTTGCCCCCACCCCCAGGTCATGCCCAGTGTCTCCCTGCTGTTGCCCCCCACCCCCCGCTCATGCCCCGTGTCTCTCTCCTGTTACCCCCACCCCCCGCTCATGCCCCGTGTCTCTCCCCTGTTCCCCCCACCCCCGCTCATGCCTCGTGTCTCTTCTGTTCCCACCACCACCCGCTCATGCCCCGTGTCTCCCTGCTGTTGACCCCCACGCCCCAGTCATGCCCCATATCTCTCTCCTGTTACCCCCACCCCCCTCTCATGCCCCGTGTTTCCCTGCTGTTGCCCCCCACCCCCCGGTCATGACCCGTGTCTCCCTGCTGTTGCCCCCCACCCCCCCAGTCATGCCCCATGTCTCCCTGCTGTTGCCCCCCACCCCCCGCTCATGCCCCGTGTCTCTCTTGTTACCCCCACCCCCCTCTCATGCCCCATGTCTCTCTCCTGTTGCCCCCACCCCCCGGTCATGCCCCGTGTCTCCCTGCTGTTGCCCCCCACCCCCGCTCATGCCCCGTGTCTCTCTCCTGTTACCCCCCACCCCCCGGTCATGCCCCGTGTCTCCATGCTGTTGCCCCCCACCCCCCGGTCATGCCCCGTGTCTCCCTGCAGTTGCCCCCCACCCCCTCTCATGCCCGGTGTCTCTCTCCTGTCACCGGCCACCCCCCTCTCATGCCCCGTGTCTCTCTCCTGTTACCCCCCACCCCCTATCATGCTCTGTGTCTCTCTCCTGTTGCACCCCACCCCCGGTCATGCCCCGTATCTCTCCCCTGCTGTTCCCCCACCCCCCAATCATGCCCCGTGTCTCTCTCCTGTTACCCCCCACCCCATGGTCATGCCCCGTGTCTCCCTGCTATTGCCCCCACTCCCCGCTCATGCCCCGTGTCTCTCTCCTGTTACCCCCATCCCCCGCTCATGCCCCGTGTCTCCATGCTGTTGCCCCCCACCCCCCGGTCATGCCCCGTGTCTCCCTGCAGTTGCCCCCCACCCCCTCTCATGCCCGTGTCTCTCTCCTGTCACCGGCCACCCCCCTCTCATGCCCCGTGTCTCTCTCCTGTTACCCCCCACCCCCTATCATGCTCTGTGTCTCTCTCCTGTTGCACCCCACCCCCGCTCATGCCCCGTGTCTCCCTGCTGTTCCCCCCACCCCCAATCATGCCCCGTGTCTCTCACCTGTTACCCCCCACCCCACGGTCATGCCCCGTGTCTCCCTGCTATTGCCCCCACTCCCCGCTCATGCTCCGTGTCACTGCCCTGTCCCCCCACCCCCCGCTCATGCCCCGTGTCTCCCTGCTGTTGCCCCCCACGCCCCGGTCATGCCCCGTGTCTCTCCCCTGTTACCCCCCACCCCCCGCTCATGCCCAGTGTCTCCTTGCTGTTCCCCCACCACCCAATCATGCCCTGTGTCTCTCTCCTGTTACCCCCCCAACCCCACGGTCATGACCCGTGTCTCCCTGCTGTTGCCCCCACCCCCCGCTCATGCCCCGTGTCTCTCCCCTGTGCCCTCCACCCCCCGCTCATGCCTCGTGTCTCCCCTGTTCCCCCCCACCCCCGCTCATGCCCCGTGTCTCCCTGCTGTTGCCCCCACCCCCCTCTCATGCCCCGTGTCTCCCTGCTGTTGCCCCCCACGCCCCGGTCATGCCCCGTGTCTCTCCCTTGTTACCCCCCACCCCCCGCTCATGCCCAGTGTCTCTCTCCTGTTACCCCCACCACCCTCTCATGCCCCGTGTCTCTCCCTTGTTCCCCCCCACACCCCGCTCATGCCCTGTGTCTCCCTGCTGTTGCCCCCACCCCCCTCTCATGCCCCGTGTCTCCCTGTTGTTGCCCCCCACCCCCAGTCATGCCCCGTGCCTACCTGCTGTTCCCCCCACCCCCAGTCATGCCCTGTGTCTCCCTGCTGTTGCCCCCCACCCTCGCTCATGCCCCGTGTCTCTCTCCTGTTACCCCCCACCCCCCTCTCATGCCCCATGTCTCTCTCCTGTTGCCCCCACCCCCCTGTCATGCCCTGTGTCTCCCTGCTGTTGCCCTCCACCCCCCGCTCATGCCCCGTGTCTCTCTCCTGTTACCCCCACCCCCCGTTCATGCCCCATGTCTCTCTCCTGTTGCCCCCACCCCCCGTTCATGCCCCATGTCTCTCTCCTGTTGCCCCCACCCCCCAATCATGCCCCGTGTCTCTCTCCTGTTACCCCCCCAACCCCACGGTCATGCCCCATGTCTCCCTGCTGTTGCCCCCACCCCCCGCTCATGCCACGTGTCTCTCCCCTGTTCCCCCCACCCCCCGCTCATGCCTCGTGTCTCCCCTGTTCCCCCCCACCCCGCTCATGCCCCGTGTCTCCCTGCTGTTGCCCCCCACACCGCGGTCATGCCCCGTGTCTTTCTCCTGTTACCCCCACCCCCCTCTCATGCCCCGTGTCTCTCCCCTGTTCCACCCCACCCCCCGCTCATGCCCTGTGTCTCCCTGCTGTTGCCCCCCACGCCCCGGTCATGCCCCGTGTCTCTCTCCTGTTACCCCCACCCCCCTCTCATTCCCCGTGTCTCCCTGCTAATGCCCCCCACCCCCCAGTCATGCCCCGTGCCTACCTGCTGTTCCCTCCACCCCCCAGTCATGCCCTGTGTCTTCCTCCTGTTGCCCCCCACCCTCGCTCATGCCCCGTGTCTCTCTCCTGTTACCCCCCACCCCCCTCTCATGCCCCATGTCTCTCTCCTGTTGCCCCCACCCGCCCTGTCATGCCCGTGTCTCCCTGCTGTTGCCCTCCACCCCCCGCTCATGCCCCGTGTCTCTCTCCTGTTACCCCCACCCCCCGCTCATGCCCCGTGTCTCCCTGCTGTTGCCCCCCACCCCCTGGTCATGCCCCGTGTCTCCCTGCTGTTGCCCCCACCCCCGGTCATGCCTCCTGTCTCCCTGCTATTGCCCCCCACCGCCCAGTCATGCCCCGTGTCTCCCTGCGGTTGCCCTCCACCCCCCGCTCATGCCCTGTGTATCTCTCTCTCTCTCCTGTTACCCCCACCCCCTCTCATGCCCCGTGTCTCCCTCATGTTCTCCCCAGCCCCGCTCATGCCCCGTGTCTCCCTGCTGTTGCCCCCCACCCCCTCTCATGCCACATGTCCCTCTCCTGTTACCCCCCCACCCCCCTCTCATGCCCCATGTCTCTCTCCTGTTGCCCCCACCCACCGGTCATGCCCCGTGTCTCCCTGCTGTTGCCCCCCACCCCCCAGTCATGCCCCATGTCTCCCTGCTGTTGCCCCCCACCCCCCTCTCATGCCCCGTGTCTCTCTCTTGTTACCCCCACCACCCTCTCATGCCCCATGTCTCTCTCCTGTTGCCCCCACCCCCGGTCATGCCCCGTGTCTCCCTGCTGTTGCCCCCCACCCCCCGCTCATGCCCCGTGTCTCTCTCCTGTTACCCCCACCCCCGCTCATGCCCCGTGTCTCTCCCCTGTTCCCCCCACCCCCGCTCATGCCTCGTGTCTCTTCTGTTCCCCCCACCACCCGCTCATGCCCCGTGTCTCCCTGCTGTTGACCCCCACGCCCCAGTCATGCCCCATGTCTCTCTCCTGTTACCCCCACCCCCCTCTCATGCCCCGTGTTTCCCTGCTGTTGCCCCCCACCCCCCGGTCATGACCCGTGTCTCCCTGCTGTTGCCCCCCACCCCCCCAATCATGCCGCATGTCTCCCTGCTGTTGCCCCCCACCCCCCGCTCATGCCCTGTGTCTCTCTTGTTACCCCCACCCCCCTCTCATGCCCCATGTCTCTCTCCTGTTGCCCCCACCCCCCGGTCATGCCCCGTGTCTCCCTGCTGTTGCCCCCCACCCCCCGGTCATGCCCCGTGTCTCCCTGCAGTTGCCCCCCACCCCCTCTCATGCCCCGTGTCTCTCTCCTGTCACCGGCCACCCCCCTCTCATGCCCCGTGTCTCTCTCCTGTTACCCCCCACCCCCTATCATGCTCTTTGTCTCTCTCCTGTTGCACCCCACCCCCGGTCATGCCCCGTGTCTCTCCCCTGCTGTTCCCCCCACCCCCCAATCATGCCCTGTGTCTCTCTCCTGTTACCCCCCACCCCACGGTCATGCCCCGTGTCTCCCTGCTATTGCCCCCACTCCCCGCTCATGCCCCGTGTCTCTCTCCTGTTACCCCCATCCCCCGCTCATGCCCCGTGTCTCCATGCTGTTGCCCCCCACCCCGCGGTCATGCCCCGTGTCTCCCTGCAGTTGCCCCCCACCCCCTCTCATGCCCCGTGTCTCTCTCCTGTCACCGGCCACCCCCCTCTCATACCCCGTGTCCCTCTCCTGTTACCCCCACCCCCTATCATGCTCTGTGTCTCTCTCCTGTTGCACCCCACCCCCGCTCATGCCCCGTGTCTCCCTGCTGTTCCCCCCACCCCAATCATGCCCCGTGTCTCTCTCCTGTTACCCCCCACCCCACGGTCATGCCCCGTGTCTCCCTGCTATTGCCCCCACTCCCCGCTCATGCTCCGTGTCACTGCCCTGTCCCCCCACCCCCCGCTCATGCCCCGTGTCTCCCTGCTGTTGCCCCCCACACCCCGGTCATGCCCCGTGTCTCTCCCCTGTTACCCCCCACCCCCCGCTCATGCCCAGTGTCTCCTTGCTGTTCCCCCACCACCCAATCATGCCCTGTGTCTCTCTCCTGTTACCCCCCCAACCCCACGGTCATGCCCCGTGTCTCCCTGCTGTTGCCCCCACCCCCCGCTCATGCCCCGTGTCTCTCCCCTGTTCCCCCCACCCCCCGCTCATGCCTCGTGTCTCCCCTGTTCCCCCCCACCCCCGCTCATGCCCCGTGTCTCCCTGCTGTTGCCCCCACCCCCCTCTCATGCCCCGTGTCTCCCTGCTGTTGCCCCCCACGCCCCGGTCATGCCCCGTGTCTCTCCCCTGTTACCCCCCACCCCCCGCTCATGCCCAGTGTCTCCCTGCTGTTCCCCCACCACCCAATCATGCCCTGTGTCTCTCTCCTGTTACCCCCCAACCCCACGGTCATGCCCCGTGTCTCCCTGCTGTTGCCCCCACCCCCCGCTCATGCCCCGTGTCTCTCCCCTGTTCCCCCCCAACCCCCGCTCATGCCCTGTGTCTCCCTGATGTTGCCCCCACCCCCCTCTCATGCCCCGTGTCTCCCTGCTGTTGCCCCCCACCCCCCAGTCATGCCCCGTGCCTACCTGCTGTTCCCCCCACCCCCCGGTCATGCCCCGTGTCTCTCTCCTGTTACCCCCCACCCCCCTCTCATGCCCCATGTCTCTCTCCTGTTGCCCCCACCCCCCTGTCATGCCCTGTGTCTCCCTGCTGTTGCCCTCCACCCCCCGCTCATGCCCCGTGTCTCTCTCCTGTTACCCCCACCCCCCATTCATGCCCCATGTCTCTCTCCTGTTGCCCCCACCCCCCTGTCATGCCCCGTGTCTCCCTGCTGTTGCCCCCCACCCCCCGCTCATGCCCCGTGTCTCTCTCCTGTTACCCCCACCCCCCGCTCATGCCCCGTGTCTCCATGCTGTTGCCCCCCACCCCCCGGTCATGCCCCGTGTCTCCCTGCAGTTGCCCCACACCCCCGCTCATGCCCCGTGTCTCTCTCCTGTCACCGGCCACCCCCCTCTCATGCCCCGTGTCTCTCTCTCCTGTTACCCCCACCCCACGGTCATGCCCCATGTCTCCCTGCTATTGCCCCCACCCCCCGCTCATGCTCCGTGTCACTCCCCTGTCCCCCCACCCCCCGCTCATGCCCCGTGTCTCCCTGCTGTTGCCCCCCACGCCCCGGTCATGCCCCGTGTCTCTCGCCTGTTACCCCCCACCCCCCGCTCATGCCCAGTGTCTCCCTGCTGTTCCCCCACCCCCCAATCATGCCCCGTGTCTCCCTGCTGTTGCCCCCACCCCCCGCTAATGCCACGTGTCTCTCCCCTGTTCCCCCCACCCCCGCTCATGCCTCGTGTCTCCCCTGTTCCCCCCCACCCCCGCTCATGCCCCGTGTCTCCCTGCTGTTGCCCCCCACACCCCGGTCATGCCCCGTGTCTTTCTCCTGTTACCCCCACCCCCCTCTCATGCCCCGTGTCTCTCCCCTGTTCCCCCCCACCCCCCGCTCATGCCCTGTGTCTCCCTGCTGTTGCCCCCCACGCCCCGGTCATGCCCCGTGTCTCTCTCCTGTTACCCCCACCCCCCTCTCATTCCCCGTGTCTCCCTGCTAATGCCCCCCCACCCCCCAGTCATGCCCCGTGCCTACCTGCTGTTCCCTCCACCCCCCAGTCATGCCCTGTGTCTTCCTGCTGTTGCCCCCCACCCTCGCTCATGCCCCGTGTCTCTCTCCTGTTACCCCCCACCCCCCTCTCATGCCCCATGTCTCTCTCCTGTTGCCCCCACCCCCCTGTCATGCCCATGTCTCCCTGCTGTTGCCCTCCACCCCCGCTCATGCCCCGTGTCTCTCTCCTGTTACCCCCACCCCCCGCTCATGCCCCGTGTCTCCCTGCTGTTGCCCCCCACCCCCTGGTCATGCCCCGTGTCTCCCTGCAGTTGCCCCCCACCCCCCGCTCATGCCCTGTGTCTCTCTCCTGTTACCCCCCACCCACCTCTCATGCCCCGTGTCTCTCTCCTGTTACCCGCCACCCCCCTCTCATGCCCGTGTCTCTCTCCTGTTACCCCCCACCCCCTATCCTGCTCTGTGTCTCTCTCGTGTTGCACCCCACCCCCGGTCATGCCCCGTGTCTCTCCCCTGTTACCCCCCACCCATGCCCTGTGTCTCCCTGCTGTTCCCCCCACCCCCCACTCATGCCCCGTGTCTCTCTCCTGTTACCCCCCACCCCACGGTCATGCTCCGTGTCTCCCTGCTGTTGCCCCCACCCCCCGCTCATGCCCCGTGTCTCTCCCCTGTTCCCCCCACCCCCCGCTCATGCCTCGTGTCTCCCCTGTTCCCCTCCACCCCCTCTCATGCCCCGTGTCTCCCTGCTGTTGCCCCCCACGCCCCGGTCATGCCCTGTGTCTCTCTCCTGTTACCCCCACCCCCCTCTCATGCCCCGTGTCTCTCTCCTGTTACCACCAACCCCCCTCTCATGCCCTGTGTCTCTCTCCTGTTACCCCCCACCCCCTCTCATGCACCGTGTCTCTCTCCTGTTGCCCCCCACTCCCCGGTCATGCCCCGTGTCTCCCTGCTGTTGCCCCCACCCCCGGTCATGCCCTGTGTCTCCCTGCTGTTGCTCCCCACCCCCCGCACATGCCCCGTGTCTCTCTCCTGTTACCCCCCACCCCCTCTCATGCCCCGTGTCTCTCTCCTGTTACCCGCCACCCCCCTCTCATGCCCCATGTCTCTCTCCTGTTACCCCCCACCCCCCTCTCATGCCCCGTGTCCCTCTCCTGTTGCCCCCCACCCCCCAGTCATGCCCCGTGTCTCCCTGCTGTTGCCCCCCACCCTCGCTCATGCCCCGTATCTCTCTCCTGTTACCCCCACCCCTCTCTCATGCCCCTTGTCTCTCTCCTGTTGCCCCCACCCCCCTCTCATGCCCCGTGTCTCCCTGCTGTTGCCCCCTACCCCCTGGTCATGCCCCGTGTCTCCCTGCAGTTGCCCACACCTCCCGCTCATGCCCTGTGTCTCTCTCCTGTTACCCCCCACCCACCTCTCATGCCCCGTGTCTCTCTCCTGTTACCCGCCACTCCCCTCTCATGCCGTGTCTCTCTCCTGTTACCCCCCACCCACCTATCATGCTCTGTGTCTCTCTCGTGTTGCACCCCACCCCCGGTCATGCCCCGTGTCTCTCCCCTGTTACCCCCAACCCCCGCTCATGCCCCGTGTCTCCCTGCTGTTTCCCCCTACCCCCTGGTCATGACCCGTGTCTCCCTGCAGTTGCCCACACCTCCCGCTCATGCCCTGTGTCTCTCTCCTGTTACCCCCCACCTCCCGCTCATGCCCTGTGTCTCTCCCCTGTTCCCCCACCCCCCGCTCATGCCTCGTGTCTCCCCTGCTCCCCTCTCCCCCCGCTCATGCACCGTGTCTCCCTGCTGTTGCCCCCCACACCCCGGTCATGCCCCGTGTCTCTCTCCTGTTACCCCCACCCCCCTCTCATGCCCCGTGTCTCTCTCCTGTTACCACCCACCCCCCTCTCATGCCCCGTGTCTCTCCTGTTTCCCCCACCCCCTTCTCATGCACCGTGTCTCTCTCCTGTTGCCCCCCACTCCCCAGTCATGCCTCGTGTCTCCCTGCTGTTGCCCCCCACCCCCCGGTCATGCCCTGTGTCTCCCTGCTGTTGCTCCCCACCCCCGCCCCGTGTCTCTCTCCTGTTACCCCCCACCCCCCTCTCATGCCCCGTGTCTCTCTCCTGTTACCCGCCACCCCCTCTCATGCCCCATGTCTCTCTCCTGTTACCCCCCACCCCCCTCTCATGCCCCGTGTCCCTCTCCTGTTGCCCCCCACCCCCGGTCATGGCCCGTGTCTCTCCCCTGTTACCCCCCACCCGCGGTCATGCCCCGTGTCTCCCTGCTGTTGCCCCCCACCCCACGGTCACGCCCCGTGTCTCCCTGCTGTTGCCCCCCAGCCCCTGCTCATGCCCCGTGTCTCTCTCCTGTTACCCGCCACCCCCCTCTCATGCCCCGTGTCTCTCTCCTGTTACCCCCACCCCCTCTCATGCTCCGTGTCTCTCTCCTGTTGCCCCCTACCCCCAGGTCATGCACCATGTCTCCCTGCTGCTGTACCCCACCCCCCGCTCATGCCCCTTGTCTCTCCCCTGTTACCCCCCACCCCCCGCTCATGCCCTGTGTCTCCCTGCTGTTGCCCCGCACCCCCCAGGCATGCCCTGTGTCTCCCTGCTGTTGCCCCCCACACCTCAGTCATGCCCCGTGTCTCCCTGCTGTTGCCCCACCCTCCGCTCATGCCCTGTGTCTCTCTCCTGTTACCTATCACCCCCCGTTCAAGCCCTGTGTCTCCCTGCTGTTGCCCTCCACCCCCCACTCATGCCCTGTGTCTCTCTCCTGTTCCCCGCACCCCCCGCTCATGCCTCGTGTCTCCCCTGTTCACCCCCACCCCCCTGTCATGCCCCGTGTCTCTCTCCTGTTACCCCCCACCCCCCTCATGCCCGTGTCTCTCTCCTGTTGCCCCCCACCCCCCTGTCATGCCCCGTGTCTCTCCCCTGTTACCCCCACCCCCCGCTCATGACTGGTGTCTCCTTGCTGTTGCTCCCCACCGCCCGCTCATGCCCCGTGTCTACCAGCTGTTGCCCCGCACCTCCCGCTCATGCCCTGTGTCTCCCTGCTGTTACCCCCCACCCCCCGCTCATGCCCTATGTGTCTCTCTCCTGTTGCCCCCCCACCCCCCTCTCATGCCCCGTGTCTCCCTCGTGTTCCCCCCACCCCCGCTCATGCCCCGTGTCTCCCTGCTGTTGCCCCCCGGCCCCCTCTCATGCCCCGTGTCTCTCTACTGTTCCCCCCAGCCCCCTCTCATGCCCCGTGTCTCTCTCCTGTTCCCCCCACCCCCGCTCATGCCCCTTGTCTCTCTTCTGTTACCCCCCACCACCCTCTCATGCCCCGTGTCTCTCTCCTGTTACCCCCCATGCCCCTCTCATGCCCCGTGTCTCTCTCCTGTTGCCCCCCCACCCCCCAGTCATGCCCTGTGTCTCCCTGCTGTTGCCCCCCACCCCCCGCTAATGCCCCATGTCTCTCTGCTGTTGACCCCCATGCCCCAGTCATGCCCTGTGTCTCTCTCCTGTTACCCCCACCCCCCTCTCATGCCCGTGTCTCTCTCCTGTTACCACCCAGCCCCCTCTCATGCCCCGTGTCTCTCTCCTGTTCACCCCACCCCCGCTCATGCCCCGTGTCTCTCTTCTGTTACCCCCCACCCCCCTCTCATGCCCCGTGTCTCTCTCCTGTTACCCCCGACCCCCCTCTCATGCCCCGTGTCTCTCTCCTGTTACCCCCACCCCCCTCTCATGCCTCGTGTCTCTCTCCTGTTACCAACCACCCCCCTCTCATGCCCTGTGTCTCTCTCCGTTGCCCCCCACCCCGGTCATGCCCCGTGTCTCCCTGCTGTTGCCCCCACCCCCCTTTCATGCCCTGTGTCTCTCTCATGTTCCCGCCACCACCCGCTCATGCTCTGTGTCTCCCTGCTGTTACCCCCCACCATCCGCTCATGCCCCGTGTCTCTCTCCTGTTCCCCCCACCAACGCTCATGCCCCGTGTCTCTTTTCTGTTACCCCCCCTCTCATGCCCCGTGTCTCCCTCGTGTTCCCCCCCACCCCCCGCTCATGCCCCGTGTCTCCCTGCTGTTGCCCCCCACTCCCGGTCATGCCCCGTGTCTCCCTGCTGTTGCCCCCCACCCCTCGGTCATGCCTCGTGTCTCCCTGCTATTGCCCCCCACCCACCGGTCATGCCCCGTGTCTCCCTGCTGTTGCCCTCCACCCTCCACTCATGCCCTGTGTCTCTCTCCTGTTACCCCCCACTCCCTCTCATGCCCCGTGTCTCCCTCATGTTCCCCCCACCCCCGCTCATGCCCCATGTCCCTCTCCTATTACCCCCTCTCATGCCCCATGTCTCTCTCCTGTTGCCCCCACCCCCCGGTCATGCCCCGTGTCTCCCTGCTGTTGCCCCCTAGCCCCCGCTCATGCCCCGTGTCTCTCCCCTGTTACCACCCACCCCCCTCTCATGCCCCGTGTCTCTCCTGTTTCCCCCACCCCCTTCTCATGCACCGTGTCTCTCTCCTGTTGCCCCCCACTCCCCAGTCATGCCTCGTGTCTCCCTGCTGTTGCCCCCCACCCCCCGGTCATGCCCTGTGTCTCCCTGCTGTTGCCCCCACCCCCCGGTCATGCCCCGTGTCTCCCTGCTGTTGCCCCCTAGCCCCCGCTCATGCCTCGTGTCTCCTCTGTGCCCCCCCCACCCCCCCGCTCATGCCCCGTGTCTCCCTGCTGTTGACCCGCACGCCCCGGTCATGCCTCGTGTCTCTCTCCTGTTACCCCCACCACCCTCTCATGCCCCGTTTCTCCCTGCTGTTGCCCCCCACCCCCCGGTCATGCCCTGTGTCTCCCTACTGTTGCCCCCCACCCCCCAGTCATGCCCCATGTCTCCCTGCTGTTGCCCCCCACCCCCCGCTCATGCCCCGTGTCTCTCTCTTGTTACCCCCCACGCCCCTCTCATGCCCCATGTCTCTCTCCTGTTGCACCCACCCCCCGGTCATGCCCCGTGTCTCCCTGCTGTTGCCCCCCACCCTCTGCTCATGCCCTGTGTTTCTCCCCTGTTACCCCCACCCCACGCTCATGCCCTGTGTCTCCCTGCTGTTGCGCCCCACCCCCCGGTCATGCCCCGTGTCTCCCTGCAGTTGCCCCCCACCCCCCGCTCATGCCCCGTGTCTCTCTCCTGTTACCCCCACCCCCCTCTCATGCCCCGTGTCTCTCTCCTGTTACCCGCCACCCCCCTCTCATGCCCTGTGTCTCTCTCCTGTTACCCCCCACCCCCCTATCATGCCCTGTGTCTCCCTGCTGTTGCTCCCCACCCCCGCTCATGCCCCGTGTCTCTCTCCTGTTATTCGCCACCCCCCTCTCATGCCCCATGTCTCTCTCCTGTTACCCCCCACCCTCCTCTCATGCCCCGTGTCCCTCTCCTGTTACCCCCCACCCCCTCTCATGCTCCGTGTCTCTCTCCTGTTGCCCCCTACCCCCAGGTCATGCACCGTGTCTCCCTGCTGTTGTACCCCACCCCCCGCTCATGCCCCTTGTCTCTCCCCTGTTACCCCCACCCCCCGCTCATGCCCCGTGTCTCCCTGCTGTTGCCCCGCACCCCCCAGGCATGCCCTGTGTCTCCCTGCTGTTGCCCCCCACACCCCAGTCATGCCCCGTGTCTCCCTGCTGTTGCCCCCCACCCCCCACTCATGCCCTGTGTCTCTCTCCTGTTCCCCGCACCCCTCGCTCATGCCTCGTGTCTCCCCTGTTCACCCCCACCCACCTGTCATGCCCTGTGTCTGTCTCCTGTTACCCCCACCCCCTTTCATGCCCCGTGTCTCTCTCCTGTTGCCCCCCACCTCCCGCTTATGCCCCATGTCTCCCTGCTGTTGCCCCCCAGCCCCGCCCATGCCCCTTGTCTCTCCCCTGTTACCCCCACCCCCCGCTCATGACCTGTGTATCCTTGCTGTTGCTCCCCACCCCACGCTCATGCCCCGTGTCTCCCAGCTGTTGCCCCGCACCTCCCGCTCATGCCCTGTGTCTCCCTGCTGTTGCCCCCCACCCCCCGCTCATGCCCTGTGTCTCTCTCCTGTTAAGCCCCCAAACCCCACTCTCGTGCCCCGTGTCTCCCTCGTGTTCCTCCCACCCCCGCCCATGACCCGTGTCTCCCTGCTGTTGCCCCCCGGCCCCCTCTCATGCCCCTGTCTCTCTACTGTTCCCCCCAGCCCCGTCTCATGCCCCGTTTCTCTCTCCTGTTCCCCCCACCCCCGCTCATGCCCCTTGTCTCTCTTCTGTTACCCCCACCACCCTCTCATGCCCCATGTCTCTCTCCTGTTACCCCCCACTCCCCTCTCATGCCCTGTGTCTCCCTGCTGTTACCCCCACCATCCGCTCATGCCCCGTGTCTCTCTCCTGTTCCCGCCCACCCCCGCTCATGCCCTGTGTCTCTCTTCTGTTACCCCCCTCTCATGCCCCGTGTTCCCCCTCACCCCCTGCTCATGCCCTGTGTCTCTCTTCTGATACCCCCCACCCCCCTCTCATGCCCCGTGTCTCTCTCCTGTTACCCCCCACCACCCTCTCATGCCCCGTGTCTCTCTCCTGTTACCCCCCACCCCCCTCTCATGCCCCGTGTCTCTCTCCTGTTACCCCCCACCCCCGTCTCATGCCCTGTGTCTCTCTCCGTTGCCCAGCACCCCCAGTCATGCCCCGTGTCTCCCTGCTGTTGCCCCCCACGCCCCTTTCATGCCCCGTGTCTCTCTCATGTTCCCGCCACCCCCCGCTCATGCCCTGTGTCTCCCTGCTGTTATCCCCCACCATCCGCTCATGCCCCGTGTCTCTCTCCTGTTCCCCCACCACCTCTCATGCCCGTGTCTCTCTCCTGTTACCACCCAGCCCCCTCTCATGCCCCGTGTCTCTCTCCTGTTCCCCCCACCCCCGCTCATGCCCTGTGTCTCTCTTCTGATACCCCCCACCCCCCTCTCATGCCCCGTGTCTCTCTCCTGTTACCCCCCACCCCCCTCTCATGCCCCGTGTCTCTCTCCTGTTACCCCCCACCCCCCTCTCATGCCCCGTGTCTCTCTCCTGTTACCCCCCACCCCCCTCTCATCCCCTGTGTCTCTCTCCGTTGCCCCCCACCCCGGTCATGCCCCGTGTCTCCCTGCTGTTGCCCCCCACCCCCCTTTCATGCCCTGTGTCTCTCTCATGTTCCCGCCACCCCCCGCTCATGCCCTGTGTCTCCCTGCTGTTACCCCCACCATCCGCTCATGCCCCGTGTCTCTCTCCTGTTCCCCCCACCCCTGCTCATGCCCTGTGTCTCTCTTCTGTTACCCCCCCTCTCATGCCCCGTGTTCCCCCCCACCCCCCGCTCATGCCCCGTGTCTCCCTGCTGTTGCCCCCCAACCCCCGGACATGCCCTGTGCCTCCATGCTGTTGCCCCCCGGTCATGACCCGTGTCTCCCTGCTGTTGCCCCCCACCCCCGGTCATGCCTAGTGTCTCCCTGCTATTGCCCCCCACACCCCGGTCATGCCCCGTGTCTCCCTGCTGTTGCCCTCCACCCCCCGCTCATGCCCTGTGTCTCTCTCCTTTTACCCCCCACCCCCTCTCATGCCCCATGTCTCCCTCATGTTCCCCCCACCCCCGCTCATGCCCCGTGTCTCCCTGCTGTTGCCCCCCACCCCCCTCTCATGCCCCGTGTCCCTCTCCTGTTACCCCCCACCCCCCTCTCATGCCCCATGTCTCTCTCCTGTTGCCCCCACCCCCCGGTCATGTCCCGTGTCTCCCTGCTGTTGCCCCCTAGCCCCCGCTCATGCCCCGTGTCTCTCCCCTGTTCCACCCACCCCCCGCTCATGCCTCGTGTCTCCTCTGTGCCCCCCCACCCCCCCGCTCATGCCCCGTGTCTCCCTGCTGTTGACCCGCATGCCCCGGTCATGCCTCGTGTCTCTCTCCTGTTACCCCCACCACCCTCTCATGCCCCGTGTCTCCCTGCTGTTGCCCCCCACCCCCCGGTCATGCCCCGTGTCTCCCTACTGTTGCCCCCCACCCCCCAGTCATGCCCCATGTCTCCCTGCTGTTGCCCCCCACCCCCCGCTCATGCCCCGTGTCTCTCTCTTCTTACCCCCCACCCCCTCTCATGCCCCATGTCTCTCATGCCCCGTGTCTCCCTGCTGTTGCCCCCACCCTCCGCTCATGCCCTGTGTTTCTCTCCTGTTACCCCCACCCCCCGGACATGCCCCGTGTCTCCCTGCAGTTGCCCCCCACCCCCGCTCATGCCCCGTGTCTCTCTCCTGTTACCCCCACCCCCTCTCATGCCCGTGTCTCTCTCCTGTTACCCGCCACCCCCCTCTCATGCCCCGTGTCTCTCTCCTGTTACCCCCCACCCCCCAACATGCTCTGTGTCTCTCTCCTGTTGCACCCCACCCCGGTCATGCCCCGTGTCTCTCCCCTGTTACCCCCCACCCCCCGCTCATGCCGAGTATCTCCCTGCTGTTCCCGCCACCCCCCAATCATGCCCAGTGTCTCTCTCCTGTTACCCCCCACCCCACGGTCATGCCCCGTGTCTCCCTGCTGTTCCCCCCACCCTCCGCTCATGCCCCGTGTCTCTCCCCTGTTCCCCCCACCCCCCGCTCATGCCTCGTGTCTCCCCTGTTACCCCCCACCTCCCGCTCATGCCCCGTGTCTCCCTGCTGTTGCCCCCCACGCCCTGGTCATGCCCCATGTCTCTCTCCTGTTACCCCCACCCCCCTCTCATGCCCCGTGTCTCTCTCCTGTTAACACCCAGCCCCCTCTCATGCCCCGTGTCTCTCTCCTGTTCCCCCCACTCCCGCTCATGCCCCGTGTCTCTCTTCTGTTACCCCCCACCCGCCTCTCATGCCCCGGGTCTCTCTCCTGTTACCCCCCACCCCCCTCTCATGCCCCGTGTCTCTCTCCTGTTACCCCCCATCCCCCTCAAATGCCCCGTGTCTCTCTCCTGTTACCCCCCACCCCCCTCTCATGCCCCGTGTCTCTCTCCATTGCCCCACACCCCCGGTCATGCCCCGTGTCTCCCTGCTGTTGCCCCACACCCCCCAGTCATGCCCCGTGTCTCCCTGCTGTTACCCCCCACCCCCCATTCATGCCCTGTGTCTCCCTGCTGGTGCCCCCCACCCCTGCTCATGCCCCTTGTCTCTCTCATGTTACCCCCCAACCCTGCTCATGCCCTGTGTCTCCCTCGTGTTCCCCCCACCCCCCTCTCATGCCCCGTGTCTCTCTCCTGTTACCCCCCACCCCCCTCTCATGCCCCGTGTCTCTCTCCATTGCCCCACACCCCCGGTCATGCCCCGTGTCTCCCTGCTGTTGCCCTGCACCCCCAGTCATGCCCCGTGTCTCCCTGCTGTTACCCCTCACCCCCCATTCATGCCCCGTGTGTCCCTGCTGGTGCCCCCCACCCCTGCTCATGCCCCTTGTCTCTCTCATGTTACCCCCCAACCCTGCTCATGCCCTGTGTCTCCCTCGTGTTCCCCCGACCCCCGCTCATGCCCCGTGTCTCCCTGCTTTTGCCCCCCACCCCCGCTCATGCCCCGTGTCTCCCTGCTGTTGCCCCCACCCCCCGGTCAGGCCTCGTGTCTCCCTGCTGTTGCCCCCCCACCCCCTGCTCATGCCCCGTGTCTCCCTGCTGTTGCCCCCACCCCCTCTCATGCCCCGTGTCTCCCTCTTGTTCCCCCCACCCCCGCTCATGCCCCATGTCTCCCTGCTGTTGCCCCCCACCCCCCGCTCATGCCCTGTTTCTCTCTCCTGTTACCCCCCACCCCCCGGTCATGCCCTGTGTCTCCCTGCTGTTGCCCCCCACCCCCCGGTCATACCTCGTGTCCCCCTGCTGTTGCCCCCACCCCCACTCATGCCCCGTTTCTAGCTGCTGTTGCCCCACACCCCCCCGCTCATGCCCCGTGTCTCTCTCCTGTTACCCCCTACCCCACGGTCATGCCCCGTGTCTCCCTGCTGTTGCCCCCACCCTCCGCTCATGCCCCGTGTCTCTCCCCTGTTCCCCCCACCCCCGCTCATGCCTCGTGTCTCCCCTGTTACCCCCCACCCCCCGCTCATGCCCCGTGTATCCCTGCTGGTGCCCCCCAACCCTGCTCATGCCCTGTGTCTCCCTCGTGTTCCCCCGACCCCCGCTCATGCCCCGTGTCTCCCTGCTGTTGCCCCCCACCCCCGCTCATGCCCCGTGTCTCCCTGCTGTTGCCCCCACCCCCCGGTCATGCCCCGTGTCTCCTTGCTGTTGCCCCCACCCCCCTCTCATGCCCCGTGTCTCCCTCTTGTTCCCCCCACCCCCGCTCATGCCCCATGTCTCCCTGCTGTTGCCCCCCACCCCCCGCTCATGCCCTGTTTCTCTCTCCTGTTACCCCCCACCCCCCGGTCATGCCCTGTGTCTCCCTGCTGTTGCCCCCCACCCCCCGGTCATGCCTCTTGTCCCCCTGCTGTTGCCCCCACCCCCACTCATGCCCCGTTTCTAGCTGCTGTAGCCCCACACCCCCCCGCTCATGCCCCGTGTCTCTCTCCTGTTACCCCCACCCCCGTCTCATGCCCCGTGTCTCCCTCGTGTTCCCCCCACCCCCTGCTCATGCCCCGTGTCTCCCTGCTGTTGTCCGCCACCCCCCTCTCATGCCCCGTGTCTCTCTCCTGTTACCCCCCACCCCCTATCATGCTCTGTGTCTCTCTCCTGTTGCACCCCACCCCTGGTCATGCCCCGTGTCTCTCCCGTGTTACCCCCCACCCCCCGCTCATGCCCCGTGTCTCCCTGCTGTTCCCCCCACCCCCCGCTCATGCCCCTTGTCTCTCCCCTGTTACCCCCCACCCCACCGCTCATGCCCCGTGTCTCTCCCCTGTTCCCCCCACCCCCCGCTCATGCCCCGTGTCTCTCCCCTGTTCCCCCCACCCCCCGCTCATGCCTCGTGTCTCCCCTGTTCCCCCCCACACCCCGCTCATGCCCTGTGTCTCCCTGCTGTTGCCCCCCACGCCCCGGTCATGCCCCGTGTCTCTCTCCTGTTACCACCCACCCCCCTCTCATGCGCCGTGTCTCTCTCCTGTTACCCCCCACCCTCCTCTCATGCACCGTGTCTCTCTCCTGTTGCCCCCCACCCCCGGTCATGCCCCGTGTCTCCCTGCTGTTGCCCCCCACCCCGGTCATGGCCCGTGTCTCCCCGCTCTTACCCCCCACCCCCCTATCATGCTATGTGTCTCTCTCCTGTTGCACCCCACCCCTGGTCATGCCCCGTGTCTCTCCCGTGTTACCCGCCACCCCCCGCTCATGCCCCGTGTCTCCCTGCTGTTCCCCCCACCCCCCGCTCATGCCCCTTGTCTCTCCCCTGTTACCCCCCACCCCCCCGCTCATGCCCCGTGTCTCCCTGCTGTTCCCCCCACCCCCCGCTCATGCCCCGTGTCTCTCCCCTGTTCCCCCCACCCCCCGCTCATGCCTCGTGTCTCCCCTGTTCCCCCCCACACCCCGCTCATGCCCTGTGTCTCCCTGCTGTTGCCCCCCACGCCCCGGTCATGCCCCGTGTCTCTCTCCTGTTACCACCCACCCCCCTCTCATGCGCCGTGTCTCTCTCCTGTTACCCCCCACCCTCCTCTCATGCACCGTGTCTCTCTCCTGTTGCCCCCCACCCCCCGGTCATGCCCCGTGTCTCCCTGCTGTTGCCCCCCACCCCGGTCATGCCCCGTGTCTCCCCGCTGTTGCTCCCCCCCGCTCATAACCCGTGTCTCTCTCCTGTTACCCCCCACCCCCCTCTCATGCCCCGTGTCTCTCTCCTGTTACCCGCCACCCCCCTCTCATGCCCCATGTCTCTCTCCTGTTACCCCCCACACCCCTCTCATGCCCCATGTCTCTCTCCTGTTGCCCCCACCCCCGGCCATGGCCCGTGTCTCTCCCCTGTTACCCCCCACCCCCGGCCATGCCCCGTGTCTCCCTGCTGTTGCCCCACCCCCGCTCATGCCTCGTGTCTCTCTCCTGTTATCCCCCACCCCCCTCTCATGCCCCGTGTCTCTCTCCTGTTACCCCCCACCCCCCTCTCATGCCCTGTGTCTCTCTCCTGTTACCCCCCACCCCCTCTCATGCCCCGTGTCTCTCTCCTGTTGCCCCCTACCCCAGGTCATGCACGTGTCGTCCTGCTGTTGTACCCCACCCCCCGCTCATGCCCCTTGTCTCTCTCCTGTTACTCTCCACCCCACGGTCATGCCCCGTGTCTCCCTGCTTTTGCCCCCACCCCCCGCTCATGCCCCGTGTCTCTCCCCTGTTCCCCCCACCCCCCGCTCATGCCTCGTGTCTCCCCTGTTCCCCCCCACCCCCCGCTCATGCCCCGTGTCTCCCTGCTGTTGCCCCCCACCCCCCAGTCATGCCCTGTGTCTCCCTGCTGTTGCCCCCACCCTCCGCTCATTCCCCGTGTCTCTCTCCTGTTACCCCCGATCCCCCGTTCAAGCCCTGTGTCTCCCTGCTATTGCCCCCCAACCCCTGCTCATGCCCTGTGTCTCTCTCCTGTTCCCCCCACCCCCCGCTCATGCCTCGTGTCTCCCCTGTTCGCCATCACCCCCGCTCATGCCCCGTGTCTCTCTCCTGTTACCCCCACCCCCCTCTCATGCCCCGTGTCTCTCTCCTGTTGCCCCCCACCTCCCGGTTATGCCCCATGTCTCCCTGCTGTTGCCCCCCAGACCCGCTCATGCCCCGTGTCTCTCCCCTGTTACCCCCACCCTCCGCTCATGACCTGTGTCTCCTTGCTGTTGCTCCCCACCCCCCGGTCATGCCCCGTGTCTCCCAGCTGTTGCCCCGCACCCCCGCTCATGCCCTGTGTCTCCCTGCTGTTGCCCCCCACCCCCTGCTCATGCCCTGTGTCTCTCTCCTGTTACCCCCCACCCCCCTCTCATGCCCCGTGTCTCCCTCGTGTTCCCCCCACCCCCGCTCATGCCCCGTGTCTCCCTGCTGTTGCCCCCCGGCCCCCTCTCATGCCCGTGTCTCTCTCCTGTTACCCCCAGCCCCCTCTCATGCCCTGTGTCTCTCTTCTGTTACCCCCACCACCCTCTCATGCCCCGTGTCTCTCTCCTGTTACCCCCCAACCCCCTCTCATGCCCTGTGTCTCTCTCCTGTTGCCCCCCACCCCCCGCTCATGCCCCATGTCTCCCTGCTGTTGACCCCCACGCCCCGGTCATGCCCTGTGTCTCTCTCCTGTTACCCCCACCCCCTCTCATGCCCCGTGTCTCTCTCCTGTTACCACCCAGCCCCCTCTCATGCCCCGTGTCTCTCTCCTGTTTCCCCCACCCCCGCTCATGCCCTGTGTCTCTCTTCTGTTACCCCCCACCCCCCTCTCATGCCCCGTGTCTGTCTCCTGTTACCCCCCACCCCACTCTCATGCCCCGTGTCTCTCTCCTGTTACCCCCACCCCCCTCTCATGCCCTGTGTCTCGCTCCTGTTACCCCCCACCCCCTCTCATGCCCCGTGTCTCTCTCCTGTTACCACCCAGCCCCCTCTCATGCCCTGTGTCTCTCTCCTGTTTCCCCCACCCCCGCTCATGCCCCGTGTCTCTCTTCTGTTACCCCCCACCCCCCTCTCATGCCCCGTGTCTCTCTCCTGTTACCCCCACCCCGCTCTCATGCCCAGTGTCTCTCTCCTGTTACCCCCCACCCCCCTCTCATGCCCTGTGTCTCTCTCCTGTTACCCCCCACCCCCTCTCATGCCCTGTGTCTCTCTCCGTTGCCCCCCACCCCCGGTCATGCCCCGTGTCTCCCTGCTGTTGCCCCCCACTCCTGGTCATGCCCCGTGTCTCCCTGCTGTTGCCCCGCACCACCCAGTCATGCCCCGTGTCTCCCTGCTGTTGCCCACCAAACCCCCTTTCATGCCCCGTGTCTCTCTCCTGTTCCCCCCACCCCCCCTCATGCCTCGTGTCTCCCCTGTTCCCCCCCACCCCCCGCTTATGCCCCGTGTCTCCCTGCTGTTGACCCGCATGCCCTGGTCATGCCTTGTGTCTCTCTCCTGTTACCCCCACCACCCTCTCATGCCCCGTGTCTCCCTGCTGTTGCCCCCCACCCCCCGGTCATGCCCCGTGTCTCCCTACTGTTGCCCCCCACCCCCCAGTCATGCCCCATGTCTCCCTGCTGTTGCCCCCCCACCCCCCGCTCATGCCCCGTGTCTCTCTCTTGTTACCCCCCACCCCCCTCTCATGCCCCATGTCTCTCATGCCCCGTGTCTCCCTGCTGTTGCCCCCACCCTCCGCTCATGCCCTGTGTTTCTCTCCTGTTACCCCCACCCCACGCTCATGCCCTGTGTCTCCCTGCTGTTGCCCCCCACCCCCCGGACATGCCCCGTGTCTCCATGCAGTTGCCCCCCACCCCGGCTCATGCCCCGTGTCTCTCTCCTGTTACCCCCACCCCCTCTCATGCCCCGTGTCTCTCTCCTGTTACCCGCCACCTCACTCTCATGCCCCGTGTCTCTCTCCTGTTACCCCCCACCCCCCATCATGCTCTGTGTCTCTCTCCTGTTGCACCCCACCCCCGGTCATGCCCCGTGTCTCTCCCCTGTTACCCCCCATCCCCCGCTCATGCCGAGAATCTCCCTGCTGTTCCCGCCACCCCCCAATCATGCCCAGTGTCTCTCTCCTGTTACCCCCCACCCCACGGTCATGCCCCGTGTCTCCCTGCTGTTGCCCCCACCCTCCGCTCATGCTCCGTGTCTCTCCCCTGTTCCCCCCACCCCCCGCTCATGCCTCGTGTCTCCCCTGTTACCCCCCACCCCCGCTCATGCCCCGTGTCTCTCTCCTGTTAACACCCAGCCCCCTCTCATGCCCCGTGTCTCTCTCCTGTTCCCCCCACTCCCGCTCATGCCCCGTGTCTCTCTTCTGTTACCCCCCACCCCCCTCTCAAGCCCCGGGTCTCTCTCCTGTTACCCCCCACCCCCCTCTCATGCCCCGTGTCTCTCTCCTGTTACCCCCCACCCCCCTCAAATGCCCCGTGTCTCTCTCCTGTTACCCCCCACCCCCCTCTCATGCCCTGTGTCTCTCTCCATTGCCCCACACCCCCGGTCATGCCCCGTGTCTCCCTGCTGTTGCCCCACACCCCCCAGTCATGCCCCGTGTCTCCCTGCTGGTGCCCCCCACCCCTGCTCATGCCCCTTGTCTCTCTCATGTTACCCCCAAACCCTGCTCATGCCCTGTGTCTCCCTCGTGTTCCCCCCACCCCCTCTCATGCCCCGTGTCTCTCTCCTGTTACCCCCCACCCCCCTCTCATGCCCCGTGTCTCTCTCCATTGCCCCACACCCCCGGTCATGCCCGTGTCTCCCTGCTGTTGCCCTGCACCCCCAGTCATGCCCCGTGTCTCCCTGCTGTTACCCCTCACCCCCCATTCATGCCCCGTGTGTCCCTGCTGGTGCCCCCCACCCCTGCTCATGCCCCTTGTCTCTCTCATGTTACCCCCCAACCCTGCTCATGCCCTGTGTCTCCCTCTTGTTCCCCCGACCCCCGCTCATGCCCCGTGTCTCCCTGCTGTTGCCCCCCACCCCCGCTCATGCCCAGTGTCTCCCTGCTGTTTCCCCCACCCCCCAGTCAGGCCTTGTGTCTCCCTGCTGTTGCCCCCCCACCCCCTGCTCATGCCCCGTGTCTCCCTGCTGTTGCCCCCACCCCCCTCTCATGCCCCGTGTCTCCCTCTTGTTCCCCCCACCCCCGCTCATGCCCCATGTCTCCCTGCTGTTGCCCCCCACCCCCGCTCATGCCCTGTTTCTCTCTCCTGTTACCCCCCACCCCCCGGTCATGCCCTGTGTCTCCCTGCTGTTGCCCCCCACCCCCCGGTCATGCCTCGTGTCCCCCTGCTGTTGCCCCCACCCCCACTCATGCCCCGTTTCTAGCTGCTGTTGCCCCACACCCCCCGCTCATGCCCCGTGTCTCTCTCCTGTTACCCCCCACCCCGCGGTCATGCCCCGTGTCTCCCTGCTGTTGCCCCCACCCTCCGCTCATGCCCCGTGTCTCTCTCATGTTACCCCCCAACCCTGCTCAAGCCCCGTGTCTCTCTCCTGTTACCACCCAGCCCCCGCTCATGCCCCGTGTCTCCCTGCTGTTGCCCCACACGCCCTGGTCATGCCCCGTGTCTCTCTCCTTTTACCCCCACCCCCCTCTCATGCCCCGTGTCTCTCTCCTGTTACCCCCCACCCCTCTCTCATGCCCCGTGTCTCTCTCCTGTTACCCCCACCCCCCTCAAATGCCCCGTGTCTCTCTCCTGTTACCCCCCACCCCCCTCTCATGCCCCGTGTCTCTCTCCATTGCCCCACACCCCCGGTCATGCCCCGTGTCTCCCTGCTGTTGCCCCACACCACCCAGTCATGCCCCGTGTCTCCCTGCTGTTACCCCCCACCCCCCATTCATGCCCTGTGTCTCCCTGCTGGTGCCCCCCACCCCTGCTCATGCCCCTTGTCTCTCTCATGTTACCCCCAACCCTGCTCATGCCCTGTGTCTCCCTCTTGTTCCCCCCACCCCCCTCTCATGCCCCCTGTCTCTCTCCTGTTACCCCCACCCCCCTCTCATGCCCCGTGTCTCTCTCCATTGCCCCACACCCCCGGTCATGCCCCGTATCTCCCTGCTGTTGCCCTGCACCCCCAGTCATGCCCCGTGTCTCGCTGCTGTTACCCCCACCCCCCCATTCATGCCCCGTGTCTCCCTGCTGGTGCCCCCCACCCCTGCTCATGCCCCGTGTCTCCCTGCTGTTGCCCCCACCCCCCGGTCATGCCTCGTGTCTCCCTGCTGTTGCCCCCCCACCCCCTGCTCATGCCCCGTGTCTCCCTGCTGTTGCCCCCACCCCCCTCTCATGCCCCGTGTCTCCCTCTTGTTCCCCCACCCCCGCTCATGCCCCATGTCTCCCTGCTGTTGCCCCCCACCCCCCGCTCATGCCCTGTTTCTCTCTCCTGTTACCCCCCACCCCCCGGTCATGCCCTGTGTCTCCCTGCTGTTGCCCCCCACCCCCGGTCATGCCTCGTGTCCCCCTGCTGTTGCCCCCACCCCCACTCATGCCCCGTTTCTAGCTGCTGTAGCCCCACACCCCCCCGCTCATGCCCCGTGTCTCTCTCCTGTTACCCCCACCCCCGTCTCATGCCCCGTGTCTCCCTCGTATTCCCCCCACCCCCTGCTCATGCCCCGTGTCTCCCTGCTGTTGTCCGCCACCACCCTCTCATGCCCCGTGTCTCTCTCCTGTTACCCCCCACCCCCCTCTCATTTCCCTGTGTCTACCTGCTGTTGCCCCCCACCCCCCGCTTATGCCTCGTGTCTCTCTCCTGTTACCCCCCACCCCCCGCTCATGCCCCGTGTCTCTCTCCTCTTACCCCCACCGCCCTCTCATGCCCCGTGTCTCTCTCCTGTTACCCGCCACCCCCCTCTCATGCCCCGTGTCTCCCTGCTGTTCCCCCCACCCCCCTCTCATGCCCCTTGTCTCTCCCCTGTTACCCCCCACCCCCCGCTCATGCCCCGTGTCTCCCTGCTGTTCCCCCCACCCCCCCGCTCATGCCCCGTGTCTCTCCCCTGTTCCCCCTACCCCCCGCTCATGCCTCGTGTCTCCCCTGTTCCCCCCACCCCCCGCTCATGCCCTGTGTCTCCCTGCTGTTGCCCCCCACGCCCCGGTCATGCCCTGTGTCTCTCTCCTGTTACCACCCACCCCCCTCTCATGCGCCGTGTCTCTCTCCTGTAACCCCCCACCCTCCTCTCATGCACCGTGTCTCTCTCCTGTTGCCCCCCACCCCCCGGTCATGCCCCGTGTCTGTGTCTCCCTGCTGTTGCCCCCCACCCCGGTCATGCCCCGTGTCTCCGCGCTGTTGCTCCCCCCCCGCTCATAACCTGTGTCTCTCTCCTGTTACCCCCCACCCCCCTCTCATGCCCCGTGTCTCTCTCCTGTTACCCGCCACCCCCCTCTCATGCCCCATGTCTCTCTCCTGTTACCCCCCACACCCCTCTCATGCCCCATGTCTCTCTCCTGTTGCCCCCACCCCCGGCCATGGTCCGTGTCTCTCCCCTGTTACCCCCACCCCCGGCCATGCCCCGTGTCTCCCTGCTGTTGCCCCACCCCCGCTCATGCCTCGTGTCTCTCTCCTGTTATCCCCCACCCCCTCTCATGCCCCGTGTCTCTCTCCTGTTACCCCCCACCCCCCTCTCATGCCCCGTGTCTCTCTCCTGTTACCCCCCACCCCCTCTCATGCCCCGTGTCTCTCTCCTGTTGCCCCCTACCCCCAGGTCATGCACCGTGTCGTCCTGCTGTTGTACCCCACCCCCTCTCATGCCCGTGTCTCTCTCCTGTTACCCCCACCCCCCTCTCATGCCCTGTGTCTCTCTCCTGTTACCACCCAGCCCCCTCTCATGCCCCGTGTCTCTCTCCTGTTCCCCCCAACCCCGCTCATGCCCCGTGTCTCTCTTCTGTTACCCCCCACCCCCCTCTCATGCCCGTGTCTCTCTCCTGTTACCCCCCACCCCGCTCTCATGCCCCGTGTCTCTCTCCTGTTACCCCCCACCCCCCTCTCATGCCCTGTGTCTCTCTCCTGTTACCCCCCACCCCCTCTCATGCCCTGTGTCTCTCTCCGTTGCCCCCCACCCCCGGTCATGCCCCGTGTCTCCCTGCTGTTGCCCCCCACTCCTGGTCATGCCCCGTGTCGCCCTGCTGTTGCCCCGCACCACCCAGTCATGCCCCGTGTCTCCCTGCTGTTGCCCACCAAACCCCCAGTCATGCCCCGTGTCTCTCTCCTGTTCCCCCCACCCCCGCTCATGCCTCGTGTCTCCCCTGTTCCCCCCCACCCCCCAGTCATGCCCCGTGTCTCTCTCCTGTTACCCCCCCACCCCCCCTCTCATGCCCCGTGTCTCTCTCCTGTTGCCCCCCACCTCCCGGTTATGCCCCATGTCTCCCTGCTGTTGCCCCCCTCCCCTGTCCCACCCCCGTTCATGCCCCGTGTCTCCCTGCTGTTGCCCCCCAACCCCTGCTCATTCCCCGTGTCTCTCTCCTGTTCCCCCCACCCCCGCTCATGCCTCATGTCTCCCCTGTTCCCCCCCACCCCCCAGTCATGCCCTGTGTCTCTCTCCTGTTACCCCCACCCCCCTCTCATGCCCCGTGTCTCTCTCCTGTTGCCCCCCACTTCCCGGTTATGCCCCATGTCTCCCTGCTGTTGCCACCCACCCCCGCTCATGCCCCGTGTCTCTCCCCTGTTACCCCCACCCCCCGCTGATGCCTGTGTCTCCTTGCTGTTGCTCCCCACCCCCCGCTCATGTCGTGTGTCTCCCTGCTGTTGCCCCCGACCCCCCGCTCATGCCCTGTTTCTCTCTCCTGTTACCCCCACCCCCCTGTCATGCCCCGTGTCTCCCTCGTGTTCCCCCCACCCCCCACTCATGCCCCGTGTCTCCCTGCTGTTGCCCCCCCGGCGCCCTCTCATGCCCCGTGTCTCTCTCCTGTTACCCCCAGCCCCCTCTCATGCCCCGTGTCTCTCTCCTGTTCCCCCCACCCCCGGTCATGCCCTGTGTCTCCCTGCTGTTTCCCCCCACCCCCCGCTCATGCCCCTTGTCTCTCTCCTGTTACCCTCCACCCCCTGCTCATGCCCCATGTCTCCCTGCTGTTGCCCCCCACCCCCCGCTCATGCCCCGTGTCTCTCTCCTGTTACCCCCAACCCCCCGGTCATGCCCCGTGTCTCCCTGCTGTTGCCCCCCACACCCCAGTCATGCCTCGTGTCTCCCTGCTGTTGCCCCCCACCCCCGCTCATGCCCCGTGTGTCCCTGCTGTTGCCCTCCACCCCCCGCTCATGCCCTGTGCCTGTGTCTCTCTCCTGTTACCCCACACCCCCTCTCATGTCCCGTGTCTCCCTCATGTTCCCCCACCCCCGCTCATGCCCCGTGTCTCCCTGCTGTTGCCCCCACCCCCCTCTCATGCCCTGTGTCTCTCTCCTGTTGCCCCCACCCCCAGTCATGCCTCGTGTCTCCCTGCTGTTGCCCCTCACCCCCCGCTTATGCCCCATGTCCCTCTCCTGTTACCCCCGCACCCCCCGTTAATGCCCTGTGTCTCCCTGCTGTTGCCCCTACCCCCTGCTCATGCCCCGTGTCTCTCTCCTGTTACCCCCCACCCCCTAGTCATGCCACATGTCTCCATGCTATTGCCCCCCACCCCCCGCTCATGCCCCATGTCTCTCTCCTGTTACCCCCCCACCCCCCTCTCATGCCCCATGTCTCTCTCCTGTTGCCCCCACCCCCTGGTCATGCCCCGTGTCTCTCTCCTGTTACCCGCCACCCCCCTCTCATGCCCGGGTCTCTCTCCTGTTACCCCCATCTCATGCCCCGTGTCTCCCTCCTTTTCCCCCATACCCCGCTCATGCCCTGTGTCCCCCTCCTTTCCCCCCACCCAGCGCTCATGCCCCATGTCTCACTTGTTCTGCCCCACACCCCGCTCATGCCCCATTTTTACCTCGTGTATCCCCCCACCCCCCGCTCATGCCCCGTGTCTCTCTCCTGTTGCCCCCGCTCATGCCCCGTGTCTCCCCCGTATACCCCCTTCCTCCCGCTCATGCCCTGTGTCTACCTTGTGTATGCCCTCCACCCCCCGCTCATCCCCCGTGTCTCCCTCCTGTTCCCCTCAACCCCCGCTCATGCCCGTGTCTCTCTCCTGTTGCCCCCGCTCATGCCCCGTGTCTCCCCTGTTCCCCCCTGCCCCCCGCTCATGATCCGTGTCTCCCCTGTTCCCCCCACCCCCCGCTCATGCCCCGTATCAACCTCCTGTTCCACCCCCCGCTCATGCCCTGTGTCTCTGACCTGTTGCCCTCCACCCGCTCATGCCCCCTGTCTCCCTCCTGTACCCCCACCCCCGATCATGCCCCATGTCTCTCTCCTGTTGCCCACCACCCCCACTCATGCCCCGTGTCTCTCTCTTGTTCCTCCCACCCCCCGCTCATGCCCCGTGTCTCCCTCCTGTTCCCCCCACCCCCTGCTCATGCCCCGTGTCTCTCTCTTGTTCCCCCCACCCCCGCTCATGCCTCGTGTCTCCCTACTGTACCCACCACCCCCTGCTCATGCCCGTGTCTCTCTCCTGTTGCCCACCACCCCCCGCTCATGCCCCGTGTCTCCCTCCTGTTCCTCCCTACCCCCCGCTCATGTCTCGTGTCTATCTCTTGTTCCCCCCACCCCTTGCTCATGCCCCGTGTCTCCCTCCTGTACCCCCATCCTCCCGCTCATGCCCCGTGTCTGTCCTGTTCCCCCCCCGCTCATTTTCAGTGTCTCCCTCGTGTTACCCCCACTCCCTGCTCATGCCCTGTATCTCCCTCCTGTTCCCCCCA
Source organism: Ambystoma mexicanum (assembly GCF_040938575.1). Taxonomy (NCBI): domain Eukaryota; kingdom Metazoa; phylum Chordata; class Amphibia; order Caudata; family Ambystomatidae; genus Ambystoma; species Ambystoma mexicanum. The sequence goes on from NC_090936.1 coordinate 255,055,693, forward strand.
CCCCCCGCTCATGCCTCGTGTCTCCCTACTGTACCCACCACCCCCTGCTCATGACCGTGTCTCTCTCCTGTTGCCCATCACCCCCGCTCATGTCTCATGTCTCCCTCTTGTACCCCCCACACCCCGCTCATGCCCCGTGTCCCCCTCCTTTCCCCCCACCTGCTGCTCATGCCCCGTGTCTCCCCTGTTTCGCCCCACTCCCGCTCATGCCCCGTATCTACCTTGTGTACCCCCCATCCCCCGCTCATGCCCAGTGTCTCTCTCCTGTTACCCGCCACCCCACTCTCATGCCCCGTGTCTCTCTCCTGTTACCCCCACCCCCCTCTCATGCCCCGTGTCTCTCTCCTGTAGTTCCCCACCCCCGGTCATGCCCGTGTCTCTTCCCTGTTACCCCCCAACCCCCGCTCATGCCCCGTGTCTCTCTCTTGTTCCTCCCACCCTCCGCTCATGCCCCGTGTCTCCCTCCTGTTCCCCCCCACCCCCTGCTCATGCCCCGTGTCTCTCTCTTGTTCCCCCACCCCCCGCTCATGCCCCGTGTCTCCCTACTGTACCCCCCACCCCCCGCTCATGCCCGTGTCTCTCTCCTGTTTCCCACCACCCCCCTGCTCATGCCCCGTCCGTGTCTCTCCCCTGTTCCCCCCACCCCCGCTCATGCCTCGTGTCTCCCCTGTTCCCCCCACCCCCCGCTCATGCCTCGTGTCTCCCCTGTTCCCCCACCCCCCGCTCATGCCCTGTGTCTCCCTGCTGTTGCCCCCCACGCCCCGGTCATGCCCCGTGTCTCTCTCCTGTTACCACCCACCCCCCTCTCATGCCCCGTGTCTCTCTCCTGTTACCACCCACCCCCCTCTCATGCCCCGTGTCTCTCAGCTGTTACCCCCCACCCCCCTCTCATGCACCGTGTCTCTCTCCTGTTGCCCCCCACCCCCCGGTCATGCCCCGTGTCTCCCTGCTGTTGCCCCCCACCCCGGTCATGCCCCGTGTCTCCCTGCTGTTGCTCCCCTCCCCCCGCTTATGCCCCGTGTTTCTCTCCTGTTACCTGCCACCCCCCCTCATGCCCCATGTCTCTATCCTGTTACCCCCCTCTCATGCCCCGTGTCTCTCTCCTGTTGCCCCCCACCCCCGTTCATGGCCCATGTCTCTCCCATGTTACCCCCCACCCCCGGTCATGCCCCGTGTCTCCCTGCTGTTGCCCCCACCCCCGCTCATGCCTCGTGTCTCTCTCCTGTTACCCCCCACCCCCCTCTCATGCCCCGTGTCTCTCTCCTGTTACCCCCACCCCCTCTCATGCCCCCTGTCTCTCTCCTGTTGCCCCCTACCGCCAGGTCATGCACCGTGTCTCCCTGCTGTTGTACCCCACCCCCCGCTCATGCCCCTTGTCTCTCCCCTGTTACCCCCCACCCCCCGCTCATGCCCCGTGTCTCCCTGCTGTTGCCCCCCCACCCCCCAGTCATGCCCTGTGTCTCCCTGCTGTTGCCCCCACCCTCCGCTCATTCCCCGTGTCTCTCTCCGGTTACCCCCTATCCCCCGTTCAAGCCCTGTGTCTCCCTGCTATTGCCCCCCAACCCCCGCTCATGCCCTGTGTCTCTCTCCTGTTCCCCCCACCCCCCGGTCATACCTTGTGTCTCCCCTGTTCGCCCCCACCCCGGTCATGCCCCGTGTCTCTCTCCTGTTACCCCCACCTCCCGGTTATGCCCCATGTCTCCCTGCTGTTGCCCCGCAGACCCGCTCATGCCCCGTGTCTCTCCCCTGTTACCCCCACCCCCGCTCATGACCTGTGTCTCCTTGCTGTTGCTCCCCACCCCCCGGTCATGCCCCATGTCTCCCAGCTGTTGCCCCGCACCCCCCGCTCATGCCCTGTGTCTCCCTGCTGTTGCCCCCCACCCCCCGCTCATGCCCTGTGTCTCTCTCCTGTTAACCCCCACCCCCCTCTCATGCCCCGTGTCTCCCTCATGTTCCCCCCACCCCCGCTCATGCCCCGTGTCTCCCTGCTGTTGCCCCCCAGCCCCCTCTCATGCCCGTGTCTCTCTCCTGTTACCCCCAGCCCCCTCTCATGCCCCGTGTCTCTCTTCTGTTACCCCCACCACCCTCTCAAGCCCCGTGTCTCTCTCCTGTTACCCTCACCCCCCTCTCATGCCCTGTGTCTCTCTCCTGTAGCCCCCCACCCCCCGGTCATGCCCCGTGTCTGCCTGCTGTTACCCCCCACCCCCCGCTCATGCCCCGTGTCTCCCTGCTGTTGCCCCGCACCCCCGCTCATGCCCCGTGTCTCCCTGCTGTTGACCCCCACGCCCTGCTCATGCCCTGTGTCCCTCTCCTGTTACCCCCACCCCCCTCTCATGCCCCGTGTCTCTCTCCTGTTACCCTCCACCCCCCTCTCATGCACCGTGTCTCTCTCCTGTTGCCCCCCACCCCCCGGTCATGCCTCGTGTCTCCCTGCTGTTGCCCCCCACCCCCGGTCATGCCCCGTGTCTCCCTGCTGTTGCCCCGCACCACCTAGTCATGCCCCGTGTCTCCCTGCTGTTGCCCACCAAACCCCCAGTCATGCCCCGTGTCTCCCTGCTGTTGCCCCCCACCCCCCGCTTATGCCCGGTGTCTCTCTCCTGTTACCCCCCACCCCCCGTTCATGACCCGTGTCTCACTGCTGTTGCCCCCAACCCCCGCTCATTCCCCGTGTCTCCCTCCTGTTCCCCCCCGCTCATGCCTCGTGTCTCCCCTGTTCCCCCCCACCACCCGGTCATGCCCCGTGTCTCTCTCCTGTTGCCCCCCACCCCCCGGGCATGCCCCGTGTCTCCCTGCTGTTGCCCCCCACCCCGGTCATGCCCCGTGTCTCCCCGCTGTTGCCCCCCATAACCCTCTCATGCCCCGTGTCCCTCTCCTGTTACCCCCCACCCCCCTCTCATGCCCCATGTCTCTCTCCTGTTGCCCCCACCCCCCGGTCATGACCCGTGTCTCCCTGCTGTTGCCCCCTAGCCCCCGCTCATGCCCCGTGTCTCTCCCCTGTTCCACCCACCCCCCGCTCATGCCTCGTGTCTCCTCTGTGCCCCCCACCCCCCCGCTCATGCCCCGTGTCTCCCTGCTGTTGACCCGCACGCCCCGGTCATGCCTCGTGTCTCTCTCCTGTTACCCCCACCCCCCTCTCATGCCCCGTGTCTCCCTGCTGTTGCCCTCCTCCCCCCGGTCATGCCCAGTGTCTCCCTACTGTTGCCCCCCACCCCCCAGTCATGCCCCATGTCTCCGTGCTGTTGCCCCCCACCCCCCGCTCATGCCCCGTGTTTCTCTCTTTTTACCCCCCACTCCCCCTCTCATGCCCCATGTCTCTCTCCTGTTGCCCCCCACCCCCCGGTCATGCCCCGTGTCTCCCTGCTGTTGCCCCCCACCCTCCGCTCATGCCCTGTGTTTCTCTCCTGTTACCCCCACCCCCACTCATGCCCCGTGTCTCCCTGCTGTTGCCCCCCACCCCCCGGTCATGCCCCGTGTCTCCCTGCAGTTGCCCCCACCCCCCGCTCATGCCCTGTGTCTCTCTCCTGTTACCCCCACCCCCGTCTCATGCCCCGTGTCTCTCTCCTGTTACCCGCCACCCCCCTCTCATGCCCCGTGTCTCTCTCCTGTTAACCCCCACCCCCCTATCATGCTCTGTGTCTCTCTCCTGTTGCACCCCACCCCCGGTCATGCCCCATGTCTCTCCCCTGTTACCCCCCACCCCCCGCTCAGGCCCCGTGTCTCCCTGCTGTTCCCCCCACCCCCAATCATGCCCCGTGTCTCTCTCCTGTTACCCCCCACCCCACGGTCATGCCCCGTGTCTCCCTGCTTTTGCCCCCACCCCCCGCTCATGCCCCGTGTCTCTCCCCTGTTCCCCCAACCCCCGCTCATTCCTCATGTCTCCCCTGTTCCCCCCCACTCCCCCGCTCATGCCCCGTGTCTCCCTGCTGTTGCCCCCCATGCCCCGGTCATGCCCCGTGTCTCTCTCCTGTTACCCCCACCCCCCTCTCATGCCCCGTGTCTCTCTCCTGTTACCACCCACCCCCCTCTCATTCCCCATGTCTCTCTCCTGTTACCCCCCACCCCCCTCTCTTGCACCGTGTCTCACTCCTGTTGCCCCCCACCCCCCGGTCATGCCCCGTGTCTCCCTGCTGTTGCCCCACACCCCGGTCATGCCCCGTGTCTCCCTGCTGTTGCTCCCCACCCACCGCTCATTCCCCGTGTCTCTCTCCTGTTACCCCCCACCCCCCCTCACATGCCCTGTGTCTCTCTCCTGTTACCCACCACACCCCTCTCATGCCCCATGTCTCTCTCCTGTTACCCCCAACCCCCTCTCATACCCCGTGTCTCTCTCCTGTTGCCCCCCACCCCTGTCATGGCCCGTGTCTCTCCCCTGTTACCCCCACCCCCGGTCATGCCCCTTGTCTCCCTGCTGTTGCCCCCACCCCTGCTCATGCCTCTTGTCTCTTTCCTGTTACCCACCACCCCCCTCTCATGCCCCGTGTCTCTCTCCTGTTACCCCCCACCCCCCTCTCATGCCCCGTGTCTCTCTCCTGTTACCCCCCACCCCCTCTCATGCCCTGTGTCTCTCTCCTGTTGCCCCCTACCCCCAGGTCATGCACCGTGTCTCTCTGCTGTTGTACCCCACCCCCCGCTCTGCCCCTTGTCTCCCCCCTGTTACCCCCAACCCCCCACTAATGCCCCGTGTCTCCCTGCTGTTGCCCCGCACCCCCCAGTCATGCCCCGTGTCTCCCTGCTGTTGCCCCCCACCCCCCAGTCATGCCCTGTGTCTCCCTGCTGTTGCCCCACCCTCCGCTCATTCCCCGTGTCTCTCTCCTGTTCCCCCCACCCCCTGCTCATGCCTCGTGTCTCCCCTGTTCGCCCTCACCCCCGGTCGTGCCCCGTGTCTCTCTCCTGTTACCCCCACCCCCCTCTCATGCCCCGTGTCTCTCTCCTGATGCCCCCCACCTCCCGGTCGTGCCCCGTGCCTCTCTCCTGTTACCCCCACCCCCATCTCCCACCCCGTGTCTCTCTCCTGTTGCCCCCCACCTCCCGGTTATGCCCCATGTCTCCCTGCTGTTGCCCCCCAGACCCGCTCATGCCCCGTGTCTCTCCCCTGTTACCCCCACCCCCCGCTCATGACCTGTGTCTCCTTGCTGTTGCTCCCCACCCCCCGGTCATGCCCCGTGTCTCCCAGCTGTTGCTCCACACCCCCCGCTCATGCCCTGTGTCTCCCTGCTGTTGCCCCCCGCTCATGCCCCGTGTCTCCCAGCTGTTACCCCCCACCCCCCACTCATGCCCCGTGTCTCCCTCGTGTTCCCCCCACCCCCGCTCATGCCCAGTGTCTCCCTGCTGTTGCCCCCGGCCCCCTCTCATGCCGGTGTCTCTCTCCTGTTACCCCCAGCCCCCTCTCATGCCCCGTGTCTCTCTTCTGTTACCCCCACCACCCTCTCATGCCCCGTGTCTCTCTCCTGTTACCCCCCACCCCCCTCTCATGCCCTATGTCTCTCTCCTGTTGCCCCCCACCCCCCGCTCATGCCCCGTGTCTCCCTGCTGTTGACCCCCACGCCCCGGTCATGCCCTGTGTCTCTCTCCTGTTACCCCCACCCCCCTCTCATGCCCCGTGTCTCTCTCCTGTTCCCCCCACCCCCGCTCATGCCCTGTGTCTCTCTTCTGTTACCCCCACCCCCCTCTCATGCCCCGTGTCTCTCTCCTGTTACCCCCCCACCCCGTTCTCATGCCCCGTGTCTCTCTCCTGTTACCCCCACCCCCGCTCATGCCCCGTGTCTCTCTCCTGTTACCCCCACCCCCCTCTCATGCCCCGTGTCTCTCTCTGTTGCCCCCCACCCCCCGGTCATGCCCCGTGCCTCCCTGCTGTTGCCCCCCATCCCCGGTCATGCCCCGTGTCTCCCTGCTGTTGCCCCGCACCGCCCAGTCATGCCCCGTGTCTCCCTGCTGTTACCCACCAAACCCCCAGTCATGCCCTGTGTCTCCCTACTGTTTCCCCCCACCCCCCGCTCATGCCCCGTGTCTCCCTGCTGTTGCCCCCCAACCCCTGCTCATTCCCTGTGTCTCTCTCCTGTTCCCCACACCCCCGCTCATGCCTCGTGTCTCCCCTGTTCCCCCCCACCCCACAGTCATGCCCCGTGTCTCTCTCCTGTTACCCCCCACCCCCCTCTCATGGCCTGTGTCTCTCTCCTGTTGCCCCCCACCTCCCGGTTATGCCCCATGTCTCCCTGCTGTTGCCCCCCACCCCCTGTCCCACCCCCACTTCATGCCCAGTGTCTCCCTGCTGTTGCCCCCCAACCCCTGCTCATTCCCCGTGTCTCTCTCCTGTTCCCCCCCACCCCCGCTCATGCCTCGTGTCTCCCCTGTTCCCCCCCACCCCCGGTCATGCCCCGTGTCTCTCTCCTGTTACCCCCCACCCCCCTCTCATGCCCCGTGTCTCTCTCCTGTTGCCCCCACCTCCCAGTTATGCCCCATGTCTCCCTGCTGTTGCCCCCCACCCCCGCTCATGCCCCGTGTCTCTCCCCTGTTACCCCCACCCCCGCTCATGCCTGTGTCTCCTTGCTATTGCTCCCCACCCCCCGCTCATGTCGTGTGTCTCCCTGATGTTGCCCCCCACCCCTCACTCATGCCCCGTGTCTCCCTCGTGTTCTCCCCACCCCCCACTCATGCCCCGTGTCTCCCTGCTGTTGCCCCCAAGGCACCCTCTCATGCCCCGTGTCTCTCTCCTGTTCCCCCCACCCCCGGTCATGCCCTGTGTCTCCCTGCTGTTGCCCCCCACCCCCTGCTCATGCCCCGTGTCTCTCTCCTGTTACCCTCCACCCCCTGCTCATGCCCCATGTCTCCCTGCTGTTGCCCCCCACCCCCGCTCATGCCCCGTGTCTCTCTCCTGTTACCCCCAACCCCCTGGTCATGCCCCGTGTCTCCCTGCTGTTGCCCCCCACACCCCGGTCATGCCTCGTGTCTCCCTGCTGTTGCCCCCCACCCCCGCTCATGCCCCGTGTGTCCCTGCTGTTGCCCTCCACCCCCCGCTCATGCCCTGTGCATGTGTCTCTCTCCTGTTACCCCACACCCCCTCTCATGACCCGTGTCTCTCTCCTGTTACCCCCCACCCCCCTCTCATGCCCCGTGTCTCTCTCCTGTTACCCCCCACCCCCTCTCATGCCCCGTGTCTCTCTCCTGTTGCCCCCTACCCCAGGTCATGCACCGTGTCGTCCTGCTGTTGTACCCCACCCCCCGCTCATGCCCCTTGTCTCTCTCCTGTTACCCTCCACCCCACGGTCATGCCCCGTGTCTCCCTGCTTTTGCCCCCACCCCCCGCTCATGCCCTGTGTCTCTCCCCTGTTCCCCCCACCCCCCGCTCATGCCTCGTGTCTCCCCTGTTCCCCCCCACCCCCCGCTCATGCCCTGTGTCTCCCTGGGTCATGCCCCGTGTCTCTCTCCTGTTACCACCCACCCCCCTCTCATGCGCCGTGTCTCTCTCCTGTTACCCCTCACCCCCCTCTCATGCAACGTGTCTCTCTCCTGTTGCCCCCCACCCCCCGGTCATGCCCCGTGTCTCCCTGCTGTTGCCCCTCACCCCGGTCATGCCCCGTGTCTCCCTGCTGTTGCTCCCCACCCCCCGCTCATAACCCGTGTCTCTCTCCTGTTACCCCCCACCCTCCTCTCATGCCCCGTGTCTCTCTCCTGTTACCCGCCACCCCCCTCTCATGCCCCATGTCTCTCTCGTGTTACCCCCCACAGCCCTCTCATGCCCCATGTCTCTCTCCTGTTGCCCCCACCCCCGGTCATGGCCCGTGTCTCTCCCCTGTTACCCCCCACCCCCGGCCATGCCCCGTGTCTCCCTGCTGTTGCCCCACCCCCGCTCATGCCTCGTGTCTCTCTCATGTTATCCCCCACCCCCCTCTCATGCCCCGTGTCTCTCTCCTGTTACCCCCCACCCCCCTCTCATGCCCCGTGTCTCTCTCCTGTTACCCCCCACCCCCTCTCATGCCCCGTGTCTCTCTCCTGTTGCCCCCTACCCCCAGGTCATGCACCATGTCGTCCTGCTGTTGTACCCCACCCCCCGCTCATGCCCCTTGTCTCTCCCCTGTTACCCCCCACCCCCCGCTCATGCCCCGTGTCTCCCTGCTGTTGCCCCGCACCCCCCAGTCATGCCCCGTGTCTCCCTGCTGTTGCCCCCCACGCCCCAGTCATGCCCTGTGTCTCCCTGCTGTTGCCCCCACCCTCCGCTCATTCCCCGTGTCTCTCTCCTGTTACCCCTGATCCCCCGTTCAAGCCCTGTGTCTCCCTGCTATTGCCCCCCAACCCCCGCTCATGCCCTGTGTCTCTCTCCTGTTCCCCCCACCCCCCGCTCATGCCTCGTGTCTCCACTGTTCGCCCTCACCCCCGGTCATGCCCCGTGTCTCTCTCCTGTTACCCCCACCCCCCTCTCATGCCCCGTGTCTCTCTCCTGTTGCCCCCCACCTCCCGGTTATGCCCCATGTCTCCCTGCTGTTGCCCCCCAGACCCGCTCATGCCCCGTGTCTCTCCCCTGTTACCCCCACCCCCCGCTCATGACCTGTGTCTCCTTGCTGTTGCTCCCCACCCCCCGGTCATGCCCCGTGTCTCCCAGCTGTTGCCCCGCACCCCCGCTCATGCCCTGTGTCTCCCTGCTGTTGCCCCCCACCCCCTGCTCATGCCCTGTGTCTCTCTCCTGTTACCCCCCACCCCCCTCTCATGCCCCGTGTCTCCCTCGTGTTTCCCCCACCCCGCTCATGCCCCGTGTCTCCCTGCTGTTGCCCCCCGGCCCCCTCTCATGCCCGTGTCTCTCTCCTGTTACCCCCAGCCCCCTCTCATGCCCTATGTCTCTCTTCTGTTACCCCCACCACCCTCTCATGCCCCGTGTCTCTCTCCTGTTACCCCCCAACCCCCTCTCATGCCCTGTGTCTCTCTCCTGTTGCCCCCCACCCCCCGGTCATGCCCCGTGTCTGCCTGCTGTTGCCCCCACCCCCCGCTCATGCCCCATGTCTCCCTGCTGATGACCCCCACGCCCCGGTCATGCCCTGTGTCTCTCTCCTGTTACCCCCACCCCCTCTCATGCCCCGTGTCTCTCTCCTGTTACCACCCAGCCCCCTCTCATGCCCCGTGTCTCTCTCATGTTACCCCCCACCCCGCTCTCATGCCCCGTGTCTCTCTCCTGTTACCCCCACCCCCCTCTCATGCCCCGTGTCTCGCTCCTGTTACCCCCCACCCCCTCTCATGCCCCGTGTCTCTCTCCTGTTACCACCCAGCCCCCTCTCATGCCCCGTGTCTCTCTCCTGTTTCCCCCACCCCCGCTCATGCCCCGTGTCTCTCTTCTGTTACCCCCCACCCCCCTCTCATGCCCTGTGTCTCTCTCCTGTTACCCCCCACCCCGCTCTCATGCCCCGTGTCTCTCTCCTGTTACCCCCCACCCCCCTCTCATGCCCTGTGTCTCTCTCCTGTTACCCCCCACCCCCTCTCATGCCCTGTGTCTCTCTCCGTTGCCCCCCACCCCCGGTCATGCCCCGTGTCTCCCTGCTGTTGCCCCCCACTCCTGGTCATGCCCCGTGTCTCCCTGCTGTTGCCCCGCACCACCCAGTCATGCCCCGTGTCTCCCTGCTGTTGCCCACCAAACCCCCAGTCATGCCCCGTGTCTCTCTCCTGTTCCCCCCACCCCCCCTCATGCCTCGTGTCTCCCCTGTTCCCCCCCACCCCCCGCTCATGCCCCGTGTCTCCCTGCTGTTGACCCGCATGCCCCGGTCATGCCTCGTGTCTCTCTCCTGTTACCCCCACCACCCTCTCATGCCCCGTGTCTCCCTGCTGTTGCCCCCCACCCCCCGGTCATGCCCCGTGTCTCCCTACTGTTGCCCCCCACCCCCCAGTCATGCCCCATGTCTCCCTGCTGTTGCCCCCCACCCCCGCTCATGCCCCGTGTCTCTCTCTTGTTACCCCCACCCCCCTCTCATGCCCCATGTCTCTCATGCCCCGTGTCTCCCTGCTGTTGCCCCCACCCTCCGCTCATGCCCCGTGTCTCCCTGCTGTTGCCCCCCACCCCACGCTCATGCCCCGTGTCTCCCTGCTGTTGCCCCCCACCCCCCGGACATGCCCCCATGTCTCCCTGCAGTTGCCCCCCACCCCGGCTCATGCCCCGTGTCTCTCTCCTGTTACCCCCACCCCCTCTCATGCCCCGTGTCTCTCTCCTGTTACCTGCCACCTCACTCTCATGCCCTGTGTCTCTCTCCTGTTACCCCCCACCCCCCATCATGCTCTGTGTCTCTCTCCTGTTGCACCCCACCCCCGGTCATGCCCCGTGTCTCTCCCCTGTTACCCCCCACCCCCCGCTCATGCCGAGTATCTCCCTGCTGTTCCCGCCACCCCCCAATCATGCCCAGTGTCTCTCTCCTGTTACCCCCCACCCCACGGTCATGCCCCGTGTCTCCCTGCTGTTGCCCCCACCCTCCGCTCATGCCCCGTGTCTCTCCCCTGTTCCCCCCACCCCCCGCTCATGCCTCGTGTCTCCCCTGTTACCCCCCACCCCCCGCTCATACCCCGTGTCTCCCTGCTGTTGCCCCCCACGCCCTGGTCATGCCCCGTGTCTCTCTCCTGTTGCCCGCACCCCCCTCTCATGCCCCGTGTCTCTCTCCTGTTCCCCCACCCCCGCTCATGCCCTGTGTCTCTCTTCTGTTACCCCCACCCCCCTCTCATGCCCCGTGTCTCTCTCCTGTTACCCCCCACCCCGTTCTCATGCCCCGTGTCTCTCTCCTGTTACCCCCACCCCCCGCTCATGCCCCGTGTCTCTCTCCTGTTACCCCCACCCCCCTCTCATGCCCGTGTCTCTCTCTGTTGCCCCCCACCCCCCGGTCATGCCCCGTGCCTCCCTGCTGTTGCCCCCCATCCCCGGTCATGCCCCGTGTCTCCCTGCTGTTGCCCCGCATCGCCCAGTCATGCCCCGTGTCTCCCTGCTGTTACCCACCAAACCCCAGTCATGCCCTGTGTCTCCCTACTGTTGCCCCCCACCCCCCTCTCATGCCCCGTGTCTCTCTCCTGTTCCCCACACCCCCGCTCATGCCTCGTGTCTCCCCTGTTCCCCCCACCCCACGGTCATGCCCCGTGTCTCTCTCCTGTTACCCCCCACCCCCCTCTCATGGCCTGTGTCTCTCTCCTGTTGCCCCCCACCTCCCGGTTATGCCCCATGTCTCCCTGCTGTTGCCCCCCACCCCCTGTCCCACCCCCACTTCATGCCCCGTGTCTCCCTGCTGTTGCCCCCCAACCCCTGCTCATTCCCCGTGTCTCTCTCCTGTTCCCCACACCCCCGCTCATGCCTCGTGTCTCCCCTGTTCCCCCCACCCCACGGTCATGCCCCGTGTCTCTCTCCTGTTACCCCCCACCCCCCTCTCATGGCCTGTGTCTCTCTCCTGTTGCCCCCCACCTCCCGGTTATGCCCCATGTCTCCCTGCTGTTGCCCCCCACCCCCTGTCCCACCCCCACTTCATGCCCCGTGTCTCCCTGCTGTTGCCCCCCAACCCCTGCTCATTCCCCGTATCTCTCTCCTGTTCCCCCCCACCCCCGCTCATGCCTCGTGTCTCCCCTGTTCCCCCCCACCCCCGGTCATGCCCCGTGTCTCTCTCCTGTTACCCCCCACCCCCCTCTCATGCCCCGTCTCTCTCTCCTGTTGCCCCCACCTCCCAGTTATGCCCCATGTCTCCCTGCTGTTGCCCCCCACCCCCGCTCATGCCCCGTGTCTCTCCCCTGTTACCCCCACCCCCGCTCATGCCTGTGTCTCCTTGCTGTTGCTCCCCACCCCCCGCTCATGTCGTGTGTCTCCCTGATGTTGCCCCCCACCCCTCACTCATGCCCCGTGTCTCCCTCGTGTTCTCCCCACCCCCCACTCATGCCCCGTGTCTCCCTGCTGTTGCCCCCAAGGCACCCTCTCATGCCCCGTGTCTCTCTCCTGTTCCCCCCACCCCTGGTCATGCCCTGTGTCTCCCTGCTGTTGCCCCCCACCCCCTGCTCATGCCCCGTGTCTCTCTCCTGTTACCCTCCACCCCCTGCTCATGCCCCATGTCTCCCTGCTGTTGCCCCCCACCCCCGCTCATGCCCCGTGTCTCTCTCCTGTTACCCCCAACCCCCTGGTCATGCCCCGTGTCTCCCTGCTGTTGCCCCCCACACCCCGGTCATGCCTCGTGTCTCCCTGCTGTTTCCCCCCACCCCCGCTCATGCCCCGTGTGTCCCTGCTGTTGCCCTCCACCCCCCGCTCATGCCCTGTGCATGTGTCTCTCTCCTGTTACCCCACACCCCCTCTCATGACCCGTGTCTCTCTCCTGTTACCCCCCACCCCCCTCTCATGCCCCGTGTCTCTCTCCTGTTACCCCCCACCCCCTCTCATGCCCCGTGTCTCTCTCCTGTTGCCCCCTGCCCCAGGTCATGCACCGTGTCATCCTGCTGTTGTACCCCACCCCCCGCTCATGCCCCTTGTCTCTCTCCTGTTACCCTCCACCCCACGGTCATGCCCCGTGTCTCCCTGCTTTTGCCCCCACCCCCCGCTCATGCCCCGTGTCTCTCCCATGTTCCCCCCACCCCCCGCTCATGCCTCGTGTCTCCCCTGTTCCCCCCCACCCCCCGCTCATGCCCTGTGTCTCCCTGCTGTTGCCCCCGACGCCCCGGTCATGCCCCGTGTCTCTCTCCTGTTACCACCCACCCCCCTCTCATGCGCCGTGTCTCTCTCCTGTTACCCCCCACCCCCCTCTCATGCAACGTGTCTCTCTCCTGTTGCCCCCCACCCCCCGGTCATGCCCCGTGTCTCCCTGCTGTTGCCCCTCACCCCGGTCATGCCCCGTGTCTCCCTGCTGTTGCTCCCCACCCCCCGCTCATAACCCGTGTCTCTCTCCTGTTACCCCCCACCCCCCTCTCATGCCCCGTGTCTCTCTCCTGTTACCCGCCACCCCCCTCTCATGCCCCATGTCTCTCTCCTGTTACCCCCCACACCCCTCTCATGCCCCATGTCTCTCTCCTGTTACCCCCCACCCCCGGTCATGGCCCGTGTCTCTCCCCTGTTACCCCCCACCCCCGGCCATGCCCAGTGTCTCCCTGCTGTTGCCCCACCCCCGCTCATGCCTCGTGTCTCTCTCATGTTATCCCCCACCCCCCTCTCATGCCCCGTGTCTCTCTCCTGTTACCCCCCACCCCCCTCTCATGCCCCGTGTCTCTCTCCTGTTACCCCCCACCCCCTCTCATGCCCCGTGTCTCTCTCCTGTTGCCCCCTACCCCCAGGTCATGCACCATGTCGTCCTGCTGTTGTACCCCACCCCCCGCTCATGCCCCTTGTCTCTCCCCTGTTACCCCCCACCCCCTGCTCATGCCCCGTGTCTCCCTGTTGTTGCCCCGCACCCCCCAGTCATGCCCCGTGTCTCCCTGCTGTTGCCCCCCACCCCCCAGTCATGCCCTGTGTCTCCCTGCTGTTGCCCCCACCCTCCGCTCATTCCCCGTGTCTCTCTCCTGTTACCCCTGATCCCCCGTTCAAGCCCTGTGTCTCCCTGCTATTGCCCCCCAACCCCCGCTCATGCCCTGTGTCTCTCTCCTGTTCCCCCCCACCCCCCGCTCATGCCTCGTGTCTCCCCTGTTCGCCCTCACCCCCGGTCATGCCCCGTGTCTCTCTCCTGTTACCCCCACCCCCCTCTCATGCCCCGTGTCTCTCTCCTGTTGCCCCCCACCTCCCGGTTATGCCCCATGTCTCCCTGCTGTTGCCCCCCAGACCCGCTCATGCCCCGTGTCTCTCCCCTGTTACCCCCACCCCCCGCTCATGACCTGTGTCTCCTTGCTGTTGCTCCCCACCCCCCGGTCATGCCCCGTGTCTCCCAGCTGTTGCCCCGCACCCCCGCTCATGCCCTGTGTCTCCCTGCTGTTGCCCCCCACCCCCTGCTCATGCCCTGTGTCTCTCTCCTGTTACCCCCCACCCCCCTCTCATGCACCGTGTCTCCCTCGTGTTCCCCCCACCCCCTCTCATGCCCCGTGTCTCCCTGCTGTTGCCCCCCGGCCCCCTCTCATGCCCGTGTCTCTCTCCTGTTACCCCCAGCCCCCTCTCATGCCCTGTGTCTCTCTTCTGTTACCCCCACCACCCTTTCATGCCCCGTGTCTCTCTCCTGTTACCCCCCAACCCCCTCTCATGCCCTGTGTCTCTCTCCTGTTGCCCCCCACCCCCCGGTCATGCCCCGTGTCTGCCTGCTGTTGCCCCCACCCCCCGCTCATGCCCCATGTCTCCCTGCTGATGACCCCCACGCCCCGGTCATGCCCTGTGTCTCTCTCCTGTTACCCCCACCCCCTCTCATGCCCCGTGTCTCTCTCCTGTTACCACCCAGCCCCCTCTCATGCCCCGTGTCTCTCTCCTGTTTCCCCCACCCCCGCTCATGCCCTGTGTCTCTCTTCTGTTACCCCCCACCCCCCTCTCATGCCCCGTGTCTCTCTCCTGTTACCCCCCACCCCGCTCTCATGCCCCGTGTCTCTCTCCTGTTACCCCCACCCCCCTCTCATGCCCCGTGTCTCGCTCCTGTTACCCCCCACCCCCTCTCATGCCCCGTGTCTCTCTCCTGTTACCACTCAGCCCCCTCTCATGCCCCGTGTCTCTCTCCTGTTTCCCCCACCCCCGCTCATGCCCCGTGTCTCTCTTCTGTTACCCCCCACCCCCCTCTCATACCCTGTGTCTCTCTCCTGTTACCCCCCACCCCGCTCTCATGCCCCGTGTCTCTCTCCTGTTACCCCCCACCCCCCTCTCATGCCCTGTGTCTCTCTCCTGTTACCCCCCACCCCCTCTCATGCCCTGTGTCTCTCTCCGTTGCCCCCCACCCCCGGTCATGCCCCGTGTCTCCCTGCTGTTGCCCCCCACTCCTGGTCATGCCCCGTGTCGCCCTGCTGTTGCCCCGCACCACCCAGTCATGCCCCGTGTCTCCCTGCTGTTGCCCACCAAACCCCCAGTCATGCCCCGTGTCTCTCTCCTGTTCCCCCCACCCCCCCCTCATGCCTCGTGTCTCCCCTGTTCCCCCCCACCCCCCGCTCATGCCCCGTGTCTCCCTGCTGTTGACCCGCATGCCCCGGTCATGCCTCGTGTCTCTCTCCTGTTACCCCCACCACCCTCTCATGCCCCGTGTCTCCCTGCTGTTGCCCCCCACCCCCCGGTCATGCCCTGTGTCTCCCTACTGTTGCCCCCCACCCCCCAGTCATGCCCTGTGTCTCCCTACTGTTGCCCCCCACCCCCCAGTCATGCCCCATGTCTCCCTGCTGTTGCCCCCCCACCCCCCGCTCATGCCCCGTGTCTCTCTCTTGTTACCCCCACCCCCCTCTCATGCCCCATGTCTCTCATGCCCCGTGTCTCCCTGCTGTTGCCCCCACCCTCCGCTCATGCCCTGTGTTTCTCTCCTGTTACCCCCACCCCACGCTCATGCCCCGTGTCTCCCTGCTGTTGCCCCCCAACCCCCGGACATGCCCCGTGTCTCCCTGCAGTTGCCCCCCACCCCGGCTCATGCCCCGTGTCTCTCTCCTGTTACCCCCACCCCCTCTCATGCCCCGTGTCTCTCTCCTGTTACCCGCCACCTCACTCTCATGCCCTGTGTCTCTCTCCTGTTACCCCCCACCCCCCATCATGCTCTGTGTCTCTCTCCTGTTGCACCCCACCCCCGGTCATGCCCCGTGTCTCTCCCCTGTTACCCCCCACCCCCCGCTCATGCCGAGTATCTCCCTGCTGTTCCCGCCACCCCCCAATCATGCCCAGTGTCTCTCTCCTGTTACCCCCCACCCCACGGTCATGCCCCGTGTCTCCCTGCTGTTGCCCCCACCCTCCGCTCATGCCCCGTGTCTCTCCCCTGTTCCCCCCACCCCCCGCTCATGCCTCGTGTCTCCCCTGTTACCCCCCACCCCCCGCTCATACCCCATGTCTCCCTGCTGTTGCCCCCCACGCCCTGGTCATGCCCCGTGTCTCTCTCCTGTTGCCCCCACCCCCCTCTCATGCCCCGTGTCTCTCTCCTGTTAACACCCAGCCCCCTCTCATGCCCCGTGTCTCTCTCCTGTTCCCCCCACTCCCGCTCATGCCCCGTGTCTCTCTTCTGTTACCCCCCACCCCCCTCTCATGCCCCGGGTCTCTCTCCTGTTACCCCCCACCCCCTCTCATGCCCCGTGTCTCTCTCCTGTTACCCCCCACCCCCCTCAAATGCCCTGTGTCTCTCTCCTGTTACCCCCCACCCCACTCTCATGCCCCGTGTCTCTCTCCATTGCCCCACACCCCCGGTCATGCCCCGTGTCTCCCTGCTGTTGCCCCACACCCCCCAGTCATGCCCCGTGTCTCCCTGCTGGTGCCCCCCACCCCTGCTCATGCCCCTTCTCTCTCTCATGTTACCCCCCAACCCTGCTCATGCCCTGTGTCTCCCTCGTGTTCCCCCCACCCCCCTCTCATGCCCCGTGTCTCTCTCCTGTTACCCCCCACCCCCCTCTCATGCCCCGTGTCTCTCTCCATTGCCCCACACCCCCGGTAATGCCCCGTGTCTCCCTGCTGTTACCCCTCACCCCCCATTCATGCCCCGTGTGTCCCTGCTGGTGCCCCCCACCCCTGCTCATGCCCCTTGTCTCTCTCATGTTACCCCCCAACCCTGCTCATGCCCTGTGTCTCCCTCGTGTTCCCCCGACCCCCGCTCATGCCCCGTGTCTGCCTGCTGTTGCCCCCCACCCCCGCTCATGCCCCGTGTCTCCCTGCTGTTGCCCCCACCCCCCGGTCAGGACTCGTGTCTCCCTGCTGTTGCCCCCCCACCCCCTGCTCATGCCCCGTGTCTCCCTGCTGTTGCCCCCACCCCCTCTCATGCCCCGTGTCTCCCTCTTCTTCCCCCCAACCCCGCTCATGCCCCATGTCTCCCTGCTGTTGCCCCCCACCCCCCGCTCATGCCCTGTTTCTCTCTCCTGTTACCCCCCACCCCCCGGTCATGCCCTGTGTCTCCCTGCTGTTGCCCCCCACCCCCCGGTCATGCCTCGTGTCCCCCTGCTGTTGCCCCCACCCCACTCATGCCCCGTTTCTAGCTGCTGTTGCCCCACCCCCCCCGCTCATGCCCCGTGTCTCTCTCCTGTTACCCCCCACCCCGCGGTCATGCCCCGTGTCTCCCTGCTGTTGCCCCCACCCTCCGCTCATGCCCCGTGTCTCTCCCCTGTTCCCCCCACCCCCCGCTCATGCCTCGTGTCTCCCCTGTTACCCCCCACCCCCCGCTCATGCCCCGTGTCTCCCTGCTGTTGCCCCCCACGCCCTGGTCATGCCCCGTGTCTCTCTCCTTTTACCCCCACCCCCCTCTCATGCCCCGTGTCTCTCTCCTGTTACCCCCCACCCCCCTCTCATGCCCCGTGTCTCTCTCCTGTTACCCCCACCCCCCTCAAATGCCCCGTGTCTCTCTCCTGTTACCCCCCACCCCCCTCTCATGCCCCGTGTCTCTCTCCATTGCCCCACACCCCCGGTCATGCCCCGTGTCTCCCTGCTGTTGCCCCACACCCCCCAGTCATGCCCCGTGTCTCCCTGCTGTTACCCCCCACCCCCCATTCATGCCCTGTGTCTCCCTGCTGGTGCCCCCACCCCTGCTCATGCCTCTTGTCTCTCTCATGTTACCCCCCAACCCTGCTCATGCCCCGTGTCTCTCTCCTGTTACCACCCAGCCCCCTCTCATGCCCCGTGTCTCTCTCCTGTTCCCCCCACTCCCGCTCATGCCCCGTGTCTCTCTTCTGTTACCCCCCACCCCCCTCTCATGCCCCGTGTCTCTCTCCTGTTACCCCCCACCCCCCTCTCATGCCCCGTGTCTCTCTCCTGTTACCCCCCACCCCCCTCAAATGCCCCGTGTCTCTCTCCTGTTACCCCCCACCCCCCTCTCATGCCCCGTGTCTCTCTCCATTGCCCCACACCCCCGGTCATGCCCCGTGTCTCCCTGCTGTTGCCCCACACCCCCCAGTCATGCCCCGTGTCTCCCTGCTGTTACCCCCCACCCCCCATTCATGCCCTGTGTCTCCCTGCTGGTGCCCCCCACCCCTGCTCATGCCCCTTGTCTCTCTCATGTTACCCCCCAACCCTGCTCATGCCCTGTGTCTCCCTCGTGTTCCCCCCACCCCCCTCTCATGCCCCCTGTCTCTCTCCTGTTACCCCCCACCCCCCTCTCATGCCCCGTGTCTCTCTCCATTGCCCCACACCCCCGGTCATGCCCCGTGTCTCCCTGCTGTTGCCCTGCACCCCCAGTCATGCCCCGTGTCTCGCTGCTGTTACCCCCCACCCCCCATTCATGCCCCGTGTCTCCCTGCTGGTGCCCCCCACCCCTGCTCATGCCCTGTTTCTCTCTCCTGTTACCCCCCACCCCCCGGTCATGCCCTGTGTCTCCCTGCTGTTGCCCCCCACCCCCCGGTCATGCCTCGTGTCCCCCTGCTGTTGCCCCCACCCCCACTCATGCCCCGTTTCTAGCTGCTGTAGCCCCACACCCCCCCGCTCATGCCCCGTGTCTCTCTCCTGTTACCCCCACCCCCGTCTCATGCCCTGTGTCTCCCTCGTGTTCCCCCCACTCCCTGCTCATGCCCCGTGTCTCCCTGCTGTTGTCCGCCACAACCCTCTCATGCCCCGTGTCTCTCTCCTGTTACCCCCCACCCCCCTCTCATTTCCCTGTGTCTACCTGCTGTTGCCCCCCACCCCCCGCTTATGCCTCGTGTCTCTCTCCTGTTACCCCCCACCCCCCGCTCATGCCCCGTGTCTCTCTCCTCTTACCCCCACCCCCCTCTCATGCCCCGTGTCTCTCTCCTGTTAACCGCCACCCCCTCTCATGCCCCGTGTCTCTCTCCTGTTACCCCCCACCCCCCTATCATGCTCTGTGTCTCTCTCCTGTTGCACCCCACCCCTGGTCATGCCCCGTGTCTCTCCCGTGTTACCCCCCACCCCCCGCTCATGCCCCGTGTCTCCCTGCTGTGCCCCCCACCCCCCGCTCATGCCCCTTGTCTCTCCCCTGTTACCCCCCACCCCCCCGCTCATGCCCCGTGTCTCCCTGCTGTTCCCCCCACCCCCCGCTCATGCCCCGTGTCTCTCCCCTGTTCCCCCCACCCCCCGCTCATGCCTCGTGTCTCCCCTGTTCCCCCCCACCCCCCGCTCATGCCCTGTGTCTCCCTGCTGTTGCCCCCCACGCCCCGGTCATGCCCCGTGTCTCTCTCCTGTTACCACCAACCCCCCTCTCATGCGCCGTGTCTCTCTCCTGTTACCCCCCACCCTCCTCTCATGCACCGTGTCTCTCTCCTGTTGCCCCCCACCCCCCGGTCATGCCCCGTGTCTCCCTGCTGTTGCCCCCCACCCCGGTCATGCCCTGTGTCTTCCCGCTGTTGCTCCCCCCGCTCATAACCTGTGTCTCTCTCCTGTTACCCCCACCCCCCTCTCATGCCCCGTGTCTCTCTCCTGTTACCCGCCACCCCCCTCTCATGCCCCATGTCTCTCTCCTGTTACCCCCCCACACCCCTCTCATGCCCCATGTCTCTCTCCTGTTGCCCCACACCCCGGTCATGCCCCGTGTCTCCCTGCTGTTGCTCCCCACCCACCGCTCATTCCCCGTGTCTCTCTCCTGTTACCCCCCACCCCCCTCTCATGCCCCGTGTCTCCCTGCTGTTGCCCCCACCCCCCGGTCAGGACTCGTGTCTCCCTGCTGTTGCCCCCCCACCCCCTGCTCATGCCCCGTGTCTCCCTGCTGTTGCCCCCACCCCCTCTCATGCCCCGTGTCTCCCTCTTCTTCCCCCCAACCCCGCTCATGCCCCATGTCTCCCTGCTGTTGCCCCCCACCCCCCGCTCATGCCCTGTTTCTCTCTCCTGTTACCCCCCACCCCCGGTCATGCCCTGTGTCTCCCTGCTGTTGCCCCCCACCCCCCGGTCATGCCTCGTGTCCCCCTGCTGTTGCCCCCACCCCACTCATGCCCCGTTTCTAGCTGCTGTTGCCCCACCCCCCCCGCTCATGCCCCGTGTCTCTCTCCTGTTACCCCCCACCCCGCGGTCATGCCCCGTGTCTCCCTGCTGTTGCCCCCACCCTCCGCTCATGCCCCGTGTCTCTCCCCTGTTCCCCCCACCCCCCGCTCATGCCTCGTGTCTCCCCTGTTACCCCCCACCCCCCGCTCATGCCCCGTGTCTCCCTGCTGTTGCCCCCCACGCCCTGGTCATGCCCCGTGTCTCTCTCCTTTTACCCCCACCCCCCTCTCATGCCCCGTGTCTCTCTCCTGTTACCCCCCACCCCCCTCTCATGCCCCGTGTCTCTCTCCTGTTACCCCCACCCCCCTCAAATGCCCCGTGTCTCTCTCCTGTTACCCCCCACCCCCCTCTCATGCCCCGTGTCTCTCTCCATTGCCCCACACCCCCGGTCATGCCCCGTGTCTCCCTGCTGTTGCCCCACACCCCCCAGTCATGCCCCGTGTCTCCCTGCTGTTACCCCCCACCCCCCATTCATGCCCTGTGTCTCCCTGCTGGTGCCCCCACCCCTGCTCATGCCTCTTGTCTCTCTCATGTTACCCCCCAACCCTGCTCATGCCCCGTGTCTCTCTCCTGTTACCACCCAGCCCCCCCCCTCTCATGCCCCGTGTCTCTCTCCTGTTCCCCCCACTCCCGCTCATGCCCCGTGTCTCTCTTCTGTTACCCCCCACCCCCCTCTCATGCCCCGTGTCTCTCTCCTGTTACCCCCCACCCCCCTCTCATGCCCCGTGTCTCTCTCCTGTTACCCCCACCCCCCCTCAAATGCCCCGTGTCTCTCTCCTGTTACCCCCCACCCCCCTCTCATGCCCCGTGTCTCTCTCCATTGCCCCACACCCCCGGTCATGCCCCGTGTCTCCCTGCTGTTGCCCCACACCCCCCAGTCATGCCCCGTGTCTCCCTGCTGTTACCCCCCACCCCCCATTCATGCCCTGTGTCTCCCTGCTGGTGCCCCCCACCCCTGCTCATGCCCCTTGTCTCTCTCATGTTACCCCCCAACCCTGCTCATGCCCTGTGTCTCCCTCGTGTTCCCCCCACCCCCCTCTCATGCCCCCTGTCTCTCTCCTGTTACCCCCCACCCCCCTCTCATGCCCCGTGTCTCTCTCCATTGCCCCACACCCCCGGTCATGCCCCGTGTCTCCCTGCTGTTGCCCTGCACCCCCAGTCATGCCCCGTGTCTCGCTGCTGTTACCCCCCACCCCCCATTCATGCCCCGTGTCTCCCTGCTGGTGCCCCCCACCCCTGCTCATGCCCTGTTTCTCTCTCCTGTTACCCCCCACCCCCCGGTCATGCCCTGTGTCTCCCTGCTGTTGCCCCCCACCCCCCGGTCATGCCTCGTGTCCCCCTGCTGTTGCCCCCACCCCCACTCATGCCCCGTTTCTAGCTGCTGTTGCCCCACACCCCCCCGCTCATGCCCCGTGTCTCTCTCCTGTTACCCCCACCCCCGTCTCATGCCCTGTGTCTCCCTCGTGTTCCCCCCACTCCCTGCTCATGCCCCGTGTCTCCCTGCTGTTGTCCGCCACAACCCTCTCATGCCCCGTGTCTCTCTCCTGTTACCCCCCACCCCCCTCTCATTTCCCTGTGTCTACCTGCTGTTGCCCCCCACCCCCCGCTTATGCCTCGTGTCTCTCTCCTGTTACCCCCCACCCCCCGCTCATGCCCCGTGTCTCTCTCCTCTTACCCCCACCCCCCTCTCATGCCCCGTGTCTCTCTCCTGTTAACCGCCACCCCCTCTCATGCCCCGTGTCTCTCTCCTGTTACCCCCCACCCCCCTATCATGCTCTGTGTCTCTCTCCTGTTGCACCCCACCCCTGGTCATGCCCCGTGTCTCTCCCGTGTTACCCCCCACCCCCCGCTCATGCCCCGTGTCTCCCTGCTGTGCCCCCCACCCCCCGCTCATGCCCCTTGTCTCTCCCCTGTTACCCCCCACCCCCCCGCTCATGCCCCGTGTCTCCCTGCTGTTCCCCCCACCCCCCGCTCATGCCCCGTGTCTCTCCCCTGTTCCCCCCACCCCCCGCTCATGCCTCGTGTCTCCCCTGTTCCCCCCCACCCCCCGCTCATGCCCTGTGTCTCCCTGCTGTTGCCCCCCACGCCCCGGTCATGCCCCGTGTCTCTCTCCTGTTACCACCAACCCCCCTCTCATGCGCCGTGTCTCTCTCCTGTTACCCCCCACCCTCCTCTCATGCACCGTGTCTCTCTCCTGTTGCCCCCCACCCCCCGGTCATGCCCCGTGTCTCCCTGCTGTTGCCCCCCACCCCGGTCATGCCCTGTGTCTCCCCGCTGTTGCTCCCCCCGCTCATGCCCCGTGTCTCTCTCCTGTTACCACCCACCCCCCTCTCATTCCCCATGTCTCTCTCCTGTTTACCCCCCACCCCCCTCTCTTGCACCGTGTCTCTCTCCTGTTGCCCCCACCCCCCGGTCATGCCCCATGTCTCCCTGCTGTTGCCCCACACCCCGGTCATGCCCCGTGTCTCCCTGCTGTTGCTCCCCACCCACCGCTCATTCCCCGTGTCTCTCTCCTGTTACCCCCCACCCCCCTCTCATGCCCTGTGTCTCTCTCCTGTTACCCACCACACCCCTCTCATGCCCCGTGTCTCTCTCCTGTTACCCCCCCACCCCCCTCTCATGCCCCGTGTCTCTCTCCTGTTACCCCCCACCCCCTCTCATGCCCTGTGTCTCTCTCCTGTTGCCCCCTACCCCCAGGTCATGCACCGTGTCTCTCTGCTGTTGTACCCCACCCCCCGCTCATGCCCCTTGTCTCCCCCCTGTTACCCCCAACCCCCCGCTCATGCCCCGTGTCTCCCTGCTGTTGCCCTGCACCCCCAGTCATGCCCCGTGTCTCCCTGCTGTTGCCCCCCACCCCCCAGTCCATGCCCTGTGTCTCCCTGCTGTTGCCCCACCCTCCGCTCATTCCCCGTGTCTCTCTCCTGTTCCCCCCACCCCCTGCTCATGCCTCGTGTCTCCCCTGTTCGCCCCCACCCCCGGTCGTGCCCCGTGTCTCTCTCCTGTTACCCCCACCCCCCTCTCATGCCCCGTGTCTCTCTCCTGATGCCCCCCACCTCCCGGTCGTGCCCCGTGCCTCTCTCCTGTTACCCCCACCCCCATCTCCCACCCCGTGTCTCTCTCCTGTTGCCCCCCACCTCCCGGTTATGCCCCATGTCTCCCTGCTGTTGCCCCCCAGACCCGCTCATGCCCCGTGTCTCTCCCCTGTTACCCCCACCCCCCCGCTCATGACCTGTGTCTCCTTGCTGTTGCTCCCCACCCCCCGGTCATGCCCCGTGTCTCCCAGCTGTTGCTCCGCACCCCCCGCTCATGCCCTGTGTCTCCCTGCTGTTGCCCCCGCTCATGCCCTGTGTCTCTCTCCTGTTACCCCCCACCCCCCACTCATGCCCCGTGTCTCCCCTCGTGTTCCCCCCCACCCCCGCTCATGCCCAGTGTCTCCCTGCTGTTGCCCCCGGCCCCCTCTCATGCCCGTGTCTCTCTCCTGTTACCCCCAGCCCCCTCTCATGCCCCGTGTCTCTCTTCTGTTACCCCCACCACCCTCTCATGCCCCGTGTCTCTCTCCTGTTACCCCCCACCCCCCTCTCATGCCCTATGTCTCTCTCATGTTGCCCCCCACCCCCCGCTCATGCCCCGTGTCTCCCTGCTGTTGACCCCCACGCCCCGGTCATGCCCTGTGTCTCTCTCCTGTTACCCCCACCCCCCTCTCATGCCCCGTGTCTCTCTCCTGTTACCACCCAGCCCACTCTCATGCCCCGTGTCTCTCTCCTGTTCCCCCCACCCCCGCTCATGCCCTGTGTCTCTCTTCTGTTACCCCCACCCCCTCTCATGCCCCGTGTCTCTCTCCTGTTACCCCCCCACCCCGTTCTCATGCCCCGTGTCTCTCTCCTGTTACCCCCCACCCCCCGCTCATGCCCCGTGTCTCTCTCCTGTTACCCCCACCCCCCTCTCATGCCCCGTGTCTCTCTCTGTTGCCCCCCACCCCCCGGTCATGCCCCGTGCCTCCTTGCTGTTGCCCCCCATCCCCGGTCATGCCCCGTGTCTCCCTGCTGTTGCCCCGCTCCGCCCAGTCATGCCCCGTGTCTCCCTGCTGTTACCCACCAAACCCCCAGTCATGCCCTGTGTCTCCCTGCTGTTGCCCCCCACCCCCGCTCATGCCCCGTGTCTGTCTCCTGTTACCCCCACCCCGTTCATGCCCCGTGTCTCCCTGCTGTTGCCCCCCAACCCCTGCTCATTCCCCGTGTCTCTCTCCTGTTCCCCACACCCCCGCTCATGCCTCGTGTCTCCCCTGTTCCCCCCACCCCACGGTCATGCCCCGTGTCTCTCTCCTGTTACCCCCCACCCCCCTCTCATGGCCTGTGTCTCTCTCCTGTTGCCCCCCACCTCCCGGTTATGCCCCATGTCTCCCTGCTGTTGCCCCCCACCCCCTGTCCCACCCCCACTTCATGCCCCGTGTCTCCCTGCTGTTGCCCCCCAACCCCTGCTCATTCCCTGTGTCTCTCTCCTGTTCCCCCCACCCCCGCTCATGCCTCGTGTCTCCCCTGTTCCCCCCCACCCCCGGTCATGCCCCGTGTCTCTCTCCTGTTACCCCCCACACCCCTCTCATGCCCCGTGTCTCTCTCCTGTTGCCCCCACCTCCCAGTTATGCCCCATGTCTTCCCTGCTGTTGCCCCCCACCCCCGCTCATGCCCCGTGTCTCTCCCCTGTTACCCCCACCCCCGCTCTTGCCTGTGTCTCCTTGCTGTTGCTCCCCACCCCCCGCTCATGTCGTGTGTCTCCCTGATGTTGCCCCCCACCCCTCACTCATGCCCCGTGTCTCCCTCGTGTTCTCCCCACCCCCCACTCATGCCCGTGTCTCCCTGCTGTTGCCCCCAAGGCACCCTCTCATGCCCCGTGTCTCTCTCCTGTTCCCCCCACCCCCGGTCATGCCCTGTGTCTCCCTGCTGTTGCCCCCACCCCCTGCTCATGCCCCGTGTCTCTCTCCTGTTACCCTCCACCCCCTGCTCATGCCCCATGTCTCCCTGCTGTTGCCCCCCACCCCCGCTCATGCCCCGTGTCTCTCTCCTGTTACCCCCAACCCCCTGGTCATGCCCCGTGTCTCCCTGCTGTTGCCCCCCACACCCCGGTCATGCCTCGTGTCTCCCTGCTGTTGCCCCCCACCCCCGCTCATGCCCCGTGTGTCCCTGCTGTTGCCCTCCACCCCCCGCTCATGCCCTGTGCATGTGTCTCTCTCCTGTTACCCCACACCCCCTCTCATGACCCGTGTCTCCCTCATGTTCCCCCCACCCCCGCTCATGCCCCGTGTCTCCCTGCTGTTGCCCCCCACCCCCTCTCATGCCCCGTGTCTCTCTCCTGTTGCCCCCACCCCCCGGTCATGCCCCGTGTCTCCCTGCTGTTGCCCCCCACCCCCCGCTAATGTCACATGTCCTTCTCCTGTTACCCCCCCACCCCCCGCTCATGCCCTGTGTCTCCCTGCTGTTGCCCCCCACCCAATGCTCATGCCCCGTGTCTCTCTCCTGTTACCCCCACCCCCTAGTCATGCCCTGTGTCTCCATGCTATTGCCCCCAACCCCGCTCATGCCCCATGTCTCTCTCCTGTTACCCCCCACCCCCAGGTCATGCCCCGTGTCTCTCTCCTGTTACCCGCCACCCCCCTCTCATGCCCCATGTCTCTCTCCTGTTACCCCCATCTCATGCCCCGTGTCTCCCTCCTTTTCCCCCATACTCCGCTCATGCCCCGTGTCCCCCTCCCTTTCCCCCCCACCCGGCGCTCATGCCCCCATGTCTCACCTGTTCCGCCCCACACCCCGCTCATGCCCCATGTTTACCTCGTGTATCCCCCCACCCCCCGCTCATGCCCCGTGTCTCTCTCTGTTGCCCCCCGCTCATGCCCCGTGTCTCCCTCGTGTACCCCCCTCCCCCCGCTCATGCCCTCTGTCTACCTTGTGTACACCCTCCACCCCCCGCTCATCCCCCGTGTCTCCCTCCTGTTCCCCTTAACCCCCACTCATGCCCCGTGTCTCTCTCCTGTTGCCCCCGCTCATGCCCCGTGTCTCCCCTGTTCCCCCCTGACCCCCGCTCATGATCCATGTCTCCCCTGTTCCCCCCCCACCCCCCGCTCATGCCCCGTATCAACCTCCTGTTCCACCCCCCGCTCATGCCCTGTGTCTCTGTCCTGTTGCCCACCACCCCGCTCATGCCCCGTGTCTCCCTCCTGTACCCCCCACCCCTGATCATGCCCCGTGTCTCTGTCCTGTTGCCCACCACCACCGCTCATGCCCCGTGTCTCTCTCTTGTTCCTCCCACCCCACACTCATGCCCTGTGTCTCCCTCCTGTTCCCCCCCACTCCCTGCTCATGCCCCGTGTCTCTCTCTTGTTCCCCCCACTCCCCGCTCATGCCCCGTGTCTCCCTACTGTAACCCCCACCCCCTGCTCATGCCCGTGTCTCTCTCCTGTTGCCCACCACCCCCCGCTCATGCCCCGTGTCTCCCTACTGTAACCCCCACCCCCTGCTCATGCCCCGTGTCTCTCTCTTGTTCCCCCCCACCCTCCGCTCATGCCCCGTGTCTCCCTCGTGTTCCCCCATCCTCCCGCTCATGCCCCGTGTCTGTCCTATTCCCCCCCACCCTCCGCTCATTTTTAGTGTCTCCCTCGTGTTCCCCCCACTCCCCACTCATGCCCTGTATCTCCCTCCTGTTCCCCCCACCCCCCGCTCATGCCCCGTGTCTCTCTCCTGTTGCCCATCACCCCCGTTCATGCCTCATGTCTCCCTCTTGTACCCCCTACACCCCGCTCATGCCCCGTGTCCCCCTCCTTTCCCCCCACCTGCTGCTCATGCCCCGTGTCTCCCCTGTTCCGCCCCACTCCCGCTCATGCCCCGTATCTACCTTGTGTACCCCCCATCCCCCGCTCATGCCCAGTGTCTCTCTCCTGTTACCCGCCACCCCCTCTCATGCCCCGTGTCTCTCTCCTGTTACCCCCACCCCCCTCTCATGCCTCGTGTCTCTCTCCTGTAGCTCCCCACCCCCGGTCATGCCCCGTGTCTCTTCCCTGTTACCCCCCAACCCCCGCTCATGCCCCGTGTCTCTCTCTTGTTCCTCCCCACCCCCCGCTCATGCCCCGTGTCTCCCTCCTGATCCCCCCACCCCCTGCTCATGCCCCGTGTCTCTCTCTTGTTCCCCCCACCCCCCGCTCATGCCCCGTGTCGCCCTACTGTACCCCCCACCCGCCGCTCATGCCCGTGTCTCCTCTCCTGTTGCCCCCCACCCCCCGGTCATGCCCCGTGTCTCCCTGCTGTTGCCCCCCACCCCGGTCATGCCCCGTGTCTCCCTGCTGTTGCTCCCCACCCCCGCTCATGCCCCGTGTCTCTCTCCTGTTACCCCCCACCCTCCTCTCATGCCCCGTGTCTCTCTCCTGTTACCCGCCACCCCCCTCTCATGCCCCATGTCTCTCTCCTGTTACCCCCCACCCCCTCTCATGCCCCGTGTCTCTCTCCTGTTACCCCCCACCCCCCTCTCATGCACCGTGTCTCCCTCCTGTTGCCCCCCACCCCCCGGTCATGCCCCGTGTCTCCCTGCTGTTGCCCCCCACCCCGGTCATGCCCCGTGTCTCCCTGCTGTTGCTCCCCACCCCCGCTCATGCCCCGTGTCTCTCTCCTGTTACCCCCCACCCTCCTCTCATGCCCCGTGTCTCTCTCCTGTTACCCGCCACCCCCCTCTCATGCCCCATGTCTCTCTCCTGTTAGCCCCCACCCCCCTCTCATGCCCCGTGTCTCTCTCCTGATGCCCCCACCCCCGGTCATGGCCCGTGTCTCTCCCCTGTTACCCCCCACCCCCGGTCATGCCCCGTGTCTCCCTGCTGTTGCCCCCACCCCCGCTCATGCTTCGTGTCTTTCTCCTGTTACCCCCCACCCCCCTCTCATGCCCCGTGGTCTCTCTCCTGTTACCCCCCACCCCCCTCTCATGCCCCGTGTCTCTCTCCTGTTGCCCCCTACCCCCAGGTCATGCACCGTGTCTCCCTGCTGTTGTACCCAACCCCCGCTCATGCCCCTTGTCTCTCTCCTGTTTACCCCCACCCCCCGCTCATGCCCCGTGTCTCCCTGCTGTTGCCCCGCACCCCCAGTCATGCCCCATGTCTCCCTGCTGTTGCCCCCCCAACCCCCGAGTCATGCCCTGTGTCCTCCCTGCTGTTGTTCCCACCCTCCGCTCATTCCCTGTGTCTCTCTCCTGTTACCGCCGATCCCCCGTTCAAGCCCTGTGTCTCCCTGCTATTGCCCCCCAACCCCCGCTCATGCCCTGTGTCTCTCTCCTGTTCCCCCCACCCCCCGCTCATGCCTCGTGTCTCCCCTGTTCGCCCCCACCCCGGTCATGCCCCTTGTCTCTCCCCTGTTACCCCCAGCCCCCTCTCATGCCCCCTGTCTCTCTTCTGTTACCCCCACCACCCTCTCATGCCCCGTGTCTCTCTCCTGTTACCCCCCACCCCCTCTCATGCCCTGTGTCACTCTCCTGTTGCCCCCCACCCCCCGGTCATGCCCCGTGTCTGCCTGCTGTTGCCCCCACCCCCGCTCATGCCCTGTGTCTCCCTGCTGTTGCCCCCACCCCCTGCTCATGCCCTGTGTCTCTCTCCTGTTACCCCCCACCCCCTAGTCATGCCCCGTGTCTCCATGCTATTGCCCCCCAGCCCCCGCTCATGACCCATGTCTCTTTCCTGTTGCCCCCACCCCCCAGTCATGCCCCGTGTCTCTCTCCTGTTACCCGCCACCCCCCTCTCATGCCCCGTGTCTCTCTCATGTTACCCCCATCTCATGCCCTATGTCTCCCTGCTTTTCCCCCATACCCCGCTCATGCCCCGTGTCCCCCTCCTTTCCCCCCCACCCGGCGCTCATGCCCCATGTCTCACCTGTTCCGCCCCAGACCCCGCTCATGTCCCATGTTTACCTCGCGTATCCCCCCACCCCCCGCTCATGCCCCGTGTCTCTCTCCTGTTGCCCCCGCTCATGCCCAGTGTCTCCCTCGTGTACCCCCCTCCCCACGCTCATGCCCTGTGTCTACCTTGTGTACGCCCTCCACCCCCCGCTCATCCCCCGTGTCTCCCCTCAACCCCCGCTCATGCCCCGTGTCTCTCTCCTGTTGCCCCCGCTCATGCCCCGTGTCTCCCCTGTTCCCCCCTGCCCCCTGCTCATGATCCGTGTCTCCCCTGTTCCCCCCCACACCCCACTTATGCCCCGTATCAACCTCCTGTTCCACTCCCCGCTCATGCCCTGTGTCTCTGTCCTGTTGGCCACCACCCCGCTCATGCCCCGTGTCTCCCTCCTGTACCCCTCACCCCCCGATCATGCCCCGTGTCCTCTCTCCTGTTGCCCACCACCCCCCGCTCATGCCCCGTGTCTCCCTACTGTAACCCCCACCCCCTGCTCATGCCCCGTGTCTCTCTCCTGTCCCCCCCACCCCCCGCTCATGCCTCGTGTCTCCCCTGTTCGCCCTCACCCCCGGTCATGCCCCGTGTCTCTCTCCTGTTACCCCCACCCCCCTCTCATGCCCCGTGTCTCTCTCCTGTTGACCCCCCACCTCCCGGTTATGCCCCATGTCTCCCTGCAGTTGCCCCCCAGACCCGCTCATGCCCCGTGTCTCTCCCTGTTACCCCCACCCCCCGCTCATGACCTGTGTCTCCTTGCTGTTGCTCCCCCACCCCCCCGGTCATGCCCCGTGTCTCCCAGCTGTTGCCCCGCACCCCCGCTCATGCCCTGTGTCTCCCTGCTGTTGCCCCCCACCCCCTGCTCATGCCCTGTGTCTCTCTCCTGTTACCCCCCACCCCCTCTCATGCCCCGTGTCTCCCTCGTGTTCCCCCGACCCCCGCTCATGCCCCGTGTCTCCCTGCTGTTGCCCCCGGCCCCTCTCATGCCCGTGTCTCTCTCCTGTTACCCCCAGCCCCCTCTCATGCCCTGTGTCTCTCTTCTGTTACCCCCACCACCCTCTCATGCCCCGTGTCTCTCTCCTGTTACCCCCCAACCCCCTCTCATGCCCTGTGTCTCTCTCCTGTTGCCCCCCACCCCCCCGGTCATGCCCCGTGTCTGCCTGCTGTTGCCCCCACCCCCCGCTCATGCCCCATGTCTCCCTGCTGTTGACCCCCACGCCCCGGTCATGCCCTGTGTCTCTCTCCTGTTACCACCCAGCCCCCTCTAATGCCCCGTGTCTCT
The DNA here is from genome assembly GCF_040938575.1 of Ambystoma mexicanum. Taxonomy (NCBI): domain Eukaryota; kingdom Metazoa; phylum Chordata; class Amphibia; order Caudata; family Ambystomatidae; genus Ambystoma; species Ambystoma mexicanum. Next base: position 255,085,861 of record NC_090936.1, read on the forward strand.
CTCCTGTTCCCCGCACCCCCGCTCATGCCCTGTGTCTCTCTTCTGTTACCCCCCACCCCCTCTCATGCCCCGTGTCTCTCTCCTGTTACCCCCCACCCCGCTCTCATGCCCCGTGTCTCTCTCCTGTTACCCCCACCCCCCTCTCATGCCCCGTGTCTCGCTCCTGTTACCCCCACCCCCTCTCATGCCCCGTGTCTCTCTCCTGTTACCACCCAGCCCCCTCTCATGCCCCGTGTCTCTCTCCTGTTCCCCCCACCCCCGCTCATGCCCTGTGTCTCTCTTCTGTTACCCCCCACCCCCCTCTCATGCCCCGTGTCTCTCTCCTGTTACCCCCCACCCCGCTCTCATGCCCCGTGTCTCTCTCCTGTTACCCCCCACCCCCCTCTCATGCCCTGTGTCTCTCTCCTGTTACCCCCCACCCCCTCTCATGCCCTGTGTCTCTCTCCGTTGCCCCCCACCCCCGGTCATGCCCCGTGTCTCCCTGCTGTTGCCCCCCACTCCTGGTCATGCCCCGTGTCGCCCTGCTGTTGCCCCGCACCACCCAGTCATGCCCCGTGTCTCTCTCCTGTTACCCCCCCACCACCCCTCTCATGCCCCGTGTCCTCTCTCCTGTTGCCCCCACCTCCTGGTTATGCCCCATGTCTCCCTGCTGTTGCCCCCCACCCCCTGTCCCACCCCCGTTCATGCCCCGTGTCTCCCTGCTGTTGCCCCCCAACCCCTGCTCATTCCCCGTGTCTCTCTCCTGTTCCCCCCACCCCCGCTCATGCCTCATGTCTCCCCTGTTCCCCCCCACCCCCCAGTCATGCCCTGTGTCTCTCTCCTGTTACCCCCACCCCCCTCTCATGCCCCGTGTCTCTCTCCTGTTGCCCCCCACCTCCCGGTTATGCCCCATGTCTCCCTGCTGTTGCCACCCACCCCCGCTCATGCCCCGTGTCTCTCCCCTGTTACCCCCCCCCCCGCTGATGCCTGTGTCTCCTTGCTGTTGCTCCCCACCCCCCGCTCATGTCGTGTGTCTCCCTGCTGTTGCCCCCGACCCCCCGCTCATGCCCTGTTTCTCTCTCCTGTTACCCCCACCCCCCTGTCATGCCCCGTGTCTCCCTCGTGTTCCCCCCACCCCCCACTCATGCCCCGTGTCTCCCTGCTGTTGCCCCCCCGGCGCCCTCTCATGCCCCGTGTCTCTCTCCTGTTACCCCCAGCCCCCTCTCATGCCCCGTGTCTCTCTCCTGTTCCCCCCACCCCCGGTCATGCCCTGTGTCTCCCTGCTGTTGCCCCCCACCCCGCTCATGCCCCGTGTCTCTCTCCTGTTACCCTCCACCCCCTGCTCATGCCCCATGTCTCCCTGCTGTTGCCCCCCACCCCCCGCTCATGCCCCGTGTCTCTCTCATGTTACCCCCAACCCCCCGGTCATGCCCCGTGTCTCCCTGCTGTTGCCCCCCACACCCCAGTCATGCCTCGTGTCTCCCTGCTGTTGCCCCCCACCCCCGCTCATGCCCCGTGTGTCCCTGCTGTTGCCCTCCACCCCCCGCTCATGCCCTGTGCCTGTGTCTCTCTCCTGTTACCCCACACCCCCTCTCATGTCCCGTGTCTCCCTCATGTTCCCCCCACCCCCGCTCATGCCCCGTGTCTCCCTGCTGTTGCCCCCACCCCCTCTCATGCCCTGTGTCTCTCTCCTGTTGCCCCCACCCCCAGTCATGCCTCGTGTCTCCCTGCTGTTGCCCCCCACCCCCCGCTTATGCCCCATGTCCCTCTCCTGTTACCCCCGCACCCCCCGTTAATGCCCTGTGTCTCCCTGCTGTTGCCCCCTACCCCTGCTCATGCCCCGTGTCTCTCTCCTGTTACCCCCCACCCCCTAGTCATGCCACATGTCTCCATGCTATTGCCCCCCACCCTCCGCTCATGCCCCATGTCTCTCTCCTGTTACCCCCCACCCCCCTCTCATGCCCCGTGTCTCTCTCCTGTTGCCCCCACCCCCTGGTCATGCCCCGTGTCTCTCTCCTGTTACCCGCCACCCCCCTCTCATGCCCGGGTCTCTCTCCTGTTACCCCCATCTCATGCCCCGTGTCTCCCTCCTTTTTCCCCCATACCCCGCACATGCCCCGTGTCCCCCTCCTTTCCCCCCACCCAGCGCTCATGCCCCATGTCTCACCTGTTCTGCCCCACACCCCGCTCATGCCCCATTTTTACCTCGTGTATCCCCCCACCCCCCGCTCATGCCCCGTGTCTCTCTCCTGTTGCCCCCGCTCATGCCCCGTGTCTCCCTCGTGTACCCCCCTCCTCCCGCTCATGCCCTGTGTCTACCTTGTGTATGCCCTCCCCCCCCGCTCATCCCCCGTGTCTCCCTCCTGTTCCCCTCAACCCCCGCTCATGCCCCGTGTCTCTCTCCTGTTGCCCCCGCTCATGCCCCGTGTCTCCCCTGTTCCCCCCTGCCCCCCGCTCATGATCCGTGTCTCCCCTGTTCCCCCCACCCCCGCTCATGCCCCGTATCAACCTCCTGACCTCCTGTTCCACCCCCCGCTCATGCCCTGTGTCTCCTGACCTGTTGCCCTCCACCCGCTCATGCCCCCTGTCTCCCTCCTGTACCCCCACCCCCCGATCATGCCCCATGTCTCTCTCCTGTTGCCCACCACCCCCGCTCATGCCCCGTGTCTCTCTCTTGTTCCTCCCACCCCCCCGCTCATGCCCCGTGTCTCCCTCCTGTTCCCCCCACCCCCTGCTCATGCCCCGTGTCTCTCTTGTTCCCCCCACCCCCGCTCATGCCTCGTGTCTCCCTACTGTACCCACCACCCCCTGCTCATGCCCGTGTCTCTCTCCTGTTGCCCAACACCCCCCGCTCATGCCCCGTGTCTCCCTCCTGTTCCTCCCTACCCCCCGCTCATGTCTCGTGTCTATCTCTTGTTCCCCCCACCCCTTGCTCATGCCCCGTGTCTCCCTCCTGTACCCCCATCCTCCCGCTCATGCCCCGTGTCTGTCATGTTCCCCCCCGCTCATTTTCAGTGTCTCCCTCGTGTTCCCCCCACTCCCTGCTCATGCCCTGTATCTCCCCCCTGTTCCCCCCACCCCCCGCTCATGCCTCGTGTCTCCCTACTGTACCCAACACCCCCTGCTCATGCCCGTGTCTCTCTCCTGTTGCCCATCACCCCCGCTCATGTCTCATGTCTCCCTCTTGTACCCCCCACACCCCGCTCATGCCCCGTGTCCCCCTCCTTTCCCCCCACCTGCTGCTCATGCCCCGTGTCTCCCCTGTTTCGCCCCACTCCCGCTCATGCCCCGTATCTACCTTGTGTACCCCCCATCCCCCGCTCATGCCCAGTGTCTCTCTCCTGTTACCCGCCACCCCCCTCTCATGCCCCGTGTCTCTCTCCTGTTACCCCCACCCCCCTCTCATGCCCCGTGTCTCTCTCCTGTAGTTCCCCACCCCCGGTCATGCCCGTGTCTCTTCCCTGTTACCCCCCAACCCCCGCTCATGCCCCGTGTCTCTCTCTTGTTCCTCCCACCCTCCGCTCATGCCCCGTGTCTCCCTCCTGTTCCCCCCCACCCCCTGCTCATGCCTGTGTCTCTCTCTTGTTCCCCCCACCCCCCGCTCATGCCCCGTGTCTCCCTACTGTACCCCCCACCCCCCGCTCATGCCCGTGTCTCTCTCCTGTTCCCCCCACCCCCGGTCATGCCCTGTGTCTCCCTGCTGTTGCCCCCCACCCCCCGCTCATGCCCCGTGTCTCTCTCCTGTTACCCTCCACCCCCTGCTCATGCCCCATGTCTCCCTGCTGTTGCCCCCCACCCCCCGTTCATGCCCCGTGTCTCTCTCATGTTACCCCCAACCCCCCGGTCATGCCTCGTGTCTCCCTGCTGTTGCCCCCCACACCCCAGTCATGCCTCGTGTCTCCCTACTGTTGCCCCCCACCCCCGCTCATGCCCCGTGTGTCCCTGCTGTTGCCCTCCACCCCCCGCTCATGCCCTGTGCCTGTGTCTCTCTCCTGTTACCCCACACCCCCTCTCATGTCCCGTGTCTCCCTCATGTTCCCCCCACCCCCGCTCATGCCCCGTGTCTCCCTGCTGTTGCCCCCACCCCCCTCTCATGCCCTGTGTCTCTCTCCTGTTGCCCCCACCCCCAGTCATGCCTCGTGTCTCCCTGCTGTTGCCCCCCACCCCCCCGCTTATGCCCCATGTCCCTCTCCTGTTACCCCCGCACCCCCCGTTAATTCCCTGTGTCTCCCTGCTGTTGCCCCCTACCCCCTGCTCATGCCCCGTGTCTCTCTCCTGTTACCCCCCACCCCCTAGTCATGCCACATGTCTCCATGCTATTGCCCCCCACCCCCCGCTCATGCCCCATGTCTCTCTCCTGTTACCCCCCACCCCCCTCTCATGCCCCGTGTCTCTCTCCTGTTGCCCCCACCCCCTGGTCATGCCCCGTGTCTCTCTCCTGTTACCCGCCACCCCCCTCTCATGCCCGGGTCTCTCTCCTGTTACCCCCATCTCATGCCCCGTGTCTCCCTCCTTTTCCCCCATACCCCGCTCATGCCCCGTGTCCCCCTCCTTTCCCCCCACCCAGCGCTCATGCCCCATGTCTCACCTGTTCTGCCCCACACCCCGCTCATGCCCCATTTTTACCTCGTGTATCCCCCCACCCCCCGCTCATGCCCCGTGTCTCTCTCCTGTTGCCCCCGCTCATGCCCCGTGTCTCCCTCGTGTACCCCCCTCCTCCCGCTCATGCCCTGTGTCTACCTTGTGTATGCCCTCCACCCCCCGCTCATCCCCCGTGTCTCCCTCCTGTTCCCCTCAACCCCCGCTCATGCCCCGTGTCTCTCTCCTGTTGCCCCCGCTCATGCCCCGTGTCTCCCCTGTTCCCCCCTGCCCCCCGCTCATGATCCGTGTCTCCCCTGTTCCCCCCACCCCCCGCTCATGCCCCGTATCAACCTCCTGTTCCACCCCCCGCTCATACCCTGTGTCTCTGACCTGTTGCCCTCCACCCGCTCATGCCCCCTGTCTCCCTCCTGTACCCCCACCCCCCGATCATGCCCCATGTCTCTCTCCTGTTGCCCACCACCCCCGCTCATGCCCCGTGTCTCTCTCTTGTTCCTCCCACCCCCCCGCTCATGCCCCGTGTCTCCCTCCTGTTCCCCCCACCCCCTGCTCATGCCCCGTGTCTCTCTCTTGTTCCCCCCACCCCCCGCTCATGCCTCGTGTCTCCCTACTGTACCCACCACCCCCTGCTCATGCCCGTGTCTCTCTCCTGTTGCCCACCACCCCCGCTCATGCCCCGTGTCTCCCTCCTGTTCCTCCCTACCCCCCGCTCATGTCTCGTGTCTATCTCTTGTTCCCCCCACCCCTTGCTCATGCCCCGTGTCTCCCTCCTGTACCCCCATCCTCCCGCTCATGCCCCGTGTCTGTCCTGTTCCCCCCCGCTCATTTTCAGTGTCTCCCTCGTGTTCCCCCCACTCCCCGCTCATGCCCTGTATCTCCCTCCTGTTCCCCCCACCCCCCGCTCATGCCTCGTGTCTCCCTACTGTACCCAACACCCCCTGCTCATGCCCGTGTCTCTCTCCTGTTGCCCATCACCCCCGCTCATGTCTCATGTCTCCCTCTTGTACCCCCCACACCCCGCTCATGCCCCGTGTCCCCCTCCTTTCCCCCCACCTGCTGCTCATGCCCCGTGTCTCCCCTGTTTCGCCCCACTCCCGCTCATGCCCCGTATCTACCTTGTGTACCCCCCATACCCCGCTCATGCCCAGTGTCTCTCCTGTTACCCGCCACCCCCCTCTCATGCCCCGTGTCTCTCTCCTGTTACCCCCACCCCCCTCTCATGCCCCGTGTCTCTCTCCTGTAGTTCCCCACCCCCGGTCATGCCCGTGTCTCTTCCCTGTTACCCCCCAACCCCCGCTCATGCCCCGTGTCTCTCTCTTGTTCCTCCCACCCTCCGCTCATGCCCCGTGTCTCCCTCCTGTTCCCCCCCACCCCCTGCTCATGCCTGTGTCTCTCTCTTGTTCCCCCCACCCCCCGCTCATGCCCCGTGTCTCCCTCCTGTTCCCCCCCACCCCCTGCTCATGCCTGTGTCTCTCTCTTGTTCCCCCCACCCCCCGCTCATGCCCGTGTCTCTCTCCTGTTTCCCACCACCCCCCGCTCATGACCCGTCCGTGTCTCTCCCCTGTTCCCCCCACCCCCCGCTCATGCCTCGTGTCTCCCCTGTTCCCCCCACCCCCCGCTCATGCCCTGTGTCTCCCTGCTGTTGCCCCCCACGCCCCGGTCATGCCCCGTGTCTCTCTCCTGTTACCCCCACCCCCCTCTCATGCCCCGTGTCTCTCTCCTGTTACCACCCACCCCCCTCTCATGCCTCGTGTCTCTCTCCTGTTACCACCCACCCCCCTCTCATGCCCCGTGTCTCTCAGCTGTTACCCCCCACCCCCCTCTCATGCACCGTGTCTCTCTCCTGTTGCCCCCCACCCCCCGGTCATGCCCCGTGTCTCCCTGCTGTTGCCCCCCACCCCGGTCATGCCCCGTGTCTCCCTGTTGTTGCTCCCCACCCCCCGCTTATGCCCCGTGTTTCTCTCCTGTTACCCGCCACCCCCCTCTCATGCCCCATGTCTCTATCCTGTTACCCCCCTCTCATGCCCCGTGTCTCTCTCCTGTTACCCCCCACCCCCTCTCATGCCCCGTGTCTCTCTCCTGTTGCCCCCTACCCCCAGGTCATGCACCGTGTCTCCCTGCTGTTGTACCCCACCCCCCGCTCATGCCCCTTGTCTCTCCCCTGTTACCCCCAACCCCCCGCTCATGCCCCGTGTCTCTCTCCTGTTGCCCCACACCCCCCAGTCATGCCCCATGTCTCCCTGCTGTTGCCCCCACCTCCAAGTCATGCCCTGAGTCTCCCTGCTGTTGCCCCCACCCTCCGCTCATTCCCTGTGTCTCTCTCCTGTTACCCCCGATCCCCCGTTCAAGCCCTGTGTCTCCCTGCTATTGCCCCCAACCCCCGCTCATGCCCTGTGTGTCTCTCCTTTTCCCCCCACCCCCCGCTCATGCCTAGTGTCTCCCCTGTTCGCCCCCACCCCCTTTCATGCCCCGTGTCTCTCTCCTGTTACCCCCACCCCCCTCTCATGCCCCGTGTCTCTCTCCTGTTGCCCCCCACCTCCCGGTTATGCCCGATGTCTCCCTGCTGTTGCCCCCCAGACCCGCTCATGCCCTGTGTCTCTCCCCTGTTACCCCCACCCCCCGCTCATGACCTGTGTCTCCTTGCTGTTGCTCCCCACCCCCCGGTCATGCCCCGTGTCTCCCAGCTGTTGCCCCGCACACCCCGCTCATGCCCTGTGTCTCCCTGCTGTTGCCCCCCACCCCCCGCTCATGCCCTGTGTGTCTCTCCTGTTACCCCCCACCCCCCTCTCATGCCCCGTGTCTCCCTTGTGTTCCTCCCACCCCCGCTCATGCCCGGTGTCTCCCTGCTGTTGCCCCCCGGCCCCCTCTCATGCCCGTGTCTCTCTCCTGTTACCCCCAGCCCCCTCTCATGCCCCATGTCTCTCTTCTGTTACCCCCACCACCCTCTCATGCCCCGTGTCTCTCTCCTGTTACACCCCACCCACTCTCATGCCCTGTGTCTCTCTCCGGTTGCCCACACCCCCCGGTCATGCCCCGTGTCTGCCTGCTGTTGCCCCCCACCCCCCGCTCATGCCCCATGTCTCCCTGCTGTTGACCCCCACGCCCCGGTCATGCCCTGTGTCTCTCTCCTGTTACCCCCACCCCCTCTCATGCCCCGTGTCTCTCTCCTGTTACCACCCAGCCCCCTCTCATGCCCCGTGTCTCTCTCCTGTTCCCCCCACCCCCACTCATGCCCCGTGTCTCTCGTGTTACCCCCGCCCCACTCTCATGCCCCGTGTCTCTCTCCTGTTACCCCTCACTCCCGCTCTCATGCCCGTGTCTCTCTCCTCATACCCCCCACCCCCTCTCATGCCCCGTGTCTCTCTCCTGTTACCCCCCACCCCCCTCTCATGCCCCGTGTCTCTCTCCGTTGCCCCCCACCCCCAGGTCATGCCCCTTGTCTCCCTGCTGTTGCCCCCCACCCCCGGTCATGCCCCGTGTCTCCCTGCTGTTGCCCCGCACCACCCAGTCATGCCCCGTATCTCCCTGCTGTTGCCCACCAAACCCCAGTCATGCCCCGTGTCTCCCTGCTGTTGCCCCCCACCCCTGCTCATGCCCCGTGTCTCTCTCCTGTTACCCCCCACTCCCTGTTCATGCCCCGTGTCTCCCTGCTGTTGCCCCCCAAACCCCGCTCATTCCCCGTGTCTCTCTCCTGTTCCCCCCACCCCCGCTCATGCCTCGTGTCTCCCCTGTTCCCCCCTACCCCCGGTCATGCCCCGTGTCTCTCTCCTGTTACCCCCCACCCCCCTTTATGCCCCGTGTCTCTCTCCTGTTGCCCCCCACCTCCCGGTTATGCCCCATGTCTCCCTGCTGTTGCCCCCCACCCCCGTCCCACCCCCCGTTCATGCCCCGTGTCTCCCTGCTGTTGCCCCCCAACACCTGCTCATTCCCCGTGTCTCTCTCCTGTTCCCCCCACCCCCGCTCATGCCTCGTGTCTCCCCTGTTCTACCCCACCCCCCGGTCATGCCCCGTGTCTCTCTCCTGTTACCCCCCACCCCCCTCTCATGCCCCGTGTCTCTCTCCTGTTGCCCCCCACCTCTCGGTTATGCCCCATGTCTCCCTGCTGTTGCCCCCCACCCCCACTCATGCCCCGTGTCTCTCCCCTGTTACCCCCACCCCCCTCTCATGCCCCGTGTCTCTCTCCTGTTGCCCCCACCCCCGGTCATGCCCCGTGTCTCCCTGCTGTTGCCCCCCACCCCCTGCTTATGCCCCATGTCCCTCTCCTGTTACCCCCCCACCCCCCACTCATGCCCTGTGTCTCCCTGCTGTTGCCCCCCACCCCCTGCTCATGCCCCGTGTCTCTCTCCTGTTACCCGCCACCCCCTAGTCAAGCCCCGTGTCTCCATGCTATTGCCCCCCACCCCCCGCTCATGCCCCATGTCTCTCTCCTGTTACCTCCCACCCCCCTCTCATGCCCCGTGTCTCTCTCCTGTTACCCGCAACCCCCCTCTCATGCCCCGTGTCTCTATCCTGTTACCCCCATCTCATGCCCCGTGTCTCCCTCCTTTTCCCCCATACCCCGCTCATTCCCCGTGTCCCCCTCCTTTCCCCCCCACCCAGCGCTCATGCCCCATGTCTCACCTGTTCCGCCCCACACCCCACTCATGCCCCATGTTTACCTTGTGTATCCCCCCACCCCCCGCTCTGCCCCGTGTCTCTCTCCTGTTGCCCCCCGCTCATGCCCCGTGTCTCCCTCGTGTACCCCCCTCCCCCCGCTCATGCCCTGTGTCTACCTTGTGTACGCCCTCCACCCCCCGCTCATCCCCCGTGTCTCCCTCCTGTTCCCCTCAACCCCCGCTCATGCCCCGTGTCTCCCTCCTGTTGCCCCCGCTCATGCCCTGTGTCTCTCTCTTGTTCCCCCACCCCCCACTCATGCCCCGTGTCTCCCCTGTTCCCCCCACCCCCCGCTCATGCCCCGTATCAACCTCCTGTTCCACCGCCCGCTCATGCCCTGTGTCTCTGTCCTGTACCCCCCACCCCCGATCATGCCCCGTGTCTCTCTCCTGTTGCCCACCACCCCCGCTCATGCCCCGTGTCTCTCTCTTGTTCCTCCCAAGCCCCGCTCATACCCCGTGTCTTCCTCCTGTTACCCCCCACCCCCTGCCCTGTGTATCTCTCTTGTTACCCCCACCCCCCGCTCATGCCCCGTGTCTCCCTACTGTACCCCCCATCCCCCGCTCATGCCTGTGTCTCTCTCCTGTTGCCCACCACCCCCCCCGCTCATGCCCCGTGTCTCCCTCCTGTTCCTCCCCACCCCCCGCTCATGTCTCGTGTCTCTCTCTTGTTCCCCCACCCCCCGCTCATGCCCCGTGTCTGTCCTGTTCCCCCCACCCCCCGCTCATTTTCAGTGTCTCTCTCCTGTTGCCCATCACCCCGCTCATGCCTCATGTCTCCCTCTTGTACCCCCCACACCCCGCTCATGCCCCGTGTCCCCCTCCTTTCCCCCAACCTGCTGCTCATGCCCCGTGTTTCCCCTGTTCCGCCCCACTCCCGCTCATGTCCAGTATCTACCTTGTGTACCCCCATCCCCCGCTCATGCCCAGTGTCTCTCTCCTGTTACCCGCCACCCCCCTCTCATGCCCCATGTCTCTCTCCTGTTACCCCCACCCCCCTCTCATGCCCCGTGTCTCTCTCCTGTAGTTCCCCACCCCCTGCTCATGCCCCGTGTCTCTCTCCTGTTACTCCCCACCCCACGGTCATTCCCAGTGTCTCCCTGCTGTTGCCCCCACCCCTCGCTCATGCCCCGTGTCTCTCCCCCGTTCCCCCACCCCCGCTCATGCCTCGTGTCTCCGCTGTTCCCCCCCACCCCCTGCTCATGCCCCGTGTCTCCCTGCTGTTGCCCCCCACGCCCTGGTCATGCCCCGTGTCTCTCTCCTGTTACCCACCACCCCCTTCTCATGCCCCGTGTCTCTCTCCTGTTACCACCCACCCCCTCTCATGCCCCATGTCTCTCTCCTGTTACCCCCCACCCCCCTCTCATGCCCCGTGTCCCTCTCCTGTAGCCCCCCACCCCCGGTCATGCCCTGTGTCTCCCTGCTGTTGCCCCCTCTCCCCGGTCATGCCCCGTGTCTCCCTGCTGTTGCCCCCCACCCCCCGCTCATGCCTGTGTCTCTCTCCTGATACCCCACACCCCTCTCATGCCCCATGTCTCTCTCCTGTTACCCCCCACCCCCCTCTCATGCCCTGTGTCTCTCTCCTGTTGCCCCCCACACCCGGTCATGCCCCGTGTCTCTCCCCTGTTACCCCCACCCCCCGATCATGCCCTGTGTTTCCCTGCTGTTGCCCCCCACCCCCCGGTCATGCCCCGTGTCTCCCTGCTGTTACCCCCAACCCCCCTCTCACGCCCCGTTTCTCTCTCCTGTTGCCGCCCACCCCCCGGTCATGCCCCGTCTCTCCCTGCTGTTGCCCCCCACCCCCCGCTCATGCCCCGTGTCTCTCCCCTGTTACCCCACAACCCCCGCTCATGCCCCGTGTCTCCCTGCTGTTGCCCCGCACCCCCCCAGCCATGCCCCATGTCTCCCTGCTGTTGCCCCCCACCCCCCGCTCATGCCCCGTGTCTCCCTCCTTTCCCCCTACCCGCGCTCATGCCCCGTGTCTCCCCTGTTCCGCCGCACCCCCCCGCTCATGCCCCGTGTCTCACTCCTTTTCCCCCCCACCCCCGCTCATGCCCCGTGTCTCCCCTGTTCCCCCCCAGCCCCCACTCATGCTCCGTGTCTCCCCTGTTACCCCATCCCCCGCTCATGCCCCGTGTCTCCCCTGTTCCCCCAACCCCTGCTCATGCCCCCTGTCTCCCTCCTTTTCCCCCAAACCCCGCTCATGCCCCGTGTCACCCTCCTTTCCCCCCCACCCAGCGCTCATGCCCCATGTCTCACCTGTTCCGCCCCACACCCTCTCATGCCCCGTGTCTACCTCGTGTATCCCCCCACCCCCCGCTCATGCCCCGTGTCTCTCTCCTGTTGCACCCCGCTCATGCCCTGTGTCTCCCTCGTGTACCCCCCTACCCCCGCTCATGCCCTGTCTCTACCTTGTGTACGCCCTCCACCCCCCGATCATGCCCCGTGTCTCCCTCCTGTTCCCCTCAACCCCCGCTCATGCCCCGTGTCACTCTCCAGTTTCCCCCTGCTCATGCCCTGTGTCTCCCCTGTTCCCCCCTGCCCCCCTCTCATGCTCCATGTCTCCCCTGTTCCCCCCCACCCCCCGCTCATGCCCTGTATCTCCCTCCTCTGCCCCCCCAGATCATGCCCCTTGTCTCTCTCCTGTTGCCCACCACCCCCGCTCATGCCCCGTGTCTCTCTCTTGTTCCTCCTACCCCCCGCTCATGCCCCGTGTCTCCCTCCTGTTCCCCCCACACCCTGCTCATGCCCCGTGTCTCTCTCTTGTTCCCCCCACCCCCCGCTCATGCCTCGTGTCTCCCTCCTGTACCCCCCACCCCCCGCTCATGTACCGTGTCTCCCTCGTGTTCTCCCCACTTCCCGCTCATGCCCCGTGTCTCCTTCCTGTACCCCCTACCCCCCGCTCATGCCCGTGTCTCCTTCCTGTTCCTCCCCACCCCCGCTCATGTCTCGTGTCTCTCTCTTGTTCCCCCCACCCCCCGCTCACGCTCATGCCCCGTGTCTCCCTCCTGTACCCCCATCCTCCCGCTCATGCCCCGTGTCTGTCCTGTTCCCCCACACCCCCGCTGATGTCCCGTGTCTCCCTCGTGTTCCCCCCACTCCCTGCTCATGCCCCGTATCTCCCTCCTGTTCCCCCCACCCCCCGCTCATGCCCCGTGTGTCTCTCCTGTTGCCCATCACCCCTGCTCATGCCTCATGTCTCCCTCCTGTACCCCCCACACCCGCTCATGCCCCGTGTCCCCATCCTTTCCCCCCCACCTGCCGCTCATGCCCCGTGTCTCCCCTGTTCCACCCCACCCCCGCTCATGCCTCGTGTCTCTCTCATGTTGCCCACCACCCCCGCTCATGCCCTGTGTCTCCCTCCTGTACCCCCCACCCCTTGCTCATGCCCCGTGTCTCTCTCCTCTTCCCCACCAACCCCCGCTCATGCCCCTTGTCTCTCTCTTGTTATCCCCACCCCCCGCTCATGCCCCGTGTCTCCCTCCTGTTTCCCTCCACCCCCCGCTCATGCCCCGTGTCTCTCTCTTGTTCCCCCCACCCCCCGCTCATGCCCCGTGTCTCCCTCCTGTACCCCCCACCCCCCGCTCATGTCCCGTGTCTCCCTTGTGTTCCCCCGACTCCCCGCTCATGCCCCGTGTCTCCCTCCTGTACCCTCCACCCCTCGCTCATGCCCGTGTCTCTCTCCTGTTGCCCACCACCCCCTGCTCATGCCCTGTGTCTCCCTCCTGTTCCTCCCCACCCCCGCTCATGCCTCGTGTCTCTCTCTTGTTCCCCCCACCCCCAGCTCATGCCCCGTGTCTCCCTCCTGTACCCCCAACCCCCGCTCATGCCCCGTGTCTCTCTCCTGATCCCACCCTCCCCGCTCATGCCCCGTGTCTCTCTCCTATTGCCCCCCATCCCCCCGCTCATGCCCCATGTCTCCCTACTGTTCCTCCCCACCCCCGCTCATGCCTCGTGTCTCTCTCTTGTTCCCCCCACCCCCAGCTCATGCCCCGTGTCTCCCTCCTGTACCCCCAACCCCCGCTCATGCCCCGTGTCTCTCTCCTGATCCCACCCTCCCCGCTCATGCCCCGTGTCTCTCTCCTATTGCCCCCCATCCCCCCGCTCATGCCCCATGTCTCCCTACTGTTCCCCCCATCCTCCCGCTCATGCCCCGTGTCTGTCCTGTTCCCCCCCACCCCCCGCTCATTTCCAGTGTCTCCCTCGTGTTCCCCCCACTCCCCGCTCATGCCCTATATCTCCCTCCTGTTCCCCCACCCCCTGCTCATGCCCCGTGTCTCTCTCCAGTTGCCCATCACCCCCGCTCATGCCTCATGTCTCCCTCTTGTACCCCCCACACCCCGCTCATGCCCCGTGTCCCCTCCTTTCCCCCACCTGCTGCTCATGCCCCGTTTCTCCCCTGTTCCGCCCCACTCCCGCTCATGCCCCGTATCTACCTTGTGTACTCCCCATCCCCCGCTCATGCCCAGTGTCTCTCTCCTGTTACCCGCCACCCCCCTCTCATGCCCCGTGTCTCTCTCCTGTTACGCCCACACCCCTCTCATGCCCCGTGTCTCTCTCCTGTAGTTCCCCACCCCCGTTCATGCCCTGTGTCTCTTCCCTGTTACCCCCCAGCCCCAGCTCATGCCCCGTGTCTCCCTGCTGTTGCCCCCCACCCCCTGCTCATGCCCAGTGTCTCTCTCCTGTTACCCCCAACCCCACGGTCATTCCCGGTGTCTCCCTGCTGTTGCCCCCAACACTCGCTCATGCCCCGTGTCTCTCCCCTGTTCCCTCACCCCCGCTCATGCCCCGTGTCTCCCTCCTGTTCCCCCCCACCCCCTGCTCATGCCCCGTGTCTCCCCGCTGTTGCCCCCCACTCCCCGGTCATGCCCCGTGTCTCTCTCCTGTTACCCACCACCCCCTTCTCATGCCCCGTGTCTCTCTCCTGTTACCACCCACCCCCCTCTCATGCCCCGTGTCTCTCTCCTGTTACCCCCCACCCCCCTCTCATGCCCCGTGTCCCTCTCCTGTAGCCCCCCACCGCGGTCATGCCCCGTGTCTCCCTGCTGTTGCCCCCACCCCCCGGTCATGCCCCGTGTCTCCCTGCTGTTGCCCACCACCCCCTGCTCATGCCCCGTGTCTCTCTCCTGTTGCCCGCTACCCCCAGGTCATGCACCGTGTCTCTCTGCTGTTGTACCCCACCCCCCGCTCATGCCCCTTGTCTCTCCCCTGTTACCCCCCACCCCCGCTCATGCCCCGTGTCTCCTTGCTGTTGCCCCACACCCCCCAGTCATGCCCCGTGTCTCCCTGCTGTTGCCCCCCACCCCCCAGTCATGCCCTGTGTCTCCCTGCTGTTGCCCCACCCTCCGCTCATTCCCCGTGTCTCTCTCCTGTTCCCCCCACCCCCCCGCTCATGCCTCGTGTCTCCCCTGTTCGCCCCCACCCCCGGTCATGCCCCGTGTCCCTCTCCTGTTACCCCCACCCCCCTCTCATGCCCCGTGTCTCTCTCCTGATGCCCACCCACCTCCCGGTCGTGCCCCGTGTCTCTCTCCTGTTACCCCCACCCCCCTCTCCTGCCCCGTGTCTCTCTCTTGTTGCCCCCCACCTCCCGGTTATGCCCCATGTCTCCCTGCTGTTGCCCCCCAGACCCGCTCATGCCCCGTGTCTCTCCCCTGTTACCCCCACCCCCCGCTCATGACCTGTGTCTCCTTGCTGTTGCTCCCCACCCCCCGGTCATGCCCCGTGTCTCCCAGCTGTTGCCCCACACCCCCCGCTCATGCCCTGTGTCTCCCTGCTGTTGCCCCCCGCTCATGCCCTGTCTCTCTCCTGTTACCCCCCACCCCCCACTCATGCCCCGTGTCTCCCTCGTGTTCCCCCCACCCCCGCTCATGCCCTGTGTCTCCCTGCTGTTGCCCCCCGCCACCCTCTCATGCCCGTGTCTCTCTCTCCTGTTACCCCCAGCCCCCTCTCATGCCCCGTGTCTCTCTTCTGTTACCCCCACCACCCTCTCATGCCCCGTGTCTCTCTCCTGTTACCCCCCACCCCCCTCTCATGCCCTATGTCTCTCTCCTGTTGCCCCCACCCCCCGCTCATGCCCCGTGTCTCCCTGCTGTTGACCCCCACGCCCCGGTCATGCCCTGTGTCTCTCTCCTGTTACCCCCACTCCCCTCTCATGCACCGTGTCTCTCTCCTGTTACCACCCAGCCCCCTCTCATGCCCCGTGTCTCTCTCCTGTTCCCCCCACCCCCGCTCATGCCCCGTGTCTCTTCTGTTACCCCCCACACCCCTCTCATGCCCCGTGTCTCTCTCCTGTTACCCCCCACCCCATTCTCATGCCCCGTGTCTCTCTCCTGTTACCCCCCACCCCCCTCTCATGCCCCGTGTCTCTCTCCTGTTACCCCCACCCCCCTCTCATGCCCCGTGTCTCTCTCTGTTGCCCCCCACCCCCCGGTCATGCCTCGTGCCTCCCTGCTGTTGCCCCCCACCCCCGGTCATGCCCCGTGTCTCCCTGCTGTTGCATCGCACCGCCCAGTCATGCCCCGTGTATCCCTGCTGTTGCCCACCAAACCCCAGTCATGCCCCGTGTCTCCCTGCTGTTGCCCCCCACCCCCGCTCATGCCCCGTGTCTCTCTCCTGTTACCCCCCACCCCCGTTCATGCCCCGTGTCTCCCTGCTGTTTCCCCCAACCCCTGCTCATTCCCCGTGTCTCTCTCCTGTTACCCCCCACCCCGTTCTCATGCCCCGTGTCTCTCTCCTGTTACCCCCCACCCCCCTCTCATGCCCCGTGTCTCTCTCCTGTTACCCCCACCCCCCTCTCATGCCCCGTGTCTCTCTCCTGTTACCCCCACCCCCGCTCATGCCTCGTGTCTCCCTCGTGTTCCCCCCACCCCCGCTCATGCCCTGTGTCTCCCTGCTGTTGCCCCCCGCCACCCTCTCATGCCCGTGTCTCTCTCCTGTTACCCCCAGCCCCCTCTCATGCCCCGTGTCTCTCTTCTGTTACCCCCACCTCCCGGTTATGCCCCATGTCTCCCTGCTGTTGCCCCCCACCCCCCGTCCCACCCCCAGTTTATGCCCCGTGTCTCCCTGCTGTTGCCCCCCAACCCCTGCTCATTCCCCGTGTCTCTCTCCTGTTCCCCCCACCCCCGCTCATGCCTCGTGTCTCCCCTGTTCCCCCCCACCCCCCGGTCATGCCCGTGTCTCCCTCGTGTTCCCCCACCCCCGCTCATGCCCTGTGTCTCCCTGCTGTTGCCCCCCGCCACCCTCTCATGCCCGTGTCTCTCTCATGTTACCCCCAGCCCCCTCTCATGCCCCGTGTCTCTCTTCTGTTACCCCCACCACCCTCTCATGCCCCGTGTCTCTCTCCTGTTACCCCCCACCCCCCTCTCATGCCCTATGTCTCTCTCCTGTTGCCCCCACCCCCCGCTCATGCCCCGTGTCTCCCTCCTGTTGACCCCCACGCCCCGGTCATGCCCTGTGTCTCTCTCCTGTTACCCCCACCCCCCTCTCATGCCCCGTGTCTCTCTCCTGTTACCACCCAGCCCCCTCTCATGCCCCGTGTCTCTCTCCTGTTCCCCCCACCCCCGCTCATGCCCCGTGTCTCTTCTGTTACCCCCCACACCCCCCTCATGCCCCGTGTCTCTCTCCTGTTACCCCCCACCCCGTTCTCATGCCCCGTGTCTCTCTCCTGTTACCCCCCACCCCCCTCTCATGCCCCCGTGTCTCTCTCCTGTTACCCCCACCCCCCTCTCATGTCCCGTGTCTCTCTCTGTTGCCCCCCACCCCCCGGTCATGCCTCGTGCCTCCCTGCTGTTGCCCCCCACCCCCGGTCATGCCCCGTGCCTCCCTGCTGTTGCCCCCCACCCCCGGTCATGCCCCGTGTCTCCCTGCTGTTGCCCACCAAACCCCAGTCATTCCCGTGTCTCCCTGCTGTTGCCCCCCACCCCCGCTCATGCCCCGTGTCTCTCTCCTGTTACCCCCCACCCCCGTTCATGCCCCGTGTCTCCCTGCTGTTTCCCCCCAACCCCTGCTCATTCCCCGTGTCTCTCTCCTGTTCCCCCCACCCCCCTCTCATGGCCCGTGTCTCTCTCCTGTTACCCCCCACCCCCCTCTCATGGCCCGTGTCTCTCTCCTGTTGCCCCCCACCTCCCGGTTATGCCCCATGTCTCCCTGCTGTTGCCCCCCACCCCCCGTCCCACCCCCAGTTTATGCCCCGTGTCTCCCTGCTGTTGCCCCCCAACCCCTGCTCATTCCCCGTGTCTCTCTCCTGTTCCCCCCACCCCCGCTCATGCCTCGTGTCTCCCCTGTTCCCCCCCACCCCCCGGTCATGCCCGTGTCTCTCTCCTGTTACCCCCAGCCCCCTCTCATGCCCCGTGTCTCTCTTCTGTTACCCCCACCACCCTCTCATGCCCCGTGTCTCTCTCCTGTTAACCCCCACCCCCCTCTCATGCCCTATGTCTCTCTCCTGTTGCCCCCACCCCCTGCTCATGCCCCGTGTCTCCCTGCTATTGACCCCCACACCCCGGTCATGCCCTGTGTCTCTCTCCTGTTACCACCCAGCCCCCTCTCATGCCCCGTGTCTCTCTCCTGTTACCACCCAGCCCCCTCTCATGCCCCGTGTCTCTCTCCTGTTACCCCCACCCCGTTCTCATGCCCCGTGTCTCTCTCCTGTTACCCCCCACCCCCCTCTCATGCCCCTTGTCTCTCTCCTGTTACCCCCACCCCCCTCTCATGCCCCGTGTCTCTCTCTGTTGCCCCCCACCCCCCGGTCATGCCCCGTGCCTCCCTGCTGTTGCCCCCCACCCCCGGTCATGCCCCGTGTCTCCCTGCTGTTGCCCCGCACCGCCCAGTCATGCCCCGTGTCTCCCTGCTGTTGCCCACCAAACCCCAGTCATGCCCCGTGTCTCCCTGCTGTTGCCCCCCACCCCCGCTCATGCCCCGTGTCTCTCTCCTGTTACCCCCCACCCCCGTTCATGCCCCGTGTCTCCCTGCTGTTTCCCCCCAACCCCTGCTCCTTCCCCGTGTCTCTCTCCTGTTCCCCCCACCCCCGCTCATGCCTCGTGTCTCCCCTGTTCCCCCCCACCCCACGGTCATGCCCCGTGTCTCTCTCCTGTTACCCCCCACCCCCCTCTCATGGCCCGTGTCTCTCTCCTGTTGCCCCCCACCTCCCGGTTATGCCCCATGTCTCCCTGCTGTTGCCCCCCACCCCCCGTCCCACCCCCAGTTTATGCCCCGTGTCTCCCTGCTGTTGCCCCCCAACCCCTGCTCATTCCCCGTGTCTCTCTGCTGTTCCCCCCACCCCCGCTCATGCCTCGTGTCCCCCCTGTTCTTCCCCACCCCCCGGTCATGCCCCGTGTCTCTCTCCTGTTACCCCCCACCCCCCTCTCATGCCCTGTGTCTCTCTCCTGTTGCCCCCCACCTCCCAGTTATGCCCCATGTCTCCCTGCTGTTGCCCCCCACCCCCGCTCATGCCCCGTGTCTCTCCCCTGTTACCCCCACCCCCCGCTCATGCCTGTGTCTCCTTGCTGTTGCTCCCCACCCCCCGTTCATGTCGTGTGTCTCCCTGATGTTGCCCCCCACCCCCCTCTCATGCCCCGTGTCTCCCTCGTGTTCTCCCCACCCCCCACTCATGCCCCTTGTCTCCCTGCTGTTGCCCCCCGGCACCCTCTCATGCCCGTGTCTCTCTCCTGTTACCCCCAGCCCCATCTCATGCCCCGTGTCTCTCTCCTGTTCCCCCCACCCCCGGTCATGCCCTGTGTCTCCCTGCTGTTACCCCCCACCCCCTGCTCATGCCCCGTGTCTCTCTCCTGTTACCCTCCACCCCCTGCTCATGCCCCATGTCTCCCTGCTGTTGCCCCCCACCCCCGCTCATGCCCTGTGTCTCTCTCCTGTTACCCCCAACCCCCTGGTCATGCCCCGTGTCTCCCTGCTGTTGCCCCCCACACCCCGGTCATGCCTCGTGTCTCCCTGCTGTTGCCCTCCACCCCCCGCTCATGCCCTGTGCATGTGTCTCTCTCCTGTTACCCCACACCCCCTCTCATGCCCCGTGTCTCCCTCATGTTCCCCCCACCCCCCGCTTATGCCACATGTCCTTCTCCTGTTACCCTCCCACCCCGCGCTCATGCCCTGTGTCTCCCTGCTGTTGCCCCCCACCCAATGCTCATGCCCCGTGTCTCTCTCCTGTTACCCCCCACCCCCTAGTCATGCCCTCTGTCTCCATGCTATTGCCCCCCACCCCCATCTCATGCCCCGTGTCTCCCTCCTGTTCCCCTTAACCCCCACTCATGCCCCGTGTCTCTCTCCTGTTGCCCCCGCTCATGCCCCGTGTCTCCCCTGTTCCCCCCTGCCCCCCGCTCATGATCCGTGTCTCCCCTGTTCCCCCCAACCCCCCGCTCATGCCCCGTATCAACCTCTTGTTCCACCCCCCGCTCATGCCCTGTGTCTCTGTCCTGTTGCCCACCACCCCGCTCATGCCCCGTGTCTCCCTCCTGTACCCCCCACCCCCGATCATGCCCCGTGTCTCTCTCCTGTTGCCCACCACCCCCGCTCATGCCCCGTGTCTCTCTCTTGTTCCTCCCACCCCACACTCATGCCCCGTGTCTCCATCCTGTTCCCCCCCACCCCCTGCTCATGCCCCATGTCTCTCTCTTGTTCCCCCCACCCCCTTCTCATGCCCCGTGTCTCCCTACTGTACCCCCCAAACCCTGCTCATGCCCGTGTCTCTCTCCTGTTGCCCACCACCCCCCGCTCATGCCCCGTGTCTCCCTCCTGTTCCTCCCCACCCCCCGCTCATGTCTCGTGTCTCTCTCTTGTTCCCCCCACCCCCCGCTCATGCCCCGTGTCTCCCTCCTGTACCCCCATCCTCCCGCTCATGCCCCGTGTCTGTCCTATTCCCCCCACCCACCGCTCATTTTCAGTGTCTCCCTCGTGTTCCCCCCACTCCCCGCTCATGCCCTGTATCTCCCTCCTGTTCCCCCCACCCCCCGCTCATGCCCCGTGTCTCTCTCCTGTTGCCCATCACCCCCGTTCATGCCTCATGTCTCCCTCTTGTACCCCCTACACCCCGCTCATGCCCCGTGTCCCCCTCCTTTCCCCCACCTGCTGCTCTTGCCCCGTGTCTCCCCTGTTCCGCCCCTCTCCCGCTCATGCCCCGTATCTACCTTGTGTACCCCCATCCCCCGCTCATGCCCAGTGTCTCTCTCCTGTTACCCGCCACCCCCCTCTCATGCCCCGTGTCTCTCTCCTGTTACCCCCACCCCCCTCTCATGCCCCGTGTCTCTCTCCTGTAGTTCCCCACCCCCGGTCATGCCCCGTGTCTCTTCCCTGTGACCCCCCAACCCCCGCTCATGCCCCGTGTCTCTCTCTTGTTCCTCCCACCCCCCGCTCATGCCCCGTGTCTCCCTCCTGTTCCCCCCCACCCCCTGCTCATGCCCCGTGTCTCTCTCTTGTTCCCCCACCCCCCGCTCATGCCCCGTGTCTCCCTACTGTACCCCCCACCCGCTGCTTATGCCCATGTCTCTCTCCTGTTGCCCACCACCCCCCGCTCATGCCCCGTGTCTCTCCCCTGTTCCCCCCACCCCCCGCTCATGCCTCGTGTCTCCTCTGTTCCCTCCCACCCCCCGCTCATGCCCCGTGTCTCCCTGCTGTTGCCCCCCACGCCCGGGTCATGCCCCGTGTCTCTCTCCTGTTACCCCCACCCCCCTCTCATGCCCCGTGTCTCTCTCCTGTTACCACCCACCCCCCTCTCGTGCCCCGTGTCTCTCTCCTGTTACCCCCCACTCCCCTCTCGTGCACCGTGTCTCTCTCCTGTTGCCCCCCACCCCCGGTCATGCCCCGTGTCTCCCTGCTGTTGCCCCCCACCCCGGTCATGCCCCGTGTCTCCCTGCTGTTGCTCCCCACCCCCCGCTCATGCCCCGTGTCTCTCTCCTGTTACCCGCCACCCCCCTCTCATGCCCCATGTCTCTCTCCTGTTACCCCCCACCCCCCTCTCATGCCCCGTGTCTCTCTCCTGTTGCCCCCCACACCCGGTCATGGCCCGTGTCTCTCCCCTGTTACCCCCCACCCCCGGTCATGCCCCGTGTCTCCCTGCTGTTGCCCCCACCCCCGCTCATGCCTCGTGTCTCTCTCCTGTTACCCCCCACCCCCTCTCATGCCCCGTGTCTCTCTCCTGTTTCCCCCTACCCCCAGGTCATGCACCGTGTCTCCCTGCTGTTGTACCCCACCCCCCGCTCATGCCCCTTGTCTCTCTACTGTTACCCCCCACCGCCCGCTCATGCCCCGTGTCTCCCTGCTGTTGCCCCGCACCCCCCAGTCATGCCCCGTGTCTCCCTGCTGTTGCCCCCCACCCCCGAGTCATGCCCTGTGTCTCCCTGCTGTTGCCCCCACCCTCCGCTCATTCCCCGTGTCTCTCTCCTGTTACCGCCGATCCCCCGTTCAAGCCCTGTGTCTCCCTGCTATTGCCCCCCCAACCCCCGCTCATGCCCTGTGTCTCTCTCCTGATCCCCCCACCCCCCGCTCATGCCTCGTGTCTCCCCTGTTTGCCCCCACCCCCGGTCATGCCCCTTGTCTCTCTCCTGTTACCCCCCAGACCCGCTCATGCCCCATGTCTCCCTGCTGTTGCCCCCCAGACCCGCTCATGCCCTGTGTCTCTCCCCTGTTACCCCCACCCCCCGCTCATGACCTGTGTCTCCTTGCTGTTGCTCCCCACCCCCGGTCATGCCCCGTGTCTCCCAGCTGTTGCCCCGCACCCCCCGCTCATGCCCTGTGTCTCCCTGCTGTTGCCCCCCACCCCCCGCTCATGCCCTGTGTCTCTCTTCTGTTACTCCCCACCCCCCTCTCATGCCCCGTGTCTCCCTCATGTTCCCCCGACCCCCGCTCATGCCCCGTGTCTCCCTGCTGTTGCCCCCCGGCCCCCTCTCATGCCCATGTCTCTCTCCTGTTACCCCCAGCCCCCTCTCATGCCCGTGTCTCTCTTCTGTTACCCCCACCACCCTCTCATGCCCCGTGTCTCTCTCCTGTTACCCCCCACCCCCCTCTCATGCCCTGTGTCACTCTCCTGTTGCCCCCCACCCCCCGGTCATGCCCCGTGTCTGCCTGCTGTTGCCCCCCACCCCCGCTCATGCCCTGTGTCTCCCTGCTGTTGCCCCCCACCCCCTGCTCTTGCCCTGTGTCTCCCTGCTGTTGCCCCCCACCCCCTAGTCATGCCCCGTGTCTCCATGCTATTGCCCCCCACCCCCCGCTCATGCCCCATGTCTCTTTCCTGTTTCCCCCACCCCCCTCTCATGCCCCGTGTCTCTCTCCTGTTGCCCCCACCCCCCGACCATGCCCTGTGTCTCTCTCCTGTTACCCGCCACCCCGCTCTCATGCCCCGTGTCTCTCTCCTGTTACCCCCCATCTCATGCCCCGTGTCTCCCTCCTTTTCCCCCATACCCCGCTCATGCACCGTGTCCCCCTCCTTTCCCCCCCACCCGGCGCTCATGCCCCATGTCTCACCTGTTCCGCCCCACACCCCGCTCATGCCCCATGTTTACCTCGTGTATCCCCCCACCCCCCGCTCATGCCCCGTGTCTCTCTCCTGTTGCCCCCGCTCATGCCCCGTGTCTCCCTCGTGGACCCCCCTCCCCACGCTCATGCCCTGTGTCTACCTTGTGTACGCCCTCCACCCCCCGCTCATCCCCCGTATCTCCCTCCTGTTCCCCTCAACCCCCGCTCATGCCCGGTGTCTCTCTCCTGTTCCCCTCAACCCCCGCTCATGCCCCGTGTCTCTCTCCTGTTGCCCCCGCTCATGCCCCGTGTCGCCCCTGTTCCCACCCACACCCCGCTCATGCCCCGTATCAACCTCCTGTTCCACCCCCCGCTCATGCCCTGTGTCTCTGTCCTGTTGGCCACCACCCCGCTCATGCCCCGTGTCTCCCTCCTGTACCCCTCACCCCCCGATCATGACCCGTGTCTCTCTCCTGTTGCCCACCACCCCCGCTCATGCCCCGTGTCTCTCTATTGTTCCTCCCACCCCCCGCTCATACCCTGTGTCTCCCTCCTGTTCCCCCCCACCCCCTGCTCATGCCCCGTGTCTCTCTCTTGTTCCCCCCACCCCCCGCTCATGCCCCGTGTCTCCCTACTGTACCCCCCACCCCCCACTCATGCCCGTGTCTCTCTCCTGTTGCCCACCACCCCCGCTCATGCCCCGTGTCTCTCCCTTGTTCCCCCCATCCCCCGCTCATGCCCGTGTCTCCCTGCTGTTGCCCCCCACGCCCCGGTCATGCCCCGTGTCTCTCTCCTGTTACCCCCACCCCCCTCTCATGCCCCGTGTCTCTCTCCTGTCACCACCCATCCCCCTCTCATGCCCCGTGTCTCTCTCCTGTTGCCCCCCACCCACCGGTCATGCCCCGTGTCTCCCTGCTGTTGCCCCCCACCCTGGTCATGCCCCATGTCTCCCTGCTGTTGCTCCCCACCCCCGCTCATGCCCTGTGTCTCTCTCTTGTTACCCCCACCCTCCTCTCATGCCCTGTGTCTCTCTCCTGTTACCCGCCACCCCCCTCTCATGCCCCATGTCTCTCTCCTGTTACCCCCCACCCCCCTCTCATGCCCCGTGTCTCTCTCCTGTTGCCCCCCACCCCCGGTCATGGCCCGTGTCTCTCCCCTGTTACCCCCCACCCCCTGTCATGCCCCGTATCTCCCTGCTGTTGCCCCCCCCGCTCATGCCTCGTGTCTCTCTCCTGTTACCCCCAACCCCCTCTCATGCCCTGTGTCTCTCTCCTGTTACCCCCCACCCCCTCTCATGCCCCGTGTCTCTCTCCTGTTGCCCCCTACCCCCAGGTCATGCACCGTGTCTCCCTGCTGTTGTACCCCACCCC
Source organism: Ambystoma mexicanum (assembly GCF_040938575.1). NCBI lineage: Eukaryota > Metazoa > Chordata > Amphibia > Caudata > Ambystomatidae > Ambystoma > Ambystoma mexicanum. The sequence continues at coordinate 255,109,919 of NC_090936.1, forward strand.
CCGCTCATGCCCCTTGTCTCTCCCCTGTTACCCCCCACCCCCCGCTCATGCCCCATGTCTCCCTGCTGTTGCCCCACACCACCCAGTCATGCCCCGTGTCTCCCTGCTGTTGCCCCCCGCCCCCCAGTCATGCCCTGAGTCTCCCTGCTGTTGCCCCCACCCTCCGCTCATTCCCCGTGTCTCTCTCCTGTTACCCCCGATCCCCCGTTCAAGCCCTGTGTCTCCCTGCTATTGCCCCCAACCCCCGCTCATGCCCTGTGTCTCTCTCCTTTTCCCCCCACCCCCCGCTCATGCCTCGTGTCTCCCCTGTTCGCCCCCACCCCCGGTCATGCCCCGTGCCTCTCTCCTGTTACCACCACCCCCCTCTCATGCCCCGTGTCTCTCTCCTGTTGCCCCCCACCTCCCGGTTATGCCCCGTGTCTCTCCCCTGTTACCCCCACCCCCAGGTCATGACCTGTGTCTCCTTGCTGTTGCTCCCCACCCCCCGGTCATGCCCCGTGTCTCCCAGCTGTTGCCCCGCACCCCCCGCTCATGCCCTGTGTCTCCCTGCTGTTGCCCCCCACCCCCCGCTCATGCCCTGTGTGTCTCTCCTGTTACCCCCCACCCCCCTCTCATGCCCCGTGTCTCCCTTGTGTTCCCCCCACCCCCGCTCATGCCCTGTGTCTCCCTGCTGTTGCCCCCCGGCCCCCTCTCATGCCCGTGTCTCTCTCCTGTTACCCCCAGCCCCCTCTCATGCCCCGTGTCTCTCTTCTGTTACCCCCACCACCCTCTCATGCCCCGTGTCTCTCTCCTGTTACCCCCCACCCCCTCTCATGCCCTGTGTCTCTCTCCTGTTGCCCCCCACACCCCGGTCATGCCCCGTGTCTGCCTGCTGTTGCCCCCCACCCCCCGCTCATGCCCCGTGTCTCCCTGCTGTTGACCCCCACGCCCCGGTCATGCCCTGTGTCTCTCTCCTGTTACCCCCACCCCCCTCTCATGCCCCGTGTCTCTCTCCTGTTACCACCCAGCCCCCTCTCATGCCCCGTGTCTCTCTCCTGTTCCCCCCACCCCCGCTCATGCCCCGTGTCTCTCTTCTGTTACCCCCCACCCCCCTCTCATGCCCCGTGTCTCTCTCCTGTTACCCCTCACCCCGCTCTCATGCCCCGTGTCTCTCTCCTCATACCCCCACCCCCCTCTCATGCCCCGTGTCTCTCTCCTGTTACCCCCACCCCCCTCTCATGCCCCGTGTCTCTTTCCGTTGCCCCCCACCCCCAGGTCATGCCCCGTGTCTCCCTGCTGTTGCCCTCCACCCCCGGTCATGCCCCGTGTCTCCCTGCTGTTGCCCCGCACCACCCAGTCATGCCCCGTATCTCCCTGCTGTTGCCCACCAAACCCCAATCATGCCCCGTGTCTCCCCTGTTCCCCCCTACCCCCCGGTCATGCCCCGTGTCTCTCTCCTGTTACCCCCACCCCCCTCTCATGCCCCGTGTCTCTCTCCTGTTGCCCTCCACCTCCCGGTTATGCCCCATGTCTCCCTGCTGTTGCCCCCTACCCCCGTCCCACCCCCTGTTCATGCCCCGTGTCTCCCTGCTGTTGCCCCCCAACCCCTGCTCATTCCCCGTGTCTCTCTCCTGTTCCACACCACCCCCCAGTCATGCCCCGTGTCTCTCACCTGTTACCCCCACCCCCCTCTCATTCCCTGTGTCTCTCTCCTGTTGCCCCCCACCTCTCGGTTATGCCCCATGTCTCCCTGCTGTTGCCCCCCACCCCCGCTCATGCCCTGTGTCTCTCCCCTGTTGCCCCCACCCCGGTCATGCCCCGTGTCTCCCTGCTGTTGCCCCCCACCCCCTGCTCATGCCCCGTGTCTCTCTCCTGTTACCTCCCACCCCCCTCTCATGCCCCGTGTCTCTCTCCTGTTGCCCCCACCCCCCGGTCATGTCCCGTGTCTCTCTCCTGTTACCCGTGACCCCCCTCTCATGCCCCGTGTCTCTCTCCTGTTACCCCCATCTCATGCCCCGTGTCTCCCTCCTTTTCCCCCATACCCCGCTCATGCCCCGTGTCCCCCTCCTTTCTCCCCCACCCGGCGCTCATGCCCCATGTCTCACCTGTTCCGCCCCACAACCCACTCATGCCCCCTGTTTACCTCGTGTATCCCCCCACCTCCCCTCTGCCCCGTGTCTCTCTCCTGTTGCCCCCCGCTCATGCCCCGTGTCTCCCTCGTGTACCCCCCTCCCCCCGCTCATGCCCTGTGTCTACCTTGTGTACGCCCTCCACCCCCCACTCATCCCCCGTGTCTCCCTCCTTTTCCCCTCAACCCCCGCTCATGCCCCGTGTCTCTCTCCTGTTGCCCCCGCTCATGCCCCGTGTCTCTCTCTTGTTCCCCCCACCCCCCGCTATTGCCCTGTGTCTCTGTCCTGTTGCCCACCACCCCGCTCATGCCCCGTGTCTCCCTCCTGTACCCCCCACCCCCCGATCATGCCCCGTGTCTCTCTCCTGTTGCCCACCACCCCCGCTCATGCCCCGTGTCTCTCTCTTGTTCCTCCCACCCCCCGCTCATACCCCGTGTCTTCCTCCTGTTCCCCCCCACCCGCTGCCCTGTATCTTTCTCTTGTTCCCCCCACCCCCGCTCATGCCCCGTGTCTCACTACTGTACCCCCCATCCCCCGCTCATGCCTGTGTCTCTCTCCTGTTGCCCACCACCCCCCCGCTCATGCCCCGTGTCTCCCTCCTGTTCCTCCCCACCCCCCGCTCATATCTCGTGTCTCTCTCTTGTTCCCCCCACCCCCGCTCATGCCCCGTGTCTCCCTCCTGTACCCCCATCCTCCCGCTCATGCCCCGTGTCTGTCCTGTTCCCCCCCACCCCCCGCTCATTTTCAGTGTCTCCCTCGTGTTCCCCCCACTCCCCGCTCATGCCCTGTATCTCCCTCTTGTACCCCCCACACCCCGCTCATGCCCCGTGTCCCCCTCCTTTCCCCCCACCTGCTGCTCATGCCCCGTGTTTCCCCTGTTCCGCCCCACTCCCGCTCATGCCCCGTATCTACCTTGTGTACCCCCATCCCCCGCTCATGCCCAGTGTCTCTCTCCTGTTACCCGCCACCCCCCTCTCATGCCCCGTGTCTCTCTCCTGTAGTTCCCCACCCCGGTCATGCCCCGTGTCTCCCTGCTGTTGCCCGCCACCCCCTGCTCATGCCCCGTGTCTCTCTCCTGTTACTCCCCACCCCACGGTCATTCCCAGTGTCTCCCTGCTGTTGCCCCCACCCCTCGCTCATGCCCCGTGTCTCTCCCCCGTTTCCCCACCCCCGCTCATGCCTCGTGTGCCCCCTGTTCCCCCCCACCCCCTGCTCATGCCCCGTGTCTCCCTGCTGTTTCCCCCACGCCCTGGTCATGCCCCATGTCTCTCTCCTGTTACCCACCACCCCCTTCTCATGCCCCGTGTCTCTCTCCTGTTACCACCCACCCCCCTCTCATGCCCCGTGTCTCTCTCCTGTTACCCCCCACCCCCCTCTCATGCCCCGTGTCCCTCTCCTTTAGCCCCCCACCCCCGGTCATGCCCTGTGTCTCCCTGCTGTTGCCCCCTCCCCCCGGTCATGCCCCGTGTCTCCCTGCTGTTGCCCCCCACGCCCCGCTCATGCCTGTGTCTCTCTCCTGATACCCCACACCCCCTCTCATGCCCCATGTCTCTCTCCTGTTTCCCGCCACCCCCCTCTCATGCCCCGTGCCTCTCTCCTGTTACCCCCACCCCCCCTCTCATGCCCTGTGTCTCTCTCCTGTTGCCCCCCACACCCGGTCATGCCCCGTGTCTCTCCCCTGTTACCCCCACCCCCCGGTCATGCCCCGTGTTTCCCTGCTGTTGCCTCCCACCCCCGGTCATGCCCCGTGTCTCCCTGCTGTTACCCCCAACCCCCCTCTCATGCCCTGTTTCTCTCTCCTGTTGCCGCCCACCCCCCGGTCATGCCCTGTCTCTCTCTGCTGTTGCCCCCCACCGCCCGCTCATGCCCCATGTCTCTCCCCTGTTACCCCACAACCTCCGCTCATGCCCCGTGTCTCCCTGCTGTTGCCCCCCACCCCCCAGTCATGCCCCGTGTCTCCCTGCTGTTGCCCCCCACCCCCGCTCATGTCCTGTGTCTCTCTCCTTTTACCCTCCACGCCCCATTCATGCCCTGTGTCTCAATGCTGTTGCCCCCCACCCCCCGCTCATGCCTCATGTCTCCCCTGTACCCCCCAACCCCCCGCTCATGCCCCGTGTCCCCCTCCTTTCCCCCCTACTCGCGCTCATGCCCCGTGTCTCCCCTGTTCCGCCGCACCCCCCGCTCATGCCCCGTGTCTCACTCCTTTTCCCCCCCACCCCCGCTCATGCCCCGTGTCTCCCCTGTTCCCCCCCAGCCCCCACTCATGCTCCGTGTCTCACCTGTTACCCCATCCCCCGCTCATGCCCCGTGTCTCCCCTGTTCCCCCCACCCCTGCTCATGCCCCGTGTCTCCCTCCTTTTCCCCCATATCCCGCTCATGCCCCGTGTCCCCCTCCTTTCCCCCCCACCCAGCGCTCATGCCCCATGTTTCACCTGTTCCGCCCCACACCCTTCTCATGCCCCGTGTCTACCTCGTGTATCCCACCACCCCCCGCTCATGCCCCGTGTCTCTCTCCTGTTGCACCCCGCTCATGCCCCGTGTCTCCCTCGTGTACCCCCCTCCCCCCGCTCATGCCCTGTCTCTACCTTGTGTACGCCCTCCACCCCCGCTCATGCCCCGTGTCTCCCTCCTGTTCCCCTCAACCCCCGCTCATGCCCCGTGTCTCTCTCCTGTTGCCCCCGCTCATGCCCTGTGTCTCCCCTGTTCCCCCCTGCCCCCCGCTCATGCTCCATGTCTCCCCTGTTCCCCCCACCCCCCGCTCATGCCCCGTATCTCCCTCCTGTGCCCCCCCGATCATGCCCCGTGTCTTTCTCCTGTTGCCCACCACCCCCGCTCATGCCCCGTGTCTCTCTCTTGTTCCTCCTACCCCCCGCTCATGCCCCGTGTCTCCCTCCTGTTCCCCCCTTCCCCCTGCTCATGCCCCGTGTCTCTCTCTTGTTCCCCCCAGCCCCCGCTCATGCCTCGTGTCTCCCTCATGTACCCCCCATCCCCCGCTCATGTACCGTGTCCCCATCCTTTCCCCCACCTGCCGCTCATGCCCCGTGTCTCCCCTGTTCCACCCCACCCCCGCTCATGCCTCATGTCTCCTTCCTGTACCCCCTAACCCCTGCTCATGCCCAGTGTCTCCCTCCTGTTCCTCCCCACCCCGCTCATGTCTCGTGTCTCTCTCTTGTTCCCCCCACCCCCCGCTCATGCCCCGTGTCTCCCTCCTGTACCCCCATCCTCCCGCTCATGCCCCGTGTCTGTCCTGTTCCCCCACACCCCTGCTGATGTCCCGTGTCTCCCTCGTGTTCCCCCCACTCCCTGCTCATGCCCCGTATCTCCCTCCTGTTCCCCCCACCCCCCGCTCATGCCCCGTGTCTCTCTCCTGTTGCCCATCACCCCTGCTCATGCCTCATGTCTCCCTCCTGTACCCCCCACACCCCGCTCATGCCCCGTGTCCCCATCCTTTCCCCCACCCCCGCTCATGCCTCGTGTCTCTCTCCTGTACCCCCCACCCCTTGCTCATGCCCCGTGTCTCTCTCCTCTTCCCCACCAACCCCCGCTCATGCCCCTTGTCTCTCTCTTGTTATCCCCACCCCCCGCTCATGCCCCGTGTCTCCCTCCTGTTCCCCTCCACCCCCCGCTCATGCCCCATGTCTCTCTCTTGTTCCCCCCACCCCCAGCTCATTTCCCCGTGTCTCCCTCCTGTACCCCCCACCCCCCGCTCATGTCCCGTGTCTCCCTTGTGTTCCCCCGACTTCCCGCTCATGCCCCGTGTCTCCCTCCTGTACCCTCCACCCCTCGCTCATGCCCGTGTCTCTCTCCTGTTGCCCACCACCCCCGCTCATGCCCTGTGTCTCCCTCCTGTTCCTCCCCACCCCCGCTCATGCCCTGTGTCTCCCTCCTGTTCCTCCCCACCCCCAGCTCATGCCCCGTGTCTCCCTCCTGTACCCCCAACCCCCGCTCATGCCCCGTGTCTCTCTCCTGTTCCCACCCTCTCCGCTCATGCCCCGTGTCTCTCTCCTATTGCCCCCATCCCCCCGCTCATGCCTCATGTCTCCCTACTGTTCCCCCCACCCTCCGCTTATGCCCGTGTCTCTCTCCTGTTGCTCACCACCCCCGCTCATGCCCCGTGTCTCCCTCCTGTTCCTCCCCACCCCCGCTCATGTCTCGTGTCTCTCTCTTGTTCCCCCCACCCCCCGCTCATGCCCCGTGTCTCCCTCCTGTACCCCCATCCTCCCGCTCATTCCCCGTGTCTGTCCTGTTCCCCCCCACCCCCCGCTCATTTCCAGTGTCTCCCTCGTGTTCCCCCCACTCCCCGCTCATGCCCTGTATCTCCCTCCTGTTCCCCCCACCCCCTGCTCATGCCCCGTGTCTCTCTCCAGTTGCCCATCACCCCCGCTCATGCCTCATGTCTCCCTCTTGTACCCCCCACACCCTGCTCATGCCCCGTGTCCCCTCCTTTCCCCCACCTGCTGCTCATGCCCCGTGTCTCCCCTGTTCCGCCCCACTCCCGCTCATGCCCCGTATCTACCTTGTGTACTCCCCATCCCCCGCTCATGCCCAGTGTCTCTCTCCTGTTACCCGCCACCCCCCTCTCATGCCCCGTGTCTCTCTCCTGTTACCCCCACACCCCTCTCATGCCCCGTGTCTCTCTCCTGTAGTTCCCCACCCCCGTTCATGCCCTGTGTCTCTTCCCTGTTACCCCCCAGCCCCTGCTCATGCCCCGAGTCTCCCTGCTGTTGCCCCCCACCCCCTGCTCATGCCCCGTGTCTCTTCCCTGTTCCCTGACCCCCGCTCATGCCTTGTGTCTCCCCTGTTCCCCCCCACCCCCTGCTCATGCCCCGTGTCTCCCTGCTGCTGCCCCCCACTCCCCGGTCATGCCCCGTGTCTCTCTCCTGTTACCCACGACCCCCTTCTCATGCCCCGTGTCTCTCTCCTGTTACCACCCACCCCCCTCTCATGCCCCGTGTCTCTCTCCTGTTACCCCCCACCCCCCTCTCATGCCCCGTGTCCCTCTCCTGTAGCCCCCCACCCCGGTCATGCCCCGTGTCTCCCTGCTGTTGCCCCCACCCCCCGGTCATGCCCCGTGTCTCCCTGCTGTTGCCCCCCACCCCCTGCTCATGCCCGTGTCTCTCTCCTGTTACCCCACACCCCCTCTCATGTCCCATGTCTCTCTCCTGTTACCCGCCACCCCCCTCTCATGCCCCGTGTCTCTCTCCTGTTACCCCCCACCCCCTTCTCATGCCCTGTGTCTCTCTCCTGTTGCCCCCCAGACCCGGTCATGCCCCGTGCATCTCCCCTGTCACCCCCCACCCCCTGTTCATGCCCCGTGTTTCCCTGCTGTTGCCCCCCACCCCCCGGTCATGCCCCGTGTCTCCCTGCTGTTACCCCAACCCCTCTCTCATGCCCCGTTTCTCTCTCCTGTTGCCCCCACCCCCGGTCATGCCCCGTGTCTCCCTGCTGTTGCCCCCCACCCCCCGCTCATGCCCCGTGTCCCTCCCCTGTTACCCCATCCCCCGCTCATGCCCCGTGTCTCCCTGCTGTTGCCCCACACCCCCCAGTCATGCCCCGTGTCTCCCTGCTGTTGCCCCCCACCCCCCAGTCATGCCCCGTGTCTCCCTGCTGTTGCCCCCCACCCCCGCTCATGCCCTGTGTCTCTCACCTTTTACCCCCCACGCCCCATTCATGCCCCGTATCTCAATGCTGTTGCCCCCCACTCCCCCCGCTCATCCCTCATGTCTCCCCTGTACCCCCCATCCCCCGCTCATGCCCCATGTCTCCCTCCTTTTCGCCCCTACCCGCGCTCATGCCCCGTGTTTTTTCCCATGTTCCGCTGCACCCCCCCTGCTCATGCCCCATGTCTCACTCCTTTTCCCCCCCACCCCCGCTCATGGCCCGTGTCTCCCCTGTTCACCCCCAGCCCACACTCATGCTCCGTGTCTCCCCTGTTCCGCCCATCCCCCGCTCATGCCCCGTGTCTCCCCTGTTCCCCCCACACCCTGCTCATGCCCCGTGTCTCCCTCCTTTTCCCCCATACCCTGCTCATGCCCCGTGTCCCCCTCCTTCCCCCCCCACTCGGCGCTCATGCCCCATGTCTCACCTGTTCCGCCCCACACCCTGCTCTTGCCCTGTGTCTACCTCGTGTATCCCCCCACCCCCCGCTCATGCCCCGTGTCTCTCTCCTGTTGCACCCCGTTCATGCCCCGTGTCTCCCTCGTGTACCCCCCTCCCCCGCTCATGCCCTGTGTCTACCTTGTGTACGCCCTCCACCCCCGCTCATGCCCCGTGTCTCCCTCCTGTTCCCATCAACCCCCGCTCCCGTGTCTCTCTCCTGTTGCCCCCGCTCATGCCCTGTGTCTCCCCTGTTCCCCCCTGCCCCCCGCTCATGCTCTGTCTCCCCTGTTCCACCTCACCCCCACTCATGCCCCATATCTCCCTCCTGTTCCCCCCGCTCATGCCCCGTGTCTCTGTCCTGTTGCCCACCACCCCGCTCATGCCCCGTGTCTCCCTCCTGTACCCCCACCCCCAATCATGCCCTGTGTCTCTCTCCTGTTGCCCACCACCCCCGCTCATGCCCCGTGTCTCTCTCTTGTTCCTCCTACCCCACGCTCATGCCCCGTATCTCCCACCTGTTCCCCCCCACCCCCTGCTCATGCCCGGTGTCTCTTTCTTGTTCCCCCCACCCCCCGCTCATGCCCCGTGTCTCCCTCCTGTACCCCCCAGCCCCCGCTCATGTCCCGTGTATCCCTCGTGTTCTCCCCACTTCCCGCTCATGCCCTGTGTCTCCTTCCTCTACCCCCTACCCCCGCTCATGCTCCGTGCCTCCCTCCTGTTCCTCCCCACCCCCCGCTCATGTCTCGTGTCTCTCTCTTGTTCCCCCACCCCCCGCTCATGCCCCGTGTCTCCCTCCTGTACCCCCATCCTCCCCCTCATGCCCCGTGTCTGTCCTGTTCCCCCACACCCCCGCTGATGTCCCGTGTCTCCCTCGTGTTCCCCCACTCCCCGCTCATGCCCCGTATCTCCCGCCTGTTCCCCCCACCCCCCGCGTCTCTCTCCTGTTGCCCATCACCCCCGCTCATGCCTCATGTCTCCCCCCTGTACCCCCCACACCCCGCTCATGCCCCGTGTCCCCCTCCTTTCCCCCCACCTGCCGCTCATGCCCCGTGTCTCCCCTGTTTCGCCCCACCCCCGCTCATGCCCAGTGTCTTTCTCCTGTTACCCGCCACCCCCTCTCATGCCCTGTGTCTCTCTCCTGTTACCCCCACCCCTCTCTCATGCCCTGTGTCTCTCTCCTGTAGCTCCCCACCCCCTGTCATGCCCCGTGTCTCTTCCCTGTTACCCCCCACCCCCCGCTCATGCCCCGTGTCTCCCTGCTGTTGCCTGCCACCACCTGCTCATGCCCCATGTCTCTCTCCTGTTACCCCCCACCCCACGGTCATTCCCCGTGTCTCCCTGCTGTTGCCCCCCATCCCCCGTTCATGCCCCATGTCTCTCCCCTGTTCCCCCACCCCCTGCTCATGCCCCGTGTCTCCCTGCTGTTGCCCCCCACGCCCCGGTCATGCCCCGTGTCTCTCTCCTGTTACCCATCACCCTCTTCTCATGCCCCGTGTCGCTCTACTGTTACCACCCACCCCCCTCTCATACCCTGTGTCTCTCTCCTGTTACCCCCCACCCCCCCTCTCATGCCCTGTGTCCCTCTCCTGTTGCCCCCCACCCCCTGGTCATGCCCTGTGTCTCCCTGCTGTTGCCCCCACCCCCCATCATGCCCCGTGTCTCACTGCTGTTGCCCCCCACCCCCCGCTCATGCCCTGTGTCTCTCTCCTGTTACCCCCTACCCCCTCTCATGCCCCGTGTCTCTCTCCTGTTACCCGCCACCCCCCTCTCATGCCCCGTGTCTCTCTCCTGTTACCCCCACCCCCCGCTCATGCCCCGTGTCTCCCTCCTGTTCCCCCCACACCCCGCTCATGTCCTGTGTCTCTCTCCTGTTGCCCCCCGCTCATGCCCCATATATCCCTCCTGTTCCCCCCCGCTCGTGCCTCGTGTCCCTCTCCTGTTGCCCACCACCCCCGCTCATGCCCTGTGTCTCCCTCCTGTACCCCCCACCCCCTGCTCATGCCCCATGTCTCTCTCCTGCTCCCAACCAAGCCCCGCTCATGCCCCTTATATCCCTCCTGTTCCCCCCGCTCGTGCCTCGTGTCCCTCTCCTGTTGCCCACCACCCCCGCTCATGCCCTGTGTCTCCCTCCTGTACCCCCCACCCCCTGCTCATGCCCCATGTCTCTCTCCTGTTCCCCACCAACCCCCGCTCATGCCCCGTGTCTCTCTTGTTATCCCCACCCCCGCTCATGCCCCGTGTCTCCCTCCTGTTCCCCTCCACCCCCCGCTCATGCCCCGTGTCTCTCTCTTGTTCCCCCACCCCCCGCTCATGCCCCTTGTCTCCCTCCTGTACCCCCACCCCCTGCTCATGTCCCGTGTCTCCCTTGTGTTCCCCCGACTCCCCGCTCATGCCCCGTGTCTCCCTCCTGTACCCTCCACCCCTCGCTCATGCCCCGTGTCTCTCTCCTGTTGCCCACCACCCCCCGCTCATGCCCTGTGTCTCCCTCCTGTTCCTCCCCACCCCCCGCTCATGCCTCATGTCTCTCGCTTGTTCCCCCCACCCCCAGCTCATGCCCTGTGTCTCCCTCCTGTACCCCCAACCCCCGCTCATGCCCCGTGTCTCTCTCCTGTTCCCCCCCGCTCATGCCCCGTGTCTCCCTCCTGTACCCCCCACCCCCCGCTCATGCCCCGTGTCTCTCTCCTGTTGCCCCCCATCCCCCCGCTCATGGCCCATGTCTCCCTACTGTTCCCCCCACCCTCCGCTCATGGCCAGTGTCTTCCTCCTGTACCCCCACCCCTTGATCATGCCCCGTGTCTCTCTCCTGTTCCACCCACCCCCGCTCATGTCTAGTGTCTCCCCTGCTCCCCCCACCCCCGGTCATGCCCCGTGTCTCTCTCCTGTTACCCCCCACGCCTTCTCTCATGCCCCGTGTCTCTCTCCTGTTGACCCCCAGCCCCTGGTCATGACCTATGTCTCCTTGCTGTTGCTCCGCACCCCCGCTCATGCCCTGTGTCTCTCCCCTGTAACCCCCACCCCCCGCTCATGCCCCGTGTCCCCCTCCTTTCCCCCCCACCTGCCGCTCATGTCCCGTGTCTCCCCTGTTCTGCCCCACCCCCGCTCATGCCCCGTATCTACCTCGTGTACCCCCCACCCCCGCTCATGCCCCGTGTCTCTCTCCTGTTGCCACCCGCTCATGCCTCGTGTCTCCCTCGTGTTCCCCCCACCCCCGCTCATGCCCTGTGTCTACCTCGTGTTCCCCTCACACCCAACTCATGCCCCGTGTCTCTCTCCTGTTGCCACCTGCTCATGCCCCGTGTCTCCCCTGTTGCCCCCTACCCCCCGCTCATGCCCCGTATATCCCTCCTGTGCCCCCAACCCCCGCTCGTGCCCCGTGTCTCTCTCCTGTTGCCCACCACCCCAGCTCATGCCCTGTGTCTCCCTCCTGTACCCCCAACCCCCGCTCATGCCCCGTGTCTCTCTCCTGTTCCCCCCCCGCTCATGCCCCATGTCTCCCTCCTGTACCCCCCACCCCCCGCTCATGCCCCGTGTCTCTCTCCTGTTGCCCCCCATCCCCCCGCTCATGGCCCATGTCTCCCTACTGTTCCCCCCACCCTCCGCTCATGCCCCGTATATCCCTCCTGTTCCCCCCCGCTCGTGCCTCGTGTCCCTCTCCTGTTGCCCACCACCACCGCTCATGCCCTGTGTCTCCCTCCTGTACCCCCCACCCCCTGCTCATGCCCCATGTCTCTCTCCTGTTCCCCACCAACCCCCGCTCATGCCCCGTGTCTCTCTCTTGTTATCCCCACCCCCGCTCATGCCCCGCCTCTGCCTCCTGTTCCCTTCCACCCCCCGCTCATGCCCTGTGTCTCTCTCTTGTTCCCCCCACCCCCCGCTCATGCCCCGTGTCTCCCTCCTGTACCCCCACCCCCTGCTCATGTCCCATGTCTCCCTTGTGTCCCCCCGACTTCCCGCTCATGGCCAGTGTCTTCGTCCTGTACCCCCACCCCTTGATCATGCCCCGTGTCTCTCTCCTGTTCCACCCACCCCCGCTCATGCCTAGTGTCTCCCCTGCTCCCCCCACCCCCGGTCGTGCCCCGTGTCTCTCTCCTGTTACCCCCCACGCCCCCCTCTCATGCCCCGTGTCTCTCTCCTGTTGACCCCCAGCCCCTGGTCATGACCTATGTCTCCTTGCTGTTGCTCCGCACCCCCGCTCATGCCCTGTGTCTCTCCCCTGTAACCCCCACCCCCCGCTCATGCCCCGTGTCTCCCCTGTTCTGCCCCACCCCCGCTCATGCCCCGTATCTACCTCGTGTACCCCCCACCCCCGCTCATGCCCCGTGTCTCTCTCCTGTTGCCACCCGCTCATACCTCGTGTCTCCCTCGTGTTCCCCCCACCCCCGCTCATGCCCTGTGTCTACCTCGTGTACCCCCCACCCACTGCTCATGCCCCGTGTCTCCCTCCTGTTCCCCTCACACCCAACTCATGCCCCGTGTCTCTCTCCTGTTGCCACCTGCTCATGCCCCGTGTCTCCCCTGTTACCCCCTACCCCCCGCTCATGCCCCGTATATCCCTCCTGTTCCCCCCAACCCCCGCTCGTGCCCCGTGTCTCTCTCCTGTTGCCCACCACCCCCGCTCATGCCCCGTGTCTCCCTCCTGTACCCCCTACCCCCCGCTCATGCCCCGTGACTCTCTCCTGTTCCCCACCAACCCACGCTCATGCCCCATGTCTCTCTCTTCTTATCCCCACCCCCTGCTCATGCCCCGTGTCTCCCTCCTGTTCCCCTCCACCCCCGCTCATGCCTCGTGTCTCTCTCTTGTTCCCCCCACCCCCCGCTCATGCCCCGTGTCTCCCTCCTGTACCCCCCACCCCCCGCTCATGTCCCGTGTCTCCCTTGTGTTCCCCCGACTCCCCGCTCATGCCCCGTGTCTCCCTCCTGTACCCCCACCCCCCGCTCATGCCCCGTGTCTCTCTCCTGTTGCCCACCACCCCCCGCTCATGCCCTGTGTCTCCCTCCTGTTCCTCCCCACCCCCAGCTCATGCCCCGTGTCTCCGTCCTGTACCCCTAACCCCCGCTCATGCCCCGTGTCTCTCGCCTGTTCCCCCACTCCCTGCTCATGCCCCGTGTCTCCCTCCTTACCCCCCACCCCCTGCTCATGCCCCGTGTCTCTCTCCTGTTGCCCCCACCCCCCTGCTCATTCCCCATGTCTCCCTCCTGTTCCCCCCACCCTCCGCTCATGGCCAGCGTCTCCCTCCTGTACACCCACCCCCTGCTCATGCCCTGTGTCTCTCCTGTTCCCTCCACCCCCGCTCATGCCCCGTGTCTCCCTCCTGTACCCCCATATGCCCTGTGTCTCCCTCGTGTTCCCCCTCCCCCCACTCATGCCCCGTGTCTCCCTCATGTTACCCCCCAACCCCCGGTCATGCCCCGTGTCTCCCTCGTGTTGCCCCCCACCCCATGCCCTGTGTCTCCCTCCTGTTCCCCCCACCCCCCGCTCATGCCCCATGTCTCTCCCTTGTTCCCCCCACCCCCCACTCATGCCCCGTGTCTCCCTCCTGTACCCCCATCCCCCGCTCATGCCCTGTTCCCCCCTACCCCCTGCTCATTCCCGTGTCTCCCTCGTGTTACCCCCCACCCCCCGCTCATGCCCCGTGTCTCCCTTGTGTTATCCCCCACCCCCCACTCATGGCCAATGTCTCCCTCCTGTACCCCCACCCCTCACTCATGCCCGTGTCTCCCACGTGTTACCCCCGCTCATGCCCTGTGTTCCCTCCTGGACCCCCGCCCATGCCCCGTGTCTCCCTCGTGTTGCCCCCCACCCCCCTGCTCATGCCCCGTGTCTCCCCTGTTCCCCCCACCCCCCACTCATGCCCCGTATATCCCTCCTGTTACTCCCGCTCGTGCCCCGTGTCTCTCTCCTGTTGCCCACCACCCCCGCTCATGCCCTGTGTCTCCCGCCTTTACCCCCACCCCCCGCTCATGCCCCGTGTCTCTCTCCTGTTCCCCACTAACCCCCGCTCATTCTCTGTGTGTCTCTCTTGTTACCCCCACCCCCCGCTCACGCCCTTTGTCTCCCTCGTGTTACCCCCCACCCCCCGGTCATGCCCCGTGTCACCCTCGTGTTACCCCCACCACCTGCTCATGCCCCGTGTCTCCCTCCTGTTCCCCCCACCCCCCGCTCATGCCCCATGTCTCTCCCTTGTTCTCCCCACCCCCCACTCATGCCCCGTGTCTCCCTCCTGTACCCCCATCCCCCGCTCATGCCCTGTTCTCCCCTACCCCCTGCTCATTCCCTGTGTCTCCCTCGTGTTACCCCCCACCCCCTGCTCATGCCCCGTGTCTCCCTTGTGTTATCCCCCACCCACCACTCATGGCCAGTGTCTCCCTCCTGTACCCCCACCCCCCGCTCATGCCCTGTGTCTCCCTCGTGTTACCCCCCGCTCAGGCCCTGTGTCTCCCTCCTGGACCCCCCGCTCATGCCCCGTGTCTCCCTCGTGTTTCCCCCCACCCCCCGCTCATGCCCCGTGTCTCCCCTTTTCCCCCCACCCCCGCTCATGCCCCGTATATCCCTCCTGTTCCTCCCGCTCGTGCCCCGTGTCTCTCTCCTGTTGCCCACCACCCCCGCTCATGCCCTGTGTCTCCCTCCTGTACCCCCCACCCCCCGCTCATGCCCCGTGTCTCTCTCCTGTTCCTCACCAACCCCCGCTCATGCCCTGTGTCTCTCTTGTTACCCCCACCCCCCGCTCACGCCCTGTGTCTCCCTCCTGTTACCATCCACCCCCTGCTCATGCTCCGTGTCTCTCTCTTGTTCCCCCCACCCCCGCTCATGCCCCATGTCTCCCTCCTGTACCCCCACCCCCTGCTCATGCCCTATGTCTGCCCTGTTGCCCCCAACCCCCGCTCATGCCCTGTGTCTCCCTCGTGTTACCCCCCCACCCCCCGCTCATGCCCTGTGTCTCCCTCCTGTACCCCCACTCATGCCCCGTGTCTCCCTCGTGTTGCCCCCCACCCCCCGCTCATACCCCGTGTCTCTCTCCTGTTCCCCTCACCCCTGCTTATGGTCCTTGTCTCTCTCTTGTTCCTCCCACCCCCCGCTCATGCCCCGTGTCTCCCTCCTGTTCCCCCCACCCCCCGCTCATGCCCCGTGTCTCCCTCGTGTTACTCCCCACCCCCCGCTCATGACCCGTGTCTCCCTCGTGTTGCCCCTCACCCCCCGCTCATGCCCCGTGTCTCCCTCGTGTTGCCCCCCACCCCAGCTCATGCCCTGTGTCTCCCCCGTTTCCCCCACCCCCCGCTCACGCCCCGTGTCTCCCTCCTGTACCCCAACCCCCCGCTCATGCCCCGTGTCTCCCTCGTGTTGCCCCCCACCCCAGCTCATGCCCTGTGTCTCCCCCGTTTCCCCCACCCCCCGCTCACGCCCCGTGTCTCCCTCCTGTACCCCCACCCCCCGCTCATGCCCCGTGTCTCCCTCGTGTTACTCCCCACCCCCCGCTCATGACCCGTGTCTCCCTCGTGTTGCCCCTCACCCCCCGCTCATGCCCCGTGTCTCCCTCGTGTTGCCCCCCACCCCAGCTCATGCCCTGTGTCTCCCCCGTTTCCCCCACCCCCCGCTCACGCCCCGTGTCTCCCTCCTGTACCCCCACCCCCCGCTCATGCCCTGTGTCTCTGCCCTGTTCCCCCCACCCCCTGCTCATGCCCCGTGTCTCCCTCGTGTTGCCCCCTACCCCCCGCTCATGCCCCGTGTCTCCCTCCTGTTCCCCCCACCCCCGCTCATGCTCCGTGTCTCTCTTGTTCCCCCACCCCCCGCTCATGCCCTGTGTCTCTGCCCTGTTCCCCCCACCCCCTGCTCATGCCCCGTGTCTCCCTCGTGTTGCCCCCCACCCCCCGCTCATGCCCCGTGTCTCCCTCCTGTTCCCCCCACCCCCGCTCACGCCCCGTGTCTCCCTCCTGTACCCCCACCCCCCGCTCATGCCCTGTGTCTCTGCCCTGTTCCCCCCACCCCCTGCTCATGCCCCGTGTCTCCCTCGTGTTGCCACCCACCCCCCGCTCATGCCCCGTGTCTCCCTCCTGTTCCCCCCACCCCCCGCTCATGCCCTGTGTCTCTCTCCTGTTGCCCCCCAACCCCCAGCTCATGCTCCGTGTCTCCCTCCTGTTCACCCCACCCCCCGCTCATGGCCAGTGACTTCCTCCTGTACCCCCCACCCCCGCTCATGCCCCGTGTCTCTCTCCTGTTGCCCACCACCCCTGCTCATGACCCGTGTCTCTGTCCTGTGCCCACCACCCCCCGCTCATGCCCCGTGTCTCCCTCCTGTTTCTCCCACCCTCCGCTCATGGCCAGTGACTCCCTCCTGTACCCCCACCCGACCGCTCATGCCCCATGTCTCTCTCCTGTTGCCCCCCACCCCCCGCTCATAGCCAGTGACTTCCTCCTGTACCCCCCACCCCTGCTCATGCCCCGTGTCTCTCTCCTGGTCCTCCCGACCACCCGCCGATACCCTGTTGTGTTCTCTTTATACACCGTGCCTTCCCTTTCCATGGTGTCCATCTTGGTAAAAGATTTTCCGGTTTGGGAAGAAACATCTTTTTCTTAACACCCCGGGTTCCCACTTTGAGAACCTAGGCTGCTAGTGGTCTTCCTCCATTGAAAAGGATGTTATGTTTTCGTTGCACTAATAAAAAACTATGAAATTCAGTAAAAAAAAATGTGTTAAAGTAACTTTATGGTTAAGTTGCACTAATAAAAACCTATGAAATTCAGTAAAAAAACTTTGTTAATGGTTAAGTTGCGCTACTAAAAACCTATGAAATTCAGTGAAAAAACGTTGTTAAAGGGACGTTATGATTAAGTTGCGCTACTAAAAACCTATGAAATTCAGTGAAAAAACTTTGTTAAAGGGACGTTTTGGTTACAAGTAAAACCGAAAAACCCTTGAAATTCGCCAGTTATGGTAAGCTAAGCAACCATAACTCGCGCCACCACCATGCACTGCTAAAACTAACACCCAGGACATCAAAGATGACATCACAAATGTATTCTATGACATCACTGATGACATAACATGTCTGCCTCCCCCTTTCCTGTATATGCTCCTATTTTTATATCTTGTACTCACATTACTTTCCTTAGTGTCCAGGCACATCATGTGATATATATACATAGGGTAAGTAGCAGCTTTGAAACAGAGCAATCATTTCTCTGCATAAAGGTAATCAGTTAGGTTATGAATGAACTCTTTCTGCTACTACTGCTGTTTTTTTCTTACTTCAATTTCCTTGAATGTACTCATATTTGTATGTGGTGTTGTCTCTTTGTGTTTTGTCTATACTATTGTAATTATGGAGTAAGTATGTTTTATTACCTACTTATCACATGTTTCACAGTACGCAAAACTCTAATAAGAAAACAGTTATCATTTCACTATTCAACATGGCAAGCTTATGAATATTGCACATCCATCATGTATGCTGTACACAATGCTATGTTTCTGCATGAGTAGCTTAGTATACTAGATAGAACCTCATAAAAGAATGCTATTTATATCAATGCATTATTTAATGCACTAATTAGCTTATGATATGTATTGCAATGATCCTTGACACTTTTTTCTCAACATTATATTAAGAATCCCTTGTTCAGAAATTTCATGAAAAGTAAATACTCATGTGATGTCATCAGTGATGTCATCAATGACATTTGTGATGTCATCTTTGATGTCCTGGGTGTTAGTCTTAGCAGTGCACGGTGGTGGCACGAGTTATGGTTGCTTAGCTTACCATAACTGGCGAATTTCAAGAGTTTTTTGGTTTTACTTGGAACCAAAACGTCCCTTTAACAAAGTTTTGTTCACTGAATTCCATAGGTTTTTAGTAGCGCAACTTAATCATAACGTCCCTTTAACAAAGTTTTTTCACTGAATATATATATATTCACCAGTTATGGTAAGCTAAGCATTCATAAGTTGTGCCGTCACTGTGCACTGTTTAGACTAACACTGAGGACATCACAAATGTCAGCGATGACATCACTGATGACATCACATATCTAGGCCACTTGTTTGCGTTCACAGACATATGTAGGCCAAGATTTTTGTTCACCGACAGTCAGAATATGGAAATTCAAAAAGTGCTATATATCTAGACGTTAACCTTGTTGGATGTTCTTAAAGTACTTTGCTTACGGTTTAGTCTCAGCAATTGGTGCACATACACGGGGCAATAAGCAGGCCTCAATCACACCGCTCATTTGTATACAAGAAGATGAACTTTGTTATTATTGACATTTTCTGGTGATGTCGTTTCTTTCTTCCTTACTTAAGTTTCCCTGTGTGTGCCCCTGGTTTCTGTGCATTGTGGGTCTTCATATGTATTGTTTGTACTAACATAAGTGTCTACTAAGTCTTGCACTTTTCGCTATTTATTCCATGTTTAATATTACTGAAAACTTTCATAAGGTGGCATTCATAATTTTACTATCCAAATTTACCAGATTAAAAATATTGTATGTCTATGGGGCATGCTGCAGCAATTGCCTATGTGTTTGTATGATTAGATTCCTGTATTAACAGCACACTCCAATATAATATTTTGTTTAGATGAGTACATTCTTTAATACATTAAGTAGTTCATGATAGGTCTCCCGATCACCCCTGACATCTTGTACCAATATTATAAACACAACCCCTTGTAGGGACTTTTCATCCAAATTTATTTTATGTGTGATGTCATCAGTGATGTAATCAATGGCATTTGTGATGTCATCTTTGATGTCCTGGGTGTTAGTCTTAGTGGTGCACAGTGCTGGTGCGAATTATGGTTGTTCACCTTAGCATAGCTGGTGAATTTCTGTGGTTTTTCAGTTTTACTTGTAACTGTAACTTCCCTTAAAACAGTTTTCACAATGCATTTCTTAGGTTTTTTATTAATGCAACTTAACCATAACGTCCTTTTAACAACATTGTTTCTGTGACTTTCATAGGTTTTTATGAGGGAAAATGTTTCATGATGTTACGTCACTGCCTTTAACAACCATATGTTTTGCAACGCATACTGATGTGTGCCGTTATCAGCAATTCATGCTAGGGATGCAAGTCATAGTTGAATTACCTAGGGCATGAGGCTCGACCATGACCCCAGCCCCACCAAATCACCCCCATTATCCATTGCACTTACCCTGCATCCTAGTTCAGTGTCCACTATGCCCTCATAATGTGAGCAATGGCCAGTGCTCATGGCGTGCCGCCATGGCCAGTCTCCAAAATCCATGGGGAATAGGCTTCGGCCATGCCACATTCCAGAATAGGTAAATCAGTGTAGACATTTGTCCTTGCTGAGGGCCTGGCCCACTGCCCAGGCAGCAAAGTTATTTCACTATTTTTTGTACTTACTTTTTGACACTTTGAAAAAAGTAAAACACAAAGAGCCTCATTATCAGATGTGCGGAATGGGTTTAACGGCGCAGGTAATGGTGCCGGCGCCATTAAACCCACTCTGCACTATCATGGGGTTCCCTCGCAGGACCCGATGTGGACGTCTGGTTTATCCAGACGTTCATAGCGGGCCCCGCGAGGGAACCAGGGAGCTAACAACGGGCCCATTATGAGTGGGCCCGTTGTTAGCTCCCTCCCCATTCCCATTGAGCCCTATGGGGGCTGAAATGGGAATGGGGAAGGACCAGGCCCGGAGGCAGCCATGGCGCTTATAGCGCCATGGCTACCTCCAAAGTTGTAATGAGGCCCAAACCATATTTGCGAAAGCATGTTTTCAAGTCCTTGCTGACTCTCCTTGCACATGTTCTCTGCAATCCCATCTAGCACTTTGGGCTGCAGCTGCAAGCAGAATTTTTTTTCCCATTTAAATCTAGGCCTTCGCCCATGTCCCAATAAGTAAATCAGAGCAGGTGATTTGTCCTTGCCGAGGCCTATGCCCACTGTTCTTGCACCAAAGTTATACCACTATTTATTCTACTTACATTTTGACAGTTAGGAAAAATAAAACACATGTCAGATTTGCAAACGTATGCTTTCAGGTCCTTGCTGATGCTCCTCGCGCAGGTTTGTTGCAATCCAGTCCAGCACTTCAGGCTGTAGCCACAAGCAGAATTCTTTTTCCAATTCAAACCTATGGCTTCGGCCATGCCGCACACCCCAATAAGAAAATCGGGGTACACATTTGTCCTTGCTCAGGACCAGGCCCATTGCCCAGGTAACAAAGTTATATCACCATTTTTTGTACTTAAGGGGATGTTCACTCATAAAAGTTATTGTCTCAAAAGATGGGCCATAATAAAAAAAATATACATAAAACATACTTTTAAACAAATTTCCTATGCAAAGTTTTGAGCAAATGAAGTTCAAACTCAAAAATGTCAAGCACTAGGAGGCATCCATTTTGTGAAATGGATGAGCCTCCTGTGCTTGTGTTAAGCGCTGCCCTTGCAGCAATAATGAAGAAAAAGCCACCTACTGGTAGCTTTTGTTTATTACAGCTGGCTGGCTTTTGCTTCATGATTGCCAGAGAGCAGAGAATGCAGTCAGGATCCTGTCTGCTGGTAAGTGCTTTAGATTTTTTAATTTAGATCTAAAATCACTCTAATTATAAATACAACGTTGTTGTATTTAGAATTGCAGTGGCTTTTGCTTTGAGTCTCGCAGGCGGGAGAGACCGGGAGACTCAAAGTGAAAGTACTGGCATTTATAAATACAACATTGTTGTATTTATTATTTCTGTGGTTTTCTTTTTAAGTTTCCTGGGGAAACTAGTTATAACATGCTAGTTATAGTCTGCATGTTTTCCAACTGTAACGTTTATCAAAGCAGTCAGAAATGGCTAAAGATATGCTAGGTACTGGTATGGCATTCATAGGCAGTATTTTCCTACGTATAGTGTACTATTGCGGAACTAACTTAGGCAGTTTTAGATGCATTAATCAGAGCTTACCAACGAGTATGGTACTAGTGCAGGGTTCACAGCGTGTTACGATCTGGCTTTAACTATATCATGGGCACAATTGCACAGTGCAGTACAGAGCACTGTATTTGTAAACAAAGTGTAGTGCAGTACAGAGCAGTTTCAATATGGGCAGGTCAACAGATTTGAAATAGTAAATGCTAAACAGTGTTAACATAGCAATTCCATACAGTTAGGGAACAGTATATCACGCTAATTCAGGAATTCAGGGTAGGAGCAGTATATGTCTGGGCAGTACTTTTTAGAAGCAAAGTAGGCTGGTAATCACATTAGGAATGGGTGTTTGTTCAGGCAGTATGAGATTGACATTGTGAGATACATGCTTTGACTAGGCGATGCTGAGATGTGGTCGCCAATACCGTATCGTTATAACGTATCAGAACATTTGCATGGTATACGGAGAGCGGGGGCTACAAATGGTAGGAGTAGCAACGTTCCGAGTATGCTCTCGGCAATATTGAATGTCATAGGAAGGCTGAATCGTACATTACGAGGTTCTGTGATGGTGGCTTGGTACAGTTAAAGTTCGGGGGAGAAAGGGGGGCAAGGGGAATCTAGCGCAGATAGCGTGGAGACTCACCGGTGAGGGGTTTTGAGTTGGAGTGCGGCTGAAGGCTTGACGGACAGCATGTTGACACTTTAGAAAAAATAAAGCACAGGCCAGATTTGCAAAACCATACTTTGAGGTCCTTTCTGTTGCTCCTTGTGACCTTTTGTTGAAATCCTGTCCAGCACCTCATGCTGTAGCCACAGGCAGAAATTGTTTCCCCATTCAAACCTATCTAGATTTCGAAAGACTTTACCACATAGCCAGTCCGTGTTGTCCATGCCCATTTTAACACCATTGCCGGTCCTGTGTGGTCATGGTCAGTAGCCAGATTGTCTGGGCTATGGCCTTTGGCAATGATCCAGTTAATCTGGCCACTGCCAATAGCCACAGGCTATACCTCAGTCACCAAAGGTATATCACAATTTTTTGTACCTACATTATGACACTTTAAAAAAAATAAAACACTAACACATTTGCAAAACCATGCTTTTGGATCCTGGCCAATACTCCTTGCACGAGTTTGCTGCAAATCCATCTATGTTTTATTTTTTGAAAAGTGTCAAAATGTATGTAAAATAAATAGTCAAATAACTTAGCCCCCACTTGACAAAAATCCATTCAGACTTTGCACAAACACACAAGCATTCACGGCTGAGTCTATAATCTTTCTGATTAGTCAAACAGCAACAATTTTATAAGCTTTTTACATTTTTGGGGACCCCCATCTAATTTTGTCCCCTCTTGGCGAAACAGCACCAAAACTTGCAGAACCATTCAGAGTCAGGTCTAAAATCATATTGCAACATTTCATGCAGTATCATTGAATGGCACCGAAGTTATGAGCCATCCAAAAACTGCTGTTCACTGACCCTCTAATGCAGAAATAATATGCATGGATGTCCCCGAACATCTGAGATGTTTGCAGACTTCGTAAAAGAAAAACTACCAGATTTTTGGCTTTTTATGGCCATATCCCATCCCATCCCCATACCCCTCACCTACCCAGAGATAGTTTCATTAGTTTGACAAGTGCAATGTTGTGTGTTTTTTTACATGTTTTTACCACAATGCCCACAGACTACGGCCGCTGTCCGTGAATCCAACATGGCATCTGTTTCAAAAGTTTTGACGTACCTCAAATTTTTAATTGGCCAATCAGCAAGCATGTATGACGTATGTGAACATCACGCTGCTCTCTGATTAGTCCAGAGGTGTCAGCGGACTCCGAATCAGGTAACGAGTCCACGGACTGGACCCAGATAATTTTTTTGACCTACTTTTTGGAAATGTATTAAAAAACTACTGGACAGATTTACACCAAATTCACATGTTTTGTAAAAATCCATCCAGCGGTTTGGGCTGTAGGCACAAGCAAATATTTTCCCCATTGCATCTGTGAGGATTTCCACACATTTTGGGTCAACCTCTATAACCTTGCCCACTCTGGATGAAACTGTACCAAACTTTGTATAATCCTTACATTCTGGGAAAAAAAGACATTTCTCTTTACCTCTTCCTTCTCCTCCTAACTCACCTGCTAACACAGTAGCCTGACTGATGAGCAGGGCCCTTATGTACCCTCAGGCCCTGACACTCCCACATCTCTCAGCCCAGCCACTGACTATTCACTGCACTTACTTGGCGCTCCCTCCCCAAGGATGTTGCACTTACTTTCTTCATTCTAGCACTTCTCCTTAGCACCATAGCACCTATCCCTTCCCCCTGCACTTGCACGTTCTGAACACTCACAAGGCATAGTATGTATGTCTCCCCTGCCCGTTAGTCTCCCTAGTTGTTTTTATACTATTAATTCAATTATTTATTTTGTTGTAATTCTTTGTCTACCTCCCCTCTCCCTACCCTGTCGCCCTATGGGCGCTTTGAAACAGTTTTGCTAAATGTATAAGCGCCTAACAAATGACCAATAAAAAAAATACAAAAAAGCTAGATATGAAGATTGTGGTGGCCCTATATGTGACTTCATGAAACATATTTAAAAGGGCCTGACATTAAAAATATGATAAAATGCAAAAACAAAATGTCGGAAAACAACGCCACAAGCTTCTTTAAAAACATACAATATGCGCACAACATAAAATCTTTGAATGCCAATCGTATAAAAGCAGAGAAGGTTACATCCGGGCCTCCGTTAAAAGCCATCCAAGAAGGGTTCTCCAAAAGTGCAAGTGCAGTTCAATTCTAATTCATAGTGAAAAGGATGCTATACCTCCGAAGTGCAAATGCATTAAATAATACAATACTGCAAAGGACATGTGCAAACATGCAAAGCTCATTAAAGTGCTAATGCACAGCACCCCGATACTAGGACATGCGCATGCAAACACAGTGATCTAAATAAGCTGCCAGTGCAAAGTGCAATACTGTAACAGACAGCACGTGCCAGTGGGCGCAAAAGATCATAAAGTACACATACAGGGCTGAAATGAAGCAGAAGAACATCAAAATGACATCTTCTAAATAATAAATGCATATAATACTACAAGAAACGTGCAAAAATGCAAAGCTCATTACAATGCCGGCGCCCAATGCCACAGCACTAAAGCATGCATATGTAAGCATAATGACGTGAATAAAGTGCCGATGCAAAGTCTAGACTCATCACTCGAAGCATATCACGGCAGAGGATCCCAGAGTGCCCATGCAGGCCTAGAGTCCTCCAGAAGAGCATCAATGCTATAGATATCGTAAGAAAGTATTACACTAAGAAAGTAAAGCCCCAGAGTGCTCATGCAAATCCCAGTGTGCAGAGCATATCATGCTCACTCACACAAATATATGCAATACATTGTAAAAAGGCACCATATTAACCACAGGCCAAAGTCATTTGAATGAAGAATATATAGGGGGATCACACAGAACCCAACCGAGACCCTTAGTAACACGATGTACAGATTTAAATTCTCTACACAAAACCACAATCCACCAAATAGTGTAAGGGACCAGCAAAGAAGGACATTCACAGAAAGAGACAGTTCCTAACTAAGAGAGAGTGTAGAGGACAATACACAGATCCAGAGATCCAGGAGAAGCCAAAAGAAAAAAAGGAATATTCGATGCTGTTAATCCTTAAATCTCATTCTCCCACAAATGTATAGAAAAAACTCCTCTGTATTTAGTGCCCTAGGGGAGTTACTTTCGCATTCTGTAATATATCTGGTCTCCAGCTGTCTCAAAAGATTCTCTTAATTGCCTCCAAGCATCCTCTCCTCAATGTAAGTGATGACAAAATTAGGGACATTGGCCAGGTCTCCCCCATGTACTTGATCGAAATGCTTGACCACAGGGTAGCTGAAATCCTTTTTCTTGATGGCTCTAATGTGTTGGAGATAGGCACCTTAGCTTCATATGTATATATCTACTTTGCTTAGAGAACAATGTTTTCTTCTTCAACAATGAATTGTATCGCCAAATCCAGGGAACTGCAATGGGCACCACATTTGCCCCATCATATGCAAATCTCTTTATGGGACAATGGGAGAAAACTGTGGTATGGGCCGAAGGAAATGAGACATTTATTGATAAAAATTATTTTGTGGTTACGCTATATAGACGACCTATTCATTGTATGGAACGGTACAGCTCAATCATGGAAAGAGTTTGTGAATTTCCTCAATGTTAATGAATTGAATCTTCAATTCACCGAACAGCATAGCAAGCAATCAATCGTCTTTTTGGATGTGAAGGTCAAGATCATCGACCAAAAAATTGGGTGTGAGTTACATCGTAAAACCACTGGTGCTAACATTCCACTCCACGCAAACAGTGCACACCCAAAGAGTCTTCTATAGAGTATACCATATGGAGAGATCATCCGTATTAGAAGAAACTTCAGTGATGTCAAGGACTATGACCTAGCCAGCAAAATCACGGCCCAGAGCTTTTTGAAACAAAAGTATCCCAAACAGGTGATTGAAAGATCTTACCTAAAGGTCAGAGATATGAATCGACAAACCTTACTAACAACATCTCAAACAAATCTCCAAGCCAGCACTGTCACAGACACCACCAGACTAATATTGACATTTGGAAGCCACTCATCTATCATAAGAAACATTGTAACCAAGTATTGGAAGGTTCTAAAGGTGGACAAAGAACTAGGTAAGATGCTATATGCACGTCCAGACATTACCTTTCGTAAAAGCTTGGCCATATAGGACTTGGTGGTTCAAAGCTATATGGCCCCTGAGGAGGCTTCCTCAGCCCGAAACTGGCTCTCAGGTGGACAAAAGGGTTCTTGTAAGTGTTGCAAATGCAAAGCATGCAAATACACATTTAATTGCAACAGTTACACCCATCCTATTTTGAGAACCCAAATACAAATTGAAAGCAGAATCACCTGCGAGTCAGAATTCGCGGTCTATGTCCTGGAGTGCCCATGCCTGAAATGGTATGTGGGCAGTACTAAGTGGAAATTGAAGATACGAATTTTGCAACACATCAGAGCTATCGTCAATAAGGACCTCGCATATCCCATGGCAAAACATTTTTTGGAGTTTCATGATGGAGATCCGAGTGCTCTTAGGTTCTTTGGTGTCCATAAAATGACCAACAGCCCAAGAGGAGGCGATAAAGAGAAACTTTTATGACAGGAAGAGACTAGATACATCATAGACTTTGAGAGCAAAAACCTGCTAGGCCATAATATAGATGAGGAGCTGTACACCTTCTTGGGAATATAACATGAGTTCATTTGTCTCCCATATTGACACTTAGGGTGTTTATTATGTATAGCAGCTCTTTTAAATGTGGAGGCCGAAATAAGCCCTCAGACCTGCCCGAGGTAGTATTTTGCTCGTTTAAATTACTAGGAAAAATCTTCAGCTTCCTCCTTGAATTTTCATATTGATGATGATTTTTTCTTCTCTCATTATATATATTCTTTTCACTCTCTTTTGGCCCTTCCTTCCTTCTTGGTAATATGTGGGAGATTTTCAGTCTTTTTAAACTCTTTATTCTTTTTCCCTATATGACACTGATTTGTATAGGTTATAACTGAACATCAAAATGGAGATGTGCTCCTATATTGCGCACTGTGCCACTTAGAATTTTATCTATTTTTGTAACATGGAGTTCTGACTATTGCCAAGCAAGCCCAACTCTGAACATGAATAGAATTATGGTGATGCTGTGATATGTAGGGATAGTGGTTTTAGAGAAGCACTTGCACTTTATTAATGATGAATAATCATCATACTTTGCTGCTATGATGTTTTGCACTATGCATTAGCACTTTATTATGTTGATATTAAGCATCAGCACTTGATTGCAAAATTGTTCCTACATACACAGAACTGCAAAAATGTTATATCATTCCTTGATGTTTTCGAATTGAGGTCGGATTTAGAATCAGACAAAATTTTATCTTATTTATGCGTATATATTTTCTGCATATAGCGTCACTAAGATGCTAATTCCATGCTCATTGCCGGTATGGACATTGTTGGCAACATTGGAAATACAAAATTTACAAGTAATTGTTAAAGTACAACAAAATGCACTTTGAGAATATTCATCCTCTTTCATTAATGAAATGTAATAGATGTCGGAACGACTGAGTATACAGACATGTTACTTTTATATATATGCACTTTGCACTTTATAAGATGGCCGAACGCAAATGTAGAGGCAGTACATCTCTGTAAGTTACCTTGTTGATGTTTACTAATGTGTCATGGGTTAAAGGAGCTCCCATAACAGGTTGGAGCTACTGTGAACAAGCCACAGGAGTGTGGTGAAACGCGTTAGTCAGCCTCCTCGCCACTGGGAAGCTGTTTCTTATTGTTAGATTTATCTAAATAAAACTTGAACTTTTTAAAAGCCAAACTGGTTGCTGTGTAGCCGTCCTCTGTTGGATCCCTCTGAGTGAACAGTTCTGGTGAGCAACTGTTGCTGGACATTTTGGATTTTCGTCTGTTGATGGGAGTGCAGCTTACAAAAGTAAACAAGACTTTGCGGTCTTGATTCGCTTTCATTTGCATATATTTAAATGTACTTCTTTTGTCTCAGCACCCTTAACGTGATCAAGCGGTTAGCTTTGCCGCGAAATGCGTTGTTGTCCGCTCACTTTCTCTTTTGTCCATGGCATTTCATTAAAAGAATATTTTGGACGTTTGAAGGACTGCTGGTCTTTTGTAACTCTGGGTCCAGTGTGGAATCACCACGTGGGTTTGTTTTCTGGAGTGCACGCCGAAAGCTTTATACTGTGGTATGAGGCAACTTTATATATATATATATATATATATATATATATATATATATATATATATATATATATATATATATATATATATTCAGTGAAATAAACTTTGTTAAAGGGACGTTATGGTTCCAAGTAAAACCGAAAAACCCTTGAAATTCGCCAGTTATGGTAAGCTAAGCAACCATAAATCGCGCCACCACCGTGCACTGCTAAAACTAAGACCCAGGACATAAAAGATGACATCACAAATGTCATTGATGACATCACTGATGACATCACATGTCTGGCTCACTATTTTTTCTTTTGCTGACATATCTAGGCCACATGGTCTTCTTCAGTAACAGTCAGAAACTAAGAATTTTATTTTATTTGTAGACATATCCTTCTAGTAGGTTCTTACAGTAATTCCCTTAGAGTACAGTCACATCATATGAAACATATACATATGGGAAAACACAAGCTTGAAAGACAGCAATCCTTTTTGTGCATAAAGATAATCACTAGACTTATGAGCACTTTCTGATAGTTCTGTTGTTTTTTTTTATGGCTGTACTTTCCCTGTATATGGTCATATTTGTATACATTGTACTCACACTACTTTCCTTAGAGTCCAATCACATCAAGTGATACATATACATAGGGTAAATAGCAGCTTTGAAACAGAGCAATCATTTATTTGCATGAAACTAATCAGTTAAGTTATGAATTGTTTCTGCTACTATTTGTGCTTTTTTGCTAACTTCACTTTCCCTGTATATACCCATATTGGTATGTGTTCTTGTGTCTTTGTGTTTTGTCTATAGTAATGCAATTATGTAATACATTGGTTTTATTAGCTACTTATTACATATTTCACAGTACACAAAAATCTATTAAGAAAACAATTATCATTTCATTATTCAACATATTAACATTACGAATATCATACCTTCATCTTGTACGCTGCACACAATGTTATGTTTCTGTATGAGTAGCTTAGTATACTAGATAGAACCCCATAATAGGATGCTATTTATATAAATGCATCGTTCAATGCACTTATTAGGGTATATTTCTTGCAATGATTCTTGACACTTTTTTCGCAATATAATAAGAATCCCTTCTACACATATTTCATGAGAAGTACATACACATGTGATGCCCTGGGTGTTAGTCTTAGCAGTGCACTGTGGTGGCGCGAGTTATAGTTGCTTAGCTTACCATAACTGGCGAATTTCAAGGGTTTTTCGGTTTTACTTGGAACCATAACGTCCCTTTAACAAAGTTTTTTTCACTGAATTTCATAGGTTTTTAGTAGCGCAATTTAACCATAACGTCCCTTTAATAAAGTTTTTTTCACTGAATTTCATAGGTTATTAGTAGCACAACTTAACCATAACGTCCCTTTAACAAAGTTTTTTCACTGAATTTCATAGTTTTTTAGTAGCACAACTTAACAATAATGACTTTGACTTTATATACATGTCATATGGAACTGACTAGATCTCTTCTTATGAACTTGATGTCCCCGAACTTATTTAATGACAGTACCACTACCTAAAAACTGTGGGGGGGGGGGTGGTGGGGTATGTTTGATTGTTATATCATAATATAGGAACATTTAACAAATTCAAAAAGCAGCACACAAACACATTGTATATAGTAATACATATGAAATGTAACCCATATATGTAACACACTAACCATTCATTTAAATACAATATGTTCTGAAATGGAATATACCACAAGAAGATAAATTGGCTTCCAACATAATTACCTCACAGACACAACAGAACTGAGAACAAGACCAGACCCACTGAATACATAGGACTTATCTTACCAGAAATAGTAAGTGTACTTCATTTTACTCATATATTTATAAACTTGCTGTATTAGATTAAAAAATATATTATCTTCTTTTTTTTTTTTCTCACAGAAATGTCTAGTACTCTGGAGTGGCTAGAGGACAATTTCCCACATGAAGAAATGTCACAAGATAGTGAAACTTATGGTAAACACTTTATAATATAAACCATTTATTTATTATTTTTTTAATAAACATTTAACATATATATTATTTTTTTGTACAGAGCATACCAGAATAGAAAAAAACTTCAGAAAACCCTGTTATGGATAACAGTCTTCACAATATAGAAGGAAAAATGGATGTATTGTTGGCTAATTTTAATAATTTAAAAACTTTTGTAGAAAATCATTTCAAACCAAAAGCCTCGTACCATTGCCCCACATGTACTTGTCCCTCCTCACCATATCCCAGTCAATTATCCCCAAACCCTCTCCATAATCCAAAATGTTTTGATGAGATTTCCATCCCTTCTTCACCTAATACCAATCATGTTGAAACCCCAAATTCTCCTGTTTTTGTTTCTGTTTCTGCCTCACCTTCTCTGTCATAAATTATTAATATATGTTAAATAAAGTTTAATTTTTATATTGTATTGTGAATAGTTTCAATTTTTATATTGTATTGTGAATGGAATCACACTACGAGCACAGAACCATATTTTAATGAAGAAGCGTACAAACAAAAGCAAACAAATACAATTGCCATAAATAGCAGTGGTCGAGGTTATGGAAAAGTGAATAATACCATAATGGAACAAGAAGTACTCCTTACAAAAATATGCCCTGAAAACTTAGAATTACCCCTCCATTCAACTGAATCAGAACGTCTAGTGTACAAATGGCCATGCACGTCAATGTGTAACATTCCCAAACAATGTTTCAAATCTTTACGCCAATTCCTCAATATGTAAAAAGCAAAGACAAAATCAAAATTAAATTACTGCAAAATATAGATACCTGTCCATTGCGCAAGTACACAGGACTACAAGGACATTCATTGGCCTGCATTACAGGACCTACTTGTAAAACCACTTTCCATGATATCAAAAGGATATCAACACATCATTCAACTATAAGAAATCTAGTCTATAAACTGTACTATGCTAAAAGTCCTGCTTTAGCACTAGCAAAGTTAAATAACATCCTTCTACATGGTACAGCAAAAGACCAACTTGAAGAAATTCACTATATCCAGAAAAAATATTTTGGAAGTGAAAGCCATTTACAGAATGAAATAGCTTTAAACCAATTAAGCAACAATTCTACACATGGCAACCTTTTGCTAAACAGATACAAAAAAGAAATACTAAAATTTAAAAGTACATCAGCTGAAGTACCAAACCATGTAAGTTTGTTGCCGTAGAATTTTTTATAAAAGTAACACAAAAACTGTGGACCTATCATACAAAATAGAAGACAGTGAAGATTCTAAATGGTTTGAATTAGCTCTCTACCTTGTAGCAGAAAACAAATATGAAATAACTGAGCCCTTAATACTTTGCAGTTATTGCACTACAAAACTTGACAACAACCAAACTCCTTCACGTTCTATCACAAATAATTTGGAATTATACCCAGTACCAAAACCTCTACAACAACTTAATTTATATGAGAGCATCATAATTCAAACAGTACACCCATTTCAAGCAATAATACGCCTTCAACCAAAAACAGCAAAATTACCTCCCTCTGAATTGGTAAAAGGCATTCGTGGAAAAGTAATTTATTTACCATTAAATCTAAAAGAAAATGTGCATACTCTAGGAGTGCAACGTCCAATGCAGCAATCTTTAATTATATTAGTAAATGGAGTACCTACAAAAGACAAAAAAATATGGCAACAGCTGGTAGATTTATATAAAGTTAGACAAGCCTTCCAATATCTTAAAGAGAATAATGAATATTACAAAGAAATTAATATTGAAGAAAACTTGAAAGATACAACTGAAATAATTCAAGAAACACAAGAAGCTGGTCAATTTGAGCTACTAGATCCTGCTACAATATCAAATACTTTAGACCATTATACAATTCATCCTTTGCACTGTAATGACACCATACAAGATACTCTTTGAAAGTGAACTAGCAACTTTATGTTACGGAGCTGCACACATATTAAAATCAGGATCACACTTTCAAAATATGACAGCTACACAATTATTAGAGAAAGTGCAACAAAAGGATGAGGTTTTACAATCAAATATTACAAATCTATTAGCAAATATGCGTGGTACTAAAGAGTACTGGTTTCAACGTCATGCAGATGTACGTTGTATGATCAGAAACCTTGGCCCACCCACTTGGTTTGTTACATTAAGTTGTGCAGAATATTCATGGGAAGATTTACATGATTTCCTACGCATATCAAATAAAAACAAAACAAACATAGATATTCTAACACCTGGAGAACTTTGTTCTTTGGATCCTGTTAATGTTTCAAGATATTTTCACCATCGCTTCATTGATATGCTACATTTTATTTGTAATAAAACTGTTCCTCCCCTTGGAGAAGTGCAACACTTCTTTTGGAGAAAAGAATACCAAGCCAGAGGAGCACCACATATCCACATGTTTTTATGGATTAAAGATGCTCCTAAATTTGGTCAAGACAGTGATGCCACTGTTTTACAGTTTATTGAAAAATATGTCACTTGTGAAATTCCATCAGAAGCCACAAATAGTGATCTTCGTGCACAAATTTTACAATTTCAAAGACACAAATGTGGAAAATATTGTCGTCGCAAATACAAAAACAAAGGCAAATACTACAACAAATGCCGATTTGGATTCCCTAGACCAGTTACAAATACAGGTCAAGTAAACAACCTCATGTCTTCAGTTAGACATAGTGTTAAAGGTAAGTCACCTAAAAATACATATTACATAAAAAGAAAAGAAGAAGAAAAATATATCAATGATTATAATGCAATCATTGCCCACTTATGGAATGCAAACATAGATGTACAGTACATTGCAGCCAATTCTACTGCAGTTGCACAATATGTCACATCATACTTAACCAAAGCAGAAAAGACAGAGCTCCAAGACCTCTGGAATGACCTGTCATCAGATAAAACAATATCTCAGAAATTATACCGCTTGGGCATAAAAATGCTCACCCATAGAGAATGTGGATCTTATGAAACAGCTGATAATTTAACTGGTACTTCATTGTATGGTAAATCTGAAAATATAGTATGGCTAAGTCTTGGTCCAGCTAAATCTAGAAAAAGAGTTCTAAAATCATATGAAGATATAGAAACAATAGCCAAACATGATCCCAACAGCCAAGATATTTTGAAAAACAATTTATTGGACACATACTACCCAAACAGAAGTAATACTTTGGAAAACATGTGTCTATACCAAATAGCCCAAAACTACACAAACAAAAATAATATGAAACTTGATGAAAAAAAAGGTAAATATAGAGTGACAGACTGTGAAGGCAGCTTAGTTAAACTCACTAAACCAAATTTAATTAATCATATCGAATTGTCATTGAAGACTCCTCAACATAAAGAAGTATATTACATGTCCCTGCTACAACTCTTCAAACCATGGAGAAAAGAAGAACAATTACTAGATAACTATGACTCATATGAGGATGCTTTCAAAGCCAATGAAAGCACTATAACTGATGTAAACTTTACACAGTACAAAACAATGTTGCACAATGAACAGCAACATGAAGAAGAACTCCAAGCCCAACTAGATAAGGATACTCCTGGCAGTAGTCAACCTTCTGTAACAGGAAGCCAAGAACCACTGGGAGAACCACTAATAACAAATGAGGCAGAATTAGCTATGATAGAAGTAGAAAACACCATGTGTCAGTATGAAAATAAGGAAGACTTAACTATACTACAATCAAAACTAAAGAATGAGCAAAGTAGCATTTTTCAAGAAGTAACAAAACAAATTGCACATGGTGTAAAACATGAAAATAAAGAATGTTCCTGCCATAATTATAAACCTATACTACTGTACGTCAGTGGTGAAGCTGGTTCTGGCAAAACATTCCTAATCAAAATCATTAGTAAGTTCCTTCAACAATTGACAAACAACAAACTGTCAGCTGTTGTCACTGCCCCCACAGGTTTAGCTGCCTACAACATATGTGGTGTTACATTACACCGATTACTACTATTACCAGTAGAACACCAGAACAAATTAGACTATTACAAACTTTCTGCAGAAGCTGCAATGGAATTACGCAGAGTATTGCAACAAATGAAAATGCTACTAATAGATGAAGTGAGCATGGTCTCCAACCTGATGTTAGCTTTGATTCACCTCAGATTACAAGAAGTACTCAAAACAGACTATGAAGAGCTCTTTGCAGGAAAACACATTATTGTTTTTGGAGATCTGCTTCAATTAACACCAGTAAAAGGTGAACCTATTTTTAAAACATTAGGGCACAAACTCTGCCGTAAAACTGTTGGCAGCATTGGAAATGTCAACCTTTGGCAACATTTCCAACAAAGAGAATTAACAGAAAACATGCGCCAATCTGCAGATCTAACTTATGCCAACATTTTAAAAAGTTTGAGAGTTGGTATACTTTCTAAAGAAGCAGAAGCAACATTGAAAACCTGCCACATTAATGCACTTTATGGCGATAATGCATGTGCTACAGATGTTATGGAACAATTAGCCCACAAAAATGTCAATTGTATGGCCTTAATGCCAACTCTTGCAAGCTGTCTCAAATTCAATGAAATAATGTTAAGTAAAGAAATGCAACCAATAATGGAAATTAGCGCCACAGACAAACTAGATGTACATGGTATGACACTACCCATGTGTGACCAAGCCACAACAAGACTAAATCATTTAGAAAAATCAATCTCAAACAGCAGGCTTAGAAAAGATTTTAAAATTATCCTTAAATTGCAGAGTAATGCTTAAACGTAACCTTGACGTGGACCAAGGACTAGTTAATGGAGCACTGGGTACAGTTGTTGGCTTTCAAACATACCCACGTGACAACAAAATTCAGTTTGTCAATATACTCTTTGACAAACTTTCAGAAGTAAAACGGATAGGACGCTCAACAGCTAGATTCCTTCTCTTCAAAGATATGTATGTACGCAGAGAACAATTTTCTCTAACTCTTGCAAACGCAGTCACGATTCATAAATCACAAGGTCTTACCCTAGACAAAGCAATGATAGATATTGGTAACACAGTATTTAAAGAAGGCATGAGCTACGTAGCACTATCACGCTTACGTACACTTGACGGTCTATTTCTAATCAACTTTGATGCAAGTAAAGTAAACGCTGATATTCCTTGCATTTTAGAATATAATAGACTTCGCTCACTATACACTCCCCATCTAAACACATATTCTGTTCCACAAAAACTAAAACGTTGTAAAAGAAAACTAAATCAAACATAAATGCAACAGGACGTCACTGCAAATCCTCCAAAGAGAGTAAAAGAAACTAATACTTCATCAAGTACCACAAACAAAAAATAATCAATTAGAGAAAGTAAACCAGGTACTTCTTTAAAGAAGGAAGACAAACTCCAAAAAAAGCAGTTAGATACAGAACTACCTGGACCATTTAAATTCTCAAATATAGTTGGTGTAAGTTGCTATGCAAATGTAGCAATGAATATTCTATTTCAATTACCACCAATTGTTGACAACATTTACTTACACAGTACAGACCCATTGTGTTTGCAAATGTTAGTACTTCACAGAAATTCAGCAAACAATCCTGACAACACAATAAGTGTTTTTGGAATAAGACGACAATTGGACTACTGTGCTGGAATGGTGAAATTCACCATAAACTCACAAGAAGTTCCACAAGAATTTCTAATGTACTTACTACAAGTACTGGAAAACAAAAACATACCTATAAATGAAATCTTTCAGATTTCATACATGTGGAAACATACATGCACTCTCTGCAACAATGTGACACAAGAAGAAATCCCCAATGAACGCTTCATATATATATCAATACCAAATTGTGAATCCATTCCATTTCAGCAACTTGTACAAAATGCAAACCATGGTAGAATATGCTCTACCTGCAATTCAGATAATCGCTCCACGTTAGTAATACAAACACATAGTAAATACGTAATACTAATGCTTCTACGTTACAATGCAGATGGTACCAAAAACAACTGCAAGCTGACTGGATTCACACATGGTCAAATATCACTTGGTAAGAAAACCTTCACAACAATAGGTATAATCTACCACGCGGGAGCCACAACCAATTCAGGGCACTACACTGCATATATAAAAAAGAAATGTGGATGGTTTGAATGTAATGATAGTACCATTACTCTAAAGCAGAGATTACCAGCAAATCTTACAAACGCTTATTTGATGTTCTTAAAACCAAAATTTGATAAATAAACTGTATTTAAACCTTTAAGTAAATTTGTGTTAAAAAAATATAAACTGTTAGAATACTCCAAAAGCTATCCAACTGCTCAAAGATTCTACAACAACTAATCAGATAAATGAATACTACTAAATTAGACCAAAACATACACAGTTAGAATACGCCAATCGGTATCTAACTGTCCCAAAATTATAAATTTGTGTTAAAATAATATAAACTGTTAGAATACTCCAAAAGCTATCTAACAGCTCAAAGATTCTACAACAACTAATCAGATAAATGAATACCACTAAATTAGGCCAAAAATGCACAGTTAGAATACACCAATTGGTATCTAACTGTCCCAAAATTTAACAATATCCAAATAGATAAATCAAAACCACTAAAATATATTAAAAAAATAGACAGTTAGAATACGCCAATTGGTATCTAACTGCTCCAAAATTTTATAATATCAAAACAAATGAAGAATCTGTTACTGCTCCAAAAAAAATACAACAAAGCAAAGTATAAAGCATTAGCCAGAAACAAGTGAACACTGAAAACAAACAAACAAATAAACTGTAGCATAACAGAAAAAGGTTTTTTTTTTTAATCCAACATGGATTTTTTTTCTCCCACAGACCCAATGATTTTAGCAACAAATACAGAAACTGAGCAAATTGCACAGTACTCTGATTTGTACTCTACTAAATATGAGGGTCGAAAAAAAATAAAAGTATATTGCTTATACAATGTAATAAGTCATTACAAAATACTAATACTAACATGCAATTTTCTTTTATCACAGAAATGAAGAAGAAAAACATGGACTCCCATTACTAGACCAAACAGTAAGTATACAATAATAAGGACAACCATAGCAGCATATCACATCCATAGTATCTAATACCTTTGTTCCTTATACATTTGTTTTTCACCCAAAGTTATAAGCAAATATGAATGTGATATGCTGCGGTGGTTGTTGCCAGGGCATAGAGTCTTGGATGCATGGCCAAATGGCCATGCACCCAAGACTCTATGCCCTGGCAACAACCACCGCAGCATATCACATCCATAGAGTCAAACATTTCAACTATGATCTATGGGAAACTTTTAATGTCCGCGAACAATGTGAGTGTTCTTAGAACACTTTGAACTTGCCAGCGAACAATACGGACACCGTTTTCAAGACACCCCCTACGAACATTTCAGAACAACGCGATAGTTTTTAGAACACTTTCAACTTAACAACGAACAATACGGACAGCGTCCTAAGGACACCCCCTACGAACATTCCAGGACACCGGGAGTGTTCTCAAAAACGTCTTCAGAACACCCCCATTTTGTTTATTTGCGAACATTTCAGGACACCGCGGGTGTTCTTAGAACACATTCAACTTGACAGAGAACAATACGGACAGCGTCCTCAGGACACCCCCTACGAACACTCCCCGGACACCGCGAGTGTTCTTAGAAGCGTCTTCAGAACACCACCATCTTGTTTATTTGCGAACATTTCAGGACACCGCAAGTGTTCTTAGGACACATTCAACTTAACAGAGAACAATACGGACAGCGTCCTCAGGACACCCCCTATGAACACTCCCCGGACACCGTGAGTGTTCTTAGAAGCGTCTTCAGAACACCCCCATTTTGTTTATTTGCGAACATTTCAGGACACCGCGAGTGTTCTTAGGACACATTCAACTTGACAGAGAACAATACGGACAGCGTCCTCAGGACACCCCCTACGAACACTCCCCGGACACCGTGAGTGTTCTTAGAAGCGTCTTCAGAACACCCCCATTTTGTTTATTTGCGAAGATTTCAGGACACCGCGGGTGTTCTTAGAACACATTCAACTTGACAGAGAACAATACGGACAGCGTCCTCAGGACACCCCCTACGAACATTCCAGGACACCAGGAGTGTTCTTAGAAGCTTCTTCAGAACACCACCATCTTGTTTATTTGCGAACATTTCAGGACATCGCAAGTGTTCTTAGGACACATTCAACTTGACAGAGAACAATACGGACAGCGTCCTCAGGACACCCCCTACGAACATTCCAGGACACCGGGAGTGTTCTTAAAAGCGTCTTCAGAACACCACCATCTTGTTTATTTGCGAACATTTCAGGACACCGCGAGTGTTCTTAGGACACATTCAACTTGACAGAGAACAATACGGACAGCGTCCTCAGGACACCCCCTACGAACACTCCCCGGACACCGCGAGTGTTCTTAGAAGCGTCTTCAGAACACCCCCATTTTGTTTATTTGCGAACATTTCAGGACACCGCGAGTGTTCTTAGGACACATTCAACTTAACAGAGAACAATACGGACAGCGTCCTCAGGACACCCCCTATGAACACTCCCCGGACACCGTGAGTGTTCTTAGAAGCGTCTTCAGAACACCCCCATTTTGTTTATTTGCGAACATTTCAGGACACCGCGAGTGTTCTTAAGACACATTCAACTTGACAGAGAACAATACGGACAGCGTCCTCAGGACACCCCCTACGAACACTCCCCGGACACTGTGAGTGTTCTTAGAAGCGTCTTCAGAACACCCCCGTTTTGTTTATTTGCGAAGATTTCAGGACACCGCGGGTGTTCTTAGAACACATTCAACTTGACAGAGAACAATACGGACAGCGTCCTCAGGACACCCCCTACGAACATTTCAGGACACCGCGAGTGTTCTCAAAAACGTCTTCAGAACACCCCCATTTTGTTTATTTGCGAACATTTTAGGACACCGCGGGTGTTCTTAGAACACATTCAACTTGACAGAGAACAATACGGACAGCGTCCTCAGGAAACCCCCTACGAACACTCCCCGGACACCGTGAGTGTTCTTAGAACAGTTTCACTTTGCTTGCGAACAAAACGGACACATATTGAGTCCTTAGAACACCCCCTAGTTAGTTTATTTAGAACATTTCAGAACACCCGTGATGTCCGCAAACAAATCGAACACAAAAAGAACATCTAACACATAAAAAACACAACTTTCATCCTATCTCATACACTCCCACCCTCCCCAAACACTCCTACACACAACACACTCTACAAAATACACATTTTGAACAAAGTTTCACCGCGCTGTCGGCGGACGTCCGCGAATCCAAGATGGCGGGCGCTACCGAAAAATCTGACGCGCTCCACGCCGTCCAATCAGCGAACACGTTGCATGTCCGCGAACATCACGCAAGACGATTGGCCAATCAGGACACTGTCCGCGGAACGAACAGGGAAGTGTGTCCACGAACCGAACACAGATATCACTAATTTTTCTTGACCTACTTTTTGGTCATTTTAAAAAAAACTACTGGACGGATTTTCACCAAATTTGCAAAAGCACGCTTTCGGGACCACGCCGCTGCTCCTGGTCCAAATTTGGTGGAAATCCATCCAGCGGTTTGGGCTGTAGGCGCGAGCAAAAATGTTTTCCCATTCACTCTATGGAGAGTGAGTATAATGTATACAAATATGAGCATATAGAGGGAAGGTAGAGTAATAAAAATAAAACTATGAGAAAGTGCTGATAACCATAATGATTATCTTCATGCACAGAAAGGATTGCTCTCTTTCAAGCCTGTATATTCCGCTATGTTTCATATGATGAGACTGGACCCTAAGTCTACAAATATAGTACCTTTTCAATTTTTACTTCCTGACTGTTACTGAAGAAAACTATGTGGCTTCGATATGTCAGTAAAGGATAAAAAGGGAGAGCCAGCCATGTGATGTCATCAGTGATGTCATCAATGACATTTGTGATGTCATCTTTGATGTCCTGGGTGTTAGTGTTAGCAGTGCACGGTGGCGCGAGTTATGGTTGCTTATGTTACCATAACTGCTGAATTTCACGGGTTTTTCGGTTTTACTTTCAGCCATAACGTCCCTTTAACAAAGTTTTTTCACTGAATTTCATAGGTTTTTAGTGCACAACTTAACCATAATATCCCTGACTTCATATACATGTAACATAGAACATACTAACCCCCTCGTAGTGATTTTCATGTCCGCGGACTACCGCCATGTCTGCGGACACATCGAAAATCTGAGCGTGCTGAATGTAAATTTAAATAGTGTGCCCCATTTCCCCTTTGAAGTTAGCTCTGAAAAAAGGCGTTTATTTTTTTTTTTTTTTACAGATGCTTGACAGACACCTGTTATTTTGTATTTTTTTTCTTGTTTTTTTTTCTTACTTTACTCCTAAAATCTTCACATAACCTTCTCCAAAGCAACCCTTACATTCCAAAATAGAAAGGCATTTCCCGTAAAAGATAAAGAAATGCCATCTTCTTCAAAATTAACAGCATTACTGGCATCAATATTCTCATTGTTACAGAAGAACATACCAGCTCTAAGCTTGAAGGCACACATGCCTCGGTTGATGACACACCTAGCAATATTTTGCTGAGGACAAAAAACTGAACTATTGTCCCATATTGCCCTAGGTAGTAATCCAGAAAAAATTACTTTTGCATTTGGAATGATCTTCATTACTGCTTGAACCAAGCGTTCCAAATCAGCCAACAAAGTAGGGGCACTGACTTTGCCCAAATGGAAAGCACCATAGTGCAAAACTACCACATGCGGACTGTTCATCGTGGCCATATCCTCACAAACTTGTACAATTCCCTGTACATTGCAATAAGGCACACTGCTCCACACCACCTCCACTCCTTTCACATCAAAGTTCTTTGCAACATGCCTGCATTCAGCGTACTGCTGTAAACCATCCACAAACATATCTCCGAGCACCAACATCCTGACTTTCTCCACTTCTGCCATCTTCACCACACACAGTCTCTTTCAACACAAATCCACAACCTCGATATCTGATTGGCTGATCCGTACAGTCTTCTTTCCATGTTGGATTTCCTGGAAAAACCCGGATGTAGCATGCCCTGTCCACGAACAGCCGCGGTATCCGCGGACAGCGTCCACTTTACTCTCTGTGCCATTCTCTCATTGCATACAGCTAAGCAATCACACAAAACAAATAACGTCCTCAGAACAACCCCATTTTGTGTTTTTTCGAACATTTCAGGACAATTATTATTTCATTATTCAACATATTAACATTACACATATTATACTTTCATCTTGTACTCTGCACACAATGCTATGTTTCTCCATTAGTAGCTCAGTATACTAGATAGAATCCCATAATACAATGCTATTTATATCAATGCATCGTTCAAAGCACTAATAACGGTATGATATTTATTGCAATATCCTTGACACTTTTTTTGCAACATTATAATAAAAATCCCTAGTACACAAATTCCATGAAAAGTACATACACACGTGATGTCATCAGTGATTTCCTCAATGACATTTGTGATGTCATCTTTGATGTCCTGGGTGTTAGTCTTAGCAGTGCACGGTGGTGGCGCCAGTTATTTTTCAAAGCTTACCATAACTTGCGATTTTCAGGGGTCTTTCGGCTGTACTTAGAACCATTGCGTCCTTTAAACAAACTTTTTTTAATATCACGCAAACAATATAGAAACATGGCGTGCAAAAACCAACTTCTACAGATTGCTTTACACAGAATGTTGCAAAGTAAGAATTTATGCTCGTTCACAGTGAAGGTCAGCTGCTTCCACAACTTCTACAGATGGCTTTACACAGAATGTTGCAAAGTAAGAATTTATGCTCGTTCACAGTGAAGGTCAGCTGCTTCCATTTTTTTCTCGGGCCCCAGAAAGGCTCACGAAGCGGACTATAAGGTTGTACTGTGTTTTGACCTTGACAGACAGAGATTGTGATGAAAGACTTCTCTTGAAGGAGTGTTTCTAAAACATAAGTGAAGATAAAGATGACATTTCTGAAACAAAACCACTTTTATATATTATATCACTATGCTAAAGATCGTTGGCACACGCGGAGCCGTATTTTGGGACTGCACCACTCGTAGACAATAGAAATTGCAATTGTAATGTAAGTAACCCTTTAGATTACTTTATACCAAATATAATTACAATAGCGTAGCATTAAAGACCGCTCAAGTTGAACTTGTTCCTTGAAAGTGGCATGTTTTCTACCGCGCACTATCACCGCCGAATTGATCCCCTGTCGTTTAGAGGGCTCTGAAAAAGGCAGACGACACAGGGTGGGTTAATAGAAATAATTTAACTGGTCTATAGGCGGTCAAGCGCTCTACTCGCTGTGCCACTTCACTGTAGCCTGTCAAGTGGCACAGCGAGTACAGCGCTCGCTTTGACATCCGTGCACAGCTTGCTAACGCAAGTTTGAATCCCGGCAAGGCCAAACTCAGCCTTTCATCCTTCCGTGGTCGATAAATGAGCACCACACACCGTGGTTAATAATAAGCACCGCTTAGATACCTCACGGTTCTTAGCGCTATATGAATGGGAAAATATTATTATTTTATTATTAACATACTCTGTTGCACTATCTTCAATAGCAAATATTTTCACGCCCTAATAAATAAAATGATTGATTTTTAATGAAGATCGGCTGGTGAGACTAATTTATGTTTTTTAAAACAGGTATGTGGCTCCATTTTGCCTATGTCACGATTTACAGACTCCAGCGGATGGGGTCTTCAACTGCCAGGTGCAGGTCCAAATATGCAACTTCATGACCCTCACCATTTTATGGGACAATCGCCAAGGACCAATATGCCCTTACGCAGTACTAGCGGCTACAAACAACATACCAACCAATAGGGTGGTCTAATGGCTCGTTGTTGGAGCAACCTTCTGATTATCAGAGCGACCATTTACTGCTTTTATCATAAACCAACAGCCTATCTACCGCAAAACCGCAAAGGAACAACGCGTGGCTCCAAATAAACTTTTGCTGATCGACAACAGAGACAATAGCAAATCGCTGAATATTCACTAAACATTTCATGTGAAATAAATGTACTTTACCAAATGGACAATCCTGCTGTTTACTTTTAAACCACAGTTTCATATTCCGAATTGTGGCGCACTGAGTTGTAAGCTGATATAACACTCTCTGTACCGGAAAGGAACATTGCATGTCTCAACATGAACTTTTGCGGATTGACAACAAAGACAAATGCAAATTGCTGAATATTCTCTAAACATTTGATGTCAAATAAATGTACTTTACAACATTTACAATCTTGCTGTTTGCTTTTAAATCACAGTTTCATATTCCGAATTGTGGCGCGCAGTGTTGTGACATAATGTGTGTTGTCTTCCGGGTTCTGTGTAAAGTCGCGTAGTACTGGAGACGACTGGGCGCGTTTGATTACGCACCCTGTAACGTCACGGAGAGAGGCGGGGAATATGAATGCTTTGATAATATCAGGCTTAGGGGCGGGAGATATGATTTAGTGTCGCAAAAGCAAGTCAGCCAGGTCAATAGCGCCAGTCATAGGATTATCACATAATGTCGGCGCACACCAGCCGGATTTATCGTTTCTTTAGTGGACAAAAAGTCGGTTGACGCCCCTAGGAAATTGTACTATTAGCGGACAAAAGGAGTGCTCTTAAAACACTTTCACCCTGACAACGAACAATACAAACAACGTTCTCAGAACACCCCCATTTTGTGTAATTGCAACCATTTCGGGACACAGCAAGTGTTCTTAGAACACATTCAACTAGACACATTACAATACAGACAGAGTCCTGAGGACACCCCCACTTTGTGTATTTACGAACAATTAAGTACACCGCGAGTGTTCATAGCTCATTTTTATCTTCCTTGCGAACAAAAATGACACATACTCCGTCCTCTAAACACCCCACCATTTAGTTTATTTACAAAATGTCAGAACAGCCGTGTTCTCCGCGGATAAATCGAACGCAACAAAAACGTCTAGCACATAAAAAAACAAAACATTGAACCTATCTCATACTCCCCCACCCTCCCCAAACACTCTTACACACCAACACACGGCACTAAATACAATTTTTTATCACGTTTCACTGCGCTGTACG
Organism: Ambystoma mexicanum; assembly: GCF_040938575.1. Lineage (NCBI taxonomy): Eukaryota > Metazoa > Chordata > Amphibia > Caudata > Ambystomatidae > Ambystoma > Ambystoma mexicanum. The sequence goes on from NC_090936.1 coordinate 255,154,010, forward strand.
CGGTCGACTGCGAATACAAGATGGCGGGCGCCACAGAAAATCTGACGCGCTCCACGCCCCTCGCCGTCCAATCAGCGAACACGTCGCATGTCCGCGGACATGACGCAAGGCCATGGGCCAATCGGGGTGCTGTCCGCGGAGCGAACAGGGAAGTCCGTCCGCGAAGCGAACACAGATATCACTAATTTTTTTGCCTTACATTTTGGTCATTTTTAAAAAAACTACTGGACGGATTTACACCAAATTTACAAAAGCACGCTTTTGGGACCAGGCCGCCGCTCCTGCCGCAAATTTGGTGTAAATCCGTCCAGCGGTTTGAGCTGTAGCCGTGCGCAAAGTTTTTTCCCATTCAGTCTATGGGAAAAAAAAAAGTTTTGGGACCCCCCCTATAACTTTTCCCCCCCTGTACGAATCCTCACCAAACTTTGCAAAAAAATTCAGAGTGACCCAACTACTTTTTTTGCAAGGTTTGGTGAGGATCCGTCCAGGGAGAGCGAAGTTATAAGCCGCCCAAAAAGTGCTCTTCCTATGGAAACAGCAACTTAACCATAACTACATGGCCACTACCGTGGCCATGTAATATATATATATATATATATATATATATATATATATATATATATATATATATATATATATATATATATATATATATATATATATATATATATATGTCAGTATTAAGCACGTTCAATGCCAATAAAGACATGGAAAATGGAATAGCTTTGCAAAAGTGTAAGAGACAGGAAAGAGGCACACTGTAACAAACAGTGGCGTACAGCAACTTACACTGGCAGTGAAGAAGACCTTGTAGAGGCTTGGCAAATAGTATGTTCAAAGTTCAGCCTGATGTGTAGCAGTACTTGCAACCACTACCTTAATTTGCTGTACAAGCCAAGGTCACAGATGGCTCAACGAATTCTCCTACAATCGAAGACAGTTCAAGGATATGTATTTAGATTGTTGTGGGACTTGTAATCATCCCTTTATATTTCATATTGTAAATCACCTCCTGCCTAACCCAGTGGTACCTATACTTGGGTCAGTAATACTGATTATTAACCCTTTCTGTCTAAGATCTTACTAGAGCGAGAAGTGAAGACCTAAAAAAGTAATGCCTTCCCTATTTAAACTCCCTCTGGAATTTCATAACATGTCCATACTCTATCCAGTTGCTAGTGTTCTAAATGGTTTGTAGGTTTGTGCCTTGCAGACAATTTGATCAACCTGGCCTTCTTTCTATCATGCCTATGTTTTCCTATCCCTGTCTCTTGCTACTCTTCTCCTACACCTTCATCCACCTTGACTCTCAACCTTCTCATCTTCTGTCCCTCACATGTCTCACACCTCTTCCAGGCCTCACCTTCACTGTTTGATGCTACTACCTGCTCTACAATAATAGAATTTCTTCCTCCACTCTACACTTCCTTCCTTCTCGCTATTACTTTTTGCTCCATACTTTATTAATTCCACTGAAATAGGGCAAAATGTTATTTATGTATTTATATATTGTATTTATTGTGCATTTGTAAGGTGCGCATACATCAAATAAATTGTGTTTCAAAGCACCCACAGGGCAACAGGGAGGGAACATGAGAATGAAACAAATAAAACAATGAGATAATTAATTAATGGAGTGCCTTTACCTGCCTCTAAAATATCTTCCATCTACTACACCACACCAAATAAATTAAACATTTTACTGTAGTGGTATTAATCAATGCATATGTTTTAGGGCCTCATTATACCGTGGGCAGTATTTCCCTGCAGGAGTACCACAGGTGATAATTATCAGTAAGACCTCACTTATTCCTGATCACCTACCAAATTACAGCTTTAAAACTGCAACAGTGGTAACGATAATGGTATTGCTGGAATATTGCCTGTGGTATTCCAGAAATTCCACATTCTGTATTTATTTTGCATATATTTGCTATTCATGCCCACCCTTACTTTGAAGCAGGACATGGGTGGTGTACAGTAAAGGCTCATAACATTATTGAACATTTACTGCACACAATGGTACATTCTCACCCTTTGGTGATTTGCATTGGCAAGATGGTGTTATGTTGGTGTGGCAGGGTAAGGGTTGTGTCTCTTATTAGGTCCCCTACTGGCCTGGTACATTGGGGCTACCTGAACATAAGCCAGCGATAGCCTTTTGCCAGACCTGGCGAGAAGAGGTTGAGGACGCCAAATGTATTCCCCAGGTGCCGTGCCTGTTAAGCCTGATACCAGCCTCTGTCACACAATACATGCCAGTATTGTTTCTGGCCAGTGTTCTCTCTTTTCTTTTTAGAAATACGAGACCCAGAATGCACAGACTAAACAAGTGGGAAACCAGAAACACTGCATCTAACAGAAATTGACCCTCAGCACAACCAGGCAGCATCGAGTATAACACAAAAACAGACAACTCACAGCAATGAAAGATGCATTAACATTTAGACCTACAGCACACATGGGAAATAGCAAAGAAACCATCAGAAACCGAAAATAAAACCTTGTTGGAAAAGGGGGAGGGGACTAAAAAAATATTTACAGCTTTTCTGCTACGTAACCCAGCCCCTGGGAAAAGACATGGCCCAAAGATACAAGGGAGGACGGGAACAAATGGAAGGGAGAGTGTGAGTCAGAACCAGTAAGAGCACATAACATAAGGGGAGTGATTTGAAAACAGATTGGGAGGTGTTTGGTTGAGGACAGTGGGAGTGAATAGACCCAAGGGGGATGGGTGGTGGAAAGTGCTGAGGATTTGGTGAGAGAGTTGGTGCAGAGTACAGGTGAGAGAGAGTGGTACCAGTTTGTGAGAGTGAAACCATGAGTGAGAGAGTTTGAGAGTGAAAGCAGTTTTGAGGGAGGTAGGAGTAGGGGAGATAGGGTGGTAGTTGGAGTGAGAGGGAGTTGAGGTTGGGAAAGAGTAAGGATAGTAGAGAGTGGCATAGTGGTGGAGAGTGTAGGAGTATGGGCTTTGAATTTTAACAGCATTGTAGCATGTGTATGCTAGCTTGGGTTTGAACTGCAACTTGGGCCCAGAGTGTGAAACTCATTACTGGACTTAAAAGTGTGAGCCTCAAGCAGAATTAAATAGATGCCAATGCACAGAGCACATGATTGAAATTGCACTTTGCTTCAGCATTATATTTCGATGAACTGAGCTGCACTGAATATAATAATAACATAAATTAACATACTAATCAACCCAACCCCAGTTAACATGTAACTGAATCCCTTAATAATATTTAGCGCCAATTAGTCCATGATGAAATAAGCTGGGAGCAGATTGAGTAAGATGCATGATGTTTTGAAAATGGGAATTTAAACATGCAGGATGAATCTGCACTGAGTGATAAATTAAAAAGAAATGTGAAGATCCGTTCTACTGAAAACATGGCATTGTTTTAAAGTAGGAAGCACAAGAGAGATGTATCTTTTGGCTCTTCAGCAATGAAATCACTAGCCAGTTCAGTGGAATGATCTGCTCAAGGGGAGGCGTGTTCATTGACTGGCAGGGGGTTTGGTTAAAAAAGGTTTTGAGAGAGAGCAGGGGGGGCAATTCATCTTTGGGCGCTGGGAGAAGGAAGGAGCAGAGTGCTGGCTGGGGAGACAGTGTTCAAGCTGATTGATGCTGAAGCTGTCCTTATCTGGGTTGACTCTGTGCGAGGCAGGCAGAAAGACTGGGGAAGATTTCCCTTCCAAATTGAATCAGAAATACTGCCAACAAATCTAGGTAAAAATGAGGTTTAGTAAGGTGCTGGTGATGTGAACGATAACAGGTAGCTTAGGTTAAATAGTTAATTTTATTTTAGATGCTGTATTAGGGATCCTATTTGTAATGTGCATGTAATACTGCATTTATATTTCTCAACGTCTTACTGTATTTTTAACATGTATTTCCCTTTGCAATTTCCACGATGCCAAGGACAGTTGGCAGGGCTTTACACAGATAAAACACTGAAAGCTATTGCAAGAAGAAATGTGCTTGCACTATGAAGTACAATGTAGGCATAAGTGTCTCTCTATGTAATTTACATATCTCTTTTTTACGATAAAAAATAAACAGATTCAGAAAGTAACTTAGTCTCATGATATTTATTTTGCATTCGGTCCCTTTTATTTAACATGCATAAGGAGACAGAGCTGTGGTAAGAAATATCTCAAAGTAAAGTAGTCGCTGTGAGCTATTTATCTAGAGAGAGTGAATGAATGTGCAGTATTTCAATTGCATGCTTTACAATTGTTGAAACTCAGCTAAAAGGGCGTAGTGTGGTGTTGTACATAAGGTACCACAGGAGGGCATGAGCCATCTATCCAGAGTGTATCAAGTGCAGTATTTTGTTTGTTGTTAGTGACCCTAGTAAATATTATTATTAGTCAGTATTCTGAAATCAAGCCTCATCACTATAAAAATACCACTACAGGTTACCAGAATATATCACCATGGATTATAAAATACCACCAAATACCACTACAATAAATAAATGCCACAAAGTAATATCTATAACCCCAAAATGTATCCAACAAGAGTAAGGATAGTAGGTAGTAGAGTACAGGGACAACACGCTGGTCTTGGAAGCAAGACCCCACATAGCAACTGAGGTTCGAATCCTGCATCCAAGTTTAGAAACAGAACTCAAGCTCGGTATTAGGCACATTGGTGCATCTTAAAAACAATTAAATAAATAAATAGGAGTGGTGTGGAAGGAAAAGGGTGCATCAGAGAAGTGAGGGGGCATGAGAATTGTACGTGTGAGTGCATTAGGTAGTTTGAGAAGTTAGTAAAGAAAGGTGATCATAGCACTATTTCCCTAGAAGAGTGAGCAGTATATATCACTGTGTAGCGAAATAAGGAGGGGTGAAAGTAGAAGAGTCATGAGGAGTGTGAGTAGGAGAGAGATGAAGGCTAAGAGTAGATGAGCGGGGAGGAAAGAGGGTGAGAGGGCCCCTCCGAAGGAAGGAGAAAGTGGAGTAGAGGGAGTATTGGAGTAGAGTAGGAGAGGGAAAGGAGTGGAATAGTAAAATCAGGAAAAGGAGAGGAATGGACAAGTAAGTGAGAAAATGGACCAGGATGTCTGTATTTGGCAATAACAAAGAAAACCATTTCTGTTGAGAAGCCTGGTGAATATTAGGATAAGTTACCATCAAGACGAACCCCTGTTGGGATCCAGAAAGGTAAGCAAATGGCCTTCAGGCCCTCAATGAATATCACTAGTTCACCACACTGGAATTCAGGTATGCCTCGGGTGGTGAGGGGTGAAGTCCACGGGAGATGAGAAAGCGGCACTTATTTATTTCTTTTTTATTCACATTTGTTAAGCGCACAGCAGCCCGTGGGCATTGTGGCGCTGGTTACAGTAGATGTTCATAGCTTAGTTACAGTAGTCACGTATCACACTTAAAAGTTTAAACCTCTTTTCCAGCCCAGTGTGTTGTTTTGAAAAACCTGCACATTGATGATGTTAACAGTTAATGTAGCTTCAGCGTTTTTTAGAAAATAAAACCCCCTGACTCTTCCTGGCGATTCAGCTAGTTATCAAGGGCACCTGTGACATCGGGCATCAGGTGTGACCACTTTTGGCACACCTTTCCTATGTTCGTATTAAAAAAGAATCCCTGTAGTAATGCTAAGGCAATACGCTTATTTGTGTTCAGGAAACATCTTTGAAAATGTTATTGGGACTGTTTGCAATGTAAACATCGGGGATTTTCAAGGTTAAAATGTATCTTGTAATACGGCGATATTTACCATCAAAAGTTTTCTCTCAGAATACCACCAGTGGTATGCATATCTCGTAACTGCAAAGGGGAGGTAGGTAAAACAGATGTTATTTTCAACATAGCATCTGTTACCTCTGAGTCTGTAATCAGGCCCTTGTGTAATCATCAAATGTCATCTGTCACGTACCGTCTTATTATGAATGTGAACAAAGTTATGGTATGCTAACTAGAATTAATTTTTTTTCCAACACAATGTTAATTCTTTTTGTTGACTAGTGTTCATAGTTTATGTCATTACTAATCTTCCTGATAACTGGCCCGCCTGGTCTTTGTGAATATGAAAAAAGGTATACCTCCTAGAATCTCTTAACACAAAATGGCGGCAGAACAGCTAAACCAACATTGAATGGAAATGTACATAGACAGCCACATATAGGAATCAATAATAATCCCATTTAATGGATGCTGTAGCTTTTTATAAATGCAATTTCCCAGAGGATCTTAACAGGGCTTGGCAAATACAAAAACACCATGTTCTTCTTGTGAGATGATTAATACGCCCTTTGTAACGAACTCGAATGTTGCAGTGTTTGGCAGCAAAACATTTAATTATAAATCCCACTCATTTGTGATGTAATGATGGCTTTCGTATACCAAGCATGCCAATGTATGTATAAAATGCTTATTCATTTTCGGAATTAATTGAGAAATGAATGCCGGAGTTGTACCCAATTATTCCTTTTAGGTTAATGTGCACTATGTACATTTAACACAATGCTTCAAGACAGCACAATTGTACTCAAACGTATTGAAAATGGGTTAATCTGATTTAACAAGGCTTGTGAAGCAGTGGTGCAAATGTCCTGGAGGAAAACCTCTCTGTATGAATGTATCTTCGGTTCCATCTAGTCTACTCTATTGTACAATGTGTTTACAGCGAACGATTGATCTAGACTCCCTTCATTGGCGTTACCTTTGGGGTATGCTTGAACAGCAAAACACATTGTTACTTTACACGATACACTCCCTCTGACCCTCACCCCACTTATACAGGCTTTCCCAGACAAACTCAATTAGTGCCCTTGCCCTCAAAACTGTGGTCTGCAATTCCAAATAATAATTCGTATTCGTATATAGCACTTTCTAGTGGATTCCCTGGGGTGCAAAGTGCTTCAGGAACAGATGTTATGTCACCCATGCAATGGTACTCAATTTATCAAACTCTCTTGCAGGCAAGGATAAAAGGCTGAGATGGTCCTACTGCAAGATTCAAACTTGCAAAGGGCAGGCTGTGCTCATGTGAGAAGCAAGCACTTAACATGTGCACTGTCCACATGGGCATGACTCTGAGATAGACGTACTCTGCTCCTATGCAAACTGGGCTCTGCATTGAACATGCAGTTGACCACCAGTTGACATGTTTTGCAGGGTCAGTATGCCCTCAACTTGACAGTCGGTATGCCATCTATAGAACTGACAAATGGCCAGATCTGTTACAAAAGGCGAGGGGAACAAGCAGGAACAAAAAATATAACAGCGATCTTACTAGGCCCAGTGACATCTAAGAAAGCGCAAGTGCATGGAGAAGGGAAAAAGGGGGAAGTAGATAGGGGGGGGGGTGAAAGTTCAGAGCTGAGGAGAGAAAAACTAAAATAAATATTAAATGAAATAAATAAATAAATAAATAAACAAATAAATAAATAACTAAATACATAAAGGACGATAAAAGCCTGGTAGTACAACCAGCAAGTGGCAGGTGAAAGTTGGTCAGATAAGGGATATCTGGTAAGTGCAGAAGAAAAGTGGGAGGGGACTGTCTGGGTACAAATACAGAACCCTAGTGCAGGAGGTGGCCTGGAGGCAGTGCAGGAGGGTGGCAGGGTGAGCAGGTACCTGGGTCCGGATGACAGAGGGTGGCCAGGTGCACGATGCCAAGAGAAGAAACAGATCAACAGGGGAGAAGGGGGCAGAGGCAGAGACAAAAAGGAAGGTCTTGAGATGCTTCCGGAATCAGAGGTGGTTTTCCTCAAATTTCAAGGCGGCAGGGAGGGTGCTCCAAAGGGAGGCACCGGCGGAAGACAGAGATCTACTCCCCACTCGTTTCTTTACAAAACGACTAACCCTAGGGGAGTTAAAAGTAGAGAAGCGAAGGGCTCGAGAGGGAAGGTATTTACAGAGGGATAGTTGAAGGTATTTTGGACCCAGGCCCCAGAAATCCTTGTAGACAATGCAGGGAGTATTAAATGTAATCCTTGCATCCACTGGGAGCCAATGAAGGGATTTCAGGGCTGGAGAGATACAATCCCAGGGCTTGAGGCCAAGGACAAGTCTTGCAGTCCTGTTCTCGATTAGTTGTAAAGGGCGGAGAGTGGAGGCAGGTAGATTTAGAAAGAGGCTGTTACACTAATCCAGTCTGGAGAGAACCAGAGTTTGGGAAACAGTGAGCTTTTGAGGGAAGGAGAGGAAAGGCGGAGTACCTCTCAGGAGGTGCAATAAAAGGTTTGACTTTTTTCGAGACGTCAGATGTGTGAGGAGAAGGGAAGTGTAGAGTCAACGATAACCCCAAGGTTTTTGTCCACGCAGGTGGGAGTAGGAGAAGGGCCAAGGGAGGAAGGCCAGAGAGTGAGAGGAAAGGATGGAGATGGCGTAACCAATAAAGAGGATCTCGGTCTTGTTGGCATTGAGACATAAATCATTGGCGGCACACCAATTTTGAATGGCGATTAGACAATCAGAGATGAGGGAAGGAGAGGAGCAGGCTGAAGGAAGCCTGAAAATGAGTTGGGTGTCATCAGCATAGCGTTGGAAAGTTGAGCAGAAAAAGGAGATGCTGTAGGCGAGAGTTGCCGGGTATTGGTTGAAAAGCCAGGGCGAGAGGTTAGACCCCTGGGGGACACTGCACGTGGTGAGGGAAATGGAAGATAGAAAGGACCCGAGTTGTACCTGGGAGGGTCGGTCAGAGAGAAAAGAGGTCAGCCAGGCCAGAGCCTGATCGGTGATACCCAGGTTGTCACAGAGACGATGGAGCAGGGTGGTATGGTTGACCGTGTTGAATGCAGTAGGTGATAGTTTGTTTTGTTAGTTTTGCCAATAAAAAAGGAATAATAAAAAAGACTTTTCCTCTTGCATATTTCCCTATTTGTTTCCCTTAATTCAAAAAAGCCCACATTTTTTAACTACACCAGTTTGTACCTCCAATAGAAACAGAAAAGAATGTTTACACTTCCACCTGTGTATTTCCTATGTACTTTTAAGCTTATAATTGCAGTAGAGTATAGCATTGTGAATGTTTTAGTTATATTTCTATTTTTTTAGTAGTATTATTGTTTGTTCACTTGTTGAATCACTTGGGACTGTGCGCTAGTCCTGTTATGCATCACACCTTTAGGTTCTTAGGCTGATCACATAAACACGGTTCTCTGCATTTCAACTTGTTGCTGTTCCCATGGCCACCTGCTCTGTTGTTAGGAGAGGAAGGGGAAAAAGGATGGGGAGAGGATGAGCTGCATTTATCTCTACAGGAGGATGAGGACTCCCAATGATGGTTAAGTAGGAGCAACCTCATGCTCTTTGTTGGTGCCAGCAGGCCGGGCCACAGAGCATCACTGGTCTTCTGAGTCTGTGTTTGAGGCTAAGGCAATTGGAGAGGCCCGGGAGAGAGAGAGAGGAGGCAGAGACATCTAAGGAGGCTCCAGAGGTGACATGCACAGAGGCAGGGGAGGCAGGGCCTCGTGTGGATAACCCCACAGAGGCAGAGAAGGCAGGGTCTCATGTGGACACTGCCACAAAGGCATCTGGGAAGCAGACGGGCATGTTTCTCATGTGGGAGGAAAGGATAACTGCAGCAAGACCCCTGTTAGAAGAGTTTGGGATGCTCCTATCTGGGAGGGAGGCAAAGAGGAGAAAGTGGACCTCATCTAGCAGGGTAGCAATGTTGTTGTGGACAAGGAGTCCAGAGGAAGCTCAGAGGGAGAACCAGCTTGAGGAGGTACTGCAGAGGGTCCTGGGTGTGGAACTATCTTGCCCCACCGCCAGGAATATTCTACTTTAAGAAGAAGACTAATATTCAATATTTATTATCAAAATGCTCTGTACTCATCCGATTATGTGTTCCAACCATATTTGTATTAATAGAGATACGAGCTTTCAGTGCATTTATACACATTTTCACTATACAAAGACACAAATGAAAACAAAACAGCACATGCTAAATCAAGTGTAAATACATAACTTCGATCCTAAAAAAGGTTTGTAACATGCACAAAGAAACTTTTTTTTAGAAAACTGAAAGAACTTCAAGCTAACAATGGTTTAATTATGAAACAGTTGGTCCCGGTATATTCTGTTGTAGGACCTGTTGAGGTTCGAAAGGGGCAGTTATGAAGGGGAATGAGCCTGAGGACTTCAGCACCATGGAGGGCTGTCGAAAGAGGGTCAATAAGGGGCAGAAGCAAAGCAGCAAGTGTCACTATTTTGGGATGAGGGTGATACTAAATCATGTGCTCCAGTGTCACAGGAAGGTGTACTAGGTGCAGATGTCTGCAGAGCCCGCTAGGTCTGGACTGCAACCATTGACTCCTCCAGTGTTTCTAAAAATAGTTCTCTATTCTTCAAGTCTTTCCTACGCATAACTACGTTCTCTATTACATTCTCTATGTCTGCTTGCTTTCCCGTTACACCAGGGGTCGCCACTCCTGCCTCCATCTTTCTGACTCTCTCCTCTTTGCTCCAGAGAGTCTCCATACCCGTTTGTGTCTCACTTTTTCCCTCACTGCCTAGACTGAATGCCTTCCTGTTACTCCAGGGGTCGCCACTCCTGCCTCCATCTTCCTGACACACTCCTCTTTTCTCTAGAGATTCTCCATACCCTCTGTGTCTCCCTTTTTCCCTCACTACCTAGATTGACTGCCTTCCCCTTACACCAGGGGTCCCAACTCCTGCCTCCATCTTACTGACTCTCTCCTCTTTGCTCCAAAGAGTCTCCATACCCGTTTGTGTCTCACTTTTTCCCTCACTGCCTAGACTGAATGCCTTCCCCTTACTCCAGGGGTCGCCACTCCTGCCTCCATCTTCCTGACACACTCCTCTTTTCTCTAGAGATTATCCATACCCTCTGTGTCTCCCATTTTCCCTCACTACCTAGATTGACTGCCTCCCCCTTACTCCAGGGGTTGCCATTCCTGCCTCCATCTTTCTGTCTCTGTCATCTTTGCTCCAGATGGTCTCCATATCCGTTTGTGTCCAACTTTTTCCCTCACTGCCTAGACTGAATGCCTTCCTGTTACTCCAGGGTTCGCCATTCCTGCCTCCATCTTCCTGACACACTCCTCTTTTCTCTAGAGATTATCCATACCCTCTGTGTCTCCCATTTTCCCTCACTACCTAGATTGACTGCCTTCCCCTTACACCAGGGGTCCCAACTCCTGCCTCCATCTTACTGACTCTCTCCTCTTTGCTCCAAAGAGTCTCCATATCCGTTTGTGTCCCACTTTTTCCCTCACTGCCTAGACTGAATGCCTCCCCCTTACTCCAGGGGTTGCCACTCCTGCCTCCATCTTTCTGACTCTGTCATCTTTGCTCCAGATGGTCTCCATATTCGTGTGTGTCTCAATTTTTCCCTCACTACCTAGATTGACTGTCTCCTCCTTATTTTTGTTGGTGTATGGTTTGGCTCCTTTTTATGTACATCTTCAGTGGAAGATTGAATCCTTAAAGAGCTAATACATGCCAGCCGGTGCCCATTGGGACTACTTACCCAGCTGGACCGGTTAGGGAACAAATCGGTGTTGCTACGTCCATGCAATGAATTAATGGGATGTAATATTGAGAGCAATGGCCTGCCGTACTTTTGGTGTGCACTGGGGTGTAATTTAAAGTACAATTACAAGTTCAAGTAAAGCAGTTGGATATTTTACACTGTAATTGTAATTATGCTATCGTGCCTAAAGCTGTTCTAATATTCGGCTATACGACACGATAAATAATGAAAATAAAAAAGTACAATTTATACATATATGCAAACAGAAACAAAATGCTATAATTAAGAGGCAGTTAATATGCAATAGTGCAATGCAAGAACACCCTTAACATTTTGTGAAAACAAATTATTGTAGTTAAAGTCACGCTGAGGTTCTGATTTAATGCAAAGATGTGTTTTCATTGTTGAAATATATGTCCCCCTTAACTTTGAGCCCCCCTGTTGCGAAGCTCATGGCCACAATGTGGACATCACAGTTGACATTCCTGTTGAAATCACTATCATCAGTAATGACATAACTTATGACATCATCAAGGAGGTCACTCATCCTGCGGATAACATCGTAACAAGAGGGAGACATTTTTTTTATTTACGTTTTTCAATAATAAACCCCCAACACTCTGTAAAAGAAAAATATTCTACACATGAAGTGCATTTTTTATCCTGACTTCATCTCTATCACGCGACGATTCAAAAAATGAGTGTGTATAGCCTTAAAACATTACACTCTTGCGTTTCACATTTCAAGGATGACTGGTTATGAGTAAAAGATATTTTAGTTCATTCATGCGATGTATCCCTCATTATTCGGAAATTGGTGCCTTTACCACCAAACCCTGCCCTATTAAGTTAGGAAGTGCTGATATGTGTAAAGTGTGGCATGGACCAAGAATGAACCCTGTCAAGAGGAATATGGGGCTCCTCCTTACCCCGTGCAGGGGCCTACAAGGGCAAACATCAGAGCCATCCCGTCCCAAAAGCGGGGAGGGGGAGTTGGGGGCATAGACCCTGAAAACCCCTCTCTTACCATGAATATCACTTAAGGTACTACTTTCTAACACGATACATTCCAGTACTTATCCTGACCAATGCTCTATGTTTTGTATTCCAGGACCGCAAGTCCCAGAATTCCCTTTGACAGAAAACAAATAGAATGTTCCTGTGTAAGGGCTGTTGTGCAAGTTCTGTCTACGGCTGGGAACGCTGCTTTTTCTGCTCCTCGTTGCTTCTGCTACTCGAAGGTGATAAACCGAAGACATTTTCTAAGTTCCTTTGTCGCCGCCCTCTTTTCACAGAATCCATTTATAACAGGAAATCCGCGCTTCATGCGCGCGCACGCTTCCTGTGTAAAGGCTGTTGTGCAAGCGATGTCTACGGCTGTCTTGGGCTGGCTAGGGGTGTAGGGGGACCCCTTCTTTCGTATACCTTGGTTTGAAGTTTTATTATTTTATTGTCCAATTTGTTTGTCACATATTGTATTTTAAAAAAACATTGTTAGTTTTTGCATTTTCAAACTAAACATGGTGACAATTTGTCAAAGTTAGCTGCTCACGGAAGCGTGACTATCCTTGTACGTGATAGTACTGCTACATGAGAAGAGATGGGATGAACACACTAACAACTGATATTTCCATACACTGAAATCTCATTAAGAGCACTAAACAGACAACTCCTGTGTCCCTAAGATGTGTGTCAAAAAAATAAATTACCCCAACGACTGTGAACTGTAAACCTCCCTTCATGTCAGATTTTCGAGGGTACTGCGCTAATCGCAGTCCTTCGAGAATTAACTCCCAACCATTTACCAGCACGGAGATGTCGAATGAAAATTCGTGGCTGGAAACAATTAACAGTGAAAGTCAATTTTAAACATTTCACACCTCTGAAGCGCTGCATCAGATTAGTAGTGGGAGAAATCTGAACTTGAAACAGTGCAGGAACCCTTTGCTCAATCAGAACTTAAAACCACCTCACGTCACCCAAGACTCGGAGGTGAGAATTTCAAACGTTCACAAATGGATAAATCTGCAATCTCGATAGATGATTCCCCCTCCCCGAACGAGAGCAGGGAGTTCTCAACACCGATGACTAATATGATGAGCCGCCCATGATATATTTAGCACATTCTCCATCGCTAGATCTAACAATCCATACAAGTTTTTCTGACATCTGAAATTTGTCTTGCTCTCCGTCATGTTTTCTACACGAAGCCAACAAGTCTCCTACTGTGTCAATCTCATTTATCGCCCCAACCCCATGGCGACCATCTTTTCCAAATGAAGCGCTGAAACAACAATCTCAGCTTGAAATTACGCTAACCTCAATCAATGTGGCCATAACTAGTTTGGGGCGTCTACTAGAAAGTTTAGATGGGAAATTAACCCAACAATCAATCCAAATGAAACAAATCACGGATTGGATCTTGAGGTAGGAACAGTCGAAAATAGAAGCCATACCTGTATCAAAAGTATCAAACACTTTTAGCACTCCCTTGCAGGGTGAGTCGAAGCAACAGATGACCACGGATGGGCTATTAACTACTGCCTTACCGGACTTCATGGAAGTAATTCGACCTATAAAAGACAAAACCACTCGATCTGGTGAACCCCAAAACATCTGTTTACCTGCTAAAGTGAATCCCTCGTTGGAAATTCCCACAAAACCGCAAACATACAGCATCTTCCAACCAGATTGTTTACATAATGCTGTACCTAAAGATACAAAAGGCACAAAAATGGCGAGAAAAACACAGGAGAATGAAACAAAAAAACAAAGAACATTAACGCCTTTGACACTAGTACAAAATCCTCATCTAGACAATTTATTTAAAAAATTACTGCTGTGCATAAACAAAATGCTAGTCTTGTGGTAATTAATAAATATAAAAACTTGCGAAAGCATATAAAGTCACACAGATCAATGATGATTGTGCTATCATAATAGATCATCCTCCTTTAGAATTATCTAATTTCTGAAATAGCGAAACAAAACAAACCTTCATCTGTCATCAATCAGAAAAATGCCCAACTGCAAGTGGCAGCAAATAAACAAAAACAGAAAGGAGTGCAAACTAACAAAATCTGCAGTTCCAATGACGATCGAACAGCGTTGGAAGCTCACAATAAAGAAATCAGAGAGGCGGTTGATGCATACTTGGCCTCACAGATTGATGAAACCCCTCAACCATTCATAAAGGCTACTGAGGATACAGATACTAAAAGAGACACTAACCATTGTGGATGAAACCAACAGCCTCAAACACGCTGTCATCACAGGTGAATGAAGATTTGTATCAACCAACTGTTCAACCAGCAATAAAGGCTACGGTGGACGCAAATACCAAAAGGGAATCTAATTACTGTGGATGTCACCAACAGCTAGAATCAACCACATTGCCTAATCCATCTCCACAGATAAACGAAGAGCTCTACCAACCGGCGGCGACACAAAATCGATTTACAAAAAAGCAAGAATCAAAAGTAAAGCTTGGACGCAATGAGGAAAAGACAAAACAAGATAACAGCAATGTTAAAATGGCCCAGCATACAGTCCTTATGAAGTGTCGTCCTGCTCCCTTCAAGCAATTTACTTTATGTTGGGCCAATATTTTAAGTATCTTCAAAGACACGACAATACTTGGCAATGTCACAACAGTGGACATAGCCCAAGTAGAATTTCCGAATTTATACAAACCTGAAATGGTCCGCCTGTGGATTCCCTCTGGTTTGGTGTCCAATGCCATATGGATGGCTAAAGTGGAACTATTTAATCTGAGATTTATCATCCAACAAGATCCCAGGAATATATGCCCAGTTAAGACCAGCAACCCTACAATTGAAAAATACATGTCCATTTGTCGAAATTCAGCACCACAATTGTCTGATTTATCTTATCAGGAATAACTACTCTCGGACTTGTCCAAAGTTGAAACATCAAGCAACATCAAATTTGCCTCTTGGAATACCCGTGGACATGCTCATTTTACGAGGTCCCTAGGAAGTGATTTGAAAGATTGTGACATATTGACCCTTCAGGAAACCTGGCTGCGAGTGACCCCCACATGGAACGACCACAGTATACAGCTATTGCTGACCATCGCTGCCACAAAAGGCTGACCATCGTCTGGACTCATGGTGGCCGTAAAATTAAGTACAGGTTTTACCATACAGCCGTGGGCCGAACCAAACAATTATCTGCAACTTGTTAGAATCTGTCAACACAATCGGGTGATAGCCTTAGTAAACATCTATAGAAACCCGACTGGTATATCAGACTTAAAGTTTTGTCAAGATCTTAAAACCCTATTGGGCGTAGTGGCTCTAAACCCCAAGTCACTTCTACTATTCTAGCAGGGGATCTAAACCTACGTTGTCTTGATGAATCATCAAATCACAGAAATGATTCCTACAAATGGACTTCTCTAACGGCAGAAAGAGGTTTTGTTATGATAAATGGATCTATACCTGGTGACCTTCCACCCCGAGCTATGTGGTCTAGAGGATCCTCCCAAAGTGCAATTGATTTTTTATATGCTGATAAGACACTACACAATCAAGCAAGCAAATTTGAGGTGGTTGATCAGATGTACAGTGATTATAAAATACTAAAATACTAAAATTAAACTGGAATTGGAATCTCATTGAATCAAAGACCAGACAACACTACTAATCTAACCTCACAGTCAACAATGGTAAGTCACGACTCCTATGGAATGAGCGTCGTCTATCTCTATTGAATTCCGTTCTGTTGAATAATCTTGCGAGCTATGGAAATAGCCTATACTTAACTGCCTTCTCATCATTCAAGACAAACAACAAAGCGCGCATTAAGAAACAAGTGCAATCAACTCACTCTTTCGATGTTCACCACAAAGTTTAAAAAAATGATTTACAAAGAAAAAAAAGCTATTCAATTATTACCAGAGCCAGAAAGAGCTGCGGCTTTGAGAAAAATTAAGTGCCAATACAGAAACTGGACCAGAGGTCGGCAAGCTAAAAAATACCAACGTGATGGAGAAAACAAGTTAAAAGTCCTAAACTCTAAGTTGGCACCAGGCTCATAAAATGGGATGAAGCACGTGGAACTACTTGCTCAGTCTAGTGAGGCTGAGCCTTTCAGCTTTCTCTGGGTGTGGTTGAGGGACTATTTTACTTGAAGAACAGGGTGTGGTAACGGGACTACTTTACCTGGAACTACTTGCAAGGCTATTTAAGCCACGCCCTGCAGGCAGAACATACGTCGCGTTATTCTGCACTCCTGCAGCGTAATACTCACCGTGTCTGTCCTGTCCTCAAACTTTTACAGCCACGCCCGTTCAGAATTTCATCCATCGGTACCTTTAAGGAGAAAGGCGAGAGAAAACAAAGTCAGTATAACAGCAAAGCCTTACCTGCAGCATCCTTCCATTGGTTGCTTCTTCAGCCGCTCCCCTACCTCCGCATCAGCGGTAGGGAAGGTATTCATTCAGGCTGCAAGACGTTCTTCCATTCTTCATTCCGGTGCCGCGCCGCTTCTGCAAAAAGAAGAAGAAACAACAGGTTAGTCACGCTCAGAAGGGAAACCAGTATTTTTGACTTACAGTGCCTCACTCTTGCTCTTCAGCTCACCTGAAGGAAATCTGCTCCACATCTTAAAACTATTTCAATCTCCATTCGAAATCCATTTGAGGCCACGCCTGAAAGAAAAGACAAAGACACAGATCAAAAGGGTTGAGGCAAAATTAAGACTTTAAACACCTATACCAAGCAGCTATTGGCATACAGACTTACCTGTTTGACCCAGTTCTCCAAGACTCGGCAACCACTCATCGGATCAGTGAAGTAACTCGATCCTGGGAAAGACTGTATTGATAGATTGCAGGACAGAGAGTCTACCTTACAAAATTGTAAGGTGAGATCAAGAGGAGTAGGGTATCAGGTGGTGGAGGAGGTGGGTCCAATTCAACCCCACTCAGTGGCTCATATCTTATTTTGATCTTCCAGACAAATGCCTCCTGAGGGTGATAACAAGGGAGAAGTCGGAGCAGCCTCATCAACTGCGCAGTACCACGCCAGCGCAGACATCATTCGTGCAGCCACGTGCTACGCCCCCGTGGGACCAGCTGAGCGTGACAGAACATGAAGCCTTATACAAAATCCTCTACCTGGGCGGCATGGAAACCTCTGAGACAGATCAGCTAGCTCAGCTTTTGGGGGAACTCAGGGCTGAGGTACACTCAGCTCGGCAGGAAACCAACACCTTGAGGAGAGAACTGATCGTGGCAAAGGATCATACTAATGACCTTGCTAGACAACTGCTTCAGTCACAGGCTGGGCAAACACCGTTACCTGGATTGGGGTCAATGGTTCCAACAACACCAAGCAATCCAGTCCAAGTGGTTCTTCCAGAACGCTTTGCGGGAGACCCAAAAAGGTATGCAGTCTTTATCAATCAGTGCCGACTACATTTCCTATGCAGACCAGGAGCCTTCCCAAACGACCCATCTAAGGTGGCCTTCGTGCTTTCATACCTCAGTGGCAGTGCGGCGGACTGGTCACTACCACTAGTCAATCGGGATGATCCTATTTTGCGGGACTTCCAGAGGTTCCAATTGAACATGGAGAAGCTTTTTGCCCGCCATTCCCAGGGCCAGGAATTGGATAATGAACTCTTGTCTCTACGTCAAGGCAATCAAGATCTGTTAACTTATATCACAACTTTTAATAGGCTAGTAGTGGAAACCGACTGGTCAGACGACAAAAGAACAACACTGTTTGAGGGTTGAGAGGTGAATTAAAGGATGTTTTGGCTCAAGTGGTCAACCCTCCCGGAGAATGTGTTGAATATATAGACTTGGTGGTTCAGCTTGATCATAGACTACAGAACCGTAAGGCAGACCGTGCTAGAATGGACACTCAGGTATTTGTACGCCCAAAGGAAAGTGTGTCTAAAACCACCGACTTGGCCAAACCCATGCAGATTGCAGGGGTGCGCGGGCCACTGTCCAAGGCTGAAAGAGACCGGAGAAGTGAACAACAATTGTGTTTGTATTGTGGATCAGCCGGCCATTTCCTCCGAGAGTGCCCCGTGAAACCACCCAAGAAAGCAGTTGGGGTTGCCGGCAAAGTGGAAGCAGAGCCAAAGTCGGAAAACTACCCCGCCCGACAAGCGTAGAGGTCCGCTTGTCGAGCGAAATGAAGGACTTCCAGACCTCGCACCTAGCCTTGCCAATGATCCTTATAAGTCACCAACAGCCATCTCGAATGCATGCAGTCAAAGATTATATCGACAGCAGAGCCATTAGAAATTATATGGACCAAGAATTGGCTACAAGGATGAACCTTCCTCTCTGTGAAAAGGCAACAACAGATCTAGTCACTACTGTTGACGGAAAGGAAATCGCTTCGGGCCCTGTAACGCACTCAACGACTGAGCTGACACTTCTGTACCAAGACGGACATCGTGAAGCCATTGTGTTCGATATAATTAAGGCTCCACAATTCCAAATCATTCTGGGAATACCATGACTAGTATCACACAATCCTTGCATCGACTGGCGTGCTAAGAGGCTGACCTTCTCAGACGAATGTGCTCGTACCTGCTATCAAGTAAAAGAACCCTTGGTCAAGGAAGTGACAACGATCATGACCCTAGCTAATCCGCTGCCCCCGGTATATCAAGATTATCAGGATGTTTTCCAGAACGATCAAGCCAACACTCTCCCTCCCCATAGATCGTACGACTGTCAAATCGATCTCATACCAGGCGCACAGATTCCATGCGGTCGAATCTATGCACTCACCGAACCTGAAAATCTGCATCTGAAGAAATATCTAGATCAGTACCTAGCTAACGGTTTTATCCACCCGTCCAAGTCCCCGGCAGCTTCCCCCTTATTCTTCGGGCCTAAAAAGGAAGGAGACCTTAGGACTTGCATCGATTACCGCGCATTGAACCAGGTCACTGTTAAAAACCGTTATTCTTTGCCTCTAATCCCTGAACTTTTGGACCAAGTTAAAGACGCCCGAATTTATACCAAGTTGTATCTCCGTGGGGCATACCACCTGGTACGAATCAAGAAAGGGGATGAATGGAAGACTGCCTTCTGCACCAAATATGGGCTGTTCGAATACCAGGTGATGCCCTTTGGCCTTTGCAACACCCCAGCAGCGTTTCAGTATTTCATGAATGATGTCCTGCCAGAACTAATTGATGTGTGTGTCGTAGTATACATCGACAACATTTTGGTGTACTCCCGTCTGAACAAGAACATGTGAAACACGTCCGTGCTGTTCTGGACAAACTCCGTCAACACAAACTATTTGCAAAACTGGAAAAATGCTTCTTTGATGTTACAGAGGTTGAATTCCTTGGATTTGTCCTAACCCCTCAAGGTGTACGCATGGTTTCGCGGAAGGTGGATGCCATTCTCAATTGGCCCTCTCCAACCTCAATAAAAGGAGTTCAGAGTATGCTTGGGTTCGCAAACTTCTATCATCGTTTCATTCTAGGTTTTTCACAGTTAGTGCATCCTATTACGTCTTTACTGAGAAAAAATAAACATTTTCAATGGTCAGAGGAAGCAGAAAAGGCATTCCAGGACTTAAAACAAAAATTAATCTCAGCTCCCATCCTGAAACATCCCCGCCCAGATCTACTGTTCGTGATTGAGACCGACGCTTCGAGCTTGGCAATGGGAGCGGTCCTCTCACAAAAAGATCCTGAATCCGGTCAGCTTCACCCTGTGGGCTTTTGGTCACGGAAATTCATGGCCCCAGAACTGAATTATGCCATTACGGACAAAGAACTCTTGGCTATCAAGGCAGCCTTCAAGGCTTGGCGGCAATATGTCTTGGGAGCAAGGCACACGATCACGGTAATCACTGATCACCGCAATTCACAATACCTAAAGGTGGCAAAGGCTCAATCATCTCACCAACTTCGATGGGCATTATTTTTTGCTGAATTTGACGTTGTGATCACTTATCGCCCTGGTTATTGAAATGGTAAAGCAGATGCTTTATCTCGTATTGGAGTAGACGAGGAGTCCATCAATCCAGACCCGGTGCCAATCATCCCTGGAGAAAAAATCTTGTGAATTACAACGTCTCTAACCTTAGATGACATCCACGAGGAAATAACTCATCTCATGGATACCAACACTCTGAAGGTTTGGCCTACCAAAAGTGCCCACCACTCAGTCTCAGACCAATTACCACACTTTCAGGGTCGTCTTTATCTGCCCAGCAAGGAGCTTCAAGAAAAGGTCATCTCAATCTACCACGAATCACTGATTGAAGGCCACCCTGGAATTGGTAGCCAAGATAAAGCGACACTTTTGGTGGCCAACATGGCGTAAATACATCAAACAATTTCTGCTGTCTTGTGAGGTCTGCGCACAAAACAAGGCTCTAAAGAAGAAATCACCAGGCCAATTGCAACCTGTGGATATTCCACCTAAGCCTTGGCATACATTGTCACTCGATTTTATAACTGATCTTCCTCCGTGTAATGGGTACAACACAATTTAGGTGGTGGTGGACTTATTTTCCAAGATGGCTCATTTTATCCCACAGAAAGGGGTTACCCTCAGATTCGATCCTGGCAAGAGAATTCTTAGGACAAATAGTCCGGATACATGGATTTCCTTCTATCCTGATTTCTGACCGTGGCAGTCAGTTTGTATCACGTTTCTGGAAAAAGTGTTGTGAGTTAGCTCAAATCGATGTAAGACTTTCCACCAGTCACCATCCCCAGACTGATGGTCAGACTGAGAGGACCAATCAGACTTTAGAAAAATACCCCAGATGTATGTTACACCAAACAGAAGACAATTGGAAGGACGTTTTATGGATAACTGAATATGCCTACAACAACTCCCTGCACTCTAGCATTGGACAAAGTCCTTCCTATATTATTTACAGGTTGCATCCACGAACCTCTAACCTTGACCAACTTCAAACCCTGAAAATGCCCGAAGTAAGAAGTTTGCACATGACTATCACTCAAGCCTTCAAACAAGCAACTGACCATCTGAGGCGAGCTAAAGAAAGATACAAGAAATCAGCAGATATGCATAGGAGTGAAGCTCCCAAATATCAAGTGGGAGATGAAGTCTGGCTGGCGTCAAAGCACATTCCAATGAAAGGAACCTGCACCTTCACTCCCAGATATGTAGGTCCATACACCATTAAAGCCATCATCAATCCGGTAGCTGTGAAGCTGGATTTACCTTCACACATGAAAATTCATCCCGTATTCCATCTCTCACTTTTGAAACCAGTGCAACCTGGAACCCGAGTACTGAAACCACCAAAACCAATCATAGTTGACAGGGAACCTGAATTCGAGGTTAAGGATATCCTGGACTCAAAAATCGTCAAATGAAAACTATTTTATCTAATAGACTGGAAAGGATATGGACCACATGAAAGTTTGTGGGAACCTAGCGAAAACATTCATGCCCCACGGTTGTTGAAGAGGTTCCATCAAAACCACTCAAACAAACCGGGACCAATGGGAGAAACCACCGTTAAGTGGGCCTTGGGGTGGAGTGCTGTCATGGTTTGTGCTAAGAACCCCCTGGATCCGATGGGCCCCCTCCAGTCATCGACTCCCATAAGGACTTATCAAGCCCCAAGGGAGTGTCCCAGAGCCTCTTGGCGCCAGGCTCATAAGATGGGATGAAGCACGTGGAACTACTTGCTCAGTCTAGTGAGGCTGAGCCTTTCAGCTTTCTCTGGGTGTGGTTGAGGGACTATTTTACTTGAAGAACAGGGTGTGGTAAAGGGACTTCTTTACCTGGAACTTCTTGCAAGGCTATTTAAGCCACGCCCTGCAGGCAGAACACGCCTCGCTTTATTCTGCACTCCTGCAGTGTAACGCTCACCGTGTCTGTCCTGTCCTCGAACTTTTACAGCCATGCCCATTCAGAATTTCATCCATCGGTACCTAGAAGGAGAAAGGCGAGAGAAAACAAAGTCAGTACAACAGCAAAGCCTTACCTGCAGCATCCGTCCATCGGTTGCTTCTTCAGCCGCTCCCGGACCTCCGCATCAGCTGAAGGGAATGTATTTGTTCAGGCCGCAAGACGCACTCGGGTTCAGCATTCTTCCGGAGCATCTTCGGAGCGGTTCTTCCATTCTTCCTTCCGGCGCCGTGCCGCTTCTGCAAAAAGAAGAAGAAACAACATGTTAGTCGCGCTCGGAAGGGAAACCAGTATTTTAGACTTACAGCGCCTCACTCTTGCGCTTCAGCTCACCTGAAGGAAATCTGCTCCACATCTTAAAACTATTTGAATCTCCATTCGAAATCCATTCGAGGCCACGACTGAAAGAAAAGACAAGGAAACAGATCAAAAGGGGTTGAGGCAAAATTAAGACTTTTTAACACCAGACTTACCTGTTTGACCCAGCTCTCCAAGACTCGGCAACCACTCCTCGGATCAGTGAAGTAACTCGATCCTGGGAAAGACTGTATTAATCGTGCCCATGCTAGATTGCAGGACAGAGAGTCTACCTTACAAAATTCTAAGGTGAGATCAAGCGGAGTAGGGTATCAGGTGGTGGAGGAGGTGGGTCCAATTCATCCCCACTCAGTGGCTCATATCTTATTTCGATCTTGAAGACAAACGCCTCGTCAGCGTGATAACAAGGGAGAAGTCGCAGCAGCATCATCAACTGCGCAGTACCACGCCAGCGCAGACATCATTTGTGCAGCCACGTGCTATGCCCCCGTGGAGACCAGGTGAGTGTGACAATGGGTGAACTGGACAATATATTGACTATACCCACAACGTGTCCATCATGGAAAATACAAATGTCAATAGAAGACATTGAGTACTTCATCAACAAATCAAGTGGATCTCGGGCATCTGGACCTGATGGCTTAAGCAATGCCACATTAAAAGCCAGAACAAGCAGTTGGTCAATAATTTTACACAACATTTTCTCTAATATTATTGAGAATAGATCCTTTCCTAAATCTTGCCGATCTTCGGTGGTGGTGCTCATTTACAAAAGCGGAGATCGATCTGCACCTCCAAACTACAGACCCATTTCCTTACTGGATGTATTGGGCAAAATGTTTGCTCGTTTTGTGTTACGAGAGTTTAACCTGTGAACAAAACAAAAATCAAAACGAGATTCTCATCAAACAGGTTTTGTGGCTGGAATGGGCACGTCCATCAATCTTATGTCGCTATATGCCATCAAGCATCAGCACTACAGCACAAAACAACCATTATATTTAGCATACATTGGCCTGCATGAGGCTTTTGATTCTGTCTCACGACAACTTTTGATCAGAAAGTTACAAAAAGCTGAATGTCCAGAAACTATCTTGTATATCATCCATGAACTACATAGCAACAATACAATGCAAGTTAGACTGAACATTGAAGGCTTGCTCTCAACGCCAATACATGTTAATAGAGGTCTATGGCAAGGGTGTATCCTTGCCTCGGCCACCTTTAACTTCTTTTTGCATGACATGCCTGAAATATTTGTGAACGTGAATACTGATGTTCCAAGATTGGGACGAGAGAGAGTGACGGCGTTACTGTATGCAGATGATTTAATTTTAGTTTAAAAAACACTCATTGGCTTACAAAATTCCCTGCAAGTATTATCAATATATATGGAAACTAACCAGCACACAATTAATATTTCAAAATCCAAGATTATGATTTGCAACGTAGCCAAGAAAGGAGTGAAAACATTTAGATGGAAGTTACAAGACTCAGAGCTGGAAATAGTATCACAGTACACTTACCTAGGTGTGCACATTGATAATTGACATTTAAATGAAGCCCATCTTGAAGTTTTAGAGTCACGTTTGACAACTGCCATTTCACAAACCAAAGTGATATTAGACAAGTATGGTAAATTCTCAATATCTTCTGCCATAACTTATTATAACCAAAAAACAACTCCAGTACTTTTATATGGCCTAGAGACATATCTTAACATAGAGAATAACATCTTACAAAAATCTGAAAGAAAATACTGGAGAGCAGTTTTTAATTTACCTCAACGTGTTCCTATGGCATTTATACGTCATGAGATTGGCTTACATTCATTGTCGATCAAACACCAATGGCGTCAGTGTGCCTTACTGAGAAAATGTATTTTGGCCAACACACCGGACACTTTGTTCTCATCCCTCTCTCATTATATTTTGAAATCTGATCATGTATTTGCGAGCAAATGGAAAACCGTGGTTTTCAACATAATGGCCTTAGCAGATCTTCCATTGCATGTCTTATTAGAAGATCCAGAAAGAGCTAAGAAAAAGCTATACATACATGGTTGGATAAAAACAAGAGATCATTGTTGTCTATACAAAGATTTCAGAGAGAATCCATTCCTAAGGAAAGATTTGGAGAATGTGAACCTTATTTGATTTGTTGCCCCTCAGTAGGCCTTCGTTCAGCTTTGTTACGATTCAGATACAACCTCTGGCCTACCAGAGTGGTTATGATCAAACGTAAATTGCTTAATCATTCACTTAATTTCTGTTGCTTTTGTAAAAATGTAAACCAAAGAAAGACTTTACGACATACCATTCTAGAGTGTCTCGAACTAGATGGAAAGAGAGAATTGCACCTAACCAAACATTACATGCACTTTACTACTTTCAATGCCGAGGACAGATGGAATGTACTATTCTCAACACATTGTATGTCATATTGCAATTAAGAATTTCTTGCAAGCATTATTCGAATTATTCTAACTCAATATGTCGACTTTAAGAACTAGAGACATGATGGATTTTAACAGATTAACTTGCATGTACTAATTGTGAAATTGTTAATGCTAAGGCATGATGTGAATGATGTGAAAGCCTTTTCTTTTCTTTTTTTTTCAAACGTAGACATTTTGTTAATATGTATTACTTAAAAATGTTTTATTGTAAAAGTTGATTTATCAGCTAAAAATAATAATTAAAAAAAGGAATGCTGCACTTGAGATAGCCAACCCAACTTACAAGAAAAACAGCTCCCTCCATAGCATTGTAACACAGAGCTTACTGTGTCAAACTGACAAAAAAACACTAAGGAAACTGCCAAAGACTGCAAACACACATATGCAGTAGAAGGGGCAGGAATAGGAAGTTAAATAAAATATTTGTAACTGGTTATCCCGGCCCTTGGAGCTAGCATAGACACAGATTGGCCCACATAGCCAGATGAGCAATGGAATCAATGGAAGGTGGGTTGTATGCATGAGGTCAAGAGAAGTGGAGGTGGATTGAGGGCCTAAGTGAAGGATGGACAGTGGAGCAGAGTGTTGAAGAGTTGGAGGCGGAGT
Source organism: Ambystoma mexicanum (assembly GCF_040938575.1). Classification (NCBI taxonomy): domain Eukaryota; kingdom Metazoa; phylum Chordata; class Amphibia; order Caudata; family Ambystomatidae; genus Ambystoma; species Ambystoma mexicanum. The sequence continues at coordinate 255,179,774 of NC_090936.1, forward strand.
TGGTGGGGAGGACAGGTGAGGTATGGGTTGAGTGAAAGTGGCACCATTGTGTAAGTTCAAAACAGTTAGTGGGAGAATGTGTGTGATAGTGAGTGTAGTAGAGAGAGGAAGCAGGTGGTAGGAGGTAGGGGTTAGTGAGTATGAGCAAGAGGAGAGGGTTAAGAAGAGGTGCAAGGAGAAATGAGAGGGAACAGGTGAGGGGAGGAGACAGCAGAGGGGAGAAGTGAGTAGAGGAATGAGCAGACGGGAGAAAGTATAGGGGTGAGGCGAGAGGTGTAGAAGAGAACGAGGGAGTGTATGCACACTGGAGGGAAAGAAGAGTAGAGAGAAGAGAGGGAAGATGAATGGAGCGGTGTGAGGGAGAAAAGAGGAGGGGTAAATAAGTATAGAGTAGAGGATTAGTTAGAGGAAGTACAAACAAAAGGGAACGGAGAGAGAGGAAGCATGTGAGTGAGAGAACAGACCAGGGTGTGTCTTCTTGGTACAATTGAGCTAGCATTCCTATTGAAGACATTCTGGGGAGTTACTACGATAGGGAACCCAGAGTAATTCCCAGGGGTGTCAAATAGATAAGGCTTTGGACTTAAGGGCCTCCACGATCATGATCCTTTAGATGGTAGGGGCTATCGATCACTAGCTGGCACACTTTGAGGTTGCGAGAGGGACGCCCATTAGTCTATCCCACCAACAGAGCTACAAGCCAGAATTTTTAATACATTGTGTCAAAATAAAAAATGTTAACCCCCTTTTGGAGTCTGATATGCTGAAATGTCCGCACTTAAGTCTTTCATAGAGGTGGTGATTGAGTAATTTAAACACTTTTACTATCAAAATGTATCAACACTGGGAAGAAGAATCTAAATGCGGGGGGTAGGATTGTCATTACTTCCTGTTTTTCTCACCAGATCATGCTAACTGCTAATTTAACCCAGAAGGAGGTGTACAACCACAATTGTGTTAAAAGGTAATGCATAAGTAATATGACTTGTAAAGTTCAGACTGTTGGAAGCATGGATTTCCCTCTAGTGGTACACGAGAACACTCATTCAAAGGAAGAACATGTACTTTAATGCTTAACGAGGGTAAAGTTCCAGTGAATATGAAAGTTGTAAGTAATTTAGATATCCTACTTGACCTTGAAAAGCAGTCTTGCAGCATCCTTTCATTATGAGAAATTACAATCTTACATTCAACTTATGAGGCATGACATATATGCTGTGTCATCAGTGTAGTTATATGCTGCACAGTGGAAGGTTTGGAGTTTAGAGTTCAAGTTGCGTAGCCTTCAATGTGTTGTTCTTTTTTATTGTGATATTAGATGGACAAGGCCTTCTTACATAAGATGTACACAGAATAGCCCAATTGTACTATATTAAAATAACATTAAATCCCATTTCATCAACGAAAAAACATACAATTCAATTTCAATTTAAAACAATATTAACATAGATATCACACAAACAAAATACATTATTAAAAAAATAAGAAAATGAGAAATGAAAATGAAAAAGAAAAAGAAATGAAAAAGAAAAAAGACACACAAAGCAATCAAAAAATACACAAAACAGTCAATCAATTTAGAAGAGTAATATCTAACTCTCACAATTCCAGTATAATTTACCAATGTAACAGTTATGATTGTCAAGGAATTTTCGTCACCACTTGTTAACCTTAAAAGCAGTTGATTAAGATTAGAATACACAGGATCATGAACATGTGGCCGTAACAGCATTGTTTTCTCCTTCTTTAGGAACACCTGGCCATTATGATATGTTCCCTTGTATGTAACACCCCTTCATCTTCCACTGATCTATTTCATTACTTGCTATAGATCTTGCCCGATGTATCTCCCCCGTCGTGGGTAACTTCAACCTAAAATTGAGAGGGCCAATAGGCATTCGGAAACTTCATGAGATATGAAGGGACAGCTCCTAATGGTTTAACATATGGTGACAAAGTCCTATATAGTTTCAACCCCCTTACCCTGCATATTGTCTGCCTCCAATCGTGTTCAAACAATCTTTTTTTTAACTACCGAACAATCACAAATCAAATTACTAACAGTTTGTTCACAGTACTTCAGAACAAATTCAGCATATTTCTGCAATTCCTTCAATTGGCCATTGGACATCTGCGTCATTGTATCAGAAAGATCAACATACAAGGACTTTGCTGGTGGATCTAGTGGATCTAATAGTTTGCAATACTCAGAAATGATCTTCAATTTCAAATGGCCACGCAAAGATACAAGTCCAATCTCAAATCGCAGTGCCTCTATCAGCATGCAATCTGGTAGGTTTAGGGCCCTTTTCCAAACTCTACTTTTGACCCTGTCATAGTCAACTGAACGTGATACAACATCACGGTCCATGCCGTAAAGTAATGCCGAGATGACCTTCATTTTATAAAAATGAATTAATGGGCAAATAGAAAAATGACAGAGCCTAGTATTTAACTTCCTCACCTGTGCAGAAAATGAATTTGCCTTAGTCATTAAGCGGAACAAAACAGAACTGGCACTGGGCAAAATATCCAGGACAAAACCAGGTAGGTCAGGGATGATGCTGGAACTAGGACCTGATCCTGCGACCCAAATGAAACCCATTTTTTACTGGGATTCCTACAGAATCAAATAACACTGGTTTTCCTTTTGTTAATCAATAATTCATTCTTCAACAAATAGGATTGTATTGAGACCAACTGCCTGTGTAGACCCAGCTGGGACCAACAGCACCACATCATCTGCATAAGTTAAATGTGGCAGAGACGACCAAGATATTATAGGTGACAAAAATGCTCATCTCAGCAAATGTTCCCCCAAGAGTGACAAGTAGATATTGAATAGATGGGGGAAAGGATGCATTCCTGTCTAAGACCTTGAAAGATTGGGAAACTGTCCTTCAGTGCCCCTGTCTGCTCAATCTGACTCTCAATGCACTATCCTCATGCAAATGCACCAATATAGAAGGTGGTATATGCCAACCTTGTAGGTTAAACCAGAGTAGAGACTGGTTAACACAATCGAAGGCTTGTGAATAATTAACTGTAAACATATAAACACAAGCATTACCAGCTGACCCCACTCCTTCCTGCAAACAAGTGATAAAAAGCCATTTAGAGATGTTGATAGACCCTTACGAAACTCTGTCTGGAATTTCTTTCGCTGATTGGCCGAATCAGCCCATGTTTCCAAGTCCAAGCGCTGCGTATATCGCACTCTTGCTGTCCAATAATGAAATAGGCCGGTAGCTAGACCGGGCTATCTCGAACCCTTTTTATTTATGGGTATTACTATAGATGTTTCCAAGTCATCGGTGTAGTCTTAGTTATTACAATATGTTAAAACAGTATATACAGCACCCGGTCCCAAAGGGGAGTGTAACTATTAAGGATTGCATTACAGAGCCCATTAGGCCCATCAACCCTAAAGACAGATGATTTCCTTATAAGACTTTCAACAGATTCGAGGCACATAGTCACAGACCTATCAGAAACAGAGTGTTAAGATGACTCTCACAGTTAGAGCTTTGATATAACACTCTGAAAATGCTCTGCCCACTGATCATCCGAAACAGGGGTACTCTGAGAGTACTACTGGGTCTTAATCAGGCCATTTATCACCCTCCAGAAATTACGTGAATTGTTCTGGCAAACAATATGGAGCATCTTTTCCCCTTGTCTGTGGAGCTGAATACATCTTTAGCTCCTACACCAATGTTTATAAACCTGCCTAAGGTGGTTGACTTGAATCCTACATTCTTTACCCGACCAGAGACCCCTATATAAATCCATAGTATCCTTTCTTAATCTCTTTCTTCTGTCCTGTATAACAGAATCAAATAAATTGCTTGCTTTAGTTTTGAGGCCTTTAGAAGAGGATCTAGATGAGTCTGATCGTTCTATGAATGAAGGGAAAAAGCCAGAGGTAAACATTTATATCTTGTCATTGAGAGTATTATCTAGTACAAAATGTTGTACTATATCATTAAAAACAGCTATATCTTCTTGCCAATCTATTCCCGCCAGAATTCACCTCCAAGCTCGAAAATGCTCTATTAATCACACTTGTCACAGCAAACTCCATCTTTGCCGAAACAATATTGTGATCACTAAGTTGAGTTATGATTATCCTTCCTTCTATGCAGGCGTAGACTAGTTGCTCAGGTAGTGCTAGATAGTCCCAATGTTAGGATTTTCACCACTAAACCATGTTGGTTGAGAGGGGAAATCCCATGAATTTAGGAATTTACTCCAACATCTGCCATCTATAATCAATCTAGAGTCCAAATCCTTTCAAGTCCTTTGTGACTGTTACTCATTCCCCATGGCCAAGAGACAGTCTGCATTCAGATCTCCAGATATTAAAACATGTATACCATCTTCATCACTCAAATAGTCTCAATTATGTTTAACAAACTTACTGAAAAGGCCTCCAAATCTTTACCCCATGATTTCAATAAATGTTTACCAACAGCATCAGCTTACTAAGGATCTGATTGCTTAAAATAACACTCAGATCTAAAATACCATACATAAGGCCTCATCACAAGTTGGGTGGTAACGCCGGTGCTATTAGCGGTGGCGCTAATAGCCCTACCGCCGAACCCCCCGGCGCTAATAGCACCGGATCATGGGTTCGGCAGAACGGGTATTGCCCATTCCCCATTGAGCCCATTCGGGAATTCCCCATTCTCCATTGGGCTCAATGGGGAAATTTTGCGCTCATACCGCCGGCGGATTTCCCGCCGGCGGTAAGAGCGCAACATTTTGGCAGATTTCCCCCCAGCTCTGAGCTGGGGGGAAATCTGCCAAGGCCATGTTCTGGCGGACCCTTAAATGCGGCGGTAATAGCACTACCGCTGCATTTAAGGATTACCGCCAGACTCGTGATGAGGCCCATAGTATCAGACACTGCTTCATGATTCGTTAATACTGTTGTTGTACATTGCTTTGTTCAACATTTTTGCCTTTAGCACACACAATTCAAATACATTATTATTTAATATAATTATTACTAGAATATCTATTTCATAGATCAAAACAGGTAAACAATATAAAACAATTAAATAATAAAAGTCTGTGGGAAATAAATCAGTTTCAAGTCAAAGATTTCAAATGGAGCCAGGCACGATAAATAAACTTTGCTACAAAGTAGGTGTCATTAACAAATTCAGTCGACTTACAGGGCCCGATTCTTAACTTGGCGCAGTGAACGTGCTAAAGAGCATGATTCACTGCACCAAATCAGGACGCCCAGGCTCCACCGGTATTCTCAAGTGGGCCTGGGCGTCCTCATAGTGCACAACAGTGCACCTTCAGCAATGTGCCTGTTTTTTTCTTAACGGGCGCTATCCTGAAATCTCGGCAGCATTTTTGTAAAATAACGACATATTTGTTATTTTACAAAACTGCTGCCGAGAACAGCAGTTTATGTGAACACTTTCATATGCACCAAAGTAAGCAGCGTCAATGTTGCAAGATACAACGTTAAAGCTGCTTACTTTGGTGTATATGAAAGCGTTCATATACGCTTTCATATACACCAAAGTAAGCAGCTTCAACGTTGCAGTATACAACGTTGACGCTGGTTACTTTGGTGTATATGAAGTGTTCATATACACCCTGCACTGCAACAAGGTTTCTTGTGGCACTGGTACCGTATATGTGCGCCACTTTAGCACATATAAAACTGGAGGAGTGCCACAAGAATACAAGTCTAAAGAGGCAGGTAACGGATGTGGCAGTTGCCTAGGTTTGTTTACAACCCTTCCTAGCAACCACCACGTGTATTCCGAAAGTGGCGCATTCCTACCGACTTCGGAAGAATGCGCCATCTTCAGAATAGGGCTTAAGTACCGTAAAGTTTGTTAATGCTTTTAACAACCTTTTCTGTACTTAACACCACTTGAGAATCGGGCCCACAGAATATTAGGGCTTTTGCTAAGTTACTGACACAGACTTTCTTAAACTGTGGAAACAGGTACAAGCTTCTCAAGTCATGATATCTTACACAAAACAATAGGAAGTGGGTCACTGACTATGAACCTAAACCACACATTTGTATATTTATTTATGTTATTTATTTATTCTTTTGTTATAGCGCGCAAATCCCTCAGGTATGTCGGCGCTAGTTAAATTAGGACAAATTTACATAGGACAGATTTCAGAATTGTACATTTTCCAACTATGAGTAAAAGTCGCTACTTTGAGCACCCAAGACCGAAATTCCAGAAATAAAGAACGTGCATCAGTTTGAGTGATTAGTCCAAGTAGGTCAGATTTCAAAGATAAATAGCCCAACGCTGTTTACAGATGAAGACATGAACTTATAAGATGTTCCTGGATGTCACTTTTGGCAAACCATTTTACCTCAATTTTAAAGCAGCTAGTCTAACCCTGAGGGATCCGCCACATATCACCGAAACCCACAGAATTTAGCTGCTGCATAACGTGGATCTTCCAGTGGAACGAACGCCCTCCACGAAGGTTAAATAGATCAACATAAGCTTCCCGATACTTCACAAGCTCTGGGGTCACAGCTGCCATTAGCACATGAACTCGTGTTATACAGCTCAATTATTAAGGCTAATTTATTTGAAGGTCTGCCTACCTTTATCCTCTAAAACAATCTTTTAACCACTATAAAGCTCATGAATAATGATTTGAGCGAATTTCACAATGGGTTTCATCATGAGCTCAGCAGTGAATTAGGTGCTAATTCTGCAGGACGGAATTGCCGGAATCCCCCTCTTCCTGTAGCCATCCAGATTCAGAAGGGAGTGCAAACATGTCCCAGGAGAAAGGCAAAGAGAAGGGGCCCGATCTACACCTGAGGAAGCAGAAATTTAGTGAGGCCGAGCCGCAGGTCTTCACTGCTGAGGTGGTTACCCATGTTGAGGAGCTCTATGGCTCTCTGCATGTCAAAACATTAGGGCAGAGGAAGGCAGCAATCTGGGCAAGCATTTGCGACAAGGTCACGGCAGTGGGCACAGTCCTGTAGGATAGCAAGGACTGAAGGAAGTTTTGGGAAAACCTAAGGGACTGGGTCGCAGGTGGGAAACATTGGCCACAGGAGGTGGCACTGTGGACCCCCTTGTCCTGACCCTGTGGAAGAGAAGGCCAGCTCCACCCACCACATGGAGGGGATGAAGGGGACTGGCAGTGCAGAAGCAGGAGCAGCAAGTCAAAGGGATGGCGGTAAGTCCATCCCTTCCCACTCGCATGTGAAGGCACTGGCCAAAAGTATGCGTCCGCCAGATAAATCAGCACAATAGGCAGGGAAATGGGCAAACACATGGCAATCAGTAGAAAGGCACAGTGACTACACACATGTGCCAGGGAAGATGGGACAATGTAGTCATGCAGATTCACTCTAGGAAAGATGTGCATGTGAAACCATGGAACCATGAGAAGCACCCATGTGTGCTGTGACAGTCCATATTGCGAAGTGAACCCCCAGCACTGCCACAACTAGCAATATTTGCAGGCCAACAGGCAATGTGCACCTGAATGCACTGTGTACACCCTCAGTAGGCACTACTCATACCTAGCAGTAGGAGTACTCATTGGCCTGGAACTACCCATGCCCATCATACAAAATGTATGTAGGTAGAACAAATCTTATGTTGCTTGCAGATATCCTGTCAGTCATCTTGCATATATGTAAGTGGGCTGCCCAGGTACCCAATTGAGTGATGCTGAAGAGGTCAGGTCTCCACTGCCCAGGGCGCTTCCCACAGGCCTGATGGAGGAAGAGCAGGAGAGAGGCAGCAAGGCCACCGCTGTGCCAGATGTGTCTGGCATGGAGACACCCCCATCCCCACATCCCCACATTGGTGCCCAGTGGCCCCTCCATTAGCCATGTGTATGGTACAACACTAGCTGAAGCAGGCAGTCACACAACAGCCAGCCCCTGTGGAGATTCCCAAGGATGCCATCCACATACCAACACCCACCTATCTGGCCCCTGGCACCACCTCATCACCTGGATGGGACATGCATCATCTGTGCCAGTCTGGGCAGACAAAGAGAGTGATGTCTTTCTGCATAAGGAAGAGGAAGACGCAGGCTTTCACTCAACCTGCTTCAGGCACATCCTTCACCAGAGCCCACCACCAGTGTCACTGCACACTATGACAGCAATATGGGTGAGGCTAGATGCCATTGGAGCAGTACCAGGCTTCCATGGAACAACTGGCAGGCCAGCAAGTGGAGCATCTGCAGGATATGAGGGACTGCATCCAGGGATCATGCAGGAGGCTTTCCCAGTCCCTGCACTTGACCACAGCTGCCATCACCACAGTAGGACAGAGGATGAGGGAACACACTAAGGGCACGTCGGCCTTTGCTTAGTCCCTCAACTCTTGCATGCAGTTGGCACTGCAGCACATCCAGGGTCAGGAGTCCAAACTCCCCACCTCTGCAACCCCCATGGAGGGAAATGTGCCCATCACCCCAAGCCGCCACCCCCTGTGCCACCTGAGGCCAACAGTGGTTTAGCATGCTGCCAATTGCAAGAGGTGATGGAAGTAACCTTAAATGGCACATTTTGCAAATAGTCACAAGGGAGGTGGGTGTGGTGGGTGTGTTGGGGATGGAGTGTTGGGGAGGTGTGTTGGGGATGGTGTGTTCTGAAGGGTGTGCAGGGTGTGTTGGAGATGCCTTTTTGAACATGTGAGCATTACATTTTAGTTCTCTTGAAGCAATGCTATGACTTTCCTTATTGTATTGTGTTTTATTCATTACATGGCTATGCACAGAGGAGTGTAGCATGTGATTATCAATGTGATCAGAAAAAATAGTCTTATTATTTCTTGCCAAACCAGATGAACATCCCTAACCTCCTCCCGCCCACTCACTGTGAAGCAGCAATGCTCCTGCAGTTAGTGAGATGTTGTCTTCTTGGGGTGGGATGTCTGCATCAGGGGGCAAGGTTACATTTCACCTAAAGCTAACGTTGTGCAGCACCTCACAGGCAACAATAATTTGTCAAACGGTCTCTGTCCTGTACATCAAGGCCTCTCCGGTCCAGTGCAGACATCAAAAATAACATTCCAACAGCCAAAAGTTCAGCTCAATGCACAGCTTGGCCTAACATGTGCCTCGTTGTAGGCCACCTCCTGAGGCGTTTGTGGATTTCACACAGGTATCATCACCCATGGTAGCTGGAGGTATACAGAGTTATATGCAAGGGCAAAGGTCATGGGTGCCAGTCAGAGTGCATTGTGGATGTGTTGTCGTTTCTAATGGCATGTTGATGGACTCTCTGTGCATGTAATTTTAAAGAATTGTCATACAAGATGATTTACCATCACAGTATTTATGTGGAGCCGTAGACTATGGGGGAACATATGCATTGTCGTGTCACACCATGCACACAGCTCACGGCCAGCACTCATTTCTTACAGGGTCTGTATTAGACAGAATGCATGTTCTCTGTGTTGGGCATGTGTGTTGCTATCATGCATGTGCCCTGCTGGGTGATTAGTTTAACTTGTGCAGGTTTGTGGTAACTGCATCCATTCCATTATGTTTTCACATATAGGTTTACCAGAGTACATGGCATTACTTTCTGCCAGTGTTGCATTATCTTTGTGCAGTGTTGAACTGTGACATTCCATGTATATGGATATATTCTATTGCATTGTGGTTCATGTAGACCTGTGTGTGTGTCTTTCTTGCCTGTCGGGGCAAAATGCATTGGCAACTTACTACTGCATTGTCAAGCATTTCCTAGTTCTGTGGGTTGTTGGATGTCATATGCGGAGTGAGAGGGCAGGTCCTGCATGGAAAGGGCCTTGACAGGGCATGCATTGTTCAGTTGTAGTTAGGTTCCCCCTTCATACAGTCCAGTCTCTCTTGGTCTTGGACCAGTCCCTTCTGGTCATTCCACAAAGCGCCAGACATAGACAGACTCAACTCTGTCTAAGCCCCTCTTGGGCACACTACTAGCACTAGGCGCCAAAAGACTTTATTTTTCAAGCCTCATTGGCCCATACTGCTTGGACTAAAGAAAGCAGAGAGTAGATGCTGCACCTTACAGAATAAGAACTATGAGATTGAGACCCATATGAAGTAACATTGTGTTAATCTCTAGTCCCCTTTTAATGACTACAAGGATATGTTATTTGCCTGTCCTCTATATCTGTAATTGACTGCTTTCTGCACTGTTCACTATTTTGCACATTGTCACTACTTTTATTGGTTGTTATGTTCAAAAAGTCATGTTGTTTTTTAACAATTTTTCAAGAAAAAAAACGTATATAAAGCTACAAGATTAGCCTAAATAATAAAAAGGCTTATGTAGACTAACTTCAGAAGGTGGTTGTTTCTTCCCGCTACAATGAGTATTAGTTACCGCTGTTTGGGTCTTTCAGGAAGGTATTAATCATGACTGCAAGAAGTTATTGCAGACTTTAATTTGTGAGGACATGATTACCCCTTGTGTACACAGGTCCCCCTTCACACAGCATTTCAATTTGTGTGATGGAACTTGTACTCACCCAATATCCATGTCCGTTGCTATCTGCTATGACTGTCCATTTATGCAGGCAGTGGGCTGTTCCACAGGAACATGTCATTGTGTGTGCAATCAGGGAAGTGGGTACAGCAGTCTAAGATGACAAGGTCGGCATTGCAGGTTACCTGGACATTCATCGAGTGATACTGCTTCTTGTTGTGGTATCCCTCTTCGGATGCCTGGAGGGCTACCAATGCCACCACATGGGTGCAGTCCGGAGTGGCAATTACATTGGGCAGGTGGGCTGCTGCATAAAAACATGCCTTCATGGCATTCACCTGGTGGGCAGGGAGATGTGCCAGGAGGCATGGTGCAGGAGTGCTTCCAGAACCTGCAAAAGCACATGTGAAAATGTGTCTGGGACATGTCATGCAGCATGCCCACGGTGTACTGCTAGGTGCCAGTTGCTAAGAACTGTAGGACTGACACCAGCTTCTGCATTGGGGCCAAGGCAGTTCTAATGTTTATCCTGATCTCTTTGTCATCATGCATCAGGGTGAGTAGCTCAGCAATGGTCTCCCAGTTCAGCGAGTGATCAGCTGATTGTCAGTTAACATCAAGGGTGAGGACCTGACCCGGAGTATGGTCGCTCACCTTGCATGGTGTCTTCTCCTCTTCCTCTCTGCGCCCTGTAGCCTGTGCTGCTGTTCTGGCCTGTGTAGCTCAATGTGGAGCAGGAGCAGCTGCATGTCCCAGTTCGCATTAACTTGCGGCAGCATGGTGTTCGGAAGTGTGTTTGGGGAAGGTGTGGCCCTAACATACCCTTCTAAGTGGATTTGGTGCACCTGTCACTTAATTTCCATTGCCTGTATGTATTTGTCTCCACGAAAAGCTGGAGGTAATAATTGCACTGTGTTTTTGGTGGACTTAAGCTCATTTTTAGTGGCATTTTAGCAGTGTTTCTGCTACATAACAAGTTGAAATACTGCTAAAATGCCACTAAAAATGAGCGGTAAATCCACCAAAAACACAGTGCAATTATTACCTCCACCTTTTCGTGGAGACAAAAGAGTTTTGGATCTCAGCAGTAATACTGCTGGCAGAATGTGCCCAAGTTCTAATTCTGCCATATGGTGTGGTAAATCTGCTGGTGCTAATTCCTCCGGGGCAAATTTCACTCACAGAATTAGGGCTGACTCCTTATTCAGTGATACGGTAAAACTCCTTATTCTGCGCTTTGGTAAACGTGGTGGTAATATATAGGTCAGAGAAGTTACCAGGGTTGCCCAAGGTGGAGAGAGGCAAGTTGAGTTAAACGAAGAGAAAGAAATAAGTAATCCGAAGGACCAGAGGAGCCTGGAGAGCCCTAAGGAGATAAGGGACATTGTTACAACCTGCAGGTTTCAATCAATCTATAGAAAGCACAATATTAGGGGAAAGAAAAAGACTAGGTTGGTGGAAATGGACTAAGGGTATATATAATACCTACCTGTCAAGAATTTGAGACATTTCGTTTGTGTAAAGAATTGCAGTTTTTCCAGAAGAATTTAAAAAGAGACTTGAATAACCTTGCATTAGTGAACTGCATAGAATGAACATTTGTGCTATGACCAGTACTTTGGGAGAGATCCAACTAACAAGTTTCCCAGCCATTGCTGCCACACAATGGAACTCTCTCCCTCATCCACTCAGGGCAGAGGAATCTTTCTGCAAAGCTCTTAAACTCGGCTGTTTAACTAACTTGCTTAAACTCTGTATCCACCAACTGTATGACATTCCGGATGTGAAGGGCCGGAATAGGGTTACCACCTCTGCTGTCAATATACTATGTATTTTGCCCCCTGGCCACATGTAACTGGTTCCTTTCAGCGCCCTGATGCCTGAGGGTTTGTTGTGTGCGCTATACAAATGAAATAAATAAATAAGATAAATAAAGATCGCCAGACAAAGCGAGAGCTTGGAGGCTACGACTCTGGCTCATGTTTATGTTGTTGTTTTCTAAAGTGTTAGGAGCAGATAGTTAATAGGATTTGGATTGAGGACTACTGTTTGGTTTTGACAGCTGACAAGCACCCTTAGTTTAGTTTGCAGCCAGGGAAATCCAGCCTAGCAATATTTGCAGATATGCATGTTTCCTTTTGAGTTCAAATAAAGACCCTTTAAATGTTAACCCAGATTCTGACTCCTTTTTCTGATTCACCACAGGGGGGAAATAAACAGTTATATTTTAAAATGGATGCATGCCTTACATATAGGCTCCCATAGCCAGGCCAATATAAATAATAAACTATAACAAGTTGATGGTAATGTAATCCAGGGTATGAGCCTTCAGCATATATAACTGAAACAAGTTTGATAAGATTTTTGCCCACACAAACGGGTTTCATATCTTGGCTTCTGTGACTCTCAGAAACTTCTAAAACATTACATGTTCTATAATGTCTCTCTGTGATTTGTACACATTCCTGTGTTTACAAAGTTGAATTTTGTAGTGAAACATAGAGGCTGTAATGTCACAGACAGGGCTATTTTCAGGTGTAGGAAAACATGTACTGGTGACAAATCCCAAAGGTAAAGGGATGTTCAAAATAAGAATGTTGGCATGGCCAAAGGGCGGACACATGGTTGGATGTACAGAATATACCCTCTAGGAATGCACAATTGCAATTTAGAACAGCATGGCCATTACTTGCAGGATATGTATGTCCAATGGAATCATTCCAGCCATAGTGTCAAGAAGGATTGAGCACTGGTGCGAACCTGGTTTTCAAGTCTGATGAGCAGGCCACTGGTACCAAAGCCACTTAGGTGTGGCACAGCTCCTGCACCCGCTTAACAAGAGTATACAACCTCAGAGGCAGACACAAGAATGACTCTCCCTGCAACACGGAAGGGCACCCAGATTACCGTGATTCAGGGGTTGATAGAAGGTTGGTAACCAATCACAGGGAAGCATATAGCATAAAGAACAATTAAAGGCAGTAAGTAAAGGGCCAGCCAGACAATAAGGCAAGATTGCAAAGACTGGAGAGAGACCAGAGTAACAGGCGAAAGGGCAGTGCAACAAGGCGCGCAGGGCAGAATCATATGGAGAGAATGCACAGAGAAAAGGAGAACACCCAGGGGCAATGGCAACAAGCGAGTTGAGACGCACAGAATGGGCATTACTGCCTGTTTTTATAGCTTCAAAGAAGTTGTTGCATGGTTGCTAAGCAACACATCTGGAGCCATGCTACCAGCGCTGAGTCAGGAGACGAAGGGTCCATGATGCCATTCCAATATGGGGGCGTCCAGCTGCGCATTTCCTTCGGGCCGGAGGTGTAGCCCCGTGGGGAAGTGGGCACAGAGGACAATGTAGCACCAGCGCTGAATGCTGAGGAGACCCTGGAACCCGGGTAAGTAGGTTAACATGAGAAGAAGGTACCAGCGTTCATTTCCTCCATTGTCAAACTGACCAAGTAATATCAACATGTTATTCACCAATGAGCACCTCATTGGCTGCAGAGTCTAATGTCCTCTATGCAATGATAGTAATTGCAAACTTCTCCATGCTATCACTGCAACAAGAGTCTATCCGAATGTGTTATATCTGTACGAGCATGACATCACATATTAAAAGTGCGCTTATAAGACCAAATACTTCTGCAAAACCCTTAGTGGATAACAATCCGAACACGCGTCTCCTCGGTATTATGTAGTGGGCTGGGATGGCACTCTATTTTATGAAGATGAAAATTGCAGACAGAACATTTTTCTTAGAAGGGCTGCGGCATCGTTTCTAGACGAAATAAAACAGTGTTTCAAGATTTCCAAATACTTTCTTATACTGGAAATCATGATGCAGTACAACAGTCAATGCATTTTGACCCAAATACATCAATGCAACACAGTGGTTATTTGTTGCTACATTTTTTATTTTTCACTTTTTTGATAAATATGATTTCAAGTTTTGCTGATGGTGGCATTTTATGGATATTTAAATATGCTTGCCAAACCGAAACGGGGATTAGATTCCTTCATGATATCACTAAAGATATCGGACACCACCATTCAGAATGGTCCTACATCTATATTTTAACTCGAAATAATGTATAGAAAAGTGTTTTGCTCAATATTAGGTCAAATAGCACAGCATGCAGAGGCCTTGCTTTGATATCCAGTGCAGAGCCTGCTGACGCAGGTTCGAATCTCAGCAGGGCCAATCTCCGCCTTTCATTCTCCTGAGGTCGATAAATGAGCACCATGAGTAATAATAAGCAGGACTCAGATAGCTGAGGGTTTATAGCTATATAAATGTTAAATTTATTATTAATGCAATTTCCCATATGTTTTGCATTTCTATACTATGCACCAAGTTTTAAACATACAGACATGATTGCATTTTATTTGAGGGTGTATAGCTATATGAATGCTAAATTATTATTATTAATGCAATTTTCCATATGTTTTGCATTTCTATACTATGCACCAAGTTTTAAACATACAGAAATGTTTGCATTTTATTTGAGGATTTATAGCTATATAAATGCTAAATTATTATTATTATTAATGCAATTTTCCATATGTTTTGCATTTCTATACTATGCACCAAGTTTTAAACATACAGAAATGTTTGCATTTATTTTTACAATGGTCAAAGTGCACATTGGCACAGTGATGCATCGTATCTAGTCCGGTGTTTTTAAATCGACGTAATATACACATAATCCGTTTTTTTATTCTGAAATAAAACATTGTACAGAACAGTCTGCGTACTTTCCCATATTTTAAATTGGAAGGTTTGAGTTTTGGAGCCATGAAATTAGAGGTTTTCTTTACTGTTCAAGAAACTGAACAGGTAAGTGTGTGATTCTTGATTTGCCGTGGTTTGTTTAATTGCTCTCAACTGGAGTCACCCAATGAAATATAGCACAATGCGAAGCAATTAAAAAAGTGTGCAATCTGCAAAATGTGCTTTCATCTATGTCTCGTTTCCCTCCTCCAGAGCATTCCTTGCAATAGAAGCTTCCGAATTTAAATCAGAGATTAATATCCAGCCCTATCATAATGCGGTAACCTCAATTAATGCGAATGACTCGCATTGTTTTTTTTTTGGTATGTCTTGTGAGATGCAACAACATAGGGGAGAGCTGCCTGTACATATTTAAAAATAGTGTAGCCACTTATGCAGATCAGAGTTCTCCCTTACGTTAAATGGCCATGCGTCTTCTGAGCCCTCCCTCTCTATCTACAGTCTGCATTATACATAATGTGTTGGGGATGCTGTTGTCATATGCATACCTCGTGGGCTTATCAGGTTATTTGTATGTACACTTACTGCCATCACTTGTGTTGCTTATTTTGCCCAATACTCAAAATCCTTTCAGTTTATTATATCCCTATATCTCCGTTCATAATTACCATCTTCCCTGTGTCTGTGGATCCATGCGCTATAGCTTGTAGTTTGGGACTAAGCAACACTCTCCAACAGTCCAGTCTAGGATGTCCACTAGGAGTTTTGTATGAATGTTATATTATTTTATGAAGAGCTTCTGCCACAGGAAATCACTAATATTGTGGTGTGTCACAGGGAATGTTTTTACAACTATATAATTATTCAGTTAAAAAACCTTGCATAAGGGACGTTATGGTTACAAGTAAAACCGAAAAGCCCAGAACTTCGCCAGTAATGGTGAGCTAGGCGACCATAACTTGCGCCACCACCTTGCACTGCTAAGACTAACACCCAGGACATCAAAGATGACATAACAAATGTCATTGATGACATCACTTATGACATCACCTATCTGGCCCACTTGTTTTTGTTCCCTAACAAATCTAGGCCATGTGGTTTTGTTCAGTGATAGGGAGAATTTTAAACATTCTAAAAGTGCTACATATAGAGGCATTACCTTGTTTTATGTTCTTAAGGTACTTAACTTAGGATTTGGCCTCAGCGTATGGTGCCCATACATTTGCAAATAAATAAGCCTCAAACACACAATTCATTTGTGTTCAGGAGGATCAAGTCTAATATTATTGTCATTTTTTGGTGGCGTTGCTACTTTCCTCCTTACTGCAGTTTCCCTGTATGTGCCTCAGATTTGCATGAATTGTGGATCTTTATATATATTGTTCGTACTAACACAAGTATGTAGTAAGTCTTCAATTATTAGCATTTTATTCCATGTTTAACATTACTCAAATCCCTGATAAGGTAGCATTCATTATTTTACTAGCCAAAATTACCAGATTAAAAATACCTTACTTCTATGGCACATGCTGCACCCATTTCCTATGTGTACATATTATTAGGTTGTTTTGTGAACAAGAAAACTCCATTATAACGTTTTGTTTAAATCAGTATTTTTTTAATACATTAAGTAGTTCATGGGACCACCCCCAATCATCCTGATATATTGCTACCCTGACCCTAACCCTTGTACAAACGTTTCATCATAATTAATTTGATAAGTGATGCCATTGGTGATGTCATCAATGACATTTGTGATGTCATGTTTGATGGCCTGTGTGTTAGTCTTAGCAGTGCACATTGTTGCTGCGAGTTATGGTTGCTTAGCTTACCATAACTGGTGAATTTCTGGGGAGTTTCAGTTTTACTTGTCACCATAACATTCCTTTAACAAAGTGTTTTCACTGAATTTCATAGGTTTTTACCAGTGCACCCTTAATTTGCTACAAGTTCCTTATATTATACACACCCATAATGTAGCAGCTCTAGGGGCCGCTGACAGAACAAATGGGGTGAATCATGGAATGAATGTGCGCCGAAATGTTTGGCGCAAGCGTGAAAAATGCAGTGCACGCGTGCTAAATTCATGCGTGCGCCCGTTTCGCGATTCATGGAAGGCACTGCGCCTGGCTTACCTAGGACCGGTGCCGAATCCGCGCATGGCGCACACATCACTGCGACATTCCAAAAGTTGTGTGCGAGTCGCCCAGTGAAGGCGCACAAAGTCCAGCGCACACACCTAAAAAGGGGGTGGAACACGCGGAATGGTGAACAACAGGCAAAAAGGTGGGTATAACGGGAATTTCAGCAGCGAAATCCCAGCAACACCCACATGCGCGCTAACAACACGTATTCATGCAATTGAACAGGGCAAACCCGTGCACACCAAAAGACACGCAAAGCCGGAAACACATCTGCCACACGAAAGCAGGTGGAAGCAGCCCCGCGCAGTATAAAAGTGTGTGCAAACAACAAACAAGCATATACAGCTACAATGAATGTCCCATTTCTCGCAGCAGTGATCGTGGACACCGCAAGAGGAGGAGGATAGCCAGGCCCCACATTTTCTTACCCAGGACCAGCCTTTTTGGTATACCTGATGACCAGGTCTCTGGCAGGTATAGGTTTCCACCTCATATCATCCTAGACCTGGTCACTGAGTGGGAACATGACCTCACATCACCCACCTTGTGCTCCCAAGCACTGAGCCCCTTGGAAAAGGTGCTCCATGTCCTGCATTTATTGGCTACTGAGTCATTTCAGCGGACAACTGCCATAGTTGGGGGCATCTCACAGGCCACGCATTCACGCTGCCTACACCAGGTATTGGCAATCATGACTGCACGCCCCTCAGTCCGCCGGCACATATACATGCCCAGAACACCCGCAGAAAGGCAGGCCGTGGTCCAGGACTTTTAATGGGGTGGGAAAGTTCCCCTAAGTGCTTTGTGTCATTGATTGCACCCATGTGGCCCTACATCCACCTAGGGGCATTGAGCACATTTATCGCAACTGCGCATGGGAGGGGAAGGGCACGTGGCGAGGCAGCCCGTACCCAGCTTGTGGCTACATTTTTCACCTAAACTCCCCCCCTGCAGAGTGCACACAGGCCTGGCACATTCCAGGTGACAATTGACGATGTCAAAGGGACAGTCAACTCTCACAACCTTAAAACCCTGCGAATGTGTCCTTGGAATTGCAGCATTGTGTGCATCCCTAGCCACTTAAACAAATACAATCCTGAGTGACCAAAAGGCACACATGCAAGCTACAGATTCCACCCCCCCGCATGGAAATTATCACATCCAAATGCTGGTATGTCACGTAAACCTCCCCCAACCCATGTCACCCACCCCACACACCATGCCATGGCATGCAATGTGAAAACTACAATAAAAATATCAACACACATGACACAACTGTCACAATGTGCACTGTCACAAACGGAAACAGGTCACAGACAATCCCCTCAGGCACAGACTCTGAAGAAAACAGTGAGCAAAAATATCCCCCCTATACTAAAAGTACCTAAATGCATGCCAATAAAGGTGTCAACACCAAAACCTCGAACCTTTGGTGGCATGCCTTTCAGGGAATCCCAAAGAAGAAAAGAAAATGCCGGTGCTGAAGGGTTGTTCCCTGCAACACCTGCACACTACACAACACAGTACAGTGAGTGATGATTGCTGCCTGGAAACCCCTGCAGCTGCATAAAAAAACAAACAAAATAAAGAGCCTGCGGCGCCAGTTCACGATCACGAATGTCAATGTGAACTTGTGCAGCAGGGACAAAGCATGTCTCAGAAGGCAAGTAGTGAGTGCGTGGTTGGATGTTGGGGTGGTGATGGGGGTGTGTTTGCAGGGCTATTCAATGCATGTTAGCATGGGAAATGCATGAACCTTCAGTGTTGCATACATTTCCCATGTGAACCACTACGTCGTGGACACATCTGCAACGGAAACATATTGCCGATCCCATGACACATCATAAGCTAAACCAACACAGGACTACCAATTTATCAGCATAACATATCATGAACACAGGACCCAACAGTGATAATGTCAGACAGTTAGGAAACACCATAGCACAAGTGCCTCAATGTGACATTGACACCACACATCCCACTACCATCATGAGAGTGGCTTCGACATCTAAAGAGGGCATAC
Organism: Ambystoma mexicanum; assembly: GCF_040938575.1. Classification (NCBI taxonomy): domain Eukaryota; kingdom Metazoa; phylum Chordata; class Amphibia; order Caudata; family Ambystomatidae; genus Ambystoma; species Ambystoma mexicanum. The sequence goes on from NC_090936.1 coordinate 255,199,132, forward strand.
AGCATTAAGTGCATCAACAATGTTTAGAGTCAAGGCAATACATGAAAAATCAAAATGAAATCATGCACAGTCAACAATATACTCACCAAAATGCAGTCCAACCATGCACTGGAGAAACCATCATGAATCCCCACTAGAGGTGTATACACAAGTTGGATTTTAGACTGGCCAAAGATATGACCTCCAATGCCTTTGTGTAAGTTACTGTCACACGGTGCCATCCTTGCGAGCCCATGGACAGAGGAAGCAGGAGTGGCATATGAGTCCAGACCCCAAACCACAAATACAAACATGAGACAAGCCTGTATGGGCCCAACCGAAACACACAATGGATGCCATCGGATGCCACATAGCACCACACTGTAACATAAATGCACAATAGACAAAAAATAAAAATGACCAAAGTGGACAGGGGGGAGCACCCATGAGTGGGGAGGTGCTCCCTGGACTTCCTGTTCTCCCTGGCCACCCTGGCCACGTGCCCCACCATGCCCAGCCCTGGGAGGTCACCCAGCTTTGCCCCCCTACCCTTTTGGTGGCCTCCCAACCATGGCACAGATGGACTATTGCCAATGGGAGGTGCAACAACAATTGTCCTGGGCAATTGAGTTGAAGGGAACAGGGTACGTGATGTTAGACGCACCCCTGTGCTCCTGCAAGGATGTATGTGACCCCTGGTGAATAAAGATGGGCCACGCAATGCTCAGGCACCCCAAAAAATGACAATAAACATGCACGCACCCCTGGTAGCCCACGTGCATGGAATAAACCTCCCGCAGTACGCTGTGCCACACAGAGACACAAAAAAAGCGTACGTGTGGAACATGCAGGCTACTCTGACCTTGAAAATGGGGTACGCAAAACAAAGGGTGAACCACAGTGGGAAAGAAAAGCATGTGTGATTCACCATCTACCTTGCTTGGAAAATAACAACACACGTGCGTAGGCAACTCCCCCACCAAAATAAAAAGTACAAACTTTAAGTTCTGTGAAGATGTCGTGTGTGAACCCACATGTAGTAGAAACACACGAATCGGACTCCATGAAAAGCATGCACAGCAAACTGCTGTCCCACTGGGACCATTAACCCATGCCGAAGGCAACACCTGCATGCGTTACGTCACTTATGCGCTAACGCACTAAGGGCCTTTCCTCGGATTTCATGCCAACACACTGTTTTTCACATGCAGAGACACCCTGCATCGAGCTGACCATGCGACTACACACGTAAGATAACGCTCCTGCCTAGATGCCATTTACCTGCCCGCCAAAGCCCCGAGCATCCTCCTATGAGCCATCCGCTGCTGCCAGCTACCTCAATCTGCCTGCTGCCAACCTGCCCTGCTATTTGGTGCCTGTACAGAAGACAATGCCAGAGGTCCTGTTGCTGCGACCACCTCTGCTAAAACAGAAGACTCCCGACTGCTGTTCCATCGCTCCACAGCCCAGCCCCAGGATCCAGTTGCCGACCCACACCTGCCTCTGGGGTTGCCATGTCAGACCAAACACCATCTGGAGCCAGTGGCAACACCATGGCAGAGAGGCAGAGGGCTGTCAGGTTCACTGCCAATGAAGTTGACATCCTGGTCGAGCATGTCCTGGGGCATTATGATGCCCTCTTCTCCACATCTTGCCTTGACAAGGAAGGACGGAGGAGAAACTGTTTGGACATTGTGGATGCCATCAACGCAGCGGGAGTGGCATCCCACGTCTAACAACGCGTCTTGAACCGCTGGGAGGACTTCAGCTCCAGGACCCACAGCAATGCCCGGTGCCTCGTTGAGGCTGGTGGAGAAGTGGGGCGCTGGGACCAGTTGACCACCATACAGATGCAGGTCCTGCAGTGCACACACCCAGCGTTTCACCTCCAGATCCTCGAGTTGCAGACCCGTCTGGAGTCGAGTGGTAAGTGTCCATGTGTTCATGTCCAGTTTAGTGCATGTCGAGGTGTGGCAGGAGTGTGCACCTCGGCCGTATGTCTGGCATGCCCCATGTCTGGATGTCTGTGTGCAGGGACATGATAGTGCTGCATGTGAGTCCAGTCAAGCATGATCCACATCAATGGTGTCTGTGTTGCAATGCATGATGTGCACCAGCATGTGATGATGCACACATGTCTTCATGCCTGTGTCTGTACTGGGCCATGTCTGGGGTGTGAGACATGGATGCTTATTACACCTTCATGGACGTGCACGGTGTACATGTGCCTGTGTATGAGTGGTGGGTGTGTGACTGGGAAACACCATGGATGCATGACACATGGTCATCTCAATGCCTGAATGACTGATGCAGCACGGTTGCCAACGTGTGCTCTGTGAGAGGATGTAGACATGGGCAGATGCATGACTGTCCAGTGTTGTGTGTGCATCTGATGTGCATGTCCCATGATGCATGTAAGGTCCAGTCCCCCTTCTGATCTTCACACAGTGCCTTGGACATGAATGCAAATGTCTGTTGCACGTGCCATGCTTGTTTGTGGATATATGTTGCTTGCACTGACCCGTGTGTTGTGGAGGGTGATAATGGTAGTGACGTTTGAAAGTGTCACTCATGTGCAATTGCTTTGTGTCCAGCAGACTATTGTTCGGTATCCTGATGCTTGTGTTCAATCTCTCCCTATCTACAGCGGTGATTGAGGAAGATGGTGAGACGGCGCTGTGGAGCTAAGTGGCGGGGATGCCTCCACCAGGTGGAGATACAGTGCCCAGTCATCCTCCCACCATTTTTCATCTTCTGGGAGCGAGGGGACTGGTGCCGCATCCGCGGCTGCAGCTGCCGAGGGGATGTCCAAGAGGCGGAGGTTGGAAGTGGGCTCCTCAGCAGCGGAAGGGGCAGGTGAGCCCCCACATGGGCAATCCAGTGCAGAAGATGGTGCCGAGGCATACAGGTTGGTGGTGGTTGAGGAGGAGGAGGCCGCATCAGACCCGCACCTGGGGCCTGGAGGGGGTGATGCCACCGGTGCAAGTGGTACAGTCCAGGGGCAGGGGCAGTAGGCAGAACAAGTCACTGCGGAGGGGCCTGTGCCTAATCCTGTCCCTGATACTGAGACTGCATCACTGTGCACCAGCACGGATGCCTCGGACCAGGCCCATCCGCAAGTAGGGGGACGGTCCACGTCAACTGACATTCCTCTACCTGCAGACGAGGCAATCCGTGACAGGGTTGAGCCCATCTTAGTTGATATTGCAATGTGCACACGCATTATTTGTGATGATGTCAGAGCTTCCTGGCAGGACTACGCACCTCATCACAAACAGGTGTGTGCCATCATGAACTGGCTAGGACAGCTCATTGTCGCGGGTTTCCTACATGTGATGGGCAATTTTGCGACCCCCTCCTCCACTTCACCCACTATGCGCCAGTCGTCCTCCATGCCGTCTTCCGGCCCACATGCCACCAGGGCCCCCTGTGGACCTGCCCCAGCCAATGCAGCAGGCTGGTGGAGATCCCATCCCTGCCACAGTCAGCAGTCGGAGGTACAGCAGAGGTGGTCACCCCAGCAACAGGACTCTTGGCAATCGAGGTTGTGCAGGCACTTTCGAGCAGGGCTTGTGCATGACGTCCCCCGGGGTTGCATCTTCCCGGAGGCAGTCTTGGTGGCACAGGCAGATGACTAGAAGGCAGCAGCAGGCTTGAAGTAGGAGGCATCAGAACTCAGGCCAAGTACATCACAGGGCAGGCATCGGCCAATGGGCAGGAGGACCCTGGACGACAAAGTGTGTCTTCCATGTGGCATTGGATGGGCTGCCAGATAGATGCAGAGCGGCAGCTGTCAGAGAGGGCACAGCTCACCATGGTCAGGGTGGAGAACTCCATTCAGCGGACAGAGAGGTGGGCAGAGTTCCTTGAGGAGACTCGCAGGGAGTTGGTGGAGAACTTGACGGCATCCCTGCGAGCCCTCGAGGATAGAGCACAGTCCCGCCTCCAAGCCATTAACTCAGAGTTCGATGATGCCTGGCCAAAACACTTGGTAAGAACAGTGAGCCGTAGGAGTAGCCCGCCGCCATCATAAATAGTTCTTTATGTTTAGGTTTCCTTTCTTTTTCTTTCTTCTTTGGAGTCCATTGACATTGCTCCACTTTTTGTATATAGTTGTATTTTTATACGGTTTTTTGGAAGTTTAATTTTGTTTTGGGATCATGGACCTGTCAAACTTTCCTTGCACATAGTTGGAGTATTGTAGATTGTGTTATTTATTATTTTTACCCAGGGAGGAATGTTTTATTTTGGTTTACCATTTGGATGTGTATTATTTGACTTTGGACATGGACCAGTTTAAGGATTTTCATTTTTTTGGATTTCATGTTTCTTTGGATTTTGCATTTCATTTCAATTGACATTCATTTATTTTTCATTGTCATGTTTGCTTTTCCTTTGGTCAATTTCATTTATTTTAATACATTTCCATGGAGTCATATATTTGTGTTGTGTGCTCTCATTTGTTTGGTGCATGTGTCAGTCGTCATTGCCTCAGTCATGTGTCACTGCTGTGTGGCCATGTTGTGCATGCCTTTGGGTGCATGCATGTGTGCTTCTGTGAATGAAATGCCACAGGGCCTGTGCTGGGAAGTGGGGACAATGGATGGGTGTGGAGTTGCACTGTGGGGGGGCAGCGTGAGATGGCATTTGCGTGGACATTTGCTAAATGAATGTATGTTGTGACAATGTGCTAGTTGGAGGGTCATGAGTCGGGGCCTGCTTGCAGGTGCCCTTCACTGGTGGGGGTCATGAGTCAGGGCCTGCAATGTGGTGTTTGGTGCCATGTGGGCCGCCTGTGGGTCATGTTCATGGGTGAGGGGGGCCCCTGTGGTGTGGGCTGGCTGCGGGGCATGATCATGGGTGATGGCCTGCCTGCTGGGCATGGTCACTGGTGATGGGGGGGGTCCCCTCTGGTATGGGCTGCCTGCGGGGCATGGTCATGGGTGATGGGGGTCCCCTGTGGTGTGGGCTTCCTGCGGGCATGGTCACGGGTGATGGGGGCTCCCCTGGGGTATGGGCTGCCTGCGGGGCATAGTCACTGGTGATGTGGTGTGCAGCCGAAAACATCCACTGCTACCATTCATTATATACACATTTCTGATAAGCAAATAGCACAATGTTGGATTTTGACAGAAATGGCAAACACACGTGAGTGGCTAGAAGAAAACCTTCCTGAAGAAGAAATAAGTGATGATGAAATCTCTAATGGAAAACAATACATCTTCCCATATGAACAAATATTGTCATTTATATACAGCTCATTGAAATAATATTCTTTTCTTATAGTATATACTTTACTTGAAGAAACTGCACCACAACTTAATCATGATGAATCTTAACAATCCCAAAGAAAATCTCAATCCCCAACTGTACACAGTGAAATTATGATCTTGTTTGAAAAATTGGATGAATTTAGTAATGACTTTAAAGACTTTTAAATTATGTAAAAAATCATATTATTACAAATGCTGAATGTCACTGTCCTACTTGTACTGACCCTCTTCCCCCATCAATCACTCCAATCAAATTCACGAAATATAAATGAAAGACGCTTTTATGAAACTTATCTCCCTCCCTCCCCCAATGATGACTTTATAGAAATTCTAAATCCTCCCATTTATGGTTCCAATTCCGATACCCCATCTCTTTCATAAATAAATGTATTTTTTCCACTGTAAATATATGGTATATTACTTGATATTATTAGGATGACCTGCTTTGTAAAATTCTGAAAACCTGCTCCTCTGGCATCTTTCATGGCCAACTCTCCTTCTGTACAAAAATCACCTGGAGGGCCTGACACAGGAACAGGTGCAGTGATGCAGAGGAGGATGAGGAGGAAGAGGAAAAGAGGTAGAGGAAGTGCCTACCAACATTACCCTGAGAGAGTCTTGGGTGTGGCAGTTTTTACCACAATTGAGGGTGTGCTGAAGGCTCAGGCTGCCATGGTGAAATGCACTGACTGCAACATTGTACTCAGTCACAGACAGCCTGGGCAGTACTCCTATGGGACCCTCTTCATGCACCGCCACACCAGATCTAACCATCTTGGAGCTCTGAGAAAGGGTGTTCCTTTTTCAGGGAGAAGCAGGTTAACGTCCTCTAGCCCATCTTCCTCACCCGATCCTGCCACCACAAAGGCTACTCCTGTGGGGCAGAGGATCCTGTTGGCTACCATGCATGCCATACAGAATGCTGTTGACCCTTACCTTACCTTACAAGGACAAAAAAGGAAAGTTCTATTCAGAGCCACCTTTCAAAGTTAAAACAGAACTAAAAGAAAAGATCACAACACCTTTTGCAGCCTGCGCACAGTAGGATAGTCCACAGACATCTGGATAATTCCAAGCATGGTGTGGGGAAATAAAAATCAAATAACTTGTTTTTCATTTAAAAATTGTGGCTCTTAAAGAACCTTTTTTATTGTTTTTCTGGATCTTATTTATTTGGGATTATTTGGTTAATATACTGAACTAACAAATGATCCACTGAACTTAATTATTTTTTCTAACTTTCACAAAATGTGCTTCTAATTTCTTTTCTGTGTTTCCATTTTTGTTTACTTCAACTACTAAACATTTTTTAATCCATATTTAATATGTTCACAGATACTGTTTCAATGCATTTTGAACATTTTCAAGAAAAATCTGATTGAGTGCATTTGACTGATTTTGCCAATTTCTTCAAAATATTTTGACAATATCAAATTTGTAAAAAAAGATGTCATGCCAACATTCTGCACATATCGATTTTTCATATAGCACCTTGCTTTATCAATTTTTGGACAAAATAAATTAGAACGCTTCCACATTTGTCTTTGAGCTATTCTAGAAAAAACTATTTTGGAATGTGGGAACAGTTCGATTATCTTTGCAAATACATCCTTCATGGCAAACTGTAAACAATCCTGTGGTATAGCCCAAACTGTTACCTCCACAGTGAACAACAATGATGTTTGGATGCTTGAAAGTGACAATATTCTCACATAACGGGAGCAATTCCTCCCACTTCATTCCTCAAACTCCATACCAGGAAACTTAACACTCTTGAAATCCAAGCTTCTCACATAATTCACACTGCTTACAGTACACCTTAAGCCAATGGACCCAAGAATCGCCCACCAACCAGACACTCTGCACCCTCAAAGACATAGCCATCTTCACTGCACACAACAATGATAACGCTTGCTGCCCAGTCTTACTGTACACCACACCCACAAAACCTGATTGATTAATCCCCCGATGTCCGTGGACATCTAGGACTGTCTGCCGTCACTGCAGTCCCCTTTGCATGCTTGGCATCCTTAAATGATCCGGTTCGCAAGTGCAGTCTCAAGGGATCACCGCCTTTCTGCAGATGGCATGGCCAATTAAAAGGGGTGGGGATGTTTACACTCAATTTAAATAATGTATTCTACAATGGTGGCTATTTTTGTGTTTTCATTTTTTCTGCTAATGTTTATGTCCGACGCCTACTAAATAATGCTTTAGTATACACTCCAAATCTTGCCTTTTATCTTGTTCACATGAACATTTTCAATGCATTTTGAAAATGCCAAAGAAAAATCTGATTGTCAACATCAGTCAAATGCACTCCATCACTCCGAAAAGTATTTACACAATCTAACTTGATATTTTCATTCTCAAAAGATGCCATCCCTAAACCATATAAAAAAACACATAGACCTTTATTGACATGGTGCCTACCTTCTTCCAATTGAGGACAAAACTAATTTGGACATCTCCATATTTGCCTTGGATTGATTTGAGAAAAAATAATCTTCACAGCTGGAAACAGTTCCATTAGCCTTCTCAATATATCCTTCATGGCAAGCTGCAAATATGCTGGTGTTATATAGCCCAAACTGTTGCCTCCACAAGGCACAATAATAATATCTGGACAGTTAAAGTGAGCCAAACTCTCACAGAATGGTAATAAAGTCGTCCCAGTGTAACCCACTGCATACCACAAAACCTTCTGCATACCACAAAACCTTCACTTCTTCTAAACAAATAGTAGCAGAGATGCCATAAGACTCAGTGTAACCCTTCAATGAATGAATCCAAGAATCTCCCAACATCCACACACTCTGCTTCCTCAAAGTCATAGCCATAGCCATATTCACTGCAAAGAACAAAGAAAACACTTGCACCCTGTCTTCCTGTACACCACAACCATGAATCCTGATGGACAAATCCCCAATGACTGTAGACCTTCGTGTCTGTCTGCAATCTTCACAGTCCCCCTTCCATGCCAGGCATCATTTAAGGACCTGGATGACACGTCGATGTCTGCCAACAATGTAGCACAGGGCAGCCCTTCTACCCTTTTTACGTTCATGTTGGTAACCTTCCCTTATTGGCCGCTTTCGAGCAATGACACATCCATCCACCAATCACATCGAAAGACTCTACATGTAACCCTGTCATCTCACTTCAACACTTCAGATGTACTCTTGAACCCTCAGAGCACATGTTTCCTGCTACAGCCACCTGCATCAATAACTACTGTGAGACTTTCCACGATTTCTATTTGCAGATTTCAACACTTTTACAAATATATGTATACAGGGTTGCTGCCACTTACACTGCAATAACCTTCTCAATGAGCATGTTCTTTTGTGTAACCACTGTATCAAATGCCATGTATTGCAGCATTCAAGTGGCAGTTATTTACATGTACTGCCAACATATTAAAGTTCTAAAAATGTTCTACAAATCTTTTCCATCTGCTTTGCCTTTCTTTTTGAAAAAAGTTACACTTAGTGTTGCTATAAATGCACATACTCATTTTTTAACTTTCAACAACATGCTCCTAAAAAGAAACATGTTTAAATGCACAGCATTTTCCACTTTTCATTACATATAAATCTAAAACTTTCCAACCATCCTCATTACATGCCTTTTAGTGCACCATTCTCCACCTGCTCTCACATATATGTATACTGCCAAAGTATCTATATACAGCACTTCATCTTATTTATAGACTACTGTTCTTTTCCAAACACTACGACAAGACAACAAACACTGCTTCAACTATATTCTGCCATTGCATTACCACTAGTCCACATTTCCCTATTCTTTAAACACAAGGCAAAACATTACAAATACATTGTGCCACAAACACACCACGTTTCTTAATAAACACACCAGCACAAAAATAACCTAGATAGGTATCCTTTTTTTACAGACCCATGTTGGCCCTGTTCCTTATTCATTTATGTATTTATGTGCATCTGTATAGCGCACTTGCAGCCCACTAATGTCCCAAACAACACTACTCATAGGGCCTCATTATGGGGTTGCTGGTAAAACCCAGATGTAGCTGGCAGGCTGCCAGCAACCACATATTACTGTTACTGCCACCTAACATCCCAGTGCTTCCGGGATATCACAGACGGCAGTACAGTACGTTCCTATTCCCATTGGACTCCATTAGTAATGGCGCCGGTGCCTCAGTGTAAAGCCGACAGTTCAGACCTGCTGGGAGTACAGTGCCCCTACCGGAAAACATGGACTGAGCCAGTCCAGAAAAGGTGCAGGTAACCTTTTACCAGCATCTTTATTTCCAGACCGGCTCACTCATAATGATGGCCATAGTTCAATTGTTCGAACAACCTAGTTACGTACTTCACTACACCACTCAAAACACAACTTAATTAACTCTTTTTCTCAACAACTCCTACTACTTCAATAAATAACAAACTCTCTAACTAAAAGTACTTCACTGTTACCACAGATAGCCACTAACCTTCTAGGATGTGAAGAACACTCTTCAACACTCTTCACATCCTACAAAGTAAGTACATGAATATAGTATGTGTATCTCTCTAATTGTAACAATGTCCTTTAACTACAAATTAGCTTAGAGTATTCTGTTATACTCAACAACATATTTCACTCTTACTCATTATATAGCAACATTCACACTTTTTCTATTCCCATCTAGACACTGCTCTTTATTCAGTACACCACCCAATCCTTACTACCTAATAACACATCAATCTCTCAACAACGTCTATACCACAATTTCACTTCCTTAATATTTCATACTCCTATGCACATGAGGTTCTAATTCCAACAGAACAACTTTCAAACTTATTGCATTCCAAATCACTAGCACACATTACAACATATACACACACTTATGTGCCCCTTTACCCATTACACCCACACAACCCTCATACCTATACACTAAAACACACAATTATAACAACCAAAGATTTCCTAAAAACATCATAATGTTCCTATAACGTCAATCACGCCACCACTCCCTTACTCACTAAGCCAAGCTTAACACACTGGTTCAGCCTCGCACGCTTACAACCTTCCCAACCATACATATCATCCTAGCACACAATATTAATCTCTACAATCCCATACACACACATGCATAATACATGCATAAACATTACACAACTTTAAACACAATCTTTATTTTGTTCCCAACAGACAGAACAGGATGCCTACTAAAAAACAACTCCATAGAAAACAATGAAAAAATAGAGCAGATAAGAATAAAAACAAGCCATATAGTCATCCTCCTTTAAAACAATTTATAGAAAACATTAAAACAAAACAGCTAGTAGCCTTACTCAACAAAAATAAACCAGTCACCACTAAAAAACAGTAAGGCCCCTCTTGCAAAATCTCAAAGTAGAAAACAAAAGCAGACCTACTAATGAACCTAACACTATAGCTACCAATGTTAACGTAGGCACAGTAAAGCAATCCCAAAATTTAATTTTACAAACATTTTTACACTATAGAGTTCTTAACAATCTTACAAAGACAGCTACAAAGTCACGATCTACCCTTAAAAACTACTGCAGAAAACGAATCCTCAAAGCTCTAATTGGCAACACATTTCTACTAAAGAGAAAGTTGTTTATATTAATGTTAAACAGAAACAAACCACAAACTAAATTAATCAATAAATCACAAAAACTACTTCTAAACATGCACAATGTCAATATAGATACCTTTGCAAACTTCTGTGATGGTGAATGGATTCACACAAGCAGCACAGAACCATATTTCAATGAAGATGCTTATAAACAAGAACAAAAACAACTATTGCCATAGATAATAATGGCAGAGGGTATGAAATAGAAGGAGACTCAATTTTGACAAAAGAAATCCTCATAGAAAAACCTTCCTCAACAAACTTTCAACCAAATGTTACATTTTCCCAACCAAACCATCCACTGTACAAATGGACATGCAGCTCAATTTGTAATATATGCCAACAATCCTTCAAATCTTTACGACAATTCCTCAATAACTATGTGAAACTAAAAGACAAAAGTAGAACAAACACTTTACAAACCATGGACTCCTGCCCAGTGCAAATACACAGAGGACTGCAAGGACAATCATAAGCTTGCATTTCAGGAACTGCTTGTAAAAGCAATTTCCACTGTATCTAAATGTTAGCAACACACCATTCTACTATATGAAATCTTGTGCAAAGACTCTATTATGCAAAATGTCATGCTCTAGAACTGCAAAAATTAAATAGCATTCTCGTACATGGAACTTCCAAACAACTCCTTTGAGAAATAGAGCACATATCATATCAGGAACTACCCAAACTTCCTCCATAAAGTATGACCAGGGACTCTGAAAATGGGCCCTCTGAATCCTACAACAAAACCTCTGGAAAAGGACTGTCCAACCAGGTGAACACAACATACACTGCACCATCAAGAGTATCTCTCTCGGAAATCAACTACCACAAACTACTAGGACTAACACAGCCTGCTCATTGAGCTTCGAAAGCAACCAGTGAAGGCAAGTCCCTTTTTACGCACACTCCAGAATAAAGATAATTTTCTAGGGAAATAGGCCAAGAGATAACAAGTTTTAATTGTACAGAATACAAATAGCAGCAAAGGACTCTGCTACTCAAGAGAGCTTTTACTTGTTCTCCACAAACAAGGGCTTAAAAACCCCACAATCATCATCATATACAGTACTAATGGGTGCCACTGATTGGAGGTACCCTACACAAGAGCCTGCTCCATAGGGGATGCCAGGCTGTAATGGGTTAGTTATTTCCCATCGGTTTGGATCCACGTGGGTCAGTTGGGCTCATCCTCGTGGTGAAGATCGGGGCACACATTAATACATTGTTTCTTGCTTAAATAAACATGCTAAGCCTTGAGATTATAACATTGTGGCAGGCACCTGAGCGGTACGGGAAATGGTGCCAGGGAGATGGGAGTATGAAACACAGTCACGCTGACCCACACATTCAGGTCTTCATTGATACCGCAGTTCCTGCACTCAAGGTCTCCACCCCAGGATTGATCTTTAATTTCTCCCTCCCTGTACCTTGAGTTACAAGAGATATGTTTTTATGCTTGAAGAATACAGCTGCGCATGCTTAGATCTTCTGTGGACATGTGATTTGGGGTGGGTCAGTGGTATCGTGCACACATTGGGGGATACAGAAGTGGGGTGGTCACGTCAGGGGTGTGGCGCTAGCTCCGGACTGGCTGGGTGGGGTTAGAGGCATACTGGCAGTTTAGTGGAGATGAATGGACGCAGTGAGGAGGCTGGTGTTGTCTAACGCTCTTGCAGGGCGCATTCCCTTTGAAAGATACCAAATATTTGCAGCACTAGAGGGCCGAGGGGGAAGTGGGCTTCCATGGTAATGGGGCTCTGCGGCTTCAGTCTGTCATACGGAGATTGGGCCTAGTGAGCAGAGAATGTGAACAGCTCAAAGCCTGCAACTTATTCCTTTTGGGCTGAATACAAAATGGAGTCATGGCTATGGAATTTAGAGTACCGCGCATCTACTTCTAGACGCTACAGTGCCTCTACATTTTGCCTCATAGTGTGGATTGCTCCCCCTTTGTACGCTACAGCACATCATATGGTGTTTGCCTTATCTGAAATTGCCTGGAGGGGTGGGATAGGCTCATTTCTATCCCAACACCAGGAACAGGGGCTTCCTACAGTTAACCACAGACAGTAATTTCCATCAATATGCTCACTTTCCACTTTACACCAATAAACAATCAATATACCCCTCATCTAATCTAAAAGGGAGGCATTTAAAGCCATCTCCAAGTCCTACAAAAACAATGTCATCAAAGCCAAAGCCCTCTCATTTAACTCCAGGATCAATGATGCCAAATCCAACTCCAAAGAAATATTTTCCATCTTTAGGGAATTGGAAAAACCCTCCACCCCCCGCCTACGCTCCTCAAGGATGCAAACTGGTGCAACAGCATTCAGTCCGCTATGCTAGACAAGCTCAACACCCTTCAGTCCAAAATCATTGGCCACCAAAAAGCGCTTGAAGCACTAATTGCTAGCCAGCATAGCCAAGCGCCCACCTCACTGGAATTGAGCCCCCCCCCTTCGACTTCAAAGACATCACACAAGCAGAGGTCATTACTCTGCTCAAATCTAGTGCACCCAAGCACTATATGCTACCCTACTTTCTCCAATGACCTGGACTACAGTCCCCAAGGGAATTCAACCCACAGTGCTTTGAGATCATTCCAAGAGTATATAAGGAACTATACAAATGCACCCTAACATAACATACAAAGTAAATATTGTGGAACTGAAGTTCATTTAGAAAATTCTCAGAAACATCACCCACCTTACAAATACATACAAAAAAGAAATAGCTAAGTTTTAAAACACATCTGCTGAAATACCAGACAAAGTATGTGTTTGGTGTTGCAGAGCTTTTTATAAAAAGAGGAGCAAAATAGTAGATAGGGATTACAAAATATAGGACAATGGGCCTCATTAGGACACTGGCGGTCCCGTAATGAATGGTGCCAGTACGGGACTGGCACCATTCATTATGGGATGCCCTATTACGAGGGCTGCTAGCAGGTCCCGCTTTTCACGTTTGGTCTGACCAGATGTGAAAAGCGGGACCCGCTAGCAGGCCAGGATGCTAACAATGGGCCCGTCATTAACGGGCCCGTTGTTAGCATCCTCCCCATTCCCATTGAGCCCTACGTGGCTCAAATGGGAATGGGGATTGATTTTTACCAGGTCCAAGAAAAGAGCAATTACCGGGTCTGCCAAGGTCGGCATAACCCGTTATTGCCCTTTTCTTGGACCCGGTAAAAAATCATTAACGGCTACCCCCAGGGTCCTAATGAGGCCCTATGTGTAATCCCAATGGTTCCAATAAGCTTTAGATCTAACAGCAGAAAATAAATACAAAATAACTGATCCCTCGATAGTTGCATAAAATGAAATACAAAGCTTCACAATAATGAAATGGAATCAAATGCTATCACTAACAACTTAGAAATCTTCACACTTCACTTGAATGAGAGCATTATAATCCAAACAGTACACCCATTTCTAGCTATATTACGCCTTCAACTGAAAACGGACAAATTGCCTCCATCAGAGTTACTAAAATAAATTTATGGCAAAGTAGTATATTTATCCTTGGATCTTAAAGTAAATATAGAATCTCTAGGAGTATAACAGCCAATAGGTCAATCATTGATTGTACTAATTAATGGTTAATGGTGTACCAACAAAATACAAACATATTTGGCAACAACTAGTCAACTTAAACAAAGTTAGACAAACCCTACAATATCTTAAAGAAAACAATGAATACTAAAAAGATGTAAACATAGGGGAAAACTTAAAAGAAACCACAAAATAATTAAAGATTAACCACAAACTGGCCAATTTGAACATGTAGATCCTAACACTGCAGCCATTATTTTAGACCAGTATACAATTCATCCCCTACACTCCAAAGACACCATAGAAGATGCATTAGAAACATATCAAATTCATCAACCCAAAAGCTCCCAAATGAGCATATGGGAGAAACGTGTATAAGCACATTATTTTCCTGTACTCTTTCCTACAGGAAAAGGAGGAAGATGTGATGAAAGATCCACACAATTCAGTGCATCAGAATATCGCTTTTTATGAATGGATTCTGAAGAGCCCAGATTCAGACAAGACTTAGAATAGATTATCCACCTCCTGCTTGAAAGTAAACTAGCAACTCTATGTTATGGAGTTGCAAACACATTAAAACTGGCTCTAATTATTCTATCAAATCTGCTACGCAAACTGGTTAAAGAAATATAAGACAAAGATTAAGTTTTGCAGTCAAGTATCAAGTATTTCTCTCAGCAGGGGTGCCGTGGATGGACCTAGTTGCGTCACTGGTCCTTAGTGTGGAGGTCCAGACCGGCTGTGACCTATTCTGCCTTGAAGATAGGTGTTTATAACAATGATTATTGTCCGTATCCTTTGTGGTGATTTTCCCCAATGATTCCTGTCCTTAATGTTATATTGTCCTTTCCTCTCTCTCTAGGTATGAAGATGGCCCACGAGTGCGTGGTGATGGAAGAGAGTCCAATCCAGAAAACCTACAAGTGGTAAGTTGACTTTCCGGATGATGCGCCAAGTTCGTGAGTTGCGCTGCCCAGCGTTTAAAGTTTATGTAATTGCTAACATTGTGCTCTCTGTCTCCTTTGCAGGTCATGGCAAGCGGTTCTCCAAACTCCTGCCGGATGTCAGATGAGAAGATCCGTGAGGATGCTGCACCGGAAGATGACCCTGTGTCGATTGGGAGTTCGGGACAGGTAAGTGAAAGGCGACGCCTGAAGTGGATTCGAGGAGACGGGTAAAAGGCGTGCGGCCGCTGCTGGGTTGGAAGCAAGTAGAAGTGCTCCAAGCGATGGCGAGGCTGATCTCAGGTAAGGTGCACACGGTAGCTGCAGAGTCGGAAGCGGGTAGCAGAGCTTCCAGCAATGGCTTGGCTGACCTCAGGTGAGATGCGCACGGCAGCTGCAGAGTGGGAAGTGGACAGGGGTGCTTCCAGCGATGGCGTGGCTGATTCCTGGTAAGATGCTGGGTGGGTTCCGTAGACTGAAGATGCTCGTGCTGCACAGGTAACGATCTGTAGATGGCGGTAAGCATTACGCTGCACAAGCAGACTAATGCGAAGCGCCAGCATGCGGGTGGAGCTGGCTTATATACCCTGGCCCCAGCCACTCCCTTAAGGCCCTGCCTTGTGGCCCCATCTTGCCACTCCCCTGTCTTCTGCACATGCCTTCCATGCATTTGTATGGCCCAGCCCAGCCTAGATGCACGTGCCCTGAGCATACTGTCAAATGAGCTTGTGCCAGAGGCACCAAGACTGGGTCCATTGGGACCCTGCAGGATATAAAGTGAATGGCCCTTGTCCAGTGGCCATGACACACTGTGGGATGTTACAGGAGAAAAACAAGAAGAGAGAAGAGGTTAGGAAACTCGAGGGAGCTAAGCTAGTTCATAAGAAATTGTCAAAATATGCCATAGAAGGGGCAATATTGACAAGCGGAGAAGGATGGGACTACAGAAAGCAATGGATACACCGCAGGTGAATAATCAGTGCCTGATGGACCAAGGAGGGAATGGGTTTGTACCACGAGTTCGAGGCATGAGGTATAGAGGAAGGGGTGGATTCCAAAACAACCAAGGTGGGTTTCACAATGAACGGAATGAGAATCAGAATGTGCAAGGAGGGTTCAACCAAGGGGGATTAGTTAGAAGTGCTCCTCCTGTATGTTGGAAATGTGGGATGACAGGGCACATTGTGAGTGTATGCGTGAGCCAAGGGTATGTACAGAATGGCCAATTCTCAAGAGGGGGGACAGTTTACCCTCCAGCATATAGCTCACATGCTAGAGAATGGTTTACCCAAGATCAGACGATGTGTCAGACACAGACGCTACAAATGCAACAGGCACAGCAGCCAGAGCAATTACAGTAAGCACAGATGAATCCACCGCAAGGGCAATCACAGGACACTCCTATGCATATACAGCATAATACAAACAAGGGACAGTAATTGAGAACTAGAATAGAGGGTGCCACTGTGGTAGGAGGAAATTATTTCATAGGTTCAGGGGTATGTAGGTATCTGCAATAGGACAGCTCAAAGGGTGACTTGATGTGTTCAGTACTATCAGTGACACCAGATGTGACTAAAGGAGTTAAATCTTTTTCTTTTTTAGTAGAGACTGGGGCTACTAGTTTATGTATACTAGAGGGAAAAAATCCAATGTCGGGAATGGCCTTGAATGCTCAAAGGTTCTCTAGAGTTATGAGTCAAGTTCCTTTTACTGATGATTCATCAGTCTCTATAGGAGAGTTTGACATGTCTGTTCCATTGTTGTATTCACAACAGATGCCAGTTAACATTTGTGGAAGAGACTAAATGATAAAGTTTAAGATTACTATTTCTTTTACTGATGAAGGGATAGTGTGTACTGTGTCCTGTGATACATTATATGAATGTGGGCAAATTTATATTGGCATTTACAGGGCAGTTCTAATAGAGCCCAAGGTTTTCCTTTATGGGGTGAGCATTCTTTTGACATGGCTACCTGGCTTATTGGGAAAGACTATGAGAATACCTGATGAGTTTTTGTTTAGACCTCAGATACCCATCGAAGAAGAGGGGGGACAAATCATCCCAATAGAGTTAGATGCAGCCATAGTACGAGTGGAAATGGCAATGCTCGAAGGAACAGATGATGAGGGTAGAACATAGGGGACAGTGATATCTATTGAAGAAGGATGTAGGTTGACTGACGTCACTCACTATGACATGTTTAGAGATGACCCAACAGATGATGAAGTAGTGTCCTTCATGAGCATCATATATTGGATCAGAATAGAGAAAATAGAGATCCCAAAGTGCATGGCGATAATGTGGCAGCGGCCAGCATTTTTTGATGAGGACCTGGTGAGGACCTGGAGAAAGTGCCAAGCGCCTTATGCACTACAGGTCCCTATGACATAGGCCTATTGAAGGGTATTGGGGAAGTTAAAATAACGTTGAAGCTTGAGCAATTTTACCTCGAGCAAGACAGTACCCCTTGAGAGGCGGGTGAAGGTATTATCTCAGCACTGATGGAACAAGGTATCCTGTTACCATCAGAATCATCGTGCAACACCACGGTTTACACTGTGAAAATATCAAAGGGAGGGTCATGGAGATATATACAAGATATGAGGCTGGTTAACCAGATTGTAGAAGCAGAGTTTCCTTTAGGTCCTAATCCGGCGACAATACTATGCAGTATCCCAGTACAAGCTCGATATTTCATGGTGATCGATTTGAAAAATGCATTTTTCTAAATCTCGTTGCACAAAGACTTCCAAGGCTTGACTTCTTTATGTTTCACCAGATTCGACTGAAACACACTAGGCTGCCCCAAGGATATTGTGAGTCCCCATCAATCTTAAACAGAGTCCTGAAGATGGACCTAGGCAATATTGATTTGAAGAGCGCTGTGATACAGTACATAGATGACATTTCAATTTGTAGTACTGCAGAAGGCGAGTTCAGGCAAGACTTGATTCAGTTGATGACTATACTAGCAGACAAGGGATATAAGGTAGACAAAGAGAAGTTACAGTATTTTCAGGAAGAGGTGATGTACATAGGACAGTTGATCTTGCATGAGGGAAATAGTGTAACGCATGAAAGAGCTGAGGCGATTATGAAGACTGAAAAACTGCACACATGGTGAAGCAGATGCAACAGTTCTTGGTACTATGTAACTATGTGAGAGCCTGTGTATTTGACTACAGTTCGTACACAAGACCCCTTTTGCAGGCTTTAAAGAAAGCACAGGTGAATAACGAGAAAATAGAATGAACTGAAGAAATGGAGGTAGGGTTTGAAGAGTTAAAGAAAGCAACTTGTACAGCTCCTGTTTTAGGAATTACCAATTATGCTAAGGAGGTTTTCTTGTTTTCATCCACAAATGTGACAATCATGACTGCAGTGCTTACACAGAGGACCACATTGGAGTATATGCCTCTATATTACAGTGGTATTCTGGACCCAGTAAAGAAAGGACACTTTCCTTGTGAACAATCATTGGCAGCCACCACGTTCGCAATTGAGAAATCCACAAGTATTGTAATGGGCTGCTCTATGACACTTTTTGTAGAACACGCTTTATTCGCCGTTATAGAGAAACCCAAGGGTACAATGACATCCCGAGTGATTCTGCATATGAAGTAATGATCTCAAACCCAGCAATTAAAATGGTCAGTTGTAAAATAGTGAACCCTGCCACATTTGTAGCTGAGCCAGTGACAGAGGGCGAGCATGTGCATGACTATGCAAATTATGTACAGTTTTTTGATGATATACTGCATGTAAAGGAGAATGCATTATCAGGAGGGGAAATTATCTTTATTGATGGTTCTTCAAAAATGGATCAAACAAGTGGAGAAAGGCATTCCGGTGCAGCTGTAGTGAGACACAGAGCAAATGGTGAGTTTGAAGTTGTAGCAAGTGCAAGACCACTGACTCACTTTTCGGCACAAGTGGCAGAATTGGTAGCGCTTATTGCTGCGCTTGAGAATCATGCAGGGCAGGAAGTGATGGTGTCTAATGACTCTGGCTGTGTGATGTCAACCGCACATGCAGGGCTAGTACGTTGGAAAAAGAGGGGCTACCTCTGATCGAATGGCACTCCAGTACAGCATGCATCTTTATTGGACAGGCTTATTAAGGCACTACAACTTCCAGTAGCCATAGTGATAGTTAAATGTGCAACGCATACTAAGCAAACTGATTTTATTTCTTGCAGGAACAAATCCGCAATGCAGAAGCCAAAAGGGTTGTATATCCGACCAGATATTTAAAATTTTTATACTCCAGTTGTTAAGGAAAAAGTAGTCACAATCATTAATCTATTAAAGTATTAGATAGGGCCCTCTCAAATCTGGGCTTCTTCCAATTTATTCATGCACCTACCCATGTGAAATGGTGCACTCTTGATTGGCTGGCAGGGCTTAATATTATAACAACCAATCAGACAGTTAGCTCATGTCCCTGGTCTGATCACTCTCATTTATTTTGAGGTAATTTCTGAAAAAAACTGTAATAAATATGAAACCTATCACTACCAAAATTCTTTGCAGAAAAGCTGACCCCAGAATCTTTAGATCCTTAGACTCATGGACCGCGGGAGAAGGTAATTGCTAAGTGTTCTGTAAAAGAAATCACAGATATCTATCAAGAGACTATGCAAAAAGCTGTAGACACCTTAGCTCCTCTGCGACATAAGAAGATACAGTTCTCCTCTGACTTGCAAGCCATGAAAAGTAATAAAATCAAAGCCCTCTACAAATGGAAAAATTCACTATCAGACTCGGAAGAAACATATCAAATATGTGATTAGAATTATAAAAAGGCCATTATTGTGGCCAAGAGAGCCTACCGTGACAATCGCACAGCCAAAGCACAATCCCAACCCAAGGAGCTTTTTAAAATGCTTAAGGAGTTGGATACAACAAAAAACAACAATATGGCTATAATAACCAGAGATGAAAACTGGTGTAACCTGGTTCAAGAGGCTATGGATACCAAACTTAACAAGATTGAAGCTGGAATTATGCTAGCAAATAAAACTACAGCTAGAACCATGCCCAATGTTACCAATCCAATATCCAACAGTTGTAAATCAGAAGAGCTTTTCTCCTCCAAACCTATATGTGAAGTCAAACTCACACTGGTCAGACAGAAACTTAAGCCCTCAAACTCCAAGGGGGACATTTGTCCCGTGCTAGCTATTAAAGCATGCTCTACTGCTTCGATTACTATGCTTTGCAGGTCTGTGAATGCGTCCTTTAGAGACTGTTCTGTGCCAGCTTGCATCAAGCATCCTGGGTAACACCGTTGTTAAAGAAGCCCAATCTCTCACCCAGTGACCCATTAAACTATAGACCTATTTCTAATTCCCCATTCTTGATGAATATTTTGGACAGGGTGGCGTATACGTAATTGCTCGACCACCTGAGAACTGTCGACATCCTGAACCAGAGGCAATCCGGTTTTAGAGAAAAGCACAGAATGGAGACAGCGTTGCTGGATTTAAAATTTAGACTCCTCCGGCATATGGACCAGGGAAATACGAGCAGGCTGATGTTGCTGGACCTCTCTCTCTGCCACCTCCGACCTGGTGGACCATGCAGCTTTGGTCACAAGGTTGGAGGCGGTAGCAGGTTTTATGCCCTCAGCAGCCCGATGGGTTAAATCTTTCCTTGGGGGACGACACTGGAGGGTAAGCAGTGAGTTAGCAGATGCTAATCCCCTAGAGTTGGCACAAGAAGTACCTCCAGGAGCTTGTCTCTCCCTTATCTTTTATAATATTTTTACTGTGCCATTCTTGGACTTTTTGGATCTCATGGCATTGAGTTTACTAATTACACCGATGAAACTCAATATGTCATCCCACTCACTGGCTTCTTTTCTGAAGATGAAGCAAACATCAATAGGATCTAAGCCTTATGCAAAATTGGGTGGGTACAAACAGCCTTTTGCTCAATACGAGCAAGACAGAGCTGATGCTTGAAGGAACAGAAAAGAAAATATATAAGTTGGAGGGACAGTATACCCAATTCCTGATTGGTGGCTACATTATTGAAACTAAAAAGAAGGTTAAGACATTGGGGCTATATCTGGACAGTAATCTGAATAAGAAGGCACAGGTCAGCAGTATAGTTGTATCCTCAGCCTACTATATTAAACGTCTGTCTCATGCCCAACTTTTCCTTTCTAGTATAAGTAGGGAAGCTTTAGCTCATGCATTAATTAGCTTTAGAATGGACTATTGTAGCAGCCTGCTGATTGGTCTACCTAACTGCCACATTAATAGACTCCAAGTGATACAGAATAATGCAGTCAGAGTCGGTACGGGCCAAAAAAGAAGGGATCATATTTCAGATGCAAGAAGGGATCTACACTGGCATTCAAGCAAGGAGAGAATCCGTTTTCGGTTAATGGTGATCACCTTTAACTGCTTGAAAAACTCTGGTCCATCCTATTTTAAGGACAAATTGGTTCCAAAAGCAAGCAACTATAACTTGAGATCTAACAACTGCTTCTCTTTAAAGACTCCCGTCTGTCAGTTGACACAGGCAAAACATTGAGCATTTTTCTCGCCAGCCTTGTGCAATGGACTTTGCATCAACCTGAGAGAAGAATCTTCCATTAGGGCATTCAGAAAAGGACTGAAGACCCTTCTGTTTAACTAATAGCACCTCTCAGTCTCTGGATCCATCTGACATTCTGCTATGTCAATATGCTCGTCTCTCTACTGTCTATGGTCTGTATGTCTAGCGTCCTTAAGCTCCCGGGCCAGTGGCTGCGCTATATAAGTTATAAATAAATAATAATAAATTAAAGTGAAAAAAGTATTTAATCATTTACAGAGAACACAATTAATGGAGATTCAAGGAAATGCACCACAGGAACAGCAGGAATATTGGAAATTAAGGGGGTGTTCTTTATCCCCCACTGAGGCATTATGGTGACAGGACAGCAGTGGAAAGCCGGTGATGCCAGTAGCTTTGTTAAAGGTAGCGTCTGAACAGCTGCACTACCCTGCGCATATGATTAGGGAAAGTCTTGCTGCAATAATTGCAGAAGACTGGTTTGTGCCAGACCTGTTAGAACACTGCATCATATGTAAAAAGCTTAACACTGGGTATACATTGCGAATGATAAGAGGAATAATTCCTCGACCGAATGGTCCTTTTCACATTTACATATCAATTATGTTGATATGCTACACGTATGTAGTCGATATAGGTATTTGATAGTGGTAGTGTGTCCCTTCTCTAGGTGGATCGAAGCAGAGCCATGCACACACCCTGATGCCATTTGCACAGTGACGTTTTTTGTACATTAAGTCTTTCGAAGATGGGGAGTGTGTGAGGTGCTGAGATCTGATAATGGGCCCCATTTTATCAATGAAGTACTTGAACAGATATGTTTATTGTTGAGTATTAAGCACATGTTTTCTTCTGCTTATCAATCGCAAGTGAAATCCAATGTGTGAGAGACTCAATGACCTCCTTAAAGAAAGGACTGCCAATCAGCCTGGTTCGGACCAGTGACAGGAAGAAGAATGACAACATCTTTAACTCATCCATCGAATAGTAGAAGTGATGCCCAGGATACAGCAAAGATTTTAGGAAAGTAATTGAATGAATATTTGACATGCATGATCACTAGTATTTCTGTCATTTCAGACCAACTCAAGCACGAGGGATGCCAGTCTCAGAACACATATGAAAACCAAATCAGCAACCAGATTTTGCCACCAAGAATCTGGCCACTGGCCACAGCCACCACAATAGAATTAAACCATATAACAAGTGCATACAATACGCCTACAAATAACAACACTCAATATGAACCTCACCACTGCCAATGATGTCCAGGGACAGTAAAAATTACTGCAAACTCTGCTGCACCTGCACCACCTTTTTCACCTATGAAAACAGCTCCCTATCAACTTTTTTCCACTCCTCCACCCTTTAAAAGGCCCTGTTTTGGCCACAAATAACCCCAAATGCATTCTACAGACTTTGTTCTCACTGCACTGTCCACGATCAGCGGGATGTGCACAGATCCGGCATGATGCCTATTTAAAAAAATCTTTCTGAACATGCAATCAGCGTGTGTTTATGGTGTTTGTGGACCCCAAGATTGGGATAAGGGCATCTGTGGACCCTGAATCAGTAAATGAGTTCTGTGGACCATACCCAGATATCACACATTTATGTTTACCTACCTTTTGCCAATTTGTTTAAAAAACTAATGGACATATCTAGACCACATTTACAAAAGCACACTTCCAGGACTAAGTTGCCACTCCTGGCGCTAGTTTGGTGAAAATCTATCCAGGGGTTTGGGCTGTAGGCGTGAGCAAACATTTGTGTCTATTGTGTCTCTGAGGATTTAAAAAAATGTTGGGACCCCCTATAACTATGTCCTGCAGAATCATTCCGAGGTGGCCAATTACTTTTTTTGCAAAGTTTGGTGAGAATTTGTCCGGGGGGGGGGCAACGTTATAAGCCACCCAAAAAGTGCTCTTTCTATGAGTTGAGCAACCTAACCATAACTACAGTGCCACTACCGCAGGCCCCGTAATACAGTATTCATCAGACCACTAAATACTTAAGCATTAATATCAACAAAAAGTATCCCTATGGTCACAAAATTGACCATAAATTTGGATAAATTGTTAAAACCCATATTCAATAATAAATCACATGCATCACATGCATAAAATAATTAGTTCCATTGGCATAATGAGACTTCCGTTCTCATTTTCGGTGTTGGGCTAAACAAAGGTGATCCTTTAATTGGCTTTCAAGTCAAACAGACAGCATTCTGTCCATTAACCTGTTCCCTGTGAACTGACCCGACAAACCCCCTAAATCTGTTTCCTTTATAGGGCATTTCAATCAAAATATTGTGAAAATCTAGACTAGTCCTTTTGGTACGTTTATCTCCCCTACCAGCTAAAACAAAGAGTGTATTCATACAGACACCTCATCCATCCACACTATCTATATTGAGAAATTATGTATAGCAATATACTTCCAGTTCATCCTAACTGATTAGATGTACTTTAGGTCACAGGTGAGGGGCATAGGGCCTCCACTTCTGTGATGATATCCGGCTTCTCTGAATGGCCGAATTTCTGAAATGATCTTCGTTGGCATGATACACTGGCCTTAGTCCAATTCCCCTGTCACAGATGGTAAAGGGGCTCCTAGCAATCGGTTTCTGGCACACATTTGTGATTCTGTTCATAATGGACAATAATTACCCAAAAGAAAAAATAACAAAACACTAAAGATGGGGACATGCTCTGGTATCATGTGAGATGGCAGTAAAATGATCCTTCCATAGGATCATCCTGAAAATAAAATGACCCCCTACCCTCCTATGGTCCTCATCATATTTAGATTATTTATTTAAAATTAATCCAGGGTTGCATGCTACTGCAGTCCCCTCTTTTGTGCTTGTTGTGGACCCCCCCATTGGTCTTTGTTTTCCCCCTTGAACTCCTCCCGTGTTCTGCAGCATACTTCCTTGTCCTCTAGTCCATTGGTTCATGTCTTCTCATCCTGCAAAACCTCCCCTTGCCATTTGTGGCCTGTTCTGCATGTGCTGAGTAACTAAGCCTTCTCCGCTTGTTAACACTGCCCCCAATGTATATTTGGGTAATTCTTTCTGTAATAATTTGGCTTCCTCCTGTTTCCTCTCTTCCTGCTTTTTTGTTGCATTCTCTTCCATTAGTTTGCAATAGTGCACTATAGTTAGTTTAATTTCTGACCACGGTTTAGCCTCCATCCTCACTAGTTTCTGAAGATGCTTCTGCACTTGGTCTGGTAATCCTTGACATAATATATGATAAAGGCTGAGAGTAGGCTTTTTGGTTTCGTCCAAAAATCCTGAATTAAAAAGACCTACCCAACCAGTCCGAAATAAGGTACTACCTTCTAAAAGTTTAACTTTTGGTTGGGTAGGTCTTTTCAATTCGGTGTAGGGCTGTGGGGGTTACGGGGGTGTCCCCCAAACCCCGCTTACTACACTTTGAGCGGGGATTGAGGGGTATCCCCTGCAGCTGCCCACAGTTCCCCCCCAATAAAGGGCTGCGGGGGCTGCAAGGTTGTCCTCCTATACAGTATAGTGAGTGGGGAATCTGGGGGATCCCCCCAGGCTGAACCGAAAAAAAACACAAAAGGACCCTGTGTGCCAGTTCCCGATCACAGAAGTGAACGGGAACCAGTGTTGCAGGCACCAGCAAATCGGAGGCAAGGTAAGTAGGGGGTTGGAGTGAGGGTGTGTTTGGGGGTGTGTTGGGGGTGTGGGTGTGGATGGGGGTTTGGCCAAGTCAAAAATGTTCAGGGGAGAAAAGATTGAAAGTTATTTTGAAAAAATGATCTTTGGTTTTTCCTCCCTCAACATTTTTACCTCGGTCATTTAACCCCAAACCGGCTTTTCATGTCTCCTTATACTAATGTTGTCCCTGTTGTCAGTTTCTCTATCTCATAGATACACTTGCCCGACCCTGCCATCAACAACGGTAGCTTGCATCTTAAATGGTCCTTGTCCATTTGTTGCCATGGTGTATATTGGGGTCACCCCATCTTCCTTCTCCAATAGCGGGAATTGTGTCAGTCTCCCTCCTTCAACATGTCCTCCCATATCTTTAGTGGTGGTGAACGCCCTTGCCATCCCTGTGCTTTTTCATCCGGGCCGGGAACGAACCCTCTGTGAGTACAGAGTGATATCGCCTCCTGTCTCTCTGTCCCCCTGAGGAACATGATAACTGTCCTTTGATGTCTCCCCCTTCCCTGCCCAAACCTTTCTCATCTCCCCGTGATGTGTCTCCGTCTAGGCTCCCTTCCCTGGAGTGGTGAACATGTTATCTCTCCTCATCAACCTCACTCTTCTCTGAGTCTTCATCTGACCCCATGGTTCCCATACTTCTGTCACTGTCCCCCTGTCTGTCATCACTGAACGTAAGTGTCCTTAAAATTACATAGTCCCACTGTTTCCTTTTCATTTGGTCTGTACCTTCACGTTCCCCTCTGACTGAGGATTCAGTGCTTCCATCTGCTTATGAAGCAGCTGAGCTGTTCCTCCTGTTCCTATACAGTTCCTCTACCCTTCTCTGTATACCTTTCCCATCCTGATCATTTAAAAGTGTCAAATCCATCTTAATCCTTACTACCTTAGTAGAGTACCCACTCTCGTCACTGTTTCTATCATTTTGCACTCGTCCGCTTGCTTGCGTCAGTGTCCTTTAACAATCCACTCGACTTCTTACCTCCTCTTCTCTTTTTTTTAGTTGTATTGGTCTTTCCTGCTCCTCTTCTGTCTTTCTCTTTGCTATGTCTTCTAGCTCTCTCTCTGTTTCTCTTCCCTTTCTCACTCTTATGCTCATCCCCTTTCCCTTGGCAACCTTTAATTTACCTCCTTTTCTTCACTCTCTCTCCTAAGCACTTCCTCCATTATCTCCGTCCATTCCCTGGCTTCCTGCTCCTTGTCTTTACTGGAGGCTGTTTCCTTATCCAAGTTCCCTGTTTCGCTTGCTGGCTTTCCATCTTATTTGAGCAATATCTGTCCACCTATTAATTTGGTTGATGTTACTAACTCTCGACCCGTAGTAAGTCCTGCCTTCCCTGCGTCATGCTCCTGTAGCTTTACATCCATGCATTCACTGCTATTTTCTTGTGCCAGCTTACTCGCTTGTGTCACGCTATCGGGTGCGTCCCTGCTACAATACACTAGTGGTGAAAAAGTGGGATTTGAGTTTCCTGCCACTGCTTTTAACTCTTCATGGGGTAAAATCCCTTGCTCCCTGTTGCTGTATCTGTGTCAACTGTTTGAGTTTTCCTTTTAGAATGCTAAGGTGCAAGGTGGGTGTCTGGACGCCATTTTAGTTTCAACCTTTATTATTTCAGTCGAGTGTATTTTAAATTAATTTCCTTGTGCTGCTGCTTGTCAGCTGGAAGTTGCCTGGCTTCCATGTGCAGACACACTCCACGGTCTGTTCTCCCTTGCCTTCACCAGACTAGGATGGCTTTGGCATTGTCTGCTCTTAAGCTGACTGTCTTTTCCTCACTGGAGACTGCTCAAAGTTACGGCCAGCTAGCTGCAGATAATTTATCTTTGCTTTGCAATATTTAATGTCCTTTTAGCATGCTATGGTGCATGACGGGTGACTTTATTGTTTCAGTCGAGTGTCTTTTTTAAAATTCATTTTCTTGTGCTGCCACTTGTTGGCTGGAATTTGCTGGCTTCCCTGTGCAGACACGCTCCGTGGTCTGTTCTCTGTTCTTCCTTTTCTTCACCAGAGAGGGAGGGCTTTGGCTACTGTGATAGAATGTGCATACATAAGGGCGACATACTCCAGAGGCGCAGAGGACGGGTGCAGCGGGTGAGGACCTTGCAAGCCGAAGTTGCATCAAAATCTAACCATTCTGTGCTGGTCTGTGCACAGGCCGGGCCATGGTACCATGCCCCTGGTGTTATTAAATCTAAAGCTCTGGTTTGCCGTACTTCTCAGGCTGATCTTGTTAGCCTGGCTCCAGCCACAAGCCTTACCCCTCCGAATTGTAATACTTTGACTCGACATAAAACGATTTTGACTAGCTACACTGACAGCACTGTGAACTGCTTTATGATGAATGCACGTTTTCCGGTCGCGCATGCTCAAGTTTGTAAGAACCTCCTTGAGGACTATCACCCTGACCATATATTTGCCTCTGAGACCTGCCTTCGGGATCATTCTGAATCATTAGTAATTCAAATGTTGCCCCCCCCCAACTACAAGATTTTGCGCTGCAACCGTGGTTCACCGCACCCCCGTGGAGGGGTTGCTGTGAATTTTAATAGTAATTTCAAAGTTTCTTCTATTCAAATCAGTCACTCTCTGAAAATGTAAGGCCTTCTTACTTGCATCCCACTCTCTGCCACAAGCACTCTATTTGCTCTCCTAGTGTACCGTCCCCCCGGTTATGATCGTGAATTTTGTGTTGAGTGTCCAGCGTTTGTGGCTGTGTTGCGGCAGACATACCCAAACTTGATTATAGTTGGGGATTTGGAATCTTGACCTGGAATTCTCAACAGGTTACTTATCCTATGCATCAATTGAGTAACATTCTTGATTTTGTCTTCGCTCTCCCAGCATCCATATCTGTCATCCCTGCGCTTCCCATTATCTGGTCAGATCATATGGTGGTGACCTTTTCTATGAGGCTTGAGATTTCTCCTCCACCTCACCGCCAACATTTCACTATGAAACGCTGTTGGCATTCTGTTTCTTCTCAGGATCTCAGCCACCTCATTGCTAATGGTTGTGCCAAGACCACTGACTGCACATTGATGACTCTGTCTCAGACATTTAAGTCAGTGGTTGATACCCTTGCCCCTCCTAAGTGCTGTCCTGTGAAAAATTGCCAATCAGAACTCTGGTTTACGGCTGAACCTAAAGATCTTAAACTTTATCGTAGACAGGCTGAAAGAAAATTGAGAATTGGCTATTTATTAGCTGATAGAGTCCTTTATCATCCTGCCACTGCTAAATATCAAAGAGCTATTGCAGTGGCTAAATAACTATTCTTCAGCGACAAGATTGAGCAGGCTATTAATCAACCCAAAGTCTTATTTGAGGCACTTCAATCTCTGACTGTACAATCTAAGTCTCAGTCCATCACTTCTCCCTCACAGGAGTTCTGTGATTCTCTGTCTCTATTTTTTGATGGTAAGATAGCTGCCATTCGTAGTGCTAATGCTAGGATTCGTCTTCATTCTGCCCAGCCCGGGCTAATGCCCTCTCTATCTTCTAATTATGATGCAGCCAATGCTGATTAGTCCTCTTTTCCTAACTTTACAGACTAGGGTATTCTGGCTGCCATTCAAGGTCTACAAAAGGCATCACCTTGCGACCCTATTCCGCTTTCCATTTTGAAAGATGTCTCTGGTATGATTGTCCCGTGGTTGGCTAGGGAAGTTAATAATTCATTTTCTTCAGAGGTTATCCCCGAAGGTCTAACACTTGCCCTTATAAATTCCCCTGCTGAAACAAATGACTCTGGACATTCTGGTTCTCTCTAATTTCCACCCCATTTCTCTGCTCCCAATTTTTATTGAAAAAACTTGAATCCTTGGTTTCATCTCTTCTTAGTTCCTTTTCGGGAATCTTCAGCTTTCTTTCGATTCTTTTCTGGTGTCAGTGGGTGATGATCTGGCTCGGTTTATGGACGGGGGGCAAAGGGGAGTGCTCTGACCCTTATCAATCTTTCAGCAGCATTTGCCACCGTGGACCACTCCACCCTTGTCTCCCGTCTCTCTTCCGCAGGTCTCTATGGTCATGTTTTGGCCTGGTTATCCTGTTTCCTGGCAGGACTCTAACAATCTGTGTCCTTGCCACCTATTCAATCTCAGTCAGTCCCTCAGTTAGGTAGAGTCCCTTAGGGCTCCTCACTATCTCCCATCTTCAATGTTTACATTCAGCCGCTTCTTGGTATAATCCACGCACATGGCTTCCTGTGCTACTCATATGCCAACAATACACAAATTATTGTGCAACCTATCTATCTCAGGCGGTGACGGCTGGTTGTGTTAGGAGTTGCCTGGAGGCAGTGGGCAATTGGATGGCCACAAACTGGCTCCCATTGAATGGTGAGAAAACAGGTGCTGTTTGTCAGCACAGCAAACCCCTCTATGTTTTGGAGTCTGGAGTTTTGGCCTGTCAGTTTGGGCCCTTTTCCTCTGCCTGGCCCATCGGTGAAAGATCTAGGAGTTAATATCATGGAATCGCTGTCCATATCTGAACAGGTGTCATCTACCTATCAAAAGGGACATTTCAAGCTGCAGACCCTACAGAAGGTCCTTCCATACATCCCCTCTAAATTTCATGCCCCTGGTGTCTCTTCTTTGGTAATCAGTGGAACTAATACTGTAATGCTCTTTATTTGGAACTCCCACAGTACCTGCTTCGTCGTCTACATTTGCTGCAGAATATGGCAGCGAGAACAGTGCTTCACCCTCCTTATGGTGCCCATATGACCGTTTCTCTGACATCTCTACTGGCTTCCAGTTGAGTAGCATGTGAGGTTTAATTCTCTATGCCTGGTGCACAGAGCCTTTCACAAAACAGGGGCAGAATATCTACAGGCAAAGTTTTGCCCATATGTTTCCCCGAGAGTGCTATGCTCCCATACCTCTTTGACTATTCAACTCCCTAGGATTAAGCTCTCTCCTAGGATTAAGCTCTCTCTGCTTTTTCAGTGGTCACGGCATGGGCATGGAATTCCCTTCCCCTTTGCCTATGTGCCATTGAGGCCTATCTTCCCTTTCGGTGGGCCCTGAAAACTTTTCTTTTTTAGCATTCTGCATGCACTTAGATGTGTGTACACTTCTGGCAGTATAGTGCCATGATGTCATTGGGCGACTGATGCATTTTATAAATGTGGCTAAAATAAGATAGGGAGGAGGAGCCTGGGGCCGTTCACTGTCCACATTCCATTGACTCAGCATCCAATGTCGCTGAGTCAAATCGCTGTCCTTGTCCTGAAACATCCTCCACAACTCTGATATGGCTAATCTGTTGCATAACCTACTCTCCTTATATGCTTCCTGAATATATGTGACCATTTGTTGATGCACACATTTCAAAAACCTCAGTCTTTGGGACATTTCTTGGCAAACTTGCCCTCTGTGCCGCGAGTCCATTCTGTGCTATAATTTCATATTTTGTCTTGATATGTGGAAGGGACTTGCACAAGTGTTGGAGAGGCGTATCCTCCATTATGTTACCTTAAAACAATACTTTTGTCAAATACTTACTAGACCTAGGTTTTCAACACATCCAATTTTAATTAATAACTATATTACATATCTTTTTCTAAGCCTCTCTGGCTCAACACCAAAAACACAGGTGGTCTCCGTGCACTGCCCCTTTGCTGATCTCCGCCCTGAAGGGTTCACCTACAATTCCACTTACATGTTCCTCACGCTTTGCCCCAATGGCACAATAGTGGTTCTACACCATGATCAAAAAACTGTCTACCTAAATTCACCACTCTTTGCACACCCCAAGTCCTATCACACAACCTTGTTGTTGATGTCACCACTACCATAGAGGAAGAATTATCACAACACGATAATATATATGATGTATCTAACTTATACACAGCTTTTGTGGTCTGTATGTAACTCATTGTGTAACGTTCACGAAATGCGCCCAGATACCTGAGGGTTAGGTGCGCTATATAAATAAACAAATAAAATAAAATCAAGCAACATAACATATACATAGCTGTCTTCCTGTTTCTTCTAATAGGGTAAACCAACCAATCTTGTGGTCCCTCTTCTGTTGCATCACCTTACAGGGTTACATCTCAGAGAGAAACTTAGTAAACCCCCTACCGTAATATATATGGTAGCCTTTTTGCTAATAAATATATCCAGGTAAACCACCATATATTGCTTATTTGTTTCAGTTTTCTTGTTCTGCTAGCTAAACTGACTGTCTAAGCATTTTGTCCAAACCAACTGTCCAACAACCAGGTATCCCTACATCACCCCTAAACAGATCTGATTTCACCTCATTTGTCGTATAGCTGAGTCTATACTTACATTCCGTGATCCACAGAGGTCTCTCGGGCACTGAATCTCCCTCAACCTGCCACCTGTTGTCCGGTCTGATAGTTGTCACACGGGAAGAGGGCAAGCATTTTTCAAGGACAGCTCCTGTCAACCTCGTTGTGTTTTCATGTGTGAATTTGGACATCGGTTTCCATGGGACACCACACAGCCCCTCGCGCATGCAGTGGGTCAATGTGGTCTCTTGCTGAAAGAACCTAGCAATCTCCTCTGCTACCACTTTGTACAGCATGGCCATGCGCTTCTAGCAGTCACCCCAGATAAAATCAGAGTACACTTGGGCCCAATAGAAACTCCCAGCCACATGGAGGTCTGAGCTATAGGACAGGGTCACTGTTGTTTATTAGCAAACAAACAGGGATTACACCAGAAAACCAAAGATCATCCAGAGAACTCAGCTTCTAGGCATGTGTCATCACTTTTGTTCCTGTGTGATACCACAATACAGGTTCCCTCCTGGAAACATATCGAATATTTGGATTGGTCAGTCTGGGCAAGATACATATAGAAAATACATAGCTAGTTTCGAGATTGGCTGGCCATGTCCAGTTGCACCTCCTAGGACCACCTCTAAGAGCACCCATTTACAATCCTGCAGGGTCGCAGAAAGACCATTGGCCCTTGCAACAAATTATATCCCCATGCTAAAGTCAAATTTGGATTAGACAGAGCGCATCCCCCCAAACATGGGAGCCCAGACAGTTCTCAAACTAAATGTACCTCTTCAAGGTGGTTAGAAAGAACATGGAGGTGCAAAGCATTCTCTAATGTTGCTATTCTCTAATCGCCCAAGCATGTGAGAGTGCAGTCATTTAACAAAACGTAGGCAACACTTGCATCTTCTTTCCTCTGGTTCTCTGGGAACAGCCTTCTCTGTCCAGGTCACGTGTGTCAAGACCACCAAATGGAGCTCTATCATGTGTAATTATGAGGATGTTAGCTTGAGTTTTTTTACAGGTGGCTCTCTATCTTCATGGATGGAATTTTCCTGTTGCGCTTACGTCCTTGGCAGGGTGCCCTGTTTTCTGCTCGCCTTGATCTGCAGTGATCCTGTCAGCTGGTCTGTTTTTCTCAAACCTGTCCCCTTTTTTGCTGGGTCTGATGGCCTATAACTTCTATAGCGTCTCTTATGGCTTCTCCATATTAGTAGCAGTTTAAGCATATGCAAGCTATATGTATACAAATTCTGCTGCATCTTGCAGTCTCAGCTTTGGCCAAAGATATGAATATAAAGACATGTATGTGTGTCGTCCTATGCCTAAGTGGGTCATAAGCATGTGCTTCATGCCTATATGCAATAAGCTAGTGCAGGTCCATGTAGCTTCATGAATGGATGGATATGTACTTCATGTACAAGCACGGCTACATCATGATGTCCTTGATTTTTGGTCTTCCAGTCAGTTGACCTGATCGATCAGAGTTAATTCCATATCATCCAAATCATCAATTGGGTATGGTCTGAATGATTGTCAAAGAGAATACATGATACATTGATGACTGTGGTGATGGGCCTAAAAGCAAAGGTCATCTATTGTTTCTCTGTCTTTTTGTAGAGAGCCGTGCAGAAGGCATGAGGGTCTGATTTGGCCCCTCATCTACAAGAAGGTGGTGCGTTGGGCATATGTGGGATTCCTGGAATACCTGGCCAGCTAGTCCCGGTATGCACCACTGCAAGTGCCATCCGTAATTGGTGTTGGAATACAACAGGTTTCTGGGCAGTGCCCATTGCCCTCATACCCTGTACTTCCAGCTGTACCACCAGCACTGCCATGTGTACGCTAGTAAAAACATCTATGATATTTTCCACAGTTTGTAATGTCTGGCATCTGACTTTCTATCTATTATCTGGGTGCATCGTAGTGCTGGTGATTCTGCAGCTTCCGAGCACCAGAGAAACGTAATATGTCCTTGCAATCTGTCATTTGTTTCCTTTAGTCCCCTTATCTTGGATGCATTCTAGTTGTAACATCCTCCAGCCAAATAGTTTATGTCCCCCACTTCCTAGGGCTTACTCATCCCTTTTCTTCTCCAAAGCCTAACTCAACACCCCTAATTTGTCGAGATTGAAAGTCCCTTATACAGGGAACTACATGTGTCTGTTACGTTGTGTTAGCAGGTGCCAGGGTTCGAGAAACTCACACGTAGCACTGTTAACATTGGTATGATAAAATGGCAGGAGCGGCTTTAGGAGGGTCTCCATATGCTTGCTATTTCTATCCCATGTTTTATGACCAACCACCAAGTAGACAGTCACAGCTGCAGCCTACACTCTATGACTCCACTTCTTTGTGGTCCCTAGTAGGGAAGGGGTTTTACTGAGAACTTGTAAAGTGGTCCTGAAAGGGGCTATAGGGCACTCTCTTGGTATCCACGCAACTATTTCGTTTTTTGGGTGGTTTTTCTTCCCAATCCCTTCCCAACTGTCCCAGTTTACACATCCTTTTTATTCCCTAACTATAACAGAAATACCAGTATAGAGAAAGAAGGCCTTTAAAGAGCCTTTAATTTGCCAAAAATCAGAATATGCATAGAGCACAGAGACAGACCAGCCCTTCCTAGGTTACCAATGGCAATATTTTGCCAGATCTAGCTCAGGATGGTCATAAAATATGACTGTCAATACCACAGCATAGAAGCGGGAACAATTAAGAACTACAATGAAATAGCCACCCTGGAATGGTCACCCAATATTCGCATAACCCAGAAAGCAATCCTATGACTGACTCACGTAAGCACACAATTTACAGTCTTCTGGCTCCTAATTACCCCTTGGAGTATTTATCAAGGGCTTCTTACCTCTTTCAGTTGTACATGTGGGACATTTGCGAGGAGATCCATTGGAAGTGTGGTGATGCACCTGTGTTGAAAGACAGATCTGAGTTGCAGCACCAATTCTCAGAGTAATCAGACTTGCATTCTCATTTATGGTGGTGTTATTAATATTGTTAAGAGTAGGAGAGGTTGGTTAGTCTAGGCTGGTCTAGGTAACTAAGGTAAACTGACCGGCTTACACCACCTTTAACTTAATAACCAATCTTAACCACGACACAACTGCATGGTGCTTCCCCCTGTGAGCCAACAGCCTAGACTAACCAACTTCTCCTACTCTTAACTCCTCAGAACCACTGAAGTTTACCCACTCAGAAACAAGAAAGGAAACACGAAAATAACCCAATGTATATACTTGCAAGCATATATAACATATGTATGTGTCACTAATATGAAATGTCTGCACTCTAATGTAAAGCGTAACACAATAGTGACACACAATACGAAGTAAAGAATGTTCCTTGACAAAGCCCAAGAAAGGGCAAAACAATAGCACATGCAAAGTAATTAATGGTGGTCTTTATGTTTTACATGTAAAATAACACATCTCTCACTAGAAAAGTCACTACTAATGTCACAAGGGAATACACTAAGTGAAACAACTTGTGGTGTACTATTGAATGTGGAATAAAAGTGAACAAACATTAAGTTAATTAACTTATGTTTATGATACGGATGGAGAATATACTGAATAAAGTAAAAGAAACTGTGTGAATAACACTAACAAGTGTGTACCTAACAATAATTATATGATTTGAAAAACTGTGGGGACAACTGAACTTTAAGCGCAAAGGCTCACATAGAAAAAAAAAATCAACCTTCATTCCAAACAGACCGACAGGTGAATATCGGTCTCTATTGAGCCATGCAGCCACTGACCCCCAACTAAATGTGGACAGGTCAGATACTAATGAAACATAACAAACAGGAAGGAATCTAAGCAACTAAACAACGGGAAGAGTGCACAGACTGATACGATTCACCCAAAGCAAGAAGCATTATGAATGACTTATCATGTCATATCATGGAAAACACAATTAGCCCAATAGAAAAAAATGTACATGTTATTTGTTGCATGCACATCTCTCAAAAGAAGGAACATTTGAGTAGGGCCATTCCTTGCATTGGGAAAATAACATGTATTCCTTTAGAAAGTCATTATATCTTGCATGAGGTTGCTTGTGCCATGAAACCACTCAAGGCTTGAAGTGCAGAGTTAGCAAAAAGGAATGCTCTGCACTCACAGCAGGTAGGTCCCCACCATCAGGGTTAGGACACACAGCCCCATCGCTAGCAAATGTACTACCCAAAATAGCATCTCATTACCCACAACATCATTCTTTGCTTTGCGAGGTATCGCCAAGCTCCAGGCGATCCACCAATCATCCTCAACTATTGCTCTTCACTCTCAGTGGAAAAATATGTTTTGTGCATGCTGTGATGAATCATGAGATTCACTCACTCCTCCCCAAGGGGCAGCATTTCCCTGTGAGGCTAGGGAGGTGAGCCCACTATGAAATATTCCCCTATGGGTGGTTGTAAGCAGGACCTCACAGGGAGAGACTCCCCTCTTGCGGATAAGGACTCCTGTTCCACAGAAGAAATTCATAAGGGCCTTATCTTGACTAACAGGACTCAGCGGCTCAAGCCACCATTCATTCTGAAGGAAGATCAATTGGAACCACTTTGAAGAAGAGGAATGAGCAAATAATAATGATTCAGGCCTTAGAAGGCTTTTTCTTGAGCCCGACTTGCCCGGTGACTCAGATGTTTGTTATTTATAGTTTTTTGTCACAACTTTTTAGAGTATATCGATTAAAAACCAAATCTGATAAATCAAATCTTCGTACAAGTTAAATAACAGGGCTACAGGCCTTTAACAATGTTCCCTTATTAACGTACTTTTGTATGGTAAAATGGAATGAGATAGCGGTTTTGGAAATGTAGTTACCCCGCTGTCGAGACTTGATTGTCGTGAAGATTAGAGGGGCCTCCGTCCCCAAGTACCAGACAGGGAGAGATAATATGACTCTCTATGCAATCCTTGAGGCCACAGGTGGGAGATGCCGGAACGCCGGAACCACGTAGCACTGGAAACCACAAGGCCGCTGTAAGGCAAACAATTATTAGTAGAAACAAGTTGCAGTATTCAGAACGGACTAGTGCTGTCCAGGAAGAAGCTTACCGAAGTGTAGTAGTAAGGTCACTGCTAACCACACAGGGGCCTGAGATACTGCTACGTGGGGGCGTGTAAGCAGCACCTTCAGATGATGGTAAGGGTGACTTGGGATGGTGAACAGAGTAGTCACCAGTTGCTGAGCCCACCTGCAGTTGTTGACATGGAAGACTTGGTTATACGTAAGTTCGTGAAAAGTGAAACTCAATCCAGGGAAGAACCAAAAGAAGTCCGGTATGAAAGTCCTAAGGTCAAAACAGGCAGATATCCACAAGAAAAAGCACCAAATCCAAAAGGAAAGCCAAAAGAAGTCTGTAGTTCGAGGTCCGAGTAATACAAGAATCAAGATTGAAGAGCGAACACCAAACAGAGTTGTGAAGAACAGCTGTGAAGCGATGTGTGGTCGTGGGAACTCTGCTTTTATACCGTTTGGTTCCTAGTCACATGACCCAAAACAGAATCACGTGATCAGGATCTCCTTGTCACGTGATCCGGAAGTGAACATGACCGCCTGACTCTGCCTGACCCAATGTGCCATGGCAGTTGCCAATGCAGAAATGGATACAACCGGGGCCAAATGTGACTTCTGCTGTGATGTAAGGTATGGACCCCAAGCTGCTCACGTGCCCCCGTCCTACATGTGTACCGGATGTTGGGATTGGACGTGCTGTGGGGGCGTCTAGCGGGAGTGTGAACATGATGCATGACAGAGCCCCCCCAAAGGCCCATGGCCCCGTGGGCAGGACGGATGCTCAAGGTGCAAATGGGAAACGAGGCGAGGAGCATGAACGTCCACAGCAGGACTTAGGAATGCTCCTCTGGACCATACCCCAACCAATCCACCAGATACAGCAACCTACCCCTAAAAATGCGGGAACCCAAGATACCAGAGACCTCATACACATCAGGGGTGTCCAAAGAAACAGGGGCAGGAGGAGCATGGAGGAGGGTAGGACCAGGGCAGGGTTTGAGCATGGAGGTGTGAAAGACAGGATAGATACGCATGGCAGCAGGAATCGAAAGCCAATAAGCCACAGAACTGATCACCTTAGACACCACAAAAGGCCCAAAGAACTGGGGCATGCGCTTGCGACAACCCGGCAAGCGCAGGTGACGAGAGGACAACCACACCCTATCCCCCACAAAATAATCAGGGGCTGACGAACGTTTTTTGTCAGCCGCGGACTTCAGGGATGCCTGGGCTTCTTGGAGATGAACAAGGGTCTGGGAATGGACAGTGGATAGATCACGGACACAAGCAGCAGCAGCAGCAGGATTGCCACAAAGGGAGAGATCAGGGAAAGGCAAGGTGCGTGGGTT
Source organism: Ambystoma mexicanum (assembly GCF_040938575.1). Taxonomy (NCBI): domain Eukaryota; kingdom Metazoa; phylum Chordata; class Amphibia; order Caudata; family Ambystomatidae; genus Ambystoma; species Ambystoma mexicanum. Next base: position 255,237,440 of record NC_090936.1, read on the forward strand.
CTGACCGTAAAGGACATAGAATGGAGAAAAACCTGTGGAGGAGTGCAAGGCATTATTGTAGGCAAATGTGAGGTGCAATGCGCGGAACCAGTACTGCTGATGTTGCAACGTTAAACAACGCAGGTATTGCCCCATAGTCTGGTTCACTCGCTCATTTTGTCCATCTGTTTCAGGATGGTAGGCTGAGGAGTAATGTGCATCTACACCAAGCAGTTTAGTCAAAGCCCGCCAGAAACGGGCCGTGAACTGGGATCCTCTATCAGAAACTAACACAGTGGGTAACCCAAACAAACAAAAAATTGACTTGAAAAACAACCCAGATAATACAGGGGTGGAAGGAATACCTGAGCATGGAATGAAACGTGCCATTTTTGTGAATGAGTCTACCACTACCCATATCGTGTCAAATCCTTGTACTCGGGGTAGGTCAGTCACGAAGTCCATGGTAAGAGTGTGCCATGGTCTTGGGGGTACATGTAGGGGTTACAGCAGGCCTACAGGTCGTCCCCTACGGTTTTTGCATTGGGCACACACTGAACAAGTGTTCACATAACCGTCGATGTCCCGCTTCATAGACGGCCACCAGCACCAGCGCTTCAACAGAGCCAGTGTCCATCTCTGACCAAGATGTCCATTGATGGCAGTATCATGGGACCATTCTAATGCAAGGTTACGGGTGTCAGTGGTGGGTAAAATTAGTCTGTTCTGCACAAAGGGTAGACCGTTGTGATACACAGGGTCTCATTCAGACAAATGATCAGGATGTTGGGCCACCCAGGTACGGATAGAAGCCAACATGGATAGAGGTGGAGTGCAAAGGCAAATGACATTTGTCCGTTCCAGTAAAGTTTCGGGAAACACTGGTATGGCAATACCCCCGGGGGAACGGGACAATGAATTGGCTTTCCCATGTGCTAACCCAGGTCGATGTTTGATCTGGAAATCATAGGCTGCAAAAAACAGATGCCAACGGACCTGCCAGCTATTGACGCACTTGAGAGAGGCCACATCTTGAAGGTTGCAGTGATTCGTAAACACGATTGTCTGATGTTTAGCACCCAGGAGGTGGTGCCGGCAAACCTGGAAAGCATCCTTTACGGCCAGTAACTCCTTTTCTGTGACTGTGTAATGGATTTCTGTGGGGGTGAATTTACAGGAGTGGAATGCCACAGGATGTAAAAGACCAGAAGAAGAGCATGCTTGAGATAGGACAGCCCCTAAAGCAAAAGAGGAAGCATCTGCTTCATTTACAAAAGGTAATTCTGGGTCGGGATGTTGGAGGACCGGAGCAGTGGTAAAGGTGGTTTTTAAGGATTCAAAGGCTTTCTGGTGCTCGTCTAACCATAGGTACGGGACATGAGGACTGGTCAAAGCTGTGAGAGGGGCTATGATAGATGAGAATCCATAGATGAACCGTCTGTAAAAATTTGCAAAACCTAAGAATGACTGTAGGGCTTTGAGATTGACTGCATTTGGCCAGTCTAACACCGTTCAGACTTTTGAACGGTTCATTCCAAACCCCCTGGTGTGATGTGAAAACCCAGGAATTCGACATTGTCGACGTGAAATTGACATTTTTCGGGTTTAGCAAAGAGTGAGTGCTTCCATAGTCAAGAGAGAACTTTGCGAACATGTGTTACATGCTCCTCCATGTTTTGGGAAAATATGAGGATATCATCTAGATACAAGACCACGTACACATCCAATATATCGTTGAACACCTCGTTCATGAAACGTTGGAAAGTGGCCGGCGCGTTGCAAAGCCCGAATGGCATGACCGTATACTCGTATAAGACATAATGGGTACAAAACGCAGTTTTCCATTAGTCCCTCTTGCGGATTCGAACCAAGTTGTAGGCTCCTCTGAGGTTGAGTTTCGTGTACACAGAAGCATGTGTTAGTCGATCTAGCAAGGGTGTGATGTGGGGTATTGGATAGCGGTTCTTTAAAGTGATAGCATTTAGGCGGCGATTATCCACACATGGACGGAGATCGCCTTCTTTCTTGGGGACAAAGAATATTGGACTGGCTGCAGGTGAATTGGATGGACGTATGTGTCCTAGTTTTAGTGATTTTTGAATGTATGATTTCAGAGCTTGCTCCTCAGAATGGGACAGAGAGTATATGCGTCCAGTAGGTATGGGGGAATCGGGGAGCAGATCTATGGGGCAATCGTAAGAACGATGTGGAGGGAGGACCTTGGCTGTCCCCTGGTCAAAAACCATTTGAAAGCCGTGGTAGACCGTAGGAATGCCCACAGCGACCGCCCCTACCACATGAGAACTGGATGTAGAATCCCCAGCGTCCTCCAAAGTAAGTTGTGCAACAGCACACAAGACCTGTGAGTGTCCTGTTTCTTTCAGGCAAGGTGAGACAAAAGTTTTGGTATACTTCATATTCAAAGTGTACTTGCCCCGATTTCCGATTGATAGGGGGATTGTGTTCTTTTAACCATGGAATACCCAAGATGAGACCGAACTGAGGCATGGAGATCAAGTCAAAACATATGGTCCCTTTATGGATGGTTTGGATGATCAAGGTGAGGGGAGCAGTTTGTTGTTTGATGGGGCCAGACACTAAGGCTGTACCGTCAACGTCTTGGACTGGTTCCAGACGTGATTTGGTCACCAATGGGAGATTCAAGGACAAGGCCAATGTGATGTCGATGTAGTTCCCAGTGGCCCAAGAATCGTTGACAATGGCGACTGGGTGTGTGATATCTGGAGTTGGTTTCAGAATGGCTTGTACAATAACGGGCCTTATGCAACCAAAAGCGGGCTCTGATTCCGAGGAAAAACAAGGCGTGCTCGATCCAGTCCCCGGATCTAAGATCGAGTTGTCCGAAAAACCTGGTTCTTCAGCTTTGGCCGACGAGGACATTCTTTGACGAAATGTCCGTTCAGGCTACAATAGAAACAGGCGTTGTCTGTCCTTCTACGTTCCCTTTCTGTGAGAGAGATAGGACTACAGATTCCCCCAATCTGCATGGGTGCCCGGAAGACTCAGAAGATGAAGTGGCAGGATGTGTACTAGAAAACCCAGCTTCAGCCCTTCGTTCAGTTTGTCGGGCGTCCACCTGCAGGGCCAAGTCTACCAGGTTGGGGTATTGTGTTGGTAAAGAAGGAACGACTGAAAGGGCGTCTTTCATAGAGTTGCTCCATCCTCTATAAAACACCCCTGCTTTCTTGCTTTCCGGCCATGAAGTTTCGACCGATAATTGGTTGAAACAAGTGATGTACTCTACGAGTGTACCTTTTCCTTGACTTAAATCTAACAATTCTAGATCACGTGATTGGGCCTTATGTCTAGTATTAAAAACCTGGGTCATTTCTGCCGCTAGTAAATCAAAGTGGTACAAGGTAGGGCTGTCTTTTTCTAACAAAGGGTTGGCCCAGGCAGCTGCAGTACCTGTCAAATGAGACAGGGTAAATGCTGCTTTAGTGGTGGAATCTGGGAAGGCCAATGGTCTGCACAAGAAATGTAATTTACATTGATTGAGAAAAGTGTGGAACTTCCTAGGGTCACCGTGGACTCTCTCAGGAGCTGCTAATGGAAAGGGAGTGGGAACCACCACGGGAATGGGTGGTGGCACACTGGGTGCTGGGGGTTGTGGTGCTGGGGGCTGTGATGCAGCATCCCCGAATTCTGGATCTGCAGGCAGGGATTGTTGGACACTTTGTATGGAATCAAGACGTTGGTGAATGGCGGTGGTGGCGGCTGCCATATCAGCCCGTAAAACTGTGATTGCTTGAACCAAAGCGGCCACGGGGTCATCAGCTGAAGGCTCCATAACCTAAACGACAAGTGGCTTCACAGTCTGTCGAGACTTGATTGTCGTGAAGATTTGAGGGGCCTCCGTCCCCACGTACCACACAGGGAGAGATAATATGACTCTCTATGTAATCCTTGAGGCCACAGGTGGGAGATGCTAGTACGCCGGAACCACGTAGCACTGGAAACCCCAAGGCCGCTGTAAGGCAAACCATTATTAGTACAAACAATTACAGTTGCAGTATACAGAACGGACTAGTGCTGTCCAGGAAGGAGCTTACCGAAGTGTAGTAGTAAGGTCGCTGCTAACCGCACAGGGGCCTGAGATACAGCTATGTGGGGGTGCGTGAGCAGCACCTTCAGATGATGGTAAGGGTGACTTTCGATGGTGGACAGAGTAGTCACCAGTTGCTGAGCACACCTGCAGTTGTTGACGTGGAAGACGTGGTTATACGTAAGTTTGTGAGAAGTGAAACTCAATCCACGGAAGAACCAAAAGAAGTCTGGTATGAAAGTCCTAAGGTCAAAACAGGCAGATATCCACAAGAAAAAGCACCAAATCCAAAAGGAAAGCCAAAAGAAGTCTGTAGTTCGAGGTCCGAGTAATACAAGAATCAAGATTGAAGAGCGAACACCAAACAGAGTCGTGAAGAACAGCTGTGAAGCGATGTGTGGTCGTGGGAACTCTGCTTTTATAACGGTTGGTTCCTAGTCACATGACCCAAAACAGAATCACGTGATCGGGATCTCCTTGTCACGTGATCTGGAAGTGAACGTGACCGCCTGACTCTGCCTGACCCAATGCGCCACGGTAGTTGCCAATGCAGAAATGGATACAACCGGGACCGAATGTGACTTCTGCTGTGATGTAAGGTATGGACCCCAAGCTGCTCACGCGTCCCCCGTCCTACATGTGTACCGGATGTTGGGATTTGAGGTGCTGTGGGGCGTCTAGCGGGCGTGTGGCCATGATGTATGACACCCGCACAACCACTCACTCCCAGGTCTTTCTTTTTCACTTTTCTCTTACAGAACATATTTTGAGAGGTCACTAATTAATAGGATTCACACATGAATTATGGCTGCACAACCAGCAGTGTTAACAACGGTACTGGAAATGTATATGCATTGATGTTAAACAAACATTGTGAAAATAACTTTTGCTGTGTCAAAGCCCAAAAAACGGGCACAAATATAGTGAAAAGAACTTTGCCTGGACAAAGCCCAAAACACAGGTTTTGCACATGCTCGCTAATTGGTTAATGTTGGGTGTTTATGCAATGTTTTATTTGGTATTTTTTGTAAGGTCTGTGCCATTGGGTTTATCAGTGGTGTCCTTGGAGGCACACTGTATTGTCTAATTACGTGTGTCTGTTCTTATCAGACAAAATGCGTTTCTTTGTTATTAGTTATCCATAAACACTTTGATGGAAATTTAAGTTTTAAGGAAATACCTGTATCAATGAAATAATCATATACAAATCTATTTGAACCTCAGCGCATGGTAGTAACTGTATTTCTTTTTCTTACATCTTAACTTAGGTTGGTTTATAGTGTCACAACCACCAGACGATCCACACAGCAGAGGTCGTGCATTAGAAGTAGGTAGAGGTTAGAATGAAGTAAAATAATTGCAAAGCAGGGGAGCGCTAAATCACAGCCTTTAACACTTAAGCTGGTATGTTTCGATATGGTAGTTGCAAAATATGTGTTTATGATATGATTATTTATAACGCGCTTAATACCCAAAGGTGTCTAAGCATTGACCCGGTGTTAGAATCTGTGTTGCTCCGGGCCGTCTTGCTTCCAAGGCGAGCACGTTGCCCCTGAGCCATCCTCCCGAGACAAAACATGAGGAAGCTGCAAGGGCTAAGAACCGTCTTGGTTGCCAGATTTCTGGTTCCATGGGAGCGGCTATTACTGTGTCTAGTTTTGTTGTCATGTGGTGTTCACTAAACTGTTCACAGTGAGGACGCACCCAATCAGGTCATCTGCAGGGGATGCACTCAAAACATCACTATAATTGTATTAACCAAGAGAGTAGAGTAATGTATGTCGTTCTTTACATTCTTATATAAGTAGGAGCCAATAGGAATGAGGGAATTAACATACACCTGAAATTTTGTAATAAAATTGAATGTATTCAAATTGTGTGGTTTCTGTCTTTAAACATTATAAACCAATGTGGGCAGTTGAGAATTCTCAGCTTTTGGTCTGCTAGGACTAGACTGACCTATCAGCCATTAATTGCATATATTAAAGATGTCTTTCTTGCAAATGGTGCCTCTCGTTATTATTTATTTGATTGACTTGTGGGCCTACTTTTACAGAGGATAAGTGGAAAATATTTTTGATTTTCTAATTAGATCTGGTACAACCCACAGGATGCTAACTTATTGAGGCCATGTCCCCACATATTTCATGGCATTTCTATGAGGGCTAGCCCTACATACCACTTCTCTATGGCCCCTAGTCATTTCTGAACTCCCAACATTAAAACAAAAAAGTACTCTAACTCGCACCCCCTAAAATGCTGTGAAAATATGTGGCACAATTGGCACAACAAGCTGGCATCCAACAAGTTAGTCTGGTACCATTCCAATCGACACATTCAATTAAACCCTTAACCTGGTGATTATAGAAGGCAGACCTAAAGTCAATACTTCCCCTTCTCCTTCAAGTACTTTTGCATATCATGCAAAATGTACTGGGTGTGATTATCCAAGACTTTATATCTTCAGTCCCTCTCTCTCATACATACGTCCTCCAGGAATTGAATAACATTAAGTATAGTGATTCTGTTGACTTGACACATCAATTCATTTGGGCATGTAGGTCACAAGTACAATCCCAAATTGGCAAAGCAATTCCAATGTTTTGAAAAATCCTATGAATTTAGGGGCCAGTCTGTACCACATGCTCAGGTATGCACACTGTGACTAGTCCTTGGGCATTGTCCTACAAGTCTAACCCCTTTCTGCAGAGGAAATGCACTGCTCCACACACCCCATCACCAATAAGCTCATATCTGGCCACCAGAGTTTACACCCCAACTAACTTTTAGTAAAGTCATGGCCTAGTGCCCACGATGTAGCAAATCAGCTAAGGTCCTACATAATCTAAAGGGAGAATCCAAATGGTCACTGTGCGATAAACCAAATTAATTATTGCACAGCCCGTCCTTTACCTGGAAATAGACCAAGATTGTTGTGTTTTCTTTTGGTCAAACAGGTTCTGAAAAGCGCATCATTCCATGTATTTGCACATTTTCTCCATCCATACGGTATTGTACAGTTTGGCACCCAGAATGTTGCACCTGCTCTCCACCCACTCCTCGCTCACGTCAACACTATGCACGTCCTTGCCTGGCAACATGATAAGCAGTCTGACACTGAATTATTCCGTCCCAGGCACATACACTACAAGGAGGTTGAACTCGTGCATGCTTTCCAACCACATCTTAATGCTGGGTGTGCCCAAACCAGACCCACACAGAAAAAATAAATGCTGGAGGGGTTTGTTATCACTTCGTACAGTATAAGGGATGCTGCCCACAAGTAGGTCCTAATATATTTGTATGCCCTGGAAAAGGTGAGGACCTCCTTTTCTATGATATAATAATTCCTCTCATTGGCCCACAGAGACCTAGGTGTGAATGCAATGGGGACCACCACCCCATTGATGATCGGGCTCAGAACGGTCACCAATCCATACACACAAGAATACATTGTGAGAAATGTTCTAGCCATGGGTTCAACACTGTGCAAGGTAGGTGTCTTGGCCATTTGTAGTTGTAGGGTACGAAAAGTGGTGTAATGGCTCTTCATCCCAACAAAACGAAGCGTTGTGACTGAGGAAAGAATGGAAGTCAATTGAAAAGAAGAGGGGGTGAGAACCCCTCTCTACCAGGGGGGACTACCAGTGGGGAATCCAAGAGGGCCAGCGCTACCCCGAAGGGGGAAGGCAGCAGCTGGGAGGGACCCATTCTTACCCCTCCCCTTTGTGCCTGCCATAGGAATTGCAGTAACCGTGTTCCTTACACCATGCCTCAGAACACTATGCTCATCAGAATCTGTTTGTTTTCCCTAGAAACTACCGATCAGTGAAACAAAAGAGCCTGCAGGATCCTATAACCACACATCAGTAGACAACCCTTCTGATGCAACTAGTGGAGGAATAGACAAGTCATAAGAGATCCCGCGAGAGAGGAAGCCGGGATTCCACCACCTCTGCACAGCCACAACTCTCAGCTTTTGAGCAGGAGCAAAAAGTGCTTCTCGTGAAAAAGGGACACACTGGACCACCAGTAGAGTGTATGGCGATCCGGAATCCACAAGCATAGTTACCGCTTCCCAACAATCTCTATGTCGAATATTGCTATCTTCCTCTTCGGTTCCTGCACTGCTTATGCACACATCCTGGTTGGAAATGTGTTTTTCTGCCTTGACCTTGCTGGGTGCTTTCAAGGGTCTAGCATTTCCAGCACTCTGTGCTTTGGTAACTTACAAATTCTTGCAGGGCGCCCCTTCTTAATGCACTTATAGCATGCTATCTTCAAAGAAGGGATCTCTTTGTCATTCAAGAGTGGCCCTTGAATCAACACCGGAAACACACAGCACTTGGTTTCTTGGTCACTGTCCCTGACTCGCCCTGGTTACTGCACTCCTTCTTTCTTACCACCCAGATACCAAGTGCAATACAATGTGGATGTGTGCAAAGGGGACACATCCACATTGTATTGCACTTGGTGCACTTGTTATGCCCCAGCTTTGGCTTTTACTTGCTTTAGGCATTCGAAAGTCAGTGTTATGTCCTGTGAACACATCTGCACTTCCTTCACTGGGGAAGTGATTTGCCTGCCACTGTCTCTCTTTGAATGTGTGATTAGATGTGAAAATCATCATCAGCTGCTCTCTGGTGTATTTGTCTTCGACACCAGTTAACTCACAAGTAGCGACCAGAAAATGCAAGTCAACTACAAATGCATCCACAGGTTTGTCTGAAATCTGTGCTCTCACAATAAAATGTATAATTCTCAAACAGACTGTTAATCTGTTTCTAAAACTGGGTTTATTGGTCGCGCGTAGTCTTTTCGTATTTCCATCAGAAAGGTGCTCCAAAAGCCACAAACTAAAACTTGAACAAGTTCTTCCATTATACAAAGAGAATCACCTAGAATTTCGTGGGTCGATCTAGGTTCTCCATGCCTGCCTGGCAAAACTAATAATGCAGCAACAGTTTTCACTAGAGGTATTGTTCACTCGCCACTATGGTGCCAATATTGTGCGCACTGGTAATGCAATAGGTGAAACTGCTTGCGCTTAGTGTGCCTCACCACTCAGTCCAATCAGGTTCTTTAGCGATGGGGCACGCTCAGGAGGAATGTGACAAATCTCTCCTTTGCCCCCTGCCCAGATCATCATATAGTTTGGGTCAAGCTCTTCATTGGAGGGCACAGCCCGTTCGAGGGGTGCCAAAAATAGGTTTATCTGGCTGTGCAACTGGAGTAGATGTGTGAAGTACGACGTGGCATGGCGTTCAGATGTTGGCATGCATGTTGCTCTGGCAGGTTTTTCTCTTTGAACACATTGCAGATTGCATAAAATTGTGTCCACTACCAGGCTGTAACAGGGTTCTCAATGGTAGACCACACACTGATGTGCACTGATCCCACTACTGGCCTGGTGTGCTTCTGCTGTATGTAATGCAGGCTAGTGCTATGTGTGATAGCACTGGGTTCATGTGCCAGACATGTGGTGCTGATTGGCATGTCCTGCTCCTTGAGAGCACAATCAGCAGTCATTGTGGAACCAGGGGAGTGCACCTACAGCATATGTATGGTGGGTCAGGGGCCTGGAGTATCACCCCACCGTCAGAACAGTACTCACAGGGGCTACACTCAGCTCCACACAGCACGTGGTGTGGCTACTCCCCCTGGCTGGGGTGGCCAGTTTACTAAACTTTTTGTCACCGTAATGAAAACACTAGACAGGGAAGCAACACCAGAGTAGCTTTTACTGTTTATTAGGAAGCAAACACCCCCAGAGCAGGTGTTGGATTCACAAGCAGTCACTCAGATTGACCTCTGTGAACAATGCGCACCTGCTGCTGGTGCTGGATTCTTTGCCTGAGAGAGCTCCACATGAGAATTGAGGGTCTGATGGCCATGGTGATCAACATCACGAACGGAAAAATGAATGTGGCTTTCATGCCCACTCAGGAGGGTAACGGCCCACCAGCCTGAGCTAAGGCAGGACCAAGAGAAGAGAAATAAGAGTGAGAAATTAAATAATGAACTACAAAAATATAAACAGGCATCGAGACACCCTGACCAATAAGGGTATGGGATAGGGCTACATGACCATGAAGAGATGCCCCTCCCTACAAGGATCTCATTGCAATTACCTACAAACTTGAAGGCAAGTACTGGAACTGACTTCATGCATACCACGTATAGAGAACAGGAAAACATGAGGCCGGTGACCTCACCTATTGCTAGCAAACCTGATCAGGAAGGGCAGTCCTTATCCAACAATTCGAAGGGAAGATAGCCGGGCCAGTGTGTCGTGGGAGACCAAAAATAGTCTAGTGAGCACTTTGGGCCCTGAAAACCCATATGAAGAGAAAATCAGAGAGTTAGATTTACAGAAAATGATATTGAAAAGAGATCATTTAACCTGCTTTAATGAAAGGGGAAAGAAAACGCTTCAGCCTAGGAAGGGCATTTTAAATAACTCCTTGTATCTGGATGAATGGGTGGATTTCCCCAGACTACGTGGAAAGAGGGATCGTACCCATCTGTAATTGTCCTAGAAGAGGCTGTGTTCTATGGTGGGCCAAAAAGTGATGACAGGGAAAGTGACCCTGAGAGCTCACGGTATCACAGGCCAAAGGAGGAGTCCAGGTCCCATGATTCTGGAAGGTAATCCCAAGCTCATAAAGTTATAGAGCACCTAAAAGATGATGATTGGAGTTCAAATGGCAGCTCTGATTCTGGGGGTGAATGAACTCAGGTTCAGGGGCAAACAAGATATACGAAACAGAGAAAGGGTTTTGTCAAAGACCCAATTAGGCAGATTAAAGCCATAAAGAGCTTCATGACCACATACCACAACAACAAAAAGTACTCGGTGTGGGAACATTTGGAACTCTATGAACAAATGTCAGCATTTGAATTAAAAGTGATGTCAATTGCATGGAGTTTGTGAAATTGTTTTTCCTCGAGTATGGCAGTTCCTTTGAGGGACTGGAAGACCAGGATCATTTCAAATGGTACACCAATAAGGTGGCCATTTTAAAACACTTCTCCACTGACAGAACCCCACAAGAGGCACACAAGGCTGCATATAATTTACAATGTGGGGAAGATCAGGCACAAGGGAAGGTCCACAGACTTCCAGGTTGGTGAATATGAATACAAACTTGCACACGTTTCCCAAATATATAATTACCCAACTAATTCATGACTTCCATGAGCACAAGAGTCTGGATTGGGCAATAGAGCAAGCCACCAGGATAAACTCACTCACAGTAAAAAGAACCCTAAAACAAAATATTCATCTACCACAACTGCCGCTACAAAAGTGGCAGAAGTGAAAACTACCACTCCTTTGAACCTGGAGACAGGGGGGCTTAAGAATACTCCTCCAGCTGAGAAGCAACATGAGACAGAGTATCAGTAAAATGATCCCTCTGATCTTGCCACCTACATAAGTCCTTGATACAACGGTACAAAACTGATCCCGGGGTATGTCGACACTCCTTCAGCACAAGGGGGGCCCAATCAGGTAAGTATTTCCTCAGGAAACATCCCCTCAAATTTCCTGTCAGAGAGAAGTGCCACACCACCTCCCAACCTGATTTATTTAAACAGGTAAACTCAAAATACTAACTTCCAAAACAATCCTCCTCCTTCTCCCGGTTCCAGAACAATAGATCCCTGAACCAGGAGAATACAGAACCAGGACTGAAAATTATGGTGGAAATTTCCAATACCCGAGCTACTTCACTAGAAGGGACAGTTACCCTTTTATAGAGAAGCCGAGGTATGAACAGAGACCTCCCTACAACCAAGAGAAAGTTACCCAACTGGAGCAACAGGTCCAACAATTGAACAATGACCTGTGGCACATGCTGAGGGCTCAGTTGAATCCTCAACCTAACAATGCTTCTCAGAATGCCTCAACACCCAAGGCTGCTGCCGTGAGGGCAAATGACTTAAGGAAAGTCCTGGCAACCCACAGGTTCTTGAGGATGGGGCCCTGTTTGAAGGGAGAGGCCAAGCCCTTGAGATATTTTCCTTTCTTACAAGAACAGAACCCCATGAAAACTCTGAGCCTGATAGTGATTCTTCTACTTCTAGGAAGTTAGAACCCAAAGAACAACGGGTAAGTAGAAGAGTTCAAAGACAAACTCACTTTGTGGAGAAACAAAACAGAGTCTACCTAGCCAGATAATAAGACGAGAATTGGGCCTTACGTCTCTATTAGCCATTACAGTATGGAAAACCTTGGCCTTTTATAGCAAATGCCTTTTAGGTGAACCAGAAGGGGGATTTAAAGTCTTGAACAGTGCACTCTTATCAACCGTGGAAACTACTCTGCATGTTTGGAAACAGATCTGCGTGGAAATACTCCAGCACTTGGGTTCATCGGAAGACTCTCTGAAATTCTCGCCAGGAAACTGAAGTTTAAGCTCTATGACCAAGATTGGATAGACACTTGTGAAAACATGACTACAAAGAAACTTTATAGTCATCCTAACCTGGAGTTTAGATCAAGAGGAACACTTCCTAAATAGTTACAAAGATTCCCAGGCAGCCCCGCTTAGACACCAATTTATTAGATTCTGCATGAACCTCTGGCCAACAAGAGAAATCACTGAAGTGATGACCAAAAACAAACAATTGAGAAAGTTTGAATGCAGGCTTTGCAACGCGGCCAGTGAAACTTTGTACCATCTGACATTAATATGTTCGCTTTTGTATGAACAAAGAAGGCAGTGGTTGGGAAGGATCAATTTTCAACGTTGTCGGTAGAGGATTGGTGGGTGCTACTGCTCACAGGAGAATGAGTCTCCATTACACTTGCTCTACTCGCATATCTGAAGGAAGTATTCTGAATGCTGTAAAAGGAGGACCTATCCCAGATGGAAAAATAAGTCCATCTCAATATTATTCATGGTTCATCTGGTCATGACTAGGGGGGTAGTCCCCAGTTAGAAATGTCATAAATATATATATTTTTTCTTCTTTCTCTCATTTTTTTTAATGCTTCGGTTAAATTGGATGCAATTAATGTGTATATAGTGTAAAGTTTGACTTTGTTTAAACCATTACTACTAAATAAAAAAAAGAAACAAAACAAAATGATTCCCTTTGAAAGTGAAGAATCTACTGAGGATTCTGTTAAGGAAATCTTCTCTTTCAGTAATGGGGGGATGCCTCCCAAAGAAAAATAGTTCCCAAGAGACCCTGAATCTGACAGGGCAGCTATGGAGGCTGACACTGATTGAGAGATTCCCAGACTCCAACCGTGCAAGCCAGATCATACAGAAATTGTCCAGGTATCCTCCCCACAAACAGGTTCTGAGAACTGTCTTCAGCCAAAGGGAGACAGTAAAAATTCTGGGGAGAAAAGGGACCCCCAAATACACATACGATTTCCAAATGTAAGTTCCTTCCTACAGGTTCCCATCTCTGACATTGGAACTCGCCCAAGATCAAACCATGACAGAGTTCAAAATTAAGAAAATTACAGCCTTGCTGGCAAATAACTCACACTTTCCTTGTACTCTTGAGGAAAATGAGGGCAGATTTTAGGCCCCGGTCAAGGTACAGTGTCAGTGTGAATTATTGCTCTGGTGGATACTGGATCCCCAGCTACTCTCCCATCCAAAAAGGCTTTTGACCAACTGGATTTAGAAAGGGCAAGAGTCACCAGATTGCCCTCATACCTCTTCCTGGAAAACTCCAAAACTTTGATGGGAATGTTATTCCCATTAAAGGGACTGTGGATCTAGAAATAAAAATTGGGTGACATTGTTTAGAAGACCCAGTGAAAGTCGTGACTCCAGAGGGCACTCCTTGTTTACTGAGAAACCATTTCCTTCTGAGGTTGTCACCTCTGATTTGTAAGAACAAAGAAATATCGAGGCTGATTACCACAAATGAAATACACCAATCACGGGCTGAAAAGATTCACAGATCTTTTATTCTGTACAGTTTACAAAGAAACACAGATAGCTATCTAGCTCTCAACACCCCGCTACGTATACCAGCCTGACAAAGAGAGGTGAGAGAGTGCTGGACATCTAAACATTCATGCTTTTATACAATTTCGAATAATATTGTCCAGCGTCTCTTCACATTAATAATTCGTGGTCTAGAGTGTGTGCCTGGTTCACATACAGCTTATACAATAATATGCAAAAGGATTACATAAGTTTGCATTTCCATGAAGATATAATTGTGGTGTATGTTCTCGGATCCCGTGGTAAGCCTTAGTCTATATTCCAAAACAATTCAGTTCGGCCTGTGTCTAAGCATGAGGTTTACTTTACATTGTTCAAACGTTTATACAGGGATGATTCTTATGTGCGCAGACAATACTCAGATGGTAGTACATATGGAGCGCAAGGTCTCTACCTAGTCTAAACTGCTGTCTCTCGGACAACCTAAACATTAACAGGACTCAAAGGTCGGGAGGCTTGGTTGCAAGTTGAAAACACAGTCCACCATTTTAGAACAGAGAATCGTATGAACACAAATCAAAATGGCGGACGAATCCTAAACGTGCGGCCAAGTCGATCCAAAATCGGAACTTTGCAACGTGGCTTTCCTCGTAGAGCACTAGGCTTAGGCCAACATTAATCACAAAGATGGCACTATATATTTACCGTTTCACAAACCCTCCTTTTGGCCAAAGCCAAGAGCTTTACTAGAAATAATCAATTTACTCATAGCTACACGTTTCAATGTCCATACATCCTGAATCATATTCATCAGATATATCAATCGCCATTAGGTCTTTCTCAGTAATACCTTTCATCACAAATACATTGGTCATTTTCTCAGGCGCATATACTTTTGGTCCTAGTGTTACTACTGTTTGCGCGCAACGTCCCCCTAGCACTGAACATATGGCAGGAAGACATTGTATGCAACAACAACAAAACAGCAAAATGCCAAGGATTACCATTAAAACTGAGAGAAACTTCCATCACCAAGACCGTAAAGAGTCCCAGAACCAAGTACTAAGATCCCAGTTTCCCTCGGGAATATGCTCTTCTGAACTTAGAATGTGCAGATTCTGTATTGCCTTAAATATGGTCGGGCAGGAATCTGGTAGGAAAACGCAACAAGCGGACCCCACTAATTTGCATACTCCACCATGCTCAGCCAAGATGACCTCTAATACTATCTGGTTTTGTAGTGCCACTAATCTAATTGCCTTTTGCTCTAGAGTCATGTTATAGAGTGTGTCAGTGGTCCAGTTGATGGTTCTCTCCAGTACTCTTGCTATTCTCCTGATATCCTCGGAATTCATAATCTGTCCCCAAAATGGTGCACAAGATTTTGCTACATCACCCAGAACTTGAGACAGAGTATCACCATTCTCGTCCCGCCTTGGACGAGCCCTTGAGATTTCAGTGGTATTGGCTACATATACCCCTTGTAGCAGAATTCCTAAATAACAAGTTCCCTGCCAATCCCTAGGTAGCCATGGAAAAGCTTCATTACCACAAACGAAGTAGACAGGTTCGCCTAGATACAAAGGTCTGTTCAACAAGTTCCCTGCCAATCCCTAGGTAGCCATGGAAAAGCCTCATTACCACAAACGAAGTAGACAGGTTCTCCTGCATACAAAGGTCTGTTCTCACTGGTCAAGTTTGCAACATTGTTACCACCCTCGAAATCGCCCATTGGATGAGTACCATTCCTTTGTATGCAGAAAGAAACTGAGTTGGGGCTATGATTAACAGTATAAGAAGGTGACATGGAATCCCTGTTGCCTACAGGAGCCATCTTGAAAGAAATTAGTGATTGGAAAGGTTGGGACAGTCTATCAGAAGGCCTAATAGAAGCAACAATAAGCTTGCTCCTATTTGCAAAAATTGAGCATCCCAGAGGCATTAAAACTCGCCTTTGAAATTCATTCAAATTCGTCCCGTCAAAATTCCCTGAGATGCTATCTTTCCATCAGCCAAAGAATAGTGCCCTTAAGGACATGCAGTAGTTAAAGGCAAAGGATGAATATACCAGCCCAACCCTTTTTTCCCCATGTTGCAGTAAATGAGAGCATACCCAGCAATTCGTCCTATTCAAAATCGCATGTGTTGCATTCATTATTAACAGTAATGTATTATTATGATAGCTCTGTCTATGTTGGGAGTCCCAGGGAGATAGAGTGTGCAGGTGCATGAAAGGTGTAGACATAGTAGGAACATTCTCAGTAGGCAAAAATGTTTCAAGTGGGCACACTTCTTCCATATACCAAAATCCGAAAGTAAGCAATACATTGAGACTAGTTAATGCAATTATGAGAAAAAAATACATCCTCACGGACCATGTATTTGATCGTCCAATGCCTTTGTTGGTCACACAGTGACTTGTTTGTTCCGTACGAGTAGGGATGATAACAGGCATTGTTCCTTGAAGCTTTTCTCCAAAAAGATTCCTGCAAAAAACTCTGTAGTCTGTTTGCAGGTGATCTCCTGATCATGTGTTTTCTTAGTCTTTCCCAACCCCCAGCCACCAACTTTTCTGCAAATGCAAAAAGTGTGGCGGAGAACGAGCTCTGTAGTGGTTCCCCTATGGGCACAGCCGTGCTGTGCAGTAGTCTAGCTTTGTGGACGCAGATTGTACCTCGTGACTCCTGGTCGTCTACCCATGACACTGTCATGATGCCTACCCCGGATCAAGCCCATCAGCCCCGGGAGCAGGCATCCAGATATTTAATAAAACCCCAGCAGCCCCAGCTGGGGGCTGTCTGGGTTCAGTCCTGGCACCATAGGCACCAGGCTCATAATAGAAATCAGTCCTGGCGCCATAGGCGCCAGGCTCATAGGCTTTACTTACCTCATGCAGACCATGCTGCAAATGAATGCAAGCCAACGTGAGGCCTGGATGGGACTATTTTACTACAGGGACTATTTTTTACTCTACTATTATTTAAACCACGCCCGAACAGCAGCACATGCTTCGCGTTATTCTGCATCCAGCAGCGTAACGTTCAACGTGCCTGCAGTCAGCATCCAGTCTTCAGCCACGCCCGTCTCAAATCCAGAGCTCCTAGCAGTAGAAGAAAGAAGAAGGAAAGGTTAGAATACAGATATTATTTCAATGCTTACCTGAATTACGGATCCATCACGTCTTTGAACTTGAAAAGGACATTATTCGTCACGCGTCGCATCGCCACCTGCAGCGCCGCGCCATACTCACCAGTCCTCACAGCATTTTTCGAACCGGCGCAGCGTCCATCATTTTCTTCGCCAAATTCCACCATCTAGGGGACAAAAGAAACATAAGGTGAGCCGAGAGAGCCAACAAATACAACCTCTCCACCATAGACTTACCTGATTAACAACCAGAGGCATTATTCTGTAACAAACCGCAACTTCTTAAGCTGTAAGGAGAGAGAAACCAGCAATTTAAACACACACATCTTTTACCGGACAGTGTTGGGTAATACAGACTCTTACCTGAACACCATCAGCTACCACAAGACAATCTTCCCTTGGATCCAGCTGCAACACAAGAAAGGAATGTACAAGAGTGAACATCGGACATATTGAACTCTTTGAACTTAATACTTACGGGTTCCCGCCTGGAACCTCGGAGTCAATATTCATCCGGAACTCTTCCAGCGCCTTCAAACCAGTGAAGTAACTGGTATCTACGCGCCCCTGAATTCCACACAGGATAGAGAGCTCATAATTTTAAAACATAAGGTGAGCTTACTGAAAGTGAATATCGGTGGTGATAAGTGGGGAGAACAGTGGGGTGCCATTACTAGAATCCACGGGTGGCTAAATCCCTTCTCCACTTGCAGGAGAATACTTCTACGGGTCAGGCAGACGAGATTAGGTGGTCCAGTCCCATCTGTCATCTCTGCACTACGCTTCACATTGGAAGAGGTCGCAGCTGTCCGGGTCCGATCGACGCCCCTGTGGGAGCCAGGTGAGCGTAACAGACAACATATGTGTTGTTCGACCTCTGCTGGAGGATCAGGCATTGTGCTCGCCAATGATCCTCTTGTCTGCAATAGGCACATTGGTTCGTGTGTACAGGACCCAACGGCACATTACCTTGTGGGACATAATGGCCCCTAAACCATGTACTACCCCCTCTAGATCCTCTAGCTAACTGCTGTAACAATACCTTAGTTTTCAGATCTCCTTTTTTTCTTTTCAATCCTTTCTTTCTCATTATTAACTCTGTTTTCATAATACTGAGCCATATGGAATACTTCCGACTGTCACTTAGCTTGCCAAGCACTCTCAGGAGTCATAATTTGTGACTGAATATCAGGTAACAATCCACGCACAAATATGTCCACAAATAATCTTTTTCCGGACTCGGTACTTAAATCCTGTCAGCTAAAATCTGAAAATACTTGTTCAAACTGATTAAAGAATTCAGTAGCACCTTCAGATTTTCCTTGAATACAAGCAGTAAGTTTGTCCCAAACTAGTCTTTAATTTTACCACTATTCTATCAGGCAAAGTCAGTATTACCTGTGGTGGTCTTTCACCAGCTGGTCTATCTCTATCTTGTTTGACCAAATTATCCCATGTGTCACCCAACCCTGCTGCATCATCTACAGTCCTAATCTGTTTCCACAAATCAGCAGGTAGGAGCACAGGAAATAGCAAGTCTATATCGCCCAGAGTGAACACTGACAACTGCAAGACAGATTCTATCTCTTTATAAAACCCTGTCGGATTCTTTCTAATATCTGAAATGGATTGTCTAATAGTATTCACTTCCTGTCTTGAGAACGGGACGTGAACAAACTGCGATACATAATGTTCAACAATATCATAGGCAGCAACGCCTTTTGCGGCATTAGCCGGAACCTCAACTTTAGGGGCAAATGTCGGAGGAACCTCTCTCATAGATAACTGAGTAACAGGCAACTCCAAACGCTTACTGAGCACAGAGCTAAATCGAGCGCGAAAGCAGCGGAAGTAGTGTCAGAAGAAAAAGCTCTCTTGTAGATATTCAATAATTCTGCGGGGCAACAAATCTTTCTCTGCATATATTCATCCTGTTGGTATTCTACCATTACCTGTATCACTTTCCTCTGCATTTCTGGTGTATACTGACTATACGTGTCATATACTTCTACGGGAGATATCGACATGCTGAAATCCATCTAAGTGCATCCCTAGTGCAAATTTGTGTTTCTTCACTCATCGACTTACAAGGAGGAAGGAACCGTTTCTGTACAAAAATAGCATTTAGACTATCACCATCTATTTCATCATTCCGTAACCTTTCTAACTCCCTTCTAAACTCAAATACACTCTCGACATGCATATACTTTCTCCGCAGTATCTCTTGAATATGCTAAAACATTCAGATCCCTTAATCCTTGTGGGATATCTACATCACTCAGGCAGTTCCACATTATGGATGAATGGATTCCCATCCCTTCAATGAAGACATTTTTCTCATGAAAGCTTTCTAGATTAGAGAGCGTAGCAAAAACATCAGATTGTTCACCTTTCTCCATGCATTGTCTAGCCCATGCATTCAAGTCCCGCTTTCTTTCTTTAGAAACTGTATTACGAGTTACAATTTTTGATTCAGCACCCTTATCGGCTACAAGCGACAGAACAGAAAATATAGGCACATTTTGTACAATAGGTAATGAAGGTGCCATTACTGGCGTCGAAGACAAATCTACCGGAAGCACAGCAACGGGAAAAGATGGAGGTATAGGTGGAGGAACAATAATAGGAACCGGAGCAATAGCTGGCGGTGGAGGAACAGTAGGAGGAATGACAGGTAGAGTAGGAATTACTATGGGAGGAGGAACAACAGCAGGAAGAGTTAAGGCAACAGGAATAGGCACATAAGGTGGAGGTGCAGTAGCATCAGGCCTTCGTTCATTTAAAAGTTTATCAATCAATTCATCTGATGCATGAAAATCTTAAGATGGATATATTTTCTGTACACCAAGTTGAAAAGCCCTATCCATGCTTCTAGCTGACTCTGACTGTTTTTGCTGGTCATACAATAACGCTTTCTCTGCGTTTGACATATGTCTGCGTGCATGTTTCTCTCTACTTTTAAGCTGCTGCATAGTTTCTTTTTTCCAATTTTGTAATATATCAAATGCTGCAGGTCTAGCTTTCTTCTTTAACAATATAAATTCCAAATATTCTATACGAGAAATCTCAAAGCTACCATTGATTGGCCACTGAAGTTCGGAAGCATTTCTAGTTTGTCTGTGCCAAATATCATTGAATACTACACTACCAATGCCGTACTTACAGTACATAGTACATGCCGGCGACCCCTCCTGGGGTGCCGGACGGCCAAATTCCAAAGATTGTCTGTCTCTGCGGAATAACGCCCTGAAACAGGCAGACAATTTCTCAGGCATGTCAGATTACTGGTGTTACCTGGTCAATAATTGTACTCGCGAGAACAATGCTCCAAATCAAATATCAGGATACTTAAGAATCGGGGCACGACTCACCTGATGCAAAGGACTAAGGGAGGTCCGATCGGATTACTAAGGACAAAAAAGGACCCTCGGGGTTGGTGATTTCGGCAAAATGGCCCGCCTCGATATATGGACCCTTGTCAAGATGCAGTCTCAGACCGCGTGCTCACCGTCCGGGGATAGGGTCGGGCAGTACTGTTGAGGTGTTGCTTCTCATCCAAAAAGGGGCCCCCTTTCTCACTGTGCAATCCTGGTCCGATAGCCGCATCAACTCTTCAATGAGGTGGCAACAATCTTGAGGGTCCCATGTGGGCTCCATCTTTCGAGGCTGAGTACCACAAATGAAATACACCAATCATGGGCTGAAAAGATTCACAGATCTTTTATTCTGCACAGTTTACAAAGAAACACAGATAGCTATCTGGCTCTCAACACCCGCAATGTATACCAGCCTGACAAAGAGAGGTAAGGGAGTGCTGGACATCTAAAGATTCGTACTTTTATACAATTTTGAATAATATTGTCCAGCCTCTCTTCACGTTAATAATTTGTGGTCTAGAGTTCGTGCCTAGTTGACATACAGCTTATACAATAATATGCAAAAGGATTACATAAGTTTGCATTTCCATGAAGATACAATGGGGGTGTATGTTCTCTGATCCCGCGGTAAGCCTTAGTCTATATTCCAACACAATGCAGTTCGCTTGAGGTTTACTTTACATTGTTCCAACATTTATACAGGGATGAGACTTATGTGCGCAGACAATACTCAGATGGTAGTTCATATGGAGCACAGAGTCTCTTTACCTAGTATAAACAGTCGGCTCTCGGACCACCTAAACATTAACAGGACTCAAAGGTCGGGAGGCTTGGTTGCAAGTTGAAAACACAGTCCACCATTTTAGAACAGAGAATCGTATGAACACAAATCAAAATGGCGGATGAATCCTAAAATGGCGGCGAAGTCGATCCAAAATCGGAACTTTGCAACGCGGTTTTCCTCGTAGAGCACTCAGCTTAGGCCAACATTAATCACAAAGGAGGCACTATATATTTACCATTTCACAGATTGACTGCATGAAACAGGTCCCATCAACCCAGGCTAACTGGCCCATCGAATTAAGTAGGACAAATTATGTGAGTCTGAATGGCACCTGCCGTCTTATTGAGCGGCGTATTGATCAATTGGAATTATATTTCCAGAACAATGGAATCCCACAAATCACCATCATCTCTGTGGGAGAACAAAGTGGTGATGGGAAATCTTCTCAAGTGGCATTCCACACTGGAAGACAACACTCTAAAATGTTATACCAGTCAAAAGTCAGAAGAACATTGTATACCTTCAAAGAGGAAGGTGAAAAACCTGCTAAAATTCTGACCAACATTCAGGAATAGGGCAAACACTTATTTTCCCCATTCAAGTAAATGAGGGGGAGAGGCCAGTGCTCACCAGAATGCCTGAATAATGGAAAAAGCTTCATCAGCAAATTATTATTTAGGAAACTCCAAAAAGTTCAGAACATTCTCACATTTACGTTGACTGAGAAAGGGGAAGTGGGTCTGGAAACACCAAATTCAAAACATGTTTATTGGCAATAAAACAATAGATTACAATTGTTGGGTTGTTATAGAAGTCCCTTTTCCATTTATTTAGGTAGTGACATTATCAATCAATTGGTAATTAATTTAGATCTAATTTACAACAAAGTCTGGTCATGAGTGGGGGGGATAACCCCATGTGCTTTGACAACATAGACAGAGCATTTCAATCAGCTCAATTGCTGCCTTACGTGGTTGAAGTTTAAGTGGGAGAAGAGATCACCATTCCAGGACAGGTGCGACAATTCACCCTTACCCTCAAAATTAATTGAGGACAGAACCTGAAATATAAGGATGCCTACATCATTTTGAACACTCACCTCTAACAACAAGGTTTACATTTACATCCAACACCTTTCATGGGTCTAGAACACAACACCATTCAAATATTGGTGCTTAACAGTGACCCTCAAAGCATCACTTTGGGTTCAGATACCTCTATTGGAATGGCAGTCGAAGCCCAACACTATCCTATGGATTTAGGTAATGAAATAATTGGACCAATCCTGACAAAATGTTTCAACACCAGTGACGGTATTCCTCCAGAAATGTCTTGGTATACTATTCATGCCCTCATGAGGTGGACAAGTTAATCTGTGACATCAGGAGGGATGAGGTGGTATTTTGATTCAACAACTACCTTAAATCCAAGGAACTTCATGTTCAGGTAGACACCATAAAATTAGATCACTTTGTACAAATGGAGGATACCGTTGAAATGTCCAAGTCCGGGAATTTTCCAGGTTTTCGGCAGATAGTCGAGGAATGGATCAATCTTGTTGATGCCTTGGAGACTCAGGAGCAGAGACAGAAGCTGAAACAGGTGTTCCTGGACTTCCAAGATCATTTTTCAGTAGATTCATACTATGGACGTACATCTATCCATTTGTTAAACAATACCGGTTACCTCTCAGGTCCATGAAGTTCCTCACAGAGATTATCAAGAACTTGGAATCCTGTGGGATAGGTCATCTGATCCACAGTACCTTAGACAACCTGGTGCTGGGGGTACTAAATCCAAATGGGCGATCAAGACTATGTGCAGACCTAAGGGAGTTGAAAAACTGGTCCACACGTTAAAATGGCACTTCCCTACATCGATCAAGGGCACAGATCCAAGGGTCAAAACTATACACAGCCAGTGATTTGACTAATGGTTACTGGACGGTACCCGTGACTAGGGAATACCCATATAAGCTTGCCTTTACCTTTGGGAGGCAGCAGTTTTGTGCGGACCTGAACACCCTTTGGATATATAAACTCCAGAAATTAATTCAACATCTTCCTGCATAGGACCATGCCTGATATATGCAAAAGAGAAAACCTTCACTGTGTAGATGCTTTATTCATCAAGAGCTCAACTGTGAAAGAACATATTGCAGAAATGTGCTTTGTTCTGGTCCAGTTGAAGAAAGCCAGAGCAAAACTGTCCTTTCAGAAGTCACAGTGGTGTAAGACCAGAGTGAACTTTCTAGGGCACTGTATCACCGTTGACAGTCTCAACCCCCTGGGGCATTATTGAAATTAAAAGATTCTACTTCTCTGCAAGAATTGAGAAGCCTTTTTGGGCTCACTAATTATAGTCAAAATGTTATTGAAGAATACGCAGAGGTCACTTGACCCTTGGTCCATTTATTAAAGGTCAGAGTCAAGTGGCAGTTAGGTGCGGAGCAATCCGAGGCAGTTAAACAACTGAAAAGAAGCCTTTCCCAAGCTGCTTGTTTCGCTTACCCCATAAAGAATACAGAGTTCTTCTTGGAGACAGGTTTTCAGATACCTCCCTAACAGTGGTACTGTACCAAAAGCAAGCCAAGGTAAAAAATCTTATCTTTAACTCGAGCAAAACATTGTCCTTGTGGAGGACAAATGTTAGAGACTGTGAAAAGGCACTGTTAAATTGCTGCCAGTTTATCCAGGTGGAGCACATCATTGTAGAGACTCCTCACCGATTCTTACCATATTTACAAAGTGACTTAATCCGGGGGGAAATCTAGGTAATTCCAGAATTACTTGCTGGATTCTGTCCATGCAAGGTTTTCCTGTGGAGGTCAAATATGGCCAAAACAAGAAGAATCCTCTAGCGCAAGGATCAGCAGAGTTGCATGACTGTGCTCAAGAAAACTGTCTCAAGTACGAAATTCTAATAACCAAAGACAACATGGAGGGATACCAAACATCACTATACAAGGTCTATGAAGCAGACGCATGCCACGGGATACCCACAGTTTATGTGGATGGGTTCTCTTACCATGTTGGCAATAACGTGGAAAAATAGTTAGAGGCTGGCATGGGGAACACCTGGTTGAATGATACCCCAGAGCCCTCTGCTGGTTACAAAATAGGACCCCGAAGAAGTTAGGTAGCAGAGCTGATGGCGGTTCATCAAGCCATTGTTACTCCAGTACAGCACCAACTCAAAGAACTGGTGATAATTACTGACTCTGACTATGTCAGGAATGGGTTTGTGGATCACCTGATATACTGGAAGAACAGAGGCATGCATTGTGCTAACAATAAACCATTAAAACATGGGAAAATAATCCAGTCTACTGATGATATGATGACCTCCAATGGGATGACCATTTATTGGAATAGGATTAGGGGTCATGACAAAATTGAGGGTGCAGATAAAACTGGGAATGACCAAGCTGACCAGTTGCCTAAAACTGGAGCTCCACAGGGGGATTTCATAGATACGTAATCCTTGCGAGGTGAAATCCAAGTCACAGCTGTAACCATGTCTCAAACCCATGCCAACAGTGAACTCTCAACTGCTAAGTAAAGATGCCCTGGATGCACATTTGATCACTGCACAAAAAAAGTACCCTACTATTGGAAAATGCTATCGACACATTGAAGACCCTGTGAGTTTTCCTCTAACAGCATTGGATTATACCAGTAAACCTTCCTCATTCCAGAGCCTGATGTTGAATCATGCCCATGACAAAGCCACTGCCAATCATAGGGGTTTTCAAAAGACAATTAGAAATCTTGTGAGACGTTCTCCACTGGCCACATATGGGCCAGGACCTAAATACCTATCTAAAGGGGTGTCTTGTGTGTGCTCAGTTCTAACCCAGTTCTGTCACACATATAGCTCTACAACAGAAAAGAGGACTGACACTGCCATGGTCAGATTTGCAAGTCGATTTCATCAGGCCAGTGATTCACTCCTCTATAGGAAACAAGTCCATGTTGACTGTAACATGCTTGCTAACAAAGCAGGTAGAATGTCTTTTGGCCCTGAATTCTGAGGTCGAGATAGCTGCTCTGCTAATGATCAACCACATTTTCTCTCATTACTCTCTCCCACAAAGGAAGTAATTTTACCAGTGAGGTGATGACCAAGATGTGGGAGATTCTAGGGGTAAATAGAAAACTCACATTGCCTACCGCCTGACATCAAGCATAGGGGTTGAGAGATAAAATAAGATAATTGTAAGCCTACTGAAGAGGTTTGTTACTGACTCTGGACCCAATTAGGACATCCAATTAGCGCTGGTCCTGGTGGCTATTAGGTCTACACCATCTTCTGCAAATAAAATGTCTCCATTTGAGATTATGACTGGACATAAAATGATTTTACCTCTGCATCTGCTCTATAGAATTTACGAGCCGGTCCTAATAAATGTGTCCACCTCTCATGAGTATATTGATAACCTAAGGAACCATCTCTAGCACCCTTTTGCTTATGCCCAGCAAAACCTGGAGAAGTCGGCTGAAGGAATGACATAATGATGTGACTTGAAAACCGTGAAAAAGGAGTATGAGGTAGGCGACAAGGTTTATCTGTACAAATTCCACAGAAACCAGACCAAGGAATGAACATTTCTTCTGTCTTGGCGTGGCAGTTTTGAAATTAGACAAAATATCACCTGTCACCTATAAGATCTGCATTCCAAAAGGAGAACAGATGGAAGAGAAGTGGGTCCATAGGAATCGGTTAAAAAGGTGTCATACCAGATTAGATTTAAGAGTGATAGAGGAGCCCACTGAAGTTAGAAACGAGGAACCATTTAATGAATGAAAGGTAAGATCAGAACTCTGGATGGAAACACAAATATATTACAGTTGAGTAATTAAATTCAAATGATAATTGATGATTCATGATTGCCAATGAATATTGTCTGTGATTGAAAATATTAATGTCTTGTTCTGAAATGTTATCAGGGGAAATGAGGTTCAAAATAAAATGCTTAGCAATTCTTTGTTAGCCTCTCTTTGAAACAATAACTCCTCTTCCTTCCAGCCTGTGGACCATAAGAAGTGCAGCCCTGGGAGAAACCATATTATAATGGAATGGAAGCAAGAGGAAAAGAGGGAGGAGTTCCATTCTGTACCCCTGGAATGGAATATCAAGAGGTAGAGACCAGATCACCAACTCCCAGAGGAAGAAAAGGGAGATGGATGTGCTCAATCGAAGAATTTGAATTGCGAGAAGAACCCCACTCATCCCTGCTCTTTGCCAGGAGTGAAATCATGATAAAGGAGCAGGAGGGAACTCAGGGTTTAAAGGTAGTGCCAAGACAAAAGGAAACTGTGTTCATCTGACTCGGGCTTATAAATGCAGAAAAAGTGTCCTGGAATTTGAAAGCATGCTTTGTGACTGCAAGAATGAAAGGCCAGCATGGAATTTCAACACTCCCAAATACACCGACAGGAAGATTAAAATTGTCAAAAAAAGAAAAACACTAGGTGAATGACAAGACTGAAAAGAAATGAGGCCTACCTTTCATTACATTACTAAAAAGGAAGGGCATTTTTCACAAAAAGAAAGCTGCCATGAAAAAAGAGAAATGAACTCATTCTGTGGCACGGAAAAATGAAGACAATTGCATCTGGGATTGAAAGGAACTGTTTACTAGTGAAACTCCAGTACCTTTACCAGAATAATCTAAAGTATTATTTAAAGTTGGACATTGATGGCAAGATGCGCGATATTAAGCAGACCAATGTGTGAAGGAATTGAAACATTCAAAATACTAGTTTTATGTGCATGAAGAAAAGATGTGCGAGCCCAATATGCCATTGTCTGAGGAGATTCGAAGGCCCAGACATTGCAAACACCCCCCTATCCTTATCAGAATCATGGATGTCTTTGAAGCTTACATTGCCAAGAAAAGGGGTGGGGCTTGTGCCAAATTAAAGGGTTCATGAGGTCAACAGGTGGCACTGTTAAAACAAAAGGCTGCCCTTAATAAATTGAACTCTGAATAATCCTTGAAAACAAAATCCAAAATTGTGGTCTCTGCTTGGAGATAATGATAGCAGACTTGTCCTCAAGGGATTTCCCATGAATATTTAGGTGGAGCAATCCTCTGTGCTCTTAAAGATAGGGAACAGCTGATCCATTCACTCTAGGAGAAATACTGTAAATGACTTGTATTGCATCAACCGTGTCAACAAAGGAAGAGCAGGCCAAATCACATGTAAAGTTTGTTGTACTATTCTGTGGTTATAATAGTATTCATATCTGTAGATTGCCATAGGTAACATGGATGATCATACTTTGTTTATTATCTCTGGAACCATATATTGCCCAATAATGGTCTAAGTATTTTATTTTAAATCTGATGAACAGACCAATCTAATTAGACCATTTGCCTAAACATACATCCTTGAGAACTAAATGTATATGCTGAAATGGGATGATAGCTTCCCAGAAATGTCATGAAACAGAGCCTTTGGGAGATAATAGCTTATTGAATTATTTAACTGTATGCAGGGGTGGTTGCTTGGTTTGTAAAAGATCCTGAGCTAGAGCCCATGGCAAGTTTACACATCATATAACGATATCGTATGAACTCATGCAATGCATTGCACTTTGAGCTTTCAAGGACCACACTCTCCTCTCTTCCCACCTTGACCTACCCTGTCCCCTGATGCCTATGCCTGCATTTCCAGTCTCTTTCTCTGTCATTCGACTGATGTAGAATGTGTCAGTTGCTGAATTTGCCTCTTCCTTCATCCCTCCTTCACCCCCTTCATTAGAATCTGGTTTTGACTCTTTTCTACCAACCTCCATCCCTCTATCTCTTACACCCTGGACATGGTGCCCCCATCATGAGGACGCACATGAAGCGTGCCTCCAAATGCAACTTTGGAATGACTCAGACTTGGCCACTTTGAAACACAAGTGAAAAGCTGCAGATTGAAAATGGCAGGCATCTAGCACATCCTCTGACAAACTGGCCTCCCGCCTACTGCAAAGGTAATACCATCCCTCCATCTGCTCCAAGAATAGGGATCATTCCCAAGCCTGCATCTCTGGAGCCACCAATAACATGGCTAAACTATTTCAAATCTGCAAGGAACTTGCCAACCCTACTGCAGCCCTCTCCTCCTCCCTCCCAGGCTCTCTACTCTGACTGGATGCCCATTTTTCCTCCTGAACTCTGGACATCGTGTACTCTTGATAATCTGCTCCCCTCATCCCACCCCCTTCTCAGGCCTACCATGGCCCACCCTCCCCCTCCCATACACTCCTCTTTTTCTCCCATTGCACCAGATGAGATCTCTAGAGTTGTCCGCTCTATGAAAGTCTCCTCTAAACAGGTGCTCCCCTGCTCATCCAGAACCATCAAGGACAACATTGCCTCTCTCAAACCTGCCTTGGCTAACCTCTGCAACCACTCATTTGCCATTGGCTCCTGCCATCAACTCCTCAAGCACTCTCTTGTACACCCTCTCCTAAAAAAGCCAAATGCTGACCAT
Organism: Ambystoma mexicanum; assembly: GCF_040938575.1. Taxonomy (NCBI): domain Eukaryota; kingdom Metazoa; phylum Chordata; class Amphibia; order Caudata; family Ambystomatidae; genus Ambystoma; species Ambystoma mexicanum. The sequence goes on from NC_090936.1 coordinate 255,266,203, forward strand.
TCTTGCCCTGCTAACTACTTTCCTATCTCTATCATCCCTTTTCTGGGCAAACTCATGGAGAAACTGGACATTATCCAACTGACCCGCCACACCGAAGTGGACAGCTGCTTCCATGATCACTAGTCCGGTTTTAGGGCTGCCAGATGCATGAAAACTGCTCTCCTGAACACCTGTGAAGACCAACTCTCTAACATGTATTCTAACACTCCCTCTGTTCTGATACTCCTCAAAATCTCTTCTGCTTTTGACAAAGTCAACCATTCCCACCTAACAAACCATCTCCATAATACCCTATGCATCACAGGCTGGGCACTGGTGTGGTTGACCTGCTTCCTTTCAAACAGACCTTCCCAAGTGCAAAAAGGCCCCCTTCTCTCCTCGAACTGGTGTCCCTCAGTGCTCTATCCTATCAACTTGGCTCTTCAACATCTACCTGCCCCATCTAGCCTACCTGATCTGGACTTTCTCTCCTCATTTCCAGTGTTATGCAGATGACACACAGCTTGCTTTCAAGCTGCCTTCCACTACCTCTCCCTCCTCCTCCTCATTCCTGACTGCCTGACTGCTATTCAGGCATGGTGATCTGCCAATTACCTCTGCCTTAATGCCAGTAAGACAGAGATCATTCTCATTGGGATGCCTGATCCTTCCTCCTCCCCACTCTCTGGCCTGGCTCCCTGGGTCCTCTCCCTTCAGACACTTGTGAAGCAAGAAACCTTGATATCATTGTTGACTCCTCTCTCTCTTTCTCTCCACACATCACAGACCTTACCAAGAAGGTCAATTTTCAGGCGCAACACCTCAAGGGCATTCTACCTTGCCTCTCCTTCTCCCAGAAGCTCTACATCTCCAGATCCCTGGTTCTCTATAGGTTTGACTACTGTAACAGCCTCTTCCTCAACCTGCCTATTTTCTCCCTTGCCCCTTTCAGCTAATTCAGAAAAGGACTGCAAGACTTATCTGTGGCCTCAAGCCCAGGGACCACATCTCTCCAGCCCTAAAATCTCTCCACTGGCTCCCGGTGACCACAAGCATCACATTGAAGACCCTTTGCATCATCCACAAGGCTGTCTGGGGCTGGGACCTCTTCGCATCCAGAATTCCCTCCCTAAATACCTCCCAGCCAGAGACCTTTGGTCTTTTGGCTCCAACTCTCTGCAGGTCAAAAGCTTCTCCAAGCAGAGAGTGGGAGCTAGATTCCTTTCCTTGGCTGGCTCCTCCTTCTGGAACGGCCTCCCTACCCTCAGACTTGAACCAGATCTTCTAAATTCCCAAAATGTCTCAAGACTTTCCTTGTTTCCTCTTCCTTCCCTCTCCCCTTTCCCTGCTAACTCTCCATCTGCCACTGCGACTGGAGCCTGGTCCCTTCAGAGTCATACAAGGGGCCAGGCCCCCCCATCAGTCCCCCCAGAAACCTTTACCAGCACTTGCCCTCAGGCACCCTTCCCCAGACTATCCCAACTTGGTCCTCCCTGTCCACTGCACTCAACTTCCCCTTCCCTTAGTACTTGATGCCTTGCCCCGAACTACACTTGCCCCCCCCACCCTTGGAGTACCCCACTCCTGCACTTCCCCCTGTACCCACTTACCACCTTGTCATACACTTGCACGGTAGGATTGTCACAAGCCAATATACCCATTTTTTGTTCTACTGTTTGTTCTAAATAAAAATAAAATAATATTGCATCCTATACTGCTGCGACTCATTTGGAAGTACTGCACTAATAAGTAGCTATAATGCTACTCCAAAGTGTGAACATTTAACCAATATCGCTAGGTATTACTTTATGAGGTTATATAAGACAAAGAAAAGCCTCTGGACAGGACAGCCAAAGACATGCTTTGGATTGAGAAATTGTATTTAAGCAGCAGCTGGAGAGCTACAAGTTTGCCACATTACCCATACAGTTACTTGCTGCCAGTTGTTGGGCTCACAAAGTAGCTAGTGGGCTTAAAAAGTGGTGGGACATAATTAATTTAAGTATGCAATGTACCGAGCGAGCTTCATCTTTATCCTGTCAAAATCACACATATTTCAACATGATTTGTCCAAAAAGTACATATGTTTCTTTGCGATCTAAAGGTCTACCGAATACAGCGCTTCTAATAAGCTGCGGCCAGCGGTAAGCAGCCAGGATACAAATAGCCAATATAACATAACATACTTATGCTCAAAGTCCATCATGGAGCTTTCCTCATCAATAAATGCCAGTGTTGCACCCACTATTACCTTGGTGTGCCCGAAGAAAATGTTGTGAGTCCCTGACCATATAATATGCAAGCAAGGCCACTGCAAAAGTGTTCCCGCTACTTGTGCACAATGACCACCATGAGGCTTGCCTCTCAATATACTCCAGTGTTGCACCCATCATCAACTTGGCATGCCCAGCGACATTTTGTGAATCCCCAACCACATGTTACACTAGCATTGCCAGTGCAAATGATTGTCATGCTACTTTTGCCCAAAGACCATCATGAGACTTTCCTCATCAATATATGCCATTGTTGCAACCACTATCACCTTTGCGTGCCGAAAGACAACTCTGTGAGTCTCTAACCACAAATTATGCTAGCATTAACACTGCAAATGTTTTTCATGCTACTTGTGCTAAAATACTATCAGGAGGTATGCTTCATCAATATACACCAGTGTTGCATCCACTATCAACTTGACACCCACTTTCAACAAGTCTGTTTTTAACACTTTAAATGAGTACTGAAAGTCTTCAATTAACTGGATGCTCAGTTCATATAAACAAATAGCCCTGGTGTCTTAACTCCCCCCATCATGGTATGCTGCTGCACTCCACTGATCATTGTGACCAGGACTCATGCACAGTTCGCTAGCCCACAAAGACCAATTTCTCTTAAGCACCTTAATTAAACTGTGCGCTAGACAAAAGCTTTCAGTATAAAAATACTTCTGAAAAAGCAGAGGTTGCTGATTGGCTCATCTCCCTGAACTGAGCACCATCTTCTAAAAATCACAATCCCCACATCTCCAAGTAACAAATACATTCACCAACCCATTGTGTTGTTGTAAAACTGTTATTCTGCATCAGCCATCAGCTAAATACAACAATTTCTAGACAAAGCATGAACATACATAAAATCACAGAATAAAAATCAATAAAGCAAAATACTTCTACAATTTCTCCCTATCATAAGTCTGAAATCTATTACAATATACATAGTTCATGAGTTAGGAGACGGGTCATAATGTGCTAATACACATACTAGACAATAGGTTGAGGTTCAGTGCATGCTTGTTATTAATTTGTTCCTATTTAGCTATGCCCGACAAATGTATTTTTTAAAAAAATGTATTCATATTTTCTGTTCGTGTTTGCAAAATGACATAGCATTATCTGCAGTTGAGATATCAAACAATGTAAACAGTGGTTTTAAATATCTTCTCCTTAAGTCTCCAAAGCCTTCATAAATAAGCATAACATGGAGGGGATTTTCAGTTGCGGCACCATAAATCAAGCAACTTGGACCCAGCATCCTGTCTCAATTGCAAGTAAGAGACCTTACCAACAGACAGCCCAATCGAATTTGTAAATTGAAGCTTTTTGCCATGTTGTAGTTTTTCACTGCATATTTGAAACTATGAAAATGATATCCCAGATGGTTGAGTCATACATTCACTGGGATGATACTGTCAGGGGTTTTGACCCATGTTGAATGAATAGACTGGGTAGATGTGGGGATGAGCTGTCGCCGCCCATTATTCTATCCCAGGACAAACTAAATCAATAGACTGGGTAGATGTGGGGATGAGCTGTCGCCGCCCACATTCACGCCAGAATCCAGGAGAACCGCGCAGTTTGCGCACACCAAAATGGTCACCTAATCTGCCACCCACCAGTGCAAAGAAAGATGGTTCTGTTCAAAATACGTTTTTATTGATGTCAAAAAGTTGCTAAAATCATGGGCACAAGACCACTCTAAAGATACAACCTTCTTGTGGGGGGTTCTACATCACCACTCTACTGTAAGGATGCCATCAAAACAATGTTAAGCAAGGATCCTATACTATCAAGTAAAAGACCACTCTATTGAAATGTATTAATTCAAGACAGATCCCAAAACTGGGTGCAGTACCAGCTTTGTCCACAAACCGGCGCTAGCGGTCTAAACTCTGACAGGGGAACTGCTACTTCAGAAGCTAATTAGCCTCCTGAGACAGCTGGAAACTTCAAAGGCCTGGCGGGTAATTAAAACTCTTAACCACCTGCTGTTCCCAGAGACAATCTGATTGCATTAACAGGCCAAGAGGCTGGGAAACCTTCTCATCTCAGAGACCCAAACAACAGCCCAGGAGATCACATGGACATGCTAACCAAATGCAGAGTGGCCCCCTGGCCTGCTGACCTCAGCCGACACCCTAGACTCTCTCCCTTGAATGGGGTATGTTGATTTTCATTGTGGACTGTAAACAGAGCCCTGCCTGGGAGAGGAGAGACATGTGGTGCTCCCAAGTTTCTGGGGGCGGACTCAGACACTTTTGTGGACTCATATTGCAGGAGATATATGTTTAAGTTAAATGCTTCTAAAATATTGTATTAAGCTCACAAAAATGTGCAATTTGGAGAACCTTAGTCTAAGAAATGTACGCACAATTCAAGACTTGATTCAACTTTGTACCATGTTCTGAGGCGAAACCCCGCTATTTATTGATATTACAGACACCAGGTTTATGCTAGAAACCTAGTCAATTACTGGAATGTGTGTAGAAGGAGGGTGTACATTTGTGTAATTTTTGATACAGATTTAACATTGGTAAATCAACTAAAAACGAAATTAAGTTGCCATTTGTGAATGCAAGCCCTCAGGAAGATCAGAGTCGAACAAGCATGGACCATAAATAATCGGTAATATATACAGATAATTTCAACAAATTGTGTATCAAGGAAATATGTATTTGGATCAGAAATAGATTTGTGTGCAATTAGACAAGGGGAGGATCCTCTGACCATAAACCTACCTCATCACTCTGATTCACAACCCAGTTCCCCCAATCAAGGAAGAGAGGACGAACTGGCCAATGATAAGTTGAGAGGGTTGGGCATGCAGAATTAGCCGACCCACCCACTATCTAAACACATAAAAAGAGCCACTGGAAGCCAGATGGGACTTTCTTTTTCACTTTCTGCGGAGCATTTTGACTTCAGACTTCACATCCAGAGATCAAGACTTCAAATCCAACAATCTCCAGAGACCAGAAATTAACTCCAGAATTTGTAGCAGAGAGGCCTGAATCCACAAGCTGAATCCTTTTTCAGCAGGCCTCCAAATCTGTCATGATGCCTACCTCCAAGGAGCCAGGTCCGACCCAGCAACCCCAGAGGCAGGCATCATTCCCCCCAGGGAAGTGCCAGCGGGCCCAAGCTGGGGCCCTTTGGACACAGTCCTGGCGCCTTAGGCGCCAGGCTCATGTTGGACCCCTGTCCTGGCGCCTTAGGCGCCAGGCTCATAAAGCTAGACAAGTGTTCAAGTGTTTTAATGTGCACTTACCTGATGCAGACCATGCTGCTACATCCAGGCCCTCTTGAGGCCTGAATGGAACTACTTTACCTGTGGGACTACTTTCCCCTGGGTGTGGTCGGGGAAGGATACATACCTGATCGGTGGAAGGATACATACCTGGAACTTCTTCCAAAGCTATTTAAACCACGCCCGATCAGCAACTCACGCTTCGCATTGTTCTGCTCCTCGCAGCTGGACGCTCACTGTGTCAGCTCCTGCATCTGGACTTCAGCCACGCCTGTCAGCATCCTGGGTCACCTGCTAAGAGAGAATTGGAGAGAAAGAAGACCTTACCTGCTAAAGCTGCATCACGGAGACATCACACCGACAATCCTGAAAGGGAAGACATCATTTTAAAAGCATTTCACTTCGATCGCTGCAGCGCTGCATTTCACTCACCTTTCCTAGGCACCTCCATCTTCAGCAGCGATCATCCGGATCCGCAGCCACTTACCAGAGCCTAGAGCGAAAAAGACAAGAACACAAGGTGAGAGAAGGAAGGGAATAGGAAAAGCTCAGTTTCCTTCTAAGACTTACCTGTTGGGTCATTCCCATTTCATTTCGGGTCCTGCTGCTTCCTGGCATTCCGGACCCCGGCCCCTATGGGGAAAAAAGACAAAGACATTGAATGAGCGAATGCAAAGACATTACCCGAACGCTCATCCAGAACTTACCTGTCATTTACTGGAACTGCACGTTTCACTTCGGGTCGGCGCCATATCTCCGGCATTCCGAACCCCGGCCCCTAAGGGGAAAAAGACATAAGCGTTAGCGCTTGCTGCAATAAAACAATGAACATTATTATTAAGCTTGAACTTTCGAACTTGCTACAGAACTCTTACAGCGCCTTACCTGAATAGTCAAGCTTATTTGAACTCCCATCAAACCTCAATCCAGTGAAGTAACTGGGTTTCAACGCGCCCCTGCATCAGAAGCAGGATGGAGAACTCATCCTTCCAGACCCTAAGGTGAGACTTCACTGGGAATCGAGGAAGGGTATCGCGGAGGGTTGGAAGGGAGTGGGAGGCTTGAGCATTATTCCGTCAGTAGGTAATACTCCCTTTTCACGCACAGGGGAATATTCCTGCGAGCCAGAGAGTCCATCTTCAGAGTCCTGCGCTTCACCATTGAAGAAGCATCAGCACTCGAAGCCAGACCTGCGCCTCCGTGGGAATCAGGTGAGCGTGACAGAAAGCGAAGCCTACGCACAATATCCCACCCGGGCGCTATGGAGACTTCCGAGACAGATCAGCTGGCCCAGCTTTTGGGGGAATTATGGGCAGAAGTGCATTCATCCCGCCAGGAGACTAACGCTCTCAAAAGAGAACTGATCCTATCCAAGGAAAGAACAGATGACCTGGCAAAAAGGTTATTGCAGGCCCAGGCAGGGCACACTCCTTTACCTAATTCCGAAGGTACTTCCACATCAATGGGTTTGAATAACCCGGTACAAATCAATCTACCTGGACACATGCCTTTGGCCCCGCCTGAACGTTTTGCGGGGGTTCCCAAGAAATATGCCGTCTTTATGAACCAATGTCGTTTACACTTTCTATGCAGACCCGGGGCCTTCCCTAACGACCAGACCAAGGTAGCCTTTATACTATCTTACCTCAGTGGCAGTGCTGCCGATTGGTCTATTCCATTGGTAAATCAGGATGATCCCATTCTCCAGAATTTTCAGGGTTTCCAGGCCAGCATGGAAAGATTGTTTGCTCGACACTCTCAAGGACAGGCCCTTGATAACGAACTGCTATCCTTACAACAAGGTAATCAGGATCTCCTGTCCTACGTTGCCACCTTTAATAGACTGGCTGTGGAAACTGGATGGCCAGAAAACAAAAGGATCACATTGTTTCATCGAGGCCTGCGCGGAGAGCTTAAGGATGTTCTTGCTCAGATAGTAGATCCACCCCAGGTCTGCACAGACTACATAGACTTGGTGGTTCAACTTGATCACAGACTTCAAAATAGAAAAGCAGATCGGTTCAAGTACGAAACTGTAACGCTCACCTGATTCCCGCAGAGGCGCCGGTCTTGACTGGGTGAATGCCGTATCTTCAAAGGTGATGTGTAACACACAGTTTGCTCTTTGGGCTGGACCTCTGTGCGCTGTATGTCTGACTCGAAGAGTAAGATGTCTGCAGATAGAAAATATGGGATTAATATACTGGGGTTATTGGGTGCCTCTCTCCTCTTCCCTTTCTCTTCTCCTGTAGCACCCCAAAGGTTAACGCCCTCACCTTAGGTAAGTGAACGCCGAACTCTCCATCTGCCTCGGGGCAGGGTGCCGTAACCAGTTTCTTCACTGGATAAGGGTGCAGGCCTCTTGACCTCAGAGGACTGCTGTCCATCGTTAACTGCACGAACGGTAAGTTCTGGGCACTTCAAATGTCTTAAAAGTCTTTTGTAATGATATCCCTTGTTTTGCAGGGTTCCGGCGATGGCGGATGCGGGCTGATGAGAGTTGAGGATCGAACCCGCGTGAGGAATAGAAGCGCCTGGAAGCACGTAAGTGAGCGCTTGTAGCCTGCTTCACGATGCGCACTAACTGTCCCTTTTATCTTGCAGGTACAAGTTCGGAGCTTTAGAGAAGCTGAAGGGTGCTGGAATACCCACTGGATTCGGCGTGGGAAGGAGTAATGGCACGTGAGTAATAAAGTTGCCCAATGTCTTTAAACGCACCTTCTTTTGTCTTTCAGATGCGGGATGCAGCGCCGAAGGCCTCCGGAGCGTGCGAAGAGCTGGTAAGCTTTTGTCTTTCAGATGCCGGAATGCAGTGCGAAGACCTCCGGAGCCTGCGAAGAGTAGGTAAACCTTTGTCTTTCAGATGCCGGAATGCAGCGCGAGGCGTTGGTGACAGCCGATGGACCAGGTAAGAGATGCGCTGCCACTGAAGACCGTAGTGCTAACCTGTTTTTTCTTTGTCTTTACAGGTGCTGCTGAAGACTGGATTCCAGAATGGTAAGCCTTGGTTCCCTTAGGCCCAGGATCAGAAGCAGAAGACACGATGAGCATTCTGCTGCAGAGAATGCAGAATAACGCAAAGCAAGATTCATCCATCGGGTGTGGTTTAAATAGCCTCCTGTAGTGCTTAGGTGTCTCCTTCCACAGCCACGCCTAGGTAAGAAAAGAGTTCCTGCTTTCCAGAAGAGTTCCAGTGTTCTGAACCTAGGGAGTGGCTCCTGCCGCACCCAACAGGAAAAGTAGTCCCAAACAGAAGAGGATCAGGGGTTCAACTGGCAGGTAAGTAAGCAGCATGGTCTGCTGCAGGTAAGTCCACCCAAGCATTATGAGCCCGGCGCTTCCAGCGCTGGGACTGGGCATCTTTATGAGCCTGGTGCCACTGGCGCCAGGACAGGGTCCAAAAGGTCCCAATTGGGACTGGCTGGCACTCGGATCCGGGGTTATGGGTCTGCTTCCAAGGGAGTCGGGCAAGTCCTGATCTTTTGGAAGCAGAGATCATGACAGCACCCCCCCTCAAGGCCCCTCCCAAACCGAGCTTCTCCGGGGGTTTGGGCTTGTTAGGAAATGTTCGATGAAATCTTTTGATTAGACGAGGCGCGTGGACATATTCTGCAGGTTCCCAGGATCTTTCTTGGGGACCGTAGCCTTTCCAGTCAATCAGGTAAAATAGTTTAGATTTGGAGATCTTGGAATCCAGGATGCTTTTGACTTCAAACTCGAGTTCTCCATCAACTAGAATAGGTTTTGGAGATGTAGTTAGTCGGGTTTGAGGTTGCACAGGTTTTAATAGAGAGACGTGGAAGACCGGATGTATCTTCATGTGAGGGGGCAAGTCCAACTTGACCGCTACTGGATTTACTATGGTAGTGATGGAATAGGGACCAAGGTATCTTGGGTTGAATGTGCGTGGTCCTTTTAGAGGTAGATATTTGGTGGATAACCAGACTTGATCTCCTACTTGATATTGGGGGGCTTCCTTCCGATGTTGGTCTGCTCCTTTCTTGTATTGTTCTTTAACCCTTTGAAGGTGAGAAACGGCTTCCTTAAAGGCTTGGGTGATTGTAGAATGCAGGTGGTCTACTGCTGGTGTTCCAAGATCTTGGAGTGGATCTAACTCCGAGGTTCGAGGGTGACTACCGTATAAAAGAAAAAACTGGGTCTTCCCAGTTCCCGAGTGGACAGAGTTATTGTAGGCATATTCGGCTATCCAAAGGATATCTTTCCAAGTTTTTTCAGTTTGTTGTAGCATGCAGCGCAAATACTGTTCCAGAGTTTGATTGGTCCTCTTGGTTTGTCCGTCGGTTTGAGGGTGGTGGCTGGTCGAAAGTCTCACATCAATTTGAGCCGACCGACAGCAACTTCGCCAAAAATGAGAAATAAATTGACTACCTCGATCCGAAATTAGAACTGAAGGAAAACCGTGCAGTCGGACGATGTTTTCGAGAAATTCTCGGGCCAGAGTTGCTGCTGTTGGTAAGCCTTTGAGTGGAATGAAATGCGCCATCTTGGAGAATAGGTCCACGATTACTAGGATCGTATTGTATCCGGAGCATGGAGGTAGATCGGTGATGAAGTCCATAGAAAGCGTATGCCAAGGGCGAGGCGGGATGTCAATAGGGCGTAAGAGGCCGGCTGGTTTTTCCTTTTGACTCTTGTTTTGGGCGCATACTCCACAGGACATTATAAAGTCTCTGATATCTTTTTTCCAAGACGGCCACCAGAAGTAGCGCTTGATCTTTTCCGAGGTCTTGGTCATACCGGGATGTCCTTCCATTAAAGAATCGTGATAACAAGAGATTACCTTTTTCTGTAAATCTGTGCTGGGCAGGTATAACCGTTCTTGGAAATATAATAGGTTGTCCTTCACCGTAAAGTCCTTTCCCTGAAGATGCCAATTCTGTATGTCTGCTGGAGTTACCAGTAGCCTGGCTTTATCCTTAACTTCCTCTATGGATTGTGTGGCGATTACACCTAGAATTCTTTGTTCGGGAATGATAGGTACAGGTTTAGGATTGATCAAATGTTCTTCCACTCCCATCCGAGAAAGGGCATCAGCTTTACCGTTTTTTGTACCAGGTAATTATGAAGTCAAACTCGGCAAAGAATAGTGCCCAACGCAGTTGCCTAGAGGATTGAGCTTTTGCGGTTTTCAAATATTGCAGGTTTCGGTGATCTGTAATCACAGTAACGGTGTGTCGGGCCCCCAGAAGATAATGCCGCCAAGCCTTAAAGGCGGACTTGATAGCTAGAAGTTCCTTATCAGTAATAGTGTAATTGATTTCAGGAGGCGAGAATTTGCGGGACCAAAATGCCACGGGATGCAGCTGATTGGTTACTGGGTCCTTTTGTGATAGAACTGCCCCCATGGCAAGGCTCGAAGTATCAGTTTCAACGATGTAGGGGAGTTCTGGGCGAGGATGTCTTAAGATCGGTGCAGAGATAAATCTAGTCTTCAAATTCTGGAAAGCTTGTTCCGCCTCGGTAGACCATTCAAAACGTTTGTTTTTCTTTAACAAGGCGGTGATGGGCTGGACTATTCGAGAGAATTCGGGGATAAACCTGCGGTAAAAGTTAGCGAAGCCTAACATGCTTTGAACACCTTTTACGGAGGATGGCGATGGCCATTTGAGAATTGCATCGACCTTCTTTGAATCCATACGCACTCCGCTAGGTGATAATATGAATCCCAAGAATTCAACTTCAGTCACGTTGAAAACACATTTTTCCAACTTAGCGAAAAGTTTGTGTTGACGCAATCTCTCGAGGACCATTTTCACGTGTTTCCGATGTTCAGTTTCCGATGAAGAATAAACGAGGATGTCGTCAATGTAAACAACAACACACACATCTATGAGCTCTCTGAGGACATCGTTCATAAAATATTGAAAGGCGGCCGGGGCATTGCAAAGTCCAAAGGGCATGACCTGATATTCAAATAGCCCATACTTGGTGCGGAAGGCCGTCTTCCATTCATCGCCCTCTTTTACTCGTACCAAGTGGTAGGCTCCTCTAAGATCCAACTTTGTATATATGCATGCTTTTCTGACTTGGTCCAGGAGTTCAGGGATCAAAGGTAACGGATATCTATTCTTAACGGTGATCTGGTTCAGGGCGCGATAATCTATACAAGTTCTAAGGTCCCCTTCTTTTTTTGGAACGAAGAACAAAGCAGAGGAAGCAGGGGACTTGGAAGGACGAATAAACCCATTCGCTAGGTATTGATCCAGGTATTGTCGGAGGTGAAGATTCCCAGGCTCGGTGTAACGCTCACCTGGTTCCCACGGAGGTGCGGCGTCGAAGGCACAGAACTCTGAAGATGGACAGGAAGGGCCCCTCTATTCTGGCTTCCCTGGCTCGTTGGATACCCTCCTTAGGGTTTGGAAGGATGAGCTCTCCATCCTGCTTCTGATGCAGGGGCGCGTTGAAACCCAGTTACTTCACTGGATTGAGGATTGATGGGAGTTCAGGTAAGCTTGACTGTTCAGGTAAGGCGCTGTAAAAGTTCTGTTCAAACGTTCAAGCTTAATAATAATGTTCGTTGTCTAATTGCAGCAAGCGGTAATGCTTATGTCTTTTTCCCCTTAGGGGCCGGGGTTCGGAGTGCCGGAGATATGGCGCCGACCCGAAGTGAAACAGTTCTGGATGAGCGCTCAGGTAATGTCTTTGCATTCGCTCATTCAATGTCTTTGTCTTTTTTCCCCATAGGGGCCGGGGTCCGGAGATGCCAGGAAGCGGCAGGACCCGAAATGCAGTGGGAATAATCCAACAGGTAAGACTTAAAAGGAAACTGAGATTTCCTTATTCCTTTTCTCCCTCTCACCTTTGTTCTTGTCTTTTTTCCTCTAGGCGCCAGGGCGTAGCTGAATCCGGAAGATCGCTGCTGAAGATGGAAGCGCCTTGCAAAGGTGAGTAAAATGCTGCGCTGCAGCGATCGAAACGAAATGCCTTTAAAATGATGTCTTCCTTTTCAGGGCCGTTGGAGAAATGACTCCGGGATGCAGATTTAGCAGGTAAGGGCTTTTCTTCTCCTATTCTCTTCCTTTCTCCCCTTGCAGGTGTTCCAGGGTGCTGGCAGGCGTGGCTGAAGTCAGGATGCAGGAGCTGACACGGTGAGCGTCCAGCTGCTAGGTGCAGAACAACGCGAAGCATGTGTGGCTGTTCGGGTGGGGTTTAAATAGCCTTGGAAGAAGTTCCTGGTATGTATCCTTCCACCAATCAGGTATGTATCCTTCCCCGACCACACCCGGGTGGTGAAGTAGTCCTACAGGTTAAGTAGTCCCATTCAGGCCTCAAGAGGGCCTGGATGAAGCAGCAAGGTCTGCATCAGGTAAGTGTGCACCCAAGCACTTAAACACATATCCTCGTCTATGAGCCTGGCGCCTAAGGCGCCAGGACTGGGGTCCGCTATGAGCCTGGCGCCTAAGGCGCCAGGACTGAGTCCAAAGGGCCCCGACTTGGGCCCGCTGAGACTTCCCTGGGGAAAATGATGTCTGCCTCTGGGGTTGCTGGGCCCGGCCTGGCCCCTTAGAGGTAGGCATCATGACACTAGGTGAGGGCATAAATTTTACTACAAGGAGGAGTAGATCCAGGTATCAGGTCTATCTGGCAGTCATAAGACCTATGAGGAGGTAGAGAGTTAGCCTGATCCTTCCAGAAAACATCTTGGAATCTAGGTATTCAGGAGGTAACTGGGGAGCCTCCGAGGAAATTGCTGCCAGTGCAACACCAGGTCGAGGGTGACAAGTAGAGACACATTCTGGAAACTGAACCGTTCTTGCTCGCCAATCGATCTGAGGATTGTGCTTCTCTAACCAAGGAATTCCTAGAATAATCTGGAACTGAGGGGCCTTGATCACATCGAACACAATCTTCTCATGGTGTCCATCTTGACTTACTAGCGTCACTTCTTGGGTGGTATGCGTTACTGGTCCGGAGGCTATCTCCGTACCATCCACCGTAGTAATGACGTCCTTTACAGCCTTTGGACAAAGAGTCAGATTCATCCTCAAAACCATTTCATGATCCACATAATTGCCGATGGCACCGCTGTCGACGTAAGCTTCAATCGCATGTAATCGATCCGGATGTTCAGGGCTAATGAGGACCATAGGTATCACGAAATGCGAGGTCACGGAACTGGTTTTAACGCTCGGCAAGAGGACCTCTATTCTTGTCGGGAGAGGTTGTTTCCCTGCTCAGAGTTTGTGATCCTGGTAACTGCAGCTCCTACTGCCTTCTTGGCTGGTTTCACCGGACAGTCTCGAAGAAAGTGCCCCGAGTTTCCGCAATAGAGGCATAATTGCAGCTGTTTTCTCCTTTCCCGCTCCTTTTGTGTTAGTGGTCCTTTCAGGCCCCCTATTTGCATGGGTTCCCCGGAGTCTACTCCTTTGGTAGGAGTTGGTGGTTTGGAAAATACTCGAGCATCAAACTTGGAACGATCGGCCTTCCTTTTCTGCAGTCTGTGGTCAATTTGAACGACTAAGTCAATATAGTCCGAACAGTCTTGCGGGGGATTCACTACTTGGGCTAACACATCTTTGAGCTCCCCACGTAGACCTCTATAAAACAGCGTAATCCTTTTGTCCTCAGGCCATCGAGTTTCCACTATCAGTCTGTTGAAAGACGCAATATAAGCCAAAAGGTCTTGATTACCCTGTCGCAATGAAAGGAGCTCATTGTCCAAGGCCTGCCCCTGTGAATGTCTTGCAAACAGTTTTTTCCATACTGAGCTGAAAAGCTTGAAAATCATGGAGAACCGGATCATCTTGATTAACTAGAGGGATCGACCAGTCTGCCGCTTTGCCACTAAGGTACGAAAGCACGAAAGCTACCTTAGCTTGATCAGTTGGAAAGGCTGCTGGCCGGCATAAGAAGTGCAACCGGCACTGATTAATAAATACTGCAAACCTCTTTGGGTCACCAGAAAATCGTTCGGGCTGAGCCAGAGGTACATTCCCAGGTAGGTTGATCTGCACTTGGTTCGTAAAGGATGTTGAAGGAAGATTTGCCCCTTATGCGGGTAACAGAGTTTGTCTGGCTTGTGACTGTAGCAATTGTCTAGCGAGATCGTCTGTTCGCTCCTTGGAAATAATCAGTTCCCTTCTTAGAGCATTCGTTTCCTGACGGGCTGCATGCACTTCTGCTCTTAGTTCCCCAAGTAACTGGGCTAGCTGGTCGGTATCCGAGGTTTCCATAGCGCCTGGGTGGGATTTTGCGGTAGGCTTTGCGTTCTGTAACGCTCACCTGATTCCCGCAGAGGCGCCGGTCTTGACTGGGTGAATGCCGTATCTTCAAAGGTGATGTGTAACACACGGTTGGCTCTTTGGGCTGGACCTCTGTGCGCTGTATGTCTGACTCAAAGAGTAAGATGTCTGCAGATAGAAAATATGGGATTAATGAACTGGGGTTATTGGGTGCCTCTCTCCTTTTCCCTTTCTCTTCTCCTGTAGAACCCCAAAGGTTAACGCCCTCACCTTAGGTAAGTGAACGCCGAACTCTCCATCTGCCTCGGGGCAGGGTGCCGTAACCAGTTTCTTCACTGGATAAGGGTGCAGGCCTCTTGACCTCAGAGGACTGCTGTCCGTCGTTAACTGCACGAACGGTAAGTTCTGGGCACTTCAAATGTCTTAAAAGTCTTTTGTAATGATATCCCTTGTTTTGCAGGGTTCCGGCGATGGCGGATGGCGGGCTGATGAGAGTTGAGGATCGAACCCGCGTGAGGAATAGAAGCGCCTGGAAGCACGTAAGTAAGCGCTTGTAGCCTGCTTCACGATGCGCACTAACTGTCCCTTTTATCTTGCAGATACAAGTTCGGAGCTTTAGAGAAGCTGAAGGGTGCTGGAATACCCACTGGATTCGGCGTGGGAAGGAGTAATGGCACGTGAGTAATAAAGTTGCCCAATGTCTTTAAACGCACCTTCTTTTGTCTTTCAGATGCGGGATGCAGCGCCGAAGGCCTCCGGAGCGTGCGAAGAGCTGGTAAGCTTTTGTCTTTCAGATGCCGGAATGCAGTGCGAAGACCTCCGGAGCCTGCGAAGAGTAGGTAAGCCTTTGTCTTTCAGATGCCGGAATGCAGCGCGAGGCGTTAGTGACAGCCGATGGACCAGGTAAGAGATGCGCTGCCACTGAAGACCGTAGTGCTAACCTGTTCTTTCTTTGTCTTTACAGGTGCTGCTGAAGACTGGATTCCAGGATGGTAAGCCTTTGTTCCCTTAGGCCCAGGATCAGAAGCAGAAGACACGATGAGCGTTCTGCTGCAGAGAATGCAGAATAACGCAAAGCAAGATTCATCCATCGGGTGTGGTTTAAATAGCCTCCTGTAGTGCTTAGATGTCTCCTTCCACAGCCACGCCTAGGTAAGAAAAGAGTTCCTGCTTTCCAGAAGAGTTCCAGTGTTCTGAACCTAGGGAGTGGCTCCTGCCCCACCCAACAGGAAAAGTAGTCCCAAACAGAAGAGGATCAGGGGTTCAACTGGCAGGTAAGTAAGCAGCATGGTCTGCTGCAGGTAAGTCCACCCAAGCATTATGAGCCCGGCGCTTCCAGCGCTGGGACTGGGCATCTTTATGAGCCTGGTGCCACTGGCGCCAGGACAGGGTCCAAAAGGTCCCAATTGGGACTGGCTGGCACTCGGAACCGGGGTTATGGGTCTGCTTCCAAGGGAGTCGGGCAAGTCCTGATCTTTTGGAAGCAGAGATCATGACAGAAACCCGAGTACCGATCAAAACCCACGCTAACGCCAAGAGTACCGATGAATCCGAACCTATGCAAATCGGCGGTGTTAAAGGACCATTAACGCAGAAGGAACGAGAGAGAAGGCGGCAAATGCAACTTTGTCTGTATTGCGGGACGTCCGGTCACTTTCTTCGAAATTGTCCGGTTAAACCACCTAAGAAGGTGGTTGGAGCCACTGATAACAATTTTTTGACACCTGATTCGGGAAACGACCTAGCCCGACAAGCATAGGGGTCCGCTTGCCGAGCTTGAAAACAAACTCTTTGACCTCGCATTTTGTCATGCCAATGGAGCTCGTGGACCCAAAACAGCCTGAGCTGTTGCATGCTATAAAAGCATACATCGACAGTGGAGCTATTGGAAATTACATAGACCGTGAATTGGCTTCCAGGATTAAGCTCCCTCTCCGCCCGAAAGTAACCCAAGATGTCATTACTACAGTAGATGGAACCGAAATAGCCTCAGGGCCTGTAACGCATTCCACTGTTGAAATGACACTGGTGGGTCAGGATGGACATCGGGAAGCAATCGTGTTTGATGTGCTCAAGGCCCCACAATTTGGAGTAATTCTTGGATTTCCTTGGTTAGAAACACATAATCCCAGAATTGACTGGCGAGCAAAGAAGATAAGTTTTCCTGATTGTGAACCAACTTGTTACCCAAGAAATCCAGTTATGGGTCTAGCCTCAGCAACTTCCACCCCTGTACAGCTACCGTCAGAATACCAAGAATTCCAAGACGTTTTTCTGAAAGAACAGGCTAACATGTTACCTCCCCATCGGTCTTATGATTGCCAAATCGATCTGGTACCCAATGCTCAAATACCTTGTAGTAGGATTTATGCTCTTACGGAACCTGAGAACCTACATTTGCGTCAGTATTTAGATCAGTACCTAGCCAATGGTTTTATTCGCCCGTCCAAGTCTCCTGTCTCCTCAGCTCTGTTCTTCGTGCCGAAAAAAGAGGGCGACCTTAGAACATGTATAGACTATCGCACCCTAAATCAAATAACGATTAAGAATCGTTATCCTCTGCCCTTGATCCCTGAGCTTATCGACCAGGTGAAAGACGCTTGTGTGTACACCAAGTTAGATCTCCGAGGAGCTTATCACCTGGTGCGTATAAAAGAAGGCGACGAATGGAAGACTGCATTCCACACCAAATTTGGGCTCTTCGAATATCAGGTGATCCCCTTCGGTTTGTGCAATGCACCTGCCGCCTTTCAGTACTTTATGAATGATGTTCTTCGGGAACTTATCGACGTCTGTGTCATTGTTTATATTGACGACATCCTGGTGTACTCTTCTTCAGAATCCGATCACAGAAAACATGTTAGGGCAGTTCTTGAGAAATTGCGCCAGCACAGACTATTTGCAAAGCTCGAAAAATGCTTTTTTCATACCACAGAAGTGGAGTTTCTCGGATTCATCCTGACACCTCAAGGAGTCCGAATGGACTCGCGAAAGGTGGACGCCATCCTCAAATGGCCATCTCCTAGCTCGGTGAAGGGAGTTCAGAGCATGCTCGGCTTCGCCAATTTCTATCGAAGATTCATCCCGGAATTTTCCCGAACAGTCCAACCCATCACAGCTCTCCTAAAGAAAAACAAACGCCTTGAATGGATTCTTGAGGCCGAACAAGCCTTTCAGGACCTGAAAACCAAATTCACCTCTGCACCTATATTGAAGCACCCGGACCCAGATCTCCCTTACATTGTGGAAACCGACGCATCCAGTTCGGCCATGGGAGCTGTCCTGTCGCAAAGAGACCCAGAAACTAACCAACTACACCCTGTGGCCTTTTGGTCCAGGAAATGCTCTCCTCCTGAAATCAACTATGCAATTACCGACAAAGAGTTACTGGCTATTGAATCAGCTTTCAAGGCTTGGCGTCACTACCTTCTCGGGGCAAGACACACCATCACCGTAATTACGGACCACAGAAATTTACAGTATTTAAAGACGGCCAAAGCTCGATCTTCACGACAACTCCGATGGGCTCTATTCTTTGCGGAATTTGATTTTGTAATTACCTATCGCCCTGGCTGCAAGAATGGTAAAGCGGACGCCTTATCCCAGATTGGCATGTAAGAACCCAATTCGAGTTTAGAACCTGTGCCAATCATACCTGAACAAAGAATCTTAGGCCTAACTTCATTGCAAACTATTGAGGACATCCAAACGCAAGTAAAACAACTTCTAGACTCTTCAGCCTTACTGGAATGGAGTCAAAAGGGTTCTCATTACACCGTTAAGGATGACTTACCCTACTTCCAGGAGCGGTTGTTTCTGCCTAGTAAAGAATTGCAAGAACTTGTTATTGCCCATCATCATGAATCATTAATGGAAGGACACCCTGGTATCGCTAAAACGGAGGAAAAAATCAAACGCCACTTCTGGTGGCCTTCTTGGAGAAAAGACATAAAGTCTTTTGTATTGTCTTGCAGAATTTGCGCCCAAAACAAGGGTCAAAAGAAAAGGCCAGCCGGCCTACTTCAACCCTTGGATATTCCACCGGCACCATGGCACACCTTGTCAATGGACTTTATAACAGACCTGCCTCCTTGTGCTGGTTACAACACTATCCTTGTAATTGTGGATCTATTCTCCAAAATGGCCCACTTTATCCCTTTAAAAGGTTTGCCTTCAGCTTCCACCTTGGCCAAGGAATTTCTGGAGAATATAGTTTGCATACATGGTTTCCCTTCCATATTAGTCTCGGATCGTGGAAGTCAATTTATCTCCCATTTTTGGAAGAAGTGTTGCCAACTAGCACAAATAGATGTGCGGTTATCCACCAGCCACCACCCCCAGACCGACGGACAAACCGAGAGAACCAATCAGACTCTCGAGCAATATCTTCGGTGCATGTTACACCAATCCGAGTTAAATTGGAAAGACATCCTTTGGATCGCAGAATATGCATACAACAATTCAGTGCATTCTGGAACCGGACAAACTCCTTTTTATACTTTGTATGGTCACCATCCTCGGACCTCTGATCTAGATCCACCTCTGACCCTGGAAATGCCCGCAGTAAATCATCTGCATTCCACAATAACCTGAGCCTTCAAAGAAGCTGCAACTCATCTACAGCAAGCCAAGAAAAAGTATAAAGAAAACGCTGATTTGCACCGAAGTAAAACTCCTCCTTACCAAGTAGGAGATCAGGTATGGCTAGCAACAAAACATTTACCCCTCAAGGGCCCGCGAACCTTCAATCCCAGATTCATAGGACCTTATCCCATCAAGGCTATAATCAATCCTGTGGCCTTTAAACTGGATTTACCGTCTAACATGCGTATTCATCCGGTTTTTCATGCATCACTTTTGAAGCCAGTACAACCAGGGACCCGACTGTCCAAGCCTCCAGACCCAGTTCAAATTGATGGGGAATTAGAATTCGAAGTTAAAGACATTTTACACTCCAAGGTGTTGAAGTCCAAACTCTTCTATCTTGTTGACTGGAAGGGATATGGACCTCAGGAGAGATCGTGGGAGCCTAGTAACCATGTTCACGCACCTCGATTAATACAAAGGTTCCACCGGAGATTTCCGAACAAGCCAAAACCCCCGGTGCGAACAACCTTGGGAGGGGCCTTGAGGGGGGTACTGTCATGATGCCTACCTCCAAGGAGCCAGGTCCGACCCAGCAACCCCAGAGGCAGGCATCATTCCCCCAGGGAAGTGCCAGCGGGCCCAAGCTGGGGCCCTTTGGACACAGTCCTGGCGCCTTGGGCACCAGGCTCATGTTGGACCCCTGTCCTGGCGCCTTAAGCGCCAGGCTCATAAAGCTAGACAAGTGTTCAAGTGCTTTAATGTGGGTGTGGTCGGGGAAGGATACATACCTGATCGGTGGAAGGATACATACCTGGAACTTCTTCCAAGGCTATTTAAACCACGCCCGATCAGCAACTCACGCTTCGCGTTGTTCTGCTCCTCGCAGCTGGTCGCTCACCGTGTCAGCTCCTGCATCTGGACTTCAGCCACGCCTGTCAGCATCCTGGGTCACCTGCTAAGAGAGAATTGGAGAGAAAGAAGACCTTACCTGCTAAAGCTGCATCACGGAGACATCACACCGACAATCCTGAAAGGGAAGACATCATTTTAAAAGCATTTCGCTTCGATCGCTGCAGCGCTGCATTTCACTCACCTTTCCTGGGCACCTCCATCTTCAGCAGCGATCATCCGGATCTGCAGCCACTTCCCAGAGCCTAGAGAGAAAAAGACAAGAACACAAGGTGAGAGAAGGAAGGGTATAGGAAAAGCTCAGTTTCCTTCTAAGACTTACCTGTTGGGTCATTCCCATTTCATTTCGGGTCCTGCCGCTTCCTGGCATTCCGGACCCCGGCCCCTATGGGGAAAAAAGACAAAGACATTGAATGAGCGAATGCAAAGACATTACCCGAACGCTCATCCAGAATTTACCTGTCATTTACTGGAACTGCACGTTTCACTTCGGGTCGGCGCCATATCTCCGACATTCCGAACCCCGGCCCCTAAGGGGAAAAAGACATAAGCGTTAGCGCTTGCTGCAATAAGACAATGAACATTATTATTAAGCTTGAACTTTCGAACTTGCTACAGAACTCTTACAGCGCCTTACCTGAATAGTCAAGCTTATTTGAACTCCCATCAAACCTCAATCCAGTGAAGTAACTGGGTTTCAACGCGCCCCTGCATCAGAAGCAGGATGGAGAACTCATCCTTCCACACCCTAAGGTGAGACTTCACGGGGAATCGAGGAAGGGTATCGTGGAGGGTTGGAAGGGAGTGGGAGGCTTGAGCATTATTCCGTCAGTAGGTAATACTCCCTTTTCACGCACAGGGGAATATTCCTGCGAGCCAGAGAGTCCATCTTCAGAGTCCTGTGCTTCACCATTGAAGAAGCATCAGCACTCGAAGCCAGACCTGCGCCTCCGTGGGAATCAGGTGAGCGTGACAAAATCATTCGCAGACTATTCAAAAGCCGGGCGAGCTGTTTGAATTTTTGCCAAGAACTTTTGTCGGAACCAGAGACCAGACCGCTGTGCAGTGCCGCTAGCAGAGCTGACCCAGAGGTAGAATTATCCAGTGAGCAGAACCATACCGAGACCGTCTGTGGCAAGGGAACCGCAGTCCAATCCTGACCCGATCCGTGGCGAACTCGCATTCCTTTCAAAAATATAGCGTGAGTACCGCCAGCACTGTACCAAAACCAATCTCTTAGTTTAAAATAATCTAATTCAAACTATTTTAGCCTATTAGAACTGCCTCCTAAAATCGTGTCATTCTGTCATCTTTAAACCTGAAGACTGTCATCTGTCATTCTGAGCTTTCAAATTTCAAATCCGAAAAACTACCTTCACTAAATCGGCCGTATCTCCGGAACCGTTTGTGATCGAAGCGAGATTTACCTTTCCAACAAGCTCTAAAGCGACTTGATACTCCTCATACTCCCTCCGTAATTGTGCTCGACGCATGCGACTAAATTTGCCACGATTTGACATTTTGCTTAATTTCCGCCAAGTGTAAAAATATTTGTCCTTGCTTTCCTTTTCTGAAATCCGTTTCCAACCTAATAATCCCTCATTAATCATTGAAGCGCAGACCTGAACTCATTCCAAATATCTATCACCTACCCTGAACCTCCTATAGGGAATTAAAAGCAATTTTAGCACATTTTTCACTTAATTGCAACCACATCAAAGTATATTGCCTGTGTTTAAAACTCCTACCTGTTTTCCTCTAAGCTTGCTAGGGGGGAACTTAATTATATTTGATTGCATTCCTGAGAACTGTGTGCTGGCCTTCCATCTCTTTACCTGGCATAAAAGGGGGGGGGGTGTACTGTCAAAGAAAAGTGATTACATTGTCTTTTGTTGAAGTCATATCAAGTTTATTTTCTGTACTGCATTTTCATTCATCATTGCATTGTTCTTGAAGCCATAAAAGCATTCTCAGATACTTCATCCTCTCTATATCACTTCTAAGCCATCAAAAGAGTGTACCACTGTAACATTACCCATTGTTGATCACTATCATCCTCACAAGTGTGCTATCAAATATTAATTTACTATAAAAGTGTGATAGATATATATTGTTTAAATTTCAAATAAACCTTTTTAATTTGCAAAACAAACCTACTTCTTGGCTCAGTGGGGTCAGGGGGATTCTAAGAGAGGGGTGTTATGTAAGGGTTGTCATCCAGAGTAAACGAACTGGACATAAAAATACATCAATAAGGGCTTCCATCAGCATCCCAGACTAGGCATTGACTTAGCTGTAGTGGTGAATTGAAGTCGCTTACAAAGTGGGGGCTCGGAGCCGGGATATTCTGGGTTAGATTTACCACTTGTGCAGCTTAATACAGGGTGCCAACTGACCGGATACACATATCCGGTTAGATCACCACGCTGTGTTACGCTGTAAAGCACTCCTCAAAGGAACGCTCTAAGGAAACGGTCTGTTTTGCAAATTAAAATACAAATTTCTGTAAGTCAGGAAGGAACTCAAATTCCAGAATGACGACACTGGTAGACATCAAAATAGCCAGAGAGCACTTCTTACATAAGCTATTTGTGAGAGGTGAATGGACTGAGCAGGGCCAGGATGCGTGGTTGCAGGCAATCACACAACAGGTCACTGCAACTGGGTTAGATATCTGGAGAGATCAGAGTCCCCTTACACATGGCCCTGAGTGAACTATACATGGCTCCTAAAGCTAAAGATGAACACGACAAGATGGTTAGGATAGCGGCATATTTGTATCTATATATGGGAACTGTAAGGATATTTGGCGTGTTACAGTACAGAGTACAGCAATACTGCACAAGTAGCAACATTTTTTTTGCAGCACCACCACCACAAGGGTGCGGTGCATTGCTATATGGGTTAGCAGATTAACAAGGAAAGACAGACTATTCAGTCAAAAACGATTTTAACATATAAGATGCAAATCTATTTTTACAGTTAAAAGCACACGTGTTCATTTAAAAATGCACACTATTTTTCACCTGAAATGCCTATATTGCTAGAGACACATTTGAAAATTAACAGCTAACCTATTAACCATTAACCTGACTAATAAAACCTTATTTTAATATAACCCACTAATAAAATGTGTTCTCCACTGCAGAATTAGGCATACTCTGAAAACCATTTAAATGTGTATGCAGATTTTTTCTCTTCTCTTCTCTGCCTGATTCTCCGTGTTTTTGTGCACAGTAACTGCAGGAAGGAGGAAGTCAGATTTGCAACAATTGCAAATGGATAAGCGAAGCTATTGTTGAAGAGTAGGAGGATGAGAGATGATGGATTTCATTGGGACACGTCATACAGAGGGCTGAGAGGAAAGTTTTAGTGGGCAGTATCAGGGAAAAAGACAGGAGACATCTTTCTGCACTACTGGGGAGAAGACCTGGCTGTGGGGTCCTGACTGAATGCAGATTCCGGTGTTTTGCTGCAGTCGAGACTGGGGAGAGCTGAAAGAAAAACCTTTCCACTGGCTGAGGCATTCCTATCTGAAAAAGCTGAGAATTCCAGGCAATGACCCCGGCTTGAGAAGGCAAGCGTTCCTTTTTGCTGGAGTTAATCCAAGAGAGCCACATTCACAAAGAGAACAACTGAAGAACACTCAGATAAGGTAATTACCTAAGCGTGGGAGCCGGGTGTGTGCACGAAAATATGCAGTCAGTGTAGGATTCCTGTGCGTGTCTTAATCAAATACCAATGTTGCAATTTGAGTTCTGTTCTCCGCCACGCTCTTTGCAGTGTGACATAGAAAATGCTTTTACTGTACCATTTTATTTATTTCTGTAAAGAATGAGATCATGTCTAAATGCAACTTTTATAATACAGAAAATATTTGAAAACAGACGGGTGGTTTATTTTCTATTTATCATTACAATGCCAATGATGTGGGGAGATTTTAAACAGTGCAATGGTCATTTTAAGACAGATGTGTGCATGTCAGAATCAGTATGAATAATTGTGAGCGACTGTAGCATAACTTGTTGGAGGTACATGAGCCAACGGGAAGAGAGACTCTCTGAACATAGCTCCCTACCGTATATAAGGTAGTGGAAATTACCACAAGACTACCACATATAGCTCTCTGTCGTAAATAAGTCAGTGAGTTCGCCCATGGTGGCACACCAACACTATCACTGGAAATGTGGTATTCCTAGAATGCAGGTCTGAGGTCTCTCTAGTGATCACACGAAAAATCTAAGCAAAGATAAGGGATTCTGGACATTGGGGCCACAAATAAAACAAGGGAAGTATGCTCACCAAAATACCACCAACCACGTATACCAAATATGCAGGTCTGGGTGCTGAAATAATGCATATCCATTGTATTATTGTTGCACATGGCCAAATCTGAATACAAAGAGTGATTATTGCTAAGTTATTTTTCGGCGGTAATAAAATACCGTCAGGCCCCAAATCTCCACAAAATACCCTACATATTTATGGTGCGTTGCAGGCCGGGAAAGTGATCATAGAGTACCTACTGGGCGTGGCAAGCGTGTCTCACACTGCCATTTGCACATTAAAGGGAACCCATTTTATAATAGCAGTGTGCCACTAAAAACGAATTTCAGAATGTCACAAAGGGAAACCACATTCTCAGATCTAGTGCAATATTTAGAGGCAAAGTTATTTGCACATGGGAATTGGTCTTCGAATAGCACGTTAGAATGGAGTAACCGCATTCAGGGTGAGGTGCAGAAAGAAAAACTAGACAATATTTTTGCAGAAGGCAGCATAATTCAGGTCTGCCTTACAAGATTATTGAATGCAGCCGATAAAAATGCAGAGAAAGACTGTTTAATACGGCTATGCGGCAAAATATGGTTTATTTTAAACAAGTCCCTGCGAATGCAAGAGAATGATACTCAGCTAATTAACAGGTTAAAGACTGAATTAGATGGGGCAAGTAGAAATCAGGAAATGTTGAGAGCAGAATTGGATGTATGCCAAAAAGACATGCAATTAAAATGCAGAGACTTTGATACTCAGTTATCCAAAAGCAAGAAACAATTTGAAGATAGTGAGCAAGAATTGACACACTTAAAAGCCTTAGTGGATCACATTAGGCAGGATAAAGATGAGGTTGTTTCAGAAATGCAGATTTTACAAAAAGAACATTGTGAAAAAGAAGGTGATCTCCAGAGTGCAGAACAAGAAATGATTAAAATGATTCAAGAAAGAGACAAAAGAAATAAAGAGTTCAATGAATGCCAAATGCAAATGTGTGACATGCAGGAGGCGATTAATAAAATGAGCGATGAAAATAATTATTTGCAGAATGAAGCAACCAGACTCCTTAAAAAGTGTAAGGACTTAGAACAGCAAATGTGCATTCCCAGGTCCCAAGAGAGGCGGCAGGGTACCACATTCAATGGAGTGGAGGTGAATTCTAGCTCTGCCCAAAGAGCTAGTGCCCCAGTGACAGGGCCGGTGACTGAACTTGGTTGCAGCGCCCTTGGGGGATTTGATACTCCCATTGGGGGCAGCCACCAATCTCATACACCTGAAAACAGGATTGAATCACAAAATAGTGCAATTCCATGCATTGCAACAAGTAGCCCCATAAAAATAATGAAATCCATTAAAACCCTGATCAAACCATTTAAAAAGGGAGGTGAATGCTGCATTGAGGATCACTTAGAAGCGGTACATGACATTTTTAAAGCGCTCCAGATACCTAAGGAACAGTACAGACAATATTTTCATTTAACTTTAGATGCCCCGACGGCCAGCATCATAAGGGGATTAAATGAACAGCAGAATATGACATGGCTGGAGTTTGAAAAAGAAATTAGGCGTCATTTTTCTCCTTTTCAGTCATTGCAGGAGGCAAAGAAAGTCGTGTACACTATTACTGCTGGACCTAATACATCCCCTCGCCAATTTTTACAAGACTTAAAAAGAGCATTCTCTCGCTTTGATGTATCTTTTGACTCAAATTCCAATGAGTTTAAAACCGCATACTTCTATGGGCTACAGAAAGACATCATATCCCAATTGGTCCGTGAATTTGACCGTGACAAGTCCCTTGATTGGATTGTACATCAAAGCACAAAGCTATATGAGGTACTCTATTGTCAGGGTAGAGAAAGTGATAAAATGAAAGATACTAGGCCTAAATCTAAAGAACCCTCAGCCACAGTAATGGAAATCAGGTCAGCCAAAATGTCCCTTGAGTCTGCTCAAAGCCAAGGTAAAAATAATGTGACACCTGAACAAAGGGGTAATCAACAAAGATCGCCATTTCCTGTACCAATGTTCCAATCACATGATCCTAGTAATAGAGAGAGCTACATCAGCCCTAGATATTTAGGAGATAGACCCCGGGTAAGATACCGGTCTGATATGGCAGGTATGAACAATAACCAGAGACAAAATCAAGATCAAAGAAATGATGGTCCCTACCAGTCATTGGGGACACAGAGTAGGTTTGATCCCAACACCATGATATATGGTAATCAGGATAGGCCCCGATATGTGGATCGATTTACTGATAATGGAAATCAACATAGGGGCCAGTACCCACAATCTGAGAGACAGGACATGAGGCAAAACGTGAACTACAGTCCACGCCAGTACAATGATTCCCCACCAGGGGACTATAATCAAAGGATGGGTGCAACCCGCTCCCCTCCACAAATGAATCAAGAGTTCAGAAACCATCCCAACCGGTATCAATCACCTGAGAGGTATCAGAATAGATCCAATCAGGGGGAAAACAACCAATATCGACCTAGGCCACAGAAAGAGGATCCTAGAGAGATGGAAAGGTTCCAGTGCCTTGAGGCCCAAGTGAAAATGTTAGCTGAGCAAATAGGAAAGCTCTATACAGCGCAAAAACAACCTTCCAAAGAGGGGGCTGATGGCCATAGCAATGACCGGGGGGCTTCCGAAAAGTGACTAAGTACTCATGATAATCGCAGTGCCAAAATGACAGATTGCTCTGATATAATTTTGCATGACAACTCTGAGGTGACTAATGGATTAAAAATGAAAGTACCAGTAAATGAAATTGTGATAGAAAGTGCAAATACTTCTAAAAAAGAGATACGGTTTAACTTAGAGCTAAATAAAACAGTAAAGATTTGCACAAATGAAAAAGAAACATTAGGAATTCCAAAAGAACAAAGGGACAGATTTAAGAAAAATGACTCATGCATGGGGAATACCAGTGAACAGGGAGTAAGTGGGGATGCCATAGCTCCTTCCCTGGGCAAGCAAAACAATGACCAAACACAGACAGAAAAAGGAAATACTCACAAGGAGGGTACAAGTCAATCACCTGAAGAATTCTTTGAGCCACATATTTTTGAAGAGGCTGAAAGGGCTGGTATTACACTAAATGATCACAAATGCACAGAATTAAAAAATGACAAATTGCTGAATGATGTTGTTACACATGTTCAGTTGGAAGGTTGTAATGTGGTCTCTGATGTTACCCAGATGGATGGGCGAACGGTGGCCACACTCCAAAAAACCTCTGAACATGGAGAAATGAATAAAATATCTCGCACAGAAATGGGTAAAAAGGAGGGAAAAATGTCTTTTCATTTACCAATGTGCTTAGCCAAAAGTGAAAAAGACCTGAGAAAGGTGAGCCCTGAAATCAGTAAGAATTCACATTTCTTATGTGTATTAGAGGAAGTTGAGGACAGATATTATGCACCCATCACTGTAGAAGAAAAATGCCACACCTTCGCTATGATTGACACTGGCGCACAGGCCACAATTATGTCCAAGGAGCTGGTAAAGAGTATCAATGAAGGGAGGCCTCCACAGAGTCAGATCACAGTGAAGGCAAATCAAGGCCCAGTGCATAACTCTAATGGGGAGGAGGTGCCCATCATAGGTGTAACTGAGGTTGACATAAAAATAGGAAAGCACAGAATGAAACAAGAGGTATTGGTCACATCTATTTGTGAAATTCCATTTCTGATGGGGACAGATTGCCTGAAAAGATTGTCTCCTCTCATAGATGGGGTGAATGGAGTGCTGTGGTCCTTAACCAAAAAACCATTGAGGCCTAAGAAACTAAAATCACAAAACAGCAATATAAAAGAATGTCACACCGTTGCCAAAACAAATGATGCTGTGGAGGTATATCTCCAGAATAGCTGCATACCTAGTGTCACTGTTATATTAATGTGTCAAGACAAAGATCAGAGCGACAATGAAAAACTACCTGTACAAATATACTTGGACCCAAGGAAAGATTGGCAGACTGCCATAGATGAGCACACATTATGTTTTTATCTAAAAGAGAAAACGTGCAAACAGAATATTGTTCCTAAAACAGATTCAGAAAAACACATTACCACTCTGGCAGAAATACACATGGAAGATGAGCAACCATGGGTTCACGTTGGTATAAATGATTATCTTAAAACAATAAAAGCCACTTTAGCGCTTGAACATGAAAGGAGTTTCATTAATGAGAAATTGTTGCAAAAAATTATGGAGAGGGAAGAAATCCCGAAATTTAGGATTAAAAACCAATATGTTTCTGGGTTGGACAGTCCAGACTTTGAAAACCGAATTGCAGGCAGATGCATGCTTAAAATTAGCATTGGGCAGAAAATAATTTACCATAATATATGGATAGTGAGTGGAGCACAAAATGAATTTTACATGGGCAATGACATCATGCACAGAATGTGTATGGTGTTAGATTTCCTTAATCAAAAAATATGGTCACGCCTAGGTGGTCCGGCACCTGAATTTGAAGACAAAAGAAGGGCTTATCATTGTGCACAACTAGTTCCTTATGCAGTCGAATTACAAATGAGGAAAAATACTATTGTTCCTGCATTTACAAAACAGTTTGTAATAACACTGAAATGCAAAAATGGACAGCAGATGAAAGGCTCTGATGCATTTGTATGCCTGAATGAATCCATAAAACAGCAAGGCCTGGATTATGAATACATTCCATTGGTAGACATTGGTGAGGGATCTGTAAAAATCATGGTAAATAATAAAGGTTGTCAGGATATTCATTTAGAGGAAAACTCCCCATTAGGAATGGCCATACAAAAATCACATTATACGGCAGATTTAAATAACATGGTGATTGGGAATATTCCTGAAAAATATGTAGATGCCAAGGGCGAGTTGCCAGAACACCTGGACTCTCAGCCCAAAGGAATATTTAAAATTCATTCTGTGTATCCTTATGATTCAAATGAGACAGTGTGCTGCCATCAAGAGGATTGCATAATATTTAATTTAAATGAAAATGAAACAGGAAATCAGCCCATTGAAGTGGAAGCTGATATGCCAAAATATTTAAAAGTGGCAGCTCTACAAAAAGACACAGCCACACAGTTAGAGGAAAGCGCTGAGATTCCTTTACCAGAAGAGTTTCCAGAATTTTCCAAAATGGTAGAAGAGCAGATCTCCTTAGCGGATGCATGTGACAGCGATGGGGATCGAAACGACCTGAGGGAAATATTTATGGAGTTTAAGGATGTATTTGCAAAAGATGCTTATGATTGTGGTTTAACTGATTTACATGTGGCCACACTACCAGAAGGTTGTAGCAGAAATCCAGTGTTTGTACGCCAGTATAGACTACCGCTGGCGTGTTTAGAATCATTGGCAGAGATTATTAAAAATTTGGAATCACGGGGAATAATTAGGCCCATTCATAGCACATCCAATACGCCTATTTTAGGTGTGTTAAAGCCAAATGGTCAATGGCGGCTGTGTGCAGACTTAAGAGAGTTAAATAAAAGAGTACCAGTATCTAGATGGCCACTACCATTCATTGATCAGGGCCTAGCTCAGATACATGGTTCAAATGTATTTACCACATTAGATCTCACATCTGGATATTGGTGTGTGCCATTGGCAGA
This sequence comes from Ambystoma mexicanum, assembly GCF_040938575.1. Lineage (NCBI taxonomy): Eukaryota > Metazoa > Chordata > Amphibia > Caudata > Ambystomatidae > Ambystoma > Ambystoma mexicanum. The sequence continues at coordinate 255,296,300 of NC_090936.1, forward strand.
GGAGATACAACACCTATTTTCCTTTACATTTGACAGGACTCAATATGCCTGGCTTAGAGCTCCGTTCGGGTACATCAATAGTGGGAGTGAATTTGGCATATTTTTGAGAAAGGCCATGCCGGATGCAGCGGAAAGAGGAACAATAGTTTATGTGGATGATGTCCTGATAAAAAATGAAAGCCTTAAAAGCCATTTTGATGAAATAAGACATATACTTGGCCAATTGCAGAAAGCAGGCGCCAAAGTATCTTTGCAAAAAGCACAATGGTGCAAGAAAAAAGTGAACTTTCTAGGGCATGAAGTGACTGAACATGGGCTAAATCCACAAAGGAAGAAAATAGAGGCCATACAAAGATTAAAAGATCCTAAAAATGTGAAAGGAGTAAAAAGTTTATTAGGGATGACAGGCTATAACAGAAAGTTCATTGAGAATTATGCAGAAATCACTCAACCATTGATTAAACTGCTTAAACTAAATACTCCCTGGAGATGGGAAAGAGAGCAGTCTGATGCAGTGGCTAGATTGAAGGAATGTCTTGTAAAGGCACCATGTTTAGCATACCCCATAAAGGACAGGGATTTCTTTATAGAAATAGGCTTTTCTGAACATTGTATGTCAGCAGTGTTATCACAAAAACACGATTTGAATCACAAAACCATTGCATATGCAAGTAAGGCATTTTCCCAAGTTGAAATGAAATTTAATGAATGTGAGAAGGCCCTATTAACCACTGTGTGGGCGCTACAACATTTTCGCCCCATTGTTCAGGGAGAAAAGGTGATTATTGAAACAAATCATCAACCTTTGCAATTTTTAGAGAGTAAAAGAATTAGATCAGGCAATCTAGCGCAATCCAGAATCACTTCATGGACGCTGGCATTACAAGGTTTTCCTGTAGAAGTAAGATATGGACAAAATAAAAAGAGCCCAATTGCTCAAGGGTTAGCTGACTTACATGACTGTGCAGCTGAACAAATACCAAATGAAATGGAAGTGGAAGCTAGTTTGCAGGAATTTGAACAATCACCACACAAAGCTTTTGATGAAAAAACATGCAAGGATTTGCCAACTGTATATGTGGATGGTTGTGCTTTTCACATTGAAAATGACAGTAATAAACAATTAGTGGCAGGAATAGGAAATGTCTGGTTGAAATGTGAAGGCGTTCCTAGTATAGGGATGAGAATTGGAGATAGGAGCAGTCAGGTGGCGGAATTGGCAGCCATCTATAAAGCAATTGCTACTGCAGTTGATAAAAAGTTCAGTGAAATTGTCCTGGTGACTGATTCTGACTATGCACGGAATAGTTTTGTGGAGTATTTGCCTGGTTGGAAAGCAAGAGGCATGGTTACATACAACAAAAAACCACTTAAACATGGAAAAATGATACAAGCCATAGACAAATTGGTGTCAGAAAATAATTTAACAATATACTGGAGAAAAATTCGTGGGCATTTAAAAACACCAGGAGAGGATAAGGAGGGAAATGATAAGGCAGACCATCTGGCTAAGATTGGGGCTGTGATGGGAGAATTGCTACCTATTGATTATTTAATGGGTGAAATACAAATTGATGCAGTCACACGTTCTAAAGCACCAAAGGAGGTAGATCAACCGGTGGTGCAGTGGAGTCATGACACGCCAGACCAAGATTTGATTGAGGCACAAAAGAATGATCAAATTTTGGGAATCTATTATAATCATTTGATAGATCCCGAACAAAATCCTTTAACAGAAAATGATTGTATGGGAAAAGAAGAGTTGAGGGTGTTATTAAAGAACAAAACACGAATTAGATTACAGGATGGACTCATGATTAGAGAGTCCATAACAGGGCAAATACAGTGGGTAGTACCCCTTTCATTCAGAGGACTAATGCTACACCATGCACACGATGCCATAACTGCAGGCCATAGAGGTTCACAAAAAACATTAGAAATACTAAAAGATTATGCTTACTGGCCACATATGTCCCAAGATGTGGAATTATATACTAGAGGATGTCTAGTATGCGCCCAATTTAAACCTGCTTCACCAATGCACAGAGCACCATTGATGAAAAGAGGCCTAACTCTCCCATGGTCAGATTTGCAAATAGACTATGTAGGTCCTTTAAAAAGGTCGAGCAGGGGACACCGTTATATTTTGAGTGTGGTATGTTTGATGTCAAAGTGGATTGAGTGCATTCCTGCACCAGATTGTAGTGCGCAAACAGCAGCCACATTGCTGGTGAACCATGTGTTCTCAAGGTTTGGGTTGCCGCAAAGAATTGAGTCAGACAGAGGAAGTCATTTCACAAGTACTCTAATGAGCAAGGTATGGCAAATACTAGGTGTGAAAAGGAAACTACATATCGCATATCGGGCGGCGTCTTCAGGTACAGTTGAAAGAAGCAATAGGTCTGTTGTGGATATTTTAAAGAAATTTGTGGCAGAAGCAGGTTCCAGCTGGGATTTACGTTTACCGTTGGTTCTGATGGCAATCAGGTCGACTCCTGCCAAAGCAACAGGTGTTAGCCCCCATGAGGTCTTAACAGGTAGGAAAATGGTGTTACCACAACACCTACTATACAGAACACATGAGCAAACTCTAGTGAGTGCATCCACAGTTCATGAATATATTGATGAACTGAGGAGGCATTTGCAACACGCATTTGCTTTTGTGCAGAGAAATCTGGAAAGAGCTGCTGACAGTGCAAAGTCATATTATGATAAAAAGACATCAGTAAAGGAATACAGTGTAGGGGATCAGGTGTACAAGTTTCATTTTGGAAAAAGTAAACAGAAAAATTCTAAATTTCTAGCAGCCTGGCAGGGGCCATTTCGAATTATAGATAAGGTCTCTCCTGTAGTGTATAAAATTTTGAAAAATGAAGGTGAAACAGCAATAGAGCAGTTTGTCCATGTAAATCAAATCAAACCATGCCATCCCAGACATGAGATCAGGCAGCTTGAGCATGTGGAAACGGATAGAGTCCCTTGAGAAAATAAATGGGTGTAATTAGGAGGCAGTGACAAAGAAGTTAAAAAAAGTTGATTGTTATGATGGCACATAAACACTGTAATATATGTAAAAATATAATATAAATAAATAAATAAATAAATAAATATATGCACATATAACGGAAGCTCGTGGTTGGTGTGCAGAGAGAAAGTGTATTAAATATTGAATGCTGTTTTATATGTATTTGTTTTCTTTTAACTTGTGTTTAATTTCAAAAAAAAAAAAAAGAAAAGAAATATTTTTACCAAGCATGTTTTATTTTTGGCAAAAGGATGAAGTTAGTATTGTGCTATGTACTTAATCTGTTTATTTTCTATTTTGATTTAGACAATTAACATTATTTGGTCGGAGGTTCCGGGATCAGAGGCCACGGGAGACGATGGAGTCCTGGAGTCCCCTGGATGAAGACCAAAAGATGCCTGCCTCCAGGTGGAGGTGAAGACAAAATAACCGGAATGCCAAAAGAGATGACTACTGTGGATTCAAGATTGCCAAGATGAAAGAGTACTCGAAGGAACCGAATAACATCGCTGGTCGGGACATACCAAAAGAGACAAAACAAAAGTTCCGGCATATGAAGTTCCACGTATTTATTATTTTAATTATTTATTTTAACTTGTTATATTACTTATTTGTTTTAGTTAGTTGTTTTATTTCATTGTTTTTAATTGACTTGGAAAATTTAAACTTAAAGTAATGCCACTTCCACTGAGAAGGCAAATGTGGAACATTTTATGAACTGATGGACTCAGATGAAATGTTGATTGCAAATTTTCATTGATGCACATGAATATTCATTTTGTTGGATTGCGATATTGTAAAAAAAAATAGAACAAGTTGTTTTTAGGAATTGGCTTGGATTATAGCCAGGTTCTAAAAACAAAAGGAGGGTATATGTAAGGATATTTGGCGTGTTACAGTACAGAGTACAGCAATACTGCACAAGTAGCAACATTTTTTTTGCAGCACCACCACCACAAGGGTGCGGTGCATTGCTATATGGGTTAGCAGATTAACAAGGAAAGACAGACTATTCAGTCAAAAACGATTTTAACATATAAGATGCAAATCTATTTTTACAGTTAAAAGCACACGTGTTCATTTAAAAATGCACACTATTTTTCACCTGAAATGCCTATATTGCTAGAGACACATTTGAAAATTAACAGCTAACCTATTAACCATTAACCTGACTAATAAAACCTTATTTTAATATAACCCACTAATAAAATGTGTTCTCCACTGCAGAAATAGGCATACTCTGAAAACCATTTAAATGTGTATGCAGATTTTTTCTCTTCTCTTCTCTGCCTGATTCTCCGTGTTTTTGTGCACAGTAACTGCAGGAAGGAGGAAGTCAGATTTGCAACAATTGCAAATGTATAAGCGAAGCTATTGTTGAAGAGTAGGAGGATGAGAGATGATGGATTTCATTGGGACACGTCATACAGAGGGCTGAGAGGAAAGTTTTAGTGGGCAGTATCAGGGAAAAAGACAGGAGACATCTTTCTGCACTACTGGGGAGAAGACCTGGCTGTGGGGTCCTGACTGAATGCAGATTCCGGTGTTTTGCTGCAGTCGAGACTGGGGAGAGCTGAAAGAAAAACCTTTCCACTGGCTGAGGCATTCCTATCTGAAAAAGCTGAGAATTCCAGGCAATGACCCCGGCTTGAGAAGGCAAGCGTTCCTTTTTGCTGGAGTTAATCCAAGAGAGCCACATTCACAAAGAGAACAACTGAAGAACACTCAGATAAGGTAATTACCTAAGCGTGGGAGCCGGGTGTGTGCACGAAAATATGCAGTCAGTGTAGGATTCCTGTGCGTGTCTTAATCAAATACCAATGTTGCAATTTGAGTTCTGTTCTCCGCCACGCTCTTTGCAGTGTGACATAGAAAATGCTTTTACTGTACCATTTTATTTATTTCTGTAAAGAATGAGATCATGTCTAAATGCAACTTTTATAATACAGAAAATATTTGAAAACAGACGGGTGGTTTATTTTCTATTTACCATTACAATGCCAATGATGTGGGGAGATTTTAAACAGTGCAATGGTCATTTTAAGACAGATGTGTGCATGTCAGAATCAGTATGAATAATTGTGAGCGACTGTAGCATAACTTGTTGGAGGTACATGAGCCAACGGGAAGAGAGACTCTCTGAACATAGCTCCCTACCGTATATAAGGTAGTGGAAATTACCACAAGACTACCACATATAGCTCTCTGTCGTAAATAAGTCAGTGAGTTCGCCCATGGTGGCACACCAACACTATCACTGGAAATGTGGTATTCCTAGAATGCAGGTCTGAGGTCTCTCTAGTGATCACACGAAAAATCTAAGCAAAGATAAGGGATTCTGGACATTGGGGCCACAAATAAAACAAGGGAAGTATGCTCACCAAAATACCACCAACCACGTATACCAAATATGCAGGTCTGGGTGCTGAAATAATGCATATCCATTGTATTATTGTTGCACATGGCCAAATCTGAATACAAAGAGTGATTATTGCTAAGTTATTTTTCGGCGGTAATAAAATACCGTCAGGCCCCAAATCTCCACAAAATACCCTACAGAACCATGCAGGACAAATGTGCTGAAGGCCAAGATCTGGCAAATAGGAAACAGATCGCGTTAGAGAAGGCCCGATCTGACCTGGTCTCTTCTGAGCAGAGGATGCACAGAAGCCAGGAGTCAGAAAATGAGAACAGACAGTATCTCATTAAAATCAAAGAGGACATGTGTATCCTGCAACAGGAAAAGTCTGACCAGGATACCAGATTGATTTCTGTCCTTGCAGAAGGAGTACCAAGAAGGTTTGGACTCCCTACTGCAGAGCCAGAAAAAGCTGGAGCAACAATTATATTTCAATAGGGCATGTGCTGAGCAGGTAGTCACCCTGCAAAGCCACCTAGATAGGGAAAAGGCAGAGAGCAATAAACTGATCCTGAAAGACCTGGATACCCAGGCAGAGTTTTGTCAGGAGCGCCAGAAATCTGGTGCCTTTCAAAGGCAAAGGGACGACCTGGCGGCACAGATGCAGACTCTTAGTCAGGAAAGGGACACCTTAGGCCAGGAAGACTGCCATTTAAAAAGAAAAACTGAAGAAAATCACTTGGCCCTCCAGGCGCTAGGTGACCTCCAAAAAGAGCATCAGAACTTGTTAGAGCACACCAGGAGGGTGGAAGAGGCTCTGGCACGAAAGGAGCAGGCCAGTAGGGATGGGACTCAGGAGGTAACCCTCGTGCAGTAAAGACTGGCCCAGTACTCCAGGACCAATCAGGAGGCACAGAGAGAGAATGAGGCTCTCTGCCAGCACAATGATAGGTTCCAGCAACAGGTAGCCATGCAGGAGAGACTGATAGAGTCTAGTAAGGCCTTAACTGAGGAACTGAAAACGCAGGCTCTTGCATTGCAACAGGGAGCAGGGGCTGATAGAGATGAGGTTCGCTGGGAAAGGGAAACGCCTGAGCATAACCTCAGGAGCCCTAGTACCAGAGGCCTTCATTTCTCCCAGTCCCTGGACTCTGCCACCCCCATGTCCCCTGGCGCACATGAGCACAGGGCCACAGGGATGGCAGATTACTATCCAGCCAAAAGTATGGGGCTCATAGGCCAGTACCACCCAGGAATGGACGGGCAGGCATCCGGGTATGGGCACCTAAGTACAGTGCAATTTAGTGGGGAACCCCAGGAGAGTAGGCCCACTAAGGGTATCCTGAAATCCTCTGCCTAGTTAGGTCAGTGGGGGGTACCCATCAAATCCTGGTAGCAAGGAGGGATCTGAAGACTCCTCTGAGCGTCACAGGACACAGGAGACCAGGTCCCCAAATTCTGCCATTTATTCCCAGGCTCACAGAATCTGGGAAAACCTGGAAGATCAGACGGGCCCCTCTGGGAGCAGTGCTTCTGAATCAGAGGATGAATGGACCAGGGTTACCCGAACCAAAAAGGCCAATAAGGTGAAAAGGGCCTTGCTTAAGGACCCCTTAAAACAGATGAAGGCAATCAGGAGTGTCATCACGCCTTATCATAAGAACGCCAAGTATTCTGTTTGGGAACACTTGGAGCTCTATGAGCAAATGATGGAGACTTTCCATTTGAAGGACAGCAGTAGCTGCATCCAGTACGTCAAATGGACATTCTCCCCTGAATACTCCAGTTTCTTTGCGGGGCTGGAGGGCCAAAACCATTCAAGATGGTTCACATATAGGGCGGCCATCTTGAAACATTTTTCTGTACATAGAAATCCCCAGGAGGCTCGCAAGGCAGCCTACAATTTGCAATGTGGGGAGGATCAGGCCCCACAAGAATTTGTACAAGAATTGAAGCGTGCCTTTGCGCAGACCTCCAGAAGGATGCGCACGGACAGCAGAGAATTCATGAAAACATTTTTCCATGCTCTTCCCAAGTACATAATGACCCAGCTCGTGAGAGATTTTCACGAGAAAAGATCTTTAGACTGGGTCATTGAGCAAGCCACCCGGATCTATGAGGTGCAGAAGCCCATAGAAAATAAAAGTAATGCACAGAAAAACCCCAAAACCAACAGCACCCCTGCTGCTGCCAAGGTGGCAGGGGTAAAGGTTGCCCCTGTTTTAGATTTGGAGATGGGGGGGCCTAAAAACCTGCCTGCGCCAAATAATTCACAGCCAAGAAGGCCCTTGGGCCAGTCACAGACAGGGAGTCGAGGAGGTAGTCCCACAAATGGGGTCCCTCGCTCCCCTGATTATGTAAGTCCCCGCTACAAGGGAAACCGACCCATCCTGGGTTATGTGTGGACTCCTCCAGCCCAAGGGTGGGAGGATCCAGCCAAGCACCTAACCCGAGGAACTTCCCTCCTAACTTCCCCCACGAGGGCAGAAATTCACCAAACACTGGGCAGAAATTTTTTCCCAGGTATCCACCCAATTTCCAACCCCAAAACCATCCATCCTTCTTTCCCCAATTCCCTGAGCCCAGACAACCTAATCCGGGAGAGGGGAGGCCAAGGGTGGAGGGGTACCCGAATCTTCCCAACCCAGGGTATTACCAGAGAAGGGATAGCTACCCTTCCCAGGATCAGCCCAGGGGAGAAAACAGAACCCCGTATCAACCTGAGTGGGTTTCCCAACTTGAGCGCCATATCCAAAATATGGCACGGGATCTGGGTCACATACTGAGGGCTCAACAGAACCCTCAGATGAGCATGCCACCGCAGAATGCCCCAAACTCTGGACCTGGTGCTCCAGAACAATGACGGGGGCAGCACCCCGATAACCCACCAGTTCCCAGGGAGGAGGCACAAGGGGAAGGGGGGTGTAAAGCCTTGGAGGAAGCTTCCTTCCCAACTTGTAAACAGCCCCTGGAAAACCAGGAACCGAAAAACAAAATCTCCTGCCTCCCAAGTAGCAGAGGGCGGTAGGAGAAACAAAGTACCCAAACAGACCCACTTTGTGGAGGAGGTAAAGGTCTTCCAATCTGAGGGACAAGGATACCAAGAATATCCTGGGAAAAGGATCTTCTCCTTCAGAGATGGGGGAACTCCTCCCAAGGAAAAATGGGTCCCAAGAGATTCCAATCCAGAATGGGGATTGAGCTGTCGCCGCCCTTCATCCTATCCCAGAACCAACAAAACCAAACTTCCCTGGTTCAAACCCATCCTGGTGACTGCCTCCAAAAAGGCAGGGGCGGCCCAGAACCGGAACCAGGGGAACCTAAAACCGAATCAACAGACTGGGTAGATGTGGGCTGTCACCGCCCATCATTCTATCCCAGAACCAACAATACCAAAATCCCATGGGTCAAACCCATCCTGATGACTGCCTCCAAAAAGGGGGGCGGCCCAGAACCAGAAACCATTTCCAGTTGCCAACTTTTTCTTTCAGATTCCCCAGGCTCTCCACAGAATTCTGCCCAAATCTCTTCTCTCACCATGTCAAAAACCAGAAAGTTAGCCTACCAGTTGTCCAAAAATGTGCATTATCTGTGCCCCTTGATGAGAAGGAGGGAAGATACTATGCCCCGGTAAAAGTACAGGGGCAGGGTACAATTTTGGCACTGGTGGACACTGGATCCCAAGCTACCCTTCTGTCCAAAAGGGCCTTTGATGAACTAAATACAGGAAGGGGGGAGAATTACCGTATTCCTCTCACCTCTCTTCCTGGACAACTCCAGAACTTCGACGGGAAGGAAATTCCCGTCGAGGGGACTGCAGATTTGGACATCAAAATTGGGTGACACAAGGTGAAACACCCGGTCATAGTAGTGACTCCAGAGGGCACCCCTTGTTTACTAGGGAATGACCTCCTGAGAAGGTTGTCACCCCTAATAGATTGCGTGAACAAGGTCCTCTGGACCCAGACTAGCCGACCAATAAATTAAAACAGAGTGTCAACCATGTTAGTTTAAACTGCACGTGCCACATGGTTAAGCAAAAATCTGACCAAGTAGAATTTCACTTCCAGAACAACCAAATTCCAGACGTGACAGTAATAGCAGTAGGACAACAGACTGGTGATGGGGGTTCCTCTCTATTTCTGAAAATCAACCTTCCTTCCAGTTTAAGGTGGTATTCCACACTGGAAGGAAATACTCTGAAATTCTTTACCAATCCACAATCAGACACTCCCACTCCTATAGTCCAGAAAGATGTGAAATCAGCTCAGAGCCTGGCTGACATTCAGCAAATTGGATAGCAGTTGTTCATCCCTGTTCAGTTAAATGATGGGAAGGACTCTGTTCTTGCTCGAGTGTGTGTGAACAACGGTAAGAGCTTCATCAGCGAAGCCATGTTCTGCCAACTCCCAAAAGATCCAGCCATTCCCACATTCAAACTGATAGACAAATGGGAAACGGATCTGGAAACACCCAATTCCAAACATCTCCTGCCAAGCAGGTGTATGCTCAAAATCTCCATTGGCAACAAGAGCATAGTCCATAATTGTTGGGTCGTGCGAGACGTCACTGCCGCCTTTTACTTAGGCAGTGACATTCACAATCGCTTCGCCATTAGTTTGGACATAATAAACTTCAAAGCTTGGTCCCGATTAGCGGATAATCCCATGGGCTTTGATGATCAAGAAAAAGCATTTAGGTCAGCTCAATTGCTACCTTATGCAGTTGAAATTCAGCTTAAAGAGGAAGTCACCATTCCAGAAAGGACCCGACAATTCTCCCTGGAAGTGAAAGTTAAAAGAGGACAAAAATTGAAAAACCCTGATGCTTATATTCATCTAAATGCTTCTCTCCAACAGCAAGGGTTGGGGGTAAACCCAACACCATTAGTCAACATAGAACATGACACCATTCCAATAGAGGTGGATAACAGCGACTTAAAGAGTATTACTCTAGCCGCAGGCACCATTATTGAAATGGCGGTTGATGACCGACATTTCTCCATTGATTTAGGAAAGGAACTGTTAGGCCCAATCCCCAAGGACTGTTTTGACAGTGACAGTGAGGACAATACAACACCAGGAAGGATTTTCACCTGGCATGGGAGGAACTTCCAGGTGTACACTTCTTGCCCTTATGGTAAGGAAGACGTGACTTGTGACTTCAGGAGGGATGAGGTGATTTTCCAGGTCCATGAGGGCTGCCTTTCCCACCTGAAGCCTCCAGTCCAAATCAGCACTCTGACCAGGGACTTCTCCACCCAGCTGGAGGGGGCCGCTGAGATAGCCAAACCAGAAGTCTTTCCAGGCTTCAGGCAGATGGTGGAAGAGAGAGTCAACCTAGCTGATGCCTGTGTGACTCTGGAACAGAAGCAAAAGTTGAAACAAGTTTTCTTGGATTTCCAAGATCTCTTTGCGGTAGACTCATATGACTGTGGTCGCACCGACATCCACACAACAACAATTCCCACGGATCCTGCCATGACTCCAGTGTTTGTGAAGCAATATTGCTTGCCTCTCGCATCCATGGAGTCCCTTACTGAAATAATTAAGAACCTTGAGTCCCGGGGAATAATCCGTTCAATCCACAGCACTTTCAATAATCCGGTGCTGGGAATATTGAAGCCAAACGGCCAATGGAGACTCTGCGCCGACCTTAGGGAGCTCAACAAATGGGTCCATACTTCCCGATGGCCTCTGCCCTACATTGACCAGGGGCTGGCCCAGATCCAGGGGTCACAGGTATTCACTGCAATAGACCTGACCAATGGATACTGGACCGTGCCTGTCAGTAGGGAGGACCAATACAAACTGGCTTTCACCTTGGGGGGCCAGCAGTACACATGGACCCTAACTCCCTTTGGATACCTCAACTCCGGCAATGAATTCAACATTTTCCTACATAAGGCCATGCCCGACCTGGGTGGGAGGGGTAACCTGGCTTATGTAGATGATGTCCTCATCAAAAGTTCATCTGTAGAAGAACATATAGCGGAGATCCGTTATGTTCTGACACAGTTGAGGGCCGCCGGAGCCAAACTTTCCTTTCAGAAAGCACAGTGGTGTAGAACCCGTGTCAATTTCTTGGGGCATGAGATTACTCCTCAGGGTCTCTGTCCCCAGGAAAAGAAAGTGGAAGCACTTCAGAAACTGAAGGATCCCACAACTCTGCGGGAACTAAGGAGCCTCCTTGGACTGACTAATTACAGCAGAAAGTTCATTGAGGGCTACGCAGAGATCACCAGACCCCTGATTCATCTTTTGAAGGGGGGGGTCAAGTGGGAATGTGGTCCAGAACAATCCGAGGCAGTAAGACAACTCAAAAGAAGCCTCTCACAAGTGCCTTGCCTAGCTTACCCTGTTAGAAACAAGGAGTTCTTCCTGGAGACAGGGTTCTCTAATAGGTGCTTGACGGCAGTATTATACCAAAAGCATGACAAGGTCAATAAAGTAATCTCCTATGCAAGCAAAATTTTATCCTCTGTGGAGGAAAAATTTAACAATTGTGAAAAGGCACTCCTGGCAACGGTGTGGGCATTGAAGAATTACCGCCCGTTCATCCAGGGGGAACACATCATAGTGGAGACTCCACACCAGCCTCTGCAATATCTCCAAAGTGACAGAATCCGGGCTGGAAATGTGAGTAATTCCCAAATTACTTCCTGGATTCTGTCAATGCAAGACTTTCCCGTGGAGGTCAGATATGGCCAAAACAAGAAGCGTCCCCTCGTGCAAGGACTGGCTGAATTGCATGATTGTGCCAGAGAAAACTGTCTCGAGGACGAAAGTCTAAAAATCAAGGACAACATGGAGGCAAACCTTAATTCCCCACACAAAGTCTTTGAAGAAGACAAGTGTGAGGGAATGCCCACTGTCTATGTGGATGGATGCTCTTACCATGTTGACAACAACGGGGAGAAAGAACTGGTGGCCGGCGTAAGGAATGCATGGGTGAAGGAGTTTCCAGAACCCTCCGCTGGGTACAAAATTGGTCCCCGAAGTAGTCAGGTGGCAGAATTGATGGCTGTGCATCGGGCCATCCTCACTGCTGTCCAACATCAACTCCACGAACTGGTCATAATCACAGATTCGGATTATGTACGGAACGGGTTCGTGGAGCACCTGGTTAATTGGAAAACCAGAGGCATGTTATGTGCTAATATCAAACCCTTGAAACATGGGAAGTTAATCCAATACATTGATGATCTGGTCACCTCTAATGGGATGACCATCTACTGGAAAAAGATCAAGGGTCATTCCAAAGTAGAGGGACCAGACAAAACTGGAAATGACTTAGCTGATCAGCTGGCCAAAACCGGGGCCATCCAAGTGGATCTAATAGAACTAAAGTCCCTGTTGGGGGAAATCCAGGTCACTGCTATCACTAGGTCCCAGACAAATGATCTTTCAACTGCACAATGGAGTAAGGAGACCCCTGATGCTGATTTGATTACAGCGCAGAAAGGGGATCCAATAATTGGTAAGTTTTACCAACACATTGAGGACCCTGAGAACTTTCCCCTGACGGATACCGATTACATTGGGAAAGAGGACCTAAGAGTGTTGATGAAATGTCCAAAAAGGTTCCGAATCCAAGACGGTTTGTTGGTAAGGAAATCCCAAGCTGGCCACGATCAGTGGGTGGTTCCTACCTCATTCCGAAGCCTGATGTTAAGTCACGCCCATGATGCGGCCACCGCCGGTCATAGGGGGTTTCATACAACATTTGAAATCTTAAGAGAGATTGCATACTGGCGACACATGGGGCAGGACCTCGACCAATACTTGAAGGGGTGTCTGGTGTGTGCACAATTTCAGCCAACATCCCTCACACACCGGGCGCCTCTCCAAAAGAGGGGGATGACACTGCCATGGTCAGATTTGCAAATCGACTTTGTAGGCCCTGTAATTCGCTCGTCTAGAGGAAACAAGTACATGTTGACCGTCACATGCTTGTTTACCAAGTGGGTGGAATGTCTCCCTGCCCCAAACTACAAGGCAGAAACAGCAGCTGCCCTAATGATTAACCACATCTTTTCCCGTTTTGGTCTACCTCAAAGGATTGAGTCAGACAGGGGAAGCCACTTCACCAGTGAAGTAATGACAAAGATGTGGGAGATACTGGGGGTCAAAAGGAAGTTACATATTGCTTACTGGACAGCTTCTTCTAGGGCAGTAGAATGCTACAACCAGACCATTGTGAGCATCTTAAAAAAGTTTGTGGCAGATTCTGGGCCAAGTTGGGATATCCGATTAACTCTGGTCCTAATGGCCATCAGATCTACCCCTTCATCTGCAACTAAAATGTCACCATTTGAGTTGATGACCGGACACAAGATGGTGCTTCCCCAGCATTTGCTATACAGGACCCAAGAGCAGACACTGATAAATGCCTCCACAACTCATGAGTATGTGGATAATTTAAGGAAACACCTTCAGCATGCTTTTGCCTATGCTCAGCGGAATCTAGAAAGATCAGCTGATAGCATGAACACCCACTATGACCTGAAGACCACCAGGAAGGAATATACTGTGGGAGACCGGGTTTATCTATACAATTTCCAAAGGAACCAGGCCAAACAGCGAAAATGTTTGCCTACATGGAAGGGACCGTTTGAAATTATAGACAAGGTCTCCCCAGTACCGTATAAGATCTGCATCCCCAAAGGTAGTCTGGCGGAAGGGGAAGACAAGTGGGTACATATAAATCAGCTAAAGTGTTGCCATCCCAGGCACACTCTGCAGCAACTGGAGGAGTCCTCTGCAATATCAGAGGGGACCGCTCCAGATTAATTCAGTTCCCATCCTAAAATATCCCACATATAGTCTCTAAAATATTATGATTGGAAAAAAAAATGTTTCATGTTATATCTTGTTTTTCAAAATAAGAATGCTTTGTCTCTTGAGGTATGAAATGTATATGTTCGCCACACCATTAATAGTGGTGGAAAAATGTCTACGAATAGGTATTGCCGCTTTTGCTTTATCATCCTAGGAGAGATGAGACCATGGAGACTGACTAAGGAGGACGACCGGTGACCGGGAGCAAAGATCCAAGGGGCCCGGGGTACCGCCCAATATTCCCATCAGGACCGGCGAGGAGAACCAATCGATCCAACCGGATGGAGGAAAAGATGCTGAACTGTCCCATCTACGGAATTGGAAGAAGATGATGCGGACATACCAGCGCGTGGATCAAAAACATCCTTTGCACCCGACTCCCCCTCGACTCCAAATCAAAGCGCAGTCGGGCGGGGGGCTTGTCAGGGGTTTTAACCCATGTTGAATCAATAGACTGGGTAGATGTGGGGATGAGCTTGCGCCGCCCATTATTCTATCCCAGGACAAACTAAATCACTAGACTGGGTAGATGTGGGGATGAGCTGTCACCGCCCACATTCACGCCAGAATCGAGGAGAACCGCTCAGTTTGCGCACACCAAAATTGTCACCTAATCTGCCACCCACCAGTGCAAAGAAAGATGGTTCTGTTCAAAATCCGTTTTTATTGATGTCAAAAAGTTGCTAAAATCATGGGCACAAGACCACTCTAAAGATGCAACCTTCTTGTGGGGGGTTCCACATCACCACTCTACTGTAAGGATGCCATCAAGCAATGTTAAGCAAGGATCCTATACTATCAAGCAAAAGACCACTCTATTGAAATGCATTAATTCAAGACAGATCCCAAAAATGGGTGCAGTACCAGCTTTGTCCACAAACCGGCGCTAGCGGTCTAAACTCTGACAGGAGAACTGCTACTTCAGAAGCTAATCAGCCTCCTGAGACAGCTGGAAACTTCAAAGGCCCGCTGGGTAATTAAAACTCTTAACCACCTGCTGTTCCCAGAGACAATCTGATTGCATTAACAGGCCAAGAGGCTGGGAAACCTTCTCACCTCAGAGACCCACACAACAGCCCAAGAGATCACATGGACATGCTAACCAAATGCAGAGTGGCCCCCTGGCCTGCTGACCTCAGCCAACACACGAGACTCTCTCCCTTGAATGGGGTATGTTGATTTTCAGTGTGGACTGTAAACAGAGCCCTGCCTGGGAGAGGAGAGACATGTGGTGCTCCCAAGTTTCTGGGGGCGGACTCAGACACTTTTGTGGAATCATATTGCAGCAAATATATGTTTAAGTTAAATGCTTCTAAAATATTGTATTTAGCTCACAAAAATGTGCAATTTGGAGAACCTTAGTCTAAGAAATGTACCCACAATTCAAGATTTGATTCAACTTTGTACCATGTTCTGAGGCGAAACCCTGCTAATTTTTGATATTACAGACACCGGGTTTATGCTAGAAACCTAGTCAATTATGGAATGTGTGTAGAAGGAGGGTGTACATTTGTGTAATTTTTTATACAGATTTAACATTGGTAAATGAATTAAAAACGGAATTAAGTTGCCATTTGTGAATGCAAGCCCTCAGGAAGATCAGAGTTGAACAAGCATGGACCATAAATAATCGGTAATATGTACAGGTCATTTCAACAAATTGTGTATCTAGGAAATATGTATTTGGATCAGAAATAGATTTGTGTGCAATTTGACAAGGGGAGGATCCTCTGACCATAAACCTACCTCATCACTCTGACTCACAACCCAGTGCCCCCAATCAAGGAAGAGAGGAGGAACTGGCCAATGATAAGTTGAGAGGGTTGGGCATGCAGAATAAGCCGACCCACCCACTGTCTAAACACATAAAAAGAGCCACTGGAAGCCAGATAGGACTTTCTTTTTCACTTTCTGCAGAGCATTTTGACTTCAGACTTCACATCCAGAGATCCAGACTTCAAATCCAACAATCTCCAGAGACCAGAAATTAACTCCAGAATTTGTAGCAGAGAGGCCTGAATCCACAAGCTGAATCCATTTTCAGCAGGCCTCCAAATCATTCACAAACTATTCAACAGCCAGGTGAGCTGTTTGAATTTTTGCCAAGAACTTTTGTCAGAACCAGAGACCAGACCGCTGTGCAGTGCCGCTAGCAGAGCTGACCCAGAAGGTAGAATTATCTAGTGAGCAGAACCAGGCCGAGACCGTCCGTGGCGAGGGAACCGCAGTCCAATCCTGACCCGATCCGTGGCGAAGTCGCATTCCTGTCCAAAATATAGTGTGAGTACCACTCAGCACTGTACCAAAACCAATCTCTTAGTTTAAAATAATATAATCCAAACTATTTTAGCCTATTAGAACTGCCTCCTAGAATCGTGTCGTTCTGTCATCTTTAAACCTGAAGACTGTCATCTGTCATTCTGAGCTTTTAAATTTCAAATCCGAAAAACTACCTTTACTAAATCGGCCGTATCTCCGGGACCATTTGTGATAGAAGCTGAGATTCTAAGCTTTCCAACAAGCTCTAAAGCGACTTGATACTTCTCATACTCCTTCCGTAATTGTGTTCGACGCACGCGACTAAATTTGCCGCAATTTGACATTTTGCTTAATTTCCGCCAAGTGTAAAAATATTTGTCCTTGCTTTCCTTTGCTGAAATCCGTTTCCAACCTAATAATCCCTCATTAATCATTGTAGAGCGGACCTGAACTCATTCCAAGTATCTATCACCTACCCTGAACCTCCTATAGGGAATTAAAAGCAATTTTAGCACATTTTTCACTTAATTGCAACCACATCAAAGTATATTGCCTGTGTTTAAAACTCCTACCTGTTTTCCTCTAAGCTTGCTAGGGGGGAACTGAATTATATTTGATTGCATTCCTGAGAACTGTGTGCTGGCCTTCCATCTCTTTACCTGGCATAAAAGGGGGGGGGGGGGGTGGTGAACTGTCAAAGAAAAGTGATTACATTTTCTTTTGTTGAAGTCATATCAAGTTTATTTTCTGTACTGCATTTTCATTCATCATTGCATTGTTCTTGAAGCCATAAAAGCATTCTCAGCTACTTTATCCTCTCTATATCACTTCTAAGCCATCAAAAAGTGTGTACCACTGTAACATTATCCCTTGTTGATCACTATCATCTTCATAAGTGTGATATCAAATATTAATCTATTATAAAAGTGTGATATATATATTGTTTAATTTTCAAATAAACCTTTTAATTTGCAAAACAAACCTACCTCTTGGCTCAGTGGGGTCAAGGGGATTCGAAGAGAGGGGTGTTATATAATGGTTTTCATCCAGAGTAAACGAACTGGACATAAAAATACATCAATAAGGACTTCCATCAGCATCCCAGACTAGGCATTGACTTAGCTGTAGTGGTGAATTTAAGTCGCTTACAATACCTAGTAACTGAAGGAACCAATGATTACAATGGGGGTGGACAATAGATGTCCAATCCAAATCACTAACCAATGACCTGGTACCTGATAATTTAGATAATTTGGGGAGTGGTAAATGATGTATAAGGTGACATGCAATGGGAAACAAGGAAAGCTGTCTGAAATGTTCTGAGTGAGACTATTGGAGAACCAAGATTGCTTGGGAGGTGGAAAACCAGGTTTAGCCAGAAGCTGGGATCCATAACAGGAGAGGCAAATCAAAGGGGATTGATGCTGGAGGTATCCATGCTTGTGGAGAGGTCATCTCAACAGCTACCTGTCCTTATCCATAAGAGATTATCCCGGCTTGATGTCTGGCATGAAACCCAGAAAGATTCTCTGTAAGTAAACCTGTTCAACCAACCCAAGTGTTGTGGGGATCTGTTTGATTTCATATTTTACATTATTGATTGGGTGGGCAGACAAAGTAGATCCCTAGAATTTGCTTACCAAGTAATCATTTCATCAATTCCCCTATAGCCAGCCAACACAGGGTGACTTTGTTGAAATTCAATATCAACAACATCGCTTTGAGTGTGGATAAAAATGTAGTATGCGAAAGTAATTGGGTAGTCCTATTTGTTTTTGCCAACCCAAATGTCCCTAAGGGGAGGGTTGCCTACAAACAGAATTCCTAACTGTTCACCTTTCCTCAGACCCGGCCTTAAAGCAGAGGGGTTCTGAATGTAAACTGAATACCTAAGTTTTTGTCTTGACAAAACTAAATAAAGGGAAGTCTCTGAGTAATAAGCATACTCTCTACTATAAGTGAGAAAGTGACTCCTGATAGAAGGTAGATTCTTCATGACATATTGGTGAAGGAGAAAGGGTTCTATATATGAACAATATGTGTTTTGTTCTTAAAGGTTTGCTGTGCTATAACACTGCCAGCATTGACAATTGTGCAGGGAGATTAAATAAAGAGAGCTACACCTGTCAACATTTATTTTACCTTTGCAAAGTGCTACATGTGATTTAAGTTAAACCCTATGGAAAATATCGCCAAACGAATGATCTTTGTCATATTTTAAGGTGCTGCATCACTGCTGGCATTGAGGGATTTTTGTGTGTGATAGAAGGATTGAACTGTTTATTCGACCTGTGTTTATGTACGTGAGACCCAACAGTGAAAACGCACATGAGGTGTAATCTTAGATCTTTCTTAATGTCTATTCACAAAAAGTGAGGTCCTGGTATTTAATACTTTTTTTGGTGCAACAGAGAAAGTGGTGGATCGTGTGCTATTGTGTAAATATAAATTTTCCTGATTAATTAATAAATATATTCTTTTCATACACCAGCCTGGTTCTTGGCTTACCTATTGTTAAGGGTGAGGGATCTAGCTGGTTCTATATGAATCACAGAATTGTCTAGATTGAACATAAAAGGAATATTGGTGTGGTACTTTTGATTGCAGGGAAAAATCTCCCTGCATTGATTGTTGCAGCATATATATATTCAACAAGTGAGTTAATTCCTGCCAAACCCCATATTTCCTTTTAAAAGAACGCGGTCCAAACAGGCGTTTCAGAGCCTCCTGCACTAACCTTATATGTATTAGTCAAAAACTAGATGTATCTTGTGGCATTCCGTGTGCACAATATGTCTCAACTGTCTCTATGCCCTGTCATATCTACTGTAAAATATGAACACTCCTTGGTGCGCTGATACATGAAACATGCACATTCTATATGGTACCTAAATGTACATTGTCTTCTATATTTGCCACATTTCAACACTCAGGTAATCCTCAATTATTACAACGAGGCCTAGTACTGCATGCTCCGGTAACTAGATGCAATCCAAATATTAAGGTTAAGTGTTTCAATCCTGTATTGTCTACAATCCAACTGCACACTATTAAAAAAGAACCAGACAGGCGCCATATTAAGTTCCTCAAATTATAGAAGGCAAAAATACCAAAGGTTCATTCTCATAATTCGTATGCAGACTAATTCTGAATCTTTACACTCTGTAAAGTAACTCGAAATGCATGCAATATGCATAGGATTTCTGATGAAAATGCCATATAAAGCAAATAATACATATACCCATTTGAATTACAACATAAAGCACACACAATAGTTAATAACACTGTAAAAATCGTAACAAAACAGACACAACATTACTAAATGAGGGTCAGCTACATATTACCCTACTCATTTCGGGTCAGTGGCCCCTTCTTCAGGGGTAAACCCTCATAGCATTTTTGAAATGGCAAAACAAAAGCATTACTGTCAGTTTGAATCATGCATTAACACAGAAACCACATTTTCATTTACTCACTAGGAAGCACATGCATCCATCCCTACCCTTTTTCATCTAGGCACAATGCCTGCCAAATTAGGAAACTGATCAGCGTTATCAATGTATCACTTGTAACCATTTATAATGGCAAAAAGAACAGCAGGGAAATGTTACTCTCCACTCTAGGAACATTTGCTTCTCTCTTGTGTAAATTATTATATCAGAATATATTGTGTGGCTATTTCCAGGACAAACACGGAAATGCTTTTGAAAAGGCCTGGAATGCAATATGAAATAGTTTGTTCATGCAAGTGAAAATACGGAAGTAATATAAGGAGGGCTGGTTGTACAGAAGCAGCCCCTATAGCTCTTCTTTGTCCGCTGTGAGATAACTCTATTAAACACTGAAGAAAACAAGTCATCATCGACGAATACAAACTACAATTTTGATCTCACATTTCTGTTTTTAGAAAAGTATACAGCACATACCTAATAAAAATAAATACCAGCAACCATGTATTTCCTAGTGTGATGGGCTGCTTGAAGCGGTACCCATCACCATGCTCTCATAAGTGCGGTGCAGATACAGAAATATAAGTTTGAAGGTTTAATATAAGTAGATACTCAAAGTAACGTAAGGTTGCAGGATACTTGCCAACTCAACAGCATAAAGGATCTAGCTAATAGCTCCAAAGGTGTGCATATACTCTCAGGAAGGGGGCAGTAGGGTGTTCACATATTCAAAAGAACAGGGATTCCCCTCTTACTTCAAAGGGGTCCTTCAGCCACTTAGTCAGTGCTACAAAGTCCACTACAAATAAAATATGGTTGGTGCCAACAGAAGTGTCCCTACGCACCTTTCCATGTCTCAAACAAATTGTTAATCAAAGGCTTTCCTCCTCAAGGAGGATATCTTTTCTTTGGGAATCTGGGTAACAGGTTTTGAACCTGGCAGACCCTTTCCACTAGATGTGGCCCACGGACAGCACTTAGGCTATGTATAGAAGTGTGGCCCTCCTTGAAAAGGGTGGGTCAAATGGCTGACACGTGCAGGAAGGCTTAGAGCTCCTGTATGGTGTTCTGTGGATAAATGTGCCCCTGCCCTCAACTTTCACCCACATCCCATTGTGGTGCTCTTTCTGGGTCTCGTATCCCTCCTGCCTGAGCCTTTGCTGGCCTCCTTGCTCCCTCATGTAGTTATATTTATATTTATTTGTTATTTGTAAAGCGTCTTACGCCAAGGCGCTGTACAGAAACACTTTACAGTACAGAAGGGATTTGAAACATAATAAAAGAAATACACAATAAACAAGGAATTGAATAAGATAATTGTAGAGGTAAACTTAAGACTGTAGTAGAAAACCTTTCAAAGCCGTGCGAAAAGCAGAGTATGAATCAATAGAACAAAGAGGAAGAGGTGCAGCATTGCAGTGAAAGGGAGCAAGCAGGGAGAAAGAGCAAAAACGTGATTGCACACATATAGGACGAGGAACAGATAACAAACAAAGACAATGAGAACGAAGAACCCAAGGGGGAGTATAAAATGAGGCGAGGGATACAAGATAGATTGTCACAAAGTCATGAATAGATTTGAATACAATACAGAGAAAGTTCAAGTTTAATTTGTGAATGCAAAGATAACCGTCCAAGAGAAGATAAAGAGGTGGAAACAGAATTAAAAGGTGAAAGCAAATAGAGAAGATGAATTGAAGAGTTAATGATAGACTTCAGAGGAGTGAGACGGCAAACAGTCAGACTCAAGAGTAATGTAGAGAAGTAGAATAAACTTGAAAAAATGAGTGAAGATATCAAATGTTAAGCAGCCCTGAAAGTAAGAAAGAACTAGAGATAATAGCAATATTGTGGGAAAAAGTTAGATCAGTGTCAAGATGAAGATCAAGATTACGGGCAGTAAAGGAAATGGGAAGACGAGATCAGGGAAACAAGACAAAAGATGGAGGGGAAGGAGAAGGAATAGTAGAAACTGGAAAGAAAAATCAGTTTGGGAAGCATTAAGAACAAGAAAATGATCAGACATCCAAGTTTGAATAACAGAAAGACAAACTGAGAGACTTGTATGAATGGTAGGAGTAAAGGAAGAAAAAGATAAGTAAAGTTGGGTGTCATTAGCATAGAAGTGGAAAGGAAGAAATGATAGACGCAAGAGGGGAAGTAAAACAGAGAAAAGAGGAAAGGACCGAGAACTCAGCCCTGTGGAACACTGCAAGAAAGCAGAGAGGCATCATAGCAGGTTCTGGCCCATGAGACTGAATAAATACGGTTAGAGAAGGCTGAAACCAAGGTAATACAGACCCAGAGAAACCAAGAGAAGAAAGAGACTGAAGAAGTAATATATAGTCCACTGTGTCAGAAACAGTGGAAAGATCCAAAAGTATAAGAATAGAAAAGTGTTTAGAGTAACGAGCAGTGAATCACAAACAGAATGAAGAGCCGTTTCAGTTGAGTGACTAGGTCGGATTTCAGACTGAAAGCGAGGAAGAATAGAATTCAGCGTGACTCATGACAAAACCTGAGAGTAAACCTAACATTCTAAAAAAGTTTAGATAGAAAAGGAATGAGGGAAATAGCACAAACGTTAGAAAGTAAAGGTGGATCTAAAGAAGCTTTTTTTTTAAGGATAGGAAGTATAACAGCATGTTTAAAAGACTGAGAAAAAGTAGATCTAACAAGAAAGATATTAAAAAGTCTAGTGAGGTAAGAGTTGAGAGGATGGAGTTTGAGAAATAAGGACAGAGGTTATAGGGTCATTAATTGAAGCAGTAGTGTGATCTTGCAAACGAAGCATGGAAATAACATAATAGGTAGCAGTATGAAATGAATAGATAATCATGGATGATGAAGAAGAAGAAAGATGAGAAGGAAGAGAAAGAGTAACAATAAAAGTTTCATGCAGAGTATCTACTTTAGCAGTAAAGTAAGTGGAGAAATAAAGTGCAGTTAAAGTTGACTGGAGAGACTAGTCATGAGGAGGGAAGAAGACGAGAAAGAGTTTGGAAAAATACGTTGAGGATGAGAAGATTAAACTTGCAAGAGATCAGAGAAATAGGAGCACTTAGAAGAGAGAGGTGATTCATCAAGGGAACGAAGTACCCAATTAGCATCAGAACAAGACTTATACCAACACCTCTCAAGAGGATGAAGGGATCTTTGCATCGAGCAAAGCTGGAGATTATGCCAGGGCTGAGGGGGCTTCCACGAGGGAGGAAATGGGGAGGCAGAATATAATTCATCATGAGAGGAAGAGAGAGAAGAAGAGAAGACCGAAGCAGCCTCTTCTATAGAAACAGCAAGAAAAGCCAAATGAGACGGGAGACAAGAAATACAAGAAATATGAACAAGGGAACATTACAAGTAAGAGGATGTAGTGTAGCTGTCTCATTCCTCCTTCTTCCTCTATGAACTCCCCTGGAGCAACATGGTCCTCTGGAATCCTTATGTGATTGCTAATATGTAGATGTAGCCCAACAGATAAGCAGTGTAGCATGTTCTATTCCTCCTTAAAAACTGGCAAATACCCCCAAAATTCAATAGGAAACAATGGACGCAGATGATGCTGTCCCCTGCTTCCAGCGACAAAGCTCCACAAATATGTTCAGATTAGTGACACCAACAGTGGAGTCTCACATGAAGGTGATCTAATGTTACTACTTTTAATTGGCATGAGATAGTAGGTGCATGTAAGTCTGGATTACAAATAATACCAAATAAACAAACAAACAAACAAACAAATCTTTTAAAGTTAAAATAAACTTTAACTCACATACAAATATTAGCATTGGAAATGGGAATTGCCTTTCTAGCCTTAAAAATTATTATACTCCGAATTTCAAAAAATAGGACGTAAAATATTTCCACTTTCAGATCTTAGCTGGAGCCCTGGTTAGATTGCCTCTCCTTCATCCTCCCACCTACGTTGGTCTAGCTCTATCCCCACTATATTGGCCCAGACTCTCCAGATTGTTCCAGATTATGGGCCTCATCATGAGTTGGGCGGTAACGCCGGCGGTAATAGCGCTACCGCCAAACCCCTCGGTGCTAGTAGAGCCGGATCATGGGTTTGGTGGAAGAGTTATTGCCCATTCCCCATTGGGCCATTCGGGAATTCCTCATTCCCCATTGGGCCCAATGGGGAAAATTCACGCTATTACCACCGGCGGATTTCCCACCGGCGGTAATCCCGCCGAAAATCAGGGCTCAGAGCTGGGGTGTAATCCGCCAAGGCCATGATCTGGCGGACCCTTAAATGCGGCGTTAATAGCTCTACCGCCACATTTAAGGATTACCGCCAGACTCGTGATGAGGCCCTATGTATTTCTTCTATGGCACAACTCTTTCTCACCTCCAGGGTCAACCTCCATACCACTCTCTTTATCATCTGTCTGTTTCCAAACAGCCTCTCCCGCTTGTATCTCCCAACCAATGTCTCCTTTGTCCTTCTCCTGGATTGTATCCATAATGCTCTCCTTCCTCTGCAATCATTTACCTCCCTCCTCTGTAACTTAGACAGTATCCAAAACTTTATTTTTACTACATTGCTGCTCTCCTGCCCCAGAGTCTCCTCCCCTTCTAGGTGGTGCCCCATCTCTCTCTTCTCCAATGTAATAGCCCATGCCTATAGTCTATAACAAGGAACTTCTCTTTTTCTAACCAATCAGCTTGGCACTCCTCCTTCAGTTCTCCGGATACCTTTAAGATAACCCCTCACCCCCTTCTCTCATCTACCTCATTACCTCACAGAAGCCACTTCTCCCCAAGGGTATTTTTCCCGATGCTCCGTCTCCCAGGATATGCTTGTCCTCTTGCCAGCTTTTCCAGGGGTCCCGTCTGGCGTCTGGTTGGCTGCTGCTCTCCTCTGGCATGCTCTTCCCAGGTGTGACAGAAACTCATGGGTCTGGCTGCCTTTTACAGCCTGTCCCCACCTCCCCTTGGGGGGTCAGGGGGCGTGCTTGGGTACATAATTTGCACCTGTGTGGTAGGGTTGAGCAGTCCCCTGCTTGGGCCATGTGCTCAGAGCCATGGGCTGCACAGGGCTGGCCTGACGTTATATCAAGGCCAATCTTCATTTTTCATGAATTCCTGTCCTTGGAAATGCAGATGTTTTTCCTGGTTTATAGTCATAATGTCGACAAAAAAATGTCGACAGACAAAAATGTCGAAAAAATAATGTCGAAAATAATAATGTCGACATTCTATACTTTTAATGTAAAAAGTCATAATGTCGAAAAAAAAATGTCGACATTTTTTTTTCGACAATATGACTATAAACCCTTAACACTATCAACACCTCACCCAACACCCTCCTGCAACCCCCCCACACCCCACACCACCACCCTCCCACCCCTCATATGCAACACATTCTAATTATTTATATATTTATTTATTTATTTTTTCAATAAATAAATAACCAACAAAAAGTATCATTTACTATGGGGGGGTCCCCCCCCAACCCCCCCTCACCCAACACCCCCCTGCCACCCCACCACACCCCCTAACCACCCTCTCACCCCTCATACTCATCACAATCTAATTATTTATTTATTTATTTATTTTTTCAATAAATAAATAACCAAAAAGAGTCTAATTTACTATGGGGGGGGTCCCCCCCCAACCCCCCCTCACCCAACACCCCCCTGACACCCCCCCACACCCCCCCAACCACCCTCTCACCCTCATTCCCAACACATAGTAATTATATATTTATTTATTTATTATTCAATAAATAAATAAACAAATAAATAAAAAGAATATCATTTACTATGGGGATGTCCCCCCAACCCCTCTCACCCAATACCCCCTGCCACCCCCCACCCCTCATACTCAACACATACAACACAACAATAAATATATATTTATTTATTTATACAACATTTCGAAAAAATGTCGACATTAATGTAAAATGTCGACATTTTTGTATGTCGACATTATTGATTTTCGACATTAATTTGTCGACATTTTGACTGTCGACATTATTGATGTCGACATTATGACTGCACACCGTTTTTCCTCCCCTCCCAGTGGAAGATCTGCTGAGGCTGCCTACTGTAAAGAAGTAGTGGAACTATGTTCCCTTCTGGTCTGCCCCCGCTCTCCAAAAACCCCATCGCTGCACCCCCTCCCACACACAATCCAAACCCCCAAACAAACACACCTGTTATTTAAAGGGATGTTCAGTGCAGTGCACTGAAGTGCAATCTTTAACTTCTTCCTACACTTTTATTTTAAAACTAAACTTTTCCAGAACTTTTTTTCAAAAAAATAAAAGTATAGGAACAGTGAAACTTAAAAATAAAAAGTATAGGAGCACCGCTCCCCACCGCTCCTGCCCACTTCCACCTCTGGCCCACATTAAGGCGGCTTCATCCTCACAGTGACACTGGATTTGGAAGATGCACATAGGTTGGATACGTTTCATGCTGAAATATAGACATTTTGCCAAATTAAGTTATTTCTTTCCTATGATTTCTCTCTGCTTCGGGAAAGCAAATATGGGGTGTTTGTCTAGCCAGCTGGAACTGGACTCTTTTTAATCTGCAAAGTAGTGAGGTGAGGCAAGAGGCCTTGCTGCTGCCCATGTGCACACATTACAGTGTCAGCTCTTATTGACCACTACTCTTCAGCCTGTGACCAATGGCAGCAGCCATTCAATTCTACCCTATTCTATTCTTTTCTATTGCCTCTTGTAAAGCACATGTACACTACAGTATGGTGCCATGGAGCTGGGTGATTCAGAGAGACAGCGGTAGCATTCAAAAGCAAGGATTTAAGTTTGAGTTGAAAAACAGGGCAGAATGAACAAAGAAATGGCACAGGTGGATGCAAGTTCCATTGTGAAGGGGCAAGAACCGAAAAAGAGTTCCCTGCTTTAAAGTCATAGTTAATTTTCTGAACAATCAAACTTCTCAGCTGGGATCTGCGGGAGCTTCTAGCATGGGTGTGAACTTTCATCAGCAAATAAATAAAAGGAGGGGCAGAACTTGTTAGACAGTGATGGGCGGCACATAGAGCTGAAAACTGCAGTTCCCGCTTAATCAGAAGCAAGTGTGGATCAATGAAAGAGTTTGAGATCTGAGGGTGGCGGCAAGGGCCAAAAACAAAAAGGGAAATCGAATTTTGCAAAATTTTGGAGTTGTTGTTGCAAAGAACTTGGTCAAGTTAGAAGGAATTAGGACTCTCAAGATGTGATTGTAGGAAGGCAGAAGTATGGGCCAGTGGGAAAGAAAAGAAGCAATCCATCAAAGAACCGAAGATAGCGCCAACTGGAAGATGGCGTGTGAAAGAACAAAGGGAGAAAAGTAATCGACACATCCAATTTCACAGTGACGCATGCACGATATGTGGCAGGAGAAGAAGGACAAAAATGAGAGCACCACAAATTGAAAGGATCACAAAAGACAATGTCCACCACCTTAGGTGGGCTTTAAAGATGCCAACCACAATACTCATTCTTCAACTCTTGCACTTTACCAATGGGAGCCACTCTCCCCACAAAGCTGGTACAATGGGTAGATATAAGCAAGATCTGGAACACTTTTGAGGAGACAGTTCAGACAGGGACAAGGGGCTGAAATCTGCGACTATCCCCAAACATCAGGCTCATATGGTAACCTTACCTACTCCCCTTGCATGTGCTACCAGTCACACTTCTCTGTACTGGGCAATCTTTAATTGTCGCCTAGCCTAGACAGTATTTCAACTTCCTCCAGTCCATTGACTAGTTAGACTTGATGTGAAATCATTACTGAATCAGGGAGCCGCTGATAGCCACCTGCGTTATCCATATCGCAGGCCAGGCCGTTCGTCTTGAGACCTGAATTACCTGCAGGTCTATGGCCTTTGCAGAGTGCCCAGAGAGGAGATGCCAAGGTGTTAGCTTCAGGTTCGTTTCATGTGATCAATAATTCTTTTGATCTGCGCATAGACCATCTTCCCATCACCTTTTATTGGCCTCGGAGAGGGCAGCAGGGACTTTGTAAATATGTGAACAGAGAAGGCAGACTTCAATCTGCATAAAATGGTCCTCAGCTCAATAACGGGAAGTGCTCGAAATAAATTACCGGCATCATTTAAAGCATCGGCAGCCCATTGAGAGCGTGGCCTGCTTTGTGTTTAGACCAGTGCACGCTCTGGCCCTGTGCACACGTTGCCTTTGTTTATCTCTTGAGAGATGCCCACATGTGTACGATACAAAGCAAGCAGTCATGAAAGCGTAGGCCTGTCAGCGTCCCCGAGGACCAATTAATGGGCTCCAAATCTTGTGGGCAGGGAGATACAAAGGATAGAGCGCGAGGAGGGGAAGAGATGAATACGGAAGTACGGCGAGGCGTCTATCTCAGATGTCGGTGGAGCATTCTTTAGTTATTCTTATCAGTCTGCTTTGGGGTTTGCCAATATTTCCGCCGGAGCCGATTGCCTGCAGGAAAGTAGGACTTGAAGAAATAAATTGGACTTTTTACTACTCAACCAGGGGCAGAAACTTTGAAAAGTCCATTAGTTATATTTCTGTTGCTGTGGATCTTAAAACATACTGGGCGGGTATTGATGTGCTGGGCTCTGTATTACCATTTGTATTTTGAAGTTTGAAATTACTTTGTGGCTGCGCGGGCTTTGTAGTGCAACCTTTCAGGACGATCTTACCCCCTGCAAGTCCACCTGCCTTTGAACAGCGGCGCAGTGGCACTTTGAAATCAGGAGTTGAAAGTGTTTGACATGGAAGAGGTGCAGGGAAGTCTTGCTCTTTGAACCTGTTCTGTGTAAAAATCCCAGAGAACCGGGGAGGGGGGCAATAATGAAGTAGTAGCTGGAACTCGCTGGCGGGGAATGGATGTTCATTCGCATGCGTCAAAAGACCAGCCCGGTTGCACCCTCATCGTCAAAACACATGCTTGTGCCCTATTGAAAACATAATATACGATAGGTTAGTTTTAGAACTTCGGACGCACGGATTAAATGCAGTGAATGGATGATTGTATATAACTGAAGCAATTGCTACGTTTGTTTCACTTTAGTGTGTAAGTTTAGATATTTTTCTTAAATCGCTAAGAGGGCAAATGTAACAATGCAACTCATTTTCGAATCTCCACGTAATTCGACGACGGACACCTGTATGCATTAAATTTGACGCGCACAGGTCCTGGCCATGGAATTTTCTTCATTTGCATGGCGGAGTGCCATGGTGTATGCCAAAATGTGGCATACAAACCGCCTTTTGCCCTGCTCGTTTGCACTGTGCCATGCAAAAAGAGTACACGCTGGCAGGCCACTACTACAATGCATCCCTATAGAGAGTCTGCCTGCTTTATGCGGGTGCATAAAGCCGGCGGGCTCCATAGGGATCCCCAGCATTCACACTGTCATGAAAAAGCACGCTGGCGTAAATCCTGGGACATTTGTATGTGGAAAGGAATAAAGACAGCGGAAATGCAAGTTGTATTCTGTCCCTCCTCTCCGTCATACAGATGGACGAAATTGGGGCATAACCTTAATGGAAAGCGCAAAAGCCTCATTCAAAGGTTTTACATATTCCATTAAGGTTACGCCGCTAGAGAAAATGTGCCGGAGCGTAAAAGTAAAGTGCAAAGTGCTTGTGTGCTTTACTTGTACGCTTCTCTGCTGTTCAAAGGCATGCAAGTGTAAGAAAGCGGAGATAGTATTTCACTTTGCTTTCCACCTCTGTCTGGGAACAGCATTTGATTTTGGCTTGCATGAGATTAAATGAATTCTGTGGAATATGTTTCTCATTAGCTCATTATCCGTTATTTCACCTAGTTGGTTCTTTCGGTCAAGTAGTGCAGGTTCAGTTCCGTGACCCGTGCGGAAACCCCGGATTGCCTCGTATGTTGTTAGCTTCTAGGAAGAGTTGGATTTGGTTGGATGCAGCTTTGTCCAGGATTTTGAGCAAAAAGTGAACAGTGGTGATGGGTCTGTAGTTGTTCGGTGCAGCTGGGTCTAGGGATGGTTTCTTCAGCAAGGGGCGAACCTAGGCCTCTTTAAGACATGAGGGGACAGTGCTGGAAGTGAAAGAGGCATTAATAAATGCTGTCAGGAAAGGTGTTAGAGTGTCTGTGCAATCTTTGATGAGATTGGCCTCTCAGAAATCACCTTTACAGTTAGATGGTTTTATGCTTTTCAGGTGACTAGTACTTCTGGTTCAGACACATCTCTGAAAGTGAAGAGGGTTTTCCGAAGCGGGTCATAATGGTTGGCCGATCAAGTTTATTGAGCATAGCTGCCTGGATGCTCGAACACCATGATTCATCCTTAATGATATCATGGGTGCTAGTGCTTGACGTGGCTAGTTCTTTCAATATAGCAAATAGCTCTTTCGATTCAGATTTGGCATTGGAAACACTGATGTTATAAAAAGTGGATTTTGCTGCAGTAAAGTCTTTTTTATACTGGGTGGCAAGTTTCTTGTAGGCCAGTAGGGTGGTGTCCTGAGGGTTAGATTGCCAGTTTTTGAGTGCTAGGCGTTTGAGGGAGTGCAATTCTTTGAGTTCTGTCGTGAACCAGGAGTTAGCGTGTATTTTTCTTTTGGCTTTTTTTCAAGAGGCGCAATCGTATTGATTGCTTCTTTGATAGTCTGATTGTATAGTTCTGCTAGGGCAGTGGGATACTTGGAGAATGGGGGCTTGAAAGCAGAGGTCTGTAGGAGTGGAAGGATATTGCTTTTAGTTTGCACGCGCTTCTAGCAAGGCAGGTGGTGCTGGTGTTATAGGTGTGACTGTTTTTAAGGTGGCGGGAATGGAGAAGTGGATAAGCTGGTGTTCCGTCCATGGACAAGGGGTATTAGATCTGATGTCAACATTGCAATTATGGTCCGCTACCCAGTCTAGGGTGTGTTCTTTGGCATGAGTGGGGTTAGAAATGTGCTGTTCGAAACCCACATCCTGATGCGCTTTGGCAAGAGATTTAGCCTGTTTGTCCTTTGGGTCATTGAGGCCAAGGTTAAGGTCCCCCAGTAGAAGGGACTTAGTGGTGTTTTTCAGGTTGCTGCCTAATAGATAGAGGAGGTTATCCTGAAACACAAGTAGTGGGCCGGGCAGCCGATAGATGACATGGATGGCAATCGTGCAGTTAGGCGAGAGGAGGAGTTTCATGGTGAGGGCATCCGCATTGCCTCCTATTGGGGACTTGATCTGTCTGACTGATAGGGAATCCTTAAGTAAGAGAGCCACTCCCCCTCCTTTAGAGAGCAGTCTGTCTTGCCGGAGTAGGATGTACCCTGATGGCAGAGCTATGGAAATGGCTGGCCCTGCTGCTTCATGTAGCCAGGATTCAGTGATCGCAAGGGCATCGAGTTCTAGGTTTGAAAGCAGGTCTTGGATTTCAGAGGCTTGCGAAGGAAGCGAGCGTCATTTTAAGAGGGCAAATTGGATGGGTATGGGCGAGGAGTTGGGTTGTGACTTAGCTGGTTTAGAGGTGGCTGGTGCGAGGTGTTTTTTGCTGGTGGTACTGTTGGGACTGTGAGTGAGGCTAGTGTTGTGTGTGGGGGGGTGTAGGTCTTATGTTAATTGGCAAAATTCAGCTGGGCTTTGTGGTGGTCTATTATCAAATTCCACTAACAGTGGACCTGAGAAGTGTGGGATGTGCATTGATTTCCGTGTAATAGTTCTGCCGGGAGAGATTGTGTGCAACGTTGTGGCAGTTGGTAGGAATTATCTGGGCATGAGGCTTCGTCTGAAAACTGAAAAAGGAGGTCAGGAAGGGTGTGGGTGGAATGTCCTTCGAATTGGTTGGTATGCGGGCCATAGCTGGGTTGTTGGTGCTACTAGGCCTAGGTGAAGGACATTGAAGACGGTGCTGAAGAGTAGCTGGGGAATCTGGTATGGCGTGGTTACGCTGGACAGGTTTGGGGGAGAAGATTGTAGTAGACTTAGAGCTTTGGAGCAATGTGGGCTGTTGTGCTGGGGCTAGTTAGGCTTTATGTTTCGAGGCTATACTGGGAGTCGCAATGAAACGTGCAGCAATCAATGATAATGGTGCATAGGCAGGGTGCACATGAATTATTGTTATAACATGGGCAGGGGTGCACAACCAATTCTAGATATCACATAGGCAGGGTGCCCATCAGTTATTGTTATCACATAGGCATGGTTCACATCGATTATTGATAACACATCGGCAGGGGTGCACATCAATTATTGTTATAACATGGGCAGGGGTGCACAATCAATTCTAGATATCACATAGACAGGGTGCCCATCAGTTATTGTTATCACATAGGCAAGGGTGTGCATTAATTATTGATATCACATAGGCAGGGGTGCACATCAATTATTATCACATAGGCAGGGTGCGCATCAATTGTTATGGCATAGGCAGGGGTGCACAATCATTTCTAGGTATCACATAGGCAGAATGCACACCAGTTATTGTTATCATATAGGCAAGGGTGTGCATCAATTATTGACATCACATAGGCAGGGGTGCACATCAATTATTATCACATAGGCAGGGTGCGCATCAATTGTTATGGCATAGGCAGGGGTGCACAATAATTTCTAGGTATCACATAGGCAGAATGCACACCAGTTATTGTTATCATATAGGCAAGGGTGTGCATCAATTATTGACATCACATAGGCAGGGGTGCACATCCATCATTATTATAACATAGGTCGGGTGCACATCAATTGTTATAACGTAGGCAGGGGTGAACAGTCAATTATTGCTGTGACATGGGCAGGGGTGCACGTCCCTTTTTGCTATCACATAGTGTGAGGCTGTAGATTGGGATGAGAGTGTGGTGGAGGTGTAGCGATGAGGTTTGGGGCAGAGTCTTATAATTATGATAGACAGGAAATGGCCAGGCATAAGTATAGTGTGTATTCTAATGGTGTCAGGGCGCAGAGACAGGGGCCTAACGTCAGAAATAGAAATAAAAGTCCATTTCTTAGAGATGCGATATGTCTGCAGGGGCGATAAATAGTATGGGACTGTTCACGGGTTAGCAGCATGGCATATGGTATGGTCGCTGGGCAAGTTGATGCCAGTGAGTAGTTGTGGGCTAGTAGGGCAGCAATCGCTGACCTTGGAAAAGTAGCAGCATTTTATCATAACATATTATGAATGAGGAGATATACAGTTAATACATTTATGGAGCAGCTATGATGCACCATGACAATGGCTGCAATTCTGGCAGTGTCAGTTATTCGTATGCTTACCGCGAGGGTTGGCGATTGTGCAAATATGGCGCCGTAGTTGGGATTTTCTAGCTGTAGATATGGAAGTCCATCCAGAGGAGTTCTCTGTGATTTGGGGTGTCCATTCCGCCCAGGGTATTGTTTGATGATGTAAGCAAGCAGGTGTATAGATGTGGGATGGGTAGCATAACACACCCCACGGGCCTAGTGGCACAGACAGGCATGGAGAGGGTGGGCCTTGTGCTAGGGGGCCTTAGGCATGGGGGGGCAGCTTTCACCTTTCGGCTGCCTCCCTGACCTATACGAGCTGGGTTAAAGCGTGTTGCTGGGCAACCAGGTAAGAACAAATTACAGCGACCATGGCTGCGGCCATCTTAGGGACGCTAATGCCTCAGGCGATGCTCCATGGAGTCACGGCTCCACGTGGGGTGGGAGGCTCCGAACCAGGCTGGTAGGCCTAGCAGTAGTGGTAATAAGTGGTGGGGGAGCTTGATGTGGCTGAATGAGAAGGCATTGAGTGAATTTCCAGCTGCTCCTGCAGCACACACGAAGTTCCAGCTGCTCCTGCAGCACACGCGATTTCGGAGGGAGAAGGGAGGCTGCTCCAGCAGCTCCGGTGTGGATAGGCTCCTGCTTTTAGATCAGGTGAGTGAAGATGAGGGCACAGACAGGCTGGGCCTTGTGCTAGGGGGGCCTTACAACTTACATGCTGTGTGGTCCTCTTTATGTAAAAGTAAAGAGTAAAAGTGAAATCAGCTTTACTCTTCAGTTTTACTCTCCACTTTGAGATATATAAAACACTGCCTGCAAATAAGCTTCACAGACAGCCCTTTATAATGGATTCCAATGGAATCAGCCTGTTCATGAGTGGATATACGTGATTGCAGAATCTCTTGCTCATGGTCTGCTGGTCCCACAGAGCCTGCAGCCATGAGTGAGACATGGGGGCGGGGGGTGGGAGTTGTTGGACTGTACAAGCTGGTAGTTGGGGGAGGCCATCTGAAAGAGATGAGAAGAGGGGAACGGAGGCTCGAATGGGCTTCGTGGTGGTGATTGAAGTGTGTACACGCATTGCAAATTGGAAAAATTGTTATGAACCTGAAGCCTGCAGAGATGATCTGCGTTCCAAGGGTCCTGAAGTGGCAAGGTGCGCTGCCAGGCCATGAGAGACTCACAAGGCCACGTAACACTTCTCGCTCTCTTGTTCGAAAGAACAGAATAAAAAGCCTCTGCATGCTTATTCTGCCATCTACGCAACAAAGTGAGTACGACATCCATACATATGTATTATAGCAAATTAAAGACAACAATTTGGCAGTGAAGCTATGGCTAATATCCAAGGCCCCACTTGGTTTCCCAAAAATAAATGTAAAGATTGGAAAGGAGATTTCCTAAAGTATGTTTCAGCCGTATATGGAACAAATTATACCAATGACAGAAAAGATGTGTTACTATTCCACTGCTTGGGACATAAAGGACTGAATGTGCTTAAAAGACCATGCCTCATTACAGGTTTGAAGTTATTCTGCTAAAATACTGTCAGATTTGATTACCATTACCGCCACCTAGTCCCCTGGAGTTGCCATGTTTTACAAGTGGTGATAGGGCAGTGTATCCGTGTGCCTAAAGGATTTTCTCCTGTACTCTCCGATTAATCCTATCGATAATTATATGAATTATTAATGTACCAATACAACATTAATAGCTAAGCAACAGAGTGGTGCCCACCCCATGCCCCATTTTGTATCAGGGCAGTGTATGTATCCATTTTTGGAGTCCATAGTAATCAGTGCAGATTTTTGGCAGATTTACTGCTGGCAATAAATCTGCCGATTCTTGGAGGTAAAGTGGAGCTTTTCCCTCCAATAATAGCTGGCGGTGAGTCTGCAACTTTTCCTCCAATAATTGGCAGATCTACTGTGCGGTAATTCTGGCAGCAGTGAATCTACCAAAACCTATAATTTGACGTTGCAGGAAAAACAGTGGTTATTCTATGACCACCCAAAAAGTAGCAGCAAAAGTATTACAGCCACTTTTTTCCCCACACCACCAAACTTGAAATGAGGCACAATCTGAGTTACCAAACACTGACTCACAGAGTGCATTACCCTACTTCAAGAAAAGTCTAGTTTAATTAGATGAGCACTATACTGTTAAAGAAAAAAACAAATATGCCAGATACCACTTTGCAACTAGAGACCAGAAGAAAGGTGAATCCATTGAGCAATTTGTAACAGCTTTGAGTGGTCCAACCATCAAATTTGAATTTGGTCAGGACCATCCATGAAAAATATCAGATTTCACTGGTAACCATGGTCCATGGGAATATTTCTCATTGACAGAGTTGACTATAAATATGTTCATACGCATAACAAACTGGTTGTAGCAATTCAAGAAAAGCACACTGTTTGAGTCTAAGTGGAAGCTCATTTGTATGGAGAAGTACCCATTCTCTTGATTAGAGTATTTTGAACAGAACTCACATTCAAAAATTGCAAGACAAACACTGCAACTTTGTATCGGGGAAATATCATAACCTTGTCTTGTGGGATGACCAGACAGAGCTCAAAATAAAATTAGACTCAGGGAGGTAGGCAGGTCCTCAAAGTTAATGAACTAGTTCACCAGGAGGCACTGCCAACAGAGCAGTTAGAAGAAAAGTGCTTGCATGTATTCAAAAGGGGCTCAAATGCCTGAAGGGATTTGCTCATTTCATCAGCCTAAAAGAGGGAGTAGTTTGGTGGTGTCCCAACTAAGAGGGATATCACTATCTTTATTTGATGGAGTATGAAAGAAATTGAACACACACTAATGAGAAAGCTTTTTTGAGAGGATGGATGCTCCAGAATGGGTGCACCCAATTATAGTATCAATGAAAGGCAATGGTGACATCAGACTATGTACTGATTTGAAAGAATTGAACAAGAATGTTGTGGCTGAGAAACCTCCCCTTCCAAAGATATCAACATTATTCACAGATGACATTGAGGGGTGGTGGTGTTCTCACTGATTGACTTTATGTCAGCAGAGCACCAAGTTTGCCTACACCCACATTCCATGGATATAAAAGCATTCATAACTCTAATGGGACTCTATGTGCAAAAGGATTTCTGTTGGCCTTGTATCTGTGGCCAGTGTTTTTCAAAGAATTATGCACAGAGTGGTGGGAATGGTACAGGCAGTAAAATCATACCAAGATGATGTATTGAAATGAGGCACGACAAACAAGAACATGATCAATAGTTAATGATGGTGCTAAAGAAGCTGGTTTATCAGTTAGTCTTGACCAGGGTTGTCAAACTCCAGGCCTCGAGGGCTGGAATCCACATTGGTTTTCAGGATATACCTCATTAACATTCATTAGAACAAATGTGGATGCATTTATAATTGCATGCAAATGTATCACATGGATATTAACGGTGGATATCCTGAAAGTCTGACTTGTGCCCAGCCCCCGAGGCCTGGAGTTGGACAACCCTTGTCTAGACAAATGTAAATGCCATCAGAGGTAGGAAGGCATTTAAACCTATAACAGGAGGTTGTAAATGCCATAGCAGAGATGTGCACACCGAAGAACAAGAAAGAGGTTTCATCCTTCCTTGGACTGTTCGAATTCTACTCTATGTTTGTGAAGAATATGGCTAAAAAGACAGGTGATGTGAAAAACTACCACAAAATGAAGTGACTTTGTGTGGTCTCAGGAGGATGAGGCAGAGTTTCACAATATCAGAATTTAGATTGCCACAGACTCCATTGGGTAACCTTTCCATGAAAAAAGGAAGACTATTGCGTACACTGATGCAAGTGAAAGTGTCCTAAGGACAGTGTTAGTGCATATAAGAAAGCACTGTAGCGTTAGCTTCTATAGCAATAGAAAGGAGTGGAAACATGCTACTCTGTGGTTGAACTGTATATTTTATCAGGTTTATGGGCAATCAATAAATCCAAAGTGTACTTGTGGTGAAGGCCCTTCGTAGTGTGAACAGACAACACAATTTTCGTGGCAACTGTCAATTGTAAAGGCACAGACAGAAGAAGTGTTCAGAAGAATCCTTTGCTGGCTCACAGTTTTTCAAGGATAGGAATTTGAAGTTGAACATATGTGAGGTAGAATATCGTGCTGGATGTGCTATCAGCGAATACAACAGAACTTGTTGATGAAGATGAGGGTGATGTCAAAGATGAAGCCGGGGAAACAAATGGAGAAGAATTTTTGATGTAAGGCTGTGTTGAGGAAAGGAATTGGCTGCAATGTTTTGGTAAGAATGAAGCATATACAAGGTGGAGATAGTTCATGCGGAGGAGCTGGCTGAGATGGGAGGAAGAGCTAGCGGTTCCTTCAATGCCATAGGCAGGGCTAGCGCTAGACCCCTTACAACCATTCAGTTGCTGAGGTGTGCGTGATGCCTTTTTAATTGCTTTAGTGGATACATTTTCTAATTGGTCAGAGGTGGGGTTGGTGTTGCTTATCTCGACTAATGAAATTACTCAGTTAATGGTGTTGGTTCTTTGCAGGGAATATGTGATAAAATGCATAACAACAGACAATTGTCCACAATTTATGTTTAGTGATACAGAAGCACGTTAATCTAAATTAGGTACCTAGCATGCTGGTACCTCATTATATCACCCTCAAGTCAATGGTTGTTTAGAGAGATTCAATAGAACGTTGATGGGTCTGGTGCATCTAGAAGTGGAATCGGGAGGTGACTGGTTCAAAGGTGTGTCAACCAGAGTCAATCAGTATAAATTAGTACCATATTCTATTACCTGTTGGAGCTTATGAGAGGGCAAACGCCAACACTGAAGTTGTTTCCTCCCTCCCTGGATGCACAATGATAACATTATGAATACTGATGAAAGAGCAGTTGCAAGGAGAATTAAGGTAAACAGGTTGAGTGCAAAAGAACGTTTTGATAAGCTAAATTTAGTTAGAGAGAGATCCTACCTACCCGGAAGTGAACTTAAGCTTCTCTTGCCTAGAATAGTACGCAAGGAATCTGGGGAGTCAGTTGTTGAAGATCTAGGCTCTGCAGTAAGAAAAATGTGCAACAAGGAGAGAGTTGCAAGGTTGCAGCAAGGTAATGGGTGTAGCTGCGGTATCGGTGTGGCATGGGCATCATAGAGAGTGTGTGAGGGTGTACATGTAGCATGTGTGTAAAGAGATGGAGGTATGTTGTGTACCTGAGAGTGCAGAGAGAGGGGCCTGCGCAAGTGCATTTGACTAGATACGTTTGATGGAAGGAAGGTTGTGTTGGGAAGTGTGTGTATGTCTATCAGATGCGTGCGTGAACAGGTGTGCATGGTTGCAGGATGCCTTGATCATGGTGTGCTACTCTTGCAGAGTCTGCAGATGTGAGCAAGACATCAGTGGAACAGTTTGACCATATGAGCCAACATTATTTGCGGGAGGCCAGCTGGAAGAGCAGAGAAGGGCTGCATGGCGGTGATTAAAGTGTGTACACACTCTGAACCAAGGGGACATTGTTACAAACCTGTAGGCTACATGGAAGTCTGGTTTTGAGTGTCCTGGCCATTTAATAGTGATTGACTGTCATCATATGCTATGTAAAGTCTCACATATATAAATGTGCTGAGCTCTTTTGTCAGGTAAAGCTTATAATGCAATCTTAATTCATTATATATTTGATACAAGATTAAACACTCAAATTGCTCCATAAAAAGTGATACAAGTGCATTTTCAATATCCACTATGTGAATAGTCAGTTGAGGAACCTTTCCTCTCCCCCCTCTCTTCACACACTTGCATGTAAAGTGTCGAGAATGCAACAAAGACAACAAAATATGCCAGAAATCGGGCCTGAATGTTTTCTGGTACTTGACACCCACTCAAGGATGTCACCAATCTAACAATATAATAAAAGGCCAGATGTATGTTTGCCCCTGCATGGTTGTCCGATGCAGTAGCTTCACCTGTTGTCACCACTATAGGGAGCTGTTGCCTTAGGAATATATACAAAAATTCCAATTTGCATAGCTTTACCTGTTGTCACCGCTAGAGGGAGCTGTTGCTTTAGGATGTATAGTCATCCTACTGTGTCAATGCATACCTGTACTGTGACCCTTCTATACATGCTTCTACACTAGTATTGTTATATTTGAATTGCTATAATTAAATCTGCTTCTCTTCTTTGTCTCTTTCCTAGCCCCCATGGACTTACCTCTTCTGGAATGATCAGATTACTGTATGTGTTACAGTTCACTTGTGATCTTTAATTTTGTGTGCCCATCTCAAGCAATTCGGGCAACTCAAAGCATCTTTGTCACAGTGGGTGCCTTATGAAAATAAAAATATAAATACTTATCCCAAAAGTGGCCTCACATATTCAGGTATTACCATCATATGATCAGATATACAGCCTGTGCTCTGTTATTAATTTCCATGTACAGTCACATATGATAGTTACTACTATAATATGTTCTATATTGCTACTTATCATTTAGTGTTGACATCCTATACTAATTATATCCATACTTATTCCATGTACAGTCAACACAAACTAGCAATAACATCACATGCCGATGTACTGCAATCAAATGTAAATTACAGTCTCATATTCCTCCACATTTCCATTTTATATTAAGCACTGCCTCTCATGTCAATGCACTTCAACCACATGCAAAGGATAGACTCATTTTCCCAGGTATTGACGCGTTCAGCCTAACTTGGCTGACCACTATTATTTTATGCCATGTATACCCACTGACATATAGGTGACAGGGTCAATAGACCAGCCAGAACAGAAATCTACTTAACACAAGATTGTATTAGCCATACATTAATATGGGATGGGCAACATTAAAAGATATATGAACTGGATGTGTATGCATCAGTTATAAGTGTTAGTTTGGTTCTTCCATGGAGAATGAAGAGTTTTCAAGCCAAAGGTTCTCCCAGTTCTCAGTGACTCTAATGCCGGATCTCCACTGGTTGATCAACTAAAAAAATCAGTTTGCTTTTCTCTCAGGTTTAAAAGGGCTCCGATGCCCCTTCCGGTCATCTAGTCATGCGGGTTACCACACCCTTCTCCCTAATGTCTCCAGGCACAAGAGTGTTCTGCATCCTTCTTCCTAATATATCAGGGCTTAAGGGTTTCCCACACACTTGCTCACTGGGGTTTACAGGCGTGCCTGTCCCACTGTTGCAAATTATCTTTGGACTTGGCTGGAATGGCTGCTTAAGGCAAAGATAGCACTTATTTGAGTTGACTTCCCCTAGACTTAAAGGGGCCCCCTCTCACTGAGGCATCTAATTTTCCTAAAGAGGAGACACAGAGGAGGGTTTAAACAACTCCCTAAAGTTTTCTTTTTACCCTGGGCCTTCTTATTCCTCCTTCAAATGCTCTTTGGCCGAGTCCCCTTTTTCACCTGTCTAATTCTCACATGGCCTAACTGCCACATGTTCATTGTTCCTCCACCTTTAATACTTGCCTTTGTGTCTTCCTTTTCCATCTATCTACACATGTCTTTCCTTACACTTCTTAATGATCTTTAACCACATCCTCAAACTAACTTTGGTGCAACCTCCTGATGTTCTTTCACAATCTTCTTACTTTCTCTTATCTCTTCATTCTGTTGTTTGGCCTCCTTTGGACATTCTACAACCACCTTATTTCTTGCTCTTCCGCAACCTAATCCCTACTGTCAACAACCTTTTATTCCTGTAAGTCTTCAACAACAACCTGATAATCCCCAACCTCATCCTTACAGTCTTCACCAAATGCTCGATATTATCTGACTACTTACAGTCTTCATCTAGCTCCAAATATTAACCAACCTCCTCCTTACAGTCTTCAACCACCTCTTTATATTTAACAAACTCTGCCTACAGTCTTTAACAACCTCTGTCAAATTCCCACAATATTAGACTTAGCCCTTGGAGTTTTATAGTGCTTTGCTTCCTGCCGAGGACTAGAAATAGCTCTGTTATTTCCCTCCTTATCTCTGCCTTCTCCATCTCTCTCTGCTTTTTCTCCATCATCTCCCTTTCCAGTCTCCTCCTCTCCTTCAGATCCCATTCTATTCTTTCTTCGTGCTCCTTTTCCAACTGCTCCCTTTCTTCTCCCCTTATTCGCTCTCTATCTTCCTGCTCCAGTTTCTCTTCTCTCCTCCCGTCTCTGTCCTCACGCTCTATCCTCACCTCCCTCTCCTTCTCCCTTCTGTCCTCCTCCTCCATTGTATCTGCCCAGTCAGCTTTATTGCAAACCTTTTCCAGGCTCTCAATCACCTTAGTTGCCCCTTCTGCCTCCCCGGTGGTCTTCCCTTTGAGTTTCAAGAGTATCTGTGCTGATATCCACTTGTCTGTACTTATACCCTAAAACTCTTCCTTCTTGCAATGTCGTCCATCCTTGCTTGCTCCTGCACCATTAGCTGGCTGTCCTGAACCTTTCAGTTTGTCCTCTTTAGTGTATGGTGGTGGCTTGTATGTGGGATTGGAATACCCCTCAGCTTCTCTCAGTTCTCTAATTGGGTACATGCCCTGTTCATCGTATGTGGCGTCAGATACAATGCTCAGAGGGGGAAGGGGATGTGCAGAGGGATGATTCCCTTCCTCATTCACCTTATGTTAGTTCAGCATCCACTGACGCTTCACCGCTTCCCCCTCTCCCTCCTGAAACATGTGCCACAACTCAAATATAGCCATGCGCTTTGTCAATTTCTTCTCCTTGTAAGTGCCCTGTATGTGTGTCAAAAGTGATTTCTGCCCGTCCTTGGAGAAACGTCCACAAGGCGGCCACAGTATTACCATCAGTATTTTTGGACCACTCTATGCTGTGCTTGCATATTTGGTCTTTGTAAGGTGGAAGGGTCTTACACAAATGGTGAAGGGGAGTGACCCCCCACTGTTCCCTTGATACATGATAATACCTCTTTTGCCTGACCTCAAATCGAGGCTTTCGATAATCCGCTGTTCAGAAATGCAAGTTAGAGTACAATGATAATGCATTCCAATTTCTACGAGCCTCTTCGGATCCGCAACACACGCGCACCGCCCCTCCTTCACAATTACTGCCTTCTATGGCACACCACCACAATCCTGCGCATGTACCTTCCACGCACCGCCACTGGTTCACCTCGTCTGCCAATCCCAGGTTCTAAACACTAGCTCCTCACCGTCTCAACTCTGCATCCTATGTGGAACCCTAAGGGTGACATCACCAAGTTATAAATGTAATGCAAGGACATTGAATGTTGTGCATATCACAAATGACCTGCTACTGCCAACCCCACACAAACCCACACAGCCGTCCTCCTGCTCTCCAGAGCTGAGTATACCAATATTCTCTTGTGATCGAATTGCACCTGTTGCATCGCCTAACGTGTGAAATGTCTCTTTCCAGGAGACCTAATCAGCCAATTCACCTTCCACAATCTAGGATAGCTCCAGCTAACCCTTCAGTGCCTACTGAAATACTAGACAATACTCTGACAAGAAACAATAACAATACACAGTACTTCCCAGTACTCAACTCCCTCCCTGACACCCATAATTGCTATTGGTCTAGATCAATACTTACATTCTGTGCTGCACTGGCACTGCTCGGCTGCCAGCTCCCCCGTCAAGGTGCTCACCGCCTTACCCTGGTCTGCCTGGACTCTCGCCGATTCCAGGTGGGATCATTTCTAAGCGGCTCCCGACAACCTTTAAAACGTGTACGCATTTCCCGTTCTTCTCGAAATACACGCGAGGGTGCCACAGTCTCTCAGGCTCAGTGGCGAAGAGGTTGGCTTAGTGCCGGGCTGGCACAGGCAACCATCCTCTGCCTACCACCTTGATGAGAATGAACTCCCAGGTAGGTTTGAGGGCCACTAGGAGTTCATGGACACAGAACTTGTGAAAGGCTCAACTCCTTCCCTTCCCAAAAGGAACGCAGGCCCAGACAGAAAGCAAGTTCAAACTGCGGTTTATTACAGCCAAAACCAACAGGCCTCAATACGAGGACGGAAGAATTCCATGGACATCTTAGTGAGCTCTGGCTCGCAGGCCAGTTTTGATAGACTCTTGCACCATGAAAACGTCACAACCTTGGTCCCAAACAAGGTCAATATTTGACTGATGACCTAGGTACAAGTTTAAAACAAGCTAGGAATAGACTGTTGACTACAATCCCAGAAGGTTGATCACAGAGAACAGATTGGGGCAAGATACACAACAATGAGCAAAATCAAGGCGTATCACCAACAGATTAGTTGGTCAGGTTGAAGGTAGTATTTACACAACACTCAAGCATATTAAAACAAGGTGACACTGCAGAGAAAGCAGAGAAAGCAGAAGCATGCATGTTTGCTTCACATCTGAAAGCAAAGCAACAGGTCAGGATGATTTGTATAGGATGGCAAACCAAGTCCCTTTTTAAAATAATGTGACAGTGGCAAACCACTGTGTCATTTCACAGAACCAAATAAGAGAATTTACAACATGCTTATCGACTTTCAGCTATGGAATCACCAGGCTCAGGCCCCAGAGGAGGGCAGTGGATCTTTCAGTCAGAGAGAGCAGAAGGGGAGGTGTTAAGGGAGAAGCACATGTCCACCACAGGACGGCCAGCGGGAAGAATTCCTTACACCCTCGACCTGTGACTATTGCTGCTCATGTTGCATACTACACTAAGAAATGCCAAGGAGGCCAACATAAAAAGCCTATCCCCAGAAGTGGCTGAAATGTTGGCAACTGTTCCAAATGCCATCTGTTCAGCACACAAGAAGGAAGTGGGATGCATGCACATTGCAGAGCGAGTCCAAATTAAGGTAGCTCAGGTCAAGCGGTTGCCCGGAATTTCTCAGTATCAATGATGCCCTAAAGCAAAGACGGGTTAAACCCTAGTAATAATGATCCTTTAAAACAAGGAGCAGATAAACAGCCCATGTCACATCCCAATATTGCCCATAAATAAGCCAGAATGTAAAAAGTATAGATTGGTTCAGGACCATAGCGCAACACCCTAATACTATGATCGTTCCCGGTATTCTGGAATCCAGCTACCATGATGTATTGTATTCTCCCGACAGCTACACTTTTCACAGTGGTGGTGCTCTGTTCTGAATTCTTTTCCATATCATACACCCAGACAGCAGATATTGGTTTGCTATTATTCATAGCCAAGCTTCACACAGGGGTACACAGGAGCCCCCACTCTTTTGTGCCAACAACTGAAAAGGGATTACAGTATGTAGATGACCTCTTCTATCTACCACCTCCCATGAAGCCTGGAAATATGACACACGGGTCCTATTGGTTGTATTAGCTCTCGAGCGACTTAAACCTTCCAGGCATACAAGGCAATAATCTAAGGAATGGGTTAATCATTACAGCATGTCATACCAGAACCTGTGCAGTAGACAGACAACACAGGGATACGATTTGGGGCAGTTGCAAGAGCACTGTCAAATGGGCCAGTGTTAGAGCTGCCCAGTTACAAAATTAAATCGACACAGTACTGTCATGAAAGAAATGGATTTTCACTAGTTGTCCTCAAACAAACACAAGAGACTGAAACAGAGACCATTGGCCTATTACAGCACTTTAGAGCCAGTTGCATGTGAAATGTCCCCACGTCTTCCGTCTGTAGCAGCTCCTCTGATTGCAGTGCCGCAATGTTAATGTATAGTACTAGGATCACTATTAGAAGTAGCTGTCCCAGTTGTTGAATACAAAAGCACAACACCGGCCCCTGGCACAACTGACCAAATATGGCATATCAGTGTTGAATTCCTCAAATATCACACTGCCCAGTTGTCATTTCTATAATCCAGCTAAATTCTTACCCATTCTTTTGGACAGAGCACTACATGAATATGAACCAAAAACTGGTGTACATTTACTGGACTTATTCAACATGAAAATACAGAACTTTAATCTAATTTACATTCAGGATGGATCTTGCAT
Source organism: Ambystoma mexicanum (assembly GCF_040938575.1). Classification (NCBI taxonomy): domain Eukaryota; kingdom Metazoa; phylum Chordata; class Amphibia; order Caudata; family Ambystomatidae; genus Ambystoma; species Ambystoma mexicanum. Next base: position 255,341,291 of record NC_090936.1, read on the forward strand.
CAGAGACGGAAATGGCGGATTGGCAGTAAACTACTCGAGATACACCTTGAAACGTGTCCTTATCTTTGTTCAACACTGGAAGCAACAAGGCTGCTTAACACCCTTAGGCTCCCCAATAAAAAACACAGAGCTCGGTAGCAGTCCGGGTGAATGTCTTCACTTACCTGTCATCAAGTATGATGTTTGAAGATGCTGTTGCAAAACAGGTCGCAATTTATGGCTTGATATGTTTCAAGAACTACAATAGTTACACAAGCTCCTCCCTCCATCACACTAGAAGAACTACCATGCACTCAAGATGCTGTTCCCGGAAAATAAACGTTCTCATAGTCAAGGAGGGCTGTTGGCTGCATTCTCGTACCCTTTGGTGAGATGAGCATGTTCACCGTGGCAATTTAAATGTGCTTTTGCCCTACCTGGTACTCATTTATCGTGGTTTTGCGTACGTTGGAAACGGGCTTATGATTGCAGCACTCAACCAAGAATGGCATGACCCAGATGTTTCTGCCATTGCATAAGCCTATGGGCGAAAGTGTGCTTTTTCTACAACATAATGTGGGGGAAGTTGTCCATTCAACATCTGGAGAGCCCTTTGGCCGATTGTCAGTCTACATGCTGACTTCACTCCGCTTCAGACATGCAATATTTCCCAACACGTTAATGTCTTTGTGCATTTTTTTTCAGGCTGTATTGAGGTCTGTTTGTGCTGAAGAGTAGACACCGGCATTGGCTAAGCTGCGTATTACAGATTTTATACCAGAATGCTGTTTTCCCATAAGCAGAAATATTGACCTGGTACTCATTTTACAAGCAAAGTAGTGAAGGAACTGTGTACAGCACTACAGATAAAGCACAACGCCCTTGCCCCCACTATTCTCATCTGTTGGGGTCAGTGGTCGAAGTGTACGAAAAGAAGTAGTGGAACTATGTTCCCGGCTGGCCTGCACCCACTCCCCACAAACCCCATCACAACACCCCCTCCCACACACCCCCAAACACTTGCACCTGCTGTTTAAGGGAACGTTCAGTGCAGTGCACTTAAAGTGCAAGTTTCAACTTCTTCCTACACTTTTATTTTAAAACGAAACCATTTCTTTTTAAAATAAAAGTATAGGAGCTGTAAAAGGTAATTTAAAAAAGTACAGGAGCACCACTCCTGACCACTCCCGCTCACTTTGACCACTGGTTGGGTGGGTGAGAGGCATAACTTTGTGTTCAAGAATCGAATGGGAAAGTGCAGAGACAGTCCTCAAGTGGCCTGCGGTACTAACCCCTGTTTTCCTAGATACTTTCTAAACATACTAAACAATCCCAAGGTAAGCCCTTACATTTATGTGGCTGCCCAGTGTGCATTCCCTCATCACCACCCATGCTGCTTCAATGTTGGAAAAGAATGATATAACCTGTCAAGTATCTGCACACACGGTTCCAGGAGATGCCGCCCAAAATACCTGAAGAACTCTATTCCTCCATCCAAGCTGGTCCGTACATAGGGATAATGGAACACCAAAGAAAAAGAGCAGCCTCCCAGGTTGCGTGGCCCATAGTAATTGCTCCTGAAAGCAAACACAGCCATAACGATAATGGAAATTGCCTCCTGAATCCATATCATCCACTGTAAGATAAATGTGCCACCATTAAATGAATGGAGAAACGGGTGCTGGCCGTCAGTCTGTATGTAGGACTTTGCTACTATACATTGTTATTTAATTAACATTGATCATGGAACCAGTAACATGAGCATGAACGGCTAGTCAGAGGCATTAAAAGGGATACAGCAAAGCAACATGTTTACAATCAAAGTTGTACAAACAAGTGCCTGTTGTAGGAGATAATATATCATGGCATTACATGGTGCAACTTGTACTTTAGAGGAAGCCTGGGGCCTGGGGGTGGACATGCTTTTAGGTAGCATTTGATTGCCTGATAATGCTAAGAAGGACAGGTTGCGTACTCTTCCCGTGCTTTCCCACATTGTCAGATGAAAGCTATTCTAAAGCGTTGGCTGCAACTGAACCCCTGCCAAAGGTATCCCCTATTCATTATACTCTTATACCTCTTGTTACTACAACTGAACCAACAGCCCCAGATACATTTAGCTGAACCCAACCCCACACATGTGTCAAGCTTTCACATCAATGAAAAAACAGTCTTCCTGGGTTGTGCCTAACCTCTGCTGTGGGTGGGACATCCAGCCCCTGGCTGCAATACACAAAGGGCTCTGACAGCTACATGATTCAGAGTTGATAATAACATGACATGAGATGGATTTAGCCAATTTAAATGTCACTTCCCCATAGATAAGATGTATATCTATGATTCAGTAAAAAAAACTTTGTTAAAGGGACGTTATGGTTTCAAGTAAAACCGGATAACCCCTGAAATGCACATGTGATGGCATCAGTGATGTCATCAATGACATTTGTGATGTCATCTTTGATGTCCTGGATGTTAGTCTTAGCAATGCACAGTGGTGTCGCGAGTTATGGTTGCTTAAATTACCATAACTGGCAAATTTCAGGTTTTTTTGGCTTTACTTGGAACCATAACATCCCTATAACAACATTTTTTTACTTAATTTCATAGGTTTTTAGTAGCGCAACTTAACCATAACGTCCCTTTAACAAAGATTTTTTACTCAATTTCATAGGTTTTTAATAGCTCAACTTAACCATAACCTCCCTTTATCAAAGTTTGTTTTACTGAATATACATATACATAATGTGAATTTCATAGATGTTTACTAGGATTCCCTTACTTTATGTACATGTAACATACAATATACTGAACCCCATGGTAGTGATTTTGATGTCCGCTGACTGTGCGTATATCTGTGAACAGATGCGGACAACATCAACACTACCCAAAAACTCAGGGGGTATCTTAGATTGTTCTATCATGCCATATAAACACTGAACAAGTTCCAAAAGCAGCACATGAACACATTATATGTACTAATAAATAGGAAGTGGAACCTATATATGTAACACATCAACCGTCCATTTAAATAGCATATGTACTAAAATGGAATATACCAAAACAAAAAAGATATGCCTCCAACATAATTACCTCACAGAAACTGCACAGCAATAAGCAACAGCAGACCTACACAACAGTAACAACAAACCTTATAAGAAACTAGTAAGTAAACATCATTTTTCTTATATATTTCTAAATATTCTGTATTAGGTACACTAAAAGTAATACATTTTCTTTACACAGAAATGTCCAGTACTCTGGAATGGCTTGAAGAAAACTTTCCATGTGATGAAATGAGTGAAGACAGTGATACTAATGGTAGACACGTCTCTATATAAAGAAATTAATAATCATTACTTTATGTGTACTTAACACATTTTCTTTTTAACAGACCATACAAACAGTGAAAATAATATACCAAAAGAGACATTAGAAAATGCTCTGCAGCACATGGAACAAAAAATGGATATGCTTAAGGAAAATGTCAATCTTTTGAAACATATTGTGGAGAAGCACATAAAAAAATATATATATCATTGTCCCACATATACCTGTTCCACCTCTCCATGTCCCAGTCAACTATCCCCAAACCCTCACTACCAAGAAAAACGTCATGGTGAAACTTCCATCCCTTCATCCCCTCCCATCCATCCTCGCAAAACCCCTAATTCCCCTGTATTTGTGTCAGTTTCTGCTCCCCCCCTCTCTTTCATGAATTTTATATTTGTATATAATAAAAAAAATATTATGTGTGTTTTAATTCAGTCCTCTGTGTCTTTCTTTTTTTTATAAAGGCAGTTGGGGTGTCCGCGGACAGAATGGGTGTCCGGGATGTCCGCAATTAACCAAAATGGAGGTGTCCTAAGGACACTATACCTGTCCGTACTGTCCGCAATCTAGATGGATCTGTTCTTAGAACACACTCAGTGTCCGGGATGTCTGCAATTAACCAAAATGGAGGTGTCCTAAGGACATTATACCTGTCCGTATTGACTGCAATCAAGATGGAACTGTTCTTAGAACACAGTCAGTGTCTGGGATGTCCATAATTAGCCAAAATGGAGGTGTCCTAAGGACAATATACCTGTCCGTACTGTCCGCAATCAAGATGGAACTGTTCTTAGAACACACTCGATGTTAGGGATGTCCTCAATCAAAATGGATTTGTTCTTAGAACACATTCGATGTCCGGGATGTACGTAATTAACCAATATGGAGGTGTCCTAAGGACACAATACCTGTTTGTATTGTTTGTAATTAAAATGGGAGTCTCCGTACTGTCCGTAGAACATCTACGCACATGCGCACCACACCCATAGGTCCTATGAACATCGCGCCTGTCCGTAACTGTCTTTCACATGTGTGTCGCACTTTTAATGCGTTTGAGGACCCGGACACTGTCCGTAGAATACCCGTGTGCATGCGCACAACTGTCCCTGCACATTTGGTGTCCTGCGGAGAGCCGTCCCATTCGCGAACGTGTCCAGGACATCATCATGTGACCGCACCCACGCTGAGCGTGTGCCCTGATTTGCAGACACTGTCCGGGTCCCTGAACATTTCAAAAGTACTTTTTTGGGCAATCCAAAGTATTTTACAGTAAAAGTTCACCATTGCACATATCCCTGGTGATCTACATACTTTGTGTACATTTTTTAGCCTTTTTTTTGGTGTTTGATCTGTCTGCAGACAGTGTGGCTATCCACGGAGCGCGCACCTGCACCCCTATAAAAGGCCACACCCTAGATCATTTTCATTCTGTCTTTCTACTATTGCAGATTGACCTGCTTTTGCTGCTCTTGCTGCGATTGCTTCATCAAACCTGGTGGCATCCATGGCTGCTGCTGCTCCTGTTGGTGCTACTTCTGCCTCAACACCACCCCCACCCATTCCACCACCACCATTTCCCCAAGGGCCTACAGAGGGGAACAGGCGTGAAGATGTAGAGGAGCTGGATGAAGAGGATGAGGTAGTGGAAGTCCCTACTACCAGCACTCGCCGTGAGTCTTGGCTGTGTCGGTTGTTTACCACTCGTGGTGGAGTGCCAAAAGCACATGCGAATAAGGTTACCTGCAATCAGTGCCACATGATGCTGAGTCATGGGAGGCCTGGTTCGTACAGCTTTGGTATGACATCAATGAAGCGACACCTAAGGTCGTTCTGCGGTGGGGCTTTTCGCAAGGTTGTACCTTGTGATAAACGCAGTGGGTTGAGTTCCTCTACAGCATCCTCTGTTTCCGCTCCTGTCACGACAAGAGACTCTGCTGTGGGACAGCACATCCCTCCAGCTGCCTCACAGGCCATTCATGATGCTGTTGACCCTTACCTTTTGAGGGTCATAATATTGTGTATGTACTGTGACGCAGTACTATGCAGGGGGGAGAATCTTCGAGACTGCGGTCAAGGAGCACGAGAAGATCTGCCCACTACCTGAATAAGGCCCTACATCTTCCTCTCTCTCTCTCTCTCTCTCTCCACCTGCCCTTTCTTATCCCCGTGGTTGGTGTCCCTTCCTTACCATCCTTTCCCCTCCTTTCCTTGTGTGTCGTGTTTAAAAAACCAAAAAAAATATAAAACAAAAAGAAAAAGGCTCTTTTCAGAGCCGCCTTTCACAGTTTAAAATTAGAAGTGACAAATAAATAGTGCAGGGCCCTGTGCATTTTTTTTTTAGAAGTCCGCGGACAGTCCGCAGACATCTAACATTTTTAAGGTGCTGCCCTTTTAGAACTATAGCGCTTTTCTCTGAAAGGAAGTGGTGGCTCTGAAAAGAGCTTTTGGTGGGTTTTTTTTGTGTTTCAAAAACTTCAAATGATTAACACCCACTGCAAAATGTATTAATGTAATTCCAAAAAAGGTCGCAATGCATTTTGTATACTTCGCAGAAAAATCTGATTGCCAGCATAAGTAAAATGTTCTCCATCTCTGCGAAAAATGTATGTGCTACAAAACATAATATTTTCATTGTGAAAAGTGGACATGCCAACATCTCTTAAAAAGGCACAAACAGTCTTATTGACATTATGCCTCGCTTTCTCCAATTGTGGACCAAATGAAGAAGAACGCAGCCACATTTTTCGCTGCGCAATACAGGAAAAAATTACTTGGGAATTTGGAAACATGTCAATGACCTTCCCAAGTCCATCTTTCTTTGCAAATTGCAAAGAAATTCCAGACACATGTCCTAAACTGTTCCCTCCACAATGAATTATAATTATGTCTGGATGATGATGTGTCTCCAAAGTAGCAAAGAGAGAGGTACCAAGTACAGCCACTTGATTCCACGCACTCCATGCCAGTGCACTTCCACATGAGGGAATCCAAGATGTGCAGCTACTCCACAGTGTTCTGCATGCACCTCCAACCAATGTATCCATGAGCCTCTCAAAATCCAAATTATCTGTTTTCGGAAACACACAGCCATAGCTATCTGTTCTTCTCTCAGGAAAAAGACTTTCTGACAAACTCTCTCCTTACATAACACACCCAGTAAACTTTATTCACCAATCCCTTGCTCTACTCATTGTCATTTGCATGCCTCTCCACCCCAAAATCCCTGTATGTAATACACGTTGTCTGTGGACAACCGCCATGTCCGCGGACATATCGAAAATCTGATCGTGATGAATTTAAATTTAAATAATGTACCACATTTCCCCTTTGAGGTTGGCTCTGAAAAGAGCTTTTTTTTTGTTTTTTTGAAGATGCTTGACAGACACCTGTTATTTTGTATTTTTATTTCTTCCTTTACTCCTAAAATCTTCACATAAGCTTCGCCAAAGCAACACTTACATTCCAAAACAGCATGGCATTTCCCATAAAAGATAAAGAAATGCCACCTTCTTTAAAATAAACAGCATTACTGGAATCAATATTCTCATTATTACAGAAGAACATACCAGCTCTAAGCATGAAAGCAAACATGCCTCGGTTGAATGCACACCTAGCAATGTTTTGTTGAGGACAAAAAACAGAACTATTGTCCCATATTGCCCTAGGTACTAAACCAGAAAAAATAACTATGGCATTCTGAAGGACGTTCATTACTGCTTGAACCAAGTGTTCCAAATCTGCCAACAAAGTAGGGGCACTGAAATAACCCAAATGCAAAGCACCACAGTGCAAGACTACCACATGGGGACTGTTCATCCTACCCATATCTTCACAAACAACAATTCCCTGTACATTGCAATCAGGCACAGTGTTCCACACCACCTCCACTCCTTTCACATCAACATTTTTTGCCACATTGCTGCATTGAGCATACTGCTGTAAACCATGCACAAATAAATCTCCAACCACCAACACCTTGACTTTCTCCACCTCTGCCATCTTCACTACACACAGCCTCTTTCAACACAAATCCACAACCTCAACACGTGATTGGCCTACAGTCCCCTATCCATGCTGGATTTGCTGGAAAGCCCCGCATGTAGCACACCCTGTCCGCGGACAGCCGCAGTGTCCGTGGCGCGTGTATTTCTTAGACAGCCCTTCTACCATTTCCACTTCATTCTCTGTGCCATTCCCTCATTGGATACAGCTAAGCAGTCACACTGCCATCCACCAATCACATCTAAGACCTCTACATCTAACTTCATCATCATAGTACAGCACTTCAAATGTACCGTTCATCACTCTGAGTACAAGTCTTATATCATTGGAAAGCACCTACTACAAAAACTACTGTACAAGTCTCCAAGATGTCTACTTGCAGATGCATGCATATCCACATTCATGAATACAAACTACAGGTATGCATATTTTGTGCACAGTACATGTACAACTCTTATAAATGCATATAAACAGAATAACTGACACTTAACCTGTATAACCTATACAATGAACTTACTGTCATTTTTCCATCTGCTATAATCAACTGTCACTTCCAAACCTGTCTTTTATCTAAATTCTTTTTTTACACACACAGCTATCTAATAAAGTATAATTTAGTATTAAAAGATGGGAGAAATAACAGTATAATTGTAGAAAAACTCTTAGTAGTGTATTATAAAATTACACACAGCCAGGATAAGTTCATGCATCTTTATACAATCACACAGATAGACACTATCATTAAAAAGCTCCTAGCTGAAAAAACATCACTGCCTGTATATCACATCCTTATGCTTTATTACCCACACCTTCACAAATGCATACATTCCATGCTTTTCTATACAGTTTCTGTCATTTACCCTATAAAAATAGCAAAATAGGTATATGATTATTTCTTCTATCTCCTAACATCCAATAACACAGCCTTAAGAAACCAAGTGAGTTTCATATGCTTAGTATTATACTCATTTGCAAAGCATGTTGAATTAGCAAATTGTAAGTAAAATATAAAGGCTGCACATAGTCAAAGGAATTTGCATGCACACACTATGTTCAGTTATCAAACAACAATACTAGTACAAAAACAGAAAACTCAACGTCTAAATTAACAACAGTGCTATAAACACACAAAATTACTAACTTCTTTCTTTTACAATTGCAGTGAAGACCACTCTCCTGAAAAGCAGCAGCATCTGAAGTACACACAACAACTCAGAAGAAACCTGCTCATTCCAAACTAAAAAACTAAGTACAATATTACCATAATTTTCTAACTGTTACTCAAACACACTCTGGGGTTGATTCATGGAATTTGTGTTCGGAAAAAAGGAGATTGGTGTGCCATTCTGCCTACAAATCCCCATTTGTTAAACAGGGATTTGCAGGCAGAATGGCACACAAATCCCCGTTTTTTGGCGCACACATTCCATAAATCAGCCCCTAGATTGAAAGTTTTGCAGAACAAACAACTGTTTTAATTCTATACCATTAGATTTAATATTAGTGCTTCTACTCACCACTAGCTTACTTTGTACTGTCATCTGAACCCCAGTATAGTAACACACAAATACAAAAATAGCCTTCCCAACTGGTTGTAGCTGCCCATTGCACAATCACACACCTACACATACATAATTACATCATACTCAGACACTCATGCACACAGCACACATACAGTGCAGAACAGCCCAACCCATACCTTCTTTTTTTTCCAACAGACCCCAAAGAATGCCTACCAAAAAGCAAGTCCGTAGAAAGCAACGCAGTAGTAGAACAAATGAAAATGAAAAGTGTCTGAAATAAGCATCCATCTCTAGCAGAATTTGTACAAAAAGTTCAAACAAATGATCTTGTAGAGTCATCAAGGAAAACAAAACAAGCTTCCAGTACAAACACTTTGCCTCCTCTTTCAAAATGTAAAACGAAACAGAAAGTGATTAACAAGAATTCAGCTACCGCTACTGCTAACACTGCTCCTATAAATCTTAATGAAGTGGCAAGTAACCATACCAAAAAAATAATTTTACAAAAAATGTTCCACCACAGAGTCCTTCAGAATCTTAAAAAAAACAGGAGAGAAATCATGCACAAGCCTTAAAACCTACCATAGAAAATTAATCCTAGAAGCTCTCATAATCAGTGCAATCCTTCTCAAAAGGAAGTTATTTATTTTAGTGATAAACAGAATAAAACCACTAAAAAAACTAACTACTAAACTACAAAAAAAGACTTCTCAATAAACGGAATGTCAACAAAAATAACTTCTTAAATATCTGTGGAGGTGAATGGAGTCACACCACGAGCACAGAACCATATTTCAATGAAGAAGCATACAAACATAAGCAAACAAACACAATAGCCATACATGGCAGTAGACAAGGTTATGAAAAACGTAATAATACCACAATGGAACAAGAAATGCTGCTTACAAAAATATCCCCAGACAATTCAGTATCACCTCTCCATCCAACTGAACCAAAACGTTCAGTGTACAAATAGACGTGCACGTCAATGTGTAACATTGACAAAAAAATCTTTCAAATCTTTACGCCAGTTCCTCAATCAGTATGTGAAAGGCAAAGACAAATTCAAAATGAAACTACTACAAAATATGAATACCTGTCCAGTGCGCAAATTCACAGGACTACAAGGGCATTCATTAGATTGTATTTCAGGACCTAATTGCAAAAGCACATTCCATCATATCAAAATGATATCATCACATCATTCAACTATAGGAAATCTATTCCATAAACTGTTCTATGCTAAAAGTCCAGCTTTAGCTTTAAACAATGGAAATAACAATCTTCTACATGGTACAGCTAAAGACCTACTCGAAGAAATAGATCATATCCAGAGAAAATATTTTGGAAGTGAAGCCACTTACAAAATGCAATAGCTTTATAACAGACTAGCAACAATTCTACAAATGGCAACCTTCTACTAAACACATGCAAAAAAGAGATACTAACATTTAGAAGTACATCCGCTGAAGTACCAAACCATGTGTTTATGTGTTGCTGCAGAACTTTTTATAAAAGTAGCACAAAAACGGTAGACATAACATACAAAATAGATGACAATGAAGATTCCAAATGGTTTGAATTAGCTCTCTACCTTATAGCAAAAATCAAATGCGAAATAAATGACCCCTTAATACTTTGCAGTTACTGCACTGCAAAACATGACAACAACCAAATTCTTCACGTGCTGTCACAAATAACATGGAATTATTCCCACTACCAAAACCCTTGCAACAACTCAATATAAATGAGAGCATCATAATTCAAACAGTGCATCCATTTCAAGCAATAATACGCCTTCAACCAAAAACAGCAAAATTACCTCCCTCTGAATTAGTGAAAGGCATTTGTGGCAAAGTAGTTTATTTACCATTAGATCTGAAAAAAAATGTACACACTCTCAGAGTGCAATGTCCAATAGTTCAATCTTTAATTGTCTTAGTAAATGGTGTACCTACAAAAGACAAAAGAAATTAGCAACAACTCATAGACTTACATAAAGTTAGACAAGCCTTGCAATATCTAAAAGACAATAATGAATACTACAAAGAAATTAATATTGAAGAAAACCTGAGGGAAACCACCGAAATAATTCAAGAGTCACCAGAAACTGTTCAATTTCATCTTCTAGATCCAGCTACAGTATCCAATATTTTAGACCATTATACAATTCATCCATCATTACACTCTAAAGACACCATAGATGATGCACTAGAAACATACTAAATGCGACAGACTAAAGGAACTCCAATCAGCATATGGGAAAAAAGTATAGAAGCTCGTGCTTTTCCTCTACTCTTTCCTACTGGGAAAGGAGGAAGGTCGATGATAGACCAAATCAGATAACAGCATCAGAATACCGCTCATTATGAATGTATTCTGAAGATCCCAGATTTAGACAAAATGTGGAATACATATTCCACCTACTCTTTGAAAGTGAACTAGCAACTCTATGATACGGAGTTGCACACACATTCAAATCAGGTACCCATTTTCAAAATATGTCAGCTACGCAATTACTACAAAAAGTGCAAGAAAAAGATGAGGTTCTACAATCAAGCACTACAAATCTGTTAGAAAACATGCGTGGTACTAAAGAATACTGGTTCCGACATCACAGAGATGTACGTTGTATGATAAAAAACCTTGGCACACCCACTTGGTTTGTTACATTAAGTTGTGCAGAATATGCATGGGAAGATTTGCATGATTTCCTACGCATGTGAAACAAAAACAAAACAAACATAGATATACTAAAACCTGGAAAACTTATCTAGATCCTGTTAATGTTTCAAGATATTTCCATCATCGCTTCATTGCTATGCTACACTTTATTTGTAATAAAACTGTACCTCCCCTCAGAGAAGTGCAACATTTCTTTTGGAGAAACGAATACCAAGCCAGAGCAGCACCACGTATCCACATGCTTTTATGGATTAAAGATGCTCCTAAATTTGGTGAAAACAGTGATGCCACTGTTTTACAGTTTATCGAAAAATATGTCACTTGTGAAATTCCTTCACAAACAACAAATAGTGATCTTCATGCACAAATGTTACAATTTCAAAGGCACACATATGGGAAATATTGTCGTCGCAAATACAAAAACAAAGGGAAATACTACACCAAATGCTGCTTTGGTTTCCCTAAACCAGTTACAGCAACAGATCAAGTAAATACTTCATGTCTTCAGTTATACATAGTGTTAAAGGTAAATCACCTAAGAACACATAATACATAAAAAGAAAAGAAGAAGAACAATATATCAATGATTACATTGCAATCATTGCCCTCTTATGGAATGCAAACATAAATGTGCATTACATTGCATACAATTCCACTGCAGTTGCACGATATGTTACAGCCTACTTAACGAAATCAGAAAAAACAGAGCTTCAAGACCTCTGGGATGACCTATCATCGGACAAAACACTGTCTCTGAAATTGTACAGTTTAGGCATAAAAATGCTCTCTCATAGAGAATGTGGCTGCTATGAAGCTGCAGACCATTAAACCGGTACTGCTTTGTATGGAAAATCTGAAAACATAGTATGGCTAAGTCTTGGTCCTGCTAAATCTAGAAAAAGAGTTCTCAAATCATATGAGGACATAATAACAATAGCCAAAAATGATCCCAACAGCTAAGACATTTTGGAAAACAATTTATTAGACACATACTACCCAAACAGGAGTACCACTTTGGAAACCATGTTTCTATACCACACAGCCCAAAACTTCACATACAAAAATAATATAAAACCAGATGAAAACAAAGGTAGATACAGAGTGACAAATTGTGAAGGCAGCGTAGAGAAACTTACCAAACCAAGCTTAATTAATCATACAAAATTGTCATTAAACACTCCTCAACATAAAAAACTACATTACATGTCCCTGCTACAACTTTCTAAACCATGGAGAAAAGAAGAAGAGTTACTAGATATCTATGACTCCTATGAAGATGCTTTCAAATCAAATGAAAGCACTATAACAGATGTAAACTTTACACAGTACAAAACAATGTTGCACAATGAGCAGCAACACAAAGAAGACCTCCAGGCCCAACTAGATAAGGACACTCCTCCCGACAGTAGTCAACCTTCTGTAACAGGAAGCCAAAAACCACTGGGACAGCCACTAATAGCAAATGAGTCAGAATTAGCTATGACAGAAGTAGAACACTCCATGTGTCACTATGAAGAAGATACAGAAGACTTAAATGTACTGAAATCAAAACTGAACAATGAGCAGCGTAGCATTTTCCAAGAAGCACCAAAGAAATTGCACATGATGTACAATATGAAAATAAAGAATGTACCTGCCAACATTACAAACCTATACAACTATATGTCAGTGGTCAAGCTGGTTCAGGAAAAAACATTCTTAATCAAAATTATCAGCAAGTTCCTTCAACAATTGACAAACTGTCAGCTGTTGTAACTGCCCCACAGGTATAGCTGCCCACAACATAGGCGGTGTCACTTTACACCAGTGGTCTTCAAACTTTTTTGGGTGGGCCCCCCTGAACAAAATTTGGGCAGGTCGGGACCCCCCAGAAATGCCAAATGGACAGTATGTATTACACGCCATCACCTGCTCACATCACAGTCACTGGGCTCCCTCATCCCACTCCTACCCAGTCCCTGGTCTCTCCCCACCCCATCACACACCCTGGGCTCTCCCCACCCTGCTCCCACCACTATCCCATGGTTCCCACCCACTGTGCTCCCACCATAGTCCCTGGGTTCCCCCCATCCCGTTCCCAACACAGTCTGAGGGTCAGTGGTGTATGGTGATTTTTTAAGTGGAGGGGCATTACTATTTCCCCCAAAATTATGAATTATTTTTAAATAATGGGTTAAAATGTTGCATTGTAGAGCATACTTTTAACAAAAAAATGGGTAAATAGCCAAACAGTTTGCAATTGGTGCTGGGGGGCCCAGGGGGCAGGCATGACATTTTTTACTGGACCCCACTGCGTCTAACACAATCAACATGATTATGTGTGCATGCAAGGCACTGCACATTCATACAGCAATCACTCTATAATTCATACGCTCATCCATCACCATACACTCACTCATAACATAAGCATACACGCATCCATACACATGTTTAAATAAAAACAATGAACATAAACGTACCTTCTGCATTGGCCTGCGTGTGGGTGCTCCAGGCTGCTCTATCCGTATATGCGCAGGAGCTCCCCCTTGGACATACAGACATGCAGTGCCCCAGCCAGCATTTCCAATGAGCTATGCAATGCTGGCGAAGCAAAATGCCTCAAAACTTGCATGGCTCAGTAAGCATGTGCGGCTGGGGAACTAAACTGAACTGTCAAAGGGAAACAGTGTTTCCCTTTGACAGTTCAGCCAGCCCAGGAGCACTCAATCAGCTGGAAAAAGCAGCTGAGGGAGTGCTCACTGTTTCACTGGGCTGGCTCCTTAGATCCTCCATAATGGGTGAGGGGCTACTGGGTGGGTGCCCCCTCGCCATTATGGATGAGCCGCCAGGCTCGAACTGGCCTCTAGGGCAATGCCTGTACCAAAAATGTAAAATGCTAGTGTGGGCTAGTCAAAATGGGGCACCATTTTGGCCAATGTGGACCAGTTTGATGAGTTACTTAACTATACAGTTAGTAATTTTGACCATTGTTGCGGAATATATCACAATTTACTTACATTTTAACACAAAGCACCCCCTTGGGTACTATTGAAATAGTGGGCCTTATTACAAACCTGGCGGTAGCTGTGCCGATAACACCAGCACGGCTGCCACCGGAGTTGCATCCAGGCCCCATATGGCTCAATGGGAATGGGGAGCTCGGATGCACCGGCACCGTTAATAACGGTGCCGGTGCATCCGATAATCTGTGCTCGCGGGTGCCGTACGGCATGCCAAGTCAGACCTGTCAGGCTGTCAGGCACCCGCAAGCCCAACTCGTACTATGGCGGTACGGTAGCAACGGTGCCGGTAGCTTACCGGCACTGTTGTTACCGTACCGCCATAGTTGTAATGAGGCCCAGTCTGTGACTAAAGGAATGAATATCCATTTACAACTGTGGGCGACTTTTTCATTGTTGCCTGAGACATTTTCATGCTTCAGCCCGACCATGTGAGCCACCCCTGCCCATTTCTTCCAATCTAAAAAAAATATATATTTTTTATATTTCATGCTCAGGGAACCCAGGGATCCACCGGTGGACCCATGGGGGGTCGCGCCCCACAGTTTGAATACCACTGCTTTACACTGATTACTACTCCTTCCAGTAGAACACCAAAACAAATTAGAATATTACAAACTTTCTACAGAAGCTGCAATGGAACTATGCAGAGTTTTGAAACAAATGAAAATGCTACTAATAGATGAAGTGAGTATGGTCTCCAACCTAATGTTGGCTTTGATTCACCTAAGATTACAAGAAGTACTCAAAACAAACTACGAAGAGCTCTTTGGAGGAAAACACATTATCGTTTTCAGAGATCTTCAATTGACACCAGTGAAAGGTGCACCTAATTTTAAAACCTTACGACACAAACTCTGCCGTAAATCTATTGGCAGCATAGGAAATATCAACATTTGGCAACATTTCCAAGACAGAGAATTAA
Source organism: Ambystoma mexicanum (assembly GCF_040938575.1). NCBI lineage: Eukaryota > Metazoa > Chordata > Amphibia > Caudata > Ambystomatidae > Ambystoma > Ambystoma mexicanum. Next base: position 255,356,734 of record NC_090936.1, read on the forward strand.
CAGTCAACATGTGCCAGTCTGCAACCGCACATACGCCAACGTTTTAAAAAGTATTAGAGTTGGTGAACTATCTCAAGAAGCACAATCAATATTAAAAACCTGGCACATCCATGCAGTCTATGGCCATAACTCATGTGATACTGATGTCATGGAAAAATTATAACACAAAAATGTCAATTGTATGTCCTTGATGCCAACTCTTGCAAGCTGTTCAAAATTCAATGAAACAATGTTGAAAAAAGAAATGCAACCAATAATTGAAATTTGCTCCGCAGACATAGTAGACGTACATGGTGTGACACTACCCATGTGTCAACAAGCCACAACAAGATTAAATACCTTAAAAACTCTATCTCCAACACAGCTGGTTTGGAGAAAATATTAAAATGATCTTTAAACTGTAGAGTAATGCTTAAACGTAACCTTGACGTGGAGCAAGGACTAGTTAATGGAGCACTTGGTACAGTTGTTTGCTTTCAAACATTCCCACATGACAGCAACATTCAGTTTGTTAATATTCTCTTTGACAAACTATCAGAAGTTAGGAAAGGACGCTCAACACCCCGATTCCTTCTTTCCAAAGACATGTATGTACGCACTGAACAATTTTCTCTAACTCTACCATACGCAGTCACCATTCACAAATCACAATGTTTACCCTAGATAAAGCATTGATAGATATCGGGAACACAGTCTTTAAAGAAGGCATGAGCTACGTAGCACTATCACACTTACGTACACTTGACGGCCTATCACTAATCAACTTTGATGCAAGTAAAGTAAATGCTGATATTCCTTGCATTTTAGAATACAATAGACTATGTTCACTGTACACCCACATCTAAAAACCTATCCTGTTCCACAAAAAGGAAAACTTTGTAAAAGAAAACTACTTCAAACAGAAATGCAACAGGATCTCACTGCAAATCCTCCAAAGAGAGTAAAAGAAGATAAGACTTCATCAATTACTACAACCAAAGAAGAATCTACTACTCAAAGTAACTTAGGTACTTCTTCAAAGAAGCAATACACACTCCGAAGAAATGACTTGGACACAGAACTATCAGGTCCATTCAAATGTTCAAATATAACTGGTGTAAATTTCTACGCAAATGTAGCAATAAATATTCTATTCCAATTGCCACCAATTATTAACAACATTTACTTACACAATACAGACCAATTGTGTTTGCAAATGTTAGTCCTTCATAGAAATGCAAACAACAATCCTGACAATACATACAGTGTTCATGGAATAAGACAAGAATTGGACTACTGTGCTGGAAGGGTGAAATTCACTATAAACTCACAAGAAGATCCACAAGAATTTCTAATGTACTTACTACAAGTACTGGAAAACAAAAACATACCTATACATGAAATCTTCCAGATTTCATACATGTGGAAACATAAATGCACTCTCTGCAACCATGTGACACAGGAACAAATCCCTAATGAACGCTTTGTGTATCTATTAATACCTAACTGTGAATCTATTCCATTTCAGCAACTTGTACAAAATGCAAACCATGGCAGATTATGTACTACCGGCAATTCAGATAATCGCTCCACCTTACAAATACAAACACATAGTAAATACGTAATACTAATGCTTTTACGTTAAAATGCAGATGGTACCAAAAACAACTGCAAGCTGACTGGATTCACACATGTTCAAGTATCACTTGGTAAGAAAACCTTCACAACAATAGGTATAATCAACCACAACCAATGCAGGTCAATACACCGCATTTATAAAGAAGAATTGTGGATGGAGATTACCAGCAAATCTTATAAACGCTTATTTAATATTCTTAAAGCCAAGACGTAATAACTAATCTGGCATAAACATTAATTAAACTTCAATTAGAAAACTATAAACAGTTAGAATACGCCAACAGGTCTCTAACTGCCCAAGATTATGCAACAACGAAACAAATAAATCAATACCACTAAAATATAAGAAGAAATAAACAGTTAGAATACGCCAACAGGTATCTAACTACCCCAAAAATCTGCAACAACCCATGAGTAACTTGAAAATATAAATACAAAACTATAACCAGTTAGAATACACCAACAGGTATCTAACTGCCCCAAAAAATCTGCAACATGCCAACAGATAGAACATTAGCCAGAAACAACAAATAAACACTGAAAACAAAGAAAGAAATATATTGTACCATAACAAAAACGTTTTTTTTGTAATCCAGCATGGATTTTTTTTTTCCACAGACCCGATGATTTATTAAACAAACACAGAAACTGAGCAAATTGCACAGTACACTGGTTTGTAAACTACTAAATATGAGGATTGAAATAATGCAGAAATGTGTATTATGCAATGCAATAACTCATTATGAACTACCTACACTAACATGATCTTTTCTTTTATCACAGAAATTGAAAAATAATATCTGCTCCAGTTACCCAAGTCATGAAAAAAATATATGCAATCACAAAAAATCAAACAGTAACTACATGTGAATTAAAATCACAAATACTGCTCCATAACACAAACATTGAAGCAAACATCTAACAATACACCACAATCCAAAATGTTTACGTCCAAGACTCTAGGCCCTGGCCACAACCACCGCAGCATAAAACACCCATAGAATCAAACATTGTAACTGTGCTATATGGGCTACTTATACAGGATATTAATTACAATCAATGCTGTACCAACAACCCAAAACCAATATCATACTAAAGTAAAATAGCCAGAAGTGCATTTTTTATGTCCGCGGACAGCCACGGTAACCGCGGACATGACAAACACATCAGGGGCACCTGCCACCTAAACAAATACAGCATTTTACCCATATCTTACTCCCCCACCCTCCCCAAGCACTCTTACACACCAATACCCTTCCCAAAGTTGTATTTTTTCCCCGTTCGTCGCCGCGCTGCCCGTGGATCAAAGATGGAGGACACATCAAAACAATACGACGCACCTCACACTTCAACCCAACCAATCAGCGAACACGTCATATGTCCGCGGACATGACGCAAGCTGATTAGCCAAGCGGTGTCCTGTCTGCGGAGCGAACAGGGAAATGTGTCCGCGGAGAGGACATAGATATCACTAATTTTTTTAGACCTACTTTTTGGTTGTTTTAAAAAAAACTACTGGACGGATTTACACCAAATTTGAAAAAGCATGCCTTCGGGACCAAGCCGCTGCTCCTGCCGCAAAGTTGGCACAAATCTGTCCAGCGGTTTGAGCTATAAGCATGAGCAAAGTTTTTTCCCCATTCAATCTATGGGAAACAAATACATTTTTAGACCCCCCTTATAACTTTGCCCCCCCTACACCAAACGTCACTAAACTTTGCAAGAGTGGGCCATATACTTTTTTTTTGCAAAGTTTGGTGATGATTCGTCCAGGGTGAGCGAAGTTATAAGCCACATTAGCAACTTAACCATAACTACACGGCCACTACCGTCGGCCGTGTAATATAGATATAGATGTATATTTATTTTTAACCAATTCTGCCTCCAATGTCATGGAGACAGACAGTTAATATTGGAAACCTGCTTGTTTACATTAAAAAAGGATTCACATATTCATTCTAAAAAATGCCAATGTGGAATTTAGAATAACCATGGTTTTATCCATGATAACAAGAGCAGGGAATGAAGCCACCTTCCTGATAAGGACCTGGATGTACTTTCAGATAAGTAGACATTTATAGTAGGTTTACCGACTGTGAAAGGGACAGGGATGTGACCCTGTCATGAGGCAGAAGTAAGAGGGAACCCAGTCCATAGCGCCTAAATATATGCAGGGAAATTGGTATCTAACAGTCTCTATTGTTCCTTGGTCTCTTTTTCTTCTTTTGCAGAACACACACGGACCTATGAACACCTATCCCCTCTGAAATCTGACAGTAATCCTGAAGCCAGGGCAAAGCAGCGGGAAACCAGAACCTCCATAAACAGATGGACCCAATGGAGAATGGGGAGTAATGTTTAGCACCCAAACCATGATCTGGCGCTAATACCTCCGTACGGGTGGGCCCACTCGGGAGACCGCCCAAGTCGCGATGAGGCCCTGTGTATTGAATCTACCCTATATGCCAGCAACCTTATATTCTTTTCATCCATGTGGATATTCCCTTCATTTTAGATGCTTTCATTTCCGGTTAAGACTCACGGAATGGATATATGATTCATAACTGCTGTGGAATTAACACATTTGTGAAATCCATTATGTCGACTTATAATTGCCTTAATTATTGTGAAACAACTTTTTGTTAAGAGATGCCATGACATGGAGTCACGATCATCAATGAGCTATAAGCATAAGTATTTCAAGGTGTATTGTTATTTGCAAATATGCAACGCATGTTTTGCATATTCTAAGGGCCCAATTCACAGAAGCGGTGTATAATGGCAAAACCCCATTGGAAAATGCTCTGTGACTAAGGGCCTAACAGCCTCATCACGAGTTGGGCAGTATCCCGACTGGGATACTGCCTAATTGCATTTCCATTACCGCCCAACCCTCTGACGTATTACCGCCCAATCCCGGGTTGGGCAGTAACTGTAATTCCGTTGGACCAATGGGGAATTTTCAGCACATTTACCTCTCGTGCTATTACCGTGCGGATATTGCACTGAAAATCATCGGCATTTTTGCAGCATATTTACCCCCAGCTTAGAGATGGAGGTATATATTGCCACCTGAGATTGGGCAGACCCTTAGATGCAGCGTTAATAGCGTTACCGCTGCAAAGGGTTACCGCCCAACCCATGATGAGATTCTAGGTCTTTATTATCACTTTTAGGAGTGTGCTGTTGATGTTCAAGTCTTTTATTGATTTGGTTTTTATTGAAAATGTTGTTGGTTAGATAAATGAAACAAATAAACTAGGCTGTACAATGTGCATTGTTAGTGTGATTGATAAGTGGGGTGGACGTTCGCTGGAGACAAAGCGGATTGCCTATAAGACTGTAACTATCCCTGGGATTCTCTATGCTTTGGAGATTTTCCCTAGGAGGGCAATCAGTGGGTTGCCTAAATTGGAGGGGAAAATCCTGAGATCACTGTTGGGCCTACCGGACTCAACACCATTTGAGCTGGTAAGAATGGAATTGGGCCTTCAGTTTCTTATGTCTTGCTGGGTTGTTGATGCTTGTAAACTGTGGGTTCCTATAAAGTTTGGTGAAGAAGGCATGCCTCCCTACTACATGTGAGTGTGATACATGCAGAAAGATACTCTTGGAGTGTCCGGTTTAGAGAATTGGAGAGCATGGTCCTTGTTCACTGTCAAGCCATAGCTTTAACATGCTCCTGTGAACAAGAAGTTCCTGTTTTTTGGGGGTAAATTGATGCTGGGAGCCAGAATTATCACAGGTCATTGAACATTGCACATTTAAAAGGAAGGAGCAAATATGCACAGTTTGCTCACGGGGGGGGGTGGGGGGGGGGGTTCTCTCATGACCTCAGGCAGTACTTGATTAAGTGGCGCTTTCCGGCATTGATATGATTTGTTCTATCAATGATCCTGGAAATCTTGCCAGTCATTAGAGTTCGGGGAGCCTGGTTGGGTATTCCATTTAAAGAACGTTTCTGTCGACTGTGTGGCTCACATATTGAAACAGTTAGACACATTTTAACATCTTGTTCTAATCTGAGTCAGTACTACATCAAGGCGTAGGCAAACTTTAGACTCTAAGAAAACGACCAATTCTGGAGCCTACTTTTTCCGGCAGAGTCGTATGTGGTCACCTCTGCTGCTTATCACCTTTGGCTAAGGGTAAACCTCATGCTGGAGGAAAATAAGGTGTCTGTTGGCTCGAACTAGCTGTAATAAGGGAACTATCTGAAGTGAATTATGCTTGTGCTGATGAAATCAATGGTTGAAATAATTTGCAATGTTTAGTATTTTACATATGTTCTTCTTTGTTTTATTTTCTGTGAATTAGTTCTTGTTGTCTTTTATTATTTTCATTTTCTAAGGGTCCTTTTATCTTATTTTAAATTGTATAGTAAATTGTTAGTTTATTTGTATTTTTTTAGAACGCAACGCAATGAAAACCTAACAGCCACAAATGTAAGCTGGTATATGGGTCCCTATTCCAAAAGATATACACTTTTTTAAATATGGCCCTAAGAGTCAGTGTGTGCTTTTACTACTATCCGTTTGAACCGAAGAAGAGCTGAACAAATCTATAATTCTATTTTGCAAGTATTTGTCAGTATGAGTTTTTCAGCATCGTCTACCACAGGAATAACAGAACAAACTCAACTCAAATATTGAGATGGTGTAACATCTCATTGGAGATGTTCTTGCATTGATAAAAATGGGTTGTATGAAATAATTTGCACCTGACAAAGATATGAGCAGATCTGCACAGCAAGGAGGGTATGTGCGTTAAATTATTTCGACACACATCCAAGTGTGCTGGAAGGCATAAGGGACAAAGGAAGAGAGAGCTCAGAAGCTTGATTTTCATTCTAAATCTTTGATGCGTTTCAATGCAATCCAGTATCTCGGAGCGCAGCATTGCCTTCACAGCACCTGAAAGACAAAACATCCCTGGATGTTTGGCTTTTGTACAGAACCAAAAAAACATAAGTTTTTTGTGATGGATTTTTTACTCTTTGTTCAACTTTTCCTCCAATCACTTCATTTCTACAAGCCCCATCTTTGAACATGCCCGTTCTTTTTCAAAGATATAGTTACTCAGAATGAATGAATGCATTTATTTAAAAGCCCGGGAAGTTTGAGGAATCAGAGGGATCACTTCATTATTCCAATTTCCTTTTTAACGTGTTGCATTTGTGCTAAGTGAGTGGGAAAGGTATGCTGCTCTGCCCCCTGTACAGGTGGAAACAGCAATCATATGCAAAGATGTGGTATATCTCTCTCCCTTTTCTGCAATCGATTCGAGCATCACAATAGTCGCAGCTTCCTCCTTAAAGATACATATAATGGGCGTTGTACAATTATCCAGTGGATTCATGTAATCATATTCAGGCGCATACAATAAAAAAAAAGTGCCCGGATATAAATATAAACAAAATATGTGAGAGGTTGGCTCAAGGTCATAATGAAATCACAAACCTGCAATAATGAACTGGCAATGTTATCATACATTCATTAACTCATTCATTCAGCATACACACATGAAATAAATATTTGTCTCTCTTGCACCCTAAGAAAAAGAAAGGACCATTTCCCCAATTAGCAAATACCGTATACATGGGTTTTAGAGAATATTAAGGTGTTTCCCCAATTAGGCTGAGTCCTTTGAACTGTAAATGTTAGTTGACACAACCTGTGATCTTGCACTTGTGATAACGAGGAAAGCGCACTAGATTTCACGCAATATGAATGTCTTGCTACGCTGAATAGGTATCACCATGAACACAGAGGGCCCGTTTCATGGAATCCGGTGCAGAAATGGTGCAAGGGCCGCATGCCTAGAAGGATCCTGCGCGAGCCATGGCGCAGAAAAAAATGTGGACTCCCCGCGTAGTGCATTAAAAAGCGCATTAGCTTTCACGCAAGTAAAAACAAGCTGTGAAAGGAACGCCCACAACACGCACCCACACACACAAAAAAGCAAGCCAAAGGCCAAACCAGGGGAAAGCTTCAGCATCCACCCCTAAAATACCATCCAGTACCCCTGTGAGAAGGCAGGCCCGACCGCGCAAGCCCAGGCTGCACCCCAGCAAAATTGCATGCATCACCTCGAAAGCCCAGGCTGCACCCCATCGAAAACACAGCCCTCTGCCATAAAGCCAGACTGCACCCCAGCGTAATTGCGCGCCTCACCTCGCAAGCCCAGGCTGCACCCCGGCAAAAACACAGGTCCTCCCTCGCAAGCCCAGGCGGCACCCCTTGCGAAAACGTGGGCCCTCTCACTCAAAGCCAGACTGCACCCCACCTGAATCACGTGCCTCACCTCTAAGCCCAGGCTGCACCTTAACGAAAACATGGGCCCTTCCCCGAAAAGCCAGACTGCACCCCAGCGTAATCGTGTGCCTCACCTCGCAAGCCCAGACTGCACCCCAGCGTAATCATATGCCTTACCTCGCCTCGCAAGCCCAGGCTGCACCCCAGCAAAAACATGGGTCCTCCCTCGCAAGCCCAGGCTGCACCCTCCAGACTGGACAGCACCCCTATCCCCCCTAACCTGTGTCTCCCGTGGCCACTCCCTCCAGACTGAACACCCCCCAGGCAGCCCACTCCAGACTGGACACCCCTTCAGGGAGCCCCTCCAGACTGGACACCACCCCTATCCCACCCTAACCTGTGTCCCCCGTGGCCACTCCATCCAGACAGAACACCCCCCAGGCAGCCCACTCCAAACTGGACACCCCTCCAGGGAGCCCCTCCAGACTGGACACCACCCCCTAGCCCCTTCACCTGTGAAACCCCCCAGGCAGCCCCCTCCAGACTGGACACCACCCCAAACTCCCCTCACCTTCGACCCCCCCAGGCTTCCCCTTTCAGACTGGACACCCCATGCCAGGCAGCCCACTCCAGACTGGTCACCACCCCCAGCCCTCCTCACCTGTGACACCCCCAGGCAGCCTCCCCAGACTGGATATTCCCCCATGCAGCCCACTCCAGCCTGGCCACCACCCCCTGCCCCCTCACTTGTGACACCCCCCAGGCAGCCCCCTCCAGACTGGACACCCCCCCACAGGCAGCCCAATCCAGACTGGACACCCCTCCAGGCAGCTCATTCCAGACTGGACACCACCAACCAATCCCACCTCACCTGTGACACCCCCCAGGCATCCTCCTCCAGCCTGTCGCCCCCTTCAGAAAGACCACTCCAGACTGGACACCACCCCCATTCCCCCTCACCTATGTCACCCACACAGGTAGCGCCCTCCAGACTGGACACTCATCCCTGGGCAGCCCACTCCAGACTGGACACCCCCCAGGCAGCCCACTCCAGACTGGACAACACCCCCCTTCCCCACTCATCTATGACACCCCCCCAGGCAGCTCCATCCAGACTGGACACCTGACTGTACACCACCCCTCAACCCCCCTCACCTGTGATTCCCACAAGCAGCCCCCTCAAGGCTGAACACCCCCCGGCAACCCACTCCAGACTGAACCCCCCCCCCCAGGCAGCCCCCTGACAGTCTCCGACAATACCAGTACAATGCATGTCTGCAGCTTACCTTATCCTCTGTGGTCTGCCAGCTCCATTAAGTGGAACACCAATATATACACTGCAAACATGATCAACAGGAAGCACTGGAGATCCATCCAGGACTGGACCATCTGCTGACACACCCCTCAAGACTTTAACCAGCCCACCCCATACACATGTGACAAGTGAATGCAATGGCAAGCGGCATGTGCATGTTGGCCAAGGCATCAAAGCACACTAAATGTGTGCCCACTACAGAAGTAAACCTACTAATAAATATTAAATATACACAAACAATGGCCAGCCGCATCACTGCCTTAGCATCAGTGACCTGGGTGGACGCAGTGTCAATTACCCAACAGGGTACATGACAGGGCCATGCATGGATGATGGGAGGGCAGTCAGAGAGTGCATGAGTCACAGAGACCGGAGAATTGTGCTGCCATGCAGAAAGAGCAAACATGGCTCACTACTGCATTCCAGTATCTGTTGTGGAGCAACACATGAGAGAAGGCAGTGTAGGACTGCACATGCAGGTGGGCATGTCTGCATGACGTGGGTTTAAGACAGCAATCACCAACAAAAGTGCCATTAACGGGGCCATGGAACACCTCCACAGTGAGCACACCTACCTCCACCCCAAACATACTGATCACAAACACACAGTGATACTGCACAGCTAAAAGCAAATGAAAACATACAGTGCACACCCAGCTGTCTGATGCACATGTTCATCCTTCCAGCCACAACCATCACAGCAACAACAACACAATGCATGCACGCCACAAGACACATGACTTGCAATGGAGAGATGCACTGGCTTAAAAGTGAACCATCAAAGTTGCTGAGGCACACATTTACTGCTTGAAGCGTGGAATGTAACAAAATCAAATATGTATTGCATATAAATATTTACAAATAATGAAGGTGAGAGCAGTCGAGGGGAAAATAAGAAAAAAAATAAAAACCCAATACCTAACTATCTACATACATGAAAAAATAGTAAGGAATGTCTGCCAAGTCTAGAGAAAATAATAAATAAAAAAGGAAACCTACATCTAAATAAATATCCTCTCAGATCGCAATCAGCCTTTCCCCCAGGGCTGGGTCCCACGCCACGTCTCCCCCTCTCAGGCGGGCCTCCGTTGTTGCCTGGAGATCTTGCAGGTTGTCCAGCCTCTGTGTCTCTATCACTTGCGCCTCCCTGAAAGTGGCCTCAAGGATGGCAGCCCGCCTCCTTGCATGACGCAGCGCAACCCCAGCCCAGGCCATTGCTACTCCTGCTTCCTGTGCCCTCTGCCTCTGTGCCACGATCTGCCCTTCATAACGCTGGAAGACAATCTGTGCCTCATGCATGTCCCCTGCCTCACTCTTGCCACCTGCCTCCTTTGGGTGGTCTTCCCTGTAAAACATTGCCTTCTCCTCATTGCCACCTGCTGGCCCAGTGCCCAGAGACTGCAACATTGGTACGACCTCTGAGCTGATGCCAATCCCCGGGGGCGTAACGGCACCTCCACTGCTCATAGGCACCTGCTGTCCCTCCATTGCCTTGGCCCCTGTCGGTTCCTGGGTAAGCAAGGTGGCCACCTCAGCTGCTGTGCCTTGGACTCCCAATGTGGGCAGGGATGTGATCACCAGTCAGGGCATTGTGTGTGGGACTGGTACACAGGGAGATCTGCTAGTATCTCCCTCCTTAACCTTCTTGGACTTACCCCAGCAGCCATGCCCAATGTCACTGGCGTTGCCTCAGCCACATTGCTCCCCGAAGATGAGCTGTCACGGGTGCGTGGCTGTGGCCTGCCTGATGGAGGCAACCCTGCATCCATGCTCCACTGCACTGCTTCCGCCCTCTTCATCAGATGCAACTGTGGAAATGGAGACACAAAACATCAGTGTACTGCACCAAAGCCAGCATGGCATCACCAACATTTACAGTAACACGACTTGTCAAGGGAAACACCATAAACCTCCACACCTACACACGTGGACATGCAATCCACATCCATGCAGACAACTTCCTGGCCATTACTCCACACAATCACATCAAACTACATGTCACTGTCACAACCAATCTATTGCGTATGTCATAGACACATTCATCAATTTCCATAGCAACAAGCATATACACACGTCATGCACACACATCAACTCAGAGGACCCAAGCCATGCCACGACCAATCACATCAGAGTCCCGTGAACTGCAATGCCTCAATTTGTCTAAGCCAGACATCCAAATGTATGTGTTTCATAAAGGAGTGAGTGATGCACATTCACACATTTCCTTTTTGGGCACATACATATGAGCACCATGCATGAACATGACATGGGCAAACCTACCTCAACTGGCACATTTGCCATCCTGGAATGTCGCAGACATATGTAATATTGCATGTGCACGGTCTGCAAGACAGCACTACAACACACAATACAAGTAAGAGCACATTTAAAATCCAAAGATGTCTCAATGTACATGTGGAGAGCAATGTCTGGGGCATGCATGCAGACATCCATTTCAGAAGCATACTTGCTGCAAGCCCAAGGGCGTCACTGCCACATGCTGGCACATGCACAACACAGCAGTGCACCACATGGCTACTCACCAGTCGACTCCCGACGTTGCCATAATTCGCAGACCTGGGTGTGTAGCACCGAGTAAATCCTCTCCAGGACCCGCATGTTGTTCCCCAACATACAGCACCTGCTCGCACAATGCCCCTCTGCGTTAGCACCGGCCTGGATAAATCGCATGGCCTTGCAATGGGTCCTGGATTTAATATCCTCCCAGCGCTTGTGCATGGTCTTGAAGGAACGGACTGCCACCCACTCCGTGTTGATGGCATCCGTGTTCCTGTACCAGATCTGCTGACATCCTTCCTTGCTGCGTTACATCACAGGGTTGAAGAGGGCATCATAATGCTCCAGGCAGGACCTTCGACACCAGGATGACAGCTTCCCTGGTGCTGAAGTTGATAGCCCTCTGCTTCACTGTCAACGGGTTACTGCTCTGGTCTGAGGATGATGGTGCAGACATGGCAACCCCCAAGGCAGGTCTGGTGGACAAGGTTGTCCAACATGGTGGGAGTCCAATGAAGCAGCTGAGGGGGTCACAGGGCCAGAGACAGGAGCCCAGGCAATGGCTGGACAGCAGGCACCCCAAACGCAGTGCAGGTTCGCAGGAGGCACACACACTGTACAGGCAGCAGCAGATGGCAAAGTTGGAGGCAGCACAGGGTAGGTGGATGCAGGTAAAATGGCAAATAGTCAGGATTGTGGGTCTTCCATGTCTCGCAATGATGGCAGCCGTGAACAGAGTGAGGGTACTTTGTGCGTATAGAAATGAGAAAAGCGTTGAAATGTGAAATCAGAGGAAAGGCTCTCAGCGCGTAACTTACGTGACACCCGATGTGTGCAGGCATTGAGCACGCCATAATCGGAGATACATTAGTACGTGTAGTAGCAACTCCGAACGTGCGTGCATCAGGGAGGAGATGGACGAGTGGTGTACTGCGTATTTCGGGCTGCCACGCAATCTGTTCACTTCAGGGAGTGTACACACCTCTTATTTTGGTGTGGGATTTGTCACTGCGCATAAGCGCATCTACTTTTGATTTTTGCAAGGCTAACGGTGAGTCGCATATGTATTTTTTTCAACTCTTGGTGCCCCTGTGTATTGCATACCACTGTTCTTACCTTTCTGGTAGCTTTCTGGGGTTCGTGTATGCATTTATTGTGTTGCTGGGTGCCACTGCATATCGGGTATTCCTTTTTTTCTTTTTTCAGAAGCTATCCTAGTATTGCGTACACATTTATTTTTATTTTGGTGTGCCTGTGCATTACGCATACCATATTTTCCACACCTGGGGTACAATTGAGCCTTACTGGACCACAGAACTACGTCTTCCAACAAGTAGACTGCCCCCTCACTCAAATTGCCCAGGACAATTACTTGGTGTGGCTTCCATATTTCCGTTACACCTGGAACATGAGTGGAAAGGCCACAAGAGGGTAAGGGGCAGACGGGGCCGGGGTCAGGGACGTGCTGTTGAAGCAGCTGCCCCACACCCAGGGGTTCTGGGATGTGCTGTGGAACCAGCTGCCCCAGCCCCAGGGGTTCCGGGACATGCTGTGGAAGCAGCTGTCCCAGCCCCAGGAGTTCTGGGACGTGCTGTGGAAGCAGCCGTCCCAGCCCAAAAGGCTAAGGGATGTGCTGTGGAAGCTGCTGTCCCAGCCCGAAAGGCCAAGGGACATGCTGTGGAGGCAGCTGTGCCAGCCCTAAAGGCTAAGGGACATGCAGTGGAAGCAGCTGCCTTAGCCCCAGGAGGTAATGCCATGCCCAAGGCCACTTGTGGTCTGGCATCTGGACCCCAGAGTGGTCCCAGCCACACAGGGTTGGCACCAACACCCTGTGGCAAGAAGTCAAAGCCTGCACAGCAGGAACAGGCTTAACCATGTGACATGGTACAGGACACTGGCACATTGAGGAAGACGAACTTCCACAATGAAGAACTCAATATCCTCATGGACTACTTGACCATTCACCACAGTGCCAGCATCCAGGAGCACACACATACCAGCCCAGCATATGGTGCAATGGCAGCATGTCACAGATGGGTTTGAAAAGTGCACTGCTGGACAGGTAGTGAAGCCCCGGAATGATCTCACCCATCGCACCTAGTCCAAGCTGGGTGCCAACCTAGCCTCTGCTCCAACAACTGGAGCGGGGTCAACAGAGAAGGAGGAGCGGACTGAGCATGAAGAGGCTGTGAACCCATTCATTCTACTGGAGCAGGTGCAGGGTGTGGGAGGCCTGGAAAATTATGAGGACACATCCAGTGAGTGCCCAACATAGTGCATCCTGAGTATGTGAATTAAAGCATCACCAAGATGTATAATTGTGGTGCACATCGGGCTGCATTGTAATGACTGCCCCGGGTGAACCATGTCATGTGGTGTACTGACTCCTGTCCAGTGTACACAATAGTGGATACAAACCATGTGTTGTACATCGGTTAAACATGTCTGTGTGACTGTCTCATCCCCCACTAGCTTATCCCTAACATCTGCAACATGATACCACAACATGCACAGTTGTTTGCTGCATCCTTGATGTGAGTTTCTCTGCTCTGCTAATCATGTACATGTGTCCTAAATCCGAGTTACACTTCATGCTTTGCAGGGTATAGTATCTCTTTTTACACATGTATGTATGTGCTTCTATGCTACATAGAACATCCAAGATGACACCCAACACGCCTTATGGCATGCCCTGAGTGATTGTGCATATATCTAGACTGTGCACATCCCTGCTGCATCAATGGCAATGACTCCTGAGGCAAATTGTTGTGAGGCTAGCTCCCTGTTACCCTCCCACACTCAGCCCACACTCCATGGGTCCATGCCCCTCTCCCTCTTGTCAGTCACTGCACCTTGTTCTTACATACAACTCCATTGTCTTACTTTCTCCACTTCACAAACCTTGCCTAGGTGGACTCTTACAGCCATACATCAACTGGAACTGTTTCCTTTTTCCCAGACTTAAGGCATGTTCCCATTGGGTACAGTCCACGTACCAAAACAACACTGGTGTGGCATGTGATGGATGTTGACTCGGATGTGGATATGTGTGTCTGCCTGTTGCCATGTGATGTAATTGCACGTCACAGAGCCACATGTCCATACCCATTTCACTGGTATTAGTCAACAGTTTGCAGGGCCATGGGCCATAATGTGCTTCTTAAGAACCCTTTTGGTTGGCAATGTGTCCACTACCAGCATGACCCTGAGCAGGGAATTCTGTTGCCAGTCTGCATATGCCATGCTCAGATAGCTTGTTGACCATAGTGTGTGGGTGATGTATTTCTTATGGCGATGTCCTTGGAACTTTGTTGCATGACAGCAATGTGATACACATGTTTACTGTAGACACGTTGCACATGACGCCACATGTCTTTCTCTGTCCATGTGCAGGTGAGGAGGCAGGCACCAGATGCAGAGAAGGAGGAAGAGGATGAAGAAGAATTTGTGGTGCTTCAGACCACCAGTGGAGGATGTGGCATGGCAGGCCGTGATAATCCACTGGTGCTAGAGAACATCCTGAGCCGTGCTGCAGACACTTCTGACTCTTTGGACTCAACTGGCTCTGATGCTGAACGTGATGTGCAGCCCTCAATAGAGGCCAAGGTGAGTGCACCAATGGGTGGAGCAGTTGCAGCCTGTGAGTCTGCAGGGGTCACGTGCCTTCAAAAGGCCAGTCAGTGGTGGCACACCATCTGTGGTGGTTATGGCTGCAAGGCCACACTCCCATGTATTGGTTTCTTGTCCTAGGACAGATGTCCAAGGGAGTGTTGCAGTCCTTTAACTAAGGACAAGACATCACAGTAAGGGCCATACTCCCTTGAATCAGGCAGGCGTGGGCCCGCACATGTGGGGGACGTGTTCAGGCTGGGCAGACAGAGTGGGAGCAACAGATGTTGCATTCCGCACACTGACATGATGCTGCTTTTGAGAGTTTGGCTGAGGGCATGGATAGGGTAGCCACTTCCATGATCCCCCCCAGCAACACAGGTGGAGATAAGCTGCAGGTCATGCGGTCCACATGCCGGTCCAAGTGGCTGCTCATGGAGGCCAACATCAGGGGCCGACGGGCAGATCTGCAGTGTCTGCAGGCATCCCTGCTTGCAGAGGGTCAGGCACACAGGGATGTCCTGAGGTGTGAGTTGTTGGCCCACAGAACTGCAATCTGTGTGTAACATGCAGCCAGCAGAAGACTATTCCACCAGGAGATGTTAGCATTGAGGCAGGCAATCTCGGAGGAATACTGTGTAACACGTGAGGTTGTGCATAGTGACCTCCAAGCCCTCAATCTGCTGGTGCATTCATCAGTGTCACGCATGGCGGCAGCCACTGAGGACCAGGCCAGAGCACTGTGTTGTGAGTCTCCAGCACCACTTCCACCTTCAAATTCAACGCAGGATGGGTGTGCCAGCACAGACATGCATCCTGGTCCAACTCAGCCGTGCAGTCCGTGAGCCCATGGAGGGGAATCTTTGTTATCTTTTTTTTTAATAATGTTGTAGTCCCCAGCACTGGATGTTATTTTTGTGTTTCCCTTTCCAGGTTTAAAAAAATAATAATATATTTTTACCTTGAGTTGTGTAGTTGCCCTCTCAAGACCATGACGTTTGCAGTGGTGTACATGCAGGCATGCATAGTGAGGTCAACTTGCATGTTTGCATGGTGGTGCGCAGGATGGCATGCGCAGGTAAATATGGGTTCAGTGTATCCTCGCACATGTGTGCTGTGTGAATGGTACTTCATTATGCTTGTTTTAATGTCTTCCCCATGTTATTTCAGTAATCCGTAATGTGGCATTGACTGCTGTCCCGGGGGCGTCACCCTGCACCCTTTGACGTCCATGTGCCCCATGCTCTCCACCAGGTACTGTACCTCCTGTCACTAATTCGGAGACACAGTTCCTGGTGAAGGTAATGCGGGATTCACACCATACTGGCGCAGTCAGCGGGTAAGCATGAGCACTGTCTTGAATGTTGAGCATGCATCATTGTTCCC
The DNA here is from genome assembly GCF_040938575.1 of Ambystoma mexicanum. Classification (NCBI taxonomy): domain Eukaryota; kingdom Metazoa; phylum Chordata; class Amphibia; order Caudata; family Ambystomatidae; genus Ambystoma; species Ambystoma mexicanum. Next base: position 255,373,432 of record NC_090936.1, read on the forward strand.
CATGTTTGCTGCATGTGTAACTTTACTTATATGTGCTTTGCATGCTACCATGCCAGGATGGTTTTTTAAGTGGTACTCATGGCTCTGTCTTACCTTCCTCTGTCAACTCATCTATGCCCGCACCTATAGTTGTGCAGTGCATGTCACTGGCCATCTCCAATCCAGGCAGTGTACTCCTTCATGTGTGTTTAACTTGGCCTTCCTTCTCACTGTCACTCTCTCTCCCTCTCTCTGTTGTGCTATGCTGCACTCATGGGCAGATCACAATCTGTGTCCTGTCACCCACTTGCACCCTGTGATGCTTCCACAGTGGGTGATATCTGCATATTTTCAAGATCCAGTCATGTGTTGTTATGGGTGTGCATGTTCTTTCTGTTATTACTATGCATGTCATTGCATTTAGGGGTGCGTCTCCGGATGGGTTGCATCGTATGCAAGGCAGGTGGGTACCCTGTGCAGGTAAGTGAAGGGCATTTGCAGACACTTGTGTGGTGTTTGGCTGGGAATCTTGCACTGTGTGTGATCAATTTGGATTAACTTGCCTTGTGGGGCACCAGTACTACTTCATAGGTACATGTTTCACAGGGTCTGGTTCTGGTGATAGGTCTGGGCATAGTGTTGTTTCTATGTATTAGTGGGGTCACTGGTTTCATATTCAAAATTGTGGGCCTTTCTTGGGTGGTTGGGAGCGGGTGGCAGGGCCAGCTGTTTGTGACCTGTGGCAGGTGTTGATGGTTGTGCTGAAATGTGTCTCATTGCACTTTGACCATGTGTAATGAGCAACAATTGACATCCCTTGCAATGGTTGTGGGATAAGGGTTCAAGGGCACATTTAGCCTCTCTTGCTTAGGGTTCCACAATTATGGTGTGCAGCATTTATCCTTGCTTGCATTATCACATTGCTTTGTCTTGTCTGCTTATGTCTTCCATGGCAGTTGCCTCACTGGCCAGCCTTCCAGTTTGATATTGGCCTCTGTGAATGGGTGCCTCAAGCATGATCCTGCCTGCAGTACAAGAGGTGAGTATTTGTGTAGTGGCCTTCTTGTGCTTTGCTTTATAAGCTCCCATGATTGTGTTCATTGCATTGTCCCAATACTACGCAGGTGATGGCATGCCTTGTCATGTCATTGATAGACTTCCAGGGGTGTCCCTGCTTTTTTGGGGGCTCAATTATCTGCATATATGATATCTTCTCATTTTCATCCAGCATGTTGACTGATGCATGCGTTGTGTTTGTGCTATCGTCTTGGGAATGGGGTTATGTGGCATGCACATTTGTTGCATATCATTTAGGGGAACAGGCAGTGTGGGGTTTGTTTGTTGGTGTGTGTGTTGTGCATGTTTGATTTGCATGCAGTGTGCAGGTGTTGCTGCATGTGCGCTGGGACACATGTTGATGGTTTTCTTGTGAGTTGTTTTTTGCATGTGGTATATGTCACTGAGGGGGGCCCATGAGTCTTGAGTTCTTTGGGTGGATGAATGTGTTGGCTGCACTCTGTTTCATTTTGTTCATTGTCTGCAGATCCTTCCGTCAGGGAATGATGGCTATTACATGGGATGAAATTTGACTATTGGCTGCATGCTAAGGGGACAGGTAAGATGTGCATTTATCTTCATCGTTATGCAATGGCTACATTAGTTGCTGCATGTCTGGATGTGGCCATTCTGGTGTGTCGCCCTCTTTGTCACAATTGTAAATTACCTCTTGTGCTTTTGGGATGGGATTTATTGTGGTCATGTTGCCAGATGGTGTCACATGTGTATCGTTACTGCACTGCTTTTGTACACCCCACAATAGGGATATGTCCAAGAGAGGATTAGCCCAGGCTGCTGTGCCCCCCAAATGTGACAGCACAAAAGCCGCCTTGGTTGTGGATGTAGGGAAAGAGGAAGGCCGACAGAGGAAATGTAGCTTGCACTAGTTAATGAATGTGCAGTATTGTTTAGGATCCCCTGTGAAGCGCTCTGGAGGAGCAAGAGGAAATTGGGCAGAAACCACTACGGGAGGAGGGTCTGGGTTAGGAGGGGGAAAATCCAAGCCGGAAGCAGAGGCACCACTTGCTCCAGCTCCAGGCGAGGCAGAGGACAATACCATGCCCTGCAATTCATCCACCCTCTGACGAAGAGAGTCCTGAGCTGCAACCATATCGGTCCTTAGATCAGTCATCATCTGCATCAATTGAGCTAAGGTCTCCGAAGGTTCCATTGGTACCCGTTATTTTTAAGGCTTCTAATTCTGTAACTCACCACCAGATGGATTTGCCGGGGCGTTGAGAAGACGGAGTACCAAATGAACTGGGAAACTTCTGTCACTGCTGAGAATAGCCCAAAAGGACCCCTCATACCGGACTACCTCACTTAAGGCAGCTCTTTACGATAATAGACCCCCTTGACTGTACAAATAGAACAGGCAGGTTGGTGTATTACCCAAAAGAGCGGGGAGAACCACGCTGCCACACCAAGCTGCAAGAAACAAGAAAACAGGTTATGCTGGAATAAGAACCAGAACTATAAGAGGTCTAGGAAGTAGGAAGTACCTGAAAATGATTGGCAGCTAGTTGAATAGAAGAGATCTTAAAGAAGGAAAGGAAGATAAGATCACACAATTGAAGTTCTGTTCAATGGGTAGATTAAATAGGAGAATATGGAGAAGCCTTACCCCCCTGGTTGATGAGAATGTCCAGAAAGAAGACAACGGAGGTATAAAATAATAAACAGGAAGGGTTAGTAGAGGGTGACTTCCTGAATGGCATGAGGGTCCCAGCTAGAGTCAGGATGGTGCAAGGAATACAGCAGAGCGTCCAACTTGCACTAGTGGTAGGAACCAGAAAGTCCAATTAACTCAAACAGGTTGCTGTCATAGATGACTGAATGTAGAGGAACACAAAAGTCACAGGTGGCTGACTGTTCTTACCGTGGAAGTATTCTTGCTGATAACAGGAAGCTGGCCAGTGGAGGTGAAACTTCAAAGAAGTAAATGTGGAACACCACCAGGAGTCTGGGAATGCGCAGCCGCACAGAAGAATAGTGGCAGATTAGCGAGTTCAGGAATCTTCGCGGATTGGAATCCGCTAACCGAGAGGGAACAAACAAAGGCAGGTCAGAAACATTCCAGAGTCGAAGCACAGCCGGTGGATCCAAATGGCATATAAGGCAGGCGCGGTAGCAAGGTCGGTAAACAATTCCAGGATCAAAAATACAGGAGAGAGTTTGATTCAACACAAAGGGAAGACGGTGAAATACAAACACTAGCTGAGCTTCATGTCACGTGGTTATTTATGCGGAAGAGGGCGTGCGCTGCCTACGCTCGTTGGTCCACTGAAGCAGGCATCCGTCAGCTGATCGGGGGACCGCCACTCAGCCGTACAACGTGGTTTCCCCAGCAACTGCCAATGCTGCCAGAACGGGGAAGCTCGAAATGACACCCGATCCTTCAGGTGTCAGTGATGCTGCGGGCCGAGGCGTGTGGAACAGCGTCTACGTATAACAGCATCTGCCCCCAAAGAGAGCGGCAACCCCCTGGAAGCATGGAAATCCCACAAAAGGTCAGGTGAATGTATGTGAGACAAGGGTTCCCAAGTCCTCTCCTCGGGGCCGTAGCCCTTCCAATCAACCAGATATTACAAAGAACCCCTAGAAACCCAACATCCGGGATACGGGCCACTTCGAATTCCTCCTCTCCATCCACCAGAACAGGAGCAGGACGGACCTGGAGACGGGTGCCAGGCAGACAAGGTTTCAAAAGGGATACATGGACTACCGGATGTACACGCCAAGAGGTGGGAAAAGATAGGTGCACTGCCACAGGATTAATCACAGCTGATACCCGAAAAAGACCCACAAAACGAGCCAAGAGAGACTTCTTATCGGGAATGCGCGAATGACGTGAAGACAACCACACAGATGTGCCCACACTGTAATCCGGAGCCGGGATGAGATGTGCATCTGCAAATCTCTTAGACTGGAATTGGGCTTATAACAAGTGAGACCGCACATCCCAATGTACCTGGTCCATATCTCGCACACAAGCCCGGGCTGCCGGGTTGTCAATAGGTAACGTGGGATCCAATGGCAAGTAGTGGGGGTGAAAGCCATACAAGGCGTAGAACAGCAAGACCTTAGTTGCAGAGTGCATAGAATTATTATAGGCAAATTCAGACTGAGGCAAGGCGGATAACCAAGTGAGTTGGTATTGAAGACATAAACAGCGCAAATATTGCTCCATCGTGGAATTAGTACGTTCCGTGAGACCATCGGTCTGGGGTTGGTAGGATGAGGAGTATCTGCCGTCAACCAGTAAAGACGTGGTAAGAGCCTTCCAAAAACGAGAAGTAAACTGCGACCCCCTGTCGGAGATCAGGACCAAAGGTAGGCCAAAACACTTAAAGATGTTGACCACAACCAATTCAGCCAGAGCAGGAGCAGTCGGAAGACCCGCACAAGGAATAAAGATGGAGTATCGAGTGAAATAATTGACGACGACAAGAATGGTGTTGAATCCCTTGATTTTAGGTAATTCAACCACAATATCCATTGCTATCATCTGCCATGGTTTGTAGGGAACCGGAAGCAGTTTCAACAACCCCATAGGTTTCGTTCTGGAGGCTTTGCATTGTGCACAAATAGAACAGGAGGCCAGGTAGTCAATAACATCCGGGGTCAAGGAAGGCCACCATGACCATCTCCACAAAGACTCAATGATTTTCGCTGCCCAGGATGCGCTGCCACCGCTGAGTCATGAGTCCATTGAAGAACAAGAGTGCAGACACGGCCAGGCGGTACATAGATCTTACCCTTGAAATAAGGCAAACCATGAAGGATTTTGAGCTACAAATTGGAGATAATAGCTGGATTGGAGACAACCCATTCCTCCAACAAAGCGCGCAATGATGGCTGAACCGCACACAGACAGACCACATTGTCCTGTAATAAAGGAGTTGGTTCAGCCCTTCTCTGTGGAGTATCCAACGGTAAGCGGGACAAAGCAACAGCAGCAACTTGATGACGTGCCGGTCTGTAGTTAATGGAAAAATGGAATTGGAAAAAATATCAAATGCCACCGGGCTTGTCGGGCGGTAAGGCACTTCATAGATTTAAAGGCCAAGAGACTCCTATCATCTGATTAGGCCGTGATGGGATGTCTGGCCCCCAACAGATGATGTCTCCATTCCACAAATGCTTCTTTGATGGCTAGGAGCTCCCTTTCTGTGATTGCATAATTCTGTTCGTAAATCGTGAGTTTACTTGGAAAAAAAAGCTACCGGATGGATATCTCCGGACTGAGGACAAGCCTGGGAAAGAACAGCATCAATGGCGAAAACCCGATGCGTCTGCTTCAACAAAGAAAGGCGATCCGGATTGGGGTGCTGAAGAACAGGGGAAGTGGTAAAGGCTGCTTTCAGCCCTTCGAATGCCACTTGAGCTTTGTTTGACCATGCGAAAGGGATCTTGGAGCTGGTCAGGGTGATAAGTGGTGCCGCCAATGAAGAGAAGGAATGGATAAAACGCAGATAAAAATTAGCAAATCCTAGGAAGGATTGGAGAGTTTTAATTGAATTTGGGACCGGCCATTCCAATACCACTTTCACTTTTGAGGAACTCATTCTGATACCCTGGCTAGTGATGTCAAAGCCAAGAAACTCGATTTCGTGGGAGTGAAACACACACTTCTCTAGCTTGACAAAAAGCTGATTGTCTCGGAGCCGCTGGAGAACCGTAAAGACGTGTCTTACACGATCCGAGATTGAAGGAGAATAGAAAAGAATGTCATCCAACTATATTACAACGTATTGATCGATAATGTTGTGGAACACATCATTCATGAACGCCTGAAACGTAGCCGGGGCACTGCAGAGTCCAAAAGGCATCACTAGATACTCGAAAAGACCAAAACGGGTTTTAAAAGCCGTCTTCCATTCATCACCGTTTCTTATGCGCACCAGATTGTATGCCCCACGTAAGTCTAGTTTGGTAAAATATTTAGCCTGTCTCAATTGATCAAGCAACACCGAGATAAAAGGAAGGGGATACTGGTTTTTGACCGTTACCAAGTTAAGGGCTCTGTAATCAATACAAGGCCTAAGGTCCCTTTCCTTTTTAGGTACAAAAAACAGAGGCGAGTCCGCCGGAGGAATAGATGGACGGATAAAGCCCATAGCCAAGGCTTTGTCCAAATATTCCTTAAGCACCTTGTACTCCTGAAGAGACAATGAATAGACTCTGCATCACGGAATCTTAGCCCCCGGAACGAGCTCGATAGGGCAGTCATATATACGATGAGGCGGAAGGGTCTCAGCCATTTACTTGTAAAAAACATCAGAGAAAGAGGTATATTCACGAGGCATCTGTGTAACGGCCTCGTCAGAAAGTGCTCCGATGTATGAAGACAGAGTCGCTAACAAACGACTGGGGGGGCTAGAGACAACCTCATGTGCAGCAAAACACTGAGTGTTACAATATGTGGAAGGAAATTGAATAAGGCCCAGAGCCCAATCAATATGAGGGTTATGTAACTGTAACCACAGGATTCCCAGAATGATTCGATAGGCTGGTGCTTTGATAACATCAAACACCACTGACTCTGAATGTCCATCCGGTGTACTCATAGTCAAAGGTTCAGTTTGCTGGACTACCAATCCTGAGACCAAAACTGTACCATCAACAGCACTAACTGACTCAGGTTGGGGTTTAGTAGCTAACATTACCCCGGAGGAGTTGGCCAATTCAAGGTCAATGTAGTTACCTGTGGCACCAGAATCTATAACCACTGAAGCAGAAAAGGACGACCCTGAAGCAGTCAAAAAATGTGGCTGACAAGTGAAACAAGGAAGGAGGACTTGTCATGATTGAGTCCAGAGCAGAATTTAGCGACAAAGGGACTCTATCTATTGTCGGGACCTGGCGTTTCCCGCCTTTCTCTTAGGTTTTTTGGTGCAATCTGGTAATAGGTGATCTGCTGAACCGCAATACATACACAGATTGTTCTTCCTGCGGTGTTCCCATTGAGTGGAGTTAAAGGACCTCTAACGGTGCCGATCTGCATAGGTTCCGGGGTGGACTGTGTTGCAGGTGCAACGTCCAAGACCAAACGGGGGCATCATAGGTCTCTTTTTGCCCCTTCTTTCTGCTCTCAGAGCATCGATTTGGAGTACCAAATGCAACAGGTCCTCAAAGGCTGTAGGAACCACTGGTACAGTAGAGAGGGTATCCTTTAACTCTTCGGAGAGACCTTGGTAGAAAACTGCTGTTTTCTTTTCCTCAGGCCAATCTGTTTCAGCTGCCAGTTGATTAAATTGAGCCAGATATGCGAGGAGGGTGGTAGAACCCTGTCAGAGTCTAAGGAGTTCAAGATCAGAAGCCTGGGTAGTATAGCGGGTATCAAACACCCTACTCATGGCAGTGAGGAGGGCATCACAATTGTAAAGGACATGACTATTAGATTTCAAGAGAGGATTAGCCCAGGCTGCTGTGCCCCCCAAATGTGACAGCACAAAAGCCGCCTTGGTTGTGGATGTAGGGAAAGAGGAAGGCCGACAGAGGAAATGTAGCTTGCACTAGTTAATGAATGTGCAGTATTGTTTAGGATCCCCTGTGAAGCGCTCTGGAGGAGCAAGAGGAAATTGGGCAGAAACCACTACGGGAGGAGGGTCTGGGTTAGGAGGGGGAAAATCCAAGCCGGAAGCAGAGGCACCACTTGCTCCAGCTCCAGGCGAGGCAGAGGACAATACCATGCCCTGCAATTCATCCACCCTCTGACGAAGAGAGTCCTGAGCTGCAACCATATCGGTCCTTAGATCAGTCATCATCTGCATCAATTGAGCTAAGGTCTCCGAAGGTTCCATTGGTACCCGTTATTTTTAAGGCTTCTAATTCTGTAACTCACCACCAGATGGACTTGCAGGGGCGTTGAGAAGACGGAGTACCAAATGAACCGGGAAACTTCTGTCACTGCTGAGAATAGCCCAAAAGGACCCCTCATTCCGGACTACCTCACTTAAGGCAGCTCTTTATGATAATAGACCCCCTTGACTGTACAAATAGAACAGGCAGGTTGGTGTATTTCCCAAAAGAGCGGGGAGAACTACGCTGCCACACCGAGCTGCAAGAAACAAGAAAACAGGTTATGCTGGAATAAGAACCAGAACTATAAGAGGTCTAGGAAGTAGGAAGTACCTGAAAATGATTGGCAGCTAGTTGAATAGAAGAGATCTTAAAGAAGGAAAGGAAGATAAGATCACACAATTGAAGTTCTGTTCAATGGGTAGATTAAATAGGAGAATATGGAGAAGCCTTACCCCCCCTGGTTGATGAGAATGTCCAGAAAGAAGACAACGGAGGTATAAAATAATAAACAGGAAGGGTTAGTAGAGGGTGACTTCCTGAATGGCATGATGGTCCCAGCTAGAGTCAGGATGGTGCAAGGAATACAGCAGAGCGTCCAACTTGCACTAGTGGTAGGAACCAGAAAGTCCAATTAACTCAAACAGGTTGCTGTCATAGATGACTGAATGTAGAGGAACACAAAAGTCACAGGTGGCTGACTGTTCTTACCGTGGAAGTATTCTTGCTGATATCAGGAAGATGGCCAGTGGAGGTGAAACTTCAAAGAAGTATATGTGGAACACCACCAGGAGTCTGGGAATGCGCAGCCACACAGAAGAATAGTGGCAGATTAGCGAGTTCAGGAAACTTCGCGGATTGGAATCCGCTAACCGAGAGGGAACAAACAAAGGCAGGTCAGAAACTTTCCAGAGTCGAAGCACAGCCGGTGGATCCAAATGGCAGATAAGGCAGGCACGGTAGCAAGGTCGGTAAACAATTCCAGGATCAAAAATACAGGAGAGAGTTTGATTCAGCACAAAGGGAAGACGGTGAAATACAAACGCTAATTAGAAGCGCTGAGCTTCGTGTCACGTGGTTATTTATGTGGAAGAGGGAGTGAGCTGCCTATGCTCATTGGTCCACTGAGGCAGGCATCTGTCATCTGATCGGGGGACCGCCGCTCAGCCGTACGACGTGGTTTCCCCATCAACCGCTAATGCTGCCAGAACGGGGAAGCTCTAAATGACACCCTATCCTTCAGGTGTCGGCAATGCTGCGGGCCGAGGCACATGGAACGGCGCCTACGTATAACACCTATACACAAGTGTTTCAAGTAATGAGCCATAGGGGCTCATTACATGGTTTTACCGGCGGGATACCAGGAAACTGCCCCTACCATCTCCACCACCTGATATCCCGATATTACAGGCGGAGGAGACACCAGTAAGTTCTCATGGCATGGAGTCACACTGGACTCCACAGGATGGAATTACCGGAATTATCGGCACAGGTAGTACTAGTGCCGGTGAGTCTGGCATATATTTTCCAGTAGGGGCCAGATCTACTGGCAGGTCAGGCTTGCTGGTAGATCTGTGGCCCCACTGGCAAACGTGTGTTTCCCCAATCCGGAACAAAAATGCCAGTGCCGGAATTGCCAGCATTTTTTCCACACCATGGAACTCCTAATGAGCGGACTAGTACAATAAGAGGAAACAGTAAAGGTTGATTGCATCACACAGACCAGTGAGGGGCATTTGGTAGAGACTGTTGTTTCATAGGTAAACATGATGCGTAATAATCAATGGCAGGGATGCATAACACTGCATTCTGTGTGAAATAATGACTACATTTTGAAATGCCAGGGGAGATTTCTTTAGGCTCCATGCTTTGCATGATGCTACTGGAATCTTCTATTCAGGATGAGAAAATACAGCTGAAACCTTATTCTTTTTTCACAATATGTTTCCATAACAATGCATATTTTGTCATGTAGTTTATTATGTGTGCACATTTCAAGGCATCTCTAAGAAACAAAGTGTTATTTATGCTCATGAAACCCAAACCTAAACAAATATGTATATGAATTAAAGCTGGGAATACGTGTGGTCAAGTACTTACATCGCAGATAGGCCCTAAATCCAGTTTCACCGCTTAACCAAAGTGCGTGATACAGAGGTGTTGCTAGGGGTGTGTGTGTGTGAGGGGGCTATAGCCCTGGGTCTTTTGGTTGTAGCCCAGGAGAGAAGTTCAGGGGTTACAGCCAAAAAGGCTAGCAAGCCCCCAGTCTCGACAGTCCCAAAATTAGCGTAGTCCCTGATCTTTCCCAAACCTAGCAACAACCGATACTAATCAAATCATTTAGGGGATTATTGTATAACGCTCAACGCTCTATATATTGCACGGGAGGGGACCATGCCCATCTGTACTTATGTGAAAAATCTGCCTCTCCTTGCAGTTTTAACGCAGTGGGAATGCGAAGCATAAAACATAGACAGAATCTCCTTTGCAGATGTAATTTACAATGGACTCCTATGGAATCTGCCTACTTTTAGCAGGTGGAAAAGTCAGGTGCATTCACTTGGAATCCTCAATTTTTGCTCCAGCATGAAAATACATGCTGGCAGAAAATCATGGTATTCTTTGAAGGAAGAGCACTAGGGCAGTACAGAAATGTATACTCTGTCCGTACCCCCACTCTACCTTTAAATTGAACGATAACCCCTGGGTCGTTAATGCAAAACGTAAAAGTAAAATTCCTTGTTTTTACGCTTTAATTTAATGGTCAATGATTTTTGAAAATTAGCCTCTTTATCTCAATGTGCGTCATTTTATGAATGTTTGAGTGCAACAGTAAGGCGTTAAATCAAGGAGTACGTTGTTTACACATTACTTTTACAATCCAGGGGATTTTAAATGCATTTGAAAGACAACGGGCAAGAAACAGATTGAGAATTACAGCCGTGCATTATTTCCTGTCACTTAAAAAATAAATGCTTCCTGGTTGTCTGCCATCACGCAGGGCGTGAAATAAATGGATTATGCAGTTCGAATCCATTGTAAATGCTATATTCAAATTATATTTTGTGACATTTTATTTATTTATTTATATTGCGCCGTTAACTTGCAAACATCAGGGTGTTATCAGTTGGTACAAAACACGTAATCGCGGGACAGTTTGCTCAAGTATGTGGTTGGGGTTTTTGTCTGGTGCGCAGTGGATTATTTGAAGAGGTGGGTCTTGAGTTTTTTCCAAAAGCTTGTGTAATTCTTTTCTAACCTGATGGGAAGGAGAATATTGTTCCACATTTACATTTTTCACAAAACGCAGAGTATGATGTTGCATGTTTTTGCTCTTTCTTTTTTCACTCAATTTTGTAAAAGTTGAACGTTACAGCGCAGCACAAACTGCACGTAAGTGCTAACGTTGGCTGGTTTACTAGGGGCAGTCCATATATTGCACATCACAAAGTTGTTTGCCTTTTGGCTTAATCATGTCAATTTCTTACAATGATTACGTTTACATGTATTTATAAAGTGCTAAAACCTGCAGTCGGGAGATCACTACAGAATGATACTAAGCACACGTATGTAGCAGGCTATCAATCATAGCAGGAGAGATGTGCCAGATGTGTTTTACGAGCTTTGCATAATGTTCTTAGGTCAGGTTCAGACCTCAGAGGAGTTGGCAGATGATTCCAGAGCTCGGGGCCTTGCAAAGAGACATTTCTTCCAATGTCAGAATTAAGCCTACTTTCATGGCATTTATGACAAGATAGCAGATTAACCTTGTCTACCTGAAGATCTATTAGTTGGGCAGGCGCCCCTGTGAGAAGGCATTTGTGCAACAAAGTGTCTAGTTTGAATCCAATTCTAGCTGAGACTGACAGCCAATGAAAATTCCATAGCACTGAAGTAAAATGGGCATTATAAGAAAAGAGATTTGGGTAACCGGTCATATAGAGAGTTATGTGGAGCTGTGAAGTGGTCTTGCAAGTGGTCTATCTGTGGTCTACACTCTTTCTCCTAGCCCCATTGTTGAGAGGCGGAGAAACTTTCTTGGAGTGAAAGACTTGTTCCATGAAGACTCAGAAGCAGCGTTGAGCAAGTGGTCGGGCAAGTGGTCTGTCGGAGCGCTGGGCTGCGGCGGACCACTCGACTACCAGTGCTACTGGGACTGAAATCGCCGTGTGAGGTAAGCGGATTGAATCCACTCCCAGAGCGTTATAACAGATTCACCCATATTGAGAAAACTATTCTTACAGGCGACCGACAGGTTTTTTCTCTCAATAAAAAGCCCATCTTTTAAAGCGACTAGTAAACCTAGGATTTATACCTTTCGTAAAAGCAGACCCTAGGACAAGAGTATCACAACTAAAAGGAGTTTACCACCGGAAGACGAGACGGAAAGCCTGCAAGTAGAAGCCCTACCTTCAGTGGCGGTGACTAGTTTGCCTCATGCACACGTAAGAACCAAAGGGAGGATTATATTTTTTCATGCATCCGCTGACTCTGCCCAAAACACCATAATTGGAGAGAAAGTGCAGGAGGAGCCTCTTACCCTAGGAGAGACATCCCACAGTTGCGCCTCCCGGGACGCTGGCAACCATACCATATTCATACCCACTACAGCCCCAACCCACTTGGAATAAAGAGGCAAGTCCAGTTTTCATGGTGGAAGTCATGATGCCGCAGGAAGCTTTATTGCATAAAGCCAGGAGTTATCTTACAGGTGATCTGTTTCTCCGCCACAATGCAGGATTGTTCTATGCTGGGTGTGGCTTCTTAAGAACCCCCCCGCCCACCATCAGTTTACTTCAGTACACATTTCCCTGTATACTTTTTTCAGTGCCTTTTTCACAGTACACATTTCCCTGTACACTTATTTCAGTGCCTTTTTCCCAGTAGACTTTTTCTTCATTTCTTTATTTCAGTTCCTAATTAATGTACCTCCATTCATTTCTATTCTCTTGTTCTAGCCGTCTACCATTCTAAATCTTAGAGCTTAGTGTTCACTACTTTCCTTTACTGCTATTTTCCATTCACATATTGTGTCTAGTACGTTACTGTTCTAATTCCCAGTTCATGATTGTCCACAATACACATGTTAATTAATCTTACTTCTGTTCTAATTTCAAACCCTATTCTTACCCCCCCCCACACCGTGGCCCATTCCCCACCCTACTACCAACCCTCCCTTCATGCCCAAGTCTCTGCCTCCTCCCCCAGTGCTTCTCCCTTCCATCCATCTTCCAAATTCAGTTCTATCCATTTCACAAGTTGCCTGCCCCTTCAACCCCCCCCCCCCCCCCCCGGGTCTAGCCATCACCCCAAGCAAGTTATTTCCCCAAACACCTAATTCCACCCAGCCCTGCCAATCTTTACCCCCCCCCAAGCCCTTTTAGTCCCCCACTCTTCCCTTTCCCCTAGGTGCTTCCCCTTCCCCATTTTCCTTTCATTATCCACTCCTTCCTTAATGTACTCTCCTTATCCATAACCTTTATTCTTTCTTTACCCAAATCTAACTGTAACACCTTCTTCTCGTTCCCCCACGACTTCCCTTCCCTTTTCCCAGTTTCCATTCTCCCCCCCCCAATCATTTGGGGTTGGAAGGACTTCCAAGCCCCCTAACTCCTCCCCCTTACCCTGGGCCTCCCCTGAGTCTAGATCTCCTGAGCGCCATTACTTCTAAACTATTGCCTGCGCAGTCCCCTATGGGATCTGTCAGTACTTTTTCTAAGGGATCACAATGAAACTCCGCTGGGTGTTTCTAAAACAGAAAAACACAAACAATTATTAAGACAATAAAAAACCAATCTGCAGTGGGACAGGTGAGTGGGATTTCCACTATTCTGTGAGGGAGAGCAGGACCAAGATGTGCACCTGATGGGTTGAAGGCTTTATATAGCCCGCACCTCCCTTGACCAGCTCCCCCTCCCACCCTCGTTGCCCGTATGTGACATGCATCCTTGTGCCGCTCCCCACGCCCCCCTGCAACTCAGGGCCTATTGTCGGCCCTTGTTTGTTTCCTTTGGCTAGGTGGGAGCCCCCACTAAGGGCGGAGGCTGCGATGTGATGCCCGGTGGTTAGCGCGTCTGCCCGCCATGCAGCTATCACCAACATTAGACTACGGCATGTCGTCATATGACATTGACAACAATTCACTGCTCGAACTTTGTTATACATTACGAGACACACCTTCCTTGTTATCCCGTCAGTAATCTTGAAACAATTCAGTATGGAAATAAAGGCATCTCCCATGAAGCGGTAAAAGCCCTAGCCTCACTTCCAATACAAAACGTTTATCAGCATCCGTTAATTTAATTATGCAATCAGCCCAACTCAGCTTCCAAAGCGACTATTACTACAATTAACTGATTGGACAACACTGTGAATACAGGTGTAACCTCCGGTAACAAGGTCCTACATTTTGTTATTTAGATATTATTAAAACACTGTGGGTGTACATACGAGGACATCAAAGTAAATGGGGTGGCGATAGCATGGCACGGTTAAGTGAGTGAGAAGCGGGGCCAGTTAACTGCTCAGAAGGACAAGGTGACGGATTGAATGTTGTGGAGCAGTCACCTGCTCCACCCCTCACTTATTCACATACATATCACTCACCTTCACACGCAAGGAAAAGAGAGCAAAACAGAGACTTCAAAATAAGGCAAAAACGACTCACATGGATGTTTCCCTTTCCACACCTCACTCTAACTTCCAACTCCTGAACTCTACTATAGGCTCCGAAGTACATCCCGCCATCAAGTCAAAAAAAGCGAGGAAAAAGGCTTTGAGATGGAAAAAACACCACCAGCAAAGTGTGGGTACACTGACAATTTGGCTAGTCAAAGATAAGGATGACAGAGATACTAGCCTGTGTGCAGTGGTTGACAATTTTAATTTGAGCTGCTCACCGGAGGACAATACAGTCCAGACCCTTAAGCCATTAAAACAAGTACAGTCGACATAATTGCTTCTGAAAAGAGCTTCATATTGAGTGGAACGCAGGTGACTGAAGGGACGTTGACACTGGATCCCGAATCCCGAGCATTAATGATTGGGAGGAATCGGCCCTCCAATTGCAAGGAAACTATACATCACTCAGTTCTTCTGAAACCTTTCCACAGAGTTCTGTTGCTTTGTATTTTAAATTCAAGGGACTTTGACTTTGTTGAACCACTGGGTGCAAGCAGTGACTACATGACTTGTGTTCACTGCCTCCTCCCAGAGTCTATGACAATGATAAGACTCCAGCATAAATCATTACTTTTTATGGGCTATGACCTCGATAAGGAAATCTGTGTAGAGGGGGATAAGTCCAGCTGTATTCATTGCAAGTGCTCGTGGTGGACGTTTGTCCAGTTTACGCAGCCAAAACTCGAGAATCTAACAAATTTAACTTTGCTAATGCCAACAGGTGGAATTGTCGTAAGAGTGCAATTCCGGGGTTGGAGACTGTGCAGAGATGAATGTGCAAAGTGGTCAGCTGGAATACCAGGGGGCACTCCCATTTTTTTTAATCACATGACACATCTCTAAATTGGCTCCTAGAATTCCGAATAATCGTGTTGCAAGAAACATGGTTGACTGTCCCGATCGGATTTGATGGGTACACTACATACAAAGCACTTGCAATGAAAGGAAGTAAGGGACATCGTTCTTGGGGCTTGCTAACTGGGGTGGCACATTAATTAAACTCTTCCTTGGTAACACCTATTGACCCTTCTGGCAATGTACTGGCAATGAAAATCAGATGTAAATTTGGTCTCTCCGAAAAATGTATGTTATTATTAAACATCAATCACCTGTAGGGAGACTCCAAATTTTAGCAAGGCTCTAAATATTAGCTAAGACTCTACATTTCAATAAGGATACAAGATTGGTCCCAGTAGTGAGCAAGAGTGTGAGACTCATGTGTGAGACTCAGGCTGAATCCAGTAGATGTCAGTATTGTAAATGCACAGAACACATGTCAGAAAAAATTAAGGTTTTGAATTTGACATTGCATAACATGATGTTATCACTTTGCACCACTAAACCACAGTTGTGGGCTGAGTTGTACAAAAAACATGAGACTAAAAAAGTTGTACTAATGTCCCCTAACCACTAATATCCCCACTAATATTCAGATCAAGTCAGTCCATGACTTCTAAGTAAACTTGGTGCAGATTGATAAACTGAATATCCAAGGGATTTGGGTTGTGTAAGGTTAGCTTGGAAATGCAATAAATTAAACGGGTAGAATTAAGGCTGTGCTGCGTTTGAATGAAGACGTGACAACTCAGAATTGTGGAATGTGAAATCTGTTTTGCTCAAAAATAGATTATTGTTTAAAAAGGTTTCAGAGCAGGAAACCACACAGAGGTGTAGCTATTTGCATCCGTTGCTACAGCTTGGATCACGGTCAAAGGTGGCAGGCCGAATGCTGGTTTATTTTTAACTTTCCAAAGGTAGGTGGTTTTTGATGAGCACATGATGTCACTATCAGAGGCAGGCTTTTATTACATTTTATTTAAGGGAACATACATCAGGGGGCAGATCTCCAGGGTTGGTTTACAAAATTATGCAGTGATGTCAAAGGGACTGTTCTTCCTGGGCTGTTGTTTGGAGCATGGGGCATTTGCTGGTGGTGTGCAGGCTTTCTCTCGGAAGAGTGTGGGCTGAGCTGTCCTAAGCACGAAGGGGAGGAGGCAGTTAAAGGTACACCCGGTGCGAGCGCTGTCCAAACAGCTGCCGTGGAGGTGTTTTGCAACAGCCAATCTGAGGGGGAATCCCAACCTTGCTCAGTTGAGCATGAAGGTATAATTGAGGTGTGTGTAGTTTTAGAACCACAAAAATGGAGATATCCATTTTGCCTAGGTTTATACATCTCAGGCATTCCAAAATCTGGTTGTTCCCCATTCTACTGAAGTGAAGTGCATTTCCCAATGCAAAATGAGTTGCCAAAAAATAATTGCAAAGGATATGAGTTACCGCTCTCGGGGCCAAGTGTCTCAAGGTTGTTGCATAGTGTTCTCTGCCATGTTAGAGGTGGGAGAGAGAGCTACAGTAATTCTCTGAACTTCTGGAGGGATCTTCACCTGGGGGAGAGAACAAAATTCATGCTAAATATTGCTGGTGGAATTGTAAATGCATTGTATACTTTTAACAGATTGCAAAATCAGCATTGGCAAGTGAATAAAGTCACATATCTCTTTAGTGAATTATATGTCTGTTTTAAATTATTCATGAGGCTCAATTACTCATAAAGTGCTCGGAAATGAAACACATCACCTCTGATACTTATTTAGGTGCCCTGGTCCCTCATGTTGTCATACAGAGTTGAAACAAGTGGTAATTGTATTTTACCTCAGGCAATATTCCACTTTATCACATGTTGTAATATGCAAAGCAAAGATGGTTACTGTAAATTGAGTTCATCTAAGAGGTTCTGAATGAATGTTCATGTTTGGTTTACATGGTAAATGTGTTCTGAAATACCGCCAAAAGGGCATTACGTGCTATCATAAATAAAATACAGCAATGGGATGAAGTTATGTTCTTGAGTGCATTAAGTTCAGTCTTGGCTTACTGTTAGTGACCCCAGTATAAAAACAATCAACAGGCAGTTCACTATATTCTAGATTCACCAATATACTACAAAAATAACACCAAAAATTACTGCCAAGAAATATATCTAACAGATTTACGGTGTGTTGGCCGGGAAGTGGTAAAGTAATTGCTGGGCTTGGCCTTGCACCATAAGCATAACCATATTGTGCACTCATTCTCTGAGCTAGAGCTGCATGGAAAGTGGTAGCAATTGTGCTATGTGCACTCTGACTTTTTGTTCCATGTCTCAAATAGAGGCTAGATTTTCTGAGTTATTGGATTACCTTGAGGTCAAACTCTATGCTTATGCAACCTGGTCATCTGAAAATCTGATAACATTAAAAAGAGGCCTCTGAAAGTATTTTTGATAAAGGAAGCCATGTGCAATCGTGTCTCCTTAGACTGTTCCGATAATCGAAGCTCAAGGAAGAGAATGACTGCCGCATCAGATTGTGCGCTTAGCTTTGGTTTCTGTGAAACAAATCCATAAAGCTATAAAGGGGACACTGTGAGGTCATTAGCAAATTGCAATGTGATTTAGATACAGAACAAGGCCGATTGCTACAGATGGAAAAACATGGGGAGATTACACACACAATTACAGACTAAATGTAGCGCGTTTAGTGCCCGGCCGGCTCAGGGAGACAAACAATTTGCTGAAAGTGAGCAATATTTATCAATTTAAAAACTGTATTAGATGATGTAAGAAAGGACAAGGGTGTTGCAATTTCTGAAATTCAGACCCTTAGAAAAGATAAAGAATTCCGTGCCATTGAACAAGAAATTTTTAAATTACTGTATAAGTATGAAGAAAAATCTAAAGCAGTTGAACATTGTCAGACACAGATTAAAGAGTTGCAGGAGATTATCACTAAAGTCAGGGATGAGAATACTAATGTTTATCACGAAGCACAGCAGCTTCATGCGCAGTGCAGAGAATTGAAACAGCAAATCTTTGATCTCAAGTCTCAAGAAAAGCAACAATGCACTACGTTCACTGTAGCTGAATTTAGACAGATCCTTAGCCAAGGAAATTTACCAGCAGCTGTCCACATGGCCAGGCCTGGTTATGATCCAATGTTAGGGTCTGAATCACCTACAACTGCTCACACACCTTCTCACCCACAAGAGAAAAGGAATGAGCTACAAAATGGTAGATACCAGAATGCACCATGTAGTCCTTTGAAAATTATGAAATCTATCAAACCTTGATAAGACCATTCAAGAAAGGAAGAGATTGCTGCATATAAGATTGTTTGGAGGCAGTCCATGATATATTCAAAACCCTTCATATTCCTAGGAAACAATGTGTGGTATTTTCACCTCACTCTATATGCGGCTTCTGCAAGTGTTATCCGTGGTCTTAATGAACAGGAACATTTGTCATGGGCAGATTTTGAGAAAGACAATTTCTATCAGTCTAAGCAGCAAGCCAAGAAAGCTGCTTATAGCATGGCTGCTCAACCAAATGAATCCCCTTGCCAATTCTTATAAAACTTAAAAAGGGCACTTTCATGTTTTATTGTGATCTTTAACCCTAACTCAGTAGACTTTAAAACTGTGTATTTCTATGGGCTCCAAAAAGAAATTGTCTCTGAATTAATCAGTGAATTTGACAGGGAAAAAGCATTAGAATGTATACTTGACCAAGCAACCAAACTGTATGAGGTTATATTTAATCAGAAAGAGGAGGGACCTACCAGTAAAGAGACACAATCCAAGTCTAAGCAATTCCCACCAGCAATTTTGGAGGTAAAGTCTGTAAAGATTCTGCTAGAATCAGCCCAAACTCAGGCAAAGAATAACATTGCACCTAATCTAAGGGTGGTGGCTCCACAGAGAACACCACCTCAGACTCCTGTGTGCCTATCCATTGATACCAGTGTTCTTACATTAGTCCTCGTTACCTTGGTTATTCTTTCAGAGTGGGGTTTCGCTGTTAGGGAGAATTCTCATTTATGGCTAATTTCCCTCACCTAGTGAGTCCGTCAGCAGCTTTGCTGGATTTCTGGGGTTTATTTTTTTCCACCTGGTAAGAGGGTTAACTTTTTTTCCCCACTCTTACATGTGTTTTGCCATGTGTATTTCTACTTTTTGTGTGATGTTGGGCTCTGGAGCCACACCACTCCATGAGCCCCACTTTTTGTGTGTGTTACACAGCACCTTCAGTGTCTTCGAGACTTCCCCCTGACTCCATTTTTCTGGGGCTGACTACTGTCCCCCAGAAACATGTAAAGTTGCCATTAACTTTATGTAGTCTCTTTAAACTACAGACCCAGTACACCCATCTTACATGGAGTATTGGAAAGGGTTAGTTCCTACCCCTTTTTGTCTGTGCTTCTTGGAGCCTTGTTTTGCTCCCTTAACATGAAGACTTGGCTGTTGGCAGTGGTCTCTACCCTAACTTTTCTACCGCGATTATAGTATATAAACGTGGTACTGTTTTAGGCTATTGTATTAGCCTCGAACCTAAAACCGCTTGAACAAATACATTTCATTTTGGTTCCGGTCAGGTTTAGTAACCATTTCTTTTTGTTAAAGTCCTTCTTGTGTTTAACTTTTTGCGCCAAAACAGGTTTGCCTTCTTTGTTCGCCGTCCTTTGGCAGGCTTCTGCCCAGAAGCACTCCTTTGGCATCTGGGTGTCTAGGTGGGCTGAATGTGAGGGAGGGTTTTAGTAACCCCCTTCACAGGGTCTCCTTGGACACCCAGGTTGCACTTTGTGTCAATTGGCTGCTGTGGTTGTCCGGGCTGGACAATCCCCCTGCTGGGTGATTGACAGCCAGGCTGTGTGAATGGGGGATTTTGGCATAAAAGGCAGTACTCTTGGGCTGAACTCAGAGTCGCCACTGGAACTGCAAGAACCAAAGTGAAGCAGAGAAGAAGACGGCTGCTGCAACTCTCGAATCCCGGTGAAGCCCTGCTGCAGTCCTGAGCTATCTACCCTTCAATGACAGAGAAGATCCAGTCAGAGTCTTCTTCCCTTGAGCCTGGTGGGATCAACCAGCTCACCTTCAACAGCCAGAGAATCCTCTTCTGGGTCGAAATCGCTGCAGATAGCTGTAGTGGTCCGGATAGCCATCAGAAGAGCCCTCTCCTGTTTTAAAGGAGTGCACCTTTCATTCACTGTTGCTTTGCTGCTGCTGGCTTTATCCCTTGGTGGTGCAGATCACTCCAGAGGTCCACCATCTTGTCCCCATGAATAAAGCTTCAGGAACCATGACTCTGCAGGAACTACCAGGAACAACTGACGTAATACCAGCTTTCTCCATACGAACAAGGTACTGTGTCCGTTTGGTTGTTCACTTCGTCCGGCCTTGAGGAATCGGGGTGAACCCTTTTCCTTTCTGAAGGCTTGTCCTTTCTTCCTTCCCTCTTATCACTTTTGCTTCCTTTGACAATATCCAAGTACTCCTGGCAATCGTTAATCATGAACTGTTCTAACCGTGTGATCCTCGACAACAGGATTTCTGCTCCATTTGACACTGGCGCAGGCCTATTGACTTTTATCTACCTTTTAGAAAGTGTCCTCTGTTTCTATTTGTATTGTATATGATTTTTATTCCTTCTTTGTGCTAAGTGTGTTGGACTTCGGGTGTATTTCTTCCCGCGGGTACGCTTTATTTTCGTAAAACCAAACTATCTTTACTGTCAAAAAGTGATCACGTATTAACCCCCGGTAACGTCTTTCTACTGTCAAAAAGTGATCACGTATTAACCCCCGGTAACGTCTTTCTTTCGAAACACCGGTCTGTCAAAGTCTAATGTACTTACCTTGAATTGATCTAGACAAGAGGAATTGGTAGTATATTTTAAGTGTGGTTTTATTTAATAGAAGTGAAGTGTTTTGAGAACAGATGGTTTAAAAATAAATGTACTTATATTTATTTTTCAACCAGAAACCTTGGGTCAGTGTTTGTTTGATTCACAGTAATTGTAGTCCTTTGTCTAATCTCTACTACTGCTCATTTCATTTTGCGTAAGTCTGGCTGCTCAGCCATTACTACCACTTTACTGTGTAGTACAGGCTTGTACCAAAGGTGAAATTGTACTACCACTTGTAGTCTTAATTGTGTGCACTGGTCCCTAAGGGCACTGCATATGATTCTGCCTAACATTTGCCGTGATATGCCAGGCCTAAATAACAATCAGAATCAGATGTACATTGTTCCATACCAGGAACAACAAAAAATGAACCTTGGCGATATGAAATCAGAACATCTGTACACACTCGACAATATATATTTATTTATAAGTAATTTGCACAAATCTTTGTTGTTCTCGACATCCACATTTAAACACCACCATTCATTCCATCATTCATTCACACTCTCACTACACATGTCAATATTCCACACTTGGTGTACTTTATCCACCTACAACCTCTATATTTACATAAATGTCAACACTTCTTAATAATTTCAGTAAGTGTTAATACAAAAAAACAAATAGCATCCTGCTTATTTGCTATAACTCAACATATGGTTCGGTCGTCACAATGGGCCCCTAATTACAGCTGGTGAATATAAGCGACCTTCTTCAGGAGACGGTAGGTTCAGTTGCAACCACTCCGAAATGTCAAAAGGTGGAGGATGTCATCAAACCTTAATGTTCACACAAAATAATGGAGACGTGTGTCAACGGTTGACTAAATCCTGCAGTGGTGATAGATGGATCTGCACCTATACTGATAAAGAATTCAGGTATAGGGTTGTCTTGCGTATCTGGTCAATAAATCCAATGACGAAAATCCCTGTTCATGCCTCGTGAGTCAGAGTAGACATGTTCTATTCTGGTACCCCAAAATTTCTTAACACACTCAGCGGTTATTTGTTTGGTGTCCAAATTGGTAGAATGTATTGCAGTCCCAGACTGCAGTGCCCAAACCACAGCCACTCTTTTCAAGATTCGATTTGCCTCAGCGAATAGAGTCAGACAGTGAAAGTCATTTCACTAGTGCAGTAATGACAACAATGTGGCAAATTCTGGGTGTGAAAAGGAAGTTGCACATTTCATACAGGCCTTCCTTGTCAGGGGGAGATGAACAGTTTAATAGATCAATAGTTGACATGTTAAAAAAGTGTGTAGCTGTTGCAGGATATAGCTGGGTTCTACGACTACCTCTGGTGTTAATGGCTACCAGCTCAAAACCATCTAGATCAACAAATGTGAGCCCACACGAAATGTTAACAGGTATGAAAATGGTCTTGCCACAACACCTGCTTTGCAGAATAAATTAACAGGTCCTTGTAAATGCATCCACAATCCATGAATATGTGGAAGAGTTGAGAAAGCACTTGCAATATGTCAGTCAGTCAGTCAGTCAAACAACTTTATTCAGCCAAAAGAAAGGCCATCAAAGTACATCCTACAAATACAATTCTAAAAATAAAGATACAATTCTGGTGCATGATTACAAAGGAAACAACAAAAGGGAGAACAGCAGAACAGTACAAAAAGGCCTCCCCCTCAGTGGGATTCCCTGTCTTTAAGCCAATAGTCGGGGCCCGCCAGCCCCTTGCCTCAGCCGATCCCCGTAGCACCTTTGGCCCAAGGCTATCAGATTTGCCCCTGAAAGTGGACTGTTGATAGGGGGTTCCCCATAGTGACATACGAGGGCCTGAGTGGGTCTCACTAGCTGTAATACCACTGTTCCTTGACCACCCATGGCCATTGCACTTTGCCAGGACAACCCTTGCCATGAGGGTGTCCCGAAAGACCAATTCAACAATATCCGTTTTAGCTAAGGGGTTAGACAGTCTGAAACACTCCAGCAAAGAGCCCCTGGATACAAACCCACAATCCCCCACCTCCTGCAACCAGTGGAGACATTTGTTCCGAAGGGCATTCCTTGGTTCTCTAGAGTCAACAGATAGTTTAGGGACACCATGTAGAAACACCCTGGGGCTGCTACTGCCTTCAGGTAGATGATGCCCAGACAGAGCCCTGCCCAGACAAGAGTTTGTGTCCCCAACCTCCCTCTCCACTGACGGCATGTGGCCCCAGGCTCTCCCAACAGGGTTCTGCAATGCTAATGGCTTGTCCACTGAGACCAAGGTCCTGGTAGTCTCAATCCGAACAGGTGATACTGGCGGGTGCACCACCTCCGTCGACTCCTCAAGAAGGGTGGAGGCCGAACCACTGAGGCAGTGGGTGGACCTGGCTATGATGGGTGTGTTCCCTTAACACCGTCTGGATTCAATCCCCCGACCTGGCCCCCTGTGGGCCCATTCCTCTCCTTCCCATGTCTCCTTCACCCTTGGCCCCCAACACCCCCTTGATCAAGACATGTAGGAGATGTTTTATCTCGGCCAGTGCAGGGAGCAGGAGGTGACAGTTGCAACCAACAGATTGGTGGGAGCCATAGAAGGTGGGGCTGATGAACAGCGTTCTCCTATTGTGGGGATTTAGCAGCCCAAAGAAGGCAAAGACTAAGGAATGAGCTAGGCCCTGAGGGAGCATCAGACAAGGGCTGACTCCCAATGCTGTATAGAGGGCCCAACTTCTCATCCAAGCCCGAGCCTAAGCCAACTTTGCCCACACCCCCTGGAACTAGGGACATGGGCTCAGGAAGCGTGAGTGAGTGTGCTTCAGAAGGAGCCAATATTGACTGCAGAGCTTGGATAACGGAATTTGGCCCACATGCTGGGTAAGGGGGGGCCAGATACAAAAAAGTGGGTGCAGGGTGGAGACAGGGTTGAGGCTGGAAAGATAGGACCACCAGACATCTTTGAGATGCCCATTAAAATCCTCTCACACCCATTGGCCAGATTGTTCAGAAGATCGGGTGTAGCAGCACAGTCAAAACCCCACCAGGGGAAAGCAGGTTAGCAGCAGGTGCAAATCCATCTAGGTCGGGGCTAGCAAAACCATTTGAAGAGCATGGAAACAGGGACATGGGCGCAGGGACATTTTCTTTCACTATGTCGCAGGCAGTAGCACAGGAGGTCCCTAAACATGCTCCATTTACCTGCATGACCCCGAAACCAAGCACATCAAGCCCCTCCTCAGTCATCTTCCTTGCATTGGTTTGTGAAGTGCCAAAGGAACAGGGGGACCTTGAAGAGGGAGGATTGCAGAAGGTGGTTGGGGGATAAACGGGAAGAGATGTTTCCTTCTTCTGGGGCTCCAAAGGTGACATCACGAAGAGGACCAACCATCATGTAATTGGTGATTGGATAGTGGGGGACCCTGGGAGACCGTTCAGAGGTGCCACATGGTGACAAATGTTTCCCAAAAACAAAAATCCAAGCCAAGATTTCCAAGCTCCAGGAGGGAGAAGGAGACTCACCATACCCCCGCAGAGTCCCACAGAGCCCTTCTGTGCCGGTGGAGAAAGAACAGGGTCCCCGCCGCCCATGCTGAAGGCCCACAACAGTAGCTGGCTCTCCTCTCACTCCAGTTCTGACAGTTCCAACAGCCCCCAAGCAGATGTAATCCAGTCAGTCCCTACCTTACTTGAAGCCTTTGTAGCCTTTAGTGCATCAGGATCCTCACTTCTTTTCTTTCCACCCGCTTGCGCCGAACACCTGTGATGAACAGGGTCCTCACTCAATTTGGGCTGGACTTTGCACCTGTCCCTTCAGGCGCTGAAAAACGAACGGGTGCCCAACACCCATGCCCTTGAACCCCGCAAGCTTCGGGCCCTGTGGGTAGGTGCTGGGGAGTATAAGGAAGAGGGGGGTGGCCTCCTCTCTGGAGGTATGATGGCCCTCCTGAGCAAAAGCACCAAAAATCAGGCTGCAGCACCCGCGCCCTTGAACCCCGCGGTCTTCAGGCCCTGCGGGTAGGTGCTGGGGAGTATAATGAAGGGGGCGTGGCCTCCCCTCAGCAGGTACGGTGGCCCTCCTGTGCAAAAACTCAGAAAATTGGGCCGCTACACCCGCGCCCTTGAACTCTACGGGCTTCAGCAATATGCTTTTGCATTTGTGCAGCGTAATTCAGAGAAATCTGCGGACAAAATCATACTATGATAGGAACCATCTGTGAGAGAATATGAGGCAGGTGAGCAGGTATAGAAGTTTAATTCTGGAAAAGATAAACATAAAAATTCTAAATTACTTGCATCATGGTGTGGCCCATTTGAGATTGCAGATAAGGGTTCACCTGTAGTCTACAGAATTGCCAAAAAGGACAAGTTAACAGTGGAACAATTTGGCTATGCTAACCAAATTAAGCTGTTCCACCTGAAACATAAAAATAAAACCGGCTTGAACAAATTGCAGAAACCGGCGAGTGAGAAATGTAGTTATATTCTGGAAATAAAGCACTTGCATATCAAATGATATGATATAATAGGTTACTTATAACACGCTTAATACCCAGAGGTTTCTAAGCGCGGACCTGGGGATCGAACCTGTGTGCGTGTTGTCTTGCTTCCAAGGCAAGCACGTTTCCCCTGAGCTATCCTCCATAGACTCACCATAGCAGGTAAGTAGGTATACATATTTTGACAAAATATCAGCTTGTAGTGTAAAGGGGTCGAAAGGAGAGATACAGCAGGTGAGTAACTGCGTATATCTTTATAATGATATGTGAGAAAAGGAGGGATGAAACAGGTGAGTACATTCATGGAAATAAGAGCTGTGAGAAACCAGAAGGTGTCTTGCCCACTAGTCCCTGGAGATCTTTCCTCCAGGTGGACAGGACATTGGCCATTGCTGGTGAGATGTGGTATCCCTTCTTTTTAACACCTTTACCCCATCCTACCAAGTGAAATATTTAGGAAATATACCTGCCCCCACCCATTTACAACATGAACACTTTCTCACGGACAGCCCGCTATGAGAGCCGTATACCTGACGTGTCCCAATGCAATGGTCAATCATGGTCAGGCAATTACTGACCATCACACACACCTGACTTCCATTAAGCTTCCCCACACAAGAAACAGCGAGGCAAAACACATGAGAAACAGCAGTTCCAAGATGGCAGTTTAACAAGAGAAGAAAGACGGCAAAACAGAAGGGGTTCACAATCCCTTGACCTTTTCGACAAGGAACCATTGCTTTCATGAACACTCGAGATTGGAAAGCGTAAGACCAGGAAAACAGGCTGATGAATCCTGCTTTATGTGTTGGAGATACCCAGGGCCCGCCCGCACTAATAATCAAGGCAGGGAGGTCACCAGCCACTGTGGTTCTGTCCTTGGGTCCATGCACAATGCAGCATCAGTGAAATCAACACAGCCAGTGAGTTGGGGAGACCGATAGCAGACTGGTCTGTGTTGAAGCCAAGGTTGCAAGCTGCAACATTGCATGGCGAGCGCTGGAACGTACATTGTTTGAAATAAGTGTGATAAAAGATGCAAGTAAAGTTGAACTGCTGATGAGTGAGTGAACTTTGAAACCAAGATAAGATATGTTTGACAGAGTGGTCCAGCACCTCGTGTGTGCTCAATTGAAGGTCTCTGTAAGGTATCCAGCTTAAAAGTGAAAGAGTTGTAAAGAATTTGTGAATTGATGTGGTCCTGCAGCAGGTCAAGCTAAATTCCGCTCACAGTCGACAGTCTTCGATTTTGATAAAGTAATGAAAGTTTGTGACAAAGTAGATAAAGTTGGTCTGAGCCTGACAGAGGGCGATCAATCTAAAGCTTTTTGGAAACGTTTGTCTGAGCCAGCAGAGGGGTACCCTGGGGGAAACAAAATTCCCCCAAGAAAGCTTTTTGTTAAAGTGGGTCTGAGCCCATCTGAGGGGGACCCGGGTGGTAGCATAAATCACCCAAGAAGATTTTTTGTTGAATTGGGTCTGATCCCGGTGAAGGGGTGCCTGGGGTGAACAGAAAATCACCAGAGAATGAGTACATTTGAAATTCTAAGAAGAAAGTAACTTTGATGTTTGTCTTGTTGCATCAGGCCTTCTGAGAAAGAGACTTTGATTGGCAAAGAGACTTTGCCACAGAAGGCCATGATGTTGAAGTTTTGAACTGCACCCTCCTTCTAGAGATGCCAGAGAATCTGCTAAGCTCGACTGTACTGCCTTGGCACGTGCTGAAAACCTGGGGAAGGGAAGTCAACAGCTTGAATATCCTGACATATAATTTTTGAATACTTTTCCTTTGCATAACATTGCTTCCCACACTATTTGTATTTAGAAGTAAGGATTGGCAATATGTTTATTAGTATAGGCCCTTTATTTTTGACAAGACACCACTAGGACTGCGTTATTATTATTTGATGGCCGTAGCTTGCTCCCATCTTTGGATTTAGAATTAAATAGGTGTTTTTCAAACCCAGTTGAAGTTCAATAAACACCCTTGAACTGTAATCAAATGTGTCTGTCTTGTTGTTTGATACCATGCCTTCCTTACATAGGGAGTCAGAGGCTGGATTTGATTCAATTGATAAAAATCGAGAATCTATGGTGATAATAGTTGAACCCCCAGAAGGGGAAAATAAAATTGTTGAACTCCTTGACTCTGACAGTTTATCCACTCTTAAAGATGCTTTGCTCTCCCAGCTGCACGTCCCAACTGGCCAACAAAATTCTTTTTTTTTTTTTTTTAACCAGGTGTTATTAGAAACCCTTCCACTATCAAACTATAACATCTAACAGTAAGATCGAATAATCTTAATAAAACTACCAACTCACACCTTCATTATACTTAGCGCTCTGAATCCCCCTTGTCCCAAAACTCTTTTTTTGGTACCAAATTAACTTCAGTCCCTGGTCCATGCAGTTTTGAAAACAATCTATTAAGACCTCCCCCTTTGGCGGAATCAAACTCCGAGGAGTCAGACTACTTTAAAACTCAATCAGAGGGAGTCAAGACCTGTTTCTTTTCTGACTACGGAAGGAACATTTACCCCGCAGGAAGAAATGGCCAACCTGGCAGCCATTATGGCCCAGCTGGCCAACCATCAGATTCAGGCCGAATGTGGGCTACAAGAGAATTTAACAAAATTGGTTCTGTTACAGGCAAGACCCCTGCTACTGCAAGGGATACTCTAGCCATACCAAGAGGGTGAAGATCTAGGGAATTTATTTCTGAATTTCAAGCAATTAGCCGAGCAGTTAGAATGAGAACATTTTTTTTTTTTTA
The DNA here is from genome assembly GCF_040938575.1 of Ambystoma mexicanum. NCBI lineage: Eukaryota > Metazoa > Chordata > Amphibia > Caudata > Ambystomatidae > Ambystoma > Ambystoma mexicanum. The sequence continues at coordinate 255,401,886 of NC_090936.1, forward strand.
AATCTAGGACCTCTGCTGAAAAGTCAGCTGCAGACCGGCTACCAGTTACTTAATAATGCCCAGGGAGCTGCCTTTATATCTATAAAATAGGAGCTTTTAAAAAGGGTAGGCCAAACCTGAAAGGTCTATAAGCAGAAATTAAAGCCCATCAGACTAAATCCCAGGGAAACCCTCCTTGAGTTGGGAGAACAAATTAAAAACACAATCGCTCTTTGGATTAACAACTAAACAATGGAAGAATTGGTATAAATGATTACTTTAGAGCAATTCACCAATTATTTACCCCCCCCCCTTTTGCAAAATCGACCTAGCTTAGCCATGGCCCTTGAGCCTGCCCAAAACCATTCGGATGCAGCCAAACACTTCCACTCAGTGCACAAAAGTGAAGAGCGAAAAGATCACAAACATAATCATTGACCCCAAACCCAGGTATTAGATAGGGGAGGAGGATCCTATAAAACCAAGGAATGGATACCAAAAGAAAGAATGGAAGTTAAAAGACCTGACCCTAGAGGTAGAAAGGAAAGTAAAAGATAAGAACCTAAGGGAAACAAAACATCTCTTCCCATCTGCTTTCATATAGAGAATCTGGTCACTTGGACAGACATTGTCTGAAAAATGTAAAGGAAGAACCAATGGAAATAGGCTGTCTAAAAGGGGGAAGAGTGGGAAGAACCCAAAGAAGATTTGGAAATATTTAGTATATGTTTATGTCAGTCCTCTGTTGACTTCACATATGAAAAGGACTTGATAAATGGGAAACAAGGAAAGGTATTTCTTGACTCAGGTAGCAAACAAAGAGACATAAGGGCCAATTTGGTTACAGCAACAGATCTCAAGAATGTCACCCTAGTTAGAGTTACATGTTTACACAGGGATAACTAAATATACCCCAAGATACCCGTACACATTAACATCAGGGGTGAGTCATATCTGATATCATCTGCCATCATTCCTGGACTCCCCGAAGAAGTAATATCGGGAAGTGTGAAAAACCTGAAGGTGTCTCCCTGACTAGTCACAGGGATCAGTCATCCCGGTGGCCAGGACACGGCCATTGCTATGGGATCCAGTTCCTGGGGGTGGACCAGTGAGGGAGGATTACTTGGACAGGGGGGCCTTGGGCAGTGGACACGACACACTGATGAGTGAGACACAGGGCCTCATTACGACCCTGGCGGTACGGGGTTAAAGGCGCCATAAAAGGTGCCGGCGCCGTTAACCCCGTACCGCCTCATTACAAGGTCCCCTCGCGGGACCCGGTAAGTAACGCCTGGTCAAACCAGGTATGCTTACCGGGTCCCGCGAGGGGAAGAGGGAGCAAACAACGGGCCAACTCGTAATGGCCCGTTGTTTGCTCCCTTTCCCATTCCCATTCAGCCCTATGGGGTCTGAAATGGGAATGGGGAAGGACCGGGTCCGGGTCCTTGGAGGGAGGAATTACCGGGCCTTCCGAACTCGGAATGGCCCGGTAATTCCTCATTCTGTGGACCCAGACGCGATTTCGGCGAAAGCCATGCCGCCAATAGCGGCATGGCTACCACAAAGGTCTAATGAGGGCCACAGTATCCCCATTCTTATAATACCATTTCACCATCCTAACACATAGGATACCCAAAAACTCTACCCTTTCCCCTTTTCTGACACAAACACTTTTGCACACCACAAAAGACAACAGACTAACACCAGAGCCATTTACCTGACGTGTCCCGACAAAAGGGTCAGGCAAAGTCAGGCAATTGACCAGAATCACACTCACGTGACAGCCCTTTCCCTTCCCCACAGGGATAACTGGTGGAGCACAGGAGCACACTATGAGCAAGGCAGACCGCACAACAGGAGAGCTATACAAGTACAGCAGTTCAAGAGGACGTGAAAGGCGATGAGAACCGAAGGTGTGACAAAGAGAGAAGCAACCATGCCCTTTCCGACCCTGACCAGCAAAGCCTCTGTGAAAGGAGTCATAAGACCGCAAACAATAGCCAGCGTGTGTTGCACTAGATGTCAACGGTACACAGAGCCCTCCTTCACTGATAACTAAGCTAGGGAGACATGCTTCCTATTGTGGTACCGTCCTTGACTCCAGAGACAAAAAAACTAAGCGGTTCATCACAGCATGTGAGTCGAGGGGAGAACCAATAATAAACCAAACTGTGAACAGGTTGCAAGTGGCAAAATAAGGGAAGTTCAAAGAACTGTTAACATTAAGGGAAAACCAGCTGCAGAGGGGTCCAGCACCACGTGGGTGCTCGTTCAAGAAACTCTGGTTGATCCTACGTTTCTTCAAACTACCAATACAGAAGGCCCTAGGAGAGCCACAAGGAAAAGGTCAAAGTGGTCATACAGGGGTCTAGCAAAATCCCCTGTGCAATCGAAAGTCTTTGACCGATTAACAGTTGAAAACACAAGGTAAGTGAATCCTACATTGTTAGAAATTATAAGGGCTGGAAAACGTGAACGTGACGGAGGGATGTCGGCAGAATGGGGCAAAGCATGATGCCCCGATAATGATTGTTCTGACAAGTGTGAACCCGACAGAGGGATGTCCACCGTGGACTGTTTAAAAAGATAATAGGCCTTGCGAATGCAACAGGTGAGTGTTTTTGAGGAAAGCTGTAGTGAACCCGACGGAGGGAGGCTAACATCTCAGATGGATCTGAACTCAGAAGAGGGGGATCCAGGGATGAAAAGGCATTACCCAACATGAAAGCAGAAAGGAACTTTAGTTTACTATTTTGAAAACATCCGGTCCACGGAGGCAAAATACTTTTTTGCAAAAAAGAGACTTAACCACCAAAGATCCCTATAGCTTTGAAACAGAACTGTCATCTCGTGCTGGGAATGCTCGAGAATGCGCTGTGCTCAGGAGTCCTGCCTTGTCTTGTGCTCAAAACATGGGGAATGGAGTCCACCGGCTACCACATCCTGACTATAATTTGTGAACACTTCTTTCTTTCTTGTGAATCTTATCCCACCCTCTTTTGTATTTAGTTGTAAGGATTGGCAATACGTTTTTATTAGTATCAGCCCTTTTATTTAACAAGACACCACTAGGACTGCCTTACTATTATTTGATGGTTGTAGCTTGCTCCCATCTTAGGTTTAGGTTTAAATTAGGCATTTTTCCAACCTCCATATACAGTGTAATGAACAACATTGAACTGTGATCAGTTGTATCTGTCTTTACTGTTGCCACCATGAGTTCCGTACATATGGTGTCAGGTGTGGGATGTGAATCAATTGAAACTAATTGGGGAACCCTACAATTTCAAGAACTTAGTCAGAGAGCCTCTAGCCTTTCCATTGCCACTAAGGAATCAATAGGGTTTGATATCTGTACTAGTAGGGAAGCTATTATCCCCTGGGAGAAGAGGAATTTTTCCTACAGACTTGGTTTTGATACCTCCTGTGGTGTTACATATGACTGGCCCCAAGATTTTTATACAGAATCCTGATGACATCCCTTTTGAGGTACGTCAGGGAGATCAAATTGCCCAGGGAATTTTGGAAAGAGCGCTTTTTCCTCAGTTTAAAGGCAGTGAACCAGATAAAACAGAAAGAGGTAATTTAGGCTTTGGGGAAGCTGATAATCTCTTAACATTGAAGAAATTAAGGGAGAAGAGGCCGCCATCTCTCCCGGCAAAGCCTTCGCCCAGCAAAATGAACCAGCTCTTGCTGAAGCTTTTCTACAATCAATTCCGAAAGGAAAAGGCATAGAGAAGGGAAATCCCTTTTTCATCTATAAACAAGGAGTGCTTTATAGAAGAGAGACATCTACAGAAGGTGTAGTAAAAACACAGTTGGTAATTCCCAAGAGCCACCGTAAGGTTGTACTGGAGATCGCACATTCCCATTTTACTGGGGGGCATTTAGGACAATTTAAAACCCAGGCACATATTAGTGGGAAGTTTTACTGGCCAGATATCCTCGCTGATATAAAAACATTCATCCAGATGTGCAAAATATGTCAGAAGACCAGCATGCACCTCCCATTACCTGCCCCTCTGAACCTGTTGCCGATCATAGAAGTCGCCTTTTCAAGAATCAGGCTTCCCTTCCTCTCTTTCCCCCAGAAGCTCACTGTCTCCAGAGCTCTGATTCTCTCCAGGCTGGACTATTGCAACAGCCTCTTTCTAAATCTGCCTGCTTCTACTCTTCGCCCTCTGCAACTTATCCAGAACAGGACTGCAAGATTTGTCCTTGGCCTCAAGCCCAGGGATCGTATCTCTCCAGAACTAAAATCTCTGCACTGGCTCGCAGTGGCTGTGAGGATTAAGTTCAAAACCCTCTGCATCATCCGCAGGGCCTTCTGGGGCCTCAAAACCTTCAACTCTCTCTTCCTAAATAGCTTCCTTCTCGAGCTCTTCGCTCCTCTGCCTCCAACCCCCTCTGGGTCAGTCGCTTCTTCAAGCAACAAGTTGGTGGTAGATCTCTTTCCTCGGCTGGGGCCTCCCTCTGGAACAGCCTCCCTGCCTCCCTGAAACTTGAGGAGAATCATCTTCAGTTCCGGAAGCACCTCAAAACCTTTCTCTTTACGTCTGCTTTTTCTCCTCCTCTCCCTTGCTGATTTCCTAGCTGACACTGAAACTGCACTGGTTACCTGGCCATCCTCTGATCTCGGGCCCAAGTCTACTCCCCCGCCAGTAGCACTCCTGCACTGCCTTCCTGGCAACCCCCGCATGTGGTGACCGTTTTCTGTATCCCTACGGTCCCACTTCTAGCACATGACACTGGACGTCTGCACTTACCCTTTCACTTGCAACCTGCTGGCCGTACTTTTACTTATTGTTTATTATTGTCTTATCCCATGTACTGCACCATCCTCTCCCCATTCCCCCCACAATTCTCCTCCGTTCTTGCCCATGCACTTGTGCAATCTGAATGACACCTGGCCTAGTAGGATCATCGTCTGTCTTCCCTCTGTTCCCCCTCCCTTGCCTCGTCGCGCCTTGAAACACTAGTGTATAGCCACGTTATAAATGCCATATCATGTCATATCATAATTGAACCTCTAGAGGCATCCAGATTAGGTAATAAATATGTGTTTGTGATTGTAGATTATGTGACCCGATATCCTGAGGCATTCCCAATGTGAAATAATACCACAGAGCAGATCCTGAAACACCTTCTACTGTATTTCTCCGGGGTCGGCTTTCCCAAGGAAATATTAACAGACTAGGGTTTGATTTTTATGAGTAAGCTTGTGGACGAAGTTAAAGAACTACTCCACATTACCACCTTGCGAACGTCTGTGTACCATCCACAAACCGATGGCTTGGTAGAAAGATTCAATAACATCCTGAAACACATTATTTTAATGGAAATTGGTAGAAAAGGAGAGTGAAAGACTGGGACTGAATCATCCCTTCGGCACTATTTGCAGTGAGGAAAAACTCCTGGGTTTCCACAGGTTTCTCTCCTTTTGAACTGCTCTATGGTAGAGAGCCCAGAGATGTCCTGGACATGCTACGGGAAACCTGGGAAGAAGGAGAGGAGGCCCCTATTCCCATCTCGCAAACTGCCACCAGAATGCGAGAACATATGAAATTAGTTTGAGACTTAGTTTTTTACGCATATGGAAAAGGCCCAGAGCCAATAAAAATCCACTTATGACAAAAACGTGAATTTAAGATCATTCTCCATAAGACAAAAAGTACTGATCCTCTTACCCACCTCAGAAAACAAACTTGTCTCCAAGTGGCACAAACCTTATGAAATAGAACAAACGGAACCTGTACTTACAAAGTAGCCCAACTGGACAGAAAACATTAGGTCCATTTGTATCACATAAACCTTTGAAAGAGTGGAAAGAGAACTTTTCAGCCACCTATGACAAAGTACTAGCCTGTCTGGTTCCCAAAGAGATAGATAACTTTATCTTAATTCCTCCCAAGCTATCTATTCAACAACAAGAAGTTTTAAAAGAAGTTGTGGTCTCATTTCCCGATGTATTCTCAGAGAAACCAGGAAAAGTAAAAGTCACATACCACTATATTAGAACACCTAAAGGAAATGTGGTTAATTTAAAACAGTATAGACGCCCAGAAGGCCAAAAACAGATAGTGATTGAGGAAGCCAACAAAATGTTGAAAGCCAATATTATTGAGCCATCTTCAAGTCCATCTTCAAGTCCATTGTGAATGGAGGATAGCACATGGGCAACGTGCTGGTCATGGAAGTAAGACCACACAGAGCAACAGAGGTTTGAATCCCAGATCCGTGCCTAGAAACAGAACTCGTATTGGTGTTAAGCGCGTTGTAAGAAACCAATAAATAAATAAAATAAATGGTCCTCTCCTATCATGTTGGTCACTAAACCTGACCGTTCTTGGAGATTCTGCATAGACTTCCATCGAGTTAATGCCATCTTGGACTTCGATGCCTATCCCATGCCACGCATCAATGACCTAATTGATAAACTCGGAGCAGCCACCTTTCTATTTACTCTAGAATTAGCCAAAGGGTATTGGAAATTTCCTGTATATGGGCCTAATAAGGAAAAGACTGCTTTTTCAATGCCTCTAAGACTATTTCAATTTAAAGTCCTGCCTTTTGGCTTACACAGCACGCAACATTTTTTTCAATGCCTCATGGATCAAATGCAACAACGTTATTCTGATTTCTGTGGAGCTTATATTGATGATATCGTCATTCATAGTAAGACTTGGGAAGACCATTTTTTTCATCTTGGTACCATCATGAAAGTCCTCAGAAACTCTGGTCTAACTGCTAATGCAGCAAAGTGCAGATTGTCCCAGTTAGCTGTAAAATACCCTGGCTTCTTCGTAGGGAATGGGAATGTACAGCTCCAACATGAGAAGATAAAGGCTGTCTTGGATACACCAACCCCAAAGACCAAAATAGATCTTAGAGCTTTTCTCAGGTTAAGAGAATATTACCGTAGGTTTATACCCAACTTTTATGACAAAACAGCCTGGCTAACAGATAAACTTAAGAATGCCAAACCCCGGAAACTTCATTGGAATGACAAGGATTAGATATGTTACAACACCTTGAAACAGACTCTGTGCCAGAACCCAATCCTGAAGGTAGTCAACTTCTCTAAAGGGTTTTAATACAGACAGATGCCTCCCTTACAGGGTTAGGAGCCATCCTGTCCCAAGTTTGCGATGGATTGGAACACCCCAGATTATTCACTAGTCGCAAGCTGTTCCCATGTGAAATAAATTACTGTGTGTTGGAACTAGAGGCCCTGGCCATCAAATGGGCCATTATCCATTTTAAATATTACCTATTAGGATGAAAATTCACACTCATTACAGATCACTCACCCCTAGTTTGGAATAGCCAAAACAAAGACTCCAACCCTCAGGTCATGCAATATATTCTAGACCTACAACCCTATTGTTTCACTGTGGCGCACCAAAAAGGAAAAGACCAGGGAAATGTAGATTTTCTTTCCCGGTTCCCTGTGAAGCAAATGTGGCTAAATCGCATGGAGGAAGGGTATGTGAGAAACCTGAAGGTGTCTCCCTGACTAGTTCCTGTGAATCTATCATACAGATGGCCAGAACACGGCCATCGCTATTGGATCCAGTTCCTGGGGGTGGACCGGTGATGGAGGATCACTTAGATGGGGGCTCTTTGGGGAGTGGAAGTGAGACACTGATGGGTGAGACGCGGTATCCCCCTTCTTTTAACACATTTTCCTCATCCTACCACATAGGATACTCAAACACTCTACTCCCCTTTTCTGACACAAACACTTTCACACACCACGAAAGACAATGGACTAGCACCAGAGCATTTACCTGACATGTCCCAACACATGGGTCAGGCGAAGTCAGGCAATTGACCAGAATCACACACAGACACCCAACGGCCCTCTTCCTTCCCCACAGGGATAAAAGGTGGAGCATGAGAGCACACTACGAGCAAGGCAGACCGCACAACGAGACAGCTATCCAAGTACGGCAGTTCAAGAGGAGGAGAAAGGTGGCGAGAACTGAAGGTGTGACATGGAGAGAAGCATCCTTGCCCTTTTCGACCCTGACCCACAGAGCCTCCAGTAAAGGAATCATAAGACAGCGAACAACAGCTGCGTCTGTTGCAGCAGATGTCTATGGTACACAAAGCCCTCTTCCCCTGATATCCAAGCCAGGGAGAGACACTTGCTATGGAGGCACTGTCCTTGACTCCAGAGACAAGAAGAGCCAAGCAGTTCATCACAGCCGTTGAGTCAAGGGGAGAACCGATAAGAAACCGAACTGTGTTGAACGAAAGTTGCAAGTAGCAAAATAAGGGAAGTTCAAAGAACTGTTAACATTAAGGGAAAACCAGCTGCAGAAACTCTGGTTGATCCCACGTTTGTTGAAACTACAGATACCAGAAGGCCCTAGGAGATCCACCAGGAAAAGGTCAGAGTGGTTATACAGGGGTCTGGTAAAATCCCCTGTACAGTCGTAGTCTTTGACTGACAAACCATTGAAAATCCAAGGGAAGTAAATCCTGCATCTTAAGAAGGTAGAAGGAACTGAGAGGCTGACAAATGTGTACCTGATGGAGGGATGCCAGCAGAACGGGGCAAAGCATGATGTCCCAATGATCATTGTGTTGACAAGGATGAACCCGACAGAAGAATGTCCACAGTAGAATGTTTAAAAATATATTAAGACTAGTGAATACAACAAGTGGTGTTTTTGAGGAAAGACATAGTGAACCCGACAGAGGGAGGCTAACATTCAAGAAGGGTCTAAACCCGGAAGAGGGGGATCCAGGAGTGAAAAGGCATCACCCAACGTGCAAGCAGAAAGGAGCTTTGTTTATTAACTTGCACATATCCGGTCCTTGGAAAGAGACTTTTTGTAGAAAAGAGACTTAACCACCTAAGGTCCTGATATCTGAGAAACGGAACTGTAATCTTGTGCTGGGAAAGCTTGAGAGTGTGCAGTGCTAAGTAGTCCCGCCTTGTCCCATGCTCAAAACATGGGGAAGGCATACCCTCGGCTACCCACATCCTGACTTATAATTTGTGAACACTTCTTTCTTTCTTGGGAATCCTATCCTGCACTTTTTTGTATTTAGTTGAAAGGATTGTCAATAGGTTTTTCTTAGTATGGGCCCTTTTAATTGACAAGACGCCTCTAGGACTGCCTTATTATTATTTGATGGTCGTAGCTTGCTCCCATCTTAGATTTAGGTTTAGATTAGGCATGTTTCCAACCTGCATCTGCAGTTTAATAAACACCCTTGAACTGTGATCACTTGTGTCTGTCTACTGTTGCCACCATGAGTTCCTTGCAGAAGGGAATTCCCTGCATTCTTCACTCATTTGCAGTAATCTCCAACTCTCCAAAGGGAATGTATACCTCAAGACTACTGGCACTCTAACTGTTACTCCCAAATCTCTGCAATGTGGTATTGGATGGAGAATGAACACAATGAGCCTACCTTTTAGCACGAAGCTTCCACGATACATAAGTAGCACATAAATCCAGGGTCACCCTCTTGAGGCCAGTTTATGGGACACATTCGAGAGACAAATAGAAGCACCCTGCCTCTGCCAGCACAGAGGAAAAGAGACCCTTGGAATATGCAAGAGTCCTTGGAAATATCTTAGGTCTTCAAATTGAATAACCTAGACAAACAAGAAGTATATCCACCTCGCATGGAGAAGGGCACGTGAGAAACCAGAAGGTGTCTCACCCACTAATCCCTGGAGATCTGGCATCCAGGTGGTCAGGATACAACCATTGTATTTGGATCCAGTTCCTGGGGGTGGACCAGTGCGGGAGGATCACATGGATGAGGGGCTTTCAGGGAGTGGGATGCCAGATGGTGAGATACGGTATCCCCTTTCCTATAAAACTTTTACCCCATCCTAGCAAGTAGGATATTTAGTAACCCTACCCACCCCCATTAACAACACGAACACTCTCTCACAGACAACCCGCTATGAGGGAAAATGGACTAACACCTGAGACGTGTCCCAATACAATGATCAGGCAAGGTCAGGCAATTACTGACCATCACACACTCCTGACTTCCACTAAGCTTGCCCACACAGATAAAAAGCGGAGCACAAGAGCATACTCTTGAGTGAGGCAAAACACAAGAGGAAACAGCAGTTCCAAGATGGCAGTTTAATGAGAAAAGGAAGCTGGCAAAACAGAATTGTGTTTGCAAGGAAGGTTCTTCCCATGACCTTTTTGACAAGGAACCATTGATTTCATGAACACTTGAGATTGGAAAGCACAAGACCAGGAAAACAGGATGTAGAATACTGCATTGTGTGTCAAATATACTCTGGGCCCTCCCAAGTCAATAATCATGGCAGGGAGAATCACCAATCCCCGTGGTATTGTACTTGGATCCACGCACAAAGCAGCATCAGTGAAATCAACACAGCCAGTAAGCTGAGCAGACCAATACCAGCTGGTTTGTGTTGAAGCCAAGGTTGCAAGTGGCAACATTGTATGGCAAGTGCTATAATAAACATTGAAATATGTGTGATAAAGACGCAAGTAAAGTTGAACTACTGATTCGTGAGAACATTGAAACCAAGATACAATACCTTTGACAGAGTTGACCAGCAGTGAGTGTGTTCTCAATCAAAGGTCTCTGTAAGGTATCCAGCTGAAAAGTGAAAGAGTTGTAGAGAATCGTGAATCAAAGTGGTCCTGTAATGGGTCAAGTTAAATCCCACGCACTGTCAAATGTCTTCGATGTGGATACAGTAAAGAAAGTTTGTGACAAAGCAGATAAAGTTGGTCTGAGTCTGGCAGAGGGAGATCAATTGAAAGCTTTTTGTTAAAGTGAGCCTTAGCCTGGCAAAGAGGGAACTGGGGTAAAGCGAAAATCAACCAAGAAAGCTTTTTGTTGAAGTGAGTGTGAGCCCGGTGGAGGGAGACCTGGGCTGAATAGAAAATCACCCGAGAATTTGTACATGGGAATCCTAAGAAGAAAGGAACTTTGATGTTTGTCGTGTTGCATCAGGCCCTCTGAAAAAGAGACTTTGAATGGCAAAGAGACATTGGCACAGAAGGTCATGATGTTGAAGTTATGAACTGTACCCTCATGCTAGAGAAGCCATAGATTGTGCTAAGCTCGAGTGTGCCGCCTTGTCCTTTGCTGAAAACGTGGGGAAGGGTAGCCAATGGCTTCAATATCCTTATTCTCATTTCTTGAACACTTTTAATTTGCACAACATTATTTCACACACTATTTGTATTTAGAAGTAATGATTGGCAATAGTTTTATTAGTATAGACCCTTTTTATTTTGAGAAGACACCACCAGGACTCTGTTATTATTATTTGATGGTCGTAAATTGCTCCCATCTTTAGATTTAGGATTAGATAGGTGTTTTTCAAACCCATTTGAATTCAATAAACACTTGTGTCTGTTTTACTGTTTGATACCATGTCTTCCTTAGAGAGCCCAAAGTAAATAAATAGATAATTAAGAAAGGGGGAATAGCAGGTAAGCAAGATCGACATATAGAAGATGAGAAAGGTGTAAAGTAGTATCACAGGCTGAGTATGATTAGATTAGCAGTGATTTTGAATGAAAGTGAATTTTACAGCAATGTTTCATTAATTTGTATTTTTTTTTCCTTTAGCTGCTGTGTTGAGCTTGGGTATGTTGACATACATGCTTATTTATGGTCAAGTCAACAGTGCTGTGTTTTGTTTTCGTGCTAAATTTGGGTGTTATTTAAAGGTAATTATGGAGACGATCATCATTGTATATTGTATATTTCATGTACGCAATCCTTTTGATTTCAGATAATGTCCAAGGAAGGTTCAGAGAAAAGGGAAACATGAATGAATTGATATACTTGATTCTTAATTTTTTTTCCCCTCTTTGCTCTAGACACTAACTGATTCTCCCACCAGTTCTCCGGGCATTGGAGTTTTTCGGATCTCTGAAGAATGCCACTGGAGTGGAGTGCCCTGGAAAAGACCTCCTGGACCTAAGGAAGGGGTGAAGATGGTACCCCCAAAAGGACACCCTGCAAACAGGGGAGGGAGTCAGGGATGTCATTTCGGGGTCACCAGAGGTCTCCCTTGCGACCTCTGTGGTCACCCTTGCGACCTCTAGAAATAAATAGAAAAAAAAGAGAAAATAAAAGTTTTTTTTTTTTTTGTAATGTAAGCTCATGGGCTGTGGCCAGCAGCATGTGGCTCTTTAGTTCTAGAGTGGCTGGCTATCTTGTTAAAGCCCCTTAAAAAAAAAGAAGAAAAAGAAGAAAAAGAGTGACACAAGTCTAACACTTTCAGCTCTGACCCTAAATAAGAAAGATTAGGAATACCAAATAATGTGTCTTTCTGGAGTTCTATACAATAATTGCTAGACTCATTAAAGGTTTATTCAGTCACACTTCAGGGGGTGAGTCACTGATTTAGTCTGTTCTCAAACGCCTCATCTCAGCCTTTAATACTTCTGAGGTGGATAAATGAGTACCAACACAGGTTGGGTGATATTGGGTGTATATTTTTTCTATATAAAGTGCTTAAACAGAAGTGCTATATAATAACACATCATTATCATGTGGTCGTGGACGTCTGCTTGCATTCACTGTAATTTGGGCCTATATATAATGATCTTAACGATACATATGGCGATCCATTCTTGTATGAAATGTACATCACATTATAGCGATATCGTAACCATATTTTTTGTAGTGTACAATGCCATGTCAACGGGTGAAAGGTCGTGTTCCATCGCATCCAACGATATCACTTCGGATGTCACTTCCTCTACCCCTGGCATTTTGGTGAAATAACGTCCCTGGAGGGAGTCCTTATTGATTTTGAAATGTATTTCATGGACTAGAGCCAGATTGCTGAGTTACCTGATACCCAAGATCACTTATTTTTGGTGATACAATATTCAAACATTTCAATTTCTTTTTAAATACACATTGACTTAATGGTGTAATTTACAGGATTGGACTTATGCAGCCACATGGCACTAATGAAGCCACCTGGCACTGATGCAGCCCCATGGGATGAACATTTTTATCTTTGATATACTAATGTTGATATTGTGTAAGTTGTAATGATACAATTTATATAAATAAAACATAACAAATATATAAAATAAGAGATTACTGAAAAGAAAAAAAAGAGGAAGTGATCTAAAAAATTGAATTAAAAAGAAAAGAACATTACAAAAAACCATAAAGGGAATATACATTTAAAATATAGATATATCAGTTAGAGGTATGTGAAACATTTTAATTATTGATTGCGTGTTGTTTATTGTTGTAGATTGATTTGGTTAATTTGATAGTTTGAAATCAAGGTACAAAAGTATGTATTTATTTTATGCCCAAGATCAAACATAGAGTTGTAGCCAAGATCATTTTGTTTTTCTGAAGTGATCCTTTGGTTAGGTTGCAGTATAAAAAAGGAGGGTGTGTAGGGAGAGGAGACTCCACATTTCAAAAAGAGTAAAATATTGATTTCAGTCATGAGGAAGAGTTTGAGATTCAGGCTGAATCTAGTAGGTGTCAGTATTGTGAATGTACATAACACTTGCCAGAAAAGAAGGTTTCCAATTTGGCATTGCATAACATGATGTTATCACTTTGCACCACTACACCACAGTTGTGGGCTGAGTTGTACTGAAAAATATGAGACTAACATTCACTAAGTTATACTAATAATCCCTAACCACTAATATCTCCTACTAATTGCCAGAGCAAGTCAGTTCATGACTTTCATATAAACATGGTGCAGATTGATAAACTGAATATGCAAGGTATTTGGGCTGTGAAAGGTTAGTTTGGAAAGGCAATGTATAAAATGTGCAGAATTTAGGCTGCACTGCGTTTGAATGAAGATGTGACAAGTCAAAATTGTGGAATGTGAAATCCATTTTGCGAGAAACTAGCTTATTGTCTAAAACCATTTCACCGCAGGAAACAGCACAGAGATGTAGCTATTTTCATCCATTACCACAGCTTTAATCGTCGTCAAAGGTTGCAGGCAGAATAAGTGTTTCTTTGGAACTTTCCAAAGGAAGGTGGTTTTTGATGAGCACATGATATCACTAACAGAGGAAGGTTTTTATTACATTTTCTTTAAGGGAACATACATCAGGGGGCAGAACTCTGGGGTTGGTTTAAAAGGATTGTCCAGTGATTGGACAAAGGGACTGTTCTTCTTGGGCTATCGTTTGGGGGTGATGGTGTGCATGCTTTCTCTCAGGAGAGTGTGGGCTGAGCTGTTCTAAGCACGAAGGGGAGAAGGCAGATAAAGGAAGACCCAGTGCGAGCGCTGTCCAGAGGGCTGCCATGGAGGTGTTTCGCAAACTTGTTGTATCCGAGCACACCCTGAGCTAGACAACCTCTAGGTGAGCATAAAAGTATAATTGAAGTGTGTGTAGTTTTAGAACCACAAATGTAGATGTCAATTATTTTTGCATGGGTTTCTACATATCAGGAGTCCCACAGTCTGTTTGTTTCCCATTCTACTGAAGCGAAGTGCATTTCACAATGCAAAATTAGTTGCCAAAAAGAATAATTGCAAGGATAGAAGTTACTGCTCTCAGGGCCAAGTGTTTCAATGTGGTTGTATATGTTCTATGCCAAGTAAGAGGTATGGGAGAGAGCTACAGTAATTCTCTGAGCTACTGGAGGGATCATCGCCTAGGGCAAGAGAGCAAAACTTGTGCTAAATTTTGCTGCTGGAATTGTAAATGCATTGTATAATTTTAACAGATTGCGAAGCATGGGCATGTGAACAAAGACACATATTTCTTCAGTGCATTACATGTTTGTTTTCTTTTATTCATGAAGCTCAATTACTAATAAAGTGCTTGCAAAGGAAACAAGTCAGCTCTGGTATTTATTTTGGTGCCCTGGTTTCTTGTGTTATCATACAGAGGTGAAGCAAGTTGTAATTGCATTTTACCTGAGGCAATATTTCACGGTATTACATGTGGTCAAATGCAAAGCAAAGATGTCACTGTACATCGTGTTCTTCTAAGAGGCTCTGAATGAATGTTCATATTTGGTTTACATTTTAAATGTGTTCTGATATATCACCAAAAGGCATAACGTGGTATACTAAATAAAATACTACAAGGGGATGAAGTTATGTTCTGGAGTATACTAAGTCCAGTCTTGTCTTACCGTTAGTGACCCCGGTATAAAAATAATCAACAGGCCATTCCCTATATTCTAGATTCAGCACTATACTACGAAAATACCTCCAAAATGTACCACATAG
The DNA here is from genome assembly GCF_040938575.1 of Ambystoma mexicanum. NCBI lineage: Eukaryota > Metazoa > Chordata > Amphibia > Caudata > Ambystomatidae > Ambystoma > Ambystoma mexicanum. The sequence goes on from NC_090936.1 coordinate 255,417,085, forward strand.
AAATATTTCTAACATACCTCTTGTGGGGGTCATAGGATCAATGACTTTTTTATTATGTTGATGCTTCAATAACTGAATGGGAATCCCTATTTGAATGTGAGGCATCACTGATTTGCGGTGACATAAATGCGAGATGTGGCTCAATCAATTCCTCCGTGTTATACCACAATGTTAAAAGCAGTAATGTGATGACTCAAAAAAAGAGTAATCCAAGGGGCTTGCGCTGGCTCGAGTTCCTGAAAGAGTGGAAATTCTCTATGGTCAATTGTCGGACAAAGAGTGATTGTCCGGGTAAGGAAACTCGGCACTTGGGTCTTAAGCGGGCTATCCTAGATTACTATTTTGGGAATTAATCATTACTTGAATGTATAAATGACCTGTAGGTAATATCATCCAAAATCTAGTGATCACACCTTGTTAAGTTTAAGCTTGAATTGAGAAATAAGCCCAGAGACACTGGAGCATTATTGAGTCAGGTAAAGCCCTGGGGCTTTACCTGACTCAGTAATGCCCCCGTGTTGAGGGGCTTATTGCTATTAGTACCCCGGCCTGCAAAAAGAAGGTAAGTGGGGTTGGGAGGGCAGGGAGGAGATTGCTTGGATGGGGGGAGCAGGAGGGAGAAAACACTTACCTGAAAACACTTACCTTTACCTTACTTACCGGGGGTGGGGGAGGATGGCACCCTCCAGCCATGTGGTGGCTTGGAGTGGGGATTACCCTGTTCTGAGCTTCCTCATTGGCTGAGGGGCTGCCACAAACCCCCACCAGGAACAAAGCAAAGGAATGCCGGGTGAGGGATTCCCGGTCGGGTAAAGCCCCGGCGAGGGCCAATCAGATTGATTGTAACAATCTGATTGTCCCTCACCGGGTACTAATTTAAATTATGAACCCTTAAAGGGCTATCAGATAGGAGAAGATGAGGTTAATCAAGCTGGTAATCACCTCTGTTGGTCTCAGGCCAACATAACTAAAGCGTGTATGGCTCTTCGTATTATGGTTCTGGATGACCTTGTCACCTACCACAGCTATATGGCTGCACAGATAAAGGACTGGATTTATTCCATGACTTACAGAGTTGGTATTGTCAAGGGCAGCCAGGGAATTGCTACTGGTGAGCTGGCACACCGCCCCTTTGAAGTGGATATTTGTGAAGCCAAATGGAAATTGTGCAAAGAACTGAGGCGAATAATGAGAACTGTACTCTCACCATACCATGTTCTTCACAATTCCAAATTCATCAAGAGTAGAAACTGCAATTGGCTAAAACGACACAAAGCATCTGACATTAATATAAACTGGCAGCATATGTTGGAAGCCTTGAGAAATGGTAATCCCTGCACATTGTGGCAAGTTTCAACACTGGCAAGGGTGTTTCAACACTGGCAAGGGTCCCTAGGAAAATTCATGTGTTACATCCAATTGAAGAGGAAGTATGGAAGTACTATATTAAAGCACACACCACTTTAGAAGCTGAGAAGGTACTGTGGGTCCTCAACTTCATTTGGGAAGATCTTTGTGTAATTATTGGCAAATTAAAAAACTCAAGAGCTCTCGGCCTGAATGGCTTATGTAATGCCATTCTAAAGCAGGATCTGCAGGGTCGGGCCTCTCTCTTGATGTTGCTATTTAGGAATGTCGGCCTAGAATGAGTCATACCAGACTCTTGGCAGCAGTATGTCCTGACTTCAGTGTTTAAAAAAGGTGATCAAACACTTCAGGAGAACTACTTGCTTCTGACAATACTGGACATCTGAGGGAAGATCTTTGCATCTCTCGTGTTGAGAGAATTGCAAGCCTAGGTAGACAAAAGTAACATCTTGTACCCCTTTCAGACTGGCTTTGGAGCCGGGTCCACCACGACTCAAAAAAGTAGCGCTGGATGCGCTACTTTTACAAGGACAGCAGAGACAAGAAACTGCACTCTACATAACATATGTTGACTTCAGTTCAGCGTTCGACCAGGTCAACCATGGGATTCTGTGGAGAAAACTGAGAAATTGGAGGAAACTGAGAAATTGGGAGTGCCCCCCATGGTTACTTCAAATCATAAGACCACTGTATGTAAATACAGGGGGCAAAGTTCATCTGGACTGAAATGGTACTTTTTCTGGGAGAATCTCCATAAAGAGCGGAGTCAAGCAGGAATGCGCATTGGCTCCTTTGCTTTTCAACTTGTAAATAGCCGCCCTACCCATGCAGTTGGGAATGAAAATAGGAAGCACTCCGGTAGCGATATTATACGCTGACGATCTAGTGATATTTGATCAGATGTACACTGGCATGAAGGATATGTTGAACAAATTGAAATCATATATTGAAGAGAAAGACCTTACTTATGAATCTAGGTAAAGCAACAGTAATGTTAGTGACCTCTAATAAAGTAAACATATTTGCCATGAATACAGACTTGGTCACGATTGAATATGTAGATGTGTACCCTTATTTGGTTCTTGACATGGCAAATCATTTAAATCACAATACAGTAAAAGACACAAAGAACAGAAAAGCCAAACAACTCATTAACCTAATAAGAACGTTTGCAGGCAAATTTGCTGGTTACTCCCTGTAGGGCAACCAAGCCGTATACAAACAGTAGTGCAGCCCTATCATATTGTACGGACTGGAAGCGTTGGCCATGAGAGAACAAGATTGAAGGTCTGTTTTGGCGAACGATTCTTGGTCTTCCCAAGTCTGCCTCTGTGGGGTGTCCATGACTTGAATTGGGCATTGCATCATTGATCGGGCAAGTGTTTAAAAGGAGAGTAGAGTTGTTTATAAAATAAAACATTTCCCCAAAATGCTAATTGTGAGAAAAATTGGTGGGTGAGAGCATTGAGGCTGAGTCAACCATTCAGGGCCACATTTACCAGAAGTTGAATGCCAATGTCTTTAAGGAAATGGGTTGGATACCGAACTTTGGGCAAGGCACTAACTTGGAGGTATTGAAAAAAGCCTTCCTGAGAAGATTGAAGAGATGGGATTGGTGCAATAATTACACCTATCGCTCAGATTTGTGTAGCTATAAGAACGTAGCTACAGTTTACCCATTACTTCATGAAGCCGCAGCCCTATTTCATTCTATGTCTGGACCCGGCGGTGAGCAGATTTTGTTTATTTCTATGCACCAATCAGTTGCCTTTGATAGATATCTGTGGGCCCAGACTGAATCCTCCCCTGGAGAAGAGGTGGTGTTGCATATGTGAGGTTCCGGGGACAAGAGAAACTGAAAAGCATGTGTTCACAAAGTGTCCAAAATTAAGTACTCAGTATATGTGTACCCTGGGACACTTACTACACAACTACAAACAATTAAAACAAACCTGGGACTTCCTGGGATTTGTGCCTTAATACTGACTCGGTCTCCACACACATTGCACTTTACCACCTATGGACCACTTAAGGTGATAATTAAGTAAGTTGAAGTTATATGATCAGTTATAACGAATGACATGCTTCTCTTCTCCTATAATGGGTGGTTTTAACAGGTCTAGTTATTATTACAAGGACATCTAATGTAATGTATTGTACTGTTTTTAAGATTATTGTTTTAACAATGTTGTTATTGAGATGAAGTTGTTTTATGTGTTTCCTGTGAAAAGTTTGGAATTGAGCTAAAACATAGTAAATAAATAACAAACGAGAGACACAGTAGTCTGATTTTGATCCAATTATAGCTCAGACAATTACTGACAGATGATCATAAAAAGGTAAAGGCAAATCCGCTTCAATAGTCTAAAATAATAGGAGGTATTATGCTGGTTGATTTGCGTGAAAACCTCTAGTAAAGGATCAAAATATATAGCCAGTGACATAACTATGTTAAGTGTCAGAGGAATGCATGAATCTAACTGATAAGTGTGTTGCAGAGGCATCGATTGCGAATAGCTGCAGGGCTGTACCAGCACCAACTCAGTCTTTTTGGTGTTAAGGCGCAGCCAATTACTCTGCATCCAGGTCTTCACCTGAGTAACAATATCAGAAAGGTGTACATAGTCTGAAGCAAGAAAATCTGTATGTTTGAAAAATAGTATAGTATCAACCACATAACAGTAAAATTCAACATCCGTCTTAGTTAGTGAGACATGAAAGGGCATGACATAGATGTTGAACAATAGAGAAGATAAAACTGAACCCTGAGGGACACCAAATATATTGTGAAGCAAATCTGTGGCTAGGTTGTCCAAGGTGAGAGTAAATCGGGGGACCATGATAAAGGATGGGAGCTAGCATAGAGTGGGATCAGAGACTCTTGCAGTGGAGGATAATGTTTGAAGGAGGAACTGGTGATCCAGTGCATCCAATGCAGCCGATAGATCAAGCATTATTAATAAAGATGTATGACTTTTATCCTGAATACAAAGTAGGCCCTCACTGACATCCAGCAAAGCATTTTCGATACTGTGAATAGGTCGAAAGCCAGACTGCTGAATTCAATGCAAATGATTACACTCCATAAAGTCTTGCTTTTAGGGAACCACAATCCTCATAAGGATCGAGCAATACTTTACTGGTGATATCAGGGTCCAAGAAGTGTTTTTGTAACAGTGGTGTAATCCAAGATAATTTTTAGTGCAGAGGGAACAAGACCAGAGGAGACCAAGGTTTTTATGAAAATAACCAAAAAAGGAAAAACAATCTCAATAGAGTCATAAACACTGGGCATAGATTTCTTGGGTACGAAGTCAGATACAAGGACATAACTACTGAGAACACTTGTTCTGATGGGACTTTGACACATTGAAATTCAGTGGACAATGAATAAATATCTTGGGTGACTGAGCAAGTCTGGAATAGTAGCCTGCAAGCCAATTCAATGGCGTAATTGATGGATTTTATTGTCTGTGGATTGGAGAATGTCTTGCACACTAGCAATATAGAGAGGCTTGCTTGGTCTATGGACATTTTTATTTTCAAGATGGTGTAAGATTTGATAAATCCCTTTTTGTGAGTTATCAGTCAAGTTGATTTTAATAGGATGTCTAGAATGACAAGATTTCAGACTTGTTTTTATAGTTCGAATTAAGTACTTGTGATTATCATCAGATTTACTTTCTGCCATCTATCACAGTTTGTGTAATCCACCATTGTTATTTAGTTACATAGGTTTTACCCTTAATGGATGTTAGAGAGGACTTGAAGGTCCATGGTCTCAGAAAAATTCTTATTATATCATTCGAATTGCAGCCTGAGGTCAGATTCCAAGAAGCTGCTTGAATTATTAGCCAGAAAGATTCTGATTTTGAACAAGACATTTGGTGAGTCTGTTCAACAGAGAAAGTAGGAGTCAATCACTTTCTGCCAGCTGTAGACAGTAAACAAAAATGTATGCATTATGATCAGTGCTTTCAAGGTCTGTTGCCAAAGATTTACTCTCAGCCTATATGTTAAAATCTGCTAGGATTAAGCACCGTTTCAATTTGTGGAAATTGGAAATAAAATGTCAATCAATTGTTCCACAAAACTGTTTTTAGAAGTGGGTGGTAAAATAATACACGCATTATGTTCTCAGTAGGGGAGAGGCAAAGTTTACCATGTAATAATTCCCATGTGGCTAAACTAAATAATTCAGATGTTTAAAATTCAGGGACCTCTTGAATACAATGGCAAGGCCACCTCCCTTTTTGAACACTCTGTCAAGATATAAAAGCAAATAACCAGGGGCTGTGATGACTAGTTTAAAGTAGACATTAAAATCGTTAAAACAGGTTTCCATAATAAACATGTCACAACAGTTAGTGTCAGCTATTAAATAATGAAGACATATGGTGTTATCTATGGCAGAGCTGGCATTTACTAGGGAACAACTGAGGATGTCTCCTGTAATAGCTGAACACTCTTGAATGACGCCCAGATGTTGCATGTTTAAAAGTGCAGAGTCAACTACTTGGAGGATCCTGGGAAGATGCTTGTGATCAAGAAAAGAATGAGTATATCGTTTGTCAAAACGTCTTTGAGAAATTGAGAGAGCGGAATGAATAAGAACATTTAACTCAAAAACTAAACTAATGTGAGCTGGGGAAGGAAGACAGAAGTACAGTTAATACCAGTAATATTGATACTTACTAAGTTGACATCAGTAGTAAGAAGAAAGGCTGGAACACCAAGCAGGGGATGGTCAGTTGACCAGTCTGGCCAAACAGGCCCAACATTAGAGGCACATTAGAGAGCGTGAAGAGAAGGCACCAGTGCCAGGGCACTGACATGTAGGACAGTGCGGCCTCACCTTTCAAAAAGACAGCATGATTAATATGAAAACTTTCAATTCGTACTATTTATCAAGAAATAATAAATAGGAAGCCTATTGGTTGAGGAACCATTCATGTGAAAGTGAAATACTATACTTAACACCAATAGATACAATTATAGATAACATGTGCAATCACATTTTAGCATCTGTAGTGCAACAATTTAACAGCACGCATGTAATGGCAATGCAACTTCCCAGGATTCCCACAAGCACCAAAAATTGACACCACTCCTTGTAATGCCATTTTGTTTGTGACATATGAAAATCAAAAGTTTTGCCTGACTTTTGCAACAAGGGCTCCGGAAATCCCAGGACCGCCCTGAAGAAAAATACAAGTACTTGGTAAGCAAGCATAATTGCTCTACAGTTTTATTTACTGTGATGTGTTTGTGTAAAATTGACATTTGCCACTTATGTTATTTAAAAAATGTAGATACGTGGAGAAGAAGTGGGTTCAAATGACACCCCACAGAAAAGCATGCAGCACAGACTGCTTCTCATGTGTCATGTAGCGAATATTTAATATACATGCAACCCTGTTTAATGAACCAGGCATATTTGTCCATTTCCAGCATGTGAAAAACGTCCCAAAGTTTATAAGGAGGCAGATGAATGAGACATGTTTATTCTGCAGAGCTCTCTTGCACCCAAATGATGAAAAATGTATATAATTGCACCAGAAATCCCCAAATGTTCTTCAAAATGCATTATTTGTATTTACATTGTTCCTAAACAGACAGTTACCACATTCACTGATTTTTCCACGATGCTTTCACATAGAAATTGTTTTAATGCACTTATAAATTAAAATGTGTGCACCTTTAAAAGTACAAGAATGCAAAAGTGTATTTTAAATGTGTCATAATATATTTGTTCAATTGATTTACATTACTGGTTTCCAAATACGAATAAATATATTTCCATTATATAGTCCTACTACACACAGACCTTGCATGGCTTTTGAAGACTCCATAGGTCATTCATGTGCCAAAGCCAGGCTTCTCATCAATCACGATATGAATCCATTAGGCTGGTATGCACCCACAGGGACAGGGGCCCGTCTTTGAAGAATATAGGATAAATAGAAGCCCACACATTCCAAAAGATGCATTGTCATGATTCCTATCAGTTTCAACAGAGATCTGTGTTTTATAGAGAACAATACTTCAAAGGCTGAGTTCTAAAACAACTACTCCGACCTTTGAATTCTAGCAAATAAATAAAGTACAGTTTTTTCATGCTTGTTTTAATGGTTTAAAAACTAACCCAGATACACATTAATAATTACGTTTAAATGGGGGCCCACTTTACAGAGAGAAAAGAAATGACCGGTTAAGCTACTTTTTAATGACATTTACAAAAGTGACCATAACTTTGCAACAATTGAATCGTTTCAGAAAGAGAAGAAATTTCTGGACTCAGTGGAACATGTCTACAGTATTTATCCAAAAAGTATAAAGGGGTTTTATGTCTCACGGAACTCTACACCAAAGGTCATTTTTATGCACCACAATTGATTCTAAATTGAACACTTTATAGATTGAATGCACTTTGAGGACTTGAATACACTTTAGTTGACTTTAGATTCTATGTTTTCTAGATTCAATGTACTTAGGTCAATCAATTAGATATATTCTAGTTTTGTTGCTTCTTTAATTGATTTAATACATTTTATATTTGACTGAAATTCTTTACACATGCATGTTGCCACATCGTACAATTCAGAGAGTCACAGCCTCTTTCCCCGTGAAACCCTTTCACGCGGAGTGAGTCCTGTCCCTCTGCCTTTTTTCTATTGGCATAGCTTGTACAGCTGCTTTACATGGTAGAATGTTGTGGCACTAGACACTTTGTGTCTCTCTATCTATTGCAGTGGCCCTACATGAATTATGGGCAGAATATTCAGATCAATAGTTTTAATCTCTATAATAGTAATAAAAAATATGTGTGCAATTGAATATATGTCTGTCTATATGTTGTTCTGACTTTGCCTTCCTCTCAGCCACCCATTTGAAGCCTTCTAAATATTATTAAATTACTTTTTGTGTAGAGTTCCGCAATAAAACCCCTTTGTACTTTTTGGGATAGTAGCTTCCGTTATGTCCGCGATGAAGGGGGCACCTATCTTTTTTGTTTTGGTTACAGTATACATCCAAACATTATATAGTGATATCATTATGAATTAATGTGCATAATTTAATAACTTTAGCTTGTTCCATGCGACAGGGTGTGTTATGTATCCCTGGATTTGGGTTTCTTTGGCGATTCCGAAAAGATATAGGTTCAGAACAGAAGTTATAGGGGGAAAATTGATTTGGGTCCAAATCTGATCGGATCCTCTCCTTGTCACATGTCAAAATATGTGAACACTAGCCTAATAAGAGAGTGTATCACTGGGAGTGTCAATATCTGATGGTAACCAATGAGAAAACATGTCCAAGGAAAAATGGCAGTGTCAAATGACATTGCATGAGAACATTTAGCATTTTTTTAAGCCCAAGCACTTAGGACGTAGAGGGTGTGCTAAGATTATGATAGGTCTGCATATGGGGGAACCCGGTTGCAAGGGAAGTGCAGACCTGAGATAATACTGTGGAGATAATTGGAGGACCCCTAACAGAAAGCCAGATGGAGAACATTGCCAAAATAGACTCCAATTCCCTGAGAAAGATTTTAAAAGCTGAAAGCAGAATCCAGGAGACAAAGCAAACTGGGTAAAGCTGCAGCCCGCATTAAAAGACAATCCGAGAAGTGAGCATAAACATGCCAGCACAAATAGATATACGTCCTCAGGAATTCTTTACCAGCTAAGCCACTGAATGGTTTGAGCTGAAAGGTAAGCCTTTGGGGAAGTGATTCAAAGTAGAATCCCATTGAATTTTCAACGCAAAATGCACATTGCTTTCTTACAATATTCAAAGACATTGAGGCCCGGATTTAAAATACAGTGACACAGAATTTTAGTGCAAAATGCACATTGTTATTGAATAGTATCAAAGTAAATTAAATCCTCTGTTTTCATAGGTGTATTTTACGACTGGAACATGACTGGTTGGTATACAATAGATGTTATTTTATTTGTATAGCCCCTTAGTGCTATTGTTATGGCTGCTCTGGGGAGAAAGCACTTCAGAAGACTGCAGAAGAGTAAGGTGACTGCAGACTTTGGTGCAACATAAATACATAAATAAACATAAAGACTATACAATTACTAGCAGCGATTACTAGTTTAAAACATTATACAAATCATGCAGATCTTTGTGTTCAGGCTCAGAGACTGCCGCTATGCCAATAACCATGTGAGAGTTGGACCCAATCTGTCATGGGACTCAGTTGCATTCTAAGGGTTGCAATGCAAGAGGAGAATGAGCATTATAATTGGTATATCAACCCCTAGGGCAACTTTCTACAGTTGAGGGATCTGGTATAATTTATATGCAAAAGACATGCACACTGAATAACCTGCAGTCAAGGCAAAACAACCTCCAAATATGCACTCCCACCACTGACCTATTGCATATACACATCCCATTTCATTAGCTCACACCACACTGCATCTGCCAATCTCCCTCTCTCTCTCCCTCTCTCTATCTCCCTCTCATCAATATATTGCATCCGTGTGCAGGAAAACAAGCATCTGGGAGTTGGTACATGAGGCGGAAGGATTAGAAAGTCTGCAAACTCCAGTCAATTACTAACCATAAGCAGCAGCTAAGGGTTATGGGAGGGAGAACCTTTGGTTCAAAGAAAGTGCTACTTGAAATTTGGTGGCCACTGGCACCCACTCTGCTTTGCTTAGCAGGCTGAAATATGCCTCAGGCAAACTCTTCCATTCTCAGGTGCTGTGCTCTGTAGCCTACAAGGAATTATGCCTGCCAGGGCAGGGCCTATCTTGGACAGGGTAAGAAGGTGTTAGTCAGGCGTTCATCGGGCATTGCTCTGGGCAAGGGCAAGCGGTAGAATCCCGGCTCATCTTTGCAGTTACTTTTGATATGTGGAAGCTATAGTTTAAATACAAATGACATTTTGAATGAAGCCAGACCATATTAATGGGATGCCAACATCCATATCTGAGAAAATCATGCCAATTTAAGTGACCACTGAAATCTTTCTAATTAAATATTACCCTGAAATTAAATGACTCGGCAATAAGCAGTGGGTGAGGGAGTGGTTAGTCCAAAAATGATCATGTGATTTTTAATTGAAACAATGTTTTGTGCTCTGCAAAAATGAAAGCAAAATTCACAAATCCCAAGCCTGTAGTTTCCCAGTCTTACACACGACAGTTTGTATTTTACATGCCTGCGTAAAATAAAAACCAATAGTGCCATATATATAAAAATAAGAGAATGCCAAATAAATGAGAAATAGCAATTGAATCTTATGTATGTGATATAGATTTTGTCTGACACCAATACTTATCTTTCTCTAATGTCAAAGCTTGCCATTGGTGTTGAGGAAAGTAAACTGTTGGCAATAAGTGGAAAGCATATTGCAGTGCACTGTCTAGAATATACATAGATTTGATTTATGCAAATGGGTATTTGTGTGCATTTCACAAGTAGCGAGAAAAACGGGCAGGCTGTTTATCCATTTTGAAGATAAGCTGCCAGTGATTGTATACTTTTGTGGGTGATTTCTCTAGCATAAAGGGAAGGTACGCCTTTAATTTAATTTAGTATTTTAATACATTTGAATGTACATTTCAATATTCAGATCAAATACAGATCAAATACAGGCTGTTTCTTGGGGTGGGATTTTTTTGGTGTGGTAGGTGGTATTAGATAAGGGTTGTCAGCCCCTTGAGAAAAAAAAACACATTGCAGATGCAAGCATGTCAATTCATCTTGAAGTCACCACTTTGTTCCATTTGGAGATAAGGGAGACATATGAATCCTGATGTGCTATAATCTTCTTAAGCGCAGTGTGAGTCATGTTGCATGATTTTGGACTGATTTCACTTGTAGAAATGTTGTCTTTGAAGGCCTTTCCATATGATGTTACATTAGTCCAATCATTACGAGACCAAGGATTGGACCAGCTTTAATTTTTAGCCAAAGAAAAACAGATGTAGGACTTTTTTAGGATGTGCAGTAGATGTGAGAAATTTGATAGGCTATTGACTAGATGGTTAAAGGAAAGCAGTTTTTCATAGATGTGGGTATAGTAACTAGCCTAACTGTTTGAAGAGAGGTTGTGGTAGATACCCCAAAGCCAGTGGCCAGATTACATGTAGGTAGCTGTTGAATAGCAGCATTGAGGTTTCTTGGCATATCAAAATTAGGTGGCTTAACCTCCTACATTCTTAGGGTCTAGATAAGCAGATCATTATATCCAGTTTGTATATCTTACATTTGTGTATAATTACCCACTTGCCAACCCCATACATTTGAGAGGGTGTTTTTTGTTATTCAATGAGTGAAAATAGTGGTTGCATATTCACGACAATGCTCTCCACATCGGGGACAAAGGAGATGCCTTCCTTCTCATCCAACTAAAACCTCTATGCCGTCTTTAATATAGTTCACCATGATTCCCTTCTCAAAATACTCACCACATGTGTTGGCTTCTTTGAAACAGTCCTACAGTGGCTCTCCTCCCACCACCATGCAGTAATCTGTTGAGATTCCACATGGTTCTACGCTCTCCCAGGTCATCTTCGATTACTACAGAGAAACTCAGGGGAAACTCCTCACCATAACATATGTCAAAATACAACAATACGCAGATCATTGTCACAGATGGCCTTAATAATTACAAAGTCACTAGGAGGTGTCATGTGTATTATTTGTAATGATAGGAAAAAGGGTAAATTGGCTGTTTTTTCATTAGTGTAGATTGTACAATATCTCTCCACTTTCATCTCCCTCCAGCCTCCAATGTTACTACCTTCTTTTGTACCACTCACCCATCTACTACTACTCTACCTTCTCTGCCCTTCCTCTACTCTTCCCCTTTCTCACTACTACTCTTCTCGCACATCTGTTACTCCCACTGTCACTGCTACTACTCACCACTCATTGCACTTCTCTCCATTGACTTCGGTACTTCACTGCTCTCATTTGACTTCTGCATTCTAATCCTCACCTCCAGCATTTGATGTTAGTCTTCTGTCCATCCTCTACTACCACTCCCACCACAGTACTACTGCTTTCCTCTACCCCAGACTCAGAAAAATATTTCCATGCTCACCTTCCACTGCACTCACTATCACTAAACTCTCCATCTCCACACTTCTCTCATACACAGCTCCTGTCCCGCCCACTCCTACACCCGTCGCTACTAGCCTCACTCTCTTAACACTACTCCCTCTCACACTAACTACTACCGCACTCCCCTACTCCAACCCCCACTGTTACATGATACATAGATTTATCTAAATATCAGTTGTATCAAATCTCCCAACCATCCCTGGATGTCAAGAATCTAACTGAGGCTCAACCCGACAAAGACTGAATTCATTCCCCTAGAAAACAGTGCCAAGCATGCACAGGTCCAGAATTGATGGAAATGAAACTCAACATAGTCATGCTTCACCTCTCAGTCAGTGTAAAATCTCTTGGCTTTACCATAAACCTCACTTTCAAAATACAAAGTGCCAGGAGGACTAATATAGCATGATACACGCTCCCTCTACTACTCCAAATCAAACCCTTCATCCCTGCCCTGAGTTTCAGAACAGTTGTCCAATACCTGGCCATCTAAGATCTGATGATGGCAAAGGCCTACATATTGTAAATCCAGATGCCAGCCAATACCCTACAAAAGCTGTCCAGCTTGCATCGGCATGCCTCACCACATGACTCATTTTAAACATAAATTAAAATTATTTAGTTTGAAATTCATATTTTACTTTTCTGATTTATTTTAATTTTTATTTTTTATTTTTTCTTTGTTACTAAAAATTATTTTTCTTCTGTTCAACATTCTTACACACTTTAGGTTTACATATTAAAAAGAGAATCCATCATAAGTCAATACAAATATTTTGCTATTAATATCTGGAATATTCTTGCTATTTTGTCATTCTCAAACAATCTGCGTCATCGTTGTTCAACTTTAATGATTCCCAAATTGAATCACTCTCATGATCAATAGTTTATGAAGACCCGTCATAATATATGCCCAACGCTCGTTAATGTCCATCTTTCTGTTAATTTTGGGGAGCATGTTGGCAAATATCTGTTGGTTATCCGCTAATGCATTGCATTCCATGATCAAGCGAAACTGGGATTCTGTCTGTTTATCTCGTTTACGAAATCTACACACGTTCTCATGTTTTTCGATTTGATGCGAATGCGCCTTGTATTCCCCCATTGGTAGAACATTTAATCGTAACATTAGATATGTGTCTGTAATGTGGCAGTCTGGAAATTGTTTCAGATATTGCGGCAATTCATTCAGCGCTCACACATCTAAACCCGAGTGTATATTCATCATGTACTCTGATTTAATTTTCTCTGTATAGATCCAATTGTCTCTTTTTATTTTCAATGTCATTCTCTGTGGCATGTTTATGAGCATTTCCTCTGTAGTATCTAGCATTTCTAGACTTTGTTTGCAATAAGATTTCCAGACCTGTATCACTGTTGCATTTATAGCAGTTGGATTTTCATACAGAAGCTTGATAGAAGGGATGTTCTCGCCTGTCAAGGTTTTTCTGGAGAGATCCAGGTATTTCCAAAGTACTATGGCAGCTAGAGATTGCAGCCCCAACTCAAATCTAATACTTGGCATCGGATAAGATTTGGGCAGGCCAAGAACCTTTCTCCAGAATATGGCTTCATTCTTCATCCAGAGTAATTTTGAGATGTTTATCATTGATTCACTACCATATGTTAGATTAGCTGTTACATTTTGTTTGTAAAAGGTCCATACCGGTACCAAGGAACATTTTCCATATTTTTTATGGATAACTAAACCTTGATGAGCTAGAGACTCAGCTTTAATTTTTAGATGTTCCATCCCTTGACTGTCAACTGTTGAATGGTTAACCCATATTCCTAGATATTTTACTGTTTTAACCGGTTGCAATCTTTCTCCTTTAATAAATATTTTCAACGGTTTTTCGCTTGATTTGCTGGTGTTGTCAGGGCCATCATTTCTGCTTCTTGATGTTAATTCTTAGATTATTTTCTTCTGTATATTTTAGAAACAATCTTATTCTTTGTTGTAGACCATTTTGAGTTTTGTCAAACAAGACAATACTGTCTGCAAATAAAATATCCACAGAATTTTTGTAGAATTCAGCAAAGGAGGATGCCCCGCACTTGCTACATCAGTTACTTGTAAATCCAAAATGTATAGAATGAAGAGTGTCGCTGCCAAGGGGCAGCCTTGCTTCAGTCCACTCTCTGTTGGCATGGATTCAAACATCAGACCATCTAACGATAGGCGGATCTTGACGGAGGTTTGGGAGTATAGTGCCATAATAGGCTCTAGGAAGTTATGCAGGAATTTCCATCTTGTCACTTTCCCCCATAACTTCTGTCTATTGATTGTATCAAATGCTAGTTTCGGGTCCACAAATAATGCAAAAGTTGTGACGTTGTTCCTCAAAGCTTCTTGCTTCAAGCAATTTAATAGGAAGATATTTAGGTTTATGCCGATGTTCTTGGTAAATCCGGTTTGTCTCGGATCAATCTACCCTTGCGTTGTTGCCCACGTATATAGTTTCTTCTGTAGAAATGATGCATATATTTTCCCCAAGGGATATAATAGTGCTATCGGGCGACAGTTTGCAGATGATTTTATACAACCCTGTTTGTAGATTGGAATTATTGTTGCATGTGTCGGTATCCGGCGCGATTCCCCAATGATGTTAAAGAGTTGATAGCATATACGTTCCCACACCACCAGATGCTTTTTGGTTGTTGAATTACTCATGTCGTCGGGACCAGGATCTCTTGAGGTGTTCAGATGTTCAATGTGAGTTCTAATTGCCTCAAGATCCCAGACAATGTCCCACTTTAAGTTGTTATATTTGGGCAATTTTACATTTGTATTTGAAGGGAGAGTATATAATTATGAGGAATGGTTTATCCAATCTTGTTGAGATACACCTGGGATTCATTTCGTAATTTGATCTTCCTTATTGTTAGTTAAAGCCCAAAGATCTCTTGTATTTCTTTAATAGAGACTGATCACAAGACTAAGAAAATTCAACCACACACCACCCACAAAGAGCTGCACTGGAAACCCCTTCAAAAAAGCATTGTGTTTGAGTGTCTCAACATAATATTGTCTGCATTCCTAGTAAGTACTAACCACCATAACCTGATCAATTCTATTAAAGGGGACAATGCTATCCAGATATGTGCAAGTCTGTCCCTTCCATGTAGTCATCAAGATGTTGTTGTAGGTTGATAAACTCACCCTGGTGACAATTATAGCAGGATAAGAGTGATAGGTTGTCCTTTAACAAAAGTTGTGTCTTTGTGGAGATTGTGTTTGAAGGGAACATGGCTGATAGTTTAATTTATGTTTGTTTACATTGATTTAGTTGTTGAAGAAAATAAATAGTCTGTCCGTCAGATCCTTTTTTTAAATTGTATTCCATTTGAAGGATTGAAAGATCCCCATTCTAAGCAGTTTACAGTGGTCCTCCATTCAGATTTGGCATCATTTAATGAGAGGTTTGCCAGTGTTTATAATACTCTTATAATTTCAATGTGCAAGGAGTATAATAGAGCATTGGGGAGAGGAGTATCTATTCTGAGGTTTAAGATAAGAGATAATTTCAACAAAGTCTTCACATGTAACATTTCTTAATTACCTTATCTATGACTCTGACAAACTACATCAATCTGTTTTATTCCCGCTGGTTAAATAAACACATTTTAATTGAAAAGTGACATGACCCACATTGTTTAGACACATTTTAACATTAAGTGTTGGGGGTGAAAATGAAGTTGTAGTTTTTACTGTCTCAGTGAGCAACAATTTGCTTGTGTTTTGTGCTGTTTAACTGATGGATCAAATATCCACAGCCCCCCTAAGAATAATAGTGTCATTGAAAGCTTTAATAGAAAGTTAAAATTCTCACCAAGATGAAAACATTGGAGGGTACATGTTGCTTAGTTGCACACTCATTTGTACTCCTTTGGGTCTTGTAAACTTTGAAGAGATGTGTCCTGTGCAGCAGCACCTTTGAGCGTTCTTATGCCCAGAATGTGATTACCATAATAAATGATCTCAGACCCAAATAAGCAGACGGACTCAAAAAATATGGCAAATACTACTGTATTATCCATTCAATAAAGTAGGGCAACCCGGTGAGCAACAAATCGTAGCCAACACATTCTCAGTTACATTTTGGTTACACAAAAGCTGATTACCTCAATACATGTTAGCTATGATGTCTTCCTATGTGGCAAATAATAAAACCTATCAGACTGAGGTATTGGTTAGGGGAACATATCTATTTATAGTTTCTATAAGTGTTAGTAACATAATTGGCTGCCCCTCTCCTGGCAGGCATTCCTTGAACATCCCTCTAACTACATATAATACAGATGATAGCAGCATAACAGCAGCAGATTGGCCGCTTCAACAATTTATGCTCACCATTTCATAGGCCCTTATTTTTGGTTGGCATTCTCTCCCAACCTTGGACATTCGGCTCGTTAGCAGCATGCAAGCAAAGTGAAGCTCAGGTGCAGAGAACAATGTCCGACAAAAGCCCACATGCCCAATTAGTATACCATCTCTCATCAGCCAAGCCTTTAGCCTCTTTCTTTGTACTTGCCCTTGCTGGATGTTCTCTTCTCTGGAATTGTAAGGGGAGTAAAGGTACATCGTTATCTTCATCTGGAGCATATGGATAGACCTTGTTTTCTGGTCTTGCGCCACGTGTGAAGAGACCATGATTATGTCCATCTCGTCTTTCTATTTAGTGCTATTTGATTCAATTATCCTGGGTGTCATGACTCTCTTCATCCTCGGGAGACTTGGTTGCTCTGTCTCACAAATGCTTTCTGCATCTCTAACTGTTCAATACTTGGCATTCACAAATGTTTGCTCATTTACTTAATTTAAGAGAAATATTTTCTGCGTACACTGCTTATCCTTGTTGACTCTTTTTGTACTATGCAATTACTTCTTGCTGTGGCATCCTGATCTCTGGACAACAGCTAGCCTGTGTTCATGCACAAATTTGTATTGCCAGTGTCTGTCAGCTCTGCTCTTCAAGCTTTTTACTTACTTTCATTCAGAGCCAATGTCCATCTTTTCAACATGGCCGCTTTACTCGTAATATATTTCCTACTACAGGAAGCTTCTATGTGACTCATCTACCTTGTGTTTCTACGTATATACATTTACTACTCAACTGATTACTTATCTTCTTACTCTTTATGGTTTCTTCTCACATGTATACATGTTTATTTCTTCAGTTACATCTTCATTCTTTAAGTATTCTTATATCGTTTCAGTGTGTCATCATGTCTTCTCCTTGTGACATAACTTAGCACCTGTCAGATTTTCTTTCCAGCTTTTCAATGTTCAGTGGTGTCTGCAAATCTCCTGCTACCACTTCAGTTCGAGGGTACATTCAGTATGGTTGTTTGACTGCATAACTTCTTTTTAACTTTATTTCAGCGCACAGCCACAAACGCTACAGACAAAAACATCAAATAAAATACAAATATAAGGACCCCAAATAAATACATTTCCCGAAACTTGTTCAAGATCAAACGCAGCTTGGAAATAAAGCAGTCAGAACATTACTAAATGATGACTTTTGAGAAAATAATCTTCCCAAAACAGCTGAAAATAGATTGCAGTGATGGCTAGGTGACCTTAGTGGACAGTAAATCATGAGGTTCTGGGCCTGGGAACTTCACCCAAGGGTGTAATCCCCAATGCGACATTATTTGTTGCTGAGAGCGTGGTCCAATGTAACATGTTTTCACAGGCCAGCGTACTTAGTTCTATTACAGAGTATAATGGGGGTCCACATCTCTTATTGAAGTTCAATAGACTCTCAGTCAAACCACAGTCTCTAAAGACAATTCCAATAAAGTCATTAGCATTTCCTTGACTATTGAACCTGGTGCATCGTGCAATTTGTTCCCTTGCAATAAATGTACCACCCCTTGCTGCTTGGATCCATGAGTACATTTATTTAAGAGGGTGTCACTGGGCTCATGCTGATTCGGGAGCAGTGTGGGGACTTTGTGGAGGTAAAGTGACCCCCCCTGCCAATGGGCCCATGGGCCTTGTGTTTTTAACTGGTAACATATGGGGGGCCCAGCCCGATTGTAGGCCTACTGGTTGTCATGGTAGCCCCTGGCACCCCAAGACCTCTAAAATATGTTAGTGAGGAGGGTAGAACAGTGCAGTAAATACTCACACTATGGCTATGATTATTTGCACCAGTCTTGGGTGTTCCCCCATTACCTGCTGAATTAAAAGTTTAAAAAATGCTTTAATCAGCATTAGTAGTCAAACCATTTGCACCCTGGATTACACTAGTGTTATTAGCATCTAATACAAGCACAGAGTGTCGGGCTTCCTTTGTTTTGTCTGAGGACTTTCCCTTGCATCCCAGACCAGTCACTTGACCCTCCCTACATGTTCCATTTCCCCTACCAGCCAGTTCAATCAGGTGACTAATTTTTTACAGATGGAAATTTCATCCAACACAGTACTGAATTGGCAATGGCAAAAGGTGGGCACTGGGGCCCCACTTTCTAAGTCATTTGATGTCAAATGTTTTGCTTGCACATAGGAAAGTGGAGAATCCAGTTTGCCTCTGTCGTGTGTAAAGTCACTAAACGCCCCCACCAATGCAGTATGAGGCCCCATTTCAACCATTATTCTGGCCTCAGTCACAGGAATTTCTTTGTCTTCAGGTGACCCATTGAGTATAATGGCACACATAAGCTCCTCAGGGGCAGATGACATGGGCTGCAGTATAATACCCCCAATAGGAATTGTTACTTTACGAGAAAGGGTCAAGTTACAGGTGCTCTCCTGTTCAGATTAGCTAGAAACTCGAACAAATGCTGCTACAGAAAACATGGGTGTAGTACAGCTACATTTTGCTAGTATTGATAGTACCAGGTTCTGGATCAATAACTCCCCCTAGAGTCATCTGGAGGGTGGGGTGGGCACAGTCATTGACATCGGCACAGTTCCCATTATTCCCGAACATTCCATAGATGACTTGGACAGCTTGCAAAATTGTATTTGCTGAGAAGAGTAATATCTTAGACAGCACCGCCCTGCATGGGTCAAAACTGAGAGAAGGGCCAGATATGCCCAAAAAGTTGATAACTTCACTAATGAAGGAGTAAACAGTCCCTGAAGTATTTTCTGGGGCACTTTCCATGTCTTCTTTTAGATTAGCTGAATTAGGCAGATTAGCGGGTTTAGGGTCAGAGTGGTATGTAGTTAACAATAAATCAGTCACTGGGATTTTCCTCTTTACTAGTAGAATTTTTCTTTGTGAAATGGATGCAGGACCTGGGGGGTGGGAACCATAGCTATGGTGCAGGTGCTGCCGGGGAATTTACAGGCATGTCAAAAAGCATTTTGGCAGTCTCGTTGGCCTCAGGGGTTGATGCAGTTAGAGCATTTCGCTGGGTAATTAGTTTAAATTAACATCATACTGGAAATAAACACTGCAGATGGTTGTTTCCTGCTAAAAACTACTTATGCAGGCAATTTCATTAAACAAATTAGCAGGGGGGGTTAATGTGCATTCGCTCTCACCTGGTTTTTAATTGTCCTTATTCCAGTCCCTCCAGTGTCCCAGCTCTACATTGAAAGTTCCATCGGGCATCAAGTGTAGGAGTCAGATGCCCAGAGGTAGGTTTGTGGGAGAGGCCACTCGTAGCTACAAACAATCAGTTGGGAAAAGTTTCCAAATGCTTCAGATGTAGCGGTGACACCCTGGCAGGCAAAACACCCGCACCCTTCCCCCCACCGGTGATCCAAGCAGTTCTTATCCTTGAGTGGCCAAGGCCTCAGGTAGCAACAGCAGCAGCAAGCAAAACAAGACTGGGCCTCTGATAGGCACAAACACCCCACCCTTTCCCCCCGCAGGCTTCTCATAAACTTGAGGCAGTTTTGGAATTATGCCTGCGTCATGCACAGTGTCTTCTTGTTCTTCATCCAGTATGTCGGAGGTGAGGGGCAAAGTTCTATCAATGACATATACGTCTGCTTCTCAACATTCCTACTTCTGGTCGAGTCCACAACCTCCTCCTCCTCCTCCTCAATTATCTTCATTTTTCCTCCACACAAATGACTTCTTTGGGCTCCATATCTTAGCCACCCCCCCCAGGTCACCATTCTTTATGTGTTCATCCACACTCCAGGTCATATGGTAGCACTCCCCAGTTGGTTGACAGAATACCCAATGCCCTACATAGTTCGTAAGATCCTTAGGGCAATACAACTTTGTTCCTGGTGTGCCAGAGGACTTTCTGTCAAGGGCTCATAGGTGGTGTTGTGGGTATGTGTGTGCTCATCAGTCACAGCATTCACATTGATTATAATCTTCATCCCAATTGCTTTCTTTGCTGTCTTCTTGCACTGTCCTCTGAATTTTCTTATAAGACAAAATCCCAGCAGCACTTACATTAGCATTACTCCAAGTAGTTTGAAGGCATTTGCCAACCCGGTTGCATCCCAGGCGAACACAGCTGAACATCAGTCTGAATTTTCAGTCTCATCTACATCTTCCACCATCTTTGTATGCAAAGTTGACAACATAGTTATTGCTTCTGTCATGGTTCCTTTTTCTCTACCGAGGGCAGGTGTGTATCTACAGCAAGAAAACCCAATCATGGCACACACACCTCCTTACTTTGCTGTAATTAAGTCCAGGACATACCTGTTTTGGAGGGTTATGAGTCTGATGGTCCTCTGTTCATCTCTGATCACATGAGTCTGATGGCCCTCAGTTCTTCTCTGATCACATGTAATCCTTGTATTGTTGTATTAATCGCCTGCAGCAGCTCCCACCTGGTGGTTTGTAACCACTTGGCGTTCAATGCAGTTTGAATTCCTTGCATAAATATGGCTGTCACTATTACTGCTATTCTGTCAAATAATGTATGCTCATCTGGGATGTCATAATAAGCTTCTATTGATTTTACCGAGAATTAGATCTCCCTCTTCTGTCGGATGTGGTTGAGTGACATCTTCTTTCTCTGGGGTGCATTAATTTCAGGAAAACCATCCATATGGAGCTGACTTTAAGGGGTCACCAAGGCAGGAACATGTATTATCACCAGACCAACACTAAGCTGTTGGGTAACTACATATAGGCTTTAGATCCACAGGCGCAATAATGACCCATCAATACTGTAGCTCCACCTGTCATTCATGGAACTTCAACTGTTTTCTGACAGCCTTTATTTTCTCCAACTTTGATCAGGCCTTTGTTTCTAAAACACAGTGTCGCATTATTCATAATATAATATAGATACAGGTCCTGCTTCATCTTCAACCCATGTTAGTAATCTTCCAAACTTGGCCCATTCCTTCAGACATCCATCATTAACTTGTTCTATTACATTGTTGTAATGCATGTATTTGTGATATTGTCAATAAGTGTGCACTGCTTATAGCTTAGATCGCTCCTAGCATCCTGGTAATCCTGGTTTTTCCCATCCATATGCACACTTTAATAGTTTTTGTTCAATTGTTGTAATCTGTCCTCCAGTCAGGCCACTAAATGATTAATGAAGCATACTACTCTTCCATTATAGATCTTTTTCCATCTTCTGTTTCTTGATTTAAGCATCTTCATATGGGAACATTCTCTTTGACATCCACCATCAAGTTTCCCATTTTCCTTCAAATTGTTCCCTGGTCAAGCATTGTGCTAGGTGGAAGAGACACATTGCATCATGAGCAGATATTTCTCTTGCTATAAATGTTCTGGCTGTATTCATGTAATAACGGATGAGAGAACATACATAACAGATTTTGCCTGTAGTTGTTCTCCCCAGCTCACTCATGTGTGGATACCACATGTTATTCTTTAAATGAGCTGAGTTATCAAGATATGTATTTATATACTGGCTGTCTTACCAAGCAGCCCTTCTAGCGCGACCAATTTGTTTAAAAAGGTCAGGAAAAATATCAGATGTGCCCATATCAAGGATAGAAAGAGATGTCTCATTGTCAGATACTTAAGATGTATTGTAAAACAATATGTCACGAAATGTGAAGAGCATAAGAAAGACTGCACATGAAGCAAAATGTAGTTGCAAGAAGTATTGCCATAGTATTGAGATGCACATTATCTTTTTTGGAGTAGCTTGTCCTTTTGTTAGCAATGTGTGTCTTATATAATGACAAATTCCCACTTTTAATTCAGTTATTCAACTTCAATAACTTTTTAGAATTTGGACTTGTTATTAAAGGAATTGAATTATGATTGCGATAATAACTGTGAAAGATAGGACTGTTTTCAGGGTTTCCAAAAAATACAATAACATCAACTTTTAGAGCTGGATATGTTTGGAGTATGCATAAATAAATAGCATACAGAAATGTGTGCCACGTTTCAGGCAGCATATTGTGTTCTGTGCAATCTTCGTGTCTTATTTTTAATGAATAGCGTCTTTTAAATTCAACTCAAAAAATTCTGGAACTGCAGTAAATCAATTTGTTTCCTATTAGACTTAGGAAACGTCAATTTGTTTCAGAATGTTTTTAAGTCCATTGGTTCTTTTTTTTTTTGCCCTTGGTAGCCAATCTGGTCAGCATGCATGGAACTTCTTTTCTTGCATCACTGTCAGCAGTTGGGGTCTCACCTTGTAGAGCTTTACGCCATTCAAATGCCGCCAGGCTCTTCTCCCTTGCAGTTTCACAGCAGTGGGAGTGACACCTTCAACTAGGTACGGCCCCTCAAAGGGCTGCTTGTTCCAAGTACAAACAAAGCTCTTCAGCAGTACTTGGTCCCATGGGTACAAACTGAGCTGCTTAAGTAAGTCAATAAAATCAGTTGT
The DNA here is from genome assembly GCF_040938575.1 of Ambystoma mexicanum. Lineage (NCBI taxonomy): Eukaryota > Metazoa > Chordata > Amphibia > Caudata > Ambystomatidae > Ambystoma > Ambystoma mexicanum. The sequence continues at coordinate 255,440,302 of NC_090936.1, forward strand.
TTGGCTATCTTATCCAATCGTCTTCGATCCTTCCCTCCGATTTCTGATCTCTTGAGAAATAAAAGAAACACTATCACCCATTTTTGTAAAATAATCATGCAGTGAGAGTGCAGCCGCTTGTTGGGTGTAATTTTCCACCCCTTTCTGGTGCCATCCGTGGTCCCCCAGACCTCTCTGTAACCCCTTTGTGCCCCACTCCCTGCCCGCACCCATTTCCTGGTTCCCCTGCCCTCCCGCCTCCCGTTCCTGCCCACCCCCTCCCATTGGTGCATCCAGCGTGGGGCTGCGAGTGCACTGACTCGCGTGCCCGCTTCGGCTCTTTCCTTCCTCTGGAGACGGTGAGTGCAGCCGCTTGTTGGGTGTAATTTTCCACCCCTTCCTGGTGCCATCCATGGTCCCCCAGACCCCTCTGTAACCCCTTTGTGTCCCACTCCCTCCCCACACCCATTTCCTGGTTCCCCTGCCCTCCCGCCTCCCGTTCCCACCCACCCCATCCCATTGGTGCATCCAGCGTGGGGCTGTGAGTGTACTGACTCGCGTGACCGCTCCGGCTCTTTCCATCCTCTTGAGACGGTGAGTGCAGCCGCTTGTTGGGTGTAATGTTGCACTCCTTCCTGGTGCCATCCGTGGTCCCCCAGACCCCTCTGAAACCCCTTTGTGTCCCACTCCATCCCCGCACCCATTTCCTGGTTCCCCTGCCCTCCCGCCTCCTGTTCCCGCCCACCCCCTCCCATTGGTGCATCCAGCGTGGGGCTGCGAGTGTACTGACTCGCGTGCCCGCTCCGGCTCTTTCTATCCTCTGGAGACGGTGAGTGCAGCCGCTTGTTGGGTGTAATTTTCCACCCCTTCCTGGTGCCATCCGTGGTCCCCCAGACCCCTCTGTAACCCATTTGTGTCCCACTCCCTGCCCGCACCCATTTCCTGGTTCCCCAACCCTCCCGCCTACCGTTCCCGCCCACCCCCTCCCATTGGTGCATCCAGCGTGGGGCTGCGAGTGTACTGACTCGCGTGCCCGCTCCGGGTCTTTCCATCCTCTTGAGACGGTGAGTGCAGCCACTTATTGGGTGTAATTTTCCACCCCTTCCTGGTGCCATCCGTGGTCCCCCAGACCCCTCTGTCACCCCTTTGTGTCCCACTCCCTCCCCGCACCCATTTCCTGGTTCCCCTGCCCTTCCGCCTCCTGTTCCCGCCCACCCCCTCCCATTGGTGCATCCAGCGTGGGGCTGCGAGTGTACTGACTTGCATGCCCGCTCTGGCTCTTTCCATCCTCTGGAGACGGTGAGTGCAGCCGCTTGTTGGGTGTAATTTTCCACCCCTTCCTGGTGCCATCCATGGTCCCCCAGACCCCTCTGTAACCCCTTTGTGTCCCACTCCCTCCCCGCACCCATTTCCTGGTTCCCCTGCCCTCCCGCCTCCCGTTCTTGCCCACCCCCTCCCATTGGTGCATCCAGCGTGGGGCTGCGAGTGTACTGACTCACGTACCCGCTCCGGGTCTTTCCATCCTCTTGAGACGGTGAGTGCAGCCGCTTGTTGGGTGTAATTTTCCACCCCTTCCTGGTGCCATCCTTGGTCCCCCAGACCCCTCTGTAACCCCTTTGCGTCCCACTCCCTCCCCGCACCCATTTCCTGGTTCCCCTGCCCTCCCGCCTTCCGTTCCTGCCCACCCCCTCCCATTGGTGCATTCAGCTTGGGGCTGCGAGTGTACTGACTCGCGTGCCTGCTCCGGCTCTTTCCATCCTCTGGAGACGGTGAGTGCAGCCGCTTGTTGGGTGTAATTTTCCACCCCTTCCTGGTGCCATCCGTGGTCCCCCAGACCCCTCTGTAACCCCTTTGTGTCCCACTCCCTCCCCGCACCCATTTCCTGGTTCCCCTGCCCTCCCGCCTCCCGTTCCCACCCACCCCCTCCCATTGGTGCATCCAGCGTGGGGCTGCGAGTGTGCTGACTCGCGTGCCCGCTCCGGCTCTTTACATCCTCTTGAGACGGTGAGTGCAGCCGCTTGTTGGGTGTAATTTTCCACCCCTTCCTGGTGCCACCCCTGGTGCCTCAGCCCCTCTGTAACCCCTTTGTGTCCCACTCCTTCCCCGCACCCATTTCCTGGTTCCCCTGCCCTCCCGCCTCCCGTTGCCACCCACCCCCTCCCATTGGTGCACCCAGCGTGGAGCTGCGAGTGTACTGACTAGTGTGCCCGCTCCGGCTCTTTCCATCCTCTGGAGACGGTGAGTGCAGCCGCTTGTTGGGTGTCATTTCCCATCCCTTCCTGGTGCCATCCGTGGTCCCCCAGACCCCTCTGTAACCCCTTTGTGTCCCACTCCCTCCCTGCACTCATTTCCTGGTTCCCCTGCCCTCCCGCCTCCCGTTCCCGCCCACCCCCTCCCATTGGTGCATCCAGCGTGGGGCTGCGAGTGTACTGACTCGCGTGGCCGCTCCGGCTCTTTCCATCCTCTGGAGACGGTGAGTGCAGCCGCTTGTTGGGTGTAATTTTCCACCCCTTCCTGGTGCCATCCGTGGTCCCTCAGACCCCTCTGTAACCCCTTTGTGTCCCACTCCCTCCCCACACCCATTTCCTGGTACCCTGCCCTCCCACCTCCCATTCCCGCCCACCCCCTCCCATTGGTGCATCCAGCGTGGGGCTGCGAGTGTACTGACTCGCGTGCCCGCTCCGGCTCTTTCCAACCTCTTGAGATGGTGAGTGCAGCCGCTTGTTTGGTGTAATTTTCCACCCCTTCCTGGTGCCATCTGTGGTCCCCCAGACCCCTCTGTAACCCCTTTGTGTCCCACTCCCTCCCCACACCCATTTCCTGGTACCCTGCCCTCCCGCCTCCCATTCCCGCCCACCCCCTCCCATTGGTGCATCCAGCGTGGGGCTGCGAGTGTACTGACTCGTGTGCCCGCTCTGGCTCTTTCCATCCTCTGGAGACGGTGAGTGCAGCCGCTTGTTGGGTGTCATTTCCCATCCCTTCCTGGTGCCATCCGTGGTTCCCCCAGATCCCTCTGTAACCCCTTTGTGTCCCACTCCCTCCCTGCACTCATTTCCTGGTTCCCCTGCCCTCCCGCCTTCCGTTCCCGCCCACCCCCTCCCATTGGTGCATCCAGCGTGGGGCTGCGAGTGTACTGACTCGCGTGTCCGCTCCGGCTCTTTCCATCCTCTGGAGACGGTGAGTGCAGCCGCTTGTTGGGTGTAATTTTCCACCCCTTCCTGGTGCCATCCGCGGTCCCTCAGACCCCTCTGCAACCCCTTTGTGTCCCACTCCCTCCCCACACCCATTTCCTGGTACCCTGCCCTCCCGCCTCCCGTTCCCGCCCACCCCCTCCCATTGGTGCATCCAGCGTGGGGCTGCGAGTGTACTGACTCGCGTGCCCGCTCCGGCTCTTTCCAACCTCTTGAGATGGTGAGTGCAGCCGCTTGTTTGGTGTAATTTTCCACCCCTTCCTGGTGCCATCCGTGGTCCCCCAGGCCCCTCTGTAACCCCTTTGTGTCCCACTCTCTCCCCACACTCATTTCCTGGTACCCTGACCTCCCGCCTCCCATTCCCGCCCACCCCCTCCCATTGGTGCATCCAGCGTGGGGCTGCGAGTGTACTGACTCGCTTGCCCGCTCCGGCTCTTTCCATCCTCTGGAGACGGTGAGTGCAGCCGCTTGTTGGGTGTAATTTTCCACCTCTTCCTGGTGCCATCCATGGTCCCCCAGACCCCTCTGTAACCCCTTTGTGACCCACTCTCTCCCCACATCCATTTCCTGGTACCCTGCCCTCCGCCTCCCGTTCCCGCCCACCCCCTCCCATTGGTGCATCCAGCGTGGGGCTGCGAGTGTACTGACTCGCGTGCCCGCTCCGGCTCTTTCCATCCTCTTGAGACGGTGAGTGCAGCCGCTTGTTGGGTGTAATTTTCCACCCCTTCCTGGTGCCACCCATGGTCCCCCAGACCGCTCTGTAACCCATTTTCATGTCCCCTCGTGTTGCTCCGGTCCCCGTCTCCTTTACTTCCACCTTCCCCTCCCTCCGCCCGCCTCCCGGACCTCGAAATCTGCCTAGCGAGCCCCGTGCGAGCCCCGTGCTGTCCTTCCCTGCCCTCCCGCTTCCTGGTCCACCTCCCTCCCACCTCCCGACCCTCTCACCATTCTCTGATTGGCCATCCGGCCTCCTTCCTCAGGCCATCACTGCACCTCCCAAGGCAGCCCTCTGCCTGGCAGCCCCTCGGCCAAGGACCCGAGGCAAAGGACGAATCCAGATCGTATCTGCAGGTATCCGCAGGAGAAGCAAGAAGCCAACAACAAGTAAGTGTGGCAAGGGCAGGGCCAGAAGCAACTAGTCCAGGCCATACTACCCTACCACTCTTCTAACGCAGCATCAACAACGTAAACCCATTACAGTTGCACTCAGAAACTCTGCCCTTAGCATGTGAAAGGCCTTCCCAATTGCATTTAGAAGTTGCGCCCAATAGCCTCTCTGAGAAAAGTTGAATTAGAACTGCTCCCAATTGCACCTAAAAGTGTCCCCAATTGCATTAGAAGTTGCACCCAATAGCCTCTCTGAGAAAGTTGAATTTAGAACTGTTCCCAATTGCATCTAGAAGTGTTCCCAATTGCATTTGGAAGCTGTGCCCAATAGCCTCTCTGAGAAAAGCTGAAGTTAGAAGTGTTCCCAATTGCATTTAGAAGTTGCGCCCAATAGCCTCTCTGAGAAAGTCGAATTGTGAACTGTTCCCAATCTCATCTAGAAGTGTACCCTATTGCATTTAGAAGTTGCACCCAATAGCCTCTCTGAGAAAAGTTGAATTTAAAAGTGTACCCAACCGCATTGTCAAATTGTGACCAATCGCCTCTCTGTGAAAAGTTGAATTTAGAAGTGTACCCAATTACAATTAGAAATGTACCCAATTGCATTTAGAAGTTCTGACCAATAGCCTCGCTGAGGAAGTTGAATTTAGAAGTGTTCCCAATTGCATCTAGAAGTGTTCCCAACTGCATCAAAAATTACGCCCAATAACCTCTCTGAGAAAAGTTGGAGTTAGAAGTGTTCCCAATTGCATTTAGAAGTTGCGCCCAATAGCCTCTCTGAGAAAAGTTGAAGTTAGAAGTGTTCCCAATTGCATTTAGAAGTTTCGCCCAATAGCCTCTCTGAGGAAGCTGAACCTAGAAGTGTACCCAATCGCATCTAGAAGTGTACCCAATTGCATTCTGCACCCAATAGCCTCTCTGAGGAAAGTTGAATTTAGAAGTGTACCCAACCGCATTTTCAAACACTGACCAATCGCTGCTCTGAGAAAAGCTGAATTTAGAAGTGTACCCAATTACACTTAGAAGTGTACCCAACTGCATTTAGAAGTTGTGAACAGAATTTAGAAATGTACCCAATCACATTTAGAAGTGTACCCAACTGCATTTAGAAGTTGTGACCAATAGCCTCTCTGAGGAAAGTTGAATTTAGAAGTGCACCCAACCGCATTTTCAAATTGTGACCAATCGCCGCTCTGTGAAAAGTTGAATTCAGAAGTATACCCAATTGCACTTAGAAGTTGTGACCAATAGCCTCTCTGAGAAAAGTTGAATTTAGAAGTGTACCCAATTACATTTAGAAGTGTACCCAACTGAATTTAGAAGTTGTGACCAATAGCCAAAAGCCGAATTTAGAATTGTACCCAACTGCATTTGCATTAGGAATGTACCCAACGGCCTCTCCGTGAATTTAAAAATGTTACCAATAGCCAGTCTGGAAAGTTGAATTTAGAGACTCACCCAATAGCCTGTCTGAAAAGTTCCACTAAAGTGTGCCCATCAGCCTCTCGGTGAACTAAGAAAGTGTTCCTAATAGCCTTTCTGTGGAAGACTACCTTCTGAAGTGACCACAATAGCCTCTCTGTGAGAATTGCAACAATGTAATATCATGCCGGACCAAACTGATCAATCCCACTAATAACCTATCGGTACAAAGTCCCTAATACCATCGCTCTATGAAGTCGAATTGAACAAACTGCACCTACTAGCATACCCTAACTAATCGTATTAATATAACTAAACATTATAGCTGTGTAATGTAAAACCTAAATGGCGACTAATAATCTAATACGAACTTGATCTAGATCCATACCTAATACCCTCCCAGTATAAAGGTGAATTGAAAGTAGTACCCCCACTAGCTTGCCCTGCTCAACCCTATTAAGATAACTAACAGTCTAGCTGTGTAATGTAGAATCTATAACGGTGACAAATAATCTAATACCCCTCTAAGTAAATTGAATCTAGAGACTGACCGAATATCTTCTCTGTGTACACGAGAACTCAGAAACGCACCTAATAAACTAATAATCATCAGCCGACTATTGTATCTAGAGAGCAGCAAATAGTTTAATATCGTCTAAGACCAGTTGAACCCAGACGTGTGCCTAAAGACGTGACACCCCCAATCCTAGAACTACAATCAGAAACCCTCCTAAATCAACCTAAAAGCCAGCACCAATCATGAGCGCACCCACTCCACCAGAGTCTGTCAGACACTACCCCCGGGGACCACCCCCACTCTCCGATCTGCCTTCCCTCCCAAATCACCCCACCCTCCTCCACACCCGCTGCCACTCCCCTCTCCAAACATGAAGCCAGAGGAGCACGATGGCCAGCCACTCACCCTAAAACCACTCATTCCCTGAACCCCACCGCGACCCGCCAGCATTGCCACACCCGCTCCCCTCACTATCAGACCTGGCACACCCCACCCGGAAATCACCCACCCACCGCCTTGCCCTCATACCCCTCCCACCTTCCCCCCGACCGCACCCTTTCCCCTCCCTAAAAACTGCACGCCTAGCCCTAGCACGAACCAAAGCTGCTTCCCTCTCCCCCTCTAAACCCCCTACCCTCTCCCACACACCAGTCGCGGCAAAGAAACTAAAGAGGAAACGCGCCTGGTCCCCCTCCATCTCTCAGCACTCCTCGCCTCCCCTATCTCGACCCACTACCTCTCTCCCACACTCTCCGCCTTTCCCCGTGGCCTCCCCTTCCTGAAACCCCTCTCCCTCGATTTCTCATCAACAGCAACTGAAACTCCGAACCGCCCACATCCCTCCCTCAAATCCCCCAACCCAAATCCGATCATCCAATCACATCCAGCCACCCAGCCCCGCCCGAAACCTGCCAAGTTTTCTGCCCGCCCACTATTCCCTTCTAGCATCACCCACCCTACCCCCCCTCCAGTCTCTCCACCACCGCCACATCCTGCTCCAGCACCAAGACCTACCTTGCCCGCCGATGTGAACTGTATCCTATTTTAATGCCCGTTCCGTAGCAAAAAACAGACATTGCATCTACAACCTCCTCGCCTCTGTCAAACCAGACCTAGTTTTCATCACTGAAACCTGGTTCTCTGATGACTTCGACCCAATCGCTAGTGAAGCCTTTCCCCCTGACTACTCCCTCATCCCACTGAACCGTCCGTCCAGAGGAGGTGGGGTAGCATTCGTCTTCAAATCTCTGTTCCGCGCCTCGATCATCGACAACCAACCCTCCATCCCATCCTGCGAATCTCTCTTCGTTAAACTTTCCCTCTCCCCATCGCTCTCTCATACCTTCCTAATAATCTACAGGCCCCCAGGCTACGATAGACAATTCGCAAACAACTTTGCGACTCAATCGCCACCCTCCAGCTAAACCATCCCAACCTCACCCTCCTGGTTGACTTCAACATATGGCTCGACATTCCCACCAACCCTATGACACACTCCCTGGTTGACGGTTTAGATGCAATTAATCTCCAACCCCACATAAACGGCCCGACCCACTACAAAGGACACACCCTTGATGCCATCTTTAGCTCCAACACCCTGATTCATTGAAAGCCCCCCACCCCAATCATCTGGTCCGACCACTTCATTCTCTCGTTCGCCATCCACTCACCCTACCCCCTTCCCGTACTTGCATCCGAACCTCCGAATTTACGCAAATGCTGGAAAAAACTAACGATCACCCCGGACCTAGCCGAGGCACTCCTCGAATCTCCACCACCCACCTGCCTTCCCAACAACCAACTAACCCCTGAGGCCTTTGACTCATGGCTCAACGCATCTCTCCTGGGACTCAACCCCCCATGCAAACCATCAACCCGCAATGGCCCTTTCCATAGATGGTTCACTCCTGAGTTGAAGACCACTAAACGACGACTTTACAAGCACCTAGAACTCAAATGGCAGAAAGAGAAAACCCACGAGAGCAGGACCACCTTGGCCCGACACCTATATCAATACAAGGCCGAAATCCGGAAAGCAAAAAAAGCCCACTACAACACCCGAATCCTAAACTGCAAAAACCCAAGCAAAGAACTCCACAAAATCATCTCAGAATTCACCAATCCAGCTTGTAATACAACCATCCCGACCGCCTCATAAGCACTGTGCGACTCACTATCCCTCCACTTTCACAACATGGCTATCGAAAGAACAAAAACTCTAAACACCAAACTGGCTCAACTACAGCCACCGGGCAATCCTCCGCCCGTACCGGCCAGCCCTTCAGCCGCAACCTCTACGCAAGCAACGTTTGAATCCTTTAGTCCAATATCACCAGAACAGTTTCTCAAACTTCTATCTGCCCGCAAACCCTCTGGTTCACCACTGGACCCCTGCCCAGCCACAACCCTTAAAGAAATGTTTGCTTCCACCTGCGCAGGAGAACACGCAAGATCTATCATAAATTCCTCCCTCTCCTCCGGTATCTTTCCCGACGCATTCAAAATGTTGCTTTCAAACCTCTAATTAAAAAACCTTCTCTCGACCCTCTAGAGCCCAAAAACTACCGCCCAATCTCAAACACTAGTTTCCTTGCCAAACTCATTGACCGAACCGCCTACTCCCAACTAAATGCCTTTGTCGAAACCAACAACCTCCTAGACCCCACCCAATCAGGCTTCAGATCACGTCACGGAACTGAAACCACCCTAACCTCGATCTGGGATGACCTTAAAATGACAGCAGACTGCGCGGGATGCGCCGCACTAATCCTCCTCGACCTATCGGCTGCCTTTGACACGATCAATCACTCGATCCTCCTAGACCTACTCCACTCCCTAGGAATCCGTGGAATCGCCCTTAAATGGATAGCTTCATTCCTCAAAGACAGGCACCAAATAACGACACTCTCCAGCTTTACCTCACAAGCCCGACCAGTCGACACGGGAGTCCCTCAGGGGGCATGTCTATCCGCCCTCCTGTTCAATCTCTACCTGATCACCCTCCCACCAATAATTCGATCACACAACATCCTGTGTTACAACTACGCCGACGACACTCAACTAATTCTAAAAATCCTGAACTCGAAACCCGACACCCGACCTGACCTGGCATCCGGCCTCCTTAACATTGAAGTCTGGATGACCCAAAGCCACCTCCTGTTAAACCCCTCCAAAACAGAAATCATGATCTGCGGCAACCCCGATCTTCTTCCGCACCCACTACCCTGGCCACCCGCCATGGGCAACTCACGGACTCCCTCCAACACGGTGAAAAATCTTGGATGCACCCTGGACTCTGACCTAACACTCTCGCACCAAGTCAACAATGTCTCAACATCCTGCCACTACCACCTCAAAAACATTAGGCGCATTCTTCCATACCTCTCATTTCCCAACAGAGTCTCCGCGGTCCAGTCAATCGTCATATCAAGACTGGACTACGGAAACCCCCTATACCTCGGAATTCATGCCTACCAACTAAACAAACTCCAAAGAGCACAAAACGCGGCAGCCAAAATGCTACTTGTGCTCGGTCCAAGAGACCACGTATCCCCAGTCCTTAAGACACTGCACTGGCTCCCAGTAGCCCGCAGGGTGGCTTTCAAAATCTTATGTCTCTCCCATCGAGCACTGCATAAAACTGGACCGCAATATCTTCAAGACAAGCTAATACCTTATCACCCCACTCGCACCCTAAGATCAAGCTCAGCCGCCCTGCTAGTATTCCCTAAGACAAACTCAGCCAGGTTAGGCGGATCATCATTCTCAGCCCTGGCCCCAACCCTGTGGACCTCGCTCCCACCCCGCATCTGCCTAACTGACGACTTAACGGCCTTCCGCAAACTACTGAAAACCTAGCTCTTCCCCTAAAACTAACCAGTTCCAAACTATCTTCATCAGAATAACACCGACCCAGCAATTGATCTGAAGCAAGAAATTTACTACCAAATAAAATCGAATGTAAACCATAAAGACAAAGGGCCTCATTACAACCCAGGCGGTAAGTTCCCTACTTTACCACCATGATGTAAACTCCATTTAGACCATGGTGGATGGCGGATTTACCGCCCCATTCCAAGGTGAGTGGGGCGGTAAATCCCCATTCCCCATTTACCCTTCCCCATTCCCATTTTTGCCCAATAGGGCATAATGGGAGTGGGGAAGGCGCTAATTACGGCACCGTAAATTACGGTGCCGTAATTAGCACCAAGGCGGGTTAGCGCCTTGCATTTTAACGCCTGCTAAAAGCAGGCGTTAAAATGGTAATCAGGCGTTAAGGGTTAACGGCGCCGACGGCGCCGTTAAACCCTTAACGCCTGGGTTGTAATGAGGCCCAAACAGTACTAAACGAGTAATGTAGATCAAAACAGTGAAGTGGATAATAGGAATAAATCATCAGGAAACTAGGAGATCTGAATCGGTGAAATTATCATAATGAATGAGGAGGGAACGTAATGAATGAAATAGATGAAATATCTAGAATGGATGAAGCGTATAGAACAGATGAACACACTGAGTGGAAGGGTACGAGAGTTGTAGAATAGACGACTAGTAAGATCAAATGAATATAGAGATCAGAGGAAATAGATGAACACACTAGAGCCAATGAGTACACAGAGTGGATGTGCGTGAAGAATGGACAAGCATGTAGAGTTGAGGAGTACGTGTAGAGTTGACGGGAACGTGAAAAAAGAAAAGCAAACAGAACACAGGAGGCCGAAGAACAGTCGACTAATCCGAACGGACGAACGTATGGACTGGATGGACGTCTGACCAGACGAATGTGTAAGAGTGAACGAGCATGTAGAGAGGATGAGCGAGGAGGGCGGATGAGCGTGGAGACGGATGAGCGTCGAGAGCAGATGAGCGTTGAGAGTGGATGAGCGTGGAAGTCGGATGAGTATGGAAAGCGGATGGGTGTGGAGCGTGGAGAACAGATAAGCGTGCAGAGAGAATGTGTATGGAAAGCGGATGGGTAGGGAGAGCGGATGAGTGTGGATATCGGATGAGTATGGAGAGCAGATGAGTGTGGAGAGCGGATGAGTGTGGAGAGCTGATGAGTGTGGAGAGCGGATGAGTGTAGAGAGTGGATGAGTGTGGAGAGCGGATGTGTGTGGAGAGCAGATGTGTGTGGAGAACGGATGTGTGTGGAGGGCAGATGTGTGTGGAGAGCGGATGAGTGTGGAGAGCGGATGAGTGTGGAGAGCGGATGAGCGTGGAGAGCAGATGAACATGAAGAGCGGATGAGCATAGAGGGCGGAAGAGCATGGAGAGTAGACGAGCGTGGAGAGTGGAGGAGCATGGAGAGCGGTTGAGGGTGGAGAGCGGTGGAGGGTGGAGAGCGACTGAATGTGGAAAAGCACAGAACGAGTGTGGAGAGCGACTAAGTGTGGAGAGCGCAGAAGCGTAGGATGCAGCTGAGTATGGAGAGCAGATGAGTGTGGAAAACGGATGAGTGTGGAGAGCAGATGAGGGTGGAGAGCGGATGAGTGTGGAGAGCGGATGAGGAGCGGATGAGTGTGGAGAGCGGATGAGTGTGGAAAGTGGATGAGTGTGGAGAGCGGATGAGTGTGGAGAGCGGATGAGTGTTGAGAGCAGATGAGGGTGGAGAGCGGATGAGTGTGGAGAGCGGATGAGGAGCGGATGAGTGTGGAGAGCGGATGAGTGTGGAAAGTGGATGAGTGTGGAGAGCGGATGAGTGTGGAGAGCGGATGAGTGTTGAGAGCTGATGAATGTGGAGAGCGGATGAATGTGGAGAACGGATGAGTGGGGAGAGCGGATGAGTGGGGAGAGAGGATGAGTGGGGAGAGTGGAGGAGTGGTGAGAACAGATGAGTGGGGAGAGCGGATGAGCGTTCTGGAACCGACGAATATGTGGAGTGGACGTAGGTGTTGAGCAGATGAGCTATTAGAGCGGATGATTGTGCGAGAAAAGATGAATGTGTGCTGTGGGTGAGTATGTGAAGCGGATGTTGTGTGGGGAGCGGATGAATGTTTGGTGCAGATGAATATGTGGAGCGGACGAGTGTGTGAAGTGGATGAATGTGTGGCACGGATGAGTGTGTGGAACAGATGAATGTGTGGAGCGGACAAATACATAGTGCGGATGAGTGTCTGGAATGGATGGACACGCAGAGCAGACGAGTAGTATTGTCAAGCCGATGAGTAGTATGTTGGGCCGATGTGTAGGTGGACCGGGTGAGTGTTGTGGACTGAACGAGTGTCTAGACTGAACGAGTGTCTAGACTGAACAAGTGTGTAGACTGAACGAGTGTGTAGACTGGACGAGTGTGTAGACTGGACGAGTATGTAGACTGGACGAGGGTGCGGACTGGACTAATGTGTGGATCGGACAAATGTGTAGGGCGGACGAATGTATGGAGCGTGCGAATGTGTGGAGCGGACTAATGTGTGAAACGAACGAGTGTTTGTGGAACGGACAAGTATGTAGAACGAACGAGTGTATGTGGAGCGAATGAGTGTATATGGAGTGTACGAATGTATGTGGTGCTAATGAGTCTGTGGAGCGGACGAGTGTACGGAGCTGATGAGTATGAGGAGCGGACGAACGCATGGAGCGGATGGATTTGTTGAGCGGATGAGTATGCTGAACAGAGCAGCATGCTGAATGGATGAGTACGTGGAGCTGATGAATAGTATGTTGAGTGTATCAGTGTGTAGTCAGGATGAGTGTGTAGACCAGATGAGTGTGTAGATCAAATGAGCGTACCAAACGGATGCCGACGGGAGGAGTAGGCAGACAAGAGTGCATGCGCTGGGTAGACTGGAGTGCATGTGCAAGAAGATCAGAAGTGCACACGTTTGGAACACATGAGAGCATGCGCGAGGCACACAGGAGAATGAAGGATAGTCTTGAGCATGCAAGGTGAATCAGAGTACATGAATATGTCGAGCAGACATGAATGTGTAGGACAATCTTGAACGCCTGAAATTAACAAAAATGCATAGAACGGACCTGCCCGCTGTGAAAAGAAGACCGGTGGGGGGTGTCTGTACTTCTGCTCTATCTATGGTAGAAGAGAGGCACAGAAGACCCCAGCCAAGATTCTCTATTACGGTAGCAATGGACGAGCAATCAAGGCCTAGCTTCTCAGGAGGTGATGCAGGCTGGTTCTTAAGTACAGTGTAGTCCCCAAGCCCCCACAAAGGAATGTCCACACACTGTATTGGTTAGAACACAGTCTTTATATAATCAATATTCAAGGTTATGTACACTTATCATAATAACTCACTTTGTACTCAGGAAAATCAACAATGGCAAATATATACAATTCTAAAGTGGTACCACCCTTTGTATTAGATCTCATTAAAGTGCATCATCAATACTGTAACAATGTCACACAGATCAATAGAGTGAAACCAGCAATAGAGAGAGGAGAGAAAATAAAATGGTTGAGCAATAGGCAGAATACTGGCCCCTACCACTAGACACAGTTCTGTGTGGAGATCCCCCCACCTGGGCAACTTGTAAAATAAAGATATAGCACAAGCACAGTCCATATATTGTTCGGCAAGTCTTATTCCCTCCTATAATGCTTTTACCCCCCCAATGTACCTGGTGGAGTCGAGTTCTTCGAAGAGGCATCGACAGATCCTTCTTGAGCGACCCCCTTTCAAGCGGGAGTCACGGATCGTCGAGAGGCGTCGAGGAACTCGGTGTTCGGCGACGGGGAATCAACGGCCCTTCTTGAATGCCTTCCCTTTCAAGCGGGAGACACGGGGCGTTGAACGTCCGTCGACAAACAGGGTAGAACGGCGTCGATGAGGCGGCAGCTTCGTCCGAGCGGTGCTCGTCGGCGTCGGAGCGTCGGCGTCCTGCAAGGCAGAGGCGTGCGGGGCACCTCGGTGACAATAGTTCTGGACCGCAAAGATTGTGGAGATGGAGGCCCAGCAAGGGCGTTGAGTCGTTCGAGTCTTTGTGGTCTTTGGGTGGCGGGAAACCCACCGGCAGGTTTCTCCTCAGCGCGTTGGTCGTTCTCGACTTTCTCCGGCAGGATAAAGCGGTCGACGGTGCGGACGAGGGAGTCCTTCGATTCGAATGTTCTTAGGCAAAGGAGCGGACGGCTCCGGTCGTCGGCGGCACGGCGTCAAGTGGTTCCCACGGCTGGGCAACACAACTTCGACGGCCTCCAGCGGTTACACAAACCTGCGAACCCTGGTCGACGGCAATGGACTTCGACGGCGGCGATGTCCGGGTGCTTCGGTCCCGTCTCGGGTCGGCAGCCTTTCGAGGGTCTGTCTTCCAGGGCGCTTCGGTGAAGATGGAGCGGTGCTCGATGGTCCCTCGGAGCACGGGAAGAGGGCGCCTTACCAGGTCCTCTCTCGGGTCAGTCTTCGACGATTTCGGCAGCCTTCGGATCGGTCGAAGCAAATGCAACAGCAAGTCTTCTTCTTCCAGCTGGACGTCGAGGATCAGCAGTTCCAGTTACTCTTAGAGTGGAGACTCAGCTCCAGAACGCTTCTGAATGCTTCTGAACGTTCCCTGAACCTTCTTACCAGTGGTGAGAGGTCCCCAGATATACTATTCTGTCTCTCATCCACACTGCTGGCACACACTCAGCAGCCAATCATACAGAAGGGCATTCATGCAGTCAGTCAGCCAATCAGGCACACAGTGCATTCAGGCCACACTCCTCCCTTTCAGACACTCACAACAAGGAATGTGGATTGGGACAAGTACCCAGCCATTCAACACTACACACTGCATTCAGGCCAGTTTCGGGCAGGGCTGTCTCAGTCTTTGTCTCTCATGCCAGAAACCAGACAACCACAACAAGGAGTGTATATTGGTCACACACTCCATTCACCCAGGTCCCACCCACAGGAGGTACCCACAACATACAGTCACTGGGAAGGCTCCAGTCAGTCTAGCTGGGCCTTCACAACAACACCATATATGGAACTTCCACCCAACAGCCAGTCAGGGGGAAGGGACAGAGTCAGGGCTTCCCAGGACTTTGGGAAAACAAGGTAACAGGCAATAGAAAGCAAGAGGCCACAGGGGCCATCTTGTTTCCTATCAGGAATCAACTGATCCCAATGGCAGAGCCTGGGTATCCCAAAATGGAGGACACCCAGAGCACCTGTCAAATTCAGCATGGAGCTGCCACCAGCCCATACCCTGCTCTGTGGGCCACCCACAGGTGCCCAAAAACATACACTAGGGGCACAGGGTTGTACCCCTACCCATGGGTGCCATAAGGGTATCCCATGGGTCTGTTCACCAAACCAAAAGAGAGAGCTGCACTGCCAGGAGTCCCACATGGACTCCTGGGCAGAAAACATGACAGAACACACGATAAAAAGCAGTAAAGGACAAGGATTCAGAGGCCCTGTCCCTCTGATGCATTTCCAGCATCACAGTCGCCCCCCCAGACTGAGGTGGAGGGTGTCTAATCTCCCACGGGATAGACACCCTCATCCAGACGGTCAACATACCTTCTGGAAAGGCCATCTGCATTATCGTGACTCTTCCCTGGTCTGTGCTCTATGGTGAAGTCTAGCCCTTGCAGGCTAATGGACCACCTGAGCAATTTCGGATTCTCACCCTTCATTTGCATAAGCCACTTCAGGGGCTTATGATCTGTTTGGACCTTGAAGGTAGACCCCGTAAGGTAGGGCCTAAAACGCCTAAGGCTCCAAACTATGCTAAAACACTCCTTTTCAACAGTAGCCCACCTAAGTTCTCTACCCTTGAGTTGTCTACTGATGAATATGATAGGATGTTCTCTCCCTTTGTCATCTAACTGGGACAAGACAGCTCCAATTCCGGTGTCGCAGGCATCCGTCTGGACGATAAAGGGTCGGCTGTAGTCAGGCGCACATAACACAGGTGCCCTACACAGACTTTCTTTCAAGCCATCAAAGGCCCTCTGACAGTCTTCGGTCCAAGTAACCTTCCTAGGCTGTTTGGGTGGAGTTAGATCTGTCAGGGGTGCAGCTATGGTTCCATAGTCTGCCATGAAATTGCGATAGTACCCAGTGAGGCCCAAAAAGGCTCTCACCTGGGTTTGAGTAGTGGGAGTCTCCCAGTTCTGTACATCCTGTACCTTACTGGAGAGAGGTTGGATTTGACCCCCTCCTACCTCATGACCAAGATAGGTAACTTTCCCCTGAGCTATATGGCACTTGGTGGCCTTGATAGTGAGGTTAGCCCTTTTCAAGGCCTGCAACACCTTATCTAGATGTGTCAAATGCTCTTCCCAGGTGGAACTGTAGACGGCAATGTCGTCTAAGTAAGCCACACAAAAGGCTTCCAGCCCAGTGAGCGCATGGTTGACCAATCTCTGGAAGGTGGCAGGGGCATTCTTCAACCCAAAAGGCATGACCCTAAACTGGTAGAGTCCCTCAGGTGTTGAGAAGGCCGTCTTTTCCTTGGCATGGTCCGTCAGAGCTATTTGCCAATAGCCTGAGGTAAGGTCAAATGTGCTCACAAATTTGGCAGCACCTATGGTGTCCACGAGCTCATCAGCCCTGGGCAATGGGTGCGCGTCAGTTTTGGTGACGGCATTGACTCCTCGGTAGTCCACACAGAACCTCCAATCCTTGGTACCCGCCTGGGAACTTGCCTTGGGGACAAGGACCACTGGACTGGACCAGGGACTGGTTGAGGGTTCAATAACACCCAGATCCAACATCTTGGCGACCTCAGCCTGGATGTGGTTCTTGACGGTATCTGACATACGGTAGCACCTGCTTTTGACAGGCACACTGTCACCAGTGTCAATTTCATGCCTACACCACGGTGTAAGGCCTGGCGTCAGTGAAAACAGAGAGGCATACTGTTGGAGTAAAGCCCTGCAGGCCCTCTGTTGCTCTGTTGTCAAATCCGGAGAGAGATGTACTCCCTCTACTGAGCCATCCTGAGGGTTGCTATGCAGCAAATCAGGAAGGGGCTCACTCTCATCCTCTTCTTCCCCTGAAGCTAGCAAGAGACATGAGACTTCTGCTCGCCGGTGGAAAGGCTTGAGCCTGTTGGCAGGGAATACCTGAGGGGCTACCCCAGAGGCTCCCATGTCAACCAGATAATTGACTTCGCCCATCTTGGAGATGATCCTGAAGGGTCCAGTCCACTTGTCTGCCAAAGCTCTAGGCCTGGTAGGCTCCATCACAAGGATTTCCTGTCCCGGAGTCCAATCCACTTGCGAGGCTTTAAGGTCATGTCAGTACTTATTCAATTCCTGGCTGGCCTTGAGATTTGCTGTTGCCTGACCCATCATCTGTGTCATCCTCCATCTGAGGCCTAACACATAGTCCCCCACTTGCTTGGCAGGACCTGGAGGGGTGGCTTCCAAGCCTTCTCTGATCAAGGCGAGGGGCCCCCTCACGGGATGTCCAAAGAGTAACTCAAAGGGGCTGAAACCAACACCCTCTTGAGGTACCTCTCTGTAAGCAAACAGCAGGCATGGCAGGAGGAGATCCCATTTCCTCCTTAGGGGTTCTTCCAAAGCCCCTAGCATGCCCTTGAGAGTTTTATTAAATCTCTCAACCAGACCATTGGTCTGGGGGTGGTAAGAGGTGGAGAACTTGTAGGTTACCCCGCACTCTTTCCACATGGTTTTCATGTAACTCGACATGAAGTTGGATCCTCTGTCAGAGACAACCTCCTTGGGGAATCCAACACGGGTGAAAATGCCCAGGAGAGCCCTGGCAACCACCTTGGCAGTAACAGTCCGAAGGGGTATTGCCTCAGGGTACCTGGTGGCATGATCTACCAAGACCAGGATGAACCGATGTCCACCTGAAGTGGGAGGGTCAAGGGGACCGACAATGTCGATGCCCACCCTCTCAAATGGTGTGCCAACCACTGGCAATGGCTGCAGTGGGGCAATGACACTGCCTCCAGTCTTGCCAGACAACTGACAAGTTGGGCAGGTCCTGCAGTGGGACTCCACCTCTACTCCCATCCGTGGCCAGTAGAAATGGGCAGAGAGCCTCTGCTTAGTCTTCTTGGTCCTAAAATGACCATCCAAGGGCACCTCATGCGCCAACTGCAGTAGGAAGGGCCTGTAAACCTGGGGTACCACCAACCTCTTGAGGGCACCAGGTTCAGGCTTAGTGGGCTCACTAACAAGGAGCTCACCCTCCCAATAAATCCGGAATGTCCTAGGCACTTCTCCTTGTGCCTGGGACAGGGCCTGTTTCCTCAGCCCCTCGAGAGAGTGGTACTCTCTCTGTCCCTTACAGAAGTCTGCCCGGGAGGGTCCCCCTTCAGCTAACAAGCATTGAAGGTCGGGATGATCCTCCGGGTTGAGAACCTCTCCCACAGGAGAGTCTTCTGTTTCTTCTCCCACAGGAGTTGAGTTTGGGTTTTCCACTGGACCCAGCCCGTCCGGAGCATGGATCCCAATGGGTGCTGTCGGAACAGCAGGAAGAGAAGGTGTTCCCGCCACAGAGGTGGCCTTCTTGGTCTTCCTTCTTCTTGACTTCGGCCTCGCCTTTGGCTCGGGTACCTGACCCACAGCCAGACCCGGTGTCACCTGTGACCTAATGACTGCAGCAGCAGTCATGGGAAGACCATCCGAGATCAACCCCAACTCTACTAGATCATTTCCTAACAGAATGTTAGCAGGGACATTGTCCTGAACCAGGACAGGAAGCTTTGCTGTCTTGTCTCCAATCATGAGTGTGACTAAGGCTACAGGTGATAATTTGGGAGGCCCACCAGCTAACCTGGTGGTTCGCAGAGGAGCACCTACATAGTCCTCTGGCTTGAGCAGGGTCCTGTCCACCACTGTCATGCTTGCCCCAGTGTCTCTCAAACCAGTAGAAGGCTGGCCATTCAAGAGGACACTTCTCAAAAACCTACGGGTGTTCTGTGGGATAGTCGCCAGTACTTCTGCATACTGGTCCCAGGCCCCAAGGGACACTAAGGAAATCTCTACTGGAGCACCAAATGTGATCCCGGTAGAGGAGGGGAGGACAGTGGCCTCCACCTCAGACACGGGGTAAGGGTAGGTCAGGCTGACAGCCTGTACTCCAAGTGCCTTACCTTTACACTTGGAGTCACCCCTTTTGTGATCCAGAGCCCCACAGTCCCAACAAGCGCCAGGAGTGCGGGGTACGGTACTGGAACCACTGGGAGCCTGCTTTGCAGCAGGTGGACCACTACTCTTATTCCCACCCACAGATGACTTATCCCCACTAGATTTTTGGGTCTTGGTAGAGGAAGGTTTAGGTTTACCCCACTGTGCCTGCTTGTGGGACTCCTCAGCTTTCTGAGAGGCCCCCTTTTCTTTGTCCTTGTCCTTCCCACTGGAGTCCTTAGGGGACACCCGGTGGGAGACCCACTTGTCAGCCAACCTAGCCAGCTTAAAGGGGTCCAAAATGTTCTGGTCAGCCACATACTGATGCAGCTCTGGTGAACAGGCTTCAGAAAAATGCTCAAAAAACAAGAGGTGGGACAATTCAACAAAAGTCTTAACCTTGTATCCATCGATCCACCCCATCATGTTCATGTGCGCAGCACTCACCCAGTCAACCCAAGACACATTGGCCCTCATTACGACCCTGGCGGAAATCGCGGTGCTAAAAGCACCGCGGAGCACGGCGGAAAGCTGCCGATAGCGCCATGGGGGTTGGCGGATTTTCCGCCCCATTCCGACCTTGGCGGGGCGGTAAATCCCCATCCCCCATTTTACCCTTCCCCATTCCCATTTTTGCCCCATAGGGTATAATGGGAGTGGGGAAGGCGTTAATTACGCCACCTCAAAATACGGTGGCGTAATTAACGACAAGGTCCCGTAGCGCCATGGATTTCTCCGCCCGGAAAAACCAGGCGGAAAACGCTCCATGGCGCTACGGAATCTCGTAGTAGGGCGGACGGGTCCGCCGCGAATAACGCTGGCGTAAACCCACTCCGCCAGGGTCGTAATGAGGCCCATTCTCTCTTTTCTTAAAATCCCTGAACCTTCTAAGGTATTGGGTAGGTGCCTTGCCAAACTTGGCAATCAAAGCAGACTTCATACACTCATACTGACCCCTTTCTTCCACACTCAGCTTCAGAATACAGTCATATCCAGTTTGAGGCACTCTGCTTAACAAACACTTAGCCCAATCTCTTTTATCAACATCATGAATCGTACAAGCCATTTCAAACGCTTCAATCCATTGGAGGATATCTGAACCCTCCACAAATACACCAACCAAATCTTTCATAAACTTGGTGGCTAGGGACCTGACACTCTCACTGGTTTTAACTGAAGTCTCCACTCTAGCTTTCTCTAGCTGGATTCTCTGACATTCAGTGCCCTGGCTCTTGAGTTCAAGGTCCTTATTTCTGAGTTCAAGATCCCTATTCTTGAGCTCCACTTGTTGAGCCAACTCCTCTTTCTTAAGTTCAGCATCTATTTCCAACGTGCGGTATTCAAAGGCCAATTTCATCCTTAATAACTCAAGCTCCAAGGAATTGCTGGGGTTTGGAACAGAGGCAGTAGGAATGGCGGCATTCCCAGAAACCCCAGGGGCAGAGTCCTCATTGGTTGCATTCCCCCCCTCATCAAGAGTTTCACCATCAGTCTGGTAGTCCCACAGGGCAGCTATCAGCTCAGCCCTAGACTTATCCACAAAGTCTAACTCCCTGGCTTCACAAGCACTCTGGAGAGCCTCCAAGCTCATCCGAGTCAATTTGCCATTTGCAATAGACTCCATTGTTTGTAATGCAGTTATCTTGTACACAACTAAACCTTAATTTTTTAAAGTGCGGATATCTTTTGTAAGTGGCACGGTTATACACTGATTCTTAAAACCATAAGCATCCCACCGCTGCCACCAGTGTGAAAAGAAGACCGGTGGGGGGTGTCTGTACTTCTGCTCTCTATATGGTAGAAGAGAGGCACAGAAGACCCCAGCCAAGATTCTCTATTACGGTAGCAATGGACGAGCAATCAAGGCCTAGCTTCTCAGGAGGTGATGCAGGCTGGTTCTTAAGTACAGTGTAGTCCCCAAGCCCCCACAAAGGAATGTCCACACACTGTATTGGTTAGAACACAGTCTTTATATAATCAATATTCAAGGTTATGTACACTTATCATAATAACTCACTTTGTACTCAGGAAAATCAACAATGGCAAATATATACAATTCTAAAGTGGTACCACTCTTTGTATTAGATCTCATTAAAGTGCATCATCAATACTGTAACAATGTCACACAGATCAATAGAGTGAAACCAGCAATAGAGAGAGGAGAGAAAATAAAATGGTTGAGCAATAGGCAGAATACTGGCCCCTACCACTAGACACAGTTCTGTGTGGAGATCCCCCCACCTGGGCAACTTGTAAAATAAAGATATAGCACAAGCCCAGTCCATATATTGTTCTGCAAGTCTTATTCCCTCCTATAATGTTTTTACCCCCCCAATGTACCTGGTGGAGACGAGTTCTTCGAAGAGGCATCGACAGATCCTTCTTGAGCGACCCCCTTTCAAGCGGGAGTCACGGATCGTCGAGAGGCGTCGAGGAACTCGGTGTTCGGCGACGGGGAATTGACGGCCCTTCTTGAATGCCTTCCCTTTCAAGCGGGAGACACGAGGCGTCGAACGTCCGTCAACAAACAGGGAAGAACGGCGTCGATGAGGCGGCAGCTTCGTCCGAGCGGTGCTCGTCGGCGTCGGAGCGTCGGCGTCCTGCAAGGCAGAGGCGTGCGGGGCACCTCGGTGACAATAGTTCTGGACCGCAAAGATTGTGGAGACGGAGGCCCAGCAAGGGCGTCGAGTCGTTCGAGTCTTTGTGGTCTTTGGGTGGCGGGAAACCCACCGGCAGGTTTCTCCTCAGCGCGTTGGTCGTTCTCGACTTTCTCCGGCAGGATAAAGCGGTCGACGGTGCGGACGAGGGAGTCCTTCGATTCGAATGTTCTTAGGCAAAGGAGCGGACGGCTCCGGTCGTCGGCGGCACGGCGTCAAGTGGTTCCCACGGCTGGGCAACACAACTTCGACGGCCTCCAGCGGTTACACAAACCTGCGAACCCTGGTCGACGGCAATGGACTTCGACGGCGGCGATGTCCGGGTGCTTCACTTCGATCTCCTCGGCGGTCCCGTCTCGGGTCGGCAGCCTTTCGAGGGTCTGTCTTCCAGGGCGCTTCGGTGAAGATGGAGCGGTGCTCGATGGTCCCTCGGAGCACGGGAAGAGGGCGCCTTACCAGGTCCTCTCTCGGGTCAGTCTTCGACGATTTCGGCAGCCTTCGGATCGGTCGAAGCAAATGCAACAGCAAGTCTTCTTCTTCCAGCTGGACGTCGAGGATCAGCAGTTCCAGTTACTCTTAGAGTGGAGACTCAGCTCCAGAACGCTTCTGAACGCTTCTGAACGTTCCCTGAACCTTCTTACCAGTGGTGAGAGGTCCCCAGATATACTATTCTGTCTCTCATCCACACTGCTGGCACACACTCAGCAGCCAATCATACAGAAGGGCATTCATGCAGTCAGTCAGCCAATCAGGCACACAGTGCATTCAGGCCACACTCCTCCCTTTCAGACACTCACAACAAGGAATGTGGATTGGGACAAGTACCCAGCCATTCAACACTACACACTGCATTCAGGCCAGTTTCGGGCAGGGCTGTCTCAGTCTTTGTCTCTCATGCCAGAAACCAGACAACCACAACAAGGAGTGTATATTGGTCACACACTCCATTCACCCAGGTCCCACCCACAGGAGGTACCCACAACATACAGTCACTGGGAAGGCTCCAGTCAGTCTAGCTGGGCCTTCACAACAACACCATATATGGAACTTCCACCCAACAGCCAGTCAGGGGGAAGGGACAGTCAGGGCTTCCCAGGACTTTGGGAACACAAGGTAACAGGCAATAGAAAGCAAGAGGCCACAGGGGCCATCTTGTTTCCTATCAGGAATCAACTGATCCCAATGGCAGGGCCTGGGTATCCCAAAATGGAGGACACCCAGAGCACCTGTCAAATTCAGCATTGTTGGGTGTCCTGACCCACGTTTAAGCTATCATGCCACAACATTTGGCGCTGTGGGCTTAGAAAATTCAAGATGGCGGAAAACCCACATGTGCGCCGAAATCCAGGAAAGCTGCGCAGTTTGTGCGCACACCGAAATGGTTGCCTCACTTGCCACCCACCAGTGCGAGAACGAAAGGCCGGGTTGCCATGAGGGAAATGGGTTGCCAAAGGAAAAACAGTAGCGCCGGTTAGCTTCAAAGCGCTTTAAAATCACCATTGGACTACCCGCACAGTAGTCTGAAACCATTGGGAGTGGCAATGCTGATTGCCAAAAGCAAACCCATAACTGTTGGGAATTCATTTTCTTAAATCTCAAAAATGGGTGCAGTACCAGTACTCACCACTATCCAAAAGCCGGCAATTTAAAACAACACCAGATTTTACTTTTTTGTGTAAAAATGAATGAACCCAAAGCAGGCCAAAGAAAGACTTACTGAGAGGTGGATACAATGTAAAGTGATATTCTGAAGTGACTTGAAGGTTTATAACAAGACTGGCTGCGCTGTGGATTTCAGCAGTTTAAGTTGCACTGGATTGAAAGACACTAAAAAAAAATCTAAATGTTTAAATTGACTGAGTGACCTACTTTTGAGTGTCACATAGGTTGCAATTGTTTAAATGTCATAGTTTTGCACTTAGAATCAGCATTCTAGCTGCATGTGTAAAATTGCAAGTTAATTTAAAAAGCAACAAATAACATGACAGTAGCTGAAAGTCTGGCTTAAGGAACTTGATTCTGCCTGGCAACTACCCCCATCAGGAGTGAAACTTGAGTCACCACTGTGTTCCCAGGCCAACCTTCCTTTTGCTGCCCACACTAAGGATATGCCATCTATCTGATAATTGAATTACCTGTGCTCTGCAGGAGAGTGAACAAAGCCCTCTTCACTCAGGCAAAGGTTTTTATTACCGCAGTCGTAAAATGTAGCTTCCTCTTGGCAGGAGCTGGGAGGGGCACTGCCTGTGAGAGCAAGCTGGCTTGGCAGAAACTGGAAAGACTGGTTTCTATACCATGTGACCTGGGAAACCACACCCCTTTGGAGCCAGAACATAACTTTAAAAAGATGAATAACTCATAGAGCGGACATGTGAAAATTTTATAAATGATACCATAATTCTTGTGATTTTTCTGCCCACAGTTTAAGAGGTTTTTAGAACCGGTGGTATGTTCAGGGGGGTGTCAGCGGAAAAGTGGGGATAACTCTAAATGTATGCATGTTAAAAATCTGAAACTTCATCAGTTAATGTCCGTACTCCCTGCGCACATGTATGTAAAGTTGGGTCAATGTCAGAAATTGCAAAATCAGTTAAAAAGTGAAATATGTGCCATTTCTGAATGCAAGCTCCCAGGAAGAGCAGAGTTTGAACAGGGGATACCTCCTGTAATGCATGATGGGTGCATATGATTTTAAAACAATATGTACCTCTGCAAATATGTATTTGTTTCAAATCTAGATTTGTGTGTAAGTTGACAGGAGGAGTGGACTTTCTGCAGGCTGTAAAATGACATCACTCTGACTCACAGTTCATTCCCCAATCAAATGATAAATGGAAGTTTGACCAATTAGAAGCTGAGAGAGAGGTAGGGTCAGTGATGCTAGAACACACCCACATTCTAAAGACATAAAAGCAGACAGACAGGACAGATAGGGACTTCTCAATTCCATCTGCAGCGGGACGCTCTGCCGGAAAAATCCATACTTACCTCCATCAAACCTCCAGAGAGCCAAACTAGAGACTTCAATCTATCCAGAACTAAGAGACCAGACCAGAGAGAAAGCAGTGCTGTACCCAGAGAGACCCAGACCAGCAGAGAGAGCTGACCCAGATCACTGTGAAGTGCAGAGGCCAGACCAGACCAGACCAGAGTCCAGTCTAAAACCCTGACCAGATCCGTGATGAGGCCCATTTCACTCAAGAATATAGTGTGAGTACCTAGAAAACTGTGCAGAACCAATCTCCTAGTTAAAATAATATAATTCAATCCATTTTTAACCTAAGTAGAACTGCAGCTTAGCAATTGTGTTATCCTGCCATCATTTTTAAAGCTGAAAAAGTGTGCGTTTAAAATTTAAAATCTGAAAAACGACCTTCACAAAATCGCTCATATCTCCGCAACCGCTTGTGCTAGAGACTTGCAGTAACTTTCATTTTGAAGCTGAGATCATAGGCTTTCCTAGGACCCCAAAACGATAGAGATAGTCCTTGTGCTTCCTCTGTAATAGCGCTCGGCGCATCCGCAAATTTTACCGCGATTTGCAAATTTCTTCACATGTAAAAACTGCTGCTGCTTGCCTTCCATTTGCCAGAAATTTGTTTAACCTGCTAACTATCCCTGCATCATTGCTAGTGTGAGCCTGGACTAATATTAACTAGATACCACTCACCCTGAACCTCTGAAAGGGAATTAAAAAGCATTTCCAGCATATTTCTCATCCATTGCTAGCACATATCAAAGCATTTGGGCCTGTGTTTTCAAAACTCCTATCTGTGTTTTAAACTTCTGTTGTCTAAGCTTGGGGGGGATTGAACTGATTACATTGATTGCATTTCTGAGAACTGTGTGCTTTCCTCCCATTCCCTTGCATTGCATAAAGAGGGGGGGAGTGAATAGCCAGAGAAAAGTGATTACATTGTTTTGCTGAAATCATATCAAGTTGTTTTCTATACTGCATTTCATTCATTCAACCTTGCATTTCCTTGAACCCTATAAAGCATTCTCTACCACATTATACTTCTGTACCTATTTACCAGTGTGCTACCTTATCCATTTCATCTCAACTCCTTAGTAATTATAAAGAAGTGTGCTAGTGCCAGATTCTCTGTTGTTAATCTGTATCATATCAGATTAAGTGTGATATTCAATTATTAATTTATTATAAAGTGTCATATATATATATATTTTAAATTATCAAATAAACCTTTTAAACTTGCAAAACAGAACTACTTCTTGGCTCAGTGGGGTCAAGGGGATTCCAAGAGAGGGGTGTTATATAGGGGTAGTCATCCAGGACGCATGAACTGGACCTAAAGATATATCCATAAGGGTTTTCATTCAGTATTCTAGACTAGGCGTTGACTTAGCTGTAGTGCTGAATTGAATCCTCTTACAAATTGGGGGCTCGAGCCGAGACGTTGGGTTAGATTTACCACTTGTGCAGCTTAATACAGTGTGCTAACTGACGGGATACATACATCCGGTCGGATCACCACGCTGCATTACGCTGTGAAGCATTCCTCAAAAGGGACACTCCAAGAAAAGTTCTGTTCTGCAAAAATAAAATACAAACTTCTGTAAGTCAGGACAGAGACCAATCTCTAGAATGACGACCTTAGTAGACATGAAAATAGCCAGAGAGCACCTCTTGCATAAGCTATTTGTGAGAGGTGAATGGACCGAACAGAGCCAGGATGTGTGGTTGCAGGCCATCACACAACAGGTCACTGAAACAGGGTCAGATATATATAGAGATCAGGGTCCCTTACATGTGGCCCTGAGTGAACTATATATGGCTCCTAAAGCCAAAGAGGAACACAATAAGATTGCCAGGATAGCGGCATACCTGTACCTATATATGGGAGACATGCAGGATAGATGTGCTGAAAGCCAAAATCTGGCAAATAGGCAACAGATGGCGTTAGAGAAGGTCCAATCTGACCTGGTCTCTTCTGAGCAGAGGCTGCAGAGGAGCCAGGAGTCAGAAGATGATAGTAGGCAGCACATCATTAAAATAAAGAAGGATATGGATGTGCTGCAACAGGAAAAGGTAGAACAGGATACCAGATTTCTGGCCTTGCAGAAGGAATACCAAGAAGGTTTGGACTCCCTACTGCAAAACCAGAAAAAGCTGGAGCAACAACTGGACTTCAACAGGGTATGTGCTGAGCAGGTAGTCACCCTGCAAGGCCACCTAGATAGAGTGAAGGCAGAGAGCAACAAACTAATTCTGAAAGACCTGGATACCCAGGCAGAGTTTGATCAGGAGCGCCAGAATGCTGGTGCCTTCCAAAGGCAAAGGGACTACCTGGCAGCACAGATGCAGGCTCTCAGTCAGGAAAGGGATACCTTAGGCCAGGAAGTCTGCCATTTAAAAAGAAAAATGGAAGAAAATCACCTGACCCACCAGGGATTGGGTGACCTCCAAAAAGAACACCAGAACTTGCTAGAGCACACCAGGAGGGTGGAGGATGCTCTAGCAAGAAAGGAGCAGGCCAATAGGGACACAGCTCAGGAGGTAACCCTCCTGCAGCAAAGACTGGCCCAGTTCTCCAGGACCAACCAGGAAGCACAGAGGGAAAATGAGGCTCTCTGCCAGCACAATGAGAGGCTCCAGCAACAGGTAGCGATGCAGGAGAGACTGATAGAGTCGAGTAAGGCCTTAACAGAGGAACTGAAAGCACAAATGCAGGCTCTTGCATTGCAACAGGGAGCAGGGGCGGATAGAGATGAGGTCCGCTGGGAAAGAGAGACTCCTGACCATAACCGCAGGAGCCCTAACCCCAGGGGCCTTCATCTCCCCCAGTCCCTGGACTCTACCACCCCCATGTTCCCTGGCGCACATGAGCACAGGGCCGCAGGGATGGCAGATTACTATCCAGCTAAGAGTATGGGGCTCATAGGCCAGTACCACTCAGGAATGGAGGGGTGGGCATCCGGGTATGGGCACCCAAGTACAGTACAGTTCAATGGGGAACCCCAGGAGAGTAGGCCCATTAAGGGCATCCTGAAAACTCTGCCCAGTTAGGTCAGTGGAGGGGGTACCCATCAAATCCTGGCAGCAAGGAGGAATCTGAAGACTCCTCTGAACTGCGCAGGACACAGGAGACCAGGTCCCCACATTCTGCCAGCCATTCCCAGGCTCGCAGAATCCGGGAAAACCTGGAAGAACAGACGGGAACCTCTGGGAGCAGTGCCTCTGAGTCCGAGGAAGAATGGACAAGGGTTACCCGAACCAAAAAGGCCAATAAGGCAAAAAGGGCCTTGCTTAAGGACCCCTTAAAGCAGATTAAGGCGATCAGGAGCGTCATCACGCCTTACCATAAGAACGCTAAGTATTCTGTTTGGGAGCACTTAGAGTTGTTTGAACAAATGATGGAGACTTTCCATTTGAAGGACAGCCAAAGCTGTATTCAAGATGTAAAGTGGACATTCTCCCCGGAATACTCCAGTTTCTTTGCGGGGCTAGAGGACCAAAATCATTTAAGATGGTCCACATATAAGGCGGCCATCCTGAAACATTTTTCTGTTCACAGAAATCCTCAAGAGGCTCGCAAGGCAGCCTACAATTTGCAATGTGGGGAGGATCAGGCCCCACAAGAATTTGTGCAGGAGTTAAAGCGTGCTTTTGCACAGACCACAAGAAGGGTGCGCACGGATAGCAGGGAATTTATAAATACGTTTTTCCATGCCTTGCCCAAATATATCATGACCCAGCTCGTGAGGGATTTTCACGAGAAAAGATCTTTGAACAGGCTACCCGGATCTATGAGGTGCAGAAACCGATAGATAGCAAAAGTAATGCCCAGAAAAACCCCAAAGCCAACAGCACCCCTGCTGCTGCCAAGGTGGCAGAGGTAAAGGTCACCCCCATTTTGGATTTGGAGATGGGGGGGCCTAAAAACCTACCTGCACCTAATAATGCTAGGCCCAGAAGGTCCTCGGGCCAGTCACAGACCGGGAGCCAAGGAGGCAGCCCCACAAATGGGGTCCCTCGCTCTCCGGATTATGTAAGTCCCCGTTACAAGGGAAATCGACCCATCCTGGGTTATGTGTGGACTCCTCCAGCCCAAGGGGGGGGATCCAGCCAAGCACGTAACCCAGGGAACTTCCCTCCAAACTTCCCACAGGAGGGCAGAAATTTACCAAACCGTGGGCAGAACTTTTTCCCCAGATATCCACCCGACTTTCAGCCCCAAAACCATCCATCCTTCTTTCCCCAATTCCCTGAGCCCAGACCACTGAATCCGGGAGAGGGGAGGCCAAGGGTGGAGGGGTACCCAAATCTTCCCAACCCGGGGTATCACCAGAGGAGGGACAGCTACCCTTCCCGGGATCAGCCCAGGGGAGAAAACAGGGCCCCGTATCAGCCTGAGCGGGTTTCCCAGTTAGAGCGCCAGGTTCAAAACATGGCGCGGGACCTGGGTCACATACTGAGGGCTCAGCAGAACCCTCAGATGGGCGTGCCGGCGCAGAACGCACCCAACTCTGGACCTGGTGCTCCAGAACAATGACGGGGGCAGCACCCCGATAACACACCGGTTCCCAGGGAGGAGGCACAAAGGGGAGGGGGGTGTAAAGCCTTGGAGGAAGCTTCCTTCCTCACTTGTAAACAGCCCCTGGAAACCCAGGAACCGGAAACGAAATCTCTTGCCCCTGAAAGTCTGCCCCCTAAGGAGCAGAGGGGGGGGTGGGAGAAACAAAAGACCCAAACAGACTCAGTTTGAGGAGGAGGTACAGGTCTTCCAATTTGAGGGAGAGGGATCCTCAGAGGATCCTGGGAAAAGGATCTTCTCCTTCAGAGAGGGGGGAACTCCTCCCAAAGAAAAATGGGTCCCTAGGGATGCAAATCCAGACTGGGGAGATGTGGAGACTGAGCTACCGCCGCCCACCATCTCATCCCAGAACCAACAGCAAGAAAATCCCCTGGTTCAAACCCATCCTGGTGACTGCCTCCAAAAAGGGGGGGGCGGCCCGGAACCGGAGCCAGGGGAACCCACAATGGCTCTGATCTCCAGTTGCCAACTTTTTCTTTCAGATTCCCAAGGCTCTCCACAGAATTCTGCCCAAAATTCTTCTCTCGCGATGTCCAAAACCAGAAAGTTAGCCCACCAGTTGTCCAAAAATGTACATTATCTGTGCCCCCTTGAGGAGAAGGAGGGAAGATATTATGCCCCGGTACAAGTACAGGGGCAGGGTACAATCTCGGCACTGGTGGACACTGGATCTCAAGCTACCCTTCTGTCCAGAAGGGCCTTTGATGAACTGAATGCAGGAAGGGGAGAGAATTACCAAATTCCTCTCACCTCTCTTCCTGGACAACTCCAGAACTTTGACGGGAAGGAAATTCCTGTCGAGGGGACGGCAGACTTGGACATTAAAATTGGGCGACACAAGCTGAAACACCCGGTCATAGTTGTGACCCCAGAGGGCACCCCTTGTTTACTAGGGAATGACATCCTGAGAAGGTTGTCACCCCTAATAGATTGCGTAAACAAGGTCCTCTGGACCCAGACTAGCCGACCAATAAAATTAAAACAGAGTGTCAACCATGTTAGTTTAAACGGCACCTGCCACATGGTTGAACAAAAATCTGACCAAGTAGAATTTCACTTCCAGAACAACCAGATTCCAGACGTGACGGTAATAGCAGTAGGACAACAGACTGGTGATGGGGGGTCCTCTCTATTTCTGAAAATCAACCTTCCTTCCAGTCTAAAGTGGTATTCCACGCTGGAAGGAAACACTCTGAAATTCTATACCAATCCACAACTTGAAACTCCCACTCCTATAGTCCAGAAAGATGTGAAATCAGCTCAGAGCCTGGCTGATATTCAGCAAATTGGAGAGCAGTTGTTCATCCCGGTTCAGTTAAATGATGGGAAGGACTCTGTTCTCGCTCGAGTGTGTGTGAACAACGGTAAGAGCTTCATCAGCGAAGCCATGTTTCGCCAATTCCCAAAAGATCCAGCCATTCCCACCTTCAAACTGATAGACAAGTGGGAAATGGACCTGGAAACACCTAATTCCAAACATCTCCTGCCAAGCAGGTGTATGCTCAAAATCTCCATTGGCAACAAGAGCATAGTCCACAATTGTTGGGTCGGGCGAGATGTCACTGCCGCTTTTTACTTAGGCAGTGACATTCTCAATCGCTTTGCCATTAGTTTGGACCTAATAAACTTCAAAGCTTGGTCCCGATTAGCGGATAATCCCATGGGCTTTGATGATCCAGAAAAAGCATTTAGGTCAGCTCAATTGCTACCTTATGCAGTTGAAATTCAGGTTAAAGAGGAAGTCACCATCCCAGAAAGGACCCGACAATTCTCCCTGGAAGTGAAAGTTAAAAGGGGACAAGAGTTGAAAAACCCTGATGCTTACATACATCTAAATGCTTCTCTCCAACAGCAAGGGTTGGGGGTAAACCCAACACCATTAGTCAACATAGAACATGACACCATTCCAATAGAGGTGGATAACAGCGACTTAAAGAGTATTACTCTAGCCGCAGGCACCATTATTGGAATGGCGGTTGATGACCGACATTTCTCCATTGATCTTAGAAATGAACTGTTAGGACCAATCCCCAAGGACTGTTTTGACAGTGACAGTGATGACAACGCAACACCAGACAGGATTTTTACCCGGCATGGGGGGAACTTCCTGGTGTACACTTCCTGCCCGTATGGTAAGGAAGATGTGACTTGTGACTTCAGGAGGGATGAGGTGATTTTCCAGGTCCATGAGGGCTGCCTTTCCCACCTGAAGCCTCCAGTCCAAATCAGCACTCTGACCAGGGACTTCTCCACCCAGCTGGAGGAGGCCGCTGAAATAGCCAAACCAGAAGTCTTTCCAGGCTTCAGGCAGATGGTGGAAGAGAGAGTCAACCTAGCTGATGCCTGTGTGACTCTGGAACAAAAGCAAAAGTTGAAACAAGTTTTCTTGGATTTCCAAGATCTCTTTGCGGTAGACTCATATGACTGTGGTCGCACTGACATCCACACAACAACAATCCCCACGGACCCTGGCATGACTCCAGTGTTTGTGAAGCAATATCGTTTGCCTCTCGCATCCATGGAGTCCCTTACTGAAATAATTAAGAACCTTGAGTCCCGGGGAATAATCCGTCCAGTCCACAGCACCTTCAATAATCCGGTGCTGGGGATATTGAAGCCAAACGGCCAGTGGAGACTCTGCGCCGACCTCAGGGAGCTCAACAAACGGGTCCATACTTCCCGATGGCCTCTGCCCTACATTGACCAAGGGCTGGCCCAGATTCAGGGGTCACAGGTATTCACTGCAATAGACCTGACCAATGGATACTGGACCGTGCCTGTCAGCAGGGAGGACCAATACAAACTGGCTTTTACCTTTGGGGGCCAACAGTACACATGGACCCGGACTCCCTTCGGATACCTCAACTCCGGCAATGAATTCAACATTTTCCTACATAAGGCCATGCCCGACCTGGGTGCGAGGGGTAACCTGGCTTATGTAGATGATGTCCTCATCAAAAGTTCATCTGTGGAGGAACACATAGCGGAGATCCGTTATGTTCTGACACAGTTGAGGGCCGCCGGAGCAAAACTTTCCTTTCAGAAAGCACAGTGGTGTAGAACCCGTGTTAATTTCTTGGGGCATGAGATTACTCCTCAGGGTCTCTGTCCCCAGGAAAAGAAAGTGGAAGCACTTCAGAAACTGAAAGACCCCACAACTCTGCGGGAACTAAGGAGCCTCCTTGGACTGACTAATTACAGCAGAAAGTTCATTGAGGGCTACGCAGAGATCACCAGACCCCTGATTCATCTCCTGAAGGGGGGGGTCAAGTGGGAATGGGGTCCAGAACAAGCCGAGGCAGTAAAACAACTCAAAAGAAGCCTCTCACAAGCGCCTTGCCTAGCTTACCCGGTCAGAAACAGGGAGTTCTTCCTGGAGACAGGGTTCTCTAATGCGTGCTTGACGGCAGTATTATATCAAAAGCATGACAAGGTCAATAAAGTAATCTCCTATGCGAGCAAAACTTTATCCTCTGTGGAGGAAAAATTCAACGATTGTGAGAAGGCACTCCTGGCAACGGTGTGGGCATTGAAGAATTACCGCCCGTTTATCCAGGGGGAACACATCATAGTGGAGACTCCACACCAGCCTCTGCAATATCTCCAAAGTGACAGAATCCGGGCCGGAAATGTGAGTAATTCCCGAATTACTTCCTGGATTCTGTCAATGCAAGGCTTTCCTGTGGAGGTCAGATATGGCCAAAACAAGAAGAGTCCACTCGCGCAAGGTCTGGCTGACTTGCATGATTGTGCCAGAGAAAACTGTCTCGAGGACGAAAGTCTAAAAATAAAGGACAACATGGAGGCATACCTTAATTCCCCCCACAAAGTCTTTGAAGAAGACAAGTGTGAGGGAATGCCCACTGTCTATGTGGATGGATGCTCTTACCATGTTGACAAGAACGGGGAGAAAGAACTGGTGGCTGGCGTAGGGAATGCATTGGTGAATGAGTCCCCAGAACCCTCCGCTGGATACAAAATTGGTCCCCGAAGTAGTCAGGTGGCAGAATTGATGGCTGTGCATCAGGCCATCCTCACTGCTGTCCAGCATCAACTCCGCGAACTGGTCATAATCACAGATTCGGATTATGTACGGAACGGGTTCGTGGAGCACCTGGTTAATTGGAAAACCAGAGGCATGTTATGTGCTAACAACAAACCCTTGAAACATGGGAAGTTGATCCAAAACATTGATGATCTGGTCACATCGAATGGGATGACCATCTACTGGAAAAAGATCAAGGGTCATTCCAAAGTAGAGGGACCAGACAAAACTGGAAATGACTTAGCTGATCAGCTGGCCAAAACCGGGGCCATCCAAGGGGATCTAATTGAGATTGAGTCCCTGTTGGGGGAAATCCAGGTCACTGTTATCACTAGGTCCCAGACAAATGCTCACAACGACCTTTCAATTGCACAATGGAGTAAGGAGACCCCTGATGATGATTTGATTACTGCTCAGAAGGGGGATCCAATTATTGGTAAATTTTACCAGCACCTTGAGGACCCTGAGAACTTTCCCCTGACGGATACCGATTACATTGGGAAAGAGGACCTAAGAGTGTTGATGAAATGTCCAAAAATGTTCCGGATCCAAGACGGTTTGCTGGTAAGGAAATCCAAAGCTGGCCACGACCAGTGGGTGGTTCCTTCCTCATTCCGAAGCCTGATGTTAAGTCACGCCCATGATGCGGCCACCGCCGGTCATAGGGGGTTTCACACAACATTGGAAATCTTAAGAGAGGTGGCATACTGGCCACACATGGGGCAGGACCTCGACCAATACTTGAAGGGGTGTCTTGTGTGTGCACAGTTTCAGCCATCATCCCTCACACACCGGGCGCCTTTACAAAAGAGGGGAATGACACTGCCATGGTCAGATTTACAAATCGACTTTGTAGGCCCCGTGATTCGCTCGGCTAGGGGGAATAAGTACATGTTGACCATCACATGCTTGTTTACCAAGTGGGTGGAATGTCTCCCAGCCCCAAATTGCAAGGCAGAAACTGCAGCTGCCTTGATGATTAACCACATCTTTTCCCGTTTTGGTCTACCTCAAAGGATTGAGTCAGACAGAGGTAGCCACTTCACCAGTGAAGTAATGACAAAGATGTGGGAGATACTGGGGGTCAAGAGGAAGTTGCATATTGCTTATCGGCCAGCTTCTTCTGGGGCAGTAGAGAGATATAACCGAACCATTGTGAGCATATTAAAGAAGTTTGTGGCAGATTCTGGGCCAAGTTGGGATATCCGATTACCTCTGGTCCTAATGGCCATCAGATCTACCCCTTCATCTGCAACCAAAATGTCACCATTTGAGTTGATGACTGGACGCAAGATGGTGCTTCCTCAGCATTTGCTCTACAGGACCCAAGAGCAGACACTGATAAATGCCTCCACTACTCATGAGTATGTAGAGAATTTAAGGAAACACCTCCAACATGCTTTTGCTTATGCTCAGCGGAATCTAGAAAGATCGGCTGATAGCATGAAGACCCATTATGACCTGAAAACTTCCAGGAAGGAATATCAGGTGGGAGACCGGGTCTATCTATACAACTTCCAAAGGAACCAGGCCAAGCAGCGCAAATTTTTGCCTACATGGAAGGGACCCTTTGAGATCGTCGATAAGATCTCCCCTGTGGCCTACAAGATCCGCATCCCCAAAGGCGGTTCGGCAGAGGGGGAAGACAAGTGGGTCCACATAAACCAGTTGAAATGTTGCCATCCCAGGCACACTCTGCAACAACTGGAGGAATCCTCTGGAATCCTAGCGGGTACTGTCTCAGACTAATTCAGTTCCAACCATAAAACATACCACATCTAGTCTCTAAAATATTGTGATTTGCATGAAACTGTCTCTTAGTTATACTGTTTTTATTTTTTTTCAAAATAAGAATGTAATGTTTCGTGATGATGAAATGCATATGCTGCCCCACTATCTCAACAGTGGTGGAAAAACGTCTATGAGTAGGTATTGCCGCTCTTCCTTTGTCGTCCTAGGAGAAAGAAAACCTGAAGACGGGCCGAGGAGGGCGATCCGGAGACCGGGAACGAAGATTCAATGGGCCCAGTGGACCGCCCAATATTCCCATCAGGACCGGCGAGGAGAACCATCGATCAGTACCGGATGGAGAAGAAGATGCTGAACTATGCCATCTACAGAAGAGGAAGAAGATTATGCGGACAGACCGGTGCGTGGGTCAAAACCCTTGGGCACGCGACTCCCCATCGACTCAAATTCAAAGTGCAGTCGCGTGGGGGGGCTTGTTGGGTGTCCTGACCCACGTTTAAGCTATCATGCCACAACATTTGGCGCTGTGGGCTTAGAAAATTCAAGATGGCGGAAAACCCACATGTGCCCCGAAATCCAGGAAAGCTGCGCAGTTTGTGCGCACACCGAAATGGTTGCCTCACTTGCCACCCACCAGTGCGAGAACGAAAGGCCGGGTTGCCATGAGGGAAATGGGTTGCCAAAGGAAAAACAGTAGCGCCGGTTAGCTTCAAAGCGCTTTAAAATCACCATTGGACTACCCGCACAGTAGTCTGAAACCATTGGGAGTGGCAATGCTGATTGCCAAAAGCAAACCCATAACTGTTGGGAATTCATTTTCTTAAATCTCAAAAATGGGTGCAGTACCAGTACTCACCACTATCCAAAAGCCGGCAATTTAAAACAACACCAGATTTTACTTTTTTGTGTAAAAATGAATGAACCCAAAGCAGGCCAAAGAAAGACTTACTGAGAGGTGGATACAATGTAAAGTGATATTCTGAAGTGACTTGAAGGTTTATAACAAGACTGGCTGCGCTGTGGATTTCAGCAGTTTAAGTTGCACTGGATTGAAAGACACTAAAAAAAAATCTAAATGTTTAAATTGACTGAGTGACCTACTTTTGAGTGTCACATAGGTTGCAATTGTTTAAATGTCATAGTTTTGCACTTAGAATCAGCATTCTAGCTGCATGTGTAAAATTGCAAGTTAATTTAAAAAGCAACAAATAACATGACAGTAGCTGAAAGTCTGGCTTAAGGAACTTGATTCTGCCTGGCAACTACCCCCATCAGGAGTGAAACTTGAGTCACCACTGTGTTCCCAGGCCAACCTTCCTTTTGCTGCCCACACTAAGGATATGCCATCTATCTGATAATTGAATTACCTGTGCTCTGCAGGAGAGTGAACAAAGCCCTCTTCACTCAGGCAAAGGTTTTTATTACCGCAGTCGTAAAATGTAGCTTCCTCTTGGCAGGAGCTGGGAGGGGCACTGCCTGTGAGAGCAAGCTGGCTTGGCAGAAACTGGAAAGACTGGTTTCTATACCATGTGACCTGGGAAACCACACCCCTTTGGAGCCAGAACATAACTTTAAAAAGATGAATAACTCATAGAGCGGACATGTGAAAATTTTATAAATGATACCATAATTCTTGTGATTTTTCTGCCCACAGTTTAAGAGGTTTTTAGAACCGGTGGTATGTTCAGGGGGGTGTCAGCGGAAAAGTGGGGATAACTCTAAATGTATGCATGTTAAAAATCTGAAACTTCATCAGTTAATGTCCGTACTCCCTGCGCACATGTATGTAAAGTTGGGTCAATGTCAGAAATTGCAAAATCAGTTAAAAAGTGAAATATGTGCCATTTCTGAATGCAAGCTCCCAGGAAGAGCAGAGTTTGAACAGGGGATACCTCCTGTAATGCATGATGGGTGCATATGATTTTAAAACAATATGTACCTCTGCAAATATGTATTTGTTTCAAATCTAGATTTGTGTGTAAGTTGACAGGAGGAGTGGACTTTCTGCAGGCTGTAAAATGACATCACTCTGACTCACAGTTCATTCCCCAATCAAATGATAAATGGAAGTTTGACCAATTAGAAGCTGAGAGAGAGGTAGGGTCAGTGATGCTAGAACACACCCACATTCTAAAGACATAAAAGCAGACAGACAGGACAGATAGGGACTTCTCAATTCCATCTGCAGCGGGACGCTCTGCCGGAAAAATCCATACTTACCTCCATCAAACCTCCAGAGAGCCAAACTAGAGACTTCAATCTATCCAGAACTAAGAGACCAGACCAGAGAGAAAGCAGTGCTGTACCCAGAGAGACCCAGACCAGCAGAGAGAGCTGACCCAGATCACTGTGAAGTGCAGAGGCCAGACCAGACCAGACCAGAGTCCAGTCTAAAACCCTGACCAGATCCGTGATGAGGCCCATTTCACTCAAGAATATAGTGTGAGTACCTAGAAAACTGTGCAGAACCAATCTCCTAGTTAAAATAATATAATTCAATCCATTTTTAACCTAAGTAGAACTGCAGCTTAGCAATTGTGTTATCCTGCCATCATTTTTAAAGCTGAAAAAGTGTGCGTTTAAAATTTAAAATCTGAAAAACGACCTTCACAAAATCGCTCATATCTCCGCAACCGCTTGTGCTAGAGACTTGCAGTAACTTTCATTTTAAAGCTGAGATCATAGGCTTTCCTAGGACCCCAAAACGATAGAGATCGTCCTTGTGGTTCCTCTGTAATAGCGCTCGGCGCATCCGCGAATTTTACCGCGATTTGCAAATTTCTTCACATGTAAAAACTGCTGTGCTTGCCTTCCATTTGCCAGAAATTCGTTTAACCTGCTAACTATCCCTGCATCATTGCTAGTGTGAGCCTGGACTAATATTAACTAGATACCACTCACCCTGAACCTCTGAAAGGGAATTAAAAAGCATTTCCAGCATATTTCTCATCCATTGCTAGCACATATCAAAGCATTTGGGCCTGTGTTTTCAAAACTCCTATCTGTGTTTTAAACTTCTGTTGTCTAAGCTTGGGGGGGATTGAACTGATTACATTGATTGCATTTCTGAGAACTGTGTGCTTTCCTCCCATTCCCTTGCATTGCATAAAGAGGGGGGAGTGAATAGCCAGAGAAAAGTGATTACATTGTTTTGCTGAAATCATATCAAGTTGTTTTCTATACTGCATTTCATTCATTCAACCTTGCATTTCCTTGAACCCTATAAAGCATTCTCTACCACATTATACTTCTGTACCTATTTACCAGTGTGCTACCTTATCCATTTCATCTCAACTCCTTAGTAATTATAAAGAAGTGTGCTAGTGCCAGATTCTCTGTTGTTAATCTGTATCATATCAGATTAAGTGTGATATTCAATTATTAATTTATTATAAAGTGTCATATATATATATATATTTTAAATTATCAAATAAACCTTTTAAACTTGCAAAACAGAACTACTTCTTGGCTCAGTGGGGTCAAGGGGATTCCAAGAGAGGGGTGTTATATAGGGGTAGTCATCCAGGACGCATGAACTGGACCTAAAGATATATCCATAAGGGTTTTCATTCAGTATTCTAGACTAGGCGTTGACTTAGCTGTAGTGCTGAATTGAATCCTCTTACAGCATGGAGCTGCCACCAGCCCATACCCTGCTCTGTGGGCCACCCACAGGTGCCCAAAAACATACACTAGGGGCACAGGGTTGTACCCCTACCCATGGGTGCCATAAGGGTATCCCATGGGTCTGTTCACCAAACCAAAAGAGAGAGCTGCACTGCCAGGAGTCCCACATGGACTCCTGGGCAGAAAACATGACAGAACACATGATAAAAAGCAGTAAAGGACAAGGATTCAGAGGCCCTGTCCCTCTGATGCATTTCCAGCATCACAGTCGCCCCCCCCAGACTGAGGTGGAGGGTGTCTAATCTCCCACGGGATAGACACCCTCATCCAGACGGTCAACATACCTTCTGGAAAGGCCATCTGCATTATCGTGACTCTTCCCTGGTCTGTGCTCTATGGTGAAGTCTAGCCCTTGCAGGCTAATGGACCACCTGAGCAATTTCGGATTCTCACCCTTCATTTGCATAAGCCACTTTAGGGGCTTATGATCTGTTTGGACCTTGAAGGTAGACCCCGTAAGGTAGGGCCTAAAACGCCTAAGGCTCCAAACGATGCTAAAACACTCCTTTTCAACAGTAGCCCACCTAAGTTCTCTACCCTTGAGTTGTCTACTGATGAATATGATAGGATGTTCTCTCCCTTTGTCATCTAACTGGGACAAGACAGCTCCAATTCCGGTGTCGCAGGCATCCGTCTGGACGATAAAGGGTCGGCTGTAGTCAGGCGCACATAACACAGG
This sequence comes from Ambystoma mexicanum, assembly GCF_040938575.1. Classification (NCBI taxonomy): domain Eukaryota; kingdom Metazoa; phylum Chordata; class Amphibia; order Caudata; family Ambystomatidae; genus Ambystoma; species Ambystoma mexicanum. The sequence goes on from NC_090936.1 coordinate 255,479,936, forward strand.
TGCCCTACACAGACTTTCTTTCAAGCCATCAAAGGCCCTCTGACAGTCTTCGGTCCAATTAACCTTCCTAGGCTGTTTGGGTGGAGTTAGAGCTGTCAGGGGTGCAGCTATGGTTCCATAGTCTGCCATGAAATTGCGATATTACCCAGTGAGGCCCAAAAAGGCTCTCACCTGGGTTTGAGTAGTGGGAGTCTCCCAGTTCTGTACATCCTGTACTTTACTGGAGAGAGGTTGGATTTGACCCCCTCCTACCTCATGACCAAGATAGGTAACTTTCCCCTGAGCTATCTGGCACTTGGTGGCCTTGATAGTGAGGTTAGCCCTTTTCAAGGCCTGCAACACCTTATCCAGATGTGTCAAATGCTCTTCCCAGGTGGAACTGTAGATGGCAATGTCGTCTAAGTAAGCCACACAAAAGGCTTCCAGTCCACTGAGCGCATGGTTGACCAATCTCTGGAAGGTGGCAGGGGCATTCTTCAACCCAAAAGGCATGACCCTAAACTGGTAGAGTCCCTCAGGTGTTGAGAAGGCCGTCTTTTCCTTGGCATGGTCCGTCAGAGCTATTTGCCAATAGCCTGAGGTAAGGTCAAAGGTGCTCACAAATTTGGCAGCACCTATGGTGTCCACGAGCTCATCAGCCCTGGGCAATGGGTGCGCGTCAGTTTTGGTGACGGCATTGACTCCTCGGTAGTCCACACAGAACCTCCAATCCTTGGTACCCGCCTGGGAACTTGCCTTGGGGACAAGGACCACTGGACTGGACCAGGGACTGGTTGAGGGTTCAATAACACCCAGATCCAACATCTTGGCGACCTCAGCCTGGATGTGGTTCTTGACGGTATCTGACATACGGTAGCACCTGCTTTTGACAGGCACACTGTCACCAGTGTCAATTTCATGCCTACACCACGGTGTAAGGCCTGGCGTCAGTGAAAACAGAGAGGCATACTGTTGGAGTAAAGCCCTGCAGGCCCTCTGTTGCTCTGTTGTCAAATCCGGAGAGAGATGTACTCCCTCTACTGAGCCATCCTGAGGGTTGCTATGCAGCAAATCAGGAAGGGGCTCACTCTCATCCTCTTCTTCCCCTGAAGCTAGCAAGAGACATGAGACTTCTGCTCGCCGGTGGAAAGGCTTGAGCCTGTTGGCAGGGAATACCTGAGGGGCTACCCCAGAGGCTCCCATGTCAACCAGATAATTGACTTCGCCCATCTTGGAGATGATCCTGAAGGGTCCAGTCCACTTGTCTGCCAAAGCTCTAGGCTTGGTAGGCTCCATCACAAGGATTTCCTGTCCCGGAGTCCAATCCACTTGCGAGGCTTTAAGGTCATGCCAGTACTTATTCAATTCCTGGCTGGCCTTGAGATTTGCTGTTGCCTGACCCATCATCTGTGTCATCCTCCATCTGAGGCCTAACACATAGTCCCCCACTTGCTTGGCGGGACCTGGAGGGGTGGCTTCCAAGCCTTCTCTGATCAAGGCGAGGGGCCCCCTCACGGGATGTCCAAAGAGTAACTCAAAGGGGCTGAAACCAACACCCTCTTGAGGTACCTCTCTGTAAGCAAACAGCAGGCATGGCAGGAGGAGATCCCATTTCCTCCTTAGGGGTTCTTCCAAAGCCCCTAGCATGCCCTTGAGAGTTTTATTAAATCTCTCAACCAGACCATTGGTCTGGGGGTGGTAAGAGGTGGAGAACGTGTAGGTTACCCCGCACTCTTTCCACATGGTTTTCATGTAACTCGACATGAAGTTGGATCCTCTGTCAGATACAACCTCCTTGGGGAATCCAACACGGGTGAAAATGCCCAGGAGTGCCCTGGCAACCACCATGGCAGTAACAGTCCGAAGGGGTATTGCCTCAGGGTACCTGGTGGCATGATCTACCAAGACCAGGATGAACCGATGTCCACCTGAAGTGGGAGGGTCAAGGGGACCGACAATGTCGATGCCCACCCTCTCAAATGGTGTGCCAACCACTGGCAATGGCTGCAGTGGGGCAATGACACTGCCTCCAGTCTTGCCAGACAACTGACAAGTTGGGCAGGTCCTGCAGTTGGACTCCACCTCTACTCCCATCCGTGGCCAGTAGAAATGGGCAGAGAGCCTCTACTTAGTCTTCTTGATCCCAAGATGACCAGCCAAGGGCACCTCATGCGCCAACTGCAGTAGGAAGGGCCTGTAAACCTGGGGTACCACCAACCTCTTGAGGGCACCAGGTTCAGGCTTAGTGGGCTCACTAACAAGGAGCTCACCCTCCCAATAAATCCGGAATGTCCTAGGCACTTCTCCTTGTGCCTGGGACAGGGCCTGTTTCCTCAGCCCCTCGAGAGAGTGGCACTCTCTCTGTCCCTTACAGAAGTCTGCCCGGGAGGGTCCCCCTTCAGCTAACAAGCATTGAAGGTCGGGATGATCCTCCGGGTTGAGAACCTCTCCCACAGGAGAGTCTTCTGTCTCTTCTCCCACAGGAGTTGAGTTTGGGTTTTCCACTGGACCCAGCCCGTCCGGAGCATGGATCCCAATGGGTGCTGTCGGAACAGCAGGAAGAGAAGGTGTTCCCGCCACAGAGGTGGCCTTCTTGGTCTTCCTTCTTCTTGACTTCGGCCTCGCCTTTGGCTCGGGTACCTGACCCACAGCCAGACCCGGTGTCACCTGTGACCTAGTGACTGCAGCAGCAGTCATGGGAAGACCATCCGAGATCAACCCCAACTCTACTAGATCATTTCCTAACAGAATGTTAGCAGGGACATTGTCCTGAACCAGGACAGGAAGCTTTGCTGTCTTGTCTCCAATCATGAGTGTGACTAAGGCTACAGGTGATAATTTGGGAGGCCCACCAGCTAACCTGATGGTTCGCAGAGGAGCACCTACATAGGCCTCTGGCTTGAGCAGGGTCCTGTCCACCACTGTCATGCTTGCCCCAGTGTCTCTCAAACCAGTAGAAGGCTGGCCATTCAAGAGGACACTTCTCAAAAACCTACGGGTGTTCTGTGGGATAGTCACCAGTACTTCTGCATACTGGTCCCAGGCCCCAAGGGACACTAAGGAAATCTCTACCGGAGCACCAAATGTGATCCCGGTAGAGGAGGGGATGACAGTGGCCTCCACCTCAGACACGGGGTAAGGGTAGGTCAGGCTGACAGCCTGTACTCCAAGTGCCTTACCTTTACACTTGGAGACACCCCTTTTGTGATCCAGAGCCCCACAGTCCCAACAAGCGCCAGGAGTGCGGGGTACGGTACTGGAACCACTGGGAGCCTGCTTTGCAGCAGGTGGACCACTACTCTTATTCCCACCCACAGATGACTTATCCCCACTAGATTTTTGGGTCTTGGGAGAGGAAGGTTTAGGTTTACCCCACTGTGACTGCTTGTGGGACTCCTCAGCTTTCTGAGAGGCCCCCTTTTCTTTGTCCTTGTCCTTCCCACTGGAGTCCTTAGGGGACACCCGGTGGGAGACCCACTTGTCAGCCAACCTAGCCAGCTTAAAGGGGTCCAAAATGTTCTGGTCAGCCACATACTGACGCAGCTCTGGTGAACAGGCTTCAGAAAAATGCTCAAAAAACAAGAGGTGGGACAATTCAACAAAAGTCTTAACCTTGTATCCATCGATCCACCCCATCATGTTCATGTGCGCAGCACTCACCCAGTCAACCCAAGACACATTCTCTCTTTTCTTAAAATCCCTGAACCTTCTAAGGTATTGGGTAGGCGCCTTGCCAAACTTGGCAATCAAAGCAGACTTCATACACTCATACTGACCCCTTTCTTCCACACTCAGCTTCAGAATACAGTCATATCCAGTTTGAGGCACTCTGCTTAACAAACACTTAGCCCAATTTCTTTTATCAACATCATGAATCGTACAAGCCATTTCAAACGCTTCAATCCATTGGAGGATATCTGAACCCTCCACAAATACACCAACCAAATCTTTCATAAACTTGGTGGCTGGGGACCTGACACTCTCACTGGTTTTAACTGAAGTCTCCACTCTAGCTTTCTCTAGCTGGATTCTCTGACATTCAGTGTCCTGGCTCTTGAGTTCAAGGTCCTTATTTCTGAGTTCAAGATCCCTATTCTTGAGCTCCACTTGTTGAGCCAACTCCTCTTTCTTAAGTTCAGCATCTATTTCCAACTTGCGGTATTCAAAGGCCAATTTCATCCTTAATAACTCAAGCTCCAAGGAATTGCTGGGGTTTGGAACAGAGGCAGTAGGAATGGCGGCATTCCCAGAAACAGATTCAGCAGAAACCCCAGGGGCAGAGTCCTCATTGGTTTCATTCCCCCCCTCATCAAGAGTTTCACCATCAGTCTGGTTATCCACCAGGGCAGCTATCAGCTCAGCCCTAGACTTATCCACAAAGTCTAACTCCCTGGCTTCACAAGCACTCTGGAGAGCCTCCAAGCTCATCCGAGTCAATTTGCCATTTGCAATAGACTCCATTGTTTGTAATGCAGTTATCTTGTACACAACTAAACCTTAATTTTTTAAAGTGCGGATATCTTTTGTAAGTGGCACGGTTATACACTGATTCTTAAAACCATAAGCATCCCACCGCTGCCACCAGTGTGAAAAGAAGACCGGTGGGGGGTGTCTGTACTTCTGCTCTCTATATGGTAGAAGAGAGGCACAGAAGACCCCAGCCAAGATTCTCTATTACGGTAGCAATGGACGAGCAATCAAGGCCTAGCTTCTCAGGAGGTGATGCAGGCTGGTTCTTAAGTACAGTGTAGTCCCCAAGCCCCCACAAAGGAATGTCCACACGCTGTATTGGTTAGAACACAGTCTTTATATAATCAATATTCAAGGTTATGTACACTTATCATAATAACTCACTTTGTACTCAGGAAAATCAACAATGGCAAATATATACAATTCTAAAGTGGTTCCACCCTTTGTATTAGATCTCATTAAAGTGCATCATCAATACTGTAACAATGTCACACAGATCAATAGAGTGAAACCAGCAATAGAGAGAGGAGAGAAAATAAAATGGTTGAGCAATAGGCAGAATACTGGCCCCTACCACTAGACACAGTTCTGTGTGGAGATCCCCCCACCTGGGCAACTTGTAAAATAAAGATATAGCACAAGCCCAGTCCATATATTGTTCTGCAAGTCTTATTCCCTCCTATAATGTTTTTACCCCCCCAATGTACCTGGTGGAGTCGAGTTCTTCGAAGAGGCATTGACAGATCCTTCTTGAGCGACCCCCTTTCAAACGGGAGTCACGGATCGTCGAGAGGCGTCGAGGAACTCGGTGTTCGGCGACGGGGAATCGACTGCCCTTCTTGAATGCCTTCCCTTTCAAGCGGGAGACACGGGGCGTCGAACGTCCATCGACAAACAGGGTAGAACGGCGTCGATGAGGCGCAGCTTCGTCCGAGCGGTGCTCGTCGGCGTCGGAGCGTCGGCGTCCTGCAAGGCAGAGGCGTGCGGGGCACCTCGGTGACAATAATTCTGGACCGCAAAGATTGTGGAGACGGAGGCCCAGCAAGGGCGTCGAGTCGTTCGAGTCTTTGTGGTCTTTGGATGGCGGGAAACCCACCGGCAGGTTTCTCCTCAGCGCGTTGGTCGTTCTCGACTTTCTCCGGCAGGATAAAGCGGTCGACGGTGCGGACGAGGGAGTCCTTCGATTCGAATGTTCTTAGGCAGAGGAGCGGACGGCTCCGGTCATCGGCGGCACGGCGTCAAGTGGTTCCCACGGCTGGGCAACACAACTTCGACGGCCTCCAGCGGTTACACAAACCTGCGAACCCTGGTCGACGGCAATGGACTTCGACGGCGGCGATGTCCGGGTGCTTCACTTCGATCTCCTCAGCGGTCCCGTCTCGGGTCGGCAGCCTTTCGAGGGTCTGTCTTCCAGGGTGCTTCGGCGAAGATGGAGTGGTGCTCGATGGTCCCTCGGAGCACGGGAAGAGGGCGCCTTACCAGGTCCTCTCTCGGGTCAGTCTTCGACGATTTCGGCAGCCTTCGGATCGGTCGAAGCAAATGCAACAGCAAGTCTTCTTCTTCCAGCTGGACGTCGAGGATCAGCAGTTCCAGTTACTCTTAGAGTGGAGACTCAGCTCCAGAACGCTTCTGAACGCTTCTGAACCTTCCCTGAACCTTCTTACCAGTGGTGAGAAGTCCCCAGATATACTATTCTGTCTCTCATCCACACTGCTGGCACACACTCAGCAGCCAATCATACAGAAGGGCATTCATGCAGTCAGTCAGCCAATCAGGCACACAGTGCATTCAGGCCACACTCCTCCCTTTCAGACACTCACAACAAGGAATGTGGATTGGGACAAGTACCCAGCCATTCAACACTACACACTGCATTCAGGCCAGTTTCCGGCAGGGCTGTCTCAGTCTTTGTCTCTCATGCCAGAAACCAGACAACCACAACAAGGAGTGTATATTGGTCACACACTCCATTCACCCAGGTCCCACCCACAGGAGGTACCCACAACATACAGTCACTGGGAAGGCTCCAGTCAGTCTAGCTGGGCCTTCACAACAACACCATATATGGAACTTCCACCCAACAGCCAGTCAGGGGGAAGGGACAGAGGCAGGGCTTCCCAGGACTTTGGGAAAACAAGGTAACAGGCAATAGAAAGCAAGAGGCCACAGGGGCCATCTTGTTTCCTATCAGGAATCAACTGATCCCAATGGCAGGGCCTGGGTATCCCAAAATGGAGGACACCCAGAGCACCTGTCAAATTCAGCATGGAGCTGCCACCAGCCCATACCCTGCTCTGTGGGCCACCCACAGGTGCCCAAAAACATACACTAGGGGCACAGGGTTGTACCCCTACCCATGGGTGCCATAAGGGTATCCCATGGGTCTGTTCACCAAACCAAAAGAGAGAGCTGCATTGCCAGGAGTCCCACATGGACTCCTGGGCAGAAAACATGACAGAACACACGATAAAAAGCAGTAAAGGACAAGGATTCAGAGGCCCTGTCCCTCTGATGCATTTCCAGCATCACACCCGCACGGAACTGTGTGACATACATGATATGCTTTGGAATGCAGGGAACATTTGAAAGAGCATACATCATAACACACCCACGCTTACTCTCTCCCTTACACCACCACTCAACTAGAACACAGAGATACTATGACACCATTCGGTAGATCTGTTCTCATATCTACATCTCCCACTCACTCCACAGCACTCTAAGAAACATTGCTGGTTTCACCCCCCCAGCCAGGCGTTCTCCTCAGGCCTAACCGAGCCTCACCCATCCTGGATAAAGCCGGCCAGAGCGAACACATACTCCTGATCTCTCAACCACCACACCTACCGCTAAGAAGCAGCTACCACTTGAATTCCGCACCAGCTGCACACATGCCTGGTGCGCACACGCACCTTTGGACTCTCGCTTCTCTCTCTACTGACCAGAACTTCGGTTCACAAGGGCGTTCAACCTACCAGCGCCTTCAGACCATCCCAATGGTATATAAGGCGCTATATAAATGAAAAATAACATAACATAACATAACATCTCATCCCCAAATGGTTTCTCTACACTATGGGCATCAGTTCAAATAGAGTGGGAGGAGTAAGAAGTATCAGCATGCAATGTCCAGTCACCAACTCACGAGTAGTTAGGTGGTGATCTAAACCAGGCTGATTTCTCAAGGCAAACAAAGCAAGGGTAGGCAATGTAGCCATCCCTTCTTCAGAGTAATTTTGATCTTTACTATCCTTTCTTTGAGAAGTACTTTTAGCCTCTCACAGATACCATTTGCCTGTGGGTGATAGGTGGAGGAAAACTTGTATGTAATGCCTAATAGAAGAACTATCTGTTCAAGCAATTCCTTTAGAAAATGTGGCCCATTATCAGAACACAGGACTTCTCACATATTGTCAAAGTTAGCCAAATTTGACCCCCCTTCCTGGTCCAGCCCCTCAGCCCCCTCCTCACCTGAAGTCTCTGGGTCCACAAGGGGTAGGAGCTTCTTCTTCCACATGGCTTTTTTCTTTTGTGGCTGATAGGGTCTGCTGCGATAGGAAGCCACCCTGACGTAGATCAGAGCGGTCTGGGGGGGCCTCTCTGCCGGAACAAACCAGTTGGGGGAAAAAGCCTGTCTGCATAAAAAAAAACCTTTGGGCAGGTGATGAGATGAATGGAGAATGTAGCCTTCAAGTTGACGAGGTCGGGTGACGATGCAAGGAAACCAAAGGCGAGTGGAGGGAGAAAAAGAATAGCGTAATGAAAACTCCAGGAATAGAGAAAGCTGAAAACCAGGGGAGTAAGCAGGGTGCTGGGCGGACAAAGGAAATAGTAACGAAAAATGAACAGAGGAGCGGAGGAAAATAACTCACTGAGAGAGGACAGCAAGGAGCGTTTCACCCAGAAGCCTAGCGCGAAAGGGTTGCAACGCGCAGATTTCTGGGTGGAACTGACAGAAAAAGGCCATTGGCTGCCCGGGCAGCAAAGACTAGACCGTCAGTGTGCAACAGGGGAGGAACGTGGTGGGAAACTCAATGGCCGCCTAGGCGCCATTGAGTCCATACTCGCCGCGGTCTTCGGTGTGTGACACATAATCCATCTCGGAAACACCTTATGCATGGCAAACTAGGCAGCACATGTGGCATTGGATTGTGTGCATTGAACTGCCTCAATCCATCTTGAAAAAGGAAGTACTACTACTATCATGCACCTATAACCATTACATACTTGTAACATATCCAAATAATCTATATGATGATGCTGAAATGGAGCATTGGGTCTATGGATTGCTCCTCTCACTGTTTGCAAGGTATGCCGTGCTGTGAATTTCTAGAACACAATGCAATTTAAAATAAACTGTGCAACATGCTCTAACAAATTTGGTGTGAACCAGTCTTCTGCATTCATTGCAGCAAGACTCTCTCTGGTTGTGTGGGCAGGGTAGTGATGCTGCTCCAGCACCACTTTCAATAATGCATAAGGCATAACTGGCTTTCAAGTGTTGTATTGTCTCCATATAGCCTCAGTCGGGGATAATTAACACCCCTGTCTATTCTATAAATCCTACTCTTCCTGTGGAGCTCAACCTTGCAGCTCAATTACCTGTACAATGGACAACATTTAAAAACCTTCCTGAATTTTCATACATCATTCTGAACCTTGCTTAACATCCTCTAATCCAAAATCAGAAATATTTGAAAAATATGCTGCTCTTTTGGCCTCTACATCTGCTGCTTTGTTACAGCGAGAAATCGAGTCTGCCCCTTTGGTATGGACTGCGCACTTCACCACAGCAAAAGCCAATGGGAGCTTTAGTACTTTAATGAGAATGCCCAAAAGGGACACATATTGCACTGGAGTGTCGTCTGCACTTAGGAAACCCCTCCTTTTTTAACAGGACACTCCTGCGTGTACAGTTGTCGTCACATAGGCAGAGTCAGAATACACTGTCACTTCCTCATCTTTAAATCTCTGAACTACAGCAATGAGCGTCACTAATTCTGGAGCCTGTGCTGAACAATGTGAAGGCAATCTCAGACTTGCCACTACTTTGAATTCACCGTTCATTTTTAACTTCACTACTACCGTCCCAGTATGTCTTTCACCAGTTGTTTGGTCAATTTTTAAAGAACTACCAATAAAGAGAATTTTCCTCCTCTGAGAGCATTTTCTCTAACATAGGGAATATAATCATAGAATTTGGTATATGTTGTGCAGTCACATACTTAGTCCTACTTTCCACTGGCTATGCTATAAATGTTGCTGGCTTTGCTAATCTACATCTGGTAATTTTGATTGTTGGATTTCGAAATAATCACTTTGTATCCAGATGATCCTTGTGTAGTCAATGCACTTTTGGGTTACTCCAAAATGTAAATAAGAAGTGCTCGACAATGAAATTGAGCATCTCATTGTAATACTCGTAGCTTTCTCCATCGCAAAAGCAGAAGCAACTAATGATTGTTCACAAGGATAAAACCCTTTCATTACTGGGTCTACAATCCCACAATCTTACAATCAGGAGGATAGCTCAGGGGCAACCTGCTCACCTTGGAAGCAAGACAACACGGAGCACCACAGGTTCGATCCCCAGGTCAGCACTTAGAAACCTCTGGGTATTAAGCGCATTATAAATAACCTATCATATCATATCATATCATATAATCCATGTCCTTATGTCATCTTCTGTGTAAGTACTGCTGTCATCACTTCTCCATTTGAATGCAAGAATAAGTAAAACTCTTCATTATAGTCTGGTATTCCTAACACAGAGTGTGTGAAAATAGCCCTTTTCAATTCTTCAAATCCTTCAATCATATCATCTGCCCATGTTATCTTACTTGTACCTTTCTGTGCTTCATTGAGTCCTTTTTAAGGTGGTTAAATATGTGTACAGTAATCAAAGAACCAGGCCCTACAATAATTACATAGGCCTAAGAACTGTCCTTTTCCCTTAGTGTCCCATGTTTTGGAGTTTTAATGATTGCTTCTGCTCTTTCAGGTGCCACTTTTCTCCCCTCTTGACAGATGAGTTGTTCTGTATACAGTACCTCTTCCTGAAAATATTGTAACTGTTCTTGTTACCTAGGTCCACCTGAAGGACTCTATAAAAATTGATGGGGACCCTGAGGCAGTCTTGTATGTTCTAGGTACTGATTTCTGTATGAAAACAATGTCAAATCCTGTGAGTCTTCATGAAGGGGAATTGAAAAGAAGGCCTTTTTTAAATCTATTAATGTAAAATATTTGGCTTTAGCAGGGATGTTACATAATATTGTAGATGGATTCAAAACCAGAGGAAACTCTGGTTCAACATTATTGTTTAAGGGGCAGAGATCCTGAATAAATCTCGACAAACCCCTGGTTGATTTCTTCACTGGGTACACAGCCGTGTTACATGGGGAGTTTGATGTAACTAATATTGCTTTATTAATGCAGTAATAGTCTCAAATGTGCATTCATATTCTTCTCTGGACATGTGATACTGTTTTGCACGTGGGAAAATTGCTCCTGGTTTAAGCTAAATTTTAACTGCTCCTGCTCCACTCAATAAATAAACCCACGTCATATGGACTATTGGTTCATAGGATGCTTGGCACCTTTTTCTAAATCTTCCTTCTTTTTACCAATGCCATTCTTTGTGGTATTTCTGTTCTCAATTTTCATCCAATAAGTGAGACTTAAGAGAAATACTAATTCTTCATTTGAATATTCTGCTCTGAATAAGTCTTTGTCTGGCAAATCTGTCTGTCTATATCCTTCCTTAAGTGCTATTAATATTCTCCATGTTCTTCCCTCATCATCTGTTCCATGAACAACCAACCTTTCTCTACCGCTGCTGCCTCTAGTTATATAAGAATTACCTGTCCCTCCTCATCATCCATAGGTTTTTCTGGTCTAAACAAAAATTCATCAGATATTCCCAATATTTTCCCTGTCAGTCCAGGAAGCCATGTCAACAAAATATGACCCCTCATAATGCTTTTCGACCTGTAAAATCTAATATAAACTCTCTCGCATTCATATATTGTGTCCCTGGAGTTCAACACACTGTCCCTTTGTTAGTAAAGATATCGTCATGTTTAATTTTTGCAATCAAGTCACATCCTAATATGTTATCTGGTGTCTGCCGAGAATACAAGATTGACATCGACAATTGTCATGGGGCAGAGGCACAGGTGGTCCTGTGAAAATATATTTAAGTTGAGGATTCCATGTTTGGATGATGCTCTTGGCTTAGGCCAAAAGGAGGGTTTGTGAAAATGTATTTTAGTTTAGTGTCCTATAGGTATGCATATTGGCCTAAGCACATGTGCATCATGCTACAAACCTATTGCCACAATAATGGTGGCCACATTGTCATTTTGTTTTATTTGCCATCTTGGATGCATTGTTCAGTTCAGTTCAGTTCCTTGCTCATTTTGACTTTCTCACTCTGAACGCGTAGACGATCGCGGCATGAACTTTCTGTTATTTACAAGACAGGAATGTACATTCTGCTGAGCTTTTTGTTTGTCTTACACTGTAGTACCTTGAAGTCCTTGCAGAAGCATAGCTAATCTATAAATTAAGTGCCCGCCTGTCTCGACCCTGTTTCTCCATTGAGTCATTAATTGTAATAGTGTGCAGCTGCAACATGCTGCTCTGGTGAAAATCCTGTTTTCTAAGCTTTAGAGCAGACTGACCTTAGGCATCAAGAGCAACATAGATAAACTGTACAGCAAATGTTTCCTTGTACCAGGGAAGATGATATGCCCATTCGCACAACTTTGCCCCGCTCCCAGACAGTAAATTGTCAATAGGAGGATGGGCAAGAATCCACAAATACTGTCTCAGTAATATCACCTACATGGAAGGGTCATGAACCCTATGGACCCTATTACATGAGGGGGCTGGACAAATGTATCATATGTTATTCCTGAATGTAGATATGCATGACACCCTGGCTGTTCGGGGCTCTCTCCCTCCACAGTGTCTGTACAAATGCATTGTGGGGCACTGAGACCCCAGCCTGACTGTAATAAATACTGTTGTCAGACCTCGTGACTGGCTATTTCCATTTTTTTGTAGTAAGCCTCATTTTGTGGTCTTTTTGTGGCAGCACTGGAAGCACATTACAGTGGTTTCCTGGTCTACCTCCAAACTGGTGGCTAATGGCATTTGCAGCAGACCAGTCTTTCCACTGCCGTGCATTTACTGGACTCTGCCCCCTGCAGCCACAGTGATTCAAAGGGACCAACGACCACAGGGACATCGTGCAGCTACTCTCTCCAGCACACTCAGCGTGAGTTTGCTACTAGGGAATGTTGGTCTTCAATATCTTTTTCCCTATGATTGCCTTTCTTACCTCGAATGTTCCTTTTCAGACCTCGTCACTAGAAGCTCACACCTTCCGATCCTTGCAGCTGAAGCACACTGATGCCATCATTCTGGGTAGGGTTCACGTCTGCTTTACCTACCTAACCTGCGCTTCATGCTTCCACATTCTAATCAGCTTTCTCTGTATTTGTTTGTAAGCTGAAGTTGCTCGCTTGCAGTTACAAGCAATCGGCACAACGTTCTCAGAGCATCCCTGCAGCTCTATTGAGTACAGTGTTGTTCCAAACGCTGAAAACTCTCCCGCTGGCAACTCGGCAGAGCCGTTCTCCACCCTGTCTCCCCTGACAACCAGTAGACAGCACTCTCTTCGCACACAAACTATGTTTCTCCTTTGGCTCATTATTCACGTTTCATCGGTCTCTCACTTCAGCTATACCGAGAGCGGCAATTACAGGTGCAATCACACATGCCCTCTGCGCTTTAGAAATACTCTCTTCTGGGACCACAGAACCTCCGCTCACATTGAAACCTGGGTAATAACATTAACAGCCTTACTCTTCATGGTTGTATTGGGATGTACTGCAGAAACAAATTCCCTACTTTATTGTAGTTGCATAATTCCATCCCGACCTTGAAGACAGCACCAAGCAAACAGAGTTCTGAAGTACCTCGCCCACAACACAGTAGGCGACAGGAGGCTTCTTAATGCTAGATGCCACAGGGTTTTATTCCCCAGATAGTTTCCTTGGAAACCTTGTGCCATCTCAGCTGTTCTCAGTGGGAGGAGGCCGGACGAGCAGGTGGATTTTCACATCGCCCACTGCTGCATCAATTCAGGTTAGTGCTGAAACATTTACTATTCCAAATTCGAACTTGTAAATGCATTACCCCTATAGAAAGTGGTCATTCGTCAGTAAAAGGAACTAAACTTGTGTCCCCAGAAAATCCTTGCGCATTCATGGCGATCCGAGAGATTGGGTATTTTCCCTCTCTTACAGAGGAATGAGTTGCTCCCACATCCACGAGGAATGGAAATATCATGCCTCCTATTGTTACCCTGGCCCTTGGTTCCTCTTGTGGGTCTGGTGTCACAGATGGTACTGAATACATGAAGTCTCTCTGTGGGCTTTCCTATTGTGGAAATTCATTCATCCCTGTACCTGTAAAAGGATTCCCTCCCACTACTGTCACACTCCCTATTCTGGGTGTGAACACTTGTTGGGCTCTTCTATACAGCTTCAATTGTGGCACTGTTAATTGTTGCACTGGTGCTTACGGAGGTTTCTGTGTCTGTACGTGTTGTGTCTGCATGGGTGCTTGCTGTGGTTGCCCTTGTGGCGAGTGTGTTCACTGTGGGATCTGCTGCACTTGCTGTGTTTATGGCACACCTGTCTGATACTGCGTGTGATCTTGAGCATAATACTTCTGTGGTTCTATATTATACTGCAGAGAATAGCTCATCCCCCCTCTTGGAGCTTGCAGGTTCAGTTGCATGGCTCTTCCTCTACTTCTAAACCTTCTGGCTATATGTCCTGTACTCCCACAATTCCAACATTGTTGTGGCTGTCCCCATTAAATATTCCTCCCCCTTGAGGGTTTTGAATTCCGCCTCGTCCTCTAAGACCTTTACCTCGTGGCCAAAAGTTGTACACACTTTGATCCATAGGGTGTGCTACATTGCTTTGCTGCACTGGCTGTACTTCTTGTGTAGCTACGCCTTCACCACTCATCAAAACTGCTTCTTCTATGGCACACTTGGCCAATTTTTCCTGAACTTACTTGGCTTCCTCCTGCTTTCTATTTTCATTTTTCTTCTTATTTTTCTCCTGCGACAATTAGCAATGATGTACTATAGTCAACTCTAATTCTGGCCATGGCTTCACTTCAATTCCTACCTGTTTCTTCATCTGCCATTTCACTGGCTCAGGCAGTCGGTGACATGAAATACAATAAAATAATGCTACTGCCATTTCCCATGGTTCTCTTCTCTCGAGACGCCAATTTTCCTGAATCTTCTGAATAAAAGCAATATGATCTTCGTCCTCTACCATTTTCCTTGTCATATTCGCACCCATGTCTGATGTGTCGGGATACTCTACTCCAAGTGCTCTCCATATGTCCCCCCTGCAATTATTAAAAGGCACTCCATCATGCATCGTGTTTTGTTCTGTTACACTTGCATATCCTGCTCATCTCCAAATGTCATTAGCTCTCTCCCCTAGAATAGCTGCCAATAGGCCTTTTACATCACGACTTCCGACATCATTCCCTTAGTCATTCTTACTAACTCATAAATACATTTTCCCGCACCTGCAGTCAAACTAGGCAATTTAATTTCACATTCTCTTTTCACATTGTGGTCATCCTACCCCTTTCTCCAATTACAGAAGTTGTTTAAATCCTGGTCTAAAATCATATCCCCCTACACTTTGCATCTTCCATGTGTGGCTAGTTTCGGCCATTCATCTTCTTCCTGGCAGTGACTTTAACTTGCTTATGTAAGGCAGGGCATATCCCCTGCATTACCTAACCGTGCTTGTGGCTGCTCAGAATATGGTGTAGGCCCTGGTGTTTTTTCTTTCATGCCTTCTAAATCTGACCACTTTACCCCTCTCTCTGTTTGGAACTATCGAAAAACCGCATGCTCCTACTCTTCATGCTTTCTCATTTTCCTTCCTTTCTTCATTTGACATCATTAAATCCCGAATAGTATGGCTATTATCTATTTCCTCATCATCAAGATCTAGTCTACTTAGGGACAGCATTCTATGCTCATCCATCAATATGTTACCCGCTCTATCTCCCATTTCCGTCGGTGGAAATCCTGTGATGCTCCCCATAGCCTTATAACTACCATTCTCTCTCATCTGTCTATATAGATCACACTCCTTTTCCCTATTCCTCCTGCCTCATGCTCATCGGGCCATGTCAGTATTCTCGGTATCCCTTGGTACTTGTTGTAATCCTCTCTCTTCTTCCCATCACTCTAGTGCTTCAATGGGTATCATACTTTTATTAACAATATTATATATTTCGACATCTCTTTGTCCTCTACTCCTTCTCATTTCTTCTTCCCTCCTCCTCATCTCTCTGTTCTCTTCTTCCCCTCACCTTATTTGCAACCAATGTTCTTTCAATCTTTGGGCTTCTATTTCACCACGTTTCTTCTCTTCTATTCTCTCTTTCTCTTGCTTCTGTTTTTCATACCTTCTCTGTTCTTCCTTTCATTTCTTATCTTTCTTTCTCTTCCTTGAGTGCCCTTTCTTGTTCCTTTTCCTTCTTTTCTTTCTTCTCTTTCTTTAACATTGTCAATGCCCTTTCCCTTTCACAAAGAAGAGAGCAAGCTGAGATGCTGTCCGCACCGAGAAGTCAAGGAGCAGAGAGCAACAGAAGTGGAAACCTGGAGGAGCACGGTGTGGCGAGACACTGGCCCAATGTTTGTGAGGGGCAGCCGCGTGGCTAGGGAACTGTCAGACTAGGCGTCCTTAGCGGGACCCGCTAGCAGACCAGGAAGCTATTATCGGGCCCGTTGTTAGCATCCTCCCCATTCCCATTGAGCTCTTTTGGGACTCAAATGGGAATGGGGATATACCAGGTCTGGGTCCCGTGAAAAGGATTTACCTGGCCCTCCAAGGTTGGAATGGTCCAGTAAATCCCCTTTTGCGGAACCCGGACCTGGTACCCGGTATGGGGGTAGCCATGCCACTAAAAGTGGCATGGCTACCTCCATATTTGTAATGAGGCCCAGTGTGTTAAGTGTGCAGGAGGCATGAGAGAAAAACAGACACGTGCACGTTAAGGGAAAAGAAAGTATGTAAGGTGCACAAGAGACATAAAAAGAAAGCAAAAGGAAGGTGCAAGAGTACTCAGAAGGAAAAAGAAAAACAAAGGGAATGTGCAGGTGTGCAGGAGGAAGAAGCAAAGGAGAACAAGAAGTGGTGCAGGAAGCACCTGTAGTTGAAAGGTTTCAACAGAGGAGCAAGGAATGAAGAGAGGGGTTACACATCAGAGTGGTCACGCCTAGGAGGAGCAAAGAACCAGGTAGTTTTGATAGTCTTTGATTGTACCCCACAAATGGAGTGTGTGTGAAAGGACTGTATCTGAAAGGAAAGGTACATACTGACAAGCTGAACTTGTGTTTTAAACCAAAAGGGGCCTAAGCTTGGGACAGGGAACTATGAGAGGCCTAACAAAGTGCAATGCCTATTTTTTCATTAGATTGATGGAAATGCAAAGTACATCCTGACAAGCTTAACTTGTATTTTAACCAAAAGGGGCCTAAGCTTGAGAAAGGGAACCCTGAGCAGCCGAGCCAGGTTGGACACTTGTTGTTTTGAAGTGTTGAATGGATTGAAGCTTGGGGAAGGGAAGCCCGAGAAGTTTAAAAAATAACTGTTGTATTTCTTTTGTGGTGTTTGGAAATTGAACAAGTTCAAACTTGAGGAAGGGAACCACAAGGAACCAAAAACGCTGGAAGTATTTGAGAATATTTCAAGGGCACTGTGGAGAAGGTCTTACATACTTATTTAACTCATTTTTGTGACATTGACTAAACTACACCTGGTGAGGAGACCCCCTGATACCAACCTTCAGACAGACTTTTATTTTGGACTATCAGACGTTGACGGCTTTTAGAAACATCAGTTAAGGGAACCATCCAATTAGAGTTAGGGTCAGTTAGGCATTACACCAACCCAGGAAGCTTAGTAAACAAAGATTTTGAAACTAACATCCTTGAGTCTATATCTCTCTTGATACAATGCCTGTTTCACACTCTTCATTTACCATTTTTATCAATTCGATCTATCCTGTTATTAGTTTTGATAAATTAAGGAGCTTATATCATTCTATTTCTTTCTCAAATACTACCCTCCTAAGGTTGATTGGCGCCATTCGCTTACTTTTCTAGGACCTAATAACCTTATCAAATTGTATTACTATCATGCTTATAGTTTGTAAACTTTCAACCTATTTTCTCAAGATTAATTAAAAAACACATCAGTATTTTTTACACTGATATTTTTTCAAACCCCAAAACATATGTGCACACTTTTTCTATAATCATTTTGTCTTAGTTTCCTGATAGACGCATCTCATCTCTATTTTACTTTTACTCAATTTTGTAGTGTGTCGCCCACCCTTCTTTGGTTGCAGCCACAGGAAACCCTTAAATAATACACTGTTCCGGAGTTTGGTGTGGTCCCTTCTCCCTCCATGAGGACAGGTATCAAGGTATCCACTTTTTCCTAATAAATCCAGTTACAATAGTGGCTGTGTAGTTATGGTTAAGTTGCTGTTTCCATAGGAAGAGCACTTTTTGGGCAGCTTATAACTTCGCTCCCCCTGGACGAATCCTCAACAAACTTTGCATAAAAAAGTATATGGGCCACTCTTAATTTTTTTGCAAAGTTTGGTGAGGTTTGGTTCAGGGGGGAAAAGTTATAGGGGGGGTCCCAAAACGTCTTTTTTTCCCATATACTGAATGGGGGAAAAACCTTTTGCATGCCTACAGCCCAAACCGCTGGACGGATTTTTACCAAATTTGCAGTAGGAGCAGGAGCTTGGTCCCGAAAGCGTGCTTTTGTAAATTTGGTGCCAATCCGTCCAGTAGTTTTCTTTAAAACGACCAAAAAGTATGTCTAAAAAAATTAGTGATATCTATGACCGCTCCGCGGTCACACTTTCCTGTTCGCTCCGCAGACAAGATAACGATTGGCTAATGGGCTTGCGTCATGACTGCGGACACGCGACATGTCCGCCGATTGACTGGAGTGAGGCGTGATGTGCGTCAGATTGTTCGGATGCGCCCGACATCTTGGATCCGCCAACAGCGCATCAGCGAACAGAGGTGAAATGCAGTTTTGGGGAGTGGTTTGGTGTGTCAGAGTGCTTGGCGAGGTTTAGAGAGTAAGAGATGGGTGAAATACTGTATTTGTTTAGGCGGCAGGTGCTAATGGTGTGTTCGCCATGCCCGCGCTGTCCAGAATGTTTGTAATTACTGAAAATGAGGGGTCTCATAAGGATAGCATTTCTGTCCGTGCTGTGCGCAGGCAAGTTGAAACTGTTCTAAGGACACGCATGGTGTCAGCGGTCATTAAAATTGAGTACATCACACCCATACAATCGAATATCTATCTGGTAGGTGTGGGCAGGGCCTAGAGTCCTGGGTGCCAATTGAGTATATGGTGCAGTTAACATGTTTAATTCTATGGGTGTGCTAATGACTTATACGCCACCATGGGTGTGATATGCTGCGGTGGTTGTGGCCAGGGCCTAGAGTCTTGGGTGCATGGCCGCAGGCCGTAGGCCATACACCCAAGACACTAGGCCCTGGCCACAACCACCACAGCATATCACACCCACATATCACACCCATAGAATCAAATATCTATCTGGTAGGTGTGGGCAGGGCCTAGAGTCCTGGGTGCAAATTGAGTATATGCTGCAGTTAAAATGTTTCATTCTATGGCGGTGCTAATGACTTATAAGCCACCAAGGGTGTGCTATGCTGCAGTGGGTGTGACCAGGGCCTAGAGTCTTGGGTGCATGGCCGCAGGCCGTAGGCCGTAGGCCATACACCCCAGACTCTAGGCCCTGGCCACAACCATCGCAGCATGTCACACTCATACATCACACCCATAAAATTGAATATCTATGAGGTGGTTGTGGGCAGGGCCTAGAGTCTTGGGTGCAAATTGAGTATATGCTGCAGTTAAAATGTTTCATTCTATGGGTGTGATAATGAGTTATAAGCCACCATGGTTCTGATATGCTGCGGTGGTTGTGGCCAGAGCCTAGAGTCTTGGGTGCATGGCTGCAAGCTGTAGGCCGTAGGCCATATACCCACTACTTTAGGCCCTGGCCACAACCAGCACAGCATATAACACCCGCACATCACACCCATACAATCGAATATCTATCTGGTAGGTGTGGGCTGGGCCTAGAGTCCTGGGTGCCAATTGAGTATATGCTGCAGTTGAAAGGTTTCATTCTATGGGTGTGCTAATGACTTATAAGCCACCATGGGTGTAATATGCTGTGGTGGTTGTGGCCAGGGCCTGGAGTCTTGGGTGCATGACCGCAGGCCGTAGGCCATACACCCAAGACTCTAGGCCCTGGCCACAACCACCGCAGCATATCACACCCATACATCACACCTAGACTCGAATATCTATATGGTAGGTGTGGGCAGGGCCTAGAATCCTGGGTGCAAATTGAGTATATGCTGCAGTTAAAGTGTTTCATTCTATGGGTGTGCTAATGACTTATAAGCCACCATGGGTGTGATATGCTGCAGTGGTTGTGGCCAGGGCCTAGAGTCTTGGGTGCATGGCCGCAGGCCGTAGGCCGTACACCCAAGACTCTAGGCCCTGGCCACAACCACCTCAGCATATCACACCAATACCTCACACCCATAGAATAGAATATCTATGAGGTGGTTCTGGGCAGGGCCTAGAGTCTTGGGTGCAAATTGAATATGTGCCACAGTTAAAATGTTTCATTCTATGGGTGTGACAATGAGTTATAAGCCACCATGGTTCTGATATGCTGCGGTAGTTGTGGCCAGGGCCTAGAGTCCTGGGTGCATGGCCGTAGGCTGTAGGCCGTAGGCCATATACCCAAGACTTTAGGCCCTGGCCACAACCACTGCAGCATATCACACCCATAGATACACCCATAGAATTGAATATCTATCAGGTGGTTGTGGGCAGGGCCTAGAGTCTGGGGTGCATGGCCGATGCACCCAAGGCCGAAGTTATAAGCACTGAAGTTATAAGCCACCATGGGTTTCATAAACTGCGGTGGTTGTGTCCAGGACCTAGAGTCTTGGGTGCATGGCCGAAGGCCATGCACACAAGACCAAAATTCTAAGTACTAAAGTTATAAGCCACAATGGGTGTGATATGTTGCGGTGGTTTTGCCCAGGACCTACAGTCTTGGATACATGGCCGAAGGCCATGCACCCAAGACCAAAGTTATAAGCAGTGAAGTTATAAGCCAGCATGGGTTTTATAAACTGTGGTGGTTGTGGGCAGGATGCAGAGCCTTGGGTGCATGGCCAAAGGCCATGCACCCAAGACGAAAGTTGTCAGTACTGAAGTTATAAGCCAGAATGGGTGTGATATGCTGCGGTGGTTGTGGCTAGGACCTAGAGTCTTGGGTGCATGGTTATAAGCACTAAAGTTATAAGTCAGCATGGGTGTGATGTGGTGCGGTGGTTGTGTGCACGACCTAGAGTCAAGTTATAAGCCACCATGGGTTTGATATGCTGCGGTGGTTGTGGCTAGGACCTAGAGTCTTGGTTGCATGGCCGCAGGCTGTAGGCCGTAGGCTATACACCCAAGACTCTAGGCCCTGGCCACAACCACCACACAATATTACAGAAATAGATCACACGTATAGATTTGAATATGTATGAAATGTTTGAAATTATACTTACTGTTCCATTTGTTGAGATTCAATATATTTTTTACATGACTTTAGTACTTGGAGGAAATATTCTTTTTCAATTCCTGTGATAAAAGAAAAGAGCATGTTAGTGTATGTATTTTATAAAGACTTATTACACTGCATAATAGATATTTTAGCTTTTTTTACCATCATATTTAGTGTACAAACCAGTGTACTGTGCATTTTGCTCAGTTTCAGTGTTTGTTTTTCAAATTATTGGGTCTGGGGGAAAAAAAATCCTTGTCGGATTAAAAAAAAACCTTTTTTTGCTATGCTACAAACTATTTCTTTGTTTCCTTTGAGTGCTCACGTGTTGTTTCTGGTTAATGTTCTAATTGTTGGCTGGTTGCAGACTTTTGCAGCAGTTAGATAACTGTTGGCGTATTCTAACTGTGTATTTTTTGTTACAATTCAGTGCTATTCATTTATCTGTGTGGTTGTTATTCAATCTTGGGCAGTTAGATACCTGTTGGCGTATTCTAACTGTTTATAGTCTTTTAATTGCATTTTTGTTAATGTTGAAGTACAGATTAGTTATTACATTTTGGCTTTAAGAAGATTAAATAAGCGTTTTTTAAGATTTGCTGGTAATCTCTGCTTCAGAGTAATGGTACTATCGTTAGATTTGACCCATCCACATTTCTTTTTAATATATGCAGTGTAGTGACCTGCATTGGTTGTGGCTCCTCCGTGGTAGATTATACCTATTGTTGTGAAGGTTTTTTTACCAAGTGACACTTGACCGTGTGTGAATCTAGTCAGCTTACCGTTGTGTTTGGTACCATCTGCATTGTAACGTAGAAGCATTAGTATTATGTAGTTACTATGTGTTTGTATTAGTAAGGTGGAGCGATTATCTGAATTGCAGATAGTACATAATCTGCCATGGTTTGAATTTTGTACAAGTTGTTCAAATGGAATGGATTCACAATTAGGTATGGCTACATACACAAATCGCTCATTAGGGATGTGTTCCTGTGTCACATTGTTGCAGAGAGTGCATGTATGTTTCCACATGTAGGAAATTTAGAAGATTTCATCTTTAGGTATATTTTTGTTTTCCAGTACTTGTAGTAAGTACATTAGAAATTCTTGTGCATCTTCTTGTGAGTTTATAGTGAACCACACCATTCCAGCACAGTAGTCCAATTCTTGTCTTATTCCGTGAACACTATACGTGTTGTCAGGATTGTTTGTTGCGTTTCTATGAAGGACTAACATTTGCAAACACAATTGGTCTATACTGTGTAAGTAAATGTTGTAAACAATTGGTGGCAATTGAAATGGAACATTCATTCCTACATTTGCGTAGCAACTTACACCAGTTACATTTGAAAATTTGAATGGACCAGATAGTTCTGTGTCCGAGTCATTTTTTCAGAGTTTGAGTTGCTTCTTTGAAGAAATACTCGAGTTACTTTCAATAATAGGTTCTAATGTGGTTGTGGTAATTACATAATATGATATGATATGATAGGTTATTTATAAGATGCTTAATACCCAGAGGTTTCTAAGCGCGGACCCGGGGATCGAACTTGTGTTACTGCGTGACGCATTGCTTCCAAGGCGATCACGTTGACACTGAGCTATCCTCCCGAGTATTAGCTTCTTTTACTCTCTTTGAAGGATTTGCAGTCAGATCCTGTTGCATTTCTGTTTGAGTTAGTTTTCTTTTACAACGTTTTCCTTTTTGTGGAACAGGATATGATTTCAGATGGGGGGTGTAAAGTGAACGTAGTCTATTGTATTCTAAAATGCAAGGAATATCAGTGTTTACTTTACTTGTATCAACGTTGATTAGAAATAGACGGTAAAGTGTATGTAAGTGTGATAGTGCTACGTAGCGCATGCCTTCTTTAAAGACTGTGATCCCAATATCTATCAATGCTTTGGCTAGGGTAAGACCTTGGGATTTATGAATGGTCACTGCATATGCAAGAGTTATAGAAAATTGTTCTCTACGTTCATGCATGTCTTTGAAGAGAAGGAATCGAGCTGTAGAGCGCCCTATCCTTTTTACTTCGGAAAGTTTGTCAAAGAAAAAATTGACAAACTGAATGTTGTTGTCATGTGGGTTTGTTTGAAAGCCAACAACTGTACCCAGTGCTCAATTAACTAGTCCTTGCTCCATGTCAAGGTTACTTTTAAGCATTACTCTACAATTTAAGGATATTTTTAATATTTTTTCCAACCCAGCTGTGTTCTAAGGTATTTAGTCTTGTTGACAAATGGCTAGTGTCATACCATGTACATCCAGTATGCCTGTGGAGCAAATTTCAATTATTGGTTGCATTTCTTTTTTAACATTGTTTCATTGGATTTGGAACAGCTTGCAAGAGTTGGCATTAAGGCCATTCAATTGACATTTTTGTGCGCTAATTGTTCCATAACATCAGTAACACATGCTTTATCGCCATAAAGTGAATGGATGTGCCAGGTTTTCAAAATTGCTTGTGCTTTCTGAGATAGTACACCAACTCTAATACTTTTTAAAATGTTGGCGTAAGTGAGGTCTGCAGATTGACACATGTTTTCTGTTAATTTGCTGTATTGGAAATGTTGCCAAAGGTTGACATTTCCTATTCTGCCAAAAGTTTTACGGCAGTTTGTGTCCTAAGGTTTTAAAAATAGGTTCACCTTTCACTGGTGTCAATTGCAGAAGATCTCCGAAAACAATAATGTGTTTTCCTCCAAAGAGTTCTTCGTAGTTTGTTTTAAGTACTTCTTGCAATCTGAGGTGAATCAAAGCCAACATTTGGTTGGAGACCATGCTCACTTCATCTATTAGTAGCATTTTCATTTGTTTGTTTGTTTGTTTGTTTGTTTGTTTATTCATTTGTTAAGCGCACCAGACTCGTGAGTAAAAGGGCGCCGTAATATGGAGATGCAAGACTTACATAGTTGCTTATACACATGTTACAATATTTACATAATAGCAAGATATACTTTTTTTTTTCTTTTTTTTTTTTACATGATTACAGGATATATACAATGTACAGAAAAGGACGAAGAAATGAATAGCCAGTGAGATTAGATAAATAAACAGTAGGCACTATACAGAGGATAAATTGTGCCACGTGGGGCCCTTTGTAGAATACTAGGCTCCCGCGTAGGTCACAGTGCGCAATGTCTTCAGAAACTAGTGCAAAAGTCTAAATGAGTACAGTGGTCCACAGTTACTGCAGGATGACCAAGTCACTAAGGGGGTGGGCAGGTCCTCTAAGGGTGATGGGAGACTAAGGATCCATGGCAGTGATATGTTTTATTAAATTT
The DNA here is from genome assembly GCF_040938575.1 of Ambystoma mexicanum. Taxonomy (NCBI): domain Eukaryota; kingdom Metazoa; phylum Chordata; class Amphibia; order Caudata; family Ambystomatidae; genus Ambystoma; species Ambystoma mexicanum. The sequence goes on from NC_090936.1 coordinate 255,504,428, forward strand.
TTTTCTGAACTTTAGGTAGGGTTGGTCTGCTCTCAGCTCCTGAGGCAGTGAGTTCCAGCTTTTAGCTGCCTTAACAGTAAAGCTATTGCCCCCAATGGTGGTGAGCTTGTATTTTGGAATCGTCAGACAGTTAGTATTCCCAATTCTGATAGGTCTGAGAGAAGTTCTTCTCTGGAGTTTGTCTATGAGGTAGCTGGGGGCAGCGTTTTTGAGGGCTTTGTGAGTCAGGGAAAGCGTTTTTAGTAGTATTTTGTTGGATGTAGATAGCCATTTGTGTTGACGTCTCAAGGAAGAGATATGAGTTTTTTTATTTATGCCTAAGGCGGCTCTTAAAGCATTATTCTGAAGTGTTTGGAGCTTTTGAGTGGTAGATTTGCTAGCACCACTGTATAGGGCATTACAGTAGTCAATTCTGGAGAGTATTAGAGCTCTAGCCAGGATCAGACAACTATTGTCAGAGAGGAAAGGTTTACCAGCTCTGAGTAATTTGCAGGTGTAAGCCGTAGCAGAGGTAAGGGATTTGACCTGTTTATCAAAGGACAGTGTGGAGTCCAGGTAGAATCCAGGGGTTTTTACTTCCTTGGAAACTTTAATGGTATTGCCGTCAATATTGAATGATGAGAATTCTTGGCCTAGTTTTTTGATATTGGCCTGCGAACCCAGAATTATAAGTTCAGTCTTATCATCGTTCAAACACAGGCCATGAGTGGCCATCCATGCTTGGATGATAAGGTAAACTTTGTTCACCAAGCCCGTGTCCGTACCGTGATCCCCAGAAAGTGGGAGGAGAATCTGAGTATCATCTGCATAATTAGTGTAGGTGATACCCAGCTGGTCCAGTTCATCGAACAGTGGCTTAGTGAAGATATTGTAAAGGGTAGGCGAGACGCAGGACCCTTGGGGAACACCGCATAGGATGGGTGTAGGGTCGGCAGCTGCTGAGGGGGAGAAGACTCTCATGGTTCTCTCGCTCAAGAAGGACTCAATCCATTTGATGGCACCCGTGGAGAAGTGAGCTGCAGAATCAAGGTGCCGGCATAGGACCTTGTGGTTGACCAGATCAAATGCGGCAGAGAGGTCAAGTAGGAGCAGGAGTACTGTCCTTCCTTTGTCTCTCAACTCGTCTATTTGGGACTTTAGGTCGATTAGGGCTGTCTCTGTTCCATGTAGTGGACGGAAACCAGATTGTCTGTTGCCTAGGAGTTTATGCAATTCCAAATGTTTTTGAATTTGAATGTAAGCGGCTTTATCCAATATTTTTAGTAGAAATGGGACCGTGGTAATGGGCCGGTAGTTGGTGGGAATAAGAGGATCTAGTGTCTGTTTCTTGAGGAGGGGTAGCACCAGGATTGTTTAAGGTTAGCAGGTATGGTACCAGTAGCAAATGAGGCATTTATCAGTTTAGTTATAAATGGAGAGAGTTCTCTGGCAGCATCTTTTATTAGCTGTGCTGGGCAAATATCGCCTTTCCAGTTCGAGGGCTTCAAAGATAGGATGATTTTTTCTACCTCTAGGGTAGACATTTTGGAAAAATGGAAGGTATTATTGTGTGCCGATGGTGACTCTTTAGGCAGGAGGGTGTTAGGCGAGTACTGTAAGTTCAGAACTTCTTTTTTTTGTTGAATTTTATTCTGGAGTGTATCAATTGTATTTGCTAAGGCACGTTGGATGTCAGTACACCAGGATTTGTCCTTAGTGCAGACATTAGGAATAACAATTGGGGACTCTAATTCTTTGAGTATGCAAAAGAGTTCTTTCATACTTGAATTTGAGTTAGCAATACGCTTGTCGTATGAATTGCGTTTTGCCTGGCAGATTTCCTTCTTGTAGTGTGAAGAAAGTGAGGTTAGTTTGGCTTTGTTCTCAATAGAGGGGCAAAGTCTCCAATTACTTTCACTTTTATTCTTTAAGGTGCTGAGGTCTTTAAGTTGTGGGGTGAACCATTTGTTCAAGTGGGCTATTGGTTTGCTCGGCCTAAGTTTGATAGGGGCAATTTTATCCAGTGTGGTGAGCATAATGTTGTTAAATTCCTGAACTAGGCTGCTGGGGTCAAGATTTTCAGGTAGTGCGTTAAGTGTGGGCAGAATGGCAGGGATAACTTTCTCTACTGTGATGCTTTTTTTACTCCTGGTTGAGCATGGTGGCGCTAGTGGTGGAGCCAGTAGAATAGGTCTTATAGTGGATAAGTGAAAGGAGATCAGAGAGTGGTCTGTCCATGCTGAAGGCAGGGTGGATGAAATAGTGGCTGAGCAATTAAGGTCCGCTATCCAGTCTAATATTTTCCCTTTAAGGTGAGTAGGTTTATTGACTTTTTGGGTGAGGCCTAGTGCTTTGATCGTATTGGCTATTTCAGTAGCGTTTTGTTTTAATACTCTGCGTAGTTCAATTGCAGCTTCTGTAGAAAGTTTGTAATAGTCTAATTTGTTTTGGTGTTCTACTGGAAGGAGTAGTAATCGGTGTAAAGTGACACCGCCTATGTTGTAGGCAGCTAAACCTGTGGGAGTAGTTACAACAGCTGACAGTTTGTTGTTTGTCAATTGTTGAAGGAACTTGCTGATGATTTTGATTAAGAATGTTTTGCCTGAACCAGCTTCATCACTGACGTATAGCAGTATAGGCTTGTAATTTTGGCAGGTACATTCTTTATTTTCGTGTTGTACAATGTGCAATTTCTTTTGTTACTTCTTCAAAAATGGTGCGCTGGTCTTTGTTAAGTTTTGATTGTAGTACAGTTAGGTCTTCTGTATCTTCTTCATAGTGACACATGGTGTTTTCTACTTCTGTCATAGCTAATTCTGCCTCATTTGCTATTAGTGGCTATCCTAGTGATTCTTGGCTTCCTGTTACAGAAGGTTGACTACTGTGGGAAGTGTCCTTATCTAGTTGGGCCTGGAGTTCTTCTTCGTGTTGCTGTTCATTGTGCAACATTGTTTTGTATTGCGTAAAATTAACATCGGTGATAGTGCTTTCATTTGCTTTGAAAGTGTCTTCATAGAAGTCATAGTTATCTAGTATCTCTTCTTCTTTTCTCCATGGTTTAAAATGTTGTAGCAGGGACATGTGATATAGTTCTTTCTGTTGAGTTTTTTATGACAATTTGACATGATTAATTAAGCTTTGTTTGGGAAGTTTCACTAAGCTGCCTTCACAATCTGTCACTCTATACCTACCTTTGTTTTCATCAGGTTTTATATTATTTTTGTATGCAAAGTGGTACTCCCGTTCGGGTAGTATGTGTCCAATAAATTGTTTTTCAAAATGTCTTGGCTGTTGGGATATTTTTGGCTATTGTTTCTATGTCCTCATATGATTTGAGAACTCTTTCTCTAGATTTAGCAGGACCAAGACTTAACAATACTATTTTTTCAGATTTTCCATACAAAGCAGTACCAGTTAAATGATCTGCAGCTTTATAGGCGACACATTCTCTATGAGAGAGCATTTTTATGCATAGGCTGGACAATTTCTGAGATAGTGTTTTGTCTGATGATAGGTAATTCCAGAGGTCTTGAAGCTCTGTTTTTTCAGCTTTTGTTAAGTAGGCTGTAACATATCGTGCAACTGCAGTGCAATTGTTTGCAATGTACTGCCCATCTATGTTTGCATTCCATAAGAGGGCAATGATTGCATTGTAATCATTGATATCTTTTGATTCTTCTGTTCTTTTTATGTAATACGTGTTCTTAGGTGATTTACATTTAACACTATGTCGAACTGAAGACATGAAGTTGTTCACTTCACCTGTTTCTGTAACTGGCATAGGGAAACCAAAGCGTCATTTGGTGTAGTATTTCCTTTTGTTTTTGTATTTGCAACAACAATATTTGCCACATTTGTGTCTTTGAAATTGTACAATTTGTCCTTGAAGGTCACTATGTCTCGTTTGTGAAGGGATTTCTCAAGTGACATATTTTTGGATGAACTGCAAAACAGTGGCATCACTGTCCTGACCAAATTTAGGTGCACCTTTAATCCATAAAAGCATGTGGATTTGTGGTGCTCCTCTGGCTTGGTATTCTTTTCTCCAAAAGAAGTGTTGCACTTCTCCAAGGGGAGGAACAGTTTTATTACAAATACAAAGTGTAGCATAGCAATGAAACGATGATGGAAATATCTTGAAACATTAACAGGATCTGGAGAGCAAAGTTCTCCAGGTATTAGTATATCTACGTTGGTTTTGTTGTTGTTTGATATGCGTAGGAAATCATGTAAATCTTCCCATGCATATTCTGCACAACTTAATGTAACAAACCAAGTGGGTGGTCCAAAGTTTCTGATCGTACAACGTACATCTCCGTGATGTCGGAACCAGTATTCTTTCGTACCACGCATATTTGAAAACAGATTTGTTATGCTTGATTGTAAAACTTCATCTTTTTCTTGCTTTTTTTGTATTAATTGCATAGCTGACATATTTTGAAAGTGGGTTCCAGATTTCAATATGTGTGCAACTCTGTAACATATGGTTGCTAGTTCACTTTCAAAGAGTAGGTGGAATATGTATTCTACATTTGTCTAAATCTGGGATCTTCAGAGTACATTCGTAATGAGCGGTATTCTGAGGCTGTTATCTCAGTGGGTCTATCATTGTATCTTCCTCCTTTCTCAGTAGGAAATAGTAGTGGAAAAGCACATGCTTCTATACTTTTTTCCTATATGTTCGTTGGTGAACCTTTGGTTTGTAGCATTTGGGTACGTTTCTAGTGCATCATCTATGCTGTCATTAGAGTGCAATGGATGAATTGTATAATGGTCCAAAAGAGTGGATACTGCAGCAGGAACCAGAAGTTCAAATTGACCAGTTTCTGATGACTCTTGAATTATTTCAGTTGTTTCCCTTAAGGTTTCTTCAATATTTATTTCTTTGTAGTATTCATTATTGTCTTTCAGATATTGCAAGGCTTGTCTAACTTTATGTAAATCCACGAGTTGTTGCCAAATTGTTTTGTCTTTTGTTGGTACACCATTTACTAAGACAATTAAAGATTGCTCTATTGGACATTGCATTTCTAGTGTGTGCACATTTTCTGTCAGATCTAATGGTAAATAAACTACTTTGCCACAAATGCCTTTCACCAATTCAGACGGAGGTATTTTTGCTGTTTTTGGTTGAAGGCATATTATTGCTTGAAATGGGTGTACCGTTTGAATTATGATGCTCTCATACAAATTGAGTTGTTGCAGGGGTTTTGGTAGTGGGAATAATTCCAAGTTATTTGTGATAGCAAGTGAAGGAGTTTGGTTGTTGTCAAGTTTTGTAGTGCAGTAACTGCAACATATTAAAGGTTCACTTATTTCATATTTGTTTTCTGCTAAAAGGTAGAGAGCTAATTCAAACCGTTTGCAGTCTTCATTATCTTCTATTTTGTATGTTACGTCTATAGTTTTTGTGTTACTTTTGTTCAGCGGCAGCACACACACACATGGTTTGGTACTTCAGCGGATGTACTTTTAAATTTTCGTATTTCTTTTTGTATATGTGTGTAATAGAAGGTTGCCATGTGCACAATTGTTGCTAGTCTGTTCTAAAGCTATTGCATTTTGTAAGTGGCTTTCACTTCCAAAAGATTTTCTCTGGATACAGTCGATTTCTTCTCGTAGGTATTTGGGTATACCATGTAGAAGAGTGTTATTTAAATTGGCTAGTTCTAAAGCAGAACTGTTAACATTGTACAGTTTATACACTAGATTTCTTACATTTGAATGATGTGTTGATATTATTTTGATATCATGGAAGGTGCTTTTGCAAATAGGTCCTGAAATGCAGGCTAATGAATGTCCTTGTAGTCCTGTGTATTTGCGCACTGGACAGGTATCTATGTTTTGCAGCACTTTCATTTTGATTTTGTCTTTAGCTTTCATATACTGATTGAGGAACTGGCATCAAGATTTGAAAGATTTGTTGGGAATGTTACACATTGACGTGCACGGCCATTTGTATACTGGACGTTCAGGATCAGTCGAATGGAGAGGTAATTCTGAGTTTTCTCGCGATACTTTTGTAAGCAGTGTTTCTTGTTCCATGATGGTATTATTGATTTTTTTCATATCCTCGTCCGCTGCTATGGATGGCAATTGTGTTTGTTTGATTTTGTTTGCATGCTTCTTCATTAAAATATGGTTCTGTGGTTGTAGTATGACTCCATTCACCTCCACAGATATATAAGAAGGTATTTTTGTTGACATTCCATTTACTAAGAAGTTTCTTTTGTAGTTTAGTACTCAATTTTGTTAGTGGTTTCATCCTGTTTAAAACTAAAATAAATAACTTCCTTTTGAGAAGGATTGCACTGTCTACGAGAGCTTCTAGGATTAATTTTCTACGGTATGTTTTAAGGATTGTGCATGATTTCACCCCTGTTCTTATTAGATTCTGAAGGACTCTGTGGGGCACATTTTTGCAAAAATACTTTTTTTAGTATGGTTTCTTGCTAGTATATGAGGATTTATAGGAGCACTGTTAGCAGTAGTGGTAGCCGAATTCTTGTTAAGCATTTTCTGTTTTGTTTCACATTTTGATAGAGGAGACAAGGTTTCTGTTGTTGAAGCTTCTTTTGTTTCGCTAAATGACTGCATTAGCTGTTTTGTTTGAACGTTTTGTTCAAACTCTGGTTGAGATGGATGCTTATTTTGGACACTTTCATTTTCATTTGCTTTATTTCTGCATTGCTTTCTACGGACTTGCATTTTGGTAGGCATTCTTTGGGGTCTGTTAAAAAAAAAGAAGGTATGGGTTGGCCTGTTTTTCAATGCATGTGTGCTGTGTGCAAGTATATATGAGTTTCATGTGGAAGTTGTTTGTGGTGGTATGTGAATGTGCATTGGGCAGTTACAATAAGTTGGGAAGGCTATTTTTCTGTTTGTATGTTACTACACTCTAGTTCAGATTAGAGTTGAAAGTGAGCTAGTGGTTAGGAGAAGTTATTTGTTTTGCAGTACTAACATTCTAAGCCTTGAGTATGTTATTTGTGTTCCAAAAAAAAAACGGGGATGGATCAGAAATCGATGTTTTTTTTGATGCGCAAATTACATGAATGAACCACACAGTCTCTTTGAGGAACATTAAGAATATAAAGTATATTCTGCATACCTTTCTTTGTGGAATGAGCAGGTTTCTTCGGATATGTTGTTTGTAGTTTAGATGCTGTTGATTTTCAGGAGAGTGGTCTTCACTGCAATTGTAAAAGGAAGAAGTTAGTAATGTTGTGTGTTTATAGCACTGATGTTAATGTACAAGTTAACTTTTATGTTTTTGAGGTATTATTCTCGTTTGATATCTGATCATAGTGTATGCACGCATTTTATTTGATTATGTGCAGCCTTTATATATTATTTGCAGTATGTTAGTTCAACCTGCTTCGCAAATGAATACAATTTTAAGTTCATGAAATTCACTTGTTGTTTTGCAGCTGTGTTGTAGATAGCAGAGAGGTATAGAAGTGATAGTTCATTATAGTAAATGGGAAAAATTTGAATAATTTCATATAACTAGACATGCAAACAATCGGGAGCACCTGAGAGGGAGATTTCACCACAGCAATCAGGAACGTTTATTTTTCTCATTCGATCGCATTGGGATTAGCATTAATTTAGGCGCGAGACACTAAAGAATTGTGACATTTTTTAATGAAAAATCGAGCTTCGCACATAAATCGGGAGGGTTGGCATGTATGTATAGGTTATGGGGGAGATAGTAAAAAGTAGTGCGATTTTTCAATGAAAAATCGGGAGTCTCACGCTTAAAGTGGGAGCGTTGGCATGTATGTATTGGCTATGCAGATTTAGTGGCATTACTTTGTTTATATGGATTCATAAGAGTTGTACATGTACTCTGAATAAAATATGCATACCTGTACTTTGTAATCATGCATGTGGATATGCATGGAGCTGTAAGTAGAAATCTTCAATACTTGCAAAGTCGTTTTTGTAGTAGGTGCTTTCCAATTATATGAGACTTGTATTCAGAATGATCAAAAGTACATTTGAAGTGCGGAATTCTGATGATGGAGTTAGATGTAGAGGTCTTGGATGTGATTGGTGGATGGTTGTGTGACTGCTCATCTGTGTCCAATGAGGGAATAGATTTGCGAGTGATGTGGAAAGGGTAGAAGGGCTTGCTAAGAGTTACGTGCCGCGCGGACACTGCGCCTGTCCACGGGTAGGGCGTGCCACATACGGGGTTTTACCACAAATCCAGCAGGGAAAGGGGACTGTAGGGATCAGCCAATCAGATGTTGACGTTGTTGATTTGCGTAGAAAGAGAGTGTGTGTATTGAAGATGGCAGAGGTGGAGACAGTCAGGGTGTTGGTGCTCAGAGATATGTTTGTCCATGGTTTACAGCACTATTCTCAATGCATGCATGTGGCAAACAATTTCAATGTTAGAGGGGTGGAGGTTGTGTGGAGCGCTGCGACTGACTACAATGTAGAGGCAATTCTCCAAGTTTGCAGAGGTATGCGTAGGATGAACAGTCCCCATGTGGTAGTTGTGCACTATGGTGCTTTCCATTTGGGCTATGTGAGTTCCCCTACTTTGGGCCTCATTCCGAGTTTGGAGGTAACCACGGCGCTATTTGCGGCATGGCTGCCTCCAAACTCGTTCCGATTCTGCCCTGGTGAATGGAGCAATTACCGGTCCATTCCAAGGCTGGCAGGAACGGTAATTCCCCATTCACCGGTCCCCTTTCCCATTCTCATTTGAGCCCCCATAGGGCTCAATGGGATTGGGGAAGGCGCTAATAACGGAACCGTAAATTACGGTACCGTTATTAGCTCTAAAGTCCCTTTGCCTGTCCTGACCTTAACGCCTGCTACAAGCAGGCGTTAAGGAAGGACCCGCAAAGGGAACTCGTAGTAGGGCGGTAAGGGTTTAATGGCACCGGTCGCGTTACCAGTGACCGTTTACCCTTACCGCCCTACTTGTAATGAGGCCCTTTGTTGGGAGATTTGGAACAAATGGTTCAAGCAGTAATCAACATCTTTCCAACTGCGAAAGTAATTTTTGCAAAATGGGACCACAGTTCTGTTTTTTGTCCTGATCAAAGCATTGCTAGGTGTGCAATCAATCGAGACATGTGTGCTTTCATGTTAAGAGCTGGTATGTTTTTCTGTAGCCACGAGAACATTGTTTCGAGTAATGCAGCTTATTTCGAAGCAGATGGTGTTTCTTTATCTTTTTTGGGAAATGCCATGTTTTTTTGGAATGTAAGGGTTGCTTTGGACTTTGAAGATTTTAGGAGTAAACTAAGAAGAAAAAAACCCCCAAAAAATACAAAATAACAGGTGTCTGTCAGGCATCTGCAAAAAAAACAAAATAAAGTCTCTTTTCAGAGCCCAACTTAAAGACGAAATGGGGAACACTATTTAAATGTACATTCGCCACGCTCAGATCTTCTACATCTCTGCGGACTTGGCGGTAGTCTGCGGACAGCACGTATTACATACGGGGATTCTGGGGTGGAGAGGCATGCAAATGAGAATTAGCGGAGCTAGGGATTGGTCAATAAAGTTTAGTGGGTGTGTTGTGTACAGAGAGATTTAGTGAGGACGTCTTTTTTCTGAGAGTAGAGCAGACAGCTATGGCTGTGTGTGCTCGAAAACAGATTATCTGGATTTTGGGAGACTCATGGATACATTGGATGAAGGTGCATGCAGAACATTGTGGTATATCTGCAGACATTGGATTCCCTCATGTGGAAGCGCACTGGCATGGAGTTGGTGGAATGAAGTAGCTGGACTTGGTACCTCTCTGTGCTACTTTACAGACAGAGCGTTATCCTGACATAATTATAATTCATTGCGGTGGGAACAGTTTAGGACATGGGTCAGGAATTTCTTTGCAATTTGCAATGAAGGAAGGACTTGAGAAGGTCATGGACATGTTTCCAAATTGTAAAGTAATTTTTTCACGTATTGCGCAAAGACAAATGTGGCTGCGTTCTTCTTCATTTGGTCCACAAATGGAGAAAGCGAGGCACAATGTCAATAAGGCTGTTTGTGCCTTTCTAAGAGATGTTGGCATGCTGTCTTTTCACAATTAAAATATTATATTTCTCAGCACATTCATTTTTCGCAGAGATGGAGTCCATCTTACATATGCTGGAAATCAGATTTTTATTCGAAATGTACAAAATGCATTGCGACCTTTTTTTGGAAGTATAGTCATCTATTTTGCATTACATGTTGATGAATCCAAGTTTTTGAAACACACAAAACACCACCAAAAGGCTCTTTTCAGAGCCACCACTTACTCCCAGGGAAAAGTGCATTGGTTTTGCTAGGGTTGCACCCCAATATTTTATCTGTCCTAGGACTGTCCGTGGACTTTGAAAAACATGGGCGGGGGCCAGCACCATTTACTTCATAGTTCTATTTTTAAACTGAGAAAGGTGCTCTGAAAAGAGACATTTTTTAAACGTTTTGTTGTTTTATATATTTTTTGTGGCTTTTTCTACACCGACACACTAGGAGAGGAGGGGAAAGGAGGGTAAGGAAGGGACACCAACCACGGGGATAAGAAAGGGCAGGTGGAGAGAGGAAGATGTAGGGTGGGCCTTATTTAGGAAGGTAGCAGCTCTTCTGGTGCTCCCTGACCATAGTCTCGAAAGCATTTCGAAAATCCTCCCCCCTGCAGAGTACTGCGTCGCAGTACATACACAATATTGTGACCCTCAAAAGATAAGGGTCAACAGCATTGCGAGTGGCAGCTGGAGGGATGCGCTCTCCCACAGGAGTCTCTCTTGTAGTGAGAGGATCGGAAACGGAGGATACTGCAGAGGAACTCAACCTACTACGTTCTTTACATGGTACAACTTTGCGAATGTCCGCACCATGGAACAAAGTTAGGTGTCGCTTCATGGATGTCGTACAAAAGCTGTACGAACCACGTCTCCCATGACTCAGCACCAAATTGCACTGGTTATAGGTGACCTTGTTTGCACGTGCTTTCGGTACATTACCATGAACGGTAAACAACTGCCACATCCACGACTCCCAGCGAGTGCTGGTAGTAGGGAGTTCCTCAACCTCATTCTCTTCATCCTCTTCATCCTCGTTCTCTACATCCTCACGCATATTCCCCTCTGCAGGCCCTTGGGGAGGTGGTGGAGGGTTTGTGGGTGGTGCTGAGGCTGATGTAGCAACAGCAGTCATGGATGCCATTAGGGTTGATGAGGTAATCTCCGCTAGAGCACTAAAGGCAGCAAAAGTCAATCTCCAATAGCCAGAAGTACAATGAAGATGAGCTTTGGGGCGTGGTCTTTTATAGGGGTGGTGGGGTGCGCCTCGTGACCATATTGATCACTCAAAAGTGATCAAAAAGTTCCCAAAAACATGTGGAAAGCTAGGGCCATTGTCTGGGACATGTGAAATGGTGATTTTTTACTGTAAAATAATTTGGATTGTCTGCATAAGTTCTTTTAAAATGTTGGGGAAGCGGACAAAGTACGCAAATTAGGACACACGTTGAGCGTGGGTACAGTCACATGATGACGTCGTGAACACACCCGTGAAGGGAATGGGTGTCCGCAGGACACCAAATGCACAGGAATGGTCGTGCGCATGCGCTCGGTGTTCTATGGACAGTGTTCGGGTCCTAAAACTAATTGAAAGTGTGCCACAAGTGAGACGGACAGTTACGGATAGGCGCGATGTTAGCAGTACTTATGGGTATGGTGCGCATGTGCGTAGATGTTCTGCAGACTGTCCGGCCAGGTATTTTGTCCTTAGGCACCTCCACTTTGTTTGACTATGGACATCGCGGCCACCGCGCCTGTTCTACAGACATTTCCATCTTGGTTGCGAACGGTAAGGACAGGTATAGTGTCCATAGGACACTCCCATTTTGTTATTTTACGGACATCCCAGACACCTGGTGTGTTCTAAGAACAGTTTTGTCTTGGTTGCGAACGCTACGGAGAGGTATAGTGTCCTTAGGACACCCCCATTTTGTTGATTTACGGTCATCCCGGACAGCTGGTGTGTTCTAAGAACAGTTTCATCTTAGTTGCGAATTGTACGGATAGGTGTACTGTCTTTAAGACATCCATATTTTGTTAATTACGGACAGGCCGCACAGACGCGCTGTCGGCAGCCATTTTAACTGTTTTAAAAAAAAGAAATTAGACACAAACAATTTCATTAAAACTAACATAACATTTATTTTATTATACACATATACAGCAATTAAGAAAGAGAGGGGGAAGCAGAAACCGAAACAAATATGGGGGAATTAGGAGTTTGCAGAGGATCGTTGTGAGGGGATGAAGGGATGGAAGTTTCGTCGAAACGTTTATGTTGTTTGTGAGGGTTTGGGGATACTTCACTGGGACATGGAGAGGCGGGACAGGTACAGGTAGTACAGTGGAATCTAATTTTTCCTTTGACGTGCTCCTCCACAAATTGCCTTAAACCATTGAAATTATCTTTAAGCTAGTCCACTTTCTGTTCTATGCATTGCAAGGTGTCTTGCATTGTGCCTTTTGGTGGAATTTCTTCAATCTTTGCATGGTCTGTTAAAAATAAATATTTATACCTTAAGTACACATAAAGTACTGACTATTAATTTGCTTATACAGAGAAGTGTGTGCCATTATTATATATACTTGGAACCATAATGTCCCTTTAACAAAGTTTTTTTACAGAATTTCACAGGTTTTTAGTAGCGCAACTGAACCATAACGTTCCTTTAACAAAGTTGTTTTACTGAATTTCATAGGTTTTTACTAGCGCAACTTAACCATAACGTTCCTTTAACAACGTTTTTTTTACTGAATATATATATACATGTGGAAAACGAGCCTCTCATTATACAATAATTTTCTTTGATTATGTCTCTGCAGTCCTTTACTCTCTTACCCTTAGTTTGCTCCCCTGCTGCTTTCTGGTTTCGCCATTTTTTGTTTTGCATACTTAGTCATTTAGAGGCAGCCATTTCTCGCTTCATTTGCATTCCATCTTCCCCCAGCTTGTGTCAGTATCATGACTAGTGTTATTTCTAGCTACTGTGTGTGAATTTTAAGACTTTGATGGTTTAAAATGTACTTTGCAAATTTGCACATGTTATTGCTGCTATTTCAGCTTTGCATATTTGCACATATTGATGTTGCTATGCTCTTTCGGATCTAGTGCTGTATTTTGCAATCTTGCACACATAGATGCTGCTATCATGTTACTGCTGATTTGCACATGTTTGTGCTGCTATTTCTTGTTTGCACTTGCACTTTACCTTAACCATTGCCTGTGTCACACTGTCATATTGATGACTAGCTACTAGTTACATGCATGAGCTTCTTTTATTCCAATATGGGGTTGGGAAATGGTCGCCTTATGTTTTTATCTAGTATCATTCATGTATTTTTTATTCTTGCATTCTATGCAGTATTTTCACTTTACCAATTGCATGTATATTATGACTATGGGGGTTTTCCGTGTTGAACTTGCAAACTAAATTTGATTCATAGTGGAACTGTGGGTGTGCCTGGCGTGGACCTTTGGTACCAACGTTATTATTTTGGGTCCTTTACCATTCCAATGTTATTTTGTCCTTTTTTGTGCACTTTGCACTGTACAAGACACTCTAATCCATTGTCCCCTTTTCATTGGGATTTACCTCTGTTCCCATTGTCGGCCACTGCTGCCCACCATTCCAACATGGCTGCCACCCTTTCCATCCCTCCATTCACGTTCACAGTTTCATTGACATAGCAATAGGACTGCACCTTCCAGCTATGAGAGTGCGCTGGTCCTTCTTTCCCTTACGTGATCAAGCGCTCAGTTGAGCGTGAAACGCATTGTGTGCGGGTCGTGCCTCTGGGCGTCCTGCCTCTGTTTTTGCTGCTGCCTTTCCGGGCGTGTTTTTATTCTATTTTTGTATTACCCATTAAATTAAACTGATGACCATTCCTACGCTGTGAGCTGCGCTAATTTTTGTTCACTTGGGTACCTTTATTCTGTCCACGGAGAGTGCGGTTCCCTTTTCCTCTTTGTTTTTTCGATACATATATATATGTATATATATATTCAGTAAAAAAAATGTGCTAAGGGGACGTTATGGTTCCAAGTAAAACCAAAAAAAAACAGAAATTCGCCAGTTATGGTAAGCTAAGCACCGTGCACTGCTAAGACTAACACCCAGGACATCAACGATGACATCACAAATGTCATTGATGACATCACTGATGACATCACATGTACATTTACCTTTCATGAAAAGTCTGTACAAGGGATTCTTATTGTAATGTTAATAAGAAAAGTGTCAAGGATTATTGGAATAAATATCATGAGGTACGTAGTGCATTAAGCAATTCATTAATCCAAATAGCATTGTATTATGAAGTATTTTCCAATATACTAAAGTACACATGTAGTAACATAGGCATAGTGTGCAGCAGACACGATGGAGATGCAATATTAATAATCTTGCCATGTTAAATACTAAAATTATAAATGCTTTCTTATTAGAGTTTTGCATACTGTGAAACATTTAATAAGTACCTAATAAAACCCACTTACTACATTATTGCATTACTACACACAAAACACAAACAGACAACAACACATACAAATATGAGCATATACAGGGAAAGTAAAGTAACCTAACTGATTATCTTCATACACAGAAATGATTCCTCTGCTTCAAAGCTACTACTTCCCTATGTGTAACTATCACATATTGTGACTAGGCCCTAAGGAAAGTAGTGTAAGTGCAATGTGTACAAATATGAGCATATCCAGGGAAAGTACAGTAATAAAATAACAACAGAACTATAAGACAGTGTTGATAACCTTACTAATCATCTTCATACATAGAAAGCATTTCTGTCTTCCAAGTCTGTGTTTTCCCCTTTGTATGTGTTTCATATGCTGTGAGTGGACCCTAAGTGAATTACTGCAAGAACATATTTGAAGTATAAATCTACAAATATAGTACTTTTTAGTTCCTGACTGTTATTAGCCTAGATATATCAGTAAAGAAAAAAAAGAGTGAGCCAGACATGTGATGTCATCAGTGATGTCATCAATGACATTTGTGATGTCATCTTTGATGTCCTGGATGTTAGTCTTAGCAGTGCACGGTGGCGCGCGAGTTATGGTTGCTTAGCTTACCATAACTGGCGAATTTCAGGGTTTTTTCGGTTTTACTTGGAACCATAACGTCCCTTTAAAAAAGTTTTTTACTGAATTTCATAGGTTTTTAGTAGCGCAACTTAACCATAACGTCCCTTTAACAAAGTTGTTTTACAGAATTTCACAGGATCTTTAGTAGCGTAACTTAACCATAACGTCCATGACTTTATATACATGTAACATAGAACATACTGAACCCCTACCTAGTGATTTTAATGTCCGCTGACTGTGCGTATGTCCGCGGACGGAAGCGGACAACAACACTACCCAAAAACTCAGGGGGTATCTTAAATTGTTCTATTAAGTCATATTAACACTGCACAAGTTCAAAAAGCAGCATATAAACATATTATATGTAATAATAAATAAGAAGTAGAACCTATATATGTAACACATCAACCATCTGTTTAAATACCATATGTACTAAAATTGAATATACCAAAACAGAAAAGAAATGCCTCCAACATAATTACCTCACAGAAACTGCACAGCTAGGAGCAACAGCAGACCTACACAACAGTAAGAGCACAATTTACTAGAAGCTAGTAAGTAAACTTCATTTTTCTTATATATTTCTAAAGTTTCTGTATTAGGTACACTAAAAGTATATATATTTTTTTTTTTACACAGAAATGGCCAGTACTTTGAAATGGCTTGAGGAACATTTTCCACATGAGGAAATGACTGAAGATAATGATACTAATGGCAGACACTTCTCTATATAACCAAATTAATAATCATAACTTCATGTGTACTTAACATTTTTATTTTGTTCACAGACCATACAAACATTGAGAATAATACACCTAAAGACACCTTAGAACATACTCTGTACTGCATGGAAGAGAAAAGGGAAATGCTAAGGGAAAATTTCAATCTTTTGAAACATTTTGTGGAGGACCACATAAAAGAAAAAAATAAATATCAGTGTCCCACATGTACCTGTTCCCCCTCTCCATGTCCCAGTCAACTATCCCCAAACATTCCCCACCAAGAAAAACGTTACAATGAGACTTCCATCCCTTCATCTCCTCCCATCCATCCTCTCCAAACCCTTAATTCCTCTTGTTTGTGTCAGTTTCTGCTTCCCCCTATCTTTCATAAATTTTATATCTGTATATAATTAAAAAAAATATTACATGTGTTTTAATTCAGTCCTTTGTGTCTTTTTTTTTTAAAGGCAGTTAAGATGTCCGCGGACAGCACGGGTGTCCAGGATGTCCATAATTAACCAAAATGGGGGTGCCCTAAGGACACTATGCCTGTCCGTAATGTCGGCAGTCAAGTTGAAACTGTTCTAAGAACATGCGCAGTTTCTGGGTTGTCTGTAATAAACCAAAATGGAGGTGTCTTAAGGACAATATACCCGTCCGTACTTTCCGCAGTCAAGTTGAAACTGTTCTGAGAACACGCTTGGTGTCCGGAATGTCCGTAATTAAACAAAATGGGGGTGTCCTAAGGACACTATGCCTGTCCGTAATGTCCGCAGTCAAGTTGAAACTGTTCTAAGAACATGCGCGGTGTCCGGTTTGTCTGTAATTAACTAAAATGGGGGTGTCCTAAGGACACTATGCCTGTCTGTAATGTACGCAGTCAAGTTGAAACTGTTCTAAGAACATGCACGATGTCCGCAATGTCCGTAATTAACCAAAATTGGGGTGTCCTAAGGACACTATGCCTGTCCGTACTGCCTGTAGAACATCTACGCACATGCGCATCACACCCATAAGTCCTACGAACATCGCGCATGTCCGTAACTGTTCGTCTCACTTGTGTCACACTTTTAATTAGTTTCAGGACCCGAACACTGTCCGTAGAACACCCATGCGCATGCGCACAGCTGTTCCTGTACATTTGGTGTCCTGTGGACACCCGTTCCCTTCGCGGACGTGTTTGCGACGTCATCATGTGACCGCACCCACACTGAGCATGTGTCCTGAATTGCAGACACTGGCCGGGTCCCCGAACATTTTAAAAGTACCTTTTCAGGCAATCCACAGTATTTTATAGTAAACACTCACCATAGCACATGTCCCAGAAAATGACCCTGGCTTTCTACATACTTTTTGGTACTTTTTGAGCCTTTTTTGGGTGCTCGATCTCGCTATAAAAGGCCACACCCCAGAGCTCATCCTCATTGTGCTCTGGCTATCTGACAGATCATTGTCTACTTTGCTGGTAATCTTCCAGATTTTGCTGCTCTTGCTGCTGCTTTCCATCAGACATGTTGGCATCAATACTTGCTGCTCCAGCTGGTGCTACATCTGTCTCAGCATCACCACCACCTCCCCAAGGGCCTGAAGAGAGGAACAGGCGTGAGCATGTAGAGGAGGAGGATGAAGAGGATGGCGAGGATGAGGTAGTGGAAGTCCCTACTACAGCACTCGCCGTGAGTCTTGGGTGTGGTGGTTATTTACCATTCATGGTGACGTACCCAAGGCACGTGCGAACAAGGTCACCTGCAACTAGTGCAAAATGGTGCTGAGTCGCGGGAGGCCTGGTTCGTACAGCTTTGGTACGACATCTATGAAGCCACACCTAAGGTCGTTCCACGGTGGGGCCATTCGCAAGGTTGTACCTTGTGATCAACGTAGTAGGTTGAGTTCCTCTACTACATCCTCTGTTTCCGCTTCTTTGACCACAAGAGACACTCCTGTGGGAGAGCGCATCCCTCCAGCTGCCGCACAGGCCATTCATGATGCTGATGACCCTTACCTTTTGAGGGTCACAGTTTTGTGTATGTACTGCGACACAGTACTCTGCAGGGGGGAGAGACTTCAAAGTGCTTTTGAGACTGCGGTCTTGGAGCACAAGAAGACCTGCTACCTACCTAAGTAAGGCCCACCTTACATCTTCCTCTCTCTACCTGCCCTTTCTTATCCCCGTGGTTGGTGTACCCCCCTTACCCTCCTTTTCCCTCCTCTATTAGTGTGTTGTGTATAAAAAACCAAAAAAATATATAACAACAAAAATTTAAAAAAGGTTCTTTTCAGAGCCGCCCTTCACAGTCTAAAAATAGAAGTGACAAATACATGGAGGAGAGCCCTGTGTATTTTTAGAAGTCCACGGACAGTTTGCGGTCATCTAAGATTTTGGTGTGCTTCCCTATCAAAACCATTGCACTTTTCTCTGGGCGGAAGTGGTGGCTCTGAAAAGAGCCTTTTGGGGGTATTTTTTTGTGTTTCAAAAACTTGAAATAGTCAACACCTACTGCAAAATGAATGGCTGTAATTCCTCAAAAAGGTCGCAATGCATTTTGTACATTTCTCAGAAAAATCTGATTACCAGCATAAGTAAGATGAACTCCATCTCTGCGAAAAATGTATGTACTACGAAACATAATATTTTCATTGTGGAATGAGGACATGCCAACATCTCTTAGAAAGGCACACACAGCCTTATTAATATTCCGCCTTGCTTTCCCCATTTGTGGACCAAATGAAGAAGAACACAGCCACATTTGTCTCTGCGCAATACGAGAAAATAGTACTTGGGAATTTGGAAACATGTCCATGACCTTCCCAAGCCCTTCTTTCATCGAAAATTGCAAAGAAATCCCTGACACATGTCCTAAACTGTTCCCTCCACAATGAATTATAATTATGTCTGGATGAAGCTCTGTCTCCAAAGTAGCACAGAGAGGTACCAAGTCCTACCACTTCATTCCACACACTCCATGCCAGTGCACTTCCACATAAGGGAATCCAAGATATGCAGCTTCTCCACAGCATTCTGTATGCACCTCCAACTAATGTATCCATGAGTCTCCCAAAATCCAGATAATCTGTTTTCTGAAACACACAGCCATAGCTAACTGTACTTCTCTCAGGAAAAAGACTTTCTGACAAACTCTCTCCTTACACAACACACCCACTAAACTTTACTGACCAATCACTTGCTCTGCTCATTCTCATTTGCCTGCCTCTCCACCCCAAAATCCCTGTGTGTAATACGCGATGTCCGTGGACTACCGCCATGTCCGCAGACATATCGAAAACTTGAGTGTGGTGAATGTAAATTTAAATAGTGTGCCCCATTTCCCCTTTGAGATTGGCTCTGAAAAGAGCAGTTTTTTTTGCAGATGCTTGACAAACACCTGTTATTTTGTATTTTTTTCCTTACTTTGCGCCTTAAATATTCAAATAACCTTCTCCAAAGCAACCCTTATATTCCATAACAGAATGGCATTTCCCATAAAAGATAAGGAAATACCATCTTCTTCAAAATTAACAGCATTACTGGAATCAATGTTCTCATTATCATAGAAGAACATACCAGCTCTAAGCATGAAAGCACACATGCCTCCGTTGATTGCATACCTAGCAATGTTTTGCTGAGGACAAAAAACAGAAATATTGTCCCATATTGCCCTAGGTACTAATCCAGAATAAAATCACTTTGCAATTTGGAAGGATGTTCATTACTGCTTGATCCAAGTGTTCCAAATCTGCCAACAAAGTAGGGGCACTGACATAGCCTACATGGAAAACTCCATAATGGAAAACTACCACATGGGGACTGTTCATCCTGCCCATATCTTCACAAACGTGTACAATTCCCTGTACATTGCAATCAGGCACAGTGCTCCACACCACCTCCACCCCTGTAACATCAAAATTGTTTGCCACATGCCTGCATTGAGAATACTGCTGTAAACCAGGCACAAACATATCTCCAAGCACCAACACCCTGACTTTCTCCACCTCTGCCATTTGCACTACACTCACTCTCTTTCAACACGAATCCACAACCTCAACATCTGATTGGCTGATCCCTACAGTCCCCTTTCCATGCTTGATTTGCTGGAAAACCCCAGATGTGGCACACCCTGTCCACGGACAGCCGCGGTGTCCGCGGACAGCGTAACTCTTGGACAGCCCTTCTACCCTTTTCACATCACTCTCTCTGCCAATCCCTCATTGGATACAGCTAAGTAATCACACAACCATCCACCAATCACATTCAAGACCTCTACATCTAACTCCATCATCAGAGTTCAGCACTTCAAATGTACTGTTGATCACTCTGAGTACAAGTCTCATATCATTGGAAAGCACCTACTACAAAAAGTACTGTACAAGTCTCCAAGATTTCTACTTGCAGCTGCATGCATATCCACATGCATGAATATAAACTACAGGGATGCATATTATCTGCACAATACATGTACAACTCTTATAAATGCATATAAACAGAGTAACTGCCACTTAACCTGTATAACCTATAAAATGAACTTTTTGTCATTTTTTCGATCTGCTATAATCAACTGTCACTTTCAAACCTGTCTGCTATCAATTTTTTTTTTACACACACAACTATCTAAAACAATTATAATATTAGAAGACGGAACAAATAACAATATACTTGTGGAAAAACACTAGTGCATCATAAATTTGTACACAGCCAATAAAATGTCATGCATCTTCATACACTCACACACATAGACACTATAATTGAAATGCTCACAGCTGTAATAATACCACTACCTGTAAATCCCATCCTTCTATTTTATTACCCACACCTTCACAAATACATATATTCCATGCTTTTCTATACAGTTTCTGCCGTTTACCTTATAAAAATTGCAAAATAAATATATCACTATTTCTTCTTTCTCCTAACATTCTATAACACAGCTTTAAAAAACCAAATGAATTTCATACACTTAATATTCTGCACATTTGCAAAGCATGTTGAACTAACATAATATAAATAAAATATAAAGGCTACACATAGTCAACTGAAACTGCATGCATACACTATGGTCAGAAATCAAACAAGAATACTACTACAAAACATAGAAATGAACCTCTCAATTAACATCACTGCTATAAACACACAACATTATTAACTTCTTTCTTTTACAATTGCAGTGAAGACCACTCTCCTGGAAAACTGCAACATCTGAACTACCAACACCAACTACAAAGTAACCTGCTCATTCCACAAAAAAAGAGTAAGTACAATACTACCTGAGTTTCTCTGCCTAGTCAATCTCTCCACAATCTTGCTCCCCCTTACCTCTCCTCTCTCCTCTCTTTCTACACTCCCTCCCACTTCCTTTGCTCTGCTGACCACTTTCTTCTCACTGTTCTTCCTTCCCCTTGTGCCACATCCCTTTTCCGCTCCTTCCATTTCCTAGACCCCCTGCACTTGAATTCCTTACCTCTCTCACTCGGCTCTATTTGTACCTTTTCCTCATTCTGCACTTTCCTCACATCTCTCCTTCTCCATTCCCCACCTTGAAACCCCCCTTCTTGCCCCTCCCCTTGCCTTATCTCCTTAATCATCTCCCTCCTCTCCCCCCTACCCCCATTCTCACCTTTCACCCCATCCGTTTCCCTACTCCTCCTCTTCCCCACCCCTCCCTCTCTCTCACTTCTACTGCACTACTCTCCTTCTCCCCTTCAGTTTAATTGCTCTACTTACTGTTTTGTTGGTCTGATTCTCAATTTTAACTTGCTTCCACTGTTACTGTTATAATGTTAATTGTTATATATATCCTGATGATGTCAAAATGTGCAGCACTTTGGTGTAAAGCACTATATAAACTAAATAAATACAAATACAAATAGTCTTACTGTTACTCAAACACACTGTGCGGGTGATTCATGAAATTTGTGCACCCAAAAAACAAAGATTTGTGCACTATTCTGCCCACAAATCACCATTTATTAAACAGGGATTAGCATGTAGAATGACACACAAATCCCCGTTTTTCGGAGCACAAATAACATAACTCAGCCCCTAGAATATTAGTATTACAAAACAAATAATTGTTTTAATTTGATACCATTTGATTTACTATTAGTGCTTATCCTCACCACTAGCTCACTTTCTACTGTCATCAGAACCGCAGTATAGTAACACACAAATAGAAGAATAGCCTTCCCAACTAATTGTAGCTGCCCAATGCACAATCACACATCACCAGATACATCTTCACCATCATATTCATCACTTACGCATACAGCACACATACATTGCACAATAGCCCAACCCATACCTTCTTTTTTTTGTTTCAACAGACCCCACAGAATGCCTACCAGAAAGCAGGTCCATAGAAAGCAATGCAGAAATAGGGCAAATGAAAATAAAAATGTCCAAAATAAGCATCCATCTCTAGCAGAGTTTCTACAAAAAGTTCAAACAAAACAGCTAATACAGTCATTTAGCAAAACAATCTTCCAGTACAGAAACTTTGCCTCCTCTATCAAAATGTAAAAGAAAACAGAAAATGATTAACAAGAATGCAGCTACCACTACTGCTAAAACTGCTCCTATAAATCATGATATAGTAGGAAGTAACCATACCAAAAAAGGTATATTAGCAAAAATGTTCCGCCACAGAGTCCTTCAGAATCTGATAAAATACAGCAGACAAATCATGCACAACCCTTGAAAACTACAGTAGAAATTTTATCTTACAAGCTTTTATAGACAGTGCAATCCTTCTCAAAAGAAAGTTATTTATTTTAGTGTTAAACAGAATGAAACCAATAAGAAAACTAAGTACTAAAATACAAAAAAGACTTCTTAATAAACAGAATGTCAACAAAAATAACTTCTTAAATATCTGTGGAGGTGAATGGAGTCACACCACAAGCACAGAACCATATTTTAATGAAGAAGCATACAAACAAACAAACACAATTGCCATACATAGCAGTGGATGAGGTTATGAACAACTTAATAATACCATAATGCAACAAGAAATACTGCTTACAAAAATATCCCCAGAAAACTCAGTATCAATTCTCCATTCGACTGAACCAGAACGTCCAGTATAGAAACGGCCATGCACGTCAATGTGTAACATTGCTAAAAAAATCTTTCAAATCTTTACGCCAGTTCCTCAATCAATATGTAAAAGGCAAAGACAAAATCAAAATAAAACTGCTGGAAAATATAGATACCTGTCCAGTGCGCAAACACACAGGACTGCAACGACATTCATTGGCCTGCATTTCAGGACCTATTTGCAAAAGCACCTTCCATCATATCAAAATGATATCAACACATCATTCAACTATAAGAAATCTAGTCTATAAACTGTACTATGCTAAAAGTCCTGCTTTATCAATAGCCAATTTAAATAACAATCTTCTACATGGTACAGCCAAAGACCTACTCAAAGAAATCGACCATATTCAGAGAAAATATTTTGGAAGTGAAAGCTACTTACAAAATGCTACAGCTTTACAACAGACTAGAAACAATTCTGCACATGGCAACCTTCTACTACACACATACAAAATTCAAAAGTACATCCGCTGAAGTACCAAACCATGTGTGTGTGTGTTGCCGCAGAACTTCTTATAAAAGTAACACAAAAACTATAAAAGTAGTGTATTTACCATTAGATCTAAAAGAAAATGTGCACACTCTGGGAGTGCAACGTCCAATAGAGCATCTTGAATTGTCTTAGTAAATGGTGTACCTACAAAAGATTAAAAAAATTGGCAACAACTGGTAGACTTACATATAGTTATACAAGCCTTGCAATATCTAAAAGAAAATAATGAATACTACAAAGAAATAAATATTGAAGAAAACTTAAGGGAAACAACTGAAATAATTCAAGAGTCACCAGAAACTGATCAATTTGAACTTCTAGATCCTGCTACAGTATCCAATATTTTAGACCATTATACAATTCATCCATTACACTCTAAAGACACCATAGATGATGCACTAGAAACATACCAAATGTGACAAACCAAAGGATCACCAATCAGCATATGGGAAAAAAGTATAGAAGCATGTGCTTTTCCTCTACTCTTTCCTACTGGGAAAGGAGAAAGGTACGATGATAGACCCAATCAGATAACAGCATCAGAATACCGCTCGTTATGAATGTATTCTGAAGATGCCAGATTTAGACAAAGGGCCTCATCACGAGTTGGGCGGTAACGCCGGCTCTATTAGAGCTGGTGCTAATAGCCCTACCACCAATCCCCCCGGCGCAATTAGCGCCGGATCATGGGTTTGACAGAACGGTTATTGTCCATTCCCCATTGGGCCCATTCGGGAATTCCTCATTCCCCATTGGGCCCAATGGGGAAAATTCGAGCTATTACCGCCAGTGGTGGTCCTCTACATGCTTTTCCTCTACTATTTCCTACTGGCAAAGGAGGAAGGTACGATGATAGACCTATTCAAATAACAGCACCAGAATACCGCTCGTTATGGATGTATTCTGAAGATCCCATCTTCATGCACAAATTGTACAATTTCAAAGACACAAATGTGGCAAATATTGTTGTCGCAAATACAAAAACAAAGGGAAATACTACACCAAATGCTGCTTTGGTTTCCCTAGACCGGTTCAGAAACAGGTGAAGTGAACAACTTCATGTCTTCAGTTAGACATAGTGTTAAAGGTAAATCAACTAAAAATACATATTACATAAAAAGAACAGAAGAAGCAAAATATATCAATGATTACAATGCAATCATTGACCTATTATGGAATGCAAATATAGATGTGCAGTACATTGTAGACAATTCCACTTCAGTTGCACAATATGTTACAGCCTAATTAACCAAAGCAGAAAAAACAGAGCTTCAAGACCTCTGGAATGACCTGTCATCAGACTAAACACTGTCTCAGAAATTGTAGAGTTTGGGCATAAAAATGCTCTCCCATAGAGAATGTGGCTGCTATGAAGCTTCAGATCGCTTAACCAGTACTGCTTTGTATGGCAAATCTGAAAATATAGCATGGCTAAGTCTTGGTCCTACAAAATCTAGAAAAAGAGTTCTCAAATCATACCACAGGGAACCAGGCTGTACCTCACTGAGGAGGTCCAACAAGGCCGAAACATGTCTGGGGTTGTTTGGTTTTCTGTGCAGAGAGGACCTGGCCTAGCAGTTCGGGCTGGGCTGTTTCCTTCGGTGGCGGCAGCTGCTGACTGATTTGCACATGGCTGGTCCCATTTTGCAATGGCGCAGACGGGCTAAAAAACGGTGGTGTGGAATGTTGCCCATAGCAATTGCCAGTGGTTTAGATTCATTCGAAACCTTCCACCCATCACTTTTGTGGTCAGTTTGTTTCTCTTTGTGAGAGAGGGAATGCCCAGACGTGGGTCCCTTGCTCGCTGTGCCACAGGGAACCAGGCTGCACCTCACTGAGGAGGTACAACAAGGCCGAAACATGTCTGGGGTTGTTTGGTTTGCTGTGCAGAGGGGACCTGGCCTAGCAGTTTGGGCTGGGCTGCTACCTTCGGTGGCGTCAGCTGCTGACTGATTTGCACTTGGCTGGTCCCATTTTGCAATGGCGCAGACGGGCAAAAAAACAGTGGTGTGGAAGGTTGCCCAGAACAATTGCCAGTGGTTTAGATTCATTTGAATCCTTCCACCCATCACTTTTGTGGTCACTCAAATCATACCACGACATAGAAACAATAGCCAAAAATGATCGCAACAGCCAAGACATTTTGAAAAACAATTTACTAGACACATACTACCCAAACAGAAGTACCACTTTGGAAACCATGTGTCTATACCACAAAGCCCAAAACTTTACATACAAAAATAATATAAAACCTGATGAAAAAAAGGTAGATACAGAGTGACAAATTGTGAAAGCAGCTTAGTAAAACTTACCAAACCAATTTTAATTAATCATATCTAATTGTCATTAAAAACTCCTCAACATAAAGAACTATATTACATGTCCCTGTTACAACTCTTTAAACCATGGAGAAAAGAAGAAGAGATACTAGATAACTATGACTCCTAAGAAGGTGCTTTCAAAGCAAATGAAAGCACTATAACCAATGTAAACTTTACACAGTATAATACAATGTTGCACAATGAACAGCAACACGAAGAAGAACTCCAGGCCCAACTAGATAAGGACACTCCCAACAGTAGTCAACCTTCTGTAACAGGAAGCCAAGAACCACTGGGACAGCCACTAATAGCAAATGAGGCAGAATTACCTATGACAGAATTAGAAAACACCATGTGTCAGTATGAAGATACAGAAGACTTAACTGTACTACAATCAAAACTAAACAATGAGCAGCATAGCATTTTTCAAGAAGTAACAAAAGAAATTGCACATGATGTACAACATGAAAATAAAGAATGTACCTGCCAAAATTACAAACCTATACTATTATACGTTAGTGGTGAAGCTGGTTCAGGCAAAACAATCTTAATCAAAATCATCAGCAAGTTCTTTCAACAATTGACAAACAACAAACTGTCAGCTGTTGTAACTGCCCCCACAGGTTTAGCTGCCTACAACATAGGCGATATCACTTTATACCAATTACTACTCCTGCCAGTAGAACACCAAAACAAATTAGAATATAAAACACTTTCTACAGAAGCTGCAATGGAACTATGCAGAGTGTTAAAACAAATGAAAATGCTACTAATAGACGAAGTGAGCATGGTTTCCAACCTAATGTTGGCTTTGATTCACCTCAGATTACAAGAAGTACTTAAAACAAACTACGAAGAGCTCTTTGGAGGAAGCACATCGGAGATCTTCTTCAATTGACACCAGCCAAAGGTGAACCTATTTTTAGAACCTTCAGACACAAACTCTGCCGTAAAAATGTTGGCAGCATAGGAAATGTTATCCTTTGGCAACATTTCCAATACAGAGAATTAACTGAAAACATGTGACAGTCTGTAGACCTCACCTACGCCAACATTTTTAAAATATTAGAGTTGGCGTACTATCTCAAGAAGCACCAGCACTATTAAAATCCCGGCACATCCATGTACATTATGGCCATAACTCATGTGCTACTGATGTCATGGAACAATTAGCACACAAAAATTTCAATTGATGCCAACTCTTGCAAGCTGTTCCAAATTCAATGAAACAATGTTGAAAAAAGAAATGCAACCAATAATTGAAATTTCCGCAACAGACAAACTGGACGTACATGGTATGACACTACCAACAAGTATTGTCAACAAGCCACAACAAGACTAAATACCTTGGAAAATTCAATCTCCAACACAGCTGGTTTGGAGAAAATATTAAAATTATCTTTAAACTGTAGAGCAGTGCTTAAACATAACCTTGAAGTGGAGCAAGGACTAGTTGATGGGGCACTGGGTACAGTTGTTGGCTTTCAAACATACCCACGTGACAACAACATTCAGTTTGTCAGTATTCTCTGTGACAAACTTTCAGAAGTAAAAAGGATCAGGCGCTCAACACCCAAGACTCTAGGCCCTGGCCACAACCACTGCAGCATATCACACCCATAGATCACACCCATATAATCAAACTTTTTTACCATGCAGCATGGGCATTTTTTATGTCTGCGGACACCCAAAGTATTCTAAGAAAAGTTATATTTTGCTAGCATACAGTACGGACAGGAACAGTGTTCTTAGGACACCCCCATTTTCGGTAAGTGTGGACATCCCGGACACCAGGCCCGTTCTTAGAACAGTTTCTACCTGCCTGCGAATTGTACTTACAGGAACAGTGTCCTTAGGACACCCCGTTTGCCCAATTACGGACATCTCGGACACCGCGCATGTTCTTAGAACAGTTTCAACTGGAATGCGGACAATACGGACAGGAATACTGTCCTTAAGACAGCCCCATTTTGGCATGTGCGGACATCCCAGACACTAGACCCGTTCTTAGAACAGTTTCAACTTGCCTGCGGATAGTACAGACAGGAATAGTGTCATAAGGACACCCCATTTGCCCAATTACAGACATCCCGGACAGCGCGGCTGTCCATGGACATGACAAACACAACAGGGGTGCCTACCACTTAAATAAATACAGCATTTGACCCATATTTTACTCTCCTACCCTCCCCAAGTGCTCTTACACACCAACACATTTGCCAAAGTTGTATTTCTCCACCATTTGTCACCGCGCTGTCCGGCGCTTCCAAAAATCTGATGCACTTCATGCTCTTCACCATCCAATCAGCGAAAACATTATATGTCCGCAGACATGACGCAAGTCGATTAGCGAATCAGGACATTGTCCACGGAGCAAACAGGTAAATGTGTCTGTGGAGTGGACATAGATATCACTATTTTTTGGGACCTACTTTTTGGTAGTTTTAAAAAAACTACTGGATGGATTTTCACCAAATGTACAAAAGCACACTTTTGGGACCGAGCCGGTGCTCCTGCCACAAATTTGGTGAAAATCCGTCCAGCGGTTTGGGCTGTAGGCGTGAGCAAAGTTTTTTCCCCATTCACTCTATGGGAAAAAAAGAAGTTTTGGGACCAGGGGGAGCAAAGTTATAAGCCACCCAAAAAGTGTTCTTCCTATGGGAATAGCAACTTAACTATAACTACACAGCCACTACTGTGGCTGTGTAATGTAATATCACCGGGCAGGCGGAAGGGGTCCTGTAGTTATGGTTAGTTATCGTTAAGTTGCTCAACCCATAAGAAGAGTACTTTTTGGGTGGCTTACAACTTCAACCCCCCCTGAACGAATCCTCATGAAACCTTGACCCTGTCAGATTGATCCTGAGAAGTTTAGTGAGGTTTCCTCACTGGGGGACAAAGTTATAGGGCGGTCCCAAAATGTGTGTCTTTTCCATAGACTCAATGAAAAAGAACATTTGCTCATGACTAAAGCCCAAACTGCTGTACGGATTTTCACCAAATTTGGGGCCAGAGCGGCGGCTTGGTCCTGATAGCATAGTTTTGAAAATTTGCTGTAAATCCTTCCAATAGTTTATTATAAAATGACCAAAAAGTAGGTTAAAACAAATTGTGATATCTGAGTTCCGTGGATACAGGGCAGGCCCGCTGATTGGTCAATCAAAAATGTGAGGTGTGTCAGATTTTTCGAAACGTCCGCCATGTTGGATTCACGAACTGTGCCCGTGAGCAGACCAGGATGCTAACAACGAGGCCCATCATTAACGGGCCCGTTGTTAGCATCCTCCCCATTCTCGCCGCCCCATTCCCATTCAGCCCTACGTAGGCTCAAATGGGAATGGGTATGTACTGGGTCCGGCTTCCTTGAATGGGGAAATACCAAGTCCTCCAAGGTCGGAATGGCCCAGTATTTCCCCATTCAAGGAACCCGGACCCAGTAACCAGTATGGGGGGGCCATGCTGCTAAAAGCGGCATGAGTACCTCCATACTTATAATGAGGCCCATAATGTTGAAATTAGAATCATACTTGTACACTCCCTCCTTTTTTTACTGCTGGGATGTAACCCTAAATCACTGCAGAAAAAAAAAACACATATGTTCTAAAACACATGTGCTTCTCCCAATTAGATCATCTCCCTCCCCATAGTCATTTAAAACAAATATCATCATTTTCATCTTAATGGTAAGCACAATCAACCATATCAAAACAATCACCATTGGAACTATCAAAATCACCAAACCTCTTTCCACCCAGGTCCCCCAATTCAACCTATATGCCTCTGTCAGGCCTAAGCTGCTCACAGTAATGTTATCTTTATTCAGATTAATTCTAATCATGTGTATGCTTTTATGTTTCAGTAAGAATTGAATATCTGGATCAATAGGAAAGGCATATTTCTGAAAAGCATAAATATTCTCCACTTTCCCTTCACACTAATCACCATCGGCATGAAACAGGGTCAATCCACCCACCGAAACCACTGTATCTTTAGGGATAGATATGTACAACACGCTATGCTGTAACTGTTAGACAACAAAAGATTCATGATTAAGATGAGTAACTGTGTAAGTTGTCATTGAAGTACTCACCAACCACCATCCTTAATCAATCTAGCATAGGCTAATTCCTCAACTTCTGTATTACTTATAATCACCTCACACCCCTTAGACATCCCATGTTCTGATCTCAGCCCAAAAATAGCATTTGCTGCATCAGGTATGACATGATATGATATTTTATTGCACTCATACCCAAGTGTTTCAGAACGTGGCCAGGGGAGAACAAAAACAACAGTATTACTAGGACCAGTGACATTAAGAGTGTGCAAGTGCATGGGAAAAGGTGAAAGTGGATGGAAGGGGGGAAAAGTGGAAAATGTGGAACAGAGGAGAAAACAGCATAAATATTAAGTACAATAAATAAATAAATAAATAAATAAATAAATAAATAAAGGCAATAAAAAATGGTAGTGAAGCCAGCCAGTGGCAAAGTACTAGGTTAGTCATATAGGGTGTATTTGATGAGTGCAGAAGAAAAGTGGGTGGGAGAATGTATGGGTACAGTTACAGACCCCAGTGCAAGGGGTGGCCTGGAGGCAGTGCAGGAGGGTTGTAAGGTGAGCAGGTACATGGGCCCAAAGGACGGAGGATGGCTAGGTGCGTGGTGCAGAGAGAGAAAGCAGATCAGCAGGGGAGAAGAGGGGCAAAGACAGAAGTGAAGAGGAAGGTCTTGAGCTGCTTTCGGAACCAGAGATGGTTCTCCTCAAGTTTCAAGATGGCAGGGAGTCTGTTCCAAAGGGAGGACCCAGCAAGGGATAGTAGAATGTATTTTGGACCAAGGCCCCAGAAAGCCTTGTGGACAATGCAGAGGGTTTTAAATGTATTCCTTAGATCCACTAGGAGCCAATGAAGGGATTTCAGAGCTGGAGAGATATGATCCAAGGGCTTTCGGCCAAGGACAAGTCTTGCAGTCCTGTTCTGGATTAGTTGTATAAATGGCTTGCCTGGACATATATAATTATGTTCCTTGAATTTTACAAAGGTATCTAAATTTGATATCAGATACACATCAGGTTCCCATGTTTTAAATGCTACCATCTCTGGAGTTACAATATTACATATTTGTAATCTTGCCAAAAACCTACATTATGTACCAACTTAGTTTGATAGATCAATTCTGGGTCGATAAATGGAATGCACAGTAGGAAACGTATGTCAATTTTCTCCATATTAATATATAATGGTATTTCCCTTCCCATTTCAAATGCAATTCTTTCTTAGATTATCTCAACCTCCCTTTGTGTAATCCGTGCCATCATTTGATGTATGATACCAAATGACACAAAATACAGAGGTATATGGCCATGTATCAACTGCGATACCACATTTTGAATTTCCCGTAAATACTTTGTTAGAATGCTTTCAATTGGAGTTACCACATTTAAGATATCATACAGTAGTTTATCATGTTCAACAATGACATTGGTACTATGCTCCAATATTGTGGCTTGATCATTAAGAACCAGAATTGTTTCATTCACCTAACGGATTGCTTCTTTCTGTCCACCCCTGAGCCCATCTAAAGTTTGTTGCAACTCTTTCAAATCATAACTCAACTCATGTGCCTTATTGCTCAACGTGCTTACAGATGCAGCATTGGCCGTAGATATTATTGGGCCTAAAACAGTGCCATTTATTGTCATCATGACTGTTGATACTAATAAACCAGCCATCCTTTCCTGTCTCTTTTAGTTAACACTAGATAAACTCACAAAAGTCTTCTCTAACTGTTACAATATTTCCTTGGTTGCCTGTCAAGCTTCCATTTTACAGGGTTGCACCAATCCCATTACTAGCTCCGATTTTATTTCTGATCCATTAAGGAACCTTTCAATGGTCAAATCAGGACTCTGGCTAATATACATGTTCTGGAACAACAACATTCTATTCCCCAATTTATAGCCTGAGGCTTCATCTATTGCAATTCCTGATGCTGGTCCCGGCTCTATCAGAAAGTATGCTTCTGCAAAAATGGCACATGGAGCATTCATAGCTGCTAACACCAACAGTAGCCAAAAGATTTCCTTTTTTGCTCTGCTACACTGAAAAAACACCCAGTTATCCTTTTCCTTCGGAATCAACATCTTCACATCTTTCGGGGTCATCATCTTCACCCCCTTCTTTGGACCAGGGGACTTTCCAGGGGACTCCGATCCAGTGGTATCCTCCAGGGATCTGGCGTTTCAAGGATCTGGGGCTGATGGGGGAAACAATTATTTTTTTAGAGTAAAAAGAAAAGACAATTTAAATATCAAGCATATCAAACACTTTACTTTTCCTTTCTCACTGGGATATCTGAAATCAAAATCAGTTATGCACACAAATGCAGACTATACTAAATAACATGCCATGCAGCCAATGATTAACTGAAAACAATATGAATTAAGCACACTAACAGCACATGGTATTTTTAGATGACAGTCTCAAACACAACAATCCTTTCTCTTATTTGTTTTAACATTTTTGTTCCCTCTCTTGACATATTTTACTCTTTTTTTTGTTTTCCCTCTTTAAACCTGCTTTTGACATCTTCTCACTATTTACACCCATCCACTTATTATGGCAATTCTATTTAATAGATACTCGCGTTACCTTTTCACTCCGTCCTAGTCTCAACTTTAGACTTTTCACTTCATGTTTCAGGTGAAATATGAAGTGATTAACATGGACAAACTATTCCACTGTCAATTCTCCCTCATTTTTAGCAATTCTGTAGACCACAGGTGAAACCTTATCTACAGTTCTAAATGGCCTTTGCCATGCTGCAAGGAATGTAGAGTTTTTATGTTTCCCCTTTCCGAAATTAAACTTGTATACCTGGGGCCAGATCACCAAAGGGAATGGGGCGCACATACCATTTGCACTCTCTTTAGCTCATGGTTGTCTGCCCTCTGGGATTATGGACAGCGTCTGCGGACGGTGAGACGCAATGCAGTGGAGCTCAGTGTTGGTGTGCGTCACGCCTGATATAAATGTTTGCACATACGCTGCATTTGGATTAGCGTGTGCGCGCATGATAAACAGGCACACGCTGATACCTTGTGCCATCAGCGATAATGGACGTCTGTTTGCGGTTCACAGGCACAACAAACGCCTGAGATGCTTTTCGCCAGCATGGAGGAGGCGCAATGTGTTGGCAACATGTTGCAGAGAAAAGTATGTGCCTGTCATAATGTTTGTAATTTATGTCAGTGATCTTCTGTAGGCATGTTTACTGTTTTAATTGTTTTAGCTGCTGTTAAGACTGATTTACAAACCGTTTGTTTAATAGGATTTGCCCATTAAAAATATGCTTTTGTAAATCAGGCCAAAATATAATTACAGTTGCTACATTAATGAAGATTACTGCACTCATCACGTGGTAGGGTTGATGGATAGATAGCTTGCTGTCAGGGTTGCATCATTCAGTAGACAATGTAGGCAGACTTGTGGAGAAGACGAGACATAGTTGCTCTGCATTTAACAGTAGTGTTTTGTTCAGGAGGCAAATAATTAAAATAACCCCTTTGAAACAGTCACACTTAGTATTACGTCTTCCAGGGAGGATGGAAGAGAAGTTATCTGCCGGGCCACACAGGGTTAATTTTTTGCAGGGCCTTGGGTGAAGTGAAACTGCATGCTCTCCCTTGCTGGAGGGTCGGCGGCCCAAACATATGATTAAATAAACAGGTCAAAAGAACAAGGAGTAAAAAACGTATACCACCCTTTCTGCATCACTCAACAATGTCTACAATGTGCACGTTAGCAAAATAAAACAAAAGGATATCACACATGTAACTCGCTGCTAATTAGCATGCCTGCTCAGCTATCTGCGAGCTAATTATCTGTGGCGGGGTATGTGATAATAGTTCAGCCTTGTCACCTGTGCTCAACTCACACAGGCCAACAGCCTAGCTGGAGTAGTGGGAGTACGTACAATAGAAACAACATTAATTATTCTTACATCATTGTTGTTTCATGTCAGTAGTTCTTCATGTAAATAAAAGCACACATTACACTATCTTCACCACACAAGGTGAAATAAAAGACACTATTATGCTTTTTTCATTTCCTTGCCTCTTTTCCGCAATGCATTCTGGGGCTTGCAGTCCTAAATCAAACATGTCTAGCAGTTGTACAACAAGCCACAACCCAAAAGAAAAATGCCTCATATATGTGTAAAAAACATTAATGCCTTCTGTGTTTATTTTGACAAGGATTACCAGACTACAAAATGTGCCCATATATGAAGGACATTGACGCAGCTTGAGCATCAGCAGCACTGGCGGCTCACCATGGTAGTTGCTCTCCTCAAGTTGCATGCAGTTAGGGGTTCAAGTCTTGACATTTCACTTAATATTTCTTTGCACATAGACTTTCTGTAATAATTACTTGTTTATTATCAAGTTCAAAACAACCCATGTGTTTGTTGCCAGCATGATCCTCCATATTACCGCATACACACTTTGTTACCGTTCATTGGAGCGCAGGGTCCTTGCACCTCAGGCTATATGCAGATCTGTGCTTCACTTGTCTATAATATGGCGGAAGTCACACCAATTACGATGGTGCAGCGCAGCAGCTACAGAGTGTGTTTGTTTGCGCTGTGCTAAATGCTTTGGTAATTCGGCCCCTGGTCTCCTATTTCATATTCTCTCACAAATGTCTTTCTATCATAATATGTCTTTGCACCGTCAGCAGCCTTTTCCAAATTTCACTGCGCAAATGCAAACACATATTGCAAGTACTTTCTCAATTCTTCCACATATTCATTAATTGTGGATGCATTTATAAGCACCAGTTAATTTGTTCTGTAAAGTAACTGTTGGGGCAGAACCATTTTCCTTCCTGTCAATATTTCATGGGGGCTGAGATTTGTTGATTTAGAGGGCACCGATCTGATAGCCATTAATACCAATGGAAGCGACAAATCCCAACTAGATCCTGCTTCAACTATAAACCTTTTCAACATATTAACTATTCACTTGTTACACCGTTCACTCCCCCTGAAGAGGAGGGCTGGTAAGAAATGTGTAACTTTCTTTTTACACCCAAAATGTGCCATTTTTGTGTGTTCAATGAACTAGTGAAATGACTTCCATGGTCTGACTCTATCCTTTGAGGTAAACCAAATCATATGATTTACAAGTCAAGTGGCTGCTGTTTGCGCACTGCAATCTGGAGCTGGAATGCACTACAACCATTTGGACATTAGACAAGTGACTGACAGCATGTACCTGTTCCCCCAAGCACATCTCCTCACAGGCACGACATAGTCGACTTGTAATTCAGACCATGGGAGTGTCAAGCCCTTTTTCATCAATGGTGCTCTATGAGCTAGTAATGCAGGCTGACACTGTGCACACACTAAACATCCTCTTGTCTAGAGTTCAACATCTTGGGACATATGTGGCCAATAGGCGTAATCTTTTAAAATGTACAATGTTTTTTGTGAACCCCTGTGTCCTGCAAGTATGTCGTCGTGGGCATGATGTAACATCAATCACTGAAATGACAAATGTACTACCCATTGGATTTGGCCTGTCACATATTCTCTTATCATCCGTCCATCCTGTAACCCAATTCTCTTTTTGTTTTTTAACAGCACTCTCAATGCCTTATCATATCCCCCCTTATCCTCACCTGGTGTTTTGAAATGACCACGTATTGTCCTGCAATATGTCATTTGCGGACACACGCTTGTCTATAGCCTGAATCATCTTGTCATGTTTAATTGCTTCTTGTTATAGGTGAACATTCCTTTCACTTTCCAGCGAGGGAAATACTCTACAAAACTATTTTGTGCATAACCATAATCGGTTACTAGAACTATTTATTTGAGTTTATTTTCTACTGCTGTAGATATTGCCTTATAAATAGTGGCCGATTCTGCCACTTGACTGCCTTTGGGGCCTATCATCATGCTTACTCTTGGAGTGTTTTCACATTTAAACCATATGTTTCCTATTTCCGCTACTAGATATTTTTCTGTGTCATTTTCTACATGGTATGCACATCCATCTACATGCACAGTTGTTAAATCCTTACATGTTTCTTTGTTGAATACCTTGTGTGGGGATTGCTCAAATTCATTGAAACTTGTCTCTAGCCTGCACAAACAGCTGCACAAACATGCAACTCTGCTGGGTCCCCTGGGCCCAGGTACCTACTCACCCTGCCATCTTTCTGCACTGCCTCCTGGCCATCCTTTGCACTGGGGACTGTATCTCATTTTTCAAAGAAACAAGCTGGGGGTAGATCTCTATCTTTGGCTGGGGTCTCCCTCTGGAACAGCCTCCCTGCCACTCCAAAAATCTCCGGTTCTGGAAGCACCTCAAAACCTTCCTCTTTGCTTCTGCCTTCGCTCCCCTTCTCCCCTGCTGATCTTCTCTCTTGGCACTGTGCACCTGGCCACCCTCTGTCCTGTGGGCCCAGGTACCTACTCACCCTGCCACCTTCCTGCACTGCCTCCTGGCCACCCCTTGCACTGGGGACTGTATCTGTACCCATATAGCCCCACCCATTTCTCTTCTTTTTCTGCACTTATTCAGACTTACCCAGTCTGCTGCCTTAAACACAGCACTTGCCACTTGCTAGCTGCACTACCACAGTTTGCCTCAATTTTCTATTTATTTTATTTATCTGCACTCCACGGCTTCTGCACTTTCCACTCTCCCCCTTCCATGCACTTTTTCCCTTTTCCCTTTCTCATGCACTTGCGCGTTCTCAATGTCACTGGGCATAGTAAGATCATTTTTATGTTGTGCTGTGTTCTCCCTTGTTCCCCTTCCTTGCCTAGTCACGCTCTGAAACACTTGTGTACGAGCGCGATACAAATAAAATATCATATCATATCATAATCCTTGAGCAACTGGGCTCTTTTTATTTTGTCCATATCTCACTTCTGCAGGAAGTCCCTGCAGAGCTTATGTCCAGGAAGTAATTCCTGACTGGGCCAAATCCTCTTAATTTGCAAAAATTGCAGAGGCTGGTGATGTTTTTCAACAATCACCCGCCCACCTTGAATTATGGGACGGAAATGTTGTAATGCCCAGACAGTGGTCAGAAATGCTTTTTTGCATTCACTAAATTTGGTCTCTACCTGTGACAATGCTTTGCTAGCATATGCAATGGTTTTGTTATTTGCATCATGTTTTTGATATAACACTGCTGACATGGATTAATCTGTAAATCCTATTTCTACAAAGAAATCCAGATTTTTTAATGGATATGCCAAACATGGTGTTTTCATTAGACACTCTTTTAACCTGGCTGCAGCCTCATTTTTTCCTTTTCCCATTTTCAGGGTACGAACCTGCTTCAATAATCTTGTTAAAGGTTGTGTAATCTCTGCATAATTTTCAATACATTTTCTGGTGTAACTTGTCATTCCTAACAAGCTCTTTAAACTTCAAATTAGTGGGATCTTTTAGTTTACGAATCGCCTTCACTTTTTTCTTTTGTGGGTTTAATCCATGCTCTGTCACTTCATGACCTCGGAGGTTTACCTTATTTCTGCACCACTATGCTTTCTGTAAAGATGATTTCGACCCAGACTTCTGTAGCTGACTGAGTACATGTCTACTCTCATTGAAATGGATTTTCAGATCTTAATTTTCGATTAGCACATTATCCACATAGACTATTGTCCCCCTTTCAGCTGTATTCAGGAGTGCCTTGCTCAGGAATCTCCCAAACTCACTTCCACTATTGTCATACCGAAAAGGGGCCCGGGACCACACATATTGTGATTTGTCAAATGAAAATGCAAACACATCTTGAATATCTTTCTTCAGCTAGTGCCACACACCATTATCCAGCTGTAAAGCCTAATCTGGTAAACACATTTGACCCATGAATTTGTGCAAGATCCTGATCAATAAATGGAAGGGGCCACTTTGAAATGGGTACCTTTTTGTTTAATTCTCATAGATCTGCACACAAGCGCCATTGGCCATTGGGTTTTAGCACACCTAATACAAGGGTATTTGATGTAATATGAATAGGCCTAATGATTCCTCTAGATTCTAGAATTTTTATTATTTTTGCTAATGATTTCAAACATGCCTAGGGTAACCTATATTGTCATACACATACTGGCTCCCTTCCATGTCCTTCTGTTAGTGTGGCCAAATGCAATCAGTCAGCCCACAGTCATAGGCATCTTTGGAAAAAACCTGTTTAAACTCCATAAATATTTTTCTTAATTGGTCTTTTTCTTCCTCACTTGTTCAAGAATCTGCAGTTTGAATTTGCTCCTCTACCATTTTAGAAAACTCTGGGAAGTCCTCCAAATGAGGAATGTCTGTACTTTCCTCTAATCATGTGTCGCTTTGGAGGGTCGCTATATTCAAATATTCTGGAATATTGATCTCCATTTCAATATGCTGTTTTTCTCTTTTATATTCACTTAATTCAAATAGAATGCCCTCTCCCATGTGTATTTCGGAGATGGTTGAAATGTGCTTTCTGTATTTACTTCTGGTGTGACATTCGATTTACGCTTTTCTTCATTTAGATAAAAACGCAGCGTGTTTTCATCTATTTCTGTTTGTCATTTTCTCTTGGGGTCCAAATAAATCTCCAAAGACTGTTTCTATTTTTTCCTCGTATTTCTTCCTGACACATGAGGATGACAGTGATGCTGGACACACAGCCATTCTGAAGATATACTTCCACTGCACTTTCTGATTTTGCAATGGTGTGGCATTTTTTTACACTTTTGCATTGTGTCATTATTTTTTTAGTCTTCAATGGCTTTTTAGCTAAGTACCACAATACTCCATTTACACCATCAATGAGGGGTGACAACCTCTTCTGGCAATTTGTCCCTATAAGGAAGGCTATTTCCTTAATTGATTTGATCAACACTTCCTGTCTCGTCCGATGCTTCCCTATATTTATGTAAACCTCACTGACACCTTCGATAGGTATCTCTTCCCCATTGAAATTGTGCACAAGGCCTTCATTTTGTCTCACCTTTATATGATTTTGTGGGGATCTCCCTTCATTGATACATTTCAATAGTTCTTTTGACATTATTTTTGCTTGGGCGCCTGTATCAATCATTCAATTGCATTCCAAATTTCTTCAATAGTAAAACGAGCATAGTACCTATCCTAAACCTCTTTTAGTACACATAAAAAGTATACATTTTTGATGATTTCAGGACTTACTTTCCTTAGCTCTTTTTTACTATTTGCTAGTCAAATGGGCATATAACATGACATTTTACCCTCCTTTTTGCCCACTTCATTTTGAATTTCTTTGACTTTTCTCCTGCGCTCAGAAACCATTTGGCGTGTAGCCACAGACTGCCCCCTTAACTGGGACCAGTGTGTTCACACCCCAATTTCTCATTGTACTTTTCTCCTTGTTTGGTTCTTCGTCAGTTATTACTACACTGCAACCTTTTGACTATTTTCACAAGTGTCATTGACAGCCTGTCAACTTCTGGCACATGACACTTATCTGCGTTTAAGTAAATGTTGTGAACAATTGGTGGCAATTGAAAGAGAAGATTCATTGTCACATTAGCATAAACATTTATTCTGGTTGTTTTGCTGAATTTAAATGTACCAGAGAGTTCTGTTTTTGGATCGTTTTATGGACCTGCAGATCTTTCTGGAGAATTGACATTGTGTCTTTCTTTTCTGATTGACGTGCAGTTGACTTTGTACTAGACAGTTTTGTGGTTGTATTGTTTGATGCAGAAGGAGTTGGTTGTTGTTTATTTAGCAGTATCATTGGGAGATCTGCTATAGTTTCTGTTTGTATTAATTTTCTATTAAAAGTTTCTTTTTTTGAGTTACAGGGGACATATCTAGATGGGGGTGTATGGTGCCCACAGCTTGTTGTATTCCAGGATGCAAGGAATGTTAGTATTGACTTTGTTTGCATCAAAGTTAACTAGGAATAGACCATTGAGAGCATGCAGACATGAAAGTGCAATGTAACTCATACTTTCTTTAAAGACTATGCTGCCAATGTCAATCAATGCTTGATCTAGGGTTAGCCCTTGTGATTTGTGAATGGTGACAGCATATGCAAGAGATAGAGAAAATTGGTCTCTGCTTGCAGACATGTCTTTGAAAAAAAGGAAACATGCTATTGTCCGGCCAATTCTGTTAACTTCTGCAAGTTTGTCAAACTTAATGATGTTGTCATGTGGTTATGTTTGGAAGCCAACAACTGTACCCATTGCTCCATTGACTAAACCATGTTCTACTTCAAGGTTACATTTTAGAATAACTCTGCAGTTTAGACACAAAGGGCCTCATTACAAGTTAGCCAGTCCGGATTTAACAGTGGCAGTAAAACCGTACCTGCACCATTTCCGGACCGGCTAACTACGAGTTCTGTGGCCGGTGGCATTACACCCGCCAGGTATGACCTGGCGGATGTAACGCCATCGGCCGCAGACGGACATCGAAAAACCGGCACCATTACTGCATCGATGTGACATCGGAACCAGTATTCTTTTGTACCACGCATGTTTGCCAAGAGATTTGTGATACTTGACTGCAAAGCTTCATCTTTGTCTTTTATTTTTTGAAGCAGTTGGGTAGCATATGTGTTTACAGAGTTAAAGCCTATTTTTAATGTGTGTGCAACTCGATCACAGAGTTGTTAGTTAACTTTTCAAAAGTAGGAAGAAAATGTGTTCAACATTTTGTCTTAATCTGGGGTCTTCAGAATACATTCTTAAAGAGCAATATTCTGATGCACTAATTTGCGCAGATCTAGAGGAAAATAACGTGTTTCTACACTTTTTTCCCACATGATCATTGTGGATCATTTGGCTTGATGCATTTGCTATGTTTCGAATGCATCGTCAATGATGCCTTTGGAATGTAGTGGACAACGCCACTGGCTCAGACGGACCTGGAAAAACGGGCACCATTACTGCATCATGCCAGTTTTTCCACGGCCCACATTCCCATGGAGTCCTATGGGACTCAACGGGAATGGGGAGTAACGGAATGCCGGCTCCGGAATTACCAGACCACGGGGGCTTTAATGCTCTGGGAATCCCAGCAATTCTGGAGCCTGTAATTCATTCCAAGTCTGGCAGCAACCTGCCAGTTTTTCCGGCTCGGTTACCGCCAGACTTATAATGAGGCCCAAAGTCAATATTCTCTCCAATCCAGCTGTGTTGGAGATACATTTTTCTAAGCTATTCAGTCCTGCTGTTGCTTGTTGACGCATAGGAAGTGTCATTCTGCATACTTCTAGTTTGTCTCTGGAATTGATATGCAGTATGGGTTGCATTTATTTTTTCAACATTGTCTCATTGAATTGACTACAGCTTGCAGGGGTTGGCATTAAGGACACACATTTTAGTTTTTGTTTAGTTCATTGTTCCATGACATCAGGTGCAGATGTGTTTTGTCCGTATAGCTCATGGATTAGTCTACTATTTAAGATGGATTTAGCATCATTAGTAAGCAGAGCAGTTCTAAGGCTTTTTAGAATGTTAGCATAGATGAGGTCTGCAGACTGGCACATATTTTGAGTTAGTTCTCTGTAGTGAACATTTTGCCAGATATTTATATTTTCAATGCTGCCGAGGGTATTGTGGCAATGTTTGTGTCCTAATGTTATAAAAATAGGTTGACCTTTCACTGGTGTTAACTGTACGAGGTCTCCAAAAACAATAACATGTTTTCCTCAAAACAGTTCTTTGTAGTTGGTTTTTAGGACTTCTTTCATTCTGAGATGAATTAAAGCCAACAAGAGGTTGGAAACCATGCTTACTTCATTTATGAGGAGCATTTTCATTTGTTTTAGAATTATGTGTTCTTCAGTAGCAGCTTCTGCTGATAATTTGTAGTATTCTAATTTGTTTTGGTGTTCTACTGGGAGGAGCAGTAGTCGGTGTAAAGTAACACCTCCAATGTTTTAGTCAGCTAAACCTGTGGGAGCTGTTACCTTTTCCGAACGGTTGTTGTTTGTGAAGTTTGGTAGAAATTTGCTGATTATTTTAATGAAGATTGTTTTACCAGAACCAGCTTCACAACTTACATATAGGATCAGAGGCTTATAATTTTTACAGCTACAGGTTTTAGTTTCATGTTTAAAACCATGTTCAATTTCTTGAGTGACTTCTAGATAAATGGTGAGTTGTTCATCATTTAGATGTGATTCCAGCACTGACAAGTCTTCCTCAGATTGTTTCTATTGATACATGTTATGTTGTACCTCAGTCAAGGCTATTTCTCCTTTATTTAGAATGAGTGCTTTTCCAAGTGGGTCTTGGCTTCCTATAAGGGAAGGTTGAATGCCCTCAGGAGTGTCTTTGCCTAGTTGATCTTCAATGTCTTCCTCTTATTGGTGTT
The DNA here is from genome assembly GCF_040938575.1 of Ambystoma mexicanum. NCBI lineage: Eukaryota > Metazoa > Chordata > Amphibia > Caudata > Ambystomatidae > Ambystoma > Ambystoma mexicanum. Next base: position 255,546,548 of record NC_090936.1, read on the forward strand.
AAGTGTCCAACATTTGTTTGTATTGTTTGAAATAGTCATTTGTTATACTGCTTTCGTTTGCTTTGAATGCACCTTCTAATGTGTGTGCAACTCGATCACAGAGTTGCTAGTTAACTTTCCAAAAGTATGTAGAAAATGTGTTCAACATTTTGTCTGAATCTGGGGTCTTCAGGATACATTCTTAAAGAGCAATATTCTGATGCACTAATTTGTGCAGATCTTTCATCATATCTTCCTACTTTTCCTGTAGGAAAGAGTAGAGGAAAATAACGTGTTTCTACACTTTTTTCCCACATGCTCATTGTGGATGCTTTGGCTTGATGCATTTGATATGTTTCTAATGCATCGTCAATGATTTCTTTGAAATGTAGTGGATGAATTATATACTGTTATAAAATGTTGGCTGCAGTAACAGGATCTACACGTTCAAATTGTCCACTTGCTGTTGAGTCCTGAATAATTTGGGTGGTTTCTCTTACGTTTTCCTCTATGTTTATATCTTTGGAGTATTCATTGTTTTCTTTAAGATAATGTAGGGCTTGTCTAACTTTGTTTAAGTCAACTAGTTGTTGCCAAATTGTTTTGTCTTTTGTTGCACACCATTAACAAGTACAATAAAAGATTGATCTATTTGTCATTGTGCTCCTAGAGTTTGTACATTTTCTTTTAGATGTAATGGCACACATGCTACTTTACCACAGATGCCCTTTAGTAACTCCGATGGAGGTAATTTGGCTGATTTCAGTTGAAGGCATATTAGAGCTTGAAATGTGTGCACTGTATGTATTATAATTCTCTTGTACAAATTACGCTGTTGGAGAGCTTTTGGAAGTGGGAATTTTTCTAAGTTATTAGTGGTAGAAGGTATTGGCATTTGGCTATTGTCAAGCTTTGTGTTGCAGTACGTGCAAACAGTTGAGGGGTCAGTTATTTTGTATTTCATTTCTGCTGTTAGATATAAAGCTAGTTGGAACCATTGGGCTTCTTCATTGTCTTCTATTATGTAGGCTAGATCTACTATTGTTGTCCTCTTTTTAAAAATGTTCTGCGACAACAGACACATGTTTGGTCTGGTATTTCAGCAGATGTGTTTTGAAACTTAGCTATTACTTTTATATATGTCTTTATTAGGACTTTGGTGTTTGTAAGGTTTTCACTAATGTTTTCTGAAGGTACAGAATTTTTTGAAGTCACCTTCAGTTCCAAAGTATTTACGTTGGATGGGTTCTATTTCTTGAAGCAGTTCTTTGACTGCTCCATGTAGGAGAACGTTAATTATATTTTGCAGTTCTAGAGCAGGACTTGTTGCTTAGTATATTCCATGCACAAGATTCCAGATAGTAGAATGGTGTGTCGCTAACATTTTGAGGTGGTGGAAAGTACTTTTGCAAGCAGTTCCTAAAATGCAGGCTAGTTGCGGACCAGTTTGGCTGCGTACTGGACTGGAGTGTATGGTTTGTAAAGTTTTCATTTTACTTTTGTCTTTTAGTTTCACATGGTGATTGGGGAATTGTAAAGATTTAAAGGATTGTTGGTGTACATTACCCATTGTGCTGCATGTCCATTTGTACACTGGATGGTTTGTTTGGGTGAAAGGAGCATATGGCTCAAAGTTTGTTGGGGACTTTTTACAATAAGTGTTTCTTTTACATAATGGTGTGTCCCACCATGTCATACCCTCAACCATTATTGTCTATGTCAATAGTTTTTTTTTGTTCTTGTTTATAAGCTTCTTCATTGAAATACTGTTCTGTGCTGCTTGTGTGCATCCATTCACCATTAGAGAAGTTTGAACAGGTTTGTATATGGACACTGCACATGTTCAGAAGTAGTTTTTATTTAATGTATTGATTAATTTAATTAGTGGTTTAATTCTGTTAATCAATACAAACAAGTTTCTCTTTAGTAGAAAAGCACAGTCAATTAGTGCTTGCAGGATGAGTCTCCTGTGGTAGATTTTAAGGGTAGATTGTGACTTTTCATCAAAATTGCATGCCGTTTCATTAAATGGCACAAAAGTTATAAGCCATCCAAAAACTGCTTTTCCTGAACCTTGTAATGCATAAATAGGTACGGATGTCCTAGGACATCTTAAGTGTCTGCAAACACCACTGGACTGCCCCAGGACATCTGGAGTGTTCGCAGACTTTCGGGGGGTGAAGCAACCCATTTTATGGCTTCTTATGGCCATACCCAATCCAATCCTCATCCTCCCACATCCCCAGAGATTGTTTGTTGAGGTTGACAAGTGCAATGCTGCTTTTTAAAAATGTGTTCACCCCAAAAAAGTCTGCGAATTCAAGATGGCGGGTGTTTCAGGAAAACCGACGTTTCTCACGCTTTCTCACCGCCCAATCAGAGGCCACGTCCCAATGTCCGCGGACCACACAAAAGTCTGAACCATCCAGAGTCATACTGTCCATCAGCTACCGAGTAGAAAATAAGCCTTGAAAAGTTGTTAAAAGTTGCCAGATTACCATAGAAAGGATCTGGGAGATGTGCAAGGGTAAAGTTCCTGCTTGAAACACCTTAGATTCGATGGAAAAGACCTTTTAAACTTTCTGCGGCCCCGGACACTCTTCGCGGACAATGCCATCACGCTGCACGGGTTCGGTCACATGATGAGGTCCATGGATGCCTGCAGCCCTGACAGCCATCCACGGCCACACATTTTGTGGGAATCGCAGTGCACATTCGCTCGATGTCCGTAGGACATGCACGGTGTCCTTAGACTAATTAAAAGTGCATCACACAAAAACTGACATGTCCGAACATCGCGCCTGTCCAGGGGCATCTCCATTTTGAGTGCGGACACCCCGAACAGTTGTAGTGTCCGCTGACTCAATATTGGAGTTTTAAAAAAAAATAGGAAATATCACACAATAAACAAAACATTTATAGTACAACAAATATATTTATTCAAGAAAGGGATGGGATATCAGAATGGGAAACATAAATGGGAGAATTAGGAACTTTTGTACAATAATTATGAGGGGTGGAAGAGAGTGAGGCTTCATCAAAGCATATTTCATTGAAATGTTCAGAATTTGCTTGGGATGATTGCTGGGGACAAGGGGGACAGGTGCAAGAAGGACAGTGATAGGGATAATTTGTAATCACATGATTTTTCACATACTGTAAAAGTTCTTTGAAATTATTACTGAGTTATATCATTTGTTGGACAAGTTCATGATTTGATTATTTACAGTTGGGGATAGGGCTTCGGTTTGTGATTCGGGGATTGGGTATAATTAAACCGGGACATGCTTTCTTCATGAAAACTATGTACTGTAAGAAAAATTGAAATTATTATTTTAGTAAGGTGTGTACAAAATACATTATTTGTTTACATTAAAATATCCATTGGAGATGTTTTCGTCGCTCATTTCTTCTTTTGGGAAGTTCTCCTCTAACCATTCAAGTGTGCTTGCCATTTCTGTGTGAAAAAAGGGCTTCTGTCGTATAACACATGTTTATATAATTAAAGCTAATATTAGAGGAATACATATAATGCATTTACTATTTAGTGACAATGTGTTGTCCAATAAGCACCTGGTCCATTGTAATGTGTGGTAAATAAATTAAAAAAAAGTATTTTTTAAAGTGTTTGTACAACAAGGTATATTTGCATGATGTAAACATTAGTTGTGATTTTATGTACATCTGTTTGTTGGTTGATGGGTACATGTTTTTGGGTCTCCCCTATGATTTTGAGCCTCGTAAATGCCGCCCGACATTCACGAACTACATTGCTGACACATTGGGGCCGTATTTAATAAGGAACCTGTAGCAGATTAAAGGGGGAACTAGTAAAAACCTATGAAATTCACTGAAAAAATAATTGTTAAAGGGACATTATGGTTAAGTTGCACTAATAAAAACCCATGAAATTCAATGTACAAACTTTGTTAAAGGGACATTTTGGTTACAAGTAAAACCAAAAAACCTTAGAAATTCACCAGTTATGGTAAGCTAAGCAACCATAACTTGCGCCACCACCGTGCACTGCTAAGACTAACACTCAGGACATCAAAGATGACATCACAAATGTAATTGATGACATCACATATAAAATTAATTTTTATGAAAAGTCCCTACAAGGGGTTGTGTTTATAATTTTGGTAAGAAGACCACAGCGGTGATCAGGAGACCTATCCTGAACTATTTGATGTATTAAAGAATGCACTCATCCAAACAAAAAATTATATTGGAGTGTTGTTAATTTAGGAACGTAATGAAACAGGCCTCATAGGTAATGGCTGCGGCATGCACCAAAGAAATGCAATATTTCTAATCTGATAATTTTGGATAGTAAAATAATGAATGGTACCTTATCAGAGTTTTGAGTAATGTTAAACATGGAATAAATAGCAAATAATTCAAGACTTAGTACATATGTGTGTTAGTACAAAGTATACATATGAAAATCCACAATGCATACAATTCAGAGGCACATACAGGGAAACTAAAGTAAGGAAGAAAGAAACATCATAACCAGAAAATGTCAATAACATAAACGTTTATCATCATGTATACAAATGAATTGTGTGTTTGAAGCCTGCTTATTGTCCTATTTGTGTGCACCATGAGGTGAGACCAAACCCTAAGGAAAGTACTTTTAGAACATAAAAGATGGTTAACATCTAGATCTATAACACATTCTCACTTTTTGAATTATGACTGTCAGTGATCAAAACCACCTGACGTAGATATGTCAGTGAACAAAAACAAGTGGACCACATATGTGATGTCATCAATTACATTTGTGATGTCATCTTTGATCTCCTGGTAGTTAGTCTTAGCAGTGCACACAGGTAGCCCGAGTTATGGTTGCTTAGCTTAGCGAATTTCTATGTTTTTTTGGTTTTACTTGTAACCATAACGTCCCTTTAAGAAATGTTTCTGTGAATATATATATATATATATGTCTTTTGGTCATATGACCAACAAGAGTCGAACAAAATTTGGTCACAGTATCTATGGTTGACATAACAACAGATTACCTTTTACCAACGCTCTACTCATCCTCTCCAATATCCTCTTAGAAAAGACCTCCGACATGTAAATGGCTTCCTCCGATCAGTGGCTTTCGCGCTTTGAAACACTTGTGTATAGGCGTGTTATAAATGCCATATCATATCATATCTTTGTCCCCCGTTTCCCACTTGTTTAATCACTTGTTAAACGGATTTACCAATTGCGTAAAAGCTGCCTTAATCTGCAATTCATATTGTGTTGAAGTGGTACTGCTTTTGCTTTGGACTAAACAGCACCAAAACATTGCATCAATTCTTTACACTTAAGTCTAATTTCTATTCATTCCCGAGTAAGGCACATAATGGGGCCTTTGGGAACAACCGATCACCTATAAATGCACTGCAAATCTGAGAATTAAGAAACACAGCATATCGGAACATTAGTGGCGTTTTTTGAGGCTGAGGTCCTACTTTCCACTGCAAACAGTTATCATAGTACACTGACATCTGTGCTGGGTGTCGCTGTGAGCATGATTTCATCCTGCTGCTCTCATAATTAAAATGGCGCCCATACAATTCAGTCATGTGCATTATGCTGCTCTCAGCACGCATGTCTTTATATCCTCCATCGATCACCTCCTCGCAATAAGTGAACGTCTGGTCGCATAAAACCCTTTGATATTGTCATTCCAACTTTTATTTCTGTTTATTATTCACATCTGTATTTGCATTTTCAATTCCTGTAAATCCAAAAGCAAGCTAAATTCTGTGATGAGTGTGACTGTAAAATGCTTTCCTTTCATTGCAAGCAGCATCACAATGGTGTTACCGGCACCCTCTAGCGGACAAACCGCTTGAACTGCACACCACACAGATGCATGCAGATGAGACATTACTGGATAGGCACATATTTATTTTTTGTCTGGCACAATTATGTGGTTGTACTTCCACATCAAGCGTACTTGCCCTGTCTTTCTCTGCACTGGGTAAGTAAATCTTCAGGTTTAGCTGCTGTCAGACCTCATCTGATTCAGACATTTAAGTTGTGCAACTGGAGCAAAAGAAGAGATGTAATTCACCCCAGATTCCAGGGAGGAGTGCTCGCCCGCCACCTCACACATCACTTAAATGCATGGGTTGTGTGTGCCATCCCCCTGGGCACGTACTCAGAAGATGTAAAACACAAAGCCACTCCATGGCTGGGGATATTCCTCCTTATTCTCGCAGCTTCTCGAGGCTGCTCCAGCAGGCCTTCCCTGTTCCTCACTGCACTCTCCTGGTGCTCATCGTGGTCCTGTCCACTGACAATGATGTTCTCCCTCTCTTGCCGACCACACCTCCTTTGGCCTTCTTGGTGTGGTTAAACCACACAGTGCCTGCCGAGGGTCTTCAATGTTTGGCTGTTCCAGGGAAGCCCCCACGTCCCTCTTTTGTCTTCGCAGGAGATTGGGAAGAGGTAAGGTCAGAAGACATGCCAGCCATTAGTACTGGGTGCATAGGGTTATTGTAAAAAGAAGCCCCTAGATATCCTACAAAGGCATTAGTAATGAAGGGGTGATTTATAGCCCTATCAGAGTCTCTTTACCCTAAGGGGGTGTCACCCCGAGAGGGATCTGACTTACCCTCTCCCCAAAGTGTAGCAGTATCACCTCCTAGTCACAAAGGGGGTGGGTCCACTTGGTGAGAGGTGTCGATCTCCCAGGAATTGTCACATACACCCACTATTGGATTTAGCCTCTCCTTTAACCAGTTTACAGGGTAACAGCTGAGGTAGTCCAGGTTCTGTTGGTATTTGCCTTTCCTATCCTCGACCATAAAACAAAAAGGAAGTAGGTCTAGAAACCACCTAATTACCCAGGCATTGGTGTCTTCACGTAGGGACATACAAGTAAGGGGAGAGTGGGCTGTGATGAGCCTGAACTTTCCACCAGTCAGATAGTATCTTAAACTGGTTATGGCCCATTTGATGGGCAGGGCCTCCAACTCCACAGTTATATAATTCTGTTTTTTTGGAAATAGTTTCTGACTTGTATTCAACGCATGCTGTTCTTGATTCTAGTTCAGCTGGGACAGGACAGCCCCCAACCCTACCTTGGAGGCGTCTGACTGGAGTCTGAACTCCTTCTTGAAGTCCAGCATTTTGAGAACAGCTTTAGGACAAATGGCCTTCTTTAAAGCATCCAGGCTATTCTGGATTTCCCGAGTCCAGACAAGTTTGCTTTCCGGCAAGTTTATAGTCTTGTTTGTAAGATTGGCAGCATGGGTGGAAAAGTTTGGGATGAATCGTCTGTAATAGCTGTCCACCTGGGGTTGTCAGGACCTCGGCTCTTACTTTTTCAACCTGGGCTGCGCTAAATCATTGCCCAAAAAGTACTTCCGATATTTCATGGCACTTTGGGCCTAATTATTTTTTGGGGGGGTTGCAGTGAGTCCTGCCCTTTTCATTGCTGTACTAATCTCATGTAAGTGGCGCTGATGTACCTGCCATCTTGAATTATGCATTACTACATTGTCTAGGTAGGCCTCTGCAAAGGATGAGTCAGGTCTTTAGATTGTCCATCTTCATTTGGAATGTGACAGGGGCTCCACGTAGCCCAAATAGGAAAATTCTAAATTGATACCAACCCACAGGGTGCTTAAGGTTGTATTTTCCCTGTCTACTGCGTTTAAGCACATTTTCTGTAACATTTTGTTAATTCTAAGGTGATGCTGAGCTGGGAATTCCCAAGGCGCTATATTAATTCATCAATTCTTGGCAAAGGATAAATATCGAAAACCGAGATAGAATTTAGTTTTTGAAAATCTATGCAGAATCGCCATGAATCATCTGGTTTGACCACTAGAAGGATCGGGGAGGAGCAAGGACTTTCCGCAGGTTCACTCACTCCAAGTGTTAGCACCTTTTCCATCTCCTCGGTTATGATCTGTCTCCTAGTCTCAGGATCTGATAGGGCTTCAGCTTGACCACTTCCGCAGGAGGTGTTTGAATGGAATACATTTTTAACTCTTCCAGATTCCTCCAACAAGACATCAGAGAACTGTACAAGTAAGTCCTGGAGGTCAGCTTGTTGTTCCCTACTAATGTTATTGGGAATTAAGGTGTGATTTTCCCTTGTTTTTCCAGGAGCGCAGCCATGATTAAGCGTTCTGCTCTACTGTGTTGGTTTTCCAAGGTTTCAACACGTTAAGGTGATCATTCTGGGTTTTCTTTCTTTGGTCGGGCTGGACGATCAAATAGTTAAGTGGATCCTTACGTTCTAGCATCTTAAACGTTCCATAAAACCTAGATAACATCTTATTTTCAGAGGTGGGCAGTGGTACTAAACCCTGATACCCAACAGAAAAAGAGTGTGAAACTACTTTTTGCTCATAGTACCCATTTTTGCTTTTCCAGGGTCTTGGGCAGGTGCGTACTGACAATCTCTCTGACCACTTTCATGTGGGACTTAAGTTTTGCAGCAGCCTGACATATTGGCAAAGGAGCATCTCTCTCTTCCAAAGATTTCCAAGGCATATCCAACATGTCCAGAGGTTCCCGACTGTACAATAACTCAAAAGGGGAGTAGCCTGGTGAGGACTGCAGAGTTTCCTACCCACGAACAGGGACCAAGTTCCCAGTAAACAGCTCTTTCCATCCATCTCCACTAGTTTCCAGGGATGCATTTTAGGGTCTGATCAAAATGCTCCCCAAGGTCATTTGTTTGCAGCTGATATATGGGGGTCCTTAAGGTTTTAATGCTAAGCATTTCTTTCACTTCCTACATAAGGCATGGCATGAAAGTTGTTCCTTGATCTGTAAGCATTTCCTCAGGAAATCCCACCCTAAACATAAAGGGAATCAAATCTATTAGAATATGCTGGGTAGTGTTGTTTCTCAAGGGGAGAGCTTCAGGTGTATTGTGTGCCGTAATCAAGGATCATCAGAATGTATTTGTTTTTCAATATGGAAGGTTCAAGTGGTTCTACAATGTCCATCACAATCCACGAAACAGGAACTTCTATAACGGGGAAGGGCTGCAAGGGGGCTCAGGGTACGGGGTATTTGATGTCTTTTGACACATTTTGCACATCACAACATAAGTTTTAACATTTGCATAAACTCCAGGCTAATACAATTTTCCAAGAACTTGATCTTGCATTTCTCCTTTTCTCTGATGCCCAGCTGTTCGATGAGAGTGGGCAAATCTGATCACGATTTTACAGTGATTCGATTCATTTTTTTATCCCATTCTCCTCTACATATCATCAATATACGAGGAATTTTCTTGTAAAGGAGAAGGGTCAGTTCTGTTCTGCCCCTTGGTCTTCAGTTGTACCATGGTCAGAATCTTTGGTAATGATTGGATTGGTTATCTGGGCAAAGGCTAGATCAGGTAGGCTACTAGGATGATCCATATCTGCTTGGGGTAGAATGGGTACATTTCTATCAGCACCTACAAAGCTTACGTCACCACTCTCCATGATAGACAGACCTTTAACATTCTTTATGTGAGGAGTCAGGGCCTGCTCTTAGACACCCTGAGCTATGGGGTCTCCAGATTGTATTTTATACCTCTGGGACCAAGCATTTTGTAAGACTACCTTCACTCCTCTACCCCCATAATATGGCTCGATAACACCTTCTGACACATCTAAGGAATATTTCCAAGCCAATCCTCACATATCTGACAAACTTACATAAGCCCTTTTGGTGTAGAGTTGCCAGGCCAGTAGAGATGTATCTCCTTTTCTGAGCTAGTAGTTATACATGTACCAGGCTAAAGATGACAAACCTTATAGAACAGTGAGTAACTACGAAATGAAGTCTGGTTCTAGGGTTCAGTATTTTCACAAACATGTAGGTCAACCCTGTATCAATTTGTATGTATCCCACTACTGACACCACTTGTGGTAGATCAGAATCAGGACTCGGACAACAATGCATTGTTCATGGATCTTTATTATTTTTTTTCAAAGTTGAAAAAAATACTCTTTACTAAATCTACAAATCCAAGCCCTATTCTTATGAAAGAAGAAAATCAAAAGGGTGCTCATCAGGAGATCTAAACAATATAATACAGTCCTCTCTACAGAAACCTACTCTAACCTAAACACATTCTCTATTAACAAAAGACAACATCAAAACAACAAAACACCCAAGAGGAACGCTGTGAGAACTATTAACTGAAAGGGATGGCTATTAGCTTCTGCCCACCAACTTTGTCCCCCCTTTCAATAAATGCCTTTTCCTGTAGTTCAAGTTCAATATAGATAGTTCTTGAGGTGTTGGAATGCTGCCCTGAATTCAAATTGCCATGCATTCCATTGGCAAATGGTCTGAGTTGTCAGTTTGCAAGAATAAAATGGTTGGCTTCCTCGCCCAAGGGTTTCTGAATTTTGTTTATTAGATTTCACCTCCAAATCAGAGTTGTCTGATGCAGTATTATGCAATTTGACAAATACTGTTATTGACCTAATGTCACTATGAATATCAGCAGAACACAATATCTCAGTCCTTTTGACTATGGTTGAGAGTAGCTTACCCCCATAGGAATATCTGTTATTTGAACTCCACGTTTAACAGAAACCTATTATGTATGTTTAAATGTTTATTTATTATATTACGTTGTCCTGTGTACATGGAAGATTGCTCTGAAGAACATTATAATATTTGTAGACATGTGTTGATTCCAAGACAGCTGTTTTTTATCAGGCAGGCTTGTTCTCCAGTGTGTGGACGCACATGCGACATGATAAAATGGAGGAACAGCGACACATGCTTTCAAATCAACAGCCGAAGTGCAGCATTGAGCTGGTCCGGTCGGCAGTTTGTGGCACACACGCTCCAGGACCAAAATTGATCTTTGGAATTCCGGCACTCTTACCTTTGAGAATTACCAGTATACAACTAAAAGAGGGAACTGTGGAGCCACTTAAATATAATAGTGACCTGTTATCAGCCACAGCACAACACGTGCAATTGTCAAACAAACACATATACTCTCCGTTTTATTGATGGATGCCCAAAATGAGTACTGTCAAGAAAGCCAACCATCTGCCAAATAGATTCAACACCTACTATTGTGATCCAAAGGAAGATACTTGTTTATGTCCTGACGAGGGGATGGGTAGAGAAAGTACACCTAATACCATGCCCAAAACTCGAGTAGACATCACAACAATGCAAGCTCCATTTTTTAGGATATCGATTTTTCTTTTTTGGTTACAAAAATAACTGTGGCAATCGAGTCTATCAGAAATAACATTGATAATAAATGCCAGATATATTATAACATTGTTGCATTGACACACAACAAAATATCACGCTTCATCATAGGTCTATTGGTTGGACCTTTTGGTTTTTAGACATTGTTATTATTGCACGTTTTTTGCACAGGTGTGATTGGTTTGTGAATGTGTATGTATGCAAGTGATTTGGATGAGTCGGTATGTGTGATTACAATATGGTGCTAGGTCAATAGTGAAATTGCTCAAACATAGAGTTTAAGGTATGTCTTTCATTCATGTTTTAATGATTGTTGTGTTTGTACACTGTCTTTTTATATGATGATTTAAAAAAAAGAAAGCAATAAGAATACAATAAGAAGCAATTGGCAAAACTATTTTTTTTTTATTCATTCTTAAGAGAAGGTATTGTGACGAATAACTAGGAATATGTTTAATGCAATGAGAGTCTGTACATGTTTTGTATACCTGTACTTGTTGTGGTTTATTTATTTATTTTATTCAGATTTGTAGAGCGCACGTCAGCCCGAGGGCATCGTGGCGCTTGTTACAGACATATCTTGGTTACAAATAATACAATACAAATAAAGCAATATTAACAAGGAATACATTATTTACAGCGGGAAATATGGTATTTGTACAGTAGCAATGCAGTATATTTACATGGATTCGCAGGGGTCACATTAATGTGCAAGGAAAGAGGTCTTCAGTTTCCTACAAAAGATTGGGAGGGAGTTTTCCGCTCTAATGTCTGCAGGGATAGCGTTCCAGGTCTTGGCAGCAATGTAGGGAAGCTTAGGCCACCAGCTTTGGCTTTTTTGATGCGTGGGATGCAGAGTAGGTTGGTGTATTGCGTCCTAGTTGGACGGGTGGAGGAGGGTTTGAAGATGGTCTCTGATAGATAGGACGGGGCGGAGAGAGAGAGCCATTTGTGGGTGAAGGGTGAGGATTTTGAGTGTGATCCGTTCTTTAACTGGGAGCCATTGGGCTGAATGTCTGGCATGGGAGATATGCTCTCTTCTTGGGATGCTGAGAGCGGCCCGGAGCACATTGTTCTGTGTGACTTGGAGTCTGTTTAGGTTTTTTGCTGATGTGCCCGCTAGTAGGGCATTGCAATAGTCCAGTTTGGCTCCAATGGTTGCTCTGGCTATGGAGAGGCAGTTGGATTTGGAGAGGTAAGGCTTGATGACGTTTATGAGTTTAGTGGTATGGGCAGATGAGGAGGTGATAGCGCTGACTTGTCTGTTCATGGATAGAGAGGAGTCTATGTATACTCCCAGAGTCTTTACCGCTGTGGAGACGGGGATGATGGAGTTGTCAATGGAGAAGTTAGCATACAGTATGTCCAGTTTGTCTAGGGTGCTCTGTTGACCCAATATCATGATTTCTGTCTTGTCTCCATTTAGGCAGAGGCCGTTTACTGCCATCCAGGCCTGGATGATGGCGTAGATCGAGTGGAGTGCCTTTGCGTCGTGATGGTATGAACCTGAGAGGGGTAGAAGTACTTGTGTGTCGTCCGCGTAGTTTGTGTATGTTATGCCGTAGGATTCGAGTTTGTCAAAAAGAGGTTTAGTGAACAGGTTGTAGAGTGTGGGGGCAGTGCAAGGACCTTGAGGGACTCCGCAGTGGATTGTCATGGGAGTGGCTTTGGCGATGTGCGAGAAGATTTTCATGGCTCTACCCTCTAGGAAGGAGGTGACCCATAGAGCTGATTCTTTAGATTAGTTGGTAGAGTGTGTGAGGTGTGAGGTGAGGGTCTTATGGTCAACTAGATCGAAAGCGGCCGAGAGGTCTAGCAGGAGCAAAAGAGCTGGCTTGCCCTTGTCCATGATTTGGGTGATCTGATTTTTTAGGTCCACCAGGGCTCTTTCTGTGCAGTGTCCTTTCCGGAAGCCTGATTGCCTTGTTCCAAAGATGAAGTGGGTTTCCAGAAAGTGCTGGATTTGGCAATGTGCAGCTTTGTCCAGTAATTTGAGGAGGAATGGCACTGTGGTTATTGGTCTGTAGTTGTAGGGTTGTATGGGGTCGAGGGTAGTTTTTTTTTAGGAGAGGCCGGACCCAGGCCTCTTTGAGGCTAGCAGGGATAATGCCTGTTTTAAAAGATGTATTGATGAAAGCCATAAAGAGCGGCGCAAAGCAATCTGCGCAGTCTTTGACGAGTTTAGGTGGGCAGATATCGCCTTTGCAGGGGGAGGGTTTGAGATTTTTTTGTAGATTGATAACTTGTGTTTCAGTGACGTCCCTGAAAGAGAAGTCAGGTATGGTGGGTTTGGACGAGGAGGGTGAGGCGTTAGAAAGCTTGGTACCTGTCTGTTTAGGAAGTGCTTTGCAATGGTCTTTGATTTTCTTTTGGAGAAGGTCAATTTTGTGTAGCATGGCCGTTTGAATGCTGGCACACCACGCTTCATCTTTGATTATTTCATCTGGGGTATTGGAGGGGGAGATGAGCTTGTTGAAAATGGCGAAGATCTCTTTAGTGTGCGATTTGGCATTGGAGATTTGTGCGTTGAATGTGTTGGCTTTAGCAGCAGTGATGGCTGTTTTGTATTGCTTGGAGATTAAGTTGAACTCATTTTTGGTACTGTTGCATGGACTGGACTTCTTTTTTCCATTCGAGTGGTGCTATTTCATTGATAGCTTTAGTGACGACATCTTTGTAGATGTCTGCCAGAATATTGGGGTAATTCGCGAAAGGGGGTGCTAGTTTGGGGGTGTTGAGGTATGGGCGCAGGCTGTCCTCTTTGAGTTTTTTAGAGCTTCTGACTTGTGCAGCGATAGCAGGGGTCAGAGTTTTGTGATTTTTGGTGATAGGGATCGAGAATTCGATGCAGTTGTGGTCGGTCCATGGCAATGATGAGATCAAGGTGATAGTGGAGAGACAATTATGGTCTGCGACCCAGTCTAGAATACGGATTTTGGCGTGAGTGGGAGTTTCTACTTTTTGGGTGAAGCCTAGGTCGTTAAGTTCTTTGGAGAGGGTGACTGCAGATTTGTCTTCAGCATCATTAAATCCCAGGTTGAGGTCTCCTAGGAGAGGGTTTTGGTGGAGCTTTTGATATTATTGCTGAGGATGTGGATGATGCTTTCCTGAGAGTCAGGGGTGGGGGCTGGGGGGCGATATAGTAGGTGAATGTTGATGGTGCTGTTGGGTGACAGTGTGAGTTTGGTCGATAAGAGGTCAGAGTTGTTGGTCGAGGAGTGGCTAACAAGTCAGAGCTGAAGATTCTCCTTGTAGATGAAGGCTACTCCGCCTCCTATTCGTTCAGGTCTGTCTTGTCTGAGTATGGTGAAGCCAGGTGGTAGTGCAAGAGTGACGGCTGGGCCTGATGCTTCATGTAACCATGTTTCTGTGATGGCTAGTAGGTCAATGTTGTTATTAGTTATGAGGTCATGAATATCAGATGTGTGAGCTGGGAGGGATCGAACATTGAGGAGGGCACATTTGATGTGAGGTGTGATTGTGGAGGTGAGGGTGGTAGACGCGACTGATGTGTTATGTGTGGTTATAATGTGGGGTGTGGTTTGGTTAGTGTGTGGTTGTTTGTGGGTGAGAGGGTGTTCAGTGTGAGAGATGTGTTTGGAGAGGATACGGGAACTCAGTCTGTAGTTTCTGAGTTCAATGGGTGGGGGTTGTGTGCTGAATGTTGTGGTCTGTGTGCGAGCTCTGAGTCTATCCAGTCTGTACATTCTAGCAGTGCAGGGAGCAGGGGGTGTGTTAGTGTTATGTGAATGAGTTTGTGAGCTATCCGGGGCAGCGGGTTGTGTTGGATTGGGGGGTGGGCTGTGTGGCAGGAGTGCTAATTGAGGGCGGATTGATGTGTAGGGTTGGTGAGCAGTGAGTGTAGCAAGGAGAGTGAGCAGTGTGGTAGTGGTGGCGGAGAGCTTGCAGATGGCTATGGGCATGATTGTGTGCTAGGTGGGGCGCAGGAAGATAGCAGGTGGTCAATAAGCAACCTTAAGGCACAACTAGATTGCAGGGTGGTCAGTAAGCGACCATAAGGCACAACAAAAATGCAGGGTGGTCAATAAGTGACCATAAGGCACAACTAGATTGCAGGGTGGTCAATAAGTGACCATAAGGCACAACTAGATTGTAGGGTGGTCAATAAGTGACCATAAGGCACAACAAAATGCAGGGTGGTCAATAAGCGACCATAAGGCACAACTAGATTGCAGGGTGGTCAATAAGCGACCATAAGGCACAACTAGATTGCAGGGTGGTCAATAAGCAACCATAAGGCACAACTAGATTGCAGGGTGGTCAATAAGCGACCATAAGGCACAACAAAAATGCAGGGTGGTAAATAAGCCACCATAAGGCACAGCTAGTTTGCACAGTGTTCAATGAGCAAACATAAGGCACTAGCCATTGTAATTGCAGTATGGGGGTCACCTAGATGCATGAAAACACTAGACCACCTAGATTCGAATATTCACAATGAGGGCTTAATTGGCATTTTTAAAACAGATGCATGAAAACACTAGGCCACCTAGATTCGAATATTCACAATGAGGGCTTAATTGGCATTTTTAAAACAGATGCATGAAAACACTAGGCCACCTAGATTCAAACATTCACAATGAGGGCTTTATTGGCATTTTTCAATCAGATGCATGAAAACACTAGGCCACCTAGATTCGAATATTCACAATGAGGGCTTAATTGGCATTTTTAAAACATATGCATGAAAACACTAGGCCACCTAGATTCGAATATTCACAATGAGGGCTTAATTGGCATTTTTAAAACAGATGTATGAAAACACTAGGCCACCTAAATTGGCATATTTCAGACAGTTGCCATTGTTCGTCTATATACATGCGTCGCAACGAGATTAGATGCAGCATGCAGACAGAAGTGTTGAGCAGCATGAGGGTATACTTAGCAGGTAAGTTAGTTTAGAGCTGATTCTAAGTATGTAAACAATGCCGTTTAGCAGTTTGGTGGCAGCGAGTACGTAGTCAGTGAATATGTAGACTGGCTGCTGCAGGTGATGAGGGGCAGCCCCAGCGGGTGGCAGGTATACCAGTAAGGTAATGATAGGGGTCGGGAATGGCGCAGGAATGCCGGGTTAGATAGGATAAGCACTGAATACGGTCAGAGAGCGTTAGGGCGAAGGGTAGTTTCTAGTAGAATGGATTAGGTCTGAGCTTCTTACCGCTTGACTGGTAGGTAGCAGGAGAGATCAGGGTAGTTGTATGCAAACGAGCAGGTGTTCTGGCTCTTGGCACTGTCAGCACTGGACAGTCACAGGACAGTTGCTGGGCTTACCCTCAGGGCCTTTTCAGGAAGGGCCGGCTCATGCCTGCCGGCTTCTGATAGGCTCCAGATGTAGCTGCAATGCCCAATCACTAGCAGGGATCCATGTGGAGGGAGGGCTGGTGATGGTAAACAATGAGGGAGCCCCAGGCCGCCATCTTTGAAAGTGAAAACACCTCGTGTCTTTCAATGGTGGCACAGGGTGCTGGTACAAGTTGCTTTAGGCAGCACAACTCGTGTACATCACGGAGGATTTCACATTATATGCTTTTGATTCGTGGTATATTTACCAGACTACCGCGCTTGCCGCGCTAAGAATAGCCGTATGAATGAAAAAGATGATGTGATCAGATATAGCCAGCTGCAGTCAAACATTAATATGCGGACTGCAACTGCCGGCAGATTTCGTAGCAGCTGATCCTGGTGTGAAGCGCAGCTCCTGCTGCTGCTCCTTGTCAGCTACAAGTGTCTTCGATGTGCGGTCGAATTATGGAACCCTTTCATTAAGGTGAGCTCCCGCCTACCCGCCTCTGATAGGCTCCAGATGTAGCCGCAATGCCGAATCACTATCAGGCATCCATGTGGAGGGAGGGCTGGTGATGGTAAACAATGAGGGAGACCCGGGCCGCCATCTTTGAAAGTGAAAGTGGTTGATTCCAAGACAATGCTTCTGAATCTGAGAAGCCATAGAGAACTGACATTTACTATAGTTGGTAATTGTCTGGAGAAATGTACATTTTTTTATTGAATATTTTATGAAATTCTTGAAACATGCTTCATAATATGCTTCAATAATGGGATATGGGATATGCTTTTGTAAGGGAATAATTGATATATTTTTATACTAAAAGACCACGTTTTATTGTAGATTTCCTTGTGTATGGCAAAGTCTATGTTTTGTGACATGGACTCCTGAAGAGCATATGTAAGTGACAATACAATATGGGAAGAGGCATCCTGTTCTCTAATGCAGAGCTAGCCTATGTTTTTCAGATGGAAATAGCAATCAGTTTGTTGGATGACTTTTCCTTCCACTACACCAACCATTAAATGGTTCTAAATCTACATGCCACACCAATCAACTCTAACTGATGGTTTCTAAGCCAAAAATCATTGTGAACTCAGATCATACATGGGTGTCTCTGCTAGCCATGTGTCATGATGCCTGCTCCCGGGGAGCCAGTTCAAGCCCTGCATCCCCGAAAGCAGACATCCGGTCCCCAAGGAAGGACCCAGCAACCCCATATAGGGGCCCTTTGGACAGTGTCCTGGCGCCTATGGCGCCAGGCTCATAAAAGACATCAGTCCTGGTGCCATAGGCGCCAGGCTCATTATGGAAGTGCTTGGGTGCACTTACCTGATGCAGACCATGCTGCAGGATCCCGGCCTCCTTGAGGCCTGAAAGGAACTACTTTACCTGTGGGACTAATTTACCATCCGGGCGTGGTCGGGGAAGGATACATACCTGATTGGAGGAAGGATACATACCTGGAACTTCTTCAAAGGCTATTTAAACCCCACCCGAACAGCCACACGTGCTTCGCGTTGTTCTGCATCTAGCAGCTGGACGCTCACCGTGTCTGCTCCTGCATCCTGACTTCTGCCACGCCTGCCAGCATCCTGGATCACCTGCAAAGGAAGAGAAGAAGAGAACAGAAGAAGGAAAAGTCCTTACCTGCTAAATCCGCATCCCGGAGACATCTCGCCGACAATCCTGAAAAGGAAGACTTTTATTTAAAAGCTCATTGCGTCGATCGCTGCAGCGCCGCATTCCACTCACCTTTACAGGGCGCCTCCATGTTCAACAGCGATCATCCGGATTCGCAGTCACGCCCCAGCGCCTAGGGAGAAAAAGACCAGAACAAAAGGTGAGAGAGAGAAGGGAATAAGGAAAGCTAAATCTCCATGTTAAGACTTACCTGTTCATTCATTCCCTCTTCATTTCGGGTCCGCGCCGCATCCTGGCATTTCCGGACCCGGCCCCTAAGGGGAAAAAGAGACATCAGCGTTAATGAGTGAATGAAAAGACATTACCAAAAAACGCTCATTAAAGACTTACCTGATTTCTACAAGGATTTCACCTCTCATCTCGGGTCGGTGCCTGTTCCCCGGCATTCCGTACCCGGCCCCTATGGGGAAAAAGACACTAGCATTAGTACATTAATGCATGGACACAAGGGGAACCTCTTATCAAAAAACTTACCTGGAAGCCAAGCAAGTTTGGTTCTCACCAATCCAAAAAATCCAGTGAAGTAACTGGATACCAACGCGCCCCTACATCAGAAGCAGGATGGAGAGCTTGTCCTTCCAGACCCTAAGGTGAGACGCTACGAGGAATCACAGAAGGGTTTCGAGGAGGGTGAGAGGGGAAAGTGGGAGGCTGATTGCATTACCCCGCAGACAGTTAATCCCCTCTTTTCGACCTACAGAAGAATACTTCTGCGAGCCAGACAAGCCAGATTTGGGGGCCCGGTCCAGTCCGTCTTCCGAACCCTGCGCATCACCTTAGAAGAGGTCACAGCAGCGCGAACCAGGCCAGCGCCCCCGTGGGAGTCAGGTGAGCGTTACACCATGCCAATCAGTCAGCATATGCAGATCTCTTCCCCTCTGATTAACAGGGACACCTCTCTCTGTTGAATCTACTGCATCTAGAAGAAATGGCATTTTGCAAGTTGCACCTTTCCACAAGCCCCAGAAGATGGTATTCAGAAGAAGGTGGAAAAGGAGCAGAAGGTTGACCATCACCACCGTGGCTCAAGAGTAAGAAGAGATGCCACAGCTCAGCAACAAACAAAGAATTTTATGAATGAAGAATAAGTGGTAATTTTCAAAATTCCTTGGAAACTGATGACAAAACTAAACATGAAAATGAGTGTGTTCCATTCCATAATAGTGAGGGAGGCCAAGTGACAGAACAAGAGGGTGAAGGGATTAATAAAGATGTGCAATATCCAAGTGCAATTACTGTGAATATGAAGCAAGCTCCAGGCACTGTTTGTGCATCAGAGTAGACTATTTTCCAAAAGCAGACTGAAAAACACGTTGGTGCATTTTTTAAGTCAGTCACATCAACAGCACTAGCTCATTGGTGAACAACACAGAATCTACTGCTTACATACCCCAAGTAGACCCCAATAAGAGAGACGAGGAGAGGATATGACCCATGTTAGGCATTGTTAGGGAGAATTCTCAAAATGTGCTTACCTTTTGAGAGCCCCAGCAACTTTCCTGGATTTCTAGGATTTGATTTTTCTACCTGGGAAGAGTGTGAGCCTTTTTTCCCACTCTTCCATGTATTTTGATGTCTGTTTTACTTTTGTGTTCTTTGGTTATGGAGTTTTAAAGCAACTCCATAGGCATCATCTGTTTCTATGGGCCTCATTCCGAGTAGGGCGCAAAGGGATACCGGGCACCGTTAAGGACATTGGTGCCGGTAATCCCTTGCGCCCTTCTACGAGGTCCCTTAGCGGGTCCCGCAATGGGCGCCTGGTTTTACCAGGCGCCCTTAGCGGGAGCCGCTAAGGAACCAGAGAGCTAATAACGGTACCGCAAATTGCAGTACCGTTATTAGCTACTTCCCCATTCCCATTGAGCCCTATGGGGGCTGAAATGGGAATGGTGTTTTCAATGGGGACTTACCGGTCCCTCCAAGGTCAGACTCGGTACCGGTATGGGAAGTAGTCATGGCGCAAATAGCGCCATGATTACCTCCATACTCGGAATGAGGCCCTATGTGTCAGACAGCACCTTCAGCGCATTGGTACAGGGATGTCTTTTTGACTTCACAAGGTTTAAATACCTTCTCTGGGACTGACTACCGTCTCCCAGAGCATGTAAAGTTAAATTGACTTTACTAGTCTCTTTAAATTTACTGACCCAGCACACACTATCTTCCTATAGATTGCTGGAGGGGTTGCCTAGCTTCCCCTGAGTCAAACCACTCATGTAACAGTTGAATATTACCCTTTCCTACTTTAAATGGCTAATGGCAGTGGTTTAGATCAAACTACCATGATTTTTCCAGACCGCTAACAACGCTAGCTAAAAATCAGGTCAGGCATGTTTTTCAATATGGCACCCAAGACCTATCTGTAAAAACAGACAACGGTCATCTTTTTTCACCATTTCTTTTAGGAAAGGTCCTTCTTGTGTTTGTCTCTGTGTGCCAAACCAGGTTTGGTCCCTTTGTTCATTAGCCTTTGGCGGGCTTCAGCGCTGAAGCCCTCCTCTGGTGCCTGAGTGTCTGGGGTGGACAGTATGTGAGGGAGGTGCCCGAAACTCACTGTGCTTAGTCTCCTAGGAGACCTGAATGCACCCTGGCATGATTGGCCGGTTGGCTGTCCGGCAAGGACAGCCACCCTGTGGTGTGAGTGAAAGCCAGGCTGGAATGAATGGGGGGAAACTGTTTAAAAGCAGGTCTCTGGGACTTGGAAAGCATAGTCGACCACTGGAACGAAAGAACCGAAGACGAGCTGAAGGAAGAGGACTGCTGCAATTCTTCAAGGTTAACTTCTTCCCTTGAGTTTGGTGGGAACAACCAACTCGTAAGCCACCTGGACACCGTCCCCATCTGGTCGAATTTTCATCAGAGTGCTGTTGAAAATCGGATAGCCAGAGGGTAGGCTCACACCTTAAACCGACGTCTTGCTAAAGATGCAGTGCAGGAACCTCCCGACATCCTCCTTCTTGTCCCCATGACTGAAGCTCAGGAACAGCGAGATCTGCTCGAACTGTCAGGAACTACTGCCTCAGCTACAGCTTTCTTCGTTGACAAGGTACTGTGCAAAAGCGGTTCGGAAATCTTTTCGGCAATCGAGAAAGTATGTGAAACTTTCCTCAACTACAAAGGCTTGTCCTTCCCTTAACATTCGTCAAACTTTTCGTCTAGCCAAATCCTTTAAACATCTGTGGCAAAGACTTAACCGTTATCTACCATAACTGTGCTATCCTATACAAAAGACTCAGTACCATTGACTTTGGCCCAGGCCTATGAGAAGAATTGCTGGTTGTAGTTAACTGAAACCCTTTGCCCTGCCTTTGAATGTATTTGGGTTGTCTATTCTATAACCTTGTCTTTTTACCCCTTTATTGAGTATCTGAAGTGCCATTTTGCTCCCACTTCAGGGGAGTTGAACTTGTTAATTCACAAAAACGGTTGTGTAATTGTGGTTTATTAGAGTGTGATATTGAGCTGCTCTTGCTAGTGTAATGTTTTCAAACTGACTGTGTAAATAAATGTATATTCTTTTACCAAGAAACTTTGAGTAAGTGTTTGTTTGAATCACTATAACTGTTGGTCCGTTGTGTAACTTGTTCTACTGCTCACTTTACTGTTGAGATAAGTCTGGCTGCTCAGCCATCACTACCACTTTACTATGTAGTACAGGCTTGTATCAAAGGTGAAATTGTACTTACACTTGTAGTCTTAATTGTGTCTAGTGTTCCCAAAGGGTACTGCACATGATTCTGCCTAACAAGCATCCCAAAATCCCAGGGGTGTGATTTGTTTAAAGGATTACAGGAAAAAAACATATCTCACCACCTGTTATAAATGTAATGTAATGTGATCTACAGTTGTCTTTTATAGGTCCTTTCTGACATATTTACTGTTTTTGCTAAGTGTGATCCTATAAGAAACGGGGTGTTAGTGGGATGGAGGAAGATGCAGAGATTAAACCTGTGGTGTTGATAAGCGCAGGTCAGGAGTGCTGGCGTCCTCACTGATTGACTTGTCCTATTTATTTGGTGAAGACACTTAGGAATATGTGTATCCAGAGACATGCGCTAAGGACTTGATAAATTAAACTGCTCAGGGTCTGGGTTATCCTGCTGATGCTAGGGTAGGACTAAATAGGTGATCTTCATCATAGCTCGATCGATGTTGTTGCAGTAACAGAAAAGCCTGGGGCGGCCATGTTTTGAGGGTTATCATTGGAGTGTAAGGATGTAGGATATTTTAGAAAGCAGGCAATTAGTCAGGAATGAGTCCACTCCAATAGTCTATGAGGGAGTTGTGTGTGGGTTCCTCGTATGGCCAGCAGTTTTTGAGACAGCTTTTACTGGGTCCAAGGGCCTCAAGAATATGATTGATCGGTTGTAGTTTTGGTTCTGGTGTCATGCTAGCTTTAGCTAAATAGGGTCTGGCGCTAGTTTCATGGAGGCGTTATTTGAATCGTCATTTCTTTAGCTATTTTCTGAATGTTAGGTGGTCTTCTACTGTGCAGGGTTGTTTGGGGATAGTGAGGATACACTGGGTGTTTTTTAGGATATCAACCATCTGTGTCCTGGAATGAGAGAAGGGTGGCAGCTATTCTGTGAAGTAACGGAGTAGAACCCCCTACTCCGGTGAATAATAGAAAGTGTTCGGGACTCAGGTGAGCCCTACTCCACCTAAGGTTTAGTGCCAAAATAGATAGAGTTGCAGAGTTTGGTTGAGAGGAAAGTTTAGGTGTTTTCTTGGAGCGTAGAGTGGCACATAACAAATAAACTTGAGGCAAGTATACACTCACCCCTAGCCCTCTTGAAATATGTCTCAGTGACACTGAGGAAGAAGGAAGAGAGGATCATAAAAGGATGAGAAAAATATTACTAAGCTGCCTGCAGATAAATCCTTAAACAAATAAATATGCAAAATTGACCATGCCACTCAAGAATGTGTTTAACTCTTTCCTTTCTTGTCGTGTTTTCTAAAGTTTCATGTATAATGTACATCACTATTACTAGTGAGAAAGGCAAAGTACACATGATTTGTTTGAACTTGAAATTCAAATACTCTTATAACAAACAACTGTTTTAGATGCGATAAAGGAAAATGGTAGCACTGCTGCAGCTTGTCTTAAAACATGTGTGCACTTTACAAGCAAATAATGAACACTCCCCAGCTGCCTTATAGTTACAGTTGCACTCTGACTGCCATGTTCTGGGCTATTAACGGTTAATGGCTCCTTCAGTCCATTCCAGAATGGGCTCCTGATTTGATTTGAATAACTCACTGTGTATTCAGCTACTTAACCTTCCACTGTATGAAGAAAGGGCTCTCAATAGGCAGGTGAGCAGCTGGCAGAGGAACCTTCATTAAAGAGTGGGGCCAGGAGAGCCTCCTCGCTCTCTCACCAAATAGTGTCACCGAGGCAGCAGGGTTGTTTTTAGTGAGAGCAGAGGTAGGCTTTCTCCATAATGCTCTCTCTCCTTCATAGCATTTTCAAAAGAACTGCAGCCCTCAGAGTGTGACCCAGGTCCTGGGGGATTTGAAGCGGAGATTTTGGGCCACGGCCATAGCAGTGTTTCCAAGTGGCCTCTGAAACACAATTGATTAAATAAAGTGTAGGCCACAAATGAGGCCTAGGGCTAGTTAATACTTGAGTCCTACACTCCAAAGCCTCGGCGGGAGAGCTCTTACAGCCTTCCGCAACAGTCAATCATTTCTCAACATTCTTTTCTGGAATCTGGCAAGAAGTTCCCATGTAGAGGAACCAAGGCAGATCCTAAGTGCCTGATTAAGGTGTCCAGTCAACTGGTCGACTGCAATTTGGTCGACTGCAATTTGGTCGACGCAATTTGGTCGAATGCCAAATGGTCGAATTTTTTTTTTTTTATATATATATGTGTTTTGTGGGTTTTCGTGTGGGGAAAAAAAATAAAAAAGAAAAAAAAGGGGGTTGGGGGGGGGACCCCCCCAAAAAAAAAAAAAAAATGGGTAAAAAAAAAAAAAAAAAAAAATTCGACCATTTGGCATTCGACCAAATGGTGTCGACCAAATTGTCTGTCGACCAAATGTTTTCGACCATTTGACTGGTAACCCCTGATTAAATGTATTTAAAGAACACGAAGGACATTAAATACATGTGGTTATCATGCCCCACTCATCAACACTGCAGACATAGTAATTGAAGCAGCAAGAGGAATATCAATAACGAACTATCAATTGGTGAAAGGAAGGGAACATTTCAAGTGTTTGAACAGATTCTCACACGATACAATAGACTATATATGAAACACGTTTGGTGAACACATAATCTATTATGAAAATGAGTAAGCCCTGAAGAATCTCACTATAGGCCACAATTTATAGATTGGGACCTATAATAGTGAAACACGTGATGGTAATAGACGCAGATAAATTAATACATCAAATATGCTTTCTCAGATGCAGGAATATTAGATGACTGTAATTGATAAATTAGTGTTTCTGAATGTACTGAACAAAATCAGAGTTGTAATCAAAAAGAAATAACGTATTTCTTTGGATGAGAGTGGCTAAGAGCATTTTATAATTGATTTGTTGTTATTCCTTTTTTTGGGATATTACAAATTAACTTAAAATAAAATTCAGTGCACAGTGGGTTACTGGTTTTTGTGAAAACAGAAAGGTGATGGCTGGAAGGTTTTGAATTAATCATAACCACGGGCAAAGCTCTGGGCAACCCTCCAGACCATTGTTTTTCAGCCTGCGAAGCCATTACAGAAGGGGAAAAACCATATGCAAATTAGGCTTGGTCCTACCCCAAAAGGGGCAGTCCAGCCCGAACTGCTAGGTCACAACTCTTCTGCGCAAGACCACAAGCATCCCCAGACATGTTTCAGCCTTGTTGGGCGTCATCAGTGAGGAGTAGCTTGGGTCTATAGGCCTGGCAGACTCGGGACCCACGTCTGGGCATACCCGTCCCAATTGGGGTGACTTTGGCAACACAGGCGATGGCTGGAAAGTTTTGAATTAATCATAACCACGGGCAAAACTCTGGGCAACCCTCCAGACCATTGTTTTTCAGCCTGCCAAGCCATTACAGAAGGGGAAAAACAATATGCAAATCAGGCTTGGTCCTACCCCAAAAGGGGCAGTCCAGCCCGAACTGCTAGGTCACATTCCTTCTGCACAAGACCACAAGCATCCCCAGACATGTTTCAGCCTTGTTGGGCGTCATCAGTGAGGAGTAGCTTGGGCCTGTAGGCCCCGCAGACTCGGGACCCAAGTCTGGGCATACCCGTCCCACTCGGGGTGACTTTGGCAAAATCGAAAGGTGATGGCTGGAAGGTCTTGAATTAATCATAACCACGGGCAAAGCTCTGGGCAACCCTCCAGACCATTGTTTTTCAGCCTGCCAAGCCATTACAGAGGGGGAAAAACCATATGCAAATCAGGCTTGGTCCTACCCCAAAAGGGGCAGTCCAGCCTGAACTGCTAGGTCACATCCCTGCTGCAAAAGACCACAAGCATCCCCAGAGGGGGGTCCCTTGCTCGCTGCGCCATAGGGAACCAAGCTGCACCTCACTGAGGAGGCCCAACAAGGCCGAAACATGTCTGGGGTTGCTTGTGTTTCTGTGCAGAGGGGACCTGGCCTAGCAGTTCGGGCAGGGCTGCTCCCATTGGTGGTAGTACCTGACAGATTTGCATATGGCTGGACCCCTTTTTGCAATGGCGGAGATGGGCTAAAAAACGGTGGTGTGTAAGGTTGCCCAGAGCAACGCCAGTGGTTCAGATTAATTCAAAACCTTCCACCCATCACTTTTTTGGTTTCAGTTTGTCTTACTATGTGAGAGAGGGTATGCCCAGACGTGGGTCCCTTGCTCCCTGCGCCATAGGGAACCAAGCTGCACCTCACTGAGGAGGCCCTACAAGGCCGAAACATGTCTGGGGTTGCTTGTGTTTCTGTGCAGAGGAGACCTGGCCTAGCAGTTCGGGCAGGGCTGCTCCCATTGGTGGCAGTACCTGACTGATTTGCATATGGCTGGACCCCTTTTGCAATGGCATAGACGGGCTAAAAAACGGTGGTGTGGAAGGTTGCCCAGAGCAACGCCAGTGGTTCAGATTCATTCTAAACCTTCCACCCATCACTTTTTTGGTTACTGGTTTTTGTGTTCATTGAATATATTTACCCTCCTCAAATGCATGCATTTGTATTTATATACACACACAGTGTATGCATGATATGTATTTCCATATATGTGTTTACAGAGTTTTACCATGTGTTTTTCGTAATGCATCTAGTATGAAGTGTTTCCCTCCAACACCTGCAATTCTACTGTGTCCACTTGAGGACTGAGGCAATAAAAAACGCGAAAGGAGATCTGTGCATTTTAGTTTGCCACTTGGTACCTCTTCTAATACACTGTTATTGTATCAAAGGCCTCTCAATGGTTAGTATCGAGTAAAAGTCCCTATGATGGAGTCAGGGTCCGTTCTGTAAAAGTCACGCTGGGTGATGCATAGAGTTTTGAAGTGAATCCGCAATTTGACCAGGAGCGAGCAAGCGCTATTTAGGACCGTGGTGATGTTGTAACTTAGTCTCTCTGCTGAACGTTGGACTCTTTGAAGAAAGATGATGAGGCCCAACAAGCTGAAACATGTTTGGGGATGCTTGTGGTCTCGTGCAGAAGGGTTGTGACCAAGCAGTTTGGGCTGGACTGCCCTTTTTGGGGTGGGACCAAGTTTGATTTGCATATGGTCTTTCCCCTTTTGAAATGGCTTGGCAGTCAAAGAGCGATGGTCTGCAGGGTTGCCCATAGCAATTCCAGAGGTTAGGATTAATTCCAAATCCTCCAGCCATCACCTCTCTTGTTTTTCGCAGGTTAGTATACAGCCAGCTGAGATTTGCAGAGAAAAAACTCACCCAGCACGGGTTTGTAGCTCAGTACTTCAGTACCTTGCAGCACAGCTCTGGTGTTCTGCTCCGAAACACCGGGCACATAGTAAACTCTGTTCATGTTACGGACGACGTCCCTAAATCCAGGAAATAGGCAGACCAGGGATATGATACTTTCTCACAGCATCATACGACACCGGGAAGTGTTGCAAACGGAGCCGTAAGGAAAGCATTTGTTTTTTAGACCTGCAGACCAAAACCACTTAACAACAAAGACAGCGACTAGACAACGACTAATCACACCCCGTTATATATATTTAGATTCCCACAGATTGAGGGCCACTACACACCATATCACGGTGTGCAGTTAAAAAGTTGAAAACATTATGTCAAAAGACATAACGTCGAAAAAAAAAGTCCAAAATGTTTTGGGGAATGTTTTATTTCTTTATTTATATGTTTTTTTGGGGTTCTGTAAGTAAAACAAAAGGGTAAAAAAATAAATAAAAAAGGGGGGTTGGAGAAACATCCCTATTTCGAACAAAAAACAAAAAAAAAGACATTCCAAATTTTTTTTTTCAACTTTTTTTTTCGACAATATGTCTTTCGACATTTTCGACATAATGTAATTCGAATTAATTACTATAAACCCCATATCAAGTGACAAAACACCTTTACTGTAAGTTACCGCCTGGGCCGTGACTTTACCACCATGGCGTAAACTACTTTTACGCCATGGTGGTTGGCGGACTTACCGCCCCATTCCGACCTAGGCGGGACGGTAAGTCCCCAATCCCCATTTACCCTTCCCCATTCCCATTTTTGCCCCATAGGGCATAATGGGAGTGGGGAAGGCGTTAATTACGCCACCGTAAATTACGGTGGCGTAATTAACTCCATGGTCCCTTAGCGCCATGGATTTTAACACCTGCTAAAAGCAGGTGTTAAAAGCACCATGGCGCTAGGGGACCTCGTAATCAGGCGGTAAGGGTCGGCGCTGTTAACGCTGCCGTAAACCCCTTACCGCCTGAGTTGTAATGAGGCCCCATAAGCAAAGGAAGCCAGGAACTGGACTACGCCCAGTGACACATATATTGCAAGGTGGGTTCTCCCGTTTGTGCGTTTTTCTCCGACTTCCTGCAATGTACTTCATGACCACGGAGGTCATGTAGCTTGGACCACCTGGGGAAAAGATTAATCAAAAATGATAGAGGGACTTTCTTTCCCTTTGCTCTCTCCCCACACAGGCAGCCCCTCCCCATTTTTTGGAAAACATTTTTAAGCGTTAAGTGTCCCACCTGAAAAAAACAGAGAGTTGCATAAAGAACCCTACAGGAGCAGGAGCCTCCCGAGTTAGGTACACATATATTTCCAGATAATGAGTACTAATAGAAAATGTATCAGTGCTTGAGTAATTTTCTAAGCACCCACATTATATATGATAGAGGTATATGTTCTTTTTCTGCACACACAGGAGACGCAAGTAGGAACAGTCCTGCATGACAGAAACAACTTAGCCCAAGAAAATCAATGACAAGGCCACTAGCTGGCATAATATTAGAGGTAGGAGGTAATTTGATGTATAGTGAACTTCCAGCATGGACTTCATTAATGACACAATTGAAACAAAAACATATCAGCATTATTTTTATATGTCGTTACAGACCATGCACATAATCAGTCTAGTTCCCGGGCATTCCACGAAGAGAGGCAGATGAACAAGGTTAGTAATTTGGGTTTAGACAATAGTAAACATAGGGCAGCTTTTATAGTATAGAGAACTAATAGTAAATAAAGGTCTATGGGGTCATTCTGACCCTGGCGGTAGGGGGTTAACGGTACCGGAAGAATTTCCAACGCCGTTAACCCCCTACCGCCTCATTACGAGGTCCGCTCGCGGGACCCATTAAGGACGCTTAGCGGGACCCGCGAGCAGTCCAGCATGCTAACAACGGGCCTGTCATTAACGGGCCCATTGTTAGCATGATCCCCATTCCCATTGAGCCCTATCGGGGATGGGGATGCACAGGGTCCGGGTTCCCTGAATGTGGAAATATCAGGCACTCCAAGGTCGGAATGGCCCGGTATTTCCCCATTCAGGGAACCCGGACCCGGTACCCGGTACCTGGTATGGGGGTAGCCATGCCGCTAAAAGCATGGCTACCTCCATACTCGGAATGACCCTCTATATGTTTGTTTCTATACAGGGTCTACCCATGTTCCTGAAGATGGTGGTACAACAGGAAAACTGCCGAAACGTCTAGCTAGTGGAGTGTAACTTTGATAGAGTCATATCTACTTTACAAGGCAACGTTGACCCTAATTCACTGGACCCTGTAATATTCACTAACGGTCCATCATAGACACAACGTCACTATCCCACTATTTAAACTAATGGAAGGGTGCAGTACGGTTCAATAAAAAAAGACTTGTTTCTTATTTGCTGCACTATTCCATCCAGTATCAACAGTTAGAAGATTTGGGAAGGAATATTTAAAAAAAAAAAAAAACAATTTAGAAGCACATAGGCACTTTGGTTGATGGTTACCTCTTCACAGAATCTATTAGCACACAAGCCCTTTATTTTTAGATCAATTTGCTGTAATGATGTTATATGTGACGTTTCTATGTTGTATATATTGAAGAATGAATAATTGAGAAATATTACATTTTGTATAATTATGAAGAAAATAAATGATTGAAAACATATGAATGTAAAAGAACAACTAAGATACTTTCGACTCCGACTGCCTGATCAATTGAATTAGCATTAAGATCACGATTGAAGCAATTTAAAAAATGTATGTATGTCAGGTAAACCCTTTGTGTTATATATGGCGTCAAGTGTGTTCATTATAGGATGTTTTGCGGTCTTGTAAATGGTTCACATGTCATCTCTGTAGTTGCAGCATTAGAGAGCTGCATTGTTTATAAGTCACATTAAAAGAGCCACATAAATGTTGAAGAGTAGCTGTGTAAGCTGGATCCTTTGCGTCATGTCAGCTTGCAAAG
Organism: Ambystoma mexicanum; assembly: GCF_040938575.1. Classification (NCBI taxonomy): domain Eukaryota; kingdom Metazoa; phylum Chordata; class Amphibia; order Caudata; family Ambystomatidae; genus Ambystoma; species Ambystoma mexicanum. The sequence goes on from NC_090936.1 coordinate 255,576,601, forward strand.
ATGTGACCTGAAAGGGGCTACACCTTTTTTTTCAGTTTGCTAGCTTATTAAAGAGGTGATCCAGCATAGGGTGATTTCATTTACTGCAATGTTCTATAATGTTTTATTATGATCTTATGACTAGTTGTTTTGAAGGCAGTGGAAATGTCCAGCAGGATGAATGCACGGTGCAAGTTGCTTGAATCTGTGTTGTGACTCGTGGAAGAGGCTGTTTGAGTCTACATTTTCCCAGGTGCCCCGGTCCCACAGAAACACCAATACCAGAGGACCAGGCCCCTACAGAGGCGCAGGAGAAGTGCTGGAGCAGGCTTGACAAGGAGGAAGCCGTTGGGCACCGGATGGAGGAGAGGGGGCCTCCTCTCCCCCCCTCAGAAGGAGCCACCAGGAGGGGGCCAAAGGCTTAAGCCCTGGCCATGGAGGACGGCTGTTCAGGGGGACGGAGAGCAACACACAGGACACAGAATGAGCAGAGAGTGTAGGCAGTGGGGTGCACCGACTTGCAGTGTATGCTGAGGTGACGGCTGCTCTACCGAGACAGGGCATACATCTGGACCCGAGGCAGGTGCAGGGTGGAGGAGGAACGGCTCCTGGGAGAGCACTGGAGCCCTGAGAGCAATAAGTGAGGAACCCTTTTGAAGAACTGTGCAGGTGTTGGATAGCAATCCCCTGGGAGGCCATCTCAGTGGGGGAGAACAGAGGTGTGTGCCACCTCATGAGCAGGATAAGGGTGAGAGTGGGGCACCCACAGACAGTACTGTGGAGACTAAGGAACACAGGTTGGAGCTCACCCAAGGACACTGATGACCCCAACCAGAAGGCTTGGCCATGCTCCAGCAAGCATAGCTATCTCAGGGGTCCTTTCCCATGGAGCATCCCAGCAGGAGGTGCAGTGCCTGTGCAGCGCGATGGGGAAAAAGGGTCAGGAAACCTTTGATGCCAAGGGGGAGAGCATGAGGCCCATCAGCGAGTAACAGGAAGAGTGTCCCGCAGAGTTGCGGACCGATCCAGCTCCGCTGGACTTCTGGCGGGCCTGGGAGAGTAGTGCCACATGAGACTCTAATGGGCTAGGAGATGGAAAAGAGAGTGGGTGCTCAGATTCGGGCCCTAGATGCAGGAGTAGATGCCCTCCTAGGAGTCAGCAAGGTCACAGGTGCTTATCCTGCTTCTAGGCCTTCTGGAACCTGCGTGAGGTCCCTGCTTCCTCTGACTCCTTGCACCTCGCATCACCTTTACCATCAAGAGTTGTTGCAGATCACTCCACTCTTGTGCTTGGCCTTTAGAACAATCCCCCTCTCATTGCTGGAGCAGCACATCACCCTTTTTTGGTGATCTGGGACATCCCATGCACCTGATTCGACTGCAACTGTTTTGATGCTAGTCCGCCTAGTGAGTTAATTTTGCTTTGTGCAGTTTCTCCGTCTCTCTCTCTCCCCCTTTCCTTCTCTCTGCTCTCTCCCTCCATGGTGCTCTCCATCTCTCTTATTTACTCAAACTGCTACTATTACCAATCCTACCTCTTTCTCGAAGCCAGGAAGGAAAAAGTTCAAAAAAGATCTGGTGTCCAATCCAGGCCTGCCCATCGCTGACACCTACATAAGTGCTTCTTCTAGGCAGACTGTCACATCCTCTTTGTCGCTCCCTCTCCAGACCTATAGACACCCCCCATGGTCTCAGTCCTCTCCCCTTTCTCCTTGTCACCCATTAAGGGTGGCACCAAATGCAAAGTACTCTTGGCATGCTCCCCATCCTGTTGCTACATCATAAATGTCAGGATGACACGGTCATTTCGCAGGACTCTCAGCCCAACCTCCTCCTTCTTGATAGGCTCTTCTGTCTTTCATCAACTTCTTCCCTTCTCCTGCCTTTCCTCTGTCTGCCACTCATGCCCATTCTCCACCACAGACAGGTGTACCACATCCCTGTACCCCTCCTCAGAAGACCTTCAAAGGTGGCAACCAGTTTCAGCTAGATACCCTCAACTCTCACTCTGCTGTTAAACACTCCTCTGATAACTGTCTCCTTCTTGAAGACATTGACCTTGATGTTCTTGCTCCCACTGAGACGTGGTTCACTGCCAGCTCTGTCACAGCTTTTGACACTCTCCTCCCTGAGGTCTATAAGATCCTCTCTAAACTCAGGTCTAATCAGCCTGGAGGCGCAGTGGCCTTGATCTTCCCTGGATCTGTCCCTGCTACCAGTATTCTCACTCAGACCCACTCTTCTTTTGAATACCTCGTCTGCAGGCTTGGTGTCTCTCCAACCCTCTCGTTGACTCTGGCCACCATCTAGAGGACCGCTGGTCTCCCTCTTCCTCTCAGAGTGGTCTGACCTCACCTCTTCTCTTCTTGCTTCCACCTCCAAGCTTACCCTCCTCAGAGACTCTCCTGATTCGGCCACTGGATTCTTGCATAGCCTCTGTGACATTCTTTGCCTCACTATTCATCCCTCTGATCTGACACACTCAGTCGCATGTACCTTGTAGGCTCTCATCTCAGCAGAAAACCCCCAACTCCAACCCTCGCACTACTCCTCTCTCCAGGTCTGACCATGCTCTCGTGTCCTCTTACCTGGATCTCTTAGGACCCCCAGCTAAGCCTCTGCCTGCACTGCCAGTCTCCTTCTCCATCATTCGTCTGATGAAGCGGGTGTCAGTTGCTGCTTTTGGTGCCACTTTCATCCCCCCTCCCACTACTGCCACAGACTCCCACACTGACTCTGTCCTTGCAAATCTTCACCTCTCTATCACCAACACCCTTGACATCCTTGCCCCTGTCATGAGGATCCGCATGAAACCTGCCTCCAAGCGTAACACCTGGTATTACTCCAACCTAACCTCTCTGAAACATAGGTGCAGGGTTGCTGACCTAAAGTAGCAGGCGTCAGGCGCATCCACTGACAGACTGGTCTTCCACCTGCTCCAAAGGAAATACAAACTCTCCATCCGCTCGTAGAAGAGGACCCATATCCAAGCACTCATCTGTGGAGCCACTAACAATATGGGTGAACTGTTTCAAATCTGCAAGGAACTCTCCAATCGTACTGCAGTCTCCACTTCTGCCCTGCCATCCTTGACAGTCTACTTCACTGGCCTCCCACTTCTTAACCTAAACTCAGAACATCATGTCCTCACTCTCATCTACTCCCTTCACTCCTCCCTCCCCAGCGCTCAGGCCTCCATTGGCCCCCTCTCCTCTTCCCTCCTACTCTCTTCTTTCTCTCCCATAGCACCAGATTAGGCTTGAGACAAGTCCTCTCTGTAAAGCTCTCCTCCAAGCAGGTGCTCCCCTGCTCCTCTTTAACAATCAGGGACAACATTGCCTCCCTTGTTGGAACCATAACTGATTTTGGCAATCACTCCTTTGCCACTGGCTCCTTCCCGCTACCCCTCAACCACCCCTTTGTGCATCTTCTCAAAAAGCCCTCTGCCTACCCCTCCTGCCAGGCTAACTACCGCCCTACCACCATTAACCCCTTCCTGGGCAAACTCATGGAGAAACTGGTCATCTTCCAACTGATCCAACACACTAAATCTATTGGTTGTCTCTATGACCACCACTCAGGCTTCAGAACAGCCAGAGGCACAGAAACTACTCTACTGAACACCAGTGAAGACTTGCTCTCAAATCTCGATTCCAACTCTCCAACTGTTCTTATCCTTTTGGATCTTTCCTCTGCCTTCGACATTGTCCATCATACCAGCCTGATGAATTTGCTCTGTGTCACCCTTGGCATCACAGGGCTGGCACTGGATTGATTGATTTCATTCTTCTCTTATTGACCTTCTCATGTTCAACTGGGCCCTTTTCTCTCCCCTATCACACTCTCCAACTGCAGCATCCATCAAAGCTCTATCCTCTTGCTGTGGCTCTTCAACATCTACCTTGCCCCTCTGCCCCACCTAATATCCTCCTTCTCTCCTCGCTTCCAGTTTTACACAGATGGCAGGCAGCTCTCCTCCAAGCTTCCCTCCACTGCCTCCTCTTCCTCTTCTCCCATCCTTGACTGTCTGACTGCTATTCAGGCATGGTGCACTGCCAATGATATCTGTCTTAATGTCAGTAAGACTGAGATCCTTCCAATTGGAACACCTGCTCCCTCCTTCCCGCCTACCCTCTGGCTGCCCACTGTGCGTCCCCTCTCCTCACCCTCTTGTGAGGCCAAAAAATCTTGGTGTCATCTTTGAGTCCCCTCCTTCTCTCCTCACATTGCAGACCTTGCGAAGAAGGCCCACTATCAGCTGCACCTTCTCAGAGGCATTCTCCCTTTCCTCACCTTCCCCCAGAAACTCAATGTCTCCAGAGCTCTAGTCATCTTTACACTGTACTACTGCTACAGCAATTCCTCAATCTTCCTTCACCCCCTGCAACTAATCCAGAATATGACTGTAAGACTTATACCTGGCCTCAAGCCCAGGGACCACATCTCTCCAGGCTTAAAATCTCTCCACTGGCTCTTGGTTGCTGCTAGGATCAAGTTCAAAACCCTCTGCATCATCCACAAGGCTTTCTGGGGCCTGGGACCCCACTACATTCAACTCTATCTCCCCAAATACCTCCCCAATAGAGCCAATCGGTCTTCTAGCTCTTACTCTCTTCAGATCAGACTCTTCTCTAAGCAGAGAGTCTGGAGTAGATCTCTCTCCTCTGCAGGAGTCTCCCTCCGGAATGGTCTCCCTGTCCCTCTGAGGCTCAAACCAGATTTTCTTAAGTTTGGGAAGCTGCTCAACACCCTCCTTTTCTCCTCTTCCTTCCCTCTCCCCCTCCCCTGCTAACACCCCTGTCTGCTGGAAGACTGGCTGCCTGGTTCCCTCTGAGTCCTCAATCACCCCACCCATTTCACTTGCACTCTCTCCTTGCCCTGCCTTCCCTTCCCACCCTAGCACTTCGCATTTGCGCAGACCGTCACTCCCCCCCCCCCTCGCACTTCTTGTTACTGCACTTGCATGATCTGAATGTCACATGGCCTAGTAGTTATCTTTCTCCCCTGTTCCCTCCAAACCCATTTTTGCCTTGTGGTGCCTTGAAACACCATTTGTTGTATATGTGCCTTAAAAATATCCAATAAATCAAGAAGTGTTGGTAAATACATTTTTTGAGGAGTATGATGATGAAATGTATGTTTGAGATTGGTTGGTAGTTTGCTGGGCTATTTGAGGCAGATGCTGGTTTCTTTTTTTTTAGGAGAGGTTTGGTGAAGGCAGTTTTTAAGAATTCAGGGACAATCCCTTGTTCAGTGGAAGTGGTGAGGATGCTTTGCAAGGCGCTAGTCAGGGTTGCATGTATATCTAGACTGCCGGATTTCATCATTGCTTTTACTAACAGTGGGCAGCGGCAGGTTTTAAGACTTCATGTAGTGTGTTTTGCAGATAGGACTGAAAAAGAATCCTTTAAACGTGTAATTGAGAATAGATTAAGTATGAGTTGTAGGGGGGTACACATGTCTGGTAAAGTACTAGCCCCATTGAATGTGCAATAATGTAATATCAACACTATGGTCCTACTCATTGTTCTGTTAGGCATCTAGCTCAGACATCCAAAGCAGCCCTAACAAGGTGTGCAGCCACTGAATGTCTTTTGATTTCTAAATTTAAAAAGCTAATAACCTATTGAGTTAGACGTCATCAAGTGTATATACACTCTCACTAAGGGCCACTCCACTCTTGCAATTCTCTGTGACAAAGTTCCCCAGCTAGGATTCAGGGGTGCATAGTGGTGTGACTCTAAAACCCTGCCAATCGCCTATGCAGCACACTCTCTTCATATCTAGGGGCCATAGTATGGCGCACCTAAAAACAACTACTCTACCTGAGAGAACACTATCTTCATATAGCAAGACCACTGAAGGAAAGAGGGGAAAAGACCATGGGCCTCATTACACGGTAGGCGGTAAGGGTTTACAGGTACCGGTAAACCCTTACCACCTTACTACGAGGTCACTTTGCGGGACCCGACCTTAACGGCTGGTTTAACCAGCCGTTAAGGAACGGGCCCGCTAAGGGACCTTGGTGCTAATTACGGTACCGCAATTTGCGGTACCGTAATTAGCGCCTTCCCCATTCCCATTGAGCCCTATGGGGGCAAAAATGGGAATGGGGACGTGCCTTGGTGAATGGGGAATTACCACCCCCGCTCACCTTGGAGTAGGGCGGTAATTCTGCCATCCACCAAGGTGGACACGGTAAAATACTGGCGGCAACCATGGCGCTAATAGCGCCATGGTTACCGCCTACCGTGTAATGAGGCACCATAACAAATCCCATAATTCTTCACTTGGTCAAAGGCAAGCCATAGACCGGATTCAGAAAGAGTGAGTAGAGATTTGGGAAGACACCATAGCTAAGAACCAGTCAGGTCCCAGAGCATTAGCAGAACACCAGGGAATACTTTCTCATCCAAGGTCTTTCTCATAGAATATTAGGAGGGGTACTACATCTCCCATAATCCCTCGAGTTTACTTAAGGAAATCACAGTCTGCACTAAGTAACTACAGCCCAGGCACAGGGGAAGGGGAACTGGGAGGAGGGTGATATTCAACAGTTAGGGAGGACAGCTCAGGGAGCCCCGTACCATTAACAACCAAGGAGGAAAACAGACTTTAGTGCCTCCCTCTCTTTCCAAAAAAGCAAACCCATTCATGCCCCCTCAGCACCTTAGGGGAGAATTAGAGTAGAAGGAAACTACCGTAAGGGTCCATAAAGGAGGGCACCTAATGGCTAGGCTCACAACAGAATGTTACAGCAAACAGGATGCAGGCAGGGTGGGGATGGGCAGCAGAGAGATTAAAAATGGCTGACACACCTCTTATAAACTCTGCTTTACTAGCCCCACCACTTGAAGCATCGCTTGAGAAGAGCCAACCCAACCTATGATGGAGTACCTCCCCCACAGGCACAAACCATCAGCTTGGAAAACTAAGGGGAGGAGCAAAGACAGGATGAAATGACAAACCAAACAACTCAGATGGTGGCCTTTTGGAGCAGAGGATGGATGAGTTTGCTAAGAAGGAGGAAGGAATTTGGTGCAGGAGCAAAGGGTGGCTGGAGAGTGGAGTGGAAGAGAGAAAAGACTGGCGGGGAGAAGTAGGTGATCAGAGGTGGTAGCAAGATCAGAGTAGGGGATGGGGATACTATCATGGAAAGAGGAATTTATTGGAGAAGGTTGGTGCAGGGTGAGTTTCAAAATTAATAACAGAGGGGATTGTAGAAAGTGAGGTGAAAGAAGTGACAGAGAAGGGGTATCAGTCTAGAAAAATGGATACCTCTCATATGTGACAGCAAACATATTCTGATGGCCGTGGGCCAACCATCTCATGCACGATATGACAGAATATAGGTTTCCGAGTTTGCCAATGAACGGCCATTTTGATGTAACAAGAATCGCCATTTTGTTTCCCAACCATTGCTCATTGCTTTCTGTTCTTATTGCTTCGCAGTAGATTTTCTTCTTACACTGCTCGACTGTAAAACATTGTTGTCTGCATGTGAAAGGACAAGGCCGCAGGGCCGCGAGGATAACAAAAGTTTGTTGAAACACAACGTAGGCAGCCCCAGGAAGAATGCCCGGCTCCCTCCTGAATGTAGCCTTGAAGCAGAGCTTCAGGGCATTTAAACATTACGCAGCTGCCAGCCACTCTCGTTATATGGTAGAATACGTTAGAATAAAGCAGCTAAAGGCTTGAATTATGCTCTTCTTACGGCCCCCCTTTGCTGAGCTCCGTTAGAGCGTGTCGGCTCCCAGGACGCGAATAGCACCTCATAGATAGCAAGGTTTGGAATGCAGCTCTTCGCCCGTATGTAGCTCGCTTCCAAGAACAGAAGCGCTGTGTTCTGTTCAACAACTGAAAGATGCCTCCGCACTCACAAATTGCAAATTGTTACTAGAATAGATATTTGAAGGTGTCATAGTTGTCGAAAGTGTCCATCATCACACCGAGTTCAAAGAAACCCAATAAAGGGGGGTGTTAAACATGTCATAGCTGATTGTTTGAAATGCATTTTGTATATGTGTAACTGATGTACGTAATTCACTCTCTTGCGTCCCTCGAGGTCTAGAGATACACGTCACGGGGCCAAACCCTAGCTTTGGGAATACAACCTTGTGTCTGGCTTATCTATCGTGTGTGGTGACTCGCCTTGTTTCCATAGACGTGAGGGACCCCTAGGGGCTGATTTCAAGATGGCGCCCAAATAGGGACCCTCCCCCACTTGTTCCATCGCATACGTTGTAATTGAGTAAGGCGGAGAACGGCGAGGACAGGACGATCGAGCCGGGATCAAGAGGTGTTCGGGGCACCCTGTAGAAGTGATGAGAGACTCCTTTGCAGATCTGCACACATCTGATCCCTGATCGACGTGCCTGGCTAGAGAACAAGGAGGTGAGGGTCCCGAAGCATGGCAGAGGCCAAGAAACGCAGACACGATGTCATTGAGTGCGTCAGTATACAGACGACATGTGTCCGAAAGGACAAATTGATTTATCAGGTGAGTAATTCCCCGATTCAAAGCAATCCTGATATTGGTTGAGAGTTGACTTTGCAAAATCAAACGCCCTAGGTAAGGTTGATTAACCAGGGGGAAGGTTGAAACATGCCTGGGGTATTGTCCACCCTAGCAGGGTTTTTCCGCTGTGGTAGACAATCTTTGGAAGATGGCCAAATTGTACCACCTGGGGGAACGCCGGCGTATGAGATGTATGTGAAGTATGGAGTGGGTGCGATAATATTCTGCGAGGCTTGGCATAGACAAACCAGAAAGCAACAAGACCATCAGTGGCCGATTAATGATAGTTTTGAGATAGCGAGAATAGATAACTTGGAAAGGGTGTTGATAAGAAAGAAAGCGCGTCCTGCAGCATTTGATATCGTTAAGGACTGGAGAAGGGAAGCAATGCTCCGATTTAGAAGTAGAGCAAAGCATACACGCAGGCATAAATCGAAAGGTGAAGTAGCGGAAGAGAAAGAAGAGGAGGAGTGGACTGAGAGTCTAAGGAGGGCAGGTAGGCGTGACCAGTTGAATATAGAAAAAATATACCCACAACGAGAATTACACATAGAAGATGAATTGATAGAAAACATATTGACCCATACAAAACAAGGCCCAATATCAGAAGTGAGGCCAGACACGTCAGTAACTAGTGCCCAAACCCCGCCCGTAGCCCAAGCTCTCCCTCCGGTAGCTCAAGCCCTCCCACAGCCACAGACCGCGCATGTAACACTTCCTATTAGCCAACCAGGCCCACAACAGACACTCCCTGTACCCATTGTCCCATCTGCACCTCCCGCCTTAGACACAGACTCGGTACCGTCCGTTCCTCCCGGGGTTGAGGTTGAAACCACGGGGGCGAGAGGCGTGACTGTACAACGGGGATGCACAAGGGTAACTCGCAGTGCGATCAGCAAAGAAAGGAAGGTGGAATTGCTGTAACAGGCAGAGATGTATATAGACAGAAATGATGGGACGACAACATTGGCTTCGATATATGACTTCCGAAGAAGCAACGAAAGACAGGTAGTGCTGGAATGCATGGGTGAATATTTGGTGGATAAATGGAAAGAGTTAATTGGGAAATTACCACCGCAGCGATTGTTAGATTTGAATGCATTAGCACGCTGTAGGCAGAGGGATGAAGAAGTGAGAGAACATGTATATGGACTTTTTGAACTTAAAGATGAATTAGAGAATGATTATGCCGAAATGTTTACTATACCTGGGTACAGGGGTAAGGATATCGGGAGACAACGAAGGGAATGCAGGGGTCACATAATGAACGGCAGCAGTTACCATCACCGGGGCAGAAGGAAATGGTGGACGAATTATCGTTGTTAAAACAGATGGGGGCAGACTTGAAAGCATGCCTACTGAAAACGCAGGTACTACTGCAGCAAGTAGTAGGACATAATAGAGGGAGAGGGAACGCACAAGGAAGGAGTAATTCGAATATGCATGGGGGAACAGTGGGAACAAATCAGTGTACGTATTGTAAGGAGGAAGGACACTGGCAAACGCAATGTCCGCATCTGCAGAAAAGAAATGGGTCAGGTCAGAGGAGACAGCAAAGAGGACACCAAAGAGCGAATGGACCAAATAGGAATAGTATGCAGCAGCACCACAATAATGGAGGTAATCAAAACCAAGCCCAAAACCAAAGTGCCCCTAACCAGAGTCAGGGACAGCAAAACCAACAGTATGGAAACCAGAGTGGGGGAAATAGGGGAAGAGTGGGAACGTTTTCGATACACAGCCAAACACGTATTACAGTAACATCAATGATTACACATCGGACGATGTGTTATTTCCCCAATAGGACAGCCCAGGACAGGGGTCTGAACCAGTATCTATTCGCATGAATCAGAGAGGACCCTACGTAGAAATGAGAGTCGGGAATGAGGAGCACCGCTTTCTTGTAGATACAGGAGTGCAGAAGTGTTCAATAGACCACCACTTGGTTCCGGATTTACCACTGTCAGGGCAAAAGAATGTTTCTGTAGGGTTCGCAGGTACACCAGTCATAAACCCAGTGTCCCAACCAGTCCCAGTTACTATAGGACCATTCACTGAACATTGTCCTTTCCTTTTAACAGAAAATTGTGGGGAGAACTTGTTGGGATTACATTTGTTGAAAAAATTAGGTTCTGTTATACATTGCACGGCAGACGGGGTGTTCCTAATGATTTGGCCACAAGATGCCCCTGTGTCAGAATTCATGTCTGAAACTTTACCAGGAGAACTAAGTAAAGTGGCAACCTGTATATGGGCAATGCATGACAACGATGTAGGATGCTTGAAAATAGAGCCAGTAAAAATCATTTTGAAAGAAGGTGTTACCCTACCGCAAATTCCCCAATACAGAATTTCGGCTGAAGGTGAGAAAGGATTAAAGAGTATTGTTACACATTTGGTGAAATTAGGGGTGATTGCAGAAATTACAGGCCGTACATGTAACAGCCCGATTCTTCCAGTTTATAAAAAAGGAGGCAATAAAGTACCATACCGTTTTATAATTGATTTGCGCGCGCTAAACAAAGTAGTAGATCCACAATTTCCTTTAGTGCCAGATATCACTACAATATTGACAATGATACCTGTTTCAGCAGAATATTTTTGTGTAGTTGATCTAAAAAATGTGTTCTTCAGCATTCCAGTGGACAAGGACAGCAGATATTTGTTTGCATTCACATTAGGAGGACGATCATTTACATTCACGCGGATTCTGCAAGGTTTCACGGAAAGTCCGAGTATTTACAGTAGAGCATTGAAAGAGCAGCTAGGCATGCTAGACTTACTAGTGGGTTGCGTACTCTTGCAATACATAGACGATCTATTATTAGCTGCTGATACAGAGGAGATTTGTGAAGAAAGCACTGTATTACTACTGTCACACCTAGCGGCACATGGCCATAAAGCTAGTTTGAAGAAATGTCAAAATAATCGAAAGGAGGTGGCCTATTTGGGCTACCTACTTTCGAAAGAAGGGAGAAGGCTAATGCCAGAACGCATAGAAAGTATTTGTTGTATGCCTATTCTAAAGACACAGAAAGGAGTCAGAGCCATAATAGGCATGGCTTCATATTGCCGACAATGGATTGGTAATTTTGCGTTAATTGTGAAACCGATGGTGAATTTGACTAGAAAGGATGCGGCTATGCCTTTACGGTGGGATGAGGAATGTCAGAAAGCATTTGATCAATTGAAAACTGCACTATGTTCGGCTCCAGTTTTGGGCACACCGAATTATGAGAAGGTTTTTAGACTGTTTGTGTGTGAAAGTGAAGGATGTGCATTGGTGGTTTTGACACAGGAACAAGGTGGAAGAAATAGGCGATGCGGCTATTTTTCTTCTGCGCTGGACTCTGTAGCGCGCGCACTACCACAATGTTTGTGATCTGTCGCGGCGGCTGCTGCGTCAGTGAAACAAACGGAAAGGGATGGTATTGGGGCATACTTTAATTCTGATGGTGCCACATGCCATAGACGTTCTATTAAATAGGACACAGATGCAACACCTCACCTCTGCTAGATTGACAAGATATGAGATTATCTTGTTCGCGCCCCATATCCAAATTATGAGGTGTAGCGCTTTGAATCCTGCAGAATTAATGTCACTACCCTTAAAAGAAATTGGGGAGAATGAATCACCCCCCATGATTGCTTAATGGTCACTGAGGAAGAAACCAAGGGGAGAGTTGATTTAAGTGATACCCCACAGAAAGAGCCAGATGGAGAGCTATTTTGTGACAGCTCATGTTTTAAATTACCTGACGGCACGACAACTGCCGCGTACGCTATCACTACCCTAGAGAGCATTGTAGAAAGCAAAAGAATCCCCTTCAACTTGGCACAAGCCGCAGAGATAATAGCATTGACCAGAGCCTGCAAGATTTCTGAAAATTTTAATGTGAATATATATACTGATAGTCAGTATGCTTTTGGGGTGGCTCATAACTTTGGTCGACTCTGGGCTGAGAGAGGTTTTGTGACATCACATTGTGCCAGAATTCAACATGGGCTTTTGATTGTACGATTGCTGTCTGCACTCACGCTTCCAAAACGCCTAGCAATAGTGAAATGCGAGGCACACAAAAAGGCAACATGCAAAGTAGGAGAGGGAAACGCGTTTGCAGACAGAATTGCGAAACAAACTGCCACTGATTTGAATACCAAAATGATGACGGTTCAGACTGAGGAAGTACCCTGTATGATAGAAAATGGAGTTGCCACTGTCAAAGAAATGCAGGCCGAAGCTACGGCCGATGAAATACAAGGGTGGTCAGAGAGCTCCTCTGAGTTAGATCTGGAAGGTTGTTGGGTGGACAAGGGAACTGGAAACTGGATGTTGCCAAATTCATATGTGACTGCAATGGTCACAATGGCCCACAGCCCTACCCACATCTTTGCGAAAAAGATAATACAGCACCTATCCACAGTATGGCAGAATGTAATCATAAAGAAGAATGCAGAGAGGTTGGTGCAGAACTGTATCACGTGTTTACAACACAATGTAGGAAAGGGAACAGTGACTCCAATAGGCAGTTTTGGCCCGCCCTCTATGCCTTTTGAGGTGATCCATTTTGATTTCATAGAGATGGAGGGATGCCAAAATTTGAAATATGTCCTAGTGGTGATTTGTGCATTCAGTAAGTGGGTGGAGGCATATCCCTTAAAGGACTGCACAGCAATGAGCACGGCAAAAGTAATGCTTAAAGAATATTTTTACCGTTTTGGCTTGCTCCGTGTCTTGTGGTCAGATAATGGCCCGCATTTTGTGGGTGCAATTTTGGTACAGATATGTGCGGGTCTTCAGATCGATAAGAGATTCCATAGTTCAAGGCATCCGAGTTTGGCCAGTCTTGTGGAGAGGCACAATGGGATTCTCAAGTCAAAGATCAGTAAAATATGTGCAGGAAGCAAGTTGAGTTGGGTGGATGCATTACCAATAGCGCTATTATGCATGTGTACGTCTGTACAGGCTAAAACTGGGCTCTCCCCATACAAAATCGTAATGGGGAGGCTGGCAAATGTTTGGTGCACACCTCAGCCACAACGACTTAGAGAGGAAGAACATCCTGTGCTTAGTACTTATTGTCGCCTTTTAATGCAGAAAATGCGGTTGATTCATCAGCAGGTGCAGGAGGCTTTACCAGTGAGATACACCGGTCCGGGGCACACTCTGGAGTCAGGAGACTGGGTGCTGCTTAAAATTTCTGAAAGAAAGTCATTGTTAGCACCTAGGTGGCGCGGCCCCTATCAAGTATTCTTGGCAACGCAGACGCGATACGGGTGGATGGACGGAAGTTGTGGATCCATGCCACCCATGCCAAAAAGGTTCTAACGTCACTAAAAGACTTGCCTGACCCAGACGACCGGAAAGAGGCAGCGGTCCCAGAAACAGAAGAAACTGTTGCCAGAAGCAGCCACCAAATCTGCCCAAACGAGAAGTGAAACTCAAAACAAAGCCTGAGACGACTGCCAAAAAAGGGGAAGGGCAAAGAGTGCCCCAACATTGCCCAGCAGAATCAACATCACTGTTGGCCGACACGAAATCTGTCTTGCAAATACCAGCAGAAACTAAATGTGTACCCCTTTGGCGCCCACCAGCACTTGCCAGCACGCCAAAGACCGAATCTGCATCACTGGCGCAGCGCACACCAGCACCTGCAGTAGCGCCACAGGCTGACTTTGAGCCTGAATCTGGAAGTGCACCGGCACTGTTCACGGATCACACGATACCAGGAGTGAGGCGATATAATTTGCGGCCAAGAAAGACAAAATGATCCACAGTTCTTTGGCGTTTATATCAACCTCTGGTTCGTTTCATGGACGGAGAAGGAACTAGAGGTGTAGAGGAGAAAAGCGTGAGATTTGTGCAAGTCAGACAATTCAAGACTCGCGGCTCCTCGGTTCGATCATAAAAAGTACATGTGTCTGGAACCAGAGCGAACAAGCTTGGCCCACATGGTACTAAGGCAATAAGATAACTGATCAAAAGTCCTCTGAGCAGTATGAGAAAGGACAAGTGATCTTGCCTAAAAATAAATAAGCAAATTCAAGCTATAAAGGACTGGCAGAACTGAACTGTGACAATTCCATTGAACTTATTGACATCAGAGCAAGCGCAACGAAGAGAGATATCCACGACGAACTGTAATAAGGAAGATTAAGGATGATGAGAAACATGTTGGGACCGGTTCCAGCCTCCTCCTGCACCACTGCTGAGAATGAGTCAATTATAAAGACTGTAAGCTTAAGAAAAACGCATGGTAAAAAGAATTGTATGCTGGCACTGACTATAATTATTTGCTTTATGAGCGTGGTAGCACCAATAACGACAGCCCTAGTATTATGGTATGTGGAATCGATACACCCATTAGAAATGTTTTTACCAAAAGTTAATATATCCACTACTGAAAGCCCGGTTCAGGTGATTACTTATACCCTGCCCCCAATGGAAGAAAGACACAGAGAAGGGTTTGGGAATAACACCTTGTTATTAATTATGAATATGACACATGCAATTCTGAAGAAAACAAATTGCTGGGTATGTGCCCATTTACCACACCATGCTGGGAAAGGAATAGGTTGGTATGTACAGCCATTACCATTAAGTTCTGCATGTAGTGCATCTTTAAGTGCAATGTTCTATGGGAAATGGAATGAGAGTAGTACGGGTCAATTAGACAGAACAAACATGAATGAGTTTGAGGAAATAATAATGAAGCCTGTGGGTTGTTCCATATTCCATAAAGCACAAGTAATGGCCCCAGAGCCCACGAGGAAAAGTACGCGACAGATAACACGACAAAATAGACGAGATAGATTGTCCCCACCAGACAAAACATCTGTAATGATGTTTCGTGTAAGAACAGACAGGGACAAAGATACAATTCCCCCTTCTTACACAGTGAATTATAGCCCAAGAACTGTCCATTTTTGTCTAAAAAAGAAAGGCTCCTTTTCAGTCGGAACATATACTGGATGCATGAATACAGTGGTATTGAAATGGGAAATAGAACCAGTATATGTGGGAGATCCAGTTTATTTTATATGTGGAGAGAAAGCATATCCTTGGTTGCCCAGATACTGGGGAGGTACATGTTACCTAGGTCTACTGTTCCCAGGAGTATTCCTCTTAGAAACAGCAGACATGGAAAGACTATCCAGAGCTAGAGTCAAAAGGACTAGCAAGGGTGTTTTGATAGCGACTGATGTAGCAAAATCATTCATTCCATTCTTGGGGCAGATAGTGAACTCCTATAATATAAGGCAGCTGTCCAGAATACTAAAAAATACCATAAACACAACAACAGATATACTATTTAACATGACGTTGGAAGAAAGAGGAATCAGGTTAATGACGCTGCAAAATAGAATGGCTCTCGATGTGATCCTGGTTGATCGTGGGGGAATTTGCAAAATAGTGGGATCAGCGTGTTGTGTATATGTAGATGACTATTCCCCTACAATCTTTGAAGCAATAAAGAAAATGCATGTCCTAAGTTCCGAACTCCCTACTGGTGAAGGAAGCTGGGGAATAGGGTCTTGGTTTTGGGGAATACTGCGTTCTTGGGAATGGAAGTTGATTTCGATATTAGCAGTGGTGTTTGGAATATTCATAACGTGCTGTTGTTGCATACACTGCCTACCAATAGTTTGCGCTGAGGTAACTGAGGGATGAACTAAGGGATGTATGGATATGATGACAAAAAGAAAACAAACTCATGGTCGGGCTGACCAAGACACAAATGAGATGAAAACAGTAAAATAATTGATGGCTGTAGATATTGATGAAGATGATGATGTTTACGATAGCATGCAAAATTCAGACATAAGTACTTCCGACTTATCATCATTAGAGGAGCTTACAATAAATGGATGAGACGTTTGGCATACGGCCAAAGGAGGGTTTGTCAGTCTAGAAAAATGGATACCTCTCATATGTGACCGCAAACGTATTCTTGATGGCCGTGGGCCAACCGTCTCATGCATGATATGACAGAATATAGGTTTCAGAGTTTGCGAATGAACGGCCATTTTGATGTAACAAGGATCGCCATTTTGTTTCCTAACCATTGCTCATTGCTTTCTGTTCTTATTGCTTCGCAGTACATTTTCTTCTTACACTGCTCGACTGTAAAACATTGTTGTCTGCACGTGAAAGGACAATGCCGCAGGGCCGCGAGGATAACAAAAGTTTGTTGAAACACAACGTAGGCAGCGCCAGGAAGAATGCCCGGCTCCCTCCCGAATGTAGCCTTGAAGCAGAGCTGCAGGGCATTTAATGATTGCGCAGCTGCCAGTCAGTCTTGTTATATGGTAGAATATGTTAGAATAAAGCAGCAGGCTTGAATTATGCTCTTCTTATGTCCCCCCCTTTGCTGAGCCCCGTTAGAGCGTGTCGGCTCCAATGACGCGAATAGCACCTCATAGATAGCAAGGTCTGGAATGCAACTCTTCCCCCGTATGTAGCTCGCTTCCAAGAACAGAAGCGCGGTGTTCTGTTCAACAACTGAAAGATGCCTCTGCATTCACAAATTGCAAATTGTTACTAGAATAGATATTTGAAGGTGTCATAGTTGTCGAAAGTGTCCATCATCACACCGAGTTCAAAGAAACCCAATAAAGGGGGGTGTTAAACATGTCATAGCTGATTGTTTGATATGCATTTTGTATATATGTAACTGATGTACGTAATTCACTCTCTTGCTTCCCTCGAGGTCTAGAGATATACGTCGCGGGGCGTGAGACCGAGTTGGCCAACTGAGACTTTTGCTTTGCAATAAACACTAGCGTTGGGAATACAACCTCGTGTCTGGCGTATCTATCGTGTGTGGTGACTCGCCTTGTTTCCATAGATGTAAGGGACCCCTAGGGGCCCCTTTCAGGGGGAGTGTTATTATCAGGAGTGGGATATATATTTGTATTATCCAGAGCTGAAAGAAGGAGGTAGATGATGAAATTGGAAGGAGAGTGCAACTGATGAGCAGTGGTTTTGGGACTAGAGGAATCAGTACAAGGAAAACTGGCCTGGTGAGTAGAGCACCATATCCCTTGGCGGTGAGGAGGGCATCCAATCCAGGGCACTATATCCCTGGGTGAAATAGAAATTGGAGGGAGATGGTGTAAAGTTGTGGAGGAGGTAGTTACACAGCAGGAGAAGGTCAGGAGAAGTGACCAAAGTGATGAGTCAGCGTTCGAGGGGGGGAAGAAGGAAGGGAGGGTCCCAGAGGGGTGAAGAGAGAGAGGGAAGAAGTTGAAAAGGACACATATGTGGAAACCAGGTCACAACAGGGTGAAGAAGGAATGAGGACACTTAAGCAGACTAGATGACCTGAACCGCTCCTCCATTCTCTTCCTAGCCTGGTTCTTACCCCACCTTGAACTCACCTGATCATCCAAAGAGACCGTGAGAAGAGTAGAAGTGTCATGTGGGTTCTCAAGGTTGGTGACCTTTTGTCATGCCAGGAGGTCGTGGCAAGAAGTGGGTTGTGGATCACTCAAATGAGTTATGGGAACCTTTTGTTGTACCAGAAGGTTCCAGCATGATGCAGGGTGCTGGATTCCCCAAACCCAACAGCAGGACATTTCAGGAGAGATCACCTTATTGAACTTTGGAGATTCACTTTGAACCATGGGAATATGAGAAGAGTGCATGCAGCATTTCACTCCCCTTTATCATTGTGCCAGCACTTTCTTCACTTTCACTAATTAGAGCCATTTTGTGTTCATTTGCATCTTTCCACTCAGTCCCTCACAACCATCATTCTCACATCCTTCGGTAAGGTGTAAGGTTAAAGCGGCATTCCCCAGGGACTACCAAAACAGACAAGCATGTGCAAGTATGAGGATGTCTACAAGAATACACTGTATCGATAACACCGCATATCCATCCCTTACACCAGTGTGCCACCTTCACACTATGCCTCTCATCAAGTTTTTCTTTCTTTGGTGTGCAACCTACCGAACCACCAATATTGCACCATTTTCACTCTTTCCTGGCCCTCCATTTGGGCCACTTCCACATTACTCTGCCCCCAGCAAATCCCTTATTGGTGGTGATGTGACATGTGATTGCACACAACCCTGTCTCCATCCATTTCTGTAAGGGGTTCACTGATTTTGACAAATGTTTTTAGTAAAGGATAAATAGTGCTCGATTCATGGATTTATTTGCGTGTAAAATCAGGGACTTGCGCGCCCCTCCGCTCAAGTCCTCGTTCACTGATTCATGGAATCGAATGCGCTGAATTCTCCCAGACTTACTTGAAGTTCGCGCAGGCTCAGCAAGTCTCTGCGAGCCATCGAGCGCCTTGCGTGAGACACCATGTAGTGCGTGGGCATGGCTTGCGCAGAGAGTTGGGAAGGGGGCAGAACACTAAAAATGGGGTAGAACTTGCAAAAAGGTGGCCATTCCACAATTGCGCGGCACAAGACTCATTCATGGATTTGATCAGGCAACCTCTCGGCCAGGAAATAGCAACTCAAGTACCTCATACTATTTGCCACCGAAGGTAGGCGTAAGTACACTTGTGCATAGGAATGGCAGCGTGGAGGTGGGTGCTGTCATGAGCACTACTCCCGAGGAGCCAGGACTGGCCCAGCGCCCCCGGAAGCAAACCCCTACAGGGGCCCTTTGGACTGTGTCCTGGCGCTTTTGGCGCCAGGCTCATAAAGGACTTCAGTCCTGGCGCCATAGGCGCCGGGCTCATATTGATAAACTGTGTAATAATGCTTGGGTGGACTTACCTGAGGCAGACCATGCTGCATACTTACCCAGAACAATCCAGTCTGGCTGAAGTCCCCAGCCATCAGGGCTGGGAGGAACTATTTCCTCTATTCAGGAACTCTTTTCTTACCTGGGTGGGGCCGGTGGAAGAACACACACCTGAAGCACTTCTCTGCTATTTAAACCACGCCCGATGGAATACACGTGCTTCGCGTTATTCTGCATCAGCAGCAGGACGCTCACCGAGTCGGCTCCTGCATCCTGGCTCCTGACACGCCCGCCAGCACCTGGAACACCTGCAAACAGACAAGAAAAGAGAAGGCGAGCATTAGAAATTATACTTACCGGAATCCGGCCTCAGCAATCCTACCTCCGACGATCCTGCAAAGGAAAGGTACAAGATTAGCAGCGCTCTCAAACGCTCGCAGCGGCGCCGCCTTGCCTTTACCCATCCGTGGCCTCGCCGAACTCCACCGCGGCCACGACGCCGGCAGCATCTCGGCACCTGAAAGACAGAAAAAGACAGTCATTAGAGGTGCCCGCTCTAAAGCCGCCACATTTCTTCCACTTACTTACGTGCTTCATCACGAGCGACAGCGGCTGTGTCGCCGGCAGCATCTCGGCACCTGTAAGGAGAAAAAGACGGAGTGAGCTGCTGAGTGAAGTTGCAGACTGTGCAGACCCTGAGTCTTTCTGCAGTGGACACTAATTTCCCAGCTTACCTGAAATCCTTAAAAGCCTGTCTAAGCCGTGGAGCGGCTGCTGAATGAGCTGCTGAGTGAAGTTGCAGACTGTGCAGACCCTGAGTCTTTCTGCAGTGGACACTAATTTCCCAGCTTACCTGAAATCCTTAAAAGCCTGTCCAAGCCGCGGAGCGGCCGCGGAGTGAGCTGCTGAGTGAAGTTGCAGACTGTGCAGACCGTGTCATGGCCGCGGCATTGGTCTCCGCGGTTTCTTTGGCCAACATGGACTCGCAGCCTCACGACCCTGAGATGGAAACCATGGCCATGGTGGCGAAAGTGGCGAACT
The DNA here is from genome assembly GCF_040938575.1 of Ambystoma mexicanum. Lineage (NCBI taxonomy): Eukaryota > Metazoa > Chordata > Amphibia > Caudata > Ambystomatidae > Ambystoma > Ambystoma mexicanum. The sequence continues at coordinate 255,596,847 of NC_090936.1, forward strand.
ATACTATGGAAAGCCCGCGACCGCCTTTTTCATCGCCTCCAAAGCCCGCATTGCTTCCATCGAACAGCCCTAGACCGGGCTCAGGTAAGGCATCACTTCCCCTTTCTATACCCCGAAAAGTGTCTTACTATTCCCGTTTCCCTACTTTCTCCCACCCGTGCCCCGTCGTCTTCGACATCACTCCCTTTTCCCTGCCCACCCGTGCTTTCTCCACTCCCCTCTCTCCTACTTTCCTTATCCGTACCGCTTCCCCCACCCTGCCTTACCTGTGCGCCGTCGAGTCCAGAGGCAGAATCCACTCGCCGCGTCCTTCGACCGTTGAAAGAAACGCTAACGGGAAGATCGAACACCAAGAGGTGTGGCGAAAAGTCTGCGGCGCCGAAACGGGTGCCGAAATGGACCATCTCGTCAACCCAGCAAGATCTGACTGCGGAAAACCAATCAAAAAGTGCTAGGCTTTTGCCTAAATTTCACAACAGTGATATTCTCCTCTCTGATGCTGTAACATCTTTTGCCCCGGGACTGGTGTCGGGGACTCAGAATGATCATTTGCAAATAGACACTCGATGTATGTCACTTCCAGTGGTGGATCTGAATCAGCAGATGATACATATCCCCACGTTAGAGGAGGGTACTCACAGCACAAATGAATGGACCAGCACTGAGAATGTAGACCTGCTGACCCTGGACACCGAGAAGCAGGCAGAACGCACCGACCGAGAGGAAAGCCCCTTTGGGCTTGAGCCACGGATGACAACGACCAGTGAAAGAACGGGATATTCGCCTATAACTTCAGATGACAATGAACAGAAGCTAACGTCATCCTCAAAGAAGGTTACTGTGGAATTCGTATGTGCCGCTCAAGTCCATACGGTCCAAAGTACGGAAGTGCGGGAGTGCTCCGCAGAGGAAAGCACTGTAAAACCATGTGCCTCAATTAGTAAGAACGAAGAGCTAATAAAACGAAAAAGTCAGCATCGAAATACAGCTGTATTAGATTCAGCGTCCTGCAAACTTAAAGATGCAATTGAAGTTCTAACAGAAGCAGTCACTTTAAGTGGGAACCCAAGAACTTCTGCAGTGGTGTGTCCACAAATGGTAATTTTACCGAAAAAAAGAAAAGAAAAACAAGGAGTACATAACGATGACCAACCTAAATCACTCCTCTTGATGCCAACGAAAACTCAGCGACACACCCATAACAAGGTCAGAAGAAGACTGACCTCAAGACCAAAGGTCCCCCTAAATAAGAAAATGGGCCCAAAGACCACTCCAACTAAGCCCTGCACAGTGGCACTACTGAACGACTTCTTCAGGAAAAAAATGGAAAGGCGATCAAATCCCCAGCGGGAGCTGTCGGACAATGAAATGCTAGAGAGCCTCATTCATGTAGAGACAGATGTACCAACTGTCAGAGACATCCCAGAGGAACCCACGATAAGCTTGGGCCCCCTGGGAAATACTGTATCTATGACAGCGGTGTGGGATGTTTTTATCCACGCATCCAAGCCCTACCTCAAAACTGTGCAGTACTGACATGGAAAACATCATGATGGCCAGAGATTCCCAGAAAATGCCCAGGGAAGTGCATGAAGAATAGGCTGCCACCCATTTTGCCGATGTTATGGGCACAGAAGGGCACTGCCTAAAACCACCATTGGACTGCCCACACAGTAGCCTGAAACCATTGGGAATGGCAATGCTGATTGCCAAAAGCAACCTAGAATTGTGGGGAATTCATTTTCTTAAATCCCAAAAATGGGTGCATTACCAGTACTCACCACTATCAGAAAGCCGGCGTTTTAAAACAACACCAGACTTTTTTCTTTTTCGTGTAAAACTGAATAAATGAACCCAAAGCAGGCCAAAGAAAGACTTACTGAGAGGTGGATCCAATGTAAAGTTATATTCTGAAGTGACTTGAAGGTTTATAACAAGACTGGCTGAGCTGTGGATTTCAGCAGTTTAAGTAAATTTGGACTGAAAGACACTAAAAATCTAAATGTTTAAAAGAAATGAGTGACCTACTTTTGAGTGTCACATAGGTTGCAATTGTTTAAATGTCATAGTTTTAGACTTAGAATCAGAATTCTAGCAGCATATGTAAAAATGGTTAGTTTTATTTGAATGCAGAAAACTGGGTAACTAAAAGTGACATTAGCTGGGGCCTGGCTTAAGGAACTGAATTCTGCCCACCAGCTACCCCCGACAGGAGTTGAGACTTGCACAACTGCTGTGTTCCCAGGCCTAGCTGCCTTTTTGCTGCTCCCACCAAAAGGGATCTGACACTTCTCCGATTGAATTATCAAGGGACTGCTAGAGGCTAAACATAGGACCCAGGCAGAGGGTTTATTGAAGTGGCCATAAATGGCTTCCTCTTGAACAATGGGCCTTCCAGGGCCCAGGCAAATGTTTTATTATGGGGGCCGTAAATGTGGTTTCCTCCTGGAAGGAAAGGGGAGGAGCACTGCATGTGAGAGCAAGCTGGCTTGGCAGAAACTGGGAGGGGGAGAAACTGGAGACAGAGGCTGAGCTTGAAGAAAGTGGAAAAACTGGTTTCTGTACCATGTGACCTGAAACCACACCCCTCTGTAGCCAGAATATGGTTTTAGAAAAAGATGAATAACTCATAGTACGGACTTGTCATGATTATTTAAATGATACCATAATTCTTGTGATTTTTCTGCCCACATTTTAAGAGGTTTTTAGAATCAGTGGCATGATCTGGGGGCAAGCTAGCAGTTAAGAGGGTATTACTTAAAATGTATGCATGTGAACAGTCTGATACTTCATCAATCAATGCCTGCATGCCTTGCACACATTTGGGTAAATTTGAGTAAGAATCTGATATTGGTAACTTGACCAAAAAGTGAAATATGTTGCCATTTCTCAATGCAAGCTCCCAGGAAGAGCAGATTTGGACAGGGTATACCTCCTGTGATATGTGATGGGTGCATGTAATTTTAAACAAATGTGTACCTGTGCAAATATGCTTTTTGATCAAATATAGATTGTGTGTAAAGTTGACAGGGGTGGGTTCTCTGTATCATAAACAGACCTCATCATGATGACACTTCATTTCATTCCCCCAATCAAGGGGAAGAGGAAGAAGTGGCCAATGACAAGTGGAGAGGGGTAGGGCCTAGGAAGCTAGCCTTTCCACCCATTTTCAAAACACATAAAAGCAGACAGTCAGGACAGATAGGGACATTCAATTCCATTTGCTGCGGAGCATGCTGCCGGACCATACAACATCCAGAGATCCAGACTTCAAATCCATCAATCTCCAGAATCCAGAGAGGCTAGACCAGCAGAGCAGAGCTGACCCAGACCACTGTTAGCAGAACCAGAGAGCTGACCCAGATCACTGTGAAGAGACCCAGACCAGACCGGAGTCCAGTCTAAAACCTGACCAGATCCGTGGCGAGGCCCATTCTAATTCAAAAATATATTGTGAGTACCTAGCAGAACTGTGCAGAACCAATCTCTTGGTTAAAATAATATAATTCAATCTATTTTAATCTAAGTAGAACTGCCTAAAAGCTGTCACCTGTCATTTTCTAGCTGCTAGCTGTCACTTGTCACTTTGAACTTTAAAATTTAAAATCTGAAAAACGACCTTTACCATATTGCTCATATCTCCGTGACCGTTTGTCTTAGAGACTTGCAGTAACTTTCCCCTGAAAGCTGGGAATCTTGGCTTTTCAACGAACCTAGAACCGCATTCCTACCCCCTACATTTTTGCCGCAATCGCGAAAAACGCAAATTTCTCCACGTGTGAAAACCGCAGCTTCATTGCTTTCCTTGCTAAAACATTCGTTTGCCTCTTAAGAACCATCCCTGAATCATTGCTAGAGTGAGCCTGGACTTATATTAACTAGGTACCACTCACCCTGAACCTCTAGAGGGATATAAAAGCATTTTAGCATATTTTTCACTTCAGTGCCAGCACATATAAAAGCATTTTAGCACATTTTCCAATATAGTGCTATCACATATAAAAGCATTTTGGGCCTGTGTTTCCAACTTCTGTAGTCTAAGCTTGCTGGGGTGAACTGAATTACATTTGATTGCATTTCTGAGAACTGTGTGCTTTTCTTCCATTTCCTTGCATTGCATAAAGGGGGGAGGGGATTGCCAGAGAAAAGTGATTACATTGTTTTGTTGAAATCATATTGAGTATTTTCTGTATTGCATTTTCATTCAACATTACATCCATCTGAACTTATATAAAGCATTCTCTACCACCTTATTCTTCTGTTCCTATTCACAAGTGTGCTGGTGCCAGACTATCCATTATTGATTACTGCTCAGATTCAGTGTGATATTCAATTATTAATTTATTATAAAGCGTGATATATATATATATTGTTTAAATTATCAAATAAACCTTTAAACTTGAAAAACAGAACTACTTCTTGGCTCAGTGGGGTCAGGGGGATTCCAAGAGAGGGGTGTTATATAGGGGTAGTCATCCAGAACGCATGAACTGGATGTAAAGATATATCAATAAGGGTTTCCATTCAGTATCCCAGACTAGGCATTGACTTAGCTGTAGTGTTGAATTGAATCCTCTTATAGAGGCATCTGTCCCTCCACCACTTAGATGGCACTATTCAAACAAATCTACATCTCTGGCTACAAATGGTGAACTCCGGGAGGGGAAAGGCGAAAAGCCTAATCAAGAGAGAATGCCTGATAATACAATAATGGAAACTGCAAACTCTGAAGTTAGGTGGCAGAATCAACAGCCAAGTAATAAAGTGACCGAGATCCCACTCAACCAATACCGCCACGTCTCGGAGCAAAAAAATGAAGTGACGAATAGTGCCATCAGCCTTGAACAGCAGCCAATTACGACACAACTACTTATGGCAAAAAACGCTGTGCAGATCACTGAGTTAGACTTAAATAACTCCATGAAGGAAATGGCTATTGAATCAACAAAAACATCTTCACTGATCCCTACGCCTACACCCATGCGCAGACTAAGTAGAACTCTGCCCTCCTCTCCCCAACACTTGGATTACCAAAATTTGGACTTAACAACTATAACGTCGACAGTAACGATAGCATTGGCACCGTTCTCTAAGCTGTACGAGAGCATTAACGACACGCTCCGAGATCAGATGACCATGTTAGCCTCAATGCAGTCAAAACTGCAATATCTGGAAGGCTTCATTACGGGGTCCCAAGGATCTGAAGCAGGTGATAGAGTACGTGGGATAAGGCCTGCCGAGCAAGAACCTTATAACCATCCGACAGATTTAGACGTCAAGGAACGCACAAACCGACGGACGCAACACTCAATTGGCACTACAGCAGCCCCGTCTACCACCTCACACGAGGCAACTAGAGTGATAACTCTACAAGATCAAGAAAATGTGACTCCAGCCAGTAATCTAGTGATCGAATCTCTGGACGCCATTATAGCTATATTGGAGGAGGATGATGTGCGTTCAGCGCTCAGTCAATTCGCTGCCAGAGAACCAGTGGTGGAACAAGTGCCTAACCCCTTTTCTTATATAAAAACTATAGAAGGCACAAAAAAACCAAACAAAGGCCTCGAGAAAAAAACCAAGAACTTCACGTATGGTATATTTAGTCAGCAATAATCGATAGTGAGTCAAAACTCTAAAAAGGATAACATATCACAAGCTCAGAAGAGACTACCCAATGCTGCGGCGAAGAAAAAAGATGTCCCGCATAAAATAAAAGAGACTCAAAGTACACACCAGAATCCTACGATGGAAAAACAAATTATTTGTTTAAAAAAAACCACTCCCGTCCTTATTGTTGAGGACCAGTCAGATTGTAGTATTCTGACAATCGACGATACCGATCTTGAAAACCACCCAAAAAAAATAATCGAAGAGAAAAGCAACTGTATCAACCACAGAAAACTCAAATAATGAACCCCCTAAGAAAGTACAAATCGTCGAAAAACCTGTTCTGTCGTCAAAGTCCCCAGTGAATACCCAAAAATCTCAAAAACTGGAGTCCGTGAAGAGTACAACTTCAAGGACAAACGCTGCGGACAAGAAAAGACTGGACCCGGTGCGTAGAGAAAGCACAAACATCTGGAAAAGGAACAAATCCTCGAACGCACCTCCCCTTCCTCGGAAACGGGGAAAGGCTTGACCAGAGAAAAAGTCCAAAGCCTGTAAGGGAAACAGGCCAAAAGATCTCGGATTCATATTCCCGACATATTTCTGCCAAGAATGAGAAGAGAAAAAATGACAGAAGACCCGAATCAGAAAGTGATCGGAAACAGGAGACAAAGCGCATTGTGAGTGATTTTACTCTAAGGTTGAAAAACATCAACTCAAGACGGAACAATCTGACCATGAATAGAACTAATATTATTAGAATCTTAACCCAAATCCCCAGTCTGAAGCATATTCAAAACAAGGACCTATGGATAGTCGAACCAAGTACGTCAGGTAGAACAGACTACTCCTATATACATCTTGACTCTGAAAGTACCAAACTTCGTCTATTGAAGGAAACCAAAAACCTTCTGGAAGTGGGTTTCGAATTATTGGACATTAGGCATACAAACACACAAGCCCAGGAAAAAACAAGGTCCCAGAGAGAAGTAAGTAACGGAAAGGATCCCTCGCAAATGACCAGGGATAACCGTGTCCGTTACATCAGCAGGATGCCTCATGCCTGCCCCACGCAGAAAATGCAAATAACAAATAAACTAAAAATCCATAGACCTAATCAAGTGGAAAGTGAAAAACCTGAGAGAAATCAGAATGCACAAAGCAATCAGGATCAGAAGTATGCGCGAAGCAAAAGGTTCCAAGATTCATCACGAAGTGATCAAACACTAAGGAGCCATGGAACACCAAGGGCGGATAAAACTGTGCCCTGGTCCTGGCTAAAAACTGAGAGCAATCGTAGACAAAAATATTAGCAACGATCTCTGGAAAAGAAGATCCACCTTGAGACATCTAAGGAGAAGATATCAGACAAGATAACTAATCCATTGCAACCTTTAAAATTAGGCTGCTGGAACACGAGGGGTTTCATGCATTTAACTAAAAGAACCGATGTCAACCTGGGTACCTTCGATGTTCTATGCCTACAGGAGACGTGGCTGACCACCAAACCCCAGCTAGATGGCCACGAAATAATCTTTAAGAGTGCCAGGAAAGGAGCAACAGGACGTCCATCTGCGGGTCTTATAATTGCGATTAAAGCCAGCTCAGGACTAGAGGTTTCTGAAATTTTCCTGTCGCCCCATTGGATCCAAGCTGTAATACTTACGAGAAAGCCTGTGCCCAATGAACATAAAGAGAGCACTTTGCTCCTAATAAACGTTTACTGGAACCCGGAGACGACTACAAACAAAGATTTTGTCAAAGAACTTAATAACCTCTGGGAAGAAGCACAAACAGGGCTGACCACAGCATTATCATCAATGGAGATTTTAACGCCATATGTGAAGCGATCGGCACGTCTTCAAAGCTGTCGAACCAGAAGTCCCCTGTAAGTGAAAGAGGGAAACTCCTCGATAAGATAATGGCGGAGAGGGACATGCACAACCATCATTGGCATCGCTCCATATCAAATCTGCTGATTCCGTCATGGCAAAGAGGTGACCAAAAAGGGACGATAGACCACGTATTTGTCTCAAGAGAAATTTTGCCAGAGATCCACTCCTTTAGGGTCAGTCCCACAGTCTTCAGCGACCATAACCTCCTAATTCTAGAAGGTTGGTCGTCAAGAACTCAATCGATCAGGTGCACCTTGCCGCTCGAGCCATCAGAGAGAGGCAAAAGAGTGAAGATCTCAGAAAAAGGGCTACTGAAACTTGAGGCACAATACATAAGATCTGAAAAAAAAACTAATACACAAGGAAAAAGGGATGTTAGTGATCTGGACTATACTCCCTTATTAACCAGATTCCAGATGGACCCAAACAAAACATCTAAACCACAGAACGGATACCGACACTCACATAATAAGGATCTGGTAATGAAAAGGTCGGAACACAGAAGGTTGAAGAAATACTATCAAAAGTTCCCTTCTCCTGAGAATATGGCACGTTGGATAAAGGCTCTGCGAGAGTACATAAACTGGTTGCTCCACTATCGTTATAAACTCCATTTGAACGATTCAGAACAAATGCTGATGGCAGTCTGTGGAAATAAACCAAAAGAATTTTGGAACCTGATCAAGGGGACCCAAAGCAAAGTCAACGATAACATCCAGAATAATGTGGGAGAATCCCGCTGGATTGAGCATTTTTCCAAACTATTTGCACCAATCCTTGACGAGAATACCACCTATCCCTCTATCAGAGAAAGTACCACAAATGATCCAACGTGGAACATTCCTGTCGACAAAGACTTAATTGTAAACAAACTTATGAAATTGAACAACTCCAGGGTGCCGGGCCCCGATGGCATTAGCAATTTGGAACTCAAAAAACATCCCGAGCTGTGGGCAAACTTTATGAGTAAGCTTTTTTCAAATTGCAACCAGTCGAAAGAAATTCCATCTACCTGGAAAAAGGCAAACATCGTCCCAATCTTTAAGAGAGGTGCAACCGATAATCCAAATCAGTACAGGCCGATTGCTCTTTTGGATGTTATGGGAAAAGTCTTCTCGTCCTTTGTGTTGGACGACTTCCAAAATTGGGTTCGTTCAACTAACTCTATGGATCCCTTCCAGAATGGTTTCGTCAGAAACTCGGGGACAACCACAAACATTCTGCTTATGAGTGCCCTGAAAGCAAAAGCAATACAAGGTGGTCTTCCGGTATATGTTGCCTTTATTGACCTGGTCCAAGCCTTTGACCAGGTCAACAGACAACGTCTCTGGGCGAAATTAGAAGCAAAAGGATGTCCGGCCTCAATTCTAAATCCCATAAAGGCTTTACACCAAGGAACTTCCATTCAAGTCCGCCTCAGTTCGGATGGACGTCTGTCTGAGAAGATCGTGACAGCCAGAGGAGTTAAACAAGGCTGTCCCTTGGCACCCTCTTTATACAACGCGTACATTGCAGACTATGGGGAATCAAGTCTTGCTATCAGACACTTTCCACCGGCGTTGGGAGAAGAAAAGATCGACCGTCTATTATATGCTGATGATATCATCCTGGTGGATCTGACGCCCATCGGCCTTCAGCGTCAGCTGGACAATCTGGTATTATATATGTCAGAAAATAATCTCCGGCTAAATAATGAAAAAAACAAAGTGCTCGTTCTGGGCAGGCAAGATAAAAGGAATCAAAAACATTCTTGGCATTGTGAGGGTAAGAGACTGGAAACAGTACAAGCTTTCAAGTATCTGGGAATCACAATTAGCAATGACAGAAACGAAAAGACCATGCTAGATACACTTTGGATAAAGCTAAAGAACCTCACAGCACAAGCAAAGGCGGTGGATAGGAGGCACGGCTGCTTCTCAATAATTCCCATCCTGAGATTTTACAAGGCCAAGGTGGTGCCAGCTCTGATATATGGCATAGACGCAATGCCACTGGTCCCGAATTCTATCTGGGTGAAATATGAAAGTTTTTTTTGGCGAAATGTCCTGGGCCTAGCGACATCAACTCCAATGGCACTAATAAGGAGGGAACTTTGCATAACATCAATGTTGGCAATCAAAATGAGAGCCACTTTGATGTTATATCGCAAAGTTATCAACAAACCGGAAGCACGAGTGCTAGACCTCATTTGTAAAGAAATCATAAACGGAGATAACTGGATGCTCGCGGAATGGGAACAAAATAATCAAACAATCTTGAAAGAACTGGACCTGTCTATAGAAACTCTAATCCAAAACCCAAACAGAGTAGTGAAAAAACTGTTTGAAGCGGACTGGATTCACACGCAAGAGATGGCAAATGACTACTCACTGACAGCTAGTTTGCCAAACGCTCCAATGAAGCTAAACGCAGTCCGAGGCTACCTTCACAAATTTCCGGATAAGAGACTTAGTCGCTTATTTCTACGATTCAAACTAAACCAACTGAAAACGAATGAGATTTTGGCAATTCGTAAACAAGCTCAAACGAATTTATGTTGCTTCTGCAAACCAAATGAGCACATAGAAACCACAAAGCATCTGATAATGGAATGTCCAGGTTTGGTAACAGAAAGGCAACGCTTTCTCACGGACCCACTGAAACATTATTCAACACTGGACCTGGAAAACCTTTGGTCACTATTGAATAATGGGAACAACAAGAGATGCGTCATAGGAGTAACCTTGTTTCTCAAAACACTGAATCTATAGCAGAAGAAACTGAACAGGAGAGGAATGTTTCACCCCAACTGTGATCCCTCTGGAAAGGTCTATCTTAATGTATGGATAGAGACTCATTAACAAAGAAGAACTGCGACAAAAGTAAAACTTGAACTCACTACATTAAGTCCAAGGGATTCAGGACTAACTATCAATTACAAGCCAAAGCAAGGACATTTTCACACAAGCTGTAGACAGGAGTTTACAAATGCTTTTCTGTTTTGTAAAAATTGTTATACAATTAAATCAAAATAAAAAAAAAAAAAGACAATCATTAGAAGTAAGCAGTCGCTTTTCTTTCGCTTACCTTCCTCCTCCGCGGCCACGACGCCAGCTACATCCCAGCACCTGCATAAGAGGAATACATGGTGAGCACTAACTAAGCACGGAGAACAAATACTCACCAAGAGACTTACCTGCTTTAGGTTTCTGGGCCCCGGCTCCTGTGGAGAAAAGACACTCATACTTACAGCTACCGCAGGAGAGACGAAAGGACACGGTGTCTGCAACTATTTCCCATCCAGTGACGTAACTGGATCCTACGCACCCCTGCACCTGAAGCAGGATGGAGAGCTCATCTTTACAATACCTAAGGTGAGAGCTCGCAGAAACCAAGTTGGGGGTCAAGAAGAGTGAGAAAAAGGAGATTGGTGGGAACACATATCCACCCCAGCTGTTAATCAATCCCTTTTCTTCCACCTGCAGAAAACTTACTCTACAAGCCAGGCAATGCAAATTCAGAGGCCCCGTCGAGAGCATCTTCCGGGCCCTGTGCCTCACGATAGAAGAAACGGTAGCAGTCCAGTTCGGGTCAGCGTCTCTGTGGGAATCAGGTGAGCGTTACAGAATGCGAAGCCTACCAATATTCTCCTACCCAGGCGCTATGGAAACTTCTGATACAGATCAACTGGGGGAATTAAGGGCTGAAGTTCATGCTGCTCGCCAGGAGACGAACGCCCTCAGGAGAGAGTTAATAGTGTCAAAGGAACGAACTGACGATCTTGCCAGACAGTTATTACAGAGCCAAGCGGGGCAAACCCCTCTGCCCAATCCAGGGGGGAATTTTACCCCAGTTACTTCAACCAATCCCGTTCAAATCAACCTACCTGGAAATGTGCCACTGGAAACACCTGAACGTTTTGCTGGAGACCCTAAAAGATTTGCAGTGTTCATAAATCAATGCCGATTGCACTTTCTCTGCAGGCCCGCGGCCTTCCCGAATGACCAGACCAAGGTAGCATTTGTCTTTTCGTATCTTAGCGGCAGTGCCGCCGATTGGTCAATTCCACTGGTTACACAAGATGATCCAATCCTTCGGAATTTCCAAGCCTTCCAGACGAGTATGGAAAGACTTTTTGCAAGGAATTCCCAGGGGCAGGCCCTGGACAATGAACTCCTTTCCCTACGACAGGGCAACCAGGATCTCTCAGCCTACATTGCATCCTTCAATAGGTTAGTTGTGGAAACTGGATGGCCCGAGGAGAAAAGAATCACGCTATTTCACCGAGGTCTATGCGGCGAACTCAAAGACGTCCTGGCCCAGGTCGTAAATCCACCTCAGGAGTGTTCGGATTATATTGATTTGGTGGTCCAATTGATCACAGGCTTCAAAACAGGAAGGCGGATCGATCCAGGTTTGAAACCCGAATCTTCACTAAGACTCAGAGCAACTCCAAAAGTGTTGATGGCACCGAACCTATGCAGATTGGGGTTGTAAAGGGCCCCTTAACCCAGAAAGAGCGTGACAGAAGACAGCAAATGCAACTGTGTCTCTATTGTGGGAACTCGGGACATTTCCTTCGAGACTGCCCCGTAAAACCACCTAAGAAGACCGTAGGAGCTTCCGACGAGAATTCCGAAAAGTCTGAGCCGGGAAACGACCTTGCCCGACAAGCGTAGAGGTCCGCTTGCCGAGCTTAAAAATCAGTTCTTTGACCTCGCACTTCATTATGCCAATGGTCCTCGTAAATCCGAAGCAGCCAGAAAGATTGCATGCAATTAAGGCATACGTGGACAGTGGAGCTATAGGAAATTACATGGACCGCGAGTTGGCTTCCAGGATGAACCTACCTCTTTGCCCAAAAGCTGTTAAAGATGTCATCACCACTGTGGATGGGACTGAGATCGCCTCCGTGCCGGTAACCCATACCACTACTGAAGTGACATTACTAAGCCAAGACGGGCATCGGGAGGTAATAGTGTTCGATGTGATCAAGGCTCCGCAATTTCAAATAATTCTGGGAGTCCCTTGGTTGGAAAAACACAATCCTCAGATTGATTGGCGGGCAAAGACGATAACGTTCCCAGAGTGTGCACAAACCTGCTATCTACGATCAGACATTGGCCTAGCGTCAGTAACGGCCGACAGTTTGCAATTACTGCTAGAGTATCGAGAGTTTCAAGATGTTTTCCAAAAGGAACAGGCTAACACCTTACCACCCCACAGGTCATACGATTGCCAGATAGATCTACTACTCGGTGCAACTCCTCCTTGCAGCAGGATCTACGCCCTTACCGAGCCTGAGAACCTTCACCTGCGACAGTACCTGGACCAGTACTTGGCCAATGGTTTTATTCGTCCATCGAAGTCCCCTGCATCCTCAGCTCTGTTCTTCGTGCCAAAAAAAGAAGGTGACCTCAGAACCTGTATAGACTACCACGCTCTGAATCAGATAACGGTAAAAAACAGATACCCTTTACCTCTGATCCCGGAACTCCTTGACCAGGTGAAGGATGCTTGTCTATATACAAAACTAGACCTACGGGGGGCTTATCAATTGGTACGGATCAAGGAAGGCGATGAATGGAAGACGGCGTTTCGCACTAAATATGGGTTATTTGAGTACCAAGTGATGCCTTTCGGACTATGTAATGCACCGGCCGCCTTCCAAAATTTTATGAATGATGTCCTCAGGGAGCTCATTGACGTCTGTGTTGTCGTCTACATAGATGACATTCTTGTTTACTCCTCTTCGGAAGCAGATCACCGAAATCATGTTAGAACAGTACTTGAAAAACTTCGCCAACACAAACTATTTGCCAAACTTGAAAAATGTATTTTCCATGCCACTGAAGTCGAATTTCTGGGTTTTATCCTGACACCCAAAGGAGTCCACATGGACTCGCGAAAGGTGGACGCTATACTCAAATGGCCATCACCTACTTCTGTAAATGGCGTTCAGAGCATGTTAGGCTTTGCCAATTTTTATCGCAGATTCATTATGGAGTTTTCACGAGTGGTACAACCCATCACGGCTCTCTTAAGAAAGAATAAACGTTTTGAGTGGTCTGAAGAAGCTGAACAAGCCTTCCAAGAGCTAAAAGCCAAGTTTACTTCTGCGCCAATACTGAAGCACCCACGCCCAGATCTCCCTTATATCGTCGAAACTGACGCATCCAGCTTAGCAATGGGAGCAGTCCTCTCACAAACAGACCCAGAGACTAACCAATTACATCCCGTGGCGTTCTGGTCTCGAAAATTCTCGGCGCCTGATGTTAACTACGCCATCACAGACAAGGAACTGTTAGCTATTAAATCCGCCTTTAAGGCCTGGCGTCATTATCTCCTTGGGGCCAGACACACCATCACAGTGATCACCAATCATCGGAATTTACAGTATCTGAAAACCGCCAAGGCTCAATCCTCTCGACAGCTCCACTGGGCCCTGTTCTTTGCCGAATTTGACTTTGTGATCACTTACCGCCCCGACAGCAAAAATGGCAAAGCAGATGCTCTTTCCCGGATTGGAATGGGAGACACCATTGTCAACCCAGAGTCTGTACCAATAATTCCTGAACAAAGGATCTTGGGCCTGATTTCTTCACAATCCGAGGACATTGAGGCAAAAGTTAAACAATTTCTGAACCCAACAGACTTGCAGATCTGGCTACAAAAAGGAATGGATTTCACTTTAAACAATGACTTGCCTTATTTCCGAGGACGATTATTCCTACCACACGCCGATTTGCAAAGGCAAGTAATCTCCTGCTATCACGATTCATTGATAGAGGGCCACCCTGGCATTGCCAAAACAGAAGAGAAAGTGAGAAGACAATTCTGGTGGCCTTCGTGGAGAAAAGACATAAAAGAATTTGTGATGTCCTGTGGTGTGTGCGCTCAAAACAAGGGTCAAAAGAAAAGACCGGCTGGTCTTCTCCAACCATTAGACATTCCACCGTCTCCCTGGCACACCCTTTCTATGGATTTTATCACAGACTTACCCTCCTGCTCCGGGTACAACACTATTCTCGTTATTGTGGATTTGTTTTCCAAGATGGCCCACTTCATTCCGTTAAAAGGCTTACCCTCAGCTTCGGTACTAGCCAGAGAATTCCTTGAAAACATTGTCCGGTTACACGGATTCCCATCGGTACTAATCTCAGATAGAGGAAGCCAATTTATTTCCCATTTTTGGCGTAGTTGCTGTCAATTGGCTCAAATCGATGTAAGACTCTCAACCAGCCATCACCCCCAGACCGATGGTCAAACTGAAAGAACTAACCAGACTCTCTAACAATATTTACGATGCATGCTACAACAGTCAGAGAGCAACTGGAAGGACATCCTTTGGATAGCCGAGTATGCATACAATAATTCCGTTCACTCTGGAACCGGGCAAATCCCCTTCTACACTTTGTATGGAATTCATCCTCGAACTTCCAACCTCGAATCACCTCAAGATCTTGGAACACCCGCCGTGGATCAGTTACACACTGCTATTACCAAAGCCTTCAAGGAAGCTGCTGCACATTTACAACAAGCTAAAGAAAGGTGCAAGAGAGGAGCAGATCAACACCGAAGCGAGGCCCCTCAATGCCAGATTGGGGACCAGGTCTGGTTGTCCACCAAACACTTATCACTCAAAGGACCTCGCACTTTTAATCCCAAATATCTGGGGCCATATCCATTTACGGCCATAATAAACCCAGTGGCCGTTAAACTAGGATTGCCAGCTCATATGCGAATACATCCTGTTTTTCACGTATCGCTTTTGAAACCCATGCAATCTGGGACCAGACTAACCGAACCTCCAGAACCAATTCAAGTGAATGGAGAACCTGAATTCGAGATTAAAAACATTTTGGACTCTAAGATCATCAGATCAAAGCTGTTCTACCTGATTGACTGGAAGGGTTACGGGCCTCAAGAGAGGTCATGGGAACCCTATAACCACGTCCATGCTCCTCGTCTAATCAAGAAATTTCACCGAACCTTTCCGGATAAACCAAAACCCCCAGGGAAGACAATTTTGGGAGGGGCCTTGAGGGGGGGTGCTGTCATGAGCACTACTCCCGAGGAGCCAGGACTGGCCCAGCGCCCCCGGAAGCAGACCCCTACAGGGGCCCTTTGGACCGTGTCCTGGCGCCTTTGGCGCCAGGCTCATAAAGGACTTCAGTCCCGGCGCCGTAGGCGCCGGGCTCATATTGATAAACTGTGTAATAATGCTTGGGTGGACTTACCTGAGGCAAACCATGCTGCATACTTACCCAGAACAATCCAGTCTGGCTAAAGTCCCCAGCCATCAGGGCTGGGAGGAACTATTTCCTCTATTCAGGAACTCTTTTCTTAACTGGGTGGGGCCGATAGAAGAACACACACCTGAAGCACTTCTCTGCTATTTAAACCACGCCCGATGGAATACACGTGCTTCGCATTATTCTGCATCAGCAGCAGGACGCTCACCGAGTCGGCTCCTGCATCCTGGCTCATGACACGCCCGCCAGCACCCGGAACACCTGCAAACAGACAAGAAAAGAGAAGGCGAGCATTAGAAATTATACTTACCGGAATCCGGCCTCAGCAATCCTACCTCCGACGATCCTGCAAAGGAAAGGTACAAGATTAGCAGCGCTCTCAAACGCTTGCAGCCGCGCCCCCTTGCCTTACCCATCCGTGGCCTCGCCAAACTCCACCGCGGCCACGATGCCGGCAGCATCTCGGCACCTGAAAGACAGAAAAAGACAGTCATTAGAGGTGCCCGCTCTAAAGCGGCCACATTTCTTCCACTTACTTACGTGCTTCATCACGCGCAACAGCGGCTGTGTCGCCGGCAGCATCTCGGCACCTGTAAGCAGAAAAAGACAATCATTAGAAGTAAGCAGTCGCTTTTATTTCGCTTACCTTCCTCCACCGCGGCCACGACGCCAGCTACATCCCAGCACCTGCATAAGAGAAATACATGGTGAGCACTAACTAAGCACTGAGAACAAATACTCACCAAGAGACTTACCTGCTTTAGGTTTCTGGGCCCCGGCACCTGTGGAGAAAAGACACTCATACTTACAGCTACCGCAGGAGAGTCGAAAGGACACGGTGTCCGCAACTATTTCCCATCCAGTGACGTAACTGGATCCTAAGCACCCCTGCACCTGAAGCAGGATGGAGAGCTCATCTTTACAATACCTAAGGTGAGAGCTCGCAGAAACCAAGTTGGGGGTCAAGAAGAGTGAGAAAAGGGAGATTGGTGGGAACACATATCCACCCCAGCTGGTAATCAATCCCTTTTCTTCCACCTGCAGAAAACTTACTCTACAAGCCAGGCAATCCAAATTCGGAGGCCCCGTTCAGAGCATCTTCCGGGCCCTGCGCCTCACGATAGAAGAAACAATAGCAGTCCAGTTCGGGTCAGCGTCTCTGTGGGAATCAGATGAGCGTTACAGGTTTGCATGTCGGATTTTCGGGGGGGGTGGGTATATGGAACCCGGGTTCCGATCCAACTTAGGGGTGCGCGTACGCAGTGTAGCGGGGTGCAGGTACAGTTTACAGGGGGTTGAGTTATGATTTTTCATATGCATGTTGTTGGGCTGCCAAATACAGTTACGGGGACTTTGCGCAGGGTCCCCGAGATGCAGGCCTGCTTGCAGGGGGACCCATACACTGTTTGAAGAGTGCATGTATTCGCGCCAGGGGAGTGCTCAAAGGATGCTGGTCTGGCTGTTTATGCTTTGCGTGTGGGCGTGTCGGGGCGTTCCAGCCGCAACTTGCGATTACGGTTACTTTGTGCTGTAAATTCCATGAATACACTGGGCGCACATTTTTCATTCTGTGCTTGCTCGTGCAATGTCTTTCTCGGCACGCTGCCCTTGCAGGATTTCTGCACACATTTCCATGAATCGGGCCCACAGTATCCAACATTTATAAAATACAAACCATGAGTAATATAGTCTCTATTTAGCACAATAGACAAGAACAACAGAATACTCATGTGAATATGTATGTTACTTGAACCTTTTCCATCAGTGTCAATATTGGGTAGTTCAATAAACACTATTGTACACATTTAGTATGTGTTTATGGTGTTTTTGCCTGCAATGATCAGTAGCACAAACCTGTTGAGATTTCATAAACTTAAATGTCAGTGGACATTTGACTAAAAACTTGGTTCTCCTTTTCCATCATTTGCGCCAATCCCCGATGAAATCTGTATGATTTGTACTGCCTTCATAAGAACATTAGACACAACTAGTGGTACCACCCGGCGTTGCCCGGGTCTGTAGCTGACAACACACGTGGGGGTCTGCTATTGCCTTATCTTTGCATCAGATGGAGCTTTTCCAAGTGATGTTTGTTTTTTGTGCGGCATGTTTCAGTCACTCATTTGCTTCAGCACATTTGAGAAAATTTCCAAGAAAGATTGATTGTGTTCTCTTCTCGTGAATGAGCGCAAGGAATCTGTAACCTTGTCATTTCCCATATTTGCAGTGGCATGATAAAACAATTAAAAAAAATGTAAATTCCCTTAAAAAAAGCATTAATAAACACTTGCGAACTGTAGTAATACATTTCAAAGGAATATCAAACACATCGTACATTTTGCTTCAGACACTTTTCCAAATGTTGCCTCCTTCAAGTACCTAGTGTAGTGATTCAGGATGAGCATCAGTAAATGAGGATGTCTACGGATTGAAAGTTTTGCATCCAAACATAGACTATAATCTTGCCCCAGACAAATGAGGAATCCATGCAAAATTTGGTAGCAGTGGGTTCAACGGTGTGGATTTGTATAGCCCGATAAACATATACACATACATGCATTCAGCTTTATATATTAGATGGGGCTCATTACAAGGTGGCCCGTGCGGTAATAAAGTGCCAGTATTAATGAATACCGGCACGTTACCACACCGGCCAACTACAGGTTTGCAGATGAGTTGAGGGAATGACCTGCAGCTAAGGGCTGAAGGTCATTCCGCCACCTTATGTACAAAAGTCACTGGTATTACAGATGCTGGTAATACTGGTGCCTGTAATACCGCAGATTCCCCCATGGAGTCCAATGGGACTCATGGAATGGGAATCAACACTGTCTACGACCACTCGTAATCCGTTGGACATTCCACTGGACCGAGTGGCGGTAATGGTAATACAGTTTACATTCTGGAGGATTTACCGTCAGAATACTGGCAAACTTATAATGAGCCTCAATATATCAATAAGCTTACACATGTGTACCTGTTTGTAAGATAGAACAGTGAGTCAAGCACTCACCTCAAAGGACTCTGCAACCAGTAAACATATTTTTTAATCAAGTAGGGCCAACTCAGCTATTTCTCCTTCCGAAATGAATAAGGACCATGACTTTAGTGATGGGTGGAATAGTGTATTAAGCATTATTTAAGCATTTATCATCCATTCAACGGGCTTGAATGGGTTGTAATGGCCCAAGTTTATAGGCTCAAGCATAGTGAGGGCCTTTAACCAGGGTCCCCAGTGCCGTTACCCCCCGCTCCAGCACGTGGAATAGGTCATTATTGCTATTATCACTCTGGGTGGCCAATCCTGTACTGGGGTGCTGATAGCCATGTTTTTGGAGTGAATGAATGGGACGTATCATGGCATCCCATTTATTCAAACAAAAAACAGACCCAAGTTGGCCGCTACGAAGCTGGAAGATGGGGCTCCAAGCAGAGTCTCTCTTCTATTTCCATGGCGGCCAGCAGGAAGAAGGAGTGGCAGCAGCGTCGGAGGTGGGGGCACAGCCGCTGCTGCAAAAGACATCAGGCAAGAGGGTCTGGAGATGGGTGTGAAATTGAAGGGGAAGAGGAAGGGAGGGCGAGGGGGAAGATGGTGGATCAGGGAAGCTGATGTCAGGTTGCTCGGAATGCAGGCTTGGATCGTGGGTTTCTGCCCCCGATCTTAATGACCTGATTGGTTGCTTCCCCCGCCCAGGGAGCCAATTAACAATGTGATATTATAATCGTACACACTGTGATCCTCTGGCCCGCCTTTGCTGTGCACACGTCTATGTTGACTAGCCAGCAAATGGTCTAGTGCTAGGTCTTCCACAGCCATTCTCATATTGCAAACGTTTATTGATAAATGCGTGCATCACATACGCTGCTAATGTGATTAAATGGAGCACATTTAATCTGAGGAAGTGTGCAAACCTTACCTAGATTGCGTTAAAAAGCCCCATAGTGTCTCAGGCCAAGACATTCGTAAACTTTGCTTGAGAAGCAGTTAAGTAATTAGTTTACATGTCAATACACAGATGTTAATTACAAACGCAGTTAATCATATTAATGTGTGTTTATAGCTGATTGAATGCGTCTTTATGGTTGGAGCAGGAGGGTGCAGCGAGGTCATAGGCCCCCAGTTTCTGTGCCTTACCGTTGAACGCAGTCTGTGGATTGTGGTTGCACGTACATATTCATAGGCCTTCTGCATTTGGGTCTGGTTGGTGAAAATAGAATGCAAATTCTCTAAGTGGTTAAAACCTTTGGCACTGGATCATTAAAATCCATTCTTGCCTTCCTGCCCATAACTACATCTCTCTCAGAGCTGTCACCCATTTCATTTGAGCAGTTAGCCTTCTTGTAATGAATGAATTGCCATTCCATTACCTTGTTATCCTATGGACCAGCATGCAGACTCAATAACATCAGCTGTAATTTCTCATAAAGACATATTATCGATCCAGGGCCTACCTGTAAGCACTGGAGACTGCAGCCTGCACCGCCAGCCTTTCAGACTCATGCCTGAAGAATTAAACAAAAATGATTTTTGACAGCAGTAAATTCGCCGGCACAATCAGGGCGCCAATTTATATGCTAAATGAAATGCCGCATGAAAATGTCCTCCGTATCCTCATGGAGATTTGGGTAAAGATTGCACGAGATGTTCTGCCTGCTAATTCCCCTCCACTTAAATGGGAGACTGTAGTGACTGCAGACTCCCTTTGATGTATAAATAATCGCGTTAAATTATGTGCAGCAAGACAACCAGGGCACTGCCATTCTTATATTACAAAGTAATTTCTACCCCAGAGGGTCGAATTTCCCTGACAAATTCTTAATTACTATGTTGCAACAGAAGCAGAATCTATTTGTGCATAAATCTTGGGCATTCCCAAGTGGCCAGAAACTAATATTACCAACCATTTCACTTGGCCCGCTCACTGAACTCCATCATTAGATCATACTTTTGATGATGGTACATTTGAAGTCTTAATCCATTTAATTTTTTATGTGATTTTTTTTTTTTTTTTTACTTTAATAGGGAAATGTTAGTGACCGCTGCCTTTTAAAAAATCATTAAAATTCCGTCCGCGGCAGTAATACAGATTAAAGATGGCTAATATGGTATGCATAGCTTGCCTGCCTTTTCCAGAAATCCAGGGCTTAAAGTAAATGTTAAAGGTCATTTTATATGTTAGTCGCTAATTGTGATCCTGGGTAATGGGTTCCATTTCTAATTATCCTGGTTTGAAAGTTCTATTGTGTGGATCTTTGCTTCTGATTTTCCCATTTGCCTTTTTTTGACATTTGTAATCCGTGAATTAGGCTTCTGATCGCTGATGAAAGCAGGTAATGCATAATATTTAGGTGGATAAAAGTGCAGGCTTGGGAGGCTTGATGTCAATGAAGCATGCACGACTAGGGCACAGTACAAGACACAGTCCTCCGATTCCCTTGCTTAAATCTATTTTAGCATTTCCTCCTTAGTGATGCTTTCAGGCTTCTAAACATCTGTGCAATTTTTAACAATCAGCTGGTAATTAGGCCTGAAAGAACGATTTCGCAACACTTCTGAATCACCCGAATTTTTGGAGATTCAACCTCAGATGAACCTTTGAAAAACTGTGTCTGAAATTCGACCACAGGGTTTAAAGGGGGACACATGGCTTGAGCTCTCCTTCAGTGTCAGGAAGCTTTTAGAGAGTCAGGAGGTCATTGCTGGATCGGTTTAGGATATTCAGGGAAGACCTAACAAAGTGGAGTGCATTTAGAGTAGTTGTAGGAAGAAGGGTAGGGAGAGGTTGTGAGTGTCTAGGACCCAGCCAGAGAGTGAGATTTAGGGTGTGTTTAGCTCATGCAGCACTGCGCGACACTTTCCGTTATTTGGAGTGGCAGAAAAGCAGAAGTACCATTAGCAGCGAGTCAGGAGGTGAGAGGCACACACGTCCCTTTCCTTCTTCTTGAAGTGAGTGTGCGAGACACGTGCCATCAAGTGGACACACGTGGGAAGGAGCTGGGAATTTCTTAGGGCAGCTTGGGAAAGAGGCCTGCTTACCTGATTTTTCTGGCACTGAGCATCAAAGATTCATGGAGGTGGCAGTTCACACACTAGTCAGTGTTTTTCTCTTAAAGCAAATGGAAGAGACATGCGCCATCAGCAGACATCTTGGAGGGGGGAAAGGGAGGAGTTTGGAATTCCCAAGTGCAGCTTTCAGGAGAGTTACGCTCCCATGATTTTTCAGGGAGGGAGCAATAAAGATTCGATGGGACAGCGGGTGACATGCCAGTCAGTGTCTGCCTCCTGAAACAAGTGAATCAGATTTGCCATCGGGGAACATCAGCGAGATGGAGCAGGAGGAGCTGGAAATGTATGATAGTGGGCACAGTAGGGAAACACTGTTTTGCTCACCTGATTTTGATTAGAAGGAAAGGA
The DNA here is from genome assembly GCF_040938575.1 of Ambystoma mexicanum. Lineage (NCBI taxonomy): Eukaryota > Metazoa > Chordata > Amphibia > Caudata > Ambystomatidae > Ambystoma > Ambystoma mexicanum. Next base: position 255,619,001 of record NC_090936.1, read on the forward strand.
GAAATATGCAGTGGTGGCAGGTGACAGACCAGTCAGAGACCATCTCATGAAGAGAGTGACTAAGACACATGGCATTGTTTGACACCTGGGAGGAAGAGGAGCTTGGAATCCCTGAGGGCATCTGTGGGAGTGTTATTCTCGTCTGTTTTTGCTGGTAGTGAGCAGCAGAAATTCGAGGAAGCAGCAGGTGATACACCAGTCAGTGCCTGCCTTTTGCGGCAAGTGGGCAAAACGTGTGCCATTGATTGTAACTGTAAGGAAGACTAGGAGAGTCTGGGAATACTTGAGAGTGGCACACTCATCTAATTTTGAGTGTGCAAGCAGAGATTCGGGTGGAGGTGGGTGAAACATCTTTGGAGAAACTAAGAACAAATGTCACGATCCAAATGAGAAGACACAGGGGAACTATCTCATGGGCAGAAGGAGGTGCTTATGGACGATGATAACATCAAGAGACAATACCTCACTGACACATCTTGAAAGCTGTGCGAGCAGTGCCGATGCAGCCTGTAGAGATGACAATATGGGGGATACCCACATCAGTGATTGTGGAATTTTGAATATAGATGGGTCATCCCAAAAAACAGCCAGCAGATCATCAGCCACACAGATTCTTGATTCCTATCTGTTGGACATTTCACGTATGGGAAGGAATGATGACCCATTACCATATTGGTTCAGCAAGCAGACAATCTGGCCAGTGAGACTTGTGTCAGTTTCTGTAGAATCAGTAAGCAGCTCTCGGCCAAGGGTGCAGTCCGAGAGATTTTGTATTGTAGCCAGGTCTATTTACTTTACAACATGTGTTATATTTTCTAGACAGAGGCCTTTTGCCCTAGAATAGGGAAGGACTTCTAAAATATGAGTGTTCTCAGAGGCAGAAGGGGACTCCTGGTGGTCCAGGGGCCAAGAGTAGGTAGGTCAGGATAAGGTACACATGCAGGAAAGTCAGAGTTCCAGAGGATTTCTTGTCATTTCTTGTCAGACAAGTAAGTAACAGACTTTAGAGTTAGTGGAAGTGTTCAGGGACTTCGTAGAAGGCTGCCTAGATGTATTCCAGCATTAGGCCTGGGTGAAAAGGATGGGTGAACTCCCAACTACATGAATCCCCACATCAGACACAGGAGTGACACAAAATGTTAGGTACTTAGTACCTCAGCAGTGAAGAAGATCTTGCAGATGGACGTCTTCACAATGCACCTGCACAGAACCCTGTCTCTGGTTCTTGGTTGTGGTAGAGAAAAAGGACACTTGATAGGAAATTAGACCAGCAGTTGAGAGAAAAGGCTCCCAGCAGGGGATTCTTTAGTGCTTCTCTCAGCTCTGTGGATTTGGTGCCCTTTTCATGGTTCCAGATGTGGAACGGTCATTGTCTGATCAATTCGACTTGTTATCTCAATCCAGTACTCTGTTTAGGGGACTTCAAGGAGTGGAATCTTGCTTTTAGAGGTTCAACAGGAGTCCACCAAAGTTTCAGCAGGATTAGTTCACTGGAAGATGTTGCATAGCACTCAGCCCAGGGTATTGACTGTTTGAAGCCCAGGAAGGTCACAGCTTGTCATGGGATTGCTCAAAATGCAGGTATTGGTCCCACCAGCATAAAGGTCGGAGTCATCATCTTTGGGCCTCCTCTTTTGCAAGGAAGAAGGGGTCATTACAAGCAGCGGTTACACTGCAGTCATCTCAAGTAGCTGGAATCTGCTAAAGTCATATTCTCTTCTGCTTCCTCATTGGATTCAGCTCCAGTCTTCGATTTATCTTTAGCTTTCAGATCCAGGTCCTTCATCCAGGAACCCAGCCAATCAGCACGCATGCTGCATCCAAACTTACGGGGGTGACTGTCCTTTCAGGACAGCCATCCTCCCAGTTAGGACTGGGTCCAGGCAGGCATGCGAGAAGACAAGGAGCTGCAGGGTTTCAGACTCATCCCACGTTTCCTATCTTTATAGGCACCCTGGAGCCTCAGCAGGTAACACAAAGGAATCCTGTCAAAGACAAAAATCAAAAACCAGGACCACCCTTCTAATTGTCTCTTGGGATCCATGAGGATCCCAAGAGACAATTAGACAGAAGGTGCAGTGTGCTGTAATAATAAAACACAAATGCCCAAATAAAGTAAGAAAAGTCACAAAAATAACTTTCATGGGAAGAGTAAAAGGTTCCCACTCACTCTGGAACATAGACAAATAATCCACAAGTCCAGTAAAAAGTGCTGGGGGATCTCTCATGTGAAGGAGATTTAGAATAAATATGAAAATCTAATCTAACCTAACAAAGTTCCACACAGTTTTGTGAGATGGGAAAGTGTTAGTGGAGGGCTTCTGGGATCCAATGAAGAGTTCCAAGGTGTAGAGGACAAGTTGTTCTAGTGAATGCAAGTGTCCCCCTCTTACGGAATGCCTGTGGGCGCAAGCTATGGCAAAGCCAGACTGTTAAAAACGTTTCTAAAAGTTACCAAACTTTAGAAGGGGAGATATGGGGTTCAGGTAAGTACTGTTATAACTCACTGCCATACTCTGATTCTTCTTAGGACTTGGCAGGTCTTCAGAAGAGGCTCCAACGTGGCTTTTCCCACCATCAGATCGGGTCCCTGATGCCCAGGGGTTGCAGGTTGGAACACTGGTCCAGAGGGTGACCATAGCTGGCAAGTTCTTCATGATGGAAAATGCAGAAGAACTCAGTGCAGGGTGTTAGAGAGATTTTTCATTTTTATGACAAATCCCTTCTAGCTGTGAGACCCACAGCACCTTTTGCTGGACTCCTGGTCCCTTTTCTAGTTCTCCTGAATCAGGAGAACCATTTCCCCCTCATTCATTCTTTTTTTCTCTGACCATGGCAACCCTGATCATTATGTTTTATTTGTTTTATTGAGACTTGCTTTCCTCAACATTTTTTAAAGGAATCTGTTTTTCACTTTTGCAGCACACAGCACCTTTTGTGCCGTGTTGCTTGGAGCCCTTTGGGCTCTCCTTTTTACATTCATTTATTTTCCTTAAGAACACACCCAAAATCCACCACTATCACAGAAAGTACAACCATCCACCTGCCACCATAACCCACAGGGAAGTCAGTCCCCTGACCTAGAGAGGAGGTGAGATGGTCTGACAAACCACAACCAATAACAATGGTAGATACCATTAAGCGGCGACCAAAGACTCACACCAGAGGCTTCACCAAACCGACCGACTTACTAACCCTTTTCCCATTCCCACTCCTCCAACATAACTAACACTTGACTAGGGGCTAGCCACACTACACATAAACACACCAAGAATCAATCTAATGTTCGCACCCTACCATCTCAGAGATGCTGGAAGCAAACCTAGAGGAAACTCCCCAGCATATAGTCCATAAATCCATCATGTACACAATCACACATCAACAAAATAGATAGTGATAGACCAACAGCCCTCCACTACTCTGGACCCTTATGGATACAACTAATCAGTGCACACAACTACAATCCACCCTAACGTCACATGACACACACACAAACACTAGCACACATCCGAGGCACTGAGTTCTACCCATACGGATACAACACTCAGGGCCAATTGAACCAACTCCCATATGCAAAACAACGCTCACAGACCCCAGCTCCTCCTGGTTCTGAACCTATCCTATAATCCTATCCCCACTAACACACCTATCCCTCCTCTTTTGCAGAGCCACGTGAGCGCCTGAAGACTGCTCTCGGGTTGTATTGGTGCGCGGTATAAATCAACATAACATAACATAATATATGCCATGGCATTGACTATGGTGAAGGTAATGATAACACACTTGTCAAAAGTTGCCATGTTCATCTGAAGGGCGTAGGCGCCCACAAAGCCTCTCTGGGTCTTTCACAGGGTGCAGCCACCAACAGGACAAACACAATAGGCTTCACCCACGAGGGTGTACGTCTGTGGGAAGCAAGGGTGCAGGTGTCCACCTGGGTGTCCGTGATCTGCCAGTGGAGCATCAACAGTAAAAGTGTAGCAGACCCCACAGTGTCCCACAGACTTGGACTGCAGTGAGGTGAGACGAGCATTTGGGAGGTGAGCTGAGCCCCTTGGCTCTCTGATACCAGAGGTTTGGTCTGGTCCGGACACTGCTGTGGAAATGGCCAGAGAAATGTGGTCTTTCTCTCCAAATCTGTTCTTCTGTCTAATCTGCAAGGCCCCTCAGACTTTAAAGCCAACGGCAAGTTTAAAGCGGGCCAACGAAAAGAGGGGGCATTGCCAAGCAAAGTGCTGGGGAAGTGGCCAGGGAAGTGGAGTTCACTCTGTTGGTCCCAATGCCGACAGACCACCTGCCCCAGTGACTATTTGTGACCCGAGGGAGGCGGGTGGGGGGGTAATGAGGGAGTCACCATCCAAGAACTTTAGCACACACAGCCTTAATGGGGAGTTTTTCCCACGACCATATGGAACTATCCAAGGCCCTGCCCTGAACCCTTTCACTGACATTACCCATCCAAGCATAAATCTAGAGGAACATGTGCCCAATGCTAATCTGTTAACCCCTGGAGGGATTTTTGACCGTATGGCCAGTGCTGATCTTCTTGGTATTCTGGGCAATGGTTGCGAGAGGATCACCTTGGGCATAGCTAAACTCAATGGGGGCTGTGATCCATCGGCCCCTTCTCTGACGCCGGTTGCACCCTTTCATTCTTCTGGGCTGTCACTAAAGCTGACCCTTGGTACTACATGTTTGGTCCCTGATCTATGCATGGCACCGGCCACTGAGGATGTCCACCCTCCGTCTTCTTCCATCCCCCAGGAAATGGATCCAATAGACCTGGGTTCGGGAGGATCTTGTGAGGGAAAGCATCCTTTCAGTCCTCCCTGAAGCACTTGGAATGAGTCTATGTTAGCTGCACTCTCGGGGCTAGCTCCTTCCTACGCTTAACCCCACTTTGGGTATCCAAGCCCCCTACCCAAGGGAATCTGGCCCTGCCAGACTCATCACTCACAGAACCCAACACTACCCCAGGCTGCTGTGTGCTTTCCGAACTGGCTGACATCCCAAAACTACCAGCGGCTTTGATTAAGGGTGTGAGAGGGGCCAAGGGGGAGTGACGGGTGTGGAGGGCTGGAGAGGGTCTATTGCAGGAACTGGCTTAGGGGCTTAGGTCCAATTGCTGGCACAGGGTCATATCCCCGGTGTCCTCGTCCTTCTGAAAGAACAAAGAAATATCGAGGCTGAGTACCACAAAGGAAATACACCTATCACAGCTAAAAATATTCACAAATCTTTTATTACTGTACAGTTTACAAAGCAAAACAGATAGCTATCTGGCTCCCAACACCTCGCGATATGTACCAGCCGACAAGGAGAGGTGAGAGAGTGCTGGACCTCTAAACATTTGTGCTTTTATACAATTTGTGTAATATTGTCCAGCCTCTCTTCACATTAATATTTAGTGGTCTAGAGTTCATGCCTAGTTCTCATACAGATTATACGATATTATGCAAAGGATTACATAGGTTTGTATTTCCATGAAGACACAATGGTGATGTATGTTCTCAGATCCCGCAGTAAGCCTTGTACCAAGTTCCATTACAATACAGTTCGACCGATGCATACGCTCGAGGTTTGTTCTTCATTGTCCCAATGTTTATACAAGGATGAGTCTTGTGAGCGCAGACAACACTTAAATAACAGTTCACATGAAGCACAAGGTCTCATTGCTTAGTCTAAACAGTTGGCTCTCGGACAGCCTAAACATCAACAGAACTCAAAGGTTGGAAGGCTTGGTTGCAAGTTGAAAACATAGTCCACCATTTTAGAACAAAGAACACACGAGTAGAAATCAAAATGGCGGATGAATCTTAAAATGGCGGCAAAGTTAACTCAAAATCAGAACTTTGCAACACGGTTTTCCATGTAGCGTGACTAGGCTTAGGCCAATATAAATACTAAGGAGGCACCATATAATTAATGTTTAACACTTCTTTTGCTTCTGGTGCCAGAAAGCCCCAACCTTGAAGAGGCATCCTGCGGCTGACCAATCTCCAATTCCAAATGTACCCAGAGAGACCCCTAAGGCCCCTACTTCGAGTGCACTAGATAGACTAATGAAATGCCTGCTGACTCCATCTAACTCGTCTTTAGGGATTATTATATGGCAAGGGATGTCTTGAGTAAATGCAATTGGCATGGGGAGACCCGAAGAAGCATAATTGTAGCTAGCCCTTCCCCAAATCTGTTTTTTTTGCTGCCCTCCCTGGTGATTCCACTAGCAATGGACCTCTTTCTAGGGCAAACCTCACCCTTTTGGGCCCCTGCCAATTTAGGATTTAAAAGGGGCTTCGGGCTGGTGATACCGAATCTTTGATAGAGATTTGTTATGTGGCACTGAAGGAGGGTGCTGTTTTTTCCTTTGTTTCTTTTTTCTTTTTTTCTTTGAATTGTTTTAATAATTCTTTAGAAATGTAGTGCTAGGATATACTTTGATGGCCCAAAGGCAGAATAAAGTTAATTGAATGAATGGTTCTCATGTTCTCCAAAAGTGCAGTGCCACCACTTCAGATTCATGGACCATTTCACGGTGTTGAGCCACTCACTGAGCTTTCAGGTTCTTCCTTCGGGTGAGGCCACAACTTCAGTTCCTTAGTTTTTTCCACAGGGAACATCTGTCCACTAAAGTTCTCAGGCTCCCCCACAGAGCATTTCATAAGGTTCTCCAGCTCTCCCACAGACCACTATCACTCTAATAGGTGGAGGAGGCCCCCGTGAAGCTGGTTTCTCCCTGTGACTGCTTCATGTCTTGCCCCTCGCACAACATTCTATAGACGGAAAGATTGGGGGACCTATATATGTCTCCTCAGGTTGCCTACTTCAACTAAAAGTGCCAGCTCCCCACAGCTTATCAACAAACTGCAATAAAGGCAATGGGTGCCCACATGTAGCCACATGTAGTCCAAGGGCCCTGCCCAAAAGTGTTGCACCACTACCAACTGCTGTCTGGCCACAGATGCTGCTTCCAGTTATGCCGATGGGGCACGCTGGAAGCAAGTGGCTGTTTGGGCATGGCATGTGTAAGGTCACCGTTATGCTGCACCCTGGATCAGCAATGTGCTAGAACCCTTCTCCCTACCACTGCTGGAAGAGTCATAGTGGCTGCCTGGTTACCAGTAGCCTCCAATGACAGGTCCACTTGATAAACATTTCTGTGCCAGTGGTGCACTTAGTTCCTCATTGCCATCATTCCTATGATGCAGCTTCCCCCTTCTCTTTTGTCACAGTTTGACTCTATCCTCTTTCCACAGCCCCCCATCATGAAGATGATGCTAGGCTTCTCCATACGATGGTTTACCCTGGTGGCAGCTCAATATAGGCCCACCCCCAGGACCATGTGGAATGTGAATGGTGGGTGGATGTTGCCACTCCCTTTGGCTCCTCCTGGGTGTGATAGTCCCCCTCTACCATAGTAAGAGCTGGCAGATGATGCTCCTCCACTTCTTCCTCTACATGTCCCTCTTCCTATTCAGGTAGGTCCTCCACCCCTGCAGCACCTCTTTGAGTTGGTCTTCCACTTGAGTCTACCTGACAGACCTCTGCATTATTTGCAGCAGTACCCTTACCCTGTTGGTTCGAGACCACATACTCCCATATGACCTCAAGCCAGTCAGGACCTATACCTAACACCTTATCTAGAGTGCTTGCTGCAGCCATCCTCTCCTCCCACATGAGGAGCATGCCTTCATGCTCCCAAAATTATTATACAGTGGTGTCCACATAAGACCCTGCCTTCGCTACCTCTCTATGGCTGTCCACATGAAGTTCTCTCTCCTCCGCCTCTGCACTTGCCTCATCTGGTGCTTCTTCCAAAGGTCTTGGTGCCTCTTCCTCTCCTGAGGCATTGTCTAATGCTTCACCTTCCCTCACTTACTCAGAAGGTGAGCGGTGCTACATGGGTTGGGCCTGCAAACCGGCACTCGGAAAGAGCAGGAGGGTCCTTCTGCCACCAATCATGGGTGAATCGTCCTTTCATTGTGTGGAGAAATGCAACTTCTCCCCAAACCCATCACCCCCCAATCCCTTAGCTTTCTTCCCCTTTGCCTCTTGGTGTCACATTTGGCTTGCAATAACAAACACCAATGACAGTGAAGTGAGAAAAGTATTTGTGTACTCAATACTCAACAAGAGAACCCAAAAACTGTAGCCTGGGAAGCAGAGAGGACTATAGCACAACCCCAAGTGATCACTCAAGATAACAAGTAATCATACTCCTAAAAACTGTAGTTAAAACTAAAACAGTACTCAATACTAATACAATGCAACTACTACAATACTTTACAAAACACTAAACAACATACACAGGGGGAGAGGTGTAAACTAGGTTTGGTGTTTTTGTGTAGAAATTGATTTTTAAAATGTTTTATGAAGAAAAGTCACAGAAGACAAAGGCACATTTTACTTTTTTGTTTTTTTTAATCAGTAAACTAACATAGACACTATCACAAACTGATCAAACAGACAAAGGGGACCGGAAACGGCATCAAATATATACTAAACAGCAAGGAACTACACAAAGGACCAGTAAGCAACAGACATAACTTCCCCAAACGCTTCTTAAAATGTCAAATTGCAAAAACACCCATCCAAATATGTACCTGGCTAACAAAACCCATAAAGGAACAGGAAGTGAGCTGGACCTTTTGTAGGGGAACACACTTCTGTTAGGGTATTTGCGGGTTATGATTGGCAGACAAACTTGACAAATCAACTCAGTGCTCTGATTCACCAGATGAACCCAATGAATAAATCTGTTATTCATCATGAGATCTGCCACTCTTGATTGGACAACCAATAATCTTGCCAAATTCAGAAGCATGCCGCAAGTTCATCAGGTACTGCCAAAACCTAGCCCATTCTCATGGTAGAAATAAATCTTTCCTAAAAGATGTGTCTGCTATCACTGGTAGGGTTTGGAGAGGATCATCCAGTGCTACTGCAAAATAGCCTAATGAGTGAGGAACTTGATGCCGAGACGTGCAAATATTCTTCTCGATATGGATTGGAATCTGGGCAAGTACTGAAATGTCTTTTATCCATGTATCTGTGTTAAAATACATACCACTGAGTTGGGAAATGGCAACTCTTGCTATTGAGAATGTGATAAAATAACACATTTGCTCACAAGCAGAGCACTATAATAAAGATAGTTAAAACAGGGCTCAAATGTGCAACAAAAGCTTTTGAGACTCAAAGTGAAATTTTATGTTTACAGTTTTTGTGCACCATTCATGTTTGATTGATGTTAGAGAGCTAGATAATGGTGCTAAGGGCATTTTTTGTTAAACTGTTTTAACTATAATCAAATCCACCACAGTTCAAAGCTGTAGTCCGAAACAACACATCAATCCCCCACCTCTGCCCTTCCCCCATCGCAATACCGCTGATTCCGTATCAAGCTATGTCACCACCAGGAAAGTGCAGAGAACTAGGCATAACATTAAACAAGCATGATTCACTTTGTGGATTGGTTCCCCCTTACAATGTCTGCTACCATAGCAAAGTATGCATTCCCTGAATGGGGAACTATCTGTCTCACCTACATATCAGTGGACCCCATTCCTCCTGAAAGGAGCCAGTAAAGTTATTAATTATCAATGTCTGTCTCCATAACAAACATCTCATGCAACTTTTGCTCCTATTCCTTTCTCTCAGGAACCCTACCTCCCTTCCAATGCTGAGCTATCGCCTGTCCCCCCGCTCAAAACATGGCCTCCCACAACCTACAGTATCCTTAGCTGGGATGCCCAGGAGCATCTGCATGGGATCCAAGATCCAAGCGGAACTGAACTCCTGTGATATCTTTAATCCAACTGAGAAGTTCCCTCCAGAAAATGCATATCTTGGGGCAGTACATTCACATGTGAGAAAGCGAGCCTACATGACCACATTCCTGTGGGCAGAATGGGCAAGCACCTGGAAACATTCAGGAGACCCTCAAGGAATGCCTGTGCCAGCCCAGTAACATCTTAAAGTTATGTTCCATTGTGGAGGTAAAAAGGTTGCCATGGAATGTGACGCTGAAGAACTTTTCCCACTCCTCGTTAGTTAGGTCCCCTTCCATCAAGATCAACGCAATACCTCTTAAAAGATGTTCTCCCTGTCATACTGGAGGTTACCAGGACCCTGTAAAAACTTGACAGGAACCCCCTACGTGTGGTTGGGGAGTCAAGTGTTTTCTCAAATTGGGTCAACTCCTAGGTCAGGGAGCCGCCCCACCTCTGATCAGTGAAAATACCCTTGATTCTTAAATAGTCAAAAATAGAGAAAACGCCTTCCCCCAGGACAACACGAAAATCCTCAAAGTCCAGAAAATCCCCTCCCTGAGCAGCTGGCTTCCCTTTCAAGGCCCCCATGTGACCATTGTTGGGAGCATCATAACCCTTGATGGGCTAGCACAAAGGGTGGGCCCCACACTTAAGAACTGGGAGAAAGCCAAGTTTGCACTATTATTTTTCCAAGTATACCAGAGTACACCCAGAGTGTGATGCCTTCAAGGTTTCCCAGGTATATCTTTGGGTGAGGCCCAGAGGAGATCTTGAACGTTCAGTGGGTGCGCTTCTAAATCCTCAAGGTAGGTCCAGTAAGTTCTCGTATCTTCATTCTTGCGTTCCAACATAACACATAGTGGGACAGCCTTATAGTAAAGCTGGAAGTTGGGTAAGCCTCCTGATCCCTTGGGAGCGTAAAGGCAGCACTCTTCACTCTGGGGACCTTATTCTGCACACAAATGCACTTGGTGCACCATTGAGATCGCTAAAGAACATTTCCGGAAGTTTAGTCAGAATGGCTGTTAATAGGTACAACAGACAAGGGAGAACATTAATTTTATTGCCGTCATGTGACCATGCCAGGAAGGAATCAAAGGTTCCCCAGCATTTGAGATCTGCCTTTATTTCTTCCATCGAGGGGTAAAAGTTTCTTTCGCAAGTGTCTGCAAGTCCCTCATCAAGTGCACACCCAAATACTGTATACCATGCTTCCCACCCTCATACCCAGGAATCTAAATTGAGTGCCCAAGGTAGAGTGGCCATTGCTTATGAGCATTATGCAGGATTTGTATTCATTGATTTTAAGTCCAGACAGGTTCCCAAAGCTGGAAATATGCACCAACAGCTCTGGGAATGATGCGCCTACATTGGTGAGGCAGCCCAAGACTTCATCAGCAAAGAGGAATAGCTTGAACAAAAACCTCCCTGCATCGAATGTCGTGAATTGTGTGGGCTGCCCTAATCGATATAGCCAATGGCTCCATAGTGTATGCATATGTTTGTTTGTTTGTTTGTTTATTTGTATAGTGCACCAAACCCAAAGGTAACTGGGCACAAGCAGTACAAGTAGGCTTTAGGCTTAGTTACAGATTATATCATACATAATATTATGCTGGACAATGTTAGAGATATTTACAATTACAAGGATTACAATAGATAACAGCAGTTAACAGTCACACTATTTGCACGGAACAAGGTTAGGAGTATTTACAATTGCAGAGTTAGCAGGATACATAGGCAACAGGAGAGAGTGAAGAGGCAAACAATGGTATAAAATACATTGGCCCTCATTAGGACCCAGGCGCTAAGTGTTTAATGGCGCCGTAAAAGGCTGTGGTGCCGTTAAACACTTAGAGCCTTACTACAAGGCCCCTTTGCGGGACCCGACCTGAACGGGCCGTTAAAGTAGGGAACCGCAAAGGGACTCTCGAGGTAAGTACGGTACCGCAAAGTACCATACTTACCGCCTTCCCCAGTCCCATTGAGCCCTATGGGGCAAAAATGGGAATGGGGAAGGGCCAATGTTCAATGGGGAATTACCGCCCGCCAACGTCGAATGGGGTGGTAATTCCCCATTGAACATTGGCGGACTCGTTACGATACCGGCACCAACCATGGTGCTAATAGCGCCATGGTTTAGCACCAGTATCGTAATGAGGGCCATAGGGTTATTGGCATAAATGGACATGGAGAAAAGTTGCTGAATGGTATTTTTTGTTGTTAGATTCTAGGGTGAGCGTCCTTAGTTATGATCCATTTCTGAATGTTACGTCTGAAGCTGGGGTAAGTTTGATCAGCACAGAGTGAGGGCGGGAGTGAGTTGCATGTTTGTGCTGCCATAACTGGGAAGCTTCTGCTGGCAGATTTGGATAAGTTGAATTGTGGTACACTGAGGCAGAATGAGTTGGCAGTCCTGGGTGTCGCGGTTGGTAGTTTTCCTGGTTCCATGTGTTAATATTCCCGCAAAAATATTGCCATACAAAAATATCACCATATTTTTGCGGTGATATTAAGGCATGGAACCTGCGGGGGACTCCCTTCCAACCCCTGTATAATTTTAAAGAGAGCAGGGGACACTCTGCTCCCAAAAACCCCAAATATTATCCCCAATAAAAATATCGCCTATGGCCATTCCTGGCGACCATATATACAGAGATATTTTTGTTGGGGATAATATTACGAGATACCATTTTCCTGACTATCCAGTTGGTGAGGTATTGGGGGGCAGCATTGTTCAAGCATTTGTGAGTCAGGGATGTTGTTTTAAGCAAGATTCTCTCCTTGATGTCAAACAATGGTTGTGTCTTCTGAGCTCAGATATGTGATCTTTGTTTGGAATGTTTAGTGTCGTTCTTAGGGTATCATTCTGAAGAGTTTGGATCTTGTTTAGAATGTACTTGTTGGCTCCCAAGTAAAGTGCATTACAGTAGTCCAGTCTTGAGAGTATATGGGCATTGTAACGCTCACCTGACTCCCATGGAGGCGCTGGCCTGGTTTGCGCTGCTGTGACCTCTTCTAAGGTGATGCGCAGGGTTCGGAAGACGGACTGGACCGGGCCCCCAAATCTTGACTGTCAGGCTCGCAGAGGTACCCTTCTTAGGGTCTGGAAGGACGAGCTCTCCATCCTGCTTCTGATGCAGGGGCGCGTTGGCATCCAGTTACTTCACTGGATTTTCAGATTGGTGAGAACCAAATTTGCTTGGCTTCCAGGTAAGTTTTTTTGATGAGAGATTCCCCTTGTGTCCATGCATTAATGCGCTAATGCTAGTGTCTTTTTCCCCATAGGGGCCGGGGTACGGAATGCCGGGGAAAAGGCACCGACCCGAGATGAGAGGTGAAATCCTTGTAGCAATCAGGTAAGTCTTTAATGAGCGTTTTGGTAATGTCTTTAATTCGCTCATTAACGCTGATGTCTCTTTTTTCCCCTTAGAGGCCGGGGTCCAGAAATGCCAGGATGCGGCGCTGACCCGAAATGAAGAGGGAATGAACCAACTGGTAAGTCTTAACATGGAGATTTAGCTTTCCTTATTCCCTTCTCTCTCTCACCTTTTGTTCTTGTCTTTTCCTCCCTAGGCGCTGGGGCGTGACTGCGAATCCGGATGATCGCTGCTGAACATGGAGGGGCCCTGTAAAGGTGAGTGGAATGCGGCGCTACAGCGATCGACGCGATGAGCTTTTAAATAAAAATCTTCCTTTTCAGGATTGTCGGCGAGATGTCTCCGGGATGCGGATTTAGCAGGTAAGGAGTTTTCCTTCTTCTGTTCTCTTCTTCTCTTCCTTTGCAGGTGATCCAGGATGCTGGTAGGCGTGGCAGAAGTCAGGATGCAGGAGCAGACACGGTGAGCATCCAGCTGCTAGATGCAGAACAACGCGAAGCACGTGTGGCTGTTCGGGTGGGGTTTAAATAGCCTTGGAAGAAGTTCCAGGTATGTATCCTTCCTCCAATCAGGTATGTATCCTTCCCCGACCATGCCCGGATGGTAAATTAGTCCCACAGTTAAAGTAGTTCCTTTCAGGCCTCAAGGAGGCCGGGATCCTGCAGCATGGTCTGCATCAGGTAAGTGCACCCAAGCACTCCCATAATGAGCCTGGTGCCTATGGCGCCAGGACAATGTCCAAAGGGCCCCTATATGGGGTTGCTGGGTCCTTCTCTGGGGACTGGATGTCCGCTTTCGGGGACGCAGGGCCTGAACCAGCTCCCCGGGAACGGGCATCATGACAGGCATTAGCTAAGGTGCTGCAGCTGGATGAGGATAGGTGTGGCCTGCAAACTCTAATTAGTTTGCACATGTAAGCTCGCATAGTTCTATTGTTGAAGAATGATTGGACCCATGCTATTGCATCCTTAGAGAAGTGAGCCTTACGTTACGTGGGATGGTGTAGTTGAGAATGACGCGTTGATGAGTTTGGATATAAATGGTGCCAGGTCTCTGGCTGTGTCTTTAATTAATTGTGCAGGACAATTATCGCCTTGGCATCTTGATGGTTTCAACAAGGAGATAATTTTCTCCACCTCGAGGATGTAAACTTTGGAGAATTTAAATTGATTGAGTTTGTCGGTCACTGTCTCAAGGATAGGAGTATGAGTATCCTGTTTGGGTAGAGATGATTTCTTGTTAGCTAGAGCATGCTGTATGTTAGTACACCAGGTTTTGTCTTTAGTAATGTTGTCGGCTGGAGGGATGGGGGCTTCCATTTCACGTAGGATAGTGAATAGCTCCTTAGTGTTAGATCTGGCGTTCGCAATCCTATCATTGTATACGTCTTTCTTAGTACTAATTATTTATTTTTTATAGTCGTCTGAGAATTTGGTTGGATTCGTTTTGTTTCCTTCAGAGGGGGTCTGTCGCCATATAGCTTCCAATTTTCTTTTTTGTAGCCTGCATGTTTTTAAATGAGGGGTGAACCAGGCATTCAGATGTGATTGTTACTTTTACATAGTTTGAGGGGTGCAATAGAGTCTAGGGCTTTAGACATAGTGGTATTGTAGGTATTGACTAATATGTTAGGGTCTGAGGAAGACAAGAGTGAATTCAGTGCCGGGAGGATATGAGGCAATAGTTTGTCAGCTGTGATGTCTTTTTTGTTCCTTGTGTGTTGAGGAGGGGCTATGACCAATTTAGATTGTGGCTGTTTGTTTATTGCCATCGTAAAGGTAATCAGATAGTGGTCTGTCCAGGGTAATGAGCTTAATGAGTTGATAGCTCACAATTTAGGTCGGCCACCCAGTCAAGGGTTCTACCTTTAGTATGGGTTGGGCGAGTAATTTTCTGGGTGAGGCCTTGTTCTAGAAGTATGTTGGCAATGCCCTTAGCATCTTTGTCTTTTGGGTCATTAAAACCGATGTAGAAGTCCCCCAGTAGGAGTACCTGTGAGGTTTATTTAGTATTATTAGTGAGGATACTTGAGATGTCATCCTCGAAGGATCCTCGAAGGTTCCGATGGGTATAGTAATGGCGAGAGGGGGCATCCCTATCTTGTCCCTCACTAAAGCTTAAAGGAGTCCAAATGTTCCCCATTGACTTGCAACCTTGCTGTGGGTCCCCCATTCAAGGCATCTTCCCATCTTACGAAATTGAGCCCAAATCCCATATTCCTCAGGATATGCATCAGAAATGGCCATTCCACGCTGTCAAAGGCCTTCTCTGAATCAATTGCTATTAGGCATGTTTCAGCATTGGAGGCCTGACTGTGATACATCAGGTTGATTGTCTTCCTAACATTGTCAGATCCCCATTGCCCCCGAATGAGGCCCACCTGATCCCCGTGAACAAGGGATGGAAGGAGGCTCTCCAGCCTACTGCCCAGAATCATAGCCAGGATCTTCACATCACTGTTCAGCAGGGAAATAGTGTGGTAGGATGAGAATTGGGTGTAGTCCCTTCCATCTTTATGGATAGCCACCATGATTGCTTCCATCATTGTGTTTGGCAGTATCATGCACCATGGCACCCCCTCCAACTGAACGGCCCCTATCGCCTTTCTTTTCCTTTCCTTTCCTCCCTCAGCCTCCATGCCAGTATCTTATCTGCCTTGTCTCCCCTTCTTGTGATATTTCTGTTTCAGATACATCAATGTCTTCTCCATAACCTGGACTAGAATGGAGTTTAGCTTGGCCTTGTAGTGTCAGAGCTTACTGGCCTTTGCTGGGGTGAGGTAGGGGCCCTGGGTTCCTCCTGGTTGTAGCACTCCTATTCTCCTCCTAATATGTGCAATATGTAGCTCATCTGCTCTGTTGCGCTTTACTTTTAATCATTCCTTGTTGTCTGACTCAAATGTTGTCTGCCAACCCCCTTTCATATGGGCGGTTGATATTTGGCCCTTTCCAACTTCCTCACCTGCTTTTGGTGTGGTTGTGCCAACCGGAACCAGAGCTTCTGCAGGGAGGGGGTCTGCGCTCACTTTCTGCCCCTTAGTACTGCGGCCCCCGCTCGTCACCCGTGTGGAGTTCCGCATTAAGGACTATACGATTAGTAGGTGAGACTTGTAGTCCTTTATTCAACAAGCACAGAGAGCTGCCGGCACAGCAACCAAAGGTGACCAGGCTCCTTCTCTCACTAACATCTGTTCCAGAACTACTAGGAATTTTGGAACCTAACCAAAACATAACACTTTATCCACATAAAAGTAACTCCCTTTTTCAGCAGACCGGTCAAAAGAAGAATGGTCAAGGAAAAGTGTGAAATACACTTCCTATAAAAATTGGCAAAACCCAAATACTGTTGCATTCTTTTACCATTAGGGAAGGAGGCCAATCCAGAATTGCTGACACTTTCCCTGGATCCATAGAGGTACCTCTTTCAGATAATACATATCCTAGATAAGTGACCTCATGTTGATTGAACTCGCACTTCCCCAACTTGTAAAAAAGATGATTCTCTCGTAATCTACTTAAGACTGTCTGGACATGCTGGATACGTTCTGTCAGATTATGATAAAATACAAGCATGCCATCCAAATATACAGTTACTGAATGTAGTAGAAGAACAGAAAATATGTGGTCAATGAAATGTTGAAATATGGGTGGGGCATTTGACAAACCTAAGGGCATCATTCTGTATTCAAAGTGCAGAACACCATCTTCCATTCATCTCCTGATTTAATACGGATGAGATGATAGGCTCCCCGGCTATCTAATTTAGTACATATGGAAGCCCCTTTAGCCAGCCCTAATATGTCCAGGATCAGTGGCATTGGATATCGATCCAGGAAAGTTATCCTGTTAAGAACTCGAAAGTCTATACAAGGACGTAGTTTTTCTGTGTTCATTTTAGGTATGAAAATGAATTATGCTCCTTCGGGTGAGGTGTATTCTGTGATCAGCCTATTTTGAAGATTGGAATGCAAATACTCCTTCAGAACTTCTTTTTCCTTATCGGAAAGAATATACATTCTACCAAATGGAATAGGATGATCAAGGAATAGATCGATGACGCAGTCTTCGATGACAGGTAGTTTGGAGAATTTGTTTGCTTAAAAGACATCTTGGAATTCAAGATATTATTCTGGTATGGTTTGTATATTGTCATTCATAGCAGTAGACATGGGTACACTAGATGGAGGCGTGGATGTACGTAAACTTACCGAGCCTTCTGTAAGACAATGTGTTAGACAATATTCTGATACTAAATACAAAGCACAGAGAGTCTAATGAACATAAGGATTATATTGTCATAACCAAGGTATCCCCAATATTGCCATAAAATGGGCAGCTTTAATTATGTTGAATGTAATTTGTTAATGATGAGAGGATATGTACATGAGGAGTGGCATTGTTTGTTCACGTATGGGTCCTGAAATTAAAGGAGTACCATCAATGCTTTCCACTGGGATGGATAATCTTTTGGATGTCTGAGGTATCCTTGTGTTTGCTGTCAGCTCATTGATCATCAATAAAAATCCTAGTGGCTCTGCAATATACTAATGCTGGAATGTTATGGAGTTCTAGATTAGACAGTATTAAGGTCACTTTAAGGACCACCATAGGATAATTCATGGGGGATGCAGTCTGAGGAGCTGCTGTTTGTTCAGGGGACTCCCTACGATTGGGATTCAGAGTTTCCCTGTCTTCTGGGTGAAGAAATGGGCAATCCCTTACCAAATGGTCTTTGAATGCACAATACATACTAAGACCCACAGTCCTCCTGTGATGTTGTTCTTCAGTTGATAACAGACCTTGAGTGACCCCCAACTGCATGGGCTCCTCTTTTTCAACCACTCTGGTGGCCAAGCGAGCTTGATCCGTGGAAAGATGTGCCGGTCGACATTGTCGCTTTTCGAAATGTCGTTCTTGCAAACGATAATCTAATTGCATTGTGAGTGTGATCATTTCAGCTAAATTGACTGAACAAGGAACTCGAGATATCTCATTTTTAAATTCCTTACAGAGTCCTCTGCAAAACAGAGTGATGATCGCATCATTGGGCCAAGCAGTGTCAGCAGACATCTGTTTACATCTAGTAATGTACTTCAATACATCCTGATATTCTTGTTTGAAGTCTAATAGATGTTCTTGGGATGTGTGAAGGCATTGTTAAGTAGACACAGACAACAGAGTACAGTATGGGCTATAAACTTTTCTTAAAAACTACAAAGAATTTAGGGTCATGCCTACTTTGCCCTATGATAAGGTGGGATTTCCCTACCTAACTAAAACTAATGATAGCTTGTGTCAGGAAGTCCAAAGTAAACGTCTGTCTGTGTCCAAAACCTACACTTGCCCTAACATCTATTTGTTCAAACCGTGTAGGGATTTAAGCATCAACTGACCAAGTGTTCAAACAAAAGTACAGAGCTTCTTCCACCTCTAGGTCAGCTCTTGCCCAGGATTCCAAATAGTTCATTTTCATTCATAAAGGAGTTCCCTTCCCCAAGCTTTCAAGTCTCTCTCGGTTTACACAACAACACCATTTCTTGGGATTCTTTCCAGCTTTCAGTCCTTTTGACTCTTTCATCAAGATCACAAAGTCCAACTCTGCCAGTTCACCATATGCAAGCTTCTCAAGATATTCAACCATAAACTTGTAGAGGAATCAAGTGGCTTGCTTCTCCTGGGTTATGCTTGGTCTAGGTGCAGTTGTCCGACCACACGGTCCACCCATTACAGGTCACGCAAATGACACACCTGTTTTGTTTCTTTTCCACATCTACACCATCACTGCTTCAACAGTTGTATTGGACTTAGTTTCTCACAGTTCTTGTTCAACACTTCTTTTGCCACCATTTACTTGTCAGATTATCAGGCTTTCTCAAAATGTTGCCTCAGTTTCAACTTGCAACTTGTATAGTTCTTCTTTTCCATATGGCTCTTGCCAATGCCTGATTTTTCTCAACTTGTATAATTCACAATTCTTTAAATTCATCACAAATACTTGCTTCCTTCAGTTCGTATGATCCACAGTTCCTTAGTATTAGGGAACGCTTTTCTCCACTTTGTATTTGTGTGGCATTCACTCATTTTTACTTTCCTTGGTTCAGAATTCAAAATTGATTTCATTCACTTCCAAAACAACATAATCACAAATTTCCAATTCACTCTCCTGCTGGGAATTTGGACCCTGCTCATTCACTTTCAAGTTTCAAGTTTACAGCTTTTTCTGTCTCTCTCTGCCGCCTTCTCAATTATGGTACAATTTGGTATTCCAAAAACGCTTTTTTATCACATTCTCGTGCCATTAAACATCCGTATTTTACAATTCCAATACTGGAAATCACATTGCCTCTGCTGTTGCTAGCTCACTTGTGAGTGCTTCAACCTTCTTTCACCACATAGCTCGCACCACAGCGTCCCAGAGTGACTCAGACTCACTTGACTCACCAGGTACGCTGTCTTCCTGTGCCCTTCTCCGCTTCTCTTGGTTCTTTGCTGCTGCAGCTGTTCCCAGCTCAGCAAGCCCCTCGTCCAGGGCATCCGACAACTCAGGTCACCAGAGCTGTAGTCTTCCTGACTACAGGTGATCGGCAGCTGAACCCTGCCTCTGGAGACCTTCTGACAATGCCAGCCACACTCTGCTTCTGCTGTAGCAACTCTGCAGCACCTCGACATCCTGGACAAGCCTCTCCCTGCCTTTTCCTCCAGTTTCTTTGTCTGCAAGCACCTGGTATCCTTCTCCTGCATCTCTGTCTCCATCCTTAGCCTCACCTGAGCGGGCCATTTATACCGCCCCTCTGGCTCCAGTTGCAGGCTATTCACATTGAGTTCACAACAGTCCTGGTACTCGCGTCTTTCTTCCTCATCCCAGTGCCAGAGTGGTGTGTGTGTGCATGTCTGAGTTAATAAATAATGGATGTAAGTTCCTGTGTGGTTTCTTCCTCGTCTCAGTACCATAGTGGTATACATTGGGAGATGATTTTCTAACAGAATAGGGAAAGGATTGGAAAAATCCCATACATGCCTGGGGGACATTTGATTCTTGATGAAATGGAAATAGGGGATGCCGTGTCCCACCCAAGGGTGCCTCTCACCACTCTCCAAGTCTCCTTCTGCCAGGTAACCCTTCCTCGCATATCCACCCCCACGGTCAGGATCCAAAAGCGATGGCCTTTCCCTGGCCATCTGGGGGAGGATATTTTGGAAAAAGAAGTGAGGACGCCCTCAGATTCATCACAGATAACACAGTAATTTCCTGTCTCCCAAACATTGCCTTGAGACTATTAACGAAAGCCTGGGAGGAATCTAATATGGGATTGCTGGTGATCACTAAAGGGGTGGCCTATACTAAACCTGCCTCTGTCAAATGAGAAATCAGATGTCCCACTTTATCTCTTTCTGACGGAAAATATCCTACTTTAAATGCAAACTGAACTGTACAGCCATCTACAAATTATTTTAGTTTGTATGGATTGCCATCATACTTGCCTGCACTTAGAGGTCCTGGCGGCATTTCCAGGTGTATGGTTGGACGAGCTACATGTTGACATAGTATTATATTTTCTTGTTTAAGGTTTTGAACCCCCAATGTCAAGGTTTGCACTGCTGCCACCAACAGTTGCATCTGATCCATAGTTACTTTATTAGGCGTTGCTATCTGTCATTTGCTGAATTTCAAACTTATGAATTGAAGCTAGTTCTGAATTCAATAGACTTTCAAACAAATTAATACTGTGATAGAAGTAACCTTATCAGATGCAACAGCGGGAGTCGGTGAGAAGCACTGTGTAACACCTTATACCCCATTGCTCCTTAAAACATACAAATCAGGGAAAAGCAAGGGCTACAGGGAAACCCTCTGTGGGAAAACCCTGTTGAATAGCCTTGTAGAGTTGAAGGGCGTTGGCACAGTAATTCCGTTCTAAGGCAGGATCAGGTCTTGTCTTTTACAGCTACGGGATGTTCATGGATGCCGCTACTACAATCGGTAACTGTAGGTCTCGCGAGAATTGCCAGGGAACGGACACCTGTTGCTATGATATTGGAGGGGGGCCTGAATATCGAGTAAAGACTTCTCTGCCTATTTCAAATGGAATGCTGTTGAATCCGAGCTGTGACAACAACACTTAAAAGTGGAAGAATGTGAAATGTGTCACTTGCTAAAATGTGAAATTGTTATTGTTCATAGCTACAATAGCAGTGTGCTTAAAAAAAACGTAGGCAGTTTGCATGCATTTTGTAGGCAACCTGATGAATCAATGTCAGTGTCTGCATGTCCATCCTGGAAATCTGAGTAAGAACCTTTTTTAAGATGGTACCGAAGCAGGAAGTAGTAGTTCCCTATGAGCCTGAGGCAGACTTATAATTACTACATACGAGTGAACATTTCCTGTTGTTAGTGGGACCCTCATGTTCCCTACACTGGCAGCATTTGGTTTTGTCTCACTGATTAAGGCATAACATCTTGTCTTATTTTTAATTGCAAGCCATTTATGATGTGTCCTTGTCGACATGCCCCCTTCAATGGTGCCTGTTAGTGGTCCGTGACTGGATGAGCCAGCGCTAGTTTAGGCAGTAGGCCTGGTAGTAGATTGCCCATTCACATTTTGGGATACTGCCTTCTGCAATGGGTCTCCCACATATACTCGACCCCGCCACCCCGCCCCCCAGACGAGTGAATACATCTTAGATTTAAATTTGATACATTATTTTCACTCTCCCCTTAAATAGATTTGGTAGCAAGCACAGGCTATTTCTAGCTGAAGAAATCCACCAAAATGTCTGCACATTTGCCACTGGACAATGGACCACTGTAGTTATGGCTTCTGTTCCATTAGGCAGGAATAGTGCACTTCACTCTACCTGCGTAGCCCAGCTTTCTTGCTGAAACACAACTTCTCTGTGGCCATGGTCTCTTCAACCACATGTTCCCTGCCTCTCTGTGCTGTCCAATGGCTTCCAATCACCTACAGCATCTGCTTTAAGGTCCCGTGTACACTCCCACAAGGCCTTTTGCTTACTGGCCCATACTTTAACAACACATTTAAAACATATCTCTCATCCCACTTACTTAGGTCTCAGTGGTTCTCAAAAGGTTTCCCTTATTTTTCAAAGTAAAGGATGGTGGGGTATCTTTCTTAGATTGTGCTCCTCAGCTCTGGAACACCCCACACTTCTTCTTATACTCTTGGCGAGACCATCTCTCCTTCAATTCCTTCCAAAAGAATTGCTTGTTTTTTTAACATGGCCTAATCTCCTCTGATCCTTCCCTCTGCGGTATTTAGCACCCAGAGATTGTGAGGTGATAGTGCACTCAACAAATGCTGAATAGAAAGA
Source organism: Ambystoma mexicanum (assembly GCF_040938575.1). Lineage (NCBI taxonomy): Eukaryota > Metazoa > Chordata > Amphibia > Caudata > Ambystomatidae > Ambystoma > Ambystoma mexicanum. The sequence goes on from NC_090936.1 coordinate 255,641,483, forward strand.
GAACTAGAAGATAGCTAAACATTCTGATACATGGACGAGAAGTCATTTAAAATGTTGCACTTCTCCCTTTGACAAAGTGAGCATCTGGTCACTGTGGTTAAGGACCAATTTAAAACCTTCCTCTATCCCTTCTGTGTCAAAGAGAATATCCATGTACTGGTCCGAAGTTTTGGATGGCATCACATCTACAATTAGCGAGGCAGTGGACCTTAAATTGATTCATAGTTGTGTACAATAATATAAAAAGAAGACTAAAGGGTTTTTAGAATGACACACAAAGTGGTAAAGATAATGATGATGTTTAGCTATCCCACTTTAGTACCAGGGGTTGGCTAATGAAATGATATGATATGAATTGATACGATATGATATGGCATTTATAACGCTCCTACACACAAGTGTTTCAAGGCGTGACGAGGCAAGGGGGGGGGGCAAAGGGAGGACAGACAACGATCTTACTAGGCCAGGTGTCATTCAGATCGCGCAAGTGCATGGGAAGGGGGGAAAGGAAGAGTGCAAGGGGGGAAAGTGCAGTACATGGGAAGTGGAATAAATAAGATAAATAAAATACATAAAAAACAGGCAAGTGCAAGGAAGTGCGGACAAAGTGTTGGAAAGGGGTGTGCCGATGAGTAGAATCTCAGTTTTACTGGCATTAAGGCAGAGGTTGTTGGCGGCACACCATTCCTAGATGGAAGACAGACAGTCAGAGATGAGGGAAGGAGAGGAGGAGGAGGAGGCCGAGGGTAGCCTGAGAATGAGCTGGGTGTCATCCACATAGCACTGAAAGTTGGAACAGAGAGTGGCAATGCGGTGGCCAAGGAGTGCCAGGTATTGGTTGAACAGCCAGGGAGAGGGGATAGATCCCTCGGGGACACCACAGGTAGAGAAAAAGATGTCGGAGAGGAAGGACCCAAGTTGGACCTGGGAGGGTCGGTCGGAGAGGAAGGAAGTCAGCCATGCCAGAGCCAGTCCAGTGATACCTGTGGTTGTCACGGAGATGGTTGAGCAGGATGGCATGATTGACAGTGTCAAAGGCAGAAGAGAGATCAAGCAGGATAAGAACGCAAGGGGTGTTAGAGTCGAGGTTGGAGAGCAGGTCTTCATGGATGTTCAGGAGAGCGGTTTCTGTGCTTCTGGCAGCTCTGAAGCCAGACTGATGGTCATGAAGACAACCAGCAGATTCAGTGTGGAGATTGAGTTGGGAGATGGCCAGTTTCTCCAGCAGCTTGCCAAGGAAGGGGGTTATGGAGATTGGGCGATAGTTAGCCAGGCAGGAGGGGTCGGCAGAGGGTTTCTTAAGAAGAGGGTGCACAAGGGAGTGCTTCAGGGGGGAAGGAAAGACTCCAGTGGTGAAGGAGTGCTTGCAGAAATCTGCCAGGGCAGGAGCTAGGGAGTCGGTGTGATCCTTGATAGTTTTGGAACAGGGGTGAACCTGTTTCGACGAGACTTTCATAGATCGGACTTGTCTAGAAACCTTGTCTGGAGAGAGAAGGGGAAAGGTAGAGAAGGAGGGAGGAGGGGTGGCAGCAGAAGGGCCAGAGGAAGAGCAAGGACTAGCGGGAGGGGGGTGAAAGGAGGAGAGTGAGGACAGGATGTCCTGAGTTTTAGAAGTGAAGTGAGAGGCCAATGCCATGCAGAGGGCCTGGGAAGGGACGGGAGAGGTAGAGCCTGCGGCAGGATTGGCCAGTTCCTTGCAGATTTTAAAGAGTTCAGCCGAGTTGTTAGATGCCGCAGAGAGGCGGGCTTGGATATGAGCTCCCTTCTTGGTGAGAACGGAGAGCTGGTATTGCCTTTGCAGCAGGCGGCAGGCAAGTTTGTCAGAGGATGAACTTGAAGCACGGCATTTCCTCTCGGCAACCCTGCACTTACATTTGAGGCTGATGAGGTCAGAGTCGTACCAGGAGTTGCACTTGGCTTTGGGCTTCAGGCGGATTCTCATGACAGGGGCAAGGATGTCAAGAGTATCAGATATAGCAGAGTGGAAAGTGGAGAGGGCTGTGTCAGGGTGAGAGTCAGCCAGGGGGGGGGGGGAGGTGAGAAGGTGGCAGCGAATGCCTCAACAAAATGTCATTATGTGCTTGTTGTTAGTGTGTTGGAGTACAAATATATATGAACACAGCGAGAAAGACTAAGTTCTAAGTTTTCCAACTTCACAAGAAACGCTAATTGAGTGCTGGAGGAAATAAATAAATGTCATGATGACAGGGAAGGGTGCTCTGCCAACAATCCTGCAGGGTTGATCCATCGGAAATGTTGTAGCTTCATGGCAAGAGTCTCAGGGAATATTGATACATTACATCAGCAATATTTAATGTTGGCCTCTGCTCACACCTGTATTAGACATTATTGTCTGTTTTTGTGGGGAAGACATTTTATGTGTGACCCTCGGAAGTGTATTGCCCTTTTAAGATGGGCCTTGACTGCGTCATGGCTGGACCTAATAAAAGGAGCTCCTGCATGCGCGTGCCTCAGAATGGTTGCAGACTCCAACAATGGAACAGTTGGTTCCGTCTCTCATTTCTGGCCTGCAGGCCCATACCACAGGATCACGGTCCGGCAGCACTGGCCTGCAGGCCCACACTGTGTGATCACAGTCCTTCAGGTCCCTGCTGGTCTGAGCACACCCAGATCAGCCTGATACCCAGGGGCTGCCCAGGCCACATTCAATCCAGGATGCTCCCAGCCTCCATGGTGACCCGGCACCCCAGACCCATGTCTCCATGGCCCCAGGGGTCCTGCCTTGCAATGTCAATAGGTTTGGGTGATCCTGGCACAATCCACAAAGGTGCTTGGCCCCCCAGCAGTGGTGAGGTCATCTGTGTGACTGCCTCTGGGCCCACAATAATGGCAGCCAGGGAAAAGAACCCCCACGGCATGGTTCATCAACTGTGGAGGGGAAGAGGAGGAAGCAGCATCCCCCGCCATTAAAAGGAGGAGTGGATGCCATGCCCAGCACTCTGCAGCAGATCGTCCTGGCTGCAGCCCTCTGTGAAGACGTTGCATCGTGTGACCAGGGTGTGGGCCAGCCTGCAGTGCCTGCGGCAGCTAACATCAAGTGCCTTCTGTTTATCTGCTCCCGCAGAGGGAGAAAATGCTCGGCTCCAAGATCAGAGCCCTGTAACAGATGCAGCCCCTGCAGCATCTGCCACCAAGTCATCTTGCCTGCTCCTGCTGGGGAAGAATGTGCTGGCTCTGGGAGTGGAGCTTTCTCTTTCCACAGAGATCCTGGGCTGGCGAGCAAGGGAAAGGAGGAGGTGGCAGTGACCGCCGCACATATGCATGGGAGTCTCCCATGTCGAGGGGAGAAGCGGCTCCTGCTGCAGATGTGCAGCCCAGCACCAGTGGCCACAAACGGCAGTGGAAGCCTGAAGTGTGTTGCACCACTGGAGCCCCAGGGAAATATCCCAGGCCACCAGGTGGTGAATTGCTCAGCGCTCCAAGTCAGAGCATGAATTAAAAGGGATTTCCATCCCTCAAGTCACTCACCTGGCTGCAGCTCACAACCCTAGAGAGTGCTTGTGCAACCAGGTCACGAAGAGGACAGCAAGACCTCCTGTCTGGGGGGGATGGCATGGCCAAAGCCCTGCCAACCAGCATCTTGCTGATACACACCTGCCATCAAGAGGAAGGTGATTCCTGCCTAAGGGAGTGTCGCTCAAACACCATGCTATCAGCGTCTCGCTGCCCCACACACCAACATGGCAAGAATGTGACTCCTGCTTGCTGCACAGTGCTCCCTCTCCAAAGCCGGCTCATCATCATGCCAGCCCAACCTTGGCATGGCCCTCTACTGAGAGGGTGCTTGTGCGCCCGAGAAGGGGGTTGAGTAACATGCGGTCACCCCCTGCCCTGTCAACATCCAGAAGCATTCCTGCCTGGGGGAGCCTGAAAGGGGTGCTGCATAGATGCCCTAATACCAGTGTCTCACTGCCTGCACCAACATCAAGGAGACTAAGCCGATGTGGCTGCGGATCCCCACGGTGCCCCAGGTGTAGCTTTGCCAGCAGCTGAATTGTGCTATCAACTGTCCTGAACTGATACTAGTGCAAGGTAGAACTGGCTGCTTGCAACCCCACACATGCTTATAGAGGACTCAGTAAACTTGTATTTTGATGCTGTGAGCATGCATGGTATTTCCATGCTTAAAGTGATCTCAGTAAGGATACCTATGTGAAGCTGTGCTCCTGCAGATTGTCAGTATGCTCTAGGAAGTGAAAGGGGCAGAAAATAGTGTCATTCAGTGGTTGAAGTTCCATACACACCAGGTTAATAAAGGGTCTCTTAGAATGTGGTAGAGCTGCCAACATATCACCAGCAGTTCGCCAACCACGACTGTCAGCCAAGTGTTCGATACGTGTTATATGTCTGCAACTACCTGAGTCCCTATGTATGTATCAGCAGTTTATCCTTTTATTCGTCAATTCTACAATTCCCTACTGGTCTAAGTATTGATGTTTTGTAAGTGGGTGGGGGATCAGTTTATATTTCAGTAACATTGGTCTTTGTTCATTATGAAAAATGAGCATTGTTATATGTGACCCTCCCAAGTGTATTGCCCTTTAAGATTGTCCATGACTGCCTCATGGCTTGACCTAATAAAAGGAGCTCCAGCACACAGGTGCTTCAGAACGGCTGCAGACTCCAACAATGGAACTTTTGACTCTGTCACTCATTTCGGGCCTGAATGCCCTTACCGTTTGATCAAGGTCCTGAAGCCCTGGCCTTAAGACCCACAAGTCGAGATCACGGTCCTGCAGCTCCTGCTGGTCTGGGTCCCCCAGATCAGCCTGGTGCCCTGGGTCCACCCAGGCCTCAGTCCATCTAGGATGCTCCCGACATCCATGGTGCCCCGGCACCCCAGGCCCATGTCCCCATGGGCCCCCAGTTTCCTGCACTGCAATGACCGTAAGTCCAGGTGACCCTGGTTCAATCCACAAAGGTGCTGGGCCCCCAAGCACTCGTGAGGCCAGCCGTGTGACTGCCCTGGCCCCGCTATAGACATGTCAGTAGATTTTGGTTCCAGAATGATTCAGACCTCTCATTCTTAAAAGAAGATGCAATCAAAATTCACTTCAGCATGCTTCGGTGATGTCCTGCTTGTGTGTTCTGCTTCTGTTTTCGGCTGAGAGTTTTCAGTACTGCTTAATATATCATGAATGATTGAGGACTGTGATGATGAATGGGAGGGCAGGAAGAACTGTACAGATTACGTATGGTAATCATCATTACAACTAGCCCCCAGACTCAATACAGTCCCTATGTCTCCTCTACTCTCCCATTTGTACCTATCACCTATCCTGGCCAGGGGTCAAGCACAGATGGATTTGGGGGAATATAGGTGCTATATAGTCCCAATTAGGGACTTTGAGGACAAATCTTTTAGGGTTTACCCAAGTTGACAGTGGGCGATTTGCCCGTGACTGATTTGGCCACCTTCTTTGAGGCTGTTTTTGATTGCAAATATATGTGGGGGAGTGGGTTTGGGGTAATAAATAATATAGGGGGATTTGGGGGGCGGAGGGGCTGCAGGTGGTTTCCCTCCGCATACATTTGCATTCAAAACAGTAAAAAAATAGAACGTCCAAATCGGGCACAGCCAAATTGATACAAACAAATCGTATACATCCATCTTTAAAGCTGTCTAAATTATGGATCACCTTCATTCAGTAAGGAGTGTGACAAGTCAGGATGTCTACGAACTTGGACGATTACTGCATGTAATATTCACAACGCCATTGCATTTACTTAAACTGTCGATGAAGTACAAAGCAATCTGTAACAAGTTGGTTGGGATAATACCTTCAATAGACCACTGGCAATTCTGGCACACTCAATGAAGACAGCAAGTACTGCTGTAGAAGTGAAAAGAGTATGAACAGTTCTTCTACCCTTGCTTTTGGCTCATTTGGGTGTTGTCTTGCTGTTGACAATGTGTCATTTACTCACTTGCTGGTATGTCGAATCCCCCATCACATGCCCACAGTTACAAAAATCAGGTGACTATAATTTTCCCACAAGCTGCCCTCAGGGATTTTCTGCTCCTCCTCTGCCAATGTGTAACATTATGGGGCATGTGTCATTGACTCTTTTCAAGAGGTGGACATTGACTAGAATGTGACCTTCCTCCTCGAATCCCTGCTTCTTCCTCCCAGGAGAATTAGATGGCTATTATCCTTTGCAGGCACCTCCCTCTGGAACAGCCTCCCTGCCTCTCTCTGTCTTGAGCCTGACCTCCTTAAGTTTTGGAAACTCCTTAAGGCCTTCCTCTTCTCTTCCTCTTTCTCTCTCCCTCTACTCTGCTAACCTCCTTCTCTTTCTCTCCTGCTTCCCTTCTTCTTTCTCTTCCCCAAACTGCTCAGTTCGCTGTCTGGTCGTCTGGTGCACCTGCAGAGCCTCACAGGTTTCAGGCTCCCCCTCCAGTCCTGCTCTTGCCTCCTGGCCTCTGCACTCTGCTTGGCACTACTGAACTTGGAATATGTTCCATGAGAGGGGCAACCACTCTACTTAACCCAGGCCTCTACAGACCTGTGCGCACTTGTTTCCACTCCCCCTCCCTCGCACTTCCTGTCTGCGCACTTGCACGTCCTAGTACAGAAGTCTATTGTTCTGTATGTCCTTTTCCCTTCCTCCCTCTCCCCTACTCTTTGTCAAGCACTTACACTAGTAGATATGCCTCTGGCCTAGTATGCTAGTTATTGTTGTTATATCATTCGGAATCTTCAAGGCCTAAGAATGACGATTGTATTCCCTTGTTCCCTTCCCAACTTGAAGCTCTTTGAAACACTTCCCTTGTGTGTAAGCGCTTTACAAATAAACAATTACAATTACTATGGCTCTCCCACAACTTGACCTCAGAGATTCCAGCTCCTCCTGCCACCCCCTCCCAGTTGTCACCCAATACCACATGTGTGATATATTTCCCTCTGTAACAGGAAATCTCCAGGATTTTTTAACATTTTTAGATCTCAGATAAATAAATTTGGACTGGAATTCAAGCCTTCATCAGGCAGCCTCAATTTTAGAATGTGTGCATTGTCTTAGAAAATAATGTTGGTGGTTTTTAAACAAATGGGCCTGTCACCCAAAAGGACACTTACAAAATCTCTAACCTGAATATGTAAGCAATCCACTTATACTTTCTGCTGGGTGTCAAATATTTTTTTCATGGCAGTTGCTGTTAGGCCACATAGAACCTAACATAAAATTATACACAGCAAGGAAATTAGCATATACAGAAGCTGAGTGACAGTTTCCCAAGTAAGTTTCCTTTCAAAAGCGTAATGGTCTCTAAGGGAATATCTTTCCACTATACAGATGTCTGTTGAAAGGTCTTACTTCAAAAATTATTATAGAATGGGGAATAGTATGGCGTGGATCGTGATAGCCCACTCGATTGAAAAAAAAAATGTATCCTGACAGGCCACCATTCACGAAATGTGACCTGTCAAAAGAGTGCCTGCCTGAATTGGTACATGCTTGTGCAGACCTGGAACCTTCTGTGGTAGGCAATCCAACAAATGTGGGGGTGTGCGGCCAGGGAATGGATTAGTGGCCATACTATAGGGTGGTGTCCAAGGAGGTAAGGGAGCAGGCCCTTGCATGGGTGTAATTTTAGGGGGTGGCGGTGGCTTTTGTCCCCCCTCCAACTTTCATGGCACACTATTTTGTACACATTCATTTGAATGGGACACCTTTTCTTCAGAGGTCAGGTCCCCACCCAACTTTTTCAGCAACGTTTCTCCACTGGGCCCTTGCACGAGTCCATGGATTGCAGTGGTTAGATAGCCTCACAATTGAACGCAGTATAAGGGTGTGTGAAACAGGCATGGCATCAAGAGATGACACAGACATATTTATAGATTTTTAACAACCTTTATTTCAGTAGTTAGAATGGGAAAATACCTAACTTGCCCTAACTCGAAGGAGGGACTGTTCCCTAACAAAAGGAAAACTAAGGGGAGTCTAAGTCTGTTAGTCAAAAGTAAAACTTTGCCTGCACCAAAACCTATGCTTGCCCTCAATTTTACAGAATAACAGGGTGTATGGGATTTGACCAAATCAATAGTGTTCAAATTGAACTCAGGGTAACAGTGGAACTCTTCCATAGTTCCCTACCCCTAGTTCAAGGCACTCAAGTAATGTTCAAACTTAAAGTTAGTAAACAATGGAGCTCTTCTGCAGCTCCCTTCCGCCAAGTTCGAGGCACTCAGGTTTTGAAAGTTCTGGAGGGTCACATGATTCCCTTGGCAACTCAGTAGACTTGACAAAAAGTTCAAAATACCTTCTTTGGTTGAGGTACTCCTTGGCAACAGGTCATTTGGGCTTCCCTCGTCCACAGCTAGACCCTCTGGACTGTTCACAAACACTCAGTTGTTTCAAGGTTGCTTCTTGGTAAACACAAAAGTTAAATTCACACAGTCTTATTAGCAAAATGTCACTCTTCCCCTTGGTTCTTGGTGGGAAGCCCTTCCTCTGAGCAAGTCCTTTTGGGGTTTGCCTCCTTTGTACTTCCACCAGCTTTGTTTCACAGCTAAGGAACCCCTGGTTGTGGCGCAGTTGTCATACCGCGTGGTCAACCCACCACAAGTCGCGCAACCAGGTGCCTTACTTTGTTAGAGTTTCTTCTGTTCTCTTGGTGTGGTCTCCGCGGCCCTGCAGGATCTGTGTCCTGCCTGAAGAGCCACCCCAAGTCTTCTCAATACTCTTATTTTTATGAAAAGTCTCTCTTCCTTTACTTTCGGGAGTTTGCTCCCAATTTGGTTTTCGCACAGCTCCCTTTTTTGGATCTCTATATTTTGCTCGCTTTTCAGCACTTTGCACAGCTCCCCTTTTCTCACAGGAGCTTCCACTCTAATTACAGAGTCTTTCGATAACGTATACGCCTGCATGTGACCACTCTGTTACTTTGTTTCCCACATCCATTGTCCAACTCTTCATTCGTTCGCTTCACTTAAACTAAGAGCTTTCCATTAGTGTGCCGCCTGCATGCGTTCATCTGGATACATTGTAATGTTAGCAACCTTTACTCGCATACTGTGTTTCTCTCATTCAATGAAACTCAATGGTCACTCAGTTACTTCGGCTGGTTTCTATTTCTGCGGCGAGGGCAGAGCCTCACCCCTTGCTCCTCAGACACTCCAGGGCTCTCTCTCTTGTTGCCTAGGGGCACAAGCAACCTTCTGGGTATCGTAGGAATCGCCTCACCTCCCACTCTTGCACTTTGGCTCCTTTGAGATGGCTCCCTCGCCACTCTTCTTCCTCCCTGTCTTCCTCTGCAGGGGCAAGAGTCTTGGTGTCCTGCTCTCTGCCTTCTGGTCTTGGGATACTCTGGCTAGACTGCAATTTCCATCCAACCTCCTACTCGTTCCAACCATTGAGTGCCTAAGTGCTTTTTATACTGTCTTGACAAGCTTACAGGCTGCAAGTGTGCATTATGAAAGTCAACTGCCTGACTCTGCCTGGCCCTGGCCTCGTTAATGGGACATAAAAATGTCATATTCTTCTTCTCAGTACTGTAATGGTCCTCTGGAGGTGAATATTTGTTGGAAGGTTTCCATGTAGGGCAGGACATGCATGACAATACCCTGTGACAGTAGAGGGAGGCTAGGATAGACCAGGACTAGAAAAAGGGGGATACCATGTCTCGTCCTTGGGCCCTCCTTTCCCAATCCCTGGGGACCATGTACATAGGTGATCCTCCCTTGGTTGTCCACCCTGAGGGTTGGAATCCAAAAGCAATGGCCTGCCCTTGGCCACTTGCATAGAAGATCCCCTGGGAGTAGGCACCGAAAGAACCATGGGTTTTTCACAGGTGGTATGACAAAACACCTAGAGGGAGTGCCAGGCTATCCTCCTCACAAGTGGAGAGCTAGAGGGGAAGCAGGGCCACAAGAAGTGATTCCCTGTAGCACCAAACTGGACTTGGCGAAAATGGGTTTCGGCATAAATGGCCTTGGGGGAAATCATATACAGCCGTGTGGATTTGCAATCTTCAAAAATGACATAATGACAACATCGCCCCATGGCTTTCTGTGGGCATGGCAATGTCATCATCTCGTGGCCTCTATGGCGTGCTGGGAGGCGCAGTCGCTTGTGGTGAGCTCAGTCCCGGAGCCACCACTGTAGGTGCCAGGAGCCCTACACAGGGAGCGCTGCTGTCCATGGACTCCATACAGCCCTAACAGAACTGTGTCACAGATGACCTAAAGAACAAGCCAACTCCCAGAGATGTTAAATGATTTTGATTGCAATCATTGTCAGGGCACTAATGGCTGTCCCTGGCTCTCTAATCTTAAATAAGTAGTTCCAACCCGAGCCCACACTTCCCTACTTACCTGTTTAGTAGATAGCACATAATTACCCATACTAAGTAAATACTGCCTAGGGCCTGATGTCTATAGCCTTGTCTGTCTAAATTCTCTCAGTGATTTTCTAGGCTAAACATACTCTAACATTCAGGTTAGTTCCACAGGATTTGTTAGTATGTCCCTTGCAGACAATCAAGCCCCACTTGGACCTGTTCCACTTAGACCTGTTATTCCTCTCCCTATGTCTGTCTGCTATCTTTCTATTCTGGCTACTCTATTCCCTGCAACTCCACCCACCTTCTCTCCCTTCTCATCCTATTTGTTCCATCTTTTTCTCTCAGATCTCTCTCTCTCTCTCTCTCTCTCTCTCTCTCCTTCTACCGCATTTCTTCATCCTCCGATATTATCTTCTCCTTCTCCCTATCTCTGCATTACCACTCCCTCCTCATTACTACTCCCTCCTCCACACTGCTACCTGTTTCCTCCACATTACTACTCCCTCCTCCACACTACTTATCCGTCCTCAACACTACTTCTCCCTTCTCACACTACTACTTTGACTCCATACTACTATTCCCACTCCACCCCTCCTGCTACTTAGTCAATATTTCACTCTCTCAATCACCTTCCAAACACTTTCTACACTTGTTCTCACACTCTCAATTGCCTTGCATTCACAGTCCCACTTGCCCTAAACAACCAATACCTAATCTTTTCTTCTAAATGCCTCCACACTCCAGTCCACAGTCCTGCATCATGCTGGTCTCTTGGCTTGCCACCTCCTCTTCTTCTGACCTCACCTGAATAATCCAAATCTTACTGTTCCCAGTCTCCCTTCTTATTCACCCCCTCAGGTTCCCATTGGACTTTTGTCCGTAACTAATCTGGTTCCATCTTCCCACCCAGTAGGTGTTACAATGTTCACTGTTTACAAAAAAACTTAAGCCTCACCCCTTTGTTCCACATGGGGCTCCCATGCCCCAACAATGACATCCCACATTGGCAAGTGTCCCAGTTTATAGTGGGTGGGTGTTGGGAATTGGAAGTAGCAAGCCACTCCAAAGCACAATGGTGTGAGTCTCTTTTTGGGAACTACGTCAATGCTGCCAGAGCGACGCATGTGCTGAAAATGTTTGCTAGTGCATTGCATGGATCCTCACCCTCTCTCGGATTGGCAATATGCTCTCTTCTTGTGCTACAAAGACTGCTGCTGACTCAAATGCTGGTTCAGGAGACTCTTGTAGGTTAGGCTCTTGTGGGTGGCTTTCAGAGGTATAGGGTGATACAACATGGTACCAACCAGATGCAAATAGGCGCTTTTGAAGGGGATAGGAATTGGGCCCTCTCCACTGCCACCAACCCACTCTGGGGTAGAACTGGCTGTGGCTTCTACCCTGGTAGGCCTCCCTCCAAAAGCAAAGAATGGGTCCCATTCCCTCGTGTGAAGGTCAGATTACTGACCTTATTACAAATGCTAGATTCATGAACCTGGTGTCAGAACTACACTTCCTTCTAAACTAGAGACTGAGCTAAAGTACATATGAGTGATACCTTATCTAAAGGCTCGAGAGAGAGTGGTTCATTAGGGAATTATGTTAATTTTGCAAAACCGAAATTGCTGCTAAAGAAAATTTGTATTCAGCAAAAGAGCTTATAGTTTGACTGGGCAAATTAAAGATTCATCTTTTGGAGATTTCCTACCTTTGACCTGGGTACACACAATACATGAGGCTGTCGCTCCTCAAGGAAATCCTGTGAAGATGTTGACACCTCTGAGCAATTGCGGAAACCAGCTTCCTTTCATGGGCCAGAAAATTGTGAACTTCTATGAAGACTGCAATGAAATTGTGACGTAGCTGAAATAGGAAAGTCACCCTGTAGACCCTTAAATCTATAGCAGACGGGGAAGAGGGAAGCAATAGAGTAGCCAGGAACTATTGTGATCTAACGATGAAGAGTCCTGCCATCTTGAAAAATGTGTTTGCCCCATTTCATATCTAGGTCCCCCCTGACTTCCTACAGACTTCAGGCTCTGGATATGTACTGGCAAAGGAGGTTATAGTTGTTGCTTTGGATGCATGTGGCTCCTTTTGAGAGCCTTAAAATTAAGCAACCCCTGGTCAGACTTTTGCTATCAGAAGAATGAGTTTTCTTCACCCTGGGGAATCATCTCCAGAACTGAAAAATAATCAACACGGAACCTTGTAGGAGACACAGCTGCTCAATGTCCCTTGGATAGGATTAAGACAAGATTTCCAGGACAGTTTCAAGACTCTCAACTTGGCTGACTCTCAGATACATGTGTCACATTGTTCGGGGAACATACAACTACTGACATCAGAATAAGTTTGAAGGATTCAAATAAACAAAGGTGAAACATAAGAATATTGCATGGAAATTGCTTTGGGATCCAATAACTCTTCTCCTCTTCACTGAGTATTCCCCTCCTCCCTTAAGGGGCTCCCCTGATCTGGTACTCTCCTATTTCCTGAGCAAACTCATCTCAGCTCCAAGCCCAAAAGACACCGCCTGTATTTCTTAGCCTTAGTTTTAAATTTAAAGCCCTCAATATCCTCCCATCGGCTGCAGAAAACCTTAAAATTGATTGGATAATTGGCTTCCTATTGCAAGCTAGGGGAGGGAAGTTCTTAAAAGGCTTGATGCAATTTTAGAATTCTTTCAGTTGGTTTCCAGTGCTGGAGCGTATGTTTGTCTGCTGCTCTGCTCATCCCTTGCCTCCTGGTTGTCAACCTGGATAGAAGTCTGTTTTGTGTGTTTATGATATCTGAAAAGCCATTCTAAAAAATAGGAACGCCTCAGGTAAAAACCCCAACAGTGAAAAGTAGATATTCCAGAATCCGCTCTGGGTTTTGGAGCTCTAAACATGATGCATCCTGATCCTTGATAGCCTGTATCTTTGTGACTGACCTGGTAGTTGCTAACTAGTTCCAATCTCCGGGGGTTAGGGAATCATTCCAGGCTGGTTCAGCTGATATACAAGATGTGATTTAGAGGGAGCACTTTGATAGAGTCTTTGGGCAGAATCTCATAGGGTTATGCATTAATTCTTAGCCTTGCACCAGATTATATTCAGGATACTTAGCTAGTTTAGTTGGGGTGCATATGAGGGTCCTTCTAGTCCTACTCTCAGCCAGGCAGCAGACAGGGTGTGCAGTTGACCCTGTGACATTGTCACACATGAGTGGTTACTGCTGGAAGGAAAGCCTTCATGGTACTAATGACTGCTGGTACCAAGTAAGCACTGCACAGGGCTGTATCAAGCTCCCCATAAGCAGCTCTGGAGTATATCCCTGTCCTGGAAAAAACAGGAGTGGGCCTTATTTTCTACGGGGGACTAATAAAGGGGTGCAGAGTGTGATGCAAGTCCAAAGCATTCTACTGATTTAACCACATTCAAACTCCTTAACCCCTTAGGCCAGTGTCAAGCTGCTGTCGCGCTGGCTCTTTTTGGATCTGTGCCTTTATGTCCCACATTGCATTGTCAAGCCTCCTACAAAGCCAGTCAATCCATGAGGTCAGATTCAATTTCCGCCGAGCAAACCCAGTTCAAACCGACATGCCCCATTGAGACGAGGCAACAACATTCCCTGTTTCCTTCAACTTCGAGATGCACATTGCTTTGTTCAGCTACGACTTGCCCCAATGGAAAAGCAACAACAAGACCTTCTCGACACTGTCCAGAAAACGATAAACAAACTAAGTTAGTGTTCTTTGGCCTAAAGGCCCCTAACAGAGCTTGCCAAGGTTCTGGTCCCCATTCTTTTTACCTTGGGCACTAGAGAGAGTTAAGCCACCTTACCATATCTTAAAATAAATTTAAAAGTACTTGAATTTAATAGTGATTAATTTTCCCTAAACTCTCTCCCGGCAGGACTGGTAGTGTTCACTCACTTCGAATCACTACAAGTATCAAACCGCTTAATAAAATGCAAGATTGTGGGGACGTCACGTGATCGCGGTTGCGTGGTCTCGCGAGATCTGGGCATAACGAGATCTCGCAAGCCCGTGCTCCGCGAGACAACATTCCCGCCAGTGTTGGCGAAGCGCGAGACCAAGCAGGTCAAACGAGAGCGCTGCTCCTGTAAAGGAGCCATTGAAACTGAGGCACTGAAGAGCCTAATGACTCCAGATTCCAGGGCATAAGTCCAAAGCCATAGGAGGTCACATGGGGGCCCTGGAAGCTTGCAGCGTGCCATCCTTGTGCACACCTTGCCCCTAGTGATGCAACTGGGAGGGCCCTGAACTGAACTGTGAGTAGTTCCCCTGTTGTACTCAGCCAAGTTTATGCCCACCTATTTGTCTTGCAATAAAGACAGTTAGAACCCTCTGCAGCATCCTGTCATCCTTTAAGGCCACAACATAATTGGTGACGAGGATATCAAAAGACCCACAGGCCCACCATGCAAGGCGCCATACCGCCCCCTGCGTTTCTCCCTTCGCCAGGGACCCCAGCAATTCCATGGATGCAGTGGGAGCCCCTTTTCTCCACCTATCTGGAGGCGGTGGGCTGCACACCATATGCCCCCGTCAGGAAGAGGGCGATGCTGCTGGATGCATTGGGGGTTGAAGGTCAGCACATTTTTGCCAGTTTGAAGCAATACCTGCGGCTGACGACGACGACGTTTACAAGGAAGCGACTTGTCGCATTGTGAAGAGATTCACGAATAAGGAGAACGTGGTACTGCACAGGCTGAGGTTCTACACCCGCAAACAGGAAGGGAATGAACCCGTGGACGACTACGTCACCACGATGAGGGAGCTGGCTTCTCTTTGCGCCTTTGGCGAAAATGCAGAACAAGTTATCTGCGACATGCTCGTCGTTCACACTAACTCTAGGACAGTCCAGGACAAGTTCATCCAAGAAAAGGAGGTCACCCTTGACAAGGCCATCCAAATTGCCAGTGCGGAGGAAGAAACCTCCAGCAGACGCAAAGAGGCGGGAAGTCACTTGCCCGTGCCCGAACTTGCGGCGCTACAATGGAGAGGGCGCAGAGACAAGCAGTCCCGCGACAGCCCCAGAGACAAAGGCCCCAGGCAAAAGGAGGTGCCGAAAAGCTATAGATGCACCAGCACCAAGCACATGGCGAATGACCGCGACTGCCCCGCCAGGAATAAGGAGTGCTCCAAGTGCGGACACATTGGTCACGTGGCCCCGGCATGTACGTGGCGGGAGAAAACCGTTTCCCGCGTCGAGGGTGACTGCGCTTCAAGCGATGATGACGAACTACAGGACAGACCCATGGTCGTCATGGTCAACGCCCCCCATGCCAGGAGGGAAAAGCCCCACTGCACCATTAAAGTGGACGGAATGGAAACACGTGTCATGGCAGATTCGGGATCTGACCTCACAATTCTTCCCATCAGCACAAGTAGAGATCAGAACGACCAGGCAAAAACCGACGGTGTTCGGAGGTGCAACTGTCGACCTCCTAGGCTACATGAGAGCCCGCATTGACTTCAAAGGGAGGGCTACCACAACCAAAGTGTACTTCTCACCCAAAGGCCAAGCCGTGCTGGGATGGGACGATCAACACAAACTCAGCATAAAACTAGATCCCAGCACTCCAGAACAGGTACTCATGGTCTCCTCAGGAGCAGCGCAAAATTATAAGAAGATTTTCCCGAGCCTGTTTTCCGAGAACCCAGGGAAAGTGAGAAACTTTGTCCACAAGATTCGCCTGAAACCCAACGCTGTCCCGGTGAAACACAAAGTCAGGGCAGTACCTGCCACGGCGAGACCCGCATTGGATGCCCACCTTCGGAAGATGGTCGAAGAAGGAACCATCAAGACCGTGGAGTCTTCAGAGTGGCTGAGTCCAGTGGTGTTGGTCAAAAAGAAATCCAGCAACGACCTCAGAATATGCATCGACCTGAGGAGCCTTAATCTAGAGGTAGTCACGGATAGCTTTCCTCTCCCCAGCATCAACAAGATTGTCCTCATGATGAAAGAGGCGGCAATCTTCTCGAAGCTGGACATGCGTGACGCCTACACCAGATTCTTCTACACAAATCCTCCCGTCCCCTGACAGCGTTCATCACTCCTTTCGGCACCTTTCAATATACCCGCATGCCATTTGGGTTGTCGTCGGCAGCGTCCGCATTCCAGAGGATGATGAACTCTCTACTTAAGGGACTCACAAATGTTTCTTTTTTTCAAGACGATATTCTCGTGTATGCAAAAGACAACAACACCCATGACAAAGCACTCAGGGCAGTCCTGAACAAGCTTCAAGAGGCGGGCGTTCATCTATGCCACGAAAAATGCGTCTTTGGAGTGAGCAAAGTAGAATACCTTGGGTACTGCATCTCAAGTGAAGGCGTCAGCCCCAAGAAGAACCTCATGGAGGCCATACAGAAGCCCCGGCTCCGATGTCCAGAGAGGAACTACGCTCATTCCTGGGCCTAGCCGAGTACTATGCTAAATTTGTCCCAAGGTTCTCCGAAAACACGTCACCCATGAGGGAGCTTCTGAAGAAGGGGGCAGCCTACTCCTGGGGCCCAGAGCAAAACAAAGCATTCGTTGAAATCAAAAGGAGAATTCTACACACGCCATGCCTGAAACTGTTCAACCCTGAATGGGACACCTGCATTACTACTGACGCCAGCGCATACGGCCTGAGGGCCACCTTGACCCAGAAAAAGGGAGACACTGAAAACATTGTGGCGTTTGTATCAAAAGCGCTATCATCATCAGAGAAGAATTACTCCACCGTTGAGAAAGAAATGTTGGCATGTGCCTGGGCCGTCGACTACTTCAGATCTTATGTCTGGGGCACGAGATTCAGGTTGGTCACCGACCACAAACCCCTCATTCACATGTTGAGCCCGGGCGGCACCAAGACTGCCACCCCGAGGCTGGCCAGGATAGCCGCAAAGTTTCAAGAATATACATACGAGATAGTCCATATTGCAGGTTGGAAAAACACACAAGCGGACTTCATGTCCAGGCTCCTGAACCAAAGCGCCCCTGGTACCACATTCTTGGAAGATGAGTGTGTCGTAGCCTCCATCAGTGACTTGAGGAACGGCGAGTACATGGACCTGAGTGAGCGCCACTGGCAGGAGGAATTCGAGCAGGACGATGGCCTACGGCGCGTAAGTGCCTGGGTTCGCGAAGGGTGGCCCGACGACAGAGCGATCCCCAAAGGCCTTCGTCCCTACTGGAAGGTGAATGAGGAAATCACCACCATGAACGGCCTCATTCTCAGAGGCGATCAAGTCATCCCGTCCAGCGGAATCCGCAAAGTGATACTGTGCAGAGCACACTCAGGCCATCTGGGATGCAACATGACCAGACGCAGGATATGCAACGCCTACTGGTGGCCGGGCATGGACCAGGACATACGACAAATGGTCGAAAGGTGCCATGAGTGCACCAACAGTGACAAGCGCCTAAACGTGAGGCAAGCTCCCATGCTGCCCACCGAAGTCCCCAGAGGGGTGTGGCACAAACTAGGTTTGGATTTCATTGGGCCTTTGGACAACATGCCCCCAGAACACAAATACGGGTTAGTCATGGTTGACTATTTCTCCAAATGTGTCGAAGTTGACTTCACTTCAGACATCACCACAAGCACAGTCATCGAAGCACTCACCGCCGTATTCCAGCGGGAAGGCCTACCAGAAGAACTTGTCACGGACAACGGATTACAGCTGGTCTCTCGAGAAATGGAGAAATTCCTCAAACTCAACAACATTCGACAGCGGAGAGCAAGTCTTTACCACCGACAGGCCAATGGCCTGGTTGAGAGGGCAAACCGCTTCATCAAAGGGGCGCTGCAACTGGCGCATGCCTCGGGCCTAGACCCGTACAAGACAGTCAAGGAAGCTGTAGCAGCCCACCGCATCACCCCCAACGCCGTCACAGGTGTTTTGCCATTCCATCTGCTAAGGGGGAGAAGGGCAGCATCCACACTGGTACCACCGTGGCTCCACCAAGTGAGGGCCGACGAAGAAGTTGACATGGAAGACGTAGTTTTCCGCATGCAGTGTAACAAAGAAGCCATGAAGACTCAAGGGGACTTGCGTCAAGCCACTCGCCACACAGTAGTTAACAAAGGCGACCTAGTAAAGATACGCCTTCCCCACATAAACACTTCGACTGGCTCCAGATACAGCAGTCCCATAGAAGTCCTGGAGAAAGGGTCAAACCACATTTGCACCAGCGACGGAAGGAAATGGAATCTAGAAAGGGTGGCCATGTACCGCAGGAAAGGATCCATTGAAAAGCCACACTGCGAAGCCGGAGAAGATAAAGACCACCAGGAGACATCTGAAAACTCTTACCTCTCAGAAAGAGATAACTCGGAGTCACACTACAGCAACGAGTTCTCAAGCCCCAACTCCTCAACCCCACTCAACTCGAATCACCTGCACCTCTTCAAGCGCGTCCCCGCAGTCCTGCCCCATGTCCAGATCGGAGTAGACCCCAGAGAGAGAGAAGGAGAGCCAGCAAGTTTGCAGACTTTGTCCTGGAGTGACCATCCATCCTTTTTCCCAGTAAAGGCGGTGTGTGGGGATGTCACGTGATTGCGGGAGCGTGGTCTCGCGAGATCTGGGCATAACGAGATCTCCCGAGCCCGCGCTCCACGAGACACCGTTTCCCCCCAGTGTTGGTAAAGCGCGAGACCAAGCAGGTCGAACGAGAGCGCTGCTCCTGTTAAGGAGCCATTGAAACTGAGGCACTGAAGACCTAATGACTCCAGATTCCAGGGCATAAGTCCAAAGCCATAGGAGGCCACATGGGGGCCCTGGAAGCTTGCAGCGTGCCATCCTTGTGCACACCTTGCCCCCAGTGATGCAACTGGGAGGGCCCTGAACTTAACTGTGAGTAGTTCCCCTGTTATACTCAGCCAAGTTTATGCCCACCTATTTGTCTTGCAATAAAGACAGTTAGAATCCTCTGCAGCATCCTGTCGTCCTTTAAGGCCACAACAAAGATCTTCTTGCAAACTTGTTTAGTCGTCTCAGTCATGGTCTGAAGAGGTAATGTATTATTCAGTACTAAGACTAAAACAATAGAACACAAGTATTCATTTTGGATTTGTATTTCACACGTTTAACAGTCTTTAGACACTAACATTCACACAAAGAATACAATGGGATACTAAAAAAGTCTATAGTCTTTGAATACTACCATAAGACACGTTAAATAATAAATTCATTATTCCCCTTGGTAAGGGATAGGTCTGTGTAACCAAAACAAACTTTAAATCTCACTCTGACGGGGTCCTACTCACGCTACCTCTCTATACCCTTACTCCACTCCAGTTTATTAACCCTTGCACAACTTTCTTGAGTCTCTCTTCTTCGATGACCTCATGTTGCTCTGAAAGCTGCCGGACACTGAAAAGGAGCTGTAGCCACTTGTCTTCCTTTAAGCCATGTGGTCAAACTTCCGATAAGCTTTTGAAAAAAGTGCGTTCACATTTTGGCCTAGCTGAACCACCTGAATTGTAAGTGATTTCACGTTCTATTAGAAAACGTGAGGCAGGCATACCCAAAATTTATGGATTCTCAGGGAGAAGAAAAACACTCATATCTTTCTTCTTCCTTTAGGGATTGTGGAGTCTCAACCATGCACAGAAGCCAATGAAACAGGTATACATATGGAACACTCTGGCTTTGCTTCAGTTGTACTCACTGGTATCAATGTTATTTTAACTTCCTTCTTTTTTCATATTCCTTTGTAGTCGCAAAGTAAATGTTCCTGTGTCCTAGGAAAACCTCTTCGCAAAACCAACTGGCTAAAAAGCAATACGGCCAGACAAGAACACATTATAGTGCTTTGCCTTGAAAGATGGCTGAAAAGGCTGCAATGTAAGGAAACGCATCATCAATGGACGTCCACGCAGAGGCGACTGTTCCTTGTTTTTGTTTCGATCATTTGCTAAATTCGAATTTTGACCCAAACGGCTAGAGAAAGTGAACTTTTTCTGGGAACAACAAACTTTACATTTTCTATTGAAGTCCTGTCCTGCCAGAAATAATATTCTATCTTCTGTATCCGCAATCTGTCTATCATTATTTATATTGAAAATGCAATAGCATTTTTTCGGACGTATTTTAACTGTATTTGTCACCTCACGCATTTCTTTGCTATTATCTAGTATGTTAGAGGAACGTCTGCAGATGTCATATGACCTGGGCACCATTATTAACTGGTGCCTGTCGGCTGCCACTGAGTATGTCTCTTTTACCGAGCTGGCTGTCCTTGCCAGTGCCACTGACCTTGCAAACTGCTCCAGCAAAGGTCGGAATGGATTCATTGATCAGCCAGACCAAGCATATGACAGTCTCTGCCTTAATTGAATCCCCAAAGAGGGCAGTCAGGGTTATTATTACAGAGGCCAGCCGATAGCACTCATTAAAAGCTCCACAGACTGTGTGGTTTACTAATTAGTTTATTATACAGACACCTTGACGATGGGCAAAGTTGTCATTTTGCCCTTTATCGCACAGGGGATGTTGTTAAAAGTTTAATCAACTAACACTGACCAAGATAGCATGGCAGCACGAGGATGGTCATTACAGAGGTCGCCCCTCTGGTAGCAATCCTGACAGGGTCGCAGCCGGCTGCTCTAGTAAAGAGAAATGCACATGAGGCAAAAGCACACCTGGAAAAGACTAGAGAGGGGAAAAGGGGTGCCAAGGGATTAGAAACCAGATGGGCTGCTGCTACAAATGACTCGTCAAATGGTCAATCTGCACCTTCAAACAGTAGGCGTTTAACATAGGAGTGGACCGCTCGACCTTACTTTGGTAGACTCATCACGATGCAGGAAGTGTGGCGACCTCTTTCCCAAAAATAAATGCAAGAAATTGCCACTTAAAGGAGGCGTTTGTATTTTGTAAACTCTGAAATCTATAATTTCTCTTTGCACGAGTAGGCAGTGCATAGTTGAGGGTTGGCAAGACCAAGAATGTTTTGGGTAGCTGGTCTCCTGTGAAGGTGCAGGCGAGATTTTTTTTTAAATATGGAATGGAATGGAAGGTTATTAAAAATAAATGCAGTGGTTGTGAATAATTCAAAATATTGCATGAATCACCCTTTGGATTTAGTGAGTAATGGATACCTTTCAACATGGCAGTTTTGTGGCTGGATTATATAAAAAGCTTTTTTTAATGTTGTTTGCTGAGTTGAGTAAATGTGATCATTAAGAAACCAGAAAGAAGACAGGGTACCTATTGACAGCTGAGGGCCCATTATGAATGTGAATGCTTTTTTTGGCAGAACTCCTATCTGTTTTGTTAATGTTACTACCTGCAGTATTTTCATGGGCTTAATGCCTCATTTTAAATATCCTGCTGCTAGAGATGTAAAATCACAAAGGACAGACAGTATTTTCAGATAACACCAAAGTAAAGTTACTATTGCCTGCATTGTTTCCTTTTGATCGCATGTCTGAGTTTTAAAATGTTATAAAAATTAATCTCAAATGGCTGCAGAGACATACCAGTCAGCAGAGGTTCACATTTTGCAGAGATGGCCTGACCTACAAGAAAGGTGGAAGATTTACTTCCATATTGTCAGTCCCTAAGAAATCTCAGTGTTTTCTGTGGAGCGGATAAGAGGCAGCATGAGTAAGAGATTGGGGTCACCTTCCTGAAAACAGTTGTGTTTTGTGAGGTGTAATCAAAGGCCCTAAACTAACGGAACTGAAGGGCCATGTGAAGAAGGCCTACCTGTCATTGACAAAGGAAAAGCAGCATTTTAATTCAGAAAGGCAGGATACATTCAAAGGTCCCCTTCGCATGAACATTGTTTTTAAACACTGACATCAAAACGGATTTCCATGTGTGTTTGCAAGTTAAAGCAAGACATGAGAAAATGTTTCCCCAGCCAACATAAAGATGTCAGGGAAAAGAAATGGTGTATGTAAACAAGATGTAATGTATATTAAACTTCATGTGCAAAATATTAGGCAACAAGAGTAAAGAAAAACTTTGTTCTATGGGTCTCATAAAGATTGATTTTGGCCCAAGGCAGACCCTTTCGACCTGTTGGTGGGCAAACTTCACAAAGAACTCCCCCACTGCAAGCCTGGCTTTTACATCCCCCAGCTATTTACAACTGCAATAAAGTGTGTCCTGCTAAGGGTGTTGAAAACCAAGTGTCTGCCAGACTTGCTGTCTCTAAGGGCAGTTCTGAGCTGGCCAAATGCTCTCCCTGGTGCATATCTGGAATCTAGGGGGAGGTATGAACACAGGATCTATATTAAAGGCTAAACTCTATAAAGAACAAAATACAGAAAAATAGAAGCTTTTCAGATCAAAAAGTGGTCTCCTTCAGATAAGAAGACAGGATGCCAGATGTCTGCATTGGGGGATCTCTGTGAAGCAAATGCATCTCTAGTTATGATCTGAACCCTGCACTTCAAACAACAAAGAGACTAATAAAAACACTGGCTGAGAGAGACAAATGGCTAGGAGGAAGCCAAGCTCCTATTTGAATTAACCTAAAGATGTACTATTAATTTAAAAGGACTATTATAACTTTAGCCCTTTTCTCGGTAACCAGAGGTCACACTGATTTATTTTTTAGGTAATTTCCAGGCAAATTCAGCCAATTCAGGGAACTGTAATGGCCATCAAAAATGGGTTTCTGGCTGATCTGAAAATGTTCCAAATTTGAGAGTTGGTGAAGGGGTGGAGGGTAAAGTTTGGAATGTGGGGAATAAAGTGCATGTTCCAATTACGCTTTTTGGAAAAACATCATAAAATTGCCAAACTGTCGTGCAATATGGTACAGGCCTGGCTGTTGTTTTTATTAAATTCCCCCTGATCAGCTGGATTGGAAAATATACATATTATGGCAGTTACTAGTAAATCACAATGTTTTTGGCACATAACTAATTTTTGCCAAAAATGTGAAATGAGAACAAATGGGGATTAGGAATGGAAGCTGCCACATATCTGCTCTAAGACACCTAAGCCAATCCTTAGGGAGGGGATGGATTTGGGAGGATAGAGAAGGTTAACTGTGCAATCATATTTGCGAGAACTCTCGCAGGGTACTCCTTAATATTGTGAACTTGCTTGTGTCATCTCTGCTCTATAAGGTGGATGCACTATGAGGGAGGGACAGAGGTGCTGAATCTTACCATCTGACAGCTGCAAAGACTCACCAAAGGAGATTGCTTCTGGGTGGAGTTGACTATTGCTAGGGAGGTATAAAAATGCTGACTGGACTCTATGGTGTAAAGCTGGGGACCATCATTGATAGTGGAGTGACCAAACCCCTGCCCTGTCCTTCCACAGGGTCCTGGCATGCAGCTGGATTTTCTGAACTTTAAACAAAGTGTTTTATGTAAGTAGAATTGAACCCTTTACAACCAAAAGGTGATGAGATCTGCTGGCCTTAAATCCTTTCCTTTTATAGTGGGTGGGGGGAGGCAAACATGTGTAGATCCTAAGCCTATTTAACTAACAATATGAATTGAATTAATTCCCCTTGGCAGAACACCACAGGGTGATGTTTGTTAAAATTTGAAATTAACAAAGCTCATTCCCAGTCTGTACTGAAAACTATAGACTGTCATTTAATTGGGTAATCCTATGGGTCTGGCTTCCCCAACACAGCCTTTAATTGGAGGGGTCTGAAATCCAAAATTCTTAAATCATCCCCATTTCTGCTATCCAGCTTCCCCAGCACAGGCCTTTATGTGGAGTGGGGTTGGGGGGTCTGAAATCCAAAATTCTTCAATCATCCCAATTTTACTGTCCGATTTGCCCACACAGAACAAAGTAGGGGGTGGGGGTCTCAAAAACCCACTGCTAAATCACCCTGTGTTTATTTTAAGGAAAAAAGTGTGGTGAAAGCATAATTGTCATATGCATTTGTCAAGATCTGTACACAAAACTGCTAGCCTTATAACAGTGAAGGAAAATCAGAATTGCACAGCATCTCATGGTATTACCCAAATTGATCATTTACAAATGATTGTATGGCAAATCTAGCCAAATTCGGCCAGTACCATTCAATTGTTTGTGAATGATCAGTTTGGGTAATCACTACCAAACATGGGGGCAGTGGGTGCCCGCCTTGGAAGCAAGACAACACTGAGCTACACAGGTTCGATACCGGGGTCAGTGCTTAGAGACCTCCGGGTATTGAGCGTGTTACAAATAACCAATCAAATCAAATCAAACCTATAATGCGGCCATATTGAAACTTTTTCCAACCCACCGGAACCCACAAGAGGCCCATAAGGCAGCATTTAACTTTTAATGTGGGGAAGACCAGGCGCCTACGGAGTTTGTGCAGTATTTAAAATAAGCATTTGAGCAGAGTTCCCGATGCGTGAACACCAACAGTAGGGAGTTTGTGACCACCTAATTCTATGCAATCACAAAATAGATCAGCTGGTGCAGGATTTTCATGAGCACAGGACTCTGTATAGGGTGATTGAACATGCCACCATGATCCACAAGGTAAGAAGGCCACTGAGAGTAATAACGACTACTATTATTGCCAAAACTACCTAAACATCAGAGAAGCAACTAACTCAACCTTACCCTCAGCTAAACTCCTCTCCATCAAACTCCCACTATCAGACACCCAAACCATCCTCCTACACATTATATATAGACCCCCAGGCGCCCTATCCACCTTTGAAGAAGATATCTCTCTCCTACTCACCACGAATACTAAACCCAAATCTCAAATCATCATTATGGGTGACTTTAACCTAGGACTCAATGACCCTAACAACAATCACGCCACCTCTCTCAATGACACCATTACTCACTTAGGCCTCACTCAACACATTAACAAACCTACAGATATAAAAGGCAGATCCCTAGACTGGCTCGCAGATGCCAACTGCAACGTCTCACTGACAGACATCACACCTTGTGCTTGGACCGACCATCACCTTATCACCATCTCTCTACCCAGAACTGTACCCAATACAACACCGCCTTCCAGGACACCATATATAATCTCTAGAAACAATCGCAACATCACCATGGAAAATCTTAGACTACTTCCCATGCCTATTACTAATGCCAACATTCCCATGCAGAATGACAACCCGTCTACCCTTGTAGACCACACAGCAACACGTTGGAACTAGCCCTCAACCAGATAGCTCCACTCAAACAACGTAAAGCCAAACCCATCGCCCACACCAACAAATGGTTCTCAGCAGAACGAAAAGCCCTCCGCAACATCAAAAGAGCAGCGGAAACTTGCTGGAGAAAAGCCCCATCTCTCTCCACTAAAGACAAATTCACTACAGCTGCCTCCACCTACAAATCTGCTATCTTAAATGCCAAAAAAGAGACTTATAACACAAGAATACACAATGCCAAATCTGGTACGAAAGAATTATTCTCTATACTAAGAGAACTTGAATCTCCACTGCCACCCACAGAGGACTGCACAAAGGATAAGGCATGGTGCAACAATATCCAACTAGCCCTCTCCAACAAAATTGCCCTTCTACAAGCAAAGATAGAAGCCAAAAAATCCAACCTTGCCACCAAAGATACTCTCAACAGCAAAAAAGACCCCACCATTCCCAACTGCCCACCTTTCCACTTTTCCCCAGTCACCGAAGAGGAAGTAGTCAAGATAATCGCTAGCCTTAAACCCTCCAACTGTAAAGGTGACCTATGCTCCGCCTCTGTCATCAAAGATGGAGCTAAAGATCTAGCCCCACTCATCACCTCATTGATCAATTCTTCCTTCAAGAACTCAGTAGTCCCTAACAACCTCAAAGAAGCGTGGGTTCTCCTCCTTCTCAAAAAACCCAACCTAGACCCTAACATTCCCACGAATTACAGACCCATCACTAAGGTCCCTTTCCTCCTCAAAATATTAGACAGAGTAGCCTACCTCCAAATGCAACAACATTTGGAAGATAATAACCTCTTAGGCTTGCGACAATCCGGCTTTAGACCGAGGCATGGGACCGAAACCGCCCTCCTGGATCTAAAAATCCAAATGGATGAAGCCAAAGACAAGGGCAAACTTGCCATTTTGCTCTTGTTGGATCTATCCCCTGCCTTCGACCTGGTTGACCACCAGATCCTTACACAACACCTCTCATCGGCTGCCGCATTCTCACAGAATGCCACCAATTGGATTCAGTCATTTTTGTCTGACAGGTCGACTAGGGTCTTCGCCCCCTCAGCGGCTGCCAACCCTATCCCAATCCAATGTGGAGTCCCCCAAGGTTCCTGCATTTCTCCCACACTTTACAACATCTTCACTAAGCTTCTTTTCGACCCTCTTGACGATCTGGGTGTCAGCTACACTAATTACGCAGACGACACCCAGGTACCCATCACACTCACTGGTTGCTATGAAGAAGATGCTGCAAAGCTTAACGGAATATACCTAGAAATCCAAGCCTGGATGGCTACACACAGTCTCTGCCTCAATGACGATAAGACGGAACTGCTTATCGTAGGCTCCCAGGCCCGCCTCAATAAATTGGACTCTAGGTACCAATCTTTCTCCATCAATGGCAACATCATAAAAGTCTCCAAAGAGGTCAAAACTCTAGGTGTGTACCTTGACTCCACCCTATCACTGAAAAAACAAATAAATGCTACCATCTCATCTACCACATACACTAACAAACTTATCAATGCCTGTAGACCTTTTCTATCTTCAACCAGCTGCCTCACCTTATCCAGAGCACTGATACTGTCTAAATTAGACTGTTGTAACACACTCTTCCTAGGCACCACCACTAAAAATCTGAACAGACTCCAGATTCTTAAAAATAATGCCTTAAAATGCGCTCTTAACCTCCCGCGCAAGACTCACATCTCCACTGCCAGCAAAGATGTCCACTGGCTCCCAATCCGAGACAGAATCAAGCTAAGAACTCTTGTCATTACACACAAGTGCCTGTCACTGACTGCACCGCGCTACCCATCTGACAAATTCTCTAGACACAACACTACCAGACCCACCAGAACTCCATATTTGCACCAACTCAAAGTCCCCCACTTCAATCTAAAAACAGCAGGAGGTTCCAGCTTCCCAGTCCTCGCAGCACAATGCTGGAACACACTCCCGCCTGCAATCAGATCAGAATCTTCCTTCTGGCCATTCAGAGCCATGGTGAAATCCTGGCTCTCTGCCTAACACTCTGCTACTTACCCACCCCAGGCCACTTCACTCTACCAATTTGAACTGTATGCCTTAACTAACCTGTAACGGACCACCATGTAATCAGGTCCTATATTATCTACTGTATTTATCTCATGCCAGATACTATACCATTGAATGAATGTACTCTTTCTTTATGCTGCGCGCAACGATATGTAACTATGTTGTTCACATGATTATGCACCCAGCTACCTGAGGGTTCGGACGCGCTCTATAAATAAACAAACTAAACTAAACTAAACCCTTTACTACACCTGCTGCTACGTAAGTGGCAGAGGTGAAAACCACCTCTCCATTGGATCTGGAGATGGGGGGCCTAAATATACTCCTTCTGCCAACAAGCACAATGAAATGCAAAGGATATCCACTGACCCAGTTCAATCGAATAGTAGTCAGGCAGGATACCAGAATGGTGACCAATCTGACCCTGCCACCTAGGTAAGCCTGAGATACAAGGGTAGTACGCTAATCCTGGGGTATGTATATACTCCCCCGGCACAGAGGGGGATCCAACCAAGGAAATACTGCCCTGTGAAACTTCCCTCCGAAATTCCCTCACGAAAGAAGTATTACTCCACCTCCCAACCTGAATCATTTCCCCAGGTACCCCCGAATGAGAACTTCCAAAATAATCCTCTTCGCTCTCCCTGCTTCCAACAAAATAGATCCCTGAACCCCGGACAAGGGAGACCAAGGATGCAAAATTATGGGGGAACTTCCAATAGAGAAACTGCTCTGAGAGAAGGGACAGTTACCCTTTCCAGGAGCAGCAGAGGTATGACCAGAGACCTCCTTACAACTCAGACAAAGTTTCCCAACTGGAGCAATAGGTCCAGCAACTGATCAACGATCTGGGACGCATGCTGAGCGCTCAGTTGAACCCTCAACTGGAACCTAATGCCCAGAACATCCCAACACCCAGGTCTGACACCCTGGGGGGGATGACTGAAGGAAAATTCTAACAACCAACAGGATCCTGAGGAGGAGGCACGTGGGGAAGGGTGATGACAAGCCATTGACGAAGCTTCCTTTGCCACCGGAACAAAACCCTTGGAAACCTCTGAGCCTGAATATGAATATTCTACCCTCAAAAAGCTGGAACCTAAAGAACAGAGTGTAAGTAGGAGAAGTCAAAAGAGAACCCACTTTGTGGAGATGCTCCAGATCATTCCCTTTGAAAGAGAAGAATCCCTGGAAGATTCAGGTAAGGAAATCTTCTCTTTCAGGAACGGGGGGATCCCTCCCAAACAAAAATGGGTCTCAAAAGAACCTGAATGGGACAAAGTAAGTTATGGCGACTGACCCAGAGCAAGAAATTTGACTCGCAAAATGTGTGCCAGACAGAAATGAAACTTAGGGAGGGTCTTTTCTCAAACCAGGTTCTGTGAACTGTCGCCAGGTAAAGGTTGACAGCCAAGGAGCCGGGGGAAAATAATTATTCCCCAATGAGTCCCATTGTAAGTTGCAAGGTTTTCTTTACAGATTCTCAAACTCTTACATGGAAAAATGCCCAAGATCACATGGTGTCAGAGTTAAATATTAAGAAAATGACCACTGGGCTGTCAAATAACTCATACTTTCTTTGCACCTTGGGGGAGAAAGAAGGCCGATAGTATGCACCAGTCAAGGTGCAGGGTGTTTCTTTCTAGACCCTTCCGCCAGTGTTCCTGCTTCTCCCTCCGTGTCTCTCCTCAGCTGCCGCAACCACCCGTGCCGATTCGCAATAATTTGCACCAGGCACGGGCAGCCAGCGTCCTGATAAGCCTGCTGTAATTACACACAACTGCCACCACGTGTGCACAGAACTACAGCGCTTCCCATTCCGACTGGGAAATGTAGTTTCTTCCTCCTGCTCCAGCTCGTTAGCATCTTCCTTGCGTAAAGCGTCCCCGTCTGCCCCAACCCTTAACCCTGATAGTACCTCCTCTCCCAGAGCCCTTGCCAGGACCTTGTTTCTCAGGGTGTTGCAAAGGAAATTGTCGCACCAACTTTGGAGCATGCACAGCCCCTGCCCATTCCCATGAACAGTCTTCTGGACCATAACCAGACCATTGAATGAGGTACCATAAGCCTTGTTGCTTTCTCGTGGAATCCATTATTAATTTAACCTCATATGCCACTTGGCCTTCTTTCAGAATAGCTGGTGGTTGTTGCATGATCGTCCCACAAGCTGCGGGTTTAAGCAAAGACACATGGAACACTCGATGTATCTTTAAAGTCTTTGACAAACGTAACTTCATAGCCACAGATGACACACAATGTATGATCTCATAGGGCCGAATGAATCGAGTTGCAAACTTGCGAAGCCTACCAGTGAAAGATTCTGAGTAGACAACCATACCCTCTCTCCCACCTTATACTTGGGAGCTTCCTGACGTTTCCTGTCAGCCTGTGTCTTATACGCCACCTTGGCCTGTGCCAGATTAAACTGTACCTTCTGTCTGATGTCTAGAAGCAACTCCTTCTGCTCTTGAGGAACAGGAAACCTCTATGGCCATAAAACATTAATTGGGTGCCATGCTCAGTGATGCGTGCTCCATATTATTGTATGTGAAACCACAAGGGTCTCACCCAAGATTCCACACTGTTCCCCAAATAACATTGCAGATATTGTTCCAATGTCTTGTTGACTCTTTCTGTCTGACCGTCAGTCTGGGGATGATAACTCATAAACAGAGCACAATTGATTCCAACATCAGGCAGAAGGCACGCCAAAATGTAGAGGTGAATTGTGGCCCACTGTCAGAAACAATACTTCTAGGGAGACCATGCAACCTGATAATATGCTCTAAGAACAACTCTGCCAACTGACCTGCCCCAGGAATTCCTATACTCCTATACATTCTTCCTCTATCCTGCTAATCTGTTCTGCTTTGGTACCGGGCACCTGGTTACCCTCTGATTTTGGGCACAGATGCCTGCCCTCCCAGCCATACACCCGCACTGCCTTCTAGCAACCCCAACACATGGGTCTGTATCTGCAACCCTACAGTCCCCTTCCAGCACTTATCAGACACCCTTTGTCTACACCTGTTGTTGTTCTAACACATGTGCTAAGTGTCCCTTCCATCTTAGGCACAAATAATAATGACGAGGATACAGGCGATGTAGAGTGCCTAATAAACCCCCTTTCCAGCATCTCATCCAAATATTCCCTGAGATGTTGGTTCTCAGTTTCTGTGAGGGCGTATATCCAACTACAGGGCAACTTGAATTCTGGTACTAAGTCGACTACCCAATCATATGTCGATGGGGTGGCAATATCACCGCCCCACCCTTGTCAAACGCACTCGCAAACTCTGTATATTGGCTGGAATTCCTGTCCCCACCGCCCCCATAACCTGTGGTACCTGAGTCTTTTCTGCCAAAAATGTAGTGGGCCCCATGTCCTCCTGCACATGTGCCTGACTCCCATGAGCTTCAAAACATACTTCCTGTGTAACCCAATACATTCTTGGACTATGCTGCACTAGCCAAGGCATTCCCAGAATAAGACCAAATTGGGGAGCCACTATTAAATTAAAAGTAATCTCTTCCTCATTTCCTGAAGTACATACCATCCGCAAGGGTAGGGTTTGCCGAAGTTAGAGGAAATCCATCCACCGATTGCACTCCCTCCACCAGCTGTTTGTTCTGAAGGTGTAATCCCAATTGTTCCGCCAAAGCTATGTCAATAACATTACCAGTAACATTACCAGTAGTTCCTGAATCAACCATTGCCAACACTACTTGCTTGGTTACTGCAAAGAACAAAGTCACCAAATATATACATATAAATGAAAGGTCTTACTCCCCACTGTGTTTACCACCCAATCGGGGAACCTTGATTCCATTGGGCCTAAGGCTGGGCCTGTCCCTTTCCCGTCTCCACCTTGCTCTGATCCACACCTGCACCCTTAGGTGTGTTGGGAGAGGTACGAATAAAGTGTACTGCTTGCCCACAATATAGACACTTTGCGTTGTTCTTTCTCTGCTGATGACAATGGCCCCCTCACACTCCTAATCCACATGGGTACTCCTTCACAGGTTCTAACTCCCCAGCTCTTATCCAACCTCACAAATGGTACTACCTCTGTTTCTCTTCTCATCCCCCTTATGTTCATTCATGTGGTGATCCAATCATAACGCCAAATCATTCACGGTGGTGCAAGTAGGGGGCTATGGCTCTACCTGAGCTATAGCGTCCTTCAATTCCTCCTGTAGGCTTTGGTAAAATAAAAGTGTCTGTTTGGTCTCTGGCCACTCAGTTTCACCAAATGATTGAGCTGTGTCACGTATGACACCAAATCACGTGCCCCTTGGTCTAGATCCAGCAAGTCCTTATACTGAGCCAGTGACACCTCCCTCCTGTTGAACAGCCTCCCAAACTCAGTCAAAAAACCATCCCAATTATACAAAAAAGGGTAATCCTTTTGGATCAATGGCATAGCCCATGCTGCTGCATCTCCAGACAAATAAGATCTCACAAAAGCTGTTCTAGCCTGAATTGTTTCAAAAGCCGCCGGTTTAAACAGGAAATGTAATCAACATTGTGTCAAAAACATCATATACTTTGTAGGGTCCCCAGAAAACCTTTCAATGTTCGGCCAGCGGATCACTACTTGGTGGTTGTACTATTACAGTGGGGGCTCGACTGGCTGCTGTGCCCAAAGATGGTCCTGCGCTGACCCCTTCCAACGGTGTCCCTTGTGCCACCAAACCTTGCTCCTGAGCCTTTAAGGCAGTGGATTCCTGTCTTGTATGTGCTCACTCCATGGGAATATCCTGGAGTGCCTTTAGCACATCGGCTAAAGGAGGAGGATTTGTCTCCATTTGGCTTGTGTGGTAAAATATAACCTGTTATGGGGCGGATTAATATGTCAAACTCAGAAGGGAAGAGAGCATCGAGACTCCCCCGAACCCCAGAAGACGAATGGATTCGACCCTCCCATCATGGTTGGCACAGGCACATGATGTCAAGACCATAGGTAACCATGTGGCTGCCAATGGGGGAGAATGGGGATTAGAGAGGGGTTGTGGATAGGAAGGAAGAAGTTAGGAAAACTGGAAAGAGGTGAAGGGTAAACGGAATTGGATAGGTATGGGGAAAACGGGAAAAAGACATATGCATAATGAACCTGACACAGTTCTCCCAGCCCTGCTCCTACCTTCAACCTCCCTATATTTCTAACCTCCTGTAACCTAAACCACCATACAGTAATCATACACCTTCACCCTGTGACCATGTGTGTTGAACACCAGACATATGACATGAAACAAGATGAGGCATGGAAACATGGACAACACTGAGCAAGCAGTATGAAACACGCCAGGGAATCTTTCCCATATGAATACACAAACGAATGGCCTCAAGGGCAAGCAAAGCAAAACATGACATCAACATAAATCAGCTTACTGGCCTGTAGCATGGATGGCCCTTAATAAGGGGTTACAGTTACAGACCCTAGTGTTCAGTAGGCCAGGAGGCAGTGCAAGAAAGACTGATCATGGGAATGCCTGGTACCCAGTGAGACTCTGAGGGAAACAAGCAACCAGTCTCTGCAGACAGGTAAGTTATCAAGGGAGCGAGAGAGATAAGGAAGAGGAGAAAAGGAGAGTCATGAGCTGCTTCCAGAACTTTATGTGGTCCGGCTCAAATCTGAGATGTCAGGGAGGTCGTTCCAAAGGGAGGCACCTGCAGAGAAGAGAGATCTACCCCCCACTCTCTGCCTGGAGAAACGTCTGACCCTCAGAGAGTTGGAGGTAGCAGAGTGAATGGCTCTAGAGGGAAGGTATTTCAGAAGCGAGAGTTAGATGTAGTGGGTGCCTCGACCCCAGAATGACTTGTAGACAATGCAGAGGGTCTCAAACTTGATCCTCGCAGCCACCGGTAGCCAGTGGAGAGATATTGTCCCTGGGTTTGAGGCCAAGGATAAGTCTCACAGTCCTGTTCTGGGTTAGTTGCAGGGGGCAAAGAGTAGAAGAAAGCAGATTGAGAAAGGGGCTGTTGCAGTAGTCCAGCCCGAATAGAACCCGGGCACTGGAGACAGTGACCTTCTGGGGAAAGGGAGTAAAGGTAGAATAGCGCTGAGGAGGTGCAGCTGGAAGTGGGCCTTTTTGGCAAGGTCTGTGATGTGTGGAGAGAAGGAGGGGGTTGAGTCGAAGATGACACCTAGGTTTTTTGCCTCGCAGCAAGGCAAGGGTAGGGGGTCCAAGGAGGGCAGCCAGAGTGAGAAGGATCTCCTTCTTACTGGCATTAAGGCAAAGATCGTTAGAGGCACACCAATCCTGAATCACAGATAGACAGTCAGGAATGAGCGAGGGAGGAGAGAAGGCTTTGGGAAGCCTGAAAGAGAACTGAATGTCATCCGCATAATACTGAAAGTTAGAAGAGAAGGTGGAGATCAGGTGGACCAAAGGGTCCAGATAGACATTGAAAAGCCACGGTAAGAGAATAGAGCCCTGGGGGATGCAACATGTGGAGTGAGAGGTGGTGGAGAGAAAAAGCTCAAGTTGGCCCTGGGAGGAACGGTCCAGGAGGAAGGAGGTCAGCCATGCCAGGGCCTGAATCGTGATACCCAGGTTCACACAGAGTCTGTTGAACAGGGTGGTTTGATTGACTATGTCGAAAGCAGAGAAAATGTCAAGGAGGATGGGGACAGAGGGAGAGCTGGAGTCAAGATTAGCGAGCAGATCTTCACGGGTGTTCAGGAGAGTAGTTTCCGTGCCTCTGGCTGCTCTGAAGCCAGACTGATGGTCATGGAGGCAGGCAACAGATTAAGTGTGGAGGGTAAGCTGGGCGAGGGCCAGGTTTTCAGTGAGTTTGGCCAGGAAAGGAGTGATAGAAATTGGGCGATAGCCGGACATGTAGGATCGGCAAAAGGCAAAAATCGGCCAAGGCTGGAGCGAGGTTGTCAATGTGGTCCTTGAAGGTTCTAGAGGAGCAGCGGAGCACCTGTACGGACTACACCTTCATAGATCGGACTTGTCTAGAGACATCGTGAGTTGTTGTCAGAATGAAGGAGGAAACAGGAAGAGGGGATAGAGAGGTGGCCAAAGGGGGCCTGAGAGAGTTAGAGGGAGAGGGCGAGGAAGAGGAAAGTGAGGACAGGATGTCTTGAGTTTTAGTGGTGAAATGAGAAGCCATAGCCTTACAGAGGGCTCTGAGGGAACAGTAGAGGTGGAGACTGCGGTAGGATTGGTCAGCTTCTTGCAGATTTTAAAGAGTTTGGCCGTGTTGTTAGAGGCCACAGAGACACAGGCTTGGATATGGACCCTTTTCTTGGAGAGGCCAGAGAGTCTGTATTGCCTTTGGAGCAGGTGGCAGGTTAGTTTTTTCAGAGGATGCACCCAAAGCCTCCTGCACTTGCGTTTCAGGGCAAGAAGGTCAGAGTCATACAAGGAGTTGCACTTGGAGGTAGGCTTCAGAAGGATTCTCACGATAGAGGCAATGATGCCAAGAGTGTTGGAGATAGAGAAAGATGCAGGTTAGAGAGGCCTGTGTCATAGTGCAAGTCAGCCGCAGGAATAGGATGAGCAGAGAAAGTAGAGGCAAAGGCATCTACTGACACTTGCTTCATGGACCGAATAACTGAGAAGGAAGGTGGCAATGCTGGGGTAGGCTTTGCTTGAGGGGCAAGAAGTTTCACTTGAGAGGAGAGCAGAAAGTGATCCGTCAAAGAGAGAGGAGTGGTGAGAGGGTTAGAGAGGGAGATATCTGAGGAGATGAGTATATCCAAGGTGTGTCCCGCAGAGTGTGTCAGACCAGAGGGTAGCATGGAAAGGGAGAAAGAGCTGCAAAGAATGCAGAAGAACCTGTTGGAGAGATTAGAAGCATACAGGTGGATGGTGAGGTCTCTGATAAGGAGAAGTTGGGAGGTCGAGAAAAGTAGGTAAGCTTTATGGGGGAAGCCAAAGAGCCCAGGAAAGTTTTATTTTCAGTAGTTTAACTGCTTTGGCTAGTTCTGGACCCCACTCCCCCTCGACTCGGGCCTTTCATAAATGGAGCAAAGTTTGAGTGACCTCTGCGTCATCTTCAATGAACTAAGAACTATAATTAGTGTGTCCAAGAAGGATTCTTAATTCTCGCAAAGCAG
The DNA here is from genome assembly GCF_040938575.1 of Ambystoma mexicanum. NCBI lineage: Eukaryota > Metazoa > Chordata > Amphibia > Caudata > Ambystomatidae > Ambystoma > Ambystoma mexicanum. Next base: position 255,677,017 of record NC_090936.1, read on the forward strand.
TAGGGTATTTTAATTTCAATAAGGCTTACATCTTCTTTGCCTGGTGATTAAGACCCTCGGGGTGATCTCGCGCCCTAAGAAATTCATTTGGGTCTTACACCACTGTGGATTTTGAAAGGACAGTTTCTCTCTGTCTTTCTGCAACTGGGTCAGAACATAGCAGATTTCTGCTATATGTTCCTCCACAGTTGAGCTACTGATCAAAACATCACCCATAGATGTCAGGTTTTCCCTGTTGCCCAAGTCAAACATGGCCTTATGTAGAAAGATGTTACACTCATTGCCGAAATTGATGCATTCAAAGGGGTTTTGGGTCCATGTGGGCATCAACAGCCATTCCAATAAAGCTGTCTTCGCCCAAAGGGATACTTTGAGGATCGGTGCTATCCACCAATATTCAAATGGTGTCGTATTCTAGGTCTACTAGAGGTGTCTGATTTAAATACAAACCTTTGTTGGGGATGGAAATTTCAATGTATATATATATGTCCTAATGTTTGAGGTTCTTTCCTCACTTAATTTTGAGGGGAATAGTGAATTGTTGCACCTGTCATTGGATGGTAACCTCTTCTTGCACTTGAACTTCAATGACATAAGGCAGCAATTGCGCTGACGAAAACGTTTTTTCAGTATTGTCAAAGTCCATGGGGTTACCCCCCAGTCAGGACCAGGCTTTATTGTTCATTAGGTCCAAATTGATTGTGAACCAGTTGACAATGTCACTCCCCAAATAAAAGGCACAAGGGACATCTCTCACAACTCAACAATTATCCTCTATGCTTTTGTTGCCAATTGACATTTTTCAGAATACACCTGATATACAGGAGATGATTGGAATTCAGGGTGTTCAGACCTACTTCCCATTTGTCAATCAATTTAAATGTGGGAATGGTCTGATCTTTTGGTAGTTTCCTGAATAATTCTTCGCTGAAGAAGTTCCTTCCATTATTCAGGCATCGTCTGGTGGGCACTGGCTCCTCCCCCTTATTTAACTCAATGGGGAATCTGTTCCCTGCCTCCATGACCATAAGTCTGGCTTCAGAGCAGCCAGAGGCACGGAAACTGCTCTCCTGAACACCCGTGAAGATCTGCTCTCTAACCTTGACTCCAGCTCTCCCTTTGTCCCCATCCTCCTTGACATTTTGTCTGCTTTCGACATAGTCAATCAAACCACCCTGTTCAACAGACTCTGTGTGAACCTGGGTATCACGATTCAGGCCATGGCATGGCTGACCTCCTTCCTCCTGGACCGTTCCTCCCAGGGCCAACTTGGGCTTTTCCTCTCCACCACCTCTCACTCCACATGTTGCGTCCCACAGGGCTCTATTCTCTTACCGCGGCTTTTCAATGTCTATCTGGACCCTTTGGTCCACCTGATCTCCACCTTCTCTTCTAACTTTCAGTATTATGCGGATGACATTCAGTTCTCTTTCAGGCTTCCCAAAGCCTTCTCTCCTCCCTCGCTCATTCCTGACTGTCTATCTGTGATTCAGGATTGGTGTGCCTCTAACAATCTTTGCCTTAATGCCAGTAAGAAGGAGATCCTTCTCACTCTGGCTGCCCGCCTTGGGCCCCCTACCCTTGCCTTCCTGCGAGGAAAAAAAACTAGGTGTCATCTTCGACTCAACCCCCTCCTTCTCTCCACACATCACAGACCTTGCCAAAAAGGCCCACTTCCAGCTGCACCTCCTCAGCGCTATTCTACCTTTACTCCCTTTCCCCAGAAGGTCACTGTCTCCAGTGCCCGGGTTCTATCCGGGCTGGACTACTGCAACAGCTCCTTTCTCAATCTGCTTTCTTCTAGTCTTTGCCCCCTGCAACTACCCCAGAGCAGGACTTTGAGACTTATCCTTGGCCTCAAACCCAGGGACCATATCTCTCCACTGGCTACCGGTGGCTGCGAGGATCAAGTTTGAGACCCTCTGTATTGTCCACAAGTCTTTCTGGGGTCGGGGCACCCACTACATCTAACTCTCGCTTCTGAAATACCTTCCCTCTAGAGCCATTCACTCTGCTACCTCCAACTATCTGAGGGTCAGACGTTTCTCCAGGCAGAGAATGGGGGGGTAGATATCTCTCCTCTGCAGGTGCCTCCCTTTTGAACGGCCTCCCTGACATCTCAGACTTGAGCCGGACCACATAAAGTTCTGGAAGCAGCTCATGACTCTCCTTTTCTCCTCTGCCTTATCTCTCTCGCTCCCTTGATAACTTACCTGTCTGCAGAGACTGGTTGCTTGGTTCCCTCAGAGTCTCACTGGGTACCAGGCATTCCCATGATCAGTCTTTCTTGCCCTGCCTCCTGGCCTACTGAACACTAGGGTCTGTAACTGTAACCCCTAAAGCCCCTCTGCCTCCTGCACTTACCTAGAGCCATGCTGCCCTGGCTGCACTTACTCAGTGCCGTGCTGCCCTGATCGTACTTCCCTCTTTACCTCTCGCTTGCACTTCGCCCTCTCCTTCGCCTTGCACTTCTATTGTCACACTTGCACTATTCGAATGACACAAGGCCTAGTAGGATCAATTGTCCTGTCCTCACTATTTATTCCCTCCCTTGTCTGGTGGTGCCTAGAAACACTTGTGTACAGGCGCATTATAAATGCCATATCATATCATATCATATCATATCATATTATATCAAAGAACAAGAAGTTCTTCTTGGAGACAAGGTTCTCAGATACTTGCCTAACGATGGTGTTGTATCAAAAGCATGACAAGGTCAACAAATTCATCTTGTACATGAGAAAGATTGACCTCTGTGGATGAAAAAATCAATGGCTGTGATAAGGCACTCCTGACAACGGTGTGGGCTTTGACAAATTACTACCCATTCATCTAGTGGGAGCACATCATTGTTGAGACTCCCCACCAACCCTTGCAATATTTCCAATCTGGGTGGGGAATGTCAGTAATTCCAGAATTACTTCCTAGATTCTGTTCATGCATGGCTTTCCTGCGGAGGTCAGATATGGCCAAAACAAGAAGAGTCTTCTAGCGCAAGGGTTGGCGGACTTACATGATTGTGCTAAAAAAAACTGTCTCGAGGACAAATGTCTAATGACCAGCAACAACATGGAGGCGTACTTAACTTCCCCACACAATGTCTCTGAAGAAGACATGTTTCGGGGGATACCCAAACCTTATGTGGATGGGTGCTCTTACCATGTTGATAACAATGGGACAAAATAACTAGTGGCATTGGGAATGACTGGCGAAAGATATCCAGGAACCCTATGCTGGTTATAAAATAGGACCCTGAAGTAGTCAGGTTGCAGAGTTGATGGACATTCATCAAGCCAACCTCACTGCAGTGCACCACCAACTCAATGAACTGGTCATAATCACTCACTCCGATTATGTGAGGAATGGCTTTGTGGAGCACCTGATTAACTGGAAGAATCCAGGCATGCTTTGTGCCATCAATAAACCCGCAAAGCATGCCAAACTGATCCAGTCAATTGACGATCTGGTGGCCTCCAAAGAGATGACCATCTATTGGAAGAAAATAAGAGGTCATTCCAAATGAATGGCCCAGATAAGACTGGGAATGACCTGGCTGACCTGTTAGCTCAAACCGAAGATCTGCAGGGGGATTTCATAGACACAGAATCCCTACTGGGTAAAATCCAAGTCACTGCTGACACCAGGTCACAAACTTGTGCAAATAGTGAACTCTCGACTGCCCATTGGAGTCAAGATAGCACCGATCCAGATTTGATCACTGCACAGAAAAAGGGACCCAATCATTGGGAAATTTCATCTACACATTGAATACCGTGTAGAGCTTTCCTCCAACCAAGTCAGATACCATCAAAGAGAATCCACAGGTGTTGATGAAGTTTTCTAAGATGTTCCAGATCCAAGATGGTTTGTTGGTAAGGAGTGACCTATCTGGCTGTGATCAGTGGGTGGTACCTACCTCATTCCGGAGCCTGATGTTGAACCACGCTCATGATGAGCCCACTGCTGGTCATTGGGGGTTTCACACAACATTAGAAATCTTGCATGAGGTTGCTTACTGGCAACATATGGGCCAGGACCTTGACAAATACCTAAAGGGTTGTCTTGCGTGTGCTCAGTTCCAACCCAGTTCACTCACACACAGAGCTCGCCTACAAAAAAGAGGAATGACACTGCCTTGGTCAGATTTCTAAGTCGATTTCATCGGGCTAGTGATTCACTCCTCTAGAGGAAACAAGTGTATGTTGACTGTGACATGCTTGTTCACAAAGTGGGTAGAGTGTCTTCAAGCCCCAAATTTTAAGGCGGAGATAGCTGCTGCACTAATGATCAATTACATCTTCTCTAGTTTCGGCCTCCCACAAAGGATTGACTCGGACTCAGGAAGCCAATTTTTCAATGTGGTGATGACAAAGATGTAGGAGATTCTAGGAGTAAAAAGAAAACTCCACATTGCCTACTGCCTGGCCTTAAGTGGGGAGGAAGTTGGTAGAGAGATACAACCCAACAATTGTGAATATCTTAAAGATGTTTGTGGCAGACTCTGGACACAGTTGGGACATCCCATTGCTGCTTGTCCTGATGGCTACAATATTGATACAAATAAAATATCAAAATCAATGGCTATTTGGTCTACACCATATTCTGCAACAAAGATGTGTCCATTTGAGCTCATGACCAGGCAAAAAATGGTGTTACCTCAGCATCTGCTCTACAGAACTCAGGAGCGCTGACCCTGATAAATGTGTTCACTACTGAAGAGTACATTGGAAATTTAAGTAAGCACCTCCAGCATGGGTTTGCTTATGCTCAGCGCAATTTAGAAAAGTTGTCTGAAGAAATGAAGACCTATTATGACCTAAATACCACCAATAAAGAGTATGAAGTAGGGGACAAGGTTTACTTGTACTATTTTCAAAGGAACCGGCGGGAGTGGAAATGTATTCCATCTAGGCATGGTGCCCTCTGAAATTTTAGATGAAATATCACCTGTTGGCTACAAGATCCACATCTCAATAGGAGAACAGACAGAAGAAAAATGGATCCATATTAATCAGTTGAAAGCTGTCATCCCAGACCAGCTGTATGACTGATTGAGGAGCCAAATGAAAGTTGAGCAGGGGAACCATCAGAGGAATGAAAAGGAAGGATGAAAAATCGGATGAAAACTAAAATATGTATATGTATCGGCTGGTGCATGTCCAGAATGTATGTGGAAGGTGTGAACACATGAGCTATAATCAAGGTTGAGCTCTAGAAAGAAAATATACAGGAATATAGAATCTTTTCAGATAAAAAGTTGGTCAGATTTAGATAAGAAGACATATGTCTGCATTGGGGATCTCTGTGTAGCAAATGCATCCCCATTTACAATCTGCACCCTACACCTCAAACAACAAAGAGACTAATAAAAACACTGTCCGAGAGAGACAAATCGCTTGAAGGAAGCAGAGCTCCTATTTAATGGCTTGGAGGAAGCAGGCCTCCTATTTGAATTAACCTAAAGATGTACTATTAATTTAAAATGACTATATTATCTCCAGCCTTTTACTCAGCAACCACAGGTCACACTGATTAAATGTATGTTTTCATTTTTAGGTAATTTCCAGGTGATTCTGGTGATATAAAATTCATCCACCTGTGACTCAGGGAACTGTAATGGCCATCCAAAATGGCTGATCTGAAAATGTTCCAAATTTGAGAGTTGGTGAACGGGTGGAGGGTAAAGTTAGGAATATGCAGAATAAATTGCATGTTCCTAACATTTATGCTTTTTGTAATAATGGCAGATAATTGCCAAAAGGCTGTGCAACATGGTGCAGACCGGCTGTTTTTATTAATTTTCTCCTGAATAGCTGAATCAGAAAATATACATATTATGGCAGTTACTAGTAAATCACAACGTTTTTGACACACAAGTAGTTTTTGCTAAAAATGTGAAATGAGAAGAAATGGGGATTGCAAATAGAAGCTGCCACATGTCTGCTACAGACTCCTAAGCCAATCCTTGGAGAGGGGATGGATTTGGGTGGAGAGAGAAGGGTAAGTGTGCAATCATATTTGCAAGAACTCTGGCAGGGTACTCCTCAAGATTGTAAACTTGATTGTGTCATCCCTGCTCTAAAATGTGGATTCACTATTATGAAGGGACAGAGCTGCTGAAACTTACCATCTGACAGCTGCATGGACTCACCAAAGGAGATTGCAATTAGGTGAGCTGTCTATTGCTATGGAGGCCTAAAAAAGCGAACTGGAAGCTATGGTCCAGTCGGCGCCTTATAAAATAACCATTATAATTATAATTATAATAATGGTGAAGAGCTGGGTACCATCCTTGAGAGTGGAGTGATCACACCTCTGCCCTTACAGATGGTCCATGTAGCTGCCTTTCCTGAACTTGAAACAGAGGTTTTCTATGTAAGTGGAATTGAACCCTTTACAACCAAAAGGTGGGGGGATCTGCATGCCCTAAATTCTAGCACTTTATAGTGGACAGGTGGAGCCAATACTGACTAGATCCTTAGCATATTTAACAAAAAATATTAATTTAATTAATTCCCCTTGGTAGAACACAACAGGAGAATTTTGTTAAAATTTGTAAATAACAGAGCTCATTTCCAGTGTGTGCTGAAAACTATAGACTGTAATTTAAATGTGTAATCCTATGGGTCCAGGTTCACAGCATGAGTCTTTAAGTGGAGGGTGGTCTGAAACCCCAAATTCTTAAATCATCCTAATTTTTCTTTCTGACTTCCCCCACACAGACCAAAGTATGGGGGGTCGCAAAAACCGACTGCACTGTGTGTTTACTTTAAGGAAAAATGTCAGTGAAATCATCAATTGCCAAATGCATTTGTCTGGGTCTGTTTACAAAACTGCTAGCCTTGTAAGCGCATAGGAAAATCAAAATTGCACAGCATTGCATGCGTAATTGTTTTTGTTAATTGACCACTGCACAGTATTCCTTCGATTTAAACTTGTATAAAGTACATAACTGTGATTTGAATTTTCCCAACCAATTGGTGTGAGGTATTAGTGTAACAAGAAGTTAATTGTGAGTCACAAAGAAGGTGGCATGCGTAGTTTATTGCGATGTCTATTACCGATAATCAAAATAAATAAAGACATATATTTTCTGCACACCTGCCTGGTTCTTGGCTCATTGGTAGCTCAGGGCAAGAGATCCAAGTGCATGATATCAGGCTGAGATAGGGCTGAACTAAAGAACTAACATTAAACATTAATTGTGTGACACTTAGCTTGGGGAGGGAAGGAACTCCCTGTGTTGAGGGTGGCCTCTCAATAAACCATTACACTTTATTGCTGCTTGGTCTGATCCTTCGCAATACATAGATGTGAAAAGGCGTTTTATACCCCATGTTCATCTTTATCTAGCTGCTTTGAAGTACTGCAGTTCAGAATTAGTAAAGAGTAATCGTTGATTTTCAGGCATAGCATAATAAGACACAGATCTGTTAGGAGTTAAAATTGTTGATGTTGTTTTATATGATCAGTTACAAAAGTGGACTGATCAGACTTACTTTGTTTTTAATGTGATAACATATGTTCTGTATTCATGATTGCTTACCTGGCAGTACTCAGGAGTACTGCCTTCTTCTTCTGCTTCTTCTTCTTCAGTGTGGACCTAGCTTCGAGAAGCTTTGGAGTACTTTACAGAGGTATACAGCAATACAGATACACAACTGAGCACTTTCCAGAGGTATACAATGGTACAGATGAATTACAGAGCACTTTTCAGAGGAAGCAACAGAATAGATATACAGCAGGGGGTACAATACAGAGTGATGCATAGGAGGGGTACAGCTGTACAGGTTGGCGGGGAGGAGAGGGGCAGACAGCATCTAGTAAGTCAGGTGGCACTTGTACGACCTGATGGCTTAGGTGTTGATGAGAGTCTCCTTGAAAAGAAGGGTGTTGAGTTATTTTCTGCATTGTAGGAGCGTGAGGGCAAGTCTGATGCTGACGGGGAGGAGGTTCCATAGTCTTGAGGCACAGGAAGAGAAGACTTGTTTTCTGGTTCTTTCCTTTTTGCAGCAGCGGATTTCAAGTCTGCACGGGTCCTGGCTTCTGGTGGTGGTCGTACCGCCAGAGATGCTTAGTTTCTCTACGTAGTAGTTGGGTGACTTGATGGAGACTGCCCTATTGATGATGCAGCAAGACTTGATCAGCTGTCCTAGAACCAGGAGCCAATATTGCCACCACAGCCGGATGTACCAACACTGACTGGCCCTGTGAGTGGTCTTCCCCTCCTGCAGACGTTTGGGATGCAACAGCACCCCCAGTTGATGCACTCACCTGCGACAGCACAGAGGAATCAAATTCTGGTTCACCACCAGAGCCACAGGTTTCATCAGAGGTGGACTCATACTTAGTGAGGGCCTGGATGGATTGTAGCACCAGTGGATCTTCATGGGCTGCCACACCACATCCTCCACTGATGCTCGGTGGCTGCTCAGTATGCTGTTCCTCCTCCACCTCCTCCTCTGCATCCAGTGCCTCATCACCTGCACACGGACAGAAAAAAACATGAAGACACATGTAAATAGCGTAGCCCACACAAATAGGTATCACAATGGTGTCCTGCATCACATTAACATGTCATGTCACTCACGGCACAAACTCCTGCGTGTATGCAGTGTCAATGGAAGGGATGGGTAGCATGAAAGCAGCCACAGATGTGTGTTCAAGGGCTCAACAACACATGTAGTGCATGGTGCATAGCACCTGCTTCACAAAAAAGCACCTGACTGGCATAGTTCAGTCACCGACTTCACTGATGCAAATACACAGATGCCACATAGCACAGCCATGCGTGAACTATCAAACAGCATGAGATGGAACTCGATGACTACTGTCCCAGAGCCATGTACAATGGTTGTGACATAACATTAAATGGAATTCACAAATTCAAAAGACGCAGGTGTCACAAGGTGCAACAATGCTAGGGTGGTCGAATAGATTGAAGCCAGGCACACCGATTCCATGAGGGCAGGTCACATTGACATAATGCAAGTCCAGTAATGTAAATGTTGCGGGCTGGTGGTAGTGGAAGGGTGATTGCAGACATCAGGTATCAAGTGTTGTAGTGGGTTGTAGGGATATAGTAAACAGCCTTCAAGTGTGGGGGATGCCCAGCCGGCAGTGCATGGGTTCTGAGGACTGTGTCAGAGATCAGAGTGTGGTCAGGTGACTAGTGCATTCTCCCAGTCATCCAGGACTCCAGCAGGAGGTAGGAGGAGAGAAAGCACAACACATGAGGAAGCATCAGATGCGCCTACAGACCCGTAGAACGTTCACCTCCAGTCACATTGAGGCAGGGAGGCTGTACCAGAGGGAGGCCCCAGCTGAAGACAGACATTAATCACCAACTCATTGCGAGGAGTAGCTACTGACCCAGGGGGAGTAGGAGTGGGATGATTTAAAACCATGAGAAGGAAGTGAACATGGAAGATGGAGTAAAAGGAATTGCGGCACCGGAACATAAGGCCTTGTGGACAATGCACAGGGTTTGGAAATGAACAGTCATGGCCACTGGGAGCAAGTGCCAGCATCACAGTCCTGGGGAGATACTATACCTGGCCCCATCACAAAAGGACAATTCTCACAGGCCTGTACTGGATGAGTTGCAGAGGGAAGAGAGTAGAAGCACAGAAATCTTGGTAGAGGCTGTTGCAGTAGGCTGGCATATGAATGACCAGTCCTCAGGAGACATTGGGCCTCATTCCGACTCAGGCGTTAAGGGGTTTACGGCACGGTAAACGGCGCCGACCCTTAACGCCTGATTACAAGGTTCCCTTTGCGGGATGGCTGTTTAACGCCTGCTTTTTGCAGGCGTTAAAAGCCATGCCGCAAAGGGACCTTGGCGATAATTATGGCACTGTAATTTACGGTGCCGTAATTATCGCCTTTCCCCATTCCCATTATGCCCTATGGGGCAAAAATGGGAATGGGGAAGGGGCCATTGGTGAATGGGGAATTACCTCCCCACTCACCTTGGAATGGGGCGGTAATTCCGCCATCCACCATGGCGGAATTGCAACCTTAGCGGCATGGTCCATGGTGCTAATAGCACCATGGTCCTCCGCCAAGGTTGTAATGAGGGCCATTGAGCTGCTGGGTGAAGGAAAAGAAAGGAGGAATACCTCTGAGGAGGTGCAGCTGGTAGGGTGACCTCTCAGAGACGTCAGAGATGTGAGGAGAGAAGGCTAGTGTGGAGTGGAAGATTATCCCAGGCAATCTGCCATCACAGGTTGGAGCCCGGAATAGAGCCAAGAGAGGCTGGACAGAGAACAGAGAGTGACTCGAAAAGAGGGAGCAGGTGTGGTGATGAGGATTGTCACGATATGTAGAACATTGTTTGTATGCAGTTTGCAGGACAACAATCCCATGTCAGTCCACCATGACATGGTTCACCCATGTCAGTCATGCAAATACAGGCATAAGTGCCAGACATTTGTAACACCTCATTCAATCAAAGTACAAATGTCCTGGATGCACACGCTTCACCACTCACAGGACATTTCCTCATAAATTGGCAGGTCTCCCACGCCTTGGATCTGCTCCACATCAGTGATATCACTGATGGCCTCCTCATGTGGAGTGAGTTCATCGTCCTCTCTTGGTGACCCACCTCCAGTCACCAGAGTAGAGGCGAAGTTGGCACCCAGCTTCTCTTTGGCTCAGCGCCAAAGGTTATTCCAACACTTCACTACCTCAGGAGCGGTGCGCCTCTCTTTGCCCAAGGCGTTGATTCTACCTGTGACACGCTGCCAGTGGGCCATACGCTGAGCAGGCTTATGTGTGCTCACTGCCTGCACCAGCATGTCACATTCATGTTCCTGCACGTAGTCCACGAGGATCTGGAGTTCTTCATCATTGAACCTCCTCTTCCTCGACATTTGGGTCTCCTGTGCCGTGCCTTGGGTTTGAGCCTGTCTTGCTACTGCACGATTCACCTTCTTGCAAGGTCATGCAGACTATGTGTGGTTGGGACCACTTGGGTCAGTAGGGGCTTGGGCACTGGTGGACGGGCTATGGCATCACACACTGATACTGGGACAGTAGGTTGCCTTGCAGGTAGCCGTACCTGGGTGCTGGTGCCAGGTTGTTTCACTGCACGTCCCTGCCCCTTGGACGCAACAACATTTGCCCATGCGTCCCTGTGGACTACAGGCATGGCTGGGGGACCCTGAACATGGGTGATGGGTGTTGCAGCTGATCCTGCAGCTTCCTGACCCTGACTGATGTGGACAGCAGATGAACCCACTCCTCCTGGACCTCGGGTGCTGGTGCCAGGACCTTTCGCAGCACGTCCCTTCCCCTTGGACACAACATCTGCACCTGCGTCCCTGTGGACCAGGGCCATGATCACTACAGGCCTGGCTGGGGGACCCTGAGCTTGGGTGGTGGGTGTTGCTGCTGCCCCTGCTGTTTCTTAACCATGGCTGGTATGGACAGCAAATGACCCTGCTGCTCCAGGACCCTAGGTGCTGGAGACTGCCGATGACACTGCTGCTCCTGGACCCTGTGTGCTGGGCACATCAGCATCAGCTGCATCTCCCTGACCATGTTGGGTGGGGGGCATGTCTCTCCCTGCATAGCCTGTCTACCTCGGACACATCAGACACCTCGGCCACCTCTGTCACCCTTCCCACTTGTTTCCCTCCCACTCATGGCACTAATGGATTGGTGCTATGGGAGGTACCGCTATCAATTTTCCTGGGCAATTTCAGTGAGGGGGAAGTGTACATGATGCTACATGTACCAGTGTACTCCAGCAAGGCTCAATGTAACCCCTGGGGGAAAATAAAGTGGATGCGTAACGCACAGGCACCCCAAAAAAGAAAAATATGTGTACGCAACCCCTCAGTAGCTCATGTGAAAAAAACAAACATTATGCAGTACCCTGTGGCACCTAGTAACACAAAAAATGCATACGCGAAGGACTGTGATGTTAAGAATGGGTCTACGCGACACACTGGGGCACCCACAGTATGCAAAATGAGTACGCGACTCACTTTTAGCCTCACCAAAAAGGGAAAAATACACACGTGTGTGTACAGAGGCAAATCCCCCACCAAAAGAAAAAGCTTGCACTGTCGCAGTAGTGAAGAGGTCGCGTGGAAACGCTATTATCACCGAAGTCCACACGTCCATCTGCTACAACTCGCACAAGCGTGTGATGGTCTCCTACACACTGCTTTATCCCAATACTGTGTGTGAATGCCCTACGTTCAGCGCGTATCGTGTAATTTACGCGCTTAGGCCCTTTCCTCTGATTTCATGCTAACATGCTGTTTCCGCACGTGCGGAGCCTCGCTGTTTCCAGCTGCTCACGCGAGTAACAGGGAAAGCCCATGCTCCTGCCTACCAGCCAATTTACCTGCCTCCAACTGCCATGAGCTACCTCCTACGAGCCACCTGCTGCTGCCTGCCCACTGTGTGTGCCTGTTACCCATGTGCCCTGCAATTTTGCCTGCTGTACAGTCATTGCCAGAGTTAATGTCGTCAGACCTGTGACCACCTCTGCTGATCCAGAAGACTCCTAATGTGCCAGACGACCACTCCACAGCCCAGCCCCAGGACCACCTTGCCCACCCACACCTGCCTCGGCACCGAGCCAGAGGGCTGTCAGCTTCAGTGCCAAAGAATTTGACATCCTGGTGGAGCAAGTCCTGGGGCATTATGATGCCCTCTTCCACAGACCAACGCAAGTCAGCAAGGAGCGACGGAAGATGATCTGGGACCATATTGTGGGTGCCATCAATGCAGAGGGGGTGGCACCCTGGGATTTCAACCACGTGCACAAGCGCTAGGAGGACCTGAAATTCAGGACCCGCAACAAGGCCCAGCGCTTCCTCAGGGCTGGTCTCGACCAAGGGGGGCACCAGGGTCGGTTGAACGCCATGAACATGCGTGTCCTGGAGAAATTTTACCTGGCACTGCACGCCCAGGTCATCGATTTTCAGCACCGACTGGAGTCGACTGGTAAGTGTCCATGTGTTGCTGTCCTCCACAGTGCATGTGTATTTTGATGTGTGGTGGGAGTGTGCACCTCAGCCTTACGGCAAGTATGCCTCTTGTATCGATGTCTGTTTGCATATCCCAGACAGTGCTGCATATGTGTTCTATGAAGCATGCTTGATTCCAATGGTTTACTTTTGCAACGTGTGGTGTGATGCAGCATATTATGACGTGAACATGGTTGCTTACATGTGTCTGATACATGGCCATGTGAGAGGTGTGACATATGGGTATTGTTGTCAACATCATGAACAGGCATGGTGTAAATGTGTATGAGTTTGAGATGTGACTGTGTGACTGGCCAACACTGCAGGATGGATGTAACTGGTGCATTTGAATGTGTGCACTACTCTTGCTGCCTGATTGACGTTGAGGGGACTCTGATATGAAAGCTCAGTGCACTGCTTCAGGACTGTCAGGTGTAGTGTGAATATGAAATGTGTATGGGCCATGATGCATGTGTGTGTAGCATGCACAATTTGTAGGTGCTGACAGTGCCTTGTCTAAGGATGTGATTGTCTGTTGTGAAGGACAGACATGTATGTGCATGTGTGTAAATTGCACGTACCTGTGTGTTGTGGAGGGTGATGATGGTTGTGACCTTTTCCAATGCACTTTATGTGCATATGTTTTGTGCCAAACACACATAGGTAGAGTGCCCTGATGTTTGTGTTCTATGTCTCCCTCTCCACAGCGATGTTGGAAGAAGAGGGTGGAAAAGGTGCTGTGGAGTAAGGCAGCAGGGATGCCTTCACCAGGCACAGACGCAAGGCCCAGTCACACCCCCAGCTAATTTCATCTTCGGGGAGTGAGGAGACTGATGCCGAGTCAGGTCCAAGAGTGCGAAGGCCGTCGGGAGGGTAAGGGGAGCTCGCACAGGGGCAATCCAGTGCGCAGCACACTGGGGAGGCATCCAGGTTGGAAGGGGTGGAGGAGGAGGCCGCATCAGCCCAGACCATGGGGCCCGATAGGGGTGATGAGGTGGGTGTGACTGGTGCAGTCCAGACCCAGGGGCAGGAGAAAGTGCAGGTCGCCATGGAGGAGCCGGTGCCCAATCCTGCCCCTGGGCCTGCACCAGGCCGGACCCGTCTGCAGTTGGCGGATGTTTCCAAACGGAAACACCAATACCTGCGGATGTCGCCATTCGAGACAGGGTGGAACCGGTGCTAGCCAGTATCATGCGGTGTACAGGCACCATTTGTGATGATGTGCAGGCTTACAGTGGTGGGCTTGCACATCATCACAATGAGGTCTGGCATCTCCTGAACTGGCTAGCTCAGTTCCTGGTCTCGAATTGGGTGAGTGGGCTGGCCACTTGTCCAACCCCCTCCTCGTCTTCCTCCTCTGTGCGCCAGCCGTCCTCCCTGGTGCCAGATACCACCAGGGTCCCCTGTGTACCTTTCACACCCCCAGCAGCCCATCTTGTGGAGATCACACCAGAGTCGGGAGTCGAGGTAGGATCAGCTGAGGTGGTCACCACGTCGATCCAGCCAACGACAGGAGCTGTGGCAATGGAGGGAGAGCAGGCACCAAGTAGCAGAGCACATGCACGACAGCCCCGGGTGTTGTCATCATCCCGGAGGCTGTCCTTAAGGAGCAGGCACTGGGCAATTTGGCAGCAGCAGGCTCGGAGTAGGAGGCTACGGTACTCAGGGCATACCATCTCAGGGAGAAAGGTATCGGGCATTGGGCAGGATGAAAACATGGACCTTTGCCAAAGGATGTCTTCTGTGTTAGAGCATATGGAGTGGCAAATCGAGGCAAAGCGGCAATAGGCATGGGAGCAAAACTCTCTATGGCCAGGGCAGAGATTTCACTGTGTTTGGTAGAGAGGTGGGCTGAGGTCCTCAAGGAGACTTGCAGGGAGTAGGAGGGGATGGAGAGGACCATGTTGGAGTCCCTGCAAGCCCTCGAGGAGTGAGCGGAGGCCCACCTAGGGGAATTGGACACAGTGTTCAATAGTGCCCTGGCCGAGACATTGAGAGATCATGGTGAGGAGAAAGACTAGCCCGCTGCCTTTGTAAATTTTTCTTTAGAAATAAGTTTCCTTTATTTTTTTATGATTTGGAGTTTTTGCACTATACTCCACCTTTTGTACATAGTTTGTGTGTGATTTCATTTTTCTTGATTTTATGTTTTGAAGTGCTATTTGGACTTTGCTCTATGTTTACTTGTATATACATTACTTGTTTTGTATTTTTGGATATAATATAATTTATTTTGATTACTCACAGTAATAGTTTCTCTTTTTGTGTGCAAAATTTACTGATTTGTTTCTTGGTTTGGTGTCCCTGGTAAGGACCATTGTTGGTTGTTTGTGTGCTTACTTGCATGCATGTGTCATGTTTGGCATATACACATGTGGATGACCAGTGGATGTGTGTCAATGGGGAGATTGTGTGCATGGTGAAGTGTCATTGGCTTTCACATGTGCAGCATTACCGTGTATTGGTCCTCACTGTGTTTTTGGGGGGTTTGGAGGGAGTGACTGATTGGAGTGTAAAATGTTCACAATATTTGACCAGGATTTTCTTGATGCAGTGTAATGCACATGCTGCGCTTTGACCTTCACCAGCATGTGTTTGTGCCGTTATCATTGTCTCTGGTGTTGTTTTGCTTCTTACACTGGCAGGCAATTTCGCTGTTATTTTGTTTTTACACATCGCCGGACCAATACAGCAGTTGTGGTGGGTAGCACACTGCTTGTTTTGCCATGTACTCAATCAAAACTTGAGTTATTCCTCTTTCATTGTGCTTTTGGTACTCCTCTGCACTGATGAACTCCGGTCTGAATCTTAAATGGTCGCCTAGATACCATCTGAACTTGTCAAAGGTCCCCTCACCTGCCACTTGCATGCCAGCGCTACCTCCCTGGCATCCCACAAACTTGGACTGCTTTTATGTATGTCAAAAGACACCTGCCGGCACTTCACAACTGCTGACTGAAGTCAGGCTCGCACTTGACACCAGCAGGCCACAGTTTGTTCATTTCCTTTCATGTTCTATTTGTTATGATGTCCTTCACATGTACTGCACTGACTCCTCCCCCCACACCTTTTCTCATTCCCCACTTCCCATGCACTGGCGCCATCTGACTGGCACCTGCCCTTACATGTTTGTTGTCTCTATCTTCACTGCCTTCCCCCTCCACAGACTCTTTGGGCCTTTGGACACTTGTATATATGTACATTATGAATGACATGTCATTTGATTACATGTCATGTTATGTCATAAACACATGGGAGGAACAGTGATGTGTTCATTAGGTTATCTGTTCAGTTAATGCCGGCTCATTGAGGCTCAGTCTGTGACACGCGTGGGCAGTGTCTGATCTATCTTGTGGCACACATTGAGGGTGCTTAAAAATCTGTCACTGTGTGACTATTTCTACATGGGGATTATTGAGATGACTTTGTCACATGGGCTGCATGGCCTCACTTTACCATTCACTTGTGAGATGTGTATGTTTGGATATGGTTGCAGACAGCAATTGTCTTTGAGCAGCTGGCACTCTCAAGGATGTGGGCCAGGTGTATGCTTTTGTTTCTGTTTGCAGGCTACATTTTGACCAGGAGGTTCAGGGTTGTATCACTTCACGGCAGGTGCTCGACACACCATCAATGGATTTAGCACGTGTCACCATGTCAGCTTCAGCATGCAGGTGATGTCCGGTCTGGAGGGGGCTGCCTGCAGGGTGGCGTCATGGGTGATGGGGGATGGGGTGTCCCATGTGGTGGGGGCTGCCTGCAGGGTGGAGTCACAGGTGAGGGTGTCTGGGGGTGTCCAGTCTGGAGAGGGCTGCCTGCAGGGTGGGGTCACAGGTGATGGGGACTGGGATGTCCCATGTGGTGAGGGCTGCCTGCAGGGTGGCGTCACGGGTGAGGAGGGCTGGAGGTGTCCCGCCTGGAAGGGGCTGCCTACAGGGTGGTGTCATGGGTGATGGGGGCTGGGGTGTCCCATGTGGTGGGGGCTACCTGCAGCCAGAACAGCTATAGCTGCCGCCCTTAACCTGGCGCAAATAAACGCACCCTTCAAACAGTCCGTGTGTTCCCCCAGAAGCAGGCCTGCATCTCAGGGACCCTGAACAGACTACCACATAACTGTTACAGGCACCCCGAGAACATGCGTATGACACTTTGTAAATCGTGTAAAACTCAGGAATTCTGCATGCGAACCCCGCAAACCAGCCCAGCACCCCTCTACGCAGCATACACGCACCCCTAAGTCCGATCGGAACCATGTTAGCATGCACAAACCCTAAATCCGACATGCAAACTCATCTCCGCACTGCATATCCTATGTGCAAGTGTCCTTACGTTTGCCTTTGGGTGGTGCAGAGATTGAGGGATTTGCGTGTGTATTTCACAAGTGAGAGGTTGCATGGTCACATCCATTAATACGCTTTGCTGCATGAATTTGTGGGCATGCTATGGACTGACTGTGGCCTGTCCCCCGTAACGCCCACCTTTTCCCTTGTTCTTCCTCATTTTTCAGTTCCGCCACCTACTCGCACTCTGTGCAGGCCTCGCCCACACTCGGTCTGGAGTCTCGCGCAAGGCCCTCAGGACTTTGCAGAGCCGTGCCGAGCATGCGCAAAATCTATGCAAGTCCAAGGAATATCCCGCATATTCGATTCCATGAATCGAAGAACGGGATAATGCACGCACTTTGGAACACCAGTACCCTGTTTTCCACGCAAGTATTTCCATGAATCGGGCCCATAGTCTCTAGTGAAATTTTTTTGCTCAATGTTGTAGTATTTCGTTCTTGCAGGTCCTTCTTTTATTTTGATGTGATTCTGGTTCCTTTTTATCCTGTCCGGAGTCATGGCTTTGGAAAGAGCAATGAACTTTATATAAAACCTCTTATTAATTGAATGAATAGCTATGTAATGCAAATAAATGCAGGCACATGAGAAATGTCAGCAATGTACAATATATCACATCAAATACATTTGAGGTTGAATCTGCGAAACATTTCAACAATAGTGTTTAAAAAACGAAAAGCAGAAGAAACAAAATACAGACATGTGGCTTCAGGACCTACAGACTCTCTCTTAACGTTCAATGGTGCATGTAGTTAGCCAACAGTCTCCCTCCCTTTTCAGCTCCTGCCTTCCACATCTATGCTGAGTCCCCAAATTCAACGTGTGCTTTTCTACTTAATTTATACAATGATTAAAATTTACCAGCAGGACACTGTGACGCACATTTTCAGGGTAATTCATAGAATTCAGCGCACAAGTGGCGCACGCGGCTGGCGCACAGTGTGCACGTGCGACTTTCTGCACCAGCCGTGTGCGCTAAAATCCATTTCCGCGCACAGCGTATTCATGGATTTTAGCTACCAAAACTAGCCGTGGCACAGAGTGGCACAGCAACCCTGCAGCAGCGCCAGTTACCCCCCCAACCCCTCCCCATGCGCCATGCACAGCGCACAAATCCTGTACATGGCGCACAGGCCCCCAACCACGAAAATGCCTGTAAAACTCTGCGTGCACCCCTCTGAATACACGTACCCCGCTGCACAGGGAGTCTCACACACGATTGGAGCAGGGTACGTGTATAACTGGGGTTCGCAGGAAGTTTCACACACGATTGGAGCGGGGTACGTGTATTTCAGGGGTGCGCGGGAACTTTCACACGCAATAGGCCCTGTGCGAGTGGGGTATGTGTATTTTGGGGGTGCACGGGAAGTTTCACACGTGATTGGAGCAGGGTACGTGTATTTCGGGGGTGCTCGGGAACTTTCACACACGATTGGAGCAGGGTACGTGTATTTCCGGTGTTCGCGGGAAGTTTCACACGCAATAGGCCATGTGCGAGTGGGGTACGTGTATTACTGGGGTGCGTGGGAACTTTCACACGCGATAGGCCCTGTGCGAGTGGGGTACGTGTATTTCAGGGTGCGCAGGAAGTTTCACACGTGATTGGAGCAGGGTACGTGTATTTCGGGGGTACGTGGGAACTTTCAAACGCGATAGGCCCTATGCGAGTGGGGTTCGTGTATTTCGGGGGTGCGCGGGAAGTTTCACACACAATTGGAGCAGAGTACGTGTATTTCGGGGGTGCACGGGAACTTTCACACGCGATAGGCCCTGTGCGAGTGGGGTACGTGTATTACTGGGGTGTGTGGGACGTTTCACACGCGATTGGCCCAGTGCGAGCGGGGTTTGTGTATTTCGGGGGTGCGTGGGAATTTTCACAAGCGATTACGCTGTCAGAGCGGTGTACGTGTATCCAGTGGGGTGCGCGTGGAGTCCCACACGTGAATTAGCACTGTAGGTCCTCCCGGGTGTCCCGTCTACCCCCTCCACGGGGCCCCTGCAGGCAGCCCACACCACAGGGGACTACCCTGCACCCCTGGTCATGTGCCGCAGCCAGTCCATACACCATGGGCATGCCCCCCAGCCAGGCCACATGTCACCTTGCACTAGTGATCACCAACTCATGTCCCCCAGCACCTGCACCCCCGAGCAGTCAGGGGCACCTGCCAGCAGGCCCCCACTCATGTCCCACTCATGTCCACCAGCACCCCCACCCCCCAGCAGTCAGGGGCACCTGCCAGCAGGCCCCCACTCATGTCCACCAGCACCCCCACCCCCTAGCAGTCAGGGGCACCTGCCAGCAGGCCCCCACTCATGTCCACAGCACCCCCACCCCCCAGCAGTCAGGGGCACCTGCCAGCAGGCCCGACTCATGTCCCACTCATGTCGCCCAGCACCCCCACCCCCCAGCAATCAGGGGCACCTGCCAGCAGGCCTCCACTCATGTCCACCAGCACCCCCACCCCCCAGCAGTCAGGGGCACCTTCCAGCAGGCCCCCACTCATGCCCCACTCATGTCCCACAGCACCCCCACCCCCAGCAGTCAGGGGAACCTGCCAGCAGGCCCCCACTCATGTCCACCAGCACCCCCACCCCCCAGAAGTCAGGGGAACCTGCCAGCAGGCCCCCACTCATGTCCCACTCATGTCCACCAGCACCCCCACCCCCCGGCAGTCAGGGGCACCTGCCAGCAGGCCCCCACTCATGTCCCACTCATGTCCCCCAGTACCCCCACCCCCCAGCAGTCAGGGGCACCTGCCAGCAGGCCCCCACTCATGTCCCACAACACCCCCACCAGCCAGCAGTCAGGGGCACCTGCCAGCAGGCCCCCACTCATGTCCCACAGCACCCCCACCCCCCAGCAGTCAGGGGCACCTACCAGCAGGCCCCCACTCATGTGCCACAGCACCCCCACCCACCAGCAGTCAGGGGCACCTGCCAGCAGGTCCCCACTCATGTCCCACTCATGCCCACCAGCACCCCCACCCCCCAGCAGTCAGGGGCACCTGCCAGCAGGCCCCCACTCATGTCCCACAGCACCCCCACGCCCCAGCAGTCAGGGGCACCTGCCAGTAGGCCCGCACTCATGTCCCACTCATGTCCCACAGCACCCCCACTGCCAAGCAGTCAGGGGCACCTGCCAACAGGCCCCCACTCATGTCCCACAGCACCCCCACCTCCCAGCAGTCAGGGGCACCTGCCAGCAGGCCCCCACTCATGTCCCCCCCTACTTGAAATACTGATGCACAATCATGGCCCACTTCTACACCAAAATACCACAGCACGCCACCCCATTCTTGAGACACAATGATTTCCCAATCCACCACACACTGACATGCCTATCTCAAGACACAAACCAATAGCCAACTATGTACTTCAACACATGTCCGTCACACACACATACTGGTTGGCATTGATTGTGTAAACCCACATTTTCACATGCATCAACCCAATGAGCGAATCCCACACATGGAACTAAAATATGAAAATGTATTATGTACAAAAAATCAGCAATGACATGAAAGCATAAAAAAATAGCAAACATGAAATGAAAAGCATGTGCAAAATATGAGTAAATGAAAAGTATAACCAATCCAAAGAAATCCGAAAGGAAAAATAGTCCAAACTTTCCCTCCAACAACGCAAATCCAAAGGAAACGTAAAAAGAAAAATCCATTGATCCGTGGTGAAATCAAATGAAAAAGGTCAAAATCATCCATTGTCCAACTATGTACAATCCATTGTCAAGGGTCCATGAGCCCAACGAAAGAAATGAAACCTACCTAATAAACTACCTAATAAAAAAACTATATACAAATGTGTGTGGCATAGTCTATTCACCACAAATCAAAGAAAAAGGAAAAGGAAACCTAACTCTAAAAACTATTTACAATGGCAGCGGGCTAGTCCGACGGCTCACTTTTTGATGTCCCGGGCCAGGTCATCATCAAACTCCTGCTCAATGTCCTGGAGGCGGTCCGCTTCCATGGCCCCGAGGCTTCGCAGGGATGACGACATGTTCACCTCCAACTCCCTGCGAATTGCCTCGAGGCACTTGGCCCGCCTCAGTGCCCTCCGCATGGAGTTCTCCGCCCTGACCATTGTGAGCTGTGCCTCTTCTGCCCGCTGCTGCTCCGCATCTATGGCGTGGCCCAACCGCTGCCACACGGAAGACACTTGAAATCCTGGGTCCTCCTGCCCTCTGGCCGATGCCTGCCCCTCCGATGTTGAAGGCCCCGAGCCATCATTGCTCCCACCATGTAGCTGCTGCTGCTGTGCCTGCGCCCTGGCTCTTGCTGCCTGCACATCCTCCTCCGGCTGGGGTGCAGTTGTCGTGGTGGCCACCCCTGCTGGACGTCCGACTCCCAACTGTGGCAGGGATGTGTCCTCCACCAGCCTGGCCGCTGCACAGGGTACCCAGGTGATACATGGAGGACGACTGGCGCGCAGGGGGTTCAGGTGAGGAGGGGGTCGCAAGATGGTCCAGCACACGGTTGAATCCAGCACTGGTGACCTGTCCCAGAATGTCAATGTGGTCTGTAAGAGTATTTAGCATTTTTTTCATGCAACACCACTGCATGGGTTTGGTGCATTGCTATAATGCGGTACAGCAAGGCATGTGTTGCCAGTGTGACATGGACATGTAAATGAAAACAGGCTATTCAGTCAAAAACGATTTCTACATCTAAAATGCAAATATTTTTTTTTTTACAGTTAAAAGCATATATTTTTTTCTCACCTGAAATTCCTCTGTTGCAGGAGACACATTTGAGTATTAATGAACTAACCTCATTAACAATACTAACGATTCTAACTCATTAATAATATAATGTGTTCTCCAGTGCAAAATGAGATGGAAAATGACAGGCTCTGAAAGTCATTTTAAACGCGAATCCAGATTTTTTTTCTTTGCTTCTATTTGCCCTCTGTCCACAGTCTAATGAGCAGTCTTAAGGAGCCTGCATGCTTCATTTTGCAGATAATTGTTTTCATCACTCATTTTATTTATTACCTCCTGCATGTCGCACATTTGCATTTGGCATTCATTGAATTCTTTGTTTCTCTTGTCTCTTTCTTGAATCATTTTAACCATTTCTTGTTCTGCATGAAATCTGCATTTCTGAAACAATCTCATCTTTATCCTGTCTAATGTGATCCACTAAGGCTTTTAATAATATAATGTGTTCTCCAGTGCAAAATGAGATGGAAAATGACAGGCTCTGAAAGTCATTTTAAACGCGCATCCAGATTTTTTTTCTTTGCTTCTATCTGCGCTCTGCCCACAGTATTTGCAGGAAGCAAAGACTTGAATAAGCAGGAAATCAGTTTGGTTACAGTTGCAACTGTATAAGCCAAGCCATTGTTAAAGAAAAGGAGGGTAGGACATGATAGAATTTCATTGGTTGAACTCGTTTGGCAGGCTGTAACAGAGCTTTGCTAATGAATCTCGGGGAAGAAGAGAGGAGAAGACATTTTACACAGCTGGGAGAAAGACCTGGCTAGTGGCTGGGGATTTTCCTGATTGAAAAAGCAGATCCCAGTGCACTGCTGCGGAGACTGTGAATTCCAGTCAATAAGCCCCGGTTTGAGTGACGGCAGATGCTCGTCCTTGCTGAGGTGATTTAAGAAGAATTCATTGAACCACTTCCAGAAGGCGACCGGCCGACGTATTTCACATGCTGAACAGGCCTGTTAATTATATTACAGAGTGTGGGGGCAGTGTGTTTGTGTGCGAAACTATTCAGTCAGCGTGGAAGAGGGAACTGCAGTGTTTTATCAACATGTTTAATGTTGCGAATTGAATATGTTCTCGCCGCTCTCTTCTCATTTTGTTACAGATAAGGTTGTTACTGTGCAATTTCCATTTATTACTGTAAAAAGAGTAAGATCGTGTTGAAATGCAATTTTTATAATACACAAAAAATATCTGAAAGCAGACGGATAGTGTGTTTTATTTTTCTCTTTTATTTGTGCATCTACCATTACAGTAATGATAATATGGGGAGAGGTTTAGACAGTGCAATTGTCATTTTTAAGCTAGCTAAAAATAAGACTGAGCGGTAGCTGTGTGCATGATTCCATTCAGTATATAAGTGTATGTTTTCTGAACGGAACATAATAATATCATAATGAAATAGACTGCTGCTGGAGGTACATGAATCAGCAGAACGAGAGGCCCTGGACATAATTCACTGATGTAGATAAGTTGGTGATGAATACCACATGTTAGCTCGCTGCTGTAGATAAGCCAGTGAGGACAGCCCATGGTGGCACTCCAATTGAAAATGTGGTGTTCCTGAAATGTAAGCCTGAGGCCTCTCTAGTGATCACACAAACAAACTAAGCAAAAATAAGGGGTTCTGGATATTGGGGCCACATATAAAACAAAGGAATTATGCTCACCAGAAATACCACCAATAACGCATACCAACCTAATGTATACCACATAATGTATACCACTAAATGTATATGTGTGCTGAAATAATGTATTTCCTCCACCAAACCCCCCACCAACCTGGATGACTCTGTGCCATCTTCCTCCGTTGGACCCAGTGGAGTCTCATCTGTCCCTTCTGCTGCCGAGGAGTCCACCTCAGACTTCCGCCTCTTGGACCTACCCTCGGCAGCTACGGCCTGGGACACGGCACCAGACTCCTCACTCCCCGATGAGATGACAATCTGGGAGGGGAGCCGGGCCTTGCATCTCTGGCTGGTGGTGCGATCCCTGCTGCTGTGCTCCTCAGCACCCTCTCCGCCCTCTTCATCAGTTGACACTGCAGACAGGGAGAGATAAAACACAGACATTAGGGCACTGTACAATGGACTGATACACACATGACAGTTGCACATGAGTGGCAGTGTCAAACTTCAGACATGGCATCACACTCCACGACACACATATCATTTCAACTCACACACATGAGCATTTCCACAGCAATATTGCACCAGGCAGCACCATCCATACACATACAACAGCATGAACAGCCGAAGGTGAGCCTGACATCACATGAAACACAGGGAGTGCACTAGACATGCACACACGCCACCACACTTACATGCATGTCTACATCTCCTCCAACTGTCGCAGGGATGAGATCGCCATACATGTCACATCTGGCATTCAGCCTTCTACATATCAGTGTCACGTGCATCCATGTTGCATCACAGTTGCACACTTGTCAAATACACACACATGCACATGTACACAGTGCAGATACATGCAGCAGGAACCACCATCCATGTGTGACACCACAACCATGCCAACGTACACACACAGAAATTCAAACATGTGCGCTCCCACACCTGCATTTGCACAGCATGCTTACCAATACATACACCATCGATGTGTCTCACACCTGAGAGGACTCACATGTGGCAGCCTCATGCCCCTGTTCATACACATCCCTACATGGCCCTACGAAAACACATGTGCAACCTGCACACTACTGGCACACCACCACACGCTATCAGGGATGTCTGACTGTGAGGACGTACCAACTTGGACATCCGTTATATCTTCCACCCCACTCGAGCCCTGAGAGTCTTCGAGCTCCCCTTCCTCCTCACCTGATGATGACGGGAAATCCAACTTTCTTCCGCGGGATCGGCGTGTAGAAGTTCCCTTTTTCTTGTGTAGATAGGGCCGGCCTCGGAAGGAAGCCACCGTGACTCTTTGAAAGAATCAACAGTGACCTTCCCCCACGACAGAAAAGCGAGACAAGGGGAAAAGCCTTGCGGCACAAAAAGCCCTTCAGAGTGCAGGAATCCGATGTGTAGGAACAAATGTGGAGGCAATCCAAACCGAGTAGGTAGAAGACCGGCAAGAACTTGGACAGGTAAGCAAAACAGAGCCAAAACTAGAAGCAGGGAAATACGGGAACCGGAGCAGGCAAGGAGAGAAAGAACCTGAGAGGGAAACAAATGGGTGTACGAGAACAAGAGGAAGAGGAGAGAAGGGAACGGAGCCACTATTGAGAAACGGTGGCCAAGGGGAGGAGAGACTAGGAGAGAGAGAGGCAAGGGGGAGGACAAGAGGACAGGGGCGGATCACCGCCAAGTGAGCTGAACAGGAGCGCAAGCAACAAAGGAGAAAATCCGAAAGTTGCAACGCGCAGAGCTGCCGAGCGTAAGCTGGTAAATACACTCGGCGGCGGCCATGATGGAAATGACTAGACCGCTAGCGACGTTTGGGAGCATAACGTGGCGGCACAGTCTGACGGCCGCCATGTTTCCACCTCTTCCACAAACGCCAGGAGCCCGCGGTTGTGACACACGCACAGTGTCCAATCAGTATACATGTACACTTACCGCTCGACTCCAGATGGGTCTGCCTCTCAAGGACCTGGACGTGGAGTGCTGGGCATATCTGTTCCAGGACCCTCATTTGGTGGTCAGACAGGTGGCCCCGGCAGCCCTTGGCATCCGCTGCCTTCAAGAGGCGCCGGGCCTTGTTGAGGGTCCTGTACCTGAAGTCCTCCCAGCGCTTCTTGACATGTTGTAAATCGCAGACTGCCACCCCCTCCGCGTCGATGGCAGTCATGATGTCCATCCAGATCCTGGTCCGCCCTTCATTGTCTGCACGTGAACTTCCAAAGAGGGCATCATACTGCCCCAGGACTTGCTCCACCAGGACACCAACTTTCCTGGCACTGAAGCTGGTGGCCCTCTGCCTCTCTGGGGCTGGGGGTTGCCAGTGGTGGCAGATGGTGTTGTGCCTGACATGGCAACCCCAGAGGCAGGAGTGGGTGGGCAACTGGGCCCTGGGGCTAGGCTGTGGAGGGATGGTATCCCAGTCGGGAGCTTTTGGTTCCAGCAGGGGTGGTCACAGCAACTGCACACCTGGCTGACGTGCAGGCAGCAAATAGCAGGACAAGTGGGCAGCAGGCAGTCAGGCAGCAGCAGATGGCAGGAGGGAGTGTGCTCAGGGCACTGGGGGGCAGTAATTTGGCCTTCTGGGCAGGAGCGTGGTCTTCCATGTGTTGTTGCGTGGCCAGCTTGATACAGAGTGATTTGGCACGTGAAAATCTTGCACGTCTGCGTGTAATTCGAGGAAAGGCCCCTAGCGCGTAAGCGCATCAGCACAAGTACGTGGTTTCATTGGACCAAAGGCCCTTAGCGCGTAAGCGCGTCTGTGACGTGACTCGCGCGGGTGTTTCCAGCGTGACGTGGGCATAGTGGTTCAGAGCGTGTGAAAAACTGCACGTCCGCGTGTGAATGCGTGTAATCCGAGGTACGGGCCTACGTGCGTAAGTGACGTGACGCACATGGGTGTTTTTTTTTAAAAAACTTTATTTTTGGTTGCATAACACGGCTATCTCGCTGAGCAACTCACACATTCTTTACAAACATAATATGTACATTCAGATTTGCATCAGTTGTTCCTGATTAATGTTATATTTTCGGGCATACGACGTCGTAGGTACAAAACAGACAGAAGTGTGCGTAAGGAGAGAAAAAGTGCTACATAGGGTTGAAAAGCATTATAGTTCGTTTACACTGTCACTATCAGAGCTCTCTGTATCCGAGGAGTTTTCGGTTAGATACGTCCTGAGCGGTGCCCAAATGTCTTTCGGTTTGCATGGAGTGGGCAACAATCCCACATACTTTTCTTCACATTCATTCACATATACCAGTGTAGAGAGAAATTGTCCCAATGTCGGGGCCTGCGTACTTTTCCATTTCTGTAGGATGCATTTCTTTGCAACTGCACAGGCAACATTAAATAATCGCCTAATTTTTTCCGAGACCTTTCCGATGTCTCCAAATAGGTATTTCGGGGGGTGAAGGCTTGCAGGGTTTTGTGTGATGCTTTCTAGGGTATTTGCTACTTCACTCCAGAATTTTGCTACAGGAGGACAATCCCAGTACATATGGAAGGAGTCTGCGCCAGGGGCGTGGCATTTTGGGCAGGTGTCAGGCACATTAGCGTAGCACTTTGCCATCTTTGCCGGGGTGAAGTGAAGTTTGTTCAGGATTTTGAACTGTATTAGTCTTAAGCCCGCATTCAACGATATCTTTTTGGATAGTAGACAGTATCTAGACCATTTCCCTGTCTCAATAACAGTGCCCATATCTTTTTCCCAAGATGCCTTAATGGTGTTCAAGGTGTCAGTATGCGTCTGGACTAGGGTATACAGTTTGGACAACCCCGTGCCAGTCTGGGAGTGCAAAGATTGGTAACATGCGTGCTCTGGAGGTTCGTCTGGAAATGTGGGCCAGCGCTTCTTGAACGCTGCCCTCATTCTGTGGAACTGCAGGATTGTGAGGGGAGTCTCACCGACCGATTCTGCGAAATCTTCGAGAGTCACAAATTTACCGTTTGGGAACATAGTTTTCATTGTGAAATCATATTCTGGGAGCCAATTCTTTTGAATGCCAATGTCATATGTGGGTGCGATGCCTGGGAAATTCCAAAGCGGGGCTTGTGAGTCGTAGGGGTCATCTATGCCAAGTCGTTTACTGATTGCATTCCATGCTGCGATCGTGCAGGAGGTTGGGTCAAATTTGCAGTCATCTCTATGTCTTTTTGAGTAAATGATTGAACGCAGGTCTGTTGGGCGGACTGAGTGGCGTTCTATGGGTACGTGTGGTGTAGTGTCCGAGGGGTCCTGCCAGAATTTCACATAGTGGGCTTGTGCTACTTGACAATATAGTTCGAAATCAGGAGCCGCGAAGCCCCCCTTTTCATAAGGTTCGACCAATTTGGCCCAGCTTATCCTATTTGCCCCTCCATTCCAAACGAAGGTTGTAGCCATAGATCGAAGGTTGTCGAAAAATGGTCTGCCCGGCCAGATAGGAACGTTGCAGAAGATGCAAAGGAGCTTAGGTAACACGGTCATCTTGAGCACCGCTATTCGGCCAGCCAGGGATATGGGGAGATTAGCCCAGATCTGGAGATTTGAATATATGATTTGTAGAGTGGTCTCATGATTGTCTATATATAGAGAGGTGCTGTCACGGGAGACCTGTATACCCAAATATCGAATGTGTTCAGGAGCCCATGCGAGACCATACGTGTTTGTAGGACGGGTGGTGGCATTGGTCAATGGGAAGATTTCGGATTTGGTCTTGTTAACTTTGTACCCCGAGTGTAGGGTGAAGTCATTTATTAAGGCCAGTATAGGAAGTAAGTTTTTCTCAGGTTCTCGAACATAAAACAGAGCGTCGTCAGCATACAGCGAGATGGCTTGGTATGCCCCTGACATATATATGCCTCTGGATTCCTGTACTGCCCTAACTGCTGCCGCCACAGGTTCAATTGTTAGAGCAAATAGTATAGGGGAGAAGGGACATCCCTGTCTTGTCCCTCTGTGTAGTGAGATTTGATTAGACAGTGTTCGGTTGGTCAATACCCTGGCTTTGGGTGACGCGTACAGGAGCCCAATACAACTAGTTAAATAAGGGCCGAATCCAAATTTATGGAGGACCTCAAACATATACACCCAAGAAACTGAATCGAACGCTTTTTCTGCATCTAGGGATATTGCTACAACCTGCGCTTGTGGTTTAATCTGTGCTAGAATGCAAAACAGTCTACGCAAGTTTAGTGCCGTGGATCTGGTGGGTATAAAACCACATTGGTCGGGGTGAACCAGTGTAGCCATTTTAGGAAGCAGCCTATTAGCAAGAACTTTTGCGTAGACTTTGGCGTCCGTATTTATCAATGACAGGGGACGATAAGAGGAACGATCATGGGCTGGACGTCTAGGTTTCAGGAGTACTGTGATGACAGCGTCTGTCATTGATTCTGGGAGCGAGCCAGATACGATAGCCTCTTCCCATATGTGGGTGAGGACAGGAGCAAGGATCGTTGAGAAGGATTTGTATAACTCAGCACCTATCCCATCCGGGCCCGGGGTTTTACCTGAAGTCAGTGATTTGATTGCTTCAGTTATTTCATCACAGGTTACGGGCTGCTCAAGGATTTGGTTATCTTCCAAGCTTAATTTAGGGAGATCAATTTTACTCAGGTATATACGTATTTCTTCTTGTGTACTACTATCATGATTGGAATATAGGTCAGCATAGTAGCGTGAGAATTCGTCATTTATCTCTTTCTCGCCACTGACAACTGCACCTCCCTCTGTCAAGATGCTCGCAATTGGGGTATGGGAGCGTTCATTGCGGAGCATACGGGCTAGGAGGTGACCTGCTCTGTTACCCTCCCAATATCTGCGTGCTCTGACGGGAGTGGCCATGTACTGTTGCTCCCTGGTCGCCAGATCGTTGAACGTTTGGAGATGTGCACTGATGTCAGACAGGATATGCCTGTCGTGTGTCATACTGTATTCAGTTTCGAGTATCTGCAAGTGCGATTCTGTGATGTCCAGTTCGTTTCTCACGGCTTTAAGGAGACCAGTCGTCTTGGACATCAGAATGCCCCTCACCCAGACCTTAAATGTTTCCCATAAGATCGCCCAGCTGTCCACTGAGCCATTGTTCAATTGGAAAAATTCCTCTATGTCAGTGTGGAGAGCTTCCACGACATTTGGGTCTTTTAATATGTTGGGGGACATCCTCCATCTTTGTGCTGGGCGATCTGTGCCAGGGAACAGTATGGCCAAGGTGACTGGGGAGTGCTCTGAGAGCGTACGGGGAAGGATTTCGCATTGTTCTGTGTAAGTGACCAGAGGGGACGAAATTAGCCAATAGTCTATTCTAGATTCAGTGTCATGCACTGAGGAGTAAAATGAGTACTTCCTCTCAGTGGGATGTATACCCCTCCAGGCATCAGAGAGGGTGAACTCTTCAAGGGCGTGTCGAATAACATTTGCCGCTTTAGTGAGAGCTCTAGGCCTGCTGGAGGACCTATCCAATGTAGTATCGAGAATGGTGTTTAGATCTCCTCCCCAAAGGACCCAGGCGTTAGTTGTAAGGCCTATCGTTGTAAGAAGCTGTATGTAGAACTGCGGATCATCGACATTCGGGCCATATGTGTTTATCAAAACGAGTTTTGTCCCAGCCAAGCTACCCCAGACCACCACATATCTTCCCTGTGGATCTATCCTGCATTTTTCGGTGGAGAACCCCAAAGAGGGGTGTATCAGTGTGATGACTCCTCTACTCTGAGAGGAATATTCCGTGTAATGTCTATTGCCACCCCATTGCCTAAGTATTTTTTCGTGTGTGGGCTTCAGTGCGTGGGTTTCCTGGAGCATTACAATATGCGGATGATGTCTATTAATGTATGCGCCCACCTTACTAGCCTTTGCTCTGTTGTTTAACCCTCGAATGTTCCACGTGATTAGTTTCAATCGCAGCCCCTGGGGTATTCTAGTGGTTTGTGCCATTTGTATACATAGTGATAACATGGAACAGCGAGCGAGCCAGTGAGTGCAATTTTAACCAAAAGTAACCGATAACCAGCTAAGAGAAGCTTTGTGTCGAGAGCCCAACAGGGGAAACTTGAGGCATCAACAGCGGCCTCTTGAACCAGGTGGCAACCCATAACACCATAACCCACCCCCTCCCACATCATCGAACCAAACTTGATGATGATCCCTTTTCTTATTACTAACTTGTGGGAGAACCCAAAGAAAGGGGTCGTGCGCAGCAACACATCCGGCTACATTCAAGGATCGAAGGCAGAGGTGCGTTTCCACCCCCCCTCGACTCCCTTGCCGTTGGCAATTCATTTGACCCCCAAATTATCCGGCCGCACGTTGTAAGATGAGTATTCAGGCTACACCGGTTGTTGCAGGCCATCTTGGTCGGCACCCTGCGTCCCTGGCAGAAGGGGTATCGAAGCTTCCATGTAGGACAGGGCGGCTGCAGGGGATTCGAAGAAGTGCGCTCTTCCGCCATGCTGTATTCGGAGTTTAGCAGGATACAGAAGGGCATAGGGGACTTGTCGTAGTCGCAGTTGACGTTTAATTATTTCGTAGGACCGTCTTTGAGTCTGGACCCCTGCTGAAAAGTCCGGGTAAATATGGATGTGATCATTTCCAATTCTTAGGGGACCTTTCTCCCTGGCCAGTCGTAGGACAGCGTCCCTGTCCCTGTAGTTTAACAGTTTGGCTATAACAGTACGGGGTGGGGCCCCAGGTCTAGGCGGCGGGGCGAGAGAGCGATGGGCCCTCTCTACCAGAAATTGAGATGAAAAGGCCTCTTCCCCAAGGAGGGATTTCAGCAAGTCCTCAATCCGAAGTTCCATTGGGCCCCTGCAGCACGTTTCTGAAAGGCCGACAATGCGGATATTGTTCCGCCTGGAACGAGATTCCAAATCGTCGCATTTGCTACGGAGTTTGTCCATTTCCCCCTTCAGGTGGGTAATGTCCTGGGTGTTTTGGCGGGTGGAGTCCTTGTTCAAACCAATTCTACCCTCCACTTCGGTGATCCTGGCACTTTCCTTGTCTACTCGGGTCTTCAGTGAACCAATTGTGGATACGATGTCATCGAGCTTGACATTTATGGCCAGGAATCCGCTCTGCACTGTGGTGAGTAGGTGGTCGAATTTGGAGTCCTCCGACAGTACGGATGTGGTGGGGAGCGGTGTATCCGGACTTACAGGAGGTGTCTGCGAACTGGTGAACGAATCCATAGGGCCGGTCCTTCTGTTCTTATTTGAGTTCTTGCTGGGCATAGTGTGGGATACGAGGGAGTCTGGAGTTCGTGCCTCAGCGTGTCGCAGTAGGAGATTTGTCTAATGACACTTGTGTGGAGCAGCAACGGGATCGAGGGCTGACCCGCGAGGGGGCCCGCAGTGAATCAGAAGGCGCTGGTCACATCCACCACGGGTCGTCCAGGGGCTCGTCGTATTATATCAGACGCACTTTGTCTCCCCAAGTGTACACATAGGACGACAATGCCCAGCTCCAATGCAGGAAAGTAACGAACTACGTGCGAGTCAGCAATAAACAGGTTGGTTCCCAGCCAGCGCTGGTGTGCGTTACAGGATGATCTCCCCAGTACTTCCTTCACAGCGTCGGGGCAGGGTAAGCTCCACGATGGGCCCTCTCCCAGCCAAATGTTTCGTCCACAAGTGGCGGGTGTGTTAGCCGGAGGGCCCAACGACGCCGCGCAGAGTATCGGCGGTTCGAGGATGTCCCTCAGTATGTTTGTTTTACTGCTCTCCCACGTAGCGGCGCAGGGCTAGACCCGACAACCCACCAGGGCTCGAAGATCGCCACGCCGGCGCCTGCCCGACCACGTACCTGTGGGGCAGCGCGGTCTCCGCTCGCCCTCTCCGGCCCCAGGGCAGCGCCAGGGGTTCACCGTCTCGTCTCGCACCGAAGGATCGAGTCCGGGAAGTTGGGCCGCAGCTCAGCGGGTGCCTGTTCACGTCCACAAGGGCCTCAGGACAGGAGTACAGGGGCGGTCCCAGCCGCGGCTCTTACGCAGCAGTCCGTGGAGCTGCGTGGCGGCCCAGGCGAGCGAGCCCGCGGCCCTCACTCATTCGTGGGCTCACAATGTCCGATTTCAGCCGGGATTTTCCCCACAGGAGTCCGGATATGGCGAGAGGCAGCCCAGTTATTTGGGGGGTTCGACGCACTCTGGATCCGGGTGAAGATGTTTACAAGGATTCATGCCGGAGCGGAGCTCCTCGGCTATGCGGCCATCTTGTTGCGCAGCAGCGCCCCCTTTTCCCGCACATGGGTGTTTTAAATCAACACGGTGCATGTTCATCGTACACGTCCAAAAACTGCACGTCCGAGTGTCAGCTCGTGCAATTGGAGGAAAGGGCCTTAGCGCGTACACGCCTAAGTGACGCTGTACATGTGGGCCACTTTAAAAGGTACGTGGACCCCATTTCCTTGTACGTGCTTTTCGTGGAGAGCGAGTGGATGAATTCTGTACTTCTTGTCGGTTCACACGCAATTACTTCACAGCGTTTCAAGTTCGTACTCCCTGTTACCTCTGACAGCGTTCATTTTTTTTTTGGGCCTGTTTCCTCAAACAGCGTTCACTTCTTCTTTTGTCCTGTCTCCTCAGACAGTGTACAAATCTTCTTTCAGCAGGGGTGTTGCCAACGTGCACATGTGCGTTTTTTTCACGTTCTTTTTCCAGGCAGACGGTGAGTCGCGCACGGATTTACCAACTGTCCTTGCCCCGTGTGTCGCATACCCCTTCAGAGGTCATTGTAGGCTGCTTGTAACATGCATACACTTATTTTTGTGTTTCTGGGTGCCACAGCGTAGTGCAGGTTCATTTTTCCACGCACGTGGTCTACGAGGGGTTGCGTGCACGTTACTTTTTGTTTTCGGGGTGCCTGTGCGTTGCGTGACCCGTCATCTTCCCCCATGGGTCACAGACAGCCTTGCTAAAGCACTAGGGTACGAATTCCATCTAGTACCCTACCCCTTTCACCCCCAATTGCCCAGGACAATTGTTTACTGCAATTCCCACACGCACAACAACATCAGTGCCATGGTTGGGAGGCGACCAAGCGGTAAGGGAGGCAAAGGTGGCCGACCTCCAAAAGGTGGGCATGGTGGGCGCGGTAGGGGACATGGCCAGGATTTGCAGGGTGCCCCTAGACCCCCATGTGTGAAGGACCAATCAGGGACACCCATGCTCCCCCGCCCCATGGTTAAGCGAAACCTGGCTGACACCATCCCAGCTCAGCCCTTGTTGGACCAGCCCATTGTGGCACCTGACCTGGCGCAGGATGACTCCCAGGCTGACTTCCAGGTCAGCAAGTCTAAGCCACGTGTGCCGGTGCAAGTTGGTGTCACCAGGCCACGTGGATCTGGGGCAGCGATGTCATCTGCTGCCCCAAGTAGGCAGGGTGGGGAGGCTGCAGGGGCAGCTGCAGCTCTATCCACCCCAGCTCTGAGTCTCTCAGCCGGGACAGTGTCAGTCCTGGTCCATCAAACTGACGTTGCCCCTGCTTACATCACACTTCAGCCAATGCCTGCATCAAGACCTATGGTCATTGTGCATTTGCACACTTCCAGTACCCAGTCCACCTGTGCTTCTGCCCCTACTGACCAGAGCGGCGCAACCCACTCAGGCTCTGCTCCACCTTTGAAGAAGAGGAAGAAGGGTGCTCTGGCACTACAGGCTGAGACCCCAGACACGGCTACACATTCCGGCACGTCAAGGAAGCCTAGCTTTAATGACCCCGAACTTGATGCACGTGTGACCTATGTGTCGGCACATAGCCGCAAAATGGTGGTGACTGCAGGGTGCAAGACCACACCTGGTCAATGTAGGGCTCACTGGCAGACCATCGCAGATCGCATAAGTGCCCTTGGATTTGTGAGGCGCACAGCTGATGATTGCTACAAGTGGTGGAATGATTTGAAACGCAGAGCAAAGAACAAGCTGGCCTCAAATCATGCCGCTACTCTGGTGACTGGCGGTTGGTCTCCACCAGAGGACAACAAACTCACTGAACATGAGTCTGTTGCTGGGACCTTCGTCACAGAGAAACAGATCCAAGGCGTGGGAGAGCTACCTGATTACGAGGCATTGTCCGGTGAGTGCCCATGCATGTGTGTGTAATCCATGTGTATGCTGTTTGGGTGACGGGTTCTGATTGAGTGCCATTGTGAGGGTGTGTACTCCTGAGTGTCATGGGTCACCCATGTGCTTCCTTGTCCCGGGAGGATAGCTCACGGCAACATGCTCGCCATGGAAACAAGACGACATGAAGCAACCCAGGTTCGATCCCCGGGTCCACGCTTAGAAACCTCCGGGTATTAAGCGCGTTATAAATATGCAACTAATACATTCATGTGCCTTTGATTTGGGTATGACAGTATCCCTTCTGCCCACAGTAGCCAATTAGCCCGACATTACTGCTGTTGCACTTGAACTATCATCTTGCAACAACATTGTTCTGATTTATTCTGTGTTCATTCAGGCTGATTGTTTAGATTATCCAATTTTTCATATGCTTTTTTCATCCCTAATGCCACATATGTGACATGTTTCTGTCATTGTTTACACCCCACATTGTGCCACTTTAGTTACCTGGTTATGTGAATGTTTAAACCATTTAGGGCGAGGGAGTATTGGCCTGCTGAAATTTATTTTTAAGGCCTGTTTGCATGTGGAACATGATAGTTGTTTCCTGTCATGTTGAAGTGGGCAACCATTGATGTGTACATCTGCCTACAATCACTGTCTAATTGAACACTGGATGTGTTGCAGTGTGCGGCACATGAATATTTTGCAACACTATTCTTCATTAATCTTCTCATCATGTCCATGTGACATGGATGTGTGACAGTACTCATTCACTGACATATCGCTGTAGTTGTCTAATTTACCAATGCTATGCTACATGGCATCTGTGTGCTGGCATGTGTCATGTATGCGTATTGGACATGCCACACACAGGCTGATGTGTGATGCCAGTGCTACACGACATGCTGCGAATGTGTTGCTTTTCCATCTTGGTGTCCTCATGGTCTACCTTTTTGACTCTCCTTCAGAATCATTGGCAGTGCATGCATGCCAGGGTTATGGTCATGTGGGACATGCGTTAACCATGTACAGGATCTCTGTCTTGTCAGGCCTATGTGTGTGCTATGGTGCTCATGCCTGTTTCCATTTCTTGTGTTTCATGTTTTTGCAGGTGATGACGCACTTGATGCTGGTGAGGTTCAGGAGATGGTGCAGACCCATGAGGATTCTCAGCCATGACCAGGCACCAGTGGGGGACGTGGTGTGGTGGTGGGTGAAAACACTTTGGTAATGCAGACCATACTGTCGAGGGGTGCCTCTGGGTGCCTCTGGGTGCAGCTCCCCAGACCTCTATTCAGGTGCTGAGTCGGATGATGAGACTTATGTGCTGTCGCAGGTCAGTGCTTCTGGCAGGGATTCTGTTCTGTCCAACCCACCTGGACCAGGGGTAGAACCCTTTATGGGGATGTCAGTGTTGGTAGGTCCGCCTTTGGCGGTTACAGATGCAGGGTCACACTCCACAGCATCTGATCCTGTTCCTGGGCCAGCAGATCAGAGGGGGAATGCAGTCCTGCAGCCTCAGGCAGTGCCAGTACTGCAAGGTGCAGATCGCCTTGCCCCAAACAGGTGTGGTGCCCGCCGACGCGGTGGCCGTGCGCCACCAGGCAATACTGTATGGGAAAACTCCATGTACATTATGGCAACCCAACAGGCAGCATCAGTAGAAATGATGGCTCAGGCAATGGAGAGGGTGGCCACTTCCATTATTAGGTGAAGTAATTAGCCATCAGCTGCGTACGGGCTGCCTCACCACGTGCCCTTTCCCCTCCCATGCGCAGTGGGCGTGCTTGTGGTTGGGGATCTGGGGGCACCACCTTGTCCACAGGCAGGCCCCGGCGTGTTGCAACGTTGTGCAGGACACATGCTGTCACTATGATCCTGCACACTACTGGGGCACGTATAGCAGCTGCCCACCAGGGAGCGAAAGTGTGACTTGAGCACTCCGAATGTGCGCTCCACTATGCCCCGGGTTGCAATATGGGCTGTGTTGTATCTTACCTCGGGTGGTGTGGTGGGGTTCCGGATTGGCGTCATCATGTGGGTGCTCAGTGGGTAGGCACTGTCCCCTGGGGAGGTGATGATGGGTATCAGTAGTGGGGTTGTGACATTACTCAGTATCTGACATGCATAAATGTGCAGGGGCATTTATACTCAAGCAGCCATGTATCGCCATGCCGCCCAGCTTCTAGGTCCCGGTTTAGGGTTGACATTCTGTAAATTAAACGGTCATGAGTGGACCCTGGATAGTTGGCATATACTGAGGTGATGATTCCCTTGGCATCACATACTACCTGCACGTTGATGGAATGCCAGTGCTTGCGGTTTCTGTAGATGTGCTCAGTTGCCCTGGGAGGACATAGAGCCACATGGCTGCAGTCAATGGCACCTAGCGCTTTGGGGAAGTGTGCAACCCCGTAAAAATCCTGGACGACAGCCTGCCTTTCTGCAGGTGTTCTGGGCAGATATATGTGCATGCGGACTGATGGACGTGCAGTCATGATGGCCAATACCTGGTGCAGGCAGCGTGACTGCGTGGCATGTGATACCCCCCCCACTATTGCAGTAGTCCGCTGAAATGAACCAGTGGCCAAGTAGTGCAGTACATTGAGCACCTTTTCCAAGGGGCTCAGTGCTTGGGAGCACAGGGTGGGTGATGTGAGGTCATCCTCCCACTCACTCACCAGGTCGAGTATTAAGTGAGGTGGAAACCTGTACCTCCCATACATCTGGTCATCAGGCATCCCAAAAAGGCTGGTTCTGGGTGTAAAAATTCTGGGCCTGACTATCCTCCTCCACCTCCTGCAGTGTCCCACGACCACTGCTGCAAGGAACGGTATATTCATCTTGGCGTCTGAGCTTGTTTGTTGTTTGCGCGCACTTTTATGCTGCGCGGGTCCATGTATGCCTGCTTCCTGCTGGCGTACTTGTTTCCGGATTAGCGTGTCTTTTTTGGCGCACGCATTGGCCCCGTTCAATTCCATGAATATGTGTTGCAGATGCGCGTGTGGGCGTTCCATGCATTTGGCTCCTGTACTTCCCCCGTGACGCCCACATTTTCACGCGTTGTTCCCCATTCCGCCTACCTTAGTTGTGTGTGCTGCGGTATGTGCGCTTTCGCTGTGCGCGTTGCGCACGCTGTTTGGAGACGTGTGCGCCAGCGTGCGCTACGCAGGATTTTAGCGCACATCCAGGGATTGACACGCGCACGGACTTCCATGAATCGCTGGGCGCAGGTTTCACTGCGATTTTCGCACTTGCGCTGCGATTCGCACGCTTTTGCACGCTTGCGCGGGAATTTTCAGTGCACATTAATTCCATGAATCGGCCTGTTAGTCTTAGTTTAAAATATTCAATTTATCCGAGTACGATTGTCAGTGAACAGTTTGTGATATTTCCTTCAATATTGTATTGTGACAGCATAGGTGTCTTTATATAATGCACATACTGTAGAAAAGCCGACTGATTCATAACAAAAAAATCCAAAATGAAACCCACAATCTAAATTAACATTTTTTGAAAGCGCATGATCAACTAAATGGAGTGCATTATATTCAGTACCTATTATAATGCACTGTTGGAACAGGCATTTTACATTTCGAAATGTGCAAATTGCAGGTTAAATGTAAACCCGAGAGCTGGTATTCAAGTTTCATTATTTGGTGTTTTTTGTAGCACCAACGTGTTAACTTTGGGCCCTTTCAAAGCACTATGAAGGAACCTTGTCACTGAGTTGAATGGGGGCCTATCATTTCAAGGCTTAATATGCTCCAACTACATCACTTGCTGACATTGTCACAGCATAGCTGGGGCATAACACTTAGTGAAATATATGTTTTTTCCAACTAAACAATCCTCTGAGTCTTTGATAATCTATAGTTCTGCAAATAGGGTATTAATTGAAACAATATACGAGAAAAAGCTATAAGTGTGCTATGGATTGCCACTTGGTAGGTTTCAGCTATTTTGTGACATTATTGGCAGAGCAAAACAAGATGGATTCCTGCATTCCTAGAGTGAATTAAACAAGAGTTAAAGGAGAAATGCTCACGAATGAAACATTTCCTCCAGCATGATATCAATGATGTGAAAAAAGCATCAACATCTTTAAAGCTGACACGAACTTTTTCTAAATGCAAAACTATTAATAATAATCAATGGAGGAAATATTAGGAAAAATCAATGGCATGTGTATGTTTCACAATCATTTATCACGGTCTCTGATCAGCAATTGTTAATAGAACAGTAATAATATTCCCCCTTTCATGTCCCCCGCGATATAATCACTGCCAGGAAATGTTAGTGGCTTTTTATGAGAAGAAATGGCATACAATTACTCCTCATAAGTATTGTGAAACAAAAGTGGAGTATAAAAATATAATGTTATGACAATAGTTTTGAATTATGAGTCTTCTACAGATAATCTTTTTTTCCATTAAAATCAACTACAGCACACATTAGTCCTTTAAATTCAAGGGCAGGAAATGCGATAGGAATCTCAAACGTAAGGGATTTGCTCCAGAAACCTTTTAATGTTATTATTTGACATTATTGCAAGCAATAGTTTGATCATTTTAAATGCGGTAAGTAGCACAGAAGAATTATTTTTAGAAGATGACATATGCTGCAATATCGGTTCACCCAATGTGTAGGTGGCAGGTCTGCCTGCTAGTTGAAAACTATAATATCATCATGGCTACCCCAGGGTTCTGTATGGTACATTGTATTAGTCAACAACGTCATCATCACATTTCCTGCTAATATATGGCTTTACCTATGATATGATATGATAAGTCATTTCTAACGCGCCTGTACACAAGTGTTTCTAGGCACAACAAGACAAGGGAGGGAAGACAAAGGGATGACAAAACAAGCAATCTTAATATTCCTTGTGTCATTCAGATCCTGCAAGTGCGAGCACACGAAGTGCCAGGGGAGTTGGAGGGTCAAGTGCAAGGGAGAGGGGAGGGGATAACAGGGCAGCAATGCTCTGAGTAAGTGCAGCCAGGGCCGCGCGGCTCTGGGTAGTGCAAGAAGAACAAGGGACTGTAGGTTTACAGGTACAGTCCCTAAGTGCGTGGTAGGCCCGGAGGCAGTGCAAGGGTGAGTGATTAAGAAAGACCCTGGTACCCATTAAGACTCTGAGGGTAGCCAAGAAACCAGTCAGTACAGAAGACTGATAGGTCAGCAGGGGCGGGAGAGAAAACAGGAGAAGAGGAATGTTTTGATCTGCTTCCGGGACTTCAGGTGGTCCGGCTCAAGTGTGAGAGGGGCAGGGAGGCCATTCCAGGGGGAGGCACCTGCAGAGAAAAGAGATCTACCCCCCACTCTCTGCCTAGAGAAGCATCTAACCGTTAGAGAGTCGGAGGTAGCTCAGCAAAAGGCTTGAGAAGGAAGGTAGTCTGGTGACAAGAAACCGTAGCAAAAAATAAGAGGTGATGGTTGAAATGTTTAGAATGAATCATAACATCTGGCATGGCTCTGGGCAACCTTCCAGACCATCGTTCTTCACCTGCCAAGCCATTACAGAAGGGAAAAGGCCATGTGAAAATCAGGCTTGGACCCACCCCAACAAACCATAGGGCAGGTTGCCCACACAGATGTTGTTTGGTGAGATTTATTTCCTGCACTAGTATGATTATGCAGTGTGCATCTATACCGCACCGTCCTTGGGCCCAAGATCCCTATTGTCCTCTGTTGGAAGACATGTGATTCCTTAACTATGCACTGTGAAGTGGCAAAAAGGTGGAATGTTTTGCATTGTATACATCAAGCAACACATCCATACCATGCACAACAACCAATGCTGCCCAATAACGAATTAGCTCTCCTATTTCTTTGACCTATGTCCTAAAGTAATGTGAAAAGGGAATCTCTGTGGTCACAACTGTGCACTACCACTTAAGCAGACACAGTTGTTTGCACCACTTTAAGGGACTGTTACTATAATAATAGATTGTTAATGTTGCCCAGACGCTGGACTTGCATGACTTACCAGTTCATAGAGCGGCACAACATACCACAAAAGTGCCCAGGTACCTAGACTCTGGGCTTGATTTACACAAGTGTTTTTCAATGTGAAAATCCAATTGGTTGTCACTATGTTTTTGGGCAAGAGACTGAATGAGCCGCAGCCTCTAATGGATGATTGAACATTCCTGAGGTTCCTTCCATACACAAGCTTGAAAGGTGAGAACCCTGTTTACGTGTGGGATGTTTTTCTCACTAGAAAAAGGACCAGGACAGCAACTCTCTCAATTCTGTGCATCTTCCTCAACTAATTTACCGAGTAGCATCTTCTGAGTTTCAGTGAAAGCTATCTACAAGGCCATTTGTTTGGAAGTGATAGCTCAATTTACAAAGGGTATCAATCTTTCATGTGTTTCTGATGCCTGCTTTGAATAGAGACATGAAGTGCGTTCCCTGCTCTCCGAAGAGCACTTTTGGCAAACCTACGTTGAAGAAATAGGGGAATTAGGTGTTTGAAAATGTTTTTGACATTATTAGATATCACAAGGAAGGCCTCAGGACACCCTGTGGCTTAGTCAATTATAACTAGGATGTATTGGTTAACCACTTTAGAGGGGACTTAGAAGCCCAATGACATCCATCCCAAAGCATGTCACTGGTATGAAGATAATAGGAAGTGGTAGCAGGTGTGCCTAGTGGGCAATGTGCGCAATACTGCTCAATTACATGTTATACCACTTGCCAGAAGACCTAGCAACAACTCGGGGCTGTTTCTTTGCTATCTGTTGATGCCTAGCAGAGAGATGGGAGTGTACAAATTCCAGGACCGCCTTTCTGTACTTTAAGGGCAAAAGAGGCTGATAACAGGTCCGTGCTCCACTCATGCACATTCTTGGTGATGCAGTAGACTAAAGCCTTGTGCTTGAGAAAATAGGGCCAGCTGGTTCTGAAACCCTACTCCTAGGGAATATCTTATCAAAGGAGACTTTCATTGCTAGGTCATGGGGCTTAGAATATACAAATTCCTCTTGTGGTGCACTACTAGATTCACTTCTAGCAGAAGATAAGGTTGTGACTGTGGTAGTTTATGGGGGCCAGATTGTTCTTTTGACCCTCGGAGGGTTTGGTCCTTACCCCTGAAGATCAGAACCCCATTTCTCTAATTTCAGTTCCTTCTTGTACCATCACTCCTTCTGCTACAATGCATACATAGACCTCACTAATGAGTTGGGTAAAGGAGTTTCCCTCTTCTACTGGAAAACATTCTGCCTTGCGGTTACACAGAAGAGCTTTAGCAATTCCTCTGAAATCTTGATTGATAAACCCTGCACCCACATTGATCCCCTATTTTACTGTTAGGCTACATATGGGGGCTATCTTTTCATATGTACCATTGGGCAAGGCAACTAATACGCCTGTGTGCATCCCACAACTGACAACCTTTGTGTGGGGGTACCTGGATGGAATGCAACAACAAGTCTGATGCAAGTTTAAATTACAGTAACAGAAATTAACATTATTTACAACTGCAAGAACAAACAGAGCGAACGTATCTTTGTTCTGGAAATACAAAGAAAGCCTCTTACAGCAGTTCCAAGTTTAGTAAATGTGCAGCCCTGTTTGTCAGCCCTTTGTAATAAAGCTGATCTTTTTTTCAGGTTGTGGTTTAACAGGTTCCTGAAGCATGGTTGGTTGAGTGCATACGTCTGGGCCATCTGCAGCCAGTGTTCTCTAGACTTGGGCAAGTTTGCAGGTTTAACCCAGCAATGGAAGGTAATGGAAATGCTTTGCAGTAGTGCTTCACTTTCTCTGGCTTTGGGAACAGAGCCTGTGGTGCTCTCTATCAGTTGCGCACCTTCCTTCTCTTGGGCAGTTGGCCCTGGGACACTTCATCACCAATCCGTCAGAGTGTAAACTCCCTTATCCACAGAAAGATTGCACCACCTCATATCTCCTCCTGCCTTAGATAAGTTCAACCCTAGACCTAATTTGCCCATAGCCACCTCACAGATCTTGCTTCTTCAGGATACATTGTCTCCTATCCTTTCTCCATTCTAGTAGACGTATCGCCCACTCTAGCTTTTCTCCCTCTATTTCTGAATGTTCACTTCCTCCAATCTCCATCAATCAGCATCAATTTCTCTTACTGTGATGCTGCCATCAAAATTCACATGAACATTTTAGGAAGTGACTAATGAGACTAACAACATGGTCAAAATGATGTTAGTAGGGAGGTAGGGACACTTGGCTTCAGGGTGGATGTGGGAAGAAAACAAATGGAGGAAATGGGACAATATACACTGTATTTTACAAAGGACAAAAACATTGTAAATAATGATAGGATAACCACAGATGTTGGTCTTGCATATTGCAATCTACAATTTCTACATAATACGGCAGAAATGTGCATTCCTTTACTCACCAGAGATTTTACATTACTACTTCAACTAGCCCTACCCAACATAGGCAATGATGTGGGATCATGAGAGTCTGAGCCCAAAACATGGAGCGAAATGCAGGCTTCATGCCCTGGCACTAAAATTATTACAACTTTCGTCCCTTCAGTATCCCAACTACTATAGTCCTGATAACCCTGTTTCCTCGCAACAAGAAAATGTTCTTCAACATGGTTGACATTTGCAAGCCACCAGCCCTTACTTTTACCATTTTCTTTCAGATGGTTTGGCCTACCTTATGTTTTGTTATACTGACATTAATCTGTCTCTCATATGTAGTAGCTATGTAGTAGATACGTCAATTTCAGAAACTGTTCCTTCTTATGTATGTAGTATTCTTTGGTGGGCTAGTGCAAAATTATAATTTTACTACCCAAATGTCTACATTACATAGGGGACTATTTTAAGAACAGAGGGATAATGGTACTAGAATATCTCATCATGGTAAATGCTAATTCAACACAGAGTAACTTTGGTGTATAAGAATAACATGGTTGTAAATGGACAGTACATTTAAACTCTAGTCAAGATTTGCACTGTAATCCACACTTGTATGCAGAAACACTGAACTGGGACAACTGACCCAGCTCTTTAAAACGAGGTAGCAATACTTTGAGATGAATTGGGATGCAGAAGATACTCAAACATCAACAATCAAAACGGCTGAGGAAGTTGGCAAAGTTGACTGTTTTAATGTCAATTATCTAAAACAGGGAGAACAACAGACATCTACGGATGTCTCACAGCATGATCTCAAAGCAAGCTATAAAAACATCATCTTTATAGGAAAAACTCATCATGGCTGACATTAACCTACGTATTTGTTTAGGTCCTCCTACGTGGTAAACTACAAAAACCTAGTGGCAAATGTCATTGACTTAAGGGGAACATCTAGGTATACGTTCCATAATAGTGTAGAGGAGGAGCCAAGAACCCCCACCTCAACCGACCCACTCCTTTCACCTGTATGCTGGAAACCAGAGTATATGACATACACAGAACAGT
Source organism: Ambystoma mexicanum (assembly GCF_040938575.1). Lineage (NCBI taxonomy): Eukaryota > Metazoa > Chordata > Amphibia > Caudata > Ambystomatidae > Ambystoma > Ambystoma mexicanum. The sequence continues at coordinate 255,721,186 of NC_090936.1, forward strand.
TGAATCGACAAAGAGCAGAGTATGGACTCAGTCCAGTACCAGTGAAAGTATCAGTATCTAAGAGAATCTGGGAACCAAGGTAACCATTGAGAAAACCATATCTGTATACAAAGAAATATGATGGTCATTTGAATGAAATCCCTGAAGAAGCAGAGCCAATAAGTGGCAAGGATGAATGGTAACACTACTAATCATCGCAAGTATATGCTACATGAAGCTGAAGATGACGTACATAAAAGAGGTGCAGTAACCAGAGAATGCAGATATTCTATAAGGCATCAAGAAAGTGATAAGGATAAGTGACATCTTGGGATCAAGGTCAAGAAGCTTATGCCACAGAAACAGATGAAGATATCAAGTTATTTTAAACGTGTACAGATGCAAAAAAGAAACGTAAGCAGCAAAGTAATCGTGAAAACTAGCTTTAAGCTTATAGTGAAATAGACTGCGGCAAGCAACAACGTATATATACAGCAATGAGAGAACTATGGGTATTTCTACTAAACGTATTATAGCAGGTTGGACATTATCAAGAAGGCCTCATTGCAGTTTGTCCCAGTTAAAAAAGCAGACTTGAATTACAAAATTAATCGCAGAAGAAGTAGTTGGACGAGCCAAGAAGCCAAGGTCTTATCAACCTGGAGTGAACTGACATTGGGTACAAAACGTGTGAAAGAACAAAACTCCTGTTCAGAAGGCATGAACATAACAAGGAAGATGTCAGAGGCTTATTCGAAAATAATATTAAATGCACAAAAAGTATAGATTAAATGGTCTCCAGTCACATGGAAGCATGAAGTTAGGGGAACGAGATGGTCACACCTATGCACAAAGGCAGACTGTGCTTCTCACTCCCTAAATTTCCCAGAGCTAAGAACACTCTCAAGGACGAGCTTCAAAAGCCTAATTGACAGTACACCACTGAGGTGATGATAGATTGATATGCTAATTGGTGGGAAGCTTAAGTTAAGGCAACCTCACCAGCACCTGGATGGCCAGCCTGCAGGCTGCTAACGTAGGTGGAGAAGTATTGAAGGGGGATAGAGTGCCAGCCAATTTTAGAGGACCTGTGTATTTAGGGGTCCTATAGTGTGTAAACTAATGGGATGTCATGTATTTAGTGACGTTCATAATGATTATTTTTAGGCGAGATCTTAGTGTCCCACCTGATGTTGAGCAACCAATCACATAGGTACACTTTTGTAGACTAGTATGGACTATATACTTAGATGTTCACTCAGAGCCAATCACCCATTCTTAAACATTTTTGTAATTTGCCACGTAGGTTAACACCATTGATGATGAATATTGCTTATACAAGTTTAGTTTTTTCTTAAATTCATTGAGTAAGAGGATCGAGCGATTGCGTTGATGTTCATTATGCTCCCTGTTTTAGAAAATTGATAATAGAACAGACTTCCTTTTGTCAACTTCCTTAGTCGCCTCTATTATTGATGTATGAGTAAAGTCTGCATCCCCATCCATCTCTAGGGTAATTGCTACTCATCAAAGGGGCTGGACTATCCAGTTCAGTAGTCTAAGAAAGTGATAGGCTCCTTAACGCCAGGTGGGACTACTAAGCCCACCCTTCAAACAATTCACTATGAACGTCACTAAATACACAAGGTCTCATTGGCTACACAAACTATAGGGCTCTTAATTAGGTGGCCCCCTACAATTGGTTGGCACTCTTACATCCGTCAGTATTTTTCCACACACGTTACCAGCACGCAGGCTGGACTTAGAGGTGCTGGTGACCATAACCATAGCTTGTCACCAATTAGCATATCATCTATCATCACCTCAGTGGTCTGCACGTCAATTAAGGCTTTGAACTTGGCCTTGGAAATGTTCTTTGCTCTGGAGAATACAGGGGAGTAGAGGCACGCTCTGCCTCTCTGCGTAGGTGTGGTTTGTCATGTTTGTCCAGTTGCATCCATCCACGTGACTGAAGACCACAAATTTGAGCTCTGGTGCAATAAACCTCTGACATCTTCCTTGTTTTCGTTCATGTCTTCTGAACAGGAGCTTCATTCTTTCACACGATTGTAACTAATGTCTGCTCATCCCAGTCCGATAAGACCTTGGCTTCTTGGGGCTGATCCAGCCTTGCCTTTCTGAGATTCACTTCTGTAATTCAATTGTTTTTCAACTGCAACACAATGGAAAAGGCCTTCCTTCTCTGGTCCAGCTCTGCTATAATACATAGTGGAATAATTCATTCTTTATTTACTCCTATATATAAACATCACATTTTGTAGATCGTCTTCATTTAAAGATACCCTTGTACCCAGCTTCATGAGTCCTCTTTATGATCAATCAGTGGCTAGTTTGATGAACATCAAAAGACCGGGCTTCAAAAGTTTTCTAAATGCAAAGCATGTACCTATGCTGTTAACACTAATTGCTACTTACATCCTATTTTGGGAGAGAACATTAAGATTGCATCTAGGATTACTTGTGAAACTGAATATGTGGTATACGTGTTAAACTGCCCATGTAACAAGTGGTACGTCGGAAGCACCAAAGGAAAACTGAAATTGAGGGTGCTACAGCACATTAGGGCAATCAAGAATGCTGATCCGACTTACCCAATGGCCCTCCATTTTAAGAACAAACACAGTGGTAAGCTAGAGGGTTTTTCCTTTTTTGGAATACATACAGTGACTAAACCGCTTAGAGGGGGCAATCGTGAACTAACATTAAGACAATTGGAAACTAAATGTATTCTAGACCTCGAGACAAAAAAACCCAGGGGTCATAACCTCGACGAGGAACTATACACCTTCCTGGGTACATGAGGTTCTCTATAGACTTTTTCTCGGACTTGCTTGAATAAGATTTCATATGCATTTTATTGCTGACATTCCTTTTCCAGGTATAGATCGTGTTACATATATTTTCTGTTATGCCTTTTGCTATGGTATGTTCAATTCCATTTGTGTACTTCACTTATGAATATTTCACTTTACATTTTTTGACTTAAAAGGTGTCGACATACATAATCTAGGTTTGGGCTGTTTCTCTTTCAGATTGAGTGTTTTTAAATATTGTTTTAACTTTGTAGTTGTACAGGTTTTGGTACTTATTTTAAGTGGCCCTTTCAACACAGAGATTATTGGACTTGTTTTAATCTTCTTATCTGTAAAGATTTGTGATAATTCACAATGGGTGCAATATATAGGGATTTTAACTGCATTTGTAATACCCCTTTTTTTATACAAAACAAAGAATGATGCATGAATATGGGCCAACATCATATAAATATGACTTATAGGCATTTTTATGAATATTGATATTTGATGCACACAGCACTTTATAACAAAGCAATATTTGCACGCACTTTTTTCCTCCCCTCAGTATTAAGAACAAGCAGCCCATGCATGCACTGAAGACTCTAAGAGAGAAACAAATTAATAGAGATGCTCTTTATTGCATAACAAGGAGGATACTACAATCCATATACTAACATCCGACTACGGAGCCTTATATTTATAGTTGAGTGACATGCATGGACGGAGAGCACTACGCACTTTATATTTTTTTCTGCTACGTAAATGCACATTTTTGCTGCTATAATGCATTTTGCACATATCTTCATATTCTTATTCTTGCGTATTTGCACAGCCCGACTGAATAGGTCACTCTACTCACATGCTCGCTTTTTAAGCTTTACCTATACCTGCTGTACTACATATGTAGTTACAGCATCCAATAATCAGGGATTTTATATGCAGTATACACCCTGTACGGGCTGCCCCCCTTTTTTTATCTTTATTAAGCAGCCACGGGCAGGACCTTATTTTTCTCATTTTTATGCAAGGCTAATAAACATCAGACATACAACAAGACAGTTCAAAATAAACAAATGGCCTTTACGAAAGTTGTTTTACATATAACGGCATTAATGCTTTACGGTATTGTTTTGGAAATTGTGAATCTACTCTAAACCTTTTTTTGAATTGTCTTGTATGCTTTTCGTGTAAATGGAATCTGTCTGCACCTTCCCATATGAATTATACACTATTTTACTGTTTAAAGATGTCCGCCTGTTCAAACATGTAAAACAGCGGCAGCTAGCAGGTAGACACTCTCTATGGACAATCAGAGAGTTGTCAAGGTTTAAATTTCTGTCCATCATCTGTGTTGCCTGTAACCTACGTGATCAAGCGGTTTGCATACCGGCGAAAGGCGTCGTTCTTTTGCTACGATGGTTCCTTTTCCTGACGCATAAACATCAATAAAGAAAATCGTGTTGCCAGGAAATACAGAGGTGTTTTCTTTCCTCTTAACTGCCGCAGGGACATTTCCCTCCTTGCAGCTGCTCCCTGGAGTGCATTCCACAAGTTGCCTTTCTTTCGAAAAGCTTCATTCTGCCCATATATATATATATATATATATTCACTACAAAAAAACTTTGTTAAAGGGACATTATGGTTAAGTTGCACTAATAAAAACCTATGCAATTCAGTAAAAAAATGTTGTTAAAAGGACGTTATGGTCACATGTAAAAGTGAAAAAACCCTGAAATTCGCCAGTTATGGTAAGCTAAGCAGCCATAACTCGCACCACCTACGTGCATTGGTAACAATAACACCCAGGTCATGAAAGATGACATCACAAATTTAATTGATGACATCACTAATGACATCACATGGCTGCCTCTCTTATTTTGCTGCACTGGAAAATGTAGGCCAGGTGGTTTTATTCACTACAATCACAATATAAAAATTGAAAAGTTGCTGTATATCAAAACGTTAACCTTGTCGTATGTTCTTAACGCACATTCCTTAGAGTCTAGTCTCAGCTCATGATGCACATGCATGGGGCAATAGCGGGCCTCCAACAAACATTTAATTTGCACACCGGAACATAAACTTTCTGATGATGCTGTTTCTTCATTACTTCAGTTTCCCTGTATGTTCCTCCGATTTATATGCATTGGGTCTTCATATGTATTGTTTGTACTAGCACACGTGTTTAGTAAGTCTTGCTTTGTTAACTAGTTATTACATGTTTAACATTACACAATCACCCCTGACATCTTGCTAGCAACATAATAGAAAGAAGCCCTTGTAGGTAGGGACTTTTCATCAACATTCTTTTTGCATGTGATGTCATCAGTGATGTCATCAATTATATTTGTGATGTCATCTTTCATGTCCTGGGTGTTAGTGTTAGCAATGCACGCAGATGGTGCGAGTTATGGTGGCTTAGCTTACCATAACTGGCGAATTTCAGGGGTTTTTCGCTTTTACTTGTAACCATAACATCCTTTTAACAACGTCTTTTTACTGAATTGCATAGGTTTTTATTAGTGCAACTTAACCATAACGTCCCTTTAACAAAGTTTTTTTTGTAGTGAATTTTGCAGGTTTTTAGAAGGAAAACGTAACCATAATGTCCCTTGGGCAAACTGTTTTTCACTGATTTCCATAGGTGTGCAGTACTGTAAGTGAATGATAACACTACTTTACCAAAATGTTTACAATGCATTTATCAGAATTCTAATTGTAACACATAACCATAGTGTAAAGCAACATTTGCCTTAACTGCCCACCTGCCAAAGTATTGCACATTAGCATATGCTGGCGCACAGCATGGTGACGTGTTGGAAAACTCATACACAGGTCACAATAACATGTGTGTATCATTGATAGGGCGGATGGACATTTTATGTTGTTGTACTAACTTGTAACCGCAACACTTCCCGTGCACCACTCAACAGGGCAATTGTGCAGCACAATACAAGCAAGAGTGCATACCGAAGTCTCTGGAAGAATAAACCCCATTCCTTCTCAAAAAATGCGGGTAGAATGCCATTAGCAAGCGAGATTGTACAGCAGTAAGCCATGGTACCAAAAAAGAGGATTTGTTGTCTTCAACCGGAACGCCTCCGGCATTCCCGTTTGAAGAAAACAAATCCTTTTCCAAGATGGCCACCATGGAAAGGGAAGGTGGGTGTTGATTAGAAACCCTTTTTCGCTTTCCATTATAGCTGGCAGTACATATTGTGTGTAAAAATGTGCGTAGAGAAGGCAAAGCAATAGGCTTCTTACGTCTGGACAAAATACTAACAAAGTTTTTGAAGTGAAGCGCAATTATGTCAGAAATAGTGAAAGAAGACCATTGCCACTGACCTTTAGACACATCATTTTGTAAGTGTCACAGGTCGAAAGGTTTGAAGATGTGTCCAGTGGGAGGGTGTAAGCATGTATTATTTTACAAACATTTTTGTACAGAAAACTTTTGTAGTGCACCTTACCTCATTTTTCCTCTTTTAAAAAGATAGCAAATGTGACAACATAGCATGTGAAGCTTGAACTAATCTTGGTCATTGGGGCATCTGGGTGACAGAAATTGCCGTGACGGCACAAACGCATATTAGATGGGTCTGACCGTTGAGTACCCAAACCAAGTGGTATGCAATACCGTTCACGGTAATGTACCATGCCAGCGTATGGAAATGTGTAATGAATATGCTGGGTTCTACAAGGTAGCATGACACAATTTGAAGTAGAAGAGCATTTTTTTTTTTAAAAAACTAACATGTAAGAATTAGTATTGTAATTGTATTTCACAATACAATGTGCGAAATGGTCGCCTTATTCTCATTTGCATAGAAATTGAAAGTTTGTGTCTGTGCTGGACAATGAAATTTGTAATGGTGATAGAGTCGTTGTTGGTGTGGAACACAGAAAGAATGCGTTGTTGGCACTGTAGTTCTTTTCCTCTCACATTCATTGGCATTACGAAATGAATCGCTGTGATGTACTGCATCAGAAAGGATGGTAGGTTATTGAAAATGTTAATGTTACTGGGCACGTTGTTGTTTACCCAGGCGGAAACTGTGAGTTGTCGGCACAGTAGTCATTTCCTCTTACATTCATTTGCAGGACAACGTCAATCGCTGTGATCTACGACTCCAATAAGGATGGAATGTTACTTATTATTGCGACAGCTGCGTACGGGCATAGAGGTCAATTGCGGTCAGCCCATTCAATAATGATGGACAGACAACCGGTAACGAAAAGTTGCATTTGACGGTTAAAAAAAACATCACTGGGACATTGGAAGCTGTGACAATTGCAATAGGGAAGGAAATATCTGAGGGAGAAAGGAAAAAAAAATATCAATACGAAACCTTTGCAAAAAGGAAAGGTGCAACACATAACATTTGTAATAAATAGTAATGTTCGATGGGGAATTGTAGAACGATCATACAAATGGTGACAATGTCCAATCTGCATAATGGGTAAAAAAAATGCAATGGCACAGAAATGTTGTATTTCAATGGAAGGAAATGTAGTGACATCATACAGACGGTGGCAATATGCAATCTGCATGAGGGAGGTATGCCAATAGTAATATAAAAATTGTTGTATGGTAGTAGCTAAGCGACAAAGGGAAAATACAAAAGGTAGCCGTAGGTAACCTCTGCAGAAATCAAAGTTGTAATACATAACATTTGAAGTACATAAAAATGATAAGATTGGAAAGGGCGAGCCATTTTTCAAACAGTGAGAATGTGCAATCTGCAAAATGGGAACAAAAATTGGAGCGGCACAGAAACCTTGTATTTCATTAGTAAGAGCACAAGTTTTTTTGTGGAAAATTAACAAGGTAATGGCAGTTTGAGCTACAGGCGTCAGAAATAAACTTACATTATCTGTACAGGCTCAGAGAGTAGGTTGTTTGCTGGAAACCTTCTTCAGGAACTGATATTTCATGTGTCGTGCCAAGAATTTTGAAGGATAACAGTGATGTCATCAATGACATTTGTGATGTCATCTTTGATGTCGTGGGTGTTAGTCTTAGCAGTGCACGTGGTGGTGCGAGTTATGGTTGCTTAGCTTGCCATAACTGGCGAATTTCAAGGGTTTTTCAGTTTTACTTGGAACCACAACGTCCCTTTAACAAAGATTTTTCACTGAATTTCATAGGTTTTTAGTAGCGCAACTTAATCATAACGTCCCTTTAACAAAGTGTTTTCACTGAATTTCATAGGTTTTTAGTAGCACAACTTAACCATAACGTCCCTTTAACAAAGTTTTTTCACTGAATTTCATAGGTTTTTAGGTTTTTAGTAGCACAACTTAACCATAACGTCCCTTTAACAATGTTTGTTCACTGAATTTCATAGGTTTTTAGTAGCACAACCTAACAATAATAACTTTGACTTTATGTACATGTAATATGGAACATACTGAACCTCTTCTACTGAACTTGATGTCCGCAAACTCTTTTAAAGTCCACGAACATGTTCGGAGAACAGTACCACTACCTAAAAACTCTGGGGGGGTATGTTTGATTGTTATATCATAACATAGGAACATTTAACAAATTCAAAAAGCAACACACATACACATTATATGTAGTAAAACATAAGAAATGTAACCCATATATGTAACACACTAACCATTCATTTAAATACAATATTTTCTAAAATGGAATATACCAGAAGAAGATAAATTGTCTTCCAACATAATTACCTCACAGACACTACAGAACTAAGAACAACACCAGACCTACACAGTACTTAGAACTTATTTTACCTGAAATAGCTAGAGCAGCATTTCCGACATGAGGAAATGTCATAAGATAGTGAAACTAATGGCAAACACTTTACAATATAAACCATTTAATTATTATTATTTTATATACATTTAACATCTATATATATATTTTTTTGTACAGAGCATACCAAAATAGAAAATATCTCTGAAGAAGCTGTTATGGAAAACACGCTTGACAGCATAAAAGAAAAAATTGATTTATTGTTGACCAATTTTAATAATTTGAAAACTTTGTTGCAGATCATTTCAAATCAAAAACGTCATACCATTGCCCCACATGTACTTGTCCCCCCTCACCATATCCCAGTCAATTATCCCCAAACCCTCTCCATAACCCAAAACGTTTTTATGAGACTTCCATCACTTCTTCACCTGATACCAATCATGTTGAAACCACTAATTCTCCTGTTTTTGTTTCCGTTTCTGCCTCACCTTCTCTGTCATAAATTATTAATATATGTTAAATAAAGTTACATTTTTATATTGAGTTGTAATTCGTTTCCGTTTTTAAAAAAAAAAACAATGTAGGTGTCCGCGGACAGCGCGGGTGTTCTGAAATGTTTGTAAATAAACGAAAATGGAGCTGTCCTGAAGAACACTATACCTGTCCGTACTGTTCGCTAGCAAGTTGAAACTGTTCTAAGAACACAATTGGTGTTCTGAAATGTTTGTAAATAAACGAAAATGGAGGTGTCCTGAAGAACACTATACCTGTCCGTACTGTTCGTTAGCAAGTTGAAACTGTTCTAAGAACACACGCAGTGTCCTGAAATGTTCATAAAGAAATGAAAATGGAGGTGTTCTGAGGATGCTATTTATGTCTGTATTGTTCGCAAGCAAGTTGACACTGTTCTAAGAACAAATGCCTGTCCGTAACTGTTCATTTGAAGTCTATGGATACCTGTCCAGTGCACAAGTACACAGGACTACAAGGACATTCATTGGCCTGCATTACAGGACCTACTTGTAAAACCAACTTCCATGATATCAAAAGGATATCAACACATCATTCAACTATAAGAAATCTAGTCTATAAACTGTACTATGCTAAAAGTCGTGCTTTAGCACTAGCAAATTTAAATAACATTCTTCTACATGGTACAGCAAAAGACGTACTTGAAGAAATTGACTATATCCAGAAAAAATATTTTGGAAGTGAAAGCCACTTACAGAATGAAATAGCTTTAAACCAAATTAGCAACAATTCTACACATGGCAACCTTTGTCAGGAACTCACGGGCTGCATTACGCCCACATGGTAGGAATGGAGGTAGGGTGGTTACTGGGATGGTGGGTGGAACATTTCTGAGTCGCTGCCACCTTTGTCCCCATTGCAGATGTGCTTGGTGCAGGGGTACAAGGTGTGCAGGACATAGAAAACCAGAAACACTACGTTTCCCAGCAGCCCCGGGACTAAAACTACAGCTCCGGCACTCCAGGAAACGCCTAGGACAACGCCCGACACAACGCGCATGCGCGAAGATGCTGCCGCGCATGCGCGATCCCCAAAAGCTCGTCCGTGCTCGACTCTGCTGCCGAGAGGACGCATTTTACGGACCTCCGGTGAAACCTCTTGCGGGGCCGCCCTCGCCACTGGACTCATCCTCAGGCCCCGCGATGTCAAAGATAAGTACATTGCCTGCCATTTAAAGTTACCCAGAGTGAAGTGTGCATTGGAAAGGGAGTCCGCTTACCAGTGACTTTGGAGAAACTTACAGGGGAGATACGCGGAAGCCCGCGAACTAACTAGCCTACTAAACTTTGCATGTGACATGCATTCGCCTGTTGCGGGTGCAAACGTAGTAATAAGCTCGCCAGTTGCGGGCCGTTTATGCCATACTCGTAGTAGCGCACATTTGTGAAAGGCATAAGGCACTGAAGGGAAAGGCTAATTTTCTCCCTTTTTGTCAGGAGTGAGCTGCTATCGACAACGACCCGATCGTTGTGCAACGCACAGTCTGCGGAGCCGGCGGGCGGAAGAAGCGCACAGGAAAACTCAGAACACTAGAGCTAAGTACATTATGTGACCAAAAGCATTGTATCTGAATATATGTTCTGCTTGTGAAATATCCAACAAGAGGGGAACATGATATGCATTTAGAAGCCCGATAGAATATTGTGTTTCTATGGAAAAAAGCCAAGACTGGGCAAACTTGTGAATGTGGTGATCAAGTGCTGGGTTCCAGTCTGAGGGTAAAGCATGCATGTGGTAAGAATGCATGACTGAATGGCCTTGGAAGTACAAAGATAACTACCAAGAGGCAGTAGTCCAGACTCAGAAGGTTGGAGTTTGGGAACACCTTGACCCTAAAACCCCTTTCCCTATCCATTACATCTCCCTAATCCTCAATCCGGTTATCCTATCACCCCGAAACCTATCCAATCCGTGGACCCTAACCCTCTTTCCCCGTGGGGGTCGCGGTGACCTGTGTTTTAACTAATCCAGGCGCCAAGACCGTCAAGGGGAGGTAGGAGTTCTTGCTACTTCCGCGTTGGGACGGACTTCGCCTTGACAGAAGCACGGACCCACGTATTTTTCACGCGCCCAAGTAGCACGAACTCCGGCACCATGGAGGACATAGCTCGCGTCCTACATGAACTAAAAGATGCTTTAGAAGCGACTAGGCAGGATTATGCTACGTTGGCTCACCGTGTACAGGAAATCACGGCACAAGGTAGACCCCTGCCAGATGGGCCTCCTCCCACTCCAGTACAGGTTCAAGTGACCACGGAGCCGCCCATGCCCTTAGCCACCCCAGAAAGGTACGGGGGAGACCCACAAAAATTCTCCATATTTATGACCCAATGCCAGTTACATTTCTTGACAAAACCAACAATCTTTCATTCGGCCCAGTCCCGCACAGCCTTCGTGATTTCCTATCTCACGGGGGATGCTGCGGCATGGGCTACCCCTCTAGTACAAAAAGACGATGCTTTACTGTATGATTGGGGGGAATTTCAGGTGGAATTCGGGAAAATGTTTGATAGGAAGGCGGCCTCCTTGATCCGGGACCGAGAGTTACTCACTTTACGGCAGGGAAGTAGGGAACTCATTTGGTATGTAACAACATTCAATAGATTAGTGGTTGAAGCAGATTGGCCCCACGAAAAAAGACTGGCTCTTTTTTATCAAGGCCTTAGAGAGGAATTGAAAGATCTGATAGTGCAGGTGGACCCGCAACCAACCACCTGCACGGGAATGATTGAGTTGGCTCTACGATTAGATCACAGGCAAGGAGAAAGGAAGCAAGACAGACGTAAATGGGAGACCAAACAGTATTCGTCAAGAGCGGATTACCCAAGAGCTGCACCTGGTTCAAAAGCAACAGAGAGGACTTCGGAAGTTGAACCCATGCAAATCGGAACGATCCGAGGACCGCTCTCCAAAGAAGAAAAAGAGAAACGCAGAAGAGAAAAGCTGTGTATGTACTGTGGCAAGTCAGGACACTTCGTGAAGGAATGTGGGGCTAAACCAAAGAACACCATTTCGTCGGGAAACGCCAATGCTCGCCAGTAAGAAGGGGGGATCTGCCGAGCCAAAATCATCACAGTACCCCCAAGCATCTATTGGGTAACGTGACACAAGTACACAAAGCTCATGTTACCGTTACTGGAATTCTTCAGACACGCCAAAGGGATCAAACCATCACGTTAATGGTGGATTCAGGAGCAACCGGTAACTTTGTGGACTCGGATTGTGCTGTTAAATTGGGTTTACCAGTTGCCACTAAGAACATACATGAAGAGGTTCGATCAGTCGATGGATCTTTGTTGATATCCGGACCGGTGACTCAGCAAACGGGGGAGATGATTTTGAACATCCAAGGGCATAAAGAGTGCATTCAATTTGATGTCATCGCCGCCCCCCAGTTCGGTTTCATTCTGGGGCTACCTTGGCTGGCGTTACATAACCCGGCGATTGACTGGGCACGTGGAACAGTGTGCTTCTCTTCTAGTCTCTGCCGCACACAGTGCACGAAAGAACTAGGACATATGGTGCAGGTACTAGGGGCCACACAGGAAAACAGTGGAGAGCCGCTAGCAGGATTACCACAAGAATACCAAGATTTTCAGGATGTTTTCAGTAAAAAGGCGGCAGAAACTTTACCACCGCACAGGTCGTTTGACTGTAGAATAGATCTGGAACCAGGAGCTGCCCTGCCATGCAGCCGGATTTACGCCTTGACGGAATCTGAGAACCAACACCTCAAAGAGTATATAGACAACAATCTCCAGAATGGGTTTATTCGTCATTCCACTTCTCCTGTTTCTTCACCGTTGTTCTTCGTTCCGAAGAAAACTGGAGATCTCAGGACGTGTATCGACTATCGTGCGATAAACCGCATAACTATCAAGAATCGATACCCCCTACCATTGATACCGGTCCTGTTGGATCAAGTACGGGGAGCCACAATTTACACTAAGTTGGACTTACGAGGTGCTTACCACCTGGTGCGGGTGCGCGAAGGGGACGAATGGAAGACTGCTTTCAGAACGAAATTTGGACTGTATGAGTACCAGGTCATGCCATTCGGTCTCTGTAACGCACCCGCCGCCTTTCAACACTTCTTGGATGAAGTCCTACGTGGGTTTCTAGACATTTTTGTCGTTGTTTATATCGACGACATACTGATCTACTCAAGGAATAAGGAAGAACATGTACAACATGTCAGATCCGTTCTGCAACGTTTGCGAGAGCACCATCTGTTCGCGAAATTAGAAAAATGTACGTTTCATTGCACCACAGTGGAATTCTTGGGCTTTATACTCTCTCCCGAAGGCGTTAAGATGGATACGCATAAGGTACAAGCAATTCTGGACCGGCCAGCCCCGCAAAATGTCAAGGAGCTACAGTCAGTACTAGGATTTGCAAACTTCTACCGACGGTTTATCCAGGGGTTTGCAGAGAAAAGCTTAGCCATTACCCGTCTGCTCAAGAAAGGGAAAAAATTTGTGTGGGATACGGAGGCAGAACACAGTTTCAAGTCATTAAAGGAGGCGTTCACTACAGCCCCCGTCCTGTTACATCCGGATCCAACGTTACCGTTTCTGGTGGAAACGGATGCTTCGAGTTATGCGTTGGGAGCGATATTATCACAACGAGACCAATCAGGGCATTTACACCCGGTCGCTTATTACTCAAGAAAACTTAACCCTGCAGAACAAAATTACACCATTGCAGATCGCGAGTTACTAGCCATTAAGGCGGCTTTTGCAGAATGGAGGCACTACTTACTGGGAGCAAGGCACACCATAACGGTGCTGACGGATCACCGTAATCTCCAGTTCTTAAAATCAGCAAGAGCTCTCACTCCACGGCAATTACGATGGGCAATGTATTTTGCAGACTTTGATTTCCTGGTAACATACCGACCCGGACAGGAGAACAAAAAGGCAGACATACTTTCCAGATATCCGGAATCATCAGTTTCTCCTGGACCTGAGGAAGCGGCAAAACCCATTGTGCCCTTAACCAAGATCGTAGGAAGCGTAATCAATACCTTACTGGAACAAGTGGGGAATGCCATGACAGCCAAAGAATTACTGCAATGGGAAAACCCACAGTTAAGACGCTCGTTACAAGAAGGCATACCATTCCAAGACAAAGAAGTGTATTTACCGACTAAGAGTCTACAGGCTCAAGCCCTCAAATGGTGCCATGATTCTCCACTGGCTGGCCATCCGGGGGTGCACAAAACACAAGAACTACTTCAGCGACACTATTGGTGGCCCAACTTGCACAAAGACGTGCGAGAACATGTGGAAAATTGTGAAATATGTGCTCGGAACAAAACAGATCATAAGAAACCAGCAGGACTATTGAGACCTTTACCCACTCCCTCACAGCCGTGGCATACCATATCATTGGACTTCATAGTGGAATTGCCCCCGGATCAAGGTCAAACCACGATATTAGTAGTGATAGATTCATTTACTAAACTTGCTCACTTCATACCCAGTAGCGGCCAGCCGACGGCGGAGGAATTTGCAAATCTTTTCCTACAGCATATCGTTCGCCTACATGGAATACCACAACACATAGTCTCGGACCGGGGAACGCAGTTTACATCACGGTTTTGGAGGCATTTCTGTAAGAAAATAGGAATACAGTTGCAGATGTCTAGTAGTTACCACCCCGAGACCGACGGACAGACCGAGCGACTAAATCAGACGCTAGAACAATACCTTCGCTGTTTCACACATGGCACTGAAGGGGGCTGGGTTGAGCTCTTGTGGTTAGCAGAACTAGCCTATAACAATTCTCAACATGCCTCTACAGGATATTCTCCTTTTTTCATGACTTACGGATACAACCCATTGATACAGCCAAGCGGAGAACGAATTCCAGATGCATTGCCTTCAGTACAAACCAAAGCGGCCCAGTTAAAGCAGGTCTGGAAAAAGGCCCGACTAAACCTGATCACAGCCAAGAACACAACCAAGAAGTATGCTGACAGAAAGCGCCGTGCTAATCCCGAATATAAAGTGGGCGATAAAGTTTGGCTCTCAACACGACATTTGCACCTCTCAGGTTCCCGAAAATTGAAGCCCCGCTTCATAGGCCCATTTCGCATTACACAAGTAGTTAACCCAGTAGCGATGCGACTTTGCCTTCCAGATCACATGAGGGTTCACCCTGTATTTCACGTAGCGCTCCTAAAGCTAGCGAAGCCCCAGATGCGCATGGAAAGACCACCACCAGTCTTCATAGAAGGGTACCCAGAGTACGAAGTTAAGGCCATACTGAACTCACGAGTGAGGCGAGGTAGATTGCATTACTTGATTGATTGGGTGGGATTTGGCCCTGAAGATAGGTCCTGGGAACCCGCCATTAATGTGCATGCCCCAAGATTGGTACGTTTGTTTCATCACAATCATCCCACAAAACCTGGCCCTTCTGCGGGGAGGGGATGTACTGTCAGGAACTCACGGGCTGCATTACGCCCACATGGTAGGAATGGAGGTAGGGTGGTTACTGGGATGGTGGGTGGAACATTTCTGAGTCGCTGCCACCTTTGTCCCCATTGCAGATGTGCTTGGTGCAGGGGTACAAGGTGTGCAGGACATAGAAAACCAGAAACACTACGTTTCCCAGCAGCCCCGGGCCTAAAACTACAGCTCCGGCACTCCAGGAAACGCCTAGGACAACGCCCGACACAACGCGCATGCGCGAAGATGCTGCCGCGCATGCGCGATCCCCAAAAGCTCGTCCGTGCTCGACTCTGCTGCCGAGAGGACGCATCTTACGGACCTCCGGTGAAACCTCTTGCGGGGCCGCCCTCGCCACTGGACTCATCCTCAGGCCCCGCGATGTCAAAGATAAGTACATTGCCTGCCATTTAAAGTTACCCAGAGTGAAGTGTGCATTGGAAAGGGAGTCCGCTTACCAGTGACTTTGGAGAAACTTACAGGGGAGATACGCGGAAGCTCGCGAACTAACTAGCCTACTAAACTTTGCATGTGACATGCATTCGCCTGTTGCGGGTGCAAACGTAGTAATAAGCTCGCCAGTTGCGGGCCGTTTATGCCATACTCGTAGTAGCGCACATTTGTGAAAGGCATAAGGCACTGAAGGGAAAGGCTAATTTTCTCCCTTTTTGTCAGGAGTGAGCTGCTATCGACAACGACCCGATCGTTGTGCAACGCACAGTCTGCGGAGCCGGCGGGCGGAAGAAGCGCACAGGAAAACTCAGAACACTAGAGCTAAGTACATTATGTGACCAAAAGCATTGTATCTGAATATATGTTCTGCTTGTGAAATATCCAACAAGAGGGGAACATGATATGCATTTAGAAGCCCGATAGAATATTGTGTTTCTATGGAAAAAAGCCAAGACTGGGCAAACTTGTGAATGTGGTGAACAAGTGCTGGGTTCCAGTCTGAGGGTAAAGCATGCATGTGGTAAGAATGCATGACTGAATGGCCTTGGAAGTACAAAGATAACTACCAAGAGGCAGTAGTCCAGACTCAGAAGGTTGGAGTTTGGGAACACCTTGACCCTAAAACCCCTTTCCCTATCCATTACATCTCCCTAATCCTCAATCCGGTTATCCTATCACCCCGAAACCTATCCAATCCGTGGACCCTAACCCTCTTTCCCCGTGGGGGTCGCGGTGACCTGTGTTTTAACTAATCCAGGCGCCAAGACCGTCAAGGGGAGGTAGGAGTTCTTGCTACTTCCGCGTTGGGACGGACTTCGCCTTGACAACCTTTTACTAAACACATACAAAAAAGAAATAATAAAATTTAAAAGTACATCAGCTGAAGTACCAAACCATGTGTGTGTATGTTGCCGCAGAACTTTTTATAAATGTAACACAAAAACTGTAGACCTATCATACAAAATAGAAGACAATGAAGATTCTAAATGGTTTGAATTAGCTCTCTACCTTGTAGCAGAAAACAAATACGAAATAACTGACCCCTTAATACTTTGCAGTTACTGCACTACAAAGCTTGACAACAACCAAACTCCTTCATGTGCTATCACAAATAATTCGGAATTATACCCACTACCAAAACCGCTTCAACAACTTAATTTATATGAGAGCATCATAATTCAAACAGTGCACCCATTTCAAGCAATAATACGCCTTCAACCAAAAACAGCAAAATTACCCCCCTCTGAATTGGAAAAAGGCATTCGTGGAAAAGTAGTTTATTTACCATTAGATCAAAAAGAAAATGTACATACTCTAGGAGTGCAACGTCCAATGCAGCAATCTTTAATTATCTTAGTAAATGGAGTACCTACAAAAGACAAAAAAATATGGCAACAGCTGGTAGATTTACATACAGTTAGACAAGCCTTGCAATATCTTAAAGAGAATAATGAATATTACAAAGAAATTAATATTGAAGAAAACTTGAAGGATACAACTGAAATAATTTAAGAAACATAAGAAACTGGTCAATTTGAGCTCCTAGATCCTGCTACAATATCAAATACTTCAGACCATTATACAATTCATCCTTTGCACTCTAATGACAGCATAGAAGATGCACTGGAAACGTACCAAATGCATCAAACAAAAGGATCACCAATCAGCATATGGGAAAAAAGTATAGAAGCACGTGCTTTCCCTCTACTCTTTCCTAATGGCAAAGGAGGAAGGTACGATGATAGACCTACCTATTCAAATATCAGGATCAGAATATCACTCATTATGGATGTATTCTAATGATCCCAGATTTAGACAAAATGTGGAATACATATTCCACCTACTCTTTGAAAGTGAGCTAGCAACTTTATGTTACGGAGTTGCACACATATTAAAATCAGGATCACACTTTCAAAATATGACAGCTACACAATTATTACAAAAAGTGCATCAAAAGGATGAGGTTTTACAATCAAATATTACAAATATATTAGGAAATATGCGTGGTACTAAAGAGTACTGGTTTCAACGTCATAGAGATGTACGTTGTACGATCAGAAACCTTGGCCCACCCACTTGGTTTGTTACATTAAGTTGTGCAGAATATGCATGGGAAGATTTACATGATTTCCTATGCATATCAAACAAAAACAAAACAAATATAGATATACTAACACCTGGAGAACTTTGTTCTTTGGATCCTGTTAATGTTTCAAGATATTTTCACCATCGCTTCATTGCTATGCTACATTTTATTTGTAATAAAACTGTTCCTCCCCTTGGAGAAGTGCAATACTTCTTTTGGAGAAAAGAATACCAAGCCAGAGGAGCACCACATATCCACATGCTTTTATGGATTAAAGATGCTCCTAAATTTGGTCAAGACAGTGATGCCAATGTTTTAGAGTTTATTGAAAAATATGTCACTTGTGAAATTCCATCAGAAGCCACAAATAGTGATATTCATGTACACATTTTACAATTTCAAAGGCACAAATGTGGAAAATATTGTCGTTGCAAATACAAAAACAAAGGGAAATACTACACCAAATGCCGATTTGGTTTCCATAGACCAGTTACAAATACAGGTCAAGTGAACAACCTCATGTCTTCAGTTAGACATAGTGTTAAAGGTAAGTCACCTAAAAATACATATTACATAAAAAGAAAAGAAGAAGAAAAATATATCAATGATAATAATGCAATCATTGCCCACTTATGAAATGCAAACATAGATGTGCAGTACATTGCAGAAAATTCTACTGCAGTTGCACGATATGTCACAGCATACTTAACCAAAGCAGAAAAGACAGAGCTCCAAGACCTCTGGAATGACTTGTCATCAGATAAAACAGTGTCTCAGAAATTATACAGCTTGGGCATAAAAATGCTCTCCCATAGAGAATGTGGATCATATGAAGCAGCTGATCGTTTAACTGGTACTGCATTGTATGGTAAATCTGAAAATATAGTATGGCTAAATCTTGGTCCAGCTATATCTAGAAAAAGAGTTCGAAAATCATACGAAGATATAGAAACAATAGCCAAACGTGATCCCAACAGCCAAGACATTTTAAAAAACAATTTATTGAACACATACTACCCAAACAGAAGTAATACTTTGGAAACCATGTGTCTATACCACATAGCCCAAAACTACACATACAAAATAATATAAAACCTGATGAAAAAAAAGGTAAATACAGAGTGACAAACTGTGAAGGCAGCTTAGTTAAACTCACTAAACCAAATTTAATTAATCATATCAAATTGTCATTAAAGACTCCTCAACATAAAGAAGTATATTACATGTCCCTGCTACAACTCTTTAAACCTTGGAGAAAAGAAGAAGAAATACTAGATAACTATGACTCATATGAAGATGCTTTCAAAGCAAATGAAAGCACTATAACTGATGTAAACTTTACACAATACAAAACAATGTTGCACAATGAACAGCGACACGAAGAAGAACTCCAGGCCCAACTAGATAAGGACACTCCTGACAGTAGTCAACCTTTTGTAACAGGAAGCCAAGAACCACTGGGAGAACCACTAATAATAAATGAGGCAGAATTAGCTATTATAGAAGTAGAAAACACCATGTGTCAGTATGAAGATAAAGAAGACTTAACTATACTACAATCAAAACTAAACAATGAACAACGCAGCATTTTTCAAGAAGTAACAAAACAAATTACACATGGTGTACAACATGAAAAAAAAGAATGTTCCTGCTATAATTATAAACCTATACTACTGTACGTCAGTGGTGAAGCTGGTTCTGGCAAAACATTCCTAATCAAAATCATAAGTAAGTTCCTTCAATAATTGACAAACAACAAACTGTCAGCTGTTGTCAATGCCCCCACAGGTTTAGCTGCCTACAATATAGGTGGTGTCACTTTACACCGATTACTACTATTGCCAGTAGGACACCAGAACAAATTAGACTATTACAAACTTTCTGCAGAAGCTGCAATGGAACTACGCAGAGTATTGAAACAAATGAAAATGCTGCTAATAGATGAAGTGAGCATGGTCTCCAACTTATTTTTGGCTTTGATTCACCTCAGATAACAAGAAGTACTCAAAACAAACTATGAAGAGCTCTTTGCAGGAAAAAACATTATTGTTTTCAGAGATCTTTTTCAATTGACACCAGTAAAGGGGGAGCCTATTTTTAAAACATTAGGACACAAACTCTGCCGTAAATCTGTTGGCAGCATTAGAAATGTCAACCTTTGGCAACATTTCCATTACAGAGAATTAACAGAAAACATGCGGCAATCTGCAGATCTCACTTATGCCAACATCTTAAAAAGTATCAGAGTTGGTATACTTTCTAAAGAAGCAGAAGCAATATTGAAAACCCGGCAAATTAATGCACTTCATGGCGATAATGCATGTGCTACAGATGTTATGGAACAATTAGCCCACAAAAATGTCAATTGTATGGCCTTAATGCCAACTCTTGCAAGCTGTTTCAAATTCAATGAAATAATGTTAATTAAAGAAATGCAACCAATAATGGAAATTAGCGCCACAGACAAACTAGATGTACATGTTATGACACTACCCATGTATGACCAAGCCACAAGACTAACTAGTTTCGAAAAATCAATCTCAAACACAGCAGGCTTACAAAAGATATTAGAATTATCCTTAAATTGCAGAGTAATGCTTAAACGTAACCTTGACGTGGACCAAGGACTAGTTAATTGAGCACTGGGTACAGTTGTTGGCTTTCAAACATACCAACGTGACAACAAAATTCAATTTGTCAATATACTCTTTGACAAACTTTCAAAAGTAAAAAGGATAGGACGCTCAACAGCTCGATTCCTTCTCTTCAAAGACATGTATGTACACAGAGAACAATTTTCTCTAACTATTGCATTCGCAGTCACGATTCATAAATCACAAGGTCTTACCCTAGACAAAGCAATGATAGATATTGGTAACACAGTCTTTAAAGAAGGCATGAGCTATGTAGCACTATCACACTTACGTACACTTGGCGGTCTATTTCTAATCAACTTTGATGCAAGTAAAATAAACGCTGATATTCCTTGCATTTTAGAATACAATAGCCTTCGCTCACTATACACCCCCAATCTAAACACATATTTTGTTCCACAAAAAGTAAAAAGTTATAAAAGAAAAATAAATCAACAGAAATGCAACAGGATGTCACTGCAAATCCACCAAAGAGAGTAAAAGAAAGTAATACTTCATCAAATACCACAAGCAAAAAAGAATCAATTAGGGAAAGTAAACCAGGTACTTCTTCAAAGAAGGAAGACAAACTCCAAAAAAAGCAGTCAGATACAGAACTACCTGGTCCATTTAAACTCTCAAATATAGTTGGTGTAAGTTGCTACGCAAATGTAGCAATGAATATTCTATTTCAATTACCACCAATGTTGACAACATTTACTTACACAGTACAGACCCATTGTGTATGCAAATGTTAGTACTTCACAGAAAAGCAGCAAACAATCCTGACAACACGTATAGTGTTTATGGAATAAGACAACAATTGGACTACTGTGCTGGAATGGTGAAATTCACTATAAACTCACAGGAAGATCCAGAAGAATTTCTGATGTACATACTACAAGTACTGGAAAACAAAAACATACCTATAAATGAATCTTCCAGATTTCATACATGTGGAAACATACATGCACTCTCTGCAACAATGTTGCAGAGGAGGAAATCCCCAATGAAAGCTTCATTTATATAGCAATACCTAATTGTGAATCCTTTCCATTTCAGCAAATTGTACAAAATGCAAACCATGGTAGATTATGTTCTACCTGCAATTCAGATAATCGTTCCACGTTAGTAATACAAACACATAGTAAATACATAATACTAATGCTTCTATGTTACAATGCAGATGGTACCAAAAGGAACTGCAAGCTGACTGGATTCACACATGGTCAAATATCACTTGGTAAGAAAACGTTCACAACAATAGGTATAATCTACCACGCAGGAGCCACAACCAATTCAGGGCACTACACTGCATATATAAAAAAGAAATGTGGATGGTTTGAATGTAATGATAGTACTATTACTCGAAAGCAGAGATTACCAGCAAATCTTACAAACGCTTATTTTATGTTCTTAAAACCAAAATTTGATAACTAAACTGTACTTAAACCTTAAGTAAACTTGTAGTAAAAAAATATAAACTGTTCGAATATTCCAAAAGCTATCTAACTGGCCAATGATTGTACAACAACTAATCAGATAAATGAATACCACTAAATTAGAGCAAAAAATAGACAATTAGAATACGTCAATTGGTATCTAACTGTCCCAAAATTTAACAATATCGAAACAGATGAATCAATACCACTAAAATATATCAATAAATAGACAGTTAGAATACGCCAATTGGTATTTAACTGTGCAAAAATGTAACAATACCCAAACAGATAAATCAATACCACTAAAATATATTAATAAATAGACAGTTAGAATAAGCCTACTGGTATCTAACTGCTCCAAAATTTCATAATATCCAAACAAATAAATAATATGTTAGTGCTCCAAAAAAATGCAACAACCCAATGTATAAAGCATTAGCCAGAAGCAACAAGTGAACACTGAAAACAAACAAACAAATAAACTGTAGCATAACAGAAAAAGTTTTTTTTTTTAATCCAACATGGATTCATTTTTCTCCCACAGACCCAATAATTTTTTTAACGAACACAGAAACTGAGAATATTGCACAGTACTCTGGTTTGTAATCTACTAAATATGAGGGTCAAAAAAAAAAATGTTGATTATACAATGTAATAAGTCATTACAAAATACTAATACTAACATGCTATTTTCTTTTATCACAGAAATTAACAAGAGATACATGTACTCAGTTACTAAACCAAACAGTAAGTATATTATACACTCTATACCATGGCCACAACCATCGCAGCATATCACACCCATAATATCTTATAACTTTGTTCCTTATAAATTTGTTTTTGACCCAAAGCTATAAGCAACTATAAGTGTGATACGCTGCGGTGGTTGTGGCCAGGGCATAGAGTGTTGGGTGCATGACCAAATGGCATGTAGCAATGAATATTCTATTTCAATTACCACCAATGTTGACAACATTTACAACAATGTTGACCAAATGGTCATGCACCCAACACTCTATGCCCTGGCCACAACCACCGCAGCATATCACACCCATAGAGTCAAACATTTCAACTATGGCCTATGGAAACTTTTAATGTCTGCGGACATTACCAGTTTTCTTAGAACACTTTCAACTTGCCAGCGAAAAATACGGACAGCGTCTTCAGGACACCCCATACGAACATTTCAGGACACCGCGAGAGTTCTTAGAACACTTTCAACTTGACAATGAACAATACGGACACCGTCCTCAGAACACCCCCATTTGGTTTATTTGCGAACATTTTCAGGACACCGCGAGTGTTCTTAGAACACATTCAACTTGCAATCGAACAAAACGGACAGCGTCTTCAGGACACCCCCTACGAACATTTCAGGACACCACGAGTGTTCTTAGAACACATTCAACTTGACAACGAACAATACAGACAGCATCCTCAGAACACCCCCCTTTTGTTTATTTGCAAACATTTCAGGACACCACAAGTGTTCTTAGAACACATTCAACTTGACTAAGAACAATACGGACAGCGTCCTCAGAACACCCCCATTTTGTTTATTAACGAACATTTTAGGAGACCGCAAGTGTTCTTAGAACACATTCAACTTGACAAAGAACAATACGGACACCACGTGTGTTCTTAGAACACTTTCAAATTGACAAAGAAAAATACGGACAGCGTCCTCAGAACACCCCCATTTTGTTTGTTTGCAAACATTTCAGGACACCGCGAGTGTTCTGAGAACACATTCAACTTGCCAGCAAACAATACGAACGGCGTCTTCAGGACACCCCTTACGAACATTTCAGGACACTGCGAGAGTTCTTAGAACATTTTCAACTTGACAACGAACAATACGGACAGCGTCTTCAGGACACCCCCTACGAACATTTCAGGACAACGTGAGAGTTCTTAGAACACTTTCAACTTGACAACGAAAAATACGGACAGCGTCCTCAGAACACCCCCATTTTGTTTATTTGCGAACATTTCAGGCCACTGCGAGTGTTCTTAGAACACATTCAGCTTGCCATAGAACAATACGGACAACGTCCTCAGAACACCCCCATTTTGTTTATTTGCGAACATTTCAGGACACCACAAGTGTTCTTAGAACACATTCAACTTGCCATTGAACAATATGGACAGCGTCTTCAGGACAACCCCTACGAACATTTCAGGACAACGTGTGAGTTCTTAGGACACACACCCATTTTGTTTATTTGCGAACATTGCAGGACACCGCGAGAGTTCTTAGAACATTTTCAACTTGTCAACGAACAATACGGACAGCGTCTTCAGGACACCCCCGACGAACATTTCAGGACACCACGAGTGTTCTTAGAACACATTCAACTTACCATCGAACAATACGGAGAGCGTCCTCAGAACACCCCCATTTTGTTTATTTGCGAACATTTTAGGACACCGCAAGTGTTCTTAGAACACATTCAACTTGACAAAGAACAATACAGACACTGCGTGTGTTTTTAGAACACTTTCAACTTGACAACGAACAATACGGACAGCGTCCTCAGAACACCACCATTTTGTTTGTTTGCGAACATTTCAAGACACCGCAAGAGTTCTTAGAACATTTTCAACTTGACAACGAACAATACGGACAGCGTCTTCAGGACACCCCCTACAAACATTTTAGGACACCACGAGTGTTCTTAGAACACAATCAACTTGACAAAGAACAATACGGACAGCGTCTTCAGGACACCCCCTACGAACATTTCAGAACAACGCGAGAGTTCTTAGAACACTTTCAACTTGACAACGAACAATACGGACAGCGTCCTCAGAACACCCCCATTTTGTTTATTTGTGAACATTTCAGGACACCGCGAGTGTTCTTAGAACAGTTTCAGCTTGCTTGCAAACAAAACAGACACATATTGAGTCCTCAGAACACCCCCCATTCAGTTTATTTCGAACATTTCAGAACACCTGTGATGTCCGCAGACAAATCGAACACAAAAAGAACGTCTACCACATGAAAAAGCACAACATTTAACCTATCTCATACCCTCCCATCCTCCCCAAACACTCCTACACACCAACGCACTCTACAAAATTCACATTTTAAACAAACTTTCACAATGCTGTCCGCGGACGTCCGCAAATCCAAGATGGCGGGTGCTACTGAAAATCTGACGCGCTTCACGCTTCACACCGTCCAATGAGTGAACATGCTGCATGTCTGCGGACATGACATAAGCCGCTCGGCCAATCAGGACACTGTCCGCGGAGCAAACAGGGAAGTGTGTCTGCGAACCGAACACAGATATCACTAATTTTTTTTTACCTACTTTTTGGTCATTTTAAAAAAAACAACTGGACGGATTTTCACCAAATTTGCAAAAGCATGGTTTCGGACCAAGCCGCTGCTCCTGGTCCAAATTTGGTGAAAATCCGTCCAGCGGTTTGGGCTGTAGGCGCGAGCAAACAAAAATTCCCATTCAGTCTATGGGAAAAAAAAAAAGTTTTGGGACCCCCCCTATAACTTTGCCCCCCCTGGACGAAACCTCACCAAACTTTGCAAAGAAGTGGGCCATATACTTTTTTTGCAAAGTTTGGTGAGGATTCGTCCAGGGGGAGCGAAGTTATAAACCGCCCAAAAAGTGCTCTTCCTATGGAAATACCAACTGAACCATAACTACATGGCCACTACCGTGGCCATGTAATATATATATATATTATATATATATATATATATATATATATATATATATATATATATATATATATATATATATATATATATGGCGTTATGGTTAAGTTGCACTAATAAAAACCTATGAAATTCAATGAAAAAAAACTTTGTTAAAGGGACGTAAGGGCTACAAGTAAAACCGAAAAACCTAAGCTGAGCAACCATAACTCACGCCACCACCATGCACTGCTAAGACTAACACACAGGACATCAAAGATGACATCACAAATGTCATTGATGACATCACATATCTAGGGCACTTATTTTTGTTCACTGACATATCTAGGCCAGGTGGTTTTGTATCTCGACGTTAACCTTGTCATGTGTTCTTAAAGTACGGTCCATATGGTTTAGTCTCAGCTGATGGTGCACATGCATGGGAACATAAGCAGGCCTCAAACACACATTGCATTTGTATACATGAAGATAAACTTTAATGTTATTAACATTTTCTGATGATGCTGTTTCTTTCTGCCTTACTTTAGTTTCCCTGTATGTGCCTCTGATTTTTATTTATTGTGGTTCTTCAAATGCATTGTTTGTACTAGCAAAAGTGTAGTAAGTATTGAATTGTTAGCTAGTTATTACATGTTTAACATTACTCAAAACTCGCATAAGGTAGCATTTGTTATTGTACTTTCCAAAATTACAAGATTATAAAAATTGTACTTCTATGATGCATGCTGCAGCCATTGCCTATGTTTATATATGATTAAGTTCCTGTATTAACAGCACTCAAATACAATGTTGTTTAGGTGAGTACATTCTTTAATACATTAAGTAGTTCATGATATGTCTCACGATGACCCCTGACATCTTGTTACCAACATTATAAACACAACCCCTCGTAGGGACTTTTCATCAAAATGAATTTCACATGTGATGTCATAAGTGTTGTCATCAATGATATTTATGATGTCATCTTTGATGTCGTGGGAGTTAGTCTCAGCAGTGCACGGTGGTGGCGCGAGTTATGGTTACTTAGCTTACCATAACTCTCAAATTTCGGAGGTTTTTCGGTTTTACTTGTAACCATAACTTCCTTTTAACAAAGTGTATTCATTGAATTTCATAGGTTTTTATTAGTGCAACTTAACCATAACGTCCCTTTAACAATGTTTTTTCACAGAATTTCATGGGTTTTTAACAGTGCATGCCATTTTCCTACAACTTAGTAATATCATACGTACCCCAATATAGCAACACCTCTGTCAAATTTACAATATTTCACCTTAAAACTCTGCCATTTCTCACCTTCTAGCATCATTTTGTATCTCTTCAATACACTTTTTGCAACATTCTCCACTGTTTTTGCATCTGTGATTTTCTGCAAATGTTTGATATCATCACAGACCTTCCGGACAGTGCTACGTGACCATGTGCTTGCATGCAGAAAAATGACGTGTCTGCGAAGGTGTCTGCACTTCCGAATCGGGTCCATGCTTGGAAGACTGTTTGGAACTGCATTTTTCGACTGATCTAGGAACTTTCAAGCTCAAAATGTACCCTTGCACAGCTCCTTCACCTATACTTACTCATTCTCCGTTAACAATCTAGTGCAAAGAACATACTTGGAAGAATATTACTAAAACTGCTATTTCTCTTAAATGTGGCATCAGCTATTGCCCTCTCTCTCCCAAGAGCCACCACTACCACCACCAGCTGGAGGACCTACACAACAGAAAAAGCGCAGTACTTCCAAAGACAATGAAGAGGACCAAGAAGATGAGGTAGAGGACGTACCTTCCTCTAGCACCCAGAGAGAATCACCAGTGTGTCAGTTCTTTACCACTGTTGGGAGTGTACCAAAGGCTTAAGACACCAAAGTGAAATTTACAAAGCAGGAACCCAGGGTGCTAAAAAATAGATTTTTCTTCCTACAGGAGGAAGGACAAGCCTTTTCCAAGATTCCCACCAAGGAAAGAGAAGGCAGTGCTCTGCACAGAGCCCCTCTTCCCTTTCTATGGCAGCCTGCAGAACCCTATGACCATAATCGCACAAGCACATTTATTCCCTTTCAAACCCATCCTATGTTCAAATAGATTTACCACATAGCTGGTCCCAGGTGGACATGGCCACTTTAACACAATGTTTCATTCGCAACAGGGGATAGCAGCCCGGCAGCCCAAGTTATCGGCCCGAGCAAACTGTGTCTGTGTGCACCCTGATGTCTGTGGGCTTTAGCGTGTTATAAATAAATAAACAAACAAAAAAACAAATAAATAAATAAATAAATAAATACATAAATAAATACATAAATAAATAAATAGGACTCTGGACCATTATCTTCCATTGCAGCCCCTGCAACAGGGGATAAAAGCCATTAGCAACCCTGGTTCCCAAAGCGGGTAGTCGGGGTGCTAAAAAATTGATTTTGGAAGGATTTTCCTTCCTACAGTGCGACGCCACAGGAAGGACAATCCTTTTCCAAGATGGCCACCATGGAAAGAGAAGGCGGATCTCTGTACAGACCCCCTCTTCCCTTTCTATGGCAGCCTGCAGAACCCTATGACCATATTACCACAAGCACATTTTTTTTTCCCTTTCAAACCTATACTACTTTCGAATACCTTTACCACACAGTAAGTCCCAAGTGGATTTGGCCACTTTAACACAATTTATCGTCCCTCGCGGTCATGGCCAGTAGCCAGATTGTCTGTGTCATGACCTTATGCCATGACCCAGACAATCTGGCTACTGCCCAGGGCTACAGGCTATACCTCAGTCACCAAAGGTATATGACTGTTTTTTGTACCTACGTTATGACACTTATCAAAAAAATAAATCACGGGCACATTCGCAAAACCATGCTTTAATGTTCTTGCCAATGCTCCTTACACGAGTTTGCTCGAAATCCGCCCATGTTTTATTTTTTCAAAAGTGTCAAAATGTATGTACATACAATAGTCATATAACTTAGACCCAACATGGCAGGCGTTTCGCAGCAACCGACGCATTTCATGTTTTCTCACCACCTAATCAGTGGCTGTGCTCCGATGTCCACAGACAACGCACAAGTCAGTGAATTTTTCTGGGCCAATCAGAGGCCAGTCCGCGGACCAAACAGGAAAGTGAGTCCATGGACCAGACACAGATATCACTAACTTTTTTGCCTCACATTTTGGTTGTTTTTTAAAAAACGACTCAACGGATTTACACCAAATTAACAAAAGCACCCTTTCTGGACCAAGACTACCACTCCTGCCACAGATTTGGTGAAAATTCGTCCAGCGGTTTGGGCTGTAGGCGTGAGCAAAGGTTTTTCCCATTATGTCTATGGAAAAAAACTCACTTTTGAGACCCCCTTACAACTTTTCCCCCCTTGACGAAACCTCACCAAACTTGGCAAATATATTTAGAATGGGCCAACTACTTATTTTGCAAGGTTTGGTGAAGATTTGTCAATGGGAAGCAAAGTTATAAGCCGCCCAAAAAGTGTTCTTCCTATGAGTTGAGCAACTTAACCATAACTACATGTCTGCTACCGTGGCCATGTGATATATGTTGGTGCATGCCACAATCTATTCACTACATAGCTAGCCTCAGGAATACCTTGTTTGCTTGTGTTTCTTTGCATCTGTACACATGTAAAATTACTTGATATCTTCATCGTTTCCATAGCATAAGCCTTTACATCGTGAGCCCCAGAAGTCACTTATCTTTGATGCTGTCTTGATGCCTTATAGAGTATCTTCAATTTTGTATCCCTGCATCTCTTCGAGGTGCATCAGTTTTACTTTGTGTAACATCATCAATCTGCTCTCTTGCTCTTTTTCTATGCTTCTTCTGAGAGTGCATTCAAATAGCCATCATACTGCCTTATTGGTTTTCTTAACGGCAACCTCGCTTCCGAGATTCTTTTTGGTATCAGTATTTTCACTGGTACTGCATGTGTTTCACACTCTGGCTCCCAACATATAGGCAATATGGGCGAGATGCTTGAAGTGGGGGTTCTTAGCTCCTTCTCTACACTCTCAACTCTGGGAGATTCATCGACCCCTCTTCCATCATCCGTCACATCTAGACATCCTTGCTTGAAGAAATGCTTCTTTGAGACGCATATCTTTATTACTCCTTTCAGGCATCCAACTGATTTCACATGCTCATTCTTGTTCCAAGTCATAAGCATGCACTGTTTACTTGTACTACAGTAGATCCATTTTCCCACATACTTCTTTGGATACAGGAATTGTGTTCCTTGAGGTGCATGGATACTGGCTTTCATGAAATATCTGATTTCTTCCTCTGTTAGCTCCTTAGTTTTCTATCCTGACTCAACATCAATCATGATCTTGATCCTTATGGCTTTCTTTGAAGTCTTCTTGCATTGTGAGATTATTATCCTAATCACACAGAATCCAAGAAATATCATCTCTATCAGGGCTCCAAGGAATTTGAACAATTCTGCCATCCATTGTGGAACCCACTTAAAGAGCGATCCAACCCAGCTATCATCAGCAATGCCTTCCACTTCATCAACCATTTGGACGTGTAGCTTTGTCAGCATCTCTATGGCCTCTGTCAAAGTGCCATTCTCGTCATCATGAGAAGGTATAAATGTGCAACATGATTCTCCAATTTTTCCACAAACACCTCCATCCATAGCTGTGATCATGTCTAGGACATATCTGTTCTGAAGAGTCATCAGTTGAATGGCTCTCATTTCTTCTCTGATAGCATTGAATCCCTTTATGGTAGTGTTGACTGTCTGCAGCAGCTCCCATCTGGTGATCTGCAGCCACTTGGTGTTTGCTGCAGTCTGAATCCTTGGCATGAAGAACAATGTGAATATTGATGAAGTCTGTCGAACAATATGTGCTCATTTGGGATGGAATCAAAGGCTTCGATTGACTAGGCTGAGAAATAGTTTTCTCTCTTATTCGACTTATAAGCTCTACAGATCTCTTTTTCCTCAGATGACCATCTGCATTAGGAAAACTGTCAATGTTTAAGTCACTCTTAGGAATCACCAATGCTGGGATGTGAACTTTTACTATGGAGCATCGTCGCAGCTTCATGTAAGTTCTGGATCCACACACCCAGTAGTGATCCATTATCACAGCTGTTCCAATGTTCATTCCTTGTGCATTAAAGATTCAACCACAGTTATGGTTCTCTCAAACATTTCTTTTGCCATTATGTCTGAAGCACAAGTTTGCACTTTCCAAAGGCACTACCTGCAAAGGTCCTCCTCTGTCTTCGACCCATGTCAGTAGTTTAGCAAGTTTCGACCATAAAGGTTTTCACAGCATTTTTGTGTTTTTAATAGTTGGCTGTAGTGACCCATTATTATCCAGTCTCTGCAGATCACCACACCTTCTTCCCAACAGTCTGGTGAAAGCACTCATCCTCAAATCTGCATCTGGCCTCTGTTTTTCTATTTATGAATTTCTTCTGCTGATTTTCCTGGACTTTCCAGTCTTCTGTTTACTTCCCATCTGATTCCAGCTCCTTTTACTCCTGGGTTTTGGTATCTGATCACATGATTCCTGGTATGAGCTCTTAGCCTTGTCTCTGTATCTTGGACATAATCATCTTCTTCTGGATCTGTCCATTCAGTTGCCCATTTGTTCGGCCCATGTACTGACCACTTTTATGGCAGAATGCAATGTGTGATAGACAATGTGCAGTCTGGACGTTTATTTCAATACATATTAAGATCTTAGCCTTCCCCATGCTATACGGCAGGAGTGCACACACAAAGCATTCCTCCTTTGAGGTGTTCCTTCCCATTTCTTTCATATGCTGATGCCATATATTTCTCTTAGGTCTCTTTCTTTTCTTATGGGTTTCTATAATCATCTCATGAAGTATGTCAGCATAATTACTTGTTATTGGACCAATCATAGGAACATTTGTCAGTAAACTTGGTGCTTTTCCATGTGCTACTTGCATAGGTTTGCTCCCAAAGGAGATTTTCCTTTGCCTTTCCTTACGACCCTGTTTCTGGTGTTCAACAAACATCTCTATAAAACGTTTTCCTGAGTAAGGATGTCTAGTGACATTTGTCACAGAACCAAGAACTGTCACACAGTCTACTTGAGTGGGGATAATTACATATGGTCTCAGCTGCCTTGTAGTTGCCACATCTGCACCCTCCTTCTGCATGGGAAGATACACAGGGATCCTTGCTTTATTTGGATCAAAATAGTAAGCAGTACGGACTATGAGTGAGAGAAGGATCACAATAAACAAGATGCATGTATAGATAACATATAGATAGGCCCATTTGATGCAGCAGTAGTTTCTTGCTCGTCGTGGTGGCTTCTCGTTGTTAGCAACATTATTGTTGCTATCTATATTATCCATACTTTTTTAAGGATGGAAAAATCAAAATGTATTCGGTAATATGCAATACTCTGGCAAAATCTTGATCTTCTCAACAAGTTCTTCAAACAGCTGGCTGATTGCAGGACGATTAACAGGGTTTCTGATGTACAGAAAAAAGTTGTCCTTTCACCAAACAAAATCTGGGTGCGTCTCCAGCAAGAAGTAGAAGACTATAGACTGTAGGCTCTGGATCTCTTAATCTCATTCAGGACATTCTCAGTGTTCTCTCAGAATATAGATTGACCTGTTAGATTATATCATGTAACAATTCATTAAGAGCCACTGTATTCCTCAGAACTCTCAAGAAAGTGTGAACATCAGTTTGTCTTCCAACAAGATGAGGGCATTCCTCAATCAGATAGTGGAAAACCAACCCTACAGGAACCTATGAACATTAGTAGTTCTCCTGACAAGCGCAGGATATGCACGAAGAATGAAGAGAAACACTGTAAGAATGAACCTGTGAACATGGCCATCAGGAACTACCATGGGTGCCTCCAAAAAGAAACTCAGTAAGAAAGGAGTCAGGGAACTGTTTCCTCTTCCAGTCTTCAAAAAGGAACTCTGGATCTGGCATCTTTTCCTTCTAGATCAAGACCTTAAATGTGTCTCAGTCTAATGTTAACAAGCTCCTATTGCTCAAGAACGAATAACCTTCTTTCATTCCTTTTCTAGCAATTAAAAGAGTGTCCCAAACAGAGCCATAGTAAAATGTGCACTCTGTCTGTCTTATTGAACAGCCTCTGTTTCCTTCTTCCTCGTTATGGACCTAGTCTGCATTTTCTAGGGTTGTTCCCCAATACTTGCTTCTGACTGGGGTGGGGGTGAAATGGATTCTCCAGTGTAGATCTTCACGTCTATGAGAAATATCCACGCACGTCTTCCTAACACTTTCACTGCTGACGGCTTACGTCCTCCATGACAAACAACCGTTGAATCTCGGCTCGTTCCACTTGCTGGTAAAGTTCCTAATTAGGATCTCACCACCGGGGAAACGTTTGGGAAGACATAGTTCTTTAAATCTATTTGTTACATGGTCTCTATCTGTGTTCTGAGCCCCACCCCGTTCCGCTTGAGCTGATCTGAAATGACATAGATACTTGTAGTTGTACATGTTAAGTAAGCATGTAAATGCTTTCCTAACAATTCTGCTGTCGTCTGGGCATCACTTCTAGTTCAATATTGAGGTGTGAGTGGTGTCCTCAGCTGCCTCCCAGTCACTATTTCATGGTGCGTAAGATGGTGGTCGGAACCTCGTTGATTTCTCAATGCATACAATGCCGATGGTAGCCAATCCAACCAACCTTTCTTCAAAGTAAGCTTCAATTTGGCTATTCTCTCTTTAAGCAAGCCGTTGAGTCTCTCACAGAACCCGTTCACTTACAGGTATTAAGCCGATGAAAACCTGGGCTTTATACTGAGCAACAAGCTTATATGTTCAAAGACTTCATTAACAAAATTAGTGCAATTATTTGATCTTAATACTTCACATATTCCCCATCTAGGAAACACTTCTCATACTAAGAATTTTGCTGCACAGGTCAAATCTGGATGTGTACATGGACCAGCTTCAATCCACCTAGAAAAGGGACATACCACTACAATCATATATATGTATCCATTACAGACTTGCAGCATATCAACATAGTTGATGTGTAAATGATGAAAAGGACCATTAGGTCACAGGATAACTCCTCTAACTGTATGCAGCGTGTGCCCAGCAGTAAACATTTGACATACGATGCAGTTTACTACACAAAATGCAACGTTTTCTAAAAAATTTGGAATGAACCATTACTCTGGAATGGTCACTGCAAGGCTTTCTCTAGTGACATGTGCAGGGTAGTACAGCTGTTCCAATGCCACCCTTAATAAGGCTACAGGCATCACCAGTTTACCAGTGCTTTCTTGTCACCACAATGCTTTGGAAGGAGTTAAAGAACACCCCTTCTGCATCCACAGGTCTTTCTCATCCTGTGGCGCTTCCCCTTGAATTTCCATCAACTGAGTCTTGGACAAGTTATTAAAGCATTCATGCACACTCATCATCACCACCATGCTTTCATTCACATCAGGCATATCAAATTTCATAACATCTTCTGAATATGCTATTCGTTTTGCTTCTTTGTCTGCAGCTTAATTTCCACATGAGATATTATGTTCCTTTAGTGTGAACTGCTCATTTAACTACTGTGATGGCTACTGGGAGTTGTAGTGTTCTAATAAGTCTGTCCAATAAGGTGACATGCTGCAATGGAGTTCCATCCGCACGGAGGTAGCCCCTCCTTTTCCAACATGCTAGCCCTGCATGTTCCGTTGACATCACGTATGTGGAGTCAATGTACACGGTTACTTCCTGGTCTACGTTTTTCTCAAGCGTGAAAATCAGCGCCACTAACTCTGCAGCATATGCTGAAAAGTGAGACGTAGTCATGTACCTATCAATATTTCAAATTCTCCATTGGCTCCGTGCATTACCACAGTGGCACCTGTATATCTCTGTGCATCATTCTGATCGATTCTAGAAGAACCGTCAATAAAAAGAATTTCCCCAGCTGACAAAGCATTTTCTTTCACCCACGGGATCTCATCATAGAATTCTTCAGAGTTCGAGCAATCATGTGCTTGCTCATCTTCTACCAGTGGTTCTGCTATAAACATGGCAGGGTTCACTATTCTGCATCAGACTATTTTAATCACTGGATTTGATATGACAACCTCATAGGCAGAAGCCCTTTGAGAAGTCAACGTCCCCTTAGGTTTTTCCAAAACGGCAAACAAAGCATGTTCAACAAATAACGTCATAGAGCACCCCATTATTATACTGGCTGAGCGAATGCGGCGGCTGCCAAAGATTGTTCGCAGGGAAAATGATCCCTCATTACTGGGTCCAGAATCCCACCGTAATATGCTAGAGGCTTGTAGCCCAACGTGGTTCTCTGTGTGAGTACTGCTGTCATGACTGTGCCATTTGTACGAGAATATAAGAAGAATTCCTCAGCATAGTTGGGAATCCCTAAAACTGGAGCTGTGCAAATTGCTTTTTTCAACTCATCAAACCCTATTTCCATGTCCTCAGTCCAGATAATCTTTTCTTGAGTTGCATGTGCTTTTTACAGAGCCTGCAACAATGGCCTTATATATGAACTATAATCAAATACCCATGTGCTTTATCATGTGTGGCTTTGTTGTTTTTAAAATAGCCTCAGCTCTCTCAGGAGTAACTTTATTTCCTTCATGCGAAATTAGCTGACCTATGTATAGCGCTTCCTTTTGACAATATAGCAATTTCTCCTTGTCCACTTAATATCCTTTCTCTGTGAGAATAATCATTAGCTGGCTGAACCAAGCCCTGTCTACACTCTTCCTCTGAGGTTCTGCAGACCAATATGTCATCTACGTATTGAAAACTGAGTTAATGATCCTCGGCTCAGAGTTGGCCATCAAAAAACTCGACCCGAACTATGCCTCATGCAACATCAACAATAATGTCATCAAATGAATGCCTGCAGTCAAAACCCTCGGGGTCTATCTCGACTCAGCGCTCACCTTCAAGAAACAAACTAACTCACTATCATCTTCCACTGCATATACTTGTAAATTGATCCGAGCATGTAGACCATTTCTAACTGAAACTAGCTGCATTACACTAGCTAATGCACTCATCATATCCAAGCTGGATTACTGTAATGCTCTATATGCAGGATCTAACAAGTATATCCTTGATAAACTCCAAACTCTCCAAAATAACGCTATTAGAGTAGCTTTAAATATTCCTAATAGAGCTCATATCTCCACCTCCAGAAAAAATATCCATTGGCTGAAAATCAAAGACAGGATTGCCCTCAAAACCCTCTCCCTCACCTCCAAATGTCTTAACAACATAGCTCCCCCCTACCTGGTAAACAGAGTCAACAAGAGAATCTCAAACCGTCCCACTAGAATGACCAATGCCTATACTTTAGTGGTGCCCAGATACAAAAAGAGCACAGCTGGCGGCTCCAGTTTTCCGGTCATGGCTGCTGAAACTTGGAACAGACTCCCTCTTGATCTCAGAATGGACCAACCCTACCCTAGCTTCAGGCGGAAAGTCCTCACCTGGATACGTTCCAATGACACTTTGCTCGACCTCCCCACTGCCACTTGCTCTAGAGACCCCTCATGATTTTAACTAGATTAATTGGTTTCTGGTCAATTAGCTTTAACTGTATTTTCGTACTTGCTTGTACATGCACCTTGTTTCTAATTTGAACTGTATAACTGTATTTTCCTGTAACCAAGTTCTCAAGTATCTTTGTATTGTCTGCGCCCAGCTACCCTTTGGGTTTGGTTTTGCGCTATACCAAATAAACAAACAAACACACAAACAAACACTCTGCAAATCAATATTGCTTAAGTCTATCTGCCAGGCTCTATTGAAAATCGATGGAGTCTCACAGTACCCCTCAGGTAATCTTGTGCTTTTCAACTTAGTCTGACAAAATGTAAATGGTGTCAGATCTTGAGTATCTTTATGCAATGGGATTGAGAAAAATGCATTTTTCAAATCAATCATCTTGAAATATCATGCCTCAACAGGGATACTACATAAGATTGTTGCCGGATTAGGAACTAGAGGGAACTCAGCCTCTACAATCTTATTAATCAGGCGTAAATCCTGAATTAAATGCCACAACCCCCCTTTAGATTTCTTGATGGGGTACACTGACATATTACATGGTGACTCTGACGTCACTAAGATACCTTGTTCCATCATGGCGGATATCTCGAGACATAGGATACTGTGGTGCTTGAGGCAAAATTGCTACTGGGTTCAGTTTAAGCTCAACTTCTCCAGCCCCCTTCAATAGGCCTACATCATAGGGGACTGTTGTCCATAATGAAAAGGGTACATTTGCCATGTCTTCATCAAAAAACTCAGGATGCTTCAGTGCTAACATCATCTTCTGAGGAACCTTGCGTCTTATTGCTCTCACCAAATAAGTAATGCTAATTTCAAATACCACTTCGTCATCTGACCGATGGTCTCTAAACCTATCCTTGTCAGTGACGTCAGTCAATCTGTAACCCTCCCCAATGGCAATCACTGTGCTCCATCGTCTGCCTTCATAATCAACTCTATCAAGCATAGCTAACTCCCCTGGTACTATAGCTGCTTGTAATTCTAAGGGAAAAATTATTCCTCCCTCTTCGTCCATAGGTATCCTTGGCCTGAATAAAAACTCATCAGGTATCCTCACCGTTTTACCTACTAAACCTGGTAGCCATGTTAACAAAATGTGTACCTTATAGTGGAAAACCTCTGGTTTAAGCAGTGCTCCTCGTATGGCTATTTGTCCTGTAAATGCCATCATAAATTCACTCACGTTTAAATAATGCATTCCTGGTGTTCAACAAACTATGCCTTCACCAGTGAATGAAATGGTCATGTTCAACTTTGTCATTAAATCTCGACCCAATATATTAACAGGTGTCTGTCTCGAATATAATAATGGTACAGACATATCACAAACTCCTAAAGTAAAAGGAACTATACTTGTAGCTCCTGTGAAACTTTGAGCATTCATTGCATTCCAGATATTGTAAATTTCCCCTCTCGAGCATGTTGCCCCCATGTCTACTAAAAAAGAAAAAGATTTGCCCCCTTTAGTGACGTCAACCCTCGGTTCCTCTTGGGAGTCACTGATAGAACTGAACACATCAAGTCTGCCAGTGAGCTGTCCTATTGTGGGTACATATGTATCCCTGCACCTGTGAAAGGATTCCCTCCCTTGACAGTGACACCCCTTATCCTAGGAGTCATTAACTGTCCTGTGTTTGTGCCCTGCTGTATCTGCATGTGTGCATTGAGGTGGATACATTGTTGTCTGCTGTGTTTGTAAACCTTGCTGTATTCTTGGCGCTTTTGTTTGCTGCACTGTCTGATTTTGGGCAAACAACTCTCCACTTTGTTGAGTGTCTGCAGGCAGGTATGTTAGCCCCACTCTTGAGAATTGCCTATTTTGCATGAACCCTTGGCTTCTACATGGGTGTGCAAGGAACCATGACATACCACATTTCCAACATGCAGGAGGTCTCCTAATTGGCCCTCCATGCATTCCCTGATCATTGTTCTGCATGTTTTGAAACCCACTCGGATTATTCAGAAAATGTCCTTGATTATTCTGGTAGCCCCTCCCTCGGAAGCCCCCCCCTACCCCTTGGTATAAATCCATTGCTACCTTGATCAAACTGCCTTTGGTTATTCACCTCTGGCATGCCTGTTGCTTGCTGTGAACATGACCCTTCTCCACTAGTCAATATCGCTCCTTCTAAGGCATATTTTGACAATTTTTCTGCATTCATTTTGCTTCCTCACCTTTCCTAGCATCACCTTTCTTTTGATTCTTCTCCTGCAGTAATCTGCAATAGTGTGCAATGGTCAGCTGTAGCTCTGACCATGGTTTTGCTTCCATACCCACTAGTTTCCTGAGCTGCTTCTGTACTGGTTCCAGCAGCCCTTGGCACAGTATATGATAAAATACAGGTATAGATTTCCCCCACGGCTCACGAGTTTCCAAAGACCACTGCTCTTGGAAATGTTGCATCTTTCTTGCCATTATAGGTCCCTTATCTGATATGTCTGGATACTGTACTTGTAGTGCTTTCCAGAACGCCGCTCTACAGTTACCAAACCGTGCCCCATCATGAGCGGTATTCTGCATAGTGACACTCGAGTATTCCACTCTCGACCAAATGTCGTCTGCTCTCCCCCCAAGAATAGCAGCTAGAAGACCCTTAATGTCTCCTATAGCTAATATGTTTCCTCCTGTCATTTTCTCTGACTCATGGATCAATTTCCCAGCACCGGAAGTTTGCACCTTAAATTATGCTTATCCATCTGTGGCCATGGTATGTATTGTGGTCTGGCTCCTCCTTTTTCTAGCAAGGGAAACTACGAGATTCCAAACTTACATTCGTCCCCCATCATCTGTCTGTCTGTCAATAGCAGCGACAAATGTTCCACACCGCCTTCTTCCTGCTAGTGATTTAACCTGCTCACATAAGGTGGCGAGTCAACCCTCTCACTATGGAATCTCCCTCTGGGTCGATCTAGTCGCTTGAGACTCAGACACCTGCGCTTTAGCTAGATCTAGATCTGACCATCTAACTTCTTTGTCAATCTGAGAACATCCTTCAGGAGTACATGTGTTATCCCCCTCCTCCCCACAGAAGGTTTCTCTATCCTCGTCAGGCATATCCCATCCCCAACGTGTATGTCTTCCCTCCTCTTCATCTCTATTCAGAGTTAGTCTGTCTAAAGAGAACTCCTTAGGCTCAAAACTACATGAGCCTCCCTCTCTGTCATACCACTGTGTACTCTCGAGTTGATCATTTTTACCCTTTCCTTTCAGTCCTTTCTTAGCCCTCATATCATGATAGACTTTACTGATTGCATCCCCAATGCTTCTAGAGTCAATCTCATCCTCTAGGCACATGTGTAAAAGCAGTCCTGACTTTGATGTGTTTTCAGATGTAAACTGAGTTATGTACGAACTGTGAAACTCATACTCCTCTTGCTACAGTTCATTTGAAAAGTGTCCATTTATTCCATCACCTTAAAACTGTCATCAATGTTTTTCTGTGACTTACCTTTGATGTGGCCTTCAGTGCATCATATACATATACATTTAAAACATCAATATCTCAAAATTGTCCAAGTTTATTTTAAAAATATGTTTTTAGTGCATGAATTCTACATGAAAACTAGGCATCTGCAAAAAAAGTGTGAAAGTTGAAGTGGCCAATTTGGATATATTTTGGGTGAAAAAATGTTTCCATGTTAAAAGCTGTTAAAAAAAGATCAAAGTAAATGATTTAAACTATGAAGCAGTTAATGTACAATTCTGAAATTGTGCATACTGTGGAATATGTTCCAATTTGTTTCATGCAGGCTTCAAAAGTTATTGAGAGAAGTCGATTTCTGAAACACCATGAGACATTGGCCCTCAGTATGAGAATGCCAGTAGGCTGCCGGTACTACCGTCAGCTACCGGCAACCTCAGATTACCATTTCTGCCACCCAATATCCCGGTAATACCGGGATATCACGGGTCCTGGAGGAACAGTACGTTCCCATTCCCATAGGACTCCATGGGTATCAGAATACTGAAGCACTGGCACTGTTAGTAAAGGTGTCAGTGCTTCCGTGATTTTTATGCCAGTAGGGTCCTGAACTTCCTACCGTCAGGTCAGTCCCGCAGGTAGTTCACAGCCCCTACCAGCAGACAGAGTGAGCCGGTGCGGACAAGGTGCTGGTAACCGTTGTTACCACCACTTTTTTCCATACCAGCTCACTCCTAATGAGGGCCATTGTCTTAACCTTAACTACGCCTTGTGCTAGCTCAAAGACATAACACATATACATATATATTTCATATGGTATCCTCATGGTAGAGTACCCTGTAGATATAGTTATTTTGGATCCCCCATACAGAGAATATTTTTGTGAGGCCTGCAATACCTTTGAGTGAGTTTTTTATGTATCACTTTAGCAGAATCGGACACCTCACACCCAGATCTCGATGTTCTTTTGGCCCAACTCTATCTTCAATAATAATTTCAAGACACTGTTTTCATTTTTCCATTAGGTGGCTTCTGGCCATACAGCAGTGGTAGAATCAGGTGCACCTTCATGCAATGGTTCTGGATACACATGTGTGCATGTATTTCGTACTGTTAATTTTGCATGCATTTTATATACTTTAATTTTTGGTGGGTGGAAAATAAGCACCAGAAACAAGTACGGACAAATATGTGAAGTGTTACTTGTTTATTATTTGAATTTATTTTTGCTTGTTACCTTTTTACTCTATATATTGAAAACATAGGTCACACTGTAATGGTAATATAGTGGTATGTACTAGATACAAGGCAACAACAACAATCTACATTGCACTTCTTAATTAAGCTCTCATGACAAAAAATGTTTTAAAGCATTTTATCAGCTCATGCTCATCCTGCCATCCCCCCTCTCACCTCCCTTCCGCAACCGGGAAAACAAACCTAAGAGCAAAAGGATCCCTTGTGAACATGTGAACAATCTGAACACTTTGCAAATGCCCGGACATGGTCGCTGGACAAGCACTCTGCAAGTCTCACAAACAGCTACTAACATTTACTGGCAGGGATTACATCGTGGGCCGCATACAAAAAGGTGGACTAATATTACTCTTTTATTAATAACTGCTGATCAGAGACCAAAATAAATAATTGTAAAACATACACATTCCATTGATTTTTCCTAATATTTCCTCCATTGATTATTATTAATAGTTTCACATTAAAAAAACCTTCTTGTCAGCATTAAAGATAAGAAATTCGAGATGCTTTTTTCACTTCATTGATATCATGCTGGAGGAAATGTTTCATTCGTGAGCATTTCTCCTTTAAGACTGCAGGAATACATCTTGTTTTGATCTGCCAGTAATGTCAACATTCAGCTGAAAACACACTAAGTGACAATCCATAGTAAAATTATAGCTGTTCCTCAAATGGCAGTGTTTCAATTAATATGATAATATTCTGTGCATGCACAATTCTGGCTTTTTTCCTATTTACATAACTGATATCTATAGAGTATCAAAGACTCCGAGGATGGTTGAGTTG
The DNA here is from genome assembly GCF_040938575.1 of Ambystoma mexicanum. Taxonomy (NCBI): domain Eukaryota; kingdom Metazoa; phylum Chordata; class Amphibia; order Caudata; family Ambystomatidae; genus Ambystoma; species Ambystoma mexicanum. The sequence goes on from NC_090936.1 coordinate 255,763,008, forward strand.
GAAAAAACATATATTTCACTAAGTGTTATTCCCCAGCTATGCTGTTAGAATGTCATCATGTGACTGCAGTTGGGGCATTGGCTAGTCTTGTAATGTTTGAAAAGTAAGAAATGACAACATGTTTACAATAAAGCAACATTCTCATTATTTGTATTCTCCCCAAAAGCCAAACATGATGTTTTCAAGCAGTTCTATTCTATTTCATCCAAGCACTGAATATTTTAACCTGTCCTGGGCATCAAAATATAAAGAATCAGACTTCTAGAAAGTCAGTGCACAGAACCACTCAACTAACCAAGCCAAAATGGTAATTGATGTGCTAAGTGTACATATCCGTAGAAGAGCAGCAACAAATCCTCATATGTCACAACGTGTTATGCTTCAAAGTGACAATAACACTGCACTGTACTGCATTACACAATACTCATTGTCACAGTGATTGTGTCTATTCCTATTTCTACTCTTATACACCAAACAAAAACAAACCATTGCAAAGCTAGTTTTGATTTTTGCACAAGCATTTGCCAGGCATTCACTATATCCCAGTTATTGTCATATTTTGCAATATTACTCATATCATGAGATGTATTACTACCAGCCACCAGTTATAACCTATAAAGACCAGATATTCACACCATTGCTAGGTTTGGTTACTAAATGTGCAGGAACTTGGACCATCACAAGGGATTGACCTCAAATGTACAGGCAGTTTTGGTTGTTTGTTTAGTATTTATTATGCGCGCCGGACCCAAAGGTATTAGGGCGCAGGGAGTAAGAAGTCATACAGCTTAGTACATAGGTTACTTTAGTTGCAAAGGTAATGGTATTGAAGAAAATCATCTCATCTAGTAAAAATAGTGTATATTACATATAGTCAAAACAAAGAGGCGATGGCTGGAAGGTTTAGAATGAATCTTAACCACTGGCGTTGCTCTGGGCAACCCTCCAGGCCACCGTTCTTCGCCCGCCAAGCCATTACAGAAGGGGAAAGACCATATGCAAATCAGGCTTGGCCCCACCCCAAAAGGGGCAGTCCAGCCCGAACTGATAGTTGACATCACTTCTGCACGAGACCACAAGCATCCCCAAACATGTTTCGCCCTTGTTGGGGCTCATCAGTGAGGAGTAGCTTGGGTCTCTAGGCCCAGCAGGCACGGGACCCACGTCTGGGCATATCCGTCCCACTCAGGGTGACAAAGCAAAAACAAAGAGGTGATGGCTGGAAGATTTAGAATGAATCTTACCCATTGGCGTTGCTCTGGGCAACCCTCCAGGCCACCGTTCTTCGCCCGCCAAGCCATTACAGAAGGGGAAAGACCATATGCAAATCAGGCTTGGCCCCACCCCAAAAGGGGCAGTCCAGCCCGAACTGATAGTTCACATCCCTTCTGCACGAGACCACAAGCATCCCCAAACATGTTTCGCCCTTGTTGGGGCTCATCAGTGAGGAGTAGCTTGGGTCTCTAGGCCCAGCAGGCAAGGGTGAAACATGTTTGGGGATGCTTGTGGTCTCGTGCAGAAGGGATGTGGCCTAGCAGTTCGGGCTGGACTGCCCCTTTTGGGGTGGAGCCAAGCCTGATTTGCATATGGTCTTTCCCCTTCTGTAATGGCTTGGCAGGCGAAGAACGGTGGTCTGGATGGTTGCCCAGAGCATTGCCAGTGGTTAAGATTAATTCTAAACCTTCCAGCCATCACCTCATTGTTTTTGCTTTGTCACCCCGAGTGGGACGGGTATGCCCGGACGTGGGTCCCGTGCCTGCTGGGCCTAGAGACCCAAGCTACTCCTCACTGATGAGCCCCAACAAGGGTGAAACATGTTTGGGGATGCTTGTGGTCTTGTGCAGAAGGGATGTGGCCTAGCAGTTCGGGCTGGACTGCCCCTTTTGGGGTGGGGAAAAGCCTGATTTGCATATGGTCTTTCCCCTTCTGTAATGGCTTGGCAGGCGAAGAACGGTGGTCTGGAGGGTTGCCCAAAGCATTGCCAGTGGTTAAGATTAATTCTAAACCTTCCAGCCATCACCTCTTTGTTTTTGCTTTGTCACCCCGAGTGGGACGGGTATGCCCAGACGTGGGTCCCGTGCCTGCTGGGACTAGAGACCCAAGCTACTCCTCACTTATGAGCCCCAACAAGGGTGAAACATGTTTGGGGATGCTTGTGGTCTCGTGCAGAAGGGATGTGGCCTAGCAGTTCGGGCTGGACTGCCCCTTTTGAGGGTGCGGCAAGCCTGATTTGCATATGGTCTTTCCCCTTCTGTAATGGCTTGGCAGGTGAAGAACGGTGGTCTGGAGTGTTGCCCAGAGCATTGCCAGTGGTTAAGATTAATTCTAAACCTTCCAGCCATCACCTCTTTGTTTTTGCATTACATATAGTGGACAGTGGTGGGACAAAGCAACAGACAGTCAATATTCAGAGATAATGTACAGTTATTTACACATGAGATCAAGTTCAGCAAGTTCAATTGTCAGCATTCGCTAAGAGCCATTTAATTACATTTTGTCTGAATTTGGTGAAGGTTTGGTCCATTCTGAGTGTTATGGGCAGTGAATCTCATAGTTGAGCTGCTTTAACTGGGAAGCTTGCACCTCCAATAGTGGATAATTTAAAGTGAGGCACCTGAAGGCAGTTAGAGTTGACTAGTCTCATGGGTCTAGTAGAAGTTTTTCTAGAAAATCTTTCTATTAGGTATCAAAGTGCTTTGTTGTTTAGGCTTTTGTGAGTTAGGGAAGCTGTTTTTAGTTTTAGTTTCTCCAGTGGGGATAGATTTTATTCTAGTTTCAGAGATATGTTCTTTCCTAGAGATACTGAGTGCCGCTCTAAGGGCATTGTTTTGGAGAATCTGTATTTTGTTGGTGATATATTTATTCGCTCCAATGAAGAGGGCATTACAATAGTCTAGTCTAGATAAGATGAGAGCTCTAGCTAGGGTCATGCAGCTGTTGGCTGAGAGGAAAAGTTTGCTAGCTCTGATTAGTTTACATGTATATGCTGTCGAAGAGGCTAGGGAGTTTACCTGTTTTGTGAGTGTTAGTGTAGAGTCTAAGTAAAAACCTAGTGTTTTTACTTCCTTGGCATCCTTAATAAGGTTCCCATCAATGATGAATGAAGAGTAGTTTGAGCCAAGTCTACTGAGAAGAGATGCGGATCATAGGATGAGAAGCTCTGTTTTGTCATAGTTCAGACAGAGGCTGTGAGTGGCCATCCATGTCTGAACGATGCTGTAAATTCTATTCACCAATGCTGAGTCCTTGCAGTAGTCCCCGGTAAGAGGTAGGAAGATCTGGGTAGCATCTGCATAATTAGTGTAGGTGATACCCAGACGGTCCATCTCATCAAACAGGGGCTTGGTGAATATATTATACAGGGTTGGAGAGACACATGAGCCCTGGGGTACCCGGCACGTGATGGGGATAGGGTCTGCGTCTGCTGAGATTGAGAAGACCCTCAATGTTCGGTCACCGAGAAAGGATTTTATCCACGCTATGGCCTCGCTGGAGAAATGGGCAGCTGAGTCCAGGTGGCTACATAGGACATTGTCGTCCACCAAGTCGAAAGCCGCCGACAGGTCAAGGAGGAGGAGTAATGCAAGCTTTCCATTGTCTCTTAATTTGTCTATTTGGGCTTTAAGATCAATGAGAGCCGTTTCTGTGCCATGTAATGGCCGGAAGCCGGATTGACGAGAGCCTAAGAGTTGGTTGAGTTCGAAGAAATGCTGGATTTGGATATATGTTACCTTGTCTAAAATTTTCAACAGCAATGGCACCGTAGTGATGGGCCTGTAATTGATCGGTATGGCAGGGTCAAGCGTTTGTTTTTTGAGAAGTGGGAGTACCAAAGATTCTTTAAGATTTCTGGGTATCGTGCCGGGTGTGAAAGAGGCATTAATTAGTTTGGTGATGAAAGGTGATGAGTACCTAGCAGCATCCTTGATAAATTGTGCTGGGCATTGGTCACCTTTGCAGTTGGATGGTTTAAGACCCAATATAACTTTCTCGACCTCTATAGAGAAGTGAAATTGAGTGACATGATTGTTTTTGTGTGGACTAGTTTTATTTGGTGGTGGAGTGGTAATAGTTAGAGAGCCTTTTTTGTACTATTTTATTTTGAAGGTTAGCCACTTTATTAGCTAATGCGTGCTGGATATCGGAGCACCAAGTTTTATCCTTGATACAGTTCTCTTGGGCTGTGATGGGGTTTTCTAATTCTTTTAGTATCGTAAAGAGTTCCTTCATGCTCGAGTTTGCTTGCGAGATTCTAGCAATGTAAGTGTCTTGCTTTGCCAGAAGTATATCCTTGTATTTGGATGAGATTTGTGTGAGCTTTAATTTGTTTTCTTGGGTAGGATGGAGTTTCCAGATGGTTTCACATTTATTTTTGTCTAGTCTTAGAGTTTTTAGATGAGGAGTGAAGCAGTTGTTGAGATGGTTTTTGGGCTTACTATTTCTAAGTTTTAGTGGGCCGATGTTGTCGACAGTAGTGGTCATAGCTTTGTTATACTCTTTAACTAGGGCGCTAGGATCCAAATTGTCCGGTAGGGAGTTGAGGGTGGGTAGAATACAAGGGAGTCATTTTTCTGGAGTATTATTTTTCTTGTTTCTTGTGAGTGCTGGAAGGGCAAGGGGTGCCTGTAGGGTAGATCATCTGGTTGCTATTGCAAAAGATATGAGATAGTAGTCTGTCCAAATTTGGGGTGAGACAGAGGTAATGGCGACATTGCAGTTTTGATCTGCAACCAAATCAAGAGTTCTCCCTTTGTTGTGGGTTGGATAGTTTACTCTCTGGGAGAAGCTGAGTTCTGAAAAAGAAAGTGTTGGCTGCTGCAGTGGAATGTTGGTCATTAGCATCATTAAAGCCTATGTTAAGGTCTCCTAACAGTAGCGTTTGGGAGGTATCTTTTAGGTTTTCCGATAAAATCGTGGACAGGTCTTCAATGAACGTATTAATAGGGCCTGGGGGTCTATATACTAAGTGGATATTCAAAGTTTGCGAGTTGGCTGTTGGTATTTTGATGGACATCACTTTGCAAGAGTTAATATTGGGTGAGGGTGAGATTCTCATAGAGAGATCAGTTTTGGCAATAATGGCTAGTCCTCCACCTCTTTCTTCGCTTCTATCCACTATGAGGACTGTGTAGTTATTTGGGACAGCTAGTGGCAGTGCGGGGCCTGCAGCCTCGTGAAGCCAGGATTCTGTGACTGTGATAAAATCGTAATCTTCTGATAGGATATACTTCAGCAGTCATAACTGATAACATTCCCCTCTGCTAATACACCTACCAAGTACAAATCAGAGGTCATTGACTGTTCTTGCGCATACAATGTACTGCATGGAAGACACTTTTTGTCTCGGATTTATTGATATCCCACCCCAGTACACTGCTGCCCATGCAACCGATTGTACACTTTAACTATCTCACCTTTTTGCCTATGGCTGCTCTGACATCAAAATGGCACCTTTGTCACCCCTTTTACTAATGTAAAAACATTGCGGTTGCAAATGTGTGCTAGTTGTTGTGAATAATTTCCAATCACCTACTCATAATGGGCAGAATCAAAACTCGAGAAAGAGAAAATCCTTGGTGCAACAGTAGTCCAAAACATCAGCAGAGTCGCAGGTTGCCGGCCCCTATACAAAGGGCAAACCAAGCTTTCCCTATGCGTATTTGTGTCCATTGTGGAGCAGTTTAAATGGAAACAGAAACATACCTGCCCAAAATGGAAATAATCACGGCAATAATCACGGCATGCTGTAGTATAGTAAAAGCAGCAAGTAGTCAAAATTAGGAACCTGCTGAATCGTTTTTTCAAGATGGTATCAGCTTACATTTCTCTGGCAGTGAGCTGTCATTATCCAGGGTCGCCACATTTGCTCATTCATTTTTTGATGACCACCACTGCTATTTACTCTTGAATGTGGACAGGTTTGAAGGTCATACTATCTTTATTCAGATAAATACCTTTAGAAGATAAAACAATCAACAAAAGCACAAATCAAACTTGCAATATGTTTACAAGTACACTATAAAATTAAATCAATATTTCTTTATTTCAACACAAAAATGGTGTGAGGGGTTAGTAATGTGAGGCGGACAACTGCTAGTATTTTTTATCAAAATTAGATATTTTATTAAAGAAAAAGTTTGCAAATAAATCCTTGCTTGCCCTAATCTGTCAGGGAATTACCTACCTATTTTCTGCCACTTTCCAAGGTACCTTAATCTAATACCCGAGAAAGCTTGAAATTCCATTAATAAGTGCTTGGTGTTTTTGCAACCCTCCACACTTTCGCAAAACCTGCATCCGGTTTCATCAGCCGCCACTAGTTTCCTTCTAGACAACACCTCCCTTGTGGGAAGGATGCTCCATCTGAAGTGCATCAGTACATGTCTATATGCTCGATTTGGAAATTTCAGCATATATAAAGCCACTTCTCCTTGTAATTTGTGTTCATGTGTCAGATGTGTTAGTGACTTGTAGGCTTGAAACCGTTCCAATGTATTTATCCAATCGACATCGTACAAGGCTTTTATTTTACTTTTATAGGGTTTGTTTTCAAAGTCTCCAAATCTTCTCTTGTAACAATTCTCTGGCTTTCAGTTGAAAAGACCCCCTTCCAATTCCAAACAAGAAAATAGCACCAATAGTAATCCTGGATATTTTCTTTCCAAGATTATTTGACACAGTTCAAAAGTTCAAAGAAAAGACTACTTCTTCTGCAACTTTACAATTGGTTAGGACCTCTGCAGTGCATTTGGTATAATTGTCAGGATGTTTCTCATGGGATTGCTGCTTTCGTCTTAATAACCACCTGCCAGAAGGACACCTCAATACTTTTGGAGGCAGTGGAAGATGCATCATCCTCGACATGTTCAGTGGAATCCAAGATGGCGGCTGCTCAGTAACATTACCACCAACTAACTTCACCGGTCTAGTCTTCCATCCAAGATGGAGGATACTGATAATCAACCCATTTCATTTGTACATATTCACGAGTGAAGAGACAGGTAACTGCGTTGCTACTCCATCTCTATACTTAGCATTGCTCCTGCCTTCTATTTGTGCAATCTAATTCCACTCATTTGTTACTCGTTTACTTCCTTTGTTCGTTTGTCGGGTTTCCGACTTTGTTTTCTCCTTGCCTTTCCTCGTCCTCCTTCTTTTGGATACTTTCCCCTGTCTCCCCTTTTCTCTCATTATTATTTAATTTCTGCTGTTTCATCGGCTCTCATTTACTTGCCAGCGCCCTGCCGGTTTCTGCCGTTCACGGCGATCTTTTACTTCCCGGCGCCCTGCCGGCTTCTGCCGTTCACAGCAATCTTTTACTTCCCGGTGCCCTGACGGCTTCCTCCGTTCTCAGCTCTCCTTTCAGACTTGCCATTTCCTTCTTTCCTGCTCACACTACGTACCTTTCTGACATCCTTCCTTTGCTTCTTATGGCTCCTCCTTTCTTCCTCTTTCCTGCTTTTGCTGCGTCCTTTCCTTTGCTTCTGCCCTTGCACTGCTGCAGTCTTCTTCGTCAATTCTTCTTCCTCGTGTTCTCCGCTCCTTGGACATTTGCTTCTAGCAGCTTCTGTTCTGTGGAGCCTCCTTCCAGTCACGGTCCGTCAGTGTTTAGGAAAGCAACTCCTCCTGGATAATTCTGCTTGCTAGTACTTCTATTCATTGCTGCCAACCAGACTTTGGAATAACTCTTCATTAAAATTCATCAACAACAACAGATCATCTGGGTTTTCTTCCCCACAAGGGTTTCCCAGGGGGTGGCCACCTGGATTGCACAGAGCTCAGTTTCCTGACCTCTGGACATCTGGGGGGACGTTCCTTACCTCCTCAGAACTGAACTATAGAGCCAGAAGACTTGTGAGTAATCATCTTTACTGTGAAAGACAAGATTGTAAGACCACCCTTCTACTACTGTTACTGTAAGAACAGTTTCCTCTGTACCACAGTATGCAAATACATCAACCAACTTCAATCTGACATCCACAAATAGTTGTATACACCACCACAGTTCAAGTACTTATGCTTCAACTTTAGAACTCAGAATTATTAGGCAAATAAAGACAAGACACTTCAAGCTCTACAGTTAGGCAAGGAACTCTTCTTTCCTATGCTCCAAGAAAGGATGGCCTCTTTGCCCATTCTGCCTGCCTTACTGCTACAAGTATAACCTGCCTTTGCGCCGAGACTGACTTTCTCTAAGCTTCAGCAATCTTCAGCACAACAGGTTATTTTCGTAATATTCTTTATTACCCAGCTCCCTTCCCCAGATTTGTTCCCACCTTCTGGGTTCCATTAATTACCCAGAAGCTGTATAACCACTTTTCCAGCTTCAGGTCACAATTCCACACTTGTATCAGAGGACACTGGACCTTTAACAACCTCACAGATCGGGTTAATAGATCTAAATAGGACTTGCTTCACAATGGAAAGGGTTTGCCTCTTGGCTTGGATTATGCTTGTTCTCATTGTCAGTACAAAAACTTCTGGAATTAAAGAATGAGTGTTCAGAGTACTACAATGTTCAGCCTTCAAAGAGAAAACAGATTTAGTAGGCACACACAAAAACTCTTTAAGACAGATAACCTTACATTTTTGCAAGTGATTGTATTCCCTTGTAATATGACAGAGATGATTTCAGACTCCTTTCGGGAAACACAATTGGCCACACGCGACCTTCCTTTGATGATGTTTTCACTTGTAACTCTGTGAAAATCGAAGTCAGCTTTCGGAATGGGTTTAACAAGCATTTCCTTCTCAATTAAGGACACGCGACCACTTTGAGAACAGAAAGAAATGTTCAACAATGGAAATAATGTATTCTTCTTCTTGTACCAACACTACAGCTTAACAATTAGTGCGCTGGCTACATTTCCATTTTTAGAAAGGGTTTTAGAATAACAAACAGCTTCTTCTCGCTTCAGGGTATACGCAAGTTATATTAGAGCTGGATACAGTTAACGGCAAGGCTTACTGAGTGAACCTGAACGCCAACCTTCACTAACTGACTCCAGGAACATTGCATTTGCTGGCTGCTTCACTTTCCTGGCATCTTTGACTTCTACTACTGCTTTGGAACCCACATCTTTTGCAGCACAGGTGTCTCCGGCCTGGTCATTTTGATTGGGAGTCTCCTTTGCTCCTCAGTTCCTCGGCTTGCCTTCTGCTATGGGCCTAGGGCTTCAGCACGGTCATGGCTCTGCAATCACAGCAACTCGGTACACATGGGTAAAACTCAACTCACAGCTTGACTTCCTCGGTGCAGCCATAGCAATGCAGACTTTGAGAACACAGGACTCTCTCAGAACTTGCAGGTGAAATCTGCTGTCTCCACGTTCCACGTTCTACAGTCCAAAGGATTTTTCACAATGGTCATTACAACTGTAAGGAAGGCATGGCTATTAGAAGTACGACAGACACAAGGAGTATAATCCAAGGGTTTTTATGGAACCGTATATGGGTGATAAAAATGCCTAATCTAAACTTAAATCTAAGACGGGAGCAAGCTACAACCATAAAAGTAAAGAAAATACTGCCCTAGTGGTGTTGTTACAAAACAAAATGGCCTATACTAATATACCTATTGCCAAATTCTTGCTCTATACAACAGAAGTGTGTGGGGCAATGATATGCATAACAAAAGAGTGTAGTGCAAACTAAAATGTCCAAAAGGGCTTCGGTAGTTCAGGGCTGCTGAGCTTGTTTATCACCTTCCCCACGTTACATAAAAGGACAAGGCAGAACAGTGGCATGACTGTGAGCACCCCCTGAGTCTATAGGCATCAGAAAACAGTTTCTTTAGAAAAGGCAGGATCAAGCCCTCGCCATGCAGGATTCCCCTTTCCCCGGCTTTCTCGTGATACCCAGTGGGTTCACCTTCATCTGTACACCACTTTTCGGTCACTTTAACAAAATGTAGGATTCACTTTCCCTTTCTTTCGCCTGGTATCCCTCCTTCGGATTCACCGTAGCCTTCAAATCACAGTTCAATTAACTTTACTGGTTCTACTAGCTTATAACACTCAGGAGTTCTTAATGTCTTTTTTGAACAAATATATGGTGTTGCATCCCTCCGTCGGGTTCACACTTGTCTATCAGCTATATCACAATGCGGGATTCGCTCCCCTTTATCTTTCTCTTGGCATTCCTTTGTCAGATTCACACTTGCCTTTACAACATAGTATACTTAGCTTTACTTTCGGAACTGGAATGCAGAAGCCGGCCTGTTCCGTAGAAGCCTGACTTAAAAGGCTGATCGCCTGTCTGTGGCCTCATCCGGAGATCTTTTGTCCACGAGGAAGGACGGGGGAGGGCTGGATCCCAGTCTGCCTACCTGATTACCCTAAAATCGCTGAATACTACTAATCCTAATGTAAAGCTGCCTTGTGCGTGACCATAGAAACACCATCCACCAATTTGGATCCCTGTCTCAACTCACGAGAGACGACTGTGCACGCTTGCTGCAACTGTGCTGAATTCAGAGGGCGCTAGAGGACCAACCAAGATGGCAGCTCCCCTGTGAGCTCTCGACAAGCTCCCGAATGAATCCTGATCAAGTACAGCATTCCTGATGTGCAACACCCAGTTCATGCAGGCGAACTAACTAAATAACTCGAGACCAGCACTTCTGACGAAAAAACGGAGGAAAACGCCATACCAGACAGTCGTGCCGGGGAGTAGGCCACACCCTCCGGATCCACGCAGGCCTTCTGGGAGTTGAGCCGAGCGGCGCGTGAGGCTGCGACCAGAACATCGGGGCAAGTTGGAGTCAGTGACCAAGAGGAGGGAGAAGCCTGAGTGCAGAACCATTCGCTTTGGCCGGCTGAGAGCAGGCCCCCACATCCCTCGGCTCGCGCAGACATCAGCCGGTGCCGCGCGCCCCTCCCCTGCATCCAACCGCACACAGCCCGACATCCAGATAGCAGCATAAGGACGCGGCAGGCAAAGGAGGTGGCGACGGAGGAGCCGTCGCGGCCCGGCGGGGGGAACAGAGGGACTCACTCCACCACCTGAGCGGAGAGGACCCCGAACGGACAACAGCTGAGTGACAAGAGGTGAGAGGGTGAAGATGCAGCATGGCCCAAGGGGCAATACAAACAAAAGCTGGGGAGGAACGAGGGGGCAGCTGGTGGGCACCCACCCACATCCGAAGAAACACTAAGGCTAACCCACATGAGAGGCGCCAGCACAGACCCCACTGCGCAAGGGGACATTTGATAGTAAAAATCTAGCCGGGGAACCGCCACGGCCCCCCGTACTGTGCCGACCCAAAACGGCACAAGAAAGCAGCAAATAAGCAACGCTAAGCCACACTCACATCGGAGGAAACAGGAGCCCCCTTGGCGGTCGGCGCGTGATGGCCGCTCTCTCCCTCCAAGAGCAGCTAAGATCGCACACCAGAAGTCTCTTAACATAAATCACGGGACACATCCCTGTTCAGGTCAACATGGGCAAAACAGACAAATCCCAGAGAAAGCTCAACTTTGACGCCAGCCCAGTGCCCAAGGCTCCCAGATCAGAGTCATCCAGAATCCCCGTCAAACCTCCCAGAGGAAGAACCTTCTCAGCAGCCAGATATCCGGGAAATTCTAATGGACTTGAAAGCCGGGATAGGCAGCCTAGATTGCAAGATAGACACGCTGTCATCTAAAGTGGACCTTCTCCAACACCTCCTGGACAAACACAACAATAGGCTAGACAGTGTTCAACAAAGAGTCTCAGATCTCGATGATGGAGCATCATCACTCACCGCAAGAGTCTCTACATTAGAGGGTCAAATGAAAACAGTCCTGGCCAAAAACGAAGACCTGGAAGGAGGCTCCAGACGAAACAACATAAGGGTGGTTGGTATAGGGAGAACAACAGCTACAAATTAAAATGGAGGAACATATTGAGAAAATGTGCACAGAGCTTTTCGGACCCACTGCACTATCCCAGTTGTTCGTAGTCGAGAGAGCCCATAGGTTCCCGTCCACCAGATCCATTCCTTGAGCACCTCCCCGGCTGATTGTAGCCAAGCTGTTAAGCTATAAGGACTGTGATGCAATTTTGAGAATGGCGAGGGAGAAAGGCAAACTCCATTATGATGGCGACGACATTCAATTCTATCCTGATTTCTCCCCATCAGTCCAAGCCCAGAGAAAGTCTTTTATCCACGTCAAACACAGACTACGCGACAACCAAATCACCTATTCGATGCTCTTCCCGGTAAAACTACGCATTCAATATGATGGAGGAACACAATTCTTCAATTCTCCTGAGGAAGCCACACTGTTCCTAGACAGACAGGGCTGCAAACCGGCAAACAAAAGATCTGGACCACCAAGAAGAGAAAGAATGGGAAGAATACCGACTTAAAAAAAAAACAAAGCACACGCCTGAACCTTAGCTGAAACTTGCCATCAGGGCAATATTAGCAACTTGGACGTGGGAGCCTAATTCTTGGAAGGACAGCCACACCCCATGCACAGCATGTTCCCAGTTCAAGTTGGGGGGTTCCTAACGGACAAGTTCGGGGTTGTTCGTGCAAGGAAGCAAGTTTTATTATTGTTGTTAAAGGTATGCACCACCTGTCGTCGCTCAACCGCCACCTCTGCCCCTCGGCCCCTGAGCGCTCTCTGCACTCCAAGAGAATCGAAGAAGATCCCATACAACGCCGACATAATGCTCACAGGAGCATGAGTCACGAAAAACCAGCCGCCGCCCCTTTTTGTGGGCACCACACTAAGTTTCACCAGGGCAATTCAAGGTAGCATCATGGAATATTAGAGGCGGCAATCACCCAGCCAAGACAAGGAAGATCCTATAACTCCTCAGACGCCATAAGATTGAGGTGGCAATGATCCAGGAGACCCATCTTCTCTGCCATAAGGAACACCTCTGGGCACAAAACTGGGGCTGCCACCGATACTTCTCTTCATACTCCTCATACACCAGGGGAGTGGCGATCCTCATTCACCTGACCAAAACAGAAAAAGACGGATAAGGAAGAGCTCTCCTGGTGCGCAGAGTCGTGGCAGGAGAGGAGGTGGTATTCGTCAACTCATATGTCCCCAACATTGATGGCCCAAATAATTTCAACTGGGTGCTGTCTTGTCTAGCACAAGTGGGTAACGCAACCATAATCTGAGGAGGTTATCTGAACACACACCTCAACCCATGGAAAGACAGAACACAGTCAACAACAGAGAACCCATCCAAGGCCAGTTGCATGAAATCTGCAAAGCGTTCGACCTGATAGACATTTGGAGACACCAAAACTGGGAAAACAGAGACTATACCTATCACTCCAGCACCCACAATTCAATTTCACGCATTGATCACCTGCTGGTCTCTTCCCAAAGCAAGTGGCAATGGGGTCTCTGCCAAATACTCCCCAAGATTTTCTCGGACGATGCCACAGTAAAACTTGAATGCAACCCACCAGATATCAAGTCGAGTCCACCACACTGGTGCTTCAAACCCAGGGCACTTGCTGACCAAGCATTTGCAAAGGAGCTACGAGAAGAAATCACAGCCTATCTCGAAATCAACCAGGGTACAGTCGACTCTGCAGGTACGCTGTGGGAATCACTCAAATGTTATATAAGGGGGGGTATGCTTAGCCAAAGAGAATGCTATGTTGAAACTAATCTGCCGTGAACTGACCACCAGCGAAAACTGACTAAAATCCTTAGGAAGTCAGCAACACACCACTAACGAAAACCACACCCAAGCAGAGTTGAAGAAGGAAATCCTCAACTTCAGGACCCTAGCAGAGCGCGAATTAAAATTCCTAGGACACAGACATAGGATCAGACAATAAGGCGAGGGCCAGAAACCACAAGCTCTCCTCGGCCATCTGATCGCAGCAGATAGGAAACCTACAAGGGTAGAAAGAATCCGATCTCCACAAAGAAATATGATATATAAAGAGGACGAAATAGTCGAGGTGTTCCGAGTATATTATCAAGAGCTGTACAGCGCTGATCACCCACCAGATACAGAGGCGATCCGCGAATATCTTAATGACACCGAGCTATACTGGGTGGAGAGGGAACTCCGAGAGCCTCTAAATGACCCCATCTCACTATATCCTGGCACTATATCCTGGCAAATAGATTACTCCCACTAATGCCCGCATTGGTGCTAGCAGACCAAGCAGGATTTGTACCCGGGTGGAATACAACATTTGGGATACGGAGAATGTTTGGGGTGATAGCAGCACTGGACCCCAATCAGCAGGCTATAGCAGTGCTGTTAGATGCCGAAAAGGCTTTCGACTCTGTCGAGTGGACCTTCCTGTTTGTAGTGCTGCAGCAACTCGAGCTCGGGAACTGGTATATCAAATTGGTCTCCTTCCTCTACAACCAACCCCAATCAGCAATCATCTTAGGAACTACAAAATCTGCACATATAAAACTTCAATGTGGCACCAGACAAGGATGCCCACTTTCCGCCCTGATCTTTGAACTAATAATGGAGCCCCTGGAGGCTGGCCTTCGGGAGCAGCAAATTCAAAGAGGGTTTAATATCGGACCCCACAAATTAATAATATCCCTTTACACCGACGACATAGTTCTCTACATACAAAACCCTAGCGAAAACCTCAATCCCATCATGTGCGAAGTAATAAAGTTCGGGGCAGTGTCAGGGCTAAAAATCAACCACCCCAAATCAATTGTTTTCCCCCTGAACGCCAACACTAGAGCATTTATTGACGATTACAATTTCAAATGGGAAAACGCCCACGTCCGCTACTTGGGGATCCAGATGTCCCTGAATCACCATGAAATATTCAGAGACAACTACGAAAGTGCACTTAAAACACTACGAGAAAAGGTGAACAGGTGGAAAGCACTCCCACTCACCCTGTGGGGAAGGGCAGTCCCTAGTAAAAATGGTTATTCTCCCCAAACTTTTATACCTGTTTTCCAATATTCCAATCCTGCTGTCGCTGCGCTTCTTGGGGTCTGTGAGGAGCTTAGTCCTGGACCTAATTTGGGCAGGCAAACCAGCGAGTGTAGCATACTCATCCCTCACACTGCCGGTAGCTAAAGGTGACCTTGCACTCCCCGATATGGAAAGATATTACTGGGCAGCTCAAGCTCAGTTTCTCAGCCACTGGTACTCAACCCAGTTCATAAGACCATATGTACCGGTCGAATGTGCCCGCGCCTCACCAAACCTGCTGAGAGCCGTAATCATTAGCAGACAGGCATTACCACACACTACACTGAATATAGTACAATCCACATACACCATCTGGCGGAAAATTGCCCAAAAATGCAATGTACAGATCAGATACTCGTCTCTCCTGCCCATTAAATTTATCCCAGGGGTACCTCTCACTGCTGAAAAGCGTTCCTTAAGTGGGCGGACAAATGCAAGATTAGTATGCTAGGCGAACTGTTCGACCAAGAAACCTTTATAACACCCCAACAAGCGAAAGAGAAAGGCAGCACTACCTCCCTGGATATATTCATATACTTCAGACTACAATACGCTCTGCAAGAACTTATACCCTCATTCCCAAAACAACCACCAACATGGCAGTTACTACACGGAACAATACAAGCACAAGGAGAAGGAAAACTGGTTTCATCGATATACAGAACCCTTGTAACAGACATATTACCAACAAACCAAAGAACAAAAGAAAGATGGGAAAAGTCGCTACAAACACCTATCCCAGAGGAAGAAAGGGACTACATACTACAACAAACGCAAAAAGTAGCACTAAATTCACGCTTCAAACAAATTAATTTAAACTATTTACACCAAACATACTACACACCACAAAAAAGGAATAGAGACCACCCAGAGTCGAACTCCACATTGGACAGATTCGGGACTCCGGCAGCTGACTTCATGCATCTCGCTTGGAGCTGCCCAGTGGTGGGCAAATTCTGGACAGATGTGCTTTGTGAAACCGAAGCAATAATAGGGGAGGAGATAAGGCCCGACCCAATAGTAGCATTACTAGGGATGACAAAAAAACTGGCACCACCAATAAGGAAACTGGCAAACGTACTACTGGTACTGGCACGCAGAAGAATAGCTATGGCATGGGGGCGAGGCCCAGGCCCCACACTAACAAACTGGAAGAAAGACATCATATATTGCCGAGAAGTGGAAGCAGAATTCATAAGAACACTGCCCCTACACGCGAGGCCTCCGGACATTTGGGGCCCTTATGTATCATATCTGTTCTCCACTGCTGATTCCCCCACAACATCGCCTAAGCCAACGCAAACAGGAACCCATGCAGACTAAGTGCCAATACCAACACACATCACTCAAAGGTGCCGAAAGACAATAATGAGTGCATCTAGGGGGGAGGTCTGGGGTGGCAGGAGGGGGGTGGGCAGGGAAGAGGTGTTGGCGCAAGTTGTACAGCCCACAGTTCGGGCTAATTTGTATTTTGTAAACAGTAAATGCAAAAATAAAGTTTAAAAAAAAAAAACTGCTGAATTTGCTGACTTGTATACACAATAGCCATGGATTGATAAAGATGGCCACTGCCATGTTTTATTAACATGTTGCCTAGCAACACCTGCCATAGCCTGATTGGGCCTCCTGCTGCATTTAATTGCCCCGGTGAACCGGAAGGAGGAAGCAAGCCTGTTCCGTAAAGGCCTGGCTTAAAAGGACGATCGCCTGTCTGTGGCGTGTCCATGGTAGTTCATGCCATGGCCACCCCCTTTTCGATTGAACTCTGATTAAGAAATGTCTCCTATTGTCCTGTTCGACTAGGCACTACAGCTAATAACATTACCTGAACCTGAGAGCCTACAAGCTCATCAATGCTTTAATATCAAGTTCTAAGACTATGGACCTTCTGTTACTTATGCAAGTAACCCATGGTACTAACTATAACTAACATTATTCAAAACTGTGAGCACATATGTATGCAACCTTTGCTTTTACTGTATATTAACTTTAATTACTTATGCCCCACAGTGTGGCACAAATGTAAGAGCTCTAAATATGATCTGCGTGACATAGCTGTGCTACCCACTCCTCCCTGTCTGCTATTTATCTTTGTTACCAAGCGCTTTCGCACATGTTAAGCAGTATTGTCACCACCACACCTGCTTTTCCTGTCAACTATACTCTTCCTAATCCAAAGACCATACATGACGCCCGAACACCTCACAACACTGATAGAAACCGCCAATCTTATAATGACTAGGGTGGTCTCTAGTTCACCTGTGGTGCCTCCCACCGACACATACCGATGATGCCCCTTGCGACCTCCTACCAAAGACTAACCTGCTCCAACCAAAGCATGCAGCAAAATAAAGTACTACACCTTTGAATTCCTGTGTAAATTATGAGCAATCTACATATGCCTGCCCTGTGCATGATCATTCATTCAGATGCCTGCTGAGTTTGCACCTGTTAGCTCTGTATACACTATTGTAACCTATGTACTTGCCTTTGACCTACTTAAAGTAAGAGACACAACTACGCCGATAAGTAAGCTCCTCTAGTTTTGTCTATCCAAATGTATTGCCGCCTAAAACGACCTCAGCTAGCATTCACTGTGTTAGCCTTGTCTATTTAAATATACTGTTACCCATAACTGCCTTAGCTAGCATTCACTGTGTTGTCATATACACACTGATCTATTGCCCACATGCTAACGACCTGTATCCTCTCTTAAGACTAACGTTACTACCTGCATATCTGTCCCTTGGTTTGCCCAGAACGAGATGTATTGTAACTGATTTAGCACCAACCTAAAATAACTTAAACTTTTAGACTAACGTTACTACCTCCATATCTGTCCTTGGCTTGCCCAGAACTAGACGCACTGTAATTGATTCAGCACCAACCTGAAATAAGTTAAATGTACCTCTTGATTCCAATTCCACCTGCCCATAAAATATTAAAGTAATTGAACCAATCGCTGCCTCCTAACTATAATATGCATGCTACTGGCTACCTTGCAATCACGTTCCTGCACATCCTAGCACATGATCTCTTTCACAATAGCGTGGCCACCCACATCCCTCCTAACCCCAAATTAACTATAACAAATATGAACTTACCAGTACCTCCAGGGATTAAACCTTCAAAGTGGCTGCCTCCCCTCAACCTAAACTTACAACATGTACATATTAGGCCAACAACCTTCCTACCAGTATTTAAACAAACAAGTTAAGTCCCTAGCTTCAACCGAACCACCACTGAGGAAGTAGAAAAAGCCCTAACTCCACGCCAATGGATTAACCTATTTGCCAGGAAACCAACACCTAACCAGCCTTGCACCATCAGAGATAGGAATTCCAGGCTCGCCTCAAGACTGAACAGAAAATTCTCCCTACAATTGAAACTACGAGAAACACTGTCTACCCCTAGGGTGATGTATAATTGCATCCCAAAGACATCCCACCGTAACAAAAATAGAGACAACCTAGGTAAAGTTCGCACTAGTCTTCCTGACACTTCTAGCCCCTATCTAAAAGGTGCGCTAATCAACGCCAGATCACTGATGGCCCACGCCATATATATAGCTGACCAAATCAATAGGGGAGAGCTGGACTTCCTAGCTGTATCAGAAACCTGGTTACACGAAGCTGCAGGACTCTCCCTTCTACTGGCCATACCTGACTCATATACTATTCTGAGGGCTGACAGAGTTTCTTCTAAAGGGGGTGGCATGGCCTTTATCGCAAAGTCAAGCTTTGGCCTCAGAGTAACTATATCACCCATCGTGAAATCCTGTGAACTTCTAACAGTCAAACTCACCACGTCCAAGAATAGTACTCTAACCATCCATTTAATCTATCGACCCCCAGACCCTGTTGTTTGCTTCGAGGAAGACATCACTTCTATACTTTCAGACAACACTAAAACTACTTCCCAAATACTACTCCTAGGTGATTTCAACTTGGGCTATCATGACCCTAATGACCACCAGGCCCAGGTATTATCCAATACCCTAACTGAACTACGACTGACGCAAAGAGTCAATCAGCCTACGCATGAGAAGGGTAGAATATTAGACTGGGTAGCAGATTTCAGGCTGCGAGACGTCTATCTCATCTATTCAACCCCAGACCTGGACTGACCACTATCTTATCTACTTCACCACCTTAACCAAACAAACAGACACTAAAACCAAACAGATTGCTCTGCCTCTCCTCACGAGGTACAAATGGAACATTACTACAGATAAGCTTTTGCCCCTCCTAATACCTATCTTGAATTCCTCCTCAGATACTTCCAACCCAGCCAAGCAAGTTTAATTATACAATTCGACTATGACTCGAACCTTAGACGCTATTGCCCCACTAAAAATGAGGAAAGGTAAACCAAAAGCCCACCTCAATAATTGGTTCACCCCCAAACTAAAAGCTTTGTTTCCAGAGAAAAGAAAACTAGAAGTCCAGTGGAGAAATCTCCCTTCCAAAGAAAACAAACACAACTTGATTGAAGTATCCAGCAAATACAAAACTGAAATTTTACAAACCAAAAGAGAAACATACAATGACAGGATTAATAAAACTAATTGCAGCACCAAGGAACTCTTTATGATTCTAAGGGAAATGGAATCCCCCATAACCCCAGAAGATGCTTGCATCAAGGATAAAGTATGCTTTACAAAATGCTTTAGCAAACAAAATTGCAACCCTCCAAAACACAAATTGTAGCCAAAAGGCTTAACATTACTAATCCAGACTCAGACTCCAAACCCCAAGTACACCTACTCAAACACCCACCTAAATTCAAATTCTCACAAGTCTCTACTGCCGAGGTTGAAAGTATTATTGCATCACTCAAGCCTTCAAGATGCCAAGGCGATATATACCCTGCCCAAAAAATGAAAGAAGCCTCCAGAAACTTGGCCCCATTTTTCACTAAACTAATAAATGCCTCATTCCGTACCTGCAAAGTCCCAACCAACTTAAAGGATGCTTGGGTCCTATCCCTGTTAAAAAAAGTAACACTGTACCCTACCATACCGACCAACTATAGGCCTATTACAATTGTCCGATTCCTCCTCAAAATCATAGATAATGCTGCATACATACAGATCCAGCAATATCTTGAGACTAATAACTCCTAGGACTAAGACAATCGGGTTTCAGACCACTTCACGGCACGGAAAGGGAACTGATTGACTTGAAGATGCAAATTGACCTACTCAAGGACAAAAGGTAATGTGCCTTGCTCCTACTTTTAGACCTGTCCACTGCCTTCGATTTGGTAGACCATACTGTCCTTTGCAAGTGCACTTGTCATTGGCAGCTAACTTCTCCGAAGAAGCCTCAGACTGGATGCAATCCTGTTCTCAACAACAAGTCGATGAGAGTCTTTTCTCAATCACCTGCGACTGATCAAACACCAATTACATGTGGAGTCCCTCAGGGTTTGTGCATTACTCCAATCATGTATAATGTATTCACAAACCCTTTATTTGATCAACTCGCTCATCTGGGTATCATCTACACCAACCATGCAGACGATACCCAGATACTCCTTCCCCTTTCTGGAGACTACGACACTGATCTAGCACTCCTGCACAAAATATATGGCTATCCATGGACTATGCTTGAATGACGACAAATCCTGATCGTAGGTGCACCAGCCCATATCAATAAACTTGATGCTCAATACACATCATTCAATATTGATGGCATTAACATCAAAGTGGCCAAAGAGACTAAAACATTAGGTTTTTACTTAGACTCCACCTTGAACATGGGTAAACAAGTCAATGCTACAGCCTCTGCAACACCATACACTTGCAAGCTTATCCATGCCGGCAAACCATTCCTCTCAACCAAGAGCTGTATCACTCTAGCAAGAGCCTTAATCATATCAAAGTTCGATTACTGCGACGCCCTCTATGCAGGCGCTAACAAAAAGATTTTGAATAAACTTCAAATATTACAAAATAACGCTCTCAGAACAGCACTAAGTATTCCAAGAAGAGAACATATCTCAGAGGCTAGAAAAGAAACTAAATGGCGCTCCATTAAGGACAGGATTCAAATCAAACTAGTATCTATCACCCACAAATGTCTAAAGAATGCTGCCCCACAGTACCTCCAAGATAAAATCATCAGAAAATCTTCATCTCGCCCCACGAGGACTAACCAATCCTGCGGTATTACAGTTCCCAGATTCAACCTGAAAAGGGAAGGTGGGAACAGCTTCTGTGTCCAAGACGCACAATATTGGAACACCCTTCCTTTGCACCTCCGAACCGACCAGACTTTCCTAAGGTTCAGGAAAAATATGAAAACTTAGCTAGCCATAAATGAAAGCTGAATCTTACTTGTCGTACACATCCTATGTACCTGACTCCTGCTTACACTTCTAGTACTGATTACTATGCCATTCTATGTTATTAACTATTTTTATTTTTTGTTATTGCCATTCTTTGTCATTAACTATTGTTGTTGCAGTATGTCTGCCTGCTATTCCCTTCTTCCCTATACATATCTCTATTATTGTTATAATATGTTTGTATCCTATTCATGTATGTAAAAATAACTACTTCATCTGTACTTAATGCACCCAGATACCCTCGCGTTTGGAGTGCTTTACAAATCAATAAAACAAACAAACAATAAACTTCACAGATGTTCACGTTGTTTCTCACTTGTCAAAGCCTTTTGATTGTATGAGGACTTTGCTTGCACCTTCGTATGACCACTTTGACTTTCTTTTACTTTGTTTGGCCTCTCCTAAGGCCTTCTGATATTTGCAGTCTTTCCAATTATCTTCCTTTCAATCTAACTGTTTCACTTTGGATGCACTGCCCTTCGATAAGGTAATTCTACTACTCTGTTCTTCTCAATATTCTTTATTCTTTTCTCTGTCAGAATCACAATGTTTCAGTCATCTCTCACGGCTTCTCTTTATATGGGCAGCCTCTCCATTTCTCACTATTGTTGCAATGTACTTTCGCTCACGGCTTCACAAAACCCAGTGAGCCCTTCAAACACTATTGTGTCTTTCACTCGTTAATGCAAGCCGTTTTCTCATTTCACTCACTGGTAGCGTTCAATACAGTTTATCAAATGTTCCTTTGAAGTCAAGGCTATCGGCACATTGTGGCTTGCCTCCTTTCAAATCTGTCGTTTCACAGGAACGAGGTGCAGCCTTAACCTTGCGCATCAGCAATGAGTTTTCCCTTTAAAAGTCTGTAGCAACCTTCGCTCTGCAGCTGGTAACACCACAGCCTTTCTCTCACCACCACTCCAGCTCTGCTTCCAGGGTCACTTCCATTCCACGGGATCTATTCTCCTGCCCCTCTGCTGGTTCTGATCACCTTGTTTGCCTCTCTTGCCTTTCTTTTATTGCTCTCCTTGCTCTTTCATGCTCTGCCTTTCATCCCAGTGGGGGAGGGTAGCAGGATTCAGGTGTGAGTCGTTAGGGTCAAGCGCCTGACTCTGCCTGACACTGATATTGGGACATGTCAAACAGACTTGGTTTGTATAAATCTGTCTTCTCCTGAAGCGCTTTGTCCATGCAGCAGAGTTTGTGTGGGAAAGGGGGCAGGGGTAAAGTTCCAACTTAGTAAATGGGATATGGATGGTCTGTAGGGAAATGGGAAAGGGGATACTGCATCTCTCCTCCGGGTGCCCAACTCTCACTCCCAATCCCCAGGGACCACCCATCAGGCAATCCTCCTGCACTGGGCCACCCCAAGTCTGGATCCAATAGCGATGGCTGTGCCCCGGCCACCTGGATGAAAAATCCCAAGGGACTGGTTGTCGAGACACACTTTGGTTTCTCACACATCTTTGCCAGTATCCTGGTGGTAAATTTGCCAGGATACTGACAAATGGTAATACTGTTACCAGCACTCAGTCCGGTGGAATTACCAACGGATTATGAGTGCTGGTAAGGGTGGTAAATCCCCATTCCATGGAATCCCATAGTACCCTATGGGGGATTTGCCGGTGTTACTGGCACCGGTATCCCCGGTGCCGTAATACTGGCGTTTTTGTGCCTGTAGGTTGTTGGAATTACCTCCAACCCTTAGATCGAGGTAATTCCTGCACCCCATTGGCAAAATTGTACTTTGCAGGAGAAGAAACGTGCCGTTATACGGTAATACCAGCATATTAATTCCACACCAGCAAAGTCATAATGAGGCCTGAAGTGGCATCAAAGCAACATAAAATTAATGCAATAAAATACAGTTCATCACCAACAGTAGAGAAAAAATATTTTTACTTTAATAAATTGTGCAGCAATATTACAAAGAAAGTGCATTTCAACTGTAGTTTCTTAAATCATCCACACTATATTTCATACAAAGCACTCCTAAAAACGACAACTAAAAACATGCGCTCTAAGTTACAGATAGACAATAAAGTCCTAAATGATTACCATAAGAATTCATTTCTTGATGAAAACAAGTTAGTACATCAGCTGTGTGTGGTTAGAGCTCACATGTTTTCATCATCCTGGCTCTCAGATGTAGAGCTAGTCTGATGTAAGACAATTAAGGCCATCTTTTGTGGTGTGTCTCCACCATTAATAAGCAGCATAAGACTGGTTGGCATTGCCGGAGATCTGGCTCCATAAGAATAAGATTACTTCTTCTAATCCTACAATAAAGTGGACAAAAGAAAAGTAGTGAAGAGAATCTTCACACATTGCCTCGCACAATGGACAACTAGGATCTCCATGATTGGACCACATGAAAAATAACAGCCCATATAGGTAATTTGCTGGACCATGCTCAAGAGACAAGGCAGCGTCCACTAATGAAATTGCACCACAAGAGATATTCCTGAATGTTATTTCTGGAGAAAAGTACATGGTAGCTCTTGGATTGTAACAAACTCCTTGCAGTCTCTTTGTGCATCTGTGACAGCATTAAGCTGTATTTTTAGGGCAGCTATTGTCATTGTAATTGTTTATTTGTAGAGCGCTTATACACAAGCAAAGAACTTCAAAGCGGGAAAGGAACAAAGGAGTACAGTCTTCATTCTTAGGTCTTGAAGATTCCAAATGATTTCCAACAACAGCTAGTATGCTAGGCCAGAGGGGTATCTACTAGTGAAGGGGTTGACAAAGAGTGAGGAGAAAAAGGGTGTGTGGGTGAGTGGAGCATATAGATCAATCACAACAGTACTGGCCTGGCAACATTTCAGGTTGCTTGGTAGTAGGTCATCCAATGCGCCTATGCATGAGTATTTCAGCATGCCCAGCTAGGGAGAGTAGACAGGGGGAGGACAGGTCAGACAGACTTGCAAGGCCTAGAACATTAAAGGTCAAGGACATGCAAATGTGCATAACAAGAAGTGTGAGGGAAGGGAAGGGGGGCAAATGCACCCAGTCCAGCAGGTGCCTGGGTTAAGTGCAGAGTGGGTGCCCCTGTCATGGAGCATATTGAAGTAGTGTCAGGCAGAGTGCGGTGTCCTAGAGGCAAGTGGAGGACTGGCGGGGAAGCCTGGGAACTGTGAGGCTCTGGAGGTGCACCGGGTGACCAGTCATCTAACTGAGCAGATTGGGGAAGAGAAGGAAGGAGGGAAAGAGTGAAGAGGAAGGAGGTTAGCAGGGGAGAGGGAGAGAGAAGGAGGAAGAAAAGAGGTATGTCTTGAGGTGTTTCCGGAATTTAAGGAGGTCAAGCTCAAGGCGGAGAGAGGTAGGTATGGTTATCATGCCGGTGATTTCAACTTGCTCTTGTTTTTTTCCCTTACAATCAGGAGCGTTTCATCTCAACAACACAGAGCCAAAATATTATGTCTAAAAGTAAGACTCACCCTCCTGAGGAACCAAATGATTAACTTTGGAGAAACACGTGTCGAGTGTATTTCTTGAACTACGAGTTTTGATGTGAAGTTACATCTACTACAGTGATTCAACAGAAATGTGAAGCAACATCTATCACAGTGTAATTTCAGAGAATCAATAAACAAAGTGAAACAAAGCATCCATTTATAACTATTATTGTAATTTATAATTGAACTCGCAATTGGGTGGCGCAGAACATATTTTGTTTGCATGCTGTTCCAGAGGGACTGCAGAGGATAAGGCTCTACCCCTAAATCTTTGTTTGGAGAAGCGGCTCACCCTCAGAGTGTTTGAGGAGGCCGAGAGGAGGGCTCTAGAAGGAGAGTATTTCAGAAGAGAGCATTGTAGATAGTAAGGGCCCTGGCCCCAGAAAGCCTTGTAGACTATGCAGAGGGACTTCAACTTGAATCTTGCAGCCATGGGGAGCCAGTGGAGGTATTCAGCGCCAGAGAGATGCAGTCCCTGGGCTTTAGGCCAAGCATAAGTCATATATATATATATATATATATATATATATATATTTAGCTTTACCATTGGTATTGGGCTATTAAAGTGACTTAGTGCATTTATCTTTACCAAGTAATACTTGATTTGCTGGAGCCACGTAATATCCTTCGTCTTTGAGTATAGTAAGCATGTTTGTTTCCTATCTTTTAGGTTTTCAATCGATCTTTTGCATGTGCACTGAATTGCCCAGATGTTTTAAGTTTCAAGAAAATTTGATGTTTTTCTGTCATCCTGATTTCTTTTTGGGATTGAGTTCCATAGTTTTGCTATGAATATAGAGAAGGCATACCACTGAACATGTTTTTTCTCGTAGTGTCTTGATTATATAAGTATGTCACTGCTCTGCTTAATCTCAATGTTCTTCTTGGGTGGTAAGGCATGATTTTTGACTACAGGATATCTGCTCCCTCTCCATGCAGTGTTCTGTGAGTGATGCAGAGTGCTTTGAAGTGGATTATTGTCTTAAATGATAACCAGTGAAGGCTTTTCAAAGCTGGGGAGATGAATTTCCTCTGGTTTATTCTTAGTAGAAGTCTTTCCTCTGTGTTTTGGATATGTTGCAGTTTATTGGTTAGGTATTTGGCCATTCCAAAGTATGGTCTGTTTGTGTAGTATAATGATCCCAGTATCAGTGAGATGATGAGGTGGATTCAGCGTGGGAAGCTTGTTTATTTGAGGATGAAATTAAATCATTGCAGGTTTTACACATATGTTTTTACTATTGAAGACTGGGAGACTGAAGGGATGGTGACTGTGAGAGAAAGAGAGGGAGGAGAGTGTAGTGTAGCAGGAAAACAGTGGATTGCAGTGGGATGTGAATAATCCTATGAATCCCTCTAAAACCCTGCCTAAAGTCTCCTCCCAGGTGGCCAGGGAAGGCAAACGCTTCCTGAGCCTGACCCTGGGGTGTTAAACGGGATATCATATTGTACCTCCTTTATTGTATATATTGGCCTAAGCCCAGTTCCTCTGCGAAGAAATCCACGTTGCAAGGTTCTGACCTTAGATTGACCGAGCCGCCATTTTGGGTACATCCGCCATTTTGATTTCTGTTTCAAAGTCACTCTGTGTTCTAAAATGGTGGACAGTGTTTTCCCGCTTGTAACCTAGCCCTCCTGACCTTCGCGCAGAGTTAATGTCCAAACTGCCCGTAGGCCAAATGTTAGGACCGTGTAATGAGACCATGTCCTATGTTTGACCTGTAGATCGAGGATTACCTACGCCAACAAGCCCGATCTGTGGACATACATTAAACACAATGTTGTTTAAATACTAAACGTGAACACTTGTTGAACTACATTCTATAGGACGTGTATGTTACGCTCACCTGGCTCCCACAGAGGCGTCGATCGGAACTGGACAGCTGCAGTCTCCACCAATGTGACGCATGGGGCCGAGATGACGGACTGGACTGGCCCACCTAGCTTCGTTTGTTTGGCCTGTAGGAATATTCTTCTGCAAATGGAGAAAGGGAATTAACCACCCATGGAGTTGAGCGTAAATCCCCCCACCCCCGCTGTTCTCCCCACAGATCACCTTTGATGTCCCCTCTTATAGTCTCACCTGATGGTTTGAAAAGATGAGCTCTCCATCCTGCATTGAGCGCAGGGGCGCGTTGATAATCATTTACTTCACTGGCTCGAAGGAATTGGTGAGTTCCAGAACAATATTGACTTCGAGATTCCTGGCAAGACGCCATAATTATAAAGTTCGTAAGAGTTCAAATGCCTGACTTTCACTCTTGTCCGATTCCTTGCAGGTTGCAGCTTGTCCCTAATGAAGAGTTCCTCGTGGCTACCGGTAGCATTCTGGTAAGGATTTGTATTTTCCAACACAGTTCAATAAAATAATGTCAATATGTAACCTGTTGCTTTCTCCCTTATTCAGGCGCTGAGAGAAAGTATGAAGTCTCGGGGAATAATACCTCTGGCGGTAAAATCAGGTAAGTCTATTGTGGTGAGGAGGGTTCCCCTTGTTAGTCCCTTTGTTTCACCTTGCTGTCCTTTTGTTTCCCCTTAGGGGCCGGAGTTCGGCGAAGATGCAGTGGAAGCTGCGCCGACCCGTGAAGAGGAATAGTACCCCCGGTGGTAAAATCAGGTAAGTCTATGAGGGCGTAACTAATATTCCTCTGTGTATTCCCTTGGCTCACCTTCTTGTTCTTGTCTCCTCCTTAGGTGCCGGAGTGTGGCGGGGAACATGCAGGAGGATGCGGTGGAATGTGAAGATGCTGCGAAGACCGGTGAGTTCAGCGCGGCGCTGCAGCAGGCGAGGCGACGCGCTACAATAACTTCTTTCTTCCAGCTCGAAGGTGCGATGGATCGGGTATTCAGGTAAGGATCAAAGGTATTGCTCTTGTTCTAACCTTTTCTCCTTTTTTCTCCCTTTTTCTAGGAGCTCCAAACTCGAGGCGGGCGTGGCAGAAGGCTGGATGCAGACTTGCAGGCATGGTGAGCATTACGCTGCTGGATGCAGAATAACACGAAGCGTATGCTGCTCTTCGGGCGTGGTTTAAATAGCCTCCAAAGTAGTCCCAGGTAAGTATTCCTCCCCAGCCCCGCCCGAGTAGAAAAATAGTCCCTAAGTAAAGTAGTCCCTTCCAAGCCTCTTTTGGCTTGAAGCTCTTGCAACATGGTCTGCATCAGGTAAATTTGCTGACCACAAAAGTGATGGGTGGAAGGTTTCGAATGAATCTAAACCACTGGCAATTGCTCTGGGCAACCTTCCACACCACCGTTTTTTAGCCCGTCTGCGCCATTTCAAAAGTGGACCAGCCATGTGCAAATCAGTCAGCAGCTGCCGCCACCGAAGGTACCAGCCCGGTCCGAACCACTTTTGTGGATAGTTTGTTTCTCCTTGTGAGAGAGGTTACGCCCAGACGTGGGTTCTTTGCTCGCTGCGCCACAGGGAACCAGGCTGCACCTCACTGAGGAGGTCCAACAAGGCCGAAACATGTCTGGGGTTGCTTGGTTTTCTGTGCAGAGGGGACCTGGCCTATCAGTTCGGGCTGGGCTGCTACCTTCGGTGGCGGCAACTGCTGACTGATTTGCACATGGCTGGTCCCCTTTTGCAATGGCGCTGACGGGCTAAAAAACGGTGGTGTGGAAGGTTGCCCAGAGCAATTGCCAGTGCTTCAGATTCATTCGAAACCTTCCACCCATCACTTTTGTGGTCAGTTTGTTTCTCCTTGTGAGAGAGGGTATGCCCAGACGTGGGCCCCTTGCTCACTGCGCCACAGGGAACCAGACTGCACCTCACTGAGGAGGTCCAATAAGGCCGAAACATGTCTGGGGTTGCTTGGTTTTCTGTGCAGACGGGACCTGGCCTAGCAGTTCGGGCTGGGCTGCTACCTTCGGTGGTGGCAGCTGCTGACTGATTTGCACATGGCTGGTCCCCTTTTGCAATGGCGCAGATGGGCTAAAAAACGGTGGTGAGGAAGGTTGCCCAGAGCAATTGCCAGTGGTTAAGATTCATTCGAATCCTTCCACCCATCACTTTTGTGGTCAGTCAGGTAAGTTTGCAGCATGGTCTGCATCAGGTAAGTTTTAATCTATGAGCCTGGCACCTATGGCACCAGGACTGACTCTCCATATGAGCCTGGCGCCATAGATGCCAGGACTGGACCCAAATATCCCCCAGCAGGGGTTGTTGGGCTTGCTTAGGATAACTTGATGCCTGCTTCCGGGGTTGCTGGACTTGGTCTGGGTCCCCGGGGGTAGGCATCATGACAGCACTCCCCCCCAAGGCCCCTCCTAAAGTCGTTCTTCCCTGTGGTTTCGGTTTGTCTGGGAAATTTCGGTGGAATTTTTTCACCAATCGGGGTGCATGAACATGGTCACTATGTTCCCATGACCTTTCCTGTGGTCCGTAACCTTTCCAGTCGATTAAATAAAAGAGTTTTGACTTTATCAGCTTGGAGTCCAGGATGTTCTTAACTTCAAATTCGGGTTCTCCGTCTACAAGGATAGGGTCTGGTGGCTTGGTTAGTCTTGTCCCTGGTTGCACTGGCTTCAAAAGTGACACATGAAAGACGGGGTGAATTTGCATATTAGCAGGTAAGTCCAACCTGACAGTCACCGGGTTGATAATGGCCTTAATAGAGTAAGGTCCCAAATATCTGGGGTTAAAGGTCCGTGTTCCCTTTATGGGTATATGTTTTGTGGCTAACCATACTCAGTCCCCTATCTGGTATTGTGGAGTATCACTTCTATGCCGATCAGCATCTTTCTTGTATTTTTCTTTCGCCTGTTTTAAATGTGTAGTTGCTTCCTTAAAGGCTTGTGTAATCGTAGCGTGCAGATGGTCCACTGCGGGCATTTCTAAGTGTTGGGGTGAGTCAAGGTCTGAGGTTCGAGGATGGTGCCCATATAAGGTATAAAAGGGGCTTTGTCCAGTTCCAGAATGTACTGAATTATTGTATGCATATTCGGCGATCCAAAGAATGTCTTTCCAATGACTCTCAGTCTGATGTAACATACAACGCAGGTATTGTTCGAGAGTCTGGTTGGTCCTCTCCGTTTGAACATCGGTCTGGGGGGGTGACTGATCGATAACCTCACATCGATGTGCGCCAATTGACAGCATTTTTTCCAGAAATGTGAAATGAATTGACTGCCCCAGTCAGAGACCAATATGGACGGAAATCCGGGTATGCGAACCATGTTTTCGAGGAACTCCTTGGCCAGGATTGAAGCTGAAGGTAATCCCTTTAAAGGAATAAAGTGGGCCATCTTGGAAAAAAGATCCACAATAACTAGAATGGTGTTAAATCCATTGCATGGGGGTAGATCAGTAATAAAGTCTAACGATAAATTGTGCCATGGTGTAGGCGGAATGTCTAAAGGTTGTAAGAGTCCAGCTGGTTTTTTCTTTTGACTTTTGTTTTGGGCGCAAATGCCACAAGACATCACAAATGATTTAATATCCTTTCGCCAGGTGGGCCACCAGAATTGTCTTTTCATTTTAGCTTCAGTTTTTGCAATACCTGGGTGCCCCTCCATTAGGGTATCATGATAACGGGAAATGACTAGCTCTTGTAGTTCCTTGCGTGGGAGAAATAGCCGTCCTTGGTAATAAGGCAGATCATTGGTGACAGAGTAGTCCGGGCCTTTTTTTACCCAGTCCTGCAGCGCTGTAGGACCAAAGAGTTGCTGGATCTTTACCTGAATGTCCTCTAGTGCCTGTAGAGTAGTCATGCCAAGAATTCTTTGTTCAGAAATTATAGTTACTGGTTCTGGGTTCACTTCTGCCTCTCCCATCCCTATTCGGGATAAGGCGTCTGCTTTACCATTCTTACAACCTGGTCGATAGGTTATTACGAAATCGAACTCGGCAAAGAACAATGCCCATCGGAGTTGACGTGACGATTGGGCCTTGGCTGGCTTTAAATACGGTAAGTTCCGGTGATTGGTGATCACAGTAATGGTATGCCTGGCACCGAGAAGATAGTGCCGCCAAGCCTTGAAGGCGGATTTAATGGCTAATAACTCCTTGTCGGTAACCGCATAGTTCAACTCGGGTGCTGAGAACTTACTGGACCAAAATGCTACTGGATGAAGCTGGCCAGTTTCAGGGTCCTTTTGAGACAGGACAGCTCCCATGGCTCGACTGGATGCATCAGTTTCCACTATGTATGGAAGTTCAGGGCACGGGTGCTTTAATACAGGTGCAGACGTGAATTTCGCTTTCAGCTCTTGGAAAGCATTTTCAGCTTCTTCAGTCCACATAAAGCGTTTATTTTTCGCAAGAGTGCTGTGATGGGATGTACAACATGTGAAAAATCAGGGTTGAATCTGCGGTAGAAATTGGCAAAGCCGAGCATGCTTTGTATTCCTTTAACTGAACTTGGTGATGGCCACTTAAGGATTGCATCCACCTTTCGTGAGTCCATTCGGAGTCCCTTTGGGGTCAGGATAAACCCAAGGAATTCAACTTCTGTGGCATGAAAAATGCATTTTTACAGTTTTGCATATAGTTTGTGCTGGCGCAATTTCTGAAGGACTGCTCAGACGTGCTTCACATGGTCAGATTCTGAATAGGAGTAAACTAGAATATCATCGATATATACGACAACACAAACGTCAATGAGTTCACGAAGGACATCCTTCATGAAATATTGGAAGGCTGTTGGTGCATTGCACAACCCGAAAGGCATCACCTGGTATTCGAATAACCCATACTTAGTGCAGAAAGCAGTCTTCCATTCATCGCCTTCTTTTACACGTTCCAGATGGTATGCCCCCCCGGAGATCTAATTTAGTGTATATACAAGCGTCCTTCACTTGGTCTAGTAGTTCAGGGATCAGAGGCAATGGGTATCGGTTCATAACAGTTATCTGGTTCAATGCGCGGTAGTCTATGCACGTTCTGAGGTCACCTTCCTTTTTGGGCACGAAGAACAAAGCTGAAAATGCAGGGGACTTGGATGGGTGAATAAAGCCATTGGCAAGGTACTGGTCTAAGTATTGTCGTAGGTGAAGGTTCTCAGGTTCCGTAAGGGCATAGATCCTGCTACAAGGGGGTTGTGCACCGGGTATGAGATCGATTTGACAATCGTACGATCTGTGAGGAGGTAAGGTGTTTGCCTTTTCTTTTTGGAAGACATCCTGGAATTCTTGGTATTCTGGAGGTAGTTGCATGACTGCTGTGGTTACTGTGGCCAGGCCTGCGTTCTGATTTTTCTTTGGGTAACAGGTTTGTGCACAATCCGGGAAGGTTATTCTCTTCTCTCGCCAATCAATACAAGGATTATGTGTTTCCAACCAAGGTATCCCCAGTATTTTTTGGAACTGTGGGGCTTTGATTAGATCAAACACAATAGTCTCTCGATGCCCATCCTGACCCAATAGTGTCATCTCTGCGGTGTAATGAGTTACAGGCCCAGAGGCAATTTCAGTTCCATCGACTGTGGTGATGACATCTGAGGTGGTTTTTTGGCAGAGAGGTAGATTCATCCTGGAAGCCAATTCATAGTCCACATAGTTTCCTATGGCCCTGCTATCAATGTATGCCCTTACTGCCTGCATACGCAATGGCTGCCCTGGATCTACGAGGACCATTGGTATGATGAAATGCGAGGTCTGAGTATACTTCTTCAAGCTCGGCAAGCGGACCTCTACGCTTGTCGGGCGTGGTCGTTTCCCGAGTCTGACTCCATATGGCTTTTATCAGCAGCTCCTACCACCTTCTTGGGTGGTTTTAGATGGCAATCCCGTAGAAAATGGCCAGAAGTTCCACAATATAGACACAATTGCATTTGCCGTCTTCTTTCTCTTTCCTTCTGGGTTAAAGGCATGGTCTAGTAAAAAATGTTATTTAAAAAATAGATAGGCAACATAAAAAAAAAATACTAGCATTCTCTTTTTTAAAACTTCCTATGAAAAATTTTGAGCTATTCAAGCTCAAAATTCGCAAAAGCAAGCACATGGGCGCATCCATTTTGTGAAATGGAGGACCTCCTGTGCTGGCTTTTGCTTTTGCGGCACTAATGAAGGAAAAGCCAGCCAGCTGTAATAAACAAAAGCTACCGCTGGGTGGCTTTCCCTTCATTAGTGCTGTACGCGGAGTTCGGGGACCGGAGACCAGAGCAGGAAAGCTGTAGCTGAATCTCGGTAAGTGCTATTTATTTTTATTTTTAAAATAAGCACTAGCTGCGTTTTTTTTCTAAGTTTTCCGGGCTGGAGGAGCCCGGAAAACTTAGAAATAAAACAGCAGCTTTAAAAACGTTGTATTTGTGTTTGCAGTCGCTTTTGAAGTGACTGCAAACATAAATACAACGTTGTTGTGTTGGAAAACGCTGTGGTTTTTCTTTCCAAGTTTCTCAGGCTCCTCCGGCTCGGAGGAGCCTGAGAAACTCAGAAAGAAAATCCGGAGCGTTTTCCAACACAACCGCGTTGTTTCTGCCTGAATCTGCTTTCCCATTTGGGGCTCTCGGGCTCCCGAGAGCCCCAAATGGGAAAGCAGATTCAGGCAGAAACAACGCGGCATTGCGGAAAACAACCGCGTTGTTTCTGCCTGAATCTGCTTTCCCATTTGGGGCTCTCGGGCTCCCGAGAGCCCCAAATGGGAAAGCAGATTCAGGCAGAAACAACGCAGCATTTAGCATTTCCCATTTGGGTCTCTCGGGCTCCCCACGGGGAGCCCGAGAGCCCCAAATGGGGAATCAGCTGTAGGTATGATATGATATGATATGGTATTTGTAACGCGCCTATACACAAGTGTTTCAAGGCGCGACGAGGCAGGGAGGGAGGGAAACAAGGGGAAAACAGACAAACGATCCTACTAGGCCAGGTGTCATTCAGATCGCGCAAGTGCAGAGGTAAGGGGAAAAGGAGGAAGTGCAGGGGGGAGGAGGTGGGGGGGAAGTGCAGTACAAGGTAAGTAGCGTAGAAAATAATAATAAATAATAAATAGAAAGGGCCAGCAGGTGGCAAGTGCGAGGTAAGTGCAGAGCAAGTGCTGGGAAAGGGGCTGTAGGGATACAGTGACAGTCCCACAGTGCAGGGGGAGCCGGGGAGGCAGTGCAAGTGGAGAGTGGCTGGGCCCTGGACCGAGGTTGCTGAGAGTGGCCCAGATGCAGGTTTAGTGCTGAATTCAGTGGGGAGTTAAGCAGGATTAGCAGGGGAGAGGGAGAGAGAAGGCAGAAGCGAAGAGGAAGGTTTTGAGGTGCTTCCGGAACCGGAGATGGTTCTCCTCAAGTTTCAGGGAGGCAGGAAGGCTGTTCCAGAGGGAGGCCCCAGCTGCGGAGAGAGATCTACCCCCAGCTCTTTGCTTCGAGAAGCGGCTGACCATGAGGGAGTTGGAGACGGATGAGCGAAGGGCTCGTGAAGGAAGATATTTAGGAAGAGAGAGTTGGAGGTATTTAGGTCCCAGGCCCCAGAAGGCCTTGTGGACAATGCAGAGGGTTTTGAACTTAATCCTCGCAGCCACTGGGAGCCAGTGAAGAGATTTCAGTCCTGGAGAGATACGGTCCCTGGGCTTGAGGCCAAGGACAAGTCTCGCAGTTCTGTTCTGGATAAGTTGCAGAGGGCGGAGAGTGGAGGCAGGCAGATTAAGATAGAGGCTGTTACAGTAGTCCAGCCTTGAGAGAACCAGGGCTCGAGAGACAGTGAGCTTCTGGGGGAAGGAGAGGAAGGGAAGAATACCTCTGAGGAGGTGCAGCTGGTAGTGTGACTTCTTAGAGACGTCAGATATATGAGGAGAGAAGGAGAGTGTGGAGTCGAAGATGACCCCGAGGTTTTTAGCCTTGCAGGTAGGGGCAGGAAGGGGGCCAAGGGAGGCCGGCCAGAGAGCTGCAGGGAAGGAGGGAGTGGGTGTGCCGATGAGTAGAATCTCTGTCTTACTGGCGTTGAGGCAGAGGTCATTGGCGGCGCACCATTCATGGATAGCAGACAGACAGTCGGAGAAGAGGGAAGGAGAGGAGGAGGCTGAGGGTAGCCTGAAAATGAGCTGGGTATCGTCTGCATAGCACTGGAAGTGGGGGCAGAGAGCGGCGATGCGGTGGGCAAGGAGTGCCAGATACTGGTTGAAAAGCCAGGGAGAGAGGTTGGATCCCTGGGGGACACCACAGGTGGAGAAAAAGATGTCAGAGAGGAAGGAGCCCATTTGGACCTGGGAGGGTCGATCGGAGAGGAAAGAAGTCAGCCAGGCCAGAGCCTGACCAGTGATACCCAGGTTATCACGGAGACAGTTGAGCAGGATGGCATGGTTGACAGTGTCAAAGGCAGAGGAGAGATCGAGCAGAATGAGAACACAGGGAGTGTTGGTATCGAGGTTCAGGAGCAGGTCCTCACGGATGTTCAGGAGAGCAGTTTCCGTGCTTCTGGCAGCTCTGAAGCCAGATTGATGGTCATGAAGATTACCAACAGAGTCAGCATGGAGGTTAAGCTGGGAGATGGCCAGTTTCTCCAGGAGCTTACCCAGGAAGGGAGTAATGGAGATTGGGCGATAATTGGCCGGGCAGGAGGGGTCCGCAGAGGGTTTCTTGAGGAGGGGGTGCACAAGGGAGTGCTTGAGGGGGGATGGGAAGACTCCAGAGGCGAATGAGTGGTTGCAGAAGTCAGCCAGGACAGGAGCCAGGGAGTCGATGTGGTCCTTGATGGTTTTGGAGGAACAGGGGTGAACCTGTTTAGACGAGGCTTTCATAGATCGGACTTGTCTGGAGACCTCATCAGCAGAAAAAGGTGGGAAAGCAGAGAAGGAGGGTGGAGGGGTGGCTGCAAGAGAGCAAGAGGAAGAGCTGGGAAGAGAGGGAGGGAGGAGAGAGGAGGAGAGCGAGGACAGGATGTCCTGAGTTTTTGAGATGAAGTGCGAGGCCAGTGCAGTGCAGAGGGCCTGGGAGGGGACAGGAGAGGTAGAGACTGCAGCAGGGTTGGCCAGCTCCTTGCAGATTTTAAAGAGTTCGGCCGAGTTGTTTGATGCCTCAGAGATGCGGGCTTGGATAAGGGCTCTCTTCTTGGTGAGAACGGAGAGCCGGTATTGCCTTTGGAGCAGGCGACAGGCCAGTTTGTCAGAGGATGAACATGAAGCACGCCATTTCCTCTCTGCCACCCTACACTTGCGTTTTAGGGTGACGAGATCCGAGTCATAC
The DNA here is from genome assembly GCF_040938575.1 of Ambystoma mexicanum. Lineage (NCBI taxonomy): Eukaryota > Metazoa > Chordata > Amphibia > Caudata > Ambystomatidae > Ambystoma > Ambystoma mexicanum. The sequence goes on from NC_090936.1 coordinate 255,798,844, forward strand.
CAGGAGTTACATTTGGCTTTGGGCTTCAGGCGGATTCTCATGACAGGGGCAAGGATATCGAGAGTATCAGATATAGAGGAATAGAGCATGGAGAGGGCTGTGTCAGGGTGGGAGTCAGCCGAGGGGGGAGGAGGGGGCGAGAAGGTAGCAGCAAAAGCCTCAACTGACACGCGCTTCATGGGTCGGATGACCGAGAAGGTGGGTGGCAGTGAAGAGGGTGGCTTTGCCTGTGGGGTAGGGAGGGAGAGGTGGGAGGATAGGAGAAAGTGATCACTCCAAGAGAGAGGAGTGGAGAGAGGAAGGGAGAGGGGAAGGTCAGAAGAGATCAGAGCATCAAGAGTGTGCCCTGCAGAGTGAGTAGGCCCAGACGGGAGAATAGAGAGTGAGAGAGAGTTACAGAGTTCGCGAAAGATACCAGTGGGGGGGCAGGAGGCATCGAGGTGGATGTTGAAGTCACCGAGAAAGAGGAGTTGGGTGGTTGAGGACAGGAGTGAGGAGGAGAGGTCAGCCCATTCAGAGAGGAAGGAGGAAATTTGACCAGGTGGCCGATAGATAGTAGCCACGGTAAGGGAATGGCTAGGAGAGAGAGAGAGTCGGCAGACAAGGCATTCAAAAGAGGAGTAGGTCTGCGTAGGAGTGACAGTGGCAGGAATCCACTCAGGGAAGATAAGGGCAACACCACCCCCTGAACGGTTGGGCCTGGGCACGGAGAGGATCTTGTAACCGTCAGGTAGGAGTGTGTCGAAGCTGGTGGCAGAGCTGGCTGTGAACCATGTCTCAGTGAGACCGAGGACGTCCAGGTCCAGTTCCTCAAGAAGGCGACAGATATCAGAGGAGTGCTTGATGGCAGAGCGAGCATTTAGAGTGGCAATGTGGAGAAGGTTGCCACCTTTGAAAAACTTCCGGGGAGGGGTGCAGATCAGAGGTATGTCCTGCGGAGGTGTTAGAAGGTAGAAACACTACGCGGCATGTAAACATAACCGTGTTGTGTTTCTGCCTGCTGTGGCTTTCACTTTGGGTCTCCGGTGCTCCCCTGTGGGAGCACCGGAGACCCAAAGTGATAGCCACAGCAGGCAGAAACACAACGCGGTTGTGTTGGAAAACGCTGTGGTTTTTCTTTCCGAGTTTCTCAGGCTCCTCCGAGCCGGAGGAGCCTGAGAAACTTGGAAAGAAAAACCGCAGCATTTTCCAACACAATAAAAACATAAATACAACGTTTTTAAAGCTGCGGTTTTATTTCTAAGGCCCGGAAAACTTAGAAAAAAAAACGCAGCTTGTGCTTATTTTTTAAAAAAAAATAAATAGCACTTACCGAGATTCAGCTGCAGCTTTCCTGCTCTGGTCTCCGGTCCCCGTCCTCTGCGTACAGCACTAATGAAGGTAAAGCCACCCAGCGGTAGCTTTTGTTTACTACAGCTGGCTGGCTTTTCCTTCATTAGTGCCGCAAAAGCAAAAGCCAGCACAGGAGGGCCTCCATTTCACAAAATGGATGCGCCCATGTGCTTGCTTTTGCGAATTTTGAGCTTGAATAGCTCAAAATTTTACATAGGAAGTTTTAAAAAAGAGAATGCTAGTATTTTTTTTTTATGTTGCCTATCTATTTTTTAAATACATTTTTTTACTAGACCATGCCTTTAAGGATCCTTTAACCCCTCCAATTTGCATGGGTTCTGAAGCATCTGCTCTTTTGGGGTTAGCGTGGGTTTTGACCAACACCCGATTCTCAAACTTGGCTCGATCAGCCTTTCTGTTCTGAAGTCTGTGATCTAACTGGACCACTAAGTCTTACATTCAGTGCAGTCTTGAGGTGGGTTCACGACTTGAGCCAAGACATCCTTGAATTCTCCTCGAAGCCCTCGATGAAATAACTTGATTCGTTTTACCTCAGGCCATCCAGTTTCCACTATCAACCTATTTAAGGTTGCGCTGTAGGATAGAAGGTCCTGGTTACCCTGCCGTAGGGACAAAAGTTCGTTATCCAGGGCCTGTCCTTGGGAGTGCCGGGAAAATAGTCTTTCCATGCTCGTTTGAAAGCCCTGAAAATCCCGAAGAATTGGGTAATCCTGAGTAACTAGTGGAATTGACCAATCAGCTGCACTGCCGCTGAGATATGACAATACAAAGGCTACCTTGGCTTGAGGTCTGCATAAAAAGTGCAAGCGGCATTGGTTCATAAACACGGCGAACCTTTTGGGATCTCCGGCAAAGCGTTCAGGTGGAGCTAATGGAATATTTCCTGGTAGGTTTATTTGCACAGGGTTACTCGATAACACAGGAGCTGGACATCCCCCGGAACCAGGTAGGGGTGCTTGTCCAGCCTGGCTTTGCAATAGTTGCCTAGCAAGGTCATCAGTTCACTCCTTTGACAAAATCAGTTCTCTCCTAAGAGCATTGGTTTCTTGACGGACGGAATGCACTTCAGCCCTCAGTTCCCCTAGTAATTGGTCCAATTGGTCAGTCTCTGAGGTATCCATAACGCCCGGGTGGGAATTTGTGGGTAGGCTTCACGTTCTGTTACGCTCATCTGGCTCCCACAGAGGCGTCAATCGGAACTGGACAGCTGCGGTCTCCACCAATGTGACGCGTAGGGCCGAGATGACGGACTGGACTGGCCCACCTAGCTTCGTTTGCTTGGCCCGTAGGAATATTCTTCTGCAAATGGAGAAAGGGAATTAACCACCTGTGGAGTTGATCGTAAATCACCCACCTCCGCTGTTCTCCCCACAGATCACCTTTGATGTCCCCTCTTATAGTCTCACCTGATGGTTTGAAAAGATGAGCTCTCCATCCTGCATTGAGCGCAGGGGCACGTTGATAACCAGTTGCTTCACTGGCTCGAAGGAATTGGTGAGTTCCAGAACAATATTGACTCCGAGATTCCCGGCAAGACGCCGTAAGTATAAAGTTTGTAAGAGTTAAAATTCCTGACTTTCACTCTTGTCCGATTCCTTGCAGGTTGCAGCTTGACCCTACTGAAGAGTTCCTCATGGCTACTGGTAGTATTCTGGTAAGGATTTGTATTTTCCAACACAGTTCAATAAAATAATGTCAATATATAACCTGTTGCTTTCTTCCTTATTCAGGCGCTGAGAGAAAGTATGAAGTCTCGGGGAATAATACCTCCGGCGGTAAAATCAGGTAAGTCTATTGTGGTGAGGAGGGTTCCCCTTGTTAGTCCCTTTGTTTCACCTTGCTGTCCTTTTGTTTCCTCTTAGGGGCCGGGGTTCGGCGAAGATGCAGTGGAAGCTGCGCCAACCCGTGAAGAGGAATAGTACCCCCGGTGGTAAAATCAGGTAAGTCTATGTGGGGGTAACTAATATTCCTCTGTGTATTCCCTTGGCTCACCTTGCTGTTCTTGTCTTCTCCTTAGGTGCCGGAGTGCGGCGGGGAACATGCAGGAGGATGCGGTGGAATGTGAAGATGCTGCGAAGACCGGTGAGTTCAGCGCTACAGCAGGCGAGGCGACGCGCATAAAATAACTTCTTTCTTCCAGCTCGAAGGTGCGATGGATCGGGAATTCAGGTAAGGATCAAAGGTATTGCTCTTGTTCTAACCTTTTCTCCTTCTTTCTCCCTTTTTCTAGGAGCTCCAAACTCGAGGCGGGCGTGGCAGAAGGCTGGATGCAGACTTGCAGGCACAGTGAGCATTACACTGCTGGATGCAGAATAATGCGAAGCGTGTGCTGCTCTTCGGGCATGGTTTAAATAGCCTCCAAAGTAGTCCCAGGTAAGTATTCCTCCCAGCCCCGCCGAGTAGAAAAATAGTCCCTAAGTAAAGTAGTCCCTTCCAAGCCTCTTTTGGCTTGAAGCTCTTGCAGCATGGTCTGCATCAGGTAAATTTGCAGCATGGTCTGCATCAGGTAAATTTTAATCTATGAGCCTGGCGCCTATGGCGCCAGGACTGACTCTCCATATGAGCCTGGCGCCATAGGCACCAGGACTGGACCCAAATAGCCCCTAGCAGGGGTTGTTGGGCTTGCTTAGGATAACCTGATGCCTGCTTCCAGGGTTGCTGGACTTGGTCTGGGTCCCCGGGGGTAGACATCATGACAGTGTACTAAGGCTTAAATGTTAAATTCGAAGATACACTGTTGCTATTGTGATTTGTTGTTGTACAAACTGGACATAATCCACATGCATATAGTCGGATAAATTAGAGGTGAACTTGGCACGAATCATAGACTGAAAATTCTTAACCTGCAGAGGGGTTGGACATTACGATTGGAAACTGTATAAAAGATGCAAATGTTTAGATGTTCTGTACCTCTCACTTCTCACACCGAAAGGGCTGGTATTCGCTGTGATGTACTGAGGGCCAGATAGCTATCTGATATTTTGTTTCTTTGTAAACTGTACAGTTGTTTGAATTAAGATCTGAGAATCTTTATAAACCGTGCTAGTGTATTTCCTTTTGGGGTACTTAGCCTTGATATTTTCTTTTGCTTTCACAGATGGCGCCCGAATAGGGACCCTCAAGATTGATGCCAGCTCATTGAAGATTGACACGGCTATTGGATGGTGTAAAAGGGGGCACCTTTCTTGTATGAGAAGCGACACCTCAGCAGTGCTGCATGACCCGATACCCGGACAGTGAGCATGCGGTCCAAGTTGGCATCTTGACGAGGTTCCATATATCGAGGCGGGGAGATTTGCCGAAATCACCAACCACGTGGGACCATTGTTAGGACTTTTTGCAATCCGATCGGACCTCCTTAGGATTTGATCAGGTGAGTCGTGACCCGAATCTTAAGTATCCTGATAATTTGTTTTGGTGCATTACACTCGCGAGTACAATTATTGACCGGGTAACACCAGTATTCTGATATGCCTGGGAAATGATCTGCCTGCTTCAGGGCATTATTCCGCAGTGACAGACAACCTTTGGAATTTGGCCGGCGGCGCCAATGGAGGGGTTACCGGCGTGTACTATGTACTGTAAGCACGGCATTGGTAGTGTAGTATTTAATGATATTTGGCACAGACAAACTAGACATGCTCCCGAACTTCAGTGGCCAATCAATGGTAGTTTTGAAATTCCTTGTATTGAATACTTAGAATCCATATTATTGAAGAAAAAGGCTAGACCTGCAGCATTCGATATATTACAGAATTGGAAGAAAGAAGCTATGCAGCAGCTTAAGAGTAGAGAAAAGTATGCGCGCCGTCATATGACGAACGCCGAAAAAGCATTGTTATATGACCAGAATAAACAGTCTGAGTCAATTAGGAATATGGATAGGACAACGCGGTTGTGTTGGAAAACCCTCCGGTTTTTCTTTCCGAGTTTCTCAGGCTCCTCCGAGCGGAGGAGCCTGAGAAACTTGGAAAGAAAAACCGCAGCGTTTTCCAACACAATAACGTTGTATTTATGTTTGCGGTCACTTCAAAAGCGACCGCAAACATAAATACAACGTTTTTAAAGCTGCGGTTTTATTTCTAAGTTTTCCGGGTTCCTCCAGCCCGGAAAACTTAGAAAAAAAAACGCAGCTTGTGCTTATTTTAAAAAAATAAATAAATAGCACTTACCGAGATTCAGCTGCAGCTTTCCTGCTCTGTAGTATGAAGTATAGGTGACCTGGAAGGAGACTGCGCCTGATTCTTGCACACAAGACTTATTTTTTTATTTTTTATTTTTTATTATTTATTTTTCAGAAAAAATTGCCCTTAACGTTGATGACACGTGTTTCGGTCCTCCAAGGACCTTTTTCAAATCAGGGCTATTGATTAGTCTTAATAATAATAAAGTCATAAAAAGACAAAAAATAAACACATAAATAATCACAAAGGAAAATATGTGCATGTATCCAAAAAATAAAGTAACGGTTTGAGTATTGAAGTTAGATCAGCATAGAAAAATAAACATTTTTAGGTGAGATGCATACACACAAAAGTACATAGATGTAAAAATAATAAAAATAAAAATAAAAAGCCAGACAATAAATGGATGGGGAAAAAGGGTAGGAGAGAAGGGGTGAGATTCAAAGAAAGATAAGTACAAAATCTCCATTAGTTATTGTACACAATAAATTAATAAATTAAGCAATTTGTAATGGTCTTTGTATGTCTCAGAAAAAAAAGTAGAAACATGTTACCTTATGGTCATGTAAGAGGCCCCTGTCACATAATGTGAAAGATGAGCTTCCATATGTCATTGGGATAAATCCCTGAAAAAGCAAAAATAAAAAAAAATAAAAATTATAATATAATGAATAAACTCTTATCTTACCCTAATATAAAGCTCAAAAAATGAAATATGCACTGGGTATTGGGTTACCAAATAGCGTGTGTTCTTGAATATTGAGGATTATTAGTTGAAAACAAAATTACACGTGAAAAAATTAGCTTCGCACTCCTAATAACTGATGGTACGCTTTCGCATGTGAAAATATACGTGGATAGACGTATTTCACGTCTGAGTACTTGCAAAGTAATCCCGCGTGAGAAAATATGATACAATGACAGGATCCTAGTGCCTTAAATATTAACCGCGTGAGAATGTCAACCCGTAAAATCGTAATGCTGGCTTGCCACGTATACTGAACTCGAAGCGCACAAACGCGTGCGCGATAATCCATGTTGAAGCGTAAAAGTACATCTATACAGTTATAATACGCACATTCGCGTGCGCGTGAAAAAATTCCTCGTATCTCATCTGACCGCGTGAAATTGTGATTGCGTGAAATCGTAATTATGGATAGAGACGTATTCTATACTGGATGCGCACGATCGCGTGCGCCTATTACATGATAAAGCGTTAGAGTAGTTTTATACAGGGTGAGTATGCACATTCGCGTGCGTGTGAAATTCCAGAATCTTAGCGTGAAAACGTGGTAGTCGATTCACACGCGTTCGCGTACGCGAAAATCGCATGAGAATGTGGATGCGTGAAAATTCAGACGCTCTCTTACCTGCTGTTAAGATTAAGCGCGTACAATCGCAAAGTTGCTACAAGTCTCAAGGGGGCGCCATTATGCGTCCTCCCTGTTGTTTTATATGTTGCTAAGGGAATAATTCTCATAGAATGTCCTTCCTTCATGTTTAGTCATATGCTCACTGGTGGCCATATTGTAATGGAGTGAAAATGCCATAAAGGTATATGTTGAGTGGCAAATTGTGAAGTGATATGTATTCAGATAAAGTCTGCACGTCATGAACTTTTGATATTATTATCAAAAACGGCAGAATTGCAGAGAAAAAACATGTGGAAGTGTATGAATGGAATAATGTCTTAATAAGAAAGGCAATAATATGGAATAATGTATATAGGCTGGTAAGAATGTTACTCTTCATTATAGTTACCACACAGTTGTAACTATAAAAAGGACACCATTTCATTATCAGAATTAAGTCCAAGTACTGTTGAATTGAATTTGCAAATCATTTTCGCCTCAGTTTGTCTGAGTCTCTTTTCTCTGTCACCTCCACGTCTTCCAAGGGTAACTTTTTGAAGGCCAATGAACTTAATGTCAGCTTTGTTATCCAATTGATGTTTCTCTTGCCAATGGCAGGCAAGAGGCAGTCTAGGGTCCTGGCTTCCAATTTTGGCAAGATGTTCACGTACTCTAGTCCTGAGTTCCCTGATGGTGCTTCCAATGTATATTAATTTGCACACACATACAATCGCATAAACCACATATTTTGTCCTACAGTTTATAGATTGCTTGATTTTTATAGTCTTATTATTGCTGCCCTTGAAACAATCAGTTTTTTCATGTGCATATTTGCAAATGGTGCAAGTTCCACATTTCCTGAAGCCATGGGTAGATTGTAGCCAATTCGATGTTCCCTCTGGTAGGTCTGGTAAGTCTGAAGGGCTTAGTTTGTTTTTTAGTGTCTGTGCTCTCTTAAAGATGATTCTTGGTTTGTTGTCAATAAAATTAGAAATATGGTCATCCAATTTCAAGAGATTCTAGTGTTTAGCCAATATTTTTCTCACATGTTTGTGGTCGTTACCAAATTTAGTGATGAATCCTATGGTGGATGGCTCCGCAGATCTGTTCTTACTAGCTAGAGTCTGTTCCTGAGTTAGTTGTAGACTTTTATCCAATGCCTTAGCGACACAATTGTTTGAATATCCTCTTGCCAGAAATCTTGATTGTAGAAGCCTACATTCTTTCTCAAAGTATTCTTTGGTCTGACAGTTTCTTCTTGCTCTTATAAATTCACGCGCTGGTATGTTGAGAATCGTTGTTTGATGATGGCAACTAGTAGCATGTAAGGTGGCATTGACCTCCGTAGGTTTACGAAATGTGCGCGTTTTTATCTGGTTCTGTTCAATATATATTGTGAGGTCCAAAAAATCAATACTATTAGCATCGCAGGCACCCGTGAATTGTATACCCATTTCATTAGCATTGATTCTGTTTAAAAATGCCGTGAATTCTACTTCTGTGCCTTTCCATAGTATCAACACATCATCAATATATCTTAACCAATACATAAGATCCTTCTGATACACTTTATCCTTGTATATGACTGAATCCTCAAACAGTCCCATGAAAAGGTTTGCTAGGGCAGGGGCATATTTGGTGCCCATAGCAACCCCTCTTGTTTGTCTATAAAAGACATTGTTGAAATTGAAAATGTTGCATTGTAGGGAAAGCTCTAACATTTCCTTGATCATGACAATTTGATGGTACATCGAGGCTGACTCCTCCCTGAAGGTATAATCAATAGTTTTCAGAGCCCATGTATGTTGAATTGAGGTATATAGTGCTTTCACATCCATGGTTGCTAAAAGACAATCATGTTCCCAGTTCCAAGATTGTAGCTTAGTGATGACATCTGTAGTGTCCTTAAGGTATGCCTTTAGTTGAGTTGCCCTGGGTCTCAGACTATTGTCCAAATACTGTGAGATATTCTCTGTTGCCCAACCTATCCCACTGACAATCGGACGGCCCTCTGGTATTAAATCATATTGCTTGTGGATTTTCGGTAAGAAATATATTATAGGTATGGTTGGGTTCTTGATAGTAAGATAGCTCTTTTCATTGTCCGAAATAATACCTTTTCGATACCATTCCGAAATGTAGAGTTCCACTTTTTGTGTGAACTCATTTGTAGGGTTAACTGGTAATTTCTCATAACAACCTGGGGTGTTGAGATGATTGCTGGCCATTTTCAAATAATTATCTCGGTCCATAATAACAATGTTCCCTCCTTTGTCCGCTTCTTTGATGATTATTGAGCGGTCGGTTTCCAATTGATGTAAAGCTTCTTGTTCCCTGAGGGTGAGATTGGGTTTAGTTTTGGATTGAGGATTTCTAAAATCCATTTTATACAGATCTTGAGATACTGCCTTGTAAAAGGTGTCAATGACATTGTCAGTTGTTAATTGAGGTACAAATTTAGATGTGGGTTTCAGCTCCTTCATTGATAAGGAATCAGGTTGCACATTGAAGTCTCTTAATATATTAGTGATGTCGTAATCCATAGGTTCTGCGATTGATCTTAGTAAATAAATCTCTTCAATCTCTTTAATGCTTAGGTCACTATGAATGGCTTTAGGTTGATGTGTGTACATGCCTGGTGCCTTAGTGGCAAAAAACTTTTTTAGTTTCAATTTTCGAACAAACTTGAAAAGATCGATATGTAAATCTGTCTCATTATGAATTGTAGATGGCGCAAAAGAAAGTCCTTTGTTAAGAAGCATACTTTCTTCAGTTGAAATCGGTCTAGATGATAAATTGAGAATTAAGTTTGGCCCTATTTCACTCTGTTCACTTCTCTTGAGGTTGCTCTTGTAAGCCTTTTGTTTACATTTTCTTGTGATTCTTGACTGGTTAGATCTTGAACCCCCCCTCCTTCCTCTCCTCCTGGTGTACTGGGTGTTGCTCCAATGTTCTGTGGCAACTGAAAACGGACCTGTTTCAATATGGGATTTCTATTGCCTTTTTTGTATCTCTTGATTTGGTTCATGAATCCCGAGGATGATCTTCCACTTGAACTCGCTTTAACCCCTGATGGATCAATTATATTGGTTGGTTCTTCTGTATTCTGTGTTTCAGGTTCCGAATCAGCATCCGAACTGGCCATTGATGTGTTGGGTGTGCTGGTTTTAGACCCAAATTTCGTCGTTGAATTATATTTTGCCTGGAAAGTGTATACCCTATCATCTCGGTAATCTCTTTCGTCCCGATAGTGTTTCCTCAATTTTCTCAGTTTCACTTCATCTTGATAATTCTTTAAAATGTCATGCATGGTATTATAATTTTTCTCCTTTGTCGTTTCTTGTGATTTTTTATCTGCAATTTCTTTTTTGGTTTTGTCAATTAGTTCGATCGTCCTCTTGTGTTCTCGCGTTGCATGTTCAATAAGAAGTTCTAACATCTTTTGGGAACTTCCATTTAAATTTTGTTCCCACATCTCTGCTAAATCATTATCTAAATCATTGTTGAAATTGGGGAAGATCAGAATGCGTAATCCTCTGGGTATTAGTTCATTTTTAGTATAATTTTCCAAGGAGACTATCTCCCAGTATTTGTCGATTTCTTTTTTAGAAAGTCGTTCCAATTTGAAGAATAGTGCTCTCAAGTCCTCATGCTTCTGTATGGGGTTGAAGAATGCGTGTTTATTGCTGCCCTTCGGTGTAAAAAGATTTTCCGTTTCTTCCTGTCTGTTCCTAAGATATTCTGCCATTGCGTTCTATGTAGTGTCAGCCGTTGACCACAACCAATGTAAATATATTCATAAAAAACCCTTGGCTTGGAAGGTTTGGTCTAAACTGGCGACATCCGATAGTGGTAAAAAAAAACGAATGTCGTAAATGTAAGTAGTCCAATAGGTCCTTAGAGTCGCGTCTCACCAAGTCGGGGGTTTAGCCAAGTACAAGACCCCTTGCTGAATAGTATGAAGTATAGGTGACCTGGAAGGAGACTGCGCCTGATTCTTGCACACAAGACTTATTTTTTTATTTTTTATTTTTTATTATTTATTTTTCAGAAAAAATTGCTCTTAACGTTGATGACACGTGTTTCGGTCCTCCAAGGACCTTTTTCAAATCAGGGCTATTGATTAGTCTTATTAATAATAAAGTCATAAAAAGACAAAAAATAAACACATAAATAATCACAAAGGAAAATATGTGCATGTATCCAAAAAATAAAGTAACGGTTTGAGTATTGAAGTTAGATCAGCATAGAAAAATAAACATTTTTAGGTGAGATGCATACACACAAAAGTACATAGATGTAAAAATAATAAAAATAAAAATAAAAAGCCAGACAATAAATGGATGGGGAAAAAGGGTAGGAGAGAAGGGGTGAGATTCAAAGAAAGATAAGTACAAAATCTCCATTAGTTATTGTACACAATAAATTAATAAATTAAGCAATTTGTAATGGTCATTGTATGTCTCAGAAAAAAAAGTAGAAACATGTTACCTTATGGTCATGTAAGAGGCCCCTGTCACATAATGTGAAAGATGAGCTTCCATATGTCATTGGGATAAATCCCTGAAAAAGCAAAAATAAAAAAAAATAAAAATTATAATATAATGAATAAACTCTTATCTTACCCTAATATAAAGCTCAAAAAATGAAATATGCACTGGGTATTGGGTTACCAAATAGCGTGTGTTCTTGAATATTGAGGATTATTAGTTGAAAACAAAATTACACGTGAAAAAATTAGCTTCGCACTCCTAATAACTGATGGTACGCTTTCGCATGTGAAAATATACGTGGATAGACGTATTTCACGTCTGAGTACTTGCAAAGTAATCCCGCGTGAGAAAATATGATACAATGACAGGATCCTAGTGCCTTAAATATTAACCGCGTGAGAATGTCAACCCGTAAAATCGTAATGCTGGCTTGCCACGTATACTGAACTCGAAGCGCACAAACGCGTCTGCGATAATCCATGTTGAAGCGTAAAAGTACATCTATACAGTTATAATACGCACATTTGCGTGCGCGTGAAAAAATTGCTCTTATCTCATCTGACCGCGTGAAATTGTGATCGCGTGAAATCGTAATTATGGATAGAGACGTATTCTATACTGGATGCGCACGATCGCGTGCGCCTATTACATGATAAAGCGTTAGAGTAGTTTTATACAGGGTGAGTATGCACATTCGCGTGCGCGTGAAATTCCAGAATCTTAGCGTGAAAACGTGGTAGTCGATTCACACGCGTTCGCGTACGCGAAAATCGCATGAGAATGTGGATGCGTGAAAATTCAGACGCTCTCTTACCTGCTGTTAAGATTAAGCGCGTACAATCGCAAAGTTGCTACAAGTCTCAAGGGGGCGCCATTATGCGTCCTCCCTGTTGTTTTATATGTTGCTAAGGGAATAATTCTCATAGAATGTCCTTCCTTCATGTTTAGTCATATGTTCACTGGTGGCCATATTGTAATGGAGTGAAAATGCCATAAAGGTATATGTTGAGTGGCAAATTGTGAAGTAATATGTATTCAGATAAAGTCTGCACGTCATGAACTTTTGATATTATTATCAAAAACGGCAGAATTGCAGAGAAAAAACATATGTGGAAGTGTATGAATGGAATAATGTCTTAATAAGAAAGGCAATAATATGGAATAATGTACATAGGCTGGTAAGAATGTTACTCTTCATTATAGTTACCACACAGTTGTAACTATAAAAAGGACACCATTTCATTATCAGAATTAAGTCCAAGTACTGTTGAATTGAATTTGCAAATCATTTTCGCCTCAGTTTGTCTGAGTCTCTTTTCTCTGTCACCTCCACGTCTTCCAAGGGTAACTTTTTGCAGGCCAATGAACTTAATGTCAGCTTTGTTATCCAATTGATGTTTCTCTTGCCAATGGCAGGCAAGAGGCAGTCTAGGGTCCTGGCTTCCAATTTTGGCAAGATGTTCACGTACTCTAGTCCTGAGTTCCCTGATGGTGCTTCCAATGTATATTAATTTGCACACACATACAATCGCATAAACCACATATTTTGTCCTACAGTTTATAGATTGCTTGATTTTTATAGTCTTATTATTGCTGCCCTTGAAACAATCAGTTTTTTCATGTGCATATTTGCAAATGGTGCAAGTTCCACATTTCCTGAAGCCATGGGTAGATTGTAGCCAATTCGATGTTCCCTCTGGTAGGTCTGGTAAGTCTGAAGGGCTTAGTTTGTTTTTTAGTGTCTGTGCTCTCTTAAAGATGATTCTTGGTTTGTTGTCAATAAAATTAGAAATATGGTCATCCAATTTCAAGAGATTCCAGTGTTTAGCCAATATTTTTCTCACATGTTTGTGGTCGTTACCAAATTTAGTGATGAATCCTATGGTGGATGGCTCCGCAGATCTGTTCTTACTAGCTAGAGTCTGTTCCTGAGTTAGTTGTAGACTTTTATCCAATGCCTTAGCGACACAATTGTTTGAATATCCTCTTGCCAGAAATCTTGATTGTAGAAGCCTACATTCTTTCTCAAAGTATTCTTTGGTCTGACAGTTTCTTCTTGCTCTTATAAATTCACCCGCTGGTATGTTGAGAATCGTTGTTTGATGATGGCAACTAGTAGCATGTAAGGTGGCATTGACCTCCGTAGGTTTACGAAATGTGCGCGTTTTTATCTGGTTCTGTTCAATATATATTGTGAGGTCCAAAAAATCAATACTATTAGCATCGCAGGCACCCGTGAATTGTATACCCATTTCATTAGCATTGATTCTCTTTAAAAATGCCGTGAATTCTACTTCTGTGCCTTTCCATAGTATCAACACATCATCAATATATCTTAACCAATACATAAGATCCTTCTGATACACTTTATCCTTGTATATGACTGAATCCTCAAACAGTCCCATGAAAAGGTTTGCTAGGGCAGGGGCATATTTGGTGCCCATAGCAACCCCTCTTGTTTGTCTATAAAAGACATTGTTGAAATTGAAAATGTTGCATTGTAGGGAAAGCTCTAACATTTCCTTGATCATGACAATTTGATGGTACATCGAGGCTGACTCCTCCCTGAAGGTATAATCAATAGTTTTCAGAGCCCATGTATGTTGAATTGAGGTATATAGTGCTTTCACATCCATGGTTGCTAAAAGACAATCATGTTCCCAGTTCCAAGATTGTAGCTTAGTGATGACATCTGTAGTGTCCTTAAGGTATGCCTTTAGTTGAGTTGCCCTGGGTCTCAGAATATTGTCCAAATACTGTGAGATATTCTCTGTTGCCCAACCTATCCCACTGACAATCGGACGGCCCTCTGGTATTAAATCATATTGCTTGTGGATTTTCGGTAAGAAATATATTATAGGTATGGTTGGGTTCTTGATAGTAAGATAGCTCTTTTCATTGTCCGAAATAATACCTTTTCGATACCATTCCGAAATGTAGAGTTCCACTTTTTGTGTGAACTCATTTGTAGGGTTAACTGGTAATTTCTCATAACAACCTGGGGTGTTGAGATGATTGCTGGCCATTTTCAAATAATTATCTCGGTCCATAATAACAATGTTCCCTCCTTTGTCCGCTTCTTTGATGATTATTGAGCGGTCGGTTTCCAATTGATGTAAAGCTTCTTGTTCCCTGAGGGTGAGATTGGGTTTAGTTTTGGATTGAGGATTTCTAAAATCCATTTTATACAGATCTTGAGATACTGCCTTGTAAAAGGTGTCAATGACATTGTCAGTTGTTAATTGAGGTACAAATTTAGATGTGGGTTTCAGCTCCTTCACTGATAAGGAATCAGGTTGCACATTGAAGTCTCTTAATACATTAGTGATGTCGTAATCCATAGGTTCTGCGATTGATCTTAGTAAATAAATCTCTTCAATCTCTTTAATGCTTAGGTCACTATGAATGGCTTTAGGTTGATGTGTGTACATGCCTGGTGCCTTAGTGGCAAAAAACTTTTTTAGTTTCAATTTTCGAACAAACTTGAAAAGATCGATATGTAAATCTGTCTCATTATGAATTGTAGATGGCGCAAAAGAAAGTCCTTTGTTAAGAAGCATACTTTCTTCAGTTGAAATCGGTCTAGATGATAAATTGAGAATTAAGTTTGGCCCTATTTCACTCTGTTCACTTCTCTTGAGGTTGCTCTTGTAAGCCTTTTGTTTACATTTCTTGTGATTCTTGACTGGTTAGATCTTGAACCCCCCCTCCTTCCTCTCCTCCTGGTGTACTGGGTGTTGCTCCAATGTTCTGTGGCAACTGAAAACGGACCTGTTTCAATATGGGATTTCTATTGCCTTTTTTGTATCTCTTGATTTGGTTCATGAATCCCGAGGATGATCTTCCACTTGAACTCGCTTTAACCCCTGATGGATCAATTATATTGGTTGGTTCTTCTGTATTCTGTGTTTCAGGTTCCGAATCAGCATCCGAACTGGCCGATGATGTGTTGGGTGTGCTGGTTTTAGACCCAAATTTCGTCGTTGAATTATATTTTGCCTGGAAAGTGTATACCCTATCATCTCGGTAATCTCTTTCGTCCCGATAGTGTTTCCTCAATTTTCTCAGTTTCACTTCATCTTGATAATTCTTTAAAATGTCATGCATGGTATTATAATTTTTCTCCTTTGTTGTTTCTTGTGATTTTTTATCTGCAATTTCTTTTTTGGTTTTGTCAATTAGTTCGATCGTCCTCTTGTGTTCTCGCGTTGCATGTTCAATAAGAAGTTCTAACATCTTTTGGGAACTTCCATTTAAATTTTGTTCCCACATCTCTGCTAAATCATTATCTAAATCATTGTTTACTTTTTGGATACATGCACATATTTTCCTTTGTGATTATTTATGTGTTTATTTTTTGTCTTTTTATGACTTTATTATTATTAAGACTAATCAATAGCCCTGATTTGAAAAAGGTCCTTGGAGGACCGAAACACGTGTCATCAACGTTAAGGGCAATTTTTTCTGAAAAATAAATAATAAAAAATAAAAAATAAAAAAATAAGTCTTGTGTGCAAGAATCAGGCGCAGTCTCCTTCCAGGTCACCTATACTTCATACTATTCAGCAAGGGGTCTTGTACTTGGCTAAACCCCCGACTTGGTGAGATGCGACTCTAAGGACCTATTGGACTACTTACATTTACGACATTCGGTTTTTTTTACCACTATCGGATGTCGCCAGTTTAGACCAAACCTTCCAAGCCAAGGCTTTCCTGCTCTGGTCTCTGGTCCCCGTCCTCTGCGTACAGCACTAATGAAGGGAAAGCCACCCAGCGGTAGCTTTTGTTTACTACAGCTGGCTGGCTTTTCCTTCATTAGTGCCGCAAAAGCAAAAGCCAGCACAGGAGGGCCTCCATTTCACAAAATGGATGCGCCCATGTGCTCGCTTTTGCGAATTTTGAGCTTGAATAGCTCAAAATTTTACATAGGAAGTTTTAAAAAAGAGAATGCTAGTATTTTTTTTATGTTGCCTATCTATTTTTTAAATAAAATTTTTTACTAGACCATGCCTTTAAGGATCCTTTAACCCCTCCAATTTGCATGGGTTCTGAAGCATCTGCTCTTTTGGGGTTAGCGTGGGTTTTGACCAACACCCGATTCTCAAACTTGGCTCGATCAGCCTTTCTGTTCTGAAGTCTGTGATCTAACTGGACCACTAAGTCTTTATATTCAGTGCAGTCTTGAGGTGGGTTCACGACTTGAGCCAAGACATCCTTGAGTTCTCCTCGAAGCCCTCAATGAAATAACTTGATTCGTTTTACCTCAGGCCATCCAGTTTCCACTATCAACCTATTAAAGGTTGCGCTGTAGGATAGAAGGTCCTGGTTACCCTGTCGTAGGGACAAAAGTTTGTTATCCAGGGCCTGTCCTTGGGAGTGCCGGGAAAATAGTCTTTCCATGCTCGTTTGAAAGCCCTGAAAATCCCGAAGAATTGGGTAATCCTGAGTAACTAGTGGAATTGACCAATCAGCTGCACTGCCGCTGAGATATGACAATACAAAGGCTACCTTGGCTTGATCGTTTGGGAAGGCTCCAGGTCTGCATAAAAAGTGCAAGCGGCATTGGTTCATAAACACGGCGAACCTTTTGGGATCTCCGGCTAAGCGTTCAGGTGGAGCTAATGGAATATTTCCTGGTAGGTTTATTTGCACAGGGTTACTCGATAACACAGGAGCTGGACATCCCCCGGAACCAGGAAGGGGTGCTTGTCCAGCCTGGCTTTGCAATAGTTGCCTAGCAAGGTCATCAGTTCGCTCCTTTGACAAAATCAGTTCTCTCCTAAGAGCATTGGTTTCTTGACTGGCGGAATGCACTCCAGCCCTCAGTTCCCCTAGTAATTGGTCCAATTGGTCAGTCTCTGAGGTATCCATAACGCCCGGGTGGGAATTTGTGGGTAGGCTTCACGTTCTGTTACGCTCACCTGGCTCCCACAGAGGCGTCGATCGGAACTGGACAGCTGCGGTCTCCACCAATGTGACGCATAGGGCCGAGATGAAGGACTGGACTGGCCCACCTAGCTTCGTTTGCTTGGCCCGTAGGAATATTCTTCTGCAAATGGAGAAAGGGAATTAACCACCAGTGGAGTTGATCGTAAATCACCCACCCCCGCTGTTCTCCCCACAGATCACCTTTGATGTCCCCTCTTATAGTCTCACCTGATGGTTTGAAAAGATGAGCTCTCCATCATGCATTGAGCGCAGGGGCACGTTGATAACCAGTTGCTTCACTGGCTCGAAGGAATTGGTGAGTTCCAGAACAATATTGACTCCGAGATTCCCGGCAAGACGCCGTAAGTATAAAGTTTGTAAGAGTTAAAATTCCTGACTTTCACTCTTGTCCGATTCCTTGCAGGTTGCAGCTTGACCCTAATGAAGAGTTCCTCGTGGCTACTGGTAGTATTCTGGTAAGAATTTGTATTTTCCAACACAGTTCAATAAAATAATGTCCTGTTGCTTTCTTCCTTATTCAGGCGCTGAGAGAAAGTATGAAGTCTCGGGGAATAATACCTCCGGCGGTAAAATCAGGTAAGTCTATTGTGGTGAGGAGGGTTCCCCTTGTTAGTCCCTTTGTTTCACCTTATTGACAAACTTCTAAATGAAGGAAGGCCTGGTGCCACTGAGCCACCTCCGTATGTTCCTCTTCCGGCTTTTATTCCTCCTCACGTAGCCCCTCCTGCTCCTCCTATTGCTCCTCTTAATGTTCCTCTTCTTCCTCCCATTGTTCCCCCTCTTGTCGTCGCTCCTCCACTTGCTCCTCCACCTTTGCTTGCTGTTACGGGTCCGTGATAGTACCTTTGTTTCCAGATGTTAAAAAATTGCCTACTCTCCCTTTTCCAAGTGGTTCTACACCGCTTGTAGTAGATCGGGGAGCGGGATCGAGGGTTGTAACTCATAATACTGTGTCTTCAGATAAAAAGCATGAATTAACTGCGTGGGCTAAACAGTGCATGGAGAGGGACGAACAAGCTGGTGCTCTTGCCACACTCTGTAATTTGGACAATTTCCCTGAGAAAAACGTTTTTATTGAAGGATTAGGAATTAAATTATGTGTAATGTGGAATAGGCTAAATGATATAGATCTCCCACAAGGGTTAAGGGATCTGAATACTTTAGCATTCTCTAGAGAAACTGTGGAGAAAGTACAAGAGCATGTAAAGAGGGTTTTTGAGTATAGAAAGGAGTTGGAAAGGTTGAAGAATGAAGATGAATATGGTGATAGTTTGGACGTTATATTTGAGCAGAAACGGTTCTTTCCTTGTTGAAAATCGATAAATGAGGAAACATGAATTTGTATGAAAGTTGCGGTTAGGTGGATCTCAGATACGTCGATAACTCCCGTTGAAGTATATGACACGTATAGTCAGTATGCAGGATGAGTGCACAGAGTTATTGAGTATTTATAAGAGGGCTTTTTCGTTTGACACTTCTTTGGCTGCTTTAGCGCTCGATTTAACTCTGTTGCTTAGCAAGCTTTCGGAGTTGCCCATTTCTCAGTTGCCTATGAGAGAGGTTCCTGCGACATTTGTCCCAAAGGTTGAGATTCCAGCTAATGTTGCAACAGGTGCAGTTGCTCAAGATATTCCTGCACATTATGTATCTGTAACGCTCACCTGATTCTCGCAGAGGCGCCGGTCTTGACTGGGCGACTACCGTATCTTCAAAGGTGATGTGTAGCACCCGGTTGGCTCTTTGGGCTGGACCTCTGTGCACTGTATGCCTGACTTCAAGAGTAAGATGTCTGCAGACAGAAAATATGGGATTAATGAACTGGGGTTATTGGGGTGTCCCTATCTCTTCCCTTTTTTGCTCTCCTGTAGACCCCCAAAGGTTAACGCTCTCACCTTAGGTAAGTGAATGCCGAGCTCTCCATCTGCCTCAGGGCAGGGTGCTGTAACCAGTTTCTTCACTGGATCGGTAGCGCAGGCCTCTTGACTTCAGAGGACTGCTGTCCGTCGTTTACTGCATGAAAGGTAAGTTTCGAGTAATTCTATTGTCTTTAAAGTCTTTAGCAATGATGTCTCTTGTTTTGCAGGTTCCGGCGATGGCGGATGACGGGCTGAAGTGAGTTGAAGATGGAGTCCGTATGATGAATAGAAGCGCTTGGAAGCACGTAAGTAAGCGCTTGTTGCCTGCTTCACGATGCGCTCTAACTGTCTTTTATTTTGCAGGTACGAGTTCGGAGCGGCTGCAGGGTGCCGGAATACCCACTGGGGTTGATGTGGAAAGGAGTAATGGCACGTGAGTATCAAAGTTCCCCAATGTCTTTAAACGCACCTTGTTTTGTCTTTCAGATGCAGGATGCAGCGCCGAAGGCCTCCGGAGCGTGCGAAGAGTCGGTAAGCTTTTGTCTTTCAGATGACGGAATGCAGTGTGAAGACCTCCGGAGCGCACGAAGAGTAGGTAAGCCTTTGTCTTTCAGATGCCGGAATGCTAACCTGTTCTTTCTTGTCTTTATAGGTGTTGCTGAAGACTGGATTCAGGATGGTAAGCCTTTTTCCTTAGGCCCAGGATCCGATGCAGAAGACACGATGAGCGTTCTGCTGCAGAGGATGCAGAATAACGCAAAGCAAGATTCATCCACCGGGTGTGGTTTAAATAGCCTCCTCTAGTGCTTAGGTGTCTCCTTCCACAGCCACGCCTAGGTAAGAAAAGAGTTCCTGCTTTCCAGAAGAGTTCCAGTGTTCTGAATCTAGGGAGTGGCTCCTGCCCCACCCAACAGGAAAAGTAGTTCCAAACAGAAGAGGATCAGAGGCTCAGCTGGCAGGCAAGTAAGCAGCATGGTCTGCTGCAGGTAAGTCCACCCAAGCATCATGAGCCCGGCGCTTCCAGCGCTGGGACTGGGCACATTTATGAGCCTGGTGCCACTGGCGCCAGGACTGGGTCCAAAAGGTCCCAATTGGGACTGGTTGGCCCTCGGAACCTGGGTTATGGATCTGCTTCCAAGGGAGTTGGGAAAACCCTGACCTTTTGGAAGCAGAGATCATGACAGTATCGCAGTTCGTTCACGTCCCGTTCTCGAGACAGGAAGTGAACACCATTAAACAATCTATTCCCGATATTAGGAAGAATCTGACAGGCTTCTACAAAGATATAGAGACCGTCTTGCAGTCATCAGTATTCACCTTAAGTGATATTGATTTGTTATTTCCCGTACTCCTGCCTGTTGACTTACGGAAGCAGATTAGGACTGTAGATGATGTACCAGGGTTAGGAGATTCATGGGATACTATAGTTAGACTCGATAGAGAAAGGATAGCTGGTGAGAGACCTCCACAGGTAATACTAACTTTGCCTGATAGAATAGTTACAAAGTTGAAAATTATAATTCCTGAAAGAAGGATTATTTGGGACAAGCTTACGGCCTGTGTCCAAGGAAAATCCGAGGGTGCTACCGAGTTCTTTAACCGGTTCGAACAAGTATTTTTGGATTACAGTGGGCAAGATTTAAGCACAGAGTCTGGGAAACGACTATTCATGGATACATTTGTGCGTGGATTGCTGCCTGACATCCAGTCACAAATAATGTCTTCTGAGAGCGCTTGGCAAGCAAAGTCTCAGTCAGAAGTACTGCACATAGCTCAGTACTATGAGATTCGTGTCAATAATGAAAAAGAAAGAGTGGAAAAGAGAAAAGGTGACTTAAAGACAAAAGTACTATTGCAACAAGTACTAGAGGGGGTACTTTGCAATTTAGAGGTCAGTACGTTCCACAGGGAAATGCGCCATTGGGTCCTGTAAACATAAACCAGTGTGCTTATTGCAGACAAGAGGGTAATTGGCATGCACAATGCCCGATCCTCCAGAAGAGGTTGAATAATGCATTTGGGAATATAGGTAGATGCTCCAGAGGTCGCCCAGGGTCAGGGGGTCCTGGTAGAAGTCCGTTTTCACAGGATTCACAGCAACCTTTTTTGCAGGACAATCAGGCACCAAGTGTGGACAATAGAAACATTTTTGATCATCCTTCGGCCGCTCACCTCTCTGAAGAACTTCCTTTCAATGACATTCTGTTTCACTAGGATTGCCCGAAGCAAGGTTTGGAACCAACGCCTATTCCCGTTAATCAGAAAGGTCCCTACGTTGAAATTATAGTGGGAAATAGGAAACATCTATTCTCGATAGATACAGGGGCACAGAAGTGTTCCATTGATCATTCAAAGGTTCCAAACATTTCACTGTCAGGGCAAACCAATGTTACTGTAGGGTTTTCTGGCACGCCAGTCGCCTGTCCGGTTTCTTCGCCGGTACCTATTACTTTGGGTCCATTCACGGACCACTGTCCATTCCTTTTGACCACGAATTGTGGAGAGAATTTGTTGGGGTTGAATCTGTTGAAAGAATTAAATGTGGTAATTCATTGTTCTTCTGATGGAGTGCGTTTGACTATTTCACCACAGCAACTTTCTGTCTCCCAATTCTTAACCAGACCTTTGCCGCCGGAATTTAGTAATGTTCGGGGTGTTTGTGGGCAATTGATGACAATGATGTCAGTGTTTTGCAAATTGAGCCTGTTAAGATTATTCTGAAACATGGAGTAAAGTTGCCATGTATTCCCCAGTATAAGATCTCGGTCGATGGTAAGTGAGCAAATGCATCATCTCCGATTTTGTGCATCGAGGGGTGATTGAGGAAATTGCAGGCAGTTTGTGCAATAGTCCGATTTTGCCTGTGTATAAAAAAGGCGATAATGAGATTCCCTTCCGTTTTATTATTGATCTACGTGCCATTAATATGATCGTTGCTCCACAATTTCCCATTGTGCCTGATTTGACAACAATATTGACCAGTACTGACCATGATTCCGGCTTCAGCTACTCACTTTAGTGTTGTGGATCTAAAGAATGCTTTCTTTAGAATCCCTATACATAAGGACAGTAGATACTTGTTTGCGTTCACCTTAGGGGGACGCTTGTTTACCTTTACCCGTGCACCGCAAGGTTACACTGAAAGTACTAGCATCTATAGTAGGACTTTGAAATAGCAACTCAACACACTTGAGTTGCCCTCTGCTTGTACACTGCTTCAGTATGTAGACAATCTTCTCTTAGCTGCTGACTCAGGGAGCGCTTGTAAGGAGGGCACCGTGTTGTTGCTTATTCACTTAGCACAACATGGGCATAAAGCTTCACTTAAAAAAATTCAATATTGTCGACAGGAGGTCGCCTATTTAGGCTATCTCCTGTCAAAGGAGGGAAGAAGGTTGACGCCTGAATGGATAAAAATCATTTCTAGCATGTCTGTCCCAAATACACAGAAGGAAGTCAGAGCCTTTATGGGAATGGCTTCTTACTGTAAGCAGTGGATCCCTAATTTCTCCTTAGTGATTAAACCAATGTTAGCTCTGACGAAGAAGGGCATTTCTTCGCCATTACCGTGGAACTTGGAACACCAGCAATCATTTGATCTGCTCACGACTGCATTGTGCTTGGCACCAGTTTTGGGCACACCAAACTATGAAAAGGCCTTCGTGTTGTATGTGCATGAATGTGATGGATGTGCTTTGGCTATATTAACGCAGGAACATGGAGGGAAGAATAGGCCGTGCGGCTACTTTTCTTCCGCCCTTGATCCTGTTGCATGCGCTTTGCCAAGATGTCTGAGAGCTGTCGCTGCTGCTGCTGCGTCTGTAAAACAGAGCGAGGGAATGGTCCTAGGCCATGCTTTATCCTTGATGGTACCTCACTCTGTAGATGTTCTATTAAACAGAACACAAATGCAACACCTTACCTCCGCACGATTAACGAGATACGAATTAATCTTGTTTGCACCGCACATCCAAATCAAGGTGTTGTGTTCTTAATCTGGCTAAACTTTTACCTTTCTCACAAGGTACTGCTTGTAGTGATGAAGAGTCACATGACTGCCTTTACACTATAGAACAAGAGACCAAAGGCAGAATCGATCTAAGAGACATGCCTTTGAACAAACCACAAGGGGAGCTGTTTTGTGATGGCTCCTGTTTCAAACTCCCGGATGGTACATCCACAGCTGCTTATGCAATCACCACATTGAGCACGGTCGTGGAGACCAGAAGAATCACGCATAACTCTGCGCAGGCCGCAGAGATTATATCATTGACCCGAGCTTGTGAACTTTCCGAAGGGCTTATCGTAAACATATATACTGACAGTCAGTATGCCTTTGGGGTGGTTCACAACTTTGGCAGACTTTGGCCAGAAAGAGGTTTTTTGACTTCACATGGCACAAAAATTCAACATGGCTCCTTGATAGTACGGTTACTTTGAGCGCTTGCACTCCCTACTCAGCTAGCGATTATGAAATGCACAGCGCATCAGAGGATTGTAGATAATGTAGGAAAGGGAAACGCT
This sequence comes from Ambystoma mexicanum, assembly GCF_040938575.1. Taxonomy (NCBI): domain Eukaryota; kingdom Metazoa; phylum Chordata; class Amphibia; order Caudata; family Ambystomatidae; genus Ambystoma; species Ambystoma mexicanum. The sequence goes on from NC_090936.1 coordinate 255,822,555, forward strand.
TTCACTGACCAGATAGCCAAACAGACTGCCACTAATCTCTCTTCAGAAATGTATACTTAAAGGGAAGTCACAAATGCCTGTACTTTGGATGAGGGTATCGAATCCATAAAGAACATTCAAACTGATGCCACGTTAGAGGAATCTAAGAAGTGGGCTGAGGGTTTGGCGAAATTGGATGATGACCGGTGTTGGGTGGACAAAGTTGAAGGGAAATGGTTATTGCCTGATGCGTATATTATGATGATGGTTGTTATGGCTCACGGTCCCACCTATATTTGTGCTCGTAAGGTCACCAAAATGTTGCAAAATGTGTGGGTAAATGACAAAATCCCTAAGGTAGTTGAACGCTTAGTTCAGGGGTGTATGATTTGTTTACAACACAATGTGGGAAAGGGAACATCAACTCCTAGGGGTAGTTTTGGTCCACCTTCTGTCCCCTTTGAAGTAATCCATTTTGATTTCATGGAAATGGAGCGTTGTAACAATTTTAAATATGTATTGGTTGTCATTTGTGCTTTTAGCAAATGGGTTGAAGCTTTTCCCATTAAAGATGCCATCGCTATGACCACGGCAAAAACCATGCTGAAGGAATACTTTCCAAGATTTAGTCTGCCAAGAGTCATCTGGTCAGACAATGGTCCACATTTTATCGCTGCTGTAATTCTGCAGATATGCGCGGAATTACAGATCGATAAACGGTTCCATTCGGCCAGACATGCACAGAGTGCTGGACTAGTAGAGAGATACAACAGTATCATTAAGCACAAGCTCGCTAAGACGTGTGCAGGCACCAAACTGAAATGGCCGGATGCCTTACTGACCGTACTATTGTCCATGAGGATGAACCCTCAAACTCTCCATTTGAGGTGGTCATGGGTAGGCCAGCTAATATTTTGAATGTCCCAAAGCCCCGTTCTTTACGAGATGTCGAAAATGTACTTCTTTCTGACTACTGTGGCCAGTTAACTAAAAATCTGTATTTGATTTATCACCAGCTGCGAGAGGCTTTACGTGGTAGATAGAAGGGCCCTGGTCACAGCATACGGCCGGGTGACTGGGTCCTCACAAAAGCATTTGAGCGATCTTCCTGCCTCGTACCTCGTTGGATGGGCCCCCACCAGGTCCTCCTGGTCACACAGACGGCGGTGCGGTTAGCAGACAAGAAGAACTGTATCCACACGAGCCACATCAAGAGAATTCCATGCCCCGTGCCACTCGCTACAGAAGCTACAGAACCCCTTACCAGTACTGCAACCAATGATCACGAAGCAGTAAAAAGCATCGAGCTTACGTCAGAGACTCTCCATGAGCCTTTGGGGGCCTGGGGAAACAGCCATTTCACCTCCACACTCTCCAACAGTTCCATCTTTTGAATTTGTTCCGGATCTTGCATCAGATCCTGCTTTGGATTCGTCGCTTCCAACGGGAAGTGACGACACATTGTTCACAGATCACTCAGTACCAGGAGTCACAAGGTACGATCTGCGTCCGAGTAAATAGGCCTACTGCACAGTTCGGCTGTGCCACCGAGAAAATCAGCAAAAGGCTTGCCTTTTTAGCCCGATCATTTGTATATAAGGGGATTCTGTTGGCTAGGGTTTGTGAAAGTACTAAGAAGATGCTCGACCTGGAGGTCGCCAGTAAATTAACTTTGGTGCAAATTGTTTGAAGAATACAATGCCAGCAACCGCTCCTACTCGTATGGATCCGATAAGAGACAGTGTGACCAGCCACGGAAAGGAACGATCAAATGTGTGGGCCCCGAAAATGTATTGTTGTTTAGTGATAATGTTAACTGGTTTGTGTAATGATTTCAATCTGTGTCGTGTTGCCGGCTGCTTGTCGCGCGGTGATGTCATATGTTTACATCTGATGTCAAAGGCGAAGACATTCCGCAGCGTCGCGTCACAGCATGACTTAACTAACAGACGCGTTTGCGTCTGTTTGCACTCGCGGTCGGCTCCATTCTGATTGAGTGACCTGTTAAGGTAAGGGAGGACATTTCTTGAACTACTAAATGATGCCCCAGTACCTTTTCAGGATTACACTGCCCTTTGGGAATAAGCACGAGCTGATTAGAATTTCCTATTCTATATTTAGGTTTCCAGCACGTAATTTACTGGAACTGATTCCCACAAGCACTGCTTCATTCAATACCGAACCAGATCCCTTGATGTTCATCAATATTAAAGCGCACTGCCTGTATGAAGGGGTGAGTACCTAACATTTATTACACAGGACCCAGTGGATTCTATCTATGCATCATACAAAATTACATTTTTGCATTATACAAAAGGATAACTTACACCAGTAACTTTAGATTCCTTATTATTTTAGGAAGATGGTATGACCAGCACAATTTCTATGAGGACATTATTCTGAACACGACCCTAGATGTACAACGATTGTGAGGTAACTTTTCAGACATTCGAGACGTTATATTGGCATTAAATGTCTTACCTGCATTAAAATACTTAAGACCACATTATTCTAATTACTTTCTGTAGAATTATCAGCTGGAGATAAACTCGGAAGTTACCCGGGAAGACTCCACCCATAACAAGGGGATAACTTATTGATGATTCACATCTCATCAAACGCAAAAAAACCCATGGGGCACCAATGAGAGGTAGGGTCTATGGTACAGAACAACTAGAGAACGCTACTGCTTTTGAAAGCTAATGAATAGAGTACTAAAAATATTCCCATCTTTTTATTATCTCCTCTTTAGTGGGTAGCAGATTACCGTGAAGAATCAGATTGTGAACACATGAACTTGACAGTTTAGAATATTGCATTTTTTGCTCCTGAAGAAGGGAAAGTACTTCCCGAAACGTGTTGAGCCATCTACACAATAGATAGGCCTCTACTGTATCCATTATGATTACATTGTTTAGAGTATGACATGTATCTATATGACGATCAACAATTGGTATTATTGCTGAATGTAGACTGGCATGCACTAATAAAATAAACATTTGTATGTTGAAATTTGGAATCAAGTGATTATATTATCTAAAGGTTTGGTATAGCAGGACTAAGAGACACTATTATGTATATAGGTTGTCAATAACAATTACTGAGCTAAATTGGCCTTAAAACTTTAGGAAACTTTGATGTACTTTTTCTAAAATATTATTTTCAACTCTATTCATTCAATCAAATATGGAATTTTCTCTCCATGAATATTACAAAATTACAATTTTAACTAATTGATTGCCTTTGGCATTAACCTGAGTGTGCAGGGGACGCGAGTGATCCACAGCCCGTGGACACTCTCTTTTCCCTGTTTTGCAACACCACCCAGCGTCAGTGTGGTGTCTTTCTCCACTGCACCTCACTACACATTAAGTAACTTGATGTATTTTACATCACTAGTAGGTGTGCAGACTGTGTTTCCTTTTTCTTGATTAACTGGTTTTACAATAGTCATTGCTTTAGGATTTTGGTATCTGGAAGAAGTACATCCGCTTGAAAATGTGTTACCCACTGAAAATGTTCCCACTGTTTCTACTCCATTCATGCATCTGCACACTCTATCTCCTAGAGACTCTCATCACAGACAGAGTTACCAGAACAACACCCTGCTACTCATTATGAATGCTACACATGCCATTTTTAATAGGTCCAACTGTTGGGTTTTTCCGCATTTACCACAACACGGGGATAAGGGGCTGGGTTGGTATATTCATCCTTTACCTTTGACAACGCTTGTTATGCTTCTCTAAGAGCACTATTCTTTGGCCGATGGAATGATAGCATCTCAGGGAATTTTGATGGAACTAACTTAAATGATTTTGAGAAACGTGTTCTAACCCCTCTGGGATGCTCACTCTTCGCAAATAGGAGCAAGCCAAATATTGCGTCTATTAGGCCTTCTGACAGACTGTCCGGTCCTTTTTAATTCTTGATCTCTTTTAAGATGGCTCCTATAGGCAATAGGGATGCCACGCCTCCTTCTTATACTGTTAACCACAGCCTCGATTCAGTTTCCTTCTGCATACAGAGGAATGGTACTCAGTCAATGGGTGATTTTAAGGGTTGCGCCAACGTTGCAAATTTGACTAGTGAGGCCAGACCTTTGTATGTAGGCGAACCTGTCTACTTTGTTTGCGGTAATGTAGCATTTCCATGGTTACCCAGGGATTGGCAGGGAACTTGTTATTTAGGAATTCTGTTACCCGGAGTATTTATTGCTAGCACTATAAAAGTATCAAAGACTCGTCCACAGCGGGACAAGAATGGGGATACTTCAGCACAAATTCTGGGCGATGTAGCTAAATCCGTTGTGCCATTTTAGGGACAAATACTGAACTCAGAAGATATCAGGAGTCTAGCGAGAGTACTGGAGAGGACCATTAACTGGACTACTGACATACTCTATAATATGACGTTAGAACAGAAAGCAATAAGGTTAGTGGCACTTCAGAATCAGATGGCATTTGATGTCATTCTGGCTGAACGTGGTGGGGTATGTAAATTAGTGGGGTCCGCTTGCTGCGTTTTCGTGCCTGTTTCCTCCTCAACGATTTTCAGAGCAGTTCAAAATCTGCACGTCCTTAGTTCAGAAGTGCATGTTCCCGAGGGAAATTGGAATCTTAGCGCTTGGTTTTGGGACTTCTTGCGATCTTCGGTTGGAAGCTGCTCTAGGTCGTGCTGATTATTTTAGGCAGTTTGTTGTTTCTCTGCTGTTGTATACAATGTCTTCCTGGTATGTGTTCGATGGTAGGAGGATGTTGTGCACAAGCGATGGGTGCATTAGGGAACAGAGAAAATATATAAAGAATTTGTGCTGAAGGAAATTTTCGTTTCTGACCTCATGGCAATTGGTATCTCCGATAGTGATTCAGGATGCATGGACATTGAGGCGTGGAGTTACTTGTGAAGTGACTAGAAGTAGTTTAGCGCTTGGTTTAGGCCAAAAGGAGGGTTTGTTAAACAGGATATCATATTGTACCTCCTTTATTGTTTATATTGGCCTAAGCCCAGTCGCTCTGGAAGAAATCCGCGTTGCAAGGTTCCGACCTTAGATCGACCTAGCCGCCATTTCGGGTACATCCGCCATTTTGATTTCTGTTTCAAAGTCACTCTGTGTTCTAAAATGGTAGACAGTGTTTTCCCGCTTGTAACCTAGCCGTCCTGACCTTCTCACAGAGTTAATGTCCAAACTGCCCGTAGGCCAAATGTTAGGACCGTGTAATGAGACCTTGTCCTACGTTTGACCTGCAGATCGAGGATTACCTACGCCAACAAGCCCGATCTGCGGACATAGATCAAACACAATGTTGTTTAAATACTAAACGTGAACACTTGTTGAACTACATTGTATAGGACGTGTACTAAGGCTTAAATGTTAAATTCGAAGATACTCTGTTGCCATTGTGATTTGTTGTTGTTCAAACTGGACATAATCCACATGCATATAGTCAGATAAATTAGAGGTGAACTCGGCACGAACCCTAGACTGAAAATGATTAACCTGCAGAGGGGTTGGACATTACGATTGGAAACTGTATAAAAGATGCAAATGTTTAGATGTCCAGTACCTCTCACTTCTCACACCAAAAGGGCTGGTATTCGCTGTGATGTACTGAGGGCCAGATAGCTATCTGATACTTTGTTTCTTTGTAAACTGTACAGTTGTTTGAATAAAGATCTGAGAATCTTTATAAACCCGTGTTTGGTGTATTTCCTTTTGGGGTACTCAGCCTAGATACTTTCTTTTGCTTTCACAGGGGAAGGTGTACTGTGGGAGGATCAGCTGGGAGGAGACAGGGCCCAGGGTGGTGAGGAAGTCCAGTGGGATGAGATGCAATATTTGTCATTTGAAAGGAAGAGCCTTTCTGAGTTGCCAAATCAGGTGTCGGCATATTCCCATTATAGTGTCCCTGAAACCTGGGGTACAAGCTGTGTCAAATCGAAGCAAACCTTGTCAATAAAAATATATTTTAAGAATAAATACCCTCCTTACTCACTAAGGTATAACATAGAATGGTCTAGAGAAAATGCCTTAAAACCAATGTACTCTTCTAGAACAGCCAATCCCAACAGTCCATCTTTTAATAAGTTTAATGTAACTAAATGTACCCTTACAATTAACTCAAAAGTTGAAAGAACTAACTTTACTGAAGGGGACGACAATTCCCATAATCCCAGAAGTAGTGGGAACAGGGAGAGGGCTGAAGAGACAAGCTGGAGCAGTAGTCAGGCAATTAAGCCTAACAGCCCACACACCTGGAAGGCATAAAAGGCACCCTTGGGTGCAGGAAAGTGGAAGGAGCTGGAACTGTGACAGGAATGCAATTTGTTACAGTAGTAACAAAGGAAAAAGGAACAAGGCTAGCAAACCAAGCAGAAGGGGAAGAACAAGCAGAGGGTCCTGTTTCCCCACACCTTGAAGTGCAGAGGCTGCACAACAGAAGACATGCAGGAGAGCTGTCTTTATTCATGTGAGCCTAATTGCTGTGTTTGACGAGCTGTGAACGTGCAGGGGAGGGAGGCAAGAAGCAATTGTCAAGCGTTGGGTCTCCGGAGCGGGTGGGGCTCCCCGAAAATGTGGCCGGACCTTGGATGCCTTTATTGGAGAAGGGTGTGGTTCCCCAGCAAGCCATAAGTAGTAGAAGTTGTTGTAGAAGTCAGGAAGCATGTGTTTAATAAGCTGGTGAGTGAAGCACAGTATTCTAACACATTGCGCATTCCAGCTCTCTGTTAACTCGCATAAGACTTTAAGCGAGTTGAAGTTGTTTGTTGAATCTAAAACTAACTTAACAATGGAAAGCCTTTTTACTTGTGTGAGAAGTTAGGTTGCTCAATTGGTAAAAGACTGTTTCTTGCTTGAAGGAGTGGTTGCGTGTCCCTAGGTAAGAAGAGGGAATGCCACCAAGACCATTACCGATTACCTAACTCTGACAATATAGGTGTTACAATCTTTTACTTGTGGAAGTTACATCAAAGAGTGGTTGAGTATGCCCGATGGTGATTCCCAAAGGGGGACAGAACTCCATCCTTCACTTTCACATGGAAATACAAATATATATCAATCTTAAACCTTGAAGACTATAGCAAGAAGTGGGCGTGTGTGCCTAATTTCGATTTCTAAGGAAATACTGAATTCTATTATTTATTCTAACATGGCATACCTTTCATTTGAAGAAGTTGAAAGCATATAACTATTGAAGAAGAGAACATGCATTGCCTAAGCCAAAAGTCTCCCCATATCAACACTGAAACCAGCCTTTCTCAGAGTTACAAAGTTATATAACTGTAGTGTGAAGTTAATAACAGTTCATTGGGCTAAGATACAAGTGTGCAAGTTTTACCTGAAGCTAAGAGAGTGGCACTAAGGCTTCTCGGTAATTTATTGGGCCAATAATTGGCAAAAGGATACAGACAGAAAGATTCAGACAAAGTTGGTAAAGACTATTTTGTAGTTGACACAACGTGTAATGTAGGAGAGTGTGGAAGACAGAGAGAAGTGAGTCTCAAAAGCAAACCCAGGTTGTTATTGTGGCAGACAGACAGGAGAGTTAAGGAGGCTGCCTCTTTTGAGGAGATTTGTACATGGCAGAGTGCCTTGCCTACTTGAAGTTGTTGAAGAACTTTAAATTGTATCTTGTTGAAGTCTGTCTGGAAGTACAAATCACTAAAGCTGTGGTAGTAGTCCAAAGTACTGAAGTTGGGGTAGTATATCTGGTTGTCAGTGGATGCAATATTGTAGTATTGCAAACCAAGAGGAGTACTGTGAGACAAAGGTGACTGTTCTTATGGTAACAGAAGCGGAAGTGTAGTAGTTAAAGTTGAAGCAGCAGCACTAAGAAATCATCCTGACAAATATACCAATATGAAGCCTAAAACTATAATCACGAGAAAACTAACTATTAACCAAGAACTGTGTATCACTAGTAGTTGTGGATATTGCATTTATTTTGAACTGTGGCAAGTGTTCTTGAAGAGGGGACAAAGCATTGTGGCCATAATTACCATTGGTGCTATTTGGAGGATTTGGAAAGTGGATATTTCACCAAAGCAAAGAGATTTTCTATCATTGGAACTTTGGTTAACACACTTTTACCTTGACTTTGAAATGTCAAGAGCTGTTAGGAACATGTCTTTATTTGGTTGAAACCCAACAGTCCTGACCGTGAATCCTGGGGAAGGGAAATCACCCAGGACATTATAAGGTTGTTCAGAGGCTGTGAATTTTTTTCATATTATGTTGCATTGCCATATGATTTCTTTGTGTATTTGTTGCTTAGTGTGAGGGCCAGTTATTCTGTATTAGAGTGTTTTCCCTTACCATTGGTTAGACAGGGAAATCCTCAGAGGAGCAGGTACAGTGAGGTATTTTTGCATATATTTACTTTAAGAATAAAATGGCATATTGGAATAATCCCCAAACAGTTGTCCATCTGGCATTACTGACACCCCAAAAGGAGGAGGTGAGAATAGTAAGAGGAGGGACTAGTGCAGAGAAGTAGTGGAAGGTAGTGAAAGAAGGAAGCAGTGGGAGTGTATTTGAGTGAGAGGGGGAGTAGTGGAGAGAGGGAGTAGATAGTACAGAGAGGATGGATAGTGTGAGTGGAGAGTAGTGGCAGGAGAGTAGTGGAGAGTGGAACATTGGTTAGGAGCAAGGACCAAAGGGGAGAGAGAAAGAGGAAGAGAGCAACACAGAGTGCTCAGAGGGACAGAAGAGGGCGAGAGAGAGAGCTGGTGGGAGGAGCAGAACTGAGAAACATAGACAGAGAGTGAGAACATCAGTTCAACGAGTACAACGGTGTGGGAGGGCAGGCCAAGTAGAACATGGGTAGTTCAATGACACCTAATCCATTTGCCAGTACCATTATTATTCTTTTGTGCACCCGGATAGGAGTTAAGTAGAAGACCCTGGAGAGAGTCAGCTAGATATGGTATTAACCTGTTGATCATCATGACCAGCTGGGCAGCTATGCGGTTGTAGGGGTTACCAATCTCAAGTAACCATTCTGGGAGCCTTGAGAAGCCTGGGATAGGAATGGCAAACCCTAGGCGAGACTAAGGGACATGAATGGCTGTTAGTGAAGTCCTTCTCTAAGATTCTATGTAAATCCCTTCTCCAAGATTGAAATTTTTTTTTTTTATTTTTTTTATTTTTATACGGTTTGTTCAACCTTTAAAAACATAGGCCAGGAAAATCACACCCGATCAACAATATCTCCTTATCCTTTTTTAAAGTCCATTGCCCTCGCCACCCTTCTACACACAATTTCATAAGTTACATGAATCTTGGTGTCCAAGCCGTGTTCACTGCAAAGGTTCAATCGACTCTGGGCACTTGAGTTGGTTCCTTCATGTCTAATCTTGTTTTTAAGACCTGCAGCAACGTTATCAGATTAAACAATATAGTTCGGTTTGAGCCTTCGAAGAACATTTCCCACCATTTTTCCGAGCTCCTTGGGCTAATCTTATGAATGATTGGCGAAAAAATCCGTCCTCTTTCTTTCTCAAAACTCGAGCATGACATGATCAAGTGCTTTAGAGATTCTATATCAAGATTGCAGAAGCGGCACCTTTGATCAATATTTGCATACTTAGGCCAAGAGCTTAAACGTTCTTTTGTATTTAGTGCGTTTAATCTGAATCTCATGTACAATGCTCTTGCGTGCTGATTTGGCAGATGCGTTAGGTAAGAGTGGCGTTGATTGAAAGCTTTCGCCTCGCCTGGGACTTCGTGCATTAACTTACACTTTGTTCTTTGATCACAGGTCTTAATCCAATCTAGCCGCCAAATCTTCATCTTTGCTGCATCCGGATTTTCCACTAGCAAAGCAGAAGTGATGTCGTACTCGCCTAACAGATCTTGACACAGCTGATTCCACTTGGCGAGTATTGTATAGTCTTTTGCACTGTCAGGCATATGTACAATTAGAAATTGGGGTGCCGGAGTCCTTAGCACCGTTTTACGGTAAAGGCTTAGCAGGTTCCACAGAACTCTTGCATGTATTGAGATTAAGCCAAGCTCGTATCGTATACAAACAGTTGCGACCCCCCTCGGAAGGTGAAGTACACAAGACCAAAAGATGTTTTCTAGTGAGTTCCATAAGTCATTAGAGCAGCCGAAGGCATTTTCCCCTCCGTAGATCAGACTCGGGACCACTTTCTGCTGATAAAATAAAATTGCCGGCTTCAGTGAAAATTTGCCATATTTGTTGTTAATTAAACATGCTTGGCTTGCTAATTGCCGACATTTACTTTTTACCACTTCTGTCCAAGGTGCATCGTTTCTGCTTCCGCTGATGGTCATACCTAGATATTTCGTACATTTTACCGTCTTGATGCGTTCGTTGGCAATATACCAATGCTCTTTCGACCCCTTACCGAGGCCTCCTTGAAGGTTCCCCAATATCAAATTTTCGGTTTTTAGTCTATTGATTTGCAATCCGTTTGATGTTATGTAGGTATTTATCAGATTCATTTTACGCTGAAGACCTATCGGCGTCTGGTCTATTAAGACAAGATCGTCAGCGTATAACAGGTAGTTGATGGGTACTCCGTGGATTTTTGGGGGGAATAGATTGTTACCACAAAAAATCTCGTTCACATCCGATATAAACAAGTTGAATATTGTTGCTGCCAGGGGGCAGCCCTGCTTCACACCCTTAAATGTTTTGATTTTTGCAGACAGAGTGCCCTTCAAGTCCAACCGAACTCTAATAGACGTCTCAGAGTGTAGTTCCTGAATTGCACTCAATAAACTAGGCGGACAGTCCCATTTACTCAGTTTTTCCCACATCCTCTCTCTTTTGATACTATCAAACGCCTGCGAGAGGTCAATCAGAGCCAAATAGATTTTTGTATTAGTTCTGAGTGCTTCCATCTTTAGGAGATTTAATAGCAACATGTTGAGGCCACAACCTACTCCTCTTACAAATCCAGCTTGTCTCTGATCTATGTGCTTAGATTCTTTCGCCCACCTCACAAGTTTGCGTTGAAGCATAGTTGCATAAATCTTCCCCACAACATCAAGAAGTGCTATTGGGCGATAGTTTTTAGGGTTAGTTCGATCACCTTTTTTAAAGATGGGAACCACAATAGCACTTTTCCATGAGTTGGGGGTAGATCCACTCATTGCAATGCGATTGAACAGTGTGACACAGAAGTCTGCCCACAGTTCTGGATTACGTTTGATTGTGTAATTAGTTAGTCCATCAGGACCTGGCACTCTGGATTCACTCAATCCCTTGATTATTAAGAGAATTTCATCTCTTTCAAATTGCAAGTCCCATTTGGATTCGGGCAGGAATATACTGGCGCTTGTTGGATCGTCTTTGCTGAATAATGTAGAGTAGAATTCGACCCAGGCTTGCTCACTAACAGCGTTAGCCTGTAGAGCATATTGTGATGTTGCACTGTTGTTTATTAGACTCCAGAATTCAGCTGAATTGCGCCCCTCCATTTTTTCCATCATCTTCTCAGAGTCATTTTGTAATATAATGGCCGCGTGTGACTTAAGCCAATATTTGTATTTCTGTTTGATCATTCTTCGAATTTGTTTTACGTTTATATTGGAGATGGTTTTGGTTTTCCTTAATTCTTGTCTCATCAGACTTTTATGCTGTAGCACACAAAGATCAAATTTGTGTTTACGGTGTAATTGAGCATGATTCAATTTAGATCTTCTTTCTTCAAATTGAGCTAGTAAATGTTGATATTCGAGAGCCTCAGTATTTCCTTTAAATTTTGATGTAAATGCCTCTACTTCAGTATCTAAAAGATTAAGTCGAATCCTGCTTGGGCCTGTTTTTACCATATAAGGCCATACTTGCTGCGGACATGCACATTTTTTGTGGAGAGTCAGTTGTACCATTTCATGATCACTATGAGCCATTTTTTGAACGTTGAGGTGTAGAACTCTCTTAAGAAGATTTTCGGTTACGAAAATGTAATCAAGTACTGATGTTGATTCATCTCTTCTCCAAGTTGACTGCGCCGGAATATCGCCTATGGTGTTGCCGTTTAGCATGTGTATTGCACGAAGGTCCATTTTATCGCACCATTGAGCTGCTTTAGGTTCAAGTTGGAATTTCTCTTTCAAGCAGTCCAAGTTCAAATCACCACAAACAATCAGATTCAGCGAGGCTTCTGTCCCAAGGAGGTCGTCTATCACAGTTGTCACAGTGTCAAGAAAAGATGATGCAAGTTTGTTTCGATGGTTCCAATATACATTAAGAATATGTAGGCGGTCAATGTTCTTTTCATTAGGTTGGGATCCGCCAATTGTTGAAAGTTGAATAAAGGGAGACAGGTTCTGAGAGTCTAAAATCCTGAATCCCGCCGCCTTTCTCACTGCTGTCAGCAAACCCGACATAGGTCTTCCTTTGGCTTGGTGAATCGCCGGGTTACAAACAATTTCAAAGCCTTCTAAAAGAGGACTGGAGCTTAGCCAAGTTTCTTGAAGGCACAGCAGATCCAAATTAGTTGCCCATGATGTTTGAAACAAGTGGCTAAAGCCTCTAGTATTCCAGGAAGCCAGTCGACAGACATTTTGCTTCTCAGACGTCTGGCGTTATTTATTATCACTCTTGTTTAACGAGCCTGCAAGCCAAGACCAATCAGATTCTACTTGAGTTAAAGCGGGCTCACTTGCACTTTCCGCAAATGTCTTAGAACTGCGTATGGATCCATTCACAGTGATTCGTATACACTCTCCTGTCAGCATGTGTTTAGATGATTTTGCCACAGAAATAGGCTTCAGTGCTGTGCTTTCTGACAATATAGCGGATGATCGTGTTTCAGGCTGCTGTGTGTAGGCTCGACTCTACCCATCTACTGTGCCACAAGGATCTCTTTTGTGAATTGGCAATTGCAAGCAGCCATCTGCTCTTGATATATCGAACCCCAAGGACATTAGGACAGGCCCAGCATCAAGCAAAGCTTCAGCGATCAATTTTGATTGAAGATGTAAAATGACAGCATCATTTTTCTTCTCGTCATAGAATTCTACAATTCTAAGATCGTCAGATTCAATTGCTCTTAGGCTAGGGATCAGGTGACACAACCATAGTACGTTGTGCCGATTTAAGATTAGATCATCCGAAGATTCAATACGCTCGAGTAACAAGCGTTGCAGACTATGAGAATCTTGTTTCACCGAGTGAGATTCTCTTTCCTTATTGGCGTTTTGTTTCATCTTCGGTAATTTCTGCATCTCTTGTTGTAACTTAACCCGAGGGCTGGGTACCGGTCCCCTAGGAAACCTTCCAGGGTCACAAGATACACTTGCGAGATCAGGGAGCACTGTCTCACTAGCCGTCTGTATATTCACCTGTCCGTTACATCCTATACTGACATCCTTATTAAGCGGTAAGGCACTAGACGCTCTCGCCCTTACTTCGAGCATCTTTCTTTTGTCCTCTAGCGTTGTAAATTTCAAATTTACCGCTTCTTTTTCAGGTGATGAACTGGTTATTACTAGGATCAATTGACATGTTCTGGATAAAGTCTGTGTTTCGTCTGAGATTATCATTCCATTATTATGTGCATTAGAGGACATCATGGATAGCCGCTTACCATCACCTACAGCCTGGTCAGCCGTCGACTGTTGGTTATTCTGCAATTGTACCGGAATAACAGATTGGCCCGTTTTTGTGGCCAGTGGTGGCAAATTCTCTTCTGCTGTTGGTACTTTGAGGACAAACATTGACCGTTCATGATCGTCTTTTATTTCACTGTTGCACAGGACTTCTTCCTCGTAGGTTGAAACATTTATCAAAGTGTCGGATATATCACTGATGCGGGTATAAGAGACATTCAAATCCTTGGCTGCTTTTGAACTGCTTTTTTCAGTTTGGTTACGAGCTGTTTGGGCTAAGTTTGTGGACGCACCGTTCACCCTTATGTCCAAATTTTTAAGGTTCCTCAGGAACTTGAGTGAGTTGTTGTTGCGTCTCTTAGCTTTCTTTTTCGGTTGTTTTTTAGTCTTCATTCCTAAGGCCCCATTTGCGGAGCTGTTTGAATTACTCGTCTTCTGTGAATCCCCAGCAGGTTTAAAAATAGAAAATAGCCCAGTGGGTTCCAACTCAATGTTCTTCGCTGCCTGAGATAGGACGGAGAAGTGCGGCTCCTGAATGATGACTTAATTCGACATGGATGGTCTTTGTGGATCTTGTAGAGCCAGGTTTGCCACGTCTTGGGCCTCCATTACCACTTTGGCGAAACCGGACTTGGGACTCGTTGCTTCACTACTAATTGGAGTGTGAACCTTTGATGCGACCACGCAGCAGTCGTTATAACCATCCAAACTGGCAATAGAATGTTCCACAAGCACATGCGCCTTAGCATACGTCTGTTGGTCAGAGGCAGTTGCAGTTGATATCTGTACATCATTTGCAGATTTTTGCGTTTGGCACTTTAGACAAAGAGGATCACTTGTTTGCACATCGCATCCTTTATTTTTATGGAATATTTTCAAGGCTTGCTTAGCAACCTCTGCCAATAGTTTTTTGTCAATATTTGCATTTGTAATTTGATTTAGAAGTGCGGCCTCTGTTATATCTGACTTCCTAATCAACTCTTCAACCATATTCTTAGATTCCGACATTTCCTTTCCAAGATTTGCTGAGTTATTGGACAATCTGCAGACCCCTGCAGATAAGTCTATGATCGTATCATTTAGACTTTCATATAGTTTAAGAAAGGGAGCAATTGATAAGTTTAGAGAGGACATTATCAAGGCCTGTAGATCTTGCATTGTTGGCATGTTCCTTGCAGCTTCAGGCATGGTTACTTTGTTAGGCACACCTTTCTTTTTGTAAGCAGGCCGTCTAATCTTGGGATATGGCCGCTCCATCAATGAAGAATCGGAAGACACTTGTCCAGCGAGGACGTCACTAGGTGCCTCGTCCGAGTTACAAGAGTCATGCTCTATTTCTGGGGGCAGAGTGCAGTGAGGTGAAATATTGTACGCAAGCCTTTTAGCCTTTTTATTTTGAGAGCATCTCAAACTGGGTGAAAGGCTTTCATCAAGTCTCGTGCGCTTCGTCAGGTAATCAGCTCCATTCTTCTGACGCTTCTCAAGTAGAGGACGTGTCCCACTGTCCACTTGGCAGCATCCGCTTTCACTGTCAGCCATTTTAGAAACATCAATGTTTTTGCCGATTTTGACCTTAGATGTTCTTTGTTGATTTATGCGAGTGAGATCAGCCAGCAATTTGTTAACCACTTCCAGCGAGTTTCTTCGTTCTCTACCATATACTATGTCGGTGTCAATGATGGAATGAGTATTCGGTGAAGCTCTATGTTGGAGGTCTAAAGCGGAGCTCAACCGCCTTATTTCACAACTTTCTAAAGATCCACTAAACACAAGATCGTCGTCAGCACTGCCTATGGAGTGCCGTGGGACATCAACTGTAAGCCCGGTAGTGGATCGTGCAGATTCTAGAGTCACCGGATCACAGCACTGCGTCGACTTTTTGGGAGGCTCTGTTTCACAAAAAACGCTCTCGGTGTTACTATTCGGGGAGTCATCATTAGGCGACCGTCGGCGAGACTCGCTTAGATTCCGGCCAACCGGCTCTGCTGTTAAATTGGGGATCATACCCAACTCTTGAGGGGCAGTAAATGAAGAGTTAGAGGAACAGAGACTTTCTAGCACTGGCACGGACAGATGGCCACTCGCTAACTTCTTGCCTTTGCAGTTTTTCTGAATTGCATCACACGTATCAGAGCTATCCAACGCACAGGCCAGCCTCGCTCCAACCACAAATTCGGCCACTCGCATTGAGGGCCCATCGTTCGAGTCATTAACAGCAGTCAGTAAGCCACAGGGCTTTTCCGACAAACCAAACAGCGGGCTTCTCAAGGGGCTTGACAATATTTGCTGTGTATGTTGCTCGGCAATTGCATGATTTGCCACTTTAGGTGTGAATAAGGGTTCAGGCATGGTAAGTTGAGCACAGGCATTCGTGTTGGCACTTACTTGTTGAAAGGCAGCAAGAGATAATTCTGTGGAGGCGTTAGTTACGTTGGAGGTCAATTCAGCCGTCTCCTCTAATGCACTGCTCGCAGTTTCAGCCCAGACCGCCATGTCAGCCCTGCCTCGTTTTCTCAAGGCCGTTATTTCCATTGTGGCAGCTTCGAACCTCCGCTGCGCCCGTGTTTTGGGCGAGAGGACCACCTTCATCATCTTCTCAAGGGAATGCACGGGACCTCGCACCCCAGACTCCTAAGACTCCCAAGACTCAGTGCCGACTTCGCGTCCGCTCCGCGGGAGAATCGGGTCTTTCAGCACGCTCGACACGCCCACAGCCGAGTCAGGAATCAGGCAGCAGTGAAGGCACACTGCGAAATCAAGGCGATCAGGGAGACACTCCGTTCACTCCCAATACTCAGCGCCGACTCTGCATACTATCTCTGAGCAATCACACCCGCTGCTGAAAAC
The DNA here is from genome assembly GCF_040938575.1 of Ambystoma mexicanum. Taxonomy (NCBI): domain Eukaryota; kingdom Metazoa; phylum Chordata; class Amphibia; order Caudata; family Ambystomatidae; genus Ambystoma; species Ambystoma mexicanum. The sequence goes on from NC_090936.1 coordinate 255,838,969, forward strand.
GTCTGCCGTTACGTGCTGTGGGACTAGAGTAGGCTGACAATCACCTTAGTACTCTGCGGTATATGTTGTACGCACAATGATATTACTGTTGTAACAGCTCCGTTAAGGGAATTGATACGATGGGAATATGGTTAAAGCCACCATCCGCCAAACAGCCGCACAACAGCCGTTGGCCTTTACGCCTGACGGGCTTAACGCCGCAAGGGTGTGCTGAGCTCTGTTTTTTGTGCCTGGATAGGTCAGGTGATCAGTCACGTGACGGCACAGTGCTCCGCCTCCTCCTGGAAGCGAGCGAGCAGGCGAACTGGAAATGCGAAATGCGCGAGTTCTTAGAACTCCCAGCGCACGTTGACAGAATACAGCAGCAGCAGCAGCAAGACAGTGTTCTCTCCTCACGGGAATGGCACACGCCGCTCGGCTGTGCTGAGCTCTGTTTTTTGTGCCTGGATAGGTCAGGTGATCAGTCACGTGACGGCACAGTGCTCCGCCTCCTCCTGGAAGCGAGCGAGCAGGCGAACTGGAAATGCGAAATGCGCGAGTTCTTAGAACTCCCAGCACACGTTGACAGAATACAGCAGCAGCAGCAGCAAGAAAGTGTTCTCTCCTCACGGGAATGGCACACGCCGCTCGGCTGTGCTGAGCTCTGTTTTATGTGCCTGGATAGGTCAGGTGATAAGTCACGTCCTCACGGGAATGGCACACCTAAAAACATTAAATGTATATATAATCATTCATCATTTATAGGAGAGAATTGAGACATATTGGACAACAGCTAGTGATTGCTTTACTAAATGAAAGCCATATGATGTCTTGTTCCTCAAGGCACAGGAAAGAGAATGATACTCAAATGATGACAGTTTCTAGGTATGTATACATTTACACTTTATCAAATTCTTATAAATTAGGGCGATTCAGCCTCCATTCTACCCAATTTATGCATGTGAAAGATAATCATTCAGTACAATGTCTTCAAGGAATATATGTGCAACCGTTTTTCATTTAAAACATCTTATTTATACTTTGGGATCCATTTTTCAATTTCACTTGCATGTGTGACTGGTGGCCTACAATTCAACAGGGGCGCACTAATGGTACTATTTGTAAACTATTTCCCAATTGCAGTTGGTTTCAGAGGTAGATAAATCATATTCACATATGCGACCCCAGTTTGACCAGTAGGTCTTCTATTCTTAATAGCTAACTATTGCAATTGTCATGGCATAACTAGAATAGCACCTGTTGGTATTGTTGCCTATATTACATACAAAAATAAATGCAAACCTGAAATAACAGGCAGAGAGAGTCAAGCTGCCCTTTACTTGCAGCACTTTACGAAACACTGCACAACACTGCTAGGTAGAGATACACTACCATATGACATGAAATACAACACTGCTAGGTAGAGATACACTACCATATGACATGAAATAGAACACTGCGAGGTAGAGATACACTACCATATGACATGAAATACAACACTGCTAGGTAGAGATACACTACCATATGACATGAATTAGAACACTGCTAGGTATAGATACACTACCATATGACATGAAATACAACACTGCTAGGTAGAGATACACTACCATATGACATGAAATACAACACTGCTAGGTAGAGATACACTACCATATGACATGAAATAAAACACTGCTAGGTAGAGATACACTACCATATGACATGAAATACACAATATAATAGCTCACGTGACAGTCACCAGTGCAACCTGTGTGTCAATTGTTGGGCTGCGATCCTCTGTCAGGAGGGCTAGGCACAGTAAGATAATTTGTCCCAGCCAGTGAAGGAGGGAAGCTGAAAGTGCACTCCCTGAAGCATTTAATAGCTCATCTGACAGTTACCGAGATGGCCCAAGTGTCAGCTGAGGGCGGCATCCCTCCATGGGGGGAGGGGTGCAAGGTGTAGCCCGATGTTTTGTCCCAGCCATAAAATGGGCGAACCTGACAAAATGTGCTTCCAGAAATCAAGTGAAAGTCATCTCTGTGGCCTTTGTGCCAGTTGACGAGCAACATTCGTCCGTCAGAGGGGCAAGTCATGTCAAGATGTTATTTAGCTAGAAAACTAGCTAATGGCAAGATGTCCCACTGACATTTAATATATAGCACTTTACTGTTATAATTCACAATTAAATCTAAATATTGTTCTGGGCCAACTAACTCTTTGTTTAGTCAGTACTCCTCCATGAGGGTAATACCCTAGATTTTCCCAGCATTTCATGGGTCACTCAGCTATAATAGAGAACAAATGGACTGATCTGTCGCATAAATTTGTCTACACAAAGAGGTTGGAGAAGTTTAATCTTTCTAAAATAACGTGACATGTTTATATTAGGTCCAACTGGTTCCTCTGCTTGATGTGCTGATAGTATTTCTCTGGAGTGTGAGTTATCCGAGTCTCTTTGATCTCAACCAAAACCAATCCACTCTAATTCGTGCTTCATATATAATAGGGCGAGGGATTACATCAAAGTGGAATGGTATTGATGGAGTATTTTGAGGCAGAGATAAGAGGTTCTTTCAGAAACCATTCCCATCTCTGTCCATAGTATTAGAACAAATATACCCCCAAAATTCAGATCCATATGAGGTATGTAATCTAGATTGAGTAGCTGCTAAACCAAGGAGTGACTCCCACATGCTGCTTGGTCCAGATAAACATTTTTCACACCTGAGGTGACCGAGACAATTTTTGGGAAATTCTGATTCCTAGATAAACAAACTGGGCTGAGTTTTGCTGTTGTAAGGAATTAGATCACTGTTATTACAGCTGTGGCTTGCATCAAAATGCTGTTGTCTGGTCTGTTCTGTTAATTTCTGTTAATAGGAAAGGGTTACCCTGAACAAATATGTAGGAACATGCTGCTGCTCAAGTAACTCTTGGTTATAAAAACAAATTATAATGTTGATAGAAATGTCTTCCTTTCAGTACGAATAGTCTGTTGTCTTGCAAGGTCAAAAGGTTGGCATATACAGAGGCTGGAACCACTCAATAAAATATATATATATTTTTCACAGAAAACCCCATACGAAACATAGAGCTGTAAACTGTCTATGACATCACACTCGCAACAGAACTCATGTAAACTGGAGCACATAACAGGATGTCATTTTCTTTCTGTAAATTGCTCACTTCTGCACAGCTATTGCTGTGTAGAACGAGTCCGCTTTAAGTGAATACACTTTCATTGTTTATACTCATATCTGTGCCTGTTGGTCTCTTATAATTTTTTCCAGTGCAGTTACCGAATTCTGGTTTTACATTTGCTGAATATTATTTTCACCGACTTTCAGATTGACCTTGATCGATCTTCTCTTGTGGTCCTAGCTACATTCTTCTCAGTGTTAACAACTCGACCTTCCTCAATACAAAACGGTTGTAGACCCTGAACTGCTTCCACATACATAGCAGACTTTTGGAAATGGTTGTTAAATCTTCTGTGCAATGGAGGATACCCAGATGCAAGTTGCATATTTTGAGGGCAACCTTTTCAGGTTCATGTATCTTCGGGGCAAAATCACCAATACTAGATACAAATTAACAAGGGGCACAGCATACAGCCTTGGCATACCAAGTAAATGGTGGCAAAGTCTCTAAGTTGTTCATTTAGCGATCCTCAGTAACCGCCCCACAAAATTCCATTTTGAATTCATTAATATCATGAACATGTTCCATATTTAACCACAAGGGTTGCCTTATCTGAAGTTTAAGTTCACAGGTGTTCTCGCGTTTCTAAACACCACATCATGCTTCCAGACACTCATATTGTTTGTAAAATCGATGCCCCTAGAATAAACCCTCTGGTGCATTCTGTTCATCCTTTAGGTTCATATAATACATCCAAGAAGCCAGATACTCACTTTTCTGGGATGTAAGTGACGAGATTTGCTAGCGCATCTCATAACTTGCGGCAAAACAAGAAATGTGGCCAATGCACAAAGGGCATGTGAGTGTGTGCATCATGGATGTGCACAATCCATTGCCATCTTTCCCCCTTTTCTAGAATTGAGCAAATAAGGGAAAGTATTTCTGCACATTTTGAAGCATACTCCATATTCAAAAACAAGATGCATTTTAAAATGTGTAGAAAACAAATGTGTGCACTGGCCTTTGGCGAGCAGACGCGGGGGGATGTGCATTGTGGGTCAAGGTCATTCCTAACTGTGTCATGCATTTATTTTTTTATTTTTTTTTTACATGGTATCGCTGCTGTCCCACTTGGATTTTGATGCCTCAAACCAGGATAGAAACGTTTTTTTCATTTTTTAACAACTTCACTCTGGTCGGAGTTCCCAGCACCCATGTCGATGCTCGGAGAAAGTTATGTATTTGTGTTGGGGGCATACCCGCGACACTAACTTGTACAAGGGGGCTTGGCAGCAGATACTTTGATATTAAGGTGACCTCTGCATTTCTAAAAAAAAGTGTGTCTTCTGTGTTTTTTTCCCTGGTGGTTAGAGAATCTGCGCAATATGTGCACGCTAAATATATTTGTGCACAATAAGAACATACTGCACTTTATTCAATAATATATTTATTTATTTTATGCTTTGCATCAAACCGTAAATAGAACAATTGCAAACGTATATTTGCTCATACCAGCAACAGGGAGAGAGACCTATGCTCCCATCTGATCTCTACCCCATCCCCACACTCATGGCAAGAGCCATCTGCACCATGAAGGGATAACATGTATAGATCGGACGAAATGCATTGATTAGAAGGAATACATAGAACAGATCGAGCTGATAGTGTGCATAGAACTGAGCGAGTACATACATCGGATGGAATGTACGGAACAGATAGAGAGCATGCAATGGACACTTACAAAAATGATTGGAGAGCATGGAGCGATCTGGGGTGCATAAAACAACCAAACTACATAAAATGGTTGGAGTGCATAGAATGGTTGGAGTGCATAGAATGGTTGGAGTGCATAAAATGGTTGAAGTGCATAAGACGGAGTGCATGGAACGGTTTGGAGCGCATGGAATGGTTTGGAGTGCATGGAATGGTTTGGAGTGCATGGAACGGTTTGGAGTACATGGAACGGTTTGGAGGGCATAGAACGGTTGGAGCACATAGAACGTTTAGAGTGTGCTCGATCTCAAGCACCTAAGGTAAACCACCATATCACATCTCCACGCTTACTCTCTTCTTCACACCACCACTTAACTAGAACACAGCGATACTATGACACCATTCGGTATAGCTGTTCTCATACCATCACTTGCCTCATACTCCCCATCATCCTAACTAAACAAAGCTGGTTACACACCCTCCAGCCTAGGCGTTCTCCTCAGGCTTAACGCAGCCAGAATTGGTCTGGATAACAACCTGCCAGAACAAACACATAGGGCCTCATTACACGGTAGGCGGTGGACCAAGGTGCTAATAGCACCTTGGTCCATGCCGGTAAAATACCGGCACCGCTGTGGTGGAAAGGGGAATTACCGCCCTATTCCAAGGTTGGCGGGGCGGTAATTCCCCCTTCCACCATTGCCCTTCCCCATTCCCATTTTTGCCCCATAGGGCATAATGGGAATGGGGAAGGTGCTAATTACGGTACCGCAAATTTGCGGTGCCGTAATTAGCACCAAGGTCCCTTAGCGGGTTGGTTTTTAATGCCTGCTAAAAGCAGGCGTTGAAGTACCAACCCGCTAAGGGACCTCGTAGTAAGGTGGTAAGGGTTAACGGTCAGCGGTACCATTACCGGTGACCGTTAACCATTACCGCCTACCGTGTAATGAGGCCCATACTCTTGATATCCAAAACACCACACCTACCACTAAGAAGCAGCTATCACAGGAATGCAACATCAGCTGCACACATATACGGTGCTCACACGCACCTTATGACTCTCTCTCTCTCTACTGACTTGAACTTCGGTTCCCAAGGGCGTTCAACCTACCAGCGCCTTAAGATCATAACAATGGTACATAAGGCGCTCTATAAATGTAAAATAACATAACATAACATAACATTCCACATGAAGTTCAGATTTTGCTCTCTAATTTCACTGCAGCCCTACACTGAGGTCAGACATTTTATGCTCACTGTACTCCAAGATCTCCCTGTTTCTTTTTAGTTGGTGCATGTAGTGCGTGAACATATCTGAATAGCATGCCTGTGGAGATGGACAGAGGCTCTATGTTTGCTCACAGAGAACCTTATCTGGATGAAATACCAATTCTGTCCTAGATTTTTGTATTTATATGTTTGTTATTGCACAACTGTTTATATTCTGTGAATTATTTATTTAAAAGATTTTAATTCGATGACAAAACACTGCTCCTATAAATCAATTAAATTTGTCTGCCATTCATTTAACAAGATGAAAAACCCTCAGTGCATCACAGGTTTTTGTTATAAATAAATTTATTCAAATAAAGTTTAGTTAAGTCCTCCAAAGGGGTGCCGAACTGCTTGCAATCTTCATCACCACACTCATTAACACCTCATTCTCCTCATGCTCAGTGCCCACCAGCTTAAAGGAAGCCTTGTTCCTCCCCATGCTAAGAAAACCTACTCTAGACCCGGCCATCACAACAAATTACCACCCTATCATCACTGTCCCGTTCCTCCTTAAAATCTTGGATCACGCAGCATACTTACAGATCCAAATGTACCTGGAATCCAACAACCGCCTAGGCCTGCATCAATCTGGCTTCTGGTCAGTGTGAGAAACCTGAAGGTGTTTCCCTGGCTAGTCCCCAGGGATCTGTCAACCAGCTGGCCAGTACAATCGCTGTTGGATCCAGTACCTAGGGTTAGATCAGTGCAGAAGGATCACCTGGATGTGGATTCTCAGGAGTGGAAGAAGGACACCGATGGGTGAGATGCAGTACCCTTTCCTAATAAAACCTTTTCCCCCCTCCTACCCCGTAGGTTATTCTGAAGCCCTATATATCCCTTTTCTGACACAGACACTTCCTTACACTGTAACAGACAACGGACTAACACCAGAGCCATGACATGTCCCAAAAAAAGGGTCAGGCAGAGTCAGGTGATTAACATTAATCACACACACCTGATGGCCCTTTACCTTGTCCCCAGGGACAAAAGGTGGAGCAGGAGAGCACACCACAAGCAAGTCCGAACCTACGAGGAAACAGCTACACCAAACTCGCAGTTCAAACGGAGAAGAAAGGCGGCGAGACCGGGAGGGATGACGAAGGGGGAACTGCCCGTGCCCCTTTCATCTCAGACCTGCGAAGCCTCCTCAAAGGGAATTACAAGACCGGGAAGTACAGCTGACGTGTGGAGTGACCGATGTCAATGGTGCATGGGGGCCTCCCGCACTGATAACACAGGAGGAAAGGCACACTAGCTACCATGGTACCGTCCTTCACTCCAGAAGCAGCCACGTCGTTTTTCTCTCCATGGTACTCAACCCTCAACTGTCGCAGGATAATCAGGGTTAAAAACGAAAATACACACCAAGAAAGTGTAACTAGATTAATTGAATTGCAAGCAAAGCCCTTACTACCACATGGCGTACTTCAACCATATCTTGGAGGCGGAGATTTAGGGTTTTATTTTTCTAAACTTCAAATGGCTGACCGAATAAGTGGGATGAGAAGAGAACCTTTAAAGTTGCTATTTGGGTCCCTTGTTGAAAGGAGAACTCCAAACTTCCAATCAACTACTTAACCTTGCACACGGAGCCACCTTTCTACCCATCAAGGAAGGATTGTTAAAAAGAGTGTGGCCTACCTGCAATTTATATAGGCAGAAATTACAGGCCATTCAGTTAAACCCGGCAGAAACTCCTTTAGAGCTGGGTGAACGTGTCAAAAATCCAGTGGCTCTGTGGAATAATCACAAGTCCTTAGAAGAACTGACAGAGGTGATTACCCTAAAACAGTTAACTAATTATGTACCCCCTTTTTTGCAAAAATCTTTTCTACAGTCAATTGACCAACCTTAGCCATGGCCATTGAGACTGCACACAACCACTCGGATGCAGCTAAACCTTTCAATTTAACCGATAGGTGGGAAGAATGGAAGGATCATAAGCCGTCTATCGACCTCAACCGCAGGGTGCAGACAAACTGGGTTGGGGATGATCACATAGGGTCAAGGAAGGGATATCACGAGAGAGAGTAGAAATCAGAAGAATTGCTCTGAAGGCTAAGGATGAAAGCCAAAAGGAGGAATTAAACTAGACCCATCCACCTCCTCTAGTCTGTTTTTCCTGTAGAGAAACTGGGCATCTCGCTAGACACTGTCCAAAGAATATTAAAGACAAAGCTATGGAAATAGGCTGTTAGAAGGGCAAAGAAGTTGTTCTGGGGTGGGACTTCCCCATCTTCTCTACTCTCTTACAGGAATATCCACCAACCTTTGGAGATTTTCTACCCCAGATATCCTGGCAGGTGAACTACTACTCCCAAAACTCTCCTATATGGGACTGTCATGATCTCTGCTTCCAAAAGATCAGGACTTGCCCGACTCCCTTGGAAGCAGACCCATAACCCCGGTTCCGAGTGCCAGCCAGTCCCAATTGGGACCTTTTGGACCATGTCCTGGCGCCAGTGGCACCAGGCTCATAAAGATGCCCAATCCCAGCGCTGGAAGCGCCGGGCTCATAATGCTTGGGTGGACTTACCTGCAGCAGACCATGCTGCTTACTTACCTGCCAGTTGAACCCCTGATCCTCTTCTGTTTGGGACTACTTTTCCTGTTGGGTGGGGCAGGAGCCACTCCCTAGGTTCAGAACACTGGAACTCTTCTGGAAAGCAGGAACTCTTTTCTTACCTAGGCGTGGCTGTGGAAGGAGACACCTAAGCACTACAGGAAGCTATTTAAACCACACCCGATGGATGAATCTTGCTTTGCGTTATTCTGCATTCTCTGCAGCAGAACGCTCAGCGTGTCTTCTGCTTCTGATCCTGGGCCTAAGGGAACAAAGGCTTACCATCCTGGAATCCAGTCTTCAGCAGCACCTGTAAAGACAAAGAAAGAACAGGTTAGCACTACGGTCTTCAGTGGCAGCGCATCTCTTACCTGGTCCATCGGCTGTCACCAACGCCTCGCGCTGCATTCCGGCATCTGAAAGACAAAGGCTTACCTACTCTTCGCATGCTCCGGAGGTCTTCGGCGCTGCATCCCGCATCTGAAAGACAAAAGAAGGTGCGTTTAAAGACATTGGGCAACTTTATTACTCACGTGCCATTACTCCTTCCCACGCCGAATCCAGTGGGTATTCCAGCACCCTTCAGCTTCTCTAAAGCTCCGAACTTGTACCTGCAAGATAAAAGGGACAGTTAGTGCGCATCGTGAAGCAGGCTACAAGCTCTTACTTACGTGCTTCCAGGCGCTTCTATTCCTCACGCGGGTTCGATCCTCAACTCTCATCAGCCCGCCATCCGCCATCGCCGGAACCCTGCAAAACAAGAGATATCATTACAAAAGACTTTTAAGACATTTGAAGTGCCCAGAACTTACCGTTCGTGCAGTTAACGACGGACAGCAGTCCTCTGAGGTCAAGAGGCCTGCACCCTTATCCAGTGAAGAAACTGGTTACGGCACCCTGTCCCGAGGCAGATGGAGAGCTCGGCGTTCACTTACCTAAGGTGAGGGCGTTAACCTTTGGGGTTCTACAGGAGAAGAGAAAGGGAAGAGGAGAGAGGCACCCAATAACCCCAGTTCATTAATCCCATATTTTCTATCTGCAGACATCTTACTCTTCGAGTCAGACATACAGTGCACAGAGGTCCAGCCCAAAGAGCCAACCGTGTGTTACACATCACCTTTGAAGATACGGCATTCACCCAGTCAAGACCGGCGCCTCTGCGGGAATCAGGTGAGCGTTACAGAACGCAAAGCCTACCGCAAAACTCCCACCCAGGCGCTATGGAAACCTCGGATACCGACCAGCTAGCCCAGTTACTTGGGGAACTAAGAGCAGAATTGCATGCAGCCCGTCAGGAAACGAATGCTCTAAGAAGGGAACTGATTATTTCCAAGGAGCGAACAGACAATCTCGCTAGACAATTGCTACAGTCACAAGCCGGACAAACTCTGTTACCCGCATCAGGGGCAAATCTTCCTTCAACATCCTCTACGAACCCAGTGCAGATCAAGCTACCTGGGAATGTACCTCTGGCTCCGCCCGAATGATTTTCTGGTGACCCAAAGAGGTTTGCAGTATTTATTAACCAGTGCCGGTTGCACTTCTTATGCCAGCCAGAAGCCTTTCCAACTGATCAAGCTAAGGTAGCTTTCGTGCTTTCGTACCTTAGTGGCAATGCGGCAGACTGGTCGATCCCTCTAGTTAATCAAGATGATCCGGTTCTCCATGATTTTCAAGCTTTTCAGCTCAGTATGGAAAACCTGTTTGCAAGACATTCACAGGGGCAGGCCTTGGACAATGAGCTCCTTTCATTGCGACAGGGTAATCAAGACCTTTTGGCTTATATTGCGTCTTTCAACAGACTGATAGTGGAAACTCGATGGCCTGAGGACAAAAGGATTACGCTGTTTTATAGAGGTCTACGTGGAGAGCTCAAAGATGTGTTAGCCCAAGTAGTGAATCCCCCGCAAGACTGTTCGGACTATATTGACTTAGTCGTTCAAATTGACCACAGACTGCAGAACGGGAAGGCCGATCGTTCCAAGTTTGATGCTCGAGTATTTTCCAAACCACCAACTCCTACCAAAGGAGTAGACTCCGGGGAACCCATGCAAATAGGGGGCCTGAAAGGACCACTAACTCAAAAGGAGCGGGAAAGGAGAAAACAGCTGCAATTATGCCTCTATTGCGGAAACTCGGGGCACTTTCTACGAGACTGTCCGGTGAAACCAGCCAAGAAGGCAGTAGGAGCTGCAGTTACCAGGGTCACAAACTCTGAGCAGGGAAACGACCTCGCCCGACAAGAATAGAGGTCCTCTTGCCGAGCGTTAAAACCAGTTCCGTGACCTCGCATTTCGTGATACCTATGGTCCTCATTAGCCCTGAACATCCGGATCGATTGCATGCGATTGAAGCTTACGTCGACAGCGGTGCCATCGGCAATTATGTGGATCATGAAATGGTTTTGAGGATGAATCTGACTCTTTGTCCAAAGGCTGTAAAGGACGTCATTACTACGGTGGATGGTACGGAGATAGCCTCCGGACCAGTAACGCATACCTCCCAAGAAGTGACGCTAGTAAGTCAAGATGGACACCATGAGAAGATCGTGTTCGATGTGATCAAGGCCCCTCAGTTCCAGATTATTCTAGGAATTCCTTGGTTAGAGAAGCACAATCCTCAGATCGATTGGCGAGCAAGAACGGTTCAGTTTCCAGAATGTGTCTCTACTTGTCACCCTCGACCTGGTGTTGCACTGGCAGCAATTTCCTCGGAGGCTCCCCAGTTACCTCCTGAATACCTAGAATTCCAAGATGTTTTTCGGAAGGATCAGGCTAACTCTCTACCTCCTCATAGGTCTTATGACTGCCAGATAGACCTGATACCTGGATCTACTCCTCCTTGTAGTAGAATTTATGCCCTCACCGAGCCTGAGAATCTTCACCTCCGACAATACCTGGATCAATACCTAGCAAATGGGTTTATTCGTCCATCCAAGTCCCCTGCTTCCTCAGCTTTGTTCTTCGTTCCAAAAAAAGAAGGGGACCTTAGAACTTGTATCGATTATCGCGCCCTGAACCAGATCACCGTTAAGAATAGATATCCGTTACCTTTGATCCCTGAACTCCTGGACCAAGTCAGAAAAGCATGCATATATACAAAGCTGGATCTTAGAGGAGCCTACCACTTGGTACGAGTAAAAGAGGGCGATGAATGGAAGACGGCCTTCCGCACCAAGTATGGGCTATTTGAATATCAGGTCATGCCCTTCGGACTTTGCAATGCCCCGGCCGCCTTTCAATATTTTATGAACGATGTCCTCAGAGAGCTCATAGATGTGTGTGTTGTTGTTTACATTGACGACATCCTCGTTTATTCTTCATCGGAAACTGAACATCGCAAACACGTGAAAATGGTCCACGAGAGATTGCGTCAACACAAACTTTTCGCTAAATTGGAAAAATGTGTTTCCACCGTGACTGAAGTTGAATTCTTGGGATTCATATTATCACCTAGCGGAGTGCGTATGGATTCAAAGAAGGTCGATGCAATTCTCAAATGGCCATCGCCATCCTCCGTAAAAGGTGTTCAAAGCATGTTAGGCTTTGCTAACTTTTACCACAGGTTTATCCCCGAATTCTCTCGAATAGTCCAGCCCATCACCGCCTTGTTAAAGAAAAAGAAACATTTTGAATGGTCTACCGAGGCGGAACAAGCTTTCCAGAATTTGAAGACTAGATTTATCTCTGCACCGATCTTAAAACATCCTCGCCCAGAACTCCCCTACATCGTTGAAACTGATGCTTCGAGCCTTGCCATGGGGGCAGTTCTATCACAAAAGGACCCAGTAACCAATCAGTTGCATCCCGTGGCATTTTGGTCACGCAAATTCTCGCCTCCTGAAATCAATTACACTATTACTGATAAGGAACTTCTATCTATCAAGTCCGCCTTTAAGGCTTGGCGGCATTATCTTCTGGGGGCCCGACACACCGTTACTGTGATTACAGATCACCGAAACCTGCAATATTTGAAAACCGCAAAAGCTCAATCCTCTGGGCAACTCCGTTGGGCACTATTCTTTGCCGAGTTTGACTTCATAATTACCTATCGACCTGGTACAAAAAACGGTAAAGCTGATGCCCTTTCTCGGATGGGAGTGGAAGAACATTTGATCAATCCTAAACCTGTACCTATCATTCCCGAACAAAGAATTCTATGTGTAATCGCCACACAATCCACAGAGGAAGTTAAGGATAAAGCCAGGCTACTGGTAACTCCAGCAGACATGCAGAATTGGCATCTGCAGGGAAAGGACTTTACGGTGAAGGACAATCTATTATATTTCCAAGAACGGTTATACCTGCCCAGCACAGATTTACAGAAAAAGGTAATCTCTTGTTATCACGATTCTTTAATGGAAGGACATCCAGGTATGACCAAGACCTCGGAAAAGATCAAGCGCTACTTCTGGTGGCCGTCTTGGAAAAAAGATATCAGAGACTTTATAATGTCCTGTGGAGTATGCGCCCAAAACAAGAGTCAAAAGGAAAAACCAGCCGGCCTCTTACGCCCTATTGACATCCCGCCTCGCCCTTGGCATACGCTTTCTATGGACTTCATCACCGATCTACCTCCCTGCTCCGGATACAATACGATCCTAGTAATCGTGGACCTATTCTCCAAGATGGCGCATTTCATTCCACTCAAAGGCTTACCAACAGCAGCAACTCTGGCCCGAGAATTTCTCGAAAACATCGTCAGGCTGCACGGTTTTCCTTCAGTTCTAATTTCGGATCGAGGTAGTCAATTTATTTCTCATTTTTGGCGAAGTTGCTGTCGGTCGGCTCAAATTGATGTGAGACTTTCGACCAGCCACCACCCTCAAACCGACGGACAAACCGAGAGGACCAATCAAACTCTGGAACAGTATTTGCGCTGCATGCTACAACAAACTGAAAAAACTTGGAAAGATATCCTTTGGATAGCCGAATATGCCTACAATAACTCTGTCCACTCGGGAACTGGGAAGACCCCGTTTTTTCTTTTATACAGTAGTCACCCTCGAACCTCGGAGTTGGATCCACTCCAAGATCTTGGAACACCAGCAGTAGACCACCTGCATTCTACAATCACCCAAGCCTTTAAGGAAGCCGTTTCTCACCTTCAAAGGGCTAAAGAACAATACAAGAAAGGAGCAGACCAACATCGGAAGGAAGCCCCCCAATATCAAGTAGGAGATCAAGTCTGGTTATCCACCAAATATCTACCTCTAAAAGGACCACCACATTCAACCCAAGATACCTTGGTCCCTATTCCATCACTACCATAGTAAATCCAGTAGCGGTCAAGTTGGACTTGCCCCCTCATGAAGATACATCCGGTCTTCCACGTCTCTCTATTAAAACCCGTGCAACCTCAAACCCGACTAACTACATCTCCAAAACCTATTCTAGTTGATGGAGAACTCGAGTTTGAAGTCAAAAGCATCCTGGATTCCAAGATCTCCAAATCTAAACTATTTTACCTGATTGATTGGAAAGGCTACGGTCCCCAAGAAAGATCCTGGGAACCTGCAGAATATGTCCACGCGCCTCGTCTAATCAAAAGATTTCATCGAACATTTCCTAACAAGCCCAAACCCCCGGAGAAGCCCGGTTTGGGAGGGGCCTTGAGGGGGGGTGCTGTCATGATCTCTGCTTCCAAAAGATCAGGACTTGCCCGACTCCCTTGGAAGCAGACCCATAACCCCGGTTCCGAGTGCCAGCCAGTCCCAATTGGGACCTTTTGGACCATGTCCTGGCGCCAGTGGCACCAGGCTCATAAAGATGCCCAGTCCCAGCGCTGGAAGTGCCGGGCTCATAATGCTTGGGTGGACTTACCTGCAGCAGACCATGCTGCTTACTTACCTGCCAGTTGAACCCCTGATCCTCTTCTGTTTGGGACTACTTTTCCTGTTGGGTGGGGCAGGAGCCACTCCCTAGGTTCAGAACACTGGAACTCTTCTGGAAAGCAGGAACTCTTTTCTTACCTAGGCGTGGCTGTGCAAGGAGACACCTAAGCACTACAGGAGGCTATTTAAATCACACCCGATGGATGAATCTTGCTTTGCGTTATTCTGCATTCTCTGCAGCAGAACGCTCATCGTGTCTTCTGCTTCTGATCCTGGGCCTAAGGGAACAAAGGCTTACCATCCTGGAATCCAGTCTTCAGCAGCACCTGTAAAGACAAAGAAAGAACAGGTTAGCACTACGGTCTTCAGTGGCAGCGCATCTCTTACCTGGTCCATCGGCTGTCACCAACGCCTCGCGCTGCATTCCGGCATCTGAAAGACAAAGGCTTACCTACTCTTCGCATGCTCCGGAGGTCTTTGGCGCTGCATCCCGCATCTGAAAGACAAAAGAAGGTGCGTTTAAAGACATTGGGCAACTTTATTACTCACGTGCCATTACTCCTTCCCACGCCGAATCCAGTGGGTATTCCAGCACCCTTTAGCTTCTCTAAAGCTCCGAACTTGTACCTGCAAGATAAAAGGGACAGTTAGTGCGCATCGTGAAGCAGGCTACAAGCGCTTACTTACGTGCTTCCAGGCGCTTCTATTCCTCATGCGGGTTCGATCCTCAACTCTCATCAGCCCGCCATCCGCCATCGCCGGAACCCTGCAAAACAAGAGATATCATTACAAAAGACTTTTAAGACATTTGAAGTGCCCAGAACTTACCCTTCGTGCAGTTAACGACAGACAGCAGTCCTCTGAGGTCAAGAGGCCTGCACCCTTATCCAGTGAAGAAACTGGTTACGGCACCCTGTCCCGAGGCAGATGGAGAGCTCGTCGTTCACTTACCTAAGGTGAGTGCGTTAACCTTTGGGGTTCTACAGGAGAAGAGAAAGGGAAGAGGAGAGAGGCACCCAATAACCCCAGTTCATTAATCCCATATTTTCTATCTGCAGACATCTTACTCTTCGAGTCAGACATACAGTGCACAGAGGTCCAGCCCAAAGAGCCAACCGTGTGTTACACATCACCTTTGAAGATACGGCATTCACCCAGTCAAGACCGGCGCCTCTGCGGGAATCAGGTGAGCGTTACAGGGACTGGGAAAACTCTGAGCCAATGAAACCCAAACCAGCTCTTGAAACCCAAATCATGGGTTATTGTAGAAAGACCGAAAACAACACTCCACCTCTATCTACACCAATCAAAACCAATCAGTGGAATATGCAAGAGTTCCTGGACATCTCTCATCCTTGTTCTCTTCCAGGTCTTAAAAAAGGGGAACCTGGACAAAGAACAGGCATATCCACCTCGCATAGGGGAATGGTATGTGAGAAACTTGAAGGTGTCTCCCTGACTGGTCCCCAGGGATCTGTCATCGAGGTGGCCAGGGTACGGCCATCACTATTGGATCCAGGTCCTGGGGGTGTACCAGTGTGGGAGGATCACCTGGATGAGGGGTCCTCAGGGAGTGGAAGCGGGACACTGATGGGTGAGACACGATACACCCTTCATTCTAACACCTTTTCCTCATCCTACCCAGTAGGATATTTTGAAGCTCTAACCCCCCCCTGACACATATACATTCAGACATAAACACTTTCTTACACTGTAACAGACAACAGACTAACACCAGAGCCATTTACCTGACATATCCCAACACATGGGTCAGGCACAGTCAGGCAATTGACAATAATCATACACACCTGATGGCCCTTTACCTTTCCCAGAGGGATAAAAGGCAGAGTATGAGAGCACACGACAATGAAGGCCAAACACACAAGGTATTAGGCAGAATTATATGCCGTACCCTTTGGGAACATCACACACAATTAAGACTACAAGTGACAGTACAAATTCACCTTTGGTACAAGCCTGTACTGCACAGTAAAAGTGGTAGTGATGGCTGAGCAGCCAGACTTATCTCAAGAGAAAGTGAGCAGTACCAATAGTTACACAAAGGACAGCAATTACTATGATTCAAACAAACACTGACTCAAGGTTTCTGAGTAAAAGAATATCCATTTATTTACACATCTGTTCTATAACATTTCTCTGAAGAAAAGCAGTTTAAAAATCACACTCTTAATACACCACAACACTCCCAGACATGTTAAGCTCACAAATGAAGTGGGAGCAAAATGGCACTCCAGAAATTTCACAGGGAGGGAAAGACAAAAGTAGGCAGAAATTGACCAGCACCAACAGGTAAGTAAGCAGGGCAATCTAGAAAGAGGAACTACAGTGATGGAATAAAATCAAAAAGGCTTAGGGCGAAGTCAATAGGACAAAAGACTTTTGCTCAAGATCAGACAGCTCAGGGTAGTTTGCGGTTAAGTCTTTGCCAGAGTTCCAGATGAAGTTGGTTGGCAGAAAAGTTAGTTTACAGAGTAGAGTAGGACAAGCCCCCAAACACTTCAGCACGGCTGAATGAAATGAACGACCAGATTTGCACAGTACCTTTAAATGGAGAAGAAGCTGTAGCTGGGGCGGACTTTCCTGGCAGTTCCTGCAGGCTCACGGTTCCTGAAGCGACTGTCAGACTGACACAAAGTAGGAAGACTGGAGGGTCTGCACTGCCCAGGGAAGAAACCAGCAGCAGAGCAAAGCAACAAATAAAAGGTATGCTCCTTAAAACCCAAGCAGGGTCGACCTTCCTAGCTATCCAGCCACTGTAGAGCAAATTTAACCAGAGGGGGGAGTCCTGGCTTGCAGTTTGGGTGAAATGGCTGGTCCTACTAGCTCAGGGGAAAAGGATTCCTGGAGGTTATTCTCTGTTGTTGGAGTTCGAGGATTCAGACCTGCAACAGGGCTTCACCGGGTGGTTCAGTCGTGGTAGGGGTCCTCTTCCGTCAGCTCCTCATTGGTCCTTTCGTTCCAGTGGTGACTCTGCCTTTCCAGACCCAGAGACCTGCTTTTTATGCAGTTTTCCCCCATTCACACAGCCTGGCTGTCAATCACACAGCAGGGCGGCTGTCCCGCTGGGACAGTCACCACAGCCAATCAGTTCAGAGTGCGACATGAGTCTCCAAGGAGACCCTGTGCAGGGAGTCCTAAACCTCTCCCTCACATCCTGTCCCCACGAGACAAGCAAGCGCCTAAGTAGGGGTCCTGCGTAGCCTGCAAAAAGACAGTGAACAAAAGAACCAAACCTGGTTTGGCGCGCAGTGTAAAATATGAGAAATACTTTTACAAAAATAAATGGTGAATAAACCCAGCCAGAACCGTAATAAAACATATATGGTCTAGCGGGTTTAAGATAACCGTGGTAGGAAAAATAGGGTAGTTACCACTGCCACCAGCCAAATCTTGATGAAAAGGGAGCGAAACAATGCTCCAAGAGAAACAGACAAAAAGGGATAAGTATTAACCCTTTCCAGTACTCCATGTAAGATGGTTTGTGCTGGGTATGTGGTTTTACAGAGGCTAATAAAGTTAATGTTAACTTTATATGTTCTGGGAGACAGTAGTCAGTTCAGGAAAATGGAGTCTGGGTTGGAAAGTCTAAAAGGCAACCCTGTGTCACTGCACTGAAGGTGCTGTGTAACACACAGTAAAAAGATAATGCCTTTGGATTAGGTAAGGCTCACAGTCTATGAACACAAAAAGGTTAAACACACACAGCAAAACACATGTAAGAGCGGGAAAAAGGGCTCACACTCTTACCAGGTGAAAAAAATCAATCCTATAAAATCCAGCAAAGCTGCTGAGGGACTCAGTAGGTAAGGGAAATTAGCCATTCTGGAGAATTCTCCCTAACACTCACCCCTCTAGACGAAGGGACAGGAGGATTTAATCCACTCCTGGATGAATCTCTACCTCTAGTCGGTTAAAAACATTCTAGAGAGACCATCAGCATTTTGGTGGTGACATCCTGCTCTGTGCTCAATGGTGAAATCAAACCCTTGCAGGCAGATTGACCATCTCAGATGTTTTGGGTTTTCCCCTTTCATTTGCATTAACCATCTCAAGGGTTGGTGGTCTGTCTGAATCACAAAAGTAGATCCATGCAAGTATGGTCTAAACCTCTTCAGAGACCACACAATGGCAAAACATTCACGCTCTATGGTTGCCCACCTTGTTTCTGGTTCAATCAGTTTCCTACTGATGAAGCAAATGGGGTGCTCCCTACCTTTCTCATCCAGTTGACTAAGGACTGCACCTATACCTATATTGGAGGCATTTGTCTGCACAATGAAGGGTTGGTGATAATCAGGAGCTCTTAGGACTGGAGCTTGAGAAAGGATGCACTCCTCATTCCAGCTAACCTTTTTAGGGAATTTTGGAGAGGAGATCACATTCAAGGGAGAAGCTATGGTCCCATAGTTCTCTATGAAATTCCTGTAGTATCCAGTGAGACCTAGGAAAAGCTCTCACTTGGGTTTGAGTAGTAGCGGTGGCCCAGATTTGTACAGCGTCTACTTTGCTAGGCAATGGCCTTATTTCACCTCCTCCTACCTCATGACCGAGGTAGACCACTTTGCTCTGACCAATTTGACATTTGCTTGCCTTTATGGTCAGATGGGTCTGCTCAAGAGCCTGCAAAACATATCCTAAGTGATCAATATGTTCTTTCCATGTAGTTCTGAACACTGCAATGTCATTCATGTATGCCATGCAGAAGTCCTCCATCCCATTCAGAACTATATTGACCATCCATTGGAAGGTAACAGGTGCATTCTTTAGTTCACAAGGTGTAACCTTAAACTGGTAGAGGCCTGCTGGGGTTGGGAATTCAGTTTTCTCCTTGGCATGGTCTGTCAGGGCTATTTGCCAATAGCCTGACGTCAGATCAAATGTACTGAGGTACTTGGCTGAACCAAGACTATCCACCAGCATCTACCCTTGGCAAAGGATAGGCATCAGTCTTAGTGACTGCATTCAGAGCTCTATAGTCCACACAGACTCTCAAGTCCTTGGATCCTGCCTTTGGTACTAGAACAAATGGACTAGACCATGGACTTGTAGAGGGCTCTATATCCCCGAGATCAAGCATCTTGTTGACATTTCCTTTGATGTGGGATCTCACATGTTCTAACATTCTGTAACCTTTGCTTTTCACAGGTAAAAAGTCACCAGTGAGAATATCATGCTGGCCCCAAGGGGTCAAGCCTGGTGATAGTGAAATCAGGGAGGCAACTGATTTAACAGAACTTTTCACTCCTCCTGTTGTTCAGAAGTCAGTTGAGAAAAGAGATTGACTCCTCTTCCTCTTGAGCTGAAGCTAGAAGCAAAGCTCCCACTTCTGGCCTCGAGACATATGCCTTCAAACGGTTGGTGTGAAGGACTCTGGGAGCCTCCATAGGTCTGCCTAAATCCATGAAATAGTTCACCTCTCAAGTTTGCCCACAACCTTGAAGGGTCCTATCCATTTGTCCTGCAAGGCCCTCTGCCTTGTTGGCACCATAACTAACACAAGCTGGTCTTGAGTAAACTCAACCATGCTAGCCTTCTGGTCATGCCAATGTTTGACCAGAGCCTGACCTGCTTTTAAGTTATCACTAGCTTCTGCCATCATGTGCGACATTCTCTTCCGGAGACCTATCACATAGTCCGTTTCTCTGACTGGCTTGGGGGAAGGAGCACTCTCCAACCCCCCCCCCCCCCAATGATCAGGGCCAATGGACCTCTGACTGGATGGCAATAGAGAAGCCAAAGGTATCTCATGGGCCAACTGTAGGAACTGGAGTCTGTTAGCAAGAGGCACTACAATTCTTTTGCATTCCCCAGGGATATACTCAGTCGGTTCACTGTAGAAGAGGCCATCTTCCCAGCTTAACCTATGCTTTCCAACTTTCCCATCAAGTTGGTTAGCAGCCTGTTGTTGAAGACCCTTGAGAGTGGGATACTCTCTCTGTCCTCTGCTGAAATCTGCCCTGTTGGGTCCACCTTCTGCCAGTAAAGACTGCAGCTCAGGATGGTCAACAGGGTCAAGATCTCCAACTAAGACATTGGGCCTCATTATAACTCGCCCGGTATGGAAACAACGGTGGCGGTTAACCCGCAGCCACCGTTGTTTCCATGCCGGGCGATCACAACTCCTGCAGGTCTGACCTGGCGGGTTTAACACCGCCTGCCTGTAGGCGGACGAGGAAACACCGGCACCATCACGAGATGGTGCCGGTGTTTCCATGATCCCCATCCCCATTGAGTCCTATGGGACTCAATGGGAATGGGGATTAACACCATTCCGCCTCCGGAATTCCCAGGACACTGGGGTTGTAATGCCACGGTAATTCTGGGAGTCACGGAGGCGGAATGGTAATACGAGTCCGGAGCTAACCAGGCGGTTTTACCGCCTCGGTTACCGCCAAACTCAAAATGAGGCCCATTGTCTTATTCTAGATTTGATTCTTCAGAAACTGGCTCATTAACACAAGGTTGCACCTCACACTCTGCCTCAGCAGGTGGAGGAGTCAAAGGTGAGACTTTGGACAATCTTGGGAATGTCCTTGTTGGTAGCAGAGAGGTGCTGTCTGACTTTTTTGTTGAGGTCTTGGGTTTCCCCTTTGCCTCTTTCTTTCCAGAAATAGCAGTGAGCAACTCCTGTGGAGTGTGAATATTAGTGTCCTCTATCAACTCCCTGCAGAGCCCCTCAAGGTCTTCTCCTTTGCAGGCCTAGTGAGCTCCTGTCTCCTTTTACTGGGAGGCCTGGGGGTGCTTGACACAACTCCAAGAGTTTTCAGGTCATTACCCAACAGGACTCTCCCAGGCACTTCACTCTGCACACTAACAGGTATTTTGACAGTCATATCATTACACTGGATGAGAGCAGGTAACTGGGGAAACATTTGCACAGGGCCTCCAACTAACTTGGTGAGGCATTTGGGTGCCTTAGCAACATGCTCCACATTGAAAAATTATTCATCCACCACAGATATGCTGGCTCCAGTGTCTCTGATGGCAGGAGTCTCCTTGCCATTCACAAGAACAGTATCTTTATAATACTCTTTAGTATTATCTGAGATGGAATTATAGACATCTAAATTATGTTGTTCCCACAAGCCCAGGGACACTAAAGAAACACTAGCTGAGACTCTCATGGGTTCATCAGCCAGTAGGTGAAAGTTTCCACTTGCCATAGGTAGTTCTTCTTCTGGGGAGAAGGCTAAGGAGACAGTGTGGATCCCTGAAGGTTTACCCTTACATCTAGGATCCCCTTTCACATGGTCAGTTGACCCACAAACATAACATTTCCCAAATGTCTTGATTAATGGGGGTTTGTTCTGACCTCCATCTGGTTTGGGTCCAGATCGTACACTAGCCTGATTCGGTTTCCCTTGGGGTTTACACTTATGTTGCTGTTTGTGGCCTCTTTTGGATTGGACGTATTAGAATTCTCCTTGTTATCTTTCTTTGGCTGCTTTTCCTCATCCTTCTTCTGAGTTGCCCCAAAATCCTTGTGAGTAGCCCTGTTAGCAACCCACAAGTCAGCAGCCTTAGCTAATTTCTTGGGATCTACCTCTTTAGAATCAGCCAAGTGCTGTCTGAGCTCAGGAGAGCAGACATCATAAATTGACTCCAACATAACAAGATTTCTCATACCTTTATAAGTGTTCACTCTGTAACCCTTAACCCAACCATCTAAGTTTTTCAAACATTCACATACCCTAGTAGCCCAAGGGGTACCATCATGCTTTGTGAGGGTCCTAAACCTCTTAAGGTACTGGGAAGGGGTCTTCCCAAATCTATCATCGATAAAGCAACAATCTGGTAAAATTGCGGGGAATAATGTGAAACTAAAACTTCCCAAAAATCAGCCGGCTCTCAAGTATATGGGACAGGTGGTCTCTAAGCAGTTCCCCAAAGCCATTTCAATCCTCCTCAAGAACAATGTTGTGGCATCTCAAGCCATCAAGAAAAAATATTTGTTGCTAAACCAGGCTAAGAGAAAAAATGGGTTTATTGAATCTAGTCCGGACCTGGTTCCGACCTATGCTTCCCTTGATGCTCTTGTGAAAGAAATCTCTCGGACGTTGCCTGGCAAAATCACCTCTACCAATAATTGTCAGGCTCTTAGTTCTGAGGGAATGGGTGTGTACAAGGGTTCGGTAGAGAACCCCAAGAATGATGAGAGGCTGTATAGAGCTGAAATTCAGAAAGAGGTAGATGCGTGCATGGAGGGTCATCCATCTCCTCACTTAGAAATAAGCGCTTTACCTGCTGTTTCCTCTTTGGCTCAAAACTCTGGTGGCACCTCATCTGACAGCAATCCTTTTGTTCATAAGCGGGCCCTTCTGGGCCCTAGCTCTTCTGAACCTCTATCTGCAAACATAGCAGCCACCTGCACTGGCATAAACCATTCAGGTTTTTATGAGGGTGTAGCAGTGGGGGTTTTCCCCTCTGCTGATGATAAATTGCCCCCACCTATCCAGTTGGGGTCCATACCTGACCTTTCTGATTCAATTTTGTCCGTAATTAAGAATGCCCTGGGGAACCTTATGACCGGCCCAAGAAAAGGTCTGGTTGAACTATCTGATGTCCTTAAAAAACCGAGGCGAAAAAGGTGAGTGTGAAGGCCGAACATCGCCCTGCTCTATGCTCTTTGATTTTAAAATGTAGGCCAGCGCCTTGCACTCAATTCGATTTGAACGGAAGAACGGTGATGGCAATTTTCTCTAACATTCAGATGCTTGAGGATATTGCATCAGCTGACCTCACCCTGATTGAATTCATAAACAAGAAAAATCTAAATGCTGTGAGAATATGAATGCTATCCAGAGTGGTTCAAAACCTGATCTGGCAGGCAAAGGGCTCTTTACATGACAGGCTTTTTGCTGAGCTCTGATGAGGGCGGATTGGTTGTACCAACACTGGTGAATGGTCACACTTTTTCTCAAAATACCCAGCGCCCGGATAGCTGTGATGTAAACATAAAAAAATGGCGTCAATTGATGGAATCGTGCACTTGCAAGCACAAATCAAATTTAAATTAAATAGCTCCTTCTGCTACTCAGTGCTTGATTTCATTTGTGAGTTGGAATTCTCGTGGATTTAAACATCTTTTAAATAATGACCAAAGCGACCTGAGCAGGTTTGGTGTAGTTCTTCTACAGGAGACCTGATTAACACTGCCATTGACATGGGCTAACCATGAAGTCCATTTGAATTCTGCCCTGAAATCCGCCATGGGTAGACTGTCTTCAGGCCTAATAACTGCTATAAAAGAGGGGCCGGGGACTTCCTCTAGGCTTTGGGCAGCACCAAATGGGTTCATGTTGTTGGTCAGAGTTGTACTTCAGGGTGTTATTTATGCAATCCTTAACATCTATTGGAACCCGGTGGGCGTCACGAATAAGTGTTTATTTAGGGACCTGAATAATTTGCTAAACATGGTGTCAGAGGTTCACAGTATCTCATATTTCATATTAGCTGGCGACCTCAATTTAAATTGTTTTGTGAAAGGTGGTAAGCGATACAATGAGAGGCGGTGCGTTGGAACTCTTTGGTGACACATAGAAATTTACATCTTCTTGAATGGTGCTTTGAATTTGGACATTCCGCCTGCTCCGACCTGGCACAAAGGAAACTCCACATCAATAATTGATTATCTGTATGTAAACACTGCATTATGGTCAGCGATGCAAACCTTTTACATTTCACCTACTGTCGCAAGTTATCACAATATGTTATGTGCCGAATGGCAAACCCAAATTGAAAACAGTTGTTTGCAGATTGTAACTAAGAGTTGTTGTCTAGTCGTAAATGCAGGCGGGAACCGCCTCTGATGGACAGAGGATGCCTTGATTCATTTTAATCAATTAATCTCTCACTCAAATAAGGCAGATGACTGTCAAGGTGTAAATGTGGGTTTGATTTATAGCGATATGATCCAAGCCTTCAGTCAATACAGATCTCCTGTTTGCAAGCTTAGGAGTCATCTGCATGTTTTTGACAGAGCGGTATATATAAAAAAAACACTATATTGTGCTGAGCTAAGAAGGCTCTCAAGGCTTCCTCTTCCCCTCAGATTGGTTCTCACTCACAAGTTCGAACGGCTCATAAAAATTGGTTAAAACGCCAAAGGGCAATGCTTTATCAGAGAGATGGAGCCAATATGTTAAAGATATTGGCCACGAAAAACATCTCCAAAATGTGGTCCATGCTGAATAAAGCAAATAATGTCCATCAAATGGATCTGCAAACATCTGCAGTTGATACACATCAGTGGGATTCATATTTTGAACAATTGTATTCACCACCTTTAGGTCGCATGTCCTTAGATCTGCAGTATTCAAGTTCTGGATTTTTCTTGACTTTGGATCAAAGTGAAATCATGCAATTAATTAAAACATCTAGCAACTCGCAAGCAGTAGGTCCAGGTGGCATTTCAAATTATGTGATGAAAGAACATCCGGAGATCTGGGCTTCTCTTCTGTTTAAAATATTTTCTGCCATAAACCGCTTACAGAAATTGCCAAAATCATGGACTCAAGCGATCACAGTTCCGATATACAAGAAGGGTGATCGACAATTGCCTGTGAGCTATGGCCCAATATCCCTATTGGATGCACCGGCAGGGCAAAATATTTTGTCGGATCATCCTTAGAGAACTTAATGCATGGGCGGAAGGAAACCAACTGAAAGATCCCCTTCAAATCAGGGTTTGTGAAAGGAATGGGTACCATTCCGAACATTCTTGCCCTTTCCTTGATACAATCACAGCAAGTTGCTGGTGATCTACCTTTATATTTGGGTTTTATCGATTTTAAAGCTGCCTTTGATTCAATAGACAGGTCGTTGTTGCTGGTAAAGCTTAAACAACATCATTGCCCTTCTTCATTAATAACCCTGGTAATGCGACTACACACAAACAGCGTGTTAGAATCAATCTGGATGGCAAATTGTCTCCGACAATCATTACCCGAAGAGGGTTGAAGCAAGGCTGTGCCGTATCCTCCTTCCTGTTCAATTTTTTTATATTAGATTTAGGACCCGCAATATTGAACTGCATTAGTGACCCCCAGCGGAAAGGCTTTCAAAATATTCTGTATTTGCTACACGCGGATGATTTGGTTTTGATGTCTCAAACCCCTATGGGTCTCCAGAATATGTTAAATCAATTAGAGTTTTATGCGTTGGTCAATAATCTAGTCATTATTACATCAAAAACGCAAATTGTGGTGTGTAACAACAACACTTCTAGAAAGTTTCATCCCAAATGGCAATTACAACAGTGCAAACTTTTTGTAGTTTATCAATACAAGTACTTGGGAGTGACAATTCGGCATAAAAAACAGTAAGCGAGTTGACTTGTGAAATTAAATCCAAATTGCAATATTTAATTTCACAATCCCAAGATACTTGTGGGGAAATATGGAAAGTTCTCTTTGAAACATATTGTGTCATTCTACAAGATGAAAGTAACACCAATTCTCTTGTATGGAGTGGAAGCCATACTCTCCCAGGATCATACGTTCTGGGATAGTATGGAATCCAAGTATTGGAAAACAGTCTTACAGTTGCCTTAGGGAACCCCCATGGCACTATTGTGATATGAATTACGTTTATTGTCCTTATATTCGCAAGTTACATGGAAGCAATGTGCTTTCCTCCAGAAGACTTTGGAGGGACTAGCAAAGCCGACGTTCTTGAATATTCTAGTGCATAACTTTCTGGCTTCCAAGAATAGCTTCCCAAGCGAGTGGCGAAATCGTACCCTGAACGCGGCAGCCGATGCTTCCGTGACAATTGATCTGCTTTTATCTAACCCATATCGAGCAAAAATAAACATCTTTCAACATGATTGAGCAGGAAATATGGTGAAGTGCTCTAGATTCAAGGACTTTAATATATTTCTGTTTGGCACCAAAAAATATGGAGTAATGTCCCATTATCTGTTGAAATGCCCATCGCATGATTTACGCTGTAAATATCTGAGATTTAGATTAAATCAGTGGAAAACCAAGGATATATTTTACAGAAGGAAACAAATTTGTGTGAACCGAACAATTGCTGATATTGCCTGAATGTCAATCAGAGAGAAACATTACAACATCTTATAATCGAGTGTACGTCTTTGAACGATGTGAGAAAAAAATGTTTTAGGAGGAAATTAATTGTACGGAACCATTTGACACAAGAACAAATATGGCATCTATTGTTTTCAAACTCCAGAGTAACGATACAAATAGTGATTGTGCCATACTTAGATATGGTGTTACCTTATTCAAAGTCCAGTTGAGTAAAAGAATATACATTTATTTACACATCAGTTGTATAACATTTCACTAAAGTAAAGCAGTTTAAAAATAACACTCTTAATACACCACAACACTCCCAATAGGTTCCAGACAAGTTAAGCTCACAAATGAAGTGGGAGCAAAATGGCACTCCAGAAATTTCAAAGGGAGGGAAAGATAAAGTTATGCAGAAACTGACCAGCACCAACAGGTAAGTGAGCAGGGCAATCTAGAAAGAGGAACTACAGTGATGGAATCAAATCAAAAAGGCTTAGGGCCGAAGTCAATAGGACAAAATTCTTTTGGTCAAGATCTCACAGCTCAGGGTAGTTCATGGTTAAGTCTTTTCTAAGAGTTCGAGACGAAGTTGGTTGGCAGAAAAGTTCGTTTAAAGAGATGAAAAGGACAAGCACTCGGATTGGAGAAAGATTTCAGATACTTTCACCGCGGCTGAACGAAACAAACAACCGGATTTGCAAAGTACCTTTAAATGTAGAAGAAGCTGTAGCTGAGGCGGACGTTCCTGGCAGTTCCTGCAGGCTCACTGTTCCTGAAGCGACTGTCGGAATGACATGAAGTAGGAAGACTGGAGGGTCCTGCACTGCCCAGGGAAGAAACCAGCAGCAGAGCAAAGCAACGAATAAAAGGTGCGCTCCTTAAATCCAAAGCAGGGTCTGACCTTCCTGGCTATCCGGCCCACTGTAGCTCTGTACAGTGAATTCAACCAGAGGAGGGAGTCCTAGCTTGCAGTTTGGGTGAACTGGTTGGTCCCACCAGCTCAGGGGAGGAAGATTCCTGGAGGATCTTCTCTGTCATTGGAGTTCGAGAATTCTGACCTGCAGCAGGCCTTCACTGTGCGGTTCAGTAGTGGTAAGGGTCCTCTTCCATCAGCTCCTCAACGGTTCTTTCGTTCCAGTGGCGACTCTGCCTTTCCAGACCCAGAGACCTGCTTTTTATGCAGTTTTCGCCCATTCACACAGCCGGGCTGTCAATCACACAGCAGGGTGGCTGTCCCGCCGGGACACTCACCACAGCCAATCATTTCAGAGTGCAACATGGGTCTCCAAGGAGACCCTGTGCAGGGAGTCCTAAACCCCTCCTTCACATCCTGCCCCAGACATACAGGCACCTAAGGAGGGTTTCTGCGTAGAAGCCCGCGAAAAGACAGCGAACAAAGGAACCAAACCTGGTTTGGCGCACAGAGTAAAATGTGAGAAAACAAAAAGAAATGGTGAACAAACCCATCCAGAACCGTAATGAAACATATATGTAGGAAAAATAGGATAGTTATCACTGCCACCAGCCAAGTCTTGATGAAAAGGGAGCGAAACAATGTTTCAAGAGAAACAGACAAAAAGGGATAAGTATTAACCCTTTCCAGTACTCCATGTAAGATGGTTTGTACTGGGTCTGTGGTTTTACAGAGGCTAATAAAGTTAATGGTAACTTTATATGTTCTGGGAGACAGTAGTCAGTCCCAGAAAATGGATGCTGAGTTGGGAAGTCTAAAAGACAACCATGTGTCACTGCACTGAAGGTGCTGTGTAACACACAGTAAAAAAGATGATGCCTGTGGAGAAGGTGAGGCTCCACAGTCTATGAACACAAAAAGGTTAAACCCACACAGCTAAACACATGTTAGAGTGGGGAAAAGGGCTCACACTCTTACCAGGTGAAAAAAACGAATCCTAGAAATCCAGCAAAGCTGCTAAGGGACTCAGTAGGTAGGGGAAATTAGCCATTCTGGAGAATTCTCCTTAACACAAGGAAATAGCTACACCAAAAAACGGCAGTTCAAAAGGAGGAGAAATGCAGCGAGATCTGGAAGGATGACAAAGGGGGAATGGTCCTTGTTCTTTTCAACTCAGAACCGCAATGCCCCCCAAAAGGGAATTACAAGACCAGGAAGTAAGCTGACGTATGTAGTGACTGAAATGAGTGGTGCACAGGGGACTCCCACATTTATAACACATGTGCGAGACACACTGGCTATTGTGGTACTGTCCATGACTTCAGAAGCAAGCCAAGCCAGGGGACCCGACAAAATCGGTGTGTCAAAGGAAGCTGATAGTGAACCAAATGATACTGAGCCCAAGGTTGCAAGTTGCAACATTGGATGAAGGCAAGAACTTGAGAACAAAGAACTTGTGTGTGTTGGAACTTTTGGGGGAAGCCCAGAGAAAGGCCAGCTGCAGAGTGGTCAGGCACTGCAGGAGTGCTCATTTGAAGCACTCTCGATGGCCCCTTTTGCTTTAATACCGCAAATACCAGAAGGCCCTAGGAAAGGGTGGCATGAAGAGTCAGAGTGTTCCTAGAAGGATCACATCAAATCCCTTGTACTCTCGAAAGTCTCTGACCCATTGCCAAGAGAAAGCTAAGGGGAGTGAATCCTGCATTGTGAAAACGTAAGGTGAACTGTGTATTTGGCAAATGTGAAAACTGGTCTGAGGGATGCCTATGAGTTGGGTTGAAGAGTAATACACCCATGAACACTGTGTAGACAAGAGTGTACCCAGCCAATGGGTATCAGCAGTGGGAAGTTGCAAGCTGTATTTGAAAGGCCATAGTGGACCCGATGGAGGGTGGCCCAAGTTGCAAGAAGGATCTGAACCTGGCAGAGGGAGATCCAAGGGGCAAAGAGCAATAGACCAAGGTAAACGATCACCGAAGGAACTTTTGTTTGTTTATTGGGCAAAAGGCAATTGCCCAAGGTACAACATTACAGATGAATTTTCATTTGTTTATTTGGCGAAAAGCAATCACTCAAGGTACAAGATTATCGAAGGACGTTTTGTTTGTTTGATGTTTTGATTCATCAGGCCTTCTAAGGCAAGAGACTTTGCATAGAAGAGACTTGGCCCTTGAAGGTTCTGATATCATTGAACTGGAATTGTGAGCCTCATGCTGGAGCGGTCCAGAAGTGTCCCATGCTAAAAACATGGGGAGGGGACACCCAGCCATAACATCCTAACTTATCATTTTGTGAACACTTCTTTCTTTTCTGGTGAACATTATCCCACAATCTTTTTGTAACTTATTGGTAAGGATTAGCAATTGTTTTTTTTTGGTTCGGCCCTTTTTATTTGACAAGACACCACTATGGGCTATGGCATAAAATCCGCCATGCTGGATTTGGAAAAATAACTGGATGAGTTAAAATACACCGGTAATGGAGCCTTGCTTGTTCTGCTCGACCTGTCAGCTGCCTTTGACCTGGTGGACCACCACATTTTGTTTCATCACCTCACCTCAGCCGCTTACTTTGCTCTGGAAGCTATTTCCTGGATCTACTACTTTCTGTCTGACAGATCTATGAGGATCTTCTCAGCTAACGCTAACGCCCCTCTTGTACCTGTCACATGTGGTGTCCCTCAGGGATTGTGTGTCTCCCCTATGCTATCTTTACCAAACCACTGTTTGACCTCCTTGATGACACAGGCATATCCTACACTAACTACGCTGATGACACAAAGATCCTCCTTCTTCTCACCAGAAATTACTCCACTGACTCAAGCGTTCAGTATGTAAGCCTGGATGACATCCCATCTTCTCTGCCTTAAAAATGACAAGACTGAGATTCTCATGATGCACAAAGCTCACTCAGCAAACTAGACCATGCCTACAAATCATTCAGCATTGATGGCAATACCATCCCAGTTTCCAGTAATGTCAGGATTCTGGGTGTGTACTTAGACACCACCCTGTCACTAACAAGGCAGGGTAGCACTACCACATCCTCTGCGGCACTCACCCCAAAGCTAATCAATGCCTGCAGACCCTTTCTGTTGATCAATAGCTGTCCATGTACTTATATTTTTGCTGCCAGAAGACGTATGCACTGGTAACTGATTTGCGAGCAAATTATTTTCTAAATGCTAGCTATCACACACAATGCCTTTCGAACTCAGCCCCTAGGTACCTTTCTCAAAAATGTTTAAAAAGCACAATCATCCAGACCTATCGCTCCTCTTACTGTCAGCACCTTATCACCCCTAGATTCAGACTAAAGAGAGCGGAGGGTGGAGTTTCCCAGGTCATTGTCTCCAAACATTGGAACTCTCCACCACTGCCACTGAGATCGGAACAATCTTACTGGTCATTCCGGAAACAACTTAAGACACTACTCTACTCTACTAGTTCAACCCTCGTCTGAGCCACCTACCTTGTCTTACCATCCCAATTTCTATGTACTGCAATTGTATGCTGTACCACCTGATACTACTATGTTGTAACCAGAGCCTTGGTGCCTCTGGGTTTAGTGTGCTTAGCAAATGTATAAATAAATGAATAAATTAAATACAGCAGGGCTATTCAAAGAGACATGTTTCAATGTCCCCACTTCCCGCTGACATAAACAAAATTGAAAGGGATGTGAGTTTCTAGTAACATTCATTCAAGTTCCCACAATTTCGGGTTTATATACCAAGTTGAATTGAAATAATGTGTACATCCTACCTGTCTGACCACTCCAATAACATATAACATATAACTGAAGCATGCCAAATCTAAGAAAAAAAGTAAATGTATTCCTTCATCTTCAATAATGCATCCACATTCTGGTAGTTGTTAGACCAATCCCATTTGTGCAGCTTCTTATGCAAATCTCTCCTAAAAATATCAAAATCCATATAATCACAAAACAAACATTGAAGTCAATCTGAAACATACCATTTTTACAATCTGAAACACCTTTAGCAATCACTGAGTGTCACCCAGGGTGAACTGCCATTCCTCAGACATCTAATAACTTGTCATTCCCTGAAATTCTTATTTTGGAGCACATGCAAAGCTTTCTCAACATTGGTCCTACATAAAAAGAAGGCAATGCTAACTCAGTCGTAGTCACCTGAACTGACATACACATTGTGAAGACCAAAAAGTAGATGCCATATGTGCCCTTTCAATCTACCCAACCAATTCAAAAGGTAGATTGGGATTGAGTCTATGTTATATATAATGCCATGGGTGCAGGTTTTTTTTTCATACATTATAATTTAGGGAATCAAGGAATGTTTTCAATAATAAACAAATGATTACTATCCACAATAATATAAACAGGCAAACATGTATTGTTTTTAACAACTAAATATCTTTATTTACACATATACTATGTAAATAAGCACAGACAAGAGACAGGCCATTAACTATTAGGAAGCATTCAAATAAAGACTATACCATGGCGGTCCTGGAACTATGGTACCGGTAAGCATGCCGGTACCGAAGTTCCCGGACCGCCATACTATGTGCTCTGATCGCAGGGGCTGTTTCACCCACCAGGTTTTTCCTGGCTGGTGTAACGGCACCCGCAAGCAGAGCAAGTTGGATGCACCGGCACAACTCTGAATGTGCCGGTGCATCCGACGTCCCCATTCAGCCCTATGGGGCAGAAAGGGGATCGGGACGCCCTTGATTCCGGCACACGAAAAAATGGGCAATTACCGGGTCCGCCGAGCTCAGCATGACCCGGTTCTTGCCAATTCGCGGGTGCCAGCAAAAATGCAACTCCGGCGGCAGCCGTGCACTTAATAAGGGCAGGGCTACCGCCGGAGTTATATTGAGGCCCTATGAGTCAAAAAGAGAATTGTTGGATTGGGAATGGTCAGAGGGGTCATGATTATAAGAAGTAGAAGTAAGAGAGATTTCATCAAGTTTCCGACCTACTTGGTTAATGCTCTGTTTAGCCTTGTTCAGTCTTGGTTTTCCACTATAGTTGGTTAATTACTTCCCACATCTTCTATTCATTGGCAGGCTTGGACTGGCCTGTAGGGCAATAGGGCAATACCCAAAGTACAGTCTCTAAATGCTAGTGTAGGCATGTGATGGACTGCCAGCGGACAGGGGTGTAGAAGGCCTGTTTTTTTTTAATTTTTATTAAACTGTTAAAATGATATGTGCAATTCCATCTCAGGAAGGGAAATCTGCTAATCAGTTCTCACTTTCATAAGCTCCATACCAAAAACACAGTGTACACCTGTGTCATAGTGCAACAGTATCCTGAGATGCAACACCAGCTCTCTAGTTGCACAAAGCAGGTTCAGGGGACACAGGTATTCATTTGACAGCTGCTGGAGCAGGCAAGTCACTGCAGTATAGGAGCTGCATTTAAGGCATTTACTTCTTTCCAGAAACTGCATAGCTATGAGGTGTACTATTCTGGTGGCATGTTAAACGTTAAATAAAAGCCATGCCTGAGTTTAATGTATGGTGGCTTGCATCTCCCATAGTTATACAAGTCACATCAATTTGATGTCACATATTTGTCAGCACTGGGGAAGGCTTATGTGTATTCCCTACAGCCAGGTTATCTCTGCTCCTCCTGGCAAGACTATAGCCCTGGGGGTGGCCTCTCTGTGATCATTTTTTAGGGCAATCAACAACCTCTCCAGTGAGACAGCCACTCCACAGGAAGCTGTCCTGGGAACAGAACTAAAACAGCACACTCTTCAGAAAAGGACTAGGCTCAAACCAGGGTGCTGCATACCAAAGGGGGCTTTAATGCTATTAACAAGGGAAGGGCGGGGGTTAGTGGAGGCAGAGGGAGCTAAGACCAGCTAGAAGAAGGTTAAAACATATTTTTTTCTCTCCTCCTCTCTCTTCCTTCCTGTCCCCTCTGCTTCCTCTGACACAAAGCACTTTAAATGTGATGTCACAAGGCAATAGCCACTTGTTGCAAGAACATGGACTGGACCCTTAAAGCAGGCTTGCTTTTGTGCAATCAGTTCTAGACGTTTGCCTTTCAAAGAAGGGGCCACCCAATCCTTACTGGATTCACTTCGGAACAAACACATGAGGAAGAATTCACTGGACCTCCATTAGAAGAGTTTACTCTATAAAGACCTCTGCCAAGGGTGAAGACTGGGAGTCCAAGGCAGCGGCAATATCTGCTCCCTAACCATCACCTGGGCACATTCGGGGTAACCTGCTGTGGGAGCAAGACCTGCATGTCTGCCAGCCACATTAACTGTCCTGAAGGATCCCTGGAAGTGTGTGCCAGTGTCCCCTTTGATTAGAGCCCGAAAACATGGAATAAACATATTTTTGAGTTCCTGGATTAGGGTTCACAGCAACCTGAGATTCAAGACAGTCAAGAACCAAGGGTGTTCACTATTTAACAGCTGCAAGCCCTGATTTAAGCCAACAGGATCATCCAGAGATGCCTTTGGCACTCAACCAATCTTCAGCGCTAGCTCAGCGATCATTGCCCCAGCTCGGAACTTAAAGCTGATTGTTGCTCCCGCCACCTTCAAATCCCCTTTTGAACCTACATCTTCTTTATTTCAAATTGTTATCGACAGTTTAACAGAACCTGGGCGTTCCTTCGAACCATGACCTTTGAATGCCACACCAGAGCCTACTGACTCAAACTGCACGTCCAGTCACCAGCATATTAGCAATCAAACTGACTGTCGAACCGACCCTGGTGTCCCACTTGATCTGCACTTTGCTGAGCACTGCTCCAAGCCACTCTTCGAAGCTTTGCTACCTATTTTCATTGTTAGTCAAACCAACTTTGGTGTCGTCATTGAACTGCAACTCTTTATACTTCATTGGACTGCCCATCTCAAACTGCGCATCCAGTCACCAGCAACTTCACAGTCGAACTGACTATTGAACATATCCGTACTTCTTCAAACCTCAACAAACTTCAGCTCTTCTGCGCCCGATAACTGCTTCCTGTCTGGAACTACACGGCAGACGCATTAAAGCCTGATTCGTACTGCAGGAAGAGTGGTGAGGCACCTGATACAATGCCGTCAAACAGTCAAGAACTCCAGAAAGGCATTATTGACTGCTAACTGCTCCCTCAGTACACCTTTGTGTCCTAGCAAATGGTTAGATCACCTTTATCCCTTTTTCACACAAGAATATATCCTTTTAAAGAACATTATGGTTATTACTTGCTTTTCATCCCTAATTCACTGCCCAGAGGGCTGCATCTTGTGATCCTTTTCATATTCTCTGTTCTTTCCACAGTGGTGGGTTTGTGTATGTTTTGTTGTTATTTAGCTATTATTGCAGATGGTGCATTTAATTAAAGTATTAATATGTTTATAGAACCTTGATTGGACATTCCCTTTCTTTTGGACTATTATACTTTGATGTTTGGTCTGTGTTAGGCAGAATTATATGCAGTACCCTTTGGGAACACCACACACAATTAAGACTACACGTGACAGTACAAATTCACTTTTGGTACAAGCCTGTACTACACAGTAAAGTGGTAGCGATGGCTGAGCAGCCAGACTTATCTCAAGAGTAAGTGAGCAGTATCAAATAGTTACACCAAGGACAGCAATTACTATGATTCAGGCAAACACTGACTCAAGGTTTGCAAGTAAAAGAATATACATTTATTTCACTCTTCAGTTGTATAACATTACACCATTATAAGCAGTTAAAAAATCGCACTCTTAATACACCACACCACTTCCCTTAAATTCCAGACAAGTTAAGCTCACAAAATGAAGTGGGAGCAAACTGGCACTCCAGCAATTTAAAAGGGAGGGAAAGACAAAGTTAATAAAAATGAAACACACCAACAGGTAAGTACTCAGGGCAATAGAGCAAGAGGAACTACAGTGATAGAATCAGGTAGAAAAGGTTTTGTGGCCAAGGTCAATAGGACAAAAGTCTTTTGCTCAAGTTCACACGGTTCATGGTAGTTTGCGGTAAAGTTCCTGCCATGGATTTCAGGCGAGGTTGGTTGGTAGAAAAGTTAGTTCAAAGAGAAGAGAAGGACAAGCCTACGGATTGGAGAAAGATTTCACACACTTGCCCCGTGGATGAACTAAACGAGCAACCGGGTATGCACAGTACCTTAAAACGGAGAGGAAGCTGTAGCTGAAGCGGACGTTCCTGGTAGTTCCAGCAGGCTCACGGTTCCTGAAGCAACTGTCGGATTGACACAAAGTAGGAAGACTGGAGGGTCCTGCACTACCCAGGGAAGAAACTAGCAGCAGAGCAAAGCAGCGGATAAAAGGTGCGCTCTTTAAAACCCAAGCAGGGTCTGACCTTCCTGACTATTCGGCCCACTGTAGCTCTGTACAGCGAATTTGACCAGAGGAGGGGTCCTAGCTTGCAGTTTGGGCAAACTGGTTGGTCCCACCAGCTCAAGGGAAGACGTTTCCGGGAGGATCTTCTCTGTCGTCGGATTCTGAAGATTCAGACCTGCAGCAGGGCTTCACTGGGTGGTTCAGTCGTTGAAGGGGTCATCTTCCATCAGCTCCTCGTTGGTTCTTTCGTTCCAGTGGCGTCCCTGCCTTTCCAGTCCCAGAGACCTGCTTTTTACGCAGTTTTCCCCTATTCATACAGCCTGGCTGTCAGTCACACAGCAGGGTGGCTGTCCTGGTAAGGACAGTCTCCTTAGCCAATGAAACAGGAGTGCGACTTGGGTTACCAAGGGAACCCATGGCAGGGGTCCGAAGACCCCTCCCTAACATCCTGCCCACCCAGACCTTCAGGGGCCTTAAGGAGGGCTTCTGTGCAGAAGCCCGCAAAAAGACAGCGAACAAAGGAATCAACCCCGGTTTGGCACGCAGAGAAGAACACGAGAAAGACTTTAACAAAAAGAAATGGAGAATAAACCCAGCCAGAGACAAAATGAAATGTATTTGGTCAAGCGGGTTAATGTTTGAGGCTAATATAATAGCCTAAAACAATACCATGGTTATATAAGATAACCGCGTTAGAAAAGTTAGGGTAGTTACCACTGCCAACTGCCACCAGCCAAGTCTTGATGTAAAGGGAGTGAAACAGTGCTCCAAGAGACACAGACAAAAAGGGATAGGAATGAACCCTTTCCAATACTCAATGTAAGATGGTGTGTACTGAGTCTGTAGTTTAAAGAGACTACATAAAGTTAATGGCAACTTTACATGTTTCTGGGAAACAGTAGTAGGTCCCAGAAAAATAGAGTCAGTGGGAAGTCTCAAGGACAACTCTGTGTCAACTGGTCGAATTTAAATGGTCGACAAGACAAATGGTCGACACCAAAAGGTCGACAGGTCAAATGGTCGTATTTTTTTGTTTTGTTTTTTCAATTTTTTTTGGGGGGAGGTCCCCCCACCCCCTTTTTTTTGCTAAAAACCCCTTTTTTTCCCTAAACGAAAACCTAAAAAAATATATATAACTAAAAAGAAATTCGACATTTGTCCTGTTGACCAAATTGTGTTGACCATTTGTCTGTCGACCATTTGACTAGACACCGCTGTATAACACACATAAAAATGACGCTCATGGAGTAGGTGAGGCTCCAGAGCCCAGGATCACACAAATGGTAAAAACACACACAGAAAAACACATGTAAGAGTGGGAAAAAGGCTCACACTCTTACCAGGTGAAAAAAAAATCCTAGAAATCCAGCAAAGGAAATCAGCCATTTATGAGAATCCTCCCTTACAGGCTGCTTCTGAATCACATTCACACCCCTCTTGAGAATATAGCCTTTCCTCGGCACCACGTTACCATAAAAGGCAAAGGAAGTATATCTCAACTGTGCCTGGTTAACCTTTATCTTTCAGATTACTCTTGCTTATATCAGTTTGTGGGCTGAGTAGGTGTGTTAGACACCACTCATCATTATACTCCTGCGAGGCAAATGTCATTTTGTCACAGGTCTAGTTTGTGTTGGCCAAAATGGGCCAGCGTTTAGGCCAAAGTGTGCCAGTTTGTTTAGTTACTTAACTGAGTGTTAGTAATTTTGACCAATGTAACTGAACAAATATTCTTAAAATGCAGTTTTCAACACATTGTACCAATAAATTCCACCTTGAGTGCTGCTCAAACAGTTTTTCAGAAATGAAACAAATTGCCTTATGTGACTGTGTGACTACTTTTTCATTGGTGCCCGGGACAATTTTATGCCCCAGTCCAAGTCCTAATACATTTTTGTAACAGGTTATTATTAATGTAGAAGCAGGCATTGTTAGCAATGGCAACATTGGCATTTTTTATGTTATGTTTTATTGAAAAATGTTCACGAGTTCCATAAAAAATAAGTTTGAGAATCATTTTAACTATTCACCAGGTGGTGTGCCAATGGGGTCATAATACTTTAAAGAGAAACGTTAATAATGCAGAAACATTTAACATCACCAAAGTAAAATTATATGATAGGTTATCTATAATGTGCTTAATACCCCTTAGTTTCTAAGCACGGACCTGGGGATCGATGCTCTATGTCGTCCTGCTTCCCAGGCGAGCACGTTGCCCCTGAGCCATCCTCCCGAGTCAATGGTGGAGCTATTTTGTTGCAATAATACAAAAATCATACATCTTCACCTTGGCACACGTTTTACACATAATGTAAGCAGGAGTAATGCCATTGCTTTATATCATTGTAATCCTATAATATAAAGAAATAACCTAAAATGAATTAACTTTATTGAAGAATTTATAGCTGCCCAAGTAGGTAAAGTTTAAATACATTGTTCCAGGATGCAATGGGGCAAAGGACATAATTGCATGCATTACTATGTCATTTTCATCTAAGCCTTTAGCAGCAATGATCATATACAAACTATGACTTCCAAAAAAACAAAAAAAACAAAGCTAAACCCGTAACCAGAGATTGAATGAAGGAAAAGAAAGCATGTAAAATATGACTGGCCCTTGCAACTTGGTGCATGCTCCTACTAGTAGTCACTTCATGTAAAAGGAGGAAGAGTGAAAAAAGAGAAGCGGGGAACGGTGGCAAACAGCATTAAAGTGACTTTGTGGAAAGGACTCAATATTTTGGAAATATGTCACTCCATCACACATTTGTGGTGTTGCTGTTGTACGCCCCATGTGCAATCCACAGAGTCTCCCCAATGTCAGGTCAGAATAGTGTAAACAATAAACAGCACGTCCAATAGAGGCAATACACTTCTTGTAGCCGGTATACCACTGCGGGCTACAACGGCCCACCCCAACACAATTTGGATTTAAGGGCTGTTACTCACTATTGGCGCCAGCGTGCGGTCAAGGTTTACAAGTCTGTCAAATCATTTAAAAAGAAACAGTTGATTAGTGGCAATACAGGGATAGCCCAAAGTCTGTTTTACATTTCAAGAATACAATTAAAAATACTTGTCTAAACTTCTAAAAAGCATGTTTTGGGGTGTTGCCAAATATATAGACTATAATCTCTTTCACTGCCAATGAGAATGCAAACCGTGTGCTGGTGAGACTTTGTTCCAAATAGGTAAGTGATTCCAAAGCATCTTTATCAAAAACAAAATACACTTTTTCTTTAGATTTCTTAGACTTCAGTGATCTTCGTCGTCATACTTTGACTTTCAGTGAGTTCATATTGCTTTGCACCCAAACAAGAGTCTGGGAGCCCAACTACTGAGAACGGAAATGGGCCCAATACCGTGCTCTTTGGAATTGCTTCCACTCAGGAGAGTCTAGAACCATATTTAAGCTCAATGCATCCTTCACAGATAAGAAATATCAATTTACATATCAGGCTGGCCCCACCCACAATGGCAGGCCAGCACAGAACACTAGGCAATTCTCCTCTGAACAAGAGTACCATCAGCAACCCCAGACACGTGTTTCAGCCTTTTTGGGCTTCCCCATTGAGGTGAAGCTGACCTTCTCAGAAAGTCAGCAGATAAAGTGCCTTTGGAGACTAACAAACCTTTTCTATGTGCATCATCACACCGAGGTCTACAATGTCATGGCACTCATTGTGAGAGAGAAAAAAGATCCAAATAGGTGACACCCATTAAAAAAGTGTGAACTGTACAGTGTTGTGTACTGTGGATGTACTCCCAACAAAGTAGTGGCATAGCTAACTAGTTTAATATGGCTCTGTGTTGCTCCTTTGTTTATTTTTCTTATCTTTGGCGAAAGAATACAAATCCAGTAGTGAACTGGCCTACAGAAAACTCTAGATTTCCCAATGGGCCTCTACAAAATGGGCCTCTTTTGTACCCTGGGTACCCCCGTTGGTACCTCAGTACTCCAGCTTTCTGCTCCTCTTACCCTCCCCCAATGTACCCTAACTTCATCTTCCATCCCTTCTCATCTCCTACATCTGTGTGAAGTGAAGAATTTGTTATAAATGACCCAGTATTGTATTCCTCACTCTTAATAAAGGTTATATGCATTTTGTATGTTTAATTGTGTCCTAAACAATATATACGTAAACAGTGCTTTACAATTCATTATTTGGACCACTTACTTCCACGTTTCTTTTGGGATAGCCGATGTAACCCTTTTTAGGGGCATTGGGTATGCACTTATGCGGTAATGTATAGGGCCACATTGAAAGACGTTTCTAGGGACACTTGCCTGTCAGTCTATCCTTCACAAACCCCCATGTTGACTTCTCCAAGACAAAGCTGAGTTCATGGAATATGTACTGTTTTTAACTTTAACTTGAATGTGACCCTTAGAGTTAAACAGTGTGCATGCGGCAAACCATGTCATCACAATGCAAACGGCCTCCTGTTTCTATAGGCACCACTTACGTGTACTCTTTCACGGGTAACCTAACAATTGAAAACCACATTTCGCATTTACATTTATTTGACCCACAACTCCTCACTGAAGTTTCATTCCACACATTTCCTCATTCGACTAAGATCTTAAAAGAAATAGAAAATACCTAGTCTTATACATTTCAGAACACCAAGGATGCAGAACAGATGCTTTTCGCTTCATACACATACATACTAAAATCTGAATGTATACATGACATCACGATTGGTTGACATGTAATTCAAACTGTTGCCTCAACTTTTTTCTCTAGGCACAATGAAAGAACCAGCGACCGTGTTTCAACGCAACCCCGCTCCAGCTTAAAAAGAATTGAGTGATGACGTTTCTATTTTCGTTCACATAATTCTCTCCCTTTTCTTTTTACGATCTGTCTCACAGTGTACTTATTTATTGATTGATGATTATTTATTTATTTATCACAGTCGCCCAATCCCAGAAATGATGCAGTCGAGTATCGCGCATTTGGGAACATTGCAGGGGTCAGCCCATCTGGTGTGCAATGGAAGAGCCTCACCCTGGGAGTACCACCTTCGCGATCATGGAGCACCAAACACAATATGCAGAATGCTTTGTGGGGGCCCTACCTTTCATTACACTAACTCTTGCTTGAGGGGAATATATACACTGATTATTTTCAAATGCTTTCTTAAAGAAACGTGTATACACTACTCTTAAAACAAGTATCACAACATATAGTCTATTCACACAATCACAGACTATCCTTTTGAGAGTCTACCTAAAGAGAGGGGATGTAGCTTTCGAGGCAACCGTCTACATTTTCGTACTCCAGTGTCATTCAGCTGTGGCAAATCGTCCACAATGGAAGAGGGGGCGCTGACCCCTGACCTTGCCATTATGGTGGAGCCGAGAAGCAAAAGCGGTGTAAATGCTAAGCACTCTCACAGCTGCATTTTGAAGCTGAGGGAGCACTCTTAGGCTGGCTGGAACTGTCAAAGGGAAACGTAGTTTCCCTTTGAAAGTTCTGTTCCCCAGCTGCGCATGCTTAATGAGCCAAGCAAGGCTGCTGACGTTTTGCTTCCCCATGGGGAATTGCATGTTTCATGCTTGTAAAGGTCCGCTCCTGTGCCCCCGCACATACAAACGGAGCAGGGTGCTTTTTCAGTGCTATGGTGTCTACACTGTATCAGCAGGACTCTCTGTTTTATTGAGTTTGACTATTTATTTATTGGTTATCTATACAGTGCTTACACAGGTGAAGTGCTTCAAAGCGCCTCAAGGTGGGAAAGGTAAGAAGGGAGTACAGTAATCATTCTTAGGCCTTGAAGATTCCAAATGATCTAAACAGGGAATCTAGCATACAAGGCCTGGCGACATTTCTCCTAGTGCAAGTGCATGAGGTGGGACAGTAGAGATCAAGCTCGGGAGGGGGAGATGGAAGATGGTGGGGTGGGGACAGGACAGACAAACTAACTGGTCCTAGTACATTTAGGTCATGCATGAGTATAGAAGGATGTTGCAGAGACGGGTGGAGGGTCTGGGGGAGTAAAGAGTCCGCTCCAGCAGGGCCCTGGGTTAAGTGCAAAGAGGTTGCCCCGCTCAAGAAGTATAGGCTGAAAGTTCAGTAATGTTGAACAAAGTGCAGTGGCTTGGAGGCAAGTGCAAAAGACTGGCGGGGGAGCCTGGGACATGTAGGCTCTGGAGGTGCACCAGGCAACCAGTCAGCAAAAACAGAACAGAGTTAGGGAAGGGAACGAGGGTGGAGAGAAAAGAAAGGAGGTTAGCAGGGGAGAGGGAGCGAGAATGAGGAAATGAAATGGAAGGTCTTGAGGAGTTTCTGGAACTTAAGGTGATCCGACTCATGATGGGGAGAGACAGGGAGGCTGCTCCCGAGGGAAGCTCTGGCAGAGGATGAAGATCTACCACCAAATCTCTGTTTGTGAAAGTGGCTCACCCGCAGAGAGTTGGAGGAGGACGAGCGGAGGACTCTAGAGGGAGAATATTTAGGAAGAGAGTGTTGTAGATCGTGTGGCCCCGGCTGCAGAAAGCCTTGTGGATTATGCAGAGGATCTTGAACTTGATCCTTGCAGTCACGAGAGCCAGTGGAGTGATTTCAGCACCGGAGAGATGAAGTCCCAGGGCTTGTGGCCAAGGATAAGTCTTGCGGTTCTGTTCTGAATGAGTTGTGAAGGACGGAGAGTAGACGTAGGAAGATTGAGAAAGAGGATGTTGCAAAGTCCAGCTTAGAGACAACCAGGGCTCTGGAGGTGATGAGCCTCTGGGGGAAAGTGAGAAAGGGTAAAATATCTCTGAAGAGGTGAAGTTGGTAGTTGG
Organism: Ambystoma mexicanum; assembly: GCF_040938575.1. NCBI lineage: Eukaryota > Metazoa > Chordata > Amphibia > Caudata > Ambystomatidae > Ambystoma > Ambystoma mexicanum. The sequence goes on from NC_090936.1 coordinate 255,881,522, forward strand.
ATTTTTTGGAGATGTCTGAGATGTGAGAAGAGAAGGAGAGAGTGGAGTCAAAGATGACCCTAAGGTTTCTTTGCCTCTTTGGTAGGTGAAGGCGCCGCAGAGTCGAGGGAGGCAGGCCAGTGAGAAAGCGGCAGGAGTCACAATAAGGACGATCTCTGTTTTACTAGCATTCAGACTTAGATTAGCATTAGCAGCACACCAAGCCTGAATTGCTGATAGACAGTCAGGGATGAGGAAGGAGTAGGAGAAGGCCGAGGGTAGCCTGAAAGAGAGCTGTGTGTCATATGCATAACACTGAAAGTTAGAGGTAAAGGTAGAGATCCTATGGGCCAAGAGGGTCATGTAGATATTGAAGAACCAGCGTGAAAGGTTAGATCCCTGGGGGACACCACAAGTAGAAAGCGTGGTAAAGCAAATAAAGAGTCTAAGTTCTACCTGGGAGGGCTGATGGGAGGGCTGATCAGAGAGAAATGAGGCAAGCCACACCAGGGCCTGGTTAGTGATGCCCAGGGTATCCCAGAGATGGGTGATTAGGATGTTGTGGTTTACCGTATTGAAAACAGAAGAGAGGTCGAGAAGAATGAGGACAGAGGGAGAGTTGGAGTCAAGATTTGAGAGGAGGTCTTCACGTGGTTTCAGACAAGCAGTTTCTGTGCCTCTGGATGCTCTAAAGCCAGATTGATGGTTATGGAGACAACTAACAGATTCAGTATGGAGGGTAAGTTGAGTGATAGCCAGCTTTCTCCAGGAGATTTCCCAGGAAAGGGGTGATGGAGATTGGGCGATAGTTTGCTGGACGGGTCGGTAGAGGGTTTTTTGATCAGATGATGCACAAGAGAGTGCTTGAGAGGCGACAGGAAAACTCCAGTGGTGAAGGAGAGGTTGCAGAGGTTGGCCAAGGCTGGAGCGAGAGTGTCAATATTGTCCTTGATGGTTTTTGAGAGGCAGGGGTCCACCTGTACGGAGGAGGCTTTCATAGACAGGATTTGTCTAGAGACCTTCTCAGGTGTGCAGGAGAGAGGGAGTAAAGAGGGGGACGGCTGAGGGCTACCCCCAGTTGAGTTGTGAAATTACTTCCCTGATGTTCCCCACTGTCTTATGCTAATTTTCTGCTCTTCAGGCAACTCCCTTTATCTCTCCCATAAGGCATTATGCCCACCTAAGGGGACTATCCCTGCTTCATCCAACATTTCCTCAGATGCACTGTCAAGAGTGAATTTTGTATGCTCCAGTTCTACACAGTCTCTTGTTTCTTTGGGCTGCTTTACCAGAGCTCCTTCAACAGATCTTCACACACCTATATTCAGCAGGTTTCAGCGATGGTGTTCCACCATGCCATGCTGTCTCTGCAATGGTGCACAAGGTACTCTACCAGAGATGATAGGCTACCAAGCTGTCGAATCTAAAAGACACTACTACCCTGCAAAGCTACCCTACCATTGCGGCACTAGTGGCTGTGAAACTCACGACTGACCAGGAGGTGTAATAATATAAGGACTAGTGCATTCTTGACAGAATGATATGAGAACCCCTGGAAGTCAACTGATTCTTCTGCAGAAATGTCTATTCTTCTGCCAGCGAGAGAAGTTTATTAAGTTTGCAGTCTTATCCTTTTCTCATTGTTGTCATTATAATCAATCCCTGAACGAGATAATTATTACTGGCTTGTATAACCTTTGTTTAGTTAATACTTGGAATTATGGCTGTGTGGGTTGTCTGCTCTTGAGCTTGATAGTACTATACACAATACCTTTGATGATGTCACATCTGGCCATGTTTGACCTGCATATCTTCAGTGGGACTGCAATCTTTTTTATTATAGTTCCCCAATCAGTGCTTTTGTGTCAATATCCATTTGGGTGTCAGTGCCCAAACCCTAAATTCATGGCTGATATCTCGTATGCTGCAACACATCCCCAGAGTGTGGCATAGAACACATTCAATGATGCCCATGTTAGCATCAGGAGTACAACTGAACTGTCATTTGGCCTACCTAAGAGCAGATGTCAAGGTCTTCATGTCATGGGTGGAAATAGGATGTTATGTCCCAGAAAAAGTATATAGGATCGTCGTACTCTGCTGTATGTTACACTACTTTGCTCATTGTCAAAAAATCCCAGAAACCTTCAAGGTAATTGACGAAGTACCCAACCACACTGACATGTATTATGACATTGAAGAGGAACAAGAACCCATGACATGAGAAATGGCGTATTTCAAAATTGTCTCTCTGACATTACTCCTGTGCTTGTATGTAAGGCGATCTCTGAGTATATGTCATTACAAAATCCACATGCTTTATTCATTGCGTTATTGATGAGATTTTTAAAAGTATTTTTACATGAGAATTCAGAAGTGATGTAAGATTTTATTTGTTTTATGAATTTTGTGAGACCACCTGCTCGTTTATTTCTTAATTGAATTAATGTATTACAGTCTGTGCTGCGTGCTTTCTCTTTTTACATATACATATATGTTTATTATTCTTGTTTCTATTGTTTTTTTTCTGTTTGTGAAACGTTCATGATGGAACTGTACCACAAAATTAATTTAAAAAGTATTCAGCTATTTGATCCAGCCTACATTGCTCTATAAACATGTTTTTAAAGAAATCAGAAACAAGATGTAGGAAGACCTATTACATGTATGTTTTTATTGTACTGTTCTCACAATATTGCGCATAAATGTTTTTTTGACATATTTTGGTTTTGCTTTGTAATGTCATTTGGCGTCATCAGCATCATTTGACCATGGTTGCAATGTTGGATGAAAGGTGATATTATTGACCTCAGCTGCATTGTATATATCCTACATGATCACTCCATTCGGGTGACATCTATGTGCATACATGTATCCATACGTACCCATACCTGAATTAATATTTGCATTCATATATAATAATATTAAGAATGGTAATTGTGGTGTTTTATCTAACACAACTATCACCTAGAATCCAGTTTCAGAGCACTTCGCCACTGATGCTACATATTACCTTACTTATTACCCACAATGCGATTCTCAGTTCATCGACCTGCGAGTTGTGGGGGGGAGTGAAGGGCTGAATGGACCCAACTGTGATATGTAACCTGCGACACAATGCATTACCATTGAGCTATTCTTCTGACCTGTGGAGACATGTATGGTGAAACCTAGTACATTAGATGTGCCCATTCATCCATTACACAGTACACTTATATTTGATGCAATGTGGAAAGTAAGTTTGAAGTAGGGTCCTACATTGACTGTAACATGGGCATCTTGGTGAGGTGAGAAAATAACATGCTGCATGTGGGTCATACATGTATGTGCATCAGATTTGACACATCTACAAATACATACATGAAACATATTCCACTCTATGGAGAGAGAGAGCTTTCATCAGTACATATGCACACCATGTTATTGGAATAATGGTGTGTACATTATACACTTTCAAATGTTGTCAGTAGATGTGAACTAGAATATGTGCACACGTGGACGCACTTTCTCATCTTCATGTGTGTCAGTGTCTGCAGATATCAGTATGACATTGGCCACTGGGGAAGAAGGTACCACCTCTTCGTAATGTGTAATCTACACGATCTACAAATAAAGTATTTTGGCAAGAGAGCGTGTCACTGTCGCAACCAGTGAGACATAGATATGTACAAAACTAAGACCAAGGAGAAAACCCCCCCAGGGCTGTTTGTTCCCTTGCAAGTAATGCTGCTAATTTCAATTAAACTACAACTACAACTAGAATATTGTTCTTTTACAAATAATCGTCTAGAAGAATGCAAGGTGTTATGTCTAATCAGGAGACGAAATGGGAGAAAGTGGGAATGTCCAAAGCATTTCGGACCATAGGTAGTCCTTCATCAGGGACAGCATCTGCACGAACATGACAACATGTAACAAAACAAAAAACGGAAATGAGTCTCGAAATCTCACATCATGGCAACATATTTATAGGATCAAGAGCCACACATCACTAGTATACCCATCTAATTTTCTCAGCATCAGTCTCGGAGAGGGAGGTGGAAACTTCTATCTCTGCATTGAAGTAAATGTAAAGAAGGGACACCTGGATGATGATTTTTGAGTAAAGAGGTAATTCACATGTATTGTATGCACAAGTTGTGCTACCAACAACCCAAGGTACAACACCAGAGAACACCCTTTGTGGTGAATTATAAATGAGTCTAAATATTTTTGATAACCCTGGGTTGTCTTAAAACACCCAACATTCCACTAAACACCAAAAAAAACAGTAAGGAACAAGAATCCTATTAAAAGTAAGGTGTAAATACCTGTAGATGAGCACTGTCCACATGTTCACACTTCTGATCATAGGCTTCAATAACGAAATCAGCCAGAATAATGTTAGCTACTGAACCCAATAAGCCAATATGTACAGTAGATAATGGGGGAGGAAAAACGTACTGAAGTGACATGGTGGCTGTCAAAGATTCTAGAGAGTGTTACTGGAAGCAGTTCCACCCTGGACTGAGAAAATTGCTTATAAATATGTAATAAAGCCGCAGATGGATTTACGTGAACGCCATGACATCACAGGCGTTGTCACGATGACGCACTGCGGACTACTGTTAGAATGGAGTTACTTATGACATTGGAAGATGTGCAATGAAAGGTATAATAATGCAGAGGTCATAACAGATCAACATGGTCTTAATAAGTAATACATGTGTCATAGAAGTGGCAATGCAAGAAACTATGAATAAACAGAAAATGTGTATCAGATATTGTGGAAATGTAAGTCCTGCCAATCAATAGCTATGTGTGGCATATGCAGTATTATGACTATGGCAATTAATCTCATCTGGGCAACACAATGAGGTGGACCTACCATGTGAGAAATCATGTGTGACTGTACCAGGCCTGGTAACCAGTGTACAAATCTAAAAAGTGTAAATCCCAACTACGGGATGTCAATTGAAATAGCTGTTACCGCAGTGCATACATTACATATAATTAGATATTGCAATTAGACTCAAATTAAACTATTACATTAAACTATTAAAGTATGGTCTTGCATTCATTCCATGAAGATGTGCATAGTGCTCAATCATAGAAGTGACAATACAAGAACGAATGAATGAATTAAATTGTGCACTGGATATTATGGAGAATGTGCGCCCTCCAAATCAATAGCTCTGTGTGACATATGTGCCGTCATGACTATGGCAACTAAATTCATCTGGGTAACCCAATGAAGTGGACATACCCTGTAGTAACATTGCGTAAATGTGCCACGCCTGGTAGCCAGTGTATGAATCTGAGCAGTGTGAAATCCCATCTTTGAGATGTCTATTGTGATACCTAATACCATACCCATGGTTGGTAAATGCTTATTACACAGTGGAGCCACAGTGTTCACATTACATGTAAAAAATGTCTCATTGATTGCACAGTTAGATTCAAAAGAAATTGTCAAGGCATGGTCTTGCGTTCATTCCATGAAGATGTGTAGAGTCCTAAATAAAACACAGATCAAATATGACAATTCCATATTTCCGGTAGTACATACAATCCAAATAAAGCACACCTAATCCTGTTCCTCATTCATGTCATGAGGGTGCAAAGAATCCAAAAGGTATCCATAGAGATGCTTTCTGTCTCAAAGCACGTTCAGTGTCCATAGTCTCTTGTCTTCTATGATCTCCCAGCACTGGAAACTCATTTTCATGATGTTGTGTCTTGCTTCTTGAAAATGTCTAGCCACAGGCGAGCTTGGATTGTTGGCTCTTGCATTCGAGGGATGCTCATTAGATCTGGTTTTAACTTTGCTTGTGGTGTAGCCAACATTATAGACATAATAGATGCCACACGGGCATTTAATGCTGAAAACAAGATTCCCAATACTGGATGTTGCGAAATATCTTAGAAAACGCTTTCTGCCTATTTGAGGGTGGAAGATAACGTTTCCCCTGGTCACATTGTTGCAATTAGCACAGCACAAGCATGGGAAAATGCCTGCCGGTGCCTGGTTCCAGTGTCCCTGTCTTGTCCCTCATCCCTGCATACTAGTAAACCTCTAGGGTAATGACTCCGCTGCTATGCGAAAACAGGATGTTCTAAAAAATGTTTCCCTATATATCAGTATGCTGACAAGTACACATGGCTATAATCATCTAAGCATCTGTTTTTAGCCACATGACACGCCTAAACAACTGAGGATACTGACCAATTGCTGTACCTACTAAGCAGTGAAGTGCACTGCATAAAAGAACATTGGTTGCTACAATGTCTAGCCGAGCTCATGAAAACAAGCTTGAAGGCATGCAAACTACTGTGAACTAGACTCTAAGGAGGTGTTGTCAATAACTCACCTGGGAGTCAGTTAATGAATCATAACATTTCAACATGACTACATAGAGTGTACAAGCACATGAAAAGAAAACTGAACATGGTGAAATGGGCTTCCAATTGTTACAGAGAAACTGCACTGGGAGCTCCTCCAGGGATGTACATCAGCTCCACGTGCAACGTTGCCACTGCTGTGCTCCCCCCTCCTCTGATTATCATGAGCACCTTCCCTAATCGGGATTTATTTAATAAGAAGATCACATTTTGGGGCAAAGGGGGCTGAGTTGTTGACAAAATGCTTACATGTGCTTTTGAGGAAGGGACATGCCCTGACAATATCGTTTGTAGCTGAGGTTTTGCTGTTGTAATGGGGTCAGTTGCTGTCCTTTTCGTGACAATAGATGTAATGTCTAGACTTGTGATAACAGTACTTAGCAATGCCTGGGCATGTGGTGCACATAAATTAAATCTTGTCATTAATTTCCCCTTTATGTCAAAGGTGGTCAATGTAATAAGGACATAGGCATTGGATGGCAATGTTTTTCGCATCTGAAACCCTTACCTGACACACCGAATGATGTGAGAAAGCGTGCAAAGAGTGAGGGGACGTGGTCCTATGTTGGCATTGACTGGTAACAGTTTGGTAACTCAAAATGGGTTACACATAACTTTAGTATTCACACAGTTATATAAGCAAATACAGTGTAACAGATGCCATATCAGAAATTAAAAGCCCAATACATTCATAAGTGAAGAACAACAAGTCTACCAATATTTGCAATGTCCAGCACTATCCCAGCCAGGGACTAGTTACACTAGCTCAGTTAGAACAGTTGGAACGATACCGGGCTCTGCTGACTTCACCAGAGAACACAATAGGCACAATGTGGCTGAAACGCTAGCTCAAAATACAAAACTCTGAAGTGTTAGAGCGAAATTCACATTACACGTTAAGTAGTAGAAAATCAAGGTTCCAAAAAAAGAAAACTGCAGACTACCAGTCCTTAATGTTTCCAGTGACCCGACGAAAAAACAGGACTCCTACGGCCGGGCTCCACAACCTATGAGAATGCAAAGATAGCTGCAGATGGGCCTGCCGCCCAAATAATGTTCTATGGAACCAGGGGAACCTAAAGACACACAGACAACACATTCACCACTCAAAACAGCAAAACCCCACAAGTAGTAGAAAATCAAGGTTCCAAAAAAAGAAAACGGCAGACTACCAGTCCTTAATGTTTCCAGTGACCCGACGAAAAAACAGGACTCCTACGGCCGGGCTCCACAACCTATGAGAATGCAAAGATAGCTGCAGATGGGCCTGCCGCCCAAATAATGTTCTATGGAACCAGGGGAACCTAAAGACACACAGACAACACATTCACCACTCAAAACAGCAAAACCCCACAGAACAGAGGCGTACTGGGTACAGCTGGGCTCAGTAATGGATTCTGGAGCAGAGGGCTGCTGTTTGCAATTGCGAAGCTTCGTACCACAGTGGGGTCGGGCACCGGCAGGCACACCAGGATGGGGGGAAGACGGTTTTCATTTCAATTCCACGAGGGCCCCTCAGCAGCAACAGCAGTTTTGACCCCAGGCAGCATCTGCATGCTCGGCCTACTGACTTCATTCATACCAAGTCCCTTCTCTGCAGAGAAAAAAGACATCAGCAAAGTGAAGAGGTACGTACAGTTCACGGAAGTTGCTCAAAGATGTTCCAGCCCCAAAGATAGAAAGCATCCATGCAATCAGCCAGTGCAGTTACAGGACAATGCAAGGGCAATGTGGCACTGTGACTTTTATGAACTCTGAAAGAGAGCTCAGTAAGCAGGACTTCAGACTGGTTGGTCCCACCAGTCTAAGGGAGGGGAATGCCCATCTGCAGGTTCCGTCCATTGAGAATACAGCAGGGCTTTGTTACACCATGGTTGGCTGAACCAACGCTGATGTCAGCAGCAGTCCTCAGCATCCCTCCAATGGTCCTTCTCCACACAATGCTTGGCTCCACTGGTTGACATGAAGAATGGTTCCTGATTCTCTGCTTCTATCCCAAAGTTTAGGCTGGGCGAGATCCCAGCCCTCCAACCAAAGGGCATCTAACATTCAAGCAGGTAGAATCTGTCCAGCCATGGACAGCCAGCTACCTTACATATGCCCAGTAAGAGGACATAGTCCAACTGGAAAGTGTATTGGGACCAGACAGCCCCAATGCCCAGTTCCAGCCAGTTCAGGCAGAGAAAGAACTTACCAGGGCTTCATTGCAGGAACCCTGTGAAAGTGAACAAGCATATATGGTTGTTTCCTACCTGAGAGGGCAGGGATACAACCAGGAGAAAATATGCAACAAATAACAGGGCTTAAACCATGAGGAGCAGCCATTATGAGCATGTGGTAACTAAAAGGGCATTAATAGTGTGAAGAATACAGGTGCATGGTGGTGCACAGGGGAACGAGTAAACGTCAGTTCACTGCCACTAGCCTGTTCAGTATGCAAAACAAAATGACTTACTTTGTTACTTACAGAAAAGAAAAAGGGACACAATCGAGGTGGCAAGTGTTGCTATTTAAAATAGAGATGGAAAGAAAATGGGAGCAGCTCTCCTTAAACCATGGACCACAGGGGCTGCCCAGTGAACGAACAAATGAAGTGAGCTGAGCAGGTGAGAGAAGCAAAAGTACCGCGCTCGCCCTCAAAAATCAGTCAGGATCCGAACTATTAGCTGATCTTTTGAGAGAATTAATTGAAGTCAAAGGTGAAAAGTTGCTGAAAATATGTCCTCACAAAGAGTTTTTACCCTATTGGCAATCGTCAGTTAAGTGTAACGAAGGGTCACCAGCTCTATAATTCTGACTTTGGTGCTAGAAACAAAGGATTGTTTTTGGAAGAGGCAGACAGCCTGACAACTTTAAAGAATACTATTCTTTCATTTAATATTAGCTGAAACTTAAAACAGTCTAGTCTATTTTGGATTGATTTTATCTACAAGTTTACGAGAACCATCAATAACGCAACATTTAGAAAACAACATCTTGGAAACAGACACGGAGGAGAATGATGTAAGATACATATCAGTTGGCGGTACTAAGAGATGAGTATTTCGATCCACTTGTACACACAAGTGAGGAAATGCCCCACATTCTCCGAGTGGCATACTTCACAAAAATGAATCTGCCAGTGCAAATTCCTGTGAACTGATAGAATTTGTGGCAGATGCAGCTATGTGGGAAAGGGGGCGCGCTGAGGTAATGGCTGTTGCAAATGAAGGTGCATCAATCATTGACAAAGGAGTTCTATTTGACGTCTGTGTCTGTCATCCCAGGACCTGGGCTCCCTCTGCTGCAGGACAGAAATATGGGAAAGTACAATGCGGACAGTGCACTTTTCAAACCAATCGCTGCATTAATATGTCCCAGATCAAGATGATAATTGGATGCATGGAAAGGTCCATCATTTTCTATTACAATTTTAACCTTAGAAAATGGGAGGAAAAGTAAAAACTTAATTCCAGTGCCGGCTTTAAGGCGGTCCTGGCAAATCTGCTGGTTGACTGCAATTCCCCACAAAATGTGAGTATACATTTAAGCAGTGAACCTGGCAGATATGCCTCGAGGAGCTAATTGTGGGTACTTTTCACTGGAAGCTAGTCCTTCTCTCTGCTCTCAAATCAATGTGACCAAGTAGGGATTTGAGTGCAGGCAGACATTTTGTCAGACTGCCAGGGCCTCTTATCTATGACTCTCTGTTATCATATTTTTTTCTGTGTTATCATATTTGTTTCTGAGGTGTGTCACTACCTTTGGTACTGCTACCACTTCCATGACACATCAGCAATATGTTACACAATGCACCTCTGCGGACGCGGCCAATATTGCCAGACATGATCCGTATTTGTTAAAATATCCTTATCAGCATTCATTGATAGCGAAAACTCATGTGACATAACTTATCCCCCCAGATGCAGGCATTGAGCGTGGGCCCCTCTATCAATTCTTATATAAAGTGCTGAAAGCTTAATATTTTAAAAATAAAACACATGCACTATAGAGCCATCATCACATAATATTCTACCCCCAGTTACCATCACCTTTATGTTTGCCATTAGAGTTTTGTGTATGGATCATGTTTACTATGGCTACGGCATTTGCGTCGAGGTCATACAGGGGTCAATTCACAAACCGAAGTAGAAATGTGCAGATTGTATGTTTTTCATTAATAAACACTTTGAAGACAGCCACAGCAATGTAACGGTTTATTAATAAGCCACCCGCAACACAGGGAGTTCCTTCCCTCCCCACTCACGTGGTTATGCAACAAGCTGTTTAACAGATTCTTTTTTAACCCTATCTCGGAAACATATTATGCCCCTTGGTTCCCTCTCCCCTGAGCTAACAATGAGCCAAGAACCAGGCCAGTGTACCGGAAATATATTGGTATTTATTTAAATTTAAATTAAAATTAATAGAAATTAGCACGAGTCTATCAAAACACCACTTTATCTGTGGCACAGCACAATCAACTTCTCTCAGCATAAATAAATCACAAAAGTGAGTTAAAAAACCACAATCACAATTCATACTTTCTGCATATTTCTCTTCACAAAATAATTACACTGATCAATAACAAAGCCATGTAGGGCGCTAGGGCATCAGTTAAAGGAACAACAGAGTTTTCAAGTTCTTCTTGAAGGATTCCAGGTCAGGTTGCGCTCTGAGATCAAGAGGCAGGTTGTTCCATGCTTTGGGGGCAGATAAATAGAAAGTTCCTTTTTCAGCATTTTTTGTTCGGCTTCTAGGAATGCTCAGAAGTTTTTGGTTATTTGATCTCAGAGAACGACTTTGTGTTCTTTCCGAGATGAATTGCCTTAAGTTCAGGCATAGTGCCATTGACACACCTGTAGGTAAACACCATTAGTCGATAATGTATTCAAGCTTCTACCGGGAGCCAATGCAGGCCCCTTCTGGCAGCAGAAATGTGGTCACGCGCTGGAGCCCTGAAACAACTCAAACAGCCCCATTCTAAATGACTTGGAGTCTATTAATTTCTGATTTGTCAAGACCAACCAGTAGACTGCAACAATAATCAATTTCTGCTCCAATAATCGCACAGGCAATTGTTTCCACATTAGTTTGGCTAATAAAAGGCCTAAGATGGGCTAAAGATTTTTTATAAAAGGCTGCACTGGAAACCAGGCTGCTCACATGGGCCTTCATAGATAATTGTTGGTCTAAAACTACCCCCAAGGTTTTTACTTTTTGAGGGGGCTTAGCGTGAACCTGCCAAGGAGAAAGCTAGTGTATGACATGCCCACCTTAGACACTAGAGAAGAAGAAACTACAAGCAAAAGTTCTGTCTTATTCTTGTTCAGAGCAAGGTTGTTTCTCAAGGTCCAATTCTCAATGATTAGATAGACACTATTAAGTTCTGCCTCATCATCTGAATGGGTACCCACCATGGGGACGAGACATTGGGTGTCGTCTGCATAGTTCGTGAACATGATCCCCTCTTGATCAAGTAAGACAAAAAAGGGACCATGAACACATTATTTAAATTGTGGGGGGGACAAACAGGCACCCTGTGGTACTCTGAATTCGATGGAGGCAGGGGGAGCTTCTGCTTCTGCCAAGAAAACTCTGCTAGCATGGTTGTTCATTGTGTAGCCATGGGTGACAAATTGGCTAATGCCTTCAACCTGTCGACCAGAATGGTGTGGTTGACCAGATTGAAGGTAGCAGCGAAATCCAAAAGCATTAACATGGACGCCAGACACTTGTCCATCCATTCCATGACTCTAGATTTGAGTTCTAAAATGTCAGTTTCTGTACCGAAACCAACTCGAAAGCCCGACTGGCGGGGATTATGCACAGGATATTCGTTAAGATGTTTGGCAAGTTGTTCATAAACTACCTTATCCAGAATCTTCAAGAGAAACGGCATATTGGTAATCGGTCTGCAATTAAGGGGGTCTTCGGGACAAAGGCCAGGTTATTTTATGATGGAGTTGACACAAGCTTGTTTTAGTCTCGTAGGAAGAGAGCCTTCCAAAAGTGAAGTATTCACAAAATTTCAAATGGCCGTCAGAAGTGTCTGTCGGCAGGTCTTAATAATAAGTGCAGAGCAAGGATCTCCTTTGCAAGAGGTTTTTTTTTATTTTTTTTTGTTATTGGTTCATATAACGTTTACAAATTTGTTCATACAGTTTCTCCATTAAACATGTTATGTGGAACTTCGAAAAATACAAATTATACAAAAATTAGCAAATATTAAAACAAATCATAAAAATATGCGCATTATAGAGGGTGCAAAACCTGCTCAGTACAAAACCTGAACAAAGCCTGAAGATCGAAAGATAGTCAGAATGCACATGGTGCAAATATCTGAACAATGCAACATGTAAATATGCCATTTTGAGAACAAACACTCTAATATACATAAAACAGGTAATCGGCATATGCCAAGACAACAATATACAATATTAAACTAATCACTAAAATGTCTGTTAGTAATTACACAAATGTGGCCTTATATGTATTAAATTATGAAGACAACACATTTCCTTATTTTTTTGCTTTTCCTTTGTTTTAGAATAAAAGAATCATAAAATACTATACAATTAAAGTAGCTCAATTTCTTTTTCAATTACCATTAAAAAAGCTACTAATGCAAATATCAGTGCATTCCCACTTCCAGACATAAGACAATTCCACAGTGATTCAGTACAACCACGATTCGTAAACTTCAATAAATACTTTGTCCTAGGCTCTCTAAAGTATATACATTCCAGAATAAGGTGTCTAAGTGTCTAATTTGGTTCAGTACAATTTGAAAATCTACAAGCAGTTGAAACAGCAGTTTGATTCTCGAAGACTCCCCAATAACGCACACGTTCTAGGGTGCGCATTTGGTTCAATTTAAACCTTAAATAGTACATCCGTGTAGTCTTACATGGAAAAATTGTGTGATATGGACAGCAACCTTCCTGTTTTCTTAAATACTTAGCATATTCATGATATGTACTATATTTAGATAAATCATTAATAGTGTTTGTCCAGTCGGGTTCATACCATTTTTTTTAACAAAACCTGGACGAACTGTAAGATCCCACTCCGATACACCTAGATCCTTCAATATTATGTTCATTTTACCAATATAATTCATATATGAACTGGAGATGCACCCCTTAGCCATTGAATTAAGGTCCTGATAAAGCGAGTTCTGTGTAGCTAAAAGGATTTTAGAGTAATTTGATAGATCTCTCCAGTCTTTGGGACATGATAGTGAAGAAATACCCAACTTGTGCCGTATAATACAATTTGGAATAGAGAGAGCTAGATTCAGTGTTGATTTTAAAAGACGTCCTTGAATTACATCTAATTGAGTATTCATATTAATAGTGCAAATATCAAGAGAATATAAAATTACAGATTCAATCTTAAGAGTCATAAAATCTATTACAGGTATCACAGACAATTTACAATATTTAGCATATATAAATTTCAATTGACTGGCAAAAGGTCTATTTTTTACATTAATGTAGTTAGTCCAAGATTTAATGGAGGACACATTGCTAAGATGATATCCCAAATATGTTAATTCATGTAAATTCGGGACCAGATTGTGATTAAAAGCATACTCAGAAAACAACTGCAATTTAACTTGTAAACCAACAGGCATGAGATCAAGTAGTATAATGTCATCCGCAAAAGCGATCCAATGAATCCTTAATGAACATATCCTGGCTGCAAACATACTCATACCATTCCAGAGCTCATCTATGTCGCAAAGGTATAAATTAAATAAAGTGGCAGCAAAGTTGCAACCTTGTTTAAGTCCCAAATATGAGTTAATAGATTCAGTAACATCACCCCCTTTAGTAATCCTGATTTTATAGGATGTGTTTGAATGAAATGTCTGTGTCCAATAGATAAGAGGATCAGGAATTCCTAAAGACTCCAATTTATTCCATGAGATACTTCTCACAACCGTATCAAATGCAGAGGTCATATCAATGGAGGCTAAGTATATAGTACCATGTTCATTGGATTTAGTTCCAGCAAATAAATGTGCCATTATTGGACCATTAAGTGTAGTTGACATCAATTTATTTGTGTCCAGAAATGCATCCAAATCAGCTATTATTAGAATAGAAAATATGTTCGCAGCAGCATCTGTTAAGGAAATCAGACTGTAATTTTCTGGGTTAGCGGGATCACCTTTCTTAAAAATGGGCATAATTATGGAAGTCATCCAAGTCTCTGGAAAGGTCCCTGATCTCAGTATATAATCAAATTTTATTTTCAGGATACCTGCCCAAAAACTTATATTGGCTTTATAAACACAAGCAGGAATATGATCAGGCCTGGGGGTTCTAGAGTTGGACAATTTGTCTATGGCATGTTCTATGTCTAATATAGTCCAGTTGAATTTCTTAATAGTTGTATGCAAGAAGCACCTATGTCCAATATGGGCAAATCTAGCAGGTAATTGGTATTTTAAACCAATATACTATCTCCAAGTTTCAGCTGGAATAATATTATCAGCTGTTGGTGATTTCCCATTAGAACAATTTTTAATGAGAGACCATATCTTTCTGGTATCATGTCCACATATAGTTTTAATCATATCACAGTTCTGTTTTGAATAAACCAGTAAATTAATTCCTTTCACTTTAAATTTGTAATGTTCTATAATCAATTTTTAAAAATACTGTCTTTGTGATAATGTCACTGAATCATTATTTAGCTCCTTATTGTTTTCTAATTTAAATTTTTTGATTTCGTAATTAAACAAATGTTTTTTGGAAGACTCATTAGGTTTCTGGATTTAATCCAAATATGCTAGTCCACGAGTAACAGTAGCTGCAATAATTTGATCCATATGTGGAGGAAAAAAGGTGTTAAAGATATTAAGACCTTTATCTAATAAATCTTGATGAATTCTATCAACCAATCTTTTACAGAATTTTGGATTCCATCTTAAAGAGACAGTCTCAAGTTTAGTTTCAAGGGTAGTTAAAAATTAATCGATTGGTAAACTGTTGTGCTTAATCAATAAACATGTATGAATAGGCACATGGTCGCTATATTCAATTGAGTTGGTTTTGAGGCCCTTCACTATAATAGAAAGTTCATCTTCTGTGATGGAATGGAAGTTAAATTGAGGAATAGAGGAGTCTCTACTAAAAGAATCAGCCTCTTTAGGCGGTATAGACTACTTAATTTTCGTATGGGTCAAATCAGATTAAATTATTTGCCATGGCAACCTGTATGCCCAAGCACCATGCTGAGTCCTTCACAACTGACACGTCTTCAGGGGAGCCTATATTCTTTTGTTCTTTGAGAATCTTTGGATTCAGAATGGGCCTTAAGAATCCTTGGGTTGAGGGAATTTTTCTTTGCCTCCATAATGGCTATTTTATATGTTTTGGCTGCTTTTTTATAATTGGCCAAAGAATGAGATGTCTAACTTGTTTTCCAGATATGACATAGCTTCAAAGTGGAGGACTTGAGTATTCTCAGTTCTGGTGCATATCATAGTTTGTTTCTCAGGCCCTCCTTCTTTCTTCTGTTTTTTAAAGGGGCCAAGATTTCAGTAATATCTTCCATGTTGGATAAGAGGGCTTTGGCCATATCTGAGGATCCTTCCTGGTTTGTGAATGAGGTTGTGGGTTGCTTTACCGGTTTGACTCTATCAAGAGAAATCTGTTTAAGATTTCTGCTAAGAGAATTATGTGTCCTCTTAGATTACATTTTTTGGGGAAAATCAGCTTGAATAGAGAAGTGTACAAATGAATGGTCAAACCACGGACAAGATTGAATACACAAGTCATTTGTTTTAACATTCAGAGAGGAGATCCAATCCAAGGTGTGTCCTAAAAAATGTGTAGGTGCTTCAATGAGCTGTTCGAAACCAAGGTTAATCAAAGTGAGTTCCAAACCTTTGGCTGCTGAGTCATTCCTATCTCCTAACCAGAGATTGAAATCTCCCAGGATAAGATAGCTGCGGTAGCAAGTAGTTTGATAGTGCTAGAGTAAAATCCTCTTTCAATGCTGGAGGTCTGTAAATAAGGAGAGGGTTGGATGCACATTCAGCGTTAAACCCAATCTTAACATGGAGAGATTCAATACCATTCACAATTGTTCCTTTGAATTCCCAAATGGTAATTGATGATTTGAAGATTATCGCTTTGTTTTTCAGACACCCCCTTTGGTCTAGGTTTTGAAGTCAGACAGAAAAATTGGAATGCTTTGGGGAATTTTGGATTTCTGACTGAAAGGCCTGTGTTGGGGAAGCTGGATAAAAAGGTTGGACTGATTTAAGAACAAAGACACCCCTCTTCGGTAAAGAAGCCAGGGTCAGCTGGCCAACAAGGATTTCCCAATTAAAAGATAGGCTATAGTTTTCAGCACACACTGGGAAGTGAGCTTTGTAAATTTCGAATACAAATATTCACCCCGTAGCATTCTACCAAATTGGGAATTAATTAAATTAATATTTTTGGTTGCATAGGTTAAGGATTTACACAGTTTTGCCCCCCAACCCAATATAAAGGAAAAGGATTTAAGGCAAGCAGACTCCCCCACCTTTTGGTTTCCCAGGGCTCAGTTGTACTTACAAAGCAAGCCTCTGTTTAAGGTTCAAGAAATTCAGCTGCATCTCAGGACCCTTTGGAAAGATAGGGCAGAGATCTGGTCACTCCACTCTCAAAGATGGCCTCCCGCTCCCCACCATAGGACCCAGTCCGCTTTGAGGCCTTCCTAGAGATAGACAGCTCCACGAAGATGCACTCTCAGCAATCTCTTCTGGTGTCTCCTTACAGCTGTCAGATGGTAAGTTTCAGCAGCCTTCCTGATGGTCTGTCTCTTCTCTCTGTCCTCCTGTATTTCTCCTTGTTCTGTTTCCTGTTCTAGTGCAGTCCCCCTTATATAGCAGCAATGACACCACCAATTTTGCAATCTTGGGTAGGTATCCTACAATAATTCCTGCCACTAGGATTGGACAGTTGCCCTTCTCTCTCCTTCCAAACCCAGCCTTCAAGTCAGGATTGGTTTAGGGGTCTGGAGCAAAATATGGCAATGCGCATTTGTCATCATCCTTTGTTCTCTTTTCAATTTTTTGGCAAAATCGAGTTATGTATCATGGCAACTGGCAGACTAAAGTTATTTTCTGTTTCAGCTAATCATGGGGAATTAGATAAGCCGACCACCAAATTTGTATTATGTAGCAAGGCCATGTGGCATCTTTCTGCCGTTTCCATAAAAAGCACAACAGTTATGAATATGTAAGTTATTAAGCATATCCCTAATTTCATTTTCCACCCGCTCACCAACTCTCACATTTGGAACATGTTCAGATCAGCCAGGAACCTACTTTAACTGGCCATTACAGTTCCCAGAGTGACTGGAAGATGAATTTTGTATCCCCAAAATCACCTGGAAATTACATTAAAAATGGTACATAGATGAAATCCATCTGCCTTATGATGACAGAGAAAACTGCCCCAATGATAATATTCCTTTTAAATGAATTGTGAATCTTCATTTGGGACAAATGGCCGTGACTCTTGCCTTCCGGCCATTTGTTTTCACTGGGTCAGCCTGTGCCCCCATTTTTTTTGGATCAATCTCCTTTGTGTTGGAAACATGCTCTTTGAAGTGGGTGCCCCCATTTTCACACATATTAGTCATGCTCCAGCCAAGTGTAACTTTTGCTTTCAGAGCCAGCAGGTCTGGAGAACACTGGATTTCAACGCCTTTAGCAGGACATTAGATGGGAGATGTGAGATCCGGGTTTTGAGTGGGAGTTTTCCTTGTGAAATTTTGCCCACAGCCAGCAAAAAGGGTATGCCTTGGGCTGACATTTTTTTCATAAAGACAAAGTGGTTCTTTAAATATCTTTTGCAAGGGCTAATGCCCATTTGGGTCCTTAACTTACTTGGGCAAAGGGTATAACTCCGCCCCTTTGTCATGTGGTGGTCTCTGTAACATGTTCGTTTTCAGTCAGACCCTGGGCTACACCAGGAATCACATTTTCATTCTCTGCATTTTTAAGAGTTCAACCGTATTAGCTTGGTCGTATGTTGTGACAGTGGTCATCTGTTCACCTATTAAAACTTTAGTTTAAGTAAGTGCAGGCATATTTCAAACCAATGGCAAACAGACCTATTTTTGTTCTGGTGTTGCTGTCACTGACATTATGCTCCGGACATTGTGTCTGCCCAATAACCACAGCAATTTAAACTAGAAAATGAAGCACAGTTGCTGCGCCAGCTAGGGTTGTTCCAGTTGGGTGTATGCCGAAAAAGATTAAACAACAAGATCAGTAGTTTGGTGACCTTCTGATTTATTTGTGCTTTTGATGCAATGATTCCATCAAAAGATTATTTTAATTCCGCAGTTTCAGTTCCTCTACATATGTTTCACCATCGAAAACAAATCGCTCATCAGGAGGAAACAGTGGGCCTCATTATGAGTAAGGCGTTAAGGGTTTTACGGCGTCGTAAATGGCGCCGACCCTTAACGCCTGATTACAAGGTCCCTTTGCGGGATGGTGATTTTAACGCCTGCTTTTTGCAGGCGTTAAAAACCATGCCGCAAAGGGACCTTGGTGCTAAGTACGGTGCCGCAATTTGCGGCACCGTACTTAGCGCCTTCCCCATTCCCATTATGCCCTATGGGGCAAAAATGGGAATGGGGAAGGGCCATGGCGGAAGGGGGAATTACCACTCCGCCAACCTCGGAATGGGGTGGTAATTCCCCATTCCGCCATGGCGGAGTCGGAAAGTTACCGGCATGGACCATGGTGCTATTAGCACCATGGTCCATCCGCCAGGGTCGTAATGAGGCCCAGTGGTTTTTGTACATCAATTGATTTTATTGGAGTTAATTAAACATACATTTTCATTGCTTGTTCAAGACTTTTTAGTGTATCCTTAGTTGCTGTAGTATTCATTTAAAAGATAGGGGAGGTAAACCTCCATGTAGCATCGAAGGTCACCAAACTACTGATTTTGTGTTATGTTTTTCGGCCACACACCCAACCAGAAAAACCCTAGCTGGCACAGCAACTGTGCTTCATTTTCTATTAAAACAATCTCTGTCCCTTTCTTGGTCTCTGTGAGCTTCAAAGAGATTCTTAGATAAAGAGAAGAACAGGGTATGACCCTTGTATCTGATGGGGGAAGGTGAGCAGTTCTGGGCCTTCGACTCTCACGAGAAAAATGTCTTTTGGACTAAGCACAGCTTTTCTTCATGCACAGAAATGTGGCAATTTGAATGTTGCAAATCCTTTACACACGAGGCCTGCTTTAATATATTGCATCATTTCTTTTCAGCCTTGTAATTTGCAGAGGGCACATTTAATTGTATTCGTCCTTTATCTGACAACACTGTTGGGGTATTTGGCAGTGTTGAAATGTCCATGCTGGTCTTTCAGTCTGCCAGTCAACAGTGTGCTTTCATTTTTAGGCCTCAGTCAGCCAGGCACAGTTTCCTTTTGTCTTGGGGCTGTAACTACCCCACAATATGGTGGTGCTTGCACCTCATATGTGGAAAAGTATTGCTAACACAATAAAGAAGCATGAGTGTTCAGTAGCAGGATATCTGGTTGACCTGATAACTGGAAATGCTGAGGCATGAAATCACTGCATTATTGTGTCCCTTAGCAATGTAAACCAATGGGTGGGTGTTTTACAATGACTCTCTCAATCAGGATTCTAATTTTCATCCTTTACTGGATTAGTGTACCTTTGCCTGCTCACCCCTCGCCTATATGTGTGCCAACTCCCTCCCATCCAGGGTTGTCAGGTTAGATTATTTCCAACACATTTGAGCAACTCAAAAACCGTTTGTGTGGGAAGTTATGAGAGTGTGTGTGTTGGTTTTTTTTGGGGCTATTTTGGGCTACTCGGCACAGCAGTGCATTTTGGAAATAAATGGTATGTTCATGTGTATCCAGAGCCTGAAGTGAAAAACAATTAGTACATTTGAAGTGGTTTTACTTCACAGACTCACGAAACGAGCCTAGAGTGAATTTTCGTTCTAGATTTAGAATCAGCACAGTTGTTCGGGCGAGCAAGCATTTCCCAAGTCACAGCCTAGCCAAGACACACATGCAGCATAGTGGCTGTGTAGCCAGCACCTTAACCACCTTGAAAATGCATTTCTTTAGTTATCACCAGCAGGGCCTTTCTTGTGGTAGGGCATTTCCAACTGAGTGACCAGGAAACAGTAGCAGTTTCCTGCAATTCTGTGTCCACTTCAAAATCAGTAAAAGTGAGTTGCAGAACAAAGCCCCCTCTTAAAGATTCATTTATACCCATGATGTCTACTAGCTTGAAATGGAAAGAAATGATTTATTTTTGTCCATGGTCAAATATTTTTAACATCATGCATAACTGCGTGTTGGATGTTTGTGACAAAGAATCTCCATAACTTAACTCATTACACAACTGTATTCAATGTGTGGCTGAAAGTGATGAAAGTACAGTGGCGTTAAATAGATGCTGTTTCAGGCTTTCGTTATTGTTCAGTCTGGGACTTATCGTTTTCCTTTCAGGAGATAAAAAATAAAGCTACAATGATATTTGTTTAGCTGAGCATGTTTCTTTGCGGATTCACATGTTTTCAGTTTGCTGCAATTAGTGTATTTTACAAGTAAACTCCAACATACAGTATTTTTGTAGGCCTTGAAAATCAACATTTAAATATTGGTATGAAGTAAAGCATGGAAGGTGTGTGGTCATGTGCTTAAATTGCAGAGTCGGTTAAAATTCTTGCTTCACTGTTTAACCCAAATGTGTGATCCTGGGCAAAATATATAAAAAAAGATGCCCTGATAAAGGGGCACATTTAATGATTTTAGGGACCAGATGGTGTACCCTCAGGCTCCTCTTTTAGTGGCCCCTAATGTCATCATGTAAAATTGTATTATGGTTTCATTGGCCCTCCCTCAGTCCCATATGACTTACAGGCCGATTCATGGAATTAATGTGTTCTGAAAATCTTCGCGCAAGCGTACGAAAGCATGCGGATCGCAGTGCAAGTGTGAAAATCGCAGTGCAAGTGTGCAAAAGCCACGCACATCGATTCATGGAAGTCCGTGCGCGTGTAAATTGTGGGATGTGCGCAAAAATTCTGCGTGGCGCACGCGGGCGCACACGTCATCAAATGGCATGCGCTCCACGCACAGCGAAAACGCACGTAGCGCTGCGCACACAGCAAAAGTAGGTGTAACACAGGACGTAACACGCGGAATGGGGAACAATGCGTGAAAATGTGGGCATTACGGGGGAAGTACAGGAGGCAAATGCATGGAACGCCCAAACAGGTGCTTACAACACGTATTCATGGAATCGAACAGGGCAAACGCGTGCGACAAAAAAGACGCGCTAATCCGGAAACACGTACGCCAGCAGGAAGCAGGCGTACGCAGACCCACGCAGCATAAAAGTGCGCGCAAACAACAAACAAGCTCAGACGCTACGATGAATATACCATTCCTCGCAGCAGTAGTCGTGGGACACCGCAAGAGGATGAGGATAGTCAGGGCCAGAATTTTTACACCCAGGACCAGCCTTTTTGGGATGCCTGATGACCAGGTGTATGGGAGGTACAGGTTTCCACCTCACATACTATTCGACCTGGTAAGTGAGTGGGAGGATGACCTCACATCACCCACCCTGTGCTCCCAAGCACTGAGCCCCTTGGAAAAGGTGCTCAATGTACTGCACTTCTTGGCCACTGGTTCAGTTCAGCGGACAAGGGCCATAGTGGGGGGGTGTCACAGGCCATGCAGTCACGCTGCCTGCACCAGGTGTTGGCCATCATGACTGCACGCTCATCAGTCTGCAGGCACATATACCTGCCCAGAACACCTGCAGAAAGGTAGGCTGCCGTCCAGGATTTTTACAGGGTGGCACACTTCCCCAAAGTGCTAGGTGCCATTGATTGCACCCATGTGGCTCTACGTCCTCCCAGGGCAACTGAGCACATCTATAGAAACCGCAAGCACTGGCATTCCATTAATGTGCATGTAGTATGTGGTGCCAAGGGAATCATCACCTCAGTATATGCCAACTATCCAGGGTCCACCCATGACAGTTTCATTTACAGAATGTCAACCCTAAACCGCGACCTAGAAGCTGGGCGGCATGGTGACACATGGCTGATAAGTATAAATGCCGCTGCACATGCATGCATGTCAGATACTCAGTAATGTCACAACCCAACTAATGATACCAATCATCACCTCCCCAGGGGACAGTGCCTACCCTCTGAGCACCCACATGATGACGCCAATTTGGAACCCCACCACATCACCCGAGGTAAGATACACCACAGCCCATATTGCAACCCGGGGCATAGTGGAGCGCACATTCGGAGTGCTCAAGTCAAGCTTTCGCTCCCTTGACCACCCTGGTGGGCAGCTACTATACGTGCCCCCAGTAGTGTGCAGGATCATAGTGGCAGCATGTGTCCTGCACAACGTTGCAACCCGCCGGGGCCTGCCGGTGGACATGGTGCTGCCCCCACATCCCCAACCACATGCACGCCCGCTGCGCATGGGAGGGGAAAGGGCACATGGTGAGACAGCCCGTACGCAGCTGGTGGCTAATTACTTCACCTAAAATCACACCCCTGTGGAGTGCACACAGCCCTGGCACATACCAGCTGACAATCAATGAAGATGACATAAGGGACAGTCCACTGTCACAACCATACCAGCCTGAGATTGGTCACCTGGAAGTGTTACATTGTGTGCATCCCTACCTACTGATAGACAACCAATGCTGTGTCACAAAAAGACACACATTTATGCTGCATGAATGACTGCCCCCTTGCAAAATACAACATGAAAATAGCGCCATGTCACCCAATCCCTCCCCATCTCCGCCACCCAACACACCATGGCATGTCATGCAATGTGAAAACAAACAAAGGAATGCACAACACATGACACAAGTGTAACAAAGTACACTGTCCCAAATGGAAAGAGGCCACCGACAATATGCTCCCAGTAATCAATAACAAACAGCACACATGACCAAATACTTACCAGCAACACAATACAGCAACACAGCATGAAACATTGCCAAAATATGACAGTACAAACTCAAAGTAGTGCAAGTCTTACAACCTGAACAATCCAGCACATCAACCACTTCCAACTGCAGAGTGTTGCTGTCAGGCAAATGTGGCAGTGTACTGCATACAACATGAACTGCATCTGCAAAGGAGACGGCCTTGTGAAGACATGAAGAAGGTACCTGCGAATATGGAGGAAGACATGGATGCACAAGCACACATCAATACACCATGCAGTGTTCAATACAAAAACAAACCCCACTAGGGATGTCCACACAATTATGACTACAGACTGCCCACACAGCTCATGGGAGCCCAATGTCACTGTGTAAGTCACTGTCACTTGGTCACACCCTTTGCAAGCCCATGGAAACGGGAAGCAGGAGGGGCGTGTGTGTCAGGAACCCAAGCAACTAACTAACAAGCCTGCATGTGCCCCGCCGGAATACACAGTGGATGCCCACGGGAGCCACACAGGGGAACTCACTGTAAAAAATGTTTTTTAAAAAAATCAAAAATGGCCAGGTGGGGGACAGGGGGGGAGGCCACCCAGGAGGTTCAAGGACAGGGTGCACACCAACACCCACCTGCGTGGATGTTGGGAAAAAAAAATACCTCCATGGGCTCATGGCTCATGGCCTGCACGGCTACGCTTGTGTGGGAGAAGTGCTGCTGTCACTCTCATCACCCTCTGCTGCTGCATCAGGATGTGGTGGTGCTATGAGAGGCAGCCCACGCAAAGCCCTGGCATGTTCCTCCATGGCAGCAAGCATGCGGGTGTGGAAGGTCTTGTTCTGGAGGATGATAGTACGGAGATTCCCATGCAGCACCTGACGGATTGCCTGCATTTCCGCACGCATGGCCGCCCGTGATGTCCGGATCTCCTCCCGAGTTGCCTGCAGTTCAGCTGAGAGCAAACGTGTGAGCTGCTCCAGCTGCTGTTCTGACCTTAAATTTCGGGAAGCCTCAAGTTCACCCAGAGTCTCCCTGAGGTTATGGAGTTCAACCCTCAGGGCTTCCCTGTGGCCCTGTGACTCTATAGATATGGCTTCATGCAGAGTCTCCAGTGCCGCCCGTCGGTCCCTGTTGGATGCCAACATGTCTTCCCTGTGTGATTGGCAAATGGAGTCTGTTGCCTGCTGTTGTTGCTCCATCTGACTTTCAGGGGGGAGAATGGAAGTGGCCACCCTCTAAATTGCCTGAGCCATCATTTCAACCGATGCTCCCTGTTGGGCTGCAACCCGTAAATAGAGTTTTCCCATACAGTATTGCCTGGTGGCGTATGGCCACCGTGTTGGCGGGCCCTACACCTGTGTGGGGCAAGGCAATCTGCACCTTGCTGTGCTGGCACTGCCTGAGGCTGCAGGACTGCATTCCCCCTCTGATCTGCTGGCCCAGGAAAAGGATCAGATGTTGTGGAGTGTGACCCTGCATCCGTAACCACCAAAGGCAGAGTTACCAACACTGACATCCCCATAGAGGGGTCTACCCCGGTGCAGGTGGGTCGGCCAGAACATCATCCCTGCCAGAAACACTCACCTGCGATGCCACATATGTTTCATCGTCCGGTTCAGCACCTGAATCAAAGAGGCCTATGGAGCCGCACCCAGAGACACCCCTGGACAGTATGGTCTGCAGTAAGATTGGGTTTTCATCCACCACCACATCACGTCCCCCACTGGTGCCCGGTCGTGCCTGAGATTCCTCCTGGGCCTGCACCATCTCCTCAACCTCAACAGCATCAAGTGCATCATCACCTGCAAAAACATGAAAGACAACAAATGGAAACAGGCATGAGCACCATAGCACACACATAGGCCTGACAAGCCAGAGAACCAGTACATGAATTACACATGTCCCACATGACTATAACCCTGGCATGCATGCACTGTCAATGAGTTGGAAGGGGAGGCAAAAAGCAGACACTGAGGACACCAAGATGGAAAAGCAACACATTTGCTGCATGCTGGGTAGCATTGGCATCACACATTAGCCTGTGAGTGTCATGTCCAATACACATACATGACACATGCCAGCACACAGATGGCATGTAGAATAGCCATAGTACATTTGACAAGTACAGCCATATGTCAGTGAATGAGTATTGTCACCCATCCATGTGAGATGGACATGATTAGATGAAAAATGCTAGATAGTGTGACAAAATACGCATGTGCCACACACTGCAACACATCCAGTGTACAATATACAGTGATGGCAGGCAGATGTACACATCAATGATTGGTCACTTCAACATGACAGGAAACAACTATCATGTACCATGAACGAAGTGAATGGCATGGATGATATAGTTAGAACTGATGAATGAATGCGCCGAATCGAAGAATGCATGAGTGGAAGAACAGATAGCTATGTAGCAAATGAGTGTGGAAATCAAAAGAATGAGTAAATCAGATGAGTGTATAGAATGGATGAACATGTTGAACGGATGAGTGTGCAGAGCGGACGGGTATGTAGAGCGGACAAGCGTGTAACACGGATGAGTGCGTAATATAGATGAATGTGAAGAACAGATGAGTGTAAACCAAATGAGTGTGTAGAACAGATGAGTATGTGAAATGGATAAGTTTGTAGAGCATGTGACAGCTCCAAGTCATATCTGCAGGTTTCCGCAGGAGAGGCAAGTAAAGCGCATGATTGTGCAGATAGCGGATGCACTCAGAAGTGCAGAGCGGATGATTGTATGGAGCAGATGAGTGTGTTGGAGCGGATGAGTGCGTTGGAGCGGATGAGTGCGTTGGAGCGGATGAGTGCGTTGGAGTGGGTGAGTGTGCAGAGGGGCTGAGTGTGCAGAGGGGGTGAGTGCACACAGGGAGTGAGTGCACAGAGGGGGTGAGTGTGCAGAGGGGGTGAGTGCGCAGAGAGGATGAGTGCGTAACGCGGATAAGTGCGTAAACTTCAGAGAAGCGAGTAGAACGGAAGAATACGCAAACCGGATGAATGTGCAGAACGGATGAGCAAAAACAGGATGAGTGTGTAGAACAGATGAGTATGTGGAGCGGATGAGTATGTAGAGCCATCGAGTCTGGATAGCTTATGAATGTGGAAGTGCGGAGAGTGTGTTTATCGTCGGAGCGGACGATTGTACAGACCTGGCGAATGTATAGAGTGAATGAGTGTAGGAAGCGGATGAGGGCATGGACCGGACGAGTCTAGGGTGTGGACGAGTGTAGGGATTAAATGAGTAGGGTATAGATCAGTGTGTGGAGCGGATGAATGTATGGAGCGGATGAGTGCATGGAGCGGGTGAGTGCCTGGAGCGATCGAGTGCCCAGAGTTAACTGACGCGTTGTGTAGAGACGATGAGTACGTAGAAAGAACGAGTACTGACGCATCCGGTACTGATGAATGTGAAGAATGAATGAGTACGCTGAGCTACTGAATGCATAGAGCATGAAGCAGTCAGGAGTACATGCCTGGGGCAATCAAGAGTGCATGCATGGGGCAGACAAGAGGGCATGCGTGGGGTGGACAAATGGACAGTCATGAGGCAAACAAGAGCGCATGCGCGGAGCTGACTACACCTCGAAGGGCGGACCAGAGTGTATTGGACCAAACTGGGGTGCATAGAATGGATAGGTGTGCACGGTACGGACTTGAACGCATAGAATTGCGTGACGTACATAGTATGGTCTAGAATGCAGAGAACGTTTGAAAGAGCATATAACTCTTCATATCACACCACCACGCTTACTCTCTCCTTTACATCACCACTCAACTAGAACACAGAGATACTATGACACCATTCGGTATGACTGTTCTCATACCAACATTCTCCGCTCACTCCACATCATTCTATGTTGACACTGCTGGTCTCACACCCCCCAGCCAGGCGTTCTCCTCAGGCCTAACGCAGCTGCAGCCATTCTGGATAAAACCTGCCTGAACGAACACATTATCCTGATCTCTCAACCACCACACCTACCGCCAAGAAGCAGCTACTACACGGATGTCGCACGTACTGCACACATACCCGGTGCTCACATGCACCTTTTGACTCTCTCTACTCTCTCTACTGATCTGAACTTTGGTTCCCAAGGGCGTTCAACCTACCAGCACCTTCAGACCATACCAATGGTATATATGGTGCTATGTAAATGCAAAATAACATAACATAACATAACAAACAGGCACTAAAAATGTATGTGAGCAGGCCAATACTCATTCAGCCTGAATGGTCGAATCATTCACATAACAAGGTAACAAATATGGCCCAATGTGGGGTGTAATCAATGACGTGACATAAGCATGTCACATATGTGGCATCAGCCTGAATGAACACTGAAAAAATCAGAACAATGTTGTTGCAAGATGACAGTTCAAGGGAAACTGCAGTAATGTGGCGCTAATTGGCTACTCTGGGCAGAAGGGATACTGTCATACCCAAATCCAAGGCAGTGAATGTTTTGGAGGAAGCACATGGGTGACCCATACCACTCAGGAGTACACACCCTCACCTGGCACTCAATCAGAACCCGTCACCCAAACAACATACACATGGATTACACACACATGCATGGGCACCCACCGGACAATGCGTCATAATCTGGTAGGTCTCCCACGCCTTGGATCTGTTCTTCTGTGATGAAGGTTCCAGCAACAGACTCATGTTCAGTGAGTTGGTTGTCCTCTGGTGGAGACCCACCGCCAGTCACCAGAGTAGAGGCATGATTTGAGGCCAGCTTGTTCTTTGCTCTGCGTTTCAGGTCATTCCACCGCTTGTAGCAATCATCAGCTGTGCGCCTCACAAATCCAAGGGCACTAATGATGTCCGCGATGGTCTGCCAGTGTGCCCTAAGTTGACCAGGTGTGGTCTTGCACCCTGCAGTCACCACCATTTCTCGGCTATGTGCCGACACATAGGCCACAAGTGCATCAAGTTCGGCATCATTAAAGCTAGGCTTCCTTGACGTGCCGGAGTGTGTAGCCATGTATGGGGTCTCAGCCTGTAGTGCCAGAGTACCCTTCTTCTTCTTTTTCAAAGGTGGTGCGAATCCTGAGTGGCTTACGCTGATCTGGTCAGTAGGGGCAGAAGCGCAGGTGGACTGGGTACTAGGAGTGTGCGAATGCACAATGACCATAGGACACTGTCCTGGCTGGGAGACTCAGAGCTGGGGTGGATAGAGCTGCAGCTGCCCCCAGAGCCTCCCCACCCTGCCTACTTGGGGCAGCAGATGACATTGCTGTCCCAGATCCACGTGGCTTAGACTTGCTGACCTGGAAGTCAGCCTGGGAGTCATCCTGTGCCGTTTCAGGTGCCAAAATGGGCCGGTCCAACAAGGGCTGATCTGGGATGGTGTCAGCTACGTTTCCCACAACCACGGGGGTCTAGGGGCACCCTGCAAATCCTGGCCACGTCCCCTACCGTGCCCACCGCGCCCACCTTTTGGAGGTCGGCCACCTTTGCCTCCCTTATCGCTTGGTTGCCTCCCAACCATGGCACTGATGTTCTTGTGCATATGGGAGTTGCAGTAAACTATTGTCCTGGGCAATTGGGGGTGAAAGGGGTAGGGTACTAGATGGAATTCGTACCCTAGTGCTCTAGCAAGGCTGTCTGTGACCCCTGGGGGAAGATGACGGGTCACGCAACGCACAGGCACCCAGAAAACAAAAATGAACGTGCACGCAACCCCTCGTAGACCACGTGCGTTGTAAAATGAACCCGCACTACAATGTGGCACCCATGAACCTGAAAAATAAGCGTACGCGTAATACACGCAGCCTACAATGAGCTCTGAAGGGGTACACGACATACGTGGCAAGCACAGTTGGTAAATACGTGCACGACTTACCGTATGCCTGGAAAAATAACTTGAAACACCCCCGCCAAAAGAAGAATTGTACGCTGTCTGAGGAAACAGGACAAAAGAAGAATTGAACACTGTTTGAGGAAACAGGCCAAAAGAAGAATTGAACGCTGTCAGAGATAACAGGAAGTACGAACTTGAACCGTTGTGAAGTAATCGTGTGTGAACTGACAAGAAGTACAAAATTCACCCACTCGCTCTCCAGGAAAAACACGTACAAGAAAATGGCGTCCTACATGTACCTTTTAAACCGGCCCACACGTACAACGTCACTTACGCGTGTATGCGCTAAGGCCCTTTCCTCCAATTACACGAGCTGACAGTCGGACGTGCAGTTTTTGCATGTGTACAATGAACATGAACCCGTGTTGAGGGAAACGCCCTTGCGCGGCACGTCACAGACACGCTTACGTGCTAAGGGCCTTTGGCCCAACAAATTTGCATACGTGCTGTGTCTTCACGTGCTGATTCACTATGCACCCATCACGAGGGAAACGCCCGCGCGCGTAACGTCACTGACGCGCTTACGCGCTAATGGCCTTTCCTCGGATTTCACGGTGACGTGCAATTTTTCACGTGCAAATTCACTCCGTACCAAGCTGGCCACGTGTAAACACACGGAAGGCCACACTACTGCCCAAAAGGCCATTTTCCTCCCCCCAAGAGCCCCGAGCACGCTCCCACCAGCCATCTGCTGCTGCCTGCCTGCTGCCCACATGCCCTGCTATTTGGTGCCTGCACGTCAGCCACCTGCAGAGGTCCAGTTGCTGTGTCCACCCCTGCTGGAACAGAAGACTCCCGACTGGGATACCATCGCTCCACAGCCCAGCCCCAGGACCCAGTTGCCCACCCACGCCTGCCTCGGGGGTTGCCATGTCGGGGAAAACACCATCTGAGACCACTGGTGACCCCCGGCTAGAAAGGCAGAGGGCCACCAGCTTCAGTGAGGAGGAAGTTGGTGTCCTGGTGCAGCATGTCCTGGGGCATTATGATGCCCTCTACGGAACATCACGCACCAACAAGGAAGGACGGGAGAGGATCTGGGAGGACGTAGTGGTTGCCATCAATGCGGAGGGGGTGGCAACCCACGACATCAAGCACGTCAAGAAGCGCTGGGAGGACTTCAGTTCCAGGACCCTCTACAAGGCCCAGCGCCTCGCAGAGGGGGCCCGGGGCAGCATGAGTGACATCCAGATGAGGGTCCTAGAACGTGTATGCCCAGTGCTCCACACCCAGATCCTTCGGAGGCAGACCCGTCCGGAGTTGAGCGGTAAGTGGCCAAGCATTGCTGTGTGAGACAGGGCATGTTGCAGTGTGCTGGTAGTCTGATACTTGCCTGTATGTGTGACATAGGCCATGTACGTATGTGTGTGTGCAGGGACATCATGGTCATGCATGTGAAACCAGTAAAGTGTGAACCACATGGATGGTGCATGTGTTCCAATACAACATGGGGAGCTGTATGCGGAATGCAAACATGAGAGCATGCCAGTCTCTGTTCTTGGACATAGAGGGGGTGTGAGGGATGGGTGCTGCTGTCATGTACATGTATGGTGCACATGTGTGTGTGTGTGTGTCTGAGAAGTGTGTGTGTGACTTTGAAACGCCATGGATGCATGACACATGTCCGGGATGATGTATAGATTCACTCATGCAGTGCCGTCACCGTTGTATCCAATGTGTCGATCCACTGTGTCTGTGGTGTACAAGCCATGATGCATGACCCTCCAGTGATGTGTGTGCATGGGATCAGTGTGAGCCATGATGCATGTGAGTTTGAAGGCAACATTCTGGTTAAAAGAGGCCCTTGTACATGGCTACTGATGTTGATTGCAGGCGCCGTGCCTGTTTCTGCATGTGTGTTGCGTGCATTCACCCATGTGTTGTGGAGGGACAGGATGGAAGTGACGTTTGACAGTGCCACTCATGTGTTATTGCTTCCTGTCTAGGGGACTATTGTACAGTACCCTGATGCTTGTGTACTATGTCTCCCTCTACGCAGCGTTGAGTGAAGAAGAGGGCGGAGACGGCGCTGTGGAGCCAAGCAGCGGGGATGCCTCCACCGGGCGGCGATGCAAGGCCCAGCCACCCTCCCAGATATTTACATCATCCGGGAGCGAGGGGACTGGTGCCGCGTCTGCCACTATGGCTGTAGTGGACATGCCAGGTGAGCCCCCACAGGGGCTTGCAATGGCGGAAGACAGTGCGGAGACATCCAGGTTGGTGGTCTCCACAGAGGAGGAAGGGCCCACTACTGAGTCGCACATGGGGCCTGGTGGGGGTGGTACCACTGGTGCAAGTGGTGCAGTCCAGGGCCAGGGTCAGGAGGCAGCACAGGTCACCGCGGAGGGGCCTGTGCATGTCGGTGTCCCTGACCCTGTGACTGCCGCACCATGCACCAGCAGGGTGCCCCGTCCCAGGCCCGTCTGCAGGTAGGGGGGAGGCCCACGTCATCTGGCTTTCCACTACCTGCAGACGAGGGGACCCCTGACCGTATGGGCTCCGTCCTGATTAGTGTCACGTTGCGCACACGTGACATTCGTGATGATGTGTGTGCTTCCTAGGGGGAGCACGCACGCCATCACGGAGAGCTGCATGGCAACGTGACACTGTTGGGCGGGGCCATGGTCGATGGTTTCTTACATGTGTCGCAAACTCTGGCGGACCTCTCCTCCTCTGTGGAGACTATGCGCCAGTCGTTCTCCCTGCTGTCTTCCTGTGGACCTGGCCCGACCAACACAGCCAGCTTGGTGGAGATCACATCCCTGCCACAGTCAGGAGTCGGCGGTCCAGCAGGGGTGGACATCCCAACAACTGGAGACCAGCAGATGGAGCATGTGCAGGCATCATCGGACAGGGCACATGGACAGCAGCAGCAGGCTCTAGGTGGGAGCGATGATGGCTCGGGGCCATCAACATTGGAGGGGCAGGCATTGGCCTGAGGGCAGGAGGACCCTGGAATGGGTGTGTCTTCTGTGTGGCTGCGGTTGGGCCAGCGTATAGAGGCGGAGCGGCAACGGGCGGAAGAGGCGCGGCTCACCATGGTCAGGGCGGAGTTCTCCATGCGTCGGGCGTTGAGGCGGGCTGAGTGCCTCGAGTCAACTCGCAGGGAGTTGGAGGTGGACATGGCGTTATCCCTGCGAGACCTCGGGGCCAGGACAGAGTCCCGCTTCCAGGACATCGACAAGGAGTTTGATGATGCCCTGGCCCACGACATCACAGAGTGAGCCGCAGGACTTGCCCGCTGCCATTGTATATAGTTCTTTAGTGTTAAGTTTCCTTTCTGTTTTCATTTGTTTTGGGGCGCTTGGACAATGCCCCACCTTTTTGTATATAGTTCTTAATTAGGTAGGGTTTTTGTAGGTTTTATTTCTATAGTTCGCCTCGTGGACCCTGGATTTCGTATTTGTACATAGTTGAACAGTGGATTTGTCATATTTTTTTTCCTTCCATTTTTTTCACCATGGAGCAATGGATTTTTATTATTTCTTTCCCTTTGGATTTGCTTAGTTGGACTTAGACTTTGCACACATTTTCATTTGGATTCATTTGGATTCTGTATTCATTTTTTTTTTCATCTCGGGACATGCTGCATTATTTTTCTTTTTTCCGTTATTGTGTGTTTTGATTTGATTCACTTCATTTTGAGTTCAATACATTTTTGATTCTTACTTCAATGTGTGTGTGGGATGTTTTTACCCATGCATACAAACCCTACCAAAAAACTGTGCAGTACTGGCATGGAAAACATCATGATGGCCAGAACTCCCCAGAGAGTGCACAGGGAAAACATGAAGAATAGGCTGCCACCCATTTTTGCCTATGTTGTGAGCACAGGAGGGCACTGCCTAAAACCACCATTGGGCTACACACACAGTAGCCTGAAACCATTGGGAATGGCAATGCTGATTGCCAAAAAAGCAACTCAGAACTGTGGGGAATTCATTTTCTTAATCCCAAAAATGGTTGCATTACCAGTACTCACCACTATCAGAAAGCCGGCGTTTTAAAACCACCAGACTTTTGTGTAAAACTGAACAAATGAAACAAAACCAGACCAAGGAAAGACTTGCTAAGAGGTGGATACAATGTAAAACTATATTCTGAAATGACTTGAAGGAAGTAATTATTTAATGTATATGTAAAAATTGTAAGTGATTTAAACGGGGAACAAACAGTGACATTTAGCTGAAACCTGGCTTAATGAAACTGGATTCTGCCTGACAACTACCCCCGACAGGAGTTGAAACCTGCTCAGCCACTCTTCCCCTTGCCAAAAGGAATTGTCACCTCTCTGATTAGATTAGGGGTGGAGCAGCTGGGGACTACAGGGAGTTGAACAAAGGCCTGTCCTGGACTCAGGCAAATGTTATATTGGGGGGCCGTAAAGTGGCTTCCTCTTAGGGGAAACTGGGAGGGGCAGCTGTGCCTCTGTGAACAAGCTGGCTTGGGGGAAGTGGATAAACCAGTTATTCCACCCTGTGATGTGGGAAGCCACACCCCTTTTTGACCAGAGCATAATTTTAAAAAGACAGATAACTCATAGTGCGGACTTGTCAGAATTATATAAGTAGTATCATTATTTTTGTGATTTTTCTGTGAAAATTTTAAGAGGCGTTAGGACCCTGTGGTGTATTCTGGGTGGTTGCTAGCAGAAAATAGGGTCTCACACCAAATGTATGCATGTTAAAAATCTGACACTTTATCATCTGTAACCCATATCCCTGGTGCACATTTGTGTAAAATCTGGAAAGGTTTAGAGGTCGTTATCTGGATGAAAAGGGGAGAATTCTGTCATCAGTGGACACAACATCTTACAAAGTCAGGGATCAGATGGTTTGGTGCTACAGAAAATATGTTAACTGGACCTATAATATTAGAAAAATGGTACATGGACAAATATGTATTTGGGTCAGAAATAGATTTGTGTGCAATCTGACAAGGGGAGGTTCCGCTGACCATAAAATCTACAGCATCACTCTGACTCACATTTCCTTCCCCCAATCAAGGGAGAGAGGAGGAATTGGCCAATGATAAGTGAGAGGGGCAGGTTTAGTTATGACCAACGCACACACCCACTTTCCAAAACACATAAAAAGAGACTGCTGGGACAGGTAGAGACATTCAATTCCATTTGCTGCGGAGCATGCTGACCGACGACTTCACATCCAGAGATCCAGACTTCAAATCCATCAATCTCCAGAACCTGTAGCAGAAATTAACTCCAGAATTTGTAGCAGAGAGGCCTGAATCCACCAGCTGAATCCTCTTAAGCAGTCCTCAAAACTAACCAAACTATTCAACAGCCGGGCGAGCTGTCTGAATTATTTTGCCAAGAGCAATTGCCAGAGAGAGAACCAGAGACCCAGACCGCTGTGAGCAGAACCGGTGCCTGATTGACCCGCCGTATCCAGAGAGGCTAGACCAGCAGAGCAGAGCTGACCCAGACCGCTGTGAGCAGAACCAGTGACCCAGATCGCTGTGAAGTGCCGAGACCAGAACCAGAGTCCAGTCCAAAACCTGACCAGATCCGTGGCGAGGCCCATTCCTGCACAAAATATATTGTGAGTACCGCCAGAACTGGGCAGAACCCATCTCTTAGTTAAAATAATCTAATCCAAACTATTTTAACCTAAGTAGAACTGCCTCCTAGAAATCGTGTCATCTGTCATTTTTAAAGCTGCACAACTGTCACCTGTCAATTCTGCAGCTGCAAGCTGTCACCTGTCATTTTGAGATTACTTTAAATCCGAAAATCTACCTTTATTAAGTCATCCGTATCTCTGGAACCGTTTGGGCTAGGAACGAGATTTAACTTTCCTCTGAAAGCTTAGAATCTAAGCTTTCCAACAAGCCTAGAACCTTATACTTTTTCCTTAATCACGATTTACGCACTCGCGAAATTTACCGCTATTTGCGATTTTGGCTCAATTTCTCCACTTGTCAAAATAGCAGCTCCATTCTTTCTTTTGTTAAAATCTGTTGCAACTTGGTAATAACTCATAGAGCATTGCTAAAGTGAGCCTGAACTAATACCAACACGCATCTCCCACTCACCCTGAATCTCTAGAGGGAATTAAAATCAGTTGGCACATTTTCCCATCCATTGCCATCACATTTAAAAAGCATTTTGGGTCTGTGTTTCAAACTCCTACCTGTTTCCTCTAAGCTTGCTGGGGGGGAACTGAATTTCGTATTGTATTTGATTGCATTCCTGAGAACTGTGTGCTCCTCTTTCCATCTCCTTCCATGTCTTAGATTGCATAGGGGAGAGGAGTGAATTGCCAGAGAAAAAGTGATTATCTTATCTTTTGCTAAAATCATATCAAGTATTTCTGTACTGCATTTTATTCCTCATTGCTTTTCACTTGAAATCATAAAAGTATTTTTGCTACTTTATCCATCCTATACTAACTCCTCATTTATTGTAAAGAAGTGTATTAGTGCCAGATTACCCATTGTTGATCAACATCATATGTCTAAGTGTACTATCAGATATTAATTTATTATAAAGTGAGATATATATTGTTTAAATTCTCAAATAAACCTTTTAATTTGCAAAACAAACCTACTTCTTGGCTCAGTGGGTTCAGGGGGATTCTAAGAGGGGGGTGTTATACAAGGGTGGTCATCCAGAGTACTGAACTAGACATAAAATACATTAATAAGGGTTTTACTCAGCATCCCAGACTAGGCATTGACTTGGCTGTAGTGTTGATTGAATATCGCTTACATGTGGTATTTTTTCATTGGTCCATGTGGGTTTTCACATTCACTGGCACCCATTGTGTGTGTGTGACGTACATGTGTTGATGTACATACTTGCCATTTGGGTTGTATCATGTAATGGCCATTTCAATGTGGGGTGGATGTAATACTCGGTTGGTTATTTGGGCAGGGGTGGGGTGCCGTGGAATTTGGGTGGCCATAGGACCATGATTGTGGATCATGATGACGTGTTGGGGGGGACATGTGTCGGGGTCTGCTGACAGGTGCCCCTCACTGCTGGGGGGTGGGAGTGCTGTGGAACATGAGTGGGACATGAGTGGGGGCCTGCTGGCAGGTGCCTCTCACTGCTGGGAGGTGGGGTTGCAGGGGAACATGAGTGGGGGCCTGCTGGCAGGTGCTCCTCACTGCTGGGGCGTGGGGGTGCAGGGGAACATGAGTGGGACATGAGTGGGGGCCTGCTGGCAGGTGCCCCTCACTGCTGGGGTTTGGGGGTGCAGGGGAACATGAGTGGGGGCCTGCTGGCAGGTGCCTCTCACTGCTGGGAGGTGGGGGTGCAGGGGAACATGAGTGGGGGCCTGCTGGCAGGTGCCCCTCACTGCTGGGGGGTGGGGGTGCAGGGGAACATGAGTGGGTGCCTGCTGGCAGGTGCCCCTCACTGCTGGGGTGTGGGGGTGCAGAGGAACATGAGTGGGGGCCTGCTGGCAGGTGCCCCTCACTGCTGGGGGGTGGCGGTGCAGGGGAACATGAGTGGGACATGTGTGGGGGCCTGCTGGCAGGTGCCCCACACTGCTGGGGGGTGGGGGTGCAGGGGAACATGAGTGGGACATGAGTGGGGGCCTGCTGGCAGGTGCCCCTCACTGCTGGGGAGTGGGGGTGCAGGGGAACATGAGTGGGACATGAGTGGGGGCCTGCTGGCAGGTGCCCCTCACTGCTGGGGGGTGGGGGTGCAGGGGAACATGAGTGGGGGCCTGCTGGCAGGTGCCCCTCACTGCTGTGGGGTGGGGGTGCAGGGGAACATGAGTGGGACATGAGTGGGGGCCTGCTGGCAGGTGCCCCTCACTGCTGGGTGGTGGGGGTGCAGGGTAACATGAGCGGGGGCATGCTGGCAGGAGCCCCTCACTGCTGGGGGGTGGGGGTGCAGGGGAACATGAGTGGGACATGAGTGGGGGCCTGCTGGCAGGTGCCCCTCACTGCTGGGGGGTGGGGGTTCAGGGGAACATGAGTGGGGGCCTGCTGGCAGGTGCCACTCACTGCTGAGGGGTTGGGGTGCAGGGGAACATGAGTGGGACATGAGTGGGGGCCTGCAGGCAGGTGCCCCTCACTGCTGGGGGGTGGGGGTGCAGGGGAACATGAGTGGGACATGAGTGGGGGCCTGCAGGCAGGTGCCCCTCACTGCTGGGGGTGGGGGTGCAGGGGAACATGAGTGGGGGCCTGCTGGCAGGTGCCCCTCACTGCTGGGGGGTGGGGGTGCAGGGGAACATGAGTTGGTGATCACTAGTGCAAGGTGACACGTGGCTTGGCTGTAGGGCATGGCCATGGTGGATGGGCTGCCTGCGGGACATGACCAGGGGTGCAGGGTAGTCCCCTGTGGTGTGGGCTGCCTGCAGGGGCCGTGGAGGGGGTAGAGGGCACACTGCCAATTCACGTGTGGGACTCCCTGTGCACCCCCAAAATCCACATACCCCGCCCGCACAGGGCCTATCGCGTGTGAAACTTTTCGCGCACCCCCAAAATCCACGTACGACACTTGCACAGGGACTATCGCGTGTGAAAGTCCCAGCATACCCCCAAATGCACGTAGCCTGCTAGCACAGGGCCAATTGCGTGTGAAACTCCCCGCGAAGCCCAGTAATACACTTACCCCGCTCGGCCAAGGCCTATCGCGTGTGATACTCCCCGCGTACCTCACAAATACACGTACCCCACTCGCACAGGGCCAATCGCGTGTGAAACTTCCCACGCACCCCCGATATCCACGTACCACACTCGCACAGGTCCTACCGCGTGTGAAAGTCCCCGTGAAGCCCAGTAATACACGTGCCCGGCTCGCACAGGGCCTACCATGTGTGATGCTCCCCGCGAAGCCTGCAAATACACGTAGCCTGCTCGCACAGGGCCTACCACATGTGAAACTCCCTGCAAACCCCACAAATACACGTAGCCTGCTCGCACAGGGCCTACCGCGTTTGAAACTCAATGCGAACCCCAGTAATACACGTGCCCCGCTCAGACAAGGCCTATCGCGTGTGAAACTCCCTGCGAACCCCAGTAATACACGTACCCCGCTCGCACAGGGCCTACCGCATGTGCAACTCCCTGCAAACTCCAGTAATACACGTGCCCCACTCACACAGGGCCTACTGCGTGTGAAACTCCCCGCGTACACCCCAAATATACGTACCCCGCTAATTCCAGTGCACCCCAGGAATACACGTTCCCCGCTCGGCATTTGCTGTGTAGCGGCCCTGTTAGCTGGTCCAGGGTTAGCACTGCCCTTTGCGCTGGATTGGGGATTTTGATGGCTTTTCCTTGTGCAAGGGGCATTCTTGGGGGCGTAACTGGCGTTGCAGGATGTTCTCTGCGCCAGGGCTCTTTTTGCCTTGGGAATTCCATGAATACGTGCTGCGCCAGAATGCTGTTTAGCGCACACAGCTGGCAGACGCTGGCGCACGTTCCCTCTCTGAGCTGCTCACGTGCGCTGCCTCTGCGCTGAAATCTATGAATTACCCCGATAATTGGAAAGGAAGATATTTTGACTCACCAGCCATACAGTTCACTAGAGATGCATTTAAAGCGGGGGAAGTGCAGCAGAACGTTCCCTTTCCATGTGCTGTCACTTTCACACACTCTTTCTCCATGCGCTTTCACTCTTTCTCTCCATGCACTATCACTCTCCCTCACTCTCTCTGAGTTGTCACACACTCGCTCTCTGCAGTGACACTCCCTCTCTGTGTGTTGTCTCTCTCTGTGCTGATTCTCGCTCTCTGTGCTTGCACACTATTTCTCTAGGATGTAACCCTTCCCCTCTCTCTGTGCTGTGATTATCTCTGTGTGCTCTCTCTCTCACTCTCTATGTGCTATCACTTTCTCTTTGTGCGCTCTCACCCTCTCTCCCTGTGCGGTCTCTCTCTCTCCTTTCACTGTTACTTGCTCTTTCTCACCTTGCATTGCCACACCCTCACACCATGCAAAGCCACACTCTCTCACCTGTGCTGTCACTCGCTCTCTCTATGCACCCTTCCTCCTCATGCCCTTGCTATCCCTCTCACCCTGGCCCCCTTGAAGCTATCCTCTCTTACAACCCCGTTCTTTGTTCTCCAACTATCAACTTGGCTCGCAACCCTTACTTTTTCTCTCATCCTTCCTCTCATGCCCTCACTTTTTCTTTTACCCTCCTACTGTAATCCTTTCTCTCTCATATTTTTTTTTTTTTTTAAACTTTTATTTTTATTCAGCTTGGTAGAACAGATACAGGTGAGCAATAAGAGCATGTAGAATCAGACAACTCAATACAATTCAGTCTCATAAAACAGTTAGGGGGGCTCGACTCGCCCACAACAGGGAATAGGAGGACAGTAACATACCCGGCAAGGGGCCATTCAGGGGAGGGCCAGTGATCAACAAGAGGAGGGCGCGGGGGATGTGGGACCTGAGTCAGTGTCGGGAGGGGACATAAATAATCGGAACTTCAACCAGATGTCTCTGGGCCTAGAACAGATGGGCTGCTGCACCGCCCAAGATTCTTCCGTGTCGGAAGCCCAAGTGACCGCCTTAAGCCAGTTTGCATGAGTCGGAGTAGTAGGTCGAAGCCAACTGAGTAGTATCGCCCGAACCGCCAGAAGCATACAGAGGCCAGCTAATCTCCTCGAATCCCGGTGGAGCTCGGGAAAGT
This sequence comes from Ambystoma mexicanum, assembly GCF_040938575.1. Lineage (NCBI taxonomy): Eukaryota > Metazoa > Chordata > Amphibia > Caudata > Ambystomatidae > Ambystoma > Ambystoma mexicanum. Next base: position 255,921,359 of record NC_090936.1, read on the forward strand.
CATGAAACAGGCATTTCAATGGGCTGGGGGAGATTGGGTGTTCGAGCACCGACGAGACAGTGGAGCAAACAGCTTCCCAAAATTGGGTGAGGCGGGGGCATGACCATAACATGTGAAAGTAGCCAGCTCCGTCAAAGCCACATCTAGGGCATCTAGGGGAAGAGCTATTCGAAATGCGGTGTAGTCTGACTGGGGTATAATGGTACCTGTGGAGTAACTTAAATTGAATTAGTTTAAATCGGGAGTTGAAGGAGACCCCCTGGATACGTGAGCACATATGGGACCAACGGTCTTCGGTAATTTCCACCCCGAGGTCAGACTCCCAAGCTAGCTTTAGTTTAGAGAAAGAAGGGGGGGATCTAGATTGTAGCAAGGTGTATAGTCTGGAAGTTTTTCCCCTCATTGGGCAGGGAGAGGTCAATTCAGTGATCGCCGGCTCATCAGGCGGCAGTGATGGGAAGCACGGGTACTTATGTTTGAGGACTCTACGGAGGGATGAGTATTGAAGCCATACCGAAGGGCGCTGTCTGAGGGGTGGAGGGAGGTCAGGCCATTCTATGAAGTTACCTTCTACAAATATGTCTCGGAGCAATTCAAATCCCGCCTCAGCCCATGTGCGAACTACCGAGGGGGGAACCCGTGGGATTCCAGGGAGAAAGTTCCAGATCGGGAAGTTACCATGAAAGGGATGGGCGGTGCCCAGTAATTGCCAAGTTTTGGATAAAGCTAATGATGTGCACCTCACCGGGTCTAATGAGCCTGATTCTATTGGGATAGGTGCGATCACCAGGGACCCAATATCACGGTCACCAGCCGACAAACCCTCTAGCCTGACATGGGGAGGGGGGTCGGACACATTGAACCAATGTGCAACGTGTTGAAGCTGGGCTGCTAGCCAGTACCCAAGAAAGTCAGGTGCACCAAAGCCACCAGACTCCATAGGAAGGGCCAGCGTCTTGTACTTAAGGCGGACCGCCCCGGAGTGCCAGAGGAAAGTGTTGAGGGTTCGTGTTAATGACTGAAAGAACTCACCTCCCGGCCATTGTGGGATATTGGCGAATCTGTACAATAGTTGAGGGAGTACCACCATCTTCAGTATTCCGACCCTCCCAGCCAATGAAATAGGAAGATTGTTCCAACCCTGAATTCTTTGCGTGAGATCTGAGAGGTATGCTAGGTAGTTCCTCTCGAAAACCCGATCGAAGTGTCGCGACACCACCACACCCAAATATGTAATCTCGGATTGGGCCCATGTGAATCCAAGAGCGTCGGGAGGGGGGAGTGTGCCAGGGGTGAGTGGGAAAAGAGTTGATTTGGCGCAGTTGACCGTCAGGCCTGACATATTACCAAAGAGGACAACGTCCTCCATAATTGGGGCAAGGTTGGCCTCAGGGGAGCGAATAAAGAGTAAAGCGTCGTCAGCATATAAGGAAACTATATCCGAGACCCCGGCGGTACGTAGACCTCTATGGGAATGGAAATGGCGGAGCATATCCGCGAACGGTTCCATCGCCACAGCGAAAATTAATGGAGAAAAAGGGCAGCCCTGTCTAGTACCCCTAGCTATCTGGAAAAGAGAAGAGCAGCGGCCCTCGGTGCGGACCCTGGCCACTGGATTTGAATATAGAAGCTTGACCCAGGACAGAAACGTGGAACCGAATTTGCATTTATCAAGTACTCGCCAGAGATAACTCCATGAAACAGAATCAAAGGCCTTTTGCATGTCGAGGGTGGCGGCCACGGCATGGACGTCCGGGCTCACCCTACTTATAACATTAAAAAGGCGCCTCAGATTTAGGGCGGTAGAGCGTCCCGGAATAAACCCCGCCTGGTCAGGATGAATGATATATGGCATGAAGGGGGCTAGGCGTAGAGCCAGTAATTTAGCATAAATCTTGACATCGCAATTGATTAATGAAAGTGGCCGATAAGAGCCGCATTGAGTGGGGGGTTTGCCCGGTTTTAAGAGGACGGTGATAGTGGCTTCGCGGAGCGTGGGTGGGAGCTGACCAGCCAACAACGACTCCTCCCAAAGCGTGACCAGTTGAGGGAGTAGTAAGGACTTAAATCGTTTATAAAACTCGATCGGTATTCCATCAGAACCCGGGGATTTGCCTGATGAGAGGGAATCTATGGCCTCCGAAAGATCCGAGGGAGTAAATGGGCTCTCAAGGGCCTCAATAGTATCGGGGGAAAGAACCGAGAGGGGGAGCCTGTCCAGGTAGGCATCAATTTCAGCTATAGTGGCTTTATCTGAGTTAGCATATAAGGATTGATAAAAGGAGAGGAATTCGGAGTTAACATCGCCGGGGGAAGTGGCTAGGGATCCATCAGGTCTCTCAATGCCAGGAATGGGTGGGGAACCAAACTCACGGCGGAGAAGCCTAGCCAGGAGACGAGACGGTCGTTCCCCCTCGCCGTATCTCCTTGCCAACCCAGGGTTATCAAGAAATCTCTGCTCGCGATCCGCAAGAGCCCGGAAGGTGTCTAGCTCCGTGCCGATCAGGGCAAGGGTCTCAGGGGTATGTTTTAATGAATATTGGGCCTCCAGCCTGGACAGTGTGGCCTCGCTCTCGGCGATCTCCCTACGGATGGTTTTAAGGATGCCATTTTCTTTAGAGAGGGCGATGCCCCTGACGTAGGCCTTAAAAGCCTCCCAGAGGGTAGCTTGTGACGAGACGGACCCGGAGTTGATCTCAAAGAACTCCTCAATTGCCGACTCCAACTCCGAACTGAAGACCGGATCGAGGAGGGAGAGTGGCTTCATCCTCCAGTGTCTAGTACGGTCGTGATCGACACCCCAGGATAGGGTAATAGTTATTGGCGAGTGGTCGGAGAGAGTCCTGGGGAGAATCGACATGTTTGAGATGCTTCCTATGAACACATCAGAGACTAGCCATCTGTCAATGCGGGAAAAGGAATCGTGCACCGAGGAATAGAAGGAGAAGGTGCGAGAATCGGGGTAGAGAAGCCTCCATGCATCATACAGGGCCAGACGGGGAAGTGAAGAAAGTGTAGCATACGCGGCCTTGGTAAGGTGACGAGGTCGAGAACCTGATCTATCGAGATCCACATCAAATATTGTATTAAAATCGCCCCCCCAGAGAATGGGCACCAATGGGAATCCATCCAGAAGGGACGCGAGATGAGTGAAAAATTCGGGATCATCGACATTGGGGCCGTAGATATTTAGCAGGATCACTTCCCTATGCTGTAACATGCCATGCAGCAAAACGAATCGGCCCAGGGGGTCTATTGTCGTGGTTATAGGGTTATAGCTGATACTCTTATGAATTAGGGTCATAACTCCCCGGCTTTGTGTAGAATAGGAGGTATAGTACCTCTGTGGTCCCCATACTTTGGCGAACTTCTCACAGTGCTCAGTTACCGCATGTGTCTCCTGAAGAAAGAGGATCCTAGCTCCATGTCGTTCAGCCTGAAGCTGTAGTAGCCTCATTTTCTTGAAGTTCCCCAGCCCCCGAACGTTCCAGCTCAGGAATGTAATGGTTTCCTCACCCGACACCCCAGAAGTAGCCATGGAGAAACACAGGTGGATGGAACAGTGTCCCCCATAGATGGGCCCCATTGTTGCCAGGGCCGCAGTGAGATAGATCACCTGGTGCTCTGAACTCTACCCTCTCCGCAAATACCAAGCCTTTTTTAACATTAACTCCCTTACCACCCACCCCCTCCCACATCCCTCCCCCAATCGGAGAGATGAAAACCCCATAGGTAACAAACCAAATACAAAACAATGGCATCAACGCCTGGGGGGCCTGTGGGTCGGCCTGACGGCGGAGTTCCGCACCTTGAGGCAATTTGAGGATAAACATAATGCCTGGGAACAAAGGAAGGAGACACGTGGGAATGTCTCCGCAGGTGAGGGGAGGCAGGCATGACCAACAATAGTGAACCAATTTAACGAGATTGTACGTGGGGGACACCCGAACAGCTTGTATGGAATGGTGTGTGTATTTAGACCCTATATAGGAAACAAGGGGTTACTATGGTGATTCGCAACCCACACCAGCAGTTGCATTACATAGAGAGAAACATAACTAAGCATATTTTCAGACACAGTGTCCACAGGACGAAGTAGCTGGTATCTCCATGGCCCAAGGGACCCCATAGTAATGCATCCAGGATTGACGGCACGTTGTGGAACCAACCAAGTCCTGGGTTAGGGCTATGCGGTGTCGGATCCAAAAGATGAGCATGACGTGCCTGACCAAGGGTGCAGTGTGTGGGCCATCGATCCAAAACCCAAGCAAGGGGAGGGATTAATGAAAGTATGTATTAGCCGGGAAAACGTTCATCCATAAACTTAGAGGCCTCCTCTGGTAGCGTGAAAAAATAAACTCGGTTCGCATGTTCAATCCGGAGTTTGGCAGGGTATAACATAGCATACTTGACCTGGAGGTCGCGCAATCGTCTCTTCACCGCCATGAAGGATTTGCGCTCGCGCTGGACCGCCGTCGAGAAGTCCGGATATAAGTGGATCCTGGCCGCCCCCAGCAAGAGGTCCCCCTTGATTCTCGCCGCCCTGAGAAGGGCATCCCGGTCACGAAAATTTAAGACCCTGGCTATTATCGGGCGAGGGGGTGCGCCCGGCCTAGGCTTCGCCACAAGTGCACGGTGGGCTCTCTCGATTGCAAATTGTGAGGAGAGTTTTGGGGAATCGAGGAGTCGAAGGAGCATGCTCTCCACATAGTCTTCCATGGGCTCCTGTATGCCATCCTCCGGAACCCCAATTATACGGAGGTTGTTGCGCCTCGAGCGAGACTCAAGGTCCTCATTCTTCTTCTCTACCTCTTTCAAGCGTGTAGATAACGTGGAGACCTCCGCCCGGAGCGAGCCCAGACCATCTTCGGCGGTACTCATACGTGACTCAATCTCAGTCACACGCCCATCCGTCCTCTCCATGTGTGCCTTGATGGAGGATATCGTGCCATTCATGTCGTCGAGCTTACTATGTATTGTGGTGAACCCTTCACGAATGAACTCCATCATTTTCTGAGATTCGGAAGGTTCCGGTTCATGTGCGGTTGATGGTTCCTGTGATGGCGTCTCCGCACCCGATCCGCCCGAAGGCTTAGTAAACATATTGATAGAAGATTGCTTCTTTCCAGTCCTCGTTGACATGATGTCGGCAAGTATTGAAATCAAGTCCGCAGGTGAAGGGGAGGGTGCAGGACACCAGGAGAAGGCACCAGAGATGTGTGAAGCTGTGGCCGGCTGGCAGTAGGAGATGCAGTGTTGCCGGGTCAAGGACAGGAGCGCCGTCCAGGCCGACCGTCGTACGTGGTGGCCCGTGATCCACGAGTGTGTCTCCGGGAACCCGAGGAGGCAGGGGCCAGGGGAGCCAGTAGGAAAACCAGGAGTAGCCTCTGGTAACTGTCGAGTCGCGGCAAGACCGCCAGGCCGGCAGCCCCCCGGTCGACCAGATGCAAGGTGGGTCAGTAGAGGAGAGTCAGGGGTCGGGGTGCCCCTAGGCACCGTGAAGTCGCCCGCAGTAGGTAGGGGCGGACACTTCCCGCCGCCCACCGGCCCGACTTTTGGTGTGGGTTAATGGACCCGAGGAACAGGGCCGCCGGGGAGGGCTAAAGGCCGCGGTCGGGATGCGGTGTCCGCACTAGGCTGGGCCAGGAGCCGTGCATGTGAGGGAGTCCAGCGGGAGCAACGCGTACCTCAGGGGCGGCTCCCCCCCGATGGAGGCAGCCCGCCCGTATGATGAAGTCCAAAGTAGAAGAAGCACGTCCGAGTCGGCACGCCTCCCAGGACGGGGTGGCGGAGCGAGCGCTCACGGCTCCGATAAAGGTCCAGCTCCCGTCGGTTGCTCCCCCGAAGATCGTAGTGGGCGGGAGCGCCAGGCGGGAAGAACGCCCCTCCCCCCACGGAAGGCCACAAGCCGCGGGACTCGGCCGCGATTCACTGGAGCCCCGCAGGGGATCGGAGGAGGCACCCGCTCCCGCTCAACACGCCGGGGCCAAGAGCTCAGCGGCCAAGGAAGTCCGGAGGACCGGATAAGAACAGGAGGGTCCCTGACACACCAGTCTTCCCCTCCGTGGTTTAGGTGGTCAGACGCCGAGGCAGACCGGATGAATTCAGCAAGAAGGAGCGCCTCGCGGAACGGAGCTGATTAGAAGGCGGCCATCTTCATCGAGCGCAACAGCGCCCCCCCTTTCTCTCTCATATTTACTCTTGCACATTACTGATGGCACCCTCCCTCAATGTCTTTCTCTTTGATTCTGTACCCCTTCTCATTCACTTCCACACCTCTGTCCCTATTCACATCCAACCTTGACACTTTGCGCCCTCCTCCTTGCATCCTGGTGCCTATAAATGCAAAATGCAAAGAACAGCAGTAAACGCCAAAACCAATGGTTTTGCCAATGCTTGTTTTCTATGCATGGCTGGCATGGAAAGCCTGTTTTATGGGCCTCCTGTCCGGTATATACCACCGGGGGGCGGGGGGTTGACAGCATCTGTACAAGTTTGCTTCAAAAGTTCTCCTTCCGAGCATGGCAATATAAAGGTATCGTGAGGGCACGGGCTGGCTGCCTCCTGCCTCCATCTGGCTCCTTTGGAGGGTATCAGGAAGTAGAGCTCTTCTTCCTGGACTCTTCCCTCCTTTGGCTTCAGACACATCCGGCGGGGGCCGCAGCAGAGCTCCTGCTACATCATTCATGAAATATGCCAGCCTTTAGCACAACTTGAATCCACCTTCCCTGTAGTACTCTAAACATCTCCCCCCACAACACTTCTCAGTAACGACTGCCTCCCCTCATGTGTGTCTCTTAGACCTCACAACCTCTAAAAGCTCTCTGAAATGTTGCTCCTCATGGACCGCTTCAAACTTATCATATGTACCCCCCTAACCCTACCTATTGCCCCTCTCCTTGTTAGCGTCTTATTACCCACACGGCACCAACAGATATCGTTCAGTAATGTCTGCATCTTCTCTCCTCGAGGGTCCCTTAAACCTCACCACATCTACTACCACCTCACAACTGCCTAGACCCCCTCTCCTTTCCCTGAACGAGAGGCCCTCCAGTAATTGTTCACACTGGACATGTTGTGCAATTGGCACTTAGCCATTTGAACAAAGTGTCCGGCAGGTTTCTTCTGCTGGTGTACTCATGCTCACAAGTGGGCATGTGTGTGTGCATTTCTCAAACTTCACCGGAAGTTCATTAAGGCGAGAAAGAGGTCGCCTCCGGTCACACAATGAGGCCCCCACAACCGAAAGCAGATTGAAGCCAACAACCAAAAATACCCTTTAACTTGGATCAGTGAGCTGCTGGGGCTTGGCAGGAAAACTAACTAGAAAGGGAAAAGAAAGGGTTAAACTAGTTTCCACATACCAGAAGAGAGGTCGTTGGAAACAGTGTGAGAATGACAGTGCTTTGAGGTGGTGTGTTGGGACTTGTTTTTACTGCAAATCGTGATCCACAAATATTTGCGGGGCCTGGAACATTTTGGTTCAGTGACCATGAAAAAGTGCAGGTCCATTTTGGTCATTTCCCCCAAGCTTTGCTCCCTAAAGATGGGCGTGGGCTGCTAAATAAAGAGCTTGATTCTAAAGTAGCCTGTATTGCTCTTACCCTTCTCTGAGGCGGCTAACTAGATGCTTGCAAAAGCAGTTCTACCGTTTTGCAGCCAGTGAATTCTGGAGTAGGAACTCATCAATTACACAGACAGCACATGACCTTTCTACAGCCAGGCCTTAAATGTCACCCAATATCACTGGGACTTGATAATACTCCATCTTGGGACTGTAAATGACTCACCTGCCGCTATGTGTGGGGCCTTAAGCAAACGGGAGCGTGATCCTCTCAACATTCGTCAAACTGACGCAAATGTAGACAAATACAGTTAATATCAAAACAATACCGCACTAGTGTGATGCATGCTTTTTATGTATTCTTTTTTATAACAGCAACATCATTATCAGACAAGTACACATAAAGGGACCCCGGGGTGACTGTTCGTGTGAAGAATCTCAGCACCACGCAGACAGTCGTTCTGCGTCACAGTATTTTAAGATTAAGGGATTGGGAGGAAACCGAAGACATTGAATTGAAAGGATGGCTCATTTTATTGGGCCGTCTAAAACTTTATGGTTCACAGAAAGGTGTACATGAATTCTTTTTTTTGATACTACTAGCAAAGTTCCACAAAGGACAATGGAACTCTGAGGTGATTTTATCTGTGCGCGTGTGTATTTCTTCTTGTTTACGAGTGCCAGCGGGGACTCAGGTCACACACGCGAAGTCCCCATACGCTCTTCCTGACAGGGAAGTGGGAGTTTCAAAGGGAATGCGAATGACAGAAGACCTCCATCTGAACACACCCTGCGCATTCTCGCTTTAGGTCACAGACGCTGGACTCGCAGCACAGTAATCATGCCTTATTCAACATTTATGGACATTCTGAACTTGCAAGGTGTTGCAGACTGGTGCGGAAGAGTCTGGAAGTTGAAAGATTCTTGGGTCTGCTTTTGTCTTTCCGGCATCCGTGTTGTACTTGATTATTCTTCCCTCGTGTTGATTGTGTTTGGTGCAGCAGAGATACAATGTTGCATACAGAAAAGTATAGTAACTTTACATACCGCATGCACACAATGTGAATTGAATTGTTTGCCTGTTAGTAAAGGTTTTAATTCAATAATGGCAAAAGTACTTTTAAATTTAGCAGGAAGCCTAGTCGTGGTATATATTGCATTAACTTTTATTTTCAAGGTATTATTTTATTTAATTGTATATTTCTAACGCGCTTAATACCCAGAGATTTCTAAGCGTGGACACGAGGATCGAACCAGTGTTGCTCCACATCGTCTTGCTTCCAAGGCGAGCGTGTTGCACCAGAACTATCCTCCCGAGACTATTAGGTTTTAGCTCCTAGGTGTCACCTTGGGATAAATAGTGTAACAAAAAACAAGTCTACAATTAAGAAGATGGGAGAATGGCATTCTCGGATGAAAACTTCTAGACCAGTTCTTTTGACATGTTACAAACGCATGGCGGGCAGGCATTGAAGGCCCCAAATCCAAGAACGAGTGTGCCACCACCAAACCAATGTTCCAACAACATTCGCCATTGCTGCGAGTTCTCAGTGGGTCCACAAGCAGGCAGACCAAATCACCTCCTGACCTTTTCGAGAGAGCCAATTTACTGGACATGCATAAGTGGGCCAATAAGATTCCCTGATTGTCCGGATAGGCTTGTTTGGCCGATGAAAGGACCAGCTCAATTCCTAGTTATGTTGGGGTTGTGCTTGTTTGTCAGATGGAGGAACAGGGCTGATCCACAGACGTTAGAGCATTGGGGTTTGTGATGGAGCGACTCAGAACACTTTTGTGTGGTATAATTGTGTTGTGTATTTTGCTTGTGTTGTGAGGTTCCTTAAAGTCTTAGGGCCTCATTACACGGATGTATTAGCGCCATGGTTCATGCCGGTAAAATACCGGCACCGCCTTGGTGGAAAGGGGAATTACCGCCCTATTCCAAGGTTGGCGGGGCGGTAACTCCCCCTTCCACCATTGCCCTTCCCCATTCCCATTTTTGCCCCATAGGGCTCTATGGGAATGGGGAAGGCGCTAATTACGTTACCGCAAATTGCGGTACCGTAATTAGCTCCCTGGTCCCTTTGCGGGTTGGTTTTTACCGCCTGCAAAAAGCAGACGTTAAATTCCCCAACCCGCAAAGGGACCTCGTAGTAAGGCGGTAAGGGTTTACTGGTACCGGTAAAATACCGGTACCAGTAAACCCTTATCGCCTACCGTGTAATGAGGCCCTTACTCCGCAGTGCAGAAACCCTTTATGAATCCCTTCAGAGCACATTCCCGCCTCTTGTTTCCTTCAGCCTAAAAAGATGAAACAAAAAAAGAACACTTTTTGAAAACCTTGTGTTTGTGTTTTCCTTTTATTCCCTTCCCCGGTACCTTCCTCATTCAGCCACCTCAAAAAAAGGCAAAATAGAAACCCTTTGTGAACTCCTGTGTTATAGCTGTTTTTCTAATCCCTTTTTGAGTCAATAACCAATTAGCTTTATTTGGAGATGCTTGCACCTGAGGTGGTGGAACATGAGATGGTGCATTTGGGGCTGGCAGATGTAGAGGAGCAAATGAGCAGGCGGTTGAGACATCAGAGGATGAGGAAGAGGAGGTGGAGGAGGAGGAGGTTGATTGCATGCTGGTTTATCTTGTCGTGTAGGGGGGAGTTTGGGGGAAAGGCGAGCCAACAGAGGAGACACAAAAAGGTACTACCCAGACAGTTTCTAGCAATGGCACTTGCAGCATGTGGCAGTACCTCTCCCTGCATGAGGGTCAGTTACAGTCAGAGGCATGTGCAGTTAGGTGCATGCTCTTCAATACGCCAGTGTGTGGTGCAGGAAGTCTGGGCATAACACCTTGTGCAGAGCTGCAATACATACACACATTTGGTGAATGCATAGACCAATGTACTCTAGGCGTTGTGCAATCTTCCACGCCTGCCACCATGGTAACCTACTTCAGTGGTGTGGAAGAAGAATGTACCAGTTTGTCAGGAGATGTAGGCCACTCTTTAACATTGCATAGAGCACAGTGACAGGCAAAAGAGACCCAACTTCATCCAGTAACAGAGGCTACACGTATCCGGCCTGTGTTACCTCATATTGCTGTCTGCCCTTCTGTGGTGGAAAGGCGGGTGCAATGTTTGTTCCTGCAGTGAGGCACACATTGCGTTGTATTGCCGGGTAGTGATCGGCTTGGGTGAGCTGGAAGACACTGCCCACGATGATGCTCTGGAGACTCGACTGTGTGCCCATCCTCTCCACTAAATGAACCAGAGGGGAAAGACTGACATGTTTTCCATATTCTAACATTTCTCTCACCACTCTTCACCTGGCACACTACTAGCTTGCACCCTCCTCAATCCCTCATTGCTTCCCTCCCCTTGAGGATCATATCCCTTTTGGCCCTTATACCACCTTGCCCCACCCTTTCATTAAGACTCCTCAGTACCAGTTGACATCAAAACACCAACATATTTGCGTTCAAGTCGTCCCTCTAACTACCTCTCGTATACTCAACAGGAGCTCACAGACTTTCCCAGCACATTCTACCCCTTGATCTATTTTCCCAACTGTCATGGTCTACATGCATGCTGACATCTCCCTGTTAATAATCTGTTGGTTTTTCTCTGCCCCCAGATGATGTACCACCCTTCACCCACCATCGGCAGTGAGACCATGAGAACAATAATAGGCCTGGATATTTCTCTTCCCAAGTGTCCTGGAGAAAGTCCTAAGTAATATCGTGCTGGCTTAACTCAGGTAGCCAGGAAAATACAAACAGTTCTCATGGGTAGCGGGGAGCAGCCTTACATTTGTCATGTTAGTTGCTCCTATGTTATGCCATGTTATACTTCGATAGCACCTCCTGCCACATTTAATGTCCCTGACATGCTGCAGAATGCATGGCTCTTCAGCAGACTGTAGTCTGTTAAGAAAAGGGAAAGCAGCAACAGAATGCATGCATCAGAAATTGTAGCTCTGGAACTCTACAAAACGCAGAGAAATCTAGTGTGGAGGCGTTGGGAGCCAAAGAGAGGATGGAGAAGAGACAAGGAGAGTATTAAAGATAATAGAAACAATGTGACAGCTGGACTGATTTTCCTTTGTGGTACTCAGCTGTATGGATATGGGCACAGTGCTATAATGAGAATGTAGAAGGAATGAACAGTATATGAACCCGAAGGGAAACTATCTACAGTTGAGGCATCTGATACACTTTACATGCAGTGTACATGCATATGTTGGATGTATGTAATTTGGCTGTGGCAGAATTCTTCGTGGCAGAATTGACCGTGGTCAATTTTGAAATGAATACAATTTTGCCACTGCCAAATCCAGCAAAACATTGACCCCACAGCCCCCCCAAAACATCCCCCATGCGTACTCCACTTACCTTTTGGACGTCTGCTTCCTCTCCTAACCCTGCAGCATCAGTTCCGTCCCTCTAACACAGGTCATATCCAATGCTGCACAGTCCCCTTTTCTCTTTTTTGTTTCCCGTCCCCCGCCTCCAATCCACAGAAAGTGGGTGACACCCTGCGACCTGTGGTGTTGATAGGTGCAGGTCGGAAGTGCTGGTTCTAGTATGCAATTCTGCTTTCTATGGTTTTGTCAGAGAAACTTGGGTGTACGTTACCAATGGGGAAGAGCCCAAGATCTGATCGACTAAAGTGCTGTGGTTGGGTGAGCATCTGATGAGGGAGCGTATGATAGGGCTAAAGAGCACTGCTTAGTCATGGTTAGGTACGGGTTCATGTGCTAATGGGTAAGCTTGTGGTGGCCATACATGAAGGGTATGTTTGTATAATGTAAGGTGGTAGGAGATCTTAGAGGGAAGATGGTTAGTCAGGGGAACGGGGAGTCTATCTCTCTCTCTCTCTCTCTCTCTCTCTCTCTCATCCCCTCTCTCTCTCATGAGCTCTTGTGGCTCTCTCCCATCTGATTCCCCCCCGCCCCCACACTTCCCCATGCACTGAAACACAACCAACTTCTGGGGCTGAAAGGGCATTTCCTCTTCTCTTTAGATATCCCCTCTTCCAGTTTTACAAATCTTTCTCCTCTCTTACTACTTTTCAGCCCCACCTCTCAGGTCACTATGGGCACCTATTCTCAACTTAAGAGGCCCTCCTCCCCCTCACTGTTCAGTGTGTCACAGAGCTGGAGCTCTCTTCCCATTCTCATCTGGTGGGACTCCGGCATTGGTTCATCATAATGCCACTTGTTCGCCGCTAGGCATTTTCCACTGCTTGGGGTTCTTGTGAACCAGGTTTTTCTGGTGGGTGTCCCAGCAGGGCTGCTGAATGTTCTGTGGGCTTGGCTTCCATCTGCCACGCTGAGTGTTCACTGGATTCTCCTCAAATAGCCTCATAAGTGGAGGTGTCCTTGCCCCCGCAGCTCTGCGGGTTCCTATCATCTCGGATGGCAATGCTGACTGATTCTTTATGTTCCACACAACTGGGGGTGTATCTATGTGCCATTCACTCTTCTGAGGTGTGGACGGTGTCTGAAAAGGGTCAGAAACCATATAAGCCATTGGTGTAGGAAGTGGGAAGTCATTACAGTTTATCATCCAAAAAACCAACACATCTATATGTTTCCTGAGACAGGGAAAGATAACACCCTGTTAGGGGGTTAACTGTCCTCAAAGGGGGAGTCACACTTGCCCTAGAGAGTGGTAAGCTTAGCAGACTCACCTCCCTTGTCCAAAAGGGGTTGGCTTCCCCTTGCAGAGAGGGGGCAAATTCCCTGGATTTGATACAATAGATGTTGCTGAGATTATACAAAATAAATCTGACATTTTATTGTGAATGCAAATATAAGTAAGACAAAAGCAGGAAAGTTGTATTTTCCTTTCTGTAGGCTGACTTTGTGTTGGATTTTTGGGGTGAATACTCCAGCATTGAAAGTTAGGGCACCTAAATGTCCTGGTTTATAATTTTCAATAAACATTCAGATTAAAAACTGCCTGTTTCTTGCCCCAGATTTTCGGGTGGGATTGTCACAGTGGGGGGAATTAGACCTGGGATGTTTCTCTGTAAAATTGATCAAAAATTAGAAGGTTAAAGATATTACATTGATAGATGGCATTACAGTCCAAGCCTGGAGGCTAATCTTCGGAGCGAAAAACAATACATTAACACATTTCTGTTTAATTAGCAGTGTGGTCACAGTACCAATGTGATGCTAATACTTCTAATTTGAGATGAGATTTCTTAATACGCTGTGATACAGTTAGTGGCTTTTCTCAAGATGTGCATACCCTTTAGCCAACAGTCACTGGACTGAACTAATATTAAAAACAACAGTGATTAGACAATGTGTTATTTATATAACTGAATTTAAAGAACGGGAAATAACAATTCATAGTTTTAACGTCTTAACTATTTTAAACCATTCAAATAAATATTTGATATTACGGAGCCAAATCAAAATATAATTTGTTTTATGAAGTTTCTATAAGTAATGAAAAGCACTAATACAGATTCGTAAATTATATTAGACAGGGTAGTTCTTTAGTATTGAGATAGACTAACAAATTAAACTTGAACATAAAAAGTCTCTTTCATTTACACGTTAAAGGGGTAGTCCAGCTAAAAAATGTATTTAAAAAATAGATAGGCAACATTAAAAAAAAAATACTAGCACTTTTTTTTTTAAACTTCCTATGTAAAATTTTGAGCTATTCAAGCTCAAAATTTGTAAAAGCAAGCACATGGGCGCATCCATTTTGTGAAATGGATGCTCGCCTGTGCTGGCTTTTGCTTTTGCGGCACTAATGAAGGAAAAGCCAGCCAGTTGAAGTAAACAAAATCTACCGCTGGGTGGCTTTTCCTTCATTGGTGCTGTACGCGGAGGACGGGGACCGGAGACCAGAGCAGGAAAGCTGCAGCTGAATCTCGGTAAGTGCTATTTATTTTTATTTTTTAAATAAGCACTAGCTGCGTTTTTTTTTCTAAATTTTCCGGGCTGGAGGAGCTCGGAAAACTTAGAAATAAAACTGCAGCTTTAAAAACATTGTATTTATGTTTGCGATCGCTTTTCTCGGAGTGCTTGCTTTTGCGAATTTTGAGCTTGAAAAGCTCAAAATTTTACATAGGAAGTTTAAAAAAAAAAGTGCTGGTATTGTTTTTTTAATGTTGCCTATCTATTTTTTAAATAAATTTTTTTTAGCTGGACTACCCCTTTAATGATATTCCAAGATGGCTGCCCCATTTTAGTAGTAGTCTTGAAAGTAATCACTTCAAGCCTCAAACTGAGATAGATATGCCCATACTTCTCGAATCACAACGGTCTCCACCCCCACCCCTTCTAGCTGCTACTGATTCATTTTGTGGAAGAAAATGATGGACTGTTCGGAGCAGTTAAAATCTGCAGCAATGGTCCGACACCTGTGTGTGAACGGGTTTCCTCTGGTTTGGTCAAAGTCTGCTTCCCAAAGTAGCAAATAAGATCTGTGAAAGGCAATGATCTTTAAGCACGTGTTATGAAAAGCAAAAATAACGCCTATAATCTAACATTTGAAAAAATGCTTAATTTAATTTGAGCGGTATGTGATATGATACCACAGCGTTATGAATAAAATAATACTAATAATATAAAACCAGTGTTACCATTGCTTCCTTTCTAACATTTCTAGCTATCCGGTTTCAGAGTGCAAAGAGGGTTGTGCTATTAAAATACTTGGTGTTTTGAAACAGAAATGAAATTATTTGAGCAGGAGGAGAACGTGGAAACTAGTCAAATGTTAAGTATGTGCTTGCTTGCTTTACAACCACTAGCTAATAGATACGTGTGATTCGACCTGTCATCGGAAGAAAAAAGCATGTCATTGGAAAAATTACACATTTGCACACAATCAAATGGCCGGGTAAAAGATGCACTGCTGCGCTCCTTGAAAGAAACATCTGAGCTCTCCAGGTGAGTGGCTCATGGATGCCGGGCAAGTGCGCTCTGGCCCCAGCTTCTGCTAGGCTCAGAAGAAAGCACGCCTGGAGGGCGTGGAAATGCAGCATGTCATCTCCCTGACATCTGCTGGTGCTCGCAGCTACTTTGGGACAGCCTCCACTTAACTGGACGTGATTTCTTTCCCCAGGCCGAGCACTTCTGAACTGTGCCCAGATACTTCCACTGTCAGCTGCTGTGATGACACCTGTCAGCGCGGAGATGGGGGAGGAGGCGGAGTGAGCGGATGTGTGTGTTAAAGCTGTTGCTCACCTTGAATTGTTTACCAAAGTACTTAAATCTAGGCTTGTATGCGATATTCAATCAACACTATAGCTAAGTCAATGCCTAGTCTGGGATGCTGAGGAAAACCCTTATTGATGTATTTTTATATCCAGTTCAGTACTCTGGATGAAAACCCTTGTATAACACCCCCCTCTTAGAATCCCCCTGACCCCACTGAGCCAAGAAGTAGGTTTGTTTTGCAAATTAAAAGGTTTATTTGAAAATTTAAACTATATATATATATATATATATCACAATTCTATAAATTGATAATGGATATTACACTTGTGAATATGAGCAGTAGTCAGCAAGAGGTAACTTATGAATAGGAACAGAAGAATAAGGTGGGAAAGAATGCTTTATATGGTTCAAGGAAACGCAAGGTGGAATAAAATGCAGTACAGAAATAACTTGTTATGATTTTAGCAAAAGGTAATATGATCACTTTTTCTATTGATAATTCACTCCCCCCTATGCAATACAAGAAATGGAAGGAGAGCACACAGTCTTCAAGAATCCCAACAAATCACACTTTATAATGCAATACACAGTTCCAGTTCTCCCAGATACTTAGGGAAAACAGGGATGAGTTTTAAACACAGGCGAATTACTTTAATGTGGTTTGCAAGGAAGTGAAAAGGTGCTAAAATTGCTTTTAATTCTCTCTAGAGGTTCAGGGTAGGTGATGTCTACTTTATATTAGTTCAGGCTCACTTTAACAATACTTTATGAATGATTAGCAGATTGCAAACGAATTTTAGCAAAGAGAAGCAAAAAGCTGCTGATTTCTACAGATGAAGAAATAGGGCCAAATCGCAAATCGTGGTAAATTTCGCGAGTGCGTGTCTCGCGATTACGGAAAAAGTATAGGGAGTAGGAAGTCTACATTCTAAGCTTTCAGATGAAAGTTAAATCTCATTCCTAGCACGAACGGTTCCGGAGATACGGATGATTTAATAAAGGTAGATTTTCGGATTTAAAGTAAAACTCAAAATAACAGGTGGCAGCTTGCAGCTGCAGAATTGACAGGTGACAGTTGTGCAGCTTTAAAAATGACAGATGACACGATTTCTAGGAGGCTGTTCTAATTAGGTTAAAATAGCTTGAATTAGATTATTTTAACTAAGAGATTGGGTTCTGCACAGTTCTGGCGGATACTCACTCCTAATTTTGAAATGAATGGGCCTCGTCACGGATCTGGTCAACTGGACTGGACTTCGGTTCTCTCTGCTCGGCGGGTCAATCAGGCACCGGTTCTGCTCACAGCGGTCTGGGTCTCTCGGGATCTCTGGTCTGGTCTCTGGCAATTGTTCTTGGCAAAGAATTCAAACAGCTCGCCCGGCTGTGGAATAGTTTGCAAATGATTTTAAGGATGCTGAGGCCTGCTGAGAAGAGTTCTCAGTTTGTGGGTTTAGGCCCTTGCTTTAAGTTCTGAAGTAACGTTCTGGTCTTTGGTGGAGATTGATGGATGTGAAGTCTGGAGTCTCCCGGCAGAGCGTCCCGCCGAAAATGGAATTGAATCTCTCTACCTGTCCCAGCAGTCTCTTTTTATGTGTTTTGAAAATGGGTGTGTGCCTGGGCCTAGCTCAGCCTGCCCCTCTCTACTTGTCATTGGCCCAATTCTCCCCTCTCCCATGATTGGGGGAAGGAAATGGATTGTCATCATGATGAGATCTGTTTATGGGTCAGAGGATCCTCCCCTGGTCAATTTGCACACAAATCTATTTCTGACCCAAATACATATTTATCTATGTACCATTTTTCTAATATTATAGGTCCAGTTAACATATTTTCTGTAGCACCAAACCATCCGATCCCTGTCTTTGTACGATGTTGTGTCCACTGACGACAGAATTCTCCCCTTTTCATCCAGATAACGACCTCTAAACCTTTCCAGATTTTGCACAAATGTGCACCAGGGATATGGGTTACAGATGATAAAGTGTCAGATTTTTAACATGCAGACATTTGGAGTGTGACCCTATTTTCTGCAAGCAACCCCCCAGAATACACCACAGGGTCCTAACACCTCTTAAAACGTGCACAGAAAAATCACAAGAATAATTATATTATTTATATAATTTTGACAGGTCCGTACTATGAATTATCCATCTTTTTAAAATTATGCCCTGGTCAAAAAGGGGTGTGGCTTCCCACATCACATGGTGGAATAACTGGTTTATCCACTTCCCCCAAGCCAGCTTGTTCACAGAGGCACAGCTGCCCCCCAGTTTCTCCCAAGAGGAAGCTATTTTATGACGCCCCAATATAACATTTGCCTGAGTCAAGGAAGTTGCATTGTTCTGTCCCTTCCAGTTCCCAGGTGCTCCACCCCTAATCTAATCAGAGAGGTGTCAACTCCTTTTGGCAAGGGGCAGCAGGATGCAGCTAGGCCTGGGAAGAGTGGCTGAGCAGGTTTCAACTCCTGTCGGGGGTAGTTGTCAGGCAGAATCCAGTTTCATTAAGCCAGGTTTCAGCTAAATGTCACTTTTTGTTCCCAGTTTGAATCAAACTTACAATTTTTACATATACATTAAATAATTACTTCCTTCAAGTCATTTCAGAATATAGTTTTACATTGTATCCACCTCTTAGCAAGTCGTTCCTTGGCCTGGTTTTGTTTCATTTGTTCAGTTTTACACAAAAGTCTGGTGGTTTTAAAACGCCGGCTTTCTGATAGTGGTGAGTACCGGTATTGCAACCATTTTTGAGTTGTCTTGAATTACTGCATTTCAATAGAGTGGTCTTTTGCTTGATAGTATAGGACCCTTGCTTAACATTGTTTTGATGGCATCCTTACAGTAGAGTGGTGATGTGGAACCCCCCACCAGAAGGTTGTATCTTTGGAGTGGTCTCGTGCCAACTGCGCAGTTCTCCTATTCTGGCGTGAATGTGGGTGGCGATAGCTCATCCCCACATCCACCCAGTCTATTGATTTAGTTTGTTCTGGGATAGAATAATGGGCGGCGAAAGCTCATCCCCACATCTACCCAGTCTATTGATTTAACATGGTTCAAAACCCTTGACAGGCTTCTAGCATTTTTGCTCTATGCATATAATAGCACAGCGCTGCACCCCACAGCATGCTAATCCCTATGGCCATCCCACCCAGGTCCTACTATTTCCCGCCCAAAACTCCTCCTCGTGGGAACTATTTGGGCTTGCTTTAATCAAGCCTTACCATCACACTTTGCACTCGAAATGTCTGCCTGCGTTTTTGCATGCAGCCTTCTGAGTTAATGACTACATTTGAGTTTTAAATGTGCTACTGGTGGAATAGAAATACCTAAACCAGGTCTGCCTTCATCCACTCAAGTTATAAGCACTCTAGTATCCTTCACTGAAGTCCTGTTAAAAACAAGCATTGGCAAGGTCAACAGTTTTGGCTTGTGTAAACGTTTTACGCATTTGGGAGGCAGTGCTATTAGATGCCCAGGTACTCACACCATTATGCACCTGCTACCATCAATGACCAGTTAATAGTACTACGGCTGTGCCTGGCAAGTACCCTTTCACATGCCTACACAAAAGCCCAGACAATTGCCATTGCCAATGCTTGTTATGTTATGCAGCTTCATTTCATGACACACCGCACATATAGTATGAAAAACAGTCTGATTTATTGTTACCGTACTGCAAACGTTTTCAGATAGTATAGATTGCCGCAAAAACGGTTTGCTATGTAAGGATATTTGGCGTGTTACAGCACAGAGTACAGCACTACTGCACAGGTAGCAATTTTTTTTTTTGATGCAGCACCACCACATGGGTGTGGTGCATTGCTATATGTGTTGCCAGATTAACATGGACATGTAAGTAAAGACAGGCTATTCAGTCAAAAACGATTTTAACATATAAAATGCAAATCTATTTTTACAGTTAAAAGCACACGTGCACATTCAAAAATGCACACTATTTTTCACCTGAAATGCCTATGGTGCAAGAGACACATTTGAAAATTAATAACTAACCTTATTAATAACTAACCTGACTAATAAAACTGCATTTAACATAACCCACTAATAAAAATGTGTCTCCACTGCAGAATTAGGCCTACTCTGAAAGTGAACTTTTAAACGCACATTCATTTTTTTTTCTTTTTCTCTGCTGCTCTGTCCACATAACTACAGGAAGCAAAGAGCTCGAAGGAACAGGAAATCAGTTGGTTACAAATGGTTACTGTAGAAATGAGCCATTGTGTAGTGAGGGAGGAGATGGCATGATTGATTCTGATTGGAGCAGCGTCATAGCAAGTATCATGCTAGAGGCAGTGATTAGAGTTTTGCTGGGGGAGCTTGAGGAGAGGGGGAGAACAATGGAGATTTGGCAGAGCTGGGAGAAGGACCTGTTTCCTGGCTGAAGCATTCCTGCTGCAAAAGCTGAGAATTCCTGGCAATAACCCTGGTTTGAGAACGAAAGACGCTTGTTTTCACTGGGGTTAATCTTCAAGGGAGCCAAATTCAGAAAGAGAACAGCTGGAGAAAACTCATGCTGAACAGATAAGGTAATTACAGAAGTGTGGGGGCTCAGTATGTACGAGAATATTCAGTCAGTGTAGGAAAGGAGATTCCTGTGCTTTACTCACATGTTTAATGTTGCAAATTGAGTTCTTGTCTCCGCCACTCTCTTTTCAGTGTATCACAGACAATGCTGTTACTGTGCTATTTTATTTATTTCTGTAAAGAGTGAGATCGTGTTTAAATGCAACTTTTATAATACACAAAAATATTTGAAAGCAGACGGGTGGTGTGTTTTATATTTACCAATACAGTGCTGATGATGTGGGGAGATGTTTAGACAGTGCAATTGTCATTTTCAAGGTAGCTAAACATCAAATTTGGCTGCAGCCGTGTGCACAATGTAATTCAGTATGAGCAATTATAACTAACTGTGTGTGTTGTAGTTTGTCGGAGGTCTATGAGTCGGCAAAAAGGGAGGCCCGGGACATAGTTCACTACCGTATATAAGATAGTGAAAATACCACATGATAGCTCGCTGCCGTAGATAAAACAGAGAGAAATTGCCCATGGTGGCACACTAAAAATGAAAATGTGGTGTTCCTGAAATGCAAGCCTGAGGTCTCTCTAGTGATTACACGAAAAATCTAAACAAAAATAAGGGGTTCTGGATATTGGGGCCACAAATAAAAAAAGGGAATTATGCTCACCAAAATACCACCAACCACGCATACCAACCATGCATACCAAATATGCATGTCTGTGTGCTGAAATAATGCATGTCCACTGTATTATTGTTGTACATGGCCCAATCTGAATACAAGGAGTGATTGTTGCTAAGTTATTTTTCGGCGGTAAGAAAATACCGTCAGGCCCCAAATCTCCACAAAATACCCTGCAGCTCCATTCCGTATTACCAAAGCTGCAAACCTTGTGTTAAATGCATTTGCTCGACTTTTAGTACCGGTGCACATGTCAGATCATTTGGCACCAGTTAACAGTTTCACGGAACTCGAAATGAAGAGCCGGCTTTTAGACACTATCATTACTGAAGTTGCATCTCTTGAAAGAATTCTCAGTAGACTTTTGAGAAATTCAAAAGTGTGTGACATGCACATTACAAATCAGATTATTATAGAGGTTTCCTTAGGAACAAGCCTACATCATTATACAATATATGTTGACTGGAGCAGTGTTGGTAGAATAAAACACAATATAAACCCTACATAAAATAAGATGCAATAAAGCATACTATACATTTCTGTCATTTCACGTATTAATATCATTCAGGCGGCGAAAAACAGAAGCGACATTTGATAGCGGGTCTTCATGCTGAAAGTCCATGAGTTACAATGGCTAAACATGGAGTCACATGTTCATATACTATGTTCTTTTTGGCAATGCATATCCAGTTCCTGCAAGCTCTTCAATCTCCTGAGCAGTTGCTTCCCCTAAATAGCAAACATGTGTTCATACGTTATCTTCAACCTGCCTTTATCCCTGCAGTTGTATTCCTCCACTAGAGGGGCATGCTTTGATTGAAGCCCACTTCAGAGATTCGCACGTTTTAACATGATGGGAGAATAACGATGCGTCTCTGCCTTCATTTAGTAATGGACAGTACCATAGACGGCCTCAGAATTCTTCCTTTTCTTATTAAACATCCTAGACATTCTCAATAACTGAGTTTAGCAAAATAAATATATAGATTTACTGACGCTCTGGGGCATTTAACAAGGTCTTCAGGGACCATAACTCCAAGTACGGTTTGAGGGTATGCAGTAATAGAATCGCGGCAAAAATGTACCCTGTGCAGAAAATAGTGGCAAAAATGCCGTGGTTTGACCCAGTAAAGGTGTACCCCATTATGCCATTTAAGGGGAGTGGGGGTTGCAGAGGTGTCCCCCGCTCCTCTTAAATGGTATAATGGGTCTGGGGCTTGCGGGGGTGACCCCGCATCCTTTACATGGATTGCGGCGGCACAACCATAGCCTCTTTGCTGCGATTTGTTGTGTAAACAGCCATTTTTGCCGTGATTTTACCACATGGAACCGGTTTGAGGGCATGGTCTATAAAGCTGTTTTGTGCCTTGGAAAAAGAAGAAAGGCAATCTACAAAGGTTGCTGGGAACTGCCTAGTTCCCAGCAATCACGTACGCGGAGGGAGGAGCAAGGTTTAAAAAAATCTGGGCCATGTCTGCCAGGTGCGGCACAAGTAAGACTGCAGGCACTAAGGGCGATGGCCGCCCCGACACTATCAAAGTAAAGCAGCTGTAGGCCACATCTGTCCGGGGCAGGCCGGGCCAGGAGAAGGGCAGTGCTAGCACAGGACTTACACCACCTACCAAAAACAGGTAAAGTGTGGGGCAGGTGATTTAGGTGCCCAGGACACGTCTGCCAGGCGTGACCTGGGCAAGGATGAGAGCAGCATTGGCAGCATGACGCTCGAAGAGAGGGAGTGCCGCACTGAGAGCCTTGGCTGCATGGCTGTCAGTGCAGCGTTCCCCTGATGAACGGGCGCACCGTACAGAGAGCCTTGTGGAGCTAACACCATAGCTGTTGGTGCATCACTCCCACTATGAGAGGGGGCACCGAAGAGCCGTCCCAAAGCACAGAGAGACGGAGGGAATTGCAAGGCGTTCCTCATTGACCCCTTTCTAGGCTACACAGATGTTCCGAGCTATACCGACTCGTTTAGTCCAGAAATTGACCAATGGGGGGGTGCCACATCAATCCCCCAGGACATAATAAGCAATATCATCCATCATAAAGTGTTTCAAGGAAGGTGACATTGTCTGGTTAAATCCAGTCAACGTCAACACAAAACACATAGTTGGTTAGAGACACAAAAAAGACAATTGAAACTCGCTGTTAAGCAACACATGCCAGCATTGATGCTCCTGCATTCTACCAAGGAAGATGACCCCAAAATCACACAGTGTACAAGCAGTGAGGCAGGGGCACCACCCAATCAGCTTGAATGTATTGAGTGTTTTATCTGCCAATAACAGTTTACATTCCAATTAACCGGCTGGCTGCTTTCTCCTGCCCCACAGCAGGGGGTTTGCTAGGTCTGGAAAGGATCCAGGGCTATGCTAATCTCGGGACTGTCAGGACTCAGGTCTAGCTAGCCTTTTAGTTGTAGCCCCTGAGCTATATCCCCCCAAAAACTCTTCAGCAATGCCTCAGCTCACAGCCACATCATCACTTGTTTAAAAATAGTTTTTTGTTCTCTGACATTTTCTAGTGTACTCGCCGCCATTATTGTACTCTTGCTACCTCAATAATATCAAACAGGGCTAACCCACCTAGGGCAAAGATAGCCTTCCTACCTTCTGGGGTACACAATTTTATGTTAAAGTATTAAAGAAAGGAAGACTATACACATAAATCACATAATGGGAAACCAGGAGAAATACCCAACATATACAATATTCCAAACGTTGTAATTAATATCATCAATTCATGTTATTGAACATATATGCACACATAATCGTAGAAAAATTATATAAAAAATATACAGGTAAAAAAACATACAATAGAAAAATAATTCATATGTGCATGTATCACACCTCTAAAACCAAGGAAGTGCCACTCTGCACTATTATGCCCTTGGACATTGGGAGTATTTGTACAAACAGTATGCCAATTTCATGCTCCTCCACTCGCCCATCTTGTCTAAGTTTCTGTCCTAGTTGGCTTGACACCGCCAGTCATTCACGGGCTGACAAACTATAAATGTGCAGTATACTCGACTGTAGAATTCATCGATCAGTGCATAGTACTCCCCTCAAAGTTCCGTAAATACACTAAAAAGACATACTTAATTGCAAATGGTCAGTATATGACCTCAGTCCTTAGCAGAACTAAATATTCCCCTAGAAATAACATATGCAGAGTAACCCCTACACATCTCAGCACAGGGTCTTGAGTCAATTAAGTGGACCCCCTGCAAATTTGAATGTTTCTCATGCTACCTTCATTGCTTCTGGTGCATACAACTATTCACCCTCTTACTATTCTGAAACAAAAAGACATCATCTCAACCTGTTCACTAAACCAAACATTATTTACTTCATTCTGTGCCGCAAAAATTCATTAAAATCAGCTTACCTCAAAGCTCCCACATTTTCCTCCACACCCAGGGTACAAACTAATCCACGGAGTCATTATATTGCGAATAAGGTACTGAATTGGTATCTCTGAAAGGGAGAAGAACACACAACCACACTTCTTAGTCGCTATTCTACGTAGACAAACAAAGGAGACTGGTTTAACTAATCTATAATGGACTCCAGGATTCTCTTCTTGGGCTGCAATAACCCTTAGTACTTTCAGGATGATCGACTCGCAACAGCACACAGGTATTTCCCTAGGCTTACAAGTATCCACTCTGGATGATCAAATGGAGGAGGGTATCTCTGCAAAAAAAACGTGACATATTGTCACACTTGACCCTTTATTTTCTCCTAAAGTAGCTCCCATGGCCCCAGGGATGCACAGAGTGTACTAAATTCCACTTACTTAGTTTTCCCAGATTCTCGCACCTGAAGCTCTCCTCCCAATTACCTTTTCCGAACGCTATTTACCTTTTAGTTGATACCGCATGATGCAGTAGTATCTAAAACGTTATGGCATTACGCATGAGCATGGTTGCATCAATCCGTACCCTCATCCAATAGCCAACCATTGTACTCAGTGGTTCAAGACGCACTGCCTCTTGGTACATATAGTTCCATTTGTATATGTAACAAAAATTGATTATTCTTCTCCAATCTAACTAACCACTCAGTCTACAATCTGCCAAAGGGGGCATGTTGTCTACTCCCCAACGAGTATGATACAGAGATTCAACTTCACCAGCAGTCAAATATTGTGATTTTGACAATGATTCGACGAATGAAGCCCTGAAATTGCAGGTGACGGCGGCCTGCGCGTCCACAGAGTTCCGAAAAAAATGACTGCAGAAAACCAGGTCTCTGGAAGAAATCCCGATGCTTGCAAGAGCCTATATAGCAATTTCCATGTAAGCAGAGTCATTAGGCAACATCAAGATCACACAGACAGCTATGGCTGCACCCATATGTCATGTCCAGACAATCGATAAGTCGACCAACAACGAGGCTCATGACGACACTCTACGATGAGTGTTCATGGCAATGGAGAATGCCAATTTAACACTGAATGAGGCCAAATGTTAATTCAGCAAATCAACACTGACATTCCTTGGACATATATTCTCATTGAAAGCCTGCAGCCTGATCATTTAAAGGTGCAGGCTCTGGTTGCCACGCCCACCCCCACGTCCATGTCTGCAGTGCAGTCGTTTTTGGGCATGGCCAGCTACTGCACAAGATAAATCCTTGGTCACTGTTAACTAGCAAAAGACCAGAGTTTATATGGTCTTCAGAATGTGAGGAAGCCTTCAAGGTGATAAAATCGTGCATTGACATCCTGCATGGCCTACTAAGATCCTTGCCTGGAAACGGAGCTGAGAGTGGATGCAAGTCTAGTAGGCCTAGGAGCCATACTAGCGCAATTCAAACCAGGTTCATCATCGCCCTGACACATTGTTGCATATGCCAATCGGAGTCGATCGTCTGCTGAATGTGCATACTCACAGCCCGAGAAAGTCTTGTTGGCATGTGAACATTATCATCTATTCCTAGATGGTAGGACAATTACTGTAGTCACGGACAATCATGCGCTCGTGACAGTTTACAGAAAACCTAATGCCAAAATGCCTCACAGGATTGCACGCTGGTGGTCTTAGGCTACAAGAATATTGTTTTGATATTATACATCGACCAGGAAAAGACAATAATCCGGTGGATTTCCTATCCAGAGATCCACTTCCGGTGTTGGAAGAGGCTGAGTCTTCAAAAGCAGACCAGTACATTAACTATATAGTGGACAATAAAATTCCAAAGTCCTTGACCATTCCGGAGATTGTCAAGGAGTTACTGCAGGACAAAGTTCTGACACGGGTCAAAGACAAGTTGATGTCAAAGAGGTGGTGTGAATCATGCCGAGGTGATGAATCATTTTGGGAGAGTGAATGGAAGTCACTGGAGGTGTTTCATCTCGTGAAGGATGTGCTGTCCATCTCTCCACCTGATTACTGTTAAAGGAGAACATAATCATCATTCCTTCCTCCTTGCAGGATCGAGTAATTGGTCTTGAGCACGTAGGGCACAGAGGGATCGTATCCACTAAGGGACTGCTCAGAACAAAGGTGTGGTTTCCGAAAATGGATGGCAAAATACAGAAGACGCTCAAAACATGTATCATCTGCAAGTCAGTGGCCCCTTGCACTTTCCCAGAACCTCTGAAAATGACACCTCTACCACTGAAAGTGCTGGATGAAGTGGCTATTGACATGTTTGGACCATTGACAAATGGCAAATACGTACTAGTGGCTATTGATGAGATGTCGCATTTCCCAGAGATACATCTGTTTCCTTCCACCGCTGCGCATGCAGTAATTCCAGCCTTAGACAAAATGTTTGCTGACCATGGTATTCTTTCTACTGTAAAGTCCGATAATGGACTGCCTTTCAGTGGGCGAGAGTTTGCCATGTTCGTGGAATATCTGGGGTTTTAACATTGAAGAATCACAGCACTATGGCCCCATGGCCAATGGCATAGTGGAACTCTTCATAGCCAACAAGCAACAAACTCTTCAAGTCATCACCCGAGGGTCATTCACGCAAGCCATCTGCACGTTGCTGTGAGAATACAGGAACACACTGCACAGCTTGATTGGACTATGCCCCTCGGAATTGATGTTTGGCAGAGTGTTGCGACCCTGGTTGCCACAGGTGGCGGACCCAGTGATTTGTCCAGACTTGGATCAGCAAGCTCGGAAAAAGGATGACGTAAGAAAAAAGCAAATGGGGAGCTATGCAGACGGTTGGAGAAGGGTCGGGATATCAGATATACAAATAGGTGACTCTTGTAAGCGATATTCAATCAACACTACAGCTAAGTCAATGCCTAGTCTGGGATGCTGAGGAAAACCCTTATTGATGTCTTTTTATGTCCAGTTCAGTACTCTGGATGACAGCCCTTGTATAACACCCCCCTCTTAGAATCCCCCTGACCCCACTGAGCCAAGAAGTAGGTTTGTTTTGCAAATTAAAAGGTTTATTTGAAAATGTAAACAATATATATATATCACACTTTATAATAAATTAATATCTGATAGTACACTTAGACATATGATGTTGATCAACAATGGGTAATCTGGCACTAGCACACTTCTTTATAATCAATGAGGAGTTAGTATAGGATGGATAAAGTAGTAAAAATACTTTTATGGTTTCAAGGGAAAAGCAACGAGGAATACAATGCAGTACAGAAATACTTGATATGATTTTAGCAAAAGATAAGATAATCACTTTTTCTCTGGCAATTCACCCCCCTCCCCTATGCAATGTAAGAAATGGAAAGAGATGGAAAAAGGAGCACACAGTTCTCATGAATGCAATCAAATACAATACGAAATTCAGTTCCCCCCAGCAAGCTTAGAGGAAACAGGTAGGAGTTTGAAACACAGGCCCAAAATGCTTTTTAAATGTGATGGCAATGGATGGGAAAATGTGCCAACTGATTTTAATTCCCTCTAGAGATTCAGGGTGAGTGGGAGATGCGTGTTGGTATTAGTTCAGGCTCACTTTAGCAATGCTCTATGAGTCAATACCAAGTTGCAAAGGTATTTTAACAAAAGAAAGAATGGAGCTGCTATTTTGACAAGTGGAGAAACTGAGCCAAAATCGTAAATCGCGGTAAATTTCGCGAGTGCGTAAATCGTGATTGCAGAAAAAGTATAAGGAAAGCCTAGAATCAAATTTCGTTCCTAGCGCAAACGGTTCCAGAGATACGGCCAATTTAATAAAGGTAGTTTTTCGGATTTAAAGTAAACTCAAAATGACAGGTGACAGCTTGCCGTTGCAGAATTGACAGGTGACAATTGTGCAGCTTTAAAAATGACAGATGACACGATTTCTAGGAGGCTGTTCTACTTAGGTTAAAATAGTTTGGATTAGATTATTTTAACTAAGAGATTGGTTCTGCACAGTTCTGCTAGGTACTCACAATATCAATTTGAAATAAGCCTCGTCACAGTCTGGTCAGGTTGGACGGGACTTCCGGTGGGTGGTTCTGAAGTCCCGGCTATCTGGGTCAGCTCTGCTCTCTGGGTCTGTCAAGCACCGGATCTGCTCACAACGGTCTGGTTTGTGGTTCTCTCGGGTTCCGGATACAGCAATGCTTTCTGGATACTGCTGCAGGTTCTTGCAAATATTCTTGGCAAAAATTCAAACAGCTCGCCCGGCTGTTGAATAGTTTGGTTGGTTTTGAGGCCTGCTGAAGAGGATTCAGCTGGTGGATTCAGGCCTCTCTGCTACAAATTCTGGAGTTAATTTCTGCTACAGGTTCTGGAGATTGATGGATTTGAAGTCTGGATCTATGGATGTGAAGTCGTCGGTCAGCATGCTCCGCAGCAAATGGAATTGAATGTCTCTACCTGTCCCAGTAGTCTCTTTTTATGTGTTTTGAAAATGGTTGTGTGCCTGGGCCTAGCTAAGCCTGCCCCTCTCTACTTGTCATTGGCCCAATTCTCCCCTCTCCCATGATTGGGGGAAGGAAATGGATTGTCATCATGACGAGGTCTGTTTATGGGTCAGAGGATCCTCCCCTGGTCAATTTGCACACAAATCTATTTCTGACCCAAATACATATTTATCTATGTACCATTTTTCTAATATTATAGGTCCAGTTAACATATTTTCTGTAGCACCAAACCATCCGATCCCTGTCTTTGTACGATGACGTGTCCACTGATGACAGAATTCTCCCCTTTTCATCCAGATAACGACCTCTAAACCTTTCCAGATTTTACACAAATGTGCACCGGGGATATGGGTTTCAGATGATAAAGTGTCAGATTTTTAACATTCAGACATTTGGAGTAAGACCCTATTTTCCGCTAGCAACCCCCCAGAATACACCACAGGGTCCTAACACCTCTTAAAACGTGCACAGAAAAATCACAAGAATAATGATATTACTTATATAATTCTGACAAGTCCGTACTATGAATTATCCATCTTTTTTTAAATTATGCCCTGGTCAAAAAGGGGTGTGGCTTCCCACATCACAGGGTGGAATAACTGGTTTATCCACTTCCCCCAAGCTCAGCTGCTAGCAGAGGCACTGCCCCTCCCAGTTCTACCAAGAGGAAGCCACTTTACGCCCCCCCCAATATAACATTTGCCTGAGTCCAGGACAAGGCTTTGTTCAACCTCCTGCAGTCTGCAGGTCCCCTCCCTTAATTCAATCAGGGAGGTGTGAGCTCCTTTTGGCGGGGGCAGCAGGATGCAGCCAGGCCTGGGAATAGTGGCTGAGCAGGTTTCTCCTGTCGGGGGTAGTTGTCAGGCAGAATTCAGCTAAATGTCACTTTAGTTACCAGTTTAAATAAAAACTTACAATTTTTACATGTACATTAAATAATTACTTCCTTCAAGTCATTTCAGAATATAGTTTTACATCGTATCCACCTCTTAGCAAGTTTTTCCTTGGCCTGGTTTGGGTTCCTTTGTTCAGTTTTACACAAAAGTCTGTTGGTTTTAAAACGCCGGCTTTCTGATAGTGGTGAGTACCGGTATTGCAACCATTTTTGGGATTAAGAAAATTAATTCCCCACAGTTCTGAGTTGCTTTTTGGCAATCAGCATTGCCATTCCCAATGGTTTCAGGCTACTGTGTGTGTAGCCCAATGGTGGTTTTAGGCAGTGACCTGTGCTCACAACATAGGCAAAAATGGGTGGCAGCCTATTTTTCATGTTTTCCCTGTGCACTCTCTGGGGAGTTCTGGCCATCATGATGTTTTCCATGCCAGTACTGCACAGTTTCATGGTAGAGCTTGGATGCATGGGTAAAAACATCCCACACTCTTTGCTAGTATGGCAGTTGCAGGTGCAGACCGATGTGTCTGTGTTTGGTCCTAGTCCATTGATTGTGACAGCAACAGGTGTCCATGGTGGCGGCAGAAGGTTCTTGTCGTTCCATCACTAGAAACCCATTGTTCTTTAGGAAACATGCAGAAAGTACCCCAGATCACGAAGAGCCGGATGACATAGTCCGCTCCCAAGGAAGTTGCTCTGACTATATGGATACTAATGTAGCTACTGATGATAGCTGCAGTAGTAGAGCCACTGAGGTGGAGATATGTTGGAATTCATAAAAGAGAGTAATGAGAAAACCACTAATGTGGATTAAGGAAATGGAATAATGTGATATGTATTGATTTGTGTAAGGGGGGGTGTAGTGTCCTATGT
Source organism: Ambystoma mexicanum (assembly GCF_040938575.1). NCBI lineage: Eukaryota > Metazoa > Chordata > Amphibia > Caudata > Ambystomatidae > Ambystoma > Ambystoma mexicanum. The sequence goes on from NC_090936.1 coordinate 255,951,937, forward strand.
CTATGTCCTGCCAGTTTGCCCCAGTTTTTCTCATGTCTATGTCTGCTAACACTGGTTCCTAGAGGGGACTCACCTGACAGGAAAGAGACTGGGCAGTGAGAAGTTGAATAGCGAAATAAAGAAACGTGTTATTGATACTCCCATCTAAGTGTCAGTGTCCTTCTTGCCGTTGGTGCCTTTACTTGAATGACATCAAGTTATGTGTTATGTTAACAGAATTTATAGAGCACACTGTCACCCAATGGTATCATGGCGCTAGGATGAGTAAAGGTAGAGTGCGTACACGTTCTATGCACACAACAAACTCATCTCACCCTAAACAAAATGAATAGATCTGTTCTGTTTGCCATGGTTACATTATTTATTAATTTATTTTATTTTCCCTTTCGTCGAAGCGCACTTAAAGCATTGGATTCTAGGCGCTGGTTACCGAAAAGGCAGGGGGATAATAAAGAAGACCTGAAAGAATAAATATATCACAAATACCATTAAATCGATGGACTTGAAATACTTAACATATTGAGTAACCTCCATTCAAGCATAGCATCGATTCATTGGAACAAGGCTTCATTTTAGACATTTTAAATGCTGGTTTTGTTTACTTTTGTAACTTTCATGGTCTATTGTTTTCTGCAGTGCTGATGTGTTGGAAAACATTCAACAGCCTTCTCGGTAGTGTCTGTCCTGCAAAAGCAGCATAAGCACCTGCCCTGCCTGTATGCAAGATCCTTGTCATTATTGCCCCGAGTATTCATGTAAAGGGCTAGGAAGCGAAGAGAACTTATGAAAAATGAGCATAATCTCGCACCTTCCTTCAGCTGCTCCATGACCCATAATAGAGTTTAATTGAAAAGAACCCATTTTCAAAAGGGCCTTGAGAGAACGCAAAAAAGGCTGCCCGCGGCAAGAAAAATGCGCATGTATTTACAGACTTTACGCTCATGCTTACCATGCGAAATAGTGACATTCCAGGAGCCCGCGTGTCACCTGAATTTATCCTGCACAATAAATTGTGAACTTCGGGAATTTGCAGAGCACAGAAGATCCGGGAGTTATAAAGTATCATGGGAGGCATCCGGCTCCCCAAGGCGAGCGGGTCAAATTACTTTTTGCAATTCCTGATCTACTCACGTTGAGTTCAATGTTAACCAGTATAGTGCCATTCTATATTTTTACACTAAGAAAATGTTCTTAACACTTCTTTTAATCACATATTCGTGCAAGGAAGGCACGCATTTAGTAATGGATGGCAAGATCACAGGTGACGGTCAAATGAGAAAATCACGAAATTAAAATGCGTTTTCGAAGTGATGGACTGCATTGTGCAGAAGCTATAATGTATCTGTTAATGCAACTGTCTAGACCTTAGACATGTTCGGCCCAATGGTGCAGCATGGAAGTCAGTCAAATTGTCCTTTATTTCTTCTTCACCGTGGGAATGAGCCTTGAAACATAAATCTTGTATGACTTAGTATAGTCTGAGGTGTATCAGTGATGTAGTGTAACTGGGTCTTGTATACAGCAGCGGCCTCTGTAATTTTGGTTTCCTCTTGGCACTCCCTTTTCTTCAAAGGTTGGGGGTTATTAGAAACAAAGGTAAAGGCATGGTGCATATCCATACAAGATGCAGCATGAAGTTTGGAGGTACCTGTTGTCTGACTGACGGTGGGAGTTGAGGTAATTTTCTTTGGACACGTGGTGTTCACGATGCCTAATGGAATCCACATACATGGCGCTACTAGCGGTATCACCCGGTGTTGCACGGGGCTGTAGCTAACATGCACGTGGGGGTCTGCAATAACCTTGTGTATTTTTTATTTTGTCATACCTTCCTATTTTTAAAAAACTGCAAATTCTGCAATCTCCCGAAATCTCCTATACTGACAGCACAGGACCGGACCCCGCTCCACCCCTGTGCACGGCGAATGGGTGGGGTTGGTCAAATGACACTATCGGCAGTACACCCCAGACTGGTATGCCAACCTTGGGACAAAATTTCACCCCACCAACTGTTGTGGGGCGGGAGCCAACAATCGCAAAAACGGCGATTCTCCCGAAATCATCTATACTAATAGCACAGAGTGAATGGGTGGGGTTGGTCAAACTTCACTATCACCAGTACACCCCAGACTGGTATGCCGACCTTGGGACAAAATTTCACCCCACCAACTGTAGTGGGGCTGGAGCCAACAATCGCAAAAACGGCGATTCTCCCGAAATCATCTATACTCATAGCACAGGGCCGGACCCCACCCCAGGGTGAATGGGTGGGGTTGGTCAAACTTCACTATCACCAGTACACCCCAGACTGGTATGCCGACCTTGGGCCAACATTTCATCCCACCAAATGTTAAGGGGCTCGAGCCAACCCTGAAAATACAAAGACACTTTCACGAATTACAGGGCCTGCAATAGCAGGCTTGTAGTTATGGGTAAAATGCTCAACTCATAGGAAGAGCACTTTTTGGATGGCTTATAACTTTGGCGCTGTTTGACCAATCAACCTTTGCACCTCTGAATGATTAAGCAAAGTTTGGTGCGGTTTTGTCGAGGGGGGGGCAAAGTTATAGGGTGGTGCCAAAACATTTGAACTCTTCATAGACATAATGGAAAAGAAAGTTGCTCATACCTAAAGCCCAAACCGCCGGATGGATTTGTGCCAAGCATGCGCGAGGAGTGGCGGCTTGGTCCCAAAAGTGTGCTTTCGCAAATTTGGTGTAAATCCGTCCAGCAGTGTTTTTTTTTTTTATTTTTTTTTAAATGGCCAAAAAATAGGTTGTAAGAAATGAGTGATAACTGGGTCTGGTCCATGAACTAATTTCCTGATTTGGAGTTTGTGACCACCTCTGGACCAATCAGAGAGCAGCTTGATGTTCACAAACATTGTACACGCACACTGATTGGTCAATTAAAAATGTGAGATGTGTCAAAACTTTTGAAACAGTCGCCATGTTTCTCACTTTCCCCCATAAGCTCACTGTTTACAAAGACCTGTTCCTCTCTAGGCTGGACTTCTGCAACAGCCTCTTTCTAAATCTGCCTGCCTCTACTCTTCGCCCTTTACAACTCATCCAGAACAGGACTGCAAGACTTGTCCTTGGCCTCCAGCCCAGGGATCGTATCTCTCCTGCCCTGAAACCGCTCCACTGTCTCCATGTGGCTGTGATGATCAAGTTCAGGACCCTCTGCATCATCCACAAGGCTTTCTGGGGCCAGGGACCACAGTACATCCAACACTCTCTTCCTAAGTATCTTCCTTTTGTGCTATAATGCCCCTACTCTGTATTTATGGAGATTCTTCCTTCTTCTCCATTCATTCCTTGGTCTGTCCACCTCCATCCACTATTAGCGACCCAGGTACCTTCTTCGCAGTGTAGTCATATCCAGCAAGGTGGTGTCTGATCAACAGGGAAGACATTCTTCATGCTTTTCAACTCTTCGCCTTTTGACAAGAGTGCGCTTCACTGTCCACTCGTCACCACATTTCTCTGCTATTCAATTTCTTTGTTGTGGGTGAAAGACTTGTTCCTCCCTCCCTTTTTAGATTTGGTGTAGTTTCTTAGGCCAGGCTCACCACTGTTTTGCCACGGTCACACCACAAAAATTGTCCATCATTGCTCAGCCTTGGTTTCATCAATGTTCCCCGGCTCTCTGCCTCACCAATGGAGTCTCCTTCCTCCTCCTTTCCCATTCCGCACTAGAGCTAAATTCAATGTGAAGCGTGGTCCCGCCCCTCATTGACGTCTTCACACTGTGGGCTCACCTCTCCATACCCATTCCTCTGCTCCTCCATTTAAGGGCAATTGTGTCTTTGTCTCACTCCGGGATCCAGAGGGGGGCATGCTGTTGATTTATGTTTGTTATGTTCACAGAGAAACCAGCATTGTCTTGAGCCAAACAAGTTAATGCACTTTCAAAATCGTTTTGAGTTTCACAACTGAATGAAATATAATCTTCTTATCTTCTCACATGTGCAGACACTGCTCTGTTTGTAGGGAGTTCCCCATGGGAATGGGAGTCACTTCCAGTGAGGTACCGCATTGCCAAAGCCCTAGGGAGGGTTTTACTTAGTGGGCTCATCTCCTATCCTCAGTGGCATGCTAGAGTAAGAAGTCGGACAAAGAGGTGGCATGCTTATAACAATCTTTATTTAAATAATAATGAAAAAGGCACATCTTCCACTATCTCTAAAGGGTTTTTCCTACCTAACAAAAGAAGAAGTGCTCATTGTCAGCACAGTTGTCAAACTCAATATGTCTGTCCTCTGTCCAAACTAACCTACTCTAGCTCTGCCACTAACAAAAGACATTGACATACATGGATCCAGGAGAATATCTTCTGATATCAGGCCTAAGGGCATATTTCTATTAGTCTCTGGTAACAGTTCAAGTTCTGCGCTTATAAAGAATACCAGGAGAATGACTCCCTTCTACTTATCCAACAATTCAACAACTGCTATCTCCTCCTGGTCGACTTGGCCAAGCTCCATGCTTTTGTTTGGTAACCTTTTGCCTTAGGTTCTGATTCAACAATTTATTTGAAAGAACCAGGAGAATTACTCATTTATCCTGTTTCAGTTGGTTCAGTCTTTAGCTAACTTTGGATAGTTTTCTGCAATAGTTTTTATCAACCTTGCACCCTTTTCCAGGATTCTCTTAGTACTTGTCGATCCCTCCTTTGTTTCTAACAAATAGTTTTCTCATCTTTATTTCCCCTCCTCTTCTTATTAAAAACAAGGGGAATACTTCCTGTAGTGTTCTTGATTTCTTTGAATTTGCTGACAAAGGAGATTGTTCTTGTGTCACGCTCTAGCCTGAATGTCTCTTTTGATGAGAGAGTGTTTAGGGAGTGTACTCCCAATATGTTCTTCTCTTTCAGTCTCTTTGACACAACTGAGACGAGGAAGATCACTAGAATCTTCACTCTTGATACTTCTAATCCATTTTTGGAGACGCAGCAGATTACTCCCAATGCTTTCTTTCCTTCCAATAGTCTTGATACAATTACTGAGATGAGTGAGATTACCCTCAATGTCTTTTTTCCTTTCGGTACTTCTAGCACAAGTACTGCAATGAGGGAGATTACTCCTGATGCCTTCTTTACATTCAGCACTTCTGAGACAATTACTGAGACGAGTGACATTTCTCCAGAGGCTTTCTCCCCATTCAATACTCTTGATACAGTTACTGAGACAAGGGAGATTACTTCTGATGCCTTCTTTATATTTGGTATTTTTGAAACAGTGACTGACATGAGGGAGATTACAACCAATGCCTTCTTAAGCTTCAACACCCTTCCTCAACCCCTACTGACACTACTTTGACTCCCGTTACATCTTCTCGATTGGATCCACATTGCCCATTCTTCTTGTGGTGTTGGGTCAATGCGTTCCCATGGAACGTTCTGTCTGCTTTTCTTTCCACTGCCCACTGCTGTGCTGTGGCTCACACGGCCCCAGGCCAGACAGTGTCGGCATTGTTAAACGACCACTCAGTCCACCTCCTCGAGGGCACAACACCATTGGTTGGTTGTCACATTCCAGTCGGCCTGCAAAAAGACTCCTTCAATCCGCTGTTGACATCATCCCAACTGGAGGTTCACTTCCTGATGTAGCTTCTTGCTTCCAGGTTTGAACTTCCCAGGTCTGCCAGGCTTCACGCCTATTTCGCTTCTCATTGGGTCCTTTCTCAATTTTTATGTCATTCAGCTGGTTCCTCCCCAGCAGAGTGTCACAGTCCGTTGTTTGTGTCCATTGTATATTCGTCATGCCTCCTTGGGGCCACCTTTTTCCACTACCTTCTGTACTTAACAAAGGAGTAGTTTGTATAAATCCATCAATCTTCTTCCTTCTTCACAGTACTACTAGAAGATGACTTAAGAGTAGACTGTATGTCCATTTTAGTCTTCCTGGCCTTGATGATATACATATTTCCAGAAGGAATGGAAGGAGTATTGCAATAGCATAAAGTAGTACTTTCAGATTGTTCTCAGAAGACTTTATGGGTTTCATGGTCTCAAGGGCAAGAGGGTTAGGGTGTTCCATCATGGAACTGAGGTCCTTGTCCCCATGAGGGCAGCCTCTCCTTGTGAGGTCCTTCTTTCCGCCATCCTTAGGGGGAAAGTTGCACAGCAAACTCACCTCCCTAGCTTCCGAGAGAAGGGTCCCACCCTGGGGAGAAGTGTTATGATCCCTTGAATTGTCATACCTCAAAGGTGGTGGCTCCCCGAACGGAAGACGGAATGAAACCTTCAGATTCGTCACAATACCCACGATAACCCTACCGTACATTCTCGTATCTATGCCTCAGCTAGAAATCAATAATGTCCAACAATATTAAGTAAACATTCTATAAACTCATTTTTCTCAGATGCCAATACTTCTGGATGGTTTCAGAGAAAACAAAGTCAATTTCACTGCTATATGTTTTATTTAAGACTAGTTTTCCGTCAGCTTAATTCAAAGCCAGATCTCAAATGGTATATTGGAGACGATTTTACTGTAACTGTAACATATTTCATTGACAGTTCCTATGAACTGTGATGTTTTGATGAGAAGTAAAAGAATAGTTATGTTTGGGCATATGGTTGTTGGAACAATCGATTCTTGAGGTTTGGTCAATGGGGGTCTCATAATTGGATATGAATGTGTCAGCTACTCTGGTTCTGCTGTCTTTCCAATTTCACTTAATTGTGGTACTAGAGTTAATGCAGATAGGTAATTAGAGGTGTCAGACTCTGTAGGTCTATTTGTTTCTAGAAGATAGTGGGCGAAACTGGATGATGCCGGGGGAGACATGTTCCCAGTTGTAGGTAGGTATTTACTTTTCTGTGTAGTTGCAACAGTCTGGACATTGTTCTAAATAAGTTGAGGAGTCCCAGCAATGATTAAGATGTTTAATGACATTTCTGTGTAGTTGCAACAGTCTGGACATTGTTCTAAATAAGTTGAGGAGTCCCAGCAATGATTAAGACGTTTAATGGTTCCATCTGTTAAAATCGCGGCAACAATGGCTGTGGACACAAAATATCGTGGCCAAAAGGCTGTGGTTTTGCCGCCGCAATCCATGTAAAGGATGCGGGGGACAGCCCCGCAACCCCTCGACCCGTTATACCATTCAAGGGGAGCAGGGGGAAACCCTGCAACCCCTGCTCCCCTTAAATGGTGTAATGGGTACACCTTTAATGGGTCAAACTCCGATTTTTTGTGGAGGTGACATTTTTGCCGCGATGTTATCACTGCATACCCATTTAATTATGTCGACTATGCATTTGCTGGCAGTGGGTGAGATCTTACAGCTTACTGTTTGAAAGATTGGCTCCAGAATTAGCGATATTGCTAATCCCTAATTCAGACTTCAGAGCAGGTCCTGTGTGGGTAAGGTGTGTTAGTGGGGTCATATTTAGTTTAATTCAGTGCAGTGGGATCAAAGTGAGCTATAAAACAGAAGAGGCCTAATGCGGCAGATATATCACAGGTTACAGACGAGAAAACACAGGGTACAATGATAACAGGGCAAGTTTTAGATGGCTACCAGGATGAGGTAATGGACAGCAGGGGGCAGTACATGGAATGTGTGCACATTCAAAATGATAAAGCTGAGTAGACAGCCGTTTTGCTGATGAATGCCCGTAGGAAAAGAAAGGAGTGATGGAAAGATCAGTGACAATTAGAAAATAAAAAGAAACTATGAAAAAGGGAGAACAAACGTTAAGACAGGACAGAGGCATGCGAGGACAGCACATTTCTATAATAAAGGAAGAACATCTACTGAAAATAGATAATTACAAACAACAATTTTCTCCCGATTTTCCGAAGGTGGACATTTGAAAGTATGATCTAGAACTCCTGGAAGGTGGTGGCAAGGCCAACCACAGTGGTCCGAGCAGCTTTTGCTGCCGTCAGGATGAACACACCTATGGTGCAGGTATCACAGGCACACTAACAGAAGGGAACAGGCCTATGGCAACTGATGCTTCAAGTCTTAGCATATTCAAGCTTGGGCAGAGACTCTTGCGTAGTAGCCACGGTATCATGATGGTACATGGGCAAGGTCTCTGTGATGCTATGACTCTGAGGATTAAACCAAAATCACAAGCTTCAAGGATTAAGGTGCAAGACGGCAGGCATCAAGATTTGCAGTGCTATCTGGCGGCGTGCAAACATGCTAAGTGCAAGAATCAGATTTAAATAAAAATGGTGTGAATTGCAGGGGGGAAGGACTTAAGGTCCAGATTATCAGGGTCCAAACATTAAAGAGTAAATTGGCAGGCTGCAAATATGTCAAGGTGCAAGAAGCACAGATCAAACCTTCTGGACGCATACATCACTGTGCACGTTAGCAGGGTGAAATAACAAGCATTGGCAATGCCAATAGTTTTGGCGTTCACTGAGGTTATTAGCATTTTACATTTATAAGGAGAAGGGTGCAAAGTTTTAAAGCTGGATGACTAAGCGGTGCGGGTGTGCACGAGGCTGAGAAAGAAGAAGAATTTGATCCCAGATAGTAGTGCTTATTTGGTACAACATACAGTAAGGGGATTTGTGCTCATGATACAGATTGAACCTTTCTCACTTATTTTATTTTTATTTTTCTCACTTATAGTTCCTCTTGCTCATCATCGATAGCACCCTCTCTTAATCATTTGCTCCCTTGCGCTATTCTACTTCCGCCCCATTCGCTTCCATGCCCGCACCCCTTATCGAATCCTCCTTTAACACATTGCACTCTCGTCCTTGCACCCTGGTGCCTATAAATGCAAAATGCAAAGAACAGCAAACGCTAAAATTATTGCCCTGACTACCGAAGTGCTGCTCCACCGTAAAGTATTTCCAGCCAAACACAGCCCCGCCACTCGTCAAATGCATTCTTCCTACCACACCACCTATTCCAGACAAATTTAAACTGCCCTCCGCCAAACTACATAATCGCGTACTCCGTGCGCTGGTCAAACACACAGGCACTACAAATTGCAGCGCTGAGCAAGACTCTCGCCCCACTATTTGTAGCCCAAGTGAAGTGCATCCTAAATAAGTGGACCCATTGCACTGGAAATTGAAGTGTAGCTCACACTGCTCCGTTTTAAGACTCACTTTAACAGTAGCGTGGGCATTGGGCACTTATTAATGACAGCAATTGTTACCAGAATGTGGTGCAGCGAGAGCAATGGCCGCCATTGTAGTATGGAGGACTTCATACTAGGGGAAGAATTCTTGTGATTCCCCTCGCTACGCATACACTTAGTGAAACAGCGGCTTGTTGCAAATTGTTTACTTGGAGGCCACAAGTATTGACTTTAAAGCCTACGCACACAACAATTTCACCTGTATCTCACCTATAGACCCCCTGGCCTGGTGGGAACATTCGAGGAAGATATTAATAGTCTACTGTCCAATAATCTCAAAACATCTACACAACTGCTCATTCTGGGGGACTTTAATCTGGGCTATAATGACCCTTCAAACAAACCTGCCACCACCGTGGCAAATACCCTCACTGAATTAGGTTTAACTCAAACAATTCTTAAACCTACCCATATTAAAGTGAGAATCCTCCACTGGATAGCGGACTACAACTGCACCACCTCCATCACCTCCATCTTCCCACAAGTATGGGCAGACCACTACCTGGTGACTTTCGAACTATCTACCTCTAGACCGCGTCCACAAGCCCCCAACACGGCCCCTCCATTCCTAACTAGGAACAAAAAGAGTATCAAGAAGGACAAAGTGATCCCTGCTATCCTAACCACTCTAAACCAACTTGATAAACACCTAAACCCAGAACTGCTTGTGGAGGAGTACAACAAAATTATGCTAACCACTCTTGACAGCATTGCCCCGTTAAAACTCAGACCAAATAAACCTAAAGCCCACCTTAATAAATGTTTCACCCCTGAACTGAAGGACCTACGACAACTTAAAAGGAGTTACAAATGTACTTGGAGGCTTACCCCATCTGAAGACCATAAAAACAAACTCGTAGAAATGTCCTCTCACTACAAGAAAGAAATCCTCTTAGCCAAGCGTAATTCATATAATAATCGTATCTCTCCTGCCAACTCTAGTATGAGAGAATTGTTCTCTATCTTTAAGGAATTAGAATCGCCCACCCCATTCCAGATACATGCATAAAAGACAAAACCTGGTGCTCACAAATACAACTAGCACTAGCTAACAAAATGGCCACGCTCCAAAAGAAAATAGACTCTAAAAAAGCATCACTTAATCAACTACACCAATCCAATACCAACCTACCTACCAAGGAACAAAACCAAGCTATTCAATAACATTTTTCTAAAACATCCATCTTGGAGGTTGAGAAAGTAATCCTTTCTCTTAAGCCTTCCAACTGCCAGTGCGACCTATGCCCGGCACAAATCATAAAAGATGCCGCCAGAGAACTCTCTCCTTTCATATCCAAACTCGTGAATGCCTCATTTGCCACAGTTACTGTGCCGACTAACCTGAAACAGTCATGGGTACTGCCTCTGCTAAAAAAAAAAACTTAGATCCCCTCATCCCGACTAACTACCGCCCCATAACAACAGTCCTGTTCTTGTTAAAAATACTGGAAAAGATTGCTTACACCCAAATCCAAACATTCTTAGAACAGCATAAGCTTTTGGGAGTACGGCAATCGGGCTTCCGTCCACAACATGGCACCGAAACCACCCTCATTGATTTGAAGGCTCAAATAGATGAGCTACGGGATGAAGGCCAAACAGCCCTCCTCCTACTATTGGATCTATCGGCGGCATTCAACCTTGTAGATCACAAGGTCCTTTGTAGCCACCTAAATTCCACCGCACATTTAGCCAAAGAAGCCATACCATGAGTCATATCCTCTCTCAGCGATAGGACCATGAGGGTGTTCTGCCCTCGTATGCGACAGACCCGATCCCCATCTTGTGCGGTCTTCACCAGGGTTCTTGTGTGTCCCCTACCTTATACAACATATTTACCAAGCCCCTTTTTGATGATCTGGACCTTCTTGGTATCATCTACACTAATTATGCAGATGATACCCAGTTTCTCCTCCCACTTTCTGGGGATTAAAAAGAGGATTTGGCCTTGGTCAATAGGGTGTATCTCATCATCCAGGCATGGATGGCAACTCATGGTCTATGCCTGAATGATGACAAAAACGGAATTAAGCATCATGGGTACACACTCTAACCTCAGAAAGCTAGGACAGGACTACTCTTCCTTCAACATCGATGGGAACACTATCAAGGTATCCAAGGAAGTGAAGACACTTGGCTTCTACTTGGACACAAACCTTTCCTTTAACAATCAGGTGAACTCACTGGCTTCAGCTACAACCTACACATGTAAACTCATCAGAGCAGGTAAACACTTTATCTCTAAAGACAATTGCATTATTTTAGCCAGAGCCCTTATCTTATCCAAGCTTGATTTTTGCAATGCTCTTATACATTGGTCCTAATAAGGCCATCCCTTGCAGAACCACATTTTACAAAATAATGCATTGAGAGCAGCTCTCAGCATCTCCAAAAGATCACACATATCAAAGATAAGGCGTAATAACAACTGGTTGTAGACCCAAGATAAAATCCTCTTAAAAGTTGCATCGCTTATGCATAAAGCATTGAATAATGTGGCTCCTCGCTATCTCACAGATTTATATAGAGAACATCCTCTAGAGCCTCAAGAACCTCTTACATCAATACTCTCATCATCCCTAGATTCAAACTGACTAAAGCTGGGGGGTGGCAGCTTCCCCGTCCAAGCGGCGCAAGTATGGAACTCCTTACCCCATCACTTACGTATTGAGAAATCCTACCTCAAATTTAGATCTAGCTACATCAACCAGTTGAAATCCTCTATCAACTAGCATTGCACATCAGCCTATCTCCCCACCTCCCTGCATACACTCCCTTCCCAGCCATCTGTACTCTCCCTCCCACTATGATCCATGGTATGATTTTGCCTTTACATTATGATCTGTATAGTATCTCCTGTATCCCGGCCATTGACTGTATATTATTATCTGTATCAATGTAACTGACATTGCCTGTACTTTATTTTTTGTAACCATGTAACCCAAGCTTCGCATATCGTGTGTTTTGCTGCGCCCTTTTACCTTCGGGTTTGGTTCACATTATAAGTGAATAAATGAAACACACAAAACAAACAAAACAAACAAATAAACCTGGAGTGTAATCTCCGCTAACTTAAGTATCACCTAGCGTAGCACTACAACTTATTCGCATGTGTTTCGTTTTGTGGATCTTTCCTTAAATACCCAATTACCGAAAGGCACAACTAATTAGCCAGCTTATAACTTTATAGCGTAGTGCGCCAAAATTAGCGACCCCGAGAAAGGAACACCATGAGGAGCACCGATGGTCACCAACATCTGGAGGCCCAATGGGAGTGACCCCCAAATATGTTGCCGCAAGAAACTAAGTCCATACAACACTGAACATAACAACTGCGCTGAGAGCAGTTGAATGGGGGGTGTGAGGGAGGGGATCTTGAGTGGTGACGCCAAAGTAGAGACCACACTTAAATTCAAGCTGGACAAGTATAATAGTATATGTTAAGAAAGCACATATCCAAAACTCTACTGCCATGTTATTCCTCCCCTCAATAGCACTCTGTAATTTTTAGCCACACATTCAAGATGGAGAAAATAATGCCTAGTCTAACATAAGTATAGCCCACCATGGCATCTACACTTAAATGTTCTTTTCCTGAAAACAAGGCACTGTTCAGAACCAAACATGGGGGCGAGGTGAATCCCTGAGCAGGCAAGCAAGTCAGCCCTATATGTCTCTCATTGTGGCCCTGGCACCAGAAGTTCCACACCTAGCGATGCAAGGAGGCCGTAGAAAATGCCTCATTTTGCCCCGCACCCCGTAGCAGGAATGGGAAAGACATATGATCCACAGAATGCTATAAACACACTCCTCCACAGCAGTCGCCTAACCCACTCAGCTGCCATTGTGACACTCTATTCTGGGATCTCCTTCAGCCCCTGCACCACGCCAGACACTCTTGGCCTGCTCAATTTGTCTCCCATCTCAGTTTGTTTGCTACTTCAACATAAAACTACAACCCTTATATTGCCACATAGATACGTGTTAACCGTGACAGACAACGGACTGGACATCACATTGTATATGTCACCCTCCCTATGGCCACGTGTTTTAAGGTAACGACCCACGAGTTAACTCACAACTCAACCATTATTTAAGCACTTCAATCTACAATCTTGCTAAAGGCATGACAAGCATGAAATTAGTCTAAACTGCTGTTGCAATTTGCAGTAGTGGTCAAACACACAATCCTACCCAGTCCCCTCAGTGCAGACCAGCAGCAGCAGCAGCAGCAGCAGCACCTGCATTGGAGCAATGACAACAACACACAGCTCTGACAGATCCCCTACTTTCTGGCTTAATGCACCCCACTCTGCTCTGACCTGAAGAACCCTAGTTAAAAGGCCACATAACTTGCAGAGGCACCTCAATCCTGACATACATCCTCCATTGCTATTTCGGTGCTGAGACCGCCACACAGGTCCAAAGAAGGACATCAAACCGCCCCAGTTTGGAAGAAGTGGAACCAACACACAGCTCTGTTAATGTATCTCTCTTCTGCCCTGAGGCGCACACAGCTATTGCATGATTGGATTCAACACACAACTCTGATGATGTACCTCCCTTCTGCCCGGCTCTGATGATGTACCGCCCTTCTGCCCTGAGGCGCGCACACAGCTATTGCATGATTGGATCCAACACACGGCTCTGATGATGTACCTCCCTTCTGCCCGGCTCTGATGATGTACCTCCCGTCTGCCCAGAGGCGCACACAGCTATTGCATAATAGGATGCAACACACGGCTCTGTTGATGCATTCCCTACTGAACTGCGGCACCTGGTGATATTGCAGAATTGGACCGACACAACTCTGCAAAAACACCTCAATAGTGACCCGTGGAACCCGATACTAGGAATCCCACCCAGACTTCACAATTCTGATCCTGCGCACCCCAAGGTACACCAGACGTGAGGCCATTCCTCTCCTCTGCCAAATCATTTAAATGCCTCACCTCCGTTAACTCCCTCTGGCCACCGTTGACACCTTCTCAGCTTCTCCTTTCTACAGTGCCTTAAAGCACATGGGATTAACGTGCTCTATAATGAACTAAATTGGCTGGCCCACACAGTCTGGCATCAGCACCCACCCCTTCTAGTGAATTATTCTTCCCTCCATGACTAACAGCTAAGGTTTTTTACAACTTGTGGAGAACTCACGCTATGCTAAGGGAGTCATGTCAATGACCGCACGGCTTGTGGACGACACCCCTCCCAAATCCATTGGTCATGTGAGCAAGCACTCTAACAACCCATTCTCCATGAGTTTAATTAATTGAGGGAGCACTCTACCCCGGATCCACATGATGTCTTGTGAGGCAATCATCTATGTACCCGATCCAGTGTAACACGGGAGGGAGAAACTCCATGGAAGTAAGGCATTCTGTTGTTGCACGCTTAAGGATGTGTTAAACTGTGAAACACCTGCGGGGCTGCACGAGGCCATAAACACCATTAAGTGCCACGGGAAAGGATCCGGCTGTGCAGGGACACAGCGAGGTGTGGGGGTGGTGGGGTCGGGGTGCGGAACAACACTAATCAACACTAGAAATTAGAACTCCCACTGCCAACGTGCACCCTACTTCTGGAGAGCTGTGCTGCATAGACACGCAAAGGCATCAGCTAATGTCGTAGTGCGCTCACAGAGCAGCGCGCCCACGTACTCACAGCGGATGTACTCCTGCTCTGCACACCCAGAACACACTGTTATCATTTCAATAAAGTGTGCAAGTTTCTAGTTTCACATTATGATTTTAAATAAGAGTTAGTGGAATGTTCATTCCACCTTGGTGGAATGCAAGTCTTTTTACGAGATCCCTCATTCATGCCATAGTGTGCAGGCAGCAATTTGCAAACGCCTTTGAGTACGCACAAATATTCACTTGCCACGAGTGGTGTATTTAATATTTAAAGGATAGTTCCGGGACTTTTTTTTTATTGTCCCTATGGTTCGGCCATGTGTTTTTAAGCATAACTCGGTAGATCGTAGAAAACTTTCCTATGGACCTTACCCGACTTTTCGTCCATTAACGCACTCGAAATCAGCCGCCATTTTCTGATAATCCTATCATTTCCCCCCATCGCCCTGGCTCACCTGCTTTTGCGGCACTAAATCGAATCCCCCGCCCCTGAAACAGACTTTATCAAAACATTCATATTCCCCGCCTCTATCCGTGACGTGACTGAGCTGCGTAGGCAAACGCGCCCAGGCGTCTTCTACGCGACTCCACACAGAACCCGGAAATCAACACAGATGAGCTCACACAACACAGCGCGCCACAATTGGGAATATGAAACTGTACTTTTAAATTAAACCGCAAGATTGTAAATTTGGTAAAGTACATTTATGTGACATCAAATGTTTTGAGAATATTCAGCGATTTTCATTTTTATTTGCTCATGTTCCAAAAAGTTCGTTTTGAGGCACGCAATGTTCCTTTGCTGTATACAGGGTCTTAGATCATCTCACAATACAGCGCCACAATTCGGAATATGAAACTGTGGTTTAAAAGCAAACGGCAAGATTGTACATTTGGCAAAGTACATTTATTGGACATCAAATGTTTAGAGAATATTCAGCGATTTGCATTTTTCTTTGCTCTCGATCCAAAATAGTTCGTCTTGAGGCAAGCGATGTTCGTGTGCAGTACACAGGGTGTTGGTTTACGATAAAATAAGCTCTTCGGTCGCACTGATAATCGCATGGCTGTTCCAACAACGAGGCACTAGGCCACCACAACGGTCTGTATGTTGCATCTAGCCGTTAGTACCGCGTAAGGACATACTTGTACTTGGCGATCGTCCCATAAAATGGTCAGGGTGGTAACGTTGTTCATGCGGAGAAGCAACTGGCGGTTGAAAAAGCCATCCGCCGGTGTCTGGTACTCGTGACACATACAATAATGAAGGATGTACCTGTTTTAAAAACATAAAAAATGAAATTAGTCAACACCATCAGATCTTTATTAAAATTATTCATTTTATATATTAGGTCGGGAAATTATTTCATAGCTAGGACAGTGTAACTGGGTATTATACGTCAAGGGGGGGCTGTAGGATACTGAGACAGTCCCCCAGTGCAGGGGTTGACAGGGAGGCAGTGCAGGTGGAGAGTGGAAGGGCCCAGGACCGAGGTCGCAGACAGTGGACCAGTTGTAGCAGGGGAGAGGGAGAGAGAAAGCAGAAGCAAAGAGGAAGGTTTTGAGGTGCTTCCGTAAAAGGAGATGGTTCTCCTCAAGATAGTGCGCGGTACAAAACAATATGCCACATAGAACGAACAAGTACAACTTAACACCTCTTTAAAGCTACTGTATAGTAATTAAATTGCAATATAAACTCATCTAAAGAGTTACTTACATTATATTTGCATTTTCCATTGTGTCTGTGCGTAGGGCAGCCCCGAAATACCACTCCTTCTATGCCGACGTTATTTCTTCTAATGAACAAACATTAAATGGCTTTAGTTTCTGAAATTATATTCATTATCATTTCTTACGTTATTGCCACACACTCCCAAAAAGAAGTCTTTCGGGATGGTCCCGGCCTGTCAAGGTCAAATAACAATGGAACCTTATACTGAGTCGTGGGCCATTCCGGCACCCGAGAAAAAATCAAAGCAGCTGACCTTCACTTTGAACGAGCACACATTCCTAGTTAGCTACATTCAGTGTAAGGCCATCTCACAGGACTCACAGAGCAATCACTTTTATTTACACAATACATAGCTACACATATTCAATGGGCCTGCGACATGAGGAGACTCGAGAGAACAGACAATCAAATTACAATCATTTAAACCGTGATGTGTATTTCTCAATGAGCTCTTCTTTAGGTGGACATGGAACAGAGGCAATGTTGGGTGGCAATGCAGTTGTCCCCTGCACAGGTTCGTTCACAACTCCATGTATGTGCCTATCTAGGACATCAACAATAAGTCTCTCAATAAAGTCATATTGCATATCCTCAAACACTGGTTTGATAACCCATTGTTTACTTCTTTTAGTGAAGGCCTTATTGTAGCGAAGCGTCCCTAAAGTTCCGGTCGTCCTACTTTGTTGACGGCCAACATTATGGTTATGTGCCAAGACCGCTAGAAGAGTCCGATTTATCATGCCCTCCATGCCAAAATGCAATCGTTTTGGCCTGTACTTTAGGCACATATTGTGGAACACCTCCAAATCTCCTGTGTGGCAGAATTCCGTGAGTCCCCTCAAATCTCTTGTTATAGTTTTATCAAATACAATCTTTTCAATGGCTTTGTGAGTGGGTGATGAAGGAATCAACCACTTCTTCTTCCGTGCCTCCTCTTTGGACAAATGGCCATGTTCACAATTGTGGAAATGTTGGTTTGTGGTCCAGCGGTGAACGTTGCTACAGTGTAGCATTACTGACCGCCATTTTTCCAGTAGAATTTCCAACGACCCTCCACATGTTTTTGAGCTCCACCAAAGATGGTTGCTGATTGACTTGGACCACTGTGAAATACCTTGCATATCTTTTTTTGTACCTGCAGCCGACATTTTTTTATTGATTGTTTTTGCAAGATGCCAAACGTCAAATTGGTGATTTATATTTTTGTACTCTTCTCTCATTGTCTTGGCAATTGAAACGTGTCTGTCCGTGGCTATCAGGTCGATCACCATTCCCCGCGATTGTAGTTCTTGCAATGATGCTACAAAGCCAAATTTCTCCATGGCCACTGAGGATGTACTTTGTGACTCCTGCACAACCACCGAACTCACAATTTTTTTACTTTCCATGTCCTGAAAGTGGTAGGTGCAGTACTTGGCTGAAAATCCTGGGCTGTCGCACTGTCCATCACCGGCTAGCCTGAACCGTTTGCCCGCGAATGTACTATCAATAGACATTTTTTCCATTCTCCAAGCTTCGCTAATGGCTGGAAATAGATAATCGGTTTGGTATTTGTAGAACTGAGTTTTCGCAATGAAATGGATTCCCACAAACTGAAAGAAAGACTCTAACTTTTTAAAACTTGAACCACTAAAAAGTGCAGCCGCTGCACAAAGTAGATTGCCTGCTGGCAGTTGCCCCAGCATGGGTTGTGCAGACCATGAGAAAGGATGATATTTTGTACAGGTGGCATGTATTTTAAGGTTAGTGCCTCGAATTGCACGAGTCACATTAATCAATGGCTCCCCACATACTTCCCCACCAACCTAATGCCCACATTTCATCTGAATAATAATATCAATCAAACAACTATCGAATACAATGAATTTGGCCTCTTTCCTTATACTGTCACTCTGCATCCCAGCTGGTTCGGCCTGTAACGTTGAGGACATGTCACTCACATGAAAGGTAGAATCTCTGATATCGTCTTCCGCTATGTTCAGTGATATTGATGGTGTTTCATTGTCGTCCACTTCATTCTCTTCCATTGCAACATCTGTTCCTTCTCCGGCGATGGGTGAATAAAACAATTTCTTCAACTTTCTCGCGGTCTTAGTTTTTGCGGGTGTGGATTCTGTGAATTGATCTCCGACTGCATCCGAACTACCAGGAGGACATTCACTATCAATGGCTGGATGTGGTATAGCTCCGTTGTCAATCACTTCATATTCTTCCCATTGGCACGATGCATCTCCAGTCTCAAGTCCCTGCCAAAAGGTTTGACAAGCAACATCTCTCGTTCGCTTCACTGTCTGTGTAGATCTAGTTCGTACACCCACTCGCAACTAGAGTGGGTGTACGAACAGATTGGAAAAGGGATGTTCAGTTTAAACACAACTTACAGTATTGAACTATTAACAGTGAAAAACAACATAATATAGTGACCAGGACACTAACCTTCTTTTGCTTTCTTTTCTTTGAAACTTTCTTGCCTCGAACTTCAACATCAGCACGCTGTTGCTCCGACTCGTATGTGCATGTCTCCACTTCCTCTTGCGCTGCAACAACTATATTTTCATGATAAGCACATCCATCACGCACTGACGCTCCATCGACTCCCTGAAACATAGAACTTTCATTAGTATGTATAATAATATCGAAAACACAAAATGTACTTGGGGACCAATACCCACGTACATCTCAATAGCAAAACACGAATGAACGGTTTGTGTAGAACATTCAAACGACAATTATTCACGCATTGTTGATCTAGTTAGATGGAACTGTCAAGATCCATACCTCGGGCTCCTCATAGACTTCCATTGATGATATTATTGAAGATGATGCTTCAGTAACTCCCTGAAACACAGTAATTGCATTAGTATGGTTTTCTATTTTGTTAAAAAGAACATAAACTTTGTGCAGGCGTCAACGGCTCATCTAAATAGACCTGCACAAATGATCAGTTGTCTAAAATAAATAATGGATATGTAAATATGATTCGATTTGCTCGATCGTTGGAAGTGTCACCACCCAGAGATCTGCATCAACTACTAGGGGTGATGTTCTTGTAGAAGAAGCTCCGTCATCTCCCTGAAACATAGTACTTGCGTTAATAAAGAAGGAAGTATAGCGGATGTAATCACGTCATATGATTTCGCTTGATCGAACTGTCAGTATCCATACCTCGAAATGCATAAGAACATCAAGGGACGATGTAACTGCGGTGCACACTTCTGCAAGCTGTTGCGCCGACCCGTAACTGCATGCTCCCCCTTCTTCTTGGACTAATGCTCCATCGACTCCCTGAAACATAGGACTTTCATTAGTAATGAACACAATATTGAAAAAAGAAGACACATAGGAGGGCGACGACAGAAGGACATATCAATGGCTAAAAACGAAAGAAACATTGTGTGTAACAATCACGCTACAAGAATGCAAGATCTGATGATCTCCATCGATGGAACTGTCCGGAAACATACCTCGAGCATCTGAGTGACATCAACGGTTGTCGTCAATACGTTGGACTCCTCAGCATCTCCCTGAAAGACAGTACTTGCATTATTTTGGATAACAATAATTATAACTGAAAACAAAGACTAGAGGACGAGTACAAGGGTGTACCATTAGGTAAAATAATTACACGATAAATTAAAACTATTGATTTACATGCCTAAAACAAGTCAGTGGCAGAATAGCCAAGTAAGATTACCCGATAGGCGCTTGAAGTGGCTGATGACTGCAATAACGACACGGATGGAGAATCTTCCGCCTTCATATTGAGTGGATACATAAATGGGGAAATTATTGTTAGCTAATGCTACACACTACCGCAAGGCCGAGAGATAAATACGTAAACTGGACGAATAGAGTGGGAATAGCGGTTGAGAGCAATTTTCGCCTCGCTCGCGGTGTGTTCTTCTTTATTAGCAATGATGTGGAGTACATGTCTGAGCTAAAGTGCCTGCTGCAGATGCGGTATCGATCACCCCTCTTGTCCGCAAAGACTTCTAGGACTCTACTTTCAAGCTCAGACGGTGGATATCCGCAATATCGGACCCATTCTCTTATCTGATCTATTGTCTTAGGGAAAACATGCATTATAGTACCTTCAGATTTATTATGGGTCTTCGAAGGGCAACCGCCAATGGAACAGGCAGGCATTGTGGAAAGTTCTGAAAAGTAAAGATCAACAATTCTCTATGAATACCAATGTGTTAAAAAATTAAATGACACATAAAAGTTCAATGCAAGGTTCGTTTTGGTTCTTGGAACTATACACGTTATTCACATGCGGAAAAGTATTTGAATAACTTTAAAAAAATAGAAAAATAATTTGACTAAACTCAGAACATGTGACTAGTTACTTGCATGTACTGTCTTGAACGAAAAGAAATTGGACGCAAAATGAGTATGGTACATGGCCTTACCTTGACGAACAAACAGTTAGATGCAGGGATCAGAGTAGTTTCTTGTCGTAGAACAGGGAGCAGTTCACAGGTTGCAAACTGACGAGTTTCCTCGAAGTGGTCACGGAAGTTCACAGAGACGAAGAGCAGATAACCAGCACCTTCACATTAGAAATATGAAGTGGGTTATAAATAATTCGAAACAGGGGTGTGTTTGTGAATGAATGATGTGTATATGTCGTGGCATTATGCGGTTTGCAGGGGGCCGCCCAGCGTGAGGGGGGATGCTTGGCAGGAGACACGGGGTCTGGAGGTAGCCATGGAAACAACAACCCATGCTCTATAGAACACTTTGAAGTGTACATGGTCTTTGGCACCTCTTGGCCTTTATCGCTCCCTGACAGCTCCACTTGGCAGCACAAGTACCCCGGTGCGAACTGCCTTTGATAGGGCGGGGGGTGGATTGGGGCGGTGGTCGTGCAGACAAGACACAGGAAGACTCGTGAATGGAGACACACTTATGTGGATTGCAGGGGGCCGTCCAGCGTGAGGGGGGATGCTTGGCAGGAGACACGGGGTCTGGAGGTAGACATGGGAACAACAACCCATGCTCTATAGACCACTTTGAAGTGTACATGGTCTTTGGCACCTCTTGGCCTTTATCGCTCCCTGACAGCTCCACTTGGCAGCACAAGTACCCCGGTGCAAACTGCCTTTGATAGGGCGGGGGGCTGTGGATTAGGGCGGTGGTCGTGCAGACAAGACTCGTTTGCCGCAGGGCCTCACCAAGGAGAGGCCATCTAACTGCATGTAAGAGGCAGGCTGCAGGATCTAGTACATGGTAGGCAGGGGGGTGAGTTTATAAATACCTCACCCTCCCAGGAGAATATATGGGTGCAGTTCACCCTGGAGACCCTGGATGCCTAGGCAGTTAGTCAGCAGCAGGCTGGCCTGTGGTGGCAAGGCGGCACGGGCCAGAGGGGGTCATCTCTGTACCCGGTGCCCAAAAGGATGATTTATTATGATCAACCATATTGATTATTTACCTATAACCATGTTTTGTATCAATAAAATCCAACGGCCTTCCTTTTATTGCCAACGCTTGAACAAAGTGGTGTGGTAAGTATTTTTGGGGGAGGAGGCAAGGCCGGGAGGCTTGATGCCAACCTGCAAAATAACATATGTAAGTCTGCTGCATATGGGTTCAACGGTTATGTGGATTGAAGGTGGGCGGCCAGCGTGAGGGAGGATGCTGGCCGGAGACATGTGGTGTGACAAGACAAGGCACAGGAAGACTATTCAATGGAGACACACTAGATTAATTTAAAAAATCAAAACGACCATTGTTAAAAATATATGTTGGGTTTTATTTTAGATCTTAATTTCAATTGAACATAAATAATAAACATTACACATTGTAAAGTTCCGGTGGCAGCACATCCAGGGAAAATCCCCGGTATTGTCCACTGTCGCTGGGGAAATGTTGTCTAATGGCAAGTACCGCACAGGCAGGTATTACTCTCCGAACGCGGTGTCCGAGCCTCCCGTGAAGCCACCAAGTGAAGCAACGATAGGCCACCAGCCTGTACCACCTGTGAAAACGAAAGATGCAAACTGTATTAAAATGACAAAACTTTCTTATCACTGTCGATTCAGGTAAAAAATGTCATTCTGCTTTGAAAAAAATTCTATCTAGAAAATGCACAATATGGAACCAATTTACATGCATTCGAATGATATGTAGATGTCATTTTATATGTGGGAGACGAGCATGACATAGTAGTGGCATCACTGACATCAAAACCAGAGTATACTTAATCGTTACTCGGATTACGCGGACGAACAGTGCCGCGAAGTTCGTGCATAAGCACCATCATCATCCTCAACACGGTCCGTGAGAGGCAGGCTTCCCTGAACTCTGGCAGCTCGGTGATGCATTGCGGACTTGGCTCGCCATCCGAAATGTAGGCCAAGCACCCGGAATTTTCACGGCAGCAGCAGTTCTCCTCCTCAGTTGGCATTAGCTCGCACCGATTGCACGTGCACCAGGTGGAGACGCCGTCCATGCGACATGGTCCAGGCTCTTCATCCGTTGACTGGTCCTCCCAACTGCCGTCCGAATCCCCAGCGTGCTTGCCTTTCCAGTAGTTCTTGCTCGGTGTACTCGGGCTCGTACATATACGGCATTATTGTAGCCATTGTGTGGTAAAGAAAGCAAAATAATTTACAGAGATGGTACAGGTGTTCACAAGGCCTGACCAGAGCACAGAAACGAGTCACAGAATACTCAAAGTAACACAGAGAGAGTAATGGAATCGAAAATCTGCTGCTGTGTGTTGTGAAACGGTGTGTTTATACTTATTGAGGAAAGAGGCGTCCTGCCATTTCCATGGCGACACTTCATTAGCTGAGGCGCAGCGATTGTTGACACGAAACGTGCTTTGGCATTGGGAAATGGGCGGTACGAGTCTGCTGATGTTAGGCTCAGGGGCGGGGGATTTGATTTAGTGCCGCAAAAGCAGGTGAGCCAGGGCGATGGGGGGAAATGATAGGATTATCAGAAAATGGCGGCTGATTTCGAGTGCATTAATGGACAAAAAGTCGGGTAAGGTCCATAGGAAAGTTTTCTACGATCTACCGAGTTATGCTTAAAAACACATGGCCGAACCGTAGGGACAATAAAAAAAAAGTCCCGGAACTATCCTTTAAGCAATCAGGACAGATTTACAGCACATTTAAACCCAGAGAAATTGGGAGGTTGAAACGCTGCTATGCTGGTGAACCATGCGCAGGGAGCAGCAGCCTTGAGAGGAAGGATCGAGCAACCGGGAAAATAGCCACTGTGACATCATGGTTCATTCCATAAGGTCCATCCCCATGGCGAGAACTCCAAATGACGATGCCGCCCGTCACTGTAAACTAAGTAATTCCTATCCTATGCACATTATATTAATCTGCTTCTTTAAGTGTAGGCCTTGGAGGACGTCATTACTGTCTGATCTTGGGCAAATAGTCATGCCTGTCGGTGCCACATCACAGCCTGGTTTCTACAGCAGTGCTGCCCGTTGCTTGGGCGCCTGCGGAAGTGGCGGGCAGATGAAAATCAGCCCAGCGAGGGACTCGGCAACTAATGTGTCTGACCCTGACACGCCACCTGTATGACAATGCATGCAAAGAGGGCGCGATGGGGAGCGAAGGGTGAGGAGGAGAACGCATACAGGGACGACGGAGGGTCATCCCTGTATGCACCCCCTTCAGTACTTACCTCAAGCTGTCTTCTCACTCTCACCCCCTTCAGTACCTACCTCAAGCTGTCTTCTTACTCCCACCGCCTTCAGTTCAGTACTTACCTCAAGCTGTCTTCTCACTCACACCCGCTTCAGTTCAGTACTTACCTCAAGCTGTCTTCTCACTCCCACCCCATTCAGTACTTACCTCAAGCTGTCTTCTCACTCTCACCCCGTTCAGTACTTACCTCAAACTGTCTTCTCACTCCCACCCCCTTCAGTTCAGTACTTACCTCAAGCTGCCTTCTCACTCCCCTCCCCCTTCAGTACTTAGTTCAAGCTGTCTTCTCACTGAGGGGAGCACGTCCGGGGTGCAAATGGCTGCAGCTTTGGCCCGAGAACAGAACACTCTGCAGACTTTAAAAATAGTCCCACAGGATTTCAACTAAAAAAAAACATTGATGCATACAAATGAAAATCAAACAGGCATATACTTAAATGCAGTCATTTTGCTTGTACTTCAGTAGCGCAAAAAGTTCCCTGGCAACAGCAGCAAGCCGGCAGACGTGAGCATGACGGTGAAGGCCCAGCTGGTGCTTAGGTATTTCATAGCCAAGCATCAGCAAGTTACCATGCAAACGCCATACACTTCTCCCGAACTCCCCTTTCCCCTTTTCTCTTTTACATTTACAGTACCAATGGTTTAGCGATTAGGTGGATTACGCCACCAAAGCGGCAAAACCAAACAGTGCAGGTAACATGAAGATGATATTACAGTGCAAATTGTGCAGCTAAAATGTTCAAGTCCAAGAAAGCAGGATGCATGCACCACATTACAAATCAGCAAGGAGCAAATCTCACAGTGCAACTCAGCAGGACACACATATCACAGTAGCTATTCTACAGAGAGAAACGATCGCAGGTTGCACTACAAATGGTTCAAACGATCAGGGTGTAAATATCTCATTGTAAATCAGAGGGTTGCAAACACTGGGAGGTGAAAATATCCCACTTTAAATAACTAGGGGGCAAATAAAGCATTGCAGACTGGCATGGCGCAAATAGAACAAGAAGAAGAAGAAGTGCTGTACAAAAAAAACGTTTTTTATACAATTATCACCCAGCCCAAGTTGGTTCTCATTTAGCAACCTTGAAAGCATGTAAGGCTGGGTTGGCTTTGCCAGGATTCTAACCTGCAGATCACGCACATATCTCAGGAGCAAGTATTCCTCCCAGAGGGCTATCTTACGGCTTATCACAGGTAGTAATAATCATGTTGCTAACTGCTGGACCCATATGCACGCAACTTCCTTTAGTGCTTATCGTATCGGTGGTTGTGGGCTGCCAGAACCCTTTCCCTCCACAGAGAAAGTTTAGACCACACGTTTGTCAAGTTTTGGCAATAAAAGGCCATAGGATTGTATTATTACAGATATGGTTATGGAAACAATAACAGTAATCGCATATCCTAATAATATCATACTTTTGGGCACCGGGTCCTGAGGTCACCCCCTCTGGCCTGTACCGCCACAACCTGGATGGGTTACCGGCTGTCCAAGTTTCCCCCAAAAGTTGTTGCTTGCTTTGTCCTAGCTGCCATGTCTGTTCCCCTTAGTTTGGCTATTCCTTTGGTCGTGCCTGGTGCCGTGCTTAATATGGCCCTGTATGGGGGAGCCTTATGGCCCATACGCTGTCTCTATTTTATACTTCGATTCCCACCTTATGCTAGTGTTTGCGCATGTTCCCGGGAAGCCCCGCTTGGTTCCCCTGTTTTCCAGTGTTTGCTCAAAAAAACAAACAGTTTGCATTAATCTGTAGTTTCTGGGCCTGGCGTTTGTGTCGTTGGCCTGTTTATCTATTTTAAAAAAAAACTTTATGTTTTGAGGCTTCTAGAAGCGTGGCCCCGGCCCTTTGTGGCGTTGGCCTGATTATTTATCTTAGAAACATTATTGAGGTGGATTTGTGAACAGGGGGTGGAGCTCTGGGAGTATTTGTTCATATTGGACCCTGGAACATATTTCCAATGACCAAGGTAACTACGTCTTAACTTGGTGTGGTGGCTCCCCCCTGTGCCCCGAGGTTCGGTAACCATTGTGGAATTTCACGTGTTTTCTAAAGGACGGTCCACCCCTGTTGTTAACAAGAGGTCGTTTTGTACCTACCTATTGGTTCCAAGCTACATTGTAGCTCCCTGGCCCTCGCCCTCGGGTGTTTGTTGGCCCGTAGTATTCTGCTGTGTGGTGCTTTTCCCACACTGCTTATTAATTTTGTTGAACCTGCTTTCCGGTTCTGTGCTACTTTTAGCACTCTGGCCCCCGCCCTCGTTCATTGGCCTGTTGTGCTGCGCGGTGTTTTATTCCACACTGCTTATTAATTATGTTGAACCTGTTTTCGGTTCGATGCTATTTGTGGCACCATGGCCCTGGCCTTGTGGCGTTGTCCTATTGTGCTATGTGGTGTTTGTTCCCCACTGCATCCTAATTTTGTTGAACCTGTTTTCAGGTTCCGTACTACTTGCAGCACTCTGGCCTCAGCCCTCGGGCGTCGGCCTGTTGTGTTGTGTGGTGTTTATTCCTCACTGCTTATTATTTTTGTAGAACCCATTTTTGGGTTCAGTGCTACTTGCAGTTTTCAGGCCCCAGCCCTTGCTAGTTTGGATTTTTGCCTTCTTCTGTTTCTCGCTTTTATTTTCCTCTGTGTGTTTTTGCTGCCTGGTAGGCTGTGTTACCTTATTCTCTGGCATCTTGGTGTACTGTCAGCCTGACTTGTGATGCTACCCTTGTGTTAATGGTTTTTCCTTCACAAAATACACCTTTATCTCTTGTATGTTCCGCTACCTCTTTTGTTTTCCTTCTCTATTCTGTTCTTGACACACATGCCTCGCATGTTTTGTTTTTGTTACTTGTGTGGCGCTACGGACGCTCAGGCATCTGAGCACTGCTGATTTCCCACGTTGTGTGGTGCTCATTTTATCGACCTTGGAGTTCATGAAAGGATGAGTTTGGTCCTGTTGGTGTTCGACCCTTCGTCAGCAGGCTCTGCCCTGATGTCAAAATGCACACTCTACTTGCTGTGCTATCTGACTCGCTGTACCATTTTGGAGGGTGTGACTGTATTTTTGGAAATATATTCTCTATCTGTTGCCTTGGCTGCCCTTAGCGGCAAGCCTGGGTTTTTATTCTAGCCCCTGGTTTGTGCTTACCTGGGTTGATGCTGTTCTGTTCCAATCTCGGCCACCTCAAGCTGCTGGAAAAACTGGTCATCTGCTTGAGTACTACCTGCATGTTGTGGGGGATCCTGGTGGTCTGGAACACTTCTCGCTTGTTGGTGCCTTAGTTTCTGGGTTTTGTTGTAATCGTTCGGCTCTCAGTTTGATTCTGCGTATTTATTGTTGCCCCTGAAGTGGAGCTGTGTTTGGTATGGGCTGGGCTGGGCACTGGAACCACCCTCTGGTGCGAGTTGAGGTTGCAAGACGCTCTGCTTGCTATGTTACCTGAATGTTAGGTTGTCTGTCCTAGCTGTTTGTTTCAGCTTTTTGAACTGTTTATGGGGCTGGCTCGCCGTTCGTCAGCCTGCATGTGTGTGTCTTTGGGGGCCCTGGCTGGTTGTCACCATTGGTGGGTGTACGGAATCTGTGTCTTCTGATGCACAGTGTGGGTGCTATCTTACTTACCTTGCCGTGTTGGCTTTGGTGTCATCGTCCCTTCTTCACCTGGCACCTTACCGCTAGTCCCCGATGTCCTGGTTGCTTCTGTGCTCTTTTGTCGTATTGTCGTTGCCCCCTTCCGTGCCTGTGGTCTGGATCTGTTGCACTCCTTTAGTGGTGCTGTTCAACTGGGTCCCCTGAGTACAGGTTTTCCTTAGTTGTGTGTTGTTTTGGACCCTGTTGCAGGGTTCTGTGTTTATTCTGCATATAAAGAAATATTTGGCCAGCTCTGTTTTGGATAGCTGTAGTTAGTTGGAGATCCCTTTCAACGGGTTCTATTTTTTGTGGCCTTTGTTTCAGGCTGATGCTGATACGCATTGGTTTGTGTGTCGTCTCTGCCAGGCTTCAAAACTGCGCCAGTATGCTCTGCCCGGGTGTTCACATTTTTTTAGTGCTTATGCTGGCTTTTGTACGAATGGTTTCACAATTCGTTCCTGAGGTCCAAGGTATCGTCTTGTCCCTTGCTCCACCCTCAAACTTCCTGTGTTATGCGGGAGGCTTGTGTCTTGGCGCTGCCTGTGCTGCAAAACTTTGGCAATTTGAGAAACTGCCTTGTTTGTTGGTAATTTGGCTTGTTGCGGGCTTTCCATGGCCTACCCCTGTTGTTGGCTGGCATGTTCCACGCCTTGCTGTGCCCCGTGTCAGGATACTGTGTTGTAGATATAAACATGTCTCATGGCTGGGTACACTGATTTGTAGTGTTTGTGCAAGTTTTTGTGGCAATTTTGCTTGTTGAGTGCTGTCCCCAGTCCACCCTCTTTGTTGGGTGGCATGTTCTATGTCTTGCTGTGACCTTTATCAGGGTACTGGTATGTAGATAAACAAACCCTTGTCTCATGGGCATGATAACCAATTGTTTCATTTTGTTTGCTTTGGCATCTACATGGCACCAAAAGCCCTCGGGCCTCTGCGTGTTGTTTATGCCCACAGGTGTGTGATGTTTATTTATCGACCTCTGAGGGATGAAAGGCTGAGTTTGGCCCTGATGCAAGGCTGAGCTTGGCCCTGATGAAAGGCTGAGTTTAGAGCCTGGTGGGATTCGTGACTGTGTTGGCAGGCTCTATGCGGATGCCACAGCAGAGCATTCTAAACGCTGTGCTCTCCGACCAACAGTTTGAAAAACTGTCTTTTTCGACAGTGTCAGGCTACATTGTGTGCCGTGCACCGTATCAGGGTACTGGTGGATGCTGCAGTGATTTTGTAAAATAGCACGTGCTCAACTATTGCGAGATTGCATTACGTTTTGGTGTTTACTTGCCCGTGTTTCCACAGAAGCATGTTTATGGTGTGACTACCATTCTTTATTCATTTATCTTCGGAAGTCGGCTCCTTGCTTTGTGTCATATCATGTCCCACTTGAGTTTTCTTTAACCTTTTCCCTCGAGAGGCAGGTCCTGTGGTGCAAGCAAGGTTGGGTCAGGGTCAGCTCCTCTGTTCCTTTGCTTCTCTTCGCTTTATTGGCTTCCCCATGAGTGCCTGCTGTGTCTGGCGATTAAACAACTGTGCTGTGGTATCTGGAATGCTGGGGTCCATTGTGGTTTTATTGCTCCACTAATGGCCTGTTCTGTGTGTGCCATTGTCATTATGATAAACATGGGAACATTCACCTGTTTCTCCGCCTTAGTGGAACCAAACTATGATTTACAATTCTTAATTTTTTTGGTTTGATTGCTCCTCCTCTGGTCTGCGGTGTGTGTGCAAATGTTATTATGCTAACCACGAGAGCTCTCCCCTCGTCTCTATTCGTCGTAGCCCCACTCTGTAATAATTTGCATGTAATTGGTGCTTCGACCCTCGGGCATCGGAGCACTGTAATAGTTTGCATTTAACTCGTGCTACGACCCTCAGGCATCTGAGCACTGCTTCTTATTCCCTGCGGTGTGCGGGTGCCATTTTATCAACCTCAAGGGATAAAAATCTGAGTTTGGGCCTGCCTGTATTTGATCTGCGTTGGCAAGCTCTAACAAAATGTTAAGAGACTGCACTGTGCTGATAATTATTTAGCATTTATATAGCGTTAAGAACCCTCAGGTATCTGAGTGCTCAACATTATTACCCATGGTATGTGGTGCTCATTTTTCACCTCAGAAGGATGAAAGGCTGAGTTTGGCCCTGCCAGGATTCAAACCTGCATAGCAGGCTCTGCACGCTCAGCGCTCTACTTGCTGTGCTACTGGACTGGTTTATGGACATGCTGTTTATATTATACAAATAGTCTCTTAACTGTATTGAAAGCTTTCCCCAGCATACTGCCCGTTTTCTAACCAAATGGAAATGTGGTGTTTAGGTACAAGACTTAGCCACAAAAGTTTTGTTTGTCACCCGTGTTAGGTGATTGCTGCTTCGCTTGGGAGCCATTATTCTTTGCCTGTTTAAGTAAAAGAATTGCAAATACTTTATTCACTTTTGAACTTTGTGCGGTTACCTAACTGTCTTTGTGAACACATGACTAATCATTCACCATTCAATTTGTTTGTTTGTGTCACAAAATTCTGTATTCACGAAAATTGTCTATGCTGCTGCATGCTTTGGGTAACTGGCTGTTGTTGGGCCTGTATCGTCCAACTTTGTGTACTTTAACTGCTATCCAGTTTCAGTACTATGGAAAACCCCCCTTCAAGAAATATCAAATGGCTTCTGTAACGTTAATTGGATTTTGAATAATATTGCCCAGGGCGTGTGGTGCTTATTTATTGACCTTGCAGGGATAAAAGGCTGAGTTAGGCCCTGCCAAGATTCAAATCTGCATCAACAGGCTCTGCACGTCTGTTGACGCTAGCGCTCTACTCGCTGAGCAACTTGACCGGGTGTGGACAACGTGGGTCTGCAGATGGTTTTTGCAACTTTGCAGCTTTACCCACACACCCCTTTAGAGTATAAGCATCCCCGTGCCCCTTTACACAAACAAATGTTGGCCTGCTGTTTCTATTTCAGCCGCCCCCGGTGCTCCTGTTAAATTTTATGATTTGTTATAATTTTGTACCAAAAATTAGCAATATTGAGTGTCGTCAGTAAAATTATGCTTTGCCAGATGACCGCGAGGCTCGAAAACCCACCGTCAGGTTTGTAGGCAGGACGCTTCACCTCTGTACTATATAACCTGGTGGCTACAAATGTTATTTTCTGGCATTTACTAATCAGTCAACGTTATCGCGTACGATGTTGCTATGTGTTGCCTTGCTTCCAACTAGAAGCAAAATTAATGGAGCGCCTTATTGTGGCATACGCACCCCCCTCTGTCTAGATAGGGCGGCCGCATACTAGCGGGCCTGTTTGTTTTGTTGCCTTGCCTCCAAACGGAGGATTAGTCTATTTCATGTAGCCGCTCTTCATGAGTGGCGGGCACCGCTGCCTCTGCCCGGCGCCACGGCCGACTAACTTGAAATAATGTTGCAAAGTCGCCACAGCGCCGGGTTCCTTCCTTCGCGCTTCCTCAGACCGCTCCTGCTGCAGCTTCATGACTCCCTGGATCACTCAGCTGGGTCTCTCACGTATGTTTGTTTATCCACGCTAGCAGTGAAGCAGGGAGCTGTGAGGGATTTACTGAAACAGTACAATGTTTCAAAAGAGAAAGTGATGCTGCGTGTATGGCGAACACCAGAAGTCAAGAAATACACGATGCTGAGTGCACAGCAATAGTGGTAAAGTAAAGAAGAAAGAGATTGGAGGATGCTGAGTGAACAGCGAACCTCCTGACTTCTTCTCTCCTGGTTTCTTTCCTCATTCTAGCTTCAGATTTCCTGTTTGTTTTCTCCCTTTCCATACTAGTAAACTCCTTGGGTCTATTTATGCCACTCATTCTTTCCCTTTATTGGAAATTATGGCGAGGGGCATCCTCTATTTTCCTTTTTCTCTTCGGTTTGGTGTAATAGATGAAAATGTTTATTGTCATCTGGAAAATTCTGGGTAGTTTGTATAGCTAATGTTAGGGTTGATTTGTTGAGCTGTAAAACAGCTGTTTGAAAGAAAGGAGGCAAAGAATTGATAGACTGCTCGATGGTCAGGGTTTCCAACCTTTCCTGTAAAGTTTTCTTTCCCAACCATAAAGACATGCTGTTTTTAACTTATCCACACAATTCTATTGGTGTTTCTCTGGGGTTCAACTTGAGGCTTCACAGTCTTTGTTGGTAGTGATTACTAGTCTGTCACACTCTTTGTAAGAGACCTTTCTTGATTTCAGCGAGGGTAGCTGTTCCTAGGATATTCAATAAAGGGTAAGAGGTTTGTAACTCCCCTACACTAAAGGACCTAAATAGCAGAGTTTCAATTCACCCCCCATCGAAATTGGGTGGCAAAACTTTCAAAATGTAGACAAAACATTTCTAGATAATCCCCCCTCTTCGTATGTTTAAAGATCCCCAGCGGTAGATTAGGTCTTTCTTGGGCAGCAATCAGCCATTCCAGCCATGTCTGGAACTGTTCCTCCACTTGTGTTTGGTGGTTTGCAATTGGGTCATCACTGTTCCTACTGAGGTCATGATTTTTTGAGATAGAATTGTTTTGGTGGGAGTTTCTTCAGAGTGAGAGAGGGAAAACAATTCTGATTCCTCTTCTGTCTGGATTTGAGTCAGTTTCATTGGCACTGGAGGGATTTACGTTTGTCCCTCCTTTTTAACCATAACTAACTCTGGGGCAGTGTGAGCGTAGTGAAACGGGACAATCCATTTTTATAACCAAGTCAATCTAATGCCCCTGTTTGAATGAATCCTTGAGGTTTTCTAATGTGTAAAAGCATTCTATTGCTGTATTTTAATTGGTATGTGGCAAGGGCAAGAGTGTCAAAAGGAATTTGAGAGTCAAACACTAGGTCCTGACACTTGGCTGGGATCTGACACTGGGTGGCAATTAGGGTTTTGATTTTTGAAATCTTCTCCTGGGCCTGAACCTTCATAATTTTTTCTTTCCTTGGGGAATGTTAAACCGCCGGAAGCATAAAGTTCCTTTTCTCCTTAGCGTAGGAGTTTCCCAATTTATATCAATTGAGAGCATCCCACCTCTCACACCTTTTGTGAAGTAATCATGAAGTAGACACAGACAATTGAACACAATTTGATGTACAAACTTGTATTAACTACATGTTGAAGGTTGGAAAATAGCCTAACCTGCCCTATACAAAGGTGGAATTTCCCTACCTTACTGGAAAAGGTAGTCTGTGTCAGGAAGTCCAAAGCAAATGTCTGTGTACAAAAACTATACTTGCCCTCACATCTAATTGCATTCAATGTGTAGGGATGTCGTGTAGGGATGTTAGCATCAAATAAAAAGTGTTCAAATGAAAGTTCAGAGCTTCTTCCAGCCCTTGGATGAAAAGTGGGGGTTCCCTTCCCCAAGGTTCAAACAGTTCACTTCACAAAAGAGGGGTTCCCTTCCCCAAGCTTTCAAGTCTATCATAGTTCCAAAATAAGACAGTTATTTAGGATTTACAATGTTCCAAATTAACTCAATTCTGTGGGACACTTCCCAGCTCTTCAGTTTAGTTACCTTCCACCAGTTTTTATGTTCAATTCCTCAGTTTCACGTATACAGGCTTTTCCTTTATTCCATCACCAAGTGGCTTGCCTTTAGGAGGGTGCATTCAGTCTAGGCGCAGTTCTTGGACCACACAGTCCGCCCGTTACAGGTCATGCAATCGACACACCTTTCCTACCTCTGCTGCCTAGTTATTTTACCACAGTTCCAGCTTCACAATAAGGCTTGACTTATTCCTTTCACTTGCCCTTGAAGCTTTATTGTTTCTTCTTTCACCACCATTCACTATTTTGTTAGCTTTCACTCGCAATAATCAACACAAGCTTCCCAGTACACTGTCCTGCTAGAAAACTCAGTTTCAAGTCTGTTTCTACCCTAAGCCACCATAAACTTCTCAGTCAATTGCTAGGAAACGTATACACTGTTTCAGCTTCTTTTATCAAAACCTCTGATGCTTCGGTTGTCAGGTTTTCTTTACATACAGATTCAATGTTCCCAATCTTTCGCCTCTTCCAATAATAAGCAACACTATCTGCTTAACTCTTGATGATGCTCACTTGACTCTTACCAATTCCTATTCCAAATATTGACTTACAGTTGATTGCTCACTTTGTTTATTAACATTGCTTTTCCATCTTATCTTCCTCCAATTCACTTTATTGGTATTAATCTTGTCTCTGGCTTTATCACAGTTCATTACTTGCTTGTTGCACATGTTCAATATTAATTTCAGATGTACTTAATTGAGGGATTTCATGTAATCAAAGTCTTTTTCCTTTAGCTGCTTGCCATATATTTTAAATATCCTCATGAAATCTGTCTCAGTACACCCCGGAACTCCCAGCGCTCCATGACAGACTCACTGGTGTTGCTTGGCATGCCCGATGATGGTGTGGGGCTGCAACGCTTATTGTGCCCCTTGGAAGCATTCTCTGCCCTACCGCAGTGCCACAGACAGTATCCTTCTTGCCTACCGGTCTCGCCGATGCACCTTAATGCTTCTGTGACACCGCCAGCCTCTGCTATGCTGCAGTTTGTTTGGTTGTGCTCCTCTGGCTTTTCCCCAGTCTCTCCAGCTGCTTCCTCAGTTCAGTGGAAATCTCTGAATTTCCTCTGCTTAGCTATCTCGTCTCAGTGTGCTTTCCACCTGGCTTACTGCTGTGCTTGCTCTGAATCCCTCTGTGTCTTCTCAGGACCTCTCACAGTGTTTTCACAAAGACTGCTCTGGCATACAAGTTACTCTCCTTCATGTCTCTCTCATAGTTCCAGCACTGGCTTTTAAATATCCCGCCATCTAGAAAGGTCCTTGATAACTAGACTGTGCAGAGTGAGTTCTGCAGTTTGTTGTCAGTCTTTGTCGCATTTCCTAGTCTTCCTGTCTTCTCTCTCTTCCTCTCCCCATCCTCCCTCTGCTCCCTGCTCTTCCTCTGGCCCTTCTTCAGCCACCTCTCACCTCACCTTCTCTGCCTTTCCACTGTTCTCCTCCGAGGAGATTTCTAGACAAGTCTGATCTATGAAAGTCTATCAAAACAGGTTCACCCCTGTTCCTCCAATACCATTAAGGACCACATTGACAACCTGGCCCCTGCTCTGGCTAATTTCTACAACTACTCCCTCACCACTGGAGTCTTCCCCTCTCCCCTGAAGCACTCCCTTGTGCACCCTCTTCTTAAAAACCCCTCTGCCGAACCTGCCTGCCCGGCTAACTATCGTCCAATATCCACCACTCCTTTCCTGGGCAAACCTCTGGAAAAGCTGCCCATCTCCCAGCTTAATCTTCACACTGATTCTGTTGGTTGTCTCCATAACCATCAGTCTGGCTTGAGAGCTGCCAGAAGTACAAAAACTGCTCGCCTGAACATCCGTGAAGACCTGCACTCCAACCTTGATTCCAACACCCCCTGTATCCTCATCTTACTTGATCTCAATTCTGCCTTTGACACAGTCAACATGCCATCCTGCTCAACCATCTCTGTGATAACCTGGGTATCACCGATCAGGCCTGGCTTGACTGTCCTCCTTCCTCTTCGATCGAAACTTCCAGGTCCAACTTGGGTCCTTCCTCTCCTCTATCTCTATCTCTACCTGTGGTGTTCCCTTGTAAGGGACTTCAATTCAACACTACAGCTAAGTAAATGCCTAGTCTGGGATGCTGATGGAAGCCCTTATTGATATATTTGTATGTCCAGTTCGTTTACTCTGGATGACAACCCTTATATAACACCCCTCTCTTAGAATCCCCCTGACCCCACTGAGCCAAGAAGTAGGTTTGTTTTGCAAATTAAAAGGTTTATTTGAAAATTAAACAATATATATACATATATCACACTTGTATAATAAATTAATGTTGGATAGCACACTTGTGAAGATGATAGTGATCAACAATGGATAATGTTACAGTGGTACACTCTTTTTGTTGGCTTAGAAGTGATATAGAAAGGATAAAGTAACTGAGAATGCTTTTATGGCTTCAAGGACAATGCAATGATGAATGAAAATGCAGTACAGAAAATAAACTTGATAAGACTTCAACAAAAGACAATGTAATCACTTTTCTTTGACAATTCACCCCCCCTATGCAAGGTAAAGAGATGGGAGGAAAGCACACAGTTCTCAGGAATGCAATCAAATATAATTCAGTTCCCCCCTAGCAAGCTTGGAGGAAAACAGGTAGAAGTTTTAAACACAGGCCCAAAATGCTTAAAGGTGGTATGCAAAGAAGTGAAAAATATGCTAAAATGATTTTAATTCCCTCTAGAGGTTCAGGGTTGGTGACAGCTACTTTGTATTAGTTCAGGATCACTTTAGCAATGCTCTATGAATGATTGTCAGGTTGCAAACGAATTTCAGCAAAGGAAAGCAAGGACAAATCTTTTTACACGTGGCTGACATTAAGCAAAATGTCA
This sequence comes from Ambystoma mexicanum, assembly GCF_040938575.1. Lineage (NCBI taxonomy): Eukaryota > Metazoa > Chordata > Amphibia > Caudata > Ambystomatidae > Ambystoma > Ambystoma mexicanum. The sequence continues at coordinate 255,988,127 of NC_090936.1, forward strand.
AATCGCGGCAAATTTAGTCGCATGCGTTGAGCACAATTACGGAGGCACTATAAGTGGTAGCAAGTCGGTTTTAGGCTTGTTGGAAAGCTTAGAATCGTAGCTTTAAGATGACAGTTAAAACTCAGTTTTCAGTTTTAAAGATGACAGAATGACACGATTCTAGGAGGCAGTTCTAATAGGCTAAAATAGTTTGGATTAGATTATTTTAAACTAAGAGATTGGTTTTGGCACAGTGCTAGCTGGGTACTCACACTAGATTTTGGACAGCAATGCGACTTCGTCACGGATCGGGTCAAGATTGGCTGCAGTTCTCTGGTACTGGTTCCGCGCACAGCGATCTGGGTCAGCTCTCAGCACTGCACATCGATCTGGTCTGGTCTCTCTGGATAATTCTGCCTTCTGGGTCTCTGGTTCTAGCAAAAGGTCTTGGCAAAAATTCAACCAGCTCTGCTTTCTGGATCTCTGGTCTCTGGTGATTGATGGATTTGAAGTCTGGAGTCTCCCGGCAAAGCCTCCCGCAAGAAAGTGGAAAGTGAATGTCCTGTCTGCCTTCCAGTGGCTCTTTTTATGTGTTTAGAAAGTGGGTGTGTACCTGGGCCTAGTTAAGCCTGCCCCCCTCACTTATCATTGGCCAAGCTTTCCTCTCTCCCTTGATTGGGGTAAGGGAATGGAGTGTCAGAGTGATGCTGTATATTTTATGGTCAGAGGAACCTCCCCTTGTCAAATTGCACACAAATCTATTTCTGACCCAAATACATATTTATCTATGTACCATTTTTCTAATATTATAGGTCCAGTTAACATATTTTCTGTAGCACCCAACCATCCGATCCCTGTCTTTGTACGATGTTGTGTCCACTTATGACAGAATTCTCCCCTTTTCATGCAGATAACGACCTCTAAACCTTTCCAGATTTTACACAAATGTGCACCAGGGATATGGGTTTCAGATGATAAAGTGTCAGATTTTTAACATGCATACATTTGGAGTTACAACCTTTTTTTCCGCTACTATCCCCAAGAACATACCACAGGGTCCTAACACCTCTTAAAATGTGCACAAAAAAATCACAAGAATGATGATGTTATTTATATAATTTTTACAAGTCCGCACTTTGAATTATCCATCTTTTTAAAATCATGCTCTGGCCCCAAAGGGGTGTGGTTTTCCAAAGCACATGGTGGAATTTCTGGTTTATCCACTTCCCCCAAGCTCAGCTTGCTCTCACAGGCAGTGCCCCTCCCAGTTTCTCCCAAGAGGAAGCCATTTTACGGCCCCCCTAATATAACATTTGCCTGAGCCAGGGACAGTGCTTTGTTTAGTTTCCTGTAGTCCCCAGGTGCTCCTCCCCTAATCCAATCAGAGAGGTGTAATCTCCTTTTGGCAGGGGCAGCAGAATGCAGCCAGGCCTGGGAACACAGCTGCTGAATTCCCTCCCCTGTTGGGGGTAGTTGCCGGGCAGTATTCACTCTCTTTAAGCCAGGCTTCAGCTAAATGTCACTTTAGTTCCCAGTTTTCTACATTCAAATCAAACTGACAATTTTTGCACATGCAGCTAGAATGCTAATTCTAAGTTCAAAACTATGACATTTAACAGTTGCAACCTATGTTCCACTCAAAAGTAGGTCACTCATTTATTTTAAACATTTCGATTTTAGTGGCTTTCTGTCCATTTAACTTAAGCTGCTGACATCCACAGCTCAGCCAGTTTTGTTATAAACATTGTTTTGGGCTCTTCATCTTTCCAGATTTTGTATGCACACAAGAATACATTCTGCCAAATGTCTGCTGGTGTTCATTGAGATTTTTGAATATCTTGTGATGTTTAAAATAGGCATTTTTAGCTTGCATTCAGGGAAACAAAGGTGATTTCAAAGTGCTTTTTTTAGCCAACCGGCACTGCTGTTTTTCCTTTGGCACACATTTCACTCATGGCACCCCTGGCCCATCATGCTTGCACTGGTGGGTGACAGGTCAGGGGACCACTTTGTTGTGCGCAAAACTGCATGGTTCTCCAGGATTCTGGCAGAAATGTGGGCTTTACCGCTGTCTTAGATTGCCTAAGCCCACAGCACCAAATGTTGCAGCATAATAGTCCAAACGTGGGTCAGGACACCCAACAAATGCCCCCGCCCGACTGCATTTTGATTTATAGTCGAGGGGGAGTCGGGTGCAAAGGATGTTTTGATGCACGCGCTGGTATGTCCGCATCATCTCCTTCCAATTCCGTAGATGGCACAGTTCAGCATCTTTTCCTCCATCCGGTTGGATCGATCGGTTCTCCTCGCCTGTCCTGATGGGAATATTGGGCGGTACCGCGGGCCCCTCGGATCTTTGCTCCCGGTCTCCAGGTCGTTCTCCTTGGTCAGTCTCCGTGGTTTCATCTCTCCTAGGATGATAAATCAAAAGCGGCAATACCTATTCGTAGACATTTTCCACCACTATTAATGGTGTGGCGAACACATACATTTTATACATCCGGTTACATTTTTCAGTATTATTTAAAAAAAAACAAGATATAACAGGAAATATTGACATTAGGTTGCTATATTTTTGGTATGTGGAATATTTTAGGGTTGGAACTGAATTACTCTGGAGCGGCCCCCTCTGGGATTCCAGAGGATTCCTCCAGTTGTTGCAGAGTGTGCCTGGGATGGCAACACTTTAGCTGATTAATATGGACCCACTTGTCTTCCCCTTCTGCCAGACTACCTTTGGGGATGCGAATCTTGTAGGCTACAGGGGAGATTTTGTCTACAATTTCAAACGATCCCTTCCACGTAGGCAAACATTTTCGCTGTTTGGCCTGGTTTCTTTGGAAATTGTATAGATAGGCCTGGTCTCCCACAGTATATTCCTTCCTGGTGGTCTTCAGGTCATATTCGGTTTTCATGCTATCAGCTGATCTTTCTAGATTCCGCTGAGCATAGGCAAAAGCATGTTAGAGTTGTTTCCTTAAATTCTCCACATACTCATGAGTTGTGGAGGCATTTATCAACGTTTGCTCTTGGGCTCTGTATAGCAAATGCTGGGGAAGCACCATCTTGCGTCCAGTCATCAGCTCAAATTGTGACATTTTAGTTGCAGATGAAGGGGTAGATCTGATGGCCATTAGGACCAGAGGTAATTGGATATCCCAACTTGGCCCAGAATCTGCCACAAACTTACTTAAGATGCTCACAATGGTTTGGTTGTATCTCTCTACTGCTCCAGAAGAAGCTGGCCTGTAAGCAATGTGTAGCTTCCTTTTAACCACAAGTATCTCCCACATCTTTGTCATTACTTCACTGGTGAAGTGGCTACCTCTGTCTGACTCAATCCTTTGAGGTAGACCAAAACGGGAAAAGATGTGGTTAATCATCAGGGCAGCTGCTGTTTCTGTCTTGCAGTTTGGGACCGGGAGACATTCCACCCACTTGGTAAACAAGCATGTAACCGTCAACATGTACTTGTTTCCTCTAGACGAGCGAATCACAGGGCCTACAAAGTCGATTTGCAAATCTGACCATGGCAGTGTCATCCCCCTCTTTTGGAGAGGGGCCCGGTGTGTGAGGGATGTTGGCTGAAATTGTGCACACACAAGACACCCCTTCAAGTATTGGTCAAGGTCCTGCCCCATGTGTGGCCAGTATGCAACCTCTCTTAAGATTTCCAGTGTTGTGTGAAACTCCTATGACCGGCGGTGGCCGCATCATGGGCGTGACTTAACATCAGGCTTCGGAATGAGGTATGGACCACCCACTGATCATGGCCACCTTGGGATTTCCTTACCAACAAACCGTCTTGGATTCGGAACATCTTTGGACATTTCATCAACACTCTAAGGTCCTCCTTCCTAATGTAATCGGTATCCGTCAGGGGAAAGTTCTCAGTGTCCTCAATGTATTGGTAAAACTTACCAATTATTGGATCCCCCCTCTGAGCTGTAATCAAATCAGCATCAGGGGTCTCCTTACTCCATTGTGCAGTTGAAAGATCCTTGTGAGCATTTGTCTGGGATCGAGTGATAGCAGTGCCCTGGATTTCCCCCAACAGGGACTCTATTTCTATTAGATCCCCTTGGATGGCCCCGGTTTTGGCCAGTTGATCAGCTAAGTCATTTCCAGTTTTTTCTGGTCCCTCTACTTTGGAATGACCCTTGATCTTTTTCCAGTAGATGGTCATCTCATTCGATGTGACCAGATCATCAATATTTTGGATTAACTTCCCATGTTTGTTATTAGCATATAACATGCCTCTGGTTTTCCAATTAACCAGGTGCTCCACGAACCCGTTCCGTACATAATCCGAATCTGTGATTATGACCAGTTCATGGAGTTGATGTTGGACAGCAGTGAGGATGGCCTGATGCACAGCCATCAACTCTGCCACCTGACTACTTCGGGGACCAATTTTGTATCCAGCGGAGGGTTCTGGGGACTCATCCACCCGTGCGTTCCCTATGCCGGCCACAAGTTCTTTTCCCTGTTGTTGTCAACACGGTAAGAGCATCCATCCACATAGACAGTGGGCATTCCCTCACACTTGTCTTCTTCAAAGACTTTGTGTGGGGAATTAAGGTATGCTTCCATGTTGTCCTTGATTTTTAGACTTTCGTCCTCGAGACAGTTTTCTCTGGCACAATCATGCAAGTCAGCCAGACCTTGCGCGAGGGGACTCTTCTTGTTTTGGCCATATATGACCTCTACAGGAAAGCCTTGCATTGACAGAATCCAGGAAGTAATTCTGGAATTACTCACATTTCCAGCCCGGATTCTGTCACTTTGGAGATATTGCAGAGGCTGGTTTGGAGTCTCCACTATGATGTGTTCCCCCTGGATAAACGGGCGGTAATTCTTCAATGCCCACACCGTTTCCAGGAGTACCTTCTCACAATTGTTGAATTTTTCCTCCACAGAGGATAAGGTTTTGCTCACATAGGAGATTACTTTATTGACCGTGTCATGCTGTTGGTATAATACTGCCGTCAAGCACGTATTAGAGAACCCTGTCTCCAGGAAGAACTCCTTGTTTCTGACAGGGTAAGCTAGGTAAGGCGCTTGTGAGAGGCTTCTTTTGAGTTGTCTTACTGCCTCAGATTGTTCTGGACCCCATTCCCACTTGACCCCCCTTCAAGAGATGAATCAGAGGTCTGGTGATCTATGCGTAGCCCTCAATGAAGTTTCTGCTGTAATTAGTCAGTCCAAGGAGGCTCTTTAGTTCCCGCAGAGTTGTGGGATCCTTCAGTTTCTGAAGTGCTTCCACTTTCTTTTCTTGGGGACAGAGACCCTCGAGGAGTAATCTCATACCCCAAGAAATTAACACGGGTTCTACACCACTGTGCTTTCTGAAAGGAAAGTTTTGCTCCGGCGGCCCTCAACTGTGTCAGAACATAACGGATCTCCGCTATGTGTTCTTCCACAGATGAACTTTTGATGAGGACATCATCTACATAAGCCAGGTTACCCCTCGCACCCAGGTCGGGTATGGCCTTATGTAGGAAAATGTTGAATTCATTGCTGGAGTTGAGGTATCCGAAGGGAGTCCAGGTCCATGTGTACTGCTGGCCCCCAAAGGTAAAAGCCAGTTTGTATGGGTCCTCCCTACTGACAGGCACGGTCCAGTATCCATTGGTCAGGTCTATTGCAGTGAATACCTGTGACCCCTGGATCTGGGCCAGCCCTTGGTCAATGTAGGGCAGAGGCCATCAGGAAGTATGGACCCGTTTGTTGAGATCCCTAAGGTCGGTGCAGAGTCTCCACTGGCCATTTGGCTTCAATATTCCCAGCTCCGGATTATTGAAAGTGCTGTGGACTGGAAGGATTATTCCCCGGGACTCAAGGTTCTTAATTATTGCAGTAAGGGACTCCATGGATGCGAGAGGCAAGCGATATTGCTTCACAAACACTGGAGTCATGCCAGGGTCCGTGGGAATTGTTGTTGTGTGGATGTCGGTGCGACCACAGTCATATGAGTCTACCGCAAAGAGATCTTGGAAATCCAAGAAAACTTGTTTCAACTTTTTCTTCTGTTCCAGAGTCACACAGGCATCAGCTAGGTTGATTCTCTCTTCCACCATCTGCCTGAAGCCTGGAAAAACTTCTGGTTTGGCTATCTCAGCGGCCTCCTCCAGCTGGGTGGAGAAGTCCCTGGTCAGGGTTCTGATTTGGACTGGAGGCCTCAGGTGGGAAAGGCAGCCCTCATGGACCTAGAAAATCACCTCATCCCTCCTGAAGTCACAAGTCACATCTTCTTTACCATAAGGGCAAGAAGTGTACACCAGGAAGTTCCCCCCATGCCTGGTGAAAATCCTGTCTGGTGTTGTATTGTCATCACTGTCACTGTCAAAACAGTCCTTGGGGATTGGTCCTAACAGTTCATTTCCTAAATCAATGGAGAAATGTCGGTCATCAACCGCCATTCCAATAATGGTGCCTGCGGCTAGAGTAATACTCTTTAAGTCACTGTTATCCACCTCTATTGGAATGGTGTCATGTTTTATGTTGACTAATGGTGTTGGGTTTACCCCTAACCCTTGCTGTTGGAGAGAAGCATTTAGATGAATATAAGCAACAGGGTTTTTCAATTTTTGTCCTCTTTTAACTTTCACTTCCAGGGAGAATTGTCGGGTCCTTTCTGGGATGGTGACTTCCTCTTTAAGCTGAATTTCAACTGCATAAGGTAGCAATTGAGCTGACCTAAATGCTTTTTCTTGATCATCAAAGCCCATTGGATTAACCGCTAATCGGGACCAAGCTTTGAAGTTTATTAGGTCCAAACTAATGGCGAAGCGATTGAGAATGTCGCTGCCTAAGTAAAAGGCGGCAGTGACATCTCGCACGACCCAACAATTATGGACTGTGCTCTTGTTGCCAATGGAGATTTTGGGCACACACCTGCTTGGCAGGAGATGTTTGGAATTGGGTATTTCCAGATCCATTTCCCATTTGTCTATCAGTTTGAATGTGGGAATGGCTGGATCTTTTGGGAGTTGGCGGAACATGGCTTCGCTGATGAAGCTCTTACCGTTGTTCATACACACTCGAGCGAGAACAGAGTCCTTCCCATCATTTAACTGAACAGGGATGAACATCTGCTCTCCAATTCGCTGAATATCAGCCAGGCTCTGAGCTGATTTCACATCTTTATGGACTATAGGAGTGGGAGTGTCTGATTGTGGATTGGTAAATAATTTCAGAGTATTTCCACCTTAAACTGGAAGGAAGGTTGATTTTCAGGAATAGAGAGGACCCCCCATCATCAGTCTGTTGTCCTACTGCTATTACTGTCAAGTTTGGAATTTGGTTGTTCTGGAAGTGAAATTCTACTTGGTCAGATTTTTGTCCAACCATGTGGCAGGTGCCATTTAAACTAACATGGTTGACACTCTGTTTTAATTTTATTGGTCGACTAGTCTGGGTCCAGAGGACCTTATTTACACAATCTATTAGGGGTGACAACCTTCTCAGGAGGTCATTCCCTAGTAAACAAGGGGTGCCCTCTGGAGTCACTACTATGACCGGGTGTTTCACCTTGTGTCGCCCAATTTTAATGTCCAAGTCGCAGTGCCCACGACGGGAATTTCCTTCCCGACAAAGTTCTGCTGTTGTCCAGGAAGAGAGGAAAACGGTAATTCTCCCCCCTTCCTGCATTTAGTTCATCATAGGCCCTTCTGGATAGAAGGGTGGCTTGAGATCCAGTGTCCACCAGTGCCCAAATTGTACCCTGCCCCTCTACTTGTACCGGGGCATAGTATCTTCTCTCCTTCTCCTCAAGGGGGCACAGATAATGCACATTTTTGGACAACTGGTGGGCTAATTTTCTGATTTTGGACATTGTGAGAGAAGAGATTTGGGCAGAATTCTGTGAAGAGCCTGGGGAATGTGAAAGAAAAAGTTGGCAACTGGAAATGGTTTCGGGTTCCGGGCCGCCCCCCCCTTTTTGGAGGCAGTCATCAGGATGGGTTTGACCCATGGGATTTTGGTATTGTTGGTTCTGGTATAGAATGATGGGCGGCGACAGCTAAATCCCCACATCTACCCAGTCTATTGATTCGGTTTTAGGTTCCCCTGGTTCCGGTTCTGGGCTGCCCCTGCCTTTTGGGAGGCAGTCACCAGGATGGGTTTGAACCAGGGGTTTTTGATTTTGTTGGTTCTGGGATAGGATGATGGGTGGTGACAGCTCAATCCCCACATCTACCCAGTCTGGGTTGAAATCTCTTGGGACCCATTTTTCCTTGGGAGGAGTTCCCCATCTCTGAAGGAGAAAATCCTTTACCCAGCATCCTCTGAGGATCCCTCTCCCTCAAATTGGAAGACCTGCACCTCCTCCATAAAGTGGGTCTGTTTGGGTCCTTTGTTTCTCCTACCTCCTCTCTGCTCCTTGGGTGGCAGACTTTCAGGGGTAGGAGATTTTGTTTCTGGTTCCTGGGTGTCCAGGGGATGTTTACAAGTTGGGAAGGAAGCTTCTTCCAAGGCTTTACACCCCTCTTCCCCTTGTGCCTCCTCCCTGGGAACCGGTGGGTTATCGGGGTGCTGCCCCCGTCATTGTTCTGGAGCACCAGGTCCAGAGTTTGGGGCATTCTGTGCCGACATGCCCATCTGAGGGTTCTGTTGGGCCCACAGCATGCGGCCCAAATCCTGTGCCATGTTCTGAACCTGGCGCTCTAACTGGGAAACCTGCTCAGGCTGATACGGGGCTCTATTTTCTCCCATGGGCTGATCCCGGGAAGGGTAGCTATCCCTTCTCTGGTAATACCCCTGGTTGGGAAGATTTGGGTACCCCTCCACCCTTGGCCTCCCCTCTCCCGGATTAGGTGGTCTGGGCTCAGGGAATTGGGGAAAGAAGGATGGATGAGTTTGGGGCTGGAAACCTTGTGGACACCTGGGGAAAAAGTTCCGCCCAGGGTTTGGTGAATTTCTGCCCTCCTGTGGGAAGTTTGGAGGGAAGTTCTCTGGGTTAGGTGCTTGACTGTATCCCCCCCCTTGGGCTGGAGGAGTCCACACATAACCCAGGATGGGTCGGTTTCCTTTGTAGCAGGGACTTACATAATCAGGGGAGCGAGGGACCCCATATGTGGGACTACCTCCTTGACTCCCTGTCTGTGACTGGCCCAAGGGCCTTCTGGTGTTAGAGTTTCTAGGCAGGTTTCTAGGCCCCCCATCTCCAAATCTAAAACGGGGGCAACCTTTACCTCCGCCACCTTGGCAGCAGCAGGGGTGCTTTTGGTTTTGGGGTTTTTCTGCGCATCACTTTTATTTTCTATGGGCTTCTGCACCTCATAGATCCGGGTGGCTTGCTCAATGATCCAGTCTAAAGATCTTTTCTCATGAAAATCTCTCACGAGCTGGGTCATGATGTACTGCTGTCCGTGCGCACCCTTCTGGTGGTCTGCGCAAAGGCACGCTTCAATTCTTGCACAAATTCTTGTGGGGTCTGATCCTCCCCACATTGCAAATTGTAGGCTGCCATGCGAGCCTCTTGGGGATTTCTATGTACAGAAAAATGTTTCAAGATGGCTGCCCTATATCGACCATCTTGAATGGTTTTGGTCCTCCAGCCCCGCAAAGAAACTGGAGTATTCAGGGAAGAATGTCAATTTGACATACTGGATGCAGCTACTGCTGTCCTTCAAATGGAAATTCTCCATCATTTGCTCATAGAGCTTCAAGTGTTCCCAAACAGAATACTTGGCGTTCTTATGATAAGGCGTGATGACACTCCTGATTGCCTTAATCTGTTTTAAGGGGTGCTTGGTCCTGGTCCATTCATCCTCTGATTCAGAAGCACTACTCCCAGAGGTGCCCGTCTGATCTTCCAGGTTTTCCCGGATTCTGCGAGCCTGGGAATAGCTGGCAGAATGTGGGGACCTGGTCTCCTGTGTCCTGTGATGCTCAGAGGAGTCTTCAGATCCCTCCTTGCTACCAGGATTTGATGGGTACCCCCCAGTGACCTAACTGGGCAGAGGTTTTTAGGATGCCCTTAGTGGGCCTAATTTCCTGGGGTTCCCCACTAAATTGCACTGTACTTAGGTGCCCATACCCGGATGCCTGCCCATCCATTCCTGGGTGGGACTGGCCTATGAGCCCCATACTTTAGGCTGGATGGTAATCTGCCATTCCTGTGGCCCTGTGCTCATGCGCGCCAGGGGACATGGGGGTGGCAGAGTCCAGGGACTGAGAGAGATGAAGGCCTCTGGTACTAGGGCTTCTGAGGTTATGCTCAGGTGGTTCCCTTTCCCAGCGAACTTCATCTCTCTCAGCCCCTGCTCCCTGTTGCAATGCAAGAGCCTGCACTTTCAGTTCCTCAGTTAAGGCCTTACTAGACTCTATCAGTCTCTCCTGCATGGCTACCTGTTGCTGGAGCCTATCATTGTGCTGACAGCCTCATTTTCTCTCTGTGCCTCCTGATTGGTCCTGGAGTACTGGGCCAGTCTCTGCTGCAGGAGGGTTACCTCCTGAGTCCCATCCCTATTGGCCTGCTCCTTTCTTGCCAGAGCCTCCTCCACCCTCCTGGTGTGATCTAGCAAGCCCTGATGCTCTTTTTGGAGGTCACCCAGCCCCTGGAGGGCCAAGTGATTTTCTTCAATTTTTCTTTTTAAATGGCAGACTTCCTGGCCTAAGGTATCCCTTTCCTGACCAAGAGCCTGCATTTGTGACGCCAGGTCGTCCCTCTGCCTTTGAACGGCACCAGCTTTCTGGCATTCTTCATCAAACTCTGCCTGGGTATCCAGGTCTTTCAAAATCAATTTATTGCTTTCCTCTTTCTCTCTGTCTAGTTGGATTTGCAGGGTGGCTACCTGCTCTGTGCATGCCCTGTTGTCATTGATCTGTTGCTCTAGCTTTTTCTGGCTCTGCAGTAAGGAGTCCAAACTGTCTTGGTGCTCCTTCTGCAAAGCCAGAGTTTTGGTATCCTGGTCTGTCTTTTCCTGTTGCAGTATATCCATGTCCTCTTTTATTTTAATGATATACTGCCTACCATCATTTTCTGACTCCTGGCTCCTCTGCAGCCTCTGCTCAGAAGAGACCAGGTCAGATTGGGCCTTCTCTAATGCCAACAGTTGACTACTTGCCAGATCTTGGCCTTCAGCACATTTGTCCTGCATGGCTCCCATATATAGATACAAATATGCGGCTATCCTAACCATCGTGTCGTGTTCATCTTTAGCTTTAGGAGCCATGTATAGTTCGCTCAGGGTCACATGTAAGGGACCCTGATCTCTCCAGGTATCTAATCGAGTTGCAGTGACCTGTTGTGTGATTGCCTGCAACCACGCATCCTGGCCCTGCTCAGTCCATTCACCTCTCACAAACAGCTTATGTAAGAAGTGCTCTCTAGCTATTTTGATGTCTACTAGTGTCGTCATTCTGGAATTTGAGTTCCTTCCTGACTTACAGAAGTTTGTATTTTATTTTGCAAAACAGACCGTTTCCTTAGAGCGTTCCTTTTAGGAGTGCTTTCACAGTGTAAAACAGCGTGGTGATCTAACCGGATATGTGTATCCGGTCAGTTGGCACACTGTATTAAGCTGCACAAGTGGTAAACCTAATCCAGAATCCCGGACGAGCCCCCACTTTGTAAGCGACTTCAATTCAACACTACAGCTAAGTCAATGCCTAGTCTGGGATGCTGATGGAAGCCCTTATTGATATATTTTTATGTCCAGTTCGTTTACTCTGGATGACAACCCTTATATAACACCCCTCTCTTAGAATCCCCCTGACCCCGCTGAGCCAAGAAGTAGGTTTGTTTTGCAAATTAAAAGGTTTATTTGAAAATTAAACAAATATATATATATATATATCACATATCACACTTTTATAATAAATTAATGTTGGATAGCACACTCAAGGACAATGCAATGATGAATGAAAATGCAGTACAGAAAATAAACTTGATAAGACTTCAGCAAAAGACAATGTAATCACTTTTCTTTGACAATTCACCCCCCCTCTATGCAAGGTAAAGAGATGGGAGGAAAGCACACAGTTATCAGGAATGCAATCAAATATAATTCAGTTCCCCCCCTAGCAAGCTTGGAAGAAAACAGGTAGAGGTTTTAAACACAGGCCCAAAATGCTTAAAGGTGGTATGCAAAGAAGTGAAAAATATGCTAAAATGATTTTAATTCCCTCTAGAGGTTCAGGGTGGGTGACAGCTACTTTGTATTAGTTCAGGATCACTTCAGCAATGCTCTATGAATGATTGTCAGGTTGCAAACGAATTTCATCAAAGGAAAGCAAGGACAAATCTTTTTACACGTGGCTGAAATTAAGCAAAATGTCAAATCGCGGCAAATTTAGTCGCGTGCGTCCAGCGCAATTACAGAGGCACTATAAGGGGTAGCAAGTCGGTTTTAGCCTCGTTGGAAAGCTTAGGATCTTAGCTTTAAGATGACAGTTAAAACTCGCTCCTAGCACAAAGAGATACAGCCGATTTAGTAAAGGTCGCTTTTCGGATTTGAAATTTTAATGCTCAGAATGACAGATGACAGTTTTCAGTTTTAAAGATGACAGAATGACACGATTCTAGGAGGCAGTTCTAATATGCTAAAATAGTTTGGATTAGATTATTTTAAACTAAGAGATTGGTTTTGGCACAGTGCTAGCTGGGTACTCACACTAGATTTTGGACAGGAATGCGACTTCGTCACGGATCGGGTCAAGATTGGCTGCGGTTCTCTATTACTGGTTCCGCGCACAGCGATCTGTGTCAGCTCTCAGCACTGCAGAGCGATCTGGTCTGGTCTCTCTGGATAATTCTGCCTTCTGGGTCTCTGGTTCTGGCAAAAGTTCTTGGCAAAAATTCAACCAGCTCTGCCTTCTGGATCTCTGGTCTCTGGAGATTGATGGATTTGAAGTATGGAGTCTCCCGGCAAAGCGTCCCGCAAGAAAGTGGAAAGTGAATGTCCTGTCTGGCTTGCAGTGGATCTTTTTATGTGTTTAGAAAGTGGGTGTGTGCCTGGGCCTAGCTAAGCCTGCCCCTCTCACTTATCATTGGCCAAGCTTTCCTCTCTCCCTTGATTGGGGTAAGGGAATGGAGTGTCAGAGTGATGCTGTAGATTTTATGGTCAGAGGAACCTCCCCTTGTCAAATTGCACACAAATCTATTTCTGACCCAAATACATATTTATCTATGTACCATTTTTCTAATATTATAGGTCCAGTTAACATATTTTCTGTAGCACCCAACCATCCGATCCCTGTCTTTGTACGATGTTGTGTCCACTTATGACAGAATTCTCCCCTTTTCATCCAGATAACGACCTCTAAACCTTTCCAGATTTTACACAAATGTGCACCAGGGATATGGGTTTCAGATGATAAAGTGTCAGATTTTTAACATGCATACATTTGGAGTAACAACCTTTTTTTCCGCTACTATCCCCAAGAACATACCACAGGGTACTAACACCTCTTAAAATGTGCACAAAAAAATCACAAGAATGATGATGTTATTTATATAATTTTTACAAGTCCGCACTTTGAATTATCCATCTTTTTAAAATCATGCTCTGGCCCCAGAGGGGTGTGGTTTTCCAAAGCACATGGTGGAATTTCTGGTTTATCCACTTCCCCCAAGCTCAGCTTGCTCTCACAGGCAGTGCCCCTCCCAGTTTCTCCCAAGAGGAAGCCATTTTACGGCCCCCCTAATATAACATTTGCCTGAGCCAGGGACAGTGCATTGTTTAGTTTCCTGTAGTCCCCAGGTGCTCCTCCCCTAATCCAATCAGAGAGGTGTAATCTCCTTTTGGCAGGGGCAGCAGAATGCAGCCAGGCCTGAGAACACAGGATTCTTAGGAGGCTGTTCTAATTAGGTTAAAATAGCTTGAATTAGATTATTTTAACTAAGAGATTGGGTTCTGCACAGTTCTGGCGGATACTCACTCCTAATTTTGAAATGAATGGGACTCGTCACGGATCTGGTCAACTGGACTGGACTTCGGTTCTCTCTGCTCGGCGGGTCAATCAGGCACCGGTTCTGCTCACAGCGGTCTGGGTCTCTCTGGATCTCTGGTCTGGTCTCTGGCAATTGTTCTTGGCAAAGAATTCAAACAGCTCGCCCGGCTGTGGAATAGTTTGCAAATGATTTTAAGGATGCTGAGGCCTGCTGAGAAGAGTTCTCAGTTTGTGGGTTTAGGCCCTTGCTTTAAGTTCTGAAGTAACGTTCTGGTCTTTGGTGGAGATTGATGGATGTGAAGTCTGGAGTCTCCCGGCAGAGCGTCCCGCAGAAAATGGAATTGAATCTCTCTACCTGTCCCAGCAGTCTCTTTTTATGTGTTTTGAAAATGGGTGTGTGCCTGGGCCTAGCTTAGCCTGCCCCTCTCTACTTGTCATTGGCCCAATTCTCCCCTCTCCCATGATTGGGGGAAGGAAATGGATTGTCATCATGATGAGATCTGTTTATGGGTCAGAGGATCCTCCCTTGGTCAATTTGCACACAAATCTATTTCTGACCCAAATACATATTTATCTATGTACCATTTTTCTAATATTATAGGTCCAGTTAACATATTTTCTGTAGCACCCAACCATCCGATCCCTGTCTTTGTACGATGTTGTGTCCACTTATGACAGAATTCTCCCCTATTCATCCGGATAACAACCTCTAAACCTTTCCAGATTTTACACAAATGTGCACCAGGGATATGGGTTTGGTTTCAGATGATAAAGTGTCAGATTTTTAACATGCATACATTTGGAGTAACAACCTTTCTTTCCGCTACTATCCCCAAGAACATACCACAGGGTCCTAACACCTCTTAAAATGTACACAGAAAAATCACAAGAATGATGATGTTATTTATATAATTTTTACAAGTCCGCACTTTGAATTACCCATCTTTTTAAAACCATGCTCTGGCCCCTAAGGGGTGTGGTTTTCCAAAGCACATGGTGGAATTTCTGGTTTATCCACTTCCCCAAGCTCAGCTTGCTCTCACAGGCAGTACCCCTCCCAGTTTCTCCCAAGAGGAAGCCATTTTAAGGCCCCCTAATATAACATTTGCCTGAGCCAGGGACAGTGCTTTGTTTAGTTTCCTGTAGTCCCCAGGTGCTCCTCCCCTAATCACATCAGAGAGGTGTCATCTCCTTTTGGCAGGGGCAGCAGAATGCAGCCAGGCTTGGGAACACAGCTGCTGAATTCCCTCTCCTGTCGGGGGTAGTTGCCGGGCAGAATTCACTCTCTTCAAGCCAGGCTTCAGCTAAATGTCACTTTAGTTCCCAGTTTTCTACATTCAAATCAAACTGACCATTTTTGCACATGCAGCTAGAATGCTAATTCTAAGTTCAAAACTATGACATTTAACAGTTGCAACCTATGTTACACTCAAAAGTAGATCACTCATTTATTTTAAACATTTCAATTTTAGTGGCTTTCTGTCCATTTAACTTAAGCTGCTGACATCCACAGCTCAGCCATTTTTGTTATAAACAGATTTTGTATGCACACAAGAATACATTCTGCCAAATGTCTGCTAGTGTTCATTGAGATTTTTGAATATCTTGTGATGTTTAAAATAGGCATTTTTAGCTTGCATTCAGGGAAATAAAGGTGATTTCAAAGCGCTTTTTTTAGCCAACCGGCACTGCCGTCTTTCCTTTGGCACACATTTCACTCATGGCACCCCTGGCCCATCATGCTGGCACTGGTGGGTGGCAGGTCAGGGGACCACTTTGTTGTGCGCAAAACTGCGCGGTTCTCCAGGATTCTGGCGCAAATGTGGGCTTTTTCCGCCCTCTTGGATTTCCTAATCCCACAGCACCAAATGTTGCAGCATAATAGTCCAAACGTGGGTCAGGACACCCAACACCCCAGGGGTCTAACCTCTCTCCCTGTCTGGCACTTGCCCACCGCATTGCCACTCTCTGCCCCAACTTTCAGTGCTATGCAGATGCCACTCAGCTCATTTTCAGGCTCTCTTCTGCCACCTCTTCTCCTTCTCTCATCTCTGATTGTTTGTCCGCCATCTAGGAGTGGTGTGCTGCCAATGATCTCTGCTTTAATGCCAGCATGACTGAGATTCTCCTCATCAACACATCTGAACCCCCCTTTCTTGTCACTCTCTCGCAGGCCTCTTTTAGCCCTCTTCCTGCTCCCAGCTGTGAGGCTAAAAACCTTGGGGTCATCTTCGACTCCACACTCTCCTTCTCTCCTCACATCTCTGACGTCTCTAAGAAGTCACACTACCAGCTGCACCTCCTCAGAGGTATTCTTCCTTTCCTCTCCTTCCCTCAGAAGCTCACTGTCTCTAGAGCTCTGGTTCCCTCTAGACTGGACTACTGCAACAGCCTCTTTCTAAATCTGCCTGCCTCTAGTGTCCGCCCTCTGCAGCTCATCCAAAACAGGACTGCAAGATTTGTCTTTGGCCTCAAGCCCAGGGATCGTATCTCTTCAGGACTGAAAGCTCTTCACTGGCTCCCAGTTGCGGCAAGGATTAAGTTCAACATCCTCTGCATTGTCCACAAGGCCTTCTGGGGCCGGGGACCTCAATACATTCAACTCCTGCTTCCTAAATATCTGCCCACTCAAATTCTTTGCTCATCCGCCTCCAACTCCCTCAGGATCAGTCACTTCTCCAAGCAGTGAGTTGGTGGTAGATCTCTTTCTTCTGCTGGAGCCTCCTTCTGAGCAGCCTCCCTGCCTCTCCGAAATTTGAGGAGAACCATCTTTGGTTCCGGAAGCTCCTCAAGACCTTCCTCTTTGCTTCTGCTTTCTCTCCTCCTCTCCACTGCTGATCTTCTGGCTGAATCTGAAACTGCACTGGTTACCTGGCTACCCTCTGATCTCAGGCTCAGGTCCCCTCCCCGCCAGTTGCACACCTGCACTACCCTATGGCAACCCTTGCACTTAGTGAATGTTTCTGTATCCCTACAGTCCCTGCTTGCACATGACCCCCGATGTCTGCTCTTACCCTTGCACTTGCCACCAGCTAGCCACACTTTTAATTATTGTCTTATTTATTTCCTGTTATCCTATGTTCTGCACTGCCCCCTCCCCTTTTCCCGTTGCACTTTTCCCCTTCCCCTCCCCCATGCACTTGCGCAATCTCAATGTCACCAGGCCTAGGAGGATTGCTGTCTGTCTTGCCTCCGTTTTCCCTCCCTTGCCCCATCGTGCCTTGAAACACTTGTGTATATGCACATTATAAATTCATTATCATATCATACCATATCATCATATCGTCCCAGTACCAAAGTGGTGTTCGTGTATGTAATGTGTTTCTCTAGTGTGGCTCTTCCTCGTCTGAGTACCAATGTTGGGTTTGGGGTTGCTATGTATGTTCCTCGTGTGTCTCTAACTCGTCTCAGTACCAAAGTGGGGTTTGGGTGTCTAATGTATGTTTCTGGTGTGTCTCTCCCTCGTCACAGTACCAAAATGGTGTTGACTGGGAGATGCATTATGCAGAATATAAGGAAGGGACTGGTAAAAACCTATACAGGATTACGGGACGTTAGATTCATCAGAAAAATGAAATGGGGAATACCGTGACTCACCCAATGGTGCCTCATCCCCACTGCCCAAGTCTCCTCCACCCAGGTAATGCTCCCTCGCATATCCAACCCCACTGTCAGGATCCGATAGAGACAACCTTTCCCTGGCCCCCTGGAAGGAGAATATGTTGGGGAAAGAAGTGACGACACCCTCAGATTCCTCACACCCCCTACTAGTTTTAAGCAATGCCTATGGCCAAATATTCTTTATAATGTAGGCCATGCATTTTCCCCATAATGGGATCCCAGGCGCTACATTTGCACAAGTCACGATCTGTGAAAGTGGGCTACATTCTTTGGTGCTGGGCCTATATTTTTGTGCAAGTACGACAAACAGCAATGGACATTTTGGTTCACATCTACACCATTAGGGGCACCAAATATCTATGTTTTTAAACCCTGTACCCCAATACAGCCAACACTTTTGGAGATTCAATGTCAAATTTATTTCAGCACAGAACTTATGATGCATGCCCACATCTGTACCTATCTCCCCCAAAGATACAATGATGGCGGACTCATGCTCACATCCAACTTAAAACCATGCAGCACCATCTGCATATGTTAATGGAAACGTCTTAGTAAATTATGTTCTAAGAGTATGGACTGTATCTGGGGTCATTATGAACATTATATGCTGTACTCAAAACTAGCTGGCTTCAACATTTTGAACATCTGAATGATATATTTCTTTGGCGACTACTACATCTTTTGTCAGCAAATAATAACATTTGAATGTTCAATGTATCACCCAATAAAGAAGGATAACCTCATCACATTTTTCAGTGCCAATCTATTCATGACTTTTAATTGAAACAATGTATTTCTAGTTAAATTAAATACAACCTACCCCCATAAGTCATGCACATGTATAGGCCTTCCCTTCAACCATCCTTACAGTTTGTAGCTTTTTAGGTCTTCAATGCGAATGTTGACAGGGGATTCAGTATCACCTGTGAAGGCATCATGAAGTAGACATAGACAACAGGTTTAAGTTTTAACTCACAACGTTTTATTATCTTAAATGTCAGGATGGAGTAAGGCCTAACTTGCCCTATGCTAAGGGTGGATTTCCATACCTAAAGAAAACTAAGGGTAGTCTGCATAAGGAAGTTCAAATCAAAACTCAGTCTGTGTCCAAAACCTATGCTTGCCCTCACAATTAACTGCCTACAAGTGGAAGGATGTCATCATCAAAATAAATAGTGTTCAAAATAAAGTTCCCAGCTTCTTCCAGCTCTTGGCTTGCAATCAGCTTCCCTTTCCCCAAGTTCTAAACAGTTCACAAAGTATCAGGGTTCCCTTACCCGAGTTCAAAACAGTTCACAATGTCGCAGGGTCCCCTTCCCTAAATTCAAAACAGTTCAAAAAGTATCAGGGTTTCCTACCCTGAGAGTTGAAATCTTTCAGCTCTTTAAAACCAACACTATTCCTTGGGACACTAATCAACTCTCTTGTCATCAGTACTTTCACTAGTTCATAAAAATAAGTCTGCTTCTTGACTTCCAAATCACTTAAGCGACTGTTAAAAAAAATGCAAGCTTCTATATAGTTACTTTCATTGGCTTTTTCCAAAACGGGGGCGCTCGGTCTAGTCACCGTTGTCGGACCACACGGTCAACCCATTACAGGTCACGCATCCGATACCCGTTCTAATCTGCTTTTCATAAACAAATGTCCACTGCTTTGCTCTGACAGTGAAGTTTGTTCCTTTCATCAGGATTATACTCGTCCAACACTTTACTGTGGCTTGGTTCACCACCATTTACTTTGCTACACTTTGGGCCTCATTATAAGGCTGGCGCTCCCGTAATGAAGGGGGCTTTTACTGGACCGGCCCCCTTCATTCCACTAGCGCCGATTACGAGCTTCCCATCGTGGGAGCCGGATCGCACGCCTGGTAAAACCAGGCATGCTTTCCAGGTGCCGTGAGGGGAAGAGGGAAGCAATAACGGGCCAGATGTAATCTGCCCGTTATTACCTCCATCCCCATTCCCATTGAGCCCTGTGGGGGCTCGAATGGGAATGGGGATGGGTTCCTGCAAGGAGGAATTACTGGGTCCTCCTATGTCGGAGTAACCCGGAAAGTCCCCATTGCAGGAACCCGGTAATGGAGCCCGGAACGGAGTCAGCCATGGAGCTAAGAGCTCCATGGCTACCTCCATTCTCGTAATGAGGCCCTTTCTGTACTCTTCTGGCTCTTGCAAATACAGGTTTCCTCTTAACCTGCAATTCCTAGAACACTTTGAGCTTGTGTCAATACTTGTTTCTCCTCTAATAGCCTACTTGGGATTCTATTGGTTTTACCAATATTTGTATCTCAAACAATTCATTCTGTGGTATTTGACACTTTTACCACCTTAATTTCATTCCATTCAGACATGCTCATGACTTGCTTTGGCTTTGTGCAGCATTCAGAAATGCTTACAATGTCTGTCAGTTCATTCAGCGGCCCTCATTACAAGTTTGCCGGTCTGGAATAAACGGTGCAGGTAAGCTTACCGGCACTGTTGCTTCGGGACAGGCCGGCAAACTATGAGTCTGAGGGTGGGTGCCGTTCCGCCCACCATGGTCTGACGAGGTGGGTGGAACGGCACCCATCCGCAGACTTTCACAGAAGCACCGGCACCATTTTTACCTTGCCGGTGCTTCCGTGGTCCCCATGGAGTCCTATGGGATTCCACAGGAATGATGATCAACATTTTACTAGAGCCTGACTTACTGGATCGCCGATCTCTAATAGCCTGGTGATTCCTGCAAGTCAGGTGGCAGTAAATCATTACAGGTGCGGCGGCTACCTGCCAGTTTTACCGGCACGGTTAACGCCGGACCCGTAATGAGGGCCAGTATGCTTTCACTCCATTCAGAAATGTTCAGAACTTGCCTTTGCTCTGTAAGACATTCAGAATTGCTTATAATGTCTCTCAGTTCGTTTGGTATTCAAAATCATCTGTTTCGGCATTCAAAAGTGTTTTTTACTACTTTCAGTTCGTTCAAGATTTAAACGCCCTGGTTCCAGCATTCAAAAGTGCTTAAGACAACTTCCAATTCATTCGATAGTCAAAAAATGCTCACCTCAACTTCCGGGAGTGCCCTGATATGAGTGCTCCCTGTTTCCACTCAAAGGCTTCATGCAGCAGCTCCCATCAGCTTCGTTCCATTCCTCGTTCTGCATTGAGCCTCCAATACCTCCACTCCTCCTGTCACCCCCCGTGTCACACCTCGGCGCCTGCCTCTGGCTCTCCCGGCTCTCCCTACACATGACAACAGGCAGCCTCGCTTTAGTAAGGGCATTTGCAGGTTTCCAGCCCTTTGGCATAGCATCCGGCAATTCGCAGCACCATTTCTCCATAAGTGGAAGCTGCCTTGGAGACGGGCTACTGCAGCTGTAATCACAAAGGACTCTGCCTACGTTTCCTGGCAGGCTCTTATTTCCACTTGAGGCTTGCCACCAATGGCACTCTAGAGCCTCACTTTCATCCCGCATTTCTACATTTAAACCGATGCAGCCCGCCGAACGCTGCTTCTGTTTGAAGTTGGTATCGGAGTTTCATCTTCAGTTACCATAGTTCCTCATTTCCATTCGATTCCTTGTGTACCAGACCTTGCATTACTCCAAAGGGACTGCTTCCTCTTTATGTTTAATCATGTTGTTGACAGCCTGTGTATCGAACCCGCTGAATTCCAAATGGACTGCTTCCTCTGTACGTTTCAACGTGTTGCTGCCAGCCTGTGTACCGAGCCCTTTGATTTCCAAATGGACTGCTTCATCTTTACGTGTCAACGTGTTGCTGTTGGCCCATGTACTGAACTCTGCCTCTCTACGGGCTGCTTTTTCCATACTACTACTACGCTTCCACGTGAACCGCTTTTGCCTACGGTGAGTCTGCTAATCTACCACTGCGTTCACGTGAGCCTTTTGTCTCCGCATACGGTGTGGCTTTCCGGCAGACCGTCCAACTCACAGACCACTACGGCCTCGGATCATTAGAGTCTGCTTGTTCTGTTTTCCTCTCTCCGTGGTTCCTTTATTGGATTCGGCTATCAAGTATTGATCCTCATGCTTTGAAATACTGCTTCACCTCCTTGGAATACTGAGCCCCCTACCCTCCCTAAGTACACTAAGATACGCTCTGCAGGTTGTGCGTCAACCCGGATCTAGTGCGCCCCTCTTGCCGTCTGGGTTTAGAATCTTCACTCACCTTCCACTTTTTGTTGTTTTATTCTATCGTTGTTTATTTCCCTTGACTCTGCTCAATAAACCGACTCCCAATCATAGCATTGGTAAGATACAACCATCATTCTTTATTACTTCTCTTAGTTGTCATTATCACTTGAGTAATTCTGTTCTGCACTTGCAGGAAGGTCCCTGTGCTTGTATCCATATAGAAGAGAGTGGAGTGTTACTCAGGTATTGGTCCTTTGTTTTGGTAATTGCTAGCTGTTATACATAGGATCAGTTATTGACTGGTTGTCCTTTCTTTCAGCTGAGTCCGTGGCAGTGCGTTCTACCTGCTCTTTTAGGTGATCAGTCCCTTTGTCTGGGTAATAGTCAGCAAAGGGGCATATCATAGAAAATATTTTATTCCCTCATAGAGAGGAGGCTCAGGTGGAGGCTCCAACCGAGCTCTTCAATCAACAATCCAGAGAACTTAATCACAACCAGTCTCCTGAGATGAGTAGGTTGCCTTAGGGAAGGCACACTCAGAAACTGGGATGAAGAAGAACACTGACAACCCAAGTGGAGAGTGAGTACATCACCACTGAGATGCAGAGGACGCATGGAGTAATGTAGAGTACCTCCCGGAACCACTTGGACAGACTAGATAACCTAAACCAACTGAATTGCAGTGCACAATAAAAAGGGAAGACATTCTTCATTTGGAGAGAAGCCTGCCCTGGAGAAGCCGGGAGATTTGAAGGTGAGAGGAGAAAGGAGCATAAACCAAGACATTTACCCTAAATCAGAGGCATCTTGGGAAGGCCTACCATGGATGGAGCGGCAGATGAGCAGAACCCCCGTGCAGCCAGCGAGGATGCTCGTATACGCAGAATGCAAGGACAGGTTAATGTTGCAGAAGCGCTGCAGCCCCTGTAGAACTCAGAAGAAGTCCAAACCGGTGGTTGGAGAGTCCCACAGACATCCAGAGAGCACCACTAAACACCCTGTGAAGCTCTGGGATGCCAGGAATGGTTGATGGGGCCCTAAGAGCAGACCACTAGCAGAAAAAGCGTCTGGATCCCCCAACACTTAATGAGCAGCCCCTAAACCTTCTTCCTTGTCTCACTACTTGGGAAAGAAGGTTCCCAAACACAACAATCCAAAACAGTTCTGAAATAAGGGTCGAGGACCCGCACCTGAAGAGTGAACTGCAGAGCAGAAAGACAGTCCCTGGCAGGTTAGTGAACCAGGGCTGTTCAAAAGAAAGAGAAACCAGAGAAAGGCCAGGGGAAGGAAGACATTCCCCCATTATTTGTTGGACTTTCTGAAAAGCCTGAGAAAGACCAGGGGAACAGAGACATTCCCCCACCGTTTGTGGAACTTTCTAAAAAGTCTGAGAGATGCCAAGGGAAGCGAGACATTACTCCATCATTTGCTGAATTTTCTGAAAACCCTGAGAAAGGCCAGGGGAAGGGAAATATTCTCCCATCGTTTTTGGAACTGTCTGAAAAGCCTGAGAAATGCCTAAGGGAAGGGAGACATTCCCACCACCAGTGTTGAACCATCGGAAAGGCCTGAGCAAGGCCAGGGGAAGGGAAACATTCCCCCATCATTTGCAGAACTTTCTGAAAAGTCTGAGAAATGCCTGAGAGAAGGGAGACATTCCCACCACCAGTGTTGAACTGTCGGAAATACCTGAGCAAGATCAGGGTAAGGGAGACATTCCCCCATCCATTTTTGTGTTGCCCAAAGGGTCTGAGAAAGGCCAAGGTAATGGAGGCATTCCCCCCACAGAGACTTGAGCTACCAAACCTGAAAAGAGTTAGGGAGAGGGAGACATCCCCCTCAAATCATGAACTAGAGCCAGAGGGGAGGGAGTCATCCTCTTGTTCAGGAAGATTGAATAAAGCCAATTCCCAAAGTTACTAAAGTGAAAATAACTATGACCCACACGGGACATCTCTTATGAACTATACATCTAGGACCTGGAACTTTATGTTCCATCAGAAAGAAACTGTAAACTGGGGAAGGGAAGATTTCCCTCATAACACAGTCTCAGTTTGGAACTATTAAAACCCCCTCAGTTAATTAATTCCATTCATAGTGAAAGGGAAGGCAATAGGTGTTTGACACAGGTTGGTGGACTCTTTACTTTGGCCATTCTGACAGACTATTTACTACTTTTAGTTGAGGCAGGGAACCCCCTCTTAGAAATAGGACAAGATAGGTTATCTTTTTTTTTCCTTTTTACCACACTAAAAGTCTTCACTAATCAACATGCCACCATTGTGTCAGACTTGTACTTCTGCACCCTTACAGCATGAATGACTTGGTGCAAAGAAGTATTGATTACAAAAACACTTCTGTTCACATATTTTTACTCACAGATAAAATACTCACATTGCAGATGGGACTTAATGTTTTACTCCCATACAAATCATGTTACGTATAACTTTGAAATATAGGGAGTAAAATACTTAACAATCTTATTTGGAGCACTGAGTACATCAATATCTGTTTGCAAATATAAGTACACCTATCTAACCATACAATGTTATTTTTGTTTTTAGATACCTAGTTGCATTCTAGAGCATCACATGAAAGGATTATTAATTTATTTATTTTCACATTTTATGATCGACTTTTAAATGTTTTTAGTTTCTGTACATAAAGATATTTCGTTTCTGCACAAGTACCAATTATATACATCTTTTGGTACAGCTCCGATGTCTAACATACACAAGGCTTTTCCACCACTGTAAGGGACCCAATAATGTCTATGGTAAATGCTATATACATTCTTATACTTGACTGTACAATCTTATTCTGTGACAGATTGATTCTGAACAAATCATTATTAGTTGTATTTTGTAGCTGTACAAGTGACAATCAATGATTAACGTAATGTTAAAATGTAAATGTATGTCTGCTACGCTTTTCCATATAGAAAAAAATGAAGTTGATGCGTATCAGCGCCTGATGAAGGGTCTATCTCTAAATGCGTGACGCTTGACGCACAGTGTTACTAGCAAAATGATGTCAATATTTCCAAAGACTGTTTTTTTATAATAGG
The DNA here is from genome assembly GCF_040938575.1 of Ambystoma mexicanum. Lineage (NCBI taxonomy): Eukaryota > Metazoa > Chordata > Amphibia > Caudata > Ambystomatidae > Ambystoma > Ambystoma mexicanum. The sequence goes on from NC_090936.1 coordinate 256,012,834, forward strand.
TTTTCAATAAATTGAACAATCAGTGAACTCTGTGGAATTTACATTTGTATCATTTTGTTTTTGAAGTTATGTATGCAACTTTAATCTTATTATGTTGTGTAATGTCAATTAAGCATATATACTGAACACTAAACCCACATCATTAAGATAATTGTAAGTAGTTCGATTTTTTTTCTCTGAATGCTTATGTACTTGATTTTGAAATAAATGAGGATTTTTTTTGTATTGAAGAATGCAGTACCAACCTTATACTTTTTTTTTCCGTAGGCTCATCACTAGACTTTCCTGAATTTGCAGCTTGAACAACTGAAACCTATATCCCAGCTTTACAGTCAATGCTGTCATGTGGCTCCTATCTGGAGTTTAGCACATCTTATCGGCTAACAGTTTCTGGCATGGGATGAGATTCTTTGTTTCAAACAGTGACATATATGTCATGGCTCGTGTTTCCCTGACAAGGGTGGGTAAAATTGAAAATAAAGTAAAGTGAATACATACATGTTTGAAGAGTTTGGTGGGGGACATTTCACTTTCAGGTGGACTCTTGACCACTGTCCCATATATCACCCACTCTCCTTGGAATGGCTGCCTTGCAACAGATTCTCTTAGCCCCCTTCCTTTTTTGGCTATGCCAGTTCTTGTTCAAATGATGCACCGTATAAACTGAACTACAGACTACACTGTGCGGCTGAGGTAAGTTGGTGTGTGCCGAAGGCCTAGCAGTAGGCTGTTCCATACTCAGGTGATGAGGGCTCTATAAATGAATACGGCCTGGAGGGCAGGTCATGTCTAACAAGCGGGGTCCAATTAGGCACAGGATCTAGCTTTTTAAAAACTTACATCCAATAAATAAAGTTGTTTCTGTTTTGCCATCACCTGAAATTGGTGTCTGAGCCTGATATCTCTGACAGTGGTGACTCTCTTCCTACTAATGTGGGTAGTGTGAAGAAGTTGAGTATTTTCCTTGGGATCTTCTCTACTATGGGGGGTCCTTATTCCATACCACAGAGTTACTAACACTGCATCCGAGGTCTCCAGCCTGTAAGTTAGTCTGGAGACCTAGCGTGTTACAGATGGGATCATTCCATTGGTGTTTAAAGTGCTGGACATCATGTCACCATCTGAGCCACAGTTGCCATTTACCTTACCTTCCTTTAAAACACTGTACGTTCAACTCTTCTTAGACCCGCCCCCTTGTGGCTTCTGATGTGATTTAGTGCCTTTGTGAGATATTTTATCTCAGATATGCTGTTTCTGTTGGTCAGCATGATTATCTAAAGCCATGTGCCCTTTCTTTTTAATGTCTGAGAGCCAAGTGCTGCTGTGGTTTTAAGAGACAAACATACATGTGTGCTCATCCATAACCTAATTAAAAAAGGCCACATAATCATTCTGTTTATTCCCACAGTCTCTACCATTCCCATTCCCCATCGTTCTCCATGGCACTTTTCCCCTTGCACTTACCGTTCTCGCTCGCACTTGCACGATCTGAATGACACAAGGTCTAGTGAGATCGTTTGTCTTTGTCCTCCCTCTGCCTTCCCACCCCTGTCTTGTTGTGCATAGAAACACGTGTGTACAGGCGTGTTATAAATGACTTATCATATCATGTTCACACCTCTGCTTGCCCAAGTTTGCCAACTCAAACCGCTCTTTTGCTGAAAATCAGCCATCCTTATTACGAGCGGCTTTGTTGGCTTATCAAACATTCATAGAAGTACCGTTTTCATTTTGTTACACTCTTCTGTCTATTTTCCTTTAGCTACCATAGCATTTCACTTTCACTCATAGGCAGATATCCGAGCAAGCAGACGACTTTTTTCTCTTTTCACATTTAACAAACTGGATACCAAATACTAATCCTTCACGTAGACAATGTTCCCATCAAAGTCTCTCAAACTATCAAAACATTGGGTATATATCTAGAGCCCAGCCTCACTATGGACAGACAGGTAAATGCCATCGCCTCATCCGCAGCATATCACTCCAAACTCATCAATGCCATCAGGCCCTTCCTTTCACGTCAAAACTGCATCTCAATTGCCAGGGCCATCATCGGCTCCAGACTGGACTATTGCAATGCTCTGTTCATTGAAACCTCCCAAAAAACCTCGCCAAACTTCAGATTGCCCAAAATAATGCCTTAAGAGCTGCTACAGGCACCTCTCGCAAGGACCACATCTCAGGAATCAGAAGGCAGGTACACTGGCTTCCCATCAAGGAAAGGGTGGTCTTCAAAACCCTGGCCCTTACACATAAGTGTCTTCACGACCAAGCCCCTCCTTATCTGACTGAAAGGATAACCAAACAGTCGCCAGACCCTCAAGGACAGCCTATGCCAACCGCATCACTGTCCCGCACACAGGCAGAGTGCGCGCAGGAGGCACCAGCTTCCCTACTATGGCTGCAACCTTATGTAACAACCTCCCCGCTCAGATTAGATCAATCGACTCACACACGGCCTTCCGCAAGGCCTTAAAAACCAACCTCTTCATTTAAGACCCTGTCATTCTTGGTTTTGCACTTCTACTGTTGCACCTTGCATAGGAGAATATCTGTGTTGCCTCCTGTTACCTAGACTAGAATATTAGTAACCAACTGTAACGTCCTATGTCAGTGGTCTTCAAACTTTTGTGGCCTGGGCCCCCCCTGAGCAAAGTTTGGGAAGGCCGGGCCCCCCCAAAAGTGCCACATGGACAGTATGTAGAAATTGCTATGAAATTTTGCGTGCCTTCACCGCACCATACTCCCAGTACAGACCCTGGGCTCTCCCCACCCTACTCCCACCACTATCCCAGTGCTGATGCCCTTCCTGCTCCCACCACAGTCCCATAACACAAGCATACACACATCCATACACATTAAAATAAATCGCCATAAACATACCTTGCGTGGTTGCCAAAATGCCCCGCTCCAGGTTGCTCTGACCGTATGTGAGAGGAGGCGCAGGAGCACCCCCTTGCACATACATACATGCAGTGCCCCAGCCAGCATTTCCAATGAGCTATGCAAGGCTGGCGAAGCAAAATACCCCCAGTGTTGCATGGCTCAGTGATCATGTGCGGCTGGGGAAATGAAGTGTCAAAGGCTAACAGAGTTTCCCTTTGACAGTTCAGCCAGCCCAGGAGCACTCCCTCAGCTGGAAAAAGCAGCTGAGGGAGTGCTCAGTGTTTCACTGGGCTGGCTCCTCGGCTCCTCCATAATGGGTGAGGTGGCCAGTGGTTGGACACCCCCTCACCCATTATGGATGAGCCGGCAGGCTTGGACTGGCCTATACCAAAAATGCAAAATGCTAGTGTAGGCCAATAAAAATGGGCCACTTTTTGGCCAATGTGGGCCAGTTTGAGGAGTTACTTCACTATGCAGCTAGTAGTTTTGACCATTGTTGATGAATAAGTATTCTTTAAATATCACCATTTGTTTACATTTGAACAAAAAACAACCCCTTGGGTACTATTCAAACAGTCTGTGACTAAACACTGAATATCCATTTGCAACTGCTGGCCATTTTTTCATTGGTGCCTAAGACCGTTTTATGCTGACTATGTGAGCGCCCCTTCCCGTTTCCTCCAATCTAAAAAAAAAAAAAAGATTTTTTTTTTATTTTAATTTTTTTTTTACATTTCATGCTGGGCTCTGGCACCCCCCCTGGGATGCGGCTGCGTCCCCCCTAGGGGGGGCGCGCCCCACAGTTTGAAGACCCCTGTGACCTATGTGTATCCTCTTTAACCATGTGAATGTAGTTAAATTTACTCTTTGGGGCCGCTTACTGTAACCCTCAAGCAAGCCTTCTTAAAATGTCCTTATAGCGCCTTGTTGCCTGTGGGCTGTAGTGCGCTTTAACAAATGCTAAAATAAAATAAAATAAATACTGCACAGACCCCAACATAAAACTCAAAAGACGAGCCGAGCCGTCTCACCACACTTTATATGCACTCACATACTTGTTCACACTTGGGTGCAAATACCAAAACTATATACCGTACTGCATCCGCTTGAAAGCAGCCTACCGAGCGAACACTGGCCATGGCAAACAGTGACTGATTTAAATGCCATGTGTGCAGAAAGGGGTGGAGCTAAAACATTCCCAGAGCACAGACCCAAACCCTGGGAAACAGCAGCTCTGGATTGGCCCCTAGTGTGAGCTGGAGCCGAGAAACAATTGTGGGGGGAGGAAGGACAGATCAATGGAATAACATGTGTAGTAGAACCAGAGTGTGGCGGTGTACAGAGAGACCAGTGGGGGGATGGAGGGTGGAGTGGAGTGCTGAAGAGTCTGTAGGAGAGTTGGATAAAGGTACAGGTATGGTATTGTATGTGAAAGAGAGTCATACCAATTGGAAAGAGTGTTTCTGTGATTTTGAGAGGGTATGTGGGAGTGAGTAGTAGTAGAGAAGTGTGTAGAAGGGTGCAGTATGAAGGGTGAAATAAAGCCTCTCTCTCAATCTACCACTCTCACCATCTACTAATTCCTTCACCCTCTACATTCTCACACTATACTCAGGGAGAGTGTAAGAGAGAGCGATACTAGAGAGGAAGTAGTTGAAGATGGGTAGGTTAGAGGTACGAGGAATTAGCTCTTGAAGGAGGAGGGCGGTAGATATCGAATAGGGATAGGAGTGTGATGAGACCGGGGGGGGGGGCAGAAGAAGAGAGAGGTGGGAGAGAGAGAGATAGAGAGAGAGGAGAGGAGAGAGGGAGTGAGAAGGCCGCAGTGAGTAGGGAAAGAGATGAGATGAAGGGTGAGAAGGAAGAAGAGACAAGAGAGGGAGTATTAAGAGAAAATAGAGTAGTTTCTAGTGAGGTGTAAGGCCAGGGAAAGGAGTGAGAGAGAAAATGTGTGTGAGAATATACAGGAACTATTCAGTACATTACTGAGACCATTTATGTGGGACTATTAGAATAGGATACCATTGGGAAGCCCCAGAGGGAGCAAGTTAGACAAAGCCTTTTTGGGCCCCTAAGATTCAAATAAAATAGGTAAGCTAGTAGGGGGGTCAGCGAGTTATAGAGACCATACTATCCTGGGGTTCTAGGGAAGATTGGGTTTGGGTGGAAGGAGCCCACGGTAGGTTGAAGCGCCAGTCAGAAACATCCCTATACCAGTTCCAGCTGAAGTTTCCAGAAGTTGGAAAAATCCATTTCAAAGTGCTGTTAGTAAACACCCTTGAACCAGCTATCAGCCTTGAAATTCTTACAGCAGCCATCTGTGACAGTGCTCATCCGTTTTCTCTACCTGAGCATATCAGCTGCAGACAGCAAGGGAGAATGAAGGGCTATTACTAAATGAGTCGAAAGGATAAAGCCAACTTTCTCCTCTTCAAAGTGTATTTGCATTTGCTATAATAGAATCAGATATAGCACCAAGTGCGACCACAAGGTGCATCTTTAAAGCACATCCTTTTACTCTGAAAAGGTTTCTGGCAGGTAAACATCACACCTTGACAGAAATATACACCATGAACTCATTGATTGACAATGTAATAGCACACATGTTTTGGAACGCCTGCAAATGCACAGATAATTGAACAGCATTGATCCCCGACTGACTTTTAAAGCATTTTGACAAGGATGTTTTCAAAATTGCATTGCCACGGTAGGTTACCAGCTTTCTTAAAACTCATGATTGATTTATGAAATGCAAAGATTGTAAGAGATTCCAGAGAAATGCAAAAATGAGGAGACCTGATAGTTCACTGTCAAGTACAATGGCCCTTTTAACTGCTCACAGACGTAGCTCACTCCCCATCTTGAAAGCAATCAAGTCAGCAACATTGCACTGCAACTTTCTCTTCATAAGAAAGGAATACTTCTTTAAAACCACCAAGGTCAATGCGCTAGACAGAGCATGACACAGGTAAGTTATTCAAAATGAAACATATAATCAAGGGCCATTCAAAATCAGTGTTTCTGTGCTACTGACAATGGGTGAATCTTCCCCTGAAAACCACAGTACAACCAAATAAAACTCAGCTTCCCAGCATTATAGTGGTTATATATGAGCAATGCATGGCTACTTGATTAAACGATGATAATCTGCGTTAGATTGAGAATTCATTGTCTCACCCCAGTACTCCCGAAATGTGTACTGATCACAGCTGACAGACTTGCTTCTCAAAAATACAACTCCCATGATTCTTCACCATCTCCTTCCCCGAACCTCATTGCTTTCTCCGGGCTAATAAGGAGGCGGGTCATCTCCCCGTGTCTCATTTATGTTCTCCCTGCCCCCTCCTATCACTAATTGGTAATGAAGGATGGGCAAGAAGGATGCACTTAGTATGATGAAAATGTGAAATAAAGGATTTGCTTCAAGCACGGGATAGCCCATGTTTTTTCTTTCTTCTCTTTTCCACATCATAATCGTCACACATCGAGGATATACTCAGCGTTGAATCCGGTTTCAATGTAATTTTACATTTGTGTTGATTGAACCAATATCAGTATATGATGAATTACTGGCGAGATGTCAAACTCAAGATCGATTTTCCTTAAGGGCATTCTCCAGTGGATCTCAATGTCATATGATGAGTCCTAAAAGACCAGGGCCAAGCTGAAGCGGCGGACCTACATACATTCACCTTCAGAACCACCATTTCCTCAACTCAAAAGGCTGGGAGTGTCCTAGTGGTCTGTCCTTGACTGACTAGGGCAAAGGAGAACCCTTAGAGCTAACCATGGTTAACCTGATGCAATGATTAAGGGTTGGCATTGATTTATTATTGTTTTGCAAACCTCTTTTTTCAATGTCATCTTTAATGATGCAATAACAAAAAACATGCATATAACAAACTGAATTAATTCAACTTAGCAATGTCAACCATTGACCAATAAAGAATCAAACAATGCAAGTGCATTATTGCTCTTCTAAAGGGCTACAGAACATTAAACACTAATGAAAAAGCTGCTATGGCACACCGCGCCCTTGCCCCGCGGCGGGGCAAGGGCGCGGTGTTTGGCGCCGCTGGTGTTGGGTCCCTGGAGGGACGTTCCCCTTCCTGGCGGAGGCCACACCTCCTGGACATATCACGGCACTACAAGCCCCGCAGCGGTGAAGCCCGCGGCGGGGCAAGGGCGCGGTGTTTGGCGCCGCTGGTGTTGGGTCCCTGGAGGGATGTTCCCCTTCCTGGCGGAGGCCACACCTCCTGGACATATCACGGCACTACAAGCCCCGCAGCGGTGAAGCCCGCGGCGGGGCAAGGGCGCGGTGTTTGGCGCCGCTGGTGTTGGGTCCCTGGAGGGACGTTCCCCTTCCTGGCGGAGGCCACGCCCCCTGGACATATCACGGCGCTACAAGCCCCGCAGCGGTGAAGCCCGCGGCGGGGCAAGGGCGCGGTGTTTGGCGCCGCTGGTGTTGGGTCCCTGGAGGGACGTTCCCCTTCCTGGCGGAGGCCACGCCCCCTGGACATATCACGGCGCTACAAGCCCCGCAACGGTGAAGCCCGCGGCGGGGCAAGGGCGCGGTGTTTGGCGCCGCTGGTGTTCGGCGTACGTGGAGGGAGGCACTCCTTGTGTTGGCCATCGGACGGGGGCGATAAGAAAAAGTAAGTGCAGACAAGTGTTTTGCAGCTGGGAATGCTGGTGTCTTCTTACCTAACGGCGTAGAGCCCGTGAAAACCTGCTGGGGGCCGGACCCGGACCCGGGACCTCAGTACAGCCCTCTACTGGTCAGTTCTGAGGGGCTCCGTCATGTCCCTAATAAAGTCCCTGAGGTCCTTTAGGGGCCATGCTGCGCCAAGGAAACTGGCCACGAAACCGGCTGGCTCTCTGCCATCTACCACGCCATCTACCCCGCCCACGTTTTGCTTTGAGTCCTCTGAGTCCCTGTCCAAAGCCCCTGAGCATACACTAGCAAGAAAACTCCTGGTCATCAAGAGAAGTAGCCATCAGGGTGCAACCGAAAAATCTAGGCCCAAAGCAAAGTCCCATACCGCGGCCTCCTTATGTTCTGATACTGACCCTGTATACCGAGAGCCTATATATGCCGTGGAGGGTACGAAAGCACCCACCCCAGGAACCGAATGCGGGGGGGGGCCTTCCAGTAATCTGGCTAACTTCCCAATGCAGAGCTGTAAAGGAACCCTCCCAACTCAGAAGCTCGAAGACATTGTCTGTCAAGAATCTCTGCCCACCGATTCTGGGAACTCTGAAGCCATGCCTCTGGCCAATGACTCTGGCACAGGCATAGGGGGGGGTGGTGATGTGTCAGTTCTTTCTTTTGCATCCCTGGCACCTGTTGTTTCTGTCACCCCCCAACCCAGTTCGCCCATTGTAAGTCTACACCTGCCACCTGTTCTCCCACCTACCTCCGGCCCTATTTTCGTCTGCTCACCCCCAGCCACAGCTGCTACCACTTTGGATCTATTGGACACAGAAACCACTGGAGCAACCGAAGATAACCTCCCGCCTATCTCCACTAGTAGCTCATGGAGCGAGACCTTACTAGCATCGATCTCCGGGTCCTGCTCCTTTTCTCATCTAACCCCCTTCAGGGCTCTCAAACCTGTCACCCACGGTAGCTATTCCTCCACCGCTCCACTACAGAAGGAGGTGCATACTGTCGGCTGTTGCTCCTGTGCACAAGTGCTCTCTGAAATTGCAATCATCAAGAAACTGCTTTTGGTACTGATTGATGCCCGGGGAATAAGAGGGGAGGGGATGGGTGGAGTGGACCCGCCGGGGGAGTCTTCCAGTATGCCCCCAGTTGGCAAGGGACTCAACCCCCCTCAGCTACCTTCAATTATTCCACCCTGCGAAAGGACCGCCAATGCATCAATGAGCCCTACTCGGGTTGTCCAGCTGATGCATCCTAACGCAGAGAGGGGCCACCCTACTGGGAGCATCGAACCAATTGTGATGGGGGAGAGTCCCTCAAGCGTCCTGACAATCAATCCTGCTAGGGAGGGAGGGAGCGGAGCATGTGGCTTCTGTCCAAGGGGGCGCAGCCCCAAGAGTCCTGTACATGGGGGGAAAAGAATTGCTACGGTTTTCCTGCATGGGGTACCTAAGTTGCCTTTGGGCAGGCGAGAACCAAGGGATGCCCTCTCAAACAAATGTCTCCACTGGCTACGTTCGGTTGGGAACTGTCCCTTTGTGACCAGGGAAGCGTTGGTGGGGTGCGTCAGACTGGTAGGCGAAGGTATAAACCCCTCTGACTCTGTTAAAATTGTCTTCAGGAATGGTCAAATGGTCAGGGAAGTTTTGAGAAGATCTGGGGGTTATGTGCGGGCCCCATATAGTGGGATTACAATTAGCTCGTGCCCCTATTTGGGAGCCGTTGCCCTACCTGGAACTGTCACACATTGTACTGTTCTGTCGGGAGCGAACTGTACTCCTCTGGGTAAAAGGCCTGTGGGGGGCCGCGTCTGAGTGACAAGGGCAGACAATTAGTCTTGTGACCATTTGGTCAAGTTAAGGGACCATGTGTAACGTAATGGGGTCCTTGGGGTTGACTCCTTTTTCCACTCTAAATATTTTCTGATCTATGGTGTTGGGTAATGGTGCAAAGATTGCACTTCCTTTTACGTGTTCTGATCTTGTTTATCCTGGGTTTGATGGATTTTTCAAACTGTAACTTGGATTTGTGCTACTATGTGTATTTTGTTGTTTAATGGTTGTTTTTATACATCCGAATAAACTTGTTTGACTTGACATATAGTAATTTCTAATCCATTCACATCTGTCTGAAATCCTGCTGCAGAGCCAATCCTGGAAAAGCAACCTTCTCCAAATGGAACACTTATAGTTTTGGGGGGAGAAACCAGAATTGGGCCTTAGGTTGAGATAGACGATTCCCCATACCCGCTTCTAGTAACTAATTCCTTTAAAGAACAATACATTTCTTCGCGTATTTTCTGCATTTAATTTGTGAAAGGAGTTGTTAGTGACTGCATAACTGATTGCGAACAGTGGTTAGGATATACTGGGAGGCTGAGAGAACACCACTCTCCAGAAAACAGCATGTTTTATTTTCGCTGCTTTTTGTCGTTCTCGTGTCCTTCTTAAACTAAATATCCCAGCTTCCCTGGGCTATATACCCTAATGTCAGGCACTTCAGCGCGGGCTCTTCAGGGAACAGCCAGTATTCATCGGCCTGTGCCACACGCAATGTACCACTGACCGTGCCCTTATCCTTGCAAGCTCTGCTTCCCTGCCCTTTCCACAACAATCATCTGAAGTACCTACTCGCGTCCTGTAGCTTGTTTAGCCTTTCCCTATCTGCTCCTTACTGCACGCTATCCAGGAAAACTATTTTGTGTATTTTCTAAACCCAGTGCTACACTCTTGCACATCTCGCATATGCAACTGAAGACACTATGGCCCTCATTACAACACCGGCGCTAAACCATGGCGCTATTAGCACCATGGTTGGTGCCGATGTTGTAACGGGCCCGCCATGGTTCAATGGGGAATTACCACCCCATTCCAAGGTTGGCGGGCGGTAATTCCCCATTGAACCATGGTCCTTCCCCATTCCCATTTTCGCCCCATAGGGCTCAATGGGACTGAGGATGGCGCTAAGTACAGTACCGCAAATTGCGGTACCGTACTTAGCACCAAGGTCCCTTTGCAGGTCCCTACTTTAACGGCTGGTGTAGACCAGCCGTTAAGGTCGGGTCCCGCAATGGGACCTCATAATGAGGCGTTAAGGGTTTAACAGCGCCGACACCTTTTACGGCACCGTTAAACCCTTAACGCCAGGGTCGTATGACCCCCTATCTGTGTTGTGTGTGAAACATATACCCAACGTTTTTCAATTTCACGGGGCTAACGACTAGTAAAAGAGCACCTGTTGGCAACCTTTGTTTCCCTTTATATAGCCCTATTCAGCCAACTCTTGAGCGGGTTGCTGGCTCATGGAGGGCAGACGCCTCTTTGCTTGGTTTACATGGGCGTTCGCCTGTCCCAGGCCCGCTTTCCCCTTGACTCTTATTTTTACCAGACGTTGAAGTGGGTGGGAGCAGTCAGGAGCAGTGTTCCCATACTTCCTATTTTTAATTTTCACTGTTCCTATACTTTTATTTTAAAAAGAAACCGTTTTGGAATGGTTTAGTTTTAAAATAAAAGTATAGGAAGAAGTTGAAGCTTGCACTCAGTGCACTGCACATTCCCATAAAGAGCAGGTGTGTTTGGGGGTTTGGATTGTATGTGGTAGCGGGCGCAGGGATGGGGTTTGTGGGGAGCGGGGCAGACCAGCAGGGAACATAGTTACAATACTTCTTTTCGTACACTTCGACCACTGATTTTTTACTTATCTCGCGGTGTGGGTCCTCTATCGACCATAAACCATGGCTTTCACCCACAACTTCCTCTATTCTTAGCAGCTCAGAAGGCTGCATGTGAGGCTATTGTACACACATACCTACATTGATTTAGATACACCAACTCAATGGGAGTCAATCTAATATCCCCTGTCAATACTGATGACAATGTGACATCTCTTGATCCTGCAGCCCTCTCTGCCAATACTGAAGACATCACATGTAAATACCGAATGGTATTTACAAACTCTCATTGCATTTAACATTTTTTCTTTACAATTGCGATCTCTTTCCATAAAAACAAAACATACAAAGGCCGATTCATGGAATAATTAGCGCGGCGCAAGTGGGCAAAAACGTGCGAATCGCAGTGGAATAGCGAAAATCGCAGTGCAAGTGCGAAAATCGCACGAAAAGCAGCGCACATCGATTCATGGAAGGCCGTGCGCGAGAAAACCAGCGGATGTGCGAAAAAAATGTGCGCGGCGCACGTTGGCGCACAGGCCATCTAACTGTGTGCGCCAGGTCACAGCGAAAATCGCACAGGCCACAGCGAAAATCGCACATAGCGCGGCGCACGCAACAAAAGTAGGCGAACACGGGTGTAACACTCGGAATGGGGAACAACTTGCCAAAATGTGGGCGTCACGGGGGAAGTACAGGGCACAAGTGCGCGGAACGCCCACACGCTCGCCTACAACACGTATTCATGGAATAGAATAGGGCAAAAAAGCGCACTCTCAAACCAGCGCACAGGCACAAACACGACCGCCACAAGAAAGCAGGCGGTAGCGTCTCTGCAGCTGTAAGAAATGTGCGCCAAAAGGTGCGCCAACAAATAGCACCTATATACTGCCATGATAAATGTCCTATACTGTGGCCCTCCAGGACAAATGACGTGCAAAGGGGTACCCAGAAACACGGACACCCGCTGACCAAAAATACATGTTTGTGTATACCGGGGTGCGCGGGAAGTCTCACACGCGATTTGGCCGGGTACGTGGATTTCAGGGGTGCGCGGAAAGTTCCACACGCGATTACATCATGGTACGTGTATTTCAGGGGTGCGCGGGAAGTTCCACACGCGATTTCAGCAGGGTACGTCTATTTCAGTGGTGCGCGGGAAGTTTCACACGCGATTTCATCAGGGTACGTGTATTTCAGGGGTGCGCGGGAAGTTCCACACGCGATTGGCCCAGTGTGAGCAGGGTACGTGTATTTCAGGGGTGCGCAGGAATTTCCACACGCGATTTCAGCAGGGTACGTCTATTTCAGGGGTGCGCGGGAAGTTCCACACGCGATTGGGCCAGTGCGAGCAGGGTACGTGTATTTCAGGGGTGCGCGGGAAGTTCCACACGCGATTTCAGTAGGGTACGTCTATTTCAGGGGTGCGCGGGAAGTTCCACACGCAATTTCATCAGGGTACGTGTATTTCAGGGGTGCGCGGGAAGTTCCACACGCGATTGGCCCAGTGCGAGCAGGGTACATGTATTTCAGGGGTGTGCGGGAATTTCCACACGCGATTTCAGCAGGGTACGTCTATTTCAGGGGTGCGCGGGAAGTTCCACACGCGATTGGGCCAGTGCGAGCAGGGTACGTGTATTTCAGGGGTGCGCGGGAAGTTCCACACGCGATTTCAGCAGGGTACGTCTATTTCAGGGGTGCGCGGGAAGTTCCACACGCAATTTCATCAGGGTACGTGTATTTCAGGGGTGCGTGGGAAGTTCCACACGCGATTGGCCCAGTGCGAGCAGGGTACGTGTATTTCAGGGGTGTGCGGGAATTTCCACACGCGATTTCAGCAGGGTACGTCTATTTCAGGGGTGCGCGGGAAGTTCCACACGCGATTGGGCCAGTGCGAGCAGGGTACGTGTATTTCAGGGGTGCGCGGGAAGTTCCACACGCGATTTCAGCAGGGTACGTCTATTTCAGGGGTGCGCGGGAAGTTCCACACGCGATTTCATCAGGGTACGTGTATTTCAGGGGTGCGCGGGAAGTTCCACACGCGATTGGCCCAGTGCGAGCAGGGTACGTGTATTTCAGGGGTGCGTGGGAATTTCCACACGCGATTTCAGCAGGGTACGTCTATTTCAGGGGTGCGCGGGAAGTTCCACACGCGATTGGGCCAGTGCGAGCAGGGTACGTGTATTTCAGGGGCGCGCGGGAAGTTCCACACGCAATTTCAGCAGGGTACGTCTATTTCAGGGGTGCGCGGGAAGTTCCACACGCGATTTCATCAGGGTACGTGTATTTCAGGGGTGCGCGGGAAGTTCCACACGCGATTGGGCCAGTGCGAGCAGGGTACGTGTATTTCAGGGGTGTGCGGGAATTTCCACTCGCGATTTCAGCAAGGTACGTCTATTTCAGGGGTGCGCGGGAAGTTCCACACGCGATTGGGCCAGTGCGAGCAGGGTACGTGTATTTCAGGGGTGCGCGGGAAGTTCCACACGCGATTTCAGCAGGGTACGTCTATTTCAGGGGTGTGCGGGAAGTTCCACACGCGATTTCATCAGGGTACGTGTATTTCAGGGGTGCGCGGGAAGTTCCACACGCGATTGGACCAGTGCGAGCAGGGTACGTGTATTTCAGGGGTGCGCGGGAATTTCCACACGTGATTTCAGCAGGGTACGTCTATTTCAGGGGTGCGCGGGAAGTTCCACACGCGATTGGGCCAGTGCGAGCAGGGTACGTGTATTTCAGGGGTGCGCGGGAAGTTCCACACGCGATTTCAGCAGGGTACGTCTATTTCAGGGGTGCGCGGGAAGTTCCACACGCGATTTCATCAGGGTACGTGTATTTCAGGGGTGCGCAGGAAGTTCCACACGCGATTGGCCCAGTGCGAGCAGGGTACGTGTATTTCAGGGGTGCGCAGGAATTTCCACACGCGATTTCAGCAGGGTACGTCTATTTCAGGGGTGCAGGGGAAGTTCCACAAGCGATTGGGCCAGTGCGAGCAGGGTACGTGTATTTCAGGGGTGCGCGGGAAGTTCCACACGTGATTTCAGCAGGGTACGTCTATTTCAGGGGTGCGCGGGAAGTTCCACACGCGATTTCATCAGGGTACGTGTATTTCAGGGGTGCGCGGGAAGTTCCACACGCGATTGGCCCAGTGCGAGCAGGGTACGTGTATTGCAGGGGTGCGCGGGAAGTTCCACACGCGATTTCAGCAGGGTACGTCTATTTCAGGGGTGTGCGGGAAGTTCCACACGCGATTTCATCAGGGTACGTGTATTTCAGGGGTGCGCGGGAAGTTCCACACGCGATTGGCCCAGTGCGAGCAGGGTACGTGTATTTCAGGGGTGCGCGGGAATTTCCACACGCGATTTCAGCAGGGTACGTCTATTTCAGGGGTGCGCGGGAAGTTCCACACGCGATTGGGCCAGTGCGAGCAGGGTACGTGTATTTCAGGGGTGCGCAGGAAGTTCAACACGCGATTTCAGCAGGGTACGTCTATTTCAGGGGTGCGCGGGAAGTTCCACACGCGATTTCATCAGGGTACATGTATTTCAGGGGTGCGCGGGAAGTTCCACACGCGATTGGCCCAGTGCGAGCAGGGTACGTGTATTTCAGGGGTGCGCAGGAATTTCCACACGCGATTTCAGCAGGGTACGTCTATTTCAGGGGTGCGCGGGAAGTTCCACACGCGATTGGGCCAGTGCGAGCAGGGTACGTGTATTTCAGGGGTGCGCGGGAAGTTCCACACGTGATTTCAGCAGGGTACGTCTATTTCAGGGGTGCGCGGGAAGTTCCACACGCGATTTCATCAGGGTACGTGTATTTCAGGGGTGCGCGGGAAGTTCCACACGCGATTGGCCCAGTGCGAGCAGGGTACGTGTATTGCAGGGGTGTGTGGGAATTTCCACACGCGATTTCAGCAGGGTACGTCTATTTCAGGGGTGCGCGGGAAGTTCCACACGCGATTGGGCCAGTGCGAGCAGGGTACGTGTATTTCAGGGGTGCGCAGGAAGTTCCACACGCAATTTCAGCAGGGTACGTCTATTTCAGGGGTGCGCGGGAAGTTCCACACGCGATTTCATCAGGGTACGTGTATTTCAGGGATGCGTGGGAAGTTCCACACGGGATTGGCCCAGTGCGAGCACGGTATGTGTATTTCAGGGGTGTGCGGGAATTTCCACACGCGATTTCAGCAGGGTACGTCTATTTCAGGGGTGCGCGGGAAGTTCCACATGCGATTGGGCCAGTGCGAGCAGGGTACGTGTATTTCAGGGGTGCGCGGGAAGTTCCACACGCGATTTCAGCAGGGTACGTCTATTTCAGGGGTGCGCGGGAAGTTCCACACGCGATTTCATCAGGGTACGTGTATTTCAGGGGTGCGCGGGAAGTTCCACACGCGATTGGCCCAGTGCAAGCAGGGTACGTGTATTGCAGGGGTGCGTGGGAATTTCCACACGCGATTTCAGCAGGGTACGTCTATTTCAGGGGTGCGCGGGAAGTTCCACACGCGATTTCATCAGGGTACGTGTATTTCAGGGATGCGTGGGAAGTTCCACACGGGATTGGCCCAGTGCGAGCACGGTATGTGTATTTCAGGGGTGTGCGGGAATTTCCACACGCGATTTCAGCAGGGTACGTCTATTTCAGGGGTGCGCGGGAAGTTCCACATGCGATTGGGCCAGTGCGAGCAGGGTACGTGTATTTCAGGGGTGCGCGGGAAGTTCCACACGCGATTTCAGCAGGGTACGTCTATTTCAGGGGTGCGCGGGAAGTTGCACACGCGATTTCATCAGGGTACGTGTATTTCAGGGGTGCGCAGGAAGTTCCACACGCGATTGGCCCAGTGCGAGAAGGGTACGTGTATTTCAAGGGTGCGCGGGAATTTCCACACGCGATTTCAGCAGGGTACGTCTATTTCAGGGGTGCGCGGGAAGTTCCACACGCGATTGGGCCAGTGCGAGCATGGTACGTGTATTTCAGGGGTGCGCGGGAAGTTCCACACGCGATTTCAGCAGGGTACGTCTATTTCAGGGGTGCGCGGGAAGTTCCACACGCGATTTCATCAGGGTACGTGTATTTCAGGGGTGCGCGGGAAGTTCCACACGCGATTGGCCCAGTGCGAGCAGGGTACGTGTATTTCAGGGGTGCGCGGGAATGTCCACACGCGATTTCAGCAGGGTACGTCTATTTCAGGGGTGCGCGGGAAGTTCCACACGCGATTGGGCCAGTGCGAACAGGGTACGTGTATTTCAGGGGTGCGTAGGAAGTTCCACACGCGATTTCAGCAGGGTACATCTATTTCAGGGGTGCGCGGGAAGTTCCACACGCGATTTCATCAGGGTACGTGTATTTCAGGGACGCGTGGGAAGTTCCACACGCGATTGGCCCAGTGCGAGCACGGTACGTGTATTTCAGGGGTGTGCGGGAATTTCCACACGCGATTTCAGCAGGGTACGTCTATTTCAGGGGTGCGCGGGAAGTTCCACATGCGAATGGGCCAGTGCGAGCAGGGTACATGTATTTCAGGGGTGCGCGGGAAGTTCCACACGCGATTTCAGCAGGGTACGTCTATTTCAGAGGTGCGCGGGAAGTTCCACACGCGATTTCATCAGGGTACGTGTATTTCAGGGGTGCGCGGGAAGTTCCACACGCGATTGGCCCAGTGCGAGCAGGGTACGTGTATTTCAAGGGTGCGCGGGAATTTCCACAGGCGATTTCAGCAGGGTACGTCTATTTCAGGGGTGCGCGGGAAGTTCCACACGCGATTGGGCCAGTGCGAGCACGGTACGTGTATTTCAGGGGTGCGTGGGAAGTTCCACACGCGATTTCAGCAGGGTACGTCTATTTCAGGGGTGCGTGGGAAGTTCCACACGCGATTTCATCAGGGTACGTGTATTTCAGGGGTGCGCGGGAAGTTCCACACGCGATTGGCCCAGTGCGAGCAGGGTACGTGTATTTCAGGGGTGCGCGGGAATTTCCACACGCGATTTCAACAGGGTACGTCTATTTCAGGGGTGCGCGGGAAGTTCCACACGCGATTGGGCCAGTGCGAGCAGGGTACGTGTATTTCAGGGGTGCACTGGAAGTTCCACACGCGATTTCAGCAGGGTACGTCTATTTCAGGGGTGCACGGGAAGTTCCACACGCGATTTCATCAGGGTACGTGTATTTCAGGGGTGCGCGGGAAGTTCCACACTGGCCCAGTGCGAGCAGGGTAAGTGTATTTCAGGGGTGCGCGGGAATTTCCACACGCGATTTCAGCAGGGTACGTCTATTTCAGGGGTGCGCGGGAAGTTCCACACGCGATTGGGCCAGTGTGAGCAGGGTACGTGTATTTCAGGGGTGCACGGGAAGTTCCACACGAGATTTCAGCTGGGTACGTCTATTTCAGGGGTGCGCGGGAAGTTCCACACGCGATTTCATCAGGGTACGTGTATTTCAGGGGTGCGCGGGAAGTTCCACACGCGATTGGCCCAGTGCGAGCAGGGTACGTGTATTTCAGGGGTGCGCGGGAATTTCCACACACTATTTCAGCAGGGTACGTCTATTTCAGGGGTGCGCGGGAAGTTCCACACGCGATTGGGCCAGTGCGAGCAGGGTACGTGTATTTCAGGGGTGCGCGGGAAGTTCCACACACGATTTCAGCAGGGTACGTCTATTTCAGGGGTGCGCGGGACGTTCCACACGTGATTTAATCAGGGTATGTGTATTTCAGGGGTGCACGGGAAGTTCCACACGCGATTGGCCCAGTGCGAGCAGGGTACGTGTATTTCAGGGGTGCGCGGGAATTTCCACACGCGATTTCAGCAGGGTACGTCTATTTCAGGGGTGCGCGGGAAGTTCCACACGCGATTGGGACAGTACGAGCAGGGTACGTGTATTTCAGGGGTGCGCGGGAAGTTCCACACGCAATTTCAGCAGGGTACGTCTATTTCAGGGGTGCGCGGGAAGTTCCACACGCGATTTCATCAGGGTACGTGTATTTCAGGGGTGCGCGGGAAGTTCCACACGCGATTGGCCCAGTGCGAGCAGGGTACGTGTATTTCAGGGGTGCGCGGGAATTTCCACACGCGATTTCAGCAGGGTACGTCTATTTCAGGGGTGCGCGGGAAGTTCCACACGCGATTTGGCCAGTGCAAACAGGGTACGTGTATTTCAGGGGTGCGCGGGAAGTTCCACACGCGATTTCAGCAGGGTACGTCTATTTCAGGGGTGCGCGGGAAGTTCCACACGCGATTTCATCAGGGTACGTGTATTGCAGGGGTGCGCGGGAAGTTCCACACGCGATTGGGCCAGTGCGAGCAGGGTACGTGTATTTCAGGGGTGCGCGGGAAGTTCCACACACGATTTCAGCAGGGTATGTGTATTTCAGGGGTTCTGGGGAGTACCACACGTGAATTGGCCGTGTGGGTCCTCCCAGGTGTACGCTCCACAACCTCCACGGACCCTGCAGGCAACCC
This sequence comes from Ambystoma mexicanum, assembly GCF_040938575.1. Taxonomy (NCBI): domain Eukaryota; kingdom Metazoa; phylum Chordata; class Amphibia; order Caudata; family Ambystomatidae; genus Ambystoma; species Ambystoma mexicanum. The sequence continues at coordinate 256,031,510 of NC_090936.1, forward strand.
ACACCACGGGGGACTACCCTGCACCCCTGCTCATGTCCCGCAGGCAGCCCATCCACTATGGGCATGCCCCCAGCCAACCCACATGTCACCTTGCACTACTGATCAACAATGCATGTCTCCCACCACCCCTACCCCCCTGCCACCATGGGCAGCCTCCACCAGGCCCCCACTCATGTCTCCCACCACCCCCACCCCCCAGCAGTGCAGGGGCAGCCTCCACCAGGCCCCCACTCATGTCTCCCACCACCCCACCCCCCAGCATTGCAGGGGCACCCTCCACCAGGCCCCCACTCATGTCTCCCACCACCCCCACCCCCCAGCCACCAGGGGCACCCTCCACCAGGCCCCCACTCATGTCTCCCACCACCCCCACCCCCCAGCAGTGCAGGGGTAGCCTCCACCAGGCCCCCACTCATGTCTCCCACCACCCCACCCCCCTGCCACCATGGGCAGCCTCCACCAGGCCCCCACTCATGTCTCCCACCATCCCCACCCCACAGCAGTGCAGGGGCACCCTCCAACAGGCCCCCACTCATGTCTCCCACCACCCCACCCCCCTGCCACCATGGGCAGCCTCCACCAGGCCCCCACTCATGTCTCCCACCACCCCACCCCCCTGCCACCATGGGCAGCCTCCACCAGGCCCCCACTCATGTCTCCCACCACCCCCACCCCCCAGCAGTGCAGGGGCAGCCTCCACCAGGCCCCCACTCATGTCTCCCACCACCCCCACCCCCCCGCAGTGCAGGGGCAGCCTCCACCAGGCCCCCACTCATGTCTCCCACCACCCCCACCCCTCAGCAGTGCAGGGGCAGCCTCCACCAGGCCCCCACTCATGTCTCCCACCACCCCCACCCCCCAGCAGTGCAGGGGCAGCCTCCACCAGGCCCCCACCCATGTCTCCCACAACCCCCAGCCCCCAGCAGTGCAGGGGCAGCCTCCACCAGGCCCCCACTCATGTCTCCCACCACCCCCACCCCCCAGCAGTGCAGGGGCAGCCTCCACCAGGTCCTCACAATCCCCAATCATGTGCGTAATGGTCAGCCTCCACATCCAAAAAGCCCTACCAAGTAACCCATTCACCCACATGGAAATGGAAATTACATGTTACACCCCCAATGTTCATGAAGCTAATGAACCCATGTCCGTCACACACAATGGTTGCAATAGAATGGGAAAACACCCAACATGACATGCATGAAACCAATGAGATGATACCACACAGGGAAGTATGAAAACAAAGTTGTATTGAAAAAAATAAGGAATGCTAAAGAAAGGAAACAAACTACAATGGGAATGAGAAAAAATAAGCTGCATGTCCGTATTTAAAAAAAATAACTGCAAATCAGAATCCAAAAAAATGTCGTCCAAAGTCAAATGTAAAAAAATCTCCATGCAATAAAGAACTATGTAAAAAAATACCAAGGGTCCATGAGCCCAACTGAACAAAGGAAACCTACTAAAAAACCTAACTAAAAATCAACTATATACAAAAAGTGGAGCAGTGTCCCTCGACTCCAAATCATAATAAGAAACAAAGGAAACCTAAAACTAAAGAACTATATACAAAGGCGGCGGGCAAGTCCAGCGGCTCACTCGTGGTGTCCCGGGCCAGGGCATCATCGAACTCCTGTTCGATGTCCCGGAGGCGGTCCAGTTCCGTGGCCCCGAGGGTCCGCAGGGACGACGCCGTGTCCTCCTCCAACCCTCTGCGGATTGCCTCGAGGCACTCGGCCCGTCTCAGGTACCTCCGCATGGAGTTCTCCGCCCTGACCATTGTGAGCCGCGCCTCTTCCACCCGCCGCCGCTCCGCACCTATGGCGTGGCCCAACCGCTGCCACACGGAAGACACTCTCTGTCCTGGGTCCTCCTGCCCTCCGGCCGATGCCTGCCCCTCCGATGTGGAAGGCCCCGAGCATTCATGTCTCCCACCATGTTGCTGCTGCTGCTCTGCCTCTGCCCGTGCACTGCCTCCTGCTGCCTGCACATCCTCCGCCGGCTGGGGTGCAGTTGTTGATGTGGCCACCCCTGCTGGACCTCCGACTCCCGACTGTGGCAGGGATGCCTCCTCCACCAGCCTGGCCGCACCGTCAGAGGCAGCTCCACAGGGCACCCAGGTGACTGATGGGTGGGAAGATGGCACAGAGGACGACTGGCGCGTAGGGGGTCCAGTTGAGGAGGGGGTCGGAGCAAGCCCCATCAGACAGAGGAATCCGGCCTGGGTGACCTGTCCCAGCAGGCTGACGTGGTCAACGAGCCATTCGAGATGACGTGCAGTCTCTCCATGAAAAGACTGCAGGACACCTCGCATGGCCCGTTGACGCAACGCCACACCAGCCAGGACAGGCTCAACCCGGACCTGGATGGCCACGTCCGCAGGCAGAGGAAGGCCAGTTGACGTCAGCTCATCCCCTGCCTGAAAACAGGTCTGGACGTAGGCATCCCTGCTGGTGCAAGATGATGCAGGGACAGGATCAGGGACAGGATTGCACACAGGCACCTCCGCGGCGGCCTGTGCTGCCTCCTGTCCCTGGTCCTGCACTGCACCACTAGCACCAGTGGGATCCCCACCTCCAGACCCCGTCTCTGGTGCTTGCACGGCCTCCTCCTCCACCAAACCCCCCACCAACCTGGATGACTCCGTGCCATCTTCCCCTGTTGGGCCCTGTGGGGTCCCAGCTGCCCCTTCTGCTGCCGAGGAGTCCAACTGCAACCTCCGCCTCTTGGACCTCCCCCCGGCAGCTGCGGCCTGGGACGCGGCACCGGACTCCTCACTCCCCGACGAGATGACAACACGGGAGGGGAGCGGGGCCTTGCGTCTCCGGCTGGCGGTCGGATCCCCGCCGCTGTGATCCACAGCACCTTCTCCGCCCTCTTCATCAGTTGACGCTGCAGACAGGGAGAAACAAAACACAGGCATCAGGGCACTGTACAATGGACACATACACACATGACAGTTGCACATGAGTGGCATTGGCAAACCTCAGACATGTCATCACAATCCCCAACACACATGTCATTGCAACTCGCACACATGAGCCATACCACAGCCATATCGCAACTGCCACCACCATCCATACACATACAACAGCATCAGCAGCCAAAGGGGAGCCAGACATCACATGCAACACAGGAAGTGCACCACACATGTACACACACCACCACACTTGCATGCATGTCTACACCTCTGCCAAGTGTCGCACTGTTCAGACGGGCATCCATGTCACATCTGCCAATCAGGCTTCCACATACCGCTGTCACATGCATCCATGTTGCATCATTGTTGCACCCTTGTCAAATACACACACATGCACATGTACACAGTGCTCGTACATGCAGCCGAAAACCACATACATGCCTGACATGACGGACATGTCTACTTATATACACATTCATCCAAACATGTGTGCACGCACAACTGCATTTGCCATGCAAGCCTATACACACAAGCACCATCCAAGTCTCACACATTACAGCCCTCGCATGTGTCAGCCCCACGGCCCTGTACACCCCCACCCATACTCGACCCCATACAAACAGATGTGCAACCTGCACAATACCGAATAATCACCACACGCACTGCTCACAATCAGGATGCATGTACACTCACCGCTCGACTCCATACGTGTCTGCTTCTCTAGGACCTGGACGTGGAGCGCTGGGGATATGCGTTCCAGGACCCCCATCTGTTCTTCCGACAAGTGGCCCCGACGCCCCTTAGCATCCGCTGCCTTCAAGAGGCGCCGGGCCTTGTTCAGGGTCCTGGACCTGAAGTCCTCCCAGCGCTTCCTGACATGTTGTAAGTCCCGGACTGCCACCCCCTCCGCGTTGATGGCAGTCACAATGTCAGTCCAGATCCGAGCCCGTCCTTCCTTGTCGGCGCGGGAACTTCCGAAGAGGGCATCATACTGCCCCAGGACTTGCTCCACCAGGACACCAACTTCGGTGGCACTGAAGCTGGTGCCCCTCTGCCTCTCTGGCCGGGGGTTGTCAGTGGTCACAGATGGTGTTTGCCCCGACATGACAACTCCAGAGGCAGGAGTGGGTGGGCAACTGGGTCCTGGGGCTGGGCTGTGGAGCGATAGAATTCCAGTCGGGAGTCTTCGGTTCCAGCAGGGGTGGTCACAGCAACAGCACCCCTGGCTGATGTGCAGGCAGCAAATGGCAGTGCACGTGGGGAGCAGGCAGCAGCAGATGGCAGGTGGGAGCGTGCTCGGGGCTCTGGGGGGCAGTAGTTCGGCCTTCTGGGCAGGAGCGTGGTCTTCCGTGTGCTTACGCGTGGCCAGCTTGGTACGGAGTGATTTGGCACGTGAAAATCCTGCACGTCAGCGTGAAAATCGAGGAAAGGCCCTTAGCGCGTAAGCGCGTCAGCACTCAGGCGCGATTCTATTGGACCAAAGGCCCTCAGCGCGTAAACGCGTCAGCACGCATACGCGATTCTATTGGACCAAAGGCCCTCAGCGCGTAAACGCGTCTGTGACGTGACCCGCACGGGTGTATCCCACACAGCACGTGATGACAGAGCACACATGGAAAGACTGCATGTCAGAGTGTCATCGCGTGTAATTGGACAGCACGTCAGATTGTCATCGTGTGTAATTGGACAAAAGTGCGCGTACACGCGATTGGCCTATGTACGTGTATATCAGGGGTGCGCGGACACTTACACACGCAAGTACGTCAGCGCACCTGTATCCCGGGGTGCACGGGAATTTCCACATGCTATTGGACTGGGTACTGGATTTCAGGGGTGCGCGGGTCACACGCTCGCCTACAACACGCGCAACGCATAAATTTGCGCGCTAACAAAATAACAAGCTCAGACCCAGGATGAACATACCTTTCCTAGCAGCAGTGGGCGTGGGCTACCAAAGGAGGAGGAGGAGGATAGTCAGGGCCAGAATATTCACACCCAGAACCAGCCTTTTCGGGATGCCTGATGACCAGGTGCATGGGAGGTACAGGTTTCCACCACACATTATACTGGACCTGGTGAGTGAGTGGGAGGATGACCTCACATCACCCACCCTGTGCTCCCAAGCACTCAGCCCCCTGGAGAAGGTCCTCAATGTACTGCACTTCTTAGCCACTGGATCATTTCAGCGGACAAGTGCCATTGTGGGTGGTGTATCACAGGCCACCCAGTCACGCTGCCTACACCAGGTCTTGAACATCATCACTGCACGGCCATCAGTCCGCAGGCACATATACCTGCCCAGAACACCTGCAGAAAGGCATGCTGCCGCCCTAGCTTTTTACGGTGTGGCACGATTCCCCAAAGTGCTAGGTGCCATCGACTGCACCCATGTGGCTCTACATCCCCCCAGGGCATCAGAGCACATCTATAGGAACCGCAAGCACTGGCATTCCATCAACGTGCAGGTAGTATGTAATGCCAAGGGAATCATCACCTCAGTATATGCCAACTATCCCGGGTCAACCCACGACAGCTTCATTTACCGAATGTCCACCCTAAGCCGGGACCTAGAAGCTGGGCGGCATGGCGATACATGGCTGCTTGGTGAGTATGAATGCCACTGCACATGCATGCATGTCAGATACTGAGCAAGGTCACAACCCCACCAATGATACCAATCACCACCTCCACAGGGGACAGTGCCTACCCTCTCAGCCCCCACATGATGACGCCAATTCGGAACCCCACCACGCCACCCGAGGTAAAATATAACACAGCCCACATTACAACCCGGGGCATAGTGGAGCGCACATTCGGAGTGCTAAAGTCACGCTTTCGCTCCCTTGACCGTTCTGGCGGCCAGCTGTTGTACGCTCCCCCAGTAGTGTGCAGGATCATAGTGGCAGCATGTGTCCTGCACAACGTTGCAACACGCCGGGGCCTGGCCGTGGACATGGTGGTGGCACCACATCCCCAACCACATGCACAGCCGCTGCGCATGGGAGGGGAAAGGGCACGGGGGGAGGCACCCCGTACACAGCTAGTGGCTAATTACTTCACATAGAAATCACACCCCTGTGGAGTGCACACTGCCCTGGCACATTCCATCTGACAATCAATGATGACTCAACCTGACACTGATCCTGAATGTCTGGAGAATGAACCGTGAAAACCATATCAGCCTGAGATTGTTCACCTGGAAGTGTCACAATGTGTGCATCCCTACCCACACAGACACCACCAATGCAGGTTTGTGAAGTAACACATTCAAGCAGCTAAAATGAATACCCACTTGCAAAATGCAACAAGAGGACAGTGTCATGTCAGCCAACCCAACCCCAGCACCGCCACACGACACACCGTGCCATGTCATGCTATTTGCAGGTAAACAAAGTAATCCCCACAACATGACACTAGTGTCACAATGTACAGTGTCCCTATTAGAAACTTGCAACACCTGAAATGCTCACAGAAATGCCGGACCAACAACAAACTTGAGCACGTACTACCATTAACATGACATCACAAATGTTAAATATTAGTAGTCTCACCACCTGGAAATGCCTGCACTCCCACCACTACCAACTGTGCAGTGTTGGCGCCATGTAGAGTTGTAGGTGCACTGCTGCCAACATGGACCCCATCTCCAGACTAGAGGTCCTTGTGTAGACATGAGGAAGGGACCTGCAAATTGGGAGGTAGACACAGAAGATGAGTTACACATCAATGCAATATGCAGTGTACAACACAACAGCAATATGCACTAGGAATGTATACACAGTATTGACTAGACTACCCACACATGTAGTGGGAGTCCAATGTCACCATGTACGTCAATGTCACTTGGGCACACCCTTTGCAAGCCCATGGAAACGGGAAGCAGGAGGGATGTGTGTGACTCAAACCCAAGCATCTGAACCAAATACATTACAAGCCTGCATGTGCCCAGCCACAATGCAGCGTATGCCCACAGGAACCACGGAAGCCAACAAATCGTCCCCAAAAAATTGGGAATAAAATAAATAAAAATAAAAATAAAAATAAAAATAAAAATAAAAATAAAAAAAAATCAAAAATGGCCATTGATGGGCCCGGGGGGGTTGGGGAGGCCACCCAGGAGGTCCGAGGACAGGATGCACACCAGAACCCACCTGCGTGGATCCTGGGGAAAAAAAACACCTCCATGGGCTCATGGCCCACACGGCTACCCTATTGTGGGAGTATCACTGCTGTCGCTATTATCACCCTGTGTAGCTGCATCCGGAGGTGGTTGAACTATGGGAGGCAGCCCACGCAAGGCCCTAGTCTGCTCCTCCATGGCTACAAGCATGCAGGTGTGGTAGATCTGGTTCTGGAGGATGAGTGTGCGGAGGTCCCCATGCAACAACTCACGGGATGCCCGGACCTCCGCCCTCGTTGCCTGCATCTCAACTGAGAGCGTACGGGTGAGACGCTCCAGCTGCTGTTCTGTCCTTTGGTGTGTTGAAGCCTCAAGCTCAACAAGAGTCGTCCTGAGGTGAAGGAGCTCCTGCCTCAGGGCTTCCCTGTGGCCCTGGGACTCAATGGAGATGGCCTCCTGCAGAGTCGCCAGTGCCGCCCGCCTGTCCCTGTTGGACCCCAACATGTCCTCCCTGTGTGACTGGCAGATGGAGTCAGTTGCCTGCTCTAGTCGTTCCATCAGCCTTTCAGGGGGGACAATGGAAGTGGCCACCCTATCCATGGCCTGAGCCATCATCTCGGATGATGCTGCCTGTTGGGTTGCCATACCGTAAATGGATTGCTCCCATGCGGTATTGCCAGGTGGCGTACGGCCACCACGTCGGCGGGCACCACACCTGTCTGGGGCAAGGCGAACTGCGCCTTGCTGTGCCGGCACTGCCTGAGGCTGCAGGACTGCATTCCCCCTCTGATCTGCTGGCCCAGGAACAGGATCAGATGTCGCGGAGTGTGACCCTGCATCCGTAACCACCAAAGGCGTAGCTGCCAACACTGACATCCCCATAGAGGGTTCTGACCCTGGTGCAGGTGGGTGGGACAGAACAGAATCCCTCCCTGGAACACTCACCTGCGACGGCACGTAGGTCTCATCCGAATCAACACCTGAGTACAGCTCGGGGGAGGTGCAGCCAGAGACACCCCTTGAGAGCACGACCTGCAGCACTTGTGGGTTCTCACCCACCACCACACCACGTCCCTCACTGGTGGTTGGTCGGCCCTCGTACCCCTCCTGGGTCTGCACCATCTCCACAACCCCAGCAGTATCAGGTGCGTCTTCCCCTGCAAAGACATAAAAACAAAGAAATGGAAACAGGCATTAGCACCATGGCACACAATGAGGGCTGAGAAGCAAGAGAACCAGTACTTGATTGACACATGTCCCACATGACTAAAACCCTCCCATGCATGCACCCTCACTGCGTATGAAGGGCAGGCAAATGGCACACACTGATGACACCAAGATGGAAGATGAACAGATTTTCTGCATGCTGCCTGGCAGTGGCATCACACATTGGCCTGTGATTGCCAGGTGAAACACACATGCCATCACACAGATGGCATGTACCATTGCTATTGAGTGAAGATGGAGAGGAGGGCAGCACCTATTCATTCAGTCCAGTTCCCGCATGTAATAGCTTTTCTAATTCAAACAGGTCAGATTCTTCACCTGGAGCTGCCAGTCCGAAATGGTCCAATTGCACAGGGACATGTTTGAACAAATGATATCCAGCTAACAAAGTCACTCCACTTTACCATAGCCATGTCAGACATGTGACTAGAGGACTGCGACATGACTAGTAAAAGTGGTGGAATGCAAACAATCTGACTAAATGAACAGTGAAAAATTAAGCAACAATGTTGTGGCAAGGTGACACTTCAAGGGCAACTGGCGTGCAGTTCGGCTAGATGTCTACTGTTGGCAGAAGGGATACTGCTATGGCCAAATGCAGCTGCGCAGGATGTATTGCATGAAGCACATGGCTGACCCATACGACTCAGGTGCACACACTCTCACCTGGCACACAAACAGAAGCCCTCACACACACCATGCACATGGATGACACACACATGCATGTGCACTCACCGGACAATGCCTCGTAATCAGCCAAATCTCCCACGCCTTGGATCTGTTCCTCCGTGACGTAGGTCCCAGCGACTGACTCATGTGGAGTGAGTTCCATGTCTACTACTGGAGACCCACCTCCAGTCACTAGAGTTGCGGCATGACTTGAGGCCAGCTTACTCTTTGCCCTGCGCTTTAGGTCATTCCAGCGCTTATAGCAATCATTGGCTGTGCGCCTCACGATTCCAAGGGCACTTACGATGGCCGCAACGGTCTGCCAGTGTGCCTGGCGTTGTGCAGGTGTGGTCTTGGACCCTGCAACAATGACCATCTCGTTGTCATGTGCGGACACATACTCGACAAGTGCATTCAGTTCGTCATCCGTGAAGCTGGGCTTCCTGGACGGGCCGGACTGTGTAGCAGTGTCTGGGGCATCAGCCTGTGCCGGACGAGCACTCTTCCTCTTCCGCTTGGAAGGTGGTGGTGATCCTGAGTGTCCTGCGCCGCTCTGGACACTAGGGGCAGGAGCCCTGGTGGACTCTGTATCAGGAGTGTGGGATTGCACACTCAGCATGGGAGTTGGTGCAGGCATTGGCTCTAGTGTGATGGTGTCAGGGGGAATGTCAGCAGCATGGACTAGGACCGACACTGTCCGGGCTGGGTGTGTGAGGGCTGGGGTGGATGGAGCCGCAGCTGCTCCTGCAGCCTCTCCGCCCTGCTTACTTGGTGCAGCAGATGACCTTGCTGCCCCAGATGCACGTGGCATGGTGACATCAACGTGCACCAGCGCACGTGTCATAGGCCTGCTGACCTGGAAGTCAGCCATGGAGTCAGCCAGGTCTGGTGCCACAATGGGCTGGTCCAACAAGGGCAGAGCATGGATGGTGTCAGCCACATCAGCCTCAACGGGAGGGGGGGGGATTATGGGTGCCCTTGACTGGTCCTCCACACATGGGGGGACAGGCTCGCCCTGCAAGTAACGACCACGTCCCCTACCGGATCCACCACGGCCACCACTTGTGGCTCTTCAACCTTTGCCACCCTTACGGAATCCTCGCCTCCCAGCCATGGCACTGATGTTAATGTGCGTATGGGAGTGGCTGTAAAATATTGTCCTGGGCAATTGGGGGTCAAAGGGGTTGGGTACCAGATGGTGATTGTACCCTAGTGCTCTTGCAAGGCTGATTGTAACCCCTGGGGAAAGATGACGGGTCACGCTACGCACAGGAGCCCCAAAAAAGGGAGATGACGTGCACGCAACCCCTCCTAGACCACATGTGCAGAAAGAAAAACCTGCACTACGCTGTGGCACCCAGTAACACAAGAATGAATGTATGCGTGTCACACGCAGCCTAGAATGACCTCTGAAGGGGTAGGCTACACACGGGGCAAGCAGAGATGTTAGATACTTGCGTGACTCACCGTCTGCCAGGTAAAAGAGCGTGAAAAAGGAGCACGTTTGGTTGGCAACACCTGCGCCAAAAGATTTGTACGCTGTCTGAGGAGACAGGACAACAGTAGAAGGGAACACTGTTTGAGGGAACAGGCCCAGGTAAACCAGTAAAAGAGAAAAAAGAGAAAAAGCTGTCAGAGGTAACAGGGAATACGAACTTGAAACGCCTTGAAGTAAATCGCGTGTGAAACGACAAGAAGCACAGAATTCACCCACTCGCTCTCCACGAAAAGAACGTACAAGGAAATGGTGTTCTACGCGTACCTTTTATACAGGCCCACACGTCCAGCGTCACTTACGCGCCGTGTACGCGCTAGGGCCATTTCCACCAATTACACGCTTTGTCACTTATGCGTGTAGGGCCATTTCCACCAATTACACGCTTTGTCACTTATGCGTGTAGGGCCATTTCCACCAATTACACGCTTTGTCACTTCTGCGTGTAGGGCCATTTCCACCAATCACACGCGATGACACTCTGACGTGAAGTCTTTCCACGTGTGCTCTGTCATCACGTGCTGTGTGGGAAACACCCGTGCGGGTCACGTCACAGACGCGCTTACGCGCTGAGGGCCTTTGGTCCAATAGAATCGCGTATGCCCGCTGACGCGCTTACGCGCTAAGTGCCTTTCCTCGATTTTCACGCTGACGTGCAGGATTTTCACGTGCCAAATCACTCCGTACCAAGCTGGCCATGCGTAAGCACACGGAAGACCACGCTCCTGCCCAGAAGGCCGAACTATTGCCCCCCAGAGCCCCGAGCACGCTCCCACCTGCCATCTGCTGCTGCCTGACTGCCTGCTGCCCACGTGCACTGCCATTTGCTGCCTGCACATCAGCCAGGGGTGCTGTTGCTGTGACCACCCCTGCTGGAACCGAAGACTCCCGACTGGAATTCCATCGCTCCACAGCCCAGCCCAAGGACCCAGTTGCCCACCCACTCCTGCCTCTGGGGTTGTCATGTCGGGGCAAACACCATCTGTGACCACTGACAACCCCCGGCCAGAGAGGCAGAGGGGCACCAGCTTCAGTGCCACCGAAGTTGGTGTCCTGGTGGAGCAAGTCCTGGGGCAGTATGATGCCCTCTTCGGAAGTTCCCGCGCCGACAAGGAAGGACGGGCTCAGATCTGGACTGACATCGTGACTGCTATCAACGCGGAGGGGGTGGCAGTCCGGGACTTACAACATGTCAGGAAACGCTGGGAGGACTTCAGGTCCAGGACCCTGAACAAGGCCCGGCACCTCTTGAAGGTAGCGGATGCCAAGGGGCGCCGGGGCCACTTGTCGGAAGAACAGATGGGGGTCCTGGAACGCTTATCCCCAGCGCTCCACGTCCAGGTCCTAGAGAAGCAGACCCGTCTGGAGTCGAGCGGTGAGTGTACATGCATCCTGATTGTGAGCAGTGCGTGTGGTGATTATTCGGTATTGTGCAGGTTGCACATCTGTTTGTATGGGGTCGAGTATGGGTGGGGGTGTACAGGGCCGTGGGGCTGACACATGCGAGGGCTGTAATGTGTGAGACATGGATGGTGCTTGTGTGTGTAGGCTTGCATGGCAAATGCAGTTGTGCGTGCACACATGTTTGGATGAATGTGTATGTAAGTAGACATGTCCGTCATGTCAGGCATGTATGTGGTTTTCGGCTGCATGTACGAGCACTGTGTACATGTGCATGTGTGTGTATTTGACAAGGGTGCAACAGTGATGCAACATGGATGCATGTGACAGCGGTATGTGGAAGCCTGATTGGCAGATGTGACATGGATGCCCGTCTGAACAGTGCGACACTTGGCAGAGGTGTAGACATGCATGCAAGTGTGGTGGTGTGTGTACATGTGTGGTGCACTTCCTGTGTTGCAAGTGATGTCTGGCTCCCCTTTGGCTGCTGATGCTGTTGTATGTGTATGGATTGTGGTGGCAGTTGCGATATGGCTGTGGTATGGCTCATGTGTGCGAGTTGCAATGACATGTGTGTTGGGGATTGTGATGACATGTCTGAGGTTTGCCAATGCCACTCATGTGCAACTGTCATGTGTGTATGTGTCCATTGTACATTGCCCTGATGCCTGTGTTTTGTTTCTCCCTGTCTGCAGCGTCAACTGATGAAGAGGGCGGAGAAGGTGCTGTGGAGCACAGCGGGGGGATCCGACCGCCAGCCGGAGACGCAAGGCCCGGCTCCCCTCCCGTGTTGTCATCTCGTCGGGGAGTGAGGAGTCCGGTGCCGCATCCCAGGCCGCAGCTGCCGGGGGGAGGTCCAAGAGGCGGAGGTTGGAGTTGGATACCTCGGCAGCAGAAGGGGCAGCTGGGACTCCACAGGGCCCAACAGTGGAAGATGGCAGGGAGTCATCCAGGTTGGTGGGGGGTTTGGTGGAGGAGGAGGCCGTGCAAGCACCAGAGACGGGGTCTGGAGGTGGTGATCCCACTGGTGCTAGTGGTGCAGTGCAGGACCAGGGACAGGATGCAGCACAGGCTGCCGCGGAGGTGCCTGTGTGCAATCCTGTCCCCGATCCTGTCCCTGCATCATCTTGCACCAGCCTGCGGACGTGGCCATCCAGGTCCGGGTTGAGCCTGTCCTGGCTGGTGTGGCGTTGCGTCAACCGGCCATGCGAGGTGACCTGCAGTCTTTTCATGGAGAGACTGCACGTCATCTCGAATGGCTCGTTGACCACGTCAGCCTGCTGGGACAGGTCACCCAGGCCGGATTCCGCCGTCTGATGGGGCTTGCTCCGACCCCCTCCTCAACTGGACCCCCTACGCGCCAGTCGTCCTCTGTGCCATCTTCCCACCCATCAGTCACCTGGGTGCCCTGTGGAGCTGCCTCTGACGGTGCGGCCAGGCTGGTGGAGGAGGCATCCCTGCCACAGTCGGGAGTCAGAGGTCCAGCAGGGGTGGCCACATCAACAACTGCACCCCAGCCGGCGGAGGATGTGCAGGCAGCAGGAGGCAGTGCACGGGCAGAGGCAGAGCAGCAGCAGCAACATGGTGGGAGACATGAAGGCTCGGGGCTTTCGACATCGGAGGGGCAGGCATCGGCCGGAGGGCAGGGGGACCCAGGACAGAGAGTGTCTTCCGTGTGGCAGCGGTTGGGCCACGCCATAGGTGCGGAGCGGCGGCGGGCGGAAGAGGCGCGGCTCACAATGGTCAGGGCGGAGAACTCTATGCGGAGGACCCTGAGGCGGGCCGAGAGCCTCGAGGCAATCCGCAGGGGGTTGAAGGAGGACACGGCGTCGTCCCTGCGGACCCTCGGGGCCATGGAACTGGACCGCCTCCGGGACATCGAACAGGAGTTCGATGATGCCCTGGCCCGGGACACCACGGAGTGAGCCGCTGGACTTGCCCGCCGCCTTTGTATATAGTTCTTTAGTTTTAGGTTTCCTTTGTTTTTTATTATGATTTGGAGTCGACGGACACTGCTCCACTTTTTGTATATAGTTGATTTTTAGGTAGGTTTTTTAGTAGGTTTCCTTTGTTCAGTTGGGCTCATGGACCCTTGGTAGTTTTTTACATAGTTCTTGATTGCATGGAGATTTTTTTACATTTGACTTTGGACAAAATTGTTTTGGATTCTGATTTGCATTTTTTGGTTTTTATACGGACAGCAAGCTTATTTTTTCTCATTCCCATTGTAGTTTGTTTCCTTTCTTTAGCATTCTTTATTTTTTTCAATACAATTTTGTTTCCATACTTCACTGTGTGGTATCATCTCATTGGTTTCATGCATGTCATGTTGGGTGTTTTCCCATTCAATTGCAACCATTGTGTGTGACGAACATGGGTTCATTAGCTTCATGAACATTGGGGGTGTAACATGTAATTTCCATTTCCATGTGGGTGAATGGGTTACTTGGTAGGGCTTTTTGGCTGTGGAGGCTGACCATTACGCACATGATTGGGGATTGTGAGGACCTGGTGGAGGGTGCCCCTGCACTGCTGGGGGGTGGGGGTGGTGGGAGACATGAGTGGGGGCCTGGTGGAGGGTGCCCCTGGTGGCTGGGTGGTGGGGGTGGTGGGAGACATGAGTGGGGGCCTGGTGGAGGCTTCCCCTGAACTGCTGGGGGGTGAGGGTGGTGGGAGACATGAGTGGGGGCCTGGTGGAGGGTGGCCATGGTGGCTGGGGGGTGGGGGTGGTTGGAGACATGAGTGGGGGCCTGGTGGAGGCTGTGCCTGCACTCCTCGGGGGTGGGGGTGCAGGGAGACATGAGTGGGGGCCTGGTGGAGGCTGCCCCTGCACTGCTGGAGGGTAGGGGTGGTGGGAGACATGAGTGGGGGCCTGGTGGAGGGTGGCCATGGTGGCTGGGGGGTGGGGGTGGTTGGAGACATGAGTGGGGGCCTGGTGGAGGCTGCCCATGGTGGCAGGGGGGTGGGGGTGGTGGGAGACATGGGTGGGGGCCTGGTGGGGGCTGCCCATGGTGGCAGGAGGGTGGGGGTGGTGGGGGACATGGGTGGGGGCCTGGTGGAGGATGCCCCTGCACTGCTGGGGAGTGGGGGTGGTGGGACACATGAGTGGGGGCCTGGTGGAGGCTGCCCCTGCACTGCTGGGGGTGGGGGTGGTGGGAGACATGAGTGGGGGCCTGGTGGAGGCTGCCCCTGCACTGCTGGGGGGTGGGGGTGGTGGGAGACATGGGTGGGGGCCTGGTGGAGGCTGCCCCTGCACTGCTGGGGGGTGGGGGTGGTGGGAGACATGGGTGGGGGCCTGGTGGAGGCTGCCCCTGCACTGCTGGGGGGTGGGGGTGGTGGGAGACATGAGTGGGGGCCTGGTGGAGGCTGTCCCTGCACTGCTGGGGGGTGGGGGTGGTGGCAGACATGAGTGGGGGCCTGGTGGAGGCTGCCCCTGGTGGCTGGGGGGTGGGGGTGGTGGGAGACATGGGTGGGGGCCTGGTGGAGGCTGCCCATGCACTGCTGTGGGGTGGGGGTGGTGGGAGACATGAGTGGGGGCCTGGTGGAGGGTGCCCCTGCACTGCTGGGGGGTGGGGGTGGTGGGAGACATGAGTGGGGGCCTGGTGGAGGCTGCCCCTGCACTGCTGGGGGGTGAGGGTGGTGGGAGACATGAGTGGGGGCCTGGTGGAGGGTGGCCATGGTGGCTGGGGGGTGGAGGTGGTTGGAGACATGAGTGGGGGCCTGGTGGAGGCTGCCCCTGCACTCCTCAGGGGTGGGGGTGCAGGGAGACATGAGTGAGGGCCTGGTGGAGGCTGCCCCTGCACTGCTGGGGGGTGGAGGTGGTGGGAGACATGAGTGGGGGCCTGGTGGAGGCTGCCCCTGCACTGCTGGGGGGTGGGGGTGGTGGGAGACATGAGTGGGGGCCTGGTGGAGGGTGCCCCTTGTGGCTGGGGGGTGGGGGTGGTGGGAGACAAGAGTGGGGGCCTGGTAGAGGCTGCCCCTGCACTCCTCGGGGGTGGGGGTGCAGGGAGACATGAGTGGGGGCCTGGTGGAGGCTGCCCCTGCACTGCTGGGGGGTGGGGGTGGTGGGAGACATGAGTGGGGGCCTGGTGGAGGCTGCCCCTGCACTGCTGGGGGGTGGGGGTGGTGGGAGACATGAGTGGGGGCCTGGTGGATGCTGCCCCTGCACTGCTGGGGGGTGGGGGTGGTGGGAGACATGAGTGGGGGCCTGGTGGAGGCTGCCCCTGCACTGCTGGGGGGTGGGGGTGGTGGGAGACATGAGTGGGGGCCTGGTGGAGGGTGGCCATGGTGGCTGGGGGGTGGTGGAAGACATGGGTGGGGGCCTGGTGGAGGCTGCCCCTGCACTGCTGGGGGGTGCGGGTGGTTGGAGACATGAGTGGGGGCCTGGTGGGGGCTGCCCATGGTGGCAGGGGGGTGGGGGTGATGGGAGACATGAGTGGGGGCCTGGTAGAGGGTGCCCCTGCACTGCTGGGGGGTGGGGGTGCAGGGAGACATGAGTGGGGGCCTGGTGGAGGCTGCCCATGGTGGCAGGGGGGTGGGGGTGATGGGAGACATGGGTGGGGGCCTGGTGGGGGCTGCCCATGGTGGCAGGGGGGTGGGGGTGGTGGGAGACATGAGTGGGGGCCTGGTGGAGGGTGGCCATGGTGGCAGGGGGGTGGGGGTGGTGGGAGACATGAGTGGGGGCCTGGTGGAGGCTGCCCCTGCACTGCTGGGGGGTGGGGGTGGTGGGAGACATGAGTGGGGGCCTGGTGGAGGCTGCCCCTGCACTGCTGGGGGGTGAGGGTGGTGGGAGACATGAGTGGGGGCCTGGTGGAGGGTGGCCATGGTGGCTGGGGGTGGGGGTGGTTGGAGACATGAGTGGGGGCCTGGTGGAGGCTGCCCCTGCAATCCTCGGGGGTGGGGGTGCAGGGAGACATGAGTGGGGGCCTGGTGGAGGCTGCCCCTGCACTGCTGGGTGGTGGGGTGGTGGGAGACATGAGTGGGGGCCTGGTGGAGGGTGGCCATGGTGGCTGGGGGGTGGGGGTGGTTGGAGACATGAGTGGGGGCCTGGTGGAGGCTGCCCATGGTGGCAGGGGGGTGGGGGTGGTGGGAGACATGGGTGGGGGCCTGGTGGGGGCTGCCCATGGAGGCAGGGGGGTGGGGGTGGTGGGAGACAAGAGTGGGGGCCTGGTGGAGGGTGGCCATGGTGGCTGGGGGGTGGGGGTGGTGGGAGACATGAGTGGGGGCCTGGTGGAGGGTGCCCCTTGTGGCTGGGGGGTGGGGGTGGTGGGAGACAAGAGTGGGGGCCTGGTGGAGGCTGCCCCTGCACTCCTCGGGGATGGGGGTGCAGGGAGACATGAGTGGGGGCCTGGTGGAGGCTGCCCCTGCACTGCTGTGGGGTGGGGGTGGTGGGAGACATGAGTGGGGGCCTGGTGGAGGCTGCCCCTGCACTGCTGGGGGGTGGGGGTGGTGGGAGACATGAGTGGGGGCCTGGTGGAGGCTGCCCCTGCACTGCTGGGGGTGAGGGTGGTGGGAGACATGAGTGGGGGCCTGGTGGAGGGTGGCCATGGTGGCTGGGGGGTGGGGGTGGTTGGAGACATGAGTGGGGGCCTGGTGGAGGCTGCCCCTGCACTCCTCGGGGGTGGGGGTGCAGGGACACATGAGTGGGGGCCTGGTGGAGGCTGCCCCTGCACTGCTGGGGGGTGGGGGTGGTGGGAGACATGAGTCGGGGCCTGGTGGAGGCTGCCCCTGCACTGCTGGGGGTGAGGGTGGTGGGAAACATGAGTGGGGGCCTGGTGGAGGGTGGCCATGGTGGCTGGGGGGTGGGGGTGGTTGGAGACATGAGTGGGGGCCTGGTGGAGGCTGCCCCTGCACTCCTCGGGGGTGGGGGTGCAGGGAGACATGAGTGGGGGCCTGGTGGAGGCTGCCCCTGCACTGCTGGGGGGTGGGGGTGGTGGGAGACATGAGTGGGGGCCTGCTGGAGGCTGCCCCTGGTGGCTGGGGGGGTGGGGATGGTGGGAGACATGAGTGGGGGCCTGGTGGAGGCTGCCCCTGCACTGCTGGGGGGTGGGGGTGGTGGGAGACATGAGTGGGGGCCTGGTGGAGGGTGGCCATGGTGGCTGGGGGGTGGGGGTGGTGGAAGACATGGGTGGGGGCCTGGTGGAGGCTGCCCCTGCACTCCTCGGGGGTGGGGGTGCAGGGAGACATGAGTGGGGGCCTGGTGGAGGCTGCCCCTGCACTGCTGGGGGGTGGGGGTGGTGGGAGACATGAGTGGGGGCCTGGTGGAGGGTGCCCCTGGTGGCTGGGGGGTGGGGGTGGTGGGAGACATGAGTGGGGGCCTGGTGGAGGCTGCCCCTGCACTGCTGGGGGGTGAGGGTGGTGGGAGACATGAGTGGGGGCCTGGTGGAGGGTGGCCATGGTGGCTGGGGGGTGGGGGTGGTTGGAGACATGAGTGGGGGCCTGGTAGAGGCTGCCCCTGCACTCCTCGGGGGTGGGGGTGCAGGGAGACATGAGTGGGGGTGGTGGAAGACATGAGTGGGGGCCTGGTGGAGGCTGCCCCTGCACTGCCGGGTGGTGCGGGTGGTGGGAGACATGAGTGGGGGCCTGGTGGAGGGTGCCCCTGGTGGCTGGGGGGTGGGGGTGGTGGGAGACATGAGTGGGGGCCTGGTGGAGGCTGCCCCTGCACTGCTGGGGGGTGAGGGTGGTGGGAGACATGAGTGGGGGCCTGGTGGAGGGTGGCCATGGTGGCTGGGGGGTGGGGGTGGTTGGAGACATGAGTGGGGGCCTGGTGGAGGCTGCCCCTGCACTCCTCGGGGGTGGGGGTGCAGGGAGACATGAGTGGGGGCCTGGTGGAGGCTGCCCCTGCACTGCTGGGGGGTGGGGGTGGTGGGAGACATGAGTGGGGGCCTGGTGGAGGGTGCCCCTGGTGGCTGGGGGGTGGGGGTGGTGGGAGACATGAGTGGGGGCCTGGTGGAGGCTGCCCCTGCACTGCTGGGGGGTGGGGGTGGTGGGAGACATGAGTGGGGGCCTGGTGGAGGCTGCCCCTGCACTGCTGGGGGGTGGGGGTGGTGGGAGACATGAGTGGGGGCCTGGTGGAGGCTGCCCCTGCACTGCTGTGGGGTGGGGGTGGTGGGAGACATGAGTGGGGGCCTGGTGGAGGGTGG
Organism: Ambystoma mexicanum; assembly: GCF_040938575.1. Classification (NCBI taxonomy): domain Eukaryota; kingdom Metazoa; phylum Chordata; class Amphibia; order Caudata; family Ambystomatidae; genus Ambystoma; species Ambystoma mexicanum. The sequence continues at coordinate 256,050,481 of NC_090936.1, forward strand.
CCATGGTGGCTGGGGGGTGGGGGTGGTGGAAGACATGGGTGGGGGCCTGGTGGAGGCTGCCCCTGCACTGCTGGGGGGTGGGGGTGGTTGGAGACATGAGTGGGGGCCTGGTGGGGGCTGCCCATGGTGGCAGGGGGGTGGGGGTGTTGGGAGACATGAGTGGGGGCCTGGTAGAGGGTGCCCCTGCACTGCTGGGGGGTGGGGGTGGTGGGAGACATGAGTGGGGGCCTGGTGGAGGCTGCCCATGGTGGCAGGGGGTGGGGATGGTGGGAGACATGGGTGGGGGCCTGGTGGGGGCTGCCCATGGTGGCAGGGGGGTGGGGGTGGTGGGAGACATGAGTGGGGGCCTGGTGGAGGCTGCCCATGGTGGCAGGGGGTGGGGTGGTGGGAGACATGGGTGGGGGCCTGGTGGGGGCTGCCCATGGTGGCAGGGGGGTGGGGTGGTGGGTGACATGGGTGGGGGCCTGGTGGAGGCTGCCCCTGCACTGCTGGGGGGTGGGGGTGGTGGGAGACATGAGTGGGGGCCTGGTGGAGGGTGCCCCTGGTGGCTGGGGGGTGGGGGTGGTGGGAGACATGAGTGGGGGCCTGGTGGAGGCTGCCCCTGCACTGCTGGGGGGTGAGGGTGGTGGGAGACATGAGTGGGGCCCTGGTGGAGGGTGGCCATGGTGGCTGGGGGGTGGGGGTGGTTGGAGACAGGAGTGGGGGCCTGGTGGAGGCTGCACCTGCACTCCTCGGGGGTGGGGGTGCAGGGAGACATGAGTGGGGGCCTGGTGGAGGCTGCCCCTGCACTGCTGGGGGGTGGGGGTGGTGGGAGACATGAGTGGGGGCCTGGTGGAGGGTGCCCCTGGTGGCTGGGGGGTGGGGGTGGTGGGAGACATGAGTGGGGGCCTGGTGGAGGCTGCCCCTGCACTGCTGGGGGGTGGGGGTGGTGGGAGACATGAGTGGGGGCCTGGTGGAGGCTGCCCCTGCACTGCTGGGGGGTGGGGGTGGTGGGAGACATGAGTGGGGGCCTGGTGGAGGCTGCCCCTGCACTGCTGGGGGGTGGGGGTGGTGGGAGACATGAGTGGGGGCCTGGTGGAGGGTGGCCATGGTTGCTGGGGGGTGGGGGTGGTGGAAGACATGGGTGGGGGCCTGGTGGAGGCTGCCCCTGCACTGCTGGGGGGTGGGGGTGGTTGGAGACATGAGTGGGGGCCTGGTGGGGGCTGCCCATGGTGGCAGGGGGGTGGGGGTGGTGGGAGACATGAGTGGGGGCCTGGTAGAGGGTGCCCCTGCACTGCTGGGGGGTGGGGGTGGTTGGAGACATGAGTGGGGGCCTGGTGGAGGCTGCCCATGGTGGCAGGGGGGTGGGGATGGTGGGAGACATGGGTGGGGGCCTGGTGGGGGCTGCCCATGGTGGCAGGGGGGTGGGGGTGGTGGGAGACATGAGTGGGGACCTGGTGGAGGGTGGCCATGGCGGTTGCGGGGTGGGGGTGGTTGGAGACATGAGTGGGGGCCTGGTGGAGGCTGCCCCTGCACTCCTCGGGGGTGGGGGTGCAGGGAGACATGGGTGGGGGCCTGGTGGAGGCTGCCCCTGCACTGCTGGGGGGTGCGGGTGGTGGGAGACATGAGTGGGGGCCTGGTGGAGGCTGCCCCTGCACTGCTGGGGGGTGGGGGTGGTGGGAGACATGAGTGGGGGCCTGGTGGAGGCTGCCCCTGCACTGCTGGGGGGTGAGGGTGGTGGGAGACATGAGTGGGGGCCTGGTGGAGGGTGGCCATGGTGGCTGTGGAGTGGGGGTGGTTGGAGACATGAGTGGGGGCCTGGTGGAGGCTGCCCCTGCACTCCTCGGGGGTGGGGGTGCAGGGAGACATGAGTGGGGGCCTGGTGGAGGCTGCCCCTGCACTGCTGGGGGGTGGGGGTGGTGGGAGACATGAGTGGGGGCCTGCTGGAGGCTGCCCCTGGTGGCTGGGGGGTGGGGGTGGTGGGAGACATGAGTGGGGGCCTGGTGGAGGCTGCCCCTGCACTGCTGGGGGGTGGGGGTGGTGGGAGACATGAGTGGGGGCCTGGTGGAGGGTGGCCATGGTGGCTGGGGGGTGGGGGTGGTGGAAGACATGGGTGGGGGCCTGGTGGAGGCTGCCCCTGCACTCCTCGGGGGTGGGGGTGCAGGGAGACATGAGTGGGGGCCTGGTGGGGGCTGCCCATGGTGGCAGGGGGGTGGGGGTGGTGGGAGACATGAGTGGGGGCCTGGTGGAGGCTGCCCCTGGTGGCTGGGGGGTGGGGGTGGTGGGTGACATGGGTGGGGGCCTGGTGGAGGATGCCCCTGCACTGCTGGGGGGTGGGGGTGGTGGGAGACATGAGTGGGGGCCTGGTGGAGGCTGCCCCTGCACTGCTGGGGGGTGAGGGTGGTGGGAGACATGAGTGGGGGCCTGGTAGAGGCTGCCCCTGCACTCCTCGGGGGTGGGGGTGCAGGGAGACATGAGTGGGGGCCTGGTGGAGGCTGCCCCTGCACTGCTGGGGGGTGGGGGTGGTGGGAGACATGAGTGGGGGCCTGGTGGAGGGTGGCCATGGTGGCTGGGGGGTGGCGGTGGTTGGAGACATGAGTGGGGCCCTGGTGGAGGCTGCCCATGGTGGCAGGGGGGTGGGGGTGGTGGGAGACAAGAGTGGGGGCCTGGTGGAGGGTGGCCATGGTGGCTGGGGGTGGGGGTGGTTGGAGACATGAGTGGGGGCCTGGTGGAGGCTGCCCATGGTGGCAGGGGGTGGGGTGGTGGGAGACATGGGTGGGGGCCTGGTGGGGGCTGCCCATGGTGGCAGGGGGGTGGGGGTGGTGGGAGACATGAGTGGGGGCCTGGTGGAGGCTGCCCCTGCACTGCTGGGGGGTGAGGGTGGTGGGAGACATAAGTGGGGGCCTGGTAGAGGCTGCCCCTGCACTCCTCGGGGGTGGGGGTGCAGGGAGACATGAGTGGGGTCCTGGTGGGGGCTGCCCATGGTGGCAGGGGGGTGGGGGTGGTGGGAGACATGAGTGGGGGCCTGGTGGAGGCTGCCCCTGGTGGCTGGGGGGTGGGTGTGGTGGGAGACATGAGTGGGGGCCTGGTGGAGGCTGCCCCTGGTGGCTGGGGGGTGGGGGTGGTGGGAGACATGGGTGGGGGCCTGGTGGAGGATGCCCCTGCACTGCTGGGGGGTAGGGGTGGTGGGAGACATGAGTGGGGGCCTGGTGGAGGCTGCCCCTGCACTGCTGGGGGGTGAGGGTGGTGGGAGACATGAGTGGGGGCCTGGTGGAGGGTGGCCATGGTGGCTGGGGGTGGTTGGAGACATGAGTGGGGGCCTGGTGGAGGGTGCCCCTGCACTCCTCGGGGGTGGGGGTGCAGGGAGACATGAGTGGGGGCCTGGTGGAGGCTGCCCCTGCACTGCTGGGGGTTGGGGGTGGTGGGAGACATGAGTGGGGGCCTGGTGGAGGCTGCCCCTGCACTGCTGGGGGTGGGGGTGGTGGGAGACATGAGTGGGGGCCTGGTGGAGGGTGCCCCTGGTGGCTGGGGGGTGGGGGTGGTGGGAGACATTAGTGGGGGCCTGGTGGAGGCTGCCCCTGCACTGCTGGGGGGTGAGGGTGGTGGGAGACATGAGTGGGGGCCTGGTGGAGGCTGCCCCTGGTGGTTGGGGGGTGGGGGTGGTGGGAGACATGAGTGGGGGCCTGGTGGAGGCTGCCCCTGGTGGCTGGGGGGTGGGGGTGGTGGGAGACATGGGTGGGGGCCTGGTGGAGGATGCCCCTGCACTGCTGGGGGGTAGGGGTGGTGGGAGACATGAGTGGGGGCCTGGTGGAGGCTGCCCCTGCACTGCTGGGGGGTGAGGGTGGTGGGAGACATGAGTGGGGGCCTGATGGAGGGTGGCCATGGTGGCTGGGGGTGGTTGGAGACATGAGTGGGGGCCTGGTGGAGGCTGCCCCTGCACTCCTCGGGGGTGGGGGTGCAGGGAGACATGAGTGGGGGCCTGGTGGAGGCTGCCCCTGCACTGCTGGGGGTTGGGGGTGGTGGGAGACATGAGTGGGGGCCTGGTGGAGGCTGCCCCTGCACTGCTGGGGGGTGGGGGTGGTGGGAGACATGAGTGGGGGTCTGGTGGAGGGTGCCCCTGGTGGCTGGGGGGTGGGGGTGGTGGGAGACATTAGTGGGGGCCTGGTGGAGGCTGCCCCTGCACTGCTGGGGGGTGAGGGTGGTGGGAGACATGAGTGGGGGCCTGGTGGAGGGTGGCCATGGTGGCTGGGGGGTGGGGGTGGTTGGAGACATGAGTGGGGGCCTGGTGGAGGCTGCCCCTGCACTCCTCGGGGGTGGGGGTGCAGGGATACATGAGTGTGGGCCTGGTGGAGGCTGCCCCTGCACTGCTGGGGCGTGGGGGTGGTGGGAGACATGAGTGGGGGCCTGGTGGAGGCTGCCCCTGCACTGCTGGGGGGTGGGGGGAGACATGAGTGGGGGCCTGGTGGAGGGTGGCCATGGTGGCTGGGGGGTGGGGGTGGTTGGAGACATGAGTGGCGGCCTGGTGGAGGCTGCCCATGGTGGCAGGGGGTGGGGGTGGTGGGAGACATGGGTGGGGGCCTGGTGGGGGCTGCCCATGGTGGCAGGGGGGTGGGGGTGGTGGGAGACATGAGTCGGGGCCTGGTGGAGGGTGCCCCTGCACTGCTGGGGGGTGGGGGTGGTGGGAAACATGAGTTGGACATGAGTGGGGCCTGCTGGCAGGTTCCCCACAGTGCTGGGGGGTGGGGGTGGTGGTAGACATGCATTGTTGATCAGTAGTGCAAGGTGACATGTGGGTTGGCTGGGGGGCATGCCCATGGTGGATGGGCTGCCTGCGGGACATGAGCAGGGGTGCAGGGTAGTCCCCCGTGGTGTGGGCTGCCTGCAGGGGCCGTGGAGGTTGTGGAGCGTACACCTGGGAGGACCCACACGGCCAATTCACGTGTAGTACTCCCCAGAACCCCTGAAATACACATTCCCTGCTGAAATCGTGTGTGCAACTTCCCGGGCACCCCTGAAATACACGTACCCTGCTCGCACTGGGACAATCGCGTGTGGAACTTCCCGCGCACCCCTGAAATACACGTACCCTGCTCGCACTGGGACAATCGCGTGTGGAACTTCCCGCGCACCCCTGAAATACACGTACCCTGATGAAATCGCGTGTGGAACTTCCCGCGCACCCATGGAATACACGTACCCTGCTCGCACTGGCCCATTCGCGTGTGTAACTTCCCGCGCACCCCTGAAATACACGTACCCTGATGGAATCGCGTGTGGAACTTCCCGCGCACCCATGTAATACACGTACCCTGCTCGCACTGGCCCATTCGCGTGTGGAACTTCCCGCGCACCCCTGAAATGCACGTACCCTGCAGAAATCGCATGTGGAACTTCCCGCGCACCCCTGAAATACACGTACCCTGCTGAAATCGCGTGTGGAACTTCCCGCACACCCCTGAAATACACGTACCCTGCTTGCACGGGGCCAGTCGCATGTGGAACTTCCCGCGCACCCCTACAATACACGTTCCCCGCTTGGCGTTTGCTGTTTGCCAGCCCGGTGAACAGGTCCAGGGTTAGCGCAGCCCTTTGCGATGATTTAGCGATTTTGATGGCTTTTCCTTGCGCGAGGGCGTTCTTGGGGGCGTTACTGGCGCTGCTGCAGGGTCGCTGCGATTCTCTGCGCCACGGCTGGTTTGGAAGCCTAAAATCCATAAATACGCTGTGCGCGGAAATCGGTTTTAGCGCACGTGCCTGGCGCAGTCAATCGCACGCGGACACTCTGCGCCAGCCGCTTGCAACACTTTTCTGCGAAATTCTATGAATTAGCCTGTTGTTATCAAAAATATTCTTTTATTTTGTATCATGCATGGAGAAAAATATGAAAACAGTGTAAAAAAGATCTCATGCCTCAAAAAAAAACATAGCTAAGTCTATGATTCAACAATACATTTTATTCATACAAAACACACAACCAGCTGTGATCAGCGCTATAACTGCTTTTGATCTGCTAGACCATGATATCCTCCTACTTACATCAGATAGGGTCAGTAGATGCTCCCCCAAAGCTATTGCATGGATTCGGTCCTTACTGTCCTGTAGGGTTTCAGATGTGCTCTGATTCTGCTCCTATTGGCTTCAGAGTACCCCACGGGACCTGTCTATCCCCTGCCCTCATTAACCTTTACATTAAGCCTCTTTGTGATCTGCTATCCAAAACCGGTGCCCAAATTCTGAACTACGCACATGACGCACAACTATTAATCAACCTGGAAGGTGACTATGACTCTGATTCCACCAAACTCAACATAATCTATCAAAACGTAAAGCAGTGGATGACTATGCACCAGATGTGCCTGAACAACTCCAAAACCAAGCTCTTACTCTTTGGTCTACCCCATGCCAAATCTAAAATGGACCCCTGATAGGCAAACTTTATCATTGACAGCTGAACAAATCTTGACAAAGAGCAAAGTTAAAATGGTAGGTACCTACTTGGACTCCTCCTTCAGCTCTGATACACAGGTCAATAATGTAGTAAAAACTACACAATACCACCTGAAGCTGCTCAGGCAAGTTAAACTGTTTCTGCAAAGAACTGTGAAACCTTGGCCAGAGCAACTATTCCATCCAGAATTGATTTATGCAATGTGCTCTTAGGAGGCACGATCAAGGTAAACCTCTGCAAACTTCAATAAGTTCAGAATGATTCTATCCGCATAATCAAAAACGTGACCTGCAGAGAGCACATTTCAGAATACACCAAAACATTTCATTGGCTTCGGTGAGCTCCATAGTACAATTTAAGATTGTTACTTTGGCACACAAGTGCATTCATGGCAAAGCTCCTATATATCTGAAAGAAAAACGAATAAACTACCAGCCACAGAGCGTATTGTGATCGGTATACAGTCTTTATAACGAAAAATAAATAACAAACTGTATTTGGGCTGTATTAGAATGTCAATTTTGGAGAAAAGTACTGCGTCTTCCATGCAGCACCTCGATTGTTGCATTAAGATACGAACTGGGCCTAGGGGCACTTCATGAACCATTCAATGGAAATCAATCGCAGTGCTGCGCAAAATGCATCTATCAAACAAAGCACCAGCATATAAGATTTTCGAACCTACAACTAAGAACTCGCATGCAGGAATTTTTGTTGGTATGGGCAAATAAAATCAGGCAAATCTTAGAGATTGCTGATATATCCTGGCAGATGGTGATAGCAACCCCCCAGCTTGCAAAGAAAAAACTAAGACAGTGAAACTGAATTTCGAATGAAGAACTGCTCAGGACAATGCCGTCATCCCTGAATCTGGGTCTGTCTCACAATTGCCAAGAAAAACTACCGAAATACTAAAATGTCCTTCACGACTGCATCGGAATAAGTTTCTAATAAGTTTCTAAGGCTACGCCTGAATTTATATAAGACTAAAGAATTCTTGTGGAGAAGACATGAGACGAAGACCATAGACAATCTTTTTCGATTGTGCACGATTGAAATAGAATCCCTAAAACATCTAATTATAGAATGTTCCACAATTGTGACACAGCGCTCATGTTTTCTGGGGAGATTTGCACCACTCAGTACTAACTTGGAAGAATGGTGGTGTGGGCTGCTGACCGGTAACAACGTGATGTTAACTTGTGCTGTGATTGACATTCTTGAGAAAATGCTGGAGTAGGGGAAAGTTCTTTAATTGATTTAAATCATGCTGATGACTTATTTCTAACGAATGAATTATTGTGTCTGGTAATCATGATAAGACATCAGATTGAAGAATGCTGGGGAGGGCGAGTGAGAAGCAGCGATAACTCTCCATCTTAACTGTATCAAGGAATTCTGGGTTGGATGAATGTGTTGGTTGGATTTATCTGTTTTTTGTTTTTGGTGTTTGTTTTTGTAATTAAAGTTTGTATAAACTAATTATATAACAAAACTGTATGTGGGTCGGAGTAATGGGTTAAATCTTGTGGGGATGTGGTTGGGTGGGTTTTTAGCTTGGGAAAACAGAGGTTTGGGCACCCCCCCAAAAAAGAAAAGAAAATCATAATTTTTTGTCATTATTTTTGTTTTGTTATATTTTCATTTGTTATTGAGACACGTAACCACTGCTATCAGTCAACTGCTTGCTTACTCCAAGCCAAACAAAGTCATGGGAAATGGATGATCATTTCCTTTCCTGGCAGTTTCAGCCTAGAATTCACTTCCCCATGAGTAACGATTGGAAAAAAATGTACCGCTCTTTCATGTACCACTACAAATTATACTACTTGAATAATCCTACTTCACTCTTTAGCTCTTAGGCTGATCTGTGTATTATGTTTTGTCTTGTGTGTCTTTGTCCCGCCCTGACACCTGTCAATTTACCGGTGTGTAACAAATAAATAAATAAATGTCACTACTGCATGGATAGCCTCTTCTAAAAGTTTAGAGGTGTAGTGTACATAGTCTTTAGTGCAACATTAAAATATCTTATAGAAGGCAATAAAGATGATGCTTCGAACATCACCTGGAGGCTTAGAGATCTGCTGCTGACTGTGATGAAGTCCTATCCCATTTCTAGGAGCTTGAGATAATCTGGGGCCGCATATGCCCTCAATCTATGTGATTTAGAATGTAGAAAACATCGTATGTTTTAAGGGGGAAGCCCCAGATTCACTCCTTAGAGACAAGGCACTCCTATTGTGTGAAGTAGCAATGAGGCACCACACCACTTGGGCTTTCCAATCAGGGACATCAGAAGAAGGACATGGGCTTTAATGCTTTCCCAATCCTCATCCCAGTTCCTGGTCTTCGAGCGAACAGCACAGCCTCCACCCCCCATCCAGAAAACAGATACTGCTTCATTATTAAACAGACCAACTGTTCTGTGGAGACTGGGGTTTTATAAAGCTGCTGATAAGAATGCATGCAGATGGGAGTCACTGCCTCAGCACACCCTGATCCACACTCCCACCCATCACCTATGGACAATGAAATTACGCTCACAGGTTAGATATACAGACATAACTAAAATGGGAGTGAACCCTGGGGCATGACAGTGCACTGCATAACATCCAGTAGCACTTCCAGACCTGAGTTAAAGATGGTGGTGGAGTGGGATTCAAACCCTCTGCTGCAGTTGGTACACAATCGTGATTGCCCAAAAACAGGGAGGAATTAAAGCATTTAAGGGCACCATGGGTGTAGGGGAGAAATAGTTGAAAATCCATGCTGAGATCAAACTAACCAATCCTCCAGAAAGCCAAGCCAGAGGCAAGAAGGGAGCGAATCAAGATTGGCACTTCTTAAATTGAAACACTATATATACTGTTAGTACATATAACAGCGGACAAGTGCGGACTGTGAAGGCATCAGGAAGTAGACAGACAACTGAGTAAAGCTTGGGTTACAAACGTTTTTTGAGGTGGTCATTTCCCTACATAACTGAAACTAATGATTGTCTGTATCAGGCAGTCTAACGCAAATGTCTGTCTGTGTCCAAAACCTAAACTTGCCCTCACATCGACTGAATATGGTTTATAGTCATAATGTCGAAACAAAAATGTCGACAAACAAAAATGTCGAAAATAAAATGTCGAAAATAATAATGTCGACATCCTATACTTATAATGTAAAAAGTCATTTTTTTGAAAAAAAAATGTCGACAAAAAAATGTCACTTAAAACTATCAACACCTCACCCAACACCCCCCTGCCACCCCCCCCACACCCCCCACCACCACCCTCCCACCCCTCATACTCAACACATTCTAATTATATATTTATTTATTTATTTTTTCAATAAATAAATAACCAAAAAGAGTATCATTTACTATTGGGGGGGACTCCCCCAACCACCCCTCACCCAACACCCCCCTGCCACCCCCCCACACCCTCCCCAACCACCCTCCCACCCCTCATACTCAACACATTCTAATTATATATTTATTTATTTATTTATTTTTTCAATAAATAAATAACCAAAAAGAGTATCATTTACTATTGGGGGGGGTCCCCCCAACCCCCCTCACCCAACACCCCCCTGCCACCCCCCCACACCCCCTCCAACCACCCTCCCACCCCTCATACTCAACACATTCTAATTATATATTTATTTATTTATTTATTCTTACAATAAATACAAAATTTTGAAAAAATATCGAAAAAATGTCGACATTTTTGTTTGTCGACATTATTGTTTTTCGACATTTATTTGTCGACATTTTGACTGTCGACATTTTGACTGTCGACATTATGACTGCCCACCACTGAATATAATGTATAGGGATGTTAGCATCAAAATGAGAAGTGTTCAAATAAAAGTTCAGAGCTTCTTCCAGCTCTTGGTTGGAACGGGAGTTTGACCTTCCCCAAGATGTAGAATAGTTAACTTTATACAAAAAGAGGGGTTCCCTTCCCCAAGCTTTCAGGTCTCTCAATGTTCCAAAACAACACAATTCCTTAGGATACTTCCCAGCTTTTCTGGCAGAGTTGCCTTTCACCAAGCTCACCAATGTCGATTAATTAATATTAGATCACTCAGGTTTTCCTTGATCTTCAAAAACAAGCTTTTAAGTGGCTTTTCCTTTAGGTCAGTGTACTCAGTCTAGGTGCATTTGTCAGAGTACACGGTCCACCCATTACATGTCACTCAAACAACGCACCTTACTTGCTTCTTCTTCACAGTTTCCCTCCCACTGTTGCAGCTTCACAGTGGTATTGGAGTTCTCCTCTTGGAGCTTTCTTAATACTTGTTTTGCCACCATTCACATGTTATACTTTCAAATATTCTCAGAGCTTTTGTCACTGCTTATTCTTTCAGTTTAGACAGTTCCCTATATTTCTATGGCACTTGCCAATGCTTCTTTTCTTCAGTTTACACAGTTAACAGTTCCTTTTGCTTAGGGAATCTCACCAAGTGCTTTCAATCCAATTGGTATTCAGTCACACTTGCTTTCTTTGGGTTTGGCAAATCATTCAGTCACATTGAATAAACTACCATCAAATTATCAGTTTACTCTCCTGCAGGGAATTTGCAACCTGTTCACAATCGTATTTACAAGTTCAAAGACTTCTGTTTTCCTGGCACTTGCTTGGCCTTGTCAGTTTCATCTCGTTTGCAATTCAGTATTCGCAAAACACGTTCATTCTGTTTTCTCTGTTGCTCCACATTACTGTACCTATTAACAGTATTTATTTCAAGAGGGGCCAGCATTCATATTGCCGAAATGGCCCCTGGTTAACTCGTAAGCGATCCTACCTGTAGCAACCATACAACCACACAACAGCTTCCCATAGTCACCGGGTATGCTGTGTTTAAGTGCTGCTCTCCATGTCGACAGGCTCTCTGTTGCTGTCGCTGCTCCTGGCTCGTCATACCTCTCATCCAGGATTGTTAAACGGAAAATCATATTGTGCCTCCTTCTGATATATATATATTGGCCTAAGCCTAGTCGCTCTGCGAAGAAAACTGCGTTACAAAGATCCGATTTTGGATCGACTTCGCCGCCATTTTAGAATCGCCTGCCATTTTGATTTCTGTTCATATGTGATTCTCTGTTCTAAAATGGTGGACTGTGTTTAACTTGCAACCGAGCCTTCCCGACCTTTGAATCTTGTTAATAGTTAGACTGTCCGAAGGCCGAATGTTTAGACTAGGTAATGAGACCTTGCCCCGAGCATGACTTGTGGTCATAGGATTGTCTGCACTAACAAGCTTCATCCACGAATACACATCGAGGACAATGTTATGTAAATGTCGAACGTGGACACTGGCAGAACTACATTGTGAAGGTATATGTACTAAGGCTTACTGCTAAGTCCAGGGATACATTTCGCCATTGTAACCTGTTGGAAACACAAACCTATGTAATCCATGTGCATATTATTGTATGAGCTATGCGTGAACTATGCGCAAACTCTAGACCGCAGATTATTAACCTATAGAGAGGCAGAACAATATTGCAGGATATGTATAAATAATGCAAATGTTTAGATGTCCAGTACCTCTCGCTCCTCACTCTGATGGGCTGGTACTCATTGCGGGGTGTCGAGAGCCAGGTAGCTATCTGTATCATATCTGTGTTTCTTTGTAACTGCACAGTATTAAAGATCTGTGAATCTTTATAGCCTGTGTTTGGTGTATTTCCTTATGTGGTACTCAGCCTCGATATTTCTTTGCTTTTAAAGATGGCACCCAAATAGGAATCCTCAAGATTGATGCCATCTCGTTGAAGTGTTGATGCAGCTATTGGACCAGGATCGGACGGTGAGAAAGGGGGCCCATTCTTGGATGAGATGCGATACCTCAACAGTACTGCACGACCCCATCCCTGGACGGTGAGCCTGCGGTCCAAGACGGCATCTTGACGAGGGTTCATATATCGAGGCGGCCAGTTTTGCCAAAATCACCAACTACAAGGGTCCTTTGTTGTCTTTAGTAATCCGATTGGACCTCCTTTAGTTCTTTGATCAGGTGAGTCGTGACCCGATTCTTAAGTATCTGTATAATTTGATTTGGCGTATTGTACTCGCGAGCACAATTATTGACCAGGTAACACTAGGAATCTGATATGCCTGAGAAATTGTCTGCCTGCTTCAGGGCATTATTCCGAAGAGACAGACAATCTTTGGAATGTGGCCATCCAGCGCCGCAGGAGGGGTCGCCGGCGTGTACTATGTACTGTAAGTACAGCATTGGTAGTATAGTGTTTAATGATATTTGGCACAGAGAAACTAGACATGCTTCCGAACTTCAGTGGCCGATCAATGGTAGCTTTGAGATTCCTCGTATAGAATATTTAGAGTCTATACTGTTGAAGAAAAAAGCGAGACCTGCAGAATTTGATGTATTACAAAATTGGAAGAAAGAAGCTATGCAGCAACTTAAAAGTAGAGAGAAACATGCGCACCGACATATGTCCAATGCAGAGAAAGCGTTATTGTATGATCAAAACAAACAAACAGAGTCAGTTAGAAATATGGATAGGGCTTTTCAACTTGGCATACAGAAAATATATCTGTCTAAAGATTTTCATGTGTCTGATGAATTAATTGACAAGCTTCTAAATGAACGAAGGCCTGGTGTCACTGCGCCACCTCCGTATGTACCTATTCCTGTTGCTTTACCTCTTACTGCTGTCGTTCCTCCTCCCGTAATAATTCCTGCTCCTCCTATCGTTCCTCCTATTGCTCCTCTTCCTCCGGTTATTGTTCCACCTCCTATCGTTGCTCCTCCACCTGTATCTCAGCCCTTGCCTACTGTTACGGGTCTGGTAGATTTGTCTTCTGCACCAGTGATAGTAACTTTGTTACCGATTGTACAAAATTCTTCTACTCTTTCTCTTCCAAGTGGCTCTGTTCCGCTTGTAGTTGATAAGGGAGTGGAATCAAAGATTGTAAGTCGCAATACTGTGTCTAAAGAGAGAAAGCGTGATTTGACTGCATGGGCTAGACAGTGCATGGACAAAGGGGAACAATCTGATGTTTTTGCCACACTCTCTAATTCAGAATGTTTTCCTGAGAAAAATGTTTTTATCGAAGGACTGGGAATTGATTTATCTGTAATGTGGCACAGACTGAATGATGTAGATCTCCCACAACGGTTGAGGGATTTAATGTTTTTTGCATTGATACTGCAGAGAAAGTATATGAGCATGTTAAGAGGGTTTTTGAGTATAGAAGGGAGTTAGAAAGGTTACGGAATGAAGAATTGATGGTGATAGTTTGAGTGCTATTTTTGTACAGAAACGGTTCCTTCCTCTTTGTAAGTTGATGAGTGAGGAAACACGAATTTGCACAAAAGATGCAATTAGATGGATTTCAGACATGTCGATATCTCCCGTAGAAGTATATGACAAGTATAGTCAGCATACGCCAGAAATGCAGAGGAAAGTGATACAGGTTATGGTACAATACCTACAGGGTGAATGTATAAAAAGAAAGATTTGTTGTCCCGCAGAATTATTGAATATCTATAAGAGAGATTTTTCGTCTGACACTCCTTCAGCTGCTTTAGCGCTCGATTTAGCTCTGTTGCTCAGTAAGCGTTCGGAGTTTCCTATCTCTCAGTTGCCTATGAGAGAATTTCCTCCGACATTTGTCCCAAAAGTTGAGCTTCCAGCTAATGCCGCAGCAGGTACTGCTGCTTACGACATTACTGCACATTGTGTATCACAGTTTGTTCACGTCCCGTTCTCGAGACAGGAAGTGAACACTATTAGACAATCCATCCCAGTTATTAGAAATAATCCAACAGGGTTCTATAAAGAGATAGAATCTGTCTTGCAGTCATCAGTATTTACTCTGAGCGATATAGATTTGTTATTTCCCATGCTCCTACGCATTGATTTGTGGAAACAGATTAGGACTGTAGACAATGCAGCAGGGTTAGAGGACACATGGGATAACATGGTTAGACAAGATAGAGATAGACCAGCTGGCGAGAGACCGCCACACGTAATATTGACTTTGCCTGATAGAATAGTGACAAAATACTTCTTTCCTGAGAAAAGAATTGTCTGGGACAAACGTACTGCTTGTGTCCAAGGAAAGTCTGAGGGTGCTACCAAATTCTTTAATTGGTTTGAACAAGTGTTTTTGGATTTCAGTGGACAAGATTTGAGCACAGAATCTGGAAAACGACTATTTGTAGACAAATCTGTGCGTGGATTTCTACCTGACATCCAGTCGCAAATTATGACTTCTGAGAGCGCTTGGCAAGCTAAGTCTCAGTCTGAAGTGTTGCACATGGGTCAGTACTATGAAAACCGAGTCAATAATGAAAAAGAGAGGATCGAAAAGAAAAAGGGAGACCTGAAAACTAAGGTTTTGTTGCAACAGATTGTCAGGGGTTCTAGAGGGGGTAGTACACAGTTTAGGGGACAGTATGTTCCACAGGGCACTGCGCCGTTGGGTCCTGTACACGCAAACTAATGTGCTTATTGCAGACAAGATGGTCATTGGCGAGCACAATGCCCGATCCTTCAGCAGAGGTCGAATAACACTTTTGGTATTATGGGTAGACGATCCAGAGGCCGCCCTGGGGCAGGGGGTCCTGGTAGAAGTCAGAATTCACAGCCTTTTTCACAAGACAGTCAGTCACAGAGTGTGGATAATATAAACATTTTTGATCATCCTTCTACTGCATATCTCTCCGAAGACCTTCCCTTTGACGATATACTGTTTCGCTAGTAATGCCCGAAGCACGGTTTGTAACTGACTCCTATTCCCGTTAATCAGAAAGGTCCCTACGTTGAAATGATAGTGGGAAATAGCAAACATCTATTCTTGATAGATACAGGAGTGCAGAAGTGCTCCAATGACTATTCACAGGTTCCAAACATTCCACTGTCAGGGCAAACCAATGTTTCTGTAGGGTTTTCTGGTAAACCAGTGGTTAGTCTGGTTTCTTTGCCGATACCGATTACACTGGGTACATTCACGGATCACTGTCCGTTTCTTTTGACAAACGAACTGTGGAGAGAATTTGTTGGGGTTGAATCTGTTGAAGAAATTAAATGCGGTAATTCATTGTTCTTTGGATGTAGTGCATTTGACAATTTCACCACAGCAACTTTTTGCCTCACAGTTCCTGACTAGACCTTTGCCGCCGGAATTTAGTGATGTTCCAGAGTGTTTATGGGCGATTGATGACAATGATGTCAGTGTTTTACAAATTAAGCCTGTTAAAATCGTTTTGAAACCTGGAGTAAAGTTGCCACCTATTCCTCAGTATAGGATCTCGGTTGATAGTGAGCAAGCTTTGAAGTGGATACTTTTCAATTTTGTACACCGTGGGGTAATTGAAGAAATTTCAGGTAGTTTGTACAATAGTCCGATTTTGCCTGTGTATAAGAAAGGAGATAATGCAATTCCTTTACGTTTGATCATTGATCTATGTGCTATCAATAAGATTGTTGCTCCACAATTTCCTATTGTGCCTGATGTAACAACGATATTAAATATGATCCCAGCTTCTGCTACTCATTTTAGTGTCGTAGATCTTAAGAATGCTTTCTTTAATATTCCTATACACAAGGATAGCAGATACCTGTTTGCGTTCACCTTAGGGGGATGCTCGTTTACATTAACCCGTGCGCCGCAAGGATACACGGAAAGTCTGAGTATTTATAGTAGGGCTTTGAAAGAGCAGCTTGATACACTCGAGTTGCCTACCACTTGTACATTGCTTCAATACGTAGATGATCTTCTTTTAGCTGCTGACTCAGAAAACGCCTGTAAGGAGGGCACTGTGTTGTTACTTATTCACCTAGCAAAACATGGACATAAAGCTTCACTGAAAAAGTTTCAATATTGTCAACAGGAGGTCGCCTATTTAGGCTATCTCCTTTCAAAGGAGGGAAGAAGATATGTATAAATAATGCAAATGTTTAGATGTCCAGTACCTCTCGCTCCTCACTCTGACGGGCTGGTACTCATTGCAGGGTGTCGAGGGCCAGGTGGCTATCTGTATCAGATTTGTGTTTCTTTGTAACTGCGCAGTATTAAAGATCTGTGAATCTTTATAGCCTGTGTTTGGTGTATTTCCTGTTGTGTTACTCAGCATCCATATTTCCTTGCTTTACAGGATCTCCATCACCTCGGGTGTATGGAGAAGGATTCTTTCTGACTCCAGGAGGAATGCAGACCAGCTCTGCTATTGGAACCGTTCAAATGCTTCTGCCACAATCCGCTTCCACAGCAATGACTCTGCAGCTCATAGGCACTTCGGGCATGAATCTACCTGGCTTCACCTTTGACTTCTCCTGCAAGCTTTCCCATGGCCATCTCATTAGCTTCACCTGAGTGGGGCATTTATACCGCCTTCTGGTTCCCAGGTGCAGGCACTGTTCCTTTACTGCATAACACTCTTAGTACTCTGCATCCCTCTTCCTCCTCTCAGTACCAGAGTTGTGTTTGTGTATGTACGAGTTCATAAAGAGAGGATGTATGACTCTGGGTTGTGTCATCCTCATTTCAGTACCTGACTGGTGTGTATTGGGAGAGTGTTTTCTGGAAAAATAAGGAAGAGATTGGTAATACACCACAAAGGATTGGGGGATATTTTACTCCTTATAAAAGTGAAATGGTAGATACTGCATCTCACACAAGGGTGTCTCTTCCTCACTCCTATAGTCTCCTCCACCCAGGTGGCCCTCCTTCACATATCCACCACCACGGTCAGGATCCGAAAGTGATGCCCTTTTCCTGGCCACCTCGTAGGAGGATATATTGGGGAAAGAAGTGGGGATGCCCTTAAAGTCCTCACAGTGCACAAGTGCAGTCCGCAGTACAGACATGCTATACTGAGCTTGCTGTTTTGTGTGTTTGAGCACAGGAACACTCTCATTTGTATTTGCCTGGAGGAAGGGCGAACTTTTCAAAACCAGCAGCTTTGCTTGTACAAGTGTGGACAGAAGTATAGTCAGTGGCAGTCTGAAGTGAACGGTAAGAGGCCAACCGTACTCTGTTCACTTTTGCCTTGACACTAGGCCTTGTTTCCTTAGCTGAGCTTCTGTTTCTGTGACATGACATGTAAGGGTGTATATTGACTCAGTGGATGTGGATGTAGTGAAGCTACACACCATTCCTTATTGCTTTCACAATGTACAACCTAAGGGACAATCCATATGAATGACGAAGCACATGCTTGGATCATCTCCCATCTTACTAGCCTTGTAGGACTGGTGTGTCGCAAAAATGCTCTCTGCCCATAACCACCAGTCCTTAAATTCTGTTTGTTCTATTAAGGATAACAGAAAAAAAATGACTGACTTCTGTCATCGGGAAGGTGAGGGCCTTTTGATGGGAGTATTTGTGGAGGCATCACAGATGCACCCAAAGTAGCAACTAACACAAATATAGGCCCTTCCCAACTGGCAAGTACTCATCCCAACTCGCTGCCCATCACACAGTTGGTTCAATGTGTTGCACATATAAATATGATGACTGAGGCTAATGAAGGCTTAGGAATGCAACAGACTACTAACGGCTCATTGCCTCCTTCATTGTTCCCCAAGGACCAAGAATCCTTTGATAACTATATTCCTCTACAAGACATTTCGCTGTGCAAAATGCTGGAATCATTATGTGACTCCCTTCAGCAGGGCCCCAACTCGTTTTTAGCTCAAGCCTGGTGTTGTCCTCTACAGTTCAACTGTATGTGAATATTGGTCTGTGGTCAGAGGCCCCTCTTTAATGCTGCAGAGGATCCAGAATGGATAGGGCAGTTCAAGAACACTCTTGATCCATCGGCGCATGGGGCAGTGTAACCTTCGGAGGACATACTGTGGATGCGCCTTTATTTGCTTCACCAAGGTGCTTTTCCGAATGTTCACCTTCCTCCTTTTCTAACCTATCAGTCTCCTCAGTTCTTGCTGCAAATGGTCCTGTAACAATTGTGGTGGATATGGCTAGCTGTGGTAGAGGTTATGAACCTAAGAATGTGTACAGTATATTCTGTGTGTAGATTAGTGCTTTGCTGCTAAAACTTATTATTTAGGATAACAAGGAGGGTGACATTGGCTACTAACAGTTAGGCCACAAATGGGCTGGCATCGTGACAGGTGCACAAACACAGACTTGGCTGCGTTCAGAAAATAATGCTTCAGAAAACAATGCAAAATTTAGAAGGAGTCTGCAGTGCCTTGCAAGGCGGGATTCAGAGCACGCATTGTAACATCACGAAGGTCCTTCAAAATAAGCATTCATTGTTTATCGTGCAGGAAAGGGAAGGAAGGAGGAGATGGAGTGTAACTTTTTCCCCCCAGACCTCAGAATGCTGTTCTACCAACATGTAGTCCAGAGGTCTCATGGGCTGTTTCGGTGGTAGTGACAGATGTCTGCATGAAAGCAGGGAAGAGAAATCTTAACGACATGTTTAAGACATTATTTTTGGACTCTACCTTTCAGAAGAGTCTCTTTCTGCCCTTGGCTCACCCGGCCCTTCTTGCAGGTATGTGCGGCTCCCCAAGAAACGACCCCCAGATTCAAATGATGTCATTCAAAAGCTCTGCAGATACACAATTCTGCGGCCCAGCTGATGATCTATGCCAGCCACAGCCATGCAGGACAACCCTCTCTCTCCAGCCAGCCAGCCAGCCAGCCAGAGGCAGCACCTCTCTCTCCCCAGGAAGCTAGAAGCCCCATCCTTCCTCCTTTCTACCTGTTTAAACCCCCTCAGTGAAAACCACCTCCTTTCCCATTCCTTTGTACATTTTCTTTAAAATGTCTTATTTTTAATGAGCAAGTGCACTTTTCAAATTGTACCCCCACCCCTTAGCCCTTTGCTTTATGTCCTCGTGGTACGGCTCTCCTTTCATCCAGTTGTGGAGTTCATCATGGACCTTCAGGGTCATAGCCGCACTCTCTCCGCCTCTTGCACCACCCAAGGAAGTCATCTTGCCCCGGACTTCTCTTTCTCCCCCTTGGCATAGTCATTGAACGTGGTCCCGGCCACTGCAACCCGATCTCTGCGGTCAGGCAGTCTGTGCCTTTCTCCAATGTAGACTACCTCAGTTGACAACAACGAGTGTTCCTCATGCTCGAACACCAGTCACCTGTCCCTCTGTGCAGCCAGCATTCTGTTTGCTTGGGACGCTGTCAGTGTTTGCTTATTTGGCTTACAGCCTAAGCATGGTGGTGGGTTTGTCTGAGGTCTTCTGGCTCGCTCTGGTAGTCTCTGGCCGTTCTCTATTCACAAACAGGTATATGATTTCCTTGTTTGTCCTTGGAGGTAATCTTTATTTCTTATTTTCCTTCTGCTGCTACTGCTTTGCTGCCCTGGCTTACTGTTACCACTACTACTCCAACAAGAATAAACAGGTTTTAGTCCTTCTTCTCTTTCATCGCTTGCCTCATTATCAGTCATGGAAAAGTGACTAGAACATTGTTTGGATTCTGTTGAACATTGTTCATCTGCATGGGTCTTCATCGCTGCAATACTTGTATTCTGTGTGACTGGACTCAATTTGCAAAATTACTTGTAGCCATACATTATATTAGAACTTTAAGTAGAGGTTGTTGAGGGAACCTTCAGGAATGTCCTTGGTTTGGGTATAGGAGTAGAGTGTCTCCTGGAGTTGACAAGGACAAGGTCCTCTGATTCCCCACAAACAATATCCCTAGAAGGGTGATCAGGGCATCATATCCCTGGGTGGAAGATTAAGGAAGGGTGTGAATAGCAGAGTGATGAGGGGATGAGTGTAGAGGAGGAAGTAGGAGGTAAGAGTAGAAGAGCAAAAAGGAGGTGAGAGAAGAGAAGCAAGGTGGGGTGTTAGAAGAACTAGTAGATGATAGAAGGGGAGTATGGAACATTGGAGGAGCAGGACAGGGGGATAGAAGGTGAGGATGAGAGAGAGAGAGATGCAGGAGAGTGGGAATTGGAGTAGCACAGGAGAGGGAAGGGGGAGGAATAGCAAGAGGAAGAGAAAGCAGAGAGAGGAGCAAGCAAGTGTGACACGGAAACAGGGTGTCTGAAATTGACACACAGAAACCATCACCACTGTTGAACACACTAGGGATAGGTCCACTTAAGATACGCCACAAGGGAAATAGACAGAAAAGGCATTGTTTTAAATGTATTGTTTTATTGTATTTGGTTTAGTCACACCTTTACAATTTTATATACAAAATCCAAAATTTCCATATAAACATACCAACAGAATTATCAAAGGGGATAAATATGAAAAAGAAAATACAGGAAAAATAAAAATGAGTAAAAAAAAAACATCCAAAGGAAACATCCGACAAAAACAAAGTCTATGTTACATTCATACAATAAAAGGAAAACAGTTCACTTATAATAATAACAATACAGAATAGTGTCAACCATACATGCCAAGGGGACTAAATCCAAGACAAATACAACCTTCTGGGTTGGTTTCCCCAATCTCACACTAAGTGATATAAAGGCCCTTCAGAAAACATGAGAGGCCCAAACCTTCCCGTATATTTCACATATTTAAAAAGCGATTCCACACTGTATCCTTAGAGCAGAATAGCAATGGATCCTTCAATGTTCCTAAAAAAAGTTATTCTTGATCCTTTTAACTGAGGACATTCCAGAATTAGGTGTTTGACAGATTCAGGTTCTGAGTGAGAGAACCTGCAATCCGTTTCTTTAACAGAGATTTGAGTTCTTCTTAAAAGGATACCTTTAGTTGGGAGAATGTTCCAACGCAACCTCAGCAACAAGCCACGATGATACCTATTCCATACAGATAAGGCATTTGCCTTCAGGCCATCATCTAAATTAATATTATCAATTATGGGGAATCCTAGGATTTGAGGACGCCTGGGCTAGAGAGGGAAAGCCCACCCGACGTGAGAGAGAGACGCCCAATAGTGAATTCCCTTCTTCTTTTCGACCCCATTGCGATATTTGTAAGCATCTATACACTGAACAATCTGCTGATATCCAGACTTACCAATCCTCATGTTGCTATTGGCTTAAGAAGAATAAAATCTTGTGAACTGTCTCTCAGTTTCGATGAATTATTAAGGCCATCTGTGATAGCAGAGATAGCTAAATAGGGCGAAACAGAGGCGGAAAGAGAGAAAGAGAGAGTGTGAAGTGGAGAGACTGGTCGAGGAACTCCGGCAAAATCAGCCTGCTGACAAAAGTGAAAGGATCTTTTAGAAACTCGCTGAGGGAGCTAACTGAAAAGGGCACAGCTTTAAGGTTTCAGTCCCAGGTTAGAAAAGGCCTGGAAACCGGTGGCTTTCTGCGCTTTAGAATACATTGGGACTTTGTGGGGGCTAAGGACCCTTGGCTAGGGTGGGGAGAGCCCACGGGAGGTCTGGAGCTCTGTAGGGACATCCTTCGTTCCAGTCATCCCAGCCTATCCAGTCCAGGTGTTTAGAAGTTTAAGAAAGCTCTGTAAAACAACTTTCTTTTTGGGTTTTTGAGATCATCAGTGAAAATAGGCCGACTCTCTTAACTTGTTTGCGTGACATTTCAGTATTTTCCCCTGGTCTCTAACAAATTCAAAATTGTTTTGACAAATGAATAAAACAAAAAAAGGAAACATTGACAGTATCCGTCAGTCCTTCAGGGCCAGCGAAACTCATGTCAGTCACTAAAGCCCAGAGCTCTCCTGTGTTCCCTTGCGTCAATTATCATAATTCAATGCGGCTTTGACACATTACAATTTCAAAGACATTGGGCCTCATTACACGGTAGGCGGTAACCATGGCACTATTAGCGCCATGGTTGCCGCCGGTATTTTACCGTGTCCGCCTTGGTGGATGGCGGAATTACCGCCCTACTCCAAGGTGAGCGGGGGGCGGTAATTCCCCATTCACCAAGCGACTTCCCCATTCCCATTTTTGCCCCCATAGGGCATAATGGGAATGGGGAAGGTGCTAATTACGGTACCGCAAATTGCAGTACCGTAATTAGCACCAAGGTCCCTTTGCGGCACCCTACTTTAACGGCTGGTAAAACCAGCCGTTAAGGTCGGGTCCCGCAAAGGGAACTCGTAGTAAGGAGGTAAGGGTTTACCGGTACCGGGGCCCTTACCGGTACCGGTAAACCCTTACTGCCTACCGTGTAATGAGGCCCATCCTTAAGAATTATTAGTCCAGCAAGCGCACAGCCTGTGTTAGGATGTCACATTAGAAATACATATGAGGCGTCCGTATGATGTCCCATTATTTAACACTGCACCACTGCCTCGCTGAATATGCATATCACTCTTTGGGCCAGTATCTGCCCGCTTTCCTAGATCTCCCTCCTTACTCGCATAAAGTGACATACACTTTGTGAAATCCTTATTCACCACTACCGGCCTCCGTAGGTAGGAGGGAGTGTTACCCCAACAGTGCGGGGGGGGAGGGAGCATTTACTGCGGTGATTCGCACTGGTCTTGTACCTCCTGAACGCTATGGCGCCTAGATGCCTATGGGTTATGCACGATTTACAAATGTACAAAATAAATAAATAAATACCTGATTTGTTGGCACAATGGAGTGCCATATTAGTCTGAGAGCAAACAGATGCACTTTCCCAATGTTAAAAAGATTGTAACCGTTTTCAAAGTGCTGTGCCTAATCGTGCAGCTATGTTACATAATCCATTGATGATGCTAATATCCTAACACTTCTGCACAGCCTCACCCCGATTAGCGTCTCTGGTTCATGGTTAACACAGCCACGGCTACCATGGCCAGTATGTTGATATTGATATTGATTGTTTATTTGTATAGCGCCTATACACAATGTTTTTCAAAACGCTTCAAGGAGGGAGGGAACATGGGAGAATACAATTACATTCTTACAAGTCCTTGAAACAGATCAGAATGTGAAAGATATCTATCAAATCATAACAGATAGTACAAGTGCATGGACCAAATAAGGGAAAGGTGGGGGGGCTAGGAGGGAGGAGACAAAACTAGCAGTAACATTACTATGCCTGATGACAATTGTTACAGTGCATGAGTGACACGAGGAGGGGGTAGGAGGGCAGGTGAGGGGGAGAGGAAAAGAAGGGGAAGGAGAGGTACAAAACAAGTGACTATCCATTAAAGGTCAACAACTGTTCAAGATAGTGCAGGGGAGGGAGTGGGAGGAGAAGGCAAGAAGGTAAAAGTGGGGCGGACAAGCTGTTATCAGTGATCGAGGGGCCGATGATAAGAGTAAGTGCTAAGATATAGTTTAAAGGTGGAGGAGGGGGGCACAGGGCTGCAAAGACCGGCATCTACGAATTACTATGCCTGACGGCAATTGTGGTAGTGCTGGAAATTGACAGAAGGAGGGAAAGAAGGGAAGGAGAGGAGGAGAGAGTGAGAGAGAGGGATGACAAGAAGAGGGGGGGCACAGGGTGTAAGGCAGGAAAGTGGAGAGAGAGGGGGCAGGAGATCATCATGGGGGGCAAGGGGACAACAGGAGGCAGGGAGTGTGGAGTGGGACTAGACACTGGCGGGGGCAGGGGGATATGGAGACACTGGAGGGGGTCATGGAGACACTGGAGGGGATCAGGGGGACATGGAGACACTGGAGGGGGCATGGAGACACTGGCGGGGGCAGGGGGGACATGGAGACACTG
Organism: Ambystoma mexicanum; assembly: GCF_040938575.1. NCBI lineage: Eukaryota > Metazoa > Chordata > Amphibia > Caudata > Ambystomatidae > Ambystoma > Ambystoma mexicanum. The sequence continues at coordinate 256,074,494 of NC_090936.1, forward strand.
GCGGGGCAGGGGGGACATGGACACTGGCAGGGGCCGGGGGCACATGGAGACACTGGCAGGGGGCAAGGGGGACATGGAGACACTGGTGGGGCAGGGGGGACATGGAGACACTGGTGGGGGGCAAGGGGGACATGGAGACACTTGCGGGGGCAGGGGAACCTGGAGACACTGGCGGGGGCAAGGGGGACATGGAGATGCTGGAGGGGGCAGGGGGAACATGGAGACACTGGCAGGGAGGACAAGGAGACACTGGCGGGGGCAGGGGGGACATGGAGACACTGGTGGGGATCAGGGGGGACATGGAGACACTGGAGGGGGTCATGGAGACACTGGTGGGAGCACGGGGGTAGGGGGGACATGGAGACACTAGCAGCGGCAGGGAGGACATGGAGACACTGGCGTGGGCAAGGGGGACATGGAGACACTGGCGGGGACAAGGGGGACATGGAGATACTGGCGGAGGCAGGGGGACATGGAGACACTGGCAGGGGGCAAGGGTTACATGGAGACACTGGCAGGGCAGGGGGGACATGCAGACACTGGCGGGGCAAGGGGGACATGGAGACAGTGGCGGGGGCAGGGGGACCTGGAGACACTGGCGGGGGCATGGGGGACATGGAGTCGCTGATGGGGCAGGGGGGACATGGAGACACTGGCAGGGTGCAGGGAGGACATGGAGACACTGGAGGTGGCAGGGGGACATGGAGACACTGGTGGGGATCAGGGGGGACATGGAGACACTGGAGGGGGTCATGGAGACACTGTTGAGGGGCAGGAGGGGAGGGGGGACATAGAGACACTGGCGGGGGCAGGGAGAACATGGAGACACTGGCAGGGGCAGGGGGACATGGAGACACTGATGGGGCAGGGGGGACATGGAGACAATGGTGGGGTGCAAGGCGGACACAGAGACACTGGCAGGGGCAGGGGGACATAGAGACACTGATGGGGGCAGGGGGGACATGGAGACAATGGTGGGGTGCAAAGGGGACACAGAGACACTGGTGGGGAAGGGGGACCTGGAGACACTGGCAGGGGCAAGGGGGACATGAAGACACTGGCAGAGTTAGGGGGGACATGGAGACACTGGCGGGGGGAATGGGGACATGGAGACACTGGCAGGCAGCAGGGAGGACATGGACACACTGGCGGGGACAAGGGGAACATGGAGACACTGGCAGGGGCAGGGAGACACTGACGGGAGCCAGGGGGACATGGAGACACTGACAGGGGCCGGGGGACATACTCACGGGACACAGAAGGGGTGGCTAGTGGCATACAGGGGTACACAGGTCCTTCGTTGTGGGCCTTCGGTGGTGCGGCCGGCTCCCGCCTCCCGGTTGCAGCCACTGGCTTAAGGTCCAATAGCAACCAATGAGAGAGGGGGTGGGGGTTGGCCAGCAAAACAGGAAACATTTCGGGCATATTCTGTGCACGATTGACGAAACGGCCATCTTGGAGGGCCTTAGGGATGGTGGCAGTAGGTGGGGCAACAACATAACAGAAGTGCAAGGCAGTTACAAAAAGCGTGGAGCGCATCATGCTGGACACACCAGCCAAGACATCAAAGCACAATCTGAATCGTGACATTTACGACCAAAATGAAAGTTATGTGCAGCAATCTCAAAACGTGTCCATGAAACGTCTCTGTTCCTTACCTCCAGCAGTGCACAGTGAGATTGCTGTCCGGCGCAGATGGAGGGTGCTGGAGGGCAGGGCGAAGATGCTCCATCATGAGGTAAAGAGTGGAGAGGAAAGAGCTGGATAGAGGCTGGGCCCCATTGTGGGCCTTAGGTGGTGTGGCCGGCTCCCGCCTCCCAGTTGCAGCCATTGGCTTAAGGTCCAATAGCAACCAATGGGGGAAAGGAGTGACGGTTGGCCAGCAAAACAGGAAACAGTTTAGGCATATTCTGTGCAAGAACGACGAAACGGCCATCTTGGAGGGCCTTAGGCATGGTGGCAGTAGGCGGGGCAACAACATAACCAAAGTGCAAGGCAGCTACAAAAAGCGCGGAGCGCATCACGCTGGCCACACCAGCCAAGACATCAAAGCACAATCTGAATCGCAACATTTACGTCCAAAATGAAAGTTACGCGCAGCAATCTCGAAACGTGTCCATGAAAGGTCCCTGTTCCTTACCCCCAGCAGTGCACAGTGAGATTGCTGTCCGGCGCAGATGGAGGGTGCTGGATGGCAGGGGGAAGATGCTTCATCATGAGGTAAAGAGTGGAGAGGAAAGAGCTGGATAGAGGCTGGGCCCAGTTGTGGGCCTTATGTGGTGTGGCCGGCTCCCACCTCCCGGTTGCAGCCATTGGCTTATGGTCCAATAGCAGCCAATGGGGCAGGGGAGTGGCGGTTGGCCAGCAAAACAGGAAACATTTCGGGCATATTCTGTGCAAGAACGACGAAACGGCCATCTTGGAGGGCCTTAGGCATGGTGGCAGTAGGCGGGGCAACAACATAACCAAAGTGCAAGGCAGCTACAAAAAGCGTGGAGCGCATCATGCTGGTCACACCAGCTAAAACATCAAAGCACAATATGAATCGCAACATTTACGTCCAAAATGAAAGTTACGCGCAGCAATCTCAAAACGTGTCCATGAAAGGTCTCTGTTCCTTACCCCCAGCAGTGCACAGTGAGATTGCAGTCCGGAGCAAATGGAGGGTGCTGGAGGGCAGGGGGAAGATGCTCCATCAGGAGGTGAAGAGTGGACAGGAAAGAGCTGGATATTGAATATTGCATATTGTGATCAGTTTTAGCTATCCCCGACAGCAGCTACTATATCCCACCCTGCGGCTGAGAACTCAAGAAGTGAGACAAGCACTACATCCGGGAGACTGCAGGTGTGGCCCAAGAAGCGAGCTAGGTGCTATAATCATGAGAACGTTTGGACATTAATAGGGTATCATGATTGGGAAAGGATTCCTTTGTGTAGGACTACACACTTTTTTGGTTACCCAACACAACATTTTAAGAACAGAACTTTGAGCCTTCGGTGAAACCCCGATCCTATAGGGTTTTCGGGCCAGACATTGTATTGACACAGGTGCTGAAAGTCATTTTCTTGCTTGTGTGTTCTTGAGGTCATTAGGGGCAGGCTGGACAAACTCAAAGAATCCCAAAGAAGATGGGAAGATGCAAGCGAGGTCCATCCATTGCTATTTCCACTACTCGCAAACATGAGTAGACGCCATGGGAGCCATGTGCCGGCTCAGACCGGGGGCACTCTTAGTTTTCATTGGGTCACATGGTTGTGGGTTTGCAAACACATCCATGTGCCCTTGCTTTGACTGATGAATTGCCATACTGCTCTAGGCACGACTTCTCTTTCCAGTAAGCTACTTCATTCCCTTTAGCCGATTGATCACCCCCCGTTTAGACTACCCAGGCAGCGAGTGCTTTTGATGCCATCTTATTCTCAAGTACGTCTGTTAGAAACTGTCTAGCTACATGAGGTCATCCAAAAATCACTTGTCCATACTTTATCTTTTACACACTTTTACAAAGTCTGATATTATTATTGTTATTATTATTATTATTATTATTATTATTATTATTATTATTATTATTATTATTATTTAAAAATGTGTAAAGTGCAAAACTAAGGCCCAAAGGAATCTAGGCGCTACAATCAGGGTGACCAGACTTCAATATGTGCGTCCACCTTCCCAATCCAACTCTTCTTTCTGAGAAAAGCATGAAACAATGCAATTTTTGGAAATGCTGTGCAAGAAATATTAACAATAACAATAATAATGAGAAGAAGAAGAAGAAGAAGAAGAAGAAGAAGAAGAAGAAGAAGAAGAAGAAGAAGAAGAAGAAGAAGAAGAAGAAGAAGAAGAGCAATGATAACTGTGCTATGTTTCGAATGTACTCACAACAGGACGCCTCTTAACTGCTGGTTCATTTCTTGGGCTATTCAGTGTTTCAACGTGTCTGCTCCATGCTCAGCTACTATGATCTATAGTGGCTTTAAACATTAACTGTTTCAATCCTATACATGCTTACTCTTAATTCTTACTTACCATAGTCGTCTTTATTATAAGAGGAATATCTGCTGCTTGAAATATACTGTAGTAGAAGCTGTCCGCAGCAAGCTCGACACATTCATGTCTGCTCCAGGCAGTGACACATTGTCATAGACTAAATAACACTATTCCCAGGGAAGTTGCTTTAATTGAGCCAAGCTACCACTGGATGTCAGCATCACTCCACATGGACACAGCAGATGCAGCTTTGCCTTCTGAAGGCCCACGCCACTGACTGACAGGGGGACTTGGGAAGTCTAGTGAGTTCAGTGGGATTCCCGAATGTTTGAATCTGATGGCAAGTCCACATTTCTGAATGAACTTGATCTTCATTTCAGCCATTTGTCTTAGAACATGTCTTTTAAACCCGCAATCGAGTGTGCCAAAGTAAAACTGTTCACTGTTTAAACAACGGATGTGGCCCTCATTATAAGTTTGTCGGTCCGGAAAAAAGTGCCGGTAACAACAGATTTCTAGTGAGCTACAGCAGTTTGAGATGAAACAGCTAAGAATCAGAGAAAATAGCATGGCACTGAGTTTTTTCCAATCGACCCGAATAGGGTTAAAACAAAACATGCACAAAGGCGGTGCAGTTTCTCCTATTTGTATACAGACACACCCCTGAAGGTAAATGAAGTCACGCCACTTTTACATTGTACACCCACACATTCGATGGACCACATTCATTATATTAGAGAACAGGTCCCAATGAGAACTTAATGCAGGGATGCATTTTCGTTACTGTGGTTACTGCGGCATTTTCATTCCTTTTACACTGTTCTAGGAGTTATAGAACTACTCACTACATGCAGTGTAGGACAGGGGTGGCTGCGATGTTTGGTATATAAGCACCTTAATAATTTGACAACTGGAAATGAAGACACAAAGCATAAATATGGTATTCTTTTCTTTATTCTCGTTCCTTCCTCTCTGCCCTCCTTCCAGTTGGCACCTCCTTCTCCTATTTCACTTCCTTTCTGGGGTTGTAATTCTGGTCTTCATACATAAAAAGGTGGGTCGATTGTACAGCACGATGAGATACTACATAGCGTATTGCACTCCATATGTTTGACCTACGACTCTCTGGTCCGTCACCTACTAAGTATGATAGCTGGGGTTTACAGGAGTTGTAGTCCAAAACACCTGGAGGATGAAAGGTTGGTAGCCACAGCTTATGAGTTAGGGGGTGATATTGTGTATTGTTTGTGTGTCTGCAGTTGTTGAAATGCACAGATTGATTGACTCTAATCTTCACAGTGGTTAACTATTTTGTTTATCTGACTGATAAATAACTCCTTGAGATCTTGATCCTTGGACATCATTTCGGCAGCCTGATGTACTATGGATAGGTTTGTAACATTTAGCTTTGATGCAAACATTTTTTGATTACATATTTTCACTTTAGTGTCACTGGCTGTAATACAAAAGAAAGGGTACTCAGATATATTTTTGAAAATCATGGCTGCAACCAGAATTGCTCTGTTGGCTTGTGGTGTCCACTTTAATTACAAAGGATCCATACACAGCTGCTTCACTCTCAGGTCTCGATTCATATTAGATATGCAGTGGAGAATGCAATGACATGTATCACATAACCTGCACTGACATCATTGTGCACCAGCTTTCACTGGCATGTGCACTGACCAACCACTGCAATACTCATTTTTCCAGCTACTGATACGGACCAGTGCAAAATTGACATTTGTACTGACTGAAAGATGTAACATTGACATTTTTCACCAGTCAGTGGGTGCAAACGGTGGTCAAGTGCCCCACTGTAAAGTTACCGTTTGCAGGGCAACTATGTGATGTGGGAACATTAGGTTATTAGTTTACTTGTCTTCGGAAAATCTGGTTATAAAAAAAAGTCTGATTAGCAGGCCACTGGTTTGAGAATGACTGCCATTCTAAGTCAAGGATCCAATGCGTTGCTATCATGTATGACCTTCCACGTGGCATGCTAACTGACCTTGGGTTTGAGGTGCCAGTTTCCATGCTCGCTTGGCTGCTTCCCAAAAGCCCCTCTCCGCCTGCTCTGCTCTGGCACCAGAGTGAAGCTGAGCTTTCTAAAAACAATTCCAGCGGATATCTTGAGTGAGTCAGCTGAATTTCACCTCCAACATTGCATGGAAGAAGAAGATCTAAAAAAAGAACACAATTGATTGCCATCATTTGAAACGTTCCTCATTGCATACCTCATGGTCTTCGGGTTGAGATGCCAGTTTGTCGGTTGCTTGACTGTTCCTACGGGAGCCCTGCATATCCTGTTCTGATCTGGCACTGTTAGAACTCAGGTTTAATGACAATGAAACACAATGGATACAGAATGATATGCCTTGGATTAACTTTAAAGGATACACACTGGTAGTTTGTAAAGGATCCACTTGGAGTCGTCTCCCATCGATTGATGTTAGAGGTAGAACGTATTTAAGTCAAGAGAAACCTTCTAACTAATGTCACTCTCCGACTAGTATAAGATCACAGTCAAAGTGAGCTATTAGTGGGAAGGGTGTGAGTGGACCAAGATTCACCGGGCTGTCAATAGAGAGGAACTATATTAGAACACTATAATATTCAAGGGGACAGTAAGAGCCTATCTAATGTACACTAATCTGGATTTTCAACAGGCACAGGTAAGTCCAAAAACTGTCCGATGAATCCAAGGAAACAACGACCAGGAAGGGGTAGTGAGGAATCTAACCCGGATGGAACGAGGGCCGCACTAGAGTCGGGTTGGTGCACACAGGAAAGCGTCCACAGTTCAGTGAACATGAAGGTAGAAGGAGGAGAAGGAGAATGAGCCCTTTTGCTGTAGAAGTCCAGTTGGGAGAGTAGGACCAAAAAGGAAGACTACTATGAACACAGATCTAATCTCTCCTGCAAGATGGTTAGGATTCAACAAAGGTCATGTACCCACCAGAAGAGTGAGAGTCTATAGTAGTCAGGGTGACAGAGTGTAAAGAGTCCAAATAGAAGGAGATATAGGCCCTCATTACAACTCAGGCGTTAAGGGTTTAACGGCGCTGTCGGCGCCGTTAACCCTTAATGCCTGATTCCCATTTTAACGCCTGCTTTTTGCAGGCGTTAAAATGCAAGGTGCTAAACCACCTTAGTGCTAATTATGGCACCGTAATTTACGGTGCCGTAATTAGCGCCTTCCCCACTCCCATTATGCCCTATGGGGCAAAAATGGGAATGGGGAAGGGCAAATGGTGAATGGGGAATTACCGGCGCACTCACCTTGGAATGGGGCGGTAATTCCGCCATCCACCATGGCGTTAATGTAAATTACGCCTTGGCGGTAAAGTTGAAAACTTACCGCCAAGGTTGTATTGAGGGCCATAGGTAGGTAGGGAACAGGACTCTGCAGGATGTTGTTGGCAGTCCGTAAAAAACAGCTGGAGGTTCTGTAAGGAACAAAGTAGGAAGTTTGCTGTGCATCGCGTGGAAATGCAGTGGGAGACTCCGTATTGGGATGGAGGAAACTGGCAGCTCTGTTACTAGCGGGGAGTTGCCGGACGCCGTGTAGGAACGCGGGAAAGGCAACCGCTCCGTGCGGAGGTTGAGACCAGTAAGGCAGGAATGCTAAATGCCGCTCTGGAACGTGGAAGAGACTGGCAGCTCCGTTACGAGCGGGGTGTTGCCGGGCGCCGTGTAGGAACGTGGGAAAGGCAACCGCTCCGTGCGGAGATTGAGACCAGTAAAGCAGGAATTGCCAAATAAAGAATGGAGCTTCTGTGAGGGAAATAGCAGAAGCAAGCTCTGGAACGCTGACAAATGTGAAACGATCAGAAGCGCTGTTGCTTTGCATCCGCTTCCTTAAATGGCATCAGCTGACATGCGCCTGATCAAGGTGATGACGTATACGTTGATCAGGTGATCCGAACTCGCATTGTCGGAAAAAAAGAAAAGAATTGCACAATAAGAATCGTAGCCCCAACATGACACCATCGGAATGTGCATTATTAGCGGCGCCTGCCAGATAATTTACATTGTGTATAGAACGGCCTGGCCGTTCTGAAAGCTGAAGATGCCGGTAAGAAGGAGCGTTTAGGGAAAATAAAGGAACCGGGTGATCCTGGGATGGCAGGCATGACAGGCACCAGCATGGGGCTTGGCACTTTATACAGAGATAGAATTGTTGTAGTCAGATACCATCTTTAGGTGGATGGGGAAATATGAGTCAAGCACTTTTAGCTAGTATAGTGCAGTGTCCTCAGTGCCGCTTACCAGGGAATCCTTTGGAGGGGGATCTGCTTGAGGGTTTCTTTTTTTTCCTTGTCTACTCTATTATGGGTCTGTTGAACAACTGGTATGTATTACTGATATTAGGGGACACAGAGTAGGAATTTATTTTATTTGATATACCCACTTCAGCCTACTGTACTTGATAACAATATTTGAACTGCTGTAAGGTTTGTTGCCTTATTTCGGGACATCTTTTGGGGAGCCTCCCTGAGCTAGTGGGTGATGGTCCCAGAGGTGGTGTGTGGAGGATCCTCTAATCCCTGTCAGTGGAAGGAGTCAGCTAAATGTACAACCAAAATGCTACATCATCACATGTGGACCATCAGTGGTTTCGGCAAAACTGTCAATATTCCCAGCAGCAACACCTGGGGGCAGAGGAAGACAAGTTTTATGATAACATCACTTTAGTAAATAGTGCCCCACAAACGCTTACAGTTCATGGGAACATCACAGTGCCTCCTCTTAGGGAGCCAAGTACGTGCACGCATGCACAGAAATACCAATTTCCCATTCCAAGATCTTTTAAAGCCACAGTCTGCATCATGAGGGAGGACAATGCCATCAAATCAGATGCAGCTGATCGCAGTTCAGAAATTGCATGGTCCAATCAATTGTCACACACAATTAGGATGCAGTTTCACACACTCGTTGGTAGTCCTTTGAATGATTGCCATCTGGCAGGGGCGTAGAAGCCCTGGTTTTATTGATTTCGATTAAGTATAAAATGATGCAAGAAATCCTCTCACGAAGAGGTGCTTTGCCGACAAGAACACCCTCCACAAACTCCATGCCAAAAGCATAATGTACGTCTGGGCTCTGCTGAATCAGCATCCTGATGTTCAGGACCTGCTCCCTTGTGGCAGAGAGTAGATTCATTGGGCACAGGTGACCTCTGACAGCTGCAATAAGAACCAAGTCATTGCAGCACATAGGCTGCTTTTAGCATATGCAGCCCTGTTTCCAAATCCACATAACTTTGAAAGTTACTATCATGGTGGCAGTTGTAATCTATGTTTATAAGCTATACCTGAGTTAGGGTATGTTAGCTAGCATCACTCATACTTCAAAACAAGCACATCAACTCTGTATCATACATGTGTCAGCACTGCAAGCCAATCTCAGCTGGAGTAGAGTTATGTATATTCTGGTCAGACAGCCTAGTCCCGTCAAATGATAGGGCAAGTGACTGGATGCCTATGCTGCTACCTTTGATCATTTTGGTAGGTCGGGTAACACCTCTCTCCAGTGTGCCAGCCTCCCAACAGGAGTTGACCTTGCAAACAGGAATCAAAGAGCACACACATCCCAAAAAGACTAGTCCCATACCAGGGTACTGTATACCAAAAAGGCCTTTTATTCTATTGACAAGGAATGGGGGCAGAGTTAGGGTAGACAGGAGAGTTCAGACAATTTAGGTGAAGATTCCAACATCGTGTTTTCTCTCATGATCTCTCTTCCTTTCTATCCTGTCCACTAACTCTAGGACAGCACACTTTGCAGATGATATCAGAAGGTATTCCCTATTCCCCTTCTTTCCATTTCTCTCTCTCTCTCTTTTTCCCCCTAGTACCACCATTTTAGTTTTCTTCATCTTCCCCCCTTATTTCCATGACCTCTCTTCCTACTATTTACTTTACTCCCTAATCTCTCTCCCTCATCCTTCCTTCCCCATCCCCCTCCTCTTCTCCTCCTTCTCATATGCAAATTGTTCTACATACTGTTTTTGCTTCTACTGTTCCATGTTTGATGTATCCTTGTTGTTAAACTGTAAAGCGCCTTGGATTAAGTTTCTATATAAATACAAATACAAATAAAGTCCACTTGTTCCAAGGACAAGGATTTAACCACCGTATCAGGCTTCCTCTAGCCCAATCACCTGTAGACTTTTGACTTTAAAAGAAGGGGTCCCTCACTCCTTCACTGATTCACTGACTCACTCTTCGACAAACACCTGCGGAAGAATTCATTTGGATCTCTTTTGGGAGAGATGGTCGTTCCAAAGCCTCCAACCATAAACGTGAAGAAGGAGCAGTCCAAGGTAGAGGCAAGCTCTTATACCTACGCACTCCCAGGGTAAATTGGGGGTAACTCTTGCTGTAGATCAGGATCTGCCACACAGCACCAAACATCACTAGACTGGGAGAGCAGATCCTGAACAAACTCATACTGTTCTAGAGCCCCTGGAATTGTTCTCACATCATCTGGAGGACTAGATCAGCTAAGACTCCCTGTTCTGCCACATCAAACTGATCTGAATGACATTCAGAAAACCTTTGCTTCCAATGAACCAGAGGGACCTGCTTTTGGCACTCAACTGAACATTCAAACCAAGGTTGTTTCAACTTCAAAACAGTTCAATGAATCACTGTGTCCTTGCAGAGCCTGTCATCCGATCGGCTCAAATCAACCACTCAGCTACAGCCTCAAACCGCTGGAGTGTCACACATCTTCTTGAAGCAGCAGTTACTGAATGACTCAACATGGCTCGATCTTGAACCAGCATGAATGCTTCAACCTGCATCACTTTAACGCTACCTTCGAACTGCTCTGAGCAACCGCATTCAAACCAACTTAACGCTAGATTGACGTTTGGGTCAACACGACTTGCCTCAACCAAACTGGGTCCGATCCACTCGCACAACAGCTTTTTGATTGTTAACCGCCCTCCATTTTGGGCCCTTTAGACAGGTTAGGTCACTTGTGGATGTTTTTCATCGAAATACATACCCTTTTTAAATAACATTGTGATTGTTGAATTGCCTTTCACCCCTGTATTTTTACCCAGAGTGCTGTATCTCTCTTTGCATATTCTCTGTTCTTTCCCTAGGAGAGGGTTTTGTACAGTGTTTTTCTATTTAGCTATTTTTGCAGGTGGTGTGTTTAATTTAAGTATGTATCATTTCCATACAGCCTTGAATGGACAATCCCTTTCTTTTGGCCTGTTATGCTTTAATAGTTGGGTTGCTCCTGAATCAATGCCCTCTTGAGAGTATAGCTTTCCCTCAGCCAATGATATAAAAAAGACAGGAAGTATATCTCTCAACTGTGTCCATTTCACTTTTATGATTGTGATAACTGTTTCTTTATAGAAATGTGAGGGCTGAGTAAGTGGTTTCACAACTACATACTCGTGTACTGATGCAGAGCTTGGAGAAGGGGGCTAGAGGGGTAGAGGTAGGACTCAAGGAGTTTAGACACAATTTGGAGAGAAGAACCATCAGGAGGTGGCATGAGGAGAATATCAGGAGGTGGCACGAGGAGAGGATCGGGAGGTGGCATGCAGAGGGTATCAGGAGGTGGCATGCAGAGAGTATCAGGAGCGGGCATGCAGAGAGTATCAGGAGGAGGCCTGACTAGAGTATCAGGAGTTGGCAAGAGCAGAATAACAGGAGATGCAGGTACAGAATAACAGGAGATGGCAAGAGCAGAGTTACAGGAAGAGAAAATCAGGAGGTGGTAAGACGAGAAAATCAGGAGGTGGTTGGAGAGAAACAGCAGGATGAGGTTTAGAACAGTGAGAAATGAAACGTTAATCACCCCTCCTACCATGGGTCCAGCCCTTTCCAGAAAAGAATATCCCATAGATCCAGTAGACTATTGCTTTGAAAAATGATGTTCCCCCAACTAAACTATTTCTTAGTTGATAGTAGCTAATCAGGCCACTAGTGTCTTTTAATTCTATGGGATCTAATCTCTTCCCATCTACCAAATGTTTCACATTGGGGACAACAGTTCCAAAGTGCAACATTATTGAGATATGGTCATGATCGCTCTTAGGGTGTCGAATGACCTGAAATCAATTACTTTGTACCAGGATTCCAAATTGATACTGTTGGCGAGAACAGCAATGTTGGGGAGTACATCAACATTGGAGAGTACATCCAATGCCCTAAACGTGCGCAAACATACAAACTGCGAAAGTCACTATGAAAAGGCACACAGTGTAGCAGCAAGCATTTCCATATAAAGAAAGATTTCCTGCATAGGCCCAATAAGGCACTAGTAGCCATGTTTCAGCAAGCCATAATGCATACACCTTATAGAAGATTGTAAAGGTGTGTCCCTAAATAGATACAAATCATTTAACATTAGTTAGGGGAACATATAAGAAGTATTAATAATGATAATGAATGACCAAAACCTTTAACATCGGCTAAATACACAGTACATGTAGGCCTCAAGATCTAACTAGCTATTCCCGAAGCATGAAACCCCCACCCCTTCAGCCGAACGCATCAACCAGGCCCTTGCAGAGAGATGCTGTCAGCAGTTTCATGTCTCACCTGTGCTCCAGCGTCACTACCGTTGGTTGAGGCTTCTGATTCGGAGAGTTCAGCAGTGGCTTCTTTGTGGGTTACCTTCTTTTTGAAGAGATAGGGTCTGTTCCGGGAATTTGCCACTATCGTTGGACTGAATGACAAGTCACAACAAGAATGGCATTTCCCCTATGCAGTCCAGAGAGGGAATAAAGCCAATGGCAAAAAAGGAAGAAATTCCGGAATGATGGTAAGTGCACAGTGAATTTCCTCTTCAAAGATGTCGTCAGGTGTAAACTGGGATGCCCTTTAACATGATAAAAATGCAGGCACCTTCCAAGATGATGAGAACTAATTCTTGCAGCAAGGAGAGCAATGGCACAGTCCAACAAGAAGAGGAGGAGCACTGTCAATAAGGCAAGTATGAACTGTCCAATGAGAAGAGCTAGGACTCTTGGGCACGGTACCAAGTAAAGGAATGAAAACTGCCTGGGAAGGAGACAGGACAGAACAAGAAGTGAAACCATCAGAATAGCAGAATACAGTAAAAAGGAAAGGCCCCTATACCAAATAATAGTGCACAGCAAATACACAGATTAAGTACGTTAAACAGAAAGAACGTGTCTGCCGAGCCAGAGATTTGCATGCAGAGATACCCGAAAAGACAGCGAGAGAGAGGTAGCTCGAGTTGTAGTGCACAGGAGGGGTGGGGCCAAAGGACACACAAGGAATATAGAACAGAAAGACTAGACCGCAAACAGAAGAATGTGGTGGAACGCTAATGGTGGCTCCTCCATTGTGTCCAAAGCTTCCAGGAGCTTCTATTCATGACAGATGCACACATCCCAAGTTGCAAAGTCCCAGAACAAAAAGACTGAATGCCGGACAGTGATTGATTAAGGCAAGGGCGGGGGCGAAGATCTTCCCAGGCCTGAGGTGCCGTAGTGAGGTCATGAAAGAGCAACAAAGACAGATATGAGACCCTGGAGCTAAAGAACAAGACACTGCACATGATTGGTCAAAACCCATCAATATGGCTGAGTTCCTAAGCCTTAATTCAAAAGAGATATAACAATTTATAATCCTAGGAAGTACATCCAAACATATCATAATGAAGATCACAAGTTGGCAGCAACTGAACATTGAGCAATGAAAAGTGTGCTTGTCAAGATAGAATGATCAAGGTACAACACTGCCCTCTGTAAGATAAATCACAATAACAGACCTTCAATTGCTCAGAAAGAAGGCATGCAAAGCACCATTACATATGAAGTAGAATAGATTAGGAGTCATTGATTCTTTATGGAAGTTTAAACATAATTCTCACAGCATTCCATAATAGTAGTAAGGACGACTTTCTGAAACCACAAGTTATATAAGCACATGGACATATATAAGTATATATACGTACCCTTGTAATTGTAAGAGAATTAAGTGTGCAAGCAGTTAAGCCCCAGCACGTTAGTTCAAAGACAGGACAGATACAATTGTGAGAAAGGAAGGACTTGCAAGTAATGTTTCCAATGATGAGTTGCAAAGTGGACTGACGATGAACAGTTCACACTGGTGAGAACAATAGGACAGTGCCAATCGATTAGGTTAATGGGAAAGGATGTAAATGTTATAATTCTAATATCACACTGTCACAGCTCACATAAGGATTGTTTGAAATTGACTTCCCTGCATACTTCTCTTGGAGCAACCAATTACACAGAAAAAGAAAATGATACACATTTGAAAGAGCATAACTGTCATTACTGTGCCACTGGAGCATCAATTGGCACCCATTGTGGACTATATGGTACACAATCATCAACATAGACCTTCACAGGCACTACCTATTCATATTTCTGTCTTTACTTTCCATTTGCAATGCTATGGAATTTCCTTATTTAATTTGACAAACTACATGTCCCATAATTCACCTTGTTGCACTTCCCATTCCCTGGCTATTCCTATGCGGTAGTCTTGGAAACTATAATCCTCAGAAGCCTTAGAGATCAGTGCTGCTTTCACTTTCCCAGGACCAGAGAGGGAGGAGGCCAATTACCTTCAGGTGTGCTGCTCCAAGTGCTGCTAATTAGCCTGCTTCAGCACAGGGCGGGTCAGTATTTAAGCAGCTGACTACAAAAACACAAGTCTCTTGCATTAAGCTCGCTTCCATCCCTTTGTTGCTTTGATCCTTGGATTTCTGCTGTGTCCTTTTGTTTCCCGAACCTTCTCCTGTTCCAGAGCCCTGTGCTCTCTGCATTGCAGCCCTGCTACTCTGCTTTCACTCCCCTGCCTTTTGACCTGCACCTCTGTGCTTCCTACACTGCAGCCCTGCTCCCCTGCTTGCAGTCCTCTATTCCCTGTCTACAGCCTGTTGCACTCTAACACTAATTATCTTGTTCGCTGCCTGCAGTTCCTTGTTCTGTGCCCATTGCCTGTGTTACCCGGCTTAAGCTTACTTGAGTCTCCAGTCCT
This sequence comes from Ambystoma mexicanum, assembly GCF_040938575.1. Lineage (NCBI taxonomy): Eukaryota > Metazoa > Chordata > Amphibia > Caudata > Ambystomatidae > Ambystoma > Ambystoma mexicanum. The sequence goes on from NC_090936.1 coordinate 256,089,494, forward strand.
GCGCTTGTAATCCAACTTTGGAGCTACACTTTCCTTGTTACCCCCTCGCACTTGCGCGATCTGAATGATACAAGGCCTAGTAAGATCGTTGGTTGGTTCTCATCCTGTCCTCCCTTCATTGTCTTGTCATGCCTAGAAACACTTGTGTACAGGCAGGTTATAAATGACTTATCATATCATATCATACCATATCTGTATTAAGTCCTACCCTTGTAATTCCAATTCAGTGTTACTACTGTTCCTAGTTACCAGTCTGCAGTTTCCAGTGTCCTTAGCCCCTGCACTTAGATTCTAGTTTTCTTGTTTTCTTCTTTCTTCCGGTTCTCTGTCCTGAACCTTGCTCACTTTGACTTCCTTTTCCCCTGGATATTTCTGTTATAGTTTTCGTCTTCACTTGTGCCTTGTGTAATTCATTTGTTCAGAGTTTGGGTGCTGGGTTTCCAGCAGGCAATCTCTGCCCCTTTCCTTTGTCGCGTTTTGGTTTTGTACCTTGTGTCATGGTTAACAGTGTGCTGGTTCCTGTTTCAGGAGGCAGTCATTGTTCAGTTCCTGCCGGACCCGTACAGACTTCAGTCTTGTGAGTACTGTTACCTTGTTCGTGCCTTAGGGTCCAGACACAGACACCCACTGCTATTGCTCCTTTCCATGAGCATTCACGATGGGGCCCTGTAATAGTAACCTGCTGAGAAGGCTGGAGCTTCCCTGGTTCTGTGGGAAACTCTTTCCCCATTCTGCGTACACCCCAAGAGGGAACCTAACCTGTTTGTTTTACTTGTACTCCCTGCCCCTTTCTGTTCACTGCCTCTATTGCCCATCCTTTCTTGTCCGCAGGACTCCTTGTACTCCTGCCTCTTCTGTACTTTTCTCCCTTTGTGGGCACATCACTATCTGCAAGCCCTGTGACAATATATTAGAATTATGGAAGTTATATGAGAAAGATGAGAGTAACACTAAAAAGAAAGGGAAAGCTGAGGGTGCATCTGGCCCACCCTGTCAGACAGTGCAAATATGACAATGGCTAAGATACCTGCACAGTCGGTAACTCAGACAAATGGAGAGAAAGGCACCCAGTCGGCACAGGGTCCAGCTCCTGCGCAGCCGACAGTCCCATTTGTAGCAGGTCATTATCCCTTAAAACCAGCCGCAAGATATACAAACCCCTTACATGAACCCACAGCATACTCAGAAATTAACCTAGTAAATGGAGCAAGTGCATCTAGTGATAGTCGAGATCTGGCAATAGTAAGATTAGAAAATAAAGCATACAAAGATTTAGAAGCAGCGATACGCAGGACAGAAGAGGAATTGCGACGGGTGACAAGGAAAAGGGAGGGGCCCTGTCCTATGGTAGATGCTGAACCTTGGGCAGCAGGGAGATACTACTGAAGTTGCATAAGGCAGTGATAACACCTGTGAAAGTAGAAACTGAAGAACCAGAACACCAGGATGTAGACTATAACTCAGAGATAATAGAATTTGAGGATAAGCAGAAGAAAGTGAGGAGAGTTGGGAAACTGAAGAGGATCAGGAAGAAAGAACTCCCTTGGAGAGACAGGTGAGGCATGTGCCCAGAATTATGTCAGTAGTTAGAGGCAGGAAGAAGGCTAGAACACACTGTAGCCCAAAACGGGGAAGGCAGTTACCATTGATACAAAAGGAAGTGGGAAGAACACAATATGTACCATGGCCCCATATGGATAAGAATAATTTGATTTTGATGCAAGCACCTCTTACAGCCGGTGCAGGTAAGTGCACCAATGCAGTAGAAAAGAATACAGCAGGGGCTACTCTAGCAATTGGAGATATGAAAATCCTATTAGTCAGTATAACTGGAGATCAGACAAACACAATTTGGGAGCGAGCAGGGTACATAGTAGTTTGATTAGAAAGTGATGCACATGATGGCGTTCCGTTAAATAACTGCCAAGCCCGTGAATGGGATGCACTGAGAAGGGTGCACCCAAACAGACCTGATGTAGGTGCCATAATGGCACGCACAATGAAATCCGACAAGGATCCTGCAGCAAATATTCAGTCCATACAGGAAATGTGGCGAGGAGAGACCCAGGAAATGTGGGAAAAGAACATACCAAACATACCATTTTCTACCATGTATTATAGAAAGGTCTTCACATGAAGTGCAAGTAGAATTAGACAGAATATTACCCATGGAAGTGAAAGTATGCGGCGAGATACAGGCACACATAGTGCATTTTTACAAATGCAAGAGCAAGAATGAGAAGGCAGCAGAAGAAAAGGTGCAGCGCCCAGAAGCCACTCTAGTGCAGAAGAGACTAGCGAAAGATAGCATGGAGGTGGCAGTAGTAACCAACCCTAAAGATGTGCAACAGCAGTCAGGACCATCACAAGGCTGGGCAAATACTACAGATAGCAATCAATGAGATAGAGGAGGAGTCCAAGGGGCAAAGGGTAACTCGCACCTGGGACGAGGGGTAGGATTTGGGGGATTACGACCTTGATTCAGGGGAGCGTGTGGGACATGCAGAACAATGAGAAACATGTCTAAGAATTGCCGAAGTATACCTCCCATCCAGTATCACCCAGGAGCACACCTAACCCTGTATTTTTCATAGAAGCTAACACAGAGAATGTATGTCCCAAACCAAGCTAACGCCCCAGTACCAATGTATGCCCCAGGTTTGATGAAACCCCAGAATTTAGGACCAGTGCAAATCATCACATCCATACAGGGACCGCCCATACTGTACCCATCACCAAATGCAATGCAGAATGTCACTCAACAGGTTCTGGCACAGGAAATTACAGTACCATGGCAGCAGAATGCCCTTCCATGGAGAACAGTTACATGCTACACTGGAGCCAGTGTTTTAAGTAGCAATGCTTTTCCACTTCCAGGATCGAATATGTATATACAATAGGACAGCCCACAGCAAGTCTAATAGTTGTTATGTACTATCGATAACTAGGACATGGCAAACACCCATAGAGTAAAATCACCAACCTGATCAGACGTTAGAGATGGGAAGAGTGGAGAAATCCCCCTGAAACACCTCTCTTTCTTCCATGGCTTAAATGGCCAGAAGAAAAGAGATGTCCCAGGGAATCCCTCTGGGGAGAAAACCCTGTGTGGTCTGGAGTGTGTAGCTGATCTGGAAGTCGTGAAGAGGAAGGCGTGTCTTCAATCCATTCTCAGGACCTAGAGATCTGACACAGATTAGAAAGAGAAATAAATATGGATCACTATCCGAATGATAGGTAAAGCAGGATGTGTCTAGAGAATAGATTTGTTAACTGTAGTACCATCAAAACATATTTCAGGAAGTTGGACTCCTAATTCCTGGTACCTTTATCTTGTGATTGTTTTGCTGTCGTAAGAGAACAAAGGTGTTTAATACAAGAGTGAGGTACGTGCTATATACACGTTTCTGGTAACATTCCAAGGGTACCTGAGTTTAGTGTCTGATGTTTGTGAAGAATGAGTGTAGTGTGCTGGACTCGTAGGGAACCATAGATAGCTATTGAAAGACAAAATTAGTTAGAAGTCAGAGGAAGAAAGGACCACTCTCCCCTGGACCCCGTAATGTCTGAGGCTCTGTGTAAACATAGCCGAGAGAAAACACTTCCCTCGTTGTAGAAGCAACTGGGCAGAGTTTGAAAGACGGCACAAACCAAACTGGGAGATTGAGCAGCGTCTACAGCGACTCAAGGAATGCTGTGTATGACGGTATGAGTTGGATGAGAATCCTAAGACGAAGAGGAATGATAGTCAGAGAATGAAAAGTCTGTCTATAGAAAGAAGATAACAATATTCCTGGGTGCAAACTCACGAAGCGTTGGCTGATAGCAGTAGCAACGCCCCAGCGCATTGTTCGGGAGAGCAGATGAACATCTTTTCAATGTGGGGGCGGAGTTTCCATACTTGAGCAACGCTGCAAGGCTGGAATGCTGTGATAGCTACTAACCGCCATGTTGGAAAGGAAAATAGAGGAAATGTGGGCACGCGACCAACTGTGCCACAAAGACCAATGTCTCCTAAGAGATGTAACATCAAGCCCTGATGTGCGCAGTTCGCTCAATCACTCCAGAGGCAGATAAGGAACCAACGGTGGGGGGTGAAGATTAGGAGCAGAATATTTACCTTCATGGTAGACACTGGAGCCAACTGATCTTGTATAAGGGAAGGACAGTTTCCGTTGCAAACAGTAGTATGGACACTAGGTGTTTTTTCAGGGACAATTGTAAGGCTTCCCTTCACAGAAGAGGTACCCATCACTGTAGGGACTCAAGAGATAGTCACACCATTATGTACAGCACAGAGACACCAGCAAATGTATTTGGGAGGGATCTACTTCAGAAGCTAAATATGACAATCTCGTTTACTGACAAAGGAATCGTATGTTCAACATCAGGCATGAATTATAACAGAATAGCTACAATAATACAGGAACTTTGCAGCACTAACACAATTCAAGCATTACCATTGCATGAGGCTTTATTTGCATATGCAGTATCCATTTTGATCGGGTGTCTACCGGGTGTAGCAAATGTTATATAATGCCTGCCGGCAGAATTTTTATTCAGACCAGCAGTACCATATGAAGAAGCCCCAGGAACAATTTTAACATTACACATTGATGCAGTGAGACAATCACTGTAACAGTCACGCATGAGGAAGAGATGGAATGCAGAACAGTGCTATGCATATACCCCACATTGCCACTAAGAGATATCACAGACAAACAGCTATTTGCGAACAAGGAAACAGATGGAGAAGTCATTTTTTAAATCTGCATACCCTGCGATTTGGAAGTACAGCACAGGAAAGTGCCACAGACCATACTGAAAGCTCAGCAACACCTACACAGCTACATGTGTTCTTAGCACAAGTGGTTAGTCAACTATGGACAAGCAACCCATGTTACTTAGGGCGACTGACCAGCATAGGGGAAGTACAAATCAAATTTAAACCAGGCACCATATTCCCTAGAGTGAAGCAATATCCATTGTCCAAAGAAGCAGATGATGGAATGTATGACACAATCAAAGCACTTTGGTACCTTCAGATTCACCATGTAACACAGCCATATATAATCTGAAGAAAGCAAAGGGATCATCATGAAGCTTCATTCAGGATCTCCACCCTCTGACTATATAGTGAGAGCACAATATCCTTTAGTGCTGAACGCTGCATCAATATTGTGTAACATACCTGCTGATGCGGTCTATTTTTCAGTGATAGATCTCAAAAATGCATTTTTACACAATACCATTGTATCCAGGCTTGCAATACTTGAACACATTTGTGTGTTGCAGAATATTCCAGCACACCCGATTGCCCCAAGGGTACTGCAAATCTCCAATTGTTTTTGACAAGGTCCTCCAGATGGACTTAGGAAATATCAACATGGCTGGCACAGTTTTACAATATGTAGCTGACTTGTTATTGTGCACCAAAACAGAAGAACAGTGCAGAAAAGGCACAGTACAGCTCCTGACAACACATGTTGACAAAGGGTACAAGGTGGACAAAGGCAAACTATAATACTGCCAGAAGGAAGTGGTGTACTTGGGTCAGATCATATCCTCAGCAGGGAGAAAGATAATCACAGACAGAGCCACAGCAGTGAGAACCACACCAAAGCCCAACATGATCAGTGAAATGCAGAAATTCTTAGGCTTGTGCAATTATTGCCGCACATGGGTATTCTATTACTGAACAAATGCCAGACACCTATTTAAGGCACTCAAGGAAGCACAGCAAATCAAATGCACACTTGTGTGGACGGAAGAGATGACTGGGTGTTTTGAGGACCTATAAATAGCTATCAGCAGTGCACCAATATTAGCAATCCCTGATTACAACAAACCATTTTTACTATTTTCTCGCTCTAAGAACAGGTAATGACAGCAGTACTCACACAGCGATCATCACAGAAACACAAGCCATTGGGATACTATATTAATCTGCTAGATCCGGTCATGCAAGGACATTTCCATGTGAGCAAGCATTAGTTGCTGCAGCGTTTGATGTGCAGAAATCCGCCACTAAAGTCATGGGATGTCCACTCATTTTGTACATTGAGCATGCAGTGTTTTCTATCTTAGAGAGAAACAAGTCAACATTCACTACACAGAGAGCAAGTGGGTATGAGGTAATTTTAAGAAATCCAGCCATTATCATGGTGAGGTGCCACACAGTTATGTTAAGGATTTCAATCAGGCGACACACACCTTGGTTTCGGCCTAGTATGCAGCACACAACTGAAATGCTTATCTTTTTATGTTAATATTGAGATGGTACACCACTCATATCACACACACTTTTCAAATACCCCGGTTCACATTGGACCATGAACCATGCTGGTTGATAAAATGTAATATTTATTTGAAAATTAAAATAAATCATACGTTTAATATGGGGCAGCGATCACCAATGGGGTGATAATAACAATAGGAATTTAAGCAATGCACTTAGTTTAACCTTCTATTGACACATCTACAAAAAAACAGGAAATAGGAGCACTTTTCACTTTTAGGAAAGATAGTACTCAAGTTAGAATTTCCCCCTGCAAGGTTCCATCAACCCACAAATAATCAATTCTGAGTGGATAAACAGAAGCAGCAGGTAATCAGGAATGACAAATAGGAAACAGAATTGAAATCTGACCTTCCCTCCCCAAATAAGAGAGAAAAATGGATTTCAAACCCCTTTGCCATGCTAAAAATGACACTGGGAAATGGATGAATAAAAAAATGAATGTGTGTAAAAACCTTGAAGCAGATACAATTCTTCACTAAAGCAACAATGCAAATATACTAATAATCCTAAGAATGGATAACCAAGAGCATACAGTTTAAAAATGAGTAGCAGGGTTTAAAACAGGTCGCAGCAAATGACACGTTGGAAACTTTGCAAACTTTGCAATTCCCGCCTGAAGTTACCCCAAATGGTTTTTAATATAAAATGGTGAAATATACTGATTTACACGGTTAATATGGTGGGGGATAGCTATAGATCAAAGGTACAATATGGAAGTGAAATTACGTCTCTAGCTGGTAAATTGAATGAGTTATGCAAGATCTAGAAAGGAGCATTTTGAGTAAAAGGAAGTAAAAGGAAGTGGTGAAGAAAGGAAACAAAATCAGTTTTGACAAGAACAGTTTTACTCTACACTAGAGTATTCAGGCTAGGCCACCAAAGAGGGACAAGCTCCAGGGTTCATTCGTGAGTTCAACCCTAGCACCTCAGAGCCTGACCCTGGCGGAACCAGTAGGATCACTCGAAATAGAACTGAGGGCTTAGGATTTACACAAGACAGAATTACTAAAGAGAGGGTGCGAGCACTAGAAATCAAAGGCAGGGTTGCAAGAATGATCCTGAAGGTATTACAAGTTATCAGGCTAAGGATAGGATGACTTAGAGAGGGGAACTAAGGACAAGGCAAGGCAAGGTATACTATGGTTTTCTATGGTTCCTATTGATACTCACAGTCCACTTTAGTTTAGGATTTTGGGACAGTCAGCGTTCTGGTCATCACACGGATCTGGTCTAACAAAGGACAGCTGGACAAAATCAGTGGGACACGATCAGCTGGACAGGGACTGGATACCAAAGGATATTTCTGGTCACCGGATGGCACAGGTACCTCTGGATGCAGTTACTGGACAGCAATTGGTGGGCCGCAAGCCAGGCTGGTGACAGGAGGCTTCCCACAAAAATCCCACCGCTTCTCCCTTTAAGTATTGGGTTTTTTAAAATTGAGGCCTTGCTGGAAGGGTCAGCAATACTTGGCCTGGTAGTTGGATCTGGAATATGGATCAGTGCAAGATGAAGGAAACAGGAACAGGACGCCACACAGGAAATCAGGAAGAGAGTGTGTCTGGAGTCCTGTCAGGGACCTTTTATATAGATCATGGTGACATCATTGATTATATTGCTGGGCCGGCTTAGCTAAGCACGCCCTTAAACAACTGGATTGGACAATCAATGTTGGTTGCCTCCCCTGGGTTGTACCCAGTGTATGAGGTTGTATTTTATGATGGAAAAATACTTCCCACATACCTTTTTGCCAAATATCTGTCATATCAGTATTTACACTTTTGTACAATGATGGCACCTTAATAAATTGCATAATCAGGTCACATGTTTTATGTAAAGGTCAGCCGTCCAATCCTGCAATCTGTGAAACATTATTTTGGACGGTTACTACTTTTTGATCACTTTAAGCATGAAAAGTTTGGCCTGAAATTCCATAACTTTATACATATGTGGAGTTGATCATAAGGTATGTAAGTATAAAAATGTACATTTGGGACATGTATACTTTTCTGGTAATCTGCAATATTTTGTTACTTCTGTTCCCTATGCAGCAATGACACCTACGACGTCTTAAAAGAAAGCCCATAAAAATACTTCTAAACAGTGAAATATTTAAATTTTTCCAAAGTCCTGCTGCAGAGATAAAGGTCTTTTAAGTTTATTTCTGAAATAGTCTTTAGAAGCAAATGGCAGTCTCTTTGTTCCTGGGTCCATTTTTTTTTCTGTAACTTCAACTGCTGCCAACTGTCATTTCCTTCGGCATGGTGGGGGTTTCTCAGCTGAATTGAAGGTTTCATTGCCTCTTCACACTTCACAGGTTAGTGTCCCAGGATGTCTATTGCCCCAGACTGGAGCACAGATGAATGTCTGACGAGCTTATGAACTTTCTTTGTCCTGGCCCATTCAAGGTTTTTCAAGCTGGCAATTATCACTTTCGTGTCCTGGAAGTTTATGGTGTGCCTCCCTTCCTAGGGGTAAGTTTCAGGGGTGGCACTTGAATAGCTGTTTTTTTGGAGCTTGCAAACTCAGCCCATGTGTCTTAATCTTTATTTGCTTATTTTGAGCCTTGAATGAAAAGACACCTGTGGAATATAAATTGCCTATGTGTGTGTTATCACCAGCCACAAACCCCTTCACATTGCTAGGTAATGGCAGGCTTTCCTTCAACACTTTACTTTTTAAATAGGCATTTTTTTTCTTCAGTCAGGAAAGCCCATTTTTACACATGTTGAAAACTGCTAGCACTTCTTCCTTTAAATTCGGTTTGGCATCTGTCTTTCCAATATGGTTTACACAACAGTCTGGACAAGGCAAATGTCTCCATAAAATTGTCATGTGTACGTACAGCTCTGATTCCTTTTCAAACAGTGGTTTTGATGCTTTTTAGCCAAAGTTAAGTGCTTTTCTGTGTTTGATGCAGTACAGCTTTTGTTGGTTTTCAGGTTTTGGTTGGCACCGCCTGTCATTCTGAAATAAGGCTTGGTTTTGCTGAGGGACAGTGGGGATATGCATGGGCATGGCAGGGCCTTATTAATCACAGTGGCTGGAGGAAGAACAGATGGAAATAGTGTTGGAGCAGAATTTTTAAATGTGATAAAGGGTTTCTTTTCAATGGATATTTTGTCTTTTGCAGCAAAGCAACACTGCTTTTTCCACTTTCTTCCTTTTGTTTATGTGGGAACCCACTGGAAATCACCTTTACTGTGCCCCCTGGTTCCATCCTTCCTGATGTGTGCTTGTCAGGATGGTGCAGACTACTGGAAGCTTATAGTGCATTGTCAAAGGAGCATACAATTGAGTTTCTGGAGAGAGCCCCAGCAGGAGAAAAAGCATTATGGCTAAAAAGAAGATGCACCCTATCCCCAACGGATATTGTATGGAGACAAAACATCACAGGTAAAGCAGTGATGCCCACAGAGCTATTAATCATTGTCCTATGCATGCACTTAGTGAGGATTGGTTTGTTCCACATCTGGCTGAACAAGTCGACACACTGTTCAAATAAAGATGGAAAAGAGAGCCAAATATGGGTGTGAAGGGATAGGAAGCTATGAAGGAGAATACAGAAAACCTAATCAAGGTGGGCACTGCTATCTTAATATCACTTCAAATTAATGAATATAATTAATATCTTTATAGATTGAATCCTAATGTCAGAGTCTTCGGAGCTCAGTGGTGAAAAAATGGCCTTTGGCCCACGGCTGAATTCATGCAAAGATACACCCTCAGGGTTACCCCTGCGAGAACAACGTGCCTGCGCTTTGCCCAAAAAATTGGCTGAAACTAATCAATACTTTACCTACTCATAAAACACTTTGCACAGGTAAAAATTTCCTTTCTCAAATCAAGATCTGTAGCCGCATATATAAAACACAGTTTTTTATATTATACAGAAATGAGGCAGTGTTGCTGTTACATGGGTTCACAATAGCCTATGCATTTCGGATAGAATCCGTCTTCTGGGCTGAACCCTTAGAATGCAATATGAAAAGCATATACATGTAACACATTGAAGGAACAAAAATAAAACAAAACAGAAAGATAATGTTAGTCTATGGTCACATATGAAAAACTCCCAACAAATCACAGAGCGTGAATCATATTACCTTGACTAACACTCCTTGATCAAATTGAAACAAAAAGTGAAACCAAACAATTGCAATCACTTTGTGCAACATTAAACTGAATGAGAGTAAAAAGATAAGAAAATATAACAGAAATGAATTATTCACCTGTGTCTTCAATCCTTCCTGCTCTATCAAAAGCAGAAGCTTAATGTAACCAGCATCTAGAAAGTAATAACAGCAGTGGTACATTACCTAAGATTACCAAAATACTGTAGGGTAAACGTGGGTTGCAAAGGGTAATAACCCATAACTTTAATGCAAGGTGGAATGCTGTATTTTACCATAGGTGCCTGTGCAGACTGCCTCCATAAGCAGACTTGTACAAGGACCGGTGCTTACCTCTGCTCATCCTGAAATGAGTCTTGGGTCCCACAATGTCACACATGCGCGAGCGCATTGACGTCACAGGATTCTGGGAGCTAGTCACCAATATGCATGCAGTCGTAAAACACAAAATAATGTGTTAAAATAAACAATACTTTCCGAATCAGTAGTGTGGCATCAATGTTAAATGGACAAAATTAGAAACATTCAACAAGCTCACTCTAAAAGAGAGAGAATCAATGGTGTTTACTAACATTGCATCAGCATCATGTGTCACACTGGTTCATAAGATGCAGTAAACTCCAGGATGGGCAAATCAATTCAGACAATAAATTCGGTAAGACGCCGCGTAATGTACATGTGTATCATATCAGTATGGCGTAACTGTAAATAGAAAAGAAATCAATAGGAAATTACATGCTATCACTTTGGGCAGATACTATAAGAATCAACGCACACCACATGGCTGGTGGATTCAACTTAGACCTACATTATATAATGAAAGTTTGGAATTTGTGAAGCAAAAGTAAATTATACAAGTTTGAAAGAGTATTGCCCTATCAGTGCCCTGGGAAAGGAGAGGAT